>NC_082351.1:11894530-14394530 GCF_027477595.1 Haemorhous mexicanus
AAGGTACAAAAAGGCTGCAGGAATTAGTGAGAGAATCAGGGTCACCCCAAAGTATTGAACTAAATAACTGTTATTTTAGTTCTAAGTTAAAGCACATAAGCTACTCAGATAATTTCATCATGCTCAACTGCAGTATTCATCCCTCAAGGACTTACTGCTGTGAGTTTAAAAATATATTCTTCCAGGAAGCATTCCCTTGCTTTTGAATTAAAGTAATTGAGCTATTTAGGTGGCTTGTAGCTAGGAGAACTTGTTTAGAGCATCCTACTTCAAAAGTATAAACACTCATGTTATGGCCTCAGGGCTCTGAATTCTTAGCTAATTGTCCCTGCCATGGGAGGGGGGTTGGAATTAGATAATCTTGAAGGCTCCTTCCAACCCAAACCATTCTGTGATTCTACCATTAATTAACCAAGAACATTTGTTGAATTTCCATTTGTTTAATTTAATTTATTCTGAACTTTACTAGAAAACAAGTCTTTGTGTCCTGGAGCTTTTCCTACAAAATCCCTGTGGTCTACATACTTCTTCTATACATGTGGACTGAGAAGAAATACATAGGAAAGAAAACAGCCAAAACATCTCTTCTGAAGAACTCTAGACCACTGATCTTTGAACAGATATCAAAGTTGAAATGCACACATATTAAATTACAAATAACCTTATATGTCAAAAAGCTGGGGGAGCAGAGGAGGCATTAGCCACATGAAATCTCACATGATGGGAGCTCAAAGCACAGAGCTCTACAGAAAACCTGCTAAGCTAAAATCCAGATCCTGTATCTGTACTGGCCAAGCAAGGCAGGAACAATTTCCATCACACACCACACCCCTCAAATCACAGAGATCAATGTGGGATCTGCTCCTCAATCTGTATAAACAGCCTGAATAACTAAGGTTAAGATCCCCAGATATCCCAAGTCAGCACAGATCTAAATGAGACCAACCCACATCATCTCCTGAAGAACTAAAAGCTCATTTGGATGTTCAAGGCATGTACAGGCATTTCATTCTATTTAAACATCCATCTTTCAACATGAAAGAGCACAAGTATTAATAAAAGACAAAGACTATTCTATGAAGTTAACCTTTATTCTTGTTTGTTTAGATTTTTCCAATACCCAACCCTCATTCATAGTAACAGCTCAGTAATGAAATGCACTCATGACAACTCTTTCACCCATTACTAGGCCAGAGAGGAACAAAGTTAGCATTACATATCCAGAAATAAAGCTAAAATGAAATTTGTAACCACAGGAACTAATTGTGCCTCCAAGAGAAGTTAAATTTAACTAATTTCTGCTGCCAGAGGCATAAATTAAATACAGTTGAATGAAATGAAAACTCTGTTTGATTTTATTGAACTTTTCCCTCTTCTTTTTAACCTAGAACATCTAGTGCTTCAAATTTGAAAGGAACATCTATTTTTCATATCTGGCAATTCCTGCCAGAGATAGCATTGGTGATAGAAATGGATGGGTGATTTCAGAATAGCTCTGTAACTAATCTTTATTACAAACAATAGTGAAATATACTCCCACATTCTTCTGTTGAGCAAACACTCTTTCATTCAAGAAAGCCAATTTATGTGTGTGACTAGGTACTGTCAGGCAGCCACTTGAACATAAATACAGGGAAACAGAGAGAGATGCTAGCAGTAATTGCAGCAATCTGGTAGAGGAGGTAGGAAATCACTACCCCTCAAGCACAGCCTTGTGCAGCAGACCAAAACAGTAATCATGATTCATCTTTCACATGTTGTTCATCAACACACACATGGTCCTAATTTCACACTCCCAAGAGGCAAACTGAAGGGACAATTGTTTTTGAACTTTAGCATCAAGATGAATAATCAATGTTTATCATACTCATTGCTCAGTAAAACAAGGGCTTTGTATTTGACATCTGCTCTTCTTGTTTCAAAGCTTTATTCATGATTTCAACCAAATAAAAATATTTTCTATTTCTAGAGTCATCAGTAAAATGATGAATTATCTGTATTATTTAGATGCCTGCATTTTGAATTGCTTTCAAGAGAATATAACAGAATACACAATCCATGTTGATGTTTGCTATATGTTGTGTGTACTCCACAGACTGCAGAATTAATTCTAAGCCTTGGTGGATGGGTTTGTACTGTTGTTACTTGCAACAGTAAATAATATATTGGCTGGGAAAAAAAACCCATCACTTGTGAGCATGAAGGAACATCTTAGAATAATAGAAGCATTTAGGCTGGAAAATACTTTTAGATCACTGAGTCCAACCACCAATGATGATTTTATGGTTGACTTCCTACATTTTGTAATTACATTTTGTCTGAACAACCCTTCTGCCATTCTGACTAGATATGGTTTTCTCAATGTCCTCCTATCAAGAAAAAATATTGAACAGCTGCTGGCTTAAATCCCACCAGGGCAGGAGTGGTCCTGAAAGGTATTCATGGATACTCATTTCATGGGGTCTTTGGGGATTTTTGAGGTGAAACATGCTGGCTGAAGAGCATGAGCCACAGCATATCCCATCTGAACAAAAGAAAACCTACCAAACCAAACCAGTAAAAATGCCTTTTCATTATGCCCTGCTCCTGCCTGGTTTAGTTTCTATTTTCAAAAGGCAGTGGAAGGTTATCTCACACTGCTCTGTCTGACAGAGCAGTGAGAAACCAGTGCAAGGAGAAACACTGCAGAAGTGTTTACAGCACAACTCTTCAGATGCACATGGCTCTGTGCAGCTGTTCACTGGAGTTATGTGAACTGGTTTCTTTAGGAACAGGCAGCTATTGGGGCACAACTTAACCACAAAGGAAGCAAATTTAATCTGTACTGCTCACCAAGACCGTGAAAATCTTAAATCTCTGAGTCAAACTCAGGAATTTAATGCAGCAAAGCATGGCACAGAATGGGCAGCATCAGCTCTGATTTCTCTCATGCAATTTCAAAGTTTGCCTAAGAAGTTTTCTATTGTTTGCACTGACACAGTTTATTTTTTCCAACATTCTTGTGCAAATAATGTTTGGTAAATTAAAAGCCTTCTCAAAACAACCAAAAAGCTTCCAGAAGCTAACAGAATAAATATTTTCAAATACAGCCCATTTCCCACAAACAATACTGAAATGTGCTGGTCTCAAGATATTTGGACAAAAGCCAAAAGTCTGTAGCCAAAGCAGTGTTCTCTCAACTGTGGGACACGACCCCTGGCAGGAGAATTCCGAGAAAAGACGAGGTGTTTGGGAAGGGGAAGGGGGAGAAAAGGCAATGCCAAGACAGGTGCAGGAGAGGTGATTCTGACTGGGAACAAAGGGGCTACAAATGGTAAAGCTGCTTTTAGAGGGACCCCAGACAACAAACAGATTAACACATATCTGAAATAATGGAGAAGAAATTAATGAAACCTGTACTGTTTAACACACTGCACAGCACACTGTCAAATCAACAAGCTGACTATTCCACTCAGAGTGTCTTTCTTCTGTAGGAAGTTATCCACAACCTCAGGAAGCCCAGAGAGTTCCTCACACTTACTGGAATGATTGCATGAGCACTGAATTTTAGCTTATGCCCAAGCACTTCTAAACTAACCCATCCATGAAACAATTAAATATATTATCATTCATTTTGTTGGCTGTGCACACAGAGCCACAGGCTGAGAGGCAGTCTTTGTCTCATAAAGATGTTGAAACACAGAAGACAAACAAGAAAATGTTTCAAGAAGTGTCTGAAGCATAATAGATCAATGGATATATGTTATTTATATTAACATATATATAATATATATGGGTATGTTCATTTATTCCCTTTGCTTACCACATTATGAAATTATGTAGCTTTCAGAGCACAGAACATCAGGGAAAAAAGAAAGCAAAGAAAAATACTTCAGAGTTACAAAATGTATCTTTCAAGACTTTAGGCACATAAAGGTTTGCTGCTTCTCCTAAATGATTAAGTACTTCACAATGAGACAAATCCAAAAAGAAAGTCTTTGCCTTTAAAGCTGAGCAAATGCAATGGCACCTGGAAAACAACTAAAGGAGCTTATTTCCAAAATCATAAACGGTTCCCTAACAATTTTTTGCTGCCAAATTCCTACCTTTCCATCTGGAAACTCCTAGCACAAGCTCTTCGTTTGATTTCAGTTTCATCCAAAGGAACAGAAAATCTGTAAAAATAACTAGCACTGACTTCATAGGTTCAGTTTTAAGCTTCAGCCAGAACACAATTCACAATTATGACTAATTCAGGGTGGGTTTTTCACTCTTCATTTCTCAATATAATGCCAAAGTGCACATACACACACACAAAAAAAATCACTTGGGAAACTGTCATCAAATGTGGATTAACAGCTTTATTCATAACTGCTTGACCTACAAAAATTCTAATCTGAAATCTACTGCAATGTTGGACATTTTCATTGCAAACAACCTCAGAGCAAGCAGAGTACAAATACTCTATCTGCAGTAGAGGGTGAGTTTAACCAATCTGTAACTTCTGAAAATAGTAAAAACAGCTGCTTTCAAGGAAATCTTTAAAGCAGAAGATTACATAAAGGCTGGAATGTGAAAAATTTGACATAGCACATCTATTTTGTTTTGGTGTATTCAGACAATGTTTCCTCCCAGGTGCTTCTCGTGTACTATTTGAAAAGTCACTGAAATTCTTTGAGAGTTTGCCATCAGAAAATATGAAATGCCTGTTCTTAAAAAGTTCACTTGAGTTCTTACACGAATGAAACACACAGGCACAAGCACAGAAAGTATTGCATGTTCACAAGAGATCGTGACTGCAAAGAATATTAATGTACATTGGTTTTGTAGGACCAACACATAAATAGAGCAAAGCCTTGGCTCAGGAGGATGTGGTGGCTAGGTAATTAGCAATAACTGCACTGATTAAAGTGCCACAGAACTCATAAAACTTTTAAAGTAGATAGGATTTGGGATTCTTCCATCTTAATCCCTCCCTTTGAAATGACACAATTATTTTGGACATAAAAACCTATTCTTAGGGATTTAGAAACACACAATTGTTTAGAAACACACACTCATCCATGAGATTTTAAAACTGAATTCATAAGCAGTATGGTTCTAGTCCAGGAATAACCAATGACTCACTTGCCAAACCCCCATGTTCTAGCTTTAAAGAATCATTTACCATTCCACCAGTAGTGTTTTTCATACTTCACATAAACTTATTTTTACAGGAGATGAAGCAAAAAAACCAACTTTCCTTAAAATAACACAAACATCTCCTCCCAAAGTTCCCATCCTTGTGAGCTGCAGAACCTAGAAAGCCTTGGGCAATGAGAAGCCAGGACTTGCAATGTGACAGGGACCTACTCAAGTGGCAATGAAAAGGTGCCTTTGGCACTAAGTTCACTCTCAGGGGGACACAAGAAGTGCTACATTTATTCCATACACAGCCATTCTTTACATTTTGCTCACCAGAAGTGAGGAGCAGGTTGCTGCAGTCCCAGGACACACCAGCATGATGACTGCTCCAGACTTTTTTACTGTGGATGAGCAGAAAAAACAAGCCAGAAAAATGGAGGGGCCATCACGTCAAACACGACTACAAATACTTTTGGGTTAGAAGTGAATGTTCTTGTTCATCAGCTGTGCTAATAAAACCAATTACCTTTCCCTACAGATCCTAGGAAGAAATCAAGTATTCCTCCCTTTTTTCTCTGCCCTCAATTAACGGAGAAGCTGCAGGCAGACTCAAGCCTCAGCTGTGTTATAGAGACAGGCTTTGGTTCTTTTGCTGCTCCAGATTTTTACTCCCACCTCCCAAAATCTCTGCCAAGAGAGATTCTTACTGCTGAACGATGCACTTCTAGGAAATAATTCCTTCTCAAAGCCTCTGTCTAGTCCAGGTCCACAGAGAAGATGAAAATTGCTCCAAGCTTAAGCAGTAATACATTGAAGAGAGAGGATTAGAAGGTCCAGTGCTTGCTGTGTACTGATGTACATGGCTGAACTTCAGAGACACAGGCAGACACATTTGGTGGCTGCAGATTTAAAGCTTTGGCTGCCAGGGAATTTTTACACCCCTGGTTCCCCTCTACGGAGTACAGGCATCATATCTGCAGCCAAAAACCTCCATTTGGAAGTGTCAGAAACACACACAAAGCACAAACACTTCCTGCTCACCTGAAGGATACTTGGAAGAAATAGTAATAAAATATTCCAACTATACCAGCCTGTCTCTGCAGGCAAACTGGAGCTCCCCCACTTACAGACAAGCAGGAAAAGCTCCACCAAGTAATCAACACCAGGCATTTGAACACAACAAAATAAAACCATCCAAAACACAGTTTTCTGAGGAAACATTCATGGGAACGTTTCTGAGAACTGCCAGCCTTGAATAAAGTTCACCTCGTGATTCAACCACTCCTTCACACTGAATAGTTTCTGCCATCAGGATTCTTGAGGCTTTTCACAATGAAAAAAGGGATGAAGAGAAGACAGAATTCATTCAAATTTTCCTGTGTGCTTGCCTATCTTCAGGACTTGAATTAAAAATGCATTAAGTATTGCTAAGTTTTACTGTTGGAAAAAAAACAACAGAGAAATATGAGTGTTTTAAGTATATCTGTACTGGCAAACTCTTTAGGCAGCCTGTGCTATCAAGTCCTTGCAGTGTTTAACTATTCTAAAAGGGAATTTAGATACAAGATTTGAAAGAGAGCTTTAAGGTTTGAAATGGTACAGAAACTCCAGTCTGACTGCACTCAGTTCCCAGTACTGAAAATCACACCCTATGGATAACCCACTTTAAAATACACTCGATCAAGCTAAACACTTCAAGAGATCCATTTTTTCCTGAGTATTTCATGTTAAGTGCTTTTGGAAGTTGGCCAAAGCAAAGGTTACACATCCTATCTGCATGGTACATGGCCAGTTCATAACTGCCCTTTTCATACTCATTAGTACAGTACTTGACATGAAATGTGATATCTGCTAAAGCACTGACACAACCTGTACCACAACCTGCTTGGGCTTTAAATTACTTCATTGGTGCCATTTGCTTAACTACTATTTTACCACTTGCAAGATTTCCATTCTAAATCTTTTTCTAGAACCTTGGAACAGTTTTTGTTCTTTTATTATTGGTTAAAATTTAATTATCTGACTAAAAAAACAAAACAAAACAAAACAAAAAAAAAAATCCACAAAAACCCACAAAAAAACCCCAACCAAACCCACAAACCCATGGCAAGGAAAATCTATATCTTGAGAACATTTAATTTTTCAGTCAAATCAAATTTTTTTTTGAAATTAAAAATTTCAGTACTCACTAATAAATAATAATAGGAAATTGTACTGTGGGAAAAATTACACAAACATTAAAATCAAATGTCTGAGGTACAAAAGCAGGCTTGGCATATGGATCTGTTCTGTCATGGCCTACTCTGACAAGATGCAGGAAAGGTACAAAGTCAATTTAGCCTCAGGAAAAATCCCCCTGCTGTGCTGCACTAAAGAAATACCTCTGGTTTCCACACAAGCAGCCCCAATAAGATCCAGATTCATTCCACACTGTCCTTGTTACAAGTCAGAGGAACCTGCAAGGAAGGTATCCTGAGCTGTCATTTCACCCATCTCACTAAAATTATAAAAACATAGAAATAAAAAAAATCCTTTCAGAATCCTACATCAAGCAATGAGCTGCTCAAGTCAGCACAGCACACAAGAGGCAGCTTTCAGTTCATGTCCTCCCATGAGACCCACAGTAACTAACAGGTTTCCCAACGAATCCTTAAACTTTTTTATCTTCAAAAGGTATAAGTGTTCTGGTTTTACACATAGATTTAATTAATTATTTTTTAGCCTACACCTCAGATAATAAAACCGCTCAAAACTGCCAAAATTAACTAATAAATCTTCACCCTATAAAGGCTTGTTTCCTATTTTGTCTTCCTGCAAAGGTGAAAAAAATTCTACACACCTGAATAACTTACTTGATGTAGGGTTGAGTATTTTAGGATGTTAATACATGATAAAGATAAAAATTTACATATTTTTTTCTGCTGTTTTTTTTAATCTTCCCTGGACAATCACGTCCATTTTAAATGTAGTTAATTGAAATGCTTTAAATACTTCAAAACATAGAGCTGTTTAAGTACTACTTAACACATGAAAAACATACCAAAATTTCTGCTGCTTGAAGTTTCCATCAGTAAAGTCCATGGATCTCACACTTTATACTACATTTGAAGGAGACAACCTGAAGAAATGCACTGAGCTGGAAGAACCCAACACTCTTAAAAACCCAACCAACTACAAACCCAAAGCTCTGAGACTTTGAAGCAGTTTGGCCACTGCACAGCAACTCATCAAATTGCTGCTTACTTGGCACACAGAGGTACCTGAATACACATTTCTGCTATTCCTTGGAAAGGTTAAGGGATCAAGACTGAAATAAAGAAAATATGTGATATTAATAAGTAGTATCTGCTCATAAAATCCTACAAAGCAAAAAACCATATTTGAAAAAGCTTATGCTCTTCTGAAATATTTCTATTACATGGATATTCACAGTGATTTTCCTGAAATCAGACACTTTCACCCTAAACCATAGACTGAAGTGATTTGAAATGGAAATATTTCCTGTCCACTCACTGCCAGTGTCTGTTCCCAGAGTGATATAACAGATGACATCCAGTACAATATATTCTTTTATTAACCATAAATTTGAGCCTGCTTTAGGGATTTGAAGTGTTCAGTTTCATGCTGAAAAAATGTAACGTTATCCACAGACCATCAGCATGTGTAACAAAAACAGAGCCACAGGTTATGTGACTTTGATCAAATTATGACAAAATTTCATCTGAATTTAAAACCGCTTGGAAAAGCATTTACACTAATTGTCTAACCTTTTATTTTTAAAGATCCATGCACACTATCTGATCTTTTTCTGCAGGAAGAAGTCACTTCTAAGAAATGAAGCATCTTTACAGAATGACTATGAACAAGCTGTCTTCTGGCATTCATCTTATTTAAGAAGCCAGAATGCAATGGAAGTTTTAAGACAGCATTTAAATATGCAGATTAAAAAGTTAAATTGAACCTGTGTTTCTCACAAACTTTCACTTGACTCCTTTCTATCAACATTAAACTGAACATGTATGTAGCTAATCTTAAAACACTGAGCAGGAAGACAGAAAATACAATCACATTATCATAGTAAATTCAGAAGTAGATCCAAAGATCATCAAGTTTCACTTCCAGTAGAAATTATAGCTTTTAACAGGAATACTACTTGGATATAATTGTAAGATATATACATGGAAACAAGTATTTTTTTATTGCAGTAAAACCTAACCACAGTGGGAGGAGAGGGAGGAATCACACCTAGAAATCCCAGTACAGACAAGCACATAGATCACTACTGGAGCTTCAATGGTTGAATGAAATATAATAAACAATAAACAAAAGATGCAAACCAAATGCAATGTGGTTACACTGAGCAATCATAATCCACAGCTACCAGCATTGTTAGACAATACTGGACGTTATTCTATCATTTATTTGGGGCTTTGATTCCTACATTTACTGCCAGAAGGTAATAAAAAGAAACTTCTGTCGTTGCAGCTCATTCTTTAGTGAGCTCAATGTCCCATTTTTTAAACCTCTGCATGACATTTCACGGCCAGTGGTCCTTAATGAAAAAAAACCCCAAAAGTGAATGGCATGATTACTGAATTACTCTTACAAATGCAACTATAAGGAGAAACATAAGCTATCCCAATTTCCATTATTCCTAGCTAATGAATAAAAGATAAAGGTTTTGTTTCCTTTGATGTTCTGAAGAAGCATGGAAAAATAACTTTTCACCTGTTAAGGGTCTGGCTGAGTTAGGTGTTTGTTTTTTCTTTTTGTTTCTTATTTTAACTCTTTTTGTACTTAACCTATTCCTCCTGTCAGAAGGTAAACTAAGCTAATTATTAAACACCACCAACACAATTTGCTCAAAACAGAGAATTAAACAATAAAGCAAAGTTGTAACTATGCAATAGATCATTTACTGGTTCTTTGAAAACTAGTTTAGCTCATCTTTTTGTAGTAAACAACAGAAAAAGCAAAACCCTAGATATTCTTTCATAACTAAAGCACACTTTGTGAAGCAGTACCAGAAGACCTCAGATAAAATTTTGACAAACAAAATGAAAGCTCTTTATAATGGTGAATAATCCATAACTGTACTCCCTACTACACAAATTTGCTCACAGACACTGCATTAATAAGAGCTGCTGTCTTCAGAGCAAGGTAAGAAAAAAAGAGAGTTAGTAAGAGCCACTGGGTCATTCTGTAATTTTCGTGGTAAGCTGACCAAATTCCATCCACAAACTATGGGCTGGCAGGTGAGGTGCCCCCCTTGGGTTACAAATGAATACACTGCTCTTCATTTCCTGGCAGGAAGGGCTGGACAGCCTTACCCTGAGCTCTGTATTCCACCACGGGGCTGGCTGCATTTCAACAGATGCTGAAGTGATTTCTGAAACATTATCATCTTCTTGCTCGTGAAAAACTCACTGTTAAAAACACTCCTATGAAAAATGTTGAATAATTTATATGCTCATTATACTAACCTCAAACTCTTTGGATGAGATACCTTTAAAAGAGTATCTAAATTAACACAGCTTAAGGGTGGGAATGTTAAAAGCATCTGAACAGCTACATGGAACACTGGGCCTAATCACAAAAATAGCCTGGGGATTTCCTGACTCCCCTGTCCAGCTCCTCTGTCTCCATGCTGCAGTTCACCAATTCTGAACATATACTTAACATAAATGCAAGGGGACCTCATTTTATCCATGTCATTGAAATTACTCCAGTTGTGAAAAAGGGAAAAAAACAAAACAAAAAAGTAGGGATGCTTTCAATTCAAGCTGCTTTAAAAATGTGATCTACACTGCAGCTCACAAATAGGTGCATTAAAGCAGGTGGGGAGGGAAAGACAAACACCAAGACCAAAGTGGGAGGAAACAGATGGGAGTGAGAATTCCATTCTTTTTCAGAATCCCACTCCAAGCTTTTAAGGGTCTGCTCACACCAAATCACCCATTCACACCCTGTATCTCTCAAACTTCAAGCCCAAGCCCAGCACAAGCTTGAAAACTCTGCCAAGAAGGTTTGTGATTCAGCAACGCCCCCATCCCACACCATATTTAAAGTTCATCCAGACAGAGCACCCTTTATGCTCAGCAAAAATTGCACAATTTGCCAGTTTCAACTTCCATCCTCATTTTGTTACCACTGCCTAGAAATGGGGGCAAGCCTAGACAGGAAGATAAAACTGGTTCCCATAGAAGCTGGAGGAAGAGGAAGCAGTGCAGGCAGGCTTTACAAAGGCTGTGAGACAAGGTACAGACTGGCACCTTAACAGCTCAGACAGAGGAAAAGAATGGAATTCTTCATTGGCTGGGCAGCTGTAATCAAAGTTACTCTGGTTCATTTGAGGGGGGGAAAAAAAAAAATCACAGAACCATTAAGGTTGGAATCAAGGAAGTTTTTCCTGAGGGATAAACAAATTTCCAACCTCACAGTGCACATCCCACTCTACAAGAACAGACTACATGGGTTGTTCCAGGATACACCAATGCAAGAGTGAGAGTGAAGACAGCAATCATCAACAAAGCCTAAGTAGCAGACACTGCTCTGCCAGCCCCTGCCCAGCTGTGGGCCAGCTGTGGCCCCAGTCCTGCTGTTCAGCTCGCTGGCTGCACTTTAGGGTGGCACTGGGGAAGTGATGTGCACTGTGAGCTCGTGACCTCTGTCACCAGGCAGTGGCATCCGCAGGGCCACCCAGAGCAGAGGCTGGCACCACCCAGCTCTTGCAGGGAGCCAGCCCCAGCAGCTCAGTGCCAGGCAATCCCACAGCATCCAGCCGCTTCAAGTATGAAAGAAAACCCCACCAAAACAAAAGTCAAAGTGTTGCCACTGATTTTAATAGGTAGGGTTTTAGCTCTTTAAACAAAACAACCAAATAAATCAGAAAGAAATCCCTTAGTTTTCCATGTTTGAAAGGAAAATACATTTGGGGTGCTCTTCCTACAAGCAGATGACAGAGGCCTGCCTGGAATTTTGGTTAAATCACTGTCTAATATAAAAAGATCATGTGACTGTTGTAAGTTTCTAAAGTTGTAATTTTTTGATGCTTTCTGATTCCAGACCAGTCACACCTGGAATTACATATGTTTAACTGAGCAGCTGATAACCTATAACTTTAACAATCTAGAAGATTGTTTGGATCTAAACATTCTCATATAATGCTTTCTATGAGCTACACTAGCTTCACATATAATTTTAACCTGAATTATTTGGAAAAAAAAAAATTCTCTTGTAGCCTGCAAATTAAGGTTTCAAAATTAAGGTTTCAAAAAGGGGACTTCCACAAATCAGATTATTCTTCAGTATTTTACATACAAATCGCTGAAACTTCAGTACAGATAAGCAAATACACAACAAATTTTCTTTTATAAATACCAGAATTCAACCCAGTGCCTCCTCATCTTGGAATTCCATAACTTTTAAAGGAAATTATTAGGAAAGATATGGAAATATTATGCTATAATTACAAAACTCAGGAAGATAAATTTTATAAAGGTAGGGTGAACTTTAGGCATCAATATGAGTTTGGGATTTAGTCTGGGGAACTAAAATCCTCCATTTGAAAATACAAAGCAAAGTTAATTAGAAAACACAGTTTGAGCAAAGGGGGCTCTTGCAAAGAGCTCTTAGAAAGGATCACCTTGAATGTGTTTGATGCCGAGGCGACACCATAACTTTTCTTCACACAAAAGCAGTCATCTACAGAGCACAACCAGATGTTAAGTTTTCTTTTCTTAGTTTCTGTAAACCTCTGTGACCTCTCTCAAATTAAAAAAGGGAATAGCATTTTTAAAGCCACGGGAGCTATAATTAGTGAAGCATTCTAAGGATTTTCATTAATTCATAGCCAGCCAACCAGGAATTTTCCCACAGCCGTATACAAAAAAAAGTCAGGGAAGTTATTGATTGCTTGGTTGGATTTGAATGTAGTCAGAAGTAAGATCAGAAATGCCCAGTCACTCCCACTGATATAAGAGCGAAGAACATAGGCAAGGTCAGAAATTAAAATCCAAGTCTGCCCACCAACCATGAGGAAAATCCAGCAGGGCCATATAGCAGGGGGTATAGGAATGGGTATTACACACAATTTTGTGAGATAAAGGATCATATGGCTAGATCATTACAAACCAACCATTTGGAAACCCAAAGCCCAGGATGTGCAGCCCCAGGCAGATCTGCAGGCCTGCCGTGTCCCCAGCGCTGATTGATGCTGTCCAGTTGTTGCAATGCTCACAGCAGCTCATGGCCCTCACACACATTTATGGAGCCCTTTGAACTCCACACGCTCCTGAACAGCCCCTCATTGTTCCTGTGAACCCGGGAACAGCACACGGGCAGCTCCAACCTTGCGGCTGAGATGCTCTGAACGCAGAGGCTGGAGGGAACAGAAGGGCAGAACCCGGCGGCGGCAGCGGCGCCCTCCGAGCGACAGCCGGCAGGGCCCCGGCAGCTCCGCGGTGTACGGGGACAGCAGGAGGGACAGACAGACCCCCGGGCGGGAGGGACAGGAGGGACGGACAGACCGGGGGCAGCAGGGACGGACAGAGCCGCGGTCCGCTGATCTCTCATTGCGCGCTGCCACCAAAGGCTGCATGAGGCCCCGCAGGCACCGCCGAGCGCCGGCACAGCACGAACAGGAACAGACTGGACTCACATCGGTCACGGACACACAGTTCTGGTTCTCCTCCGGCAACCAGAACACACATCCCAGAGTTTGTGCTTTCAGGTATGATACCTGATGTAGCATGGAATCACCCAGGACAAAGCTGCCTCTCACATTTATTTGGGCTCATTGGAGCATGACTGATGCACCCCAAGAGCAGATTTACTGTCTTGCTGAATAACAGCCCAAAGGGAAATAATAAAAATAGAATGTCTGGAACAATTCTTCAAAGCCAATAGTGACATAATATTGTAACAGCCTTCAAGTGAAAGAGTTTCAGAGAATACAGCATCTCCTGGAACATGTGCTGATGCCTGAGAAAACTCTAATCCAAGCTTTAATTATTTTTAATAATCAAATCAAACTTTGGAAGAACAAGTCCCAACCTGCACACTTGATTGTCCTCATACTCCAGGAATCTACCATGCAGAGATGAGAGGTGACAAGAGAACAATGTACCTTTAAAATCCATGAATGGTGTCTTGGACATGACACTGAAAGAACAATTTACTAAGAAAAACAAGTTGAAGCATGTTAAAATATACATTTATACCCTGGTTTGGCTGGCAGAATTTTGGCTAACCAGAGTGATAATACCTGTGTTTCTGTTGTATGAATATTGCAATGAACCTACCCATAACTGGCATAGGCCTGTATTCACTATTGTACTAAGTATATATCTGGTCAAAGTTTTTATTATAAAATCCCATAGAAATATTGGGTGCCAGGATGTGCCACTCCTTTTGAGGAGAGCTGGGGAGGACAGTGAAACAATTATAAAATACTATACACATGAGAGGATAGAATCCTTTTTCAAGTCTGCACTTAAATTTTGACCCTTAAATAAAGTTTCACATTACCATAACCTAAAACCTAAAGTACTTCAGATGAACTGACCTTACATTATTTTAGGTTACTGTAGCTTAAACTTCCATTCAATCCTTTTTTATAATTCATATAGAGAAGGATATAAAAAATAAGCATTCATATAACTCCTACTACTTTTATGTGGTTTTTCCTAGGTGTGATGTATTAATGCATAATAATTTTTAAATATAAAAACAATTAAAAACTGCCATAGGAACATCAGCACTAACCCAAACTTTTAGAAAAAAATGTATTTCAGATCCACCTCATTATACTGGTGGGAGTAAATATAATACCAAAGCAATATACTTGGAAAAAAAATTACTTTTAAAAACTAAAAATGGCATTAAAGATTAAGAGTTCTGCAGGAATACTTCACACTCCTCTTGTTTGCCTCTAAAAACACATGCTAAATTTATGGGTAGATTTCAGCCTTTGAGCATAATTAAGCAGGCAAGCTCACATCAAAGCTTTGTTTCATCATCTTTAGACGGATCTGCTGGACAGCCGGTCCTTATTAAACACCCTTTAAATGTTGCAGTTTTAAGTAAGTAACATCCATGTTATATTAACATTACCAAGTAATTAACTAAAGAAAAGCTAATCATCTAATCATGACAGCTTAACATCCTTTCACCCATGGACTATAAAGTATAAATCTGTTTAAGCAGAACTTGTTCTTAAATAAATGACTCAAGAGTTTAAATTAACAAGTCTGCTCCAGCAGTTTCTATACTTGTACTTACTGAAAAGCAGATTTTGAGGGGAAGTAAAGCAGGGAGTGGAGTTCAGCATCTAAAGTAAGGGACACATTCTGGAGAGGAAATCAATCAAATGTGTAACAGTCCCAAGCGACTGCAACTGCAAAAACCCTGTTAAGTCAACAGCTGATGAATTATCATCATATTCAGATTGCCCAGTTCCATGCAAACACATAAGGAAATACACAATTTTGTTGGAAATACATAATTTCGTGTTAATACTGAGAGTTACTTTCAATTACATAAACATATGTTTCCATATTTTTTCCCTCTAGGTCATGCATTTGAATGCTCATTCTGCAAATACAGCATTAAACTGCAGAGCCTCACTAGCCTCAGAGCCTAGTTCCTGAGGAAACAGTCATCTGTGACTTTAAACATGAACTTTGTGCATTTTTAAATTCATTTAAATAGGCAGATTGTCATCAACGCTTTTTGACACTAGAGTAGGAACGGGGGTCTCATTCTCTGCTACCTTTTTCAATAAATGAAATTCAAAAGAAAACCCCAAAACAAACCCTGGAGGGACCCTGAAGCCAAACTCTAACTAAACAAAAGTGATACAGATGCCTACCTGCATGACTGACCATGCCTGCAAAGCCCTGCACTCACCATGTTGCATTGTATCTGATCACAGAACACAGGAAGCTTGAAGTGACACATCTCATCAGTTCTGAAATGCTATCACATTGTTCTGGATGCCAGAAAGAGAAATCTATTGATTCTATAAATTCCCAAAAAATGGCACATAGGGAACTGCTGGCATCTGGTCTGCAGAGCTTTAAAGCAGCTCTGGAACTGTCTATAGTTTAAAGAACACCCTGATGGCAAACATTAACACCTTCCACCATGCTCCATCTTAGGTCTGTCTTCTGCCTAATACCTTTTAAAATTTTTAAATACTCTGCAAGAGAAAATCTGGGGTTTTTACCTGTTGGAAAATAACATGAAATAGAAGGGAAAAATTTAAAGTTTGGTAATTTCTTACCATTTTACAGGGTGTTTTTCCTCCAAAATAAAGTTCCCAAAACATGTCCTCAGCTGGGAAAAGTATTTCTGTATGACCTAGCTCTGTGCTTGGTAGATTCCTGACTGGGGAGAAATACAAGTCTACTTTGGTATGCTTGAGGAGATAAATGTAGGGACACAGCAGCATGAGCCTAAAGAATAATGAGGCAGGCAGAGCTCCCAATAGTGGAACAGTAGGAAATCTTCAGTGTCTCTGCTCTGAAGTGAAAAGGAAATAGAAAGTTCCTTACACAAAGAGCATAGAAAAGGACACAGGGAGTTTCAGGGAGAATGCCCAGGAACAGAGCCCTCCAGTCTGAGCAGCTTTGCTTGGCAGAGCAAAGGAAGGTCCAACTCTCTGCTAACAAGGAGGGGAGGGCTGATAAAATGCTGGATTTTTATTCTTCCTCATCATACAGTCACATTAAATTTATGCTTTATACTGAACGATTCAATGCCAGGAACTTCAGAGGAATTAAACATATGAAAAAAAATTACTCATGTGTGTAGTCCCATCAGAATCTACAAAACAACTTGAGAGTAAAGTTGCTCATGTGTTTAACACCAAATAAATGAATCTGAAATATATTCAAAATATCCTCAGATCACAAGTCTGTCTTCTCTGTGCACCTTGTGGCTTGTTTGTACATGGTCTACTTTTCCAGAATAGCTCCCCATGTGGACACACTTATTCCAGATTAAAACAGGCCCTTCTCTGAACTACTTCTATTCTGGATAAAGGTATGCATATGAGATCCTAAGATCATCCATATGGAAAACTACTTTGCAATACTATTCTACTTTAAGTAAACGTCTACCCTAATGCAGAATAATATTAGGTGGTGGAATGCATCAAAATTTCTATTAAACATCAATGAAAGGAATCCTACACCAAGCAAAGTCAATCCAAATTCTACAGTCCTGAACCCACTGAAATCTGATAATTCTTAGCCACAGTAATGTTACTTATCCTGGTATTACTTGTTTTCCTGCTACACACATGTAAAGTTTGCAACACAAATGTCAGTGTACTACCAGAGAAGATGTACTATACAGGCTATAAATATATTTTGTGATGGAAGTCGTAAAACAAACAAAAAGTCACATCTAGAATGTGATTTTATTTTTAGTTTTGAAAACATTAGATATTAACAGTTTCAGGAGCTATGAAGAAAGCCAACAAATACTTCCTCATCAAATTCTTTTAACCATAGTCCAGTAATATGCTCTCATTAAGTCAGTTTTTTACTGCTACAAAATATTGAGGATACTTAAAATTGTATTTTGCACAGTGAGAGAAACTTGTGCATTACTTGTGCATGTATGTATATTACCTCTGTGTGTATGGAGAAAAATGGAACATGGATTCTTAAAAATAACACTCAAATGATGAAAAAAACAGACATCATAGGGAACTGAAACCCACATCTACAATTTTAGCAGAGGAAAATACCCAATGTCCATGTATCTAAATGCACATACAAACCCAGCTAGCTACATTTTATTTCTCCTTGAACAACCATTAAAAGTTAAATTATATACTTTTAGATTATTTATGCCCTTGAGAATTACCTCAATTCAACCACTTCATTTAATGCAGACTAGACATTTTTACTTTGTCTCTATAAAATGATAAGATTCATTCATGCCCTTAACATACATTAATTAGACACTACTTAAAAATAACCTGCAATAAGAATAACTATTTGAATAGGATACAATTACTTAGGGCTTGTGTCTTTTCAATCAGTCAGTGTCCCTGCAGTGTTTAGAGTGGCAGAGGGGAAGTGGCCTGTGGTTAAACAGAGGAAATACCAAGGAATTTTAATAGAGCAAATAGTCTCTTTACTTCCTACAGGGTACTACTTCAAAGGCAGCCCTGCTCCAGAGCAGACAATGTGTTAGAGGGGCCATCAGTCATTTAATAGCATGTCAAGACTACTCAAAACTTACATGCAGCCCAAGATAAATACCACATAACTGAGACAATGGGTACCATCCTGCAGTCATTACTCTAATAAATGCTGCCCTGCCTGCAGTACGGAGGCAATCATGTGCAAGGGTGGTATTACCAAATCAGACCACAAAATTATAACTACACAATCAGACAAGGTGTCTAATAAATTGGCTAGGGAAGTCTGAACTTGAAGCTGAAAATACAACAAAACCAGAAACTAGTACAAATATATTAAAAGTTAAAATGGTACATTAGTTGTGAGCAATAAAGACAAAGGGGGGGTTATGCTAATTGGAAAGAATGTAAGTTTTGCTGATTTGAAAGTCAGTCAAAATCATTGTATTACAAGAATTACATTGTGATAGATTCCTGTTTGATACACACAATGACATTACGTAAGCTAAAAAATAAATCCAGAACAAACTGCATTTGCATATTCCTATGCAATATACATTAATTCAAGTGTATTACAAGTCAAGTACTATGAACTGTAATAGTGATACTTAATAGAAGATGCAAAACCTGATACAAATATACAGACGTGTTATGAGCCTGCCCATGTCTGGTGAAACACACAATAGACGTACTGAGCCAAAACATTCTACTGCTAATTCTGCTAAAAAGACCAAACAGGGGAGTCTAAACCTGCAACTGTTCCATTCAACACAAAGGTTTAGATCTTAAGCTTTACCAAGGTTTGAAGTTTGTTTTTTCACACTCTCCTTTTACATATTTCCCGACGCTTTCGCCTTTCTAAACTATGCCCTACAAACTTCTGAACTCTGTGTTGCAGCAACGTTCTCAAAGGATCTGATCTGAACCCAAGAAAATCCTTAGTGACAGTCTAACAAAAAGGAAAAGCAATGAAAGTCAGTTGTGTTCCCTCCAGTGTTCCCGGATCACCACGCTTCAACTAAACCTGTAACCAGCCATCAGGAGAAAGGGAAGGAACGAACCAAAACACACAACTCAAAAGTTATTACAAGCATATTTTAAAAAAATAAAAAAAGAAAAAGAATATGAAAAGCAATCGAGAAAAGTCTGACAGCAAAACACACCAGAAAGGGCAACAAAAGGCAAAGACCAGCAACAAAACGTTTATCACCTTCCTCCCCTCTTCCCCCTCCCGTAAATTTCCTACATCCTCTGTATAATGATCAGGCCCGGAGCTAAGACCCCAAGCCGGCCTCGAATCATTAAAATAACAAAGCCCCAGCGATCGCTTTTATCCAGGTCGGCTCGGGGAAGCCGGGAGCGCTGGTGGTAAAGGACCTGTTGAGTGACTTCTTCACACTCGCCGGCTACGAGCCGCCTCTGCCCTCGGCGAGAAAGCCATAAATATCCCTTGCCGGGAAATGCCACCCTCTCTCCCGGCCGCAATTAACTTCCAGATGCAGAGCCTCGGGGCAGCGTTACTTGTTGCAGAAGTGTCCCCAGGGCAGCCGCTCCCTCCCTCCTTCCCGCACGCCCGGAGCGGCTGCGGAGCCCGGCGGAACCCCGCGCAGCTCCCCGCGCCTTGCGAGAGCGCCGCGGCTGCTGCGCGGGGAGCCGGCAGCCCCGCTCCGCTCCGCTCCCCTCCACTCACCCTCCCTGCGCACGCATCGGCCGCCGGGCCCCTCCTGCCGCCGGCCGCTCCCGCAGCGAGCGGGGCAGCGCCGAGGCAGGCGGCGAGGGCGAGCAGGAAGGAGCCGAGCTGCAGCCCCGGTGCCATGGTCCGCAGCGAGCCCGGCGCGGGCGGCGCTGCTGCCGCCGGGTGCGTGCCGGTCTGTCGGTCCGTCCGGGTCTGACTCCGCGGCTGTGTGTGCATGCGCGCCCGGCCCGGGGGCGGGGGGTTCGTCCGAGCCCCGGCCCCGCCGCCCCCGCCCCGTTCCACTCCTTGCGAACGGCAACAATGGGAGGGAGCGGAATCTCTTCCGGCTGCTTTGCCTTGCACCCTTCCCGGGGAGCGGAGGGGCTCCCCGGGACAGCGGCGGGCTGCTCCTGCCTTCCTGCAAATCTGGGGATCAAGCCGATCCCATCTTCGTTCCATGCTGCGGTACCATATTGCTGATCCACTCACTACATTGCAAGGAAGAGAGGCATCAAGGAAGACCAGTCATAGATCTTTGACATGATTTCATGCATTACAGAATCACAGAATCACAGAATCAGTTAGGTTGGAAAACCTCTGAGATCATCAAGTGCCATGTCCAGTCTTTCCTTAAACACTTACAAGGGACAGTGACTCTTCGGTCTCCCTGGGCACTCTAATCAGCCTTACTGTGAAGAAATTCCTCCCAATGTCCAACCTCACCCTCCTCTGGCACAGTTTAAGGCTGTGTCTTCTTGTCCTCTTACTGCCTGGGAGAAGAGACCCCACAGGCTGCAACCTCCTTTCAGGTAGCTGTAGAAGGTGATAAGGTCACCTCTAAGCCTCCTCCAGGCTAAACAACATCAGCTCCCACAGCTACTCTTTAATTACTCTTTAATTAAGGAGACAAGCTGGAAGAATATACTATCATAAAATTTTCAATTGTTGAAAATGCAAAGGAAGTCATACGTGGCAATAAATATTTCAACTTTTTCAACTGGAGTTAATTCTGACATTACATGCTTTGATGAAAACACTTTTCTTTAAAATAAAATAAATCGCATTTCTGATAAATATCAAATGCAAGGTGGTCTAATGTATCAGTAAATTACATCAATTTCCTCCCCTTTGCCTCAAAGTCATGTAAGAGACAGAGCAGCCCAAGGCTCCTCCAAGGCACAGGATGATTCAGCTTGGAAGAGAGCTCAGGGGTCACTAGGCCTAACCCCCTGCTCAAGGTAGCCCTAACTTCAGTTTCAGATGAGACAGCCCAGGGTCTTGTCATACATCACTTTTACATATCACTCAACTCCAGTTATTTTGAAAACCTTGATTTCAGGACATTCTGTTTGCTATGATTGATCTTGGACAAAAACATCATCCTAATGGAACAGACAAACCCATCGATATTTCATAAAAGACATTAATTATAGTTTGGATTAAAATAGTATGTAAAACCACCACTAAGGTAATCGGTTGAAAGGAAACATGACCAGCTGGTAATTTTTAACTACTATTGGTTTTGCACCTATCATAGGTTTTCCATCCTTTGTGACTAGTGGTGAAAATAATATGATAAACCTTTCTTAAACTGTTTGTTTAAGTTGATGGATCACAGCCCTGGCACTCAGTTACCTTTGAAAACAGGTTTGTGACTTTAAGACGGCTATCGCCCTCCATTACGACATGAACAGAAATTACATTTTTTACATTAAACTTCTTTTTTTTTTAGCAAAAAAGTGGAGATTAGGCCATAGTTCTTTGCTGCCCTGGGATCAAAATGTTCTTACTTTTGATCTCCATTGCCCCTGCAGGCTGGAATTCTGAAAATGGTAATATTAAGTCTCTAGGTGGAATTCCACTGATTTTATAATGAGATGTTTTTGATGGTCAAGTACATCCAGGCCAGAATGGAAGTGTTGCACATTTTCTCACTGTACACCACACACTTCTGTCTGGGTATTCCTGCTTTACTTTCTTCTTGCATTACTCAGAAGTCATCTAACAGGCTTGAAAACTATATGAGCATTTTTATTTTTAATCAAGTCAGGCTGCATAAAACCTGTAAATAACTAGTCCTTTTATGTTTGAATGAATTACAAAGGACATAAAATACCACAGCATCATGGCTAAAGAAAGGAAGACATTTGTACAGTTCATTTACAGGTCAGTAAATACCTCTGCTTCCCATAACCACCTATGACAAGCAAGAATTCCCTGTTGAACATAATGCCATAGATGTGCAATTAAATCTTCTAAACCATGGGGGAAACTGTTTGGCTTTTTCTGTTAACTGAGATCTAGATTGCTGGAGAAGCTGTAATTTTTAAGTGAAGACAAAATTAGCATTATCTGAGCTATTGATGTATTAGCCTATGATGTTTTTAACAAAAACAGACACACAACAAATAGTGCCAATGCCTTGCTAGCAGAACAACTGAAGAACTCACAGCTGCCACTGGTTACACTGGCAGTATCCAGAAAGCAGCAAAATGATTGGTCATATTTACTGAGAGCTCAAACCTAGCAGCACAAAGCAAAGATGCCACCTGACAAAACCAGCACTGATACTTCCTTCCCAACAGTTCAGCCTAAACTAATAACAAATGACACGTCTGAAAAACAATTCCTCCATGCTGCCACCCTGTCCAACTTATCCTGTGAGTGCACTGGCTGAACACAGAAGTATTGCATTGCTTCAGATCCATTTAGTATAATTTCCACTGAATTCTTTGGTGGAAAACAGTAGTGGAGAGGCAGGAATCAAATAACTGCAGTTAATGTTTCTAACTGGAGTCTCCAAACTGCTGTGAGCTCGTGGAAGGGCAAAAGTGGCTGTGGGGACTCTGCTTGTCTGTAGGTTCTTTTGTCCTTTTTACAACAGTCTCTTGTTTCTGAGTAGTATAGAATGCATAATACCCAAAAGTCATGGGTATCAATATCCTGCATTCTACAGCTGGTTTTGGTTGCCACTCTCCCGTCTTGCTTAAAGCTAAAAATCTGTTGTTTTTTTTTTTTCCTTCTCCTTTCTGAGCAGCTGTACCCAGATGGAGGAGACAGTGAGAACTCAGCAATTCCTATAAAAACATGAAAACTCATGGACCAAAAATTTCCAGTAATATGGGTAAAAACTCCCTACAAAATCTTTCTATTGCTCAGAGAAAATTAATTCTTGGATTTATATTCCATCCATAGTTCATATTTCTAGCACTGAATTCTCTCCCAAGAGAGACTCACCTTAACTGCAAAAGAAATCATTCAAACAGCTCCCTTTGGGGCAGAAAGCATGCATCACGCTTGCAGAGTATTCAGCTAAGTCAGACAATCATGACTCTTGCAATATCACAATATTGCAATAAGTCAGTAAGTCCTGTTACAGACAGACACTGCCCGCTGTTAGGAAAAGAGCATCAGATGCAGTGAACCAAGCAGACAATGTGCTAAAAGAGATCCCAGAACAGAAATCCCTCAGTGTGAGGGTCTTCTGGAACTTCATCCAGCAGATCGCTGAAGATAGAAAATCAGATCTTTTGAAAGTACCCATTTACATGAAATTGTCCCACTTCCATGGGGATGGTTTATCTATGGGATGAGCATGGAGCATAAAATAAAGGAAGAATCATCTTCCAGGATCAAACCTTAAGAACAAAACTAACAAGTGTGAAATGAATGTGGACACACCCAGCAAGGGCATGAAAATTTTCACCTGTGTCAGGGGTCACAAAAATTCTGTTTCCATGGAATCTTCTGTATTATAGCATGACATAGTTTCAAATCATCTGGCCAGGCCCAAGTGAAAGGTTATCAACTGATAAGAAAACAACCTCAAGCCATAAAATTGAATTGAAATTTGAAGCAAATCTATTGGTTATTACGAATACCCATCTTGTTAAAGGCAACTGTTAAATCATTATGCCTTGAGAAATGCAACAAAAATTCACAAAACACAGAGTTCTCAAAGAAAAATCTGTATTACCAGTCTCATTTTATAGATGGGGAAACTAAAGCATCAAGTCATAAAGATGCCTGCTTTTATGTCTTGCACACATGCTCAGGGCTAAACCAAAAATTAGATTTGGAGTCAGGAAAGACTCTGTGCCTCAGTAAGACAGGAAAAGACCCCTGTGTGTAGCATTCTTTGGTTTTAATTTGCTGCTTTCTGTTGAGACATACTCCACTTGCTAAGGTCATCCAGGCAGTACCAGTGGGTGAGCCTCCAGAACAATTCCACTCCAGTGGCTGCTGCTCTCCCAGGAGTGGCAGAGAGCACCCAGCAGGATGTCCTGGCAGCCAGCTGCCTCCTGCTGTGGCCACACATTTATTGGCACTTCTGGAAGAGCTGCTGCTGTGTCCAGATGGGAAAGTGGAATAGGATGCAAGAATTCTATTTTGACACTGCCAGCCATTTCTATATCCAGATGCTTTGCAACAGGTCCTGAAATGGAGCATCCAGTCCTCCCTGCAGCCTAAGCCAGACCTCCAGAATCCCACAGAGTGGACCACCAGGGATGCTTCTCTCCTGCTCACTTTTTTTTTTTTTTTTTTTTTTGTCACAGTGTCATGTTTGAGATTTCACTCAAAAATCTCAAGTCCATCTCCAGATATTTGGGGATGTTTTGAGGCTTGTAGAATTCAGAGAGAAGGGAGTGAATGGTCTTGTGACCTTTCTGGATGACTTAATCTCTTCTACAGGAAATTGCACTTAATGACCAGAGAAGTTTAAGTCCTATATTCCTAGAGGCTCAAGTCAGCATCAGATGTAGAAGTATGTTATGGTGAAAAGGAAATGACTGAACTAAACCAAACAGCTATTATATGAAAATTACTTCTGATCACTATCAAATTAACAATCTGTCAGTGATTCATGGATGCAAATCTTCATATAATGTCACCCCTCCCCAGACTTCACAGTTCCCTGCATCATGTAGACCCCTCCTTCTTCTACTGTCAGAAAATGTTTGTAGTCAAATGTCTACTTTCTGTATTTCTGTTTCGTTTTGAATCTGCTTATTCACATGAATATAATAAAGGAAGTTCTCTAAGATTATTCAACTTAGTGATGTGCCACCAAGCCCACTCCTCCCTGCTCCAAAAGCACACCAAAGTGACTCACCCTGTGGCCACATGTTGTTTCTGAGGGAGCAGGGCAGGGCTGCATCTTTCAGCAGCAGTCTTCTGTTACACTGGATTAGGGGTAATATGAAACTGCACTTTTAAAGAAGAGTAGATTTATGATGCAAAGAAAATAAAAAAGTGTATGGATGAGTCATTTTTCAATAAAAAAATCTGTTGAACTGAAATTATTCTGAAGCAACAACTGTATCCCCAAAGTTATCTATGTTTTATTATTTAACAACAAATGAATAATTTGTAATGTTCAATTTTAAAATAATGTATTTCTGCAATATAGAAATTTTATCTCAAACAGCTATTAAAAATCCAAACCAAGATCCTCACAATGCAGTTTGAATAAATGCCAGAAATTACAATGAAGTAACATCTTTACAAAAGTTTCCAGTTTTAATTCTACTCTCAACCCTTTCTTACTGCAGCACAATGCTTCCCATGCAGACAGCCTGTCATTTTCCTTCTGCAGGGAAATAACGGGGAGGGAGGTGGGAGAACAACCCTAACCTGATTTAATAGTCTACTGTGCAATTCAACAGCATCCTGTGGCAATGTCTGCAAAATTAATCCTAGCACACTAAGGGACCCCTCACTGAGCATAACCTGCCTTAAACCCTTTCCCATTTAACTGAGGGAGAGCTATTTGCTCAAGCACTTTAGGATGACGTCATTTGTTATTTGAGGCCAAAAGCTAAGGGTAATTAAGGCTAAAGAAAATGTTCTGAAATTTTTTGCAAATAATATGCATAGAGACACTTGTAACAGATACCACTGCAGAACAATAGAAACATGACTGGAAGAATTTTAAAAAGTTTGATTATTGTGCAACCAGTGTGGAAGAAGATTGGAAAGCCCTTTGTCAACAGCACATCATTCTACTCCCACAAGGGGAAATACACAAACAAAAGAAAATACCAAGGCTGGAGGCATATGGAAATTGCCTTTTTTTGTTGTTGTTTATATGATAAATATTCCCCAAAATATTCCAGTGTAATTTTAGAACACTTCATAACAGATTTATGAAAGAATGCACAGCAATTCTACATGACTGGACTGAAAAAAACAGAGGAAGGGCCCTATTAGGAATGATAATTGTTGCTGGCAGCTCTACCTCTCCAACAAACAAACTCATGGTTCTTTTTCTCTCTTTTCTCAGTCTGGCATATTATTTTAAAACACAGATTTGAAGCAGTTGGATATCAGGATTGAGTTAGCTGCTTATTTTTGGAAAGAGTAAGATAAATATGCAGATAATAACAGACTGAAATGCAGTTATCAAGATTTGTTAAGACTCCATGGAAAGTTAAAGCCTGTTAATATGGCAAACTACAATAGATTGATATTATTTCTTTCTAATTAGATTATACTAGTAGCAACCACTGAAAACACCAGTCCTCCTAAACAATAAATTATGATAAAACTAACTGCCTGGGATTGTATGTTTACAGAGGAAAGAAGGAAAATACTGGATCAGTTTTTTAATTTAAACAAAAACATCCCCAAGAAAAGATTTTCCATGTATCCAACTTAAATTTTACAGAAGTCTCAGCATTCTAAGGGCAGTGCTGATGCCTCCTGAGAATGCTTCCCTCTGACTTCCTTTCTCTGCCAAAATGAATTAGAGCAAACCACAGGAATATTGTCAGATAGCCACATCCCATAGCACACAATGGGATGCTACTCTGAAGTTAGAGAATCCTACAAATATTTGAATCATGACAGATGGATAACATCATATTTTTAAATATTTTTTAATATTTTGCTCTGACTGAATGCTTTGAAAAGCAATAGGAATGGTTAAGAAGTGCACAGTATTTAAACACCACAAAGTAATTTTTTATCCTTCTAATGTGATGAAACAATGAAAACTGAAAATCTGGTGGCAAGAAGTTTTTTGCCTGGCAAATATTTGCATTGACAACACTGTATTTATTATCACAGAATAATTACATTAGTAGATACGGTACCAGAAGTCATTCTAAGTTTTACACCATAAGGAGTGGAGTTATTCTAGAACTGCAGGATACTTTGTCAAAAGCTTTCACAGAATCATTTAGCTTAGAAAAGACCTCTAAGACCAAGTCCAACCTTTGCCCAACCATCACACTCTGAAGCAGACCATTGCACTCAATGCCACATCCAGTGGTCTCTTGAGCATGTCTCAGGATGGCAATTCCAGCACCTCCCTGGGCAGCCTGCCCCGATGTCTAACAACCCTTTCTGTGAAGAAACTCTTCCTGACAATTCCCTTCTGGAATGTGAAAATATTCTCCTACCATAAACTGACAAAGCTGGGCAGTCTTACAGACACAAAGTCCCAACAGCAGCCTAAATTCATTTAGAGGTAAGATTTAAAAGGTTGGTTGTTCAGAGCATCAAAAACATTACATTAAGCATCCACCCATCACTAAGTTCTGTTCAATGCTGAGCACTCAGAGCTTTGGAAAATCAGGCCTTGTACGTGTGCAGAACATCAATTCGGTCACAAATGTTGTGTAATTGGAAGGATCAGTCAATCCCCTGCGGGCATCGCAGAGTGCGGATTAAATCCCACAACGAGTGGGGCTGTCATTACTAAATCCAGCCTCTAGAGGACAGAAGCAGCCCAGCACTTTTCTAGGCAGTTCAAACACAGATTAAAACCCTTTCAAAATGTATGACTTTAGAGCCTGAATTTATATGGAAAAGCAAAATAAACAGCCAGCGATTTTTAGTGCAGAATACTTTATGAGCTATCTTCTTAATGTCCTTAATATGGCATCATTCTTAGAAACTTAATCCCGAGATATTTTGGAGTATTATTATGATCCACACAATAAAATTCTAAGGATTAAAAGTAGGAAATCTATCAATAATTTTTTTTCATTTTCATTTTATAAAACATAATTTTTTTATACAGACAAGAGAATGACCCATCTTAGAAGTAGTAAAATGTCATGGACTGGTAAAATAAAAATTCAGTTCTAAGAGAGTAAGAAAGGATCAGAGAAAAACAAGGTACAATAATTGAGTTGATGCAAGGTTATGGATTTTTTTTTAAAGGTCACAATGAGAAAATGAGTTTGAAACATATGCAATTTTTAAATTGCAAAGTCTCAAAATTTCATAGTGATTAATAACAAGACTAATGACATAGATAATTTTTAATGAAGGGGACTATCTTATTCCACCTGCCTACTTCTGTCCTTCAAGTCATCCTAGTGGCAGAGGAAAACCTGGTTTAGGAGCTAGGAGAGAAAAATCCTGGAACATAAATGCAGAAAGAAGAAATATTTACTTCTCTTTCAGTCTAGGTGTTGTATCAATTTTACTGGTCACACATACACATCCTTACAACATCCCAAGCCGAATGACCCTGCTTGAAATTCAATATCAAAAGCACTACCTGCACCTGTGTGATTCCATAACATACTCTGTTTGCTCAAGATGCTGAACTTCACAGCCACTGATTCACAACATGGATCAAAACACACTTTCAAAATCTATCCTTTCACTGCATTTTTGTTCTCTTTTTTCCAGCCTCCCCCACTGCTGTTCCTGCACAGGAAACACAACTGTCAGGTACACTGCCAAGGGAGCCCTCCATATTGCCACGACCAGACAAAGGACCCTGTGAAGTCCAGAGTAACACTTTTCAAGGTGGAAAAAAATCCAGCTGTATTTGAGAAAGTGATGGGCACAATTTAAACCCATGCTGGCCAAAGTAGGTATAAATGTAAAGTGAGAGGCTCTTTTTTGACTTGCTGATTCCTTTAGTCTGGGAAGAACAAACTAAGCCAAATGAAGCAAATAATGCAACTCTGCTTTTAAATTCTTTTCCCCTTAGCACTGTGTGGGACTCTCCTTGTACCTCACACTAAAGATCCTGCTGGTAACATTTGCTAATGGAGAGCAGGATACCAGCACTGGTGCTATTATTATTCTGCTACTATTCTACTGCTTCTCTTAAATTGCTTTGTCAGACTTCCGTCACTTGAGACAAGTTCCATTATAGCAGACTTTAGGTGTATTTAGGTATTTGCCAGATAATAGAGTAAGGTTCTTAAGCAATCAATCTGTACAGATTAGTCTAATCTGTTGCTGCTGGAAACTTTGTTTCCAGAAGCAAAGTAGACAATAGTTTCAGATTACCTGCAATAAGGTTAAGCTATGGGCAATATACGTTTTGAGGTGTGAAGAAAAACAAAATAAAAGAATGCATTCCCAATATTGTCTCTGCCTTTACCAGATCAGGCAGGTATCTGAATTGTGATTTCAATTTCTCTAAAAACTATTCCTAATGGATCTGGCTCAATTTAAATTGCTTTACTTGTAGTTCTCTTAAGTATTTTGGAATGCAGGATACAACAGAATTCAGTTAGGAATGTTATTTCCCAAATCCAAGAAAGTACAAAAAATAGTGTTTCAATATCAGATAAAAGTTTGTTATTTCCATATTAAAATAAGATTTCCAGGAGCAAAGCCAAGCAATTCAAGATTTTTAGGATTCTGCATAAAAGTGAAGGCAATGAACCAATGAAGATAAAAACACAGAAGGGCCAATAGCTGTCACCCAGTTAGTTCTAAAGAAATGCAGTTTTCAGTGATATTTTCCAGAAAATATAGAAATGTTTTTTATTTAATCTCTTGTAGCTCAAACTATAATTCAAAATACTAAGTAAGGACTGTCAAATCATCCCTCCCTTTAGCTTTACCTAATATGAGACTACATAAAATGATTTTTTCTATCACCCTATTTTATCAACTTACCTTTCATCCTATTGGACAACAGCTATGGATACAAGCATGAAGAAAGGAAGAGCAATACTTTGTCTGTTCATGAGATAACGTAGAATTTATGTAGAGCAAGAAACACAGGCTGGAGTCTCACTGAAGATCACCAGCACATGAGGCAAGTGCTTAGAGCTCTGCTGAACAAAGAGCAGCACCAACCTGTACTTAAAATGTTTCCTTACCTTGTGCCCATGAAGAAAGACTTGAGGGGTTTTTTTGTATATGGCTCTCCTTGACTTCAGGTTCAATATCAAATATGAGGATAATTAACTCTCATGTACTGTTTGATAAAAATGAATTCAACACCCTAAAATTAATGGCAATGATCTGGATATCTGGTCTGGCCCCACTGATCTGATCCCATGAAATGCTACATTCTGTCATTAAAAGATAATAGGGCAATTTCCTTAACTGGAACAGTTATACTGACGAGAGAGGAGATAACCAAGTTAGAGAATTAAAAAAGCAAATAACCTAAATTAATTAAAATTACATAAAAAGACTATAACTGTCAGCTTCTTTTAAATGAGCAAAGGTTAAAACTGAAGTCAGTTGAATATTAGTCCTTCCACTGGAGACACCTTTTTCTAAAAATTTACTTATTTATGAAAACTATTGTATTCTTTATAAATAAGCTATTTAAACTGCAATGCAACAAACTGTTTCCTGTAGCAAAATCTATTTTGCATACAGTTTATTTCAGATTTGAAACAGACTTCTTCTAAAACCATAAAGCTTGTCAAGTCATCTGCCGCAATTCATAGTAGCTGAAATTCTTGTGCAACCTTGCATTGTTTTAAACTGCAAAAATATCTCAAAATCTCTGAAAATACTTACTCAAATATATTGGGAAAGTTCACTTTTTCCACAAAAAGTAGATTAGAATAATACTTCAAGTATTTACAGTTTATTTGAATGAAAATTATAATAAACTTTCAAATCTGGGCATAAAATCATAATTACTATATCATTACTTAATACAGGTTCTGAATAATTCTTCATTTTCTGTAGCACTACTGTAACAGCAAGCCATCCTTCCTTCTATTCCAGCAGGCTGGAGGTGAAAGTATTTTTCACCATTAGAAACTGAGATTCTCTGTGTGATCTTTTCAGCTTTGCACGACGGTTCTGAAACCAGATCTAAAATGGAAAGAGAAGGGATGCTTTTCAGAAACACAGCAGTGGAAGCAGAATAATATTCGAAATTTAAAAGTATTCACACAGTATGACAACATTTTGTGTGACGACAGCAGTTTGCAAGTTAATACAAATTTAAAATCTGCAGATGACAGCATATCATCTGCTACCTGTAATTTTATCACTATAGACAAAGAAAATAATATCCCCAGGTTAACTGGAAAGTGAGATCAGCTTCACTGTAATTAATACAAAAACTGGTATTAAATTCAGTGACAGAATCAGATCCTGGAAGATCCTGAACATCTGGAATTCACACATGTCTTATGGTGCTATTTCTCCTGCTGCTTAACTATTTGCAGCATCAAGTTTCTCATCAAGCCCAATATAATACTTGCAACAAAAGCCTGATAAACAACAAAGGGAAGCCCAAATTCTTGTGTTTACAGTATGCTTCTTATCCCATTGAATTACCTGCAAATCAATAATTAACATTCCTGAATAGATTTTGCTTTTGGCCAGAGAAAGACATAGGTTCAAACACTGGTTTAACACATCTATGCTCTGCTGGCAGTCTCACAAATTATGTCCATACCTGTTTCAAATTTATTTCTCAAATATGGTGACAAGAAAAACATAAAAATTATTAAAGAAATTATCAAGTTCTGCAGATAAAAACTAGATATTAACAGAGCAGATATTGTGGAAATATTATAGAGATTAATTCCTCATCAGTGCTTTAGATTTCAGAAGGAATTCAATGGTTTCTATTTCACAAATCATTGAAGGCATGTTTCTTGTATATACATTGGTTTAAACTGAGAGTATTAACATTCTCATTACTCCTGTCAAACCACTTATGTATATAACCAGAGAGTACATATAGCTGGAATTACAGAAAAGTTCAAATAAATTTTTAATTACCTGGATCCTGTCTTCATCTAAATCTAATTTGCGAGCTAACTCTTCTCTAATATCAATGCCAGGGTAGGAGTTCATTTTAAAAACATTTTCCAAGACTTCAATCTGAGGAGATTAAAATACACTTGTTGAATAGTTAAAACTATGTTCATAGCAGTAATACATAAAATAAATAAAATAACAGCTTCGTTTGCTCAACAGGAGACTTCTGATCAGTGTTTGCACAATTCTGATTCCATGCATAAGCACAGATCTGCTGAAATCAGCAACATCCCTGTTAATTTACATTAGTTCCTGATTACATATCTCTCTGCTGAGGTACATCACACTGAACTCTGCTGTTAGAGGTTTCTTCCAACATTTTACTAACCTACATCATTACTCATTTGTTAAATGCTAAGGAAAGCCTTACCTGGTTTCTAGTGAATGCAGTTCTTGGTCTTCTACCCCTGTACCAGCTCAATTCTCGTTTGAAAGACAGCCTTTCAGTGACTGAAAAATATTTTTCACATTTCAAAACGTTTTCCTCTTGCGCTGGATCACTTCTAGCATGAAATAATGGATTTTCATAGCAAACAACAGGGATTTGCAGATGGGGATTACTGTCATCACCTAAAACTAGAAAGAGCAAGAAAAGGAGAGCTTCAGTTTACTGGTTTGTAGTAGAAACATGCCAGTATTTTTAAAGGGTAAAAGCTTAAGAGGTTACAAAACAGTCTGACTTACCCAAGCTGGTGCATGCATCCATCCAGGGTCTGTGAGGTTTCCCAGCTGGGATGCCATCTTTTTTCTGCTCCAGTCCCAATATACTCTCAATTGAGAAGGAGCAGTGTGTGGTTTTACTGTCGCCAAAGCCGGGCACCTTGTGCCGCTCGGGAGAGGCCGCCGTGGTGGCAGCACACAGCGAGGGAGCAGCCATGCCTTCGCCCTCAGCCAGCATAGCAGGGACACTGTACTTGCATTTCTCCACAAGGCCTCCTTATAGCTATGTTGACAAGGGGGTTGGATTTGTAACGTCATTAATTAAAATCTTTTATTAGAAAGTTTTAGCATGTCAATGAAAACTCTCCCACCAAGAGGCACGAGGAGTTAATTGTTTATTTGTTTGCAAGTAATTAGCAACTAATGGTGACACTAGGGGGGCCACCAAGGGGGACAAAAAGTGTTATCTCTCCTAACCAGAGCATCGACTTCACTTTCTCAAAAGAAGCTGTGCACAAATATAGTACTTCTCTTTTATTTGAAATCATTAATGTATAAAATCAGTTTTTAAAAAAACTTTATACTCTAATGGACTCCACTTACCTAAACATAGAAGCATGATAGGAAACCAGTCAAGTAATAAGTAATCTCATTTAAGTGAATTTCCTTCCAAGGAAATTTAAAAAATAATCTCTTAATGCTATTAGGGTAATCCCGATGAAAATGCCTCTGTTTTTTCATATGCATATGTAATGGTGAACGTGGTCAATAAAACAACAATAGCTTTTGGCATAAGGCACTGTGCAGTGGGTTGGCAGTGTTGTCAAAGCTCAGTGTAATTGCCTTCCAAGTGCCTGGATTAGTTAATAGGAACAGTTGCACCAACTATTTTAAATAATTCATGCATTCATTTTTCTTATTAAAATAACTTTGTTGCAGCCTTTTTGAAACATACCAGATGTGAAATTTCCTGATAATTCTTCACTACATAAAAGAAAAACTTCAAGTAATAAAAGCAATACACTCAAATTTATAGGTTTAAAAGATGCAGCAGTATTCTTCAATTCATTACTATTACATTTGTTGCAGGCAAATTTGTAATTCAAGTAAAACTTTTTCTCATAGATGTCTCTCCCTCCTTGTAGGTTTATAGCAAACAGAAGTATATTTAAATCCTACAGAGCCAACACTTAAAAATCACACAAAAAATTATGAGTCATGGGAAGAAAGGAGATAAAGGCTTTGTAATAAAGTCTGACAGAATTCTGATTTCATCCATTATAATAAAATACAGACTATAACATTTTTATATTCGAGCTCATCTGTCAGTCACACAACAGTTTACATCACATGCTCAAAAACAACTTTTGGTTCAGGACAAGAAAAGAAGGAATTTCTGTAGAGACACTATAAAATCAAGATTTGTCCAAAAAAACCCATGAACACGATATTTTTATTTCAGGACGAAAAGTTACCCCTCCTTCTGGCCTGACTTTGTGTTGTGCAGTAAGACAGTTGTCAAACCAAACTATTAAAGGAGTGACAATTCCAGAAGTGATCTTACCAAGGACACTTGTCACACATATCAATGGATCTTCAAGCAGCATGCATCCACCTGCAATGTTCACTTGCAAGATGAGCTCCAGTCACCATTTATGGACCTTAAGCCTTCTCTTGAAAACTGTATTTCATTGTTTTGGCCCAGTAATATTGAGCAATACTACCTTGCAACCCATTTGAATTACCTATAGACTTTTGACTAAATACCTTGGCAGGGGTAATTAGAGCCACACAGCAAACATTAAGTTGGGAATCCTAAGTAACCAATAACAGGAAAACTCACTGCTCCTTGGATATGCAAATCCAATCCTCTTACAGCATCACATACCTGATGAGGCAGGAAGCTAATCACCCTTTCAGACTGCACCAGTGTTTTTTGCCCAGGGACAGGGGAGTTCATCTCTTTAGGACATGGAGCTCTCGTTCAGGCTGCTTGCACCAGCTGAGGAGACCACACCAAGAGCCCTTGGGGGCTTTGGTCTGAAGGCCCAGCTCTTACTCTTGCTGCCTTTTGCCCTTCTCACCCACTGCTGGGTCACCTTTCACTAGAGCCTGGGCAACATTTTCAGCTTTTAAAAGGGTATAAATGGTATATATTATCTTTCTTCATACTTATCACACTCCAAAAATTCACCTTTCACCTCACCTTTCCCACAACCTCTTTACCCAGTATCTCACCACTTCAGAAGCCATGCTGTATAAAACTCTCTTTCAAATAGGTTTTTAACATGAATAACAAGTATTATAGTCAAAGCCAACTTCAGAATTCCGAAGTTTTTTTAAAGCAAGAATCCCTCCAAATGGTAACAGCAATTTACACAAAACAAAAGCAGTTAGCATTTCTTGGTTGAAGTAAAAGCTATTTTGACACAGGAAGATTAGTGAATGCAGGTAAATTCAAGGTTAATCCAAGGTTGCCACTGGCAAAAGTATGAGAAACTGTGTTAAAAAGTGGGAAACGCTGCAAATAAAGCCTACCTTACCCACGCAGCTACTTTGACCCTCCAGCAGGGGCAAAATGTTCTCTCCATAAGGGCACACATCTGGAATCCTCTGAAGATGTGTTCACTGCTCTTCTCTCTGTTGACAAAGTGCCAAGTGTTAGTTCCCCACATTTTCAAGACTTCTTAGCAGATATTTTGCAGAAAAAACAACAGCAAAACATAACAAACAGAAACCAACAACCCCTCCCCAAAAAACCCCAAACCAAAGAAAAAGACCAACCCCACAAATCAAAAAGCCCAAACAACAAAAAAACCCCTCACACACTAACAAAAGGTCTACAATGCTGAAAACAGTGTAACACTAAAACCACATTTAGAGGATGCAGAGGGATTCTTCAATTCATTACTATTACATTTGTTGCAGTCAAATTTGTAGCTCAAGTAAAACTTCTGGATGCCACTTACAGCTGTAAACACACAAAGCTAACTAAACCAAATCCACTTAAAGTGACCACCTTCCTGAATTCCACTGGGAAAATGATCTTACAGCACAAAACAAAGTAATTTCTTATTGCTATAAAGACTGCTGTAAAGCTTGGTCACAAGTTAACTGTCTCAAAACCAGAAAGCACATATATTTATTGGTCATGAACCAATGTTAATGTCCTGTCACATGGCTGCAGATACAAGACTTAGTCTATAAAACACCTTGTAAGATAACCTGAATTATTACCCTTATTGACAGGGAAAGGGAGAGGTGCTGTGACTTGCTTCAGTCAGATGAGTCACCAGCTGAGCTGGTAAATTAACTGACTGAACAGTATTAACTTGGAAATTTCTTTACCACTCCCTACAGGGAAAAACAAAACAACACGACAGCAAAAAAAACAAAACAAAACCAAAAAAAAAAGCCACCCACCACCCCCCCCAAAAAAAACAAACCAACAAACAAAAGCCACCTCAAAAATCTTTAATTGTTTGCAATTTAACAGACCAGTCCTATCCTTTATCTGCTTTAAATGGTAAATTACAACCTGATACAACATAAAGAATTGTCTCATAGCAAGACTGCACAATCATTAATCATTTGCTCTGCTGAATGACTTCATGTACTTTCTAACCTGGTCTTGGACTACATTCACTTGCTTCCAAAAAGGCAAAACCAACAAGGGAATAGGTTTTTGGTTTTGATTTTTTTTTTCCCCAGCTAAAAACTATCATCAAGTCTACTAAGTCTTGCGCTCTTAAACTACCTGAAAGGAGGTTGTAGCCAGGTGGGCATCAGTCTCTTCTCCCAGGTAAGAAGTGACAAGACCAGAGGAAACAGCCTCAAGTTGTGACAGGAAATGTTTAGACTGGATATTGGGAAAAGTTTCTCCATGGGCAGGGTAGCACTGACAATCACCATCCCTGGAAGTATTCAGATGTGAGGATGTGGCACTTGGGCACATGGTTTAGTGGTGGACACTGGCTTCCGGATTAATGGTTGGACTCAATGATCTCAGAGGTCTTTTCTAACCTCAGGGATTCTAAAATTCTAAGTAATTTCAGTGCTGAACCAGCTCACAAGTCCAACCAATGATCTGTTTTGATTTCACTGAGCCTTCACAGTAGTTTTAAGCATTTAAAATATCTCACCAACCTATGGCACCACAATTATTCAGTCTAAGAGAGCAGATATGGTTTTTCAATGTCTAATCAGAATTTCTCCTGTCTCAGATTAATGCCTCTTGTCGTCTCACTGCAAGCACAGCAGAAGTGACTGGCCTCCACCTGGGGCCCATCCACATGGCAGGGATAAGAGACTTGCCAAAAAGGATGCCCCAGAAAAGAGTGCTAAAGATGCTCCAGAACGGCAGGGACCCGACAGCGCTCCCTTACTGCGGAGCGGCCCTCAAGGTAATTGTCTGTGAGGAGACAACAACCCCCGAAGCACAGTCAGACAGGGCAGGAAAGTCACTTTGCTTGACAGCCGTGACTCGCACTGCCGGGCAGTCACCTCACCAGGACCCCGGCAGTCTCCGCCGCGCCCCCCACACGGAGCCGCTCCGGGGACTCCGCCGGAGCCTCGGCCCTGAGGGGCGGCGCGCGAGCGCGCGCGCGAACAGGCAGGCCCCCCAGCCAATGGGCAGCCGGGTGGTTGGGGAGGGCGGGCCAATGGGGAAGCCGGGCGCTCCAATGGGGAAGGCGGGCGCGCGGGGGGCGGGACGTCCGGCGCGCAGCGGGCGGGGGTCGGTGCGGGTCGGGTCCGGCCGGGCCGGCGCGGGGGCAGCGGAGCCGCGGGGGCGCAGCGCGGTGGCCGCCATGCCCGGCATCGACAAATTGCCCATCGAGGAGACGCTGGAGGACAGTCCGCAGGTGAGACAGGCCCAGCGGAGGCCGCATCAGGCCCGGCCCCTGGTGGCGGGCCCACCGCTGCTTCCCTGTCGTTCCCGGCCCCGGGAGAGCCGCGGCGGTGGCGGGAGGAAGGGTGCTGCCCCAGCAGCGCGGCGGGAACGCTGCCCGCTTGGCTCGCCGGGGCTCCGACAGTGTCGGCTCGGGCTCTCCGCCCCGGCCGTGCCCTGCGAACGCCCGCTCGGAGCTCCGCGGCGCCGTCGTCCGCTGGCCCCGCCGCCGCTCCCGGGAGTGCCGCGGGTCGGGAGCGGGGCCGGGGCTCCGGGCTCAGGTGCTGCGGCACCTCCGGCAGGGCAATGCCGGCACCGGCTCTCTGATCCCCGCCTTCGCACTCAGGCTCGGTTTTGGACACGTCCTGACCACAAAACCCGTGTTGCTTTCTGATTTTTCTCCTTTGTTTTTCGCTAAGGCGCGTTAAGGTTTAACAGACCCGTAGGAGCAGCGGTGCTGGCTGAGGTTATCGCGGCCATGGTCAGTGCGGAGGCTGGGTGGGAAGCACATGGTGCCCGGAGGCCTCTCCGTGCTCCGCTTCTTCTCTTGCATTGCTGCTCCCTGATCTGTGTCAGCGATGCTCTGTAGTGCGCTGGAGTTTCTTTCTAAAGTAGGGACTGCTTTATTCAGTGGCTCTGGTTTCTTTTGCTGACAGCAGCAACAGCAAGTCCTTGTACTGTATTTCTTAGATGTCAGAGAAAGTTTGCAATGTATTTTCTTTTATGGCGGCCTTTTGAATTAAGATCCTTGTTCTGGTGCATGGTTTACATAGTGAGAGTTTATCCTATATTGCAATAGCATGTGCATTGGTAGTTTTAATTCCTTGGTCATAGGAAGAGAAACTTTCACTTGTTAAAAAGGGAAATTTAGCCCCTAAAATGACAGCTACTTTAATAATTCTATATCAAGTGGAAGGACGACTTAAAAAAGGCAAGAGAAGGCCATGCAGAAAAGGAATAATTGATTTCCTAAGGGCAGTGGCCCAAATAGGTCAAATGCTGAATGTGAGATGAGATCTGGCCTCTAATGTGGGTTCTGGTCCAGGGGCCAAACCTGCTATCACCTCAGGAAGACGAAAAAAATCTGAAAGTCTTGTAATAATACTAATTTTAAAAAATTATGTCTTGAAGGTCTTTTCTTAGTATAAGGAAGTCAGAACTATTTGTATTTATAGCACATAAAAAAATGTTACTTATTGGAATGTAATTGTAATTCTAGAATCTTCCATGTGAGGTTAGTTTTGATCCAGACAAGCAAAGACTGATTCACCCCAATGTGTTTGAGATGCTGAAGTAGTTGGATTTGTCAGTATTGTCTTATGTAGGTAGAAAATATTTGTCAATATTGTCTTTTGTAGGTAGAAAATTTACATGTTTCAGTCAATGTAATATTTCAGATGAATTCTGGGAGCCAGGTCCTCTAGTAAGGACTCAGGGTTCTGTTAGGTTAGTCCATTAGTTACATTAGTTAATTTCTGTTACTTTGAAATCAGTGCCGTGGAAGTGGCAGCAAATGTTGCTTGAAGAAAGCAGAAGCCTCTCTCTGGAGGAGCTGCCATGATTTGGGTACATTGCTGCTGAATATTGCACAGCCCATCAGCCTGGGTGGTTGTTTAGTGCTGCACCATGGCCTGCAGTTCGTGTTTCAGACACTGACTGTAGGGATAAAAATGTCATATCAAACTTATTCTGGGTCTGAGGAAGGAAAGGCTTTTTAAAAATGTCAAACCTGTTCATTTCCTGTTGTCACAGGATCAAAATCTAACCACTGTGCTTGTCAGGCCTAAACCAAAGGCCAAGTTTACATAGTCTTTTGCTATGCAAAACAGAGCAATTTACCCATTAACCCAGGACATATATTGCACACACACACTCTGTGTGTGCTTAGAGTTTCTGCTCACACTGATTTGCATTCCCAAAGCATTGCACAACAAAAAAGCCAAGAGACTGGTAGCACAGGCTCTGTCTCCTGTCACCTGCAGTGGCCTCCATCTGATGGCATAGAAGGCTTAAAACATTCACTTCTAATGAGGGGTTTCTTTGTGCAGCTTCTCCCTGGTCCTTTCCTGTTTGCTTACTCACAAACAGGGATTGAAAGAATCCTAAAGAAAATGCAAAATGATGCAGAGTTTTACTAGAAACATAAGTAAACAATTGCTCTAATGTTCTGCAAAGCCGAAGTCTGCCATAATTTGTTTACAGTTTCAGGTTAATTTCTTTCCATCAGTATTGTATGATGTTGTTTTGATGGTTGAACATCAATAATGGACATTTTTGAAGTAAAACATAAAAATAATCCTTTTTCCATGTTCAGTTCTAAAGAGTATAATCCAGAAACTTTACATAATACTCCTTTAAAATGACAAGCTCAGGTTTATTTATGTTCAGGGTTAAAGTTCATGAGTATATAATTCAATTATTATAGTACCATGGAATGTTTTTCTTTTGCATTCTTCTGTCTATGTCTACCTTAATGGGAGAGTCAAGGCTGTTGGGATGACACATGTTGCCACACCTGGCAAAGATTTGAGTTCTCCTTCATCTCTTTCCACTTGTTTTATAAACTAGAACCAGCATTAAAGCTATTTATTGTGCTGATTATATTTTTTAATATTTAAATATCTTCTAGACATTATATATATATATATATAGCATGACAGTGGTTGTGATACAGCCAGGCATCTAATGCCACTTAGATAAAAGAATCTTATGTCAAAAGGAATTATTAAATAATATACTTTATATGGATTTAATATGTACTCTTTGATTATCATTAAAAGGAAAAAATCAGAAATAGCTGGAAAATACCTTCTTGCTTCAAGGGGAGATGGACTAAAGACTTCAGTAATTTCAAGACAGCTAGGGAAGATTAAAAAATAGAATTTCTGATTTCAAGTGTTTAACAATCATAGTTTGGGGAAAAAAAACAATTATGAGCTTATGATTCTTTTAATTTTCTTCCTGGACATTAATTTTGGTGTAAATCTAGAAACAAAGCACTTTTGCTAAAACATTGCCAAAGTATTTCCTTTGTGGCCCTTGCAAGTGCTGCTCCCTCTTCTACAGCCAGGCATCCCAAGCAATGTTTTAAGAAAAGCCAGTGTGGCCTGTGCAGAGTTACTGGTACATCCTCTGCTTTTCACCTTTTGGGATTTTTGGTGGAAGGAAACCATTCAAAATCCTCATGGTGAGGAGGAATAACCTTGCTTCCAAGTGCAAAAAGGATTCAAGAACATGCATTCAGCATCTCATTTAAGCTTACAGGCAAATTACACCTGAGCAACCTGATTGCCTTCTTATGGAGTCAGTCCCTAGGGCAGGAGGGAGAGCAGGGGATGTCAGTCACCCTGGCTTATGCAAGGACTCAGACACGGTCTGGCAACATTCTTCTGGCCAAAAGGGAGAGGTGTGGACTGGGACCTGAGTGGAAAAACTGGCTGGGTAGTTGGGCTTACAGATGGAGATCAGTTTTAGTCTAATAGGTGGCCAGTGATAAGAGTTTGATTTTTGAGGTGGAGGTTGTTAAGCACCATCAGTGATACATGCAGTGCAGTTGGACACAGGGGTCATCAGGCTTGTGGGTGACACCAGTTAAAGAACAGACTGACTGACAAGCTGGGTAAGGACAGATCTTTTCACTCCCTTTCAGTGGTTAGAAATATGTATGTTGAGGACTGTCAGGTGCAGGCTGTATTGTTTGTTTTGGTTTGGTGTAGTTCCTCAACCTTTTGATCACAGAATTGATAGGTATTTCACAGGTAAATTATAGGTCCAGGCACAACCAGCAACTGTCTGTGTTCAGGTTGGACAGTATGAGACAGTCACAGCCTTTATTTGGATCTCACTGCAGAGGAAATGTGTATACCTGGCAAGCTGTTTAATACCAGTAATCTCTACCCTTCTCCTTAAGGATGTACCATAGTGAGCCCAGTAGCTGCCCAGAGTTTCACCATTTAACAGCTGTCCATCTCCTTTGGCCCTTTCTTTTCTGAAAATGTATTAACCTGGAGAGAGGCTGACAGTAGGAAAAAGGCTGAGCCTGGATATCTTTGAGATTCTTTGGCATGCAACAGGTATCATTCCTTTAAACAAATTTGAGGGTTTATAGAACTTTCAGTAATGAAACCTGAAATAATGCTATTTAAGTCTGAAATCCCATTATATTTAAATTCTTCTCTTCTAACTTGTCATGGTTGTGTTTTGGCTGTTTGTTCCAGACCCGCTCTTTGCTGGGGGTATTTGAAGAAGATGCTGCTGCAATATCCAATTACATCAATCAGTTGTTTCAAGCCATGCACAGAATATATGATGCTCAGGTAGTGTTAATGAAATTCTTGAATGCATTATAAAGCTTTGGAACCACATTTCATGTTTCTTTAACTTCCATATGCTTTAAATGTAGAAGTGAAATAAAGTAAGAATTAATGATTGCTTTTCTCTATGTTAGGGAGTGCTAAGACTAAATTCTTGTGATTCTTTTTGCAAGAGAATTTCTTATGACAAGTGAAATTATATTCACTGTTCTCTGAGTAACTCTAATGTATTTCCAAAGTGTTTCTAAAATGTTGCACACACTGAAATGATCTTGGTGTGTATAATAGTATGTATCAAGTGGGAGGTTATTTTTTTACCCACAATATATTCATATTTCACTCATCTAGAAATAACTCCACTTTTATGCCAAAATCTATTTTATATGTTTTTCCAAAAATTTGAGTTTATGTCTGTATTTTTAATTTAGATATACTTTACCTGTTTGACTTTTTATTGGTTTTCATGTTTCCCTTTTTTAAAATCAGAATGAATTAAGTGCAGCAACTCATCTGACTTCAAAGCTTCTGAAGGAATATGAGAAACAGGTATTGCATAAATCATGTTGTCTGTGTGTGGTCAGATACTGTGCTCAAAATACTGTGTATTTCTGTAGTATTACATCTCTCAGAGCACAGTGTAGAATGAATTTAGGTTTGGTCCAGATAAAAGGAACTGCTGTGGTTGGTGGCTTAAATTGTTGCTGAAATAATCTATTGCCTTTATTTTAGATCTTCCAACTAAACCAAAATGAAGTTCCTCTTACCATGAAGAATATTAATGACTTTTGAAATATTTTACTTTTGCATTAGTTTTTTTTTAAGAATTGCTTAGGGTAATTCTGTTTTGTTTTTACTTTATAAACCTGTTTACCCTTAAGTGCTTAAATATCAATAGTCCCAAAAAGAAGAGATTGCATTGCAGTCTCCAAATTCCAACCATCATTTGCTCTGTGAGCATAATTGCATCTCTGAAAGCACAGACTGTGGAATCCATAACTTTCTTCCCTCGTAACCTGCGCTGTGCAGGGTTCTTTGTTTGTAGCTTTGCTGCTGGGTCCTCTTTTCTGAGGTTAAAAACTAAAATTTGCTTCTTTTAAGAGGCTGCTGCTCCCTATCCTCCTTTTCCACCTAATGAACTGCTTCAGTATATCTTAACTGTGTAATATTTTAAAATTATGGAATACCTGATACAGAGATGATTAATCCAGTTTTGTGAACGGCACAAAACACTGCAAACAGCATAACTCTTTTGCCTTCTCAGCGTTTTCCACTCGGAGGAGATGATGAAGTCATGACTTCCACTCTGCAGCAATTTGCAAAAGTGATTGATGAGGTAAGTCCTTGTATGTGCTTTGCTAATGCTGTCAGGTACAGACTTTAACTGCCTAATAAGTCCTTTTTTAGGCCAGGAGGTACAGAAATAGCATTCATTTGTCAACAAAGTAACAATTAATTGTATATTGCAGCATCTCTTTAAAGTTACATAACCTTAAGATAAAGAACAAATTCAGGAAAATGAGGATACATTGCTGAAAAAACACAGTTCAACTACTAGAGATAGAGCCAGAACCATTACACAGTGGCAGTTAGCAGCTATGTACATGAGGGTGTCTGTGTTGCCTGATTTCAGGTACCTGAGGGAAATAAACGGACTAGTCAGGATGGATGAGACCATTTTTGAACATGATCCAGTAGCTTGGAAAAGTTCAGACAAAAACTAAACTCTAAAAGTTTTCTGTAAAAAACTGATGAGGGGATCTGGAACCTAGAAAAAAGTAGCTGCAAAAAAATGGAACATGCAAAAATGTGTTTGAGTTGTACATGTCCTCTTTGAGTGACATTGATGTCCACCTATTGTGATTTGATTTGGTCTCAGCACTGCTTTCCTAAGATTTTCTTCTTTTGTCTTTTTCAGCTCAGCTCTTGCCATGCAGTACTTTCAACTCAGCTTGCAGATGCAATGATGTTTCCTATTACCCAGTTTAAAGAAAGGGATCTAAAAGGTAGAGGACTTGACCAAATACTGTTTTTTTCAACAGCAGCAACAATAAAAACATAGCATTTAATCTTCATAGCTCTTGTTTCACTAAATAGAATACACCACTTATTTTTCAGCTCTCAAAAGTATGCATCTCCCCATTTAAAAAGCAAAGTAAGTTATTTCTATTCATGAGAGTATTACAGTTGAACTTAACATTATTATTGTTGAACAAAAATATTACTTATATTAGGGAAGCACTTCTGTTCAAGATGAGCAATTAGCAGCTACTCAAAACCATTAGGAAAGAATAATTTTCAGATAATTTCCATTTTCAGGAAAGATTTGTGTATCAGTTCATGATGTCTGTATAATTGCTGGACTAAGCTCAAGAGGCAAAGTGCCAAGTTGGAGTACTTACTGTATTGAGATTTAGTAATGTGGTTAATCAGCTCTGCTGGTAGTACAGGTGACTTCTTATGTGCAGACATAAGGTGCTTCCAGCTTCTTATTTTTATAATAATTGTATCTTGTGCCTGGATAAAATAACATCTGATGTATGTGATGATCATAGATTTTACTCAAGATTCTGGAGTGAACAGACTGCTGTGGCAAATGGGCTTCCAAGTAGAAATTATAAGAGTTAAACCCCAAGTAACTTAAATGTCCCTATTGTGAATGTTCTAGAGTGGGTATACCTAAGACATGAATATCGAAAGTCTAAACTGAAATAAAAATTACAAGTCTTTCATAAGTCTTCTAACTCTTTATGAATCTTGGAAAATACTTCTTTGGCAATAGTTCACAGCAAAATTATGGATTGAAAAGACTATTGTTTGGTTTGGGGTTTTTTTGAGCAAGGATCATGACTATTCCAAGGCTGATATTGCTTCTCAGGACCTGAAAAATCTCCTGTTAGTACTTACTGAAGAGGCATCCCTGAGGCAATAATTGCCAATTACATTTTCCCACTGCAACCTTTAGCCACCACTGTAGTTTGTAATGACCCTACACTTCTTTATGGGCTTCATAGGCACTTCCTGGAAAGTTTTTTTGTATTTGCTTTATCATAAAGTTGATTATTGCTCTCTGCTGGTTTGTACTGTAGTATGGCACAAAGCCCAGCCAAGATCAGAACAGGTGTAAGGTGTTGTACTGGCTCCAGTGCCTGGCACAGTGAGGCAATAACCAGCTGGAACTCAGCTGATTTTAGCTAGGAGGAGTTTTGGGCTTTGATACTGCCCATCTCCCATGCTTGCATTTCCCCAGCTCAAACCAGAACCCAGACTGGAACTACAGGTGACACATTTGTATTGGTGATGACTTCCAAAGACTTTTGAAAAGGATTTTCTCCTTACAGTATTACAGTACAGGTTTTTTGTTTGTTTGTTTTTGTTATTTTTGTGGGGTGTTGTGGGGGGGGGGGGTCTTGTTTGTTTGTGGGTTTTTTGGGTGGTGGCTTTTTTTTGGTGAGCACAGAAATGATCCTCAGGCCCCAGGCAGGAGCAGCCTTGCCTGGCCATGTAGTGCCTGTGCTGGTAGCTCAGTGTAGTACAAGGTGTTACCTTCAATTGCTGAGTAGTGAAACATTACATGAGAAACTGTAATACATGAATGTTACATTAATAACAACTTATTTAAATTGTGATGTTATTTTTTTAGAGATATTAACTCTAAAAGAAGTTTTCCAAATTGCAAGCAATGGTAAGTGTAAAGTACTTACTCTTATCAATATTACAAGACAATAGCATTATTGTGGATTATTATTTGTCCTTAACTAGTGGAGTTAAGCCTGTAGGCTTAAGGTAACTAATTAAGGTGTAATTTTTCTGAGTGATACTTAGGCACTCAACTTTCCCTGGTTCACCTGTAAATCTCTGCTCTGTGTACTGAAGCATTAAGGGAAATTGAAAGGGTTTTGTTACAAAACCTTAACTGTATGTATGATTATTAAATAATGTAGGATTATGCCACCAAAATCACAGAAAGAGTAAGGTGCTAGCTCACTTCTTAAAGACGGGACCAGATCAATAAAAAAAATTTACCTTCCTAAAATGAATTTCATAGTTCTCTTCCCTATTTTCAGAAGTTATTTTTTTAGCTGCCTCTAATATATCCATGTTGAGAACTTATTATTTAAATAAGATTCTACTTCTCCCAGTGAAAATTGTCTAATTGCTTTAGAAGCAAAAAATATTAGATACAGGTTTTCATAATGTAAAGTTCCTCTACTTAATGGATAGCTCTTTTTTGAAAAATAGTGGATGTTCAGGGAACTTTGTAACAATTTAGCAACATTTGCATCTGGTTAGAATTTTTCTTCAGCCCAAGTATTTGTTGCTGTGAAGTGATTATAAACAGACAGGAACTATTCCTCAAGGTGTTGATATGAGAGAACTTTGCATTCAGCTGTCTGTGTAACACTGTGATATAAAAGGTTTTCTGCTCTGTTTCATGAGTCATTAAGTTGTGAAAATGATCATAAATTCTCTTTTGATTGCTTAGACCATGATGCTGCCATTACCAGATACAGTCGGTTGTCAAAAAGAAAGGAAAATGAAAAGGTTTGTAAAACAAAATCTTAATATAAAGATTTTTAAAGAAGATAAATAGTTTTCATCTTATATATATTTATGATGGAACACAGTGTATGGCAGATTCTGTGTGACATTTGATAGCTTTTAGCAGTCTTGACAGAAAAGCAAGTTTCTCCAATACACACCTGTCTGTAACACTGACAGTGCTTTAGGAATATTATTGTGATGTCATATTCAGTTTGTTTTTGTGAAGAAATAACCACACTTTCTAGGTGTTTGTATTTGTTTTTCTCATATCTCATGTTTAAATTAGAGAAGTAGAATAGTAAAATATGCAGCAGCTGGTGATAGAGGGTAGAACATGAATATGGGGTTTTCCATGCTGGCTGGAAAGGTGTCCAAAAGGAATGTGATCAGTGCCAATCTCAAACATTCCTTTTTTTTCCTCCCCTTGTCTGTGTCTCTTCAGATCAAGGCTGAAGTTACAGAAGATGTGTATACTTCAAGGAAAAAACAGCATCAGACTATGATGCATTATTTCTGTGCATTAAATACTCTCCAGTACAAAAAGAAGATTTCTCTGCTAGAACCCTTGCTAGGATACATGCAAGCTCAGGTAATTTCAGATTCTGAAAGAAGAAATAAAAGTACCTCGTGAAGGCTGATGTACTGAAATCCATTGCAAGCTCTCTTCTGCAGTCCAAGGAAGGAAATGGAGAGAAGACCCACCCATCCACTTCTCTGGGCTGCCACAGCTGCTGCCCTGAGGGTGCTGGTAGTTAGCACTGCTCATTGCCCACTCACTGCAGGGATCTCTGCATGAGATGCCCTCACTGCCATCAGAGGTCTTTTAGCAAAGTCTGGGTGACAAATATAATGGAAGAACTGATGAGAGCTTTCATGCAAGTGCACATAGAGATGAACCTTCTCAGCAAATAACATGGAGACAGTTAAACACTTTCCTATGGCAGCTCTTCTGAAATGAGATACTCATCAAAAGCCACAAAACTACTGTTTTCAATCAAGGCTGTGGAAGAGCCAGAATGCTAAAATACTTTCTGCTTTGGTTTTGCTTAATATTAATAAATTCATGATGGGTTTACTTGAGGATGGGTGCAACAGAAAGCACAACCATAATAAAGTTATTTGGACAGAATTAATTTTTGGAAGTATGTCATTATACATGAGCTTTGGGTTTTTTTGCAAGTCAAGTTTTGCAGCATCTGGCACTGCTACAGTGACCTGAGTAGAAATCAACTTCTGCACACTGAAAGCTTTCCAAAGGCAAGAACTCTTGCTTTCTTTTGAAACTTTGCAGCTTGTATTTAAGAGCCAAGTTCTGCATGTTTTGTGCAGTAAAGTAAGTGCAACCTGTTGCTTAGGTGGAGCTTTTTGCTGAATCTAAGAAACAGAGAGGCAGTGCCATGTCCCAGGACTTCCTGTTCCAACCTCAGTGCAGCTGTGGCAGATTTTCTGGCCTACTGTGGAGTACCCTTTGCTTAAAATACATAAAAATACATCTTGTTAGTTCCCTGTGGATGGCCCTGGATAAATACTCACAGGTTCTCTCCTATGTGCCCCAAATAACGCCCCCCCCCCCCCAATAACAACAGCAGAATGGTGGCATTGAAAAAGGACAGAGACACCCTGGGAGTGTTTCCTCTGTGTTTCTGTATTTCCTCCAGGCACCTCTGTTCATGTCCTTGTGACACAAATGTCACTGCAGTGCCAGCAGCAGCCTCAAACACACATTCTGCTGCTTTTAGTAAGAGGCTTTGGTGGGAATGAGGGATGAAAACAGATTTCTCTGAGAAACTTTAACCTCCTTTGACTTTATCTGTTAATTGTTGGTGTAGTTTTATTAATGACTAAATTCTCCCTTTTCCTCCTCTTTTCTTTAAAGATAAGCTTTTTTAAAATGGGTTCAGAAAATCTGACTGAGCAACTGGAAGAATTTTTGACCAATATTGGCACAAGTGTACAGAAGTAAGTTGGCTTTGTTGAATTTTGAACTTTGATGAAGATTATTTTTTCTGTTTCTACGTATTAATAAGCTATATTTGTTAATAACACATTTTTTATCTCAGTGTTCGCAGGGAAATGGATTGTGAAGTAGAAAACATGCAACAAACTATAGAGGACTTGGAAGTAGCCAGTGATCCACTGTATTTGCCTGATCCTGATCCTACCAAATTTCCTGCCCATAGGAATCTAACAAGGAAAGCTGGCTATCTCAATGCAAGAAAGTAAGAGTAACTTGTTATTTAAAAATTCCAGAGTATTTAATTTTGGGAAAGGAAAGCTAAAGAAGCTGGAAATGTTTTTTAGATGTTAGCTGTGCTGATTTTATACATTTAGTTGAACAAATCACATAAGAGCTATTCTGTTTCTTTCTTTGGACTTCTTCACCTAGTTAATATTAAATTCATTGTTACACTGACATAATGTTATTCAGGTGCAAAGCATAATTATCCTGATTTTAGTCTAATTTTGCCTGAATTTTAACAGAAAAAAAAAAAAATGTTTGAGAGTGTAATTCCTCTGCATCCTAACTGGGAAGTAACAAGATTCCATCTATCAGGATTATTCTGGAAGTGTCTGTTAAAGCTTTGGGATTCAAATTACTGATAAAACATTGTGATTTTGATCTAAACAAGGCAAAACACTGTTAACCAAAATACCCTTGGAAGGAGCTTGTGGATTCCATGCAGCATTGGCTCATTGTCCACAGGAGGGAGCTGTGCCTCTGAGGAAGTCCCACAGCTGTTTTTCAGAGCCACTAAAAATAAATTGTAACATTTAAAATTTTTTACTGTAATTTATATAATAAGCTCCAAGGTATTAAAAAAAAGTTAATTACTTTTACAACAACAGCTAAAGCAAAATACTTACTGATTGAGGCATTAATTTCTGTATTAGAACACAATTACAGCAAATAATATTCTAGAGTGTCTGAGCAAAAAGGGAGGCTAACTGAGGACTTAACTTTTTATCTTCTAGCAAGACAGGGCTGGTGTCTTCCAGTTGGGAGAGACAGTTTTACTTCACTCAAGGTGGAAATCTGATGAGCCAGGCAAGAGGAGATGTGGCTGGGGGACTTGTCATGGACATAGACAATTGCTCTGTGATGGCTGTGGACTGTGAGGACAGACGGTACTGCTTTCAGATAACGTCTTTTGATGGCAAAAAGTGAGTGGTCTTACACTGCTGCTTCTTGTAAGAAACACTGGACTCATTAATTAGGAAAAGAAAGATGGCCTGCCTTTGGCCAGATGTTAACCTGATATACTCTGTGGATATTTAGAAGCAAAATCTGGGATATCCTTTTAACTGGGTTAACTGGATTTTTGTTTATAAACTCTATAACGTAGCTGAGTAGTATTTCAAAATAGGATTATGGTAAATATTTGACAATCACATATTATTGCATTTTGTGAATACTTAAGTAATACATGGACACAATTAGAATTGTGTTCCTTTTCTGTTTCCTGTTGGAAAGAAAGCATAGGTTCCTCCCCATCCTAATTAAATGCTGACTGCTTTCAGCACAAACAATCTTCAGCCTTTCATAACTTGCTATTCAGTGTGTAAATATGAAAATGTAATTTCCTGGCTGACTGTATTTGTGAGGCATTTTACATACAAAAAACTGTGTTTTCCATTCTCCTCTTTCAGGTCTTCAATCTTACAGGCAGAAAGTAAAAAAGATTATGAAGAGGTAAGCTTATAGGAGGTGTGCATGGAGCCCAGTGATTTTCTGCTGCACAGAAAGAATACATTCCTAACCATGGCTGAATACTGCATATTTTTTTCTGTTTCTACTTATTAATAAATTATCTTTGTTAGCAACACCTTGTTTATCTTAGTGTTCCTATTAGTTTCCTCCTTCAGGTAAAAGTTGAAAAGCCAAAAACAGGAGCAAATGGTTTTCCAGAGTAGAGAGAGAAAGCAAATTCTAGCTTGCAGATGCAAGAAATGAGCAAATTCCACAAAAGCCAAATTGAATTTTTATAATGGTGTGAGGAAACAATGTCATCTGCAGCACAGAATAAAGAACAGAGAATCCTGATAAGAGTTTTTTTTAAATTCCTTAGAGTTAGGAGTTAAGCTTTAGTTTTAGTATGACTAAAATAATTTTTGTGAGTAAAATCTAAAAGTGTAAGGTGCAGTATGCAGGTGGCAGTGAATTTAATGACAAGCTGGGTGTGCAGAATATTTGTCTCCCTGAATTTACAAAGAAAGTAGACAAAGTGCTGGAACAGCAACTCAGGTATTCAATCAAGTTTGTTTAGAAAACGTACTAATTATTTGTTTTCTTTTTTCTTCCTCTTTTTCAGTGGATATGCACCATAAACAACATATCTAAGCAGATATATCTAAGTGAAAACCCTGAGGTAACTCTACTGAAATTTATAGTTAGGAGTAATATGTTAACATTTATATTTATAGAGCAAATTCGTACTGATAAAAACTTACATAACAATTTTTGCTTACTAAATTAGGGGAATTGGCCCAATAAAACCTGTTTTATAACAGAGCATGTATCTATATATGAAGTGTGTCTTCATGGGTTTTAGTTCACAGTTGAGGGCTGCATTTCTCAAATGAGATTTTTCTTTTTGTTTTCTGGCTACATTTGCTTATTTTGCCAGAGTTATCATTGGAGCTTTTCTCTATTGCTGCCTTTTGTTAACATTGGCAGTATTTTAAGGCCAGTGTGTTCATTTAAATTGAGAAAGTTAACATCAGGGTATGTGTTTGAAGAAAAGTTGGAAGAAAATGCTGGAGTTGTGTTGGCAAAAATTTAAGGATGCAAGATTCTCTTGAAGGGTTGAGTTTATAACTTCTCCTAGTTGCATATAAATAAAATCTGAAAGTTTATTTTGAGAAAAATGTTTTCAGTTATTGTTTCCCGTGTCTGCTGCAGGAGATTGCAGCCCGTGTGAACCAGTCAGCCCTGGAGGCTGTCACTCCATCTCCTTCCTTTCAGCAGAGGCACGAGAGCCTGAGGCCAGCAGTGTAAGTGAAGCAACCAGAGGCCATTTGAGGTGCACATGTGAAAAGAAAATCCTGGATAAAGTTCCAGGGGAAAAAAAAAAAAGCCTTACAAACCTACAGATATTTTTGTGATCAGAACTAAATCTTTGATAGGCCAGAGGCAAATTTCTTGAACACACCTTTCACTGCTGAAGCACTGTTGAGCATCCATTGTTACAAGTAATCCAAATGCCAGCTGGTAGACACTTTGGTTGGTTTCATCATATCTGTTTTGTTGTGTGATTTCATGATGAGCTTTTTCTTCATGTGTCCAATTGCTGGAAGTAGACCTCAGATTTTGTTATACTTAATATGTGATTATATATTGATGTTAAATCAATCTGATGCAATTATTAATGGAAGTAGTAACTGTAACTTAAATTTGACTAGGTACATAGATTTGTTTGCTATACCTCAATCTGCAGGTTTTTAGTTTTTGTTTTGTTTTACATCTAAGTTCTCAAATACTGTATTGGTGTCCCCTATGGTTTAATTAATTATCAACCAACCTGATTTCACATACCCTGACTTTGCCTTTTTGGTTTTGTTTAGGCAATCTCGTCCTCCTGCAGCTCGTACCAGCAGCACAGGGTCCCTGGGGTCTGACTCAGCAGCTCTCTCAGCACTCTCCTTGGATTCCCTTGTTGCCCCTGACACTCCCATCCAGTTTGACATAATATCTCCAGTCAGTGAAGATCTGCCTGGCCAAGCAAAGTCATCAGGGCAATCGGGCAGGTAGGAAATGTAGAGAGAAGGAAAAAATCCCTAAAGTCAATGTTTCTAATTCAAAAACCAACAAACAAGAAAACCACACTTAAGATGCAGCTCCAGCACGCACATTGCCTTTTTCCTGGCTGATGTCACAAATTTTGCAGTGGCCAGTGGAGCAAAACAATTTGTTAAACTGTTAGATGGAATTGTAAAAAAAGGCTTAATTACATCACTAGAGTCAAGGTGTAGTTTTCTATTTTGCAGCAGCTTTTCTTGCTTTAACAGCCAGTGCTTTTATTTATTGATTTATTTTCAACTTTTGGTTTCACAAAGTATTTTCCTTTCCTATTGCTTGCTCACCCAGCAGCTTGGGTTATTTCCTCTTGGAAACTCAAGAGAAATTTGGTAGCCCTGCCTCCAGGTGATGATGGCATACGATGACACTCCTCTTAAGCTGAAAGGTGAGTGAAAATGGTCTAGGCTTCTAGAGTAATTCCACATACAGACAGGTTAAAATCATCCTAAGAGTTCATCCAAAACATAAAAGCATTTTCTCCTACTTGTTTTTATATTTGAGTGGGAGATGTACTAAAAACCAAAGACCTGTAAATCATCACTGCATTTCTAGAGCTGTATCTATAGAATTTAGATATGAACAAAATGTATTTGCAGATCCAGCTGCTCTTAACAACAACAAAAACAGCCAAAGAGATGAAAACTATGTGATTCTTGTCACAAAAATGTGTTATATCCCCCTGCCTCTAGGAAAATATTTGAATTGCATCTAACAGATGTAGTTGAAATTATATATACACAACTATTTTTTCCTTTTTTCCACTGTTTTCTTTTTATTGTTGCTTGGTATAGCAGGATAAGCAGGTGGCCAACTAGATCCTTCAGAGTACACTGATATAAAATAGACTTGAAGTGTATTGCAGGAGGTGGAAAGTTTAAGACTTAGCTGAACTCCTGTGGTAGCCTGGTCTAGCTCAGTTGGTCAGAGCAGGGTGCCAGTAACACCAGGGCTGTGGATTCAGTCCCTGTATGAGCCATTCACTGGAGAGTTGGATCCTTGGGGGTCCCTTCCAACTCAGAATATTCTGTGATGTCATCAGTTATAATTTTTGTCTACAAAATAGTATTTTTCATAGCAGAAATGATAGAGTTGAGCTCAGTATTTTCAATTAACCGTGGCCTTCAATAAAGAACTGCAGTGTTTCTACAGATAGGTAACATGTTTGCTATTATAAAAGAAGTACTTTCCTTGGTTTCTGATACTGATGACATATATTTAAATTTTCTTTTTGCCTTTTGAGAGAACCTGTGAGATTTTGCATTTACTGTTCCAGTTTCATATTAAATGACAAGAAAAGTCTGAGCAACAGAAGATGCTGGTAGAAAGAATTTGCTTTTACTATAATTACACAGGTCAGCCTTTAATGAGATGGTTCTTGATTGTGTCCATGTTATCTGAACATTATAGCAATGCCATCTTGGCTTCAATCTAGAAAAATTTAATACTTTAAACCAGACATCTCTTAGTTACAACATTTCTGATAATTGATAAAATAAACTGGCAGTCAGTATGTGTAAGTGAACAATTTTTTTTCTCATAGTTCTGAAATTTATTTTTAGAAGACTAACTATTGAGGTAACACTTTTATTAATCCCATAAAAAACCTAATTTGAACTATATTGAACCCTTGCCAATAGCTTTTCAGCTACCAGTCAGCCAAAGAGAATGGGTTATTTCCTCTACAAATTTTAAATTAAAATGTCCCCATTTCCTGTGCATATTCCTTTACAGTTCTTGAAAAATGCAGACTTGGAAGCCTAGAGTATTTTCACTTTTCTCTGTAACTGATAGTAATTCTGTCTCTGAGAGCCAGAAATAGCCACATTTCTCTTGACTCTCTAGGAGTAAAACCTCAGTGATGTTTTGAGAAAGCTGCATTTGAAACAAACCCAGGGGCTTCTCTTGAGTGAGTAGTTCAACACCTTGACAGTGATGAGAAGTGGGTGCTCTTCTGGAGTACTGAAAGGGCCTGGTTTTTGGCTCTGCTTCCAGAAGCCGTTCTGGGAAATTTCCTCCCCTAAAAGTATAATTTTTCAAACATTACCAAGGTTTTAGTTTGGGCTTAATTCAAATATTTAAAAAAAAAAAAAAAAGTGAGCAAAACTTTCAATGGTACAATAATATCTGGTATTTTCCCTATTTTCCCCATAATGTGGGTCCTCAAATACAGCATGTTATGTCTCACTCCTGATAGCATTGCTTCTCCTTATGGCTCATGATACATTATTCCTCCAGATGATAAGTTTGTGAACTCACTACATGTTGGTATTTGACACAGCATGAGACTCCTGCACTGTCCATGAATGGTTCCTGTGGTCTGACTCCTGTTCATGTTTTCATTTTCTGATAGACGCACAAATCCTTTTGGTGAATCTGGAGGCTCAAAACCTGAAACAGAAGGTAAAACAAAATTTCACTTCAATGAAAATAAAAATAAGTTTTGACAGTTATAGTTCTGTTTCCATCTCTAGCTTCTCTTTTCTAACTTAACACCAGTTTTAAAATGCTTAATTACATTGCAAGGTATTTGATAAGTCAAGGTAAATCAAACTACTATCAGAAAATCTGCTGTAAAAATGATTAATTGCATCTTTTGTATTCGTTAACCAAATGCAAAGATGTGTGATGTGCTGGGTAGTAACTGCACCTCTAATTGCTAAGTGGGGCAATCTCTTTCCAAGTTAGGAGGAGCTTGGAGTTTTCCTGACTGCAATCCACCTTTGGTTTTGAATGGGAAACCCAAAATGGAGTTTGGAGTTTTTTTCAATACTTTTCTTTTTTCTTAGATTCAATTCTTCATCAGTTATTTATTGTGAGATTTCTTGGCTCTATGGAAGTGAGGTCTGATGAAAGCCCAGATGTTGTTTATGAAACAATGCGTCAAATACTCGCAGCTCGGGCCATCCACAACGTCTTCAGGATGACAGAGTCACACTTGTTAGTCACTTGTGACTGTTTAAAGTAAGTTTGCTTCCTGACTTCTACTGATGCTTATTTACAGAATGATCTTCTTTCACTTTGGTAAAATTTACTTTCTGGTTTGTCTTTAAAAACAAATTTTTAGGTTAATTGATCCACAGACACAAGTTACAAGACTACGAGTAAGTAACTTTCCATTTTAAGATAAATACCCAACAATGTAATTCTTTTACTTTAAAAATATTATTATTAGATGATAGCAAAAATCACTGATAGCATGAGATTTCAAGCCAAATTTCCAGTGCTATTAGGAGACCAATGCAGACATTTAGAAACACTTGCAAATCAGGTTTAGGGGAGTGATTTCAATAGGTCAAATTGGCTTTTGAGACTCCCTTCTCCCTGTGATCTGAGAGGGTAAAATAGTAAAGAGAGAAGATTAATAATGGAGTCACCTTAGTTCTGAAGTCCAAGAGGGTTTGTTTGCTGTTTGGTTTCTCTGTTTTGTTTTGGGGTTCTGTTTTTAATGTTTTGACATTAAGTTCAAAAATGCTCCAAAGCTGTCACCTTTTACAAGTGAGGTACATCAACTGAGGGCGTGTCCCATATACTAAATGCACACATCTAATTCCAGGAAAACTCATCCTTTCAGTTCACAGCAGCTGTGGTAGGGACTCTCAGAATTTTTAAGTTTATTGTTTGATGAGTCTTAAAGAGATAATTTGAAGTCCAACCTCTTTTAGGAATAAGAATGCAAACCATTTTTTTTGTAACAAACTAATGAGGGTATGGGCTGGGGGTTTTTTTCTTATATAATTAGGAGAGCTGAGCTAATTGCAGTAAAGGTTTTTGAGAAGTAGTGTGTTTACATGAAACTAAAATATTGAAAGCTTAGTCACAAATGTAACTATAATGAATGATTAAAACAAAATAAAACAGGAGTATATCCAGTTTTAGGAAGATGACTGACTCACACTGCAAATGTTGTCCCTTTTTCTTACATGGAGTGTGTTTTTTGACATTTGCTTGTCTTTGGAGTAATTAAGTCCTTGCTGTCTAATCTGTTTATGCTTCGTAATTACATTTGGTCAGGTAACTTCTTGTGCTGTGGTTGTGCATTAATTCATGTGCAGTGTATTGAAACCTCGTGTGGCAAATCTTTGGAATCAGTTTTAATCTCTCCCTATCTGATCCTTTTGGCAGTTCCCTTTGCCCAATGTAGTGCTGTATGCCACACACCAGGAGAATAAGCGCCTCTTTGGATTTGTGCTTAGAACCTCAGGAGGGAGAGTGGAGAGCCGCCAGACTTCCATCTGCTATATATTTGAATCAAATAATGAAGGGGAAAAGGTATTGGTGATGGTTGTGACTTGTGTCAGTTGTGAACATAGATTCCAAGATGCTAGATCCATTCAAGCTGTCTAAGGCATTTTTTAGGTACTGAAAAAGTTAAACCTGTAATTTTAAGTGCCTGCAAATGCTTTAATGAGCTGTTGTATTTAATTTGGGATGCTGGCTTAAATTTAAAGGCATTTTTAATTATTTCCATCTGTTTTGTGTTTAGATTTGTGACTCTGTTGGATTGGCCAAACAGATAGCTTTACATGCAGAACTGGTAAGAATCTTTTTGGGGCAAAGGATGCTGGGGAATGGAAGGAAGGGGGTATATTTAAATACGTGTAATAGATTATATTCTGCAAGATGCAGCAATACTGTTGTATATTTTAAGGGACTTTTTTCCTAGAATTGAAATTCAAATGAAAAGACTGACCATTATCTACTGTAGAACAATATTCAATACAGGATTCAGTTTGCTACTTTTAACAACCACACCAGTCCTTTAAAAGCAGAATGTTCAAAACAGTGAAGTCACAGTCTTCAGCAAGCTCATATCAATCAGCAGTGTCCCAAACATCTCAGGCTGTTGTTACTGACTTTATTTACATTTTTGTTCTTTAGGATCGAAAAGCCTCAGAAAAGCAGAAGGAAATAGATAGAGTCAAAGAGAAACAGCAAAAAGAACTGAATAAACAAAAGCAAATTGAGAAGGTACCTTTCCTCACTATTTCTTAATATTAGGTTTTTTCTGCTGACTTTCTTTTGCAGTTTTGTCCAAAGCTGTCCACTGATATTGTTGATAGATCATTTAGAAATTGTAATAATGGTATCCTGTGTCCATTGCAGATGGCTTTAAGGGTAATACTCTTTTTCTGATTTCCCAACCCCTCTTCTCAACTTAGGACTTGGAGGAGCAGAGCCGGTTGATAGCAGCTTCCAGCAGATCCAACCAGAGCAGCACAGAAGGACAGTTTGTAGTCCTTAGCAGCAGCCAGTCAGAAGACAGTGATTTAGGAGAAGATGGAAAGAAGAAGAGAGAATCTGAAGCCTAAGGTTGCCTGCTTAATTAAAATTGGAATCATTAATATATCTGGTGAAATGGCACAAGTTCTACAAGAGGTGAAATGTAGGTGGAGGGTCTGTCATGTTATAGAAAAGACTTCACAATATATAGACCCTATTATGCCTTGATTTTTCTTTCTCAGTTAAGTGATTCCTATTTCCTGTCAGTATAATTTCTCTTGTATGCCAGCTGAAGCACAGTGGTGCTGCCATGTTTATTACAAACATATGTTTTCTCAAGGCTTCTCTGCAGTATGGGAAGAAATGTGGGTGTTTTCCCCACTTATCTCTGTGCAATTGACTGCTTTGGAAGCAAAACTGAAAACCCATTGGCCTTCAGCAGTAACACTGAAATTTGTTCTTTACACTGCAGTAGGGAAACCACCTTGCTGGAAACAAAAGTGGATGTCCAAATAAGACAGTGCTAAGCTTTACCCAGTTTGTTGCACGTACGTGTTCTTAGATTTAGAAAGAAGGATCCCCTTTAACATCAGTGAGATGTGCAATAGTTCTAAACAGAAGGATCTTTTTTGTTTCATTTTGCACAGTATGATACTGTCTTGATTTTTTTTTTTTTTTTGGTGAATACAATGCCAAAAAATCTTACTTCAACAGGAGAAAAAGATACTGTCAGACCTAGGTAAGAGCTCATGAGATGCAGTTGAACGTCGTTGCATGAGGAAAAGCATTCCTCATTAAATGATAAGTCATGTATATAGCCTTGTAGCACAAGTGCCATCTTCTTGGTTTTTCCCCAGTTCTTGGAATAAAAAGCTGTAAACCTTTGAGTTCATTTTTATAAAACATGCTTAGAGTTGCAGGAACATCTTGAATTCCATCATATGAAAATCTTCTGCATATGTAAATGCCTTGCTGCTAATACTCCATCTACTGGAAATAAGTTGAGGCTCTTTAGGCTTTTTATGATTTTGCAAGCAGAATTTACCAGTTCTGAAGTAAGAGATGATACCAATCCTACATCCTAGAGTCAGTTCTGGAAAGCATTTTTCAAAGTGATGTCTGTTTACAGCTTGTAATCTGCACTCCATATTCCATACCCTGTGTAATATTTATTTTGTATAGTATTAGATGTGCATTCACCTTTTGAACCAGAAGAGAAATCTTGTTTGAAGAGAAATATTTATTTTTGCACTAATTACTATAAATATTAAAATCCAGAGGAACAGAAGATAGCTCTCTAATAGTGGCATGAAAATAACAGGATACATAGAGAGAAGAGAATATACTTATATTCCAAGTTATAATATAACAGTTATGTGTGATTTACAGTTCATTGCAGGGCATTTCTGGTGTTCAGGAATGGAAGCAATTTTCAGAGTATCTCCTCAGCAGCTGGTGGTGGCCCAGCCCTTCCTAGCTGGAGCTGTTCAGTGCTGATTAAGTGAGGAATCTCAGGTCTTGTTTGCTGGATGGCTGTAGGTGCACAGAGGGCTCTTCTAACTCCTGGGAGTGCCCTGCATTGCCAAAGCCTCCTCCTGCCCTTGGTGCTGGAGATGTGACTTTGTGTGCAGGAGTTGGTGCCCTGAGCTCCTGTGACAGGGGAGAAGGGCAGCAGTGCCTGGGCAGGAGCAGAGGCAGCTGGAGCTGCAGAAGCTCTGGGCAGAGGTTTTACACCACAGGGGCTTGAGCAGCCACCAGAGGGCTCTGCCTTGAAAAAGGAGGGGAGGAGGCTGAGGAACAGAGAGCTGCCAGGTTCTCTTCCTGATTTAGTTACCAATCCTCTTCCAGTGTGATCTTCATCCCCAGAGTAGCCAGTCACTTGTAGGAATATCTGCTTTTGCTGTCGCCCAGTCAGGTCACATCGTATTGCGCTGTGGCTGCATGTAGCTGCCACAGTGCCACATGGACCACACCAACCTGAGGCTTCTTTTAGAAGACAGTGGCATTTTTATTTCATATCTAGGCTTCCATTCTCAGCTCCCATTTTTAAGAGACTGTTTTTATTCTTGACAACAAAAATGTACAGAGAGGGACCAAATCAATTTTTTTCCCTTTCTGTGCTTAAATCAAGGCTTACAGAGAATGGCAAGGCAGTTTGTCTCGGCAAATTTTTTCAGTTTGTGTTTGTTTGTTTTTATTTACTGATATTTGATTTCTATCAAATAATATCACAGGGTAGCTCAAGGTTGCTGTGTCTTGTATCTTTCTCAAGTATTTACTGAGGATGAAGCAGTTTGGAAACAGCACAGGGAGCCTATGAAATCAGTGATCTCTAGTGTCTAGAATCCAGTCTTCAGCTTGTCAGAGGACTAATTGTGTTAGCTGCAGTAGCCCAGGCTCCAGAGGAAGGACAAATAATAGACAAGCACTCTCATGAAAAAGCATTTCTGATGTGCAGCCTGTTTTGCATTAGCCTTACTGAAGAAACATCAGAAAATGGAATTACTGTATTTTTTGCAGAAACTACCATTACTCATATAGATATAAATCTGCAAAGATGAGCAAGGAAGGCTAATAAAGTTGGCAGGTAAATTTACTGTCAAAAGGGATTTTTTTGATTTAGCAATAAATATTGGAATTATTCCATTTGCTTTTCAGGCTTTCCATATCTGCCATTAAATGTAGCTTTCTAAAACAGGACAGAGTAGGAGTGAAATACATTTTACTTACGTTGGATGATTCTGATCTTAACCACTAAAAGATTGATATGCATTAATGAAATGTAGGGGTTGGTTGTTTGCTCATTTAGAGGAATTTCACTGGTGTAAAATGAGCAAGAAAGTATAAAAGCATGGGGCAATGATGAAAGCTGCAAGAGCAAAGGGCATGTCAGCAGAGCTGGGGAAGTCAGACAGGAATGGTAATTGAGTTAGCAGGGGGGTGAGAATTACTGAGCTTTGCCTAGGGAGGATCACACAGGTTGTAATTAGAATTTTCTCAAGGCAAAAACAGCTGCTGAGGTTTCATACATGACCTTTTTGTCTATAAGGTTTAGAACTACTTCATTAGAAAACAACTTTGTTGAAAAAAAATCAAAATTATGCTTGGTATTTTCCCTGAGAGTATATAACTTTTAGTAGGAACACCTCATGGTCAGCTGGGAGCTGCTGTGGTAGAATTTCACCATCAGAGTATTTTATTATTGTAACTAAACTGCTGGATGGTTTCCTTTACTAATTTACAGGAGAAACTCTCCTGTTTATTATTTCCTACTGCCTTTTATTCACAAACTGATCTTTCAAGCACCTTTGGCTGAAGCTGCAGTTAGCTTCATGTGCATATGCTATTACTTCAGTCACTCCTGAAAATATTCTTTCAAGTCCATGATTTTGAAGTGACTTCATGTAGGTACTGAATTGGCAGTGTTGTTCAGGACTAACTTGTTAGGCTGCTAATTGCAGCCTCATAATTACTGCCAAAGTTTTATCCCTTAAGTAAGAGGATATGAAGCTCGTTACACCGTGTAGATCTACACGCTGCAGACCAAGCCAGTCTTGCTGTCAGCTGTTTAAGCTCCATACATTCTTTATGTATGTAATGGCATGAATATCCAAATATTGTGGGTATGCATTCTATTGCATTACAGGTGATAGCTGGCACTCCTCTGTGCTCACTGCTAGATTTGGCCAAGTCCAAACTAAAGGACAAGGACCAAGTCATGTACAACTGAAACATATCTAACTGGATATGATCAGGTAGTGAAAAGTCAGCTACATGTCATAGTCTTACTTCCTTAATCTCTTTGGGTTTGAAATTGTATCAAGACAATTTACTGTCTAACAGTAAAATAATATTTCAGAGTTAAGAAACATTCCCCTTCTAAAGGGCTGTCAGATTTCCTCTGTATGTGGATGTAAACCCAGAGGTGAAAATTGTGAACAGCTGAATTTATTTCTTTATGAAGCTGTAATTGATGTACATGGATATAAAGAAATAAATTTGACTGTTTAAGGTAAATTCTGTCTATGCTTAAGGTAAATACTGATTAATTAGTTGCACAGCATTTGGGACAAGCCAGTGGTGAAAACTATGCTACAATATAGTCTCTTATTATTAAGGAAATAGTTCACCTAGAGAAAGAAAACTGCCACTGCTTAGTGAATTTAGTAGAGATATTGTCTAGTGTAACAGCAAAAGCTGATACTTTATATTCTTTCTCTTGCTCTTTATTACAAAAATTCTTGCAAGGTAATTAGTCCCCAAGGCTTCTTGTTTTAATTAAGCACTAAGTTGGCATTTTTTTCCCTGCCACAGTGGTATCTAAGTTGTCATGGCAAGAGTAAGTCAGTGTATCATTGTGAATGCACTTGTATTCCTAATGAAGTTCATATTGCAAGCTGAGGATTTTGTACAACCTTTCTGGTCATTTTTATAATAGAGTGGAGTGGTCAAATTCTTATGATGGTGTTCTGGATTGGTCCTGTTCTGGTGAAGTGTAAGTGATTTTTGCAGTGTTTGAGACTGACTTGCACATTTTCCCTGAATAGCTGTATTAAGAACAACCAATGGCATATTTATGTCAACTCTGATTGTTGTGTCTTAATCTTGGAAACATGGATAGTAACCCTATTGTACCAGGGCTCCAGTCAGCGTTTTATATTTTAAATAAAAGCTTAACTATAGTAACTTTCTGGGTGAGACTTGTACTGATGCAAAAGCCTCCTGCATTCTTCATCATACTGACTTTGAGGAAGTACCATTACTGGTGACAGGATGTGTTCCCTTCCATTAAAATAAGTTCTGACTTGCAGGTAGTCAAGTGTAGCTCAGTTCTCTTAATTTTTATAGTAATAGCCAGATAACCTCAGAGGAAATGGTTATAGTTGGGAATGCTCTTAACCTTTTTTTGCAACAATCAGAGACTGAAGGTGTGCAGGAGCTGTGGCAGCTGGCTTGGCAGGGCCCATGGTGGGGCTGTGAGGGCTCTGCGGGACAAGCAGAGTGCAGAGGCTCTACCAGCACAACCATTATCAAGGGCATTGGACATATCTTCACAGGCTGAGTTGGTTTATTGTGGGATAAACACCATGTAAAAAACCATGGGCCATAACCACATTAAGGTTAAATTTGTATTTTATAAGGTTTGTAGATTTTTCTGGGGAAAAGCAGACTTTTGAATTCTGTAACTTCTGTGATAAAGATGCATGTATAACTAGAAAAAAAAAATCTATGCTTACTTGATTATGAAGGAATAAATACTACTAATGCCAAATGTGTTGATGAACTTATTTTTTTCTAAAATAGGAACTGATATTTGCAGTATTTTTAGAAGGAACAGACATGCTGTAGGTCTTTCTAAGACTTCTGTAAGACTTCCTAATATGACAGGGCTCCAAAAGTTTAAACTCCGCCTCTACAGAGAAAAGCTCCAAAAATTGGAAGCATGACTTTGGACAGCACTGTGTAAGGAGAACCCAGTTCTAGAGAGAATAGCCCAAGTTCATGGTGGATGAAACATACCAGTACCTGAGAAGGAGCTGCAGAACTAACAGAGCTTTCAGCAGTGCCACCTTGATAAAGAATTGGTATGTCACATGACCTGCTGTGATAAGCAGAGGTTTCTCAGGCTTAATCCCATTTAATTGCCTAGAATGGGGGATTCTTTGTTGGGTGAAGAATTACTTCAGAACTTCACTGCAGGACTTCACAAATAAAAATTATTTCTTGGTAAGAGAAGGGAAGAAGTACAAGAGAAAACTAGGTCCCTTCCTGGTTTTAGTCAAATCTCTGTCCTTTAACTAAACCCTGAGTTTAACCCTGGAATGAGGGTAGTGGTATCTAATATGACAAGCTTCAACTTAGCCATAACACAAGGCTTGCAGTCCTGTATCGTTCACTTCCTTAACTTGTCACACCAGGCATTTAAAATACCATTGCCATAACTTGCAGATAGGTCATAGTCCAGGAGATCCTTAGAATGGGATCACCAATACTTACATTTTGGGGGTCTTACCATTTTCTTCAGAGGGCGAGGGGAGAGCGCTGGCATTCCTTAAGATACAGAGGAGAGAAAATCCCAAAAGAAAAAAGCACAACAGTCTTATCCACATTAAATTCCCTTCAAAGTACAGGACAAATACTTATGCACAGTGGAGGTTGTAGATCCCTGTGAAGTTTTCCTGTCCATAAAGATCATATTCCTTGTACAGGATGTAATCTTTCAAGCAGTTTGGCAGTGGAAGGAAGGTCATGAAAACAGGACAGCGGAGACGCAGCCGGCCCATGCATGCCCGGATCTTCAGACGGCAAAGGTGCTTCAGAGAGCGAGGATTTGCTAGAAAGGAGAAGCAAAATTAAAATGCTACCAAGCAAAAAGGCCCCAATGCCAAACCAGCTTGTTTTCATTAAAAACATAAACAGATACTTACTTAAAATGAAATGGATGTCTGGCCAGAGTTCCTGTTCTTTGAGAACTGCTTCAAGCTTCCAGCAAATCTTAACATGATCGACGTAATCTAACATGACTCGCACTACTTTCCCAGACACGTGCTTCAGCCAGGACAAGGTTATCACTTCACAGAACTGATAGGAACAAAACATCTAGTAGGGTAATAGTTGATACTGCAGTAAATTACTTCTGTCTCTGATGGCAAGAATAATTACTTGAGCGGGTTTTAGAGGTTGCCACAGCTTGCCTAAGCCTCGCTAGTAGAATCTAAAAATTTGAGAGACTGTTATTTTGTACTAGATCCAAAAATAAACTTAAGCAGCTGTATATTTGGGGATTTGGTGCTTGAAAAGAAGTGCTATCACTTTTGAGTGGAATTTAGACTTGCGTCCCAGGTGCTTAATAGAAGGATCCACCAGCCCAGTGCATGCATCATCCCCTTATCTTTAGGTTAAAGAAGGGTTTATTAGATCCAAATGGACTTTACAAACTCTGAAACAATGACACTGATGAGTGTCTCCAGGAAGCTCTTTAGGTTTGCTAATTTCTGCTCAGTTCTTATCCCACCAGCTCCAGGGGTCCTTTCAACAGCCTTCCAGTCTTGGTGTTCAGGTACAGGACAATGCAGAGAACCAGCCTGCAAATCTCTGCTCTCACAGCATGGACAGCACTGCCCTGGAGAGCCTGTTCCTTACTGATCATTAGCATATCATCAGCTATATTTTCACAATTCAAAATTACTGTTTACAGCATTTGTCATCATGAACTAGGCTTCATAACAACATCTGGGTAATTTTAAACTATTCTTCCCTTTATGTGTAAACTGTCCTCAAAACTTATTTTTCTGACAGTGCATCAAGCCCCTTTCCGTTTAGTTTTAGGAAGGTGGTGGGACCGCACCCGCAGCCGTGTGACACACTTACCATGGTGTCTTTGATGACGGTGGAGGTCCAGCCGTCGGTCACGTACTGGGAGTGGTCCCCACTGCCCCAGGGGCAGTCGAAGCAGCGGTGCACGTCGTAGCCGTAGTTCAGCAGCATCCTCAGCATCACCTCATCCTTGAGGGCGTACTGCAGGGCTGAGGGGAAATGCGTGGTGTTCACGCGGCAGAAGTAGTTGACGTTGGCGCCGTGGCGGAGCAGCAGATTCATTAACTCGTAGTTGCCCATTCTCAAGGCTATCTGGAGGCAGTTGATGGGATCTTGGTTTGTCAGGGCTCCGGCGTTGAGCAGCAGCTGCGTTGAGCAGATATCCCCGTTGGAAACAGCGAAGTACAGGGCTGATTTCCGGTGGTCGTCGTAGCCTTTGCGAACTCTCTGAGCCAGCATAAAATTGGCATCAAAACCCGACTGCAGGAGAAACTCAAGGCACTGAGGATGTGCTCCTGCTGCTGCTGAGTGAACTGGACTTATCCCACTTTCTTTAATGGCAGAAAAATCAGTCACTGGAACTAAATATTTTAGAGCTCTGAAAAATTAAAACCAGAAGGATCTCAGAATCTTAAACATTTTGGTTCACCTAATTGATCTTTGAATTTCTCCGCATTGCTGGGCTTCAGAATTCATCATGACTGTTAGAATAGTCTTAATATACGTGTCCCATGGCAAATCAGTACCATGGCATGCATTGACTTGAATTGCTAACACTGAAATTGTTAGTCAGCAAAGGACACTGACTTTACATCTACTATGCATGTAATATTATTATATTATACTATTATTCATGAACAACCCATTCTTTGCTGTAGGAATTAATGATTCCTTTTCAATAGAAATTTTTCCTGAATGTTGAAAGCACATTGTTATTGCTTAACCTATAGGGATTAGGGAAATAATAGAATATGTATTATAACATGAATACATATAATCTATAATGTAATATATACATCTAAGTTTAAATATAACAGTTAATATACAGAAAATATTAATAGAGAAATTAAGAATACTCAGGTGCTGGTTTCTCATTTGTTAGTTGTGATTTCAGCATAAATTTCTTCCAGTTGTCTTTCTCTCTTTAAAATAGGGATAACCCTTACTCTCTATTTGTCTATTTACTGTATTCACCATTCACATTTCTCTGATGAGGTGGAGATGAGACATTGACCCAGAGAGAGTGACAATGTTCCAAGAACCTCAGCATCAGACTGGACAGTGTAACTACTTGTGAGAAATGGGGAAATACCAGAGGGATTATGATATGCATCCTAAAATCACAAAGATTTTTTTCCTAACTGGTCTCTTACATTCAGACACAGAACAGACATATTTCCACAGTCAAAAATAATTCGAATAAGGTAAAATTAGTAAAATAAATATGGTGTCATTATTATTTGATTTTTAAGTATATTAACTCACAGAAAGTGTCCTCTATATGCAGCTCTGTGGATTGGCAAATGACCCGAGTGCTTTGGAACATTGGCATCAGCCCCATATTCTAGTAAAAGATTCACAGAATCTGGATTTCCTCCTCCTGCTGCTTCAAACAATATAGAAGCACAGTCCATTGCCTGTGAAAGAACATCTGCACCTGGGAAGAAGCAGCAAAGATTTTCACAGCAGTCACTGTAAATATTCATCTGCAATTAATATCTCCAACCTCCCAGTGATATGGTATTTTGAATTCTATTCTTCACCAAATAGAACCACTGTGGGCATAAATCTTCATATTGGATCCTTGATTTTAGATCTGTTCATGTAATCCTTAGAACAAGAAGGTCCAAATTGCTTTGAACACAGTAAGAATTGTTCCTAGAACTGCACCAGCAAAACGTTTGGTTCTTATTCATCAAAACAATTTATTTTGGTTTACAAACAATGCATTTCAATTCTTTTACTTTACAAAGAACAGGCAGGTGTGACTGTAAATATGAGAGGAACCAGTATCCAAGAGTTAATGCAATCCAGTTCCAATGCTGCTGAACCATCATGTAAAATTCCCCACAATGAATATCCTGTCAAGTGTGCCCTAGGGTGACCTATGTGAGAAAATAATAGAGCATTTAAAAAACAATTATAAGTACTCACTAAAATATTAATATATTATTTTCATATTATATAAATTTGTATTTATAAGGCCTTCACTACATCACAACAGCCCTCAGTGCAGATGACATTTAATTTTCTCTAGTAAGGTGAGCTACTTTTGTTTTTAAGGCATATCTGAAGCCTTCTCCTCCTATAAGGTCCTATATAATAAAGTCTCACCTTTTTGCAGTAAGAGCTCCATAGTTTCTGTGTGTCCCATCTGTGCAGCCAGTGCTAGAGGTGTGAGGCCATATCCACTGCGGGGGTCAGGATCTGCTCCAGACTCCAGGAGAAGCTGTACCAGGTCCTTCCTGCCCAGTCTGGCTGCCTCATGCAGAGCAGTTCTCTCATGGACACAGCGCAGATTCACTCTGGCACCAGATCGCAGCAACAAGGAGGCAATGTCATAGGAGTCCAGTTTAATTGCTGTAGGACAGCAAGCAAAGCATCAGACAGGATTGTTATTCAGGGCTATTCTGTGCACTATGGCTGCTGTTATGTGACTGCTCACTGTTCCTGGCAGTGCTATTTATGCAGTGAGAAATGCCACCCTACATTGAAAGGTTTAACTCATCAACAAGTCTGTTCTTTGCTTCCAGGACAGCACTAATTATGCAAATTAATAATTTCGTGGTAATCTCTCTCTGCAGATTTTTTTCCTCTCTGTTGCATTTGGTAATGAAAGAGAACACAGCTTTCCTTGCCACTAGATGGAGACCACACCCAGGGCCCTGGTGCTCTGGAGCTGCCACCAGAGCTCTGTTAAATCTCCACGAGCAGTTACCACAATACAAAACAAAGCTTATAATGACTCTTTCATATGCCTTCTTAGCTTAATAAGCCCGAAGTCTTAAGTCAGGGAGGATCTTAAAAGAGAAATTTGCATTAGCTCCAGTGGATGGAATGATTAGGCAACACCCTTCCCTCCTTCTCTCTTTGATCTTCCAGGCTGTGCAGGATAACAAGTGTCCTTCAGCAGGACAGATTCGGCTGAGCAGCTTCATGTGCCACAGCTGCTTGAACACCAGTGACAGCATTCTGAGACAGAAACTGTGATGTCCCATTATCTGTAACCTACATGGCTGCTTTAGATAAATCCCACACATCCCCTTCTTGGGGGATGGTGCATTTTAATGCTGTGCACTTCAAAAGTATCTAGGAGTTCCATACATTTTTTTAAAGCAGATGGCCCTGACTTGAAACTGCACCCATTTTACAAGGATGGACTGAGGGTCCTACACATGACTGGTAGGCCTTTTTCTCCTCCTTTAAAAATAGTTTTGAAAAAGAAACCACCCTTCCAGTACAAAAAAATGTATGGGATCATCCAAGAAACTTGAGTGCTCCTTTAGAATTTAGATAATGAGAGTACACTTTCCTATAAGGTCCCATATAATAAATAAAAACTTTCCTGGTTTTGGGTAGGATTCAGTAAGAATGGAGGCGTCATAGCCCAGACTGAGGGAAGCAAAGGGAATGAACAAAGAACGCTTTTGAAAAACATGTTGGCAAAATATAGTTCTGTAGAAGTCATGAATTACAGTTCTTGTGCATGATCAAATTAAAGTGGCATTCACACAAAGAATGTGGATATGAGACTATACTAGGACTATAGTAGCTATGGGACCTTATTCCTCAATGACAAAATATTAAAGAGAAGTGAACTGAGAATGTCAACCTGTCTTCTTCACTTGTCATCCTTGGACTAATGACAGCAATGTCTAAATAGGGACAAACACTGCTTTGCACTCTACTTACTGTAGATAAATCAGGCTGGTTGGCTATAATTTTGAATAATTAAAACCAATTACCATGGATTTTTGAGAAAAAATGGCTGATGCAATGAAGGAGATACCATATGGGCAGAGAATATGAATGTTCTATGCCTGCAGACATGAAGGGCAGTAATAGCATGAAGAAGCAGAAAGACTCGCTACCTGGCACCACTGCAGCAATGATGCCAAGGAAAGCAGAGGATGGCACTCTGCACTTCATGGAGAAAGCTAATTATCATCTGAGAAGAAAAAACAGGGACAGACCTATTCAATGCTGAGATTAACTTTTTTTTTTTCCTTATAGCAAAATATTTTAGGCATTGAAGTCAGTATGTCACCTTAAAACCTAAAATGTATAACTGTATCCTCACCTCATTCCCTCACCTCTCCACCCCTAAAAACAGTATTCACCTATAACTAAAGGAGAGTCTCCCTCTTCATTTTTAACATCGGGATTGCAGCCATTGAGCAGGAGAAAGTGGACATTGTCCACAAAACAATTCCTTACTGCCACCAAGAGAGGTGTTTCCCCTTTTAGAGTGGACTGTTCCCACGTAATGTCACGGGAGGCTGAAATACAGAAAAGCAGAACGCATTTGAAGTTGGATGGTTCATCAAACTTTACTTTGTAAAACTTTTTGGTGGAAAACTAGAAGAACTTAGTACCTTTTAAAGTTATTTCAAGGATGTTCTTATTTAGCTGTGCTGCAGCTTCATGCACAGGAAGCCAGCCTTGCTGATCTGCTTCTTCAAAAGCAGAACTGTGCCTCACCAACTTCTTCAAGGCCTCCTCTTGGCCTGTGATATTTTAGCATAGATACATATTCCATTACACATCATTAGACAAAATTCAGGCAACTAATACATTGAGTGCCATTTATGCCACCGGTATATCTTGCTCATTATGAATGAAAGGCCTAGGGGTTTCTCTAATTTTAGGAGATAAAGCACTGGAATTTTTGAAAGGGGTGACACTTGAACCCGTCCCACTTCCATGATCCTATCTAATAAGCTAGCTTTTGGATGTCTTGTTTTTAGTTTCCTTACTTCTCCCAAGACTATACAAAGGAAAGCTGCACTTAAATCAGGTGATCAAACCCCCAAAGTGTAGGCATTGCTCAGCCATCCCCAGGGGTGTATTTGTACTTAACTGTCCGAATTGCTGCAATGATCTGCCCACGTTCCTTACTTGTGGTACACTGGAAACTGCATAAACAGAACAAGAAGAAAATGAGATGTAAAAATTCATGTGAAGCTAAGGATATAATTATACCTTACTTCAAATACTCTAATGTAGACAATATGTTAGATTTTTCTAAGTTACATTGGTTTTGTGGGGGCTTAACACATTGAAACACTATTTTTGTTAGTGTTTCCCTGACACTGTAAATACTGAATTTTTCACACAAGGTCCAACAATTAAATGCTAAAATGAGGGGAAGCTCCCATATCAATCTACTTCTACATCACCTACTTATCTTCTTTACAAAGCCTTATACTCATTAAAATATTGATGTAAACATCACCTGAAAGTTTCATATATTTCATATTTTCCAAGGAACAGGTACATTTTTTCAGGGAGAATTCAGAACAAGTGAGCTACCAGTGCTTTCCAGTATCCATGGGACAAGGTCAGCACAATACAACTTAGGGAGTTAAAAAAGGAAAATAAGGTCTACTAAATGTTTACTGTAATGCCAAGAAAACACCCAAAATAGAAATAATAACTTATTACCTTTCAATCTCTGTTGCACTGCCACTTGTTTCAAATTTTTGCCTATCTTGTAAGCTTTCCTGAATAGCTCGCTGGGTGGAGATTTCCTCATCAGAATCACCATCAACCATATACACAGAATTATTCATGGCAAATCAGCATCACATGGATCACTTCTGTAGGGAAACACTGTTTTTTAATTAGAAGCAGATGTTAATTCTTTAGGTTAGATCTGGAGCAATAGAAACAGCAAACACTGTGTCAGTATCAAGAGAAATGAAACACAGTTTAAAATAAAGGACTACACTGTTATATGATTAAGCTGTCATGCTGTTCTTGGCAGATTCAAGACCTCAGATATTCCATTAGGCTCAAACCTCTCATATGTTTTACCTTATCAAAACTTCCACTTCTGTCTTTCAAGAAAACTGGCCTGAAAAAACAAAACAAAACAAAACGACAGGGCAAGGTAAAATAAAATTAATAAACAAAACTGAAAGCTAATAAATAACTTGGCAAAATGAATGAGCACAGGAAATTTAAGGAAGTTGTCAACATGCCAACTACAAAAGTTGGAATAATTCTATAAACATAAAGCTGAGCAGCAGTAATTCATAGCAAATCTTCATCATTTAATTTGTTACCTGGTCCACTTAATGTGTGATTGCAAGGCCTTGATCTGTAATTGCATATATAGCAAAAAAGAGAAATAGATTAACAACATACACAGTAAGAAAATGTTAGTAATTGATTTTACTATGGTTCAATGAGTACATAGACTACTTTTTTTTTCCTAAAAATACTACTAATTTTCCTATTAATTGAGAAAATATACTGGCTTTCCTCACCTTCTGAAAGAGGGAAAATCTCTGCCTTTGAAGAAGTGATTATTAAGGTGAAAGTGACATTTTCAGGATTGAAAACAATCTCTGCAGAGCCCATGTCCATTAATAGCTCACTATAAATACCCAGTCATAAGATACTCTGGGACTTTCTCCACCTTTCTTTCACACACGTCAGTTATGTTTAATAATCTGACCTGATAAGTGCTGCCAACAAAAGAAGAAATTAAAAGTCCAGTTTCCTTGTAAAAAACACTTTTGAGTTTTGGAATAAGAGTTTCAGACCTATAGCAGTAAATATTACACAGTATAAAGAAAATTCTTTAGTGCTGTCCTAGAAGAGCAAACTAAAGGTGGTCTTAGGAGCTTGCTTAAGAGTGAGACAGCAGCAAAAAAACTAGAAACAATAAAAGTAAACAAAATCAAGCAATTAATCAAACAAAAACTCTGTTAAAATTATTACATGTTCCTGATTGCTTAATCATAATTTAAATTAATACAAATAGAAAAGCAATTGGAAAATAGAATTTTTAAAGAGAAAAGCAGTTTCAGAAAGACAGACACTGGCTCTACACCTAACAAGCAGGGACACAGACACCCAGTTGTAATAGTGAGGGTAGGATGGAGTAAGACCTTTATGTGCTCAGTTATTCCCACTGTATTTTTTGGAGGGATTTATACACACAACAGATGATGGCTGTATCTGAATGCAAGGTGGAAACAGTTCTTTGCTAGAGGAGATGTAGAAAGAACGCTTGAGTAATGTCTTTAAATTATTTTTAAAGAAAACAAAAGTGCAGAATCAAGTTTATTACCTATAATATTTCTCTCAGCGCAGACTACTTTTATTTTCCATGAAAATATATTTTGTGATATTCAACTAATGCACAAAAAAGGTGTTCATATTTTAATAATATCACCAAGGGCTAAAATCCTAGTTGCATTGCTTACAGATTGTAAAGACGGCCATAATAATAATAATATTAATACATACTTAATACAAAAGTTTGAGGGTCAGAAAGTATTTGCATGCCCTCTCACAATACAAAAACCTCCAGATGGTTCTTTTCCACACTAAGTTCCACTTCCTCTGTAAGCCAGCAGAGAGAAGCAGGTGTTGTGAAGTGTGAGTGTGAAGTGTCCCCAGTCAATCATCCAGCTGGCACAGCAGGGCCACGCCTCTCTTGATCCAGTGCTGGACTGGCTGGTCCGTGTTGAGCCTCAGGGCAATGACAAAGTTTGTGGAATGGCCCGTGGTGGACAGGACCCCTTTGCGCTCACTTGTCTTGTAGAGTGGGCAAACGTAGGCATTGGTCTTCTTTATGTCTGATTTTACAGCTTCAAAAAAAACCCAAAATAATGCATTACATTCAGCAGATCTACGTGCAAATGTTAAGTATTTACAGTAATATCTGTAAAGGTCAATAAAAAATTCAAAATTGTTTTGTGAGCAACATAATAAAATTATCTGCCTTTTTCTTATTGTGTTTTCTTGTGTGGTTTGTTTTGTTCTTAAACCCAACTAATTCCGCTAAAATTTATTTTCAGGACTTGATGCCCTCCTGTGATTCTACTAGCTTTGTAATGCTCAAAGACACATTAAAATCTGAATAGTTACCTAGTTAATACATAGCTTACACATGAGTTTTTCACAGTTCTACAAGAATTCTGGTCTAGTTGCCAGAAAATCTAACTGCAATTCAAGTCATCTGAGACCCAAGGACAGAACTCTGCAGGAACTCTTTGTATGCCCAGATTTTTTGCATGGAACTTGTGGAAAGCACAAAATTGTGCAGGTCTGAATAAATTCATCCAACCTCAAGAGAAGGCACAAACAAAGAAAGTGGCAAATTTTAATACTGCCTATTTGCTAACACTTAAGTTGCAGCAGTTGTAGTATTAAGTCCTGATTTTGTACATAAATAAAAGCAGGGATTTGCTCCTCTCAATCAAAGAAAACAAGAGTTGAGAAAATCATCTTACTAGTAGGAAAGACAGCTATCACCAAACTAAAATTAACCTGAGCAAACCTTGCTAAATCACATAAGGTAAAACACGTAGCTTCTGTAAATCTGTGAAAAGTTCTCCTCAGTGATCTTCAGTAAAAAAGGAAACCACTGTTGCAATTTCTTGTTGAATAGCTCACACATCAGAGAAATCATACTCACTTGGCTTTATCCAAATGATGGGCATGGCATCAAAGAGCACTTTGGGATACTGCTCAGTTAATATTCCCCTGGAGAGAGAAAGCAACAAAGTCATTGTTTGTGGCTTGAGGGGTTTGGTGGGTGTTTCTTGGTTGTTACTTGCTTGTTTGTTTTTATTTCTCCATTTACCATGCATGAAAGAGTACTTTGATGTTTTATTTCAATATTATGAAAAGTATCACTTAAATTATTTAAACAAGTCTTGCTTGAGCACTCAAAAACACTTTCCAGAACCACAGTAAAACATTTGGCTACTGACTTGGTCCTGTCCCAGCGAGCTCCATCTAAAAATAATCCGTGGATGTAAACACCATCCTCTGGTGCAGTGTCAGCAGTATCCCGAGGAATAACCTGCAGGAAATAAGTGTTACAAGTCATTAAACTCTCACAGCTCTTTGCTTTTTGAGCTATTATGACAGTTTTCAGACCAAATCAAACTAAGAATAATATTGTAGCCCCTCCTTTTCAATGCTACTTTTATATATATCTGTAGAGACAGCAGACTTCTCTGAGTTTGTTAATTACCTTTCTTCTAGGTTACAAAATGAGGCTTTAATTAGACAGAAAAATATACCATGGATAGGCTGCTTCCTTGAGTGGAGTTCTGGGTCCAGATAGAATTGCTTTTTATCACTTTGAGAATACCTCTTCTACAGAGGTTATTTAGCCTGCCAGTCTTAACAAATATATGGCTTCAGACTGCAGTCAGTTGCAAAATGAACCTTCCAGTTAGGATTTATTTACTACATCTCTCCACAACATCAGGACTCAGATTAATAAAATATTAATTTATAGTTTATCCATACCTCAAATTCATATCCTAGAAGGTCAATAGGGATCCTGTGCTTCCTGGCATAGTTTTGCATGGCTCCAGTTAGGAAAGCTTGAGTAAAATAGAATCCTGATAGCCAAAAAACAGCAGGCTTGCCTAATTCATACCAATCCTAGAGAAAGGAAAGCAATACATTAAACAAACAGAAAGAGAGGAATCCCATCCTCTTTGACTATTTTCTATATAATTGTACTCAGAAAATCTAAACAAAGCCTATCACTCCTTATCACTCACAAATTATATGGAAAAGTAGATTGAACAAATGGCAGCACTGCCACTTGCACATTACCTGTAAAAACTTCAGCCTTGCTAGCAAATCAACAACATAGCTCCCCAATGGTTTTAGACTTGGGTATGAATGCTGTGCCCACTTCTCAGGAACTTTTCCAATAAGGAGACTGCCAGACAGAGCCTCCAGTTCAGCATCCATAACAACAAGTCCTTTAATGGCTTTCTTCAGGTTAATTAGTGTAATGCGAATAGTTCGGATTAAACTGGAATTAAAAAACAAACAATTTTCACACATTCTGCAGGATTTGTTAAACATGACCATGTCGTTGGAAAAAAGTAAAAGAAGTGCATTATGGAGGTCTCTATAGAACTTTCATAGCTTTTTAAATCTATACAGATATCTGGACAATGAGCAACATCTGTAAAGTCATGGATTTGAGCATTAGTGCAGATTTATTTAAGACTAGAAACAGTCATTAATTCTTTTGTTATCTCTGATATCCTGAATTTTTTTGTAAGAGGATAAATTTGGAACTCCAAATGTATCCACTATGTTACAGATGAAGAAAAAAGGTTTTGATTACAAAAGAAGAGGGTGTGCAATAAGGAAAACTTGGAGACTTAAGGCCAGAGAGCATTTGGGAGAAAATTAAGCAGGAGACATGAGGAGAAATTGAATGATTTCTGGTAAACTTAGTAAAATAGAACATTCTTACTGGTTAAATCTTTCCATTTCTTGCACCAGCACAGTGTTCATACTTTCTTCATATCTCACAGGATATTTAATTAGGCAACTTTCAATGTCAAAATCCTTTGGAAGCTAAAAATGACAACACATTTGGAAATCATTCCATATATCACTATGATTTTACATTAAGGTGTGCAAATGTGAAAATTTGCAGAGCAATAGAAATCACTAAACTTTCTGATTAGTATTTTAGCAATACAGGATTCACTAGTTCATCTAAATAAAAATTTGTGGGATTTAAATGTTCATTTTTAAAAAACCATATAATTTTTAATAAAATGAAAATGTATTAATATATTTCTATTTATTAATTTTAAATTTGTTCATGTGAATGAATCAACTGTTCTTTCAAGTCCTCTTTGCTCTGTTTTCTCTCTTTCTACTGTCTTCTGCCTATTTAATAAAATTAATAAAATTTCTTTCAACTGAAATATAGCTGTGGTCTGTTACAGCCACACAAGTTCTTACTTTCACATTGCACTAAGTTCCTTTCAGAATGCTTTTCTTTCAAGAAGAAATCTACTTTACAGTGAAGATTCTAGTTAAGGAAATTCTGCTTTGTAAAAAGATATATTGAAGTCATTTGTACAATACAATACCTTGCTGAGAATATCATCTGCAATTGCATAAAGAGTGCTGTCACCACCCCCAGAAGTTCCCTGAGAACCTCCTCCTTGTGTTAAAATCAGAGATTCAAAGAGGGTCTTAGTTTGCTGAAGATCTTTTGCAATATCCACATTTTCATGCAAGCCAAATACCTCTGGGTGCTGAGTAAAAGGAAGATTCTAGGACAAAACAAACCAAAAAAGGAAGTCTGGGTGACATACAGCAGGAGGAATCTCATCCAAGGTTTCTTTAAGAAGTCAAGTGAAAAACTTCAACTGCGGGTGAGTGAGGACCTTAGTGGGAGGTATTTGCAGACAGTGGTGATAGAGCCGCCACTTTTCACACAGAAAGTAATTTCCAAAGAATTCTCAATTATCTATGCTACATATCCCCCTATCTAATTACTGATTCCCTCCCCAAAACATTTGAGATCATGCCAAGGATCATACAAGGATGCTGGCAAGAACCTGAGCATACAATTAATTGTGCTGCAAAACTACCTCTTTAAGTCTTTCAGGATTGCTTTCTGAGCACATCATTGTAACAGTGCAAAATCTTGTTGCTCCTTTTTACCTTAATAAACTCAATGTACTCCTCATACGTGCCTTTGGGTGGAGCATAGTAGTTGCCACTGGGAGAAAAAGTGTACCGAGGGTTCTCGATGATGTCTGGGTTATAGAAGTCATCGAGCATTGTCAGCAGCAAACGTCTGTCCCAGTCATCTGTCACTCGACCTCCATAGTTACACTCACCAGTCAGGTAAGAGACAGCTTCAAAGGGAACGTGGCTGTACTCATTGATGAATAACTGAAACAGAAATGAGAGCCTTTCTAGAGACTTGCAGTATCTGCTAAACAACAGTGGGACCTAACAGAATAAAAGGCTGGAAGCTACAGCATGTGTAAGCTGCAGTTTATGGAGTTTTCTTTCTAGGTGCTGGAAACTCAAATTCTGATATCTTATTTTCAGGTAAAAATTACTGTTTAAAATCAAGACAAGTTAAGAGCAAAAGCCTCTTATGAATATCAAAATTACTTAGGCATCCAAGTCATTCTTCAATTATTTGCAAATGGATGGTTTCTCCAGTTCAAACTTTGTAGATGGACACTTTTCTGCACCAGAAATAAACATGTGTTTCACTTAATTTATCTTTTAATCTTTCTCCAATCTCGTAACTTTTCTAATACTTTACTTTTCTTGTAACTTTTCTTTCTCTAATCTTCGTAACTTTTCAAATCTGCAGCCTCAACTTCTGTAATTCAGTTTTAATTCTCCTGACTTTTATACAGAGTGCCTATAAAAGGTTCAAGGTCAAGTAGTGTTCATCATCTCATTTTGGGGAAGGAGAATAGTCTGAGGTCCTGTTAACTACCAGTATACACGCAAAAAAATGTCCTCCTACTAACCACCCTAAGAGGTGACTGTCATTGACATGTGCTACCTCAAGAACAGTCAGCTCTTGTACATGACAAATTTAACTTTTATGATACTCACATATATTCATTATATTCCATATGTCTGTAGAAATTTGAATTTTTATCTCATTTGTAATTTTGGAAATATTTATAACATGATTGACATTCCTTGCCTTTACAGCTGAAGTCCTGAATATCTATGAACATTTGAGGTAACTTCAGTGTCTTGCTCCCTGTGACTCCCAGCTGTGCTTTGCAAGATCAGAGTTCAGGAGGTAATCAATGATTTTACCTGCAGCTGTCTGATACTGATTCTCAAGTCGGACTCATTAAATCCATAGGGTATATTCCAACCAAGGGGTCCAAACTTCCTTCTCTCCTGAACAAGAGCATGGAAGAAACAAACTCCAAAGAGTAGTTTCTCCCATACCTTTGAGAAAAGCAAAAGAAAAATGTATTATTAACTAGTCTGTAAGTTCATGGTAGTCTGCAACATGTGTAGTGAGCACCCCTGGATTACTACTCACCACCCAGGTATAAATCCAGGCCACCACTAAGTACCTTGTGGTTTTTGCCCAGGGAACTAGTGCACACACAGTGCCACATATGCAAGCACATTTAGCCAGTTCCTCAAGTACCATGATATTCTTTAATGTATAGGGCAACTGACTTCATAAGAACTCCAATAGCACCAGATATTTATTTTTAAGGTTCATTAGATAAACAAAAAATACAAATGTATTTTTAAAGCAAGTCCTTAGGTGCAGTCACACCTATGTATATTGACAACTCATATCTCTGATCCCACTGTTTTTCACTTCCTTCACAGGTAATGATTAGCTAAGTATCAATAAGATATATGAGCACTGCAGTATTTGGTCCCTGATAGCAAGAAAAGGCCTCCTCAGTGTTTATCACCTCAATCACAACAGACATGCCTTTCTAATCAATATTCAGAGTCCGTGTACATTGTGTACTATGTGTGTAGCATGTAAGTGATTTAATAAAGCCTAAGAAATCATTTAAAATATTGCTACATGAAATTGGATAACAAAACCCCAAAGTCCAAAATCTTTTCAAGAGATAGGCACATTACCAGCTCCTTTCCAGGGCATCCAGCAAAGAATTCAGGATCAGAAATAGGATCAGAAAGAAATGACTGAAGCAGGTTTAACCGCAGACCAGTAGGAGGCTCATTTGTCATCTTCACACCATTCTGCAGAATGGTTACTGGAAACTAGAAATAAAAAATAGCAAAACTGCATTAAGAAAGTGTGGAATAGATTCTATATAACAATATTCTATTATTTTGTGTTTTTTACATTAACAACTATCTGCAAGAAATTCCATTTTAAAGGTCAATAGCTTATAAAAAATTCTCCAAGGCAAAAAGAAAGTAAGACTGCTGTAAATAACAAACCTGTATTTTAAAATGTTTTCTTGGTATTCAACACTTCACAGATAAAATGCAAGACTAATTTTTTAAATTTATGTGAGAGCAAAAAAACCTTCTTAATCATATATGCTGACAGATTGGAGTTTCATTGAGTAGTACACAAAATATTGCACATCACAGTATCAAAATATTACAAAGGAAGCTTGATATTATCATGTTTATAATTATCTTTTAAATGTCCTTTCTTGGTTAAATTATCTCTTCAAAGCCTCATTGCATTTCAGGGAAGCTCTGTATTATCAGCTCATTCAGGCATACAAAAATTCCCTAAAAATGCCATCAACTTCCCCTTTCCCTAAACAGAGATTATAGGGCCATGCATATACCTTTGGTGAGGGGTAACTTGTAAGCCAAAGTCTGAATTCTGGGTGACATTTTTCACTGTCAAGCTCCTCACATATTTTCTCCAGCATTGGCATCCAGGAGACAGCTAAATGACAATTTTGTAAACAAACCCATGTTCCTTCTTCCATTCCTGTTTGAATCATTTTTGTAGCTATTGGTCCTTGTCCTTGTCCTAATGAGATGGACTGAAACTTATCTCCTACCATCTCTCTGTCATTTGCCAGTTTCAGGAGGCCTGGAACAGAAAGAAGTACAAGATTTTAGCACTCATATATTAAAAAGAAGTTATGTCAGAAAAAAAAATTGAAAAACTTCTATTACTATAGTGTTTACATGTACATACAAATTAGCATTTTGAAGGGGCACAGAATTCTACCAGTCTGACACAATGCCCTCAAATCTACTTGCAGAAAATGGAAAATAATCCTCACTGTGTATTGAAGGGGAATTTGAGGTCCCTTCTTTCTGTGTATACTTACTAGACATGGGATCTGCTCCTGGAGATAGCACAAATATTAAAGGGACTGTAGCAGTTGAATCTAAGTAACTTTTTGCTAGATCAAAAGGCGGCGGCTCTACAAATTTCTTCCCCAGTTTTTCAGTAACAAATGTTGTTATAGCTGGACCAATCTGGTAAAAAAAAGCAAATACAAATCACTAACATAGACAGAACTGCAGATCTGATAATGTTGTTTATGCCCAAGCCTGCAGACACCTCTCTGATTTGCAGGGATTTGAGACCAGTCTTGCAGAGTGTTCCAAAAGCAAAGGTTTCAGGTTTCACCTCTTGTTGACACCTCCCTCCTTATTTTTTCCTTACAAGAGGAATAATAAAGTTTCTAGAAAATAAAGAATAACATACCTTGTATAAATAATATTAAATAACATTTGGACCTTGAGTCAGGCTTTTCCTGATGGGGAGGACAAGCACATTCTCCCTTAGGATATATGAATGTAATTATTTTTAATTAATTCAAGGGAGCAATTGCTACATGCCTTAAATTCTAACATTGACAGCTCCTAAAGAGAATGCAATACAATTTTCAAAGAGCACCAAAGGCAGAATTTGTTGAAAGTTCATCTCGGTCATTTGAATCAACACATTTTATCTCTTTTTGACTTAATTATCATTTGCATGAAAGCACATGGTATTAGACAACCTCTGTATTTTTTTCAGGCTAGTATGTCCTGTTCTCGAGTATACTGAGTGCACCAGGAAACAGCCTAGGCATGAAAAAATATTTCAAGAGAGCTAGAACAAGGAGAATCCTATAAAAGATTCATTAAATCACATCAGAAAAAAAGATTTCAGCTGATGCTTGAGGTGTTTGTATTGGTCACTTGAAAAATAAGAACAGCATTTACTTTCTTAATAAATATAATGAAGAACAGATTAATTACTGGAACAGGCAGGGCAAACTATGTTACAAGGCATGGCACAGTCTACAAACACTCCATAATAGATCATTTTACCTTGTCTGGTCTTAAGCACCGAAGAACTATCATCTTCTGTAATTCACTAAATGTATTATTCAGCTCTTCTGGTAATGGAAAGTTGTGTGGCTCTTTGCTATCATACATTTTTTCCCATTCACCTATATTTTCAGAGACATGACTCCTAGAGAAAAAAACCACAAGTACTATAAATACCTGGAGTCTTTTTTTTAATATTTATCAAAGGCAAATTACATTGTGTTGTCATTTAAGACACTTCATATCTACTTCAGAAAATAATCCTACAGTTGAGCTTCTCCATGCTAAATGGTGAAAAATCTCTTTCCACCATGCTGCTGAGGAGAGATTCCACCAGAAACGTTCCAAGCTGACTATAAGGTCTGTCTGTTCCTCCAGGCAGCACTGCTTGCACCTTCATAGGGCCGGGTGAATTTTTTGCCTCCACTAGCTCAGGAAAACACCACACTTTAACTGAAGAAAATTACCAGAAAATTCAACTAGGGAAAAAAAAAAAACTATTTTCCTTCACACAATATGCAGAGTATGTCCTTGGCAATGGGACAGCTTTCAGATTATTTAAAGGTGGGATCATGATCCACACTGCTATTTAAACTCCAAAGGAGCTGAAACACAAAACAACCTCAAAGAACAACTTCTAAGAGTGCAGTGTTGCTGCATTCAGATCAAATTGCTCCAAATATTTGCACTCAGTCAGCTAATTTATGGAAGTCTTGTACAGTCATGTTGTCTCCAGAATTTAGTGCTAAATTCTATTTAAACCCACAGTGAAATTGTGCTGAGTTTAGGAGAACAGAGTTTATTAGAAAAACTCCTTCCCCAGAATTGCAGTGGAGTTCTGCTACATCTACCATCTCTGGCTTTCACTGAACCCTTAAAACACTGTTCCTCTACCATGAAGACATTTCAGAAGAAAAATTTCTTTAGGCAATGCCTCAAATAATTTAGAAAAATTAGTTTTATTACATAATCTTATAAACAGTGATCTAACTGATTGGAGTAAGTGAAGCAAACACGATAATGAAAACAAGGGGCTGGTTTCATCCCCTTTGCATTCTGGCACTGATTTGGAAAACATAGCAAACATTTCTTTCAGCATGTTATGTATGTATTGGCCAAAACCAATTCAGGCCAATTCACATCAGTGTTTTACCATACCTCAGTCTTTCCATAGCTGGGAATTCACTGGCACGACACAATTCATCCCAGCTCTTATCTGATAGCCAAGATGGATCTGGATTCTTGTGCTCATTCTTGAGACCCACACCTCCAGTTAGTAAGAACATAAACTCTTGATGTTCTATTTCATTATTAGCCCTATATATATAAAAAAAACCCAACCAGTAATTGAGATACAATTTTACATAATATAAACAGTGTTTTTAAACAGTATAATATACACCATTACATAATATAAACAGTGGTTTTAAACTAATTACACTTCACTGCCATTTAGGAATGCTTCTACTTCAGTAAGAGCTGAGATTAGATCTCAATATTCTATATTACTAAAAACTGCATGGTAAAAATGTCTGATTAATACTACAGTAAGGGTTTCAAGAAATAAATCTTAGAATCAATTAATTGTTTAGGTTGGAAAAGACCTTTAAGATCAAGTCCAACCATTAACTCAGCACTGCCAAGCTATCACTAATTCCTGTCCCTCAGTGCCTCATCTACACAGCTTTTAAATGCCTCCAGGGATGATGATTCCACCACTGCCCTGAGCAGCCTGTTCCAATGCTTGACAACACCTTTGGCAAAGAACTAATACCCGCTTTTCTTTTTTTTAAAGTGCAATTATTCCTGTTTTTTAAAGGCTTTGAAGAAAATAATGCATTTTACAATTACAGTACCCTTACAGATTGGCCCAGGAAGAACATCCATGTACAGATGAGTACACACTCCAATTAATTAAGTATGCATGTGGTTGTGCAATTTTAAATATATCATTCCTTTCATAAGGTATTCACACAAAATTAGGAAGAGAAAACTAAAAAGCTGGTGGAAAGGAGAAGACTGCATCTGAGATCACATGATGTTATGCAAAACGGTAACAGACACAGAAGAGAAAAAATGAAAAACAAAGACAAAAACCTAGAAGTTGTTGGCATTACACATTACTGCCTACGTTTTCTTTCTAAAATGTTTTCTTTAATAACAGAAATTGATTTTGACATAAGTAATGTCAAAATGTATGTAACACTGCCCAGATCCTTTAAAGATAGATTTATCATTGACAAAACCATTGACAAATGGGCACACATTTTTTTTTCATAATGTGTCCTGTAGTAGTGATAGATGCACTCACACGATCTTCCATTTTTTAATACTATACATCTTAGAAATCCCAAAGTAATCATGACCTTACTCCAAAGGCATTATTATCAATGTGCACTAGAACATTCCATTTCATCAGTACCTGCTTCCACGATAAAATCATTAGTTTCTGTTAGTAAGAGACTTCACAAAAATGAGCTTACATGAGCAGATTACAGCACAACAGAAATGAGAAGAGCAGCTTGTCTGTTTCAAACAGTGAACGACAGACTTGGCAGTACAGATTGTAGGTGAAGTGGTCATTTAGATACTGAAGTCGCTTCTTCAAAACTTTGGATTTATTACTAAAACAAAAAGAAGTGATAAACTGAGACTTCAAATTGAATAACATATACAATCCGTTAAGTAATCTCATCTGTTTAGGGTTGCTGAGGATTTATATCGGATCCACAGACTCCACAAGGGACTTAGGTGGCAGTTTCCCCAAAATTTCAACTATACTCCCTTTCTTTTTAAAAGACTGTAGCACTTTTAGAAGTCCCAAGCAAAATAATAAGCTGAAATCAATTTGCCACATTTAAGTGGTGGCACTTAGTCTTCAAAATGGAGCCTATTTCAGAACCTGACTTCACAATAAGTCACATTCTTTAAAATACTTAAATATAGCACATCCTTACAGTTCATCATTTGTTTCAACAGTTACAAAAAAGATAAATTAATTCATTAATAAATCTTATTTTCCTTCAAAATCCTGCATTTAAGAAGGCAAACTGTTTCGAAGTGGAGAAGATTATTCATAACAAGAGAATGAAACTGCCTTATTTTCTGCAGAGAGACCCTCTTTACCTGTCATGAATGGAGCTGATGTAGAGGCTGACAAACCAGCTGAGGGAGTACTGGTACATGGGGTCGATGTTGGCCAGGTCGGCGATGCTGAAGAAGAGCACGGCCGAGTGCTGCGCCACGGGCCGGTACGCCTCCCGCGACTCCGCGATCTTCAGCTCCGTCTTCTCTGCAATCTGCACATCAACGGCAGGGGACAAACAACAGCTTCTAATAGCCTTAATACTCTTCATGTTCTACAAAAATGTCACTACGTAATTGCATTTCCAGAACGGTTCCATGCAGCACTGCAACACCAGAGTAAAGTGACTTTCCTGCTCCAGAAGGCACCACCCCAGTAGGTAAAACAAGCACTAGGCCCTACCCCAGGGCTGCCTGATCTGTTTACCTGCACTACAGATACACATGCTTAAAAACATTTTAACGACTGAATAAACTACCAGTGAAGATTCTAGAACAGATCCAATTTTATTTCTCTTTCCATTTCACAAGTACAGAATCTGCTCCTTGTGCTATGCATCCAAATCAGAGACCTTCTGCTGGCTGCAAATTTTAACACTTACTTTCTCAGTATTACTGAGGGAAGCACACATACATACTCCTTACCTGCTGTTTTCTTGTGATCTCATTAGCCATGACTTTGGCAGAATCCAAGACCTGGATGGCAGTCTCATCTTCCAGAATATCACCTTCAGATGACTCTAAAGTTTCTAAAATTTTCTTCTCAATTTCTTGTAGATTCTTTTTATTGGCTGCGGACTGTACAATGAGAGCATTTCTTTCCTCTTCTAAATCTGGCCTAATGAAAAAAACCACAAAAACCAAAACCAGTCAATGCTCATCTTGCACTGGCAGCAAAAGAAGCCCATGAAAATTACTCCCTCTTCCTACAGGAAGTGATTTGTAAATATCCTTTTCAGTTTAAGAAGGTTTTGGTGTTTAACATCTATTTATACTGGTGAATACAGATTTCTTCCCATTATTTCTACTCAATATTTGGAAGTGATGGTCTAATCTTTAATATTTTAGCATTTTGAAAATGGCAGTGCATCCTACTTTTCCTTTATTGTATCTCTGCTGCCTGAAAAAAACCCACCAAGTGATATGCAGAGCCGGTTTACTGCTGGAAACACTTCTGTTAGCAAACAGTTTACACCAGTTACACAGAATGCCTGTCCAACCCACATACTATTCCATGCCTCTGAGAAGACTCAAATATGACCCATAATCGGTTTCAGAGGTACTTTGCATTTATTTCCTACAAAATTCAGAACTCATCGTTCTGGCTCCTTTGTGTGGCATTCAGTCACAGTGAAAAAATAACGGTAATGATTCAAATAATATTTACAAAGTTTTCTAACATTCAAGGAATATTTCAGGACAAAATTGCCATGAAAAAACAATGATTTCACATCTGCTATTTTAATTAACTTGTGGACACTTACCCCCAACACTTCCCTAATAAATTTTTAAATGATAAAATTTTAATTTCAAGTTGTTACTGAGCAACATTATGCCATGTAACATCCATTCTTCTATACAATAAATAAATTTCCCATTTCCTGGGAATTATGCCATAAAAACCTTTAATGGCTGTTTACTATAGAGACTTACCTCTCTTCTGCTACAACAATACCTAGCAGCTGGTCTTCAAGTCCCTCTGGTGTTATCATAAAATTGAGTAATAAAACTTTCGTAGCAAGTTCAGGCATATAGTGTGGATTTCTTAGTTTTGTGGTAATAAAAAACTTGAAATCACTGGAATACTCAATAACACTCTCACCAAGCCGGATACACTCCATACCTCCTGAAGTTAAAAAAGGAAACATTAAGAAAACTTATCTACTCCAATCATTCATAAGAAAAAAATACTTCTGTCATTAAATAAAAGCAAACTTCTCATCAATGACAAATTTCCTGAGAAGTAAAAATTAGTAAATATATCTGATAGTCTGAAACATTCTCACAGACCTCAATGAGGCCACTTATCCCTCTCAGCAGAAGAAATCAAGTCAATCCTATCACTACTGTACTTCCAATTTGCATATACAAAAACTAGAGACACCAACAGAGAGATCTGGAATTATTCCCAAATATTCTATTCTTACAGGCTACTCTTTCATTGGATTACTTGTCTGAAAGAGAAAACCACAAAGAAAAAAAAAAGTGTTTGAGCTTTACTTTCCTTTTGTTTTTAATTCTGAACATGAAAACCAATAAAGACAGACTAGGTAAGAAGGAAAGGAAAACGAATTTCTTTATGTGCACTTTTCTGTCATCTAACAGGAGGAAAAGTTGAAAAAACCAAATTCATAGCTACTTGCTAAGTACAGTAAAAACTATGCCTTAAGCAAAACATCTTGATAACTTTGCTTTATTTGTGCAAAATTTAGCAAATATTATCATCAGATTAAAATATGAAAATGAACAAGCAAAACAATTTCACTGACAATGTTTCCCTTCACAGAACTTCTTTAGTCTCCTACAGCAATCTGGTAAAGGTTTTCACATATAACCATTTTCATGACAAGCAGTAATCACATTTATTAAAAAGTAAAACTTCAAGCTCTTGTGCAATTACCTTTCTCATAGCAGAGGGAGAATTAAGGCAAGAAGAGAGCAATATGAAAAACATCAGGTGGTGCCATAGAGTAGAAACTGAATATTAATGTCCCCTCCTTCAGAGTTCTAAATTAATTCTGCTGTACCTTGTTTAAATGTCTGTTTAAGCAGCAAAGGTTCAAGAGATGGGTCTAATTCTTCCCCAACATTTTCTAGCAGCAGTGGAGTCCCAAACTGAATGCAGTTCTCCACAGTTCTCATATAATCCGTGTCACTGATCTTGATAACATTCAGACGGTTGTCCTTCTCAAAATTCTTGATCCATTTATTTGCTTGACCCTGAGGATCAATCATTAATGGCCTAGAAAACACAGGACAGTTTTCTCAGTGCTTTCAGGCATTTTCCAAAATTTTAAACTATTTTAGATGTTTCTGTATTAGACTGTCGAGAAGAAGTGATACAATTTAATTATGTTATTTGAAGATATCAGAGAATAATGGATGCATAGGTGTTTTACAATAATTTGAAAAGTAATAGCAGAAATAGCTTTAAAAGTTGCAAAAAATGTTTAACAATTTTCATAAAATAATCAGAATACAGAATTATTGTAAAATATTGTTCTACCTGCCCTCTGGAATATAAAGATTACACTCCTTTTTAAATTATATTGCTCTACAGAAGCTACACTGTTTCCAGATACACTCGTTTTTTTAAAAGTGGGAACTTGCTTGGATTTGAAAATGAAACCTTTTTGTCACCTACCAACGTCTTGAATTGTCAACAATCACCCCATTGTCTACAGAAAATATGTCAGTTGGCAAACCAGCAATATTCCAGGCTCTTATTTTTATTGGGTCACCAAGATTCTTGCTCAAAGAGAAATTCTCAGAACAAGGGATTTTTTTCTCCTGAAAAAGAGTGGGGAAAACCCAACAAAATGAACGTTTTTAATATTCTGGGTTTCTTTATAACTTTATTAAATGCCACTTTCATCCAAAAATGACAATGTGCATTTTGTTTAAGGGACTGATATAGGTCATGTATAAGTAAAAATCCTGGGGAAAATAAAACCCGGGATTTATATAAAAAATAAAATAATTTCAATAACTAACTACATTTCCCCACTAAATATTTACTCTCTTATCAAATTTTCTAAGATTTGTCCAGTTTTTGGTACATTCATGGGGGGAGGTTTGTTACATAAAGGTATGACTTAAGAAATACATACACAGCTGGAAATACCTAATTCTATTTTCCATTAAATCAGGACAGTAATCCAGTGCTGATTTGTTACTGTTTCATGCATTTTTAAGTGTTCCTAAATCACTTGATTTATCAATTATTTATGAATTTATTTGATTTATGAATTATGGCATTCATATGCCATTAGGGTTAGGGTTAAGTGTAAGGGTTAGGGTTCCTATGTTGAAAGTGCCCCTTTGCAAACCCCACAATTAACCATATAATTAACATACAAATACTTGATGGTGTAAGTTATAGAATGTTTTACATTACACATAACTGCATTTTAAATTTATTTATTTTATTTAAAGGCAAAATACAGAAAACAACGAGATTTTACTTCAGTAACAATCAAGCCTTACAAAATCAATGATGGTCTCTTGTTTCTGATATGCTATTGCGGAGTAAATTATAAGTGCGGAGTAAATTCGCTGATTTAATTAAATTCAAATCTACAAAAGATTGGATCAGCAGAATTGATCCCATTGGTTTACCCATGAGGTTTACTAGGCTAACATCAGGTAAATTACAAGGGCTTTTTGAAGCCTTTTGCAGTTGTCTGAAAAAATCAAACCATTAATTTAACTCTAAGACAACCTTCTAACCTCGCACAGTTTGCTCCAATCTTTGGTACACTCTTGTCGAAATCCAGCAGTAAAAGCTCCCAGATATGCAATTACACCAGCTGATATCAGAATATCACCCGTCAGATTATCATATTCCACTTGAAGATCACATGCAGCTTGATTCCATCTATAAAAAGCAGAAAAAAGTCATATTGAAACCTCCACATTCATGATATTGATGTTAAAAACCAACTTGGTTTTGTTCATCTTAGGCAAGAACAGGTGAAAAATACCTCATTCATGTATTCTATTCTCATTTTGAAGAAATTTCTGCAACAATTCACCCAGTGTTGCTGCCCATATTTTTATGCTACAAACAACTAGGAAAACTTCAAGGTGCAGGACATTGTTAAGTGTTACAGTCCTCTGACAGAAACACAGCATTAAAGGCTTAGAGAACATAATTTCAAGTTCTATTTCTACAGTGGTAGTTTTATCTGACATTTGAACTTTTAACTGACCTTGTTTTCTCTCCACCAAGGCCTCCAATCAGCTTCTCTGCTCGTTCCAGTTTTTTAGCACACAAATCAACCTGGAATTCCAAACGAGCCTTTTCTTCTGTCTTTTCAGCAAAGGTTTTTTCCAAAGCAGCCAAACGGCCTTCAACTTCTGCAAGTTCTCCTCTCTTCTGATTCAACAGTTCCATTGTCACTGCCAAGGACTCCTCTGCCACTTTTAAACGTTCTTTTTTGGGTTCAATCTCCTATTCAATTGCAACCAACCCACAAATGCTTTAGTACATTTGTGTAACTTTATTATTAAAATGCTTAGGGTGAATACATGGAGCAAAGGAAGATTCCATAGCACAAAGGGACAAGGACCAAAACCACACCTTTGATACCCTGTGAAAGACTTCCATTCCCTTAATCCACTTGCATAAACCCTCTGCTGCTGAGGAAGCTTTAGCCACCACTTGTGGATCAAACTCTGGATTAGTCAGGTACTCAGTCCGAATCTTCTGCATGACAGCTTCCTGGGTAACAAAAGCATTATAGCACATCAGATCTCACAGCTGACACTTCAAAATTGAACAGATTCATTGCCATTTCTCTACACAATGAAATAAGAAAGAACTATTCCATAATAATTGTTGTAGAAATCACGGCTCATTTGATTGTTTTGATCTTCCTATCATGTTTCCTAGTCTTTTCCTGTTTTCATTCTAATCCTATCCTTACCCTTTCTAATCATTCATTTGCTGTATCTTCCATGTGGCAGCTCCATAAGTGCTAAGAGCATTACAGTCACATAGAAGCCATAATTTACACTGCCCCTTTTGCAAAACACACCAATTCTATTATTTGCCATATTTTTTTCAATACACAAATTTGAGGACACTATAAAAAGCCATTTCTCCTAATGTAATACAAAATGTAATTGCTTGTGCCTACTTTTAGAGATCAGTTTTATAAAGGGCAACGAGTATTCTATCAAGTACAAAGCATATTCAATTTCCAATTAATTCAAAGGGCAATAATCACACTCTTGGATAGCAAGACCTTTGGGAGAAAAGATCATATTTGAAAGGTTATATAGCTAGTACATTTCTGCATTTATTGTATTTCTGCCAGTATAATTAACAAAATATTACCCATTTTGTCATCATTCATCCGTTTAATCAAAAATAATACAATTAGAAAAAGATGTTAAGAAAGGCAGCAATGGACAATCAATTATAAAAAGAAGTTTATGCTGAATGGTTGATCTAGTAAAACTAGCAAAAAAAAAAAAAAAAAAGGCATAGGAAGGCTGGACATGGATCAAATGTCCATTGGTTCCATCGAAAAACCCCAGTCAACTCCCAAAACAGGCTATGTGAAATGAGGCTAAAAGGACACAGGCTCCGAATAAACTGATTGATTTGGACAAATGATGTCTCCAATCCTTTTTTTTTTCCCTGCAAGAAAGTGTCTGGTAAAAATTACTGGAAAAGCCTTACCGGAATGGGTGTCTCAGAACAGGCTTTCAATTCCTTTAAGAAATTAATGTTGCCAAGCATTTTCTGGCTTACACCCCAATAATCCCAAATCTACAAAACACAGTAAGAAATTCCTTTTCAGGCTTTAAAACAAATACACATACAAAAAATTACAAACCTAATTTAATTAAAATTCACAATTACTTAATACTGATAATCTGGTATCTCCCTGAGATGCCAGTAAAGCAGAAAGTCTGTCAGATCAAACATTTCCTTCCAATCATACTTTCAGTCAAAAAGTAAATAGTGTCTCAGGGAAGTTATGTATTATCTATTCTCAAGAAATGTGTAAAGCAAATTAAATCTAGTACATTAAAAAATTTGGAAAATAAGGAATTCTGAAACTTTGCAGTAAAATCCTGGGTGGAGGCTATAAGTACTTGCCTACATTAATGGACCTTGGGTTATCTTGTTTATTGGATAAGTATTGGAAAGAACATGAATTACATTTTTATTTCAGACTATTGTCTGCCATTTTACCTTGCCTCCAGATCCTGAAGGATCTGCAATTCTTTCAGGTTTTTTTTCTCTTATGACACAGACAGCAGCCATGACAAGTTTGACACCAGAGGGAGGATTTTTCATTGTTTTGACAACTGCTATATCAGATGGCTAAAATAAAAAATACATTAAGTATTATGTCTTAGCACTCAGTAGATGAACTGATAGAAAAAAAAGGAACTATAACACCGTTACCAATGAACATAAGTGGTAACAGAGGAATTTTAGAAGGGATGATACAATGTTACCATCACAATTAACAATATCCATCACTATCCTCTATGCAGAGGAAAAAAAATTAAATAAATGCTAATAAACTGTAAACTAATGAATAAATAAAATTATGTTTTAAAAATTCCAGGTCAGAATATTTCTGATACACTTTCGTGTCATCTCTTATTCTTCTGAATTCCTATTTCATTTTAGAGAGTTACATAACACTTTCAAATGCTGAAATTTAGATCAGCTTGCCTTCAAAGTGTCAAGAGCACCTATTGCAGCCTCCATGACAGGTAATGCCTCTGCCAGGTCACTCTCACATTCATTTTTCAATGCCTGAGCTTCTTCAGCTTTTTCTGTAGCAATTTCTTCATCCACTTTAACAATTTTTCTTTTTTCTTCTACTTCTGCAGATTCTACTTCTATAATCTAAAGAAAAACCATGAGTGGGCTTTATTTATATCGTGCTGTGAATGATCAAATAAACTGAAATTACCTATTATAGAACTTATGGAATACTGTGAAATATAAAGGGAACATTGAAAATGTTTAATATGCTAACATCATTTCAATTAATGTTAAGGGAATAATTTCTTAGCATATTGCAACATCATCACAGAGTTTTAACAGCAGATAAACTGATATCAGATTAGGCTCAGAAAAAAGCTATTTAAAATATGTTTGAAGTTCAGGAGAAGCTCCTTATGTTCGCACATCACACTGTAACTAAAATGGATCAGTTTTACAGGGAGTTTTAACTTCATAGTCTGTAACACCGACTATTGAAACTTATTTTCTTTTCAGGGATAAGTCAAGCCTTTATCCAACTCCCTTTGCAGTTCTAGGCAAGTGACATTGAGTTTTCTTAGAGGCAGAAGAGATATCACTGTATCTGTAAAAACACTTAGGAATCAGAAACAAGTGTATAACATCAATTAAAGCATGCTTTTTTGGTGAAGCAACAATCACATACAAGATAAATATGTATGTGCGTATTTTCATATACTGGAATTTTCAAACCCCCAAGATTTTTGATCCTAAATCCCACTAAATTCCCAGGATCCTTTTATAAATCAATCATATAATCCCTGTGCATGCAAAGCCAGACCGTGCAAAACTGTTCTTGTTTGTTTTGTCATATCTGGTCAAATGGAAAAACTACTTGAGGTTTTCACAATGTTTCTGAATCAACTTGGGAAACCTGATTCAATCACTATTAGCATGAAAGTTCCTCTAACATCCTTCAGAATGGAGCTTAGGCAATGACTGTATATCCAGAGAATGTATTCTACATAAAGAATGAAATTTTATTTCTGTTCTAAGGCTATAAACATAAATAACCAGTGTCAGAATACTGGAAACCTCGGTAAACAACGAGTGAGCTCAAAGACCTCAATTCAACTCCTACTTTCTGAAAGTCACACATCAGTGAAATAAGACACGCGCTTACATTAAAAGCCACAAAGCTGTATTTGTATAACTCTACCTTCATCATGCTTGCATTTTCCACTTTAGCCTCTTCCAGTTTGGGCTGCAGCTCAATTAATTCTATTTTCATCCTACCAACCTATGCACATACAAAAGAATCAGGTGGGTTCCAGAAGGGTCAAGCACAATTTCCAGCAATTTCTTTAAGACCTAGATTTTACCTAATGACTAATTTATTGATTGTTAATGTAACATTCAGTTTCAAATCAAAACATTCCCAAGACTTATTTTTATCTCCTACATGCAGTGTCTAATTTTAAGAACTATGATCACTTACAGTCACCCGTTAACCACCAAGGAAATGACAGCTCTATTCAAACACTACTTTACAATATATGCTTAGAGATGTATGGCTTTAGCACAAGTTCTGTAATTGCAGGAAAGAAAAGGCAAAACACATTTGTTAGTTTTACTGTTGAAGATTGAGCTAAACAAAATCTGAAATAGCACTTTTGACTGACTTCTCCAGAAAAAGACCTGCAGTTGACAAACACTTCCTAATTTCAGTTCCATATTTGTTATAACTCACCTGTGACTCAGCAAAAGCTAGTTTATCTAGCCCATTCACATATTTCTTTTTGGCTTTCATTACACTGTCTCGTTTCTCAGTAAGAAGTCTCTGAAATGCAGCAATAAGCTCAAGATAAGAAGTAGGAGTAACATAATTATGGCGTCCCAGGCTTTGTAAAAACCTATTAAAAAAGTAAAAAGAAAGAGCAACTTGTATTTTGATTTATTTTTTGTTTATCACTAGCAAAGTTATGTAACTGTTTGATAGGAATTAACAATTTCAGTGATTTTATATATTTTTTATGAAGGCAAATAGTTGTGTTAACTTTTAATATATAAATGAGTAGCATTCAAACTCAGTCACCTAACGCTCTATGGTTGTTTGCAAAAGCCAAAGACTGACCTTTCAGAGAGTGACAAAACTGAAGTATGGAAGTATTTACAGATGGGCACAACTGCCTGACGCTCAGTGTCTGTGAGCTGAAGTGTTTCTAGGAATTTACTGGCCACACGTTCAAGGGCATCTTCAGGCCACGGCTGAGGTAGAAGTGAGGAAGAAAGAATTTGTAAAATTCAACTGTTAGCAGTCTTAAAAATCAAGTTTTGCCATTCAAACCACCAGAATGAGACAGACAAGTCTTAGCTGTGTCTCAAGAACAATGAACTGATAAAAGGGTTGCTTAGCTCAGGCAGCAAGGTCATCACCCATGCAATCTTTACTGACAGCTCCTGGTTGATCTTCTAGCTCGAAGCTACACATTCCATTCAAACAGTTCTGTGTCTATTCACCATTTGGCAGAAAAATTAATTGACATCAGCACTGGGCCAAGCTATAGAGATAACTGTGCTTTACTGAGAGCAATACTACTTACATTGATACTATTTCTCCAAGTTTTATTCTGCAATAAAAGATCTACTGATAAACATCAGGATTTGTATTTGCTAGACGTTCCTACAATGGATGACCTTCTTAATAGGCAGCCACAATTAAGGTAATTTTACAGTCACAATGAAATGGTTTCTCCAGTCCTTTAAAATATACACATTAGGTAATAAAATTACAAATTTCCATCATCAAACCAAGACTATTCATACTTCAGAAATGTGTAGCAACAAAATTTAACTTTATTTACATGTAGAAATGTTGAGATCACACACCAAAGAGCTCCCAAAATATTACAGAAAAGGCTTATGCAATTTTTAAAGTTTGGAAAACAAGGAGTACTTCTACAAGGAAAACAAAAGAAAATCTAATGGCCCCTAGAAATATAGAGTGTTAGAGAGCTGAAGCAGATTTTGGAGGAAATAATATAAATATTCTCCCGTACCTGGAACCAATCAATAGTACAGCAGTTGATGAGTGATGGAAACTGTCTCAGACGATTGCGGAAAGCATCTCCAATTGGGCTGAATGCCACCACAATGTGGAGATTCTCTTTGCAGAGGTTCACAAAAAATGCATACAAGGCCAAGGGACTGAGTTCTTCACCTCTATCACCAGCCTGAGCTGCTGCACGAACACCCTTAGGATATAATACAAGGCATAAAAAATGTTACATAAATTCTCATTAAGCACATCAGAAGTCCTATAGCAATCCTATTAATGGCAGCATCACCAGGAAATTAAATTTTTTAGTGGAAATGAAACAGGCAAAATAAAGTAGAAAACCAGAACAAGTACTAAATACTGTCTGAGAACAGGATTGCACTGTTTATCTGTGACCCTTCCAGCATTTGAAAGTGTTCCAGAAATGATCATCTGCTGCTCTGAGCAACAGAGAGTAGATCACAACAACAGAGTAAAAGAAGAATTCTTTGGAGGGAACAGATTTAAATGAATAAAAACCAACTTTGCTCCAGCTGGCATATTGCGGATAGCTACCAAGTTCCGGCATAAACCCTCTGAATATGTTCACACAAACTGTAAAATTAGAAAAGTAACATATTATTTTAATACTGCCACTATATACCTGGTAAGAATGAAATAGTAATAGAAAAAGATTACAAGAATTATAATCTAACTTCTTTGAAAGATACATGAATCCAGGTATCAACATGCTCATAATTTAAGTACAAGAAAAACCAGTAGTAACACCTATCAAGTGATACAGATATTGTAACAAAGAACATTTGTGTGTGCACTAAGAATCACTTTAAAAATCAACTAGAAGCATACCTACTTAATTTAGTAAAAACATCACAGAAATAGGGAGACAGCACAGCATACAGTTCCAAATATTGTTTGCCAACATTAAGTTTCCAACTTGATGTATACAAAGATTGATGTCTCTCCCTCCCAAACTGAGACTGCTATTGTGAAAATCCAAGCCTGATTTCAGTTAATTTTGTTTTTAATTTGCCTGAGTACATTGCATCCTTACTTCTGAGCCTAATGTCATGGAGCACCTTTGCCCACCTTGTCTCTTCAGGACTATGAAATTCTGTCTAACAATGCCCTAGTGCCCCAGAGAGTAGGAGTCTATGAGAAAGGTAGGCCATGTGTTCAATAAAACCATCACATCTTTGCACTTCACTGCTCAATGAAAACATTATGATGCACAATCTTGTCCTACACAATACACTACAAAAATAACTACAGCCACGGGGTATTTGTGAACAATGCAAGTTCTCTACATGCACAACTTGATGTGTTTGTGAACAGAACACTAGGTCAGAATTAAAGCTTGCAGTTGGCATAAACTACTCTATAAGTTTACTATGTTGCTTTATCTAAAGTCTCAAAAAGAAGTCACAGAATTAAGTGACTTTTGGGCAAATGTCCAAAAGCCACATTTCACACTGAACTGACCAAGTAGATTAAAAGGGAGGTGAAATTAAAGAGAGTTTCTAAAGATACCTCTATAATTTCTTGTTTTTCATCTGCTGCAAAAAGATTGGGAACCTCTCCTGTGTTGAGGACACTGTCAATATCTTCTAAAAAACTTTCTTCCTTAATTTGTGTGTCTGTGATAAGAAATACAGTTTTCAAGCCTTTAACACCTGCACTCTTCAGAAGTCTCTGAAAATGCAAGACAGTTAAAATTGTACATTCCAAAACAAAATTGTACGTTCCTTCCTCAAAATTAAGTCAAAATGTTATTAATACTCACTTTCAGATCTTCTCTCCACTCATTTGTACCATAGGTCTTAGAAATCTCTGGTTGAAAAACACACATTCTTGCCATGAAGGCTGCCAGGCGGGTCAGAGACTGCCGCCCGCTTCCTCCCATTCCAACCAGCAGAGCATTGCCCCCAGACTGCTTCAGGATGCGGCTCAGTCGAGACAAGTGCTCCAGCATGTACCTGCAGTGGGAACACACTGATTACCAAAGAGCAGAAACACATGGACATCTATGCACCCAGAAATCTGGGAAACAAAGCAAGGAGCAGCATCTCCAAAACAAAGTTCTGAATGCATGGTGAGGTGGGGTAGAGAGGAAGAGTAAGAAAGAGAGCAGGCATGAACCACAAAATAAAGTAAAACTTATAATTCTTCTATTATACAAATATCAGTATGTAGCTAAATTGCTAGAAAGAACATGCAGAGGTAAGAACAGGAGCAGTATAAGGATGAATGTGCTAAAGGAAATGAAAAACAATAATTCTCTACTTCAAAATAACAGTAGTATTACCAAATTTAACTTTCTTGAAGAATAGCAATTTCAGTATGTTTTTAAAGTAACCACTGGGGGAACATGGTTTATATCAACAAACGTCTCCCTTTCCTCTACCTCTGACACTGTTTTAGAACTTATATCTGGAATTGACATTGGAACATCCTCAGGAAGCAGTATCTGCACGTTACTAAGATCCTTGTCAAAACTCGGGCATGATTTATCTCAAAATATGAAGCAAGGCCTATAGGAGATCTCCTACTTAAGCACAGGGCATGGGATAATTAAAGCAAGCTGAGCAGCTATTAAAAGTAATCTCAAAAAAAACCTTCAAACATTTCAAAAAAGACAAATTCTTGTTTATTTTTACTGGTTAGAAAAATAAAGGAGCAAATTCAGATGTTATCCATGAGACTGAACTCTACGACTGCAGTCAAACATGCTCTCCTGGCTGCTGTTCAGTGAGGTCACTGCAATATTGCTTCTACACCCAGGAAGTGGCCTTTGATCAGAGGCTGCCAGCTGTACATACAGGCTCTCAGAAATCCAGCTTGGCAAAATGACCTATACTAAAAAAAGCTGCTGCTAGCACTGTTTGAAGTAACCCTCATCACCTTCACGAAGTATCAACGTGTCAAGTTACCCTGGCAAATATGAAGAGGTGGTAATCTCTAGCAACAAGGAGGAGGAAGGAGTTTGACCTCCTAATCTCTCTCAGTTGTAGCTCTGCATTATCACAAGTTAAGATAACAATAAGGGCCTGCAGAGTCTAAAATTTCACAGGATTAGCTGCAGCACCAGCTGGTTGCATGGCTGTGCTGCATAACGGAGCAGACAGCTATGATTGTGAACATGTCCCTCCTGGGATGCTTGTCCTTGGGGAATGAAAGTCCAGTGACATCCATCTTCACCGGTGACAGAGGCTTAGGAGAAGTACAGCGCCTACCTGCTTCAGTGCACAATGTTTCTTTAACAACTAAGGAAAATATTCAAAGCCCCTTAGGAGAAAAGCTTCTCATTATTTACTTTCAGATAGAAAAAGGAGAAGCATAAAGAAAAAGTCAGTTTACTTCATTCATAAAGGTGTAACACCACAAACACTATAAAGGATGCAAAAAAGGGGAGGAGACATACAGAAAACCACAGTCCACAAAATTGAATATACTGATTTATCAACTACAGCTTAAAGCTCTTAATAAAACAGATCATAAACACCTGAAAACAACAAGGTTCATTCGTGTTTTCTGGGTTTGATTATATTCATCCAGACACTGCTCCACAATATCACTGAACTCCTCAATACTTGGAATCTCAATATAAAGTCTTTCCTCTCCCTCAAGCTCTGGATCCATGTAGTCACCAAAACACAGACTTCTCATGTTTTCTTCTGTTACCTATGGCAAATATTCAACAAATTATGAAGTCAAGTTTAATATTTAGTGAATATATTCCTCATTGCAATAAAAGCAATTATTTTGCAACAGGTTAAACATGATACTCACAGATGAGCTTCCTTCCTTCAGGTGTGCAAAAACTTTATCAAATACTTCCTTGAAATGTTCTTTCACAATATCTTTCACTAGATTGAACAACCAGGTTCTGTCATCATCTTCCACCAGACGGTCGTAGAAGACACGAAACACCTCGTGTACAAACAGCCGAATCATCACGTGTTTGTTTTGAACTGCACTTTTCTTTATGAGCAAACAGCCATGGATAACCCGTGAAAAGTCACGCAGGTTGAAGGTATAATGAGATTTGGATGGTGTGGGCAAAAGATTTTTGATGGCTTTCTTATACACCTTCAGATAATAACAAAAGAGAACAACATAATCAAAAACATAACACTGACTGTATTATTATCATAATTCCTAAATGCCTTCTTCAATGTTATTTCTCAAAAAAACCCTTTCACTCTACATTATTGTAGAGGCAAAGGAACTTCAATGAACAAATTGAAGGAAATCCCCAGTAAGGTATTTGCCTCTTACCTCTAAAGTGGCAGTGACAATTTGATTTCCAATTGTGGAGAAGTCAGGAGGAAATTCATTAATCTTTAGGTAAAGAGTAACGACGGTAGAGAAGATGCGGATCATTGTTTCATCGCTGAAAGAGTTGATGCTGCAGATGTTGAAGTGCCGCAGGAACCGAGGGGTGACAGGATTCCTCCCACCCCCTGGGGGCCCCATAGCAGCCAGCAACTGGACGTCAACAAGGGTGATTTTAGAGGTGTCCTTAAAATCATACCTTCAAAATAAAATGCCATGTGACACTTAAATACAGATACAACACATTTGTTACACCTTATATGCATCTATATGACAGACCACCCCCCGCATGCTTCTAAAAAGTATTTTAAAATGTATATATAAACATAGTAGGAATTATATAATACAATATATATTTCTATATATTTTATCTTTTGAAAAACAAAACAACCCCTCCTCCCCAAAATACAAAAAACCAACTAGTCTTTTAACTGTGCACCAGTTAATCTCAACATATCATTTCCTGGCTGGAAAGAAAGATTATTTGTTTAAACTGCATTCTGTGAAACCTGATACAAAATTTTGAGCATTAAAACTGTAACATATCAAGGTATATATCTCTATTCAAGAGCAACAGATATCTGAGCAGTGCCTGGAATCGCAGAATGATCCAGACTCAGGAAAACACCTGTTCCTATCTTCCAATATAAGCAAAGCCAAAAACCTCAAAAGCAGGGAAGACTTTCAACTTATTTTATTTCATGCCTATTATCAGACCTGATTTCACTGTGAATTTGAAAAAAATGTTTTGAGATCTCATTAAAAAAAAAATTATTGAATAATAGAAACACAGATAATAGGGGAAACCAACATAAGAAATAAAATCAGAAATTTTATACAACTACATATATATAGATATGTACAGAAAACTGCCAACTCAATCTAAGGAGAAAGAGAAAGAAAAAGAACAAGAAACTACACTGGAAAAAAAAGTTAAAATTATCAAGGTGTAAATGAATAATTTTATTTAACATATACTAACTCTGCTGCTCAGCACTAGAACATTCTAAAACACTCAAAATGAATTTGATCATGAATTCCCTAAACTGAGAAGTCCTTAGAGAGTAAAATACAAGTTGCTTCAACTTTAAATAATGTATTTTTATATAAACTAAAATTACATTAACATTTACAAACCATTTCAAAAAGTTTTGAAAATAAAATTCAAGGGAATAAAAAAGTAACAGCAAATACATCAACAAAAAATTTTCAGTTGTATTTCAAATAATTACCAAAATCCATGGTCACAGAACTGTCTTAAAAGTTCTATAGGAGGCTGTGCCCCATACTTCTCCAAAGCTGGCATATTCATATCATCTACAAAAATAATGCACTTTTTTCCCATTGGAGGGCCAAAAACTCCTTTGCGCCTCTTGTCCAGCCTGGCCATAATTATGTTCTGCAATGAAACAGGATCACTCAGAACACAGATTACACACTCATGTCCACAATCTCCTGAGACCAAAATTGTCTGTTCTACTAACCTGAGTCTGATTGGCACTGGTTCGAGCTGAAAAATTAATGAAGAACGGGAAGAAGAGCTCCTTTTCCAGGTTGTTCATTAACTTGTCTTTGACATACACAGATTTCCCAGTTCCTGTTGGTCCCACTAGAAGAAGTGGTCTTCACAAAGAAATAAAGCACAAAGACTGCAGAAACCTAACATTGTAAACTAAAAGCAGCTAAAAGTCAAAGGTTTTACTAACTTGCCCTTCTTCTACCTCTAAAAACATTACTTGCCTAAAGAAGAAACTGTGTTCTAAGACATTCATCAAACCCTCTCATAATCTTAGTTTTCTTCCATCATCAAGAAAATGGGAGAATAAATAAACATTTTTCATTCCCTCATTCTCCTGGTGTTGAAGTATATGAACACACAGGGGAGGTAAATTTCTCCTGATAGGCCTTTCATTAATTCAAACTTCATAAAGCTTTCAGCCTTGGAACCTGAGGCTAGTTTTTATTTTATTCTCTTATATAATCTGACCATGACTAATATAAATGATTTTCATAGGATTAATCAAAGAAAAAAAATCCTAAAATATGTATTTACTTGCCAAAGTAGAAAGAGGGTGCAACAATTTTTGGGCTGTCTTAAGCACATCATCAGACTGGAAATACTAAAGTTAGACTGTAACAAGGTTTCACAAAAAAACTAAAATCAGACTTTCAGGCAGATTTTTTTGTTTGTAGTGAATGTCTGTTTTAAAAGGCCAAATAAACTGAGGGTTTGATAAAAACAATGAACTCAAAGGAAAGAATAAGAGATATTTCTACCTATGATCAAATTTCACTTCAGAAATTTGTAGTGAAGCAACTTACCTTCCATGGGTAATGAACAGGTCTAGCAAATAGGTATAGCGAACTGTATCCATAGTTGGGACTATAATATCTTGAATCTTTACATTTTTATCACTGTAACTAATTTGTTCAATAAATTCATTCCAGTGAGCCCAACCTACTTTGCCTTTGAGCTAGAAAGAAACACAGATGTAGAACAGATTGGTGTTACACATATGAAGGGTTTTCTCTACTACTTCACTTTTGAAAAATTAAAGTAATGGATTTTAACAAATTAATGAATATTTGATGTTTCAAAAGTTCACATATTTAGTTTGCTTTACCTCACTAACAAAGAATTAAAGTACATACCTAAACTTAGACTCCTTTGTTTTCTTAAAAACTTTGTTCAGTGAAAACAAACCAAAAAACCCACATATACAGGAAACCACAACAAAAAACCAAAAGAAAACAGTCTAATAGGCACTATAAACAAAAACTGCAAGACAAACTACCTATCGGCTTAATATTCTGCTTTGCTTCTGAACAGTCCACATTATTCCTCCTAAACAAAAGCAGATTTGAATCTGCCAGCTGAGCTGGGGTTACAGAAGCAATATGCAGTGGCAGTATTACAAATATAACTGAAATGTACCTCTTAGTATTTTATTAAAAAATTGGTCAGTACACTGGTATTTGAAAAAGAAATGAAAAATGTGCTGTGGGATTTAATTCAACCAACACTCTACAACATCCAACAGGCTTTGTACAGTTAGAAAACCCACCTGGCTGCATTTTCCTTCTGTTAGGACTGTAAGAATGTATTTAGTGGATGCAGAAGCCAATCCTACCTGATACATGTAGTCATAGACTAAGCCTTTCTCTTCTAAGGGACACTCCCACGTTCCCAAATTCTCTGGTACAGGATTTGTTTCAGATTCCCCAGACAAAGTTTCCCTCAAGAAATTATCAAATATTGTCCTGCTGTCACCATCACAAATTCCACCAATGGACCAGATTATGGCAAAAGCAAAACAACCCTGCAAAGGCAAAAAGTTAGTAACTGTCTCATAAGCTGACACATTACATGAACTTTGTACAGTCTGATTAACAAACATAATTCTAAAAAATATTGTTAAGCAGAGAAATGTTAGCAATTGCCCTTGAATACCCCTGGCCTAAAGAGATTTAGAAATCTGACTGTAGACAGAGGACACAAATAATCTTACTCAAGGACAGAAAGAGAAAGAGAACAAAAAATAAAGGCCACTGACTACAGCAGTATGTCAGATGGCAAAGCCTGAGAAGAGTTCTAATGACAAATCAGGATCTAGGAATTTTGTAATTTAATTTTAAATAACTACTTTCACATTCTGTTTTCTTCAGTTTTTCATAAGAATAATCACATAAGGTCACACAGAGGATCCAACTAATACAACTGTCAGAAACCCCTCTTACAAAGAAATTTTTGCTTGAACAAACAAGCAATCAGTGTCGCATGAATACTTATTTCGTTTAAGAGAAAGAAGACTATTTGCTTTAGCTAACTTCTTGATTACTTAAAAAGCACATTTAATAAAAGCATTATCCTATTTAATTGGAAAAAGAGTAACATTTTTAATCATATTTGTCACTTGCAGGACTTCCATCTCATCTGGGTACCCCCAGAGTATGGGGCGAGGGAGCAGGGAGGAAGTAGAATTGTTTCACGTCTCTTATTCACAAATTAAAGTTAATTGTATTAATGAAATTGTTTTGAAAACCAGCATATAGAGAAACAAATACACATTTATCTCCTTGTTAAAAAACCAACCATAATCCAGGTACGGATGCTTTTGTTGGTGGGATCTTCTTGCACAGCTGGACAAATCAACATTTCAAAAATCCGTGTGAGAGCTACTACAACATTGATCTCACTTGTGGGTACCAGTTCCTAAGAGATTCAAAAGGTTAGATGTCATACTTTACATACTTTTAGCTAATTGATCTTTTGGAGATAAAATACTAAGACAATTAGATCACTGGCTAATTCTAAACACACACTAGAAGGCAAGGTTTACACTGACTTTTACTCAAAAGATCATTTGACCTCCTCAGTCATTGAAATGCCAAGACCTTTAGCTTGCTAACCACGTTCATGGCTACCATGTGAACACTGCAATTAAACATCCTAAACCAAAACAAAACCCACAGAAGTAACTGCAGCAAAACATGAGCAAAATTTTGAGCATGTCACACTGAGCTTGCAAGGATCTTCCTATTTCCTCTAAAACTTAAAAAAGTACTTCCTTATCTGAGTACTTCCTCAGATCTTCAATATGAGATCTTTAAAGAAAAAAAATGTACAAAATTCTCTTGGGAAGACTTTTAAATCAGTATTTTAAACACTTACTTTACTTTTTAAAATAAGATGATGAAAACTATGATCAGGTTTCAAGCCTTAGCTGACATTCTCATTTTAACTCTTCACACTGGTCCCAAGAGCCACATATTCATTCTAACTGGGCTTGTCATGAAATAACAGTCATCTCATACCAAGGGTAACAGAATGGAAATGGCCACTAACTACTGCAGGAAAAAATGACAAAAAATACCTTGCACTGCTTCTGACGGACTCTTAATGCTGGTGGTACCAACCAATCAAAAAGTCCCTGCAGAAGATCTTGATGCTCCTCTGAATTCAGAGGTTCAGGCAGTTTATTCAGCCAAGAGGTGACAATGGGCCTCCAGCCCAGCTGAGAGGGTTCCAAATAAATCATGCCACAACGACTGACTGTAGCAGGCTAAGGACAAACAGTTAACTCATTTTATTGTGCATTGAATAGATTAAATTTAGTTTTATATTTTCATTAAATACAAAACTTACTGATGCCTGGGAAAGATCCATCGTTTCAAAAATGAGAGTCATCTGAGGGGACATTTGGATGACCTCCCCACTCATCAAACAAAGCTTGAAAGATAAAAAATAATATGCAAAATTGGGGAAAAAATTGGTATTAAACTACACTTCCTATCACAGGGGAGTTCTATACGAAAATTGGCAAAACCAAGTAAAATCAAAGGTATGGTCAACTACATAAAATGTTTAACTACTTGTATCAATAGATTCTTATCAAGTTTATGCTAAATTCTTCATTTAAACCATAGTACTCCACAGTAACCTACCAGTAGGTTCTTTACAATCAATCCTGCATATGACAAGAGGAAAGGACAAAAGATATCTGCAGATATTATTGCTAATACTGAAGCATTCCAGCTGGAGACACACTACCCTTTTGTACTAAAGTAGGAGTCCAGTTTGAGTATTTTGACACATTATCATACAGAACTTGAAAGTTCAAATGTTGTGTCTAATTTTTATATTTGCTTTGGGATTCCTACGGCCCATTTACAAAAGTGGTGTTACAATTTTGACTTCAGAAACCATTATTTTGAAAATGCAACCCTTTGTATCTTGAGATCGTCTTGAAATATAAATGTCTAAGCTTGTGCTGTCTTAGAAATAATGGGGTTTAGAATATATAAATAATTGTAATTGCTGATATTTAAATTTCAATTATTTATTAGAATATTTTGTTAGAAATTACCTTATGGCATCAGGAAATACTACATAATTCATGTCTTTCAGCAATGAGTTAATATCATGATTATGATTCCAATACAAACAAAAATACCTCAATCAAAAATTAAAAAAAAAAAAACCCTCATGTGAAGTCAGGCAGTGCAGTTTGTATTTGTGGCTTTATACACAGAAGAGTATTTTCAAAATGTCACATAATTTTCTTCAGGCATTTTTTCAGTGACTGCTACCTTTTTGTTGTCATCCAGAACCGTGTTCATGCTCTCTATCCACAGGGTGTCGATGGGGCCATCGAAGATGACCCACTTGCGCTCGGGGGTCTCGGAGAGCGCGAATTCCCTGAAGGTCGTAGCGACAACCCCGTCTGTCCACTGGCAACGGGGAGTGAGACAAAAACACAGAGTTCAGCCTGAGCTGCAAGCCACAGAAACCCTTCCCTTGGCTTTCCATTATCCCTCACTTTTTACTGGTCTCCTTTTGTGCTGCAGAAAGCAGCACCTAACTTTGGAGATTCACCAAGGGTCTTAAAACAACAGCAAATTTAAAAAAGAAATTTCCACTTGAAAAAATACTGTAAGAAAAAGGACCAGTAATTCAATTTACTGAAACTTAGAAATGCTTTTGCCCTGTCTTGCACCTGTTTCTCCCCAGAATCACCCTAATTCTCTCCAGAGTCACTATTTCACATTTCCTGCTTCATATTGTTCCTCCTCCAAACCCAAGTTTGACACTTGGGAACCCATGAGTTCATAGTTTTTTCTAGAGAGTTTTTGCATTACTTCGACTATACTAGTTAAGAATAGACAGAAAAATGAATGCAGTTATATTTGATATGATTTCCTAGCATGGATGCAATTATAAGAGGACAATGACCTTCAAAATGGTATTGCTTTTTTAATTTTTGCATGTTTAAACCTATGTAACTGCATAAACACACAGTACTGCATTTCTTACATCCTAATTAAAAACAGGCCACAAAAGCATTAGTTAAAATAAAATTTACAATTGTGTTCTCATCTATGTTTAAAATCATAAAATTATGAATTCAAGAGTTTACTATCCATAATAATGAAACATAATATACAGGAAACACTGCTTTTTAAATATGCATTACCTCATGGGATATCAGATCAAACTGCCCAAAAAGCTGGCCCATAGTGATTGATTTTGGATTTACAGTTCTATGAATGACTTTTTCTTCTTCACCATAACCACGCTCTTTCATAAGAGACAGTGTATCTGCCAACACATGTAGAACTTTGGTCTTCCCAGAAAATGGCTCCCCCACCAGCATGAAGCTGTTAGATGGAAAAAAAATTCTGCTATTAATAAATCTGTCTTGCAATTTAGACTTTCATAAATCACATGAAGGCCAACAGTAACAAATATATGCTTAAAGATAATTTTCACCTAATTTTCAAAAAGTGAAGCAAGTAAATTTTCTTTGAACAAAAAAAAAATCTTTTCCACAAACTCAGTTTATTTGCACATGCAAATATGATTGCACAATCTTACAGAGAAGATTCATTAATGAGCTGAATATTAACCATCATATAGCTCATGTCATATTGTATATTTCCTCCAGTCGCTATTCTGTAATAAAAGCTAGGAATAAAATGGCACAGACCTGACAACTAATATTTTAACAGAAATAAGCTTTTACAGTCCTGAGTTTTCATCATACTGGTATCAGCACCTAAAATCATTATACATGTGCAAGTGCTTCTGATATCAGGAAGAGTACAATTCCTCAGACATACATCCACAAGAATTCTGGGACATGCAAAAGCAGTATCAGTAATCAGCTGTTCAAAGCTGATTGGAACGGAGAGGAATATTATGCCACCCTCAAAACCTTCTATAACTTCATATAAATAACTGCTATAGTGTAAGTCAGAATTACAAAAGATAGTGCAGTGATGAGAACCTTACCCATGTCTAACAATCATCATTTCATATGTCTGTATCATTTTCTGCATAAAAGTTTGTATAGGTTGGACATTATGTTCAATGCAACATTCATTGGCACATTCCAGAAAATCCTAAAATCCAAACAAATCATAATCTTATTCCTGCTACAATTTAAATTAGTGTCCTGCATGACAATAGAACAGTTTATGCTCATCAGTAAGGGTTTCAAATTAATTAATAACTGAAATTGTATTAGTCAGAATATAGCAAACTTCCTAGAGGAAAAAATTCCCACTTCTCTACTTCATGTGCTAGAACAGAATTTAACTACAATCTTTATCTTGAGGAGAAGGCATATCACCCTCAGGAAACCAGCAGTGTGCTTCAGAACCAAACAAGTTTTTTCAAGATCGTAGTATTTACTAAAAACTTAAAAGTTAATTTGGTTTTTCCAACATACTCATCCTTTCCAACCATCAAAGATTGCTTCAAGTGTTGCTAAAAATCAAGTATAAGCACAAACCTTTATCTCACCTAATTATGTCCAATAATTAGGAAAGAAATCAGAAAGCCTAAAACTTGGTAAATGTGCAAATCAGTTCTCAATCTGTAATGCACAACCCTTCTGAACATAAGGGAACTCAGATGTAGACTATATTCAGCACAGATAAAAGAATTCCCTTTGCTACAAAGTTTCATTCAGCGATTTTGCTCATCTTGAAATACCTCACTGCATTAATTGCACCTGATTACAAAGCAAATCACCACAGAACAATCAACAATGATCATTACCAAGGAAAAATTAGAAGAGTACTTACATTGTAGTCTGCCTCAGGAAGCTCTATTCCAGGAAATAAATCACTGGTTATACCCATGAACAGAGGTATATCATGTGACAAAAATTTGGGCTCATTCACATCTTTAATTGATCTAAGAAGCTAGAAGAAAGAAAAATGCATTTTGCTGTTCTTATTAAGAGACAGAGCATAAGGTGTTCAGCAATTAAAATGATCTAGTACGTAACAAAGATTAATTCATTAAATGGGGCCTTTGATAAGAAGCCCAACCATGCAACCATCAGAACAGCCCAGGAAAATGCAGCATTTATTTTCTTATCTTAATTTCACAAACTATAAAACATGGATCAGTGATGAGACAAGATATGCTGGAACTACCTTCAGAACTTGGAACTGCATATATCTATGGAACTCCTTAAACAACTACTCCCTCAGGAACTCACCAATATATCTTCATCTTCTGTGGGAAATTTTAACTTTAGATTCCCCGCAGCCACCAGCACAGCCTTGACTGCCCGCATGCCGTAGTCATAGTGATACTGAGAGGAAAGCTGTTCTGAACAAAGCCTGTAGGTCATGACTATCTTCACTGACAGTGACTTAGCATTCAAAAATCCATAGGAATAGAGGGAAATTTCTGCTATGAGAGCATAGTTTGGAACCATCATGGCTACCGTTCGGAAAAGAACCTGGAATACATACCCAAAGAAATATCTTCAAATAATTAATTTAGGAATGGAAAGAATTCAGAACTTTTACAGTATTCATCCCACCACAAAACAGCATTATCAATATTTGCAGCTTAAGACTCCCTAGGAATTTAACCTGAGCTACCACCAATATCCATCTTAATACACAATGCAGTACATTAAGAAAAGACACTGTGCCCCCCAGCTCTTTTCCCTCAGCACTGTCTCAAGAATGCAAGAATGCAATTTGCCTCTTGCACAGATACATCCAGCAGAAAGGAAGGAAAATGTGGTCCATGGCAGGTGAGAGAATGCACTTTCTTTCAGCAATCTGCATTTGGTATGCTCCTCATGCTGCACTATCTCTGCATTCAGTTAGCAAAGCCTCTTCATGGAAACAGCTCACCTGGACAAAACAATCATCACAAAGGTCACAGATGCATCAGTCTTAGTATTTTACCTTCAGATTATCTGGAAGTTCAGAACGTCCTGCATAACCTGGATTCATAGTAATTGCTATAAAACAGTTGGGGTTAAGCTTCAGTTCAGTTCCTTCAAAATTAAATGTTTCTAGCTTCATCTGTATGGCTCTTTGGATGCAAAGGATCTGCTGTGCCACTACAGACAGCACTTCCAGTTCAATGCGATTGAATTCATCAAAACATGCCCAGGCACCTGATGAAGCCAAACCCTTGAAAAACTGCAAATGAAGAAAGAAACCAATAATATTGCTAACAGAAAAGAATCAAAAGAAACTAAGAATATAATGTTGGAAGTCTAATTAGATTAAAAAAATACAATTACAATAATAATGCTTAAACCTCTTTAGATCATAGATCAGTGATGTACTGAAGAACAAATTTTTTGACTCTAAAGAAAGCTAAATCAGAAGATCCCAATCCCATGAACTCTTGTTTGTTTCATGCTTTAATTAGCAACTTAATAGGCTTTCATAATGCACCGAAAATAAAACATGTAGAGAACAGCACATAGCATCCAAAGCAGCAGACCACAAGCGCCACATTTATTTGTGTCTGCAAAACAGAGACCCTAAAATTTTCATGCTAAAAATAAAATACAACATATATTTATTTTCTGTTTACCTTTCCCATTGCCAGGTAATCAAGGCCATCAGAGCAGTTAAAGACAACACACTGAACAGCGAGAGCTTTAGCCAAATCTTTGGTGGTCTCCGTTTTACCTGTTCCTGCTGGACCCTCTGGGGCACCACCGAGGTTTAAATAAAAGGCTCCAATCTAAAGCACAGAAATAGTTTATGGAAATTATTTGTATTTCATTCATATGAAATTCTTCTGAATGAAAATGGTAAAATTAAATTGCACTTGATGGTTTCATGCACTTATTTTATCTAACTAAAAGGTATGGTTTTCCTAATTAAAAATAATCTGAAATGTACTTACAGCTAGGAAAAATAGGCAAGAGAATTTAATTTTGATGCTAACAGAGGGTTTAGTTTTATTATCATCATGACCATGATTGGTTACTCAATCTTTATTAAACCCAATCTTTCAGTTCTTGTTTAGATACACCTCTCAAGTTAAATTTGTTGCAGTTTCTTGTTGCTACTCTTTTCTCTCCGTCTGTCCTTTAATATATTTTTTTCCTCTTTTCTTTTTCTTTCCACACCATCCCCCTTTGACGTATGTGCTTTTCATTGACTATTCCATATTTTTTCCTATACTACATTTAAATAGGAGGAAATCTGACAGAAAACAAACAAGTTGCAGACTTCAAACAAACAGTGCAACCCACAGTTACAGGGCCACATCTGTATTGACTGACAAGTTCTGGGAATACTTTATTAAGAACTTGGTGGGCAAAGGACAAGGCTTCTATTTGCCAGAATGCCATGTGTCCACCTGCTGTGCTCTGATTCAAGGCTTGTGAGCCTAAAAGCAAAACAGACTACCAGCTGTATCACCCTCTCACACCAATGTACCTTGATGTTTTGACAAACAGATACCAAGCATCAGCTATGGCCACACCACATGTGCCTAGCAAAACTTGAAACATACTCCAGCAAAGAGACTGCAGTAACTGATAATGGGAAAAGCTGTATCTGAGATGACTTTGGTAACTTTCACTTGTCAGGTTAGCTGAGGATAAATAGGTTCAATAATAAACACCTCAGCCAAGAGCAGGGATACTAAAAGGTTGCCAAACTTGTACTAGTCTTAGGAACAGTGTGATCACAAATGAATCCTTCTCCATTAAATTTAGCAGCCCCAGAAAATCAGAAAAGCACTTTGCGTTCTCATAATCTTTACAATAATCAAATATTGTCTTTTTTTCCTGCGTGTTTTAAAAAAGCACAACCACAACAGAAGAACACACTAATGTTTCAGTCAGGTTGGTGGGCTGTCCAGATTTGTGGTTATGAGTGATTTTCATGTTTAATATGCTGTAAAAATTACAAACCTCATTCTAGCAGAAACAGCAGAGTCTGACAAGAACCCTAAGCCCTAAAAGGATGGCTGCACTGAACCGTGTAAGCAGTACTAGAGCACAGTAAATACAATTTGCAGTGTCCCAGGAGGTAGCTCGTACCAGGGTGCGGTAACACCTGTCTGTGAGAGGAGTGATCACCAGGCGGGGGGAGTTGCCGAGGTATTCGTAGGCATACTTCACATTGCAGTTAATGATGCACACGCGAACGTTCTCATTCTGCCAATAATAGCGCAGCTGTGCAAGCCACTGGAAGTCTGTTTCATTCTGCACACCTGACAAACAGAGTTGACAGCAATCATAAAAGGTGTTGTACATAGCTGGATTTTCTATTACAGTTAAATTTAAAACAGCTTTGAAATTATAATTGTTGATGCTTGTAGCTAAATGCTCACAAACCCATTTTAGTACTGTACTCTTTTATGCAGTAAAATCTGATAGGTTAATGATTTTTCATTAACTATGTGTTAATAAAAACGTCTTCAAATATAATTACCACTTCCAATCATTTCTTTGATGACATCTCTAGCATGAACATCAAGAGTAACCAAGGCACCCAGTGTAATCCTTGTTTGCTTTGACAGTTTTCCTCTCACCAGCTCTACAATATCATTAAGTTGAAGCTGAAGTGTATCATAATAACCCTTTAAGCCCTAGGAGACAAAAGATAAATTTGAAACTGGTTATATCACAGTTTCAAGTGTTCCAGACTACTTCATGCTGACTAGATATCTTAACAGAGGTTGCTTATTAAGCTACTATTTTATATTGTCATGGTTTTGCATCAACTTCTCTCTTACCCACACTTATGCATTTATATTGCAAAGCTACATTTTAAACTATGATTGCTCTAAATAAGAATATTAAAGTACTTGAATGAAAGGTATAACTCACTGTAGATAAATTCATGTATGTCAAACACACACGCTCATAATTTTTAAAATTTTATTTTAATTGTAAAAACCTGTTTGATTAAGCAAAATACATCAGCTGAAATGAAACACTAAGAAAGATTTTTTTTAAATTATGCATTACACAGTACCTTGGGCCCATCGTGAAGAACTTCATGCACCTCACTTGTCCAGTACATCTGAGACACACACAACACTACTTGGCCAGGCCACTCCAGAACCCAGCGCTTTCTCTCAGTCTCTAGATAAGCCTGAAAGAGTCACATACATCATACAAACACAGTGTCTGGGAATAAATATAACAATGTAACTCAGAAGCTTATAATATAATCCTATTAATATTCCTTGCTGAAGAATACTGTTCTCCTATTTGCAATGTCCAAATGGAGCTTTAAATGCTCTTTTCCCTTTAGGTTCACAATTTTTTACCCAATAGTTCTAAATATTCTTAGAATTATCTTTCCATATTACAGAAATATTCATGACTTGTTAACTTCATACAAATAAATATTTTCTGTCTAATGATTTCCTTTTAGGAGGAAGCAAGCATATTACAAGTGTTCCATTTCTAATTCATAAGAAACCTGAACTATTACATTGGATGATATATCCTGTAAAATATTACTGCTGTGAAACCTTTAGAAGAATTTGTACCCAGTATTATAGGAAAACTACTTGCATCTTATTCAAATTAAACTCTAATGTATATAACTGGCCTATTAAATACATGTCATGTTAACTTGGTCCTGGCCACATGACTTCATCAACTCCTGTGTTGAGGAAGAATTTTAGAACGCCAAGAGACAGCCACAAAACAGAGATAGGTGCAGTTCTTAAGTTATCATAAACCCCATACCATTCTTGATCTGGCAATTACATCACGTACAGTCTTCAGCATAACATCTTCTACTTGAATTAACCACTTCTCCACTGCACCTCGAGCTTCAGAAGTAGAAATGTGTGAAACCAGCTGTACACGCTCGCCTTCAGAGCTGCACATTCCTTTAATATCCAAATTGCGAAGGAAGTCCAGCTTCGCAATGCCTTCAAAGCACTTCTTCAAGTGAGGCTGAACTCTAAGAGGATCCTTAGTCTCCGATAGGATCTCCAACATTTCATCATTAGACAAGAAAAAGAAGCTAAAAAAATTAGAAAAAAAATACAACTGCATTATCAAGCTATTTTTAAGACTGATCTTATTCACAATAAAAAAGCCCCATTCAGAATCTGTGGGCTTTAAATAACCAAAGCTCATCGTACCGGGGAAAGAAGAGACGTTTTTTTTCAAGGTAAGCATTAAGCCCTTTCATGATTTTGTCAAGAAGTTCATTACAAGTCTGAAGCTTCTCTGTTAATCCTGGCAAGGAAGTAGCAGCAAGAACCTGTAACAACAGGTTACATGTGCAAACTGTCAGCTATAAATGAAGTATTTCAAACAGTAGAAATTACTCAAATAAGGAACAACATAACTTTTTTTTTCTTGAAAGCCTAGGAAACTGAAATTGTAGTTCACTGTATATATTCTGAAAAAAAAAAGGCAAGAGAAGCTACTGCTTCCTGTCAGTAATGGACATTTCCCTTACCTTTGGGTCTTCAGCACAAAACTGCATAATCTCTCTCCACAGTCTATCCACAGTCTGAAACTGCCGTCCCTCTTCTGGCATCTGTTGCATAATATCCTCAGAAGAAAAGATGGGCTCCAAATACAGCCACTGTACCTGCACTTTCAGCCATTCATCAATATTCTCCTGAATTTTAATCAAGCGGCTTTCCCATTCCTTAATAAATGTTTAAAGAATGTTAACTTGACATTTCCAAGCAAATAATGTTAGAGACAACAAATTCAGGAAAGGTAGACATTGTGGTATTCCAGCTCCCAAAGAGGAAAAAAAAAGTCTATCAATAAACAAAATGAAAGAAAAATATTTAGGAGTATAAGTTCTTCCACATATACAGATGGCCAAAGGAGCTCTGAAATTTTTACTCACTTGGAAATTAATTTTTCAAACTGCTTTATTTATCACTTTAGTGCTATGAACTTTCAACAACTTAATTGTTAAGCAATAGCCAGGAGGCTACCAGTGATAAATTCTATTTCATTTCCCACAGCAAGGGCTCTTTTAGCTGAATGGCAGCAGGGACACAATACCAGAAAAGCCACCTCAGCTCATAGAAGAGATCCAGCAAGTCAGGTCAACAGTAGATACTGGAGCAGGCTGCCTGTAAAGTGCAAGTATGTTCACTGAGCCTGCTTGAGCCTGAACAATTCCCACATAAACCAACAATGAACTAGGGAGGGTAACTGCAAAGCAATTCCACCAGCTTATCTACTGTCAATAGTGATGGTGTTAGCACCACAAAGACTACTCTAGCCCTGAAATTCAAAAAGCAAGTGTAAAGCACTGCCATCATTGCTCTGAGGCCTGATTAAAAAACACTCTCCCAGCCATCAAGAACTTCCTTTGCCCTAGGGAAAACATTGTAGTTCAAAATTTGAGTCCAAAACTCAATAAATAAATAAATAAATGTTCTTATTAGCAGTAATAGAAACATTATTTCCAGTTATTAAGAAGCAAGGCTAATGGAAATAGTGATTTTGCAAAATACAAGAAAAAATAATAATGTTCTCTTGGTTACACTTGAATCTGAAGGGAAGAGAGAATTCCAAAACAGTAGTAATATGACTCATACAAACTTAAAAGATTCTTGCTGAAAAATCAATGAAAACATTTAATTAACAACTCAAACAATAAAAATTGTAATACAATCAGTATACTATTGCACTACAGTTATCTTACAAATAAATATGGTTGGAAAAGTACTCATGGTACCTTTATTTCATTCTCAAATGGTTTAATGAAAGGTGATCCTCTCATTGTCTGAGTTTTCATAATCTGGTCATCAAGAAGAGCCTGAATATCATCCACTGAAGACAGAATATGAATACCAGTCTCACGATACACATTTGTGGTGAAGGAAATTGAATCCCAGGTTTCCTTCATGGTATGCATTGCTTTCTCCAAGGAAAATTCCTATTTAAAAAGGAAATAGCTTGGTCTAGCCACTGAATTGTTTTTTTTCCAACTCTCTAATTCAATATATAAGCATATCCAGCTGAATAAACTACTTTGCTCTAATAGCACAAATAAACTATTTGTTATTATTTTTCCTCAGTATATTCTTTTCTTGCACACAAAAAGCAGCATACTTGGGAAATACTGATGATGTCACATGAGATACAAATGCTTACACTCATTATTAATATATAGTGGGCCAATGTCTCACCAAATCTCCTCTGTTGCATAATGGCAGAGACAAATAATGCCAATAAGTCATAAAAGTGTTCAGCAAGAGACCTGACGTCATATTTGTCACTATCAAATCTCTGTGCTTACCTTGCTTGCGCCTATACTGATAACTGTAAACTGGTCCAAGTAAGAGGAGAGATTCTGCTTTAAAACTTTTCTCAGGGTAGTTCCAGCATCTGGTGTTATATCATATCCTACTATCTCTGACATCTGCTGCCAGTGACGGTCTCTCATGCCAGGGTTACAAAAGACAATCACAGTGGGAATATGCTCCTAATTCAGAAAAACATTTATAAGGTAAGTACTACAATTACATTATTATAATAATTATATTATTATTATTATTATTATTGTTGTTGTTGTTGTTGTTGACAATTATATATTAATATTATTGTTGTCATATAAATTATTTCTTAATTTTTTAATCTGTTGCGTGCATTTAAAATTCTGCTACAGTAGCTGAAGACATGAAAATATTTTCCAAAGAGTGCCAATGGATGCACCTGGTTTTCCATTCAATTTCTAAATAATTATATCAACTACTGAAGAAGAAAATAAAAAAACTATTAAGCCTAATTTTTCAGTGATGCTAAATTTTGCTTCTATCAACATAAGAGTCCCATTTCAAAGTTCCCAACTGCATCCTTAAATGTTTTTCTGCATCCAAAAATGACTTTTCTCCTGTATGTGTGCACTAGTTGCAATTCCAGAAACTATTAAAAAATTTTAAAATCCAATTTTATTAAAATGAATGGGACAGTACAATCTGGAAATGGGGGTTCAGAACAGCCTCACCCTATCTTTGACTCTGCATCATCTACATGTACTAAGCCGTGAATTTAGCATTTGTCCCTCAGTATCACATATGAATATCCCTCACGTTTTCTTACCTTAAATTCTTTGATCTGATCCAGAACTGAAGAACACATTGTAAGAGTTGGATGACCCCTCCCAGCTATGTATCGCACTGCCTTTTTCTTCTCCGCTGCCGCTTTCTTCTGCTTTTGTTGGAAGAGTCTTAACAGTTTGTACATCTCTCTATAAAATTCATCAATCTCAGTCTCCATGCTTTCGCCATCTAGCTCCAAAAAGGTTCCATCCATCCACCTGAGAAAAAATATAAGGTTACAAAACAGAATAACAAATGTGGCCCACAAATAATTATCGCTTTGTTTTGCAACACATGAATACCTATTTAAATTAAAGCAAAGCTCTTCTTCCATATTATTGTTATTCTTTGCAAAATTCTAAAGCCCAGCTAAAAGTGGCTCAACAGCATTTTTCTGTCTATTTGTGTAGTTCTCTTAAGTCAGACACATACTGAAACTGAGTAACTGCATGAATGGACAAATATTTAAGTTAAACTCTAGACAGAGATCGACATACGACATTTAAAAATACACCAGGTCTTGTAATTTTCAAACCCCCACACACTTTCAGCCACAGCACATTATAACTTCTACAGAATGCATGAAATAATAAACAATCTCCCTTAATTTATACACAGAGTCCAGTTTTGTGGTAGGATGTAACACCAAACAGCAACATAGTCATTTGAACCCACCATTTTGGACAGCTGCTAAGTTAAAACCAGTTTTGGTTACATGCAGATGATGAGCTCTCTAGCTGAGCTCATGTGTGTGATTCATGCTGTGATTCTTGGGGCTATCCTGTGCAATGCTAGAACTTGGACCTCATGATCTTTGTGGGTCCCTTCCAGCTTAGGAAGTCTGATGATTCTATGATTCCATGATTACATTTTAAAAATAAAAACAAATCAACTTTTTTTCTAGCTGAATTAAGAATAGCAAGTCTGATATATATGTTATATTACCCTTTTACTTTGCTTGCTAATAACATGTTAACAAGAAAACAAATTCATTTTCTACATCTGACATGAATGAGACCAGGATAAGCATTTTTCTCACTCTTCCTCTTACAGCATTTAGTGCTGAATTACCTTCTTTCTGTTCGCTGCCATTTCAGTATAACATTAAAGAGTTTCAGGTATGGTTCTATCTCAGCTCTTAAGTTGTTGAGGAGTGGGAATTCACTTGGTTTCCATTCAAGCAGAATCTCTTCTTTATTAAGAGCAGCTACTGTTTCATCAGCATCCTGTACTGCTTTCTGTAAAGTCCTCACGTCAGTCACATACTGAAATCAAATAATAGTATGTCTTGAGAAATAACCAAATTGTGCTCTGAACAGCTTATATCAAAATATAAGCTTTCACATTAAATCTTGTTTTCTAAAATTTTAAAAACTTGTCTGCTTATTGATGAGTATATAAACTGTGAAGAAACCAGATGAACATTATGAAAAATAAAATTGGTTCTCATTACTGAATTTTAGAGTACTTTCAAAATATGTGGGCTTTAAAACTTACTGTTCCAGGAGGCAGGCACACAATTTTTTATGTATGTGGCATATTGGTAACTGGGATTTATTAGCTTAGGATTTCTGTTTTGTGCTTTGAAGTGCTTTGTTTTTTAAAAAGTCAGTATTTCTTACTATGCAATATGCTCCAATTAAAGCACAAGACATGGTCTGAAAATTAAAAAATACCGGTAGAAATTCATGAAACTTTGGAGCCAGTGGTCTGCTCTTCACTAGCATAACAATTAAGTTTTGAGGTTTGTAGGAAAAAAGTATCAAATTGGTACCTGTGCTGGTTTTGCATTAACTGATTTGTGGTGAAGAGGGAAAATGGATAAATTATTTTCGTGGGTGCACACACTCTTTCTGAACTGGTGTTATTGGTACCTATGAGCTAATTCAAGCTTTATAGCAATCTTCCTCTAAATAAAATGTTAAACGCCAATGATAAACAATAATGTGGGGGGGGGACTGAGCTCGGTAACTGTGGCAAGAGGATAACAAATGTTTTAGTTCACATTTGTTACACTGATTACTATTAATTACAATTTTTTCCATGATCCCTGGGTATTTAACACATAAAACATTTATATCAATTTTATATTATTAATCAAACCTGTTGCATGCGATCCAGTTCTGAGAGTTCTTCTAATTCTGCCACGGATTTATAAAGCTTGTCTAATTCACCATGCAGGTTCTCACATTTCTGTTGCACTTCTTGTTCTCGTTCAGCTTTAGACTGTTGGATCAGCTACAAAAGAATTTATTTTTTTCATGACAAAGGTGATTTTAAGTCCTTTCAATAATTAACGCGCATACTACCATCTAAACATTTAATGCAAACAGACAGAAAATTAACAGTACAGATAAATTATCATCCTTGCAACAGCTGAATTTTTTTTCCTATGTCCCACTTTAGTGTGTGCAACCTCTATACGCTAGCACAGAAGCCTCATCTCAATAATCATAGCAGTTGGGATTGCCTCAAAGGCCTCCTTCAGGAATCAGGAGACAGAAAATAAAGCATTACAGAAAAAAAATAGATATTCCTAATTTTGGGATTCAGTATTTTACTGCCAAAAAGGACACCTACAGCTGTTGAAAGCCAATGTTATCCCACATGTACCTGTGGCTGTAAAAGCCCGAAATTCTAGAACATAAGACCACCTAAAAGCACTGGGTCTGCACACTAAAGGCTTTGTTTTAGGGTACCAAACAAAAAATCAACAAAGAGTGAGGAGATTTCCTAAGACAAGTACACCTACTGCCATGCAAAATTTGTGAAGCAGACAAACAGAGTTTCACCAAAGGAGGAACCACTCTTTTCATTTTGCACTAGAATAAGAACAGACTCATATTTGAAAGCATACAATGCAAATATACAGACTCATGAAAACTTGATGTGAAACTTTTCTTGTCCTTAACCTTTAGCACAACACCAGTCACTTGACAGCCAGCTACAGGGTCCCACTGCTGAGGGATTCTCACTAAGTAGTAAGATTCACTCTGTACTACCATTTTCATTAAAAGGAGCTAGAACAAGCATCATGGATTCTCTGTGTCCATAGAAGGAGAAAATTAATTTTACTGATTTTTTGGGGGGGATTAAAAGAATAATTTGCTTGCATGGCGATAACATGCAAACCAAGAATTTTATAGACATAGCAGTCTCCCAAGATGGGTATCTTTTCAGTCAGAGGCATAATTACTACCCTTGGACATATGCCTTAGTATCCAAACAAAACTTATTAAAGGAGAAATCCTTACTTGTAAAATTTAAAAGATACTGATTTTTAAAAATGTTAATTATTAATTTTTAAAATATTTTAGAATAAATTATTAAATCTATGCTAAATTACTACAGAGAGGCAAGAGAATAATAAAAGGCTTGATTTACTGTGTCATAGACAGAGACAAAGCATACTAAGCAAGATGAATACAGGTGGTGAATGAAAAGTAATCTACTGTCACACAGAGAAAATGAGATGCTGCATATTTTCTATTAATTATTGCTAGAAGACATTGTTCCCCCTGTTCTTTTTTTGACAGAACAAAATACCATTTTAACTAAATGACTTCCTGTTCAGACACTCAGTCTTATTAAGGGCCTGACAGTTGCATTTTCAGTTACATTTCAAGTACAGTGTAGTGAATTTTCATCTACCTATGTCTTGCCTAGTACTGACCACAAGCATATTAGGATAATCAGATTTGCTGAAGCTTTTAGTTACAGTGACAGTCTTAAAATTTAGCCACAAAAAGCCCACTTTTGTTACAAAAATCTGGAAATATGTTATTCATGCATGTCTAAATTAGTATGGTCCATGGTATGTGTGTATTTACATTTAGCCTTCTGAGGAAATAAAGCAAAGTGAGAAGTCTAACAAGCCAAAATATACCATAAACTAAGAAAATGCTCTTACAGTATCATGCTCTTTAAAAATGCGGGTAATCTTCTTTGGCCAAAATATGGCTGTTTTATTTAGTTCAAGGTCTTCAGGAGTAAATGGATAAACATCTATCAAGTAACTCATTTGCCGACAGCACTCCTACAAAGAGAGATTTGACAAAACTTTAGGTATCATAGATCTGTTTAATATATAGGGCATGATAATATTATCTACAAGGATAAAATAAAAATCTACATTTCATGAACTTTTCAGAATTCAGAGCTCCTTCAGCCAATTGAATATTAACATTCAAAATATATGTGTAACAATTTTCAAATCCCTGCCCTGATCATGAGCTTGTTTCTCTAAATATGACTCCTGTGTTCTGTAAATCTATATGCAGCAATTCTAATGTTATTAAGAATATGCAAAATATAATTTCTGCAGGTATAAACATATTTATAGACCTATTACCATCAGAAAATCTGACATATATTCACACACACATTCACAAACTACTCCTAATGTAACATCACCTATATTCTCTCAAAGAGTAAATTCTTCCTCATGTGTTCAAAGTTTGTTGACTGTTTTTACACATAAAATGTTCTTTATTCTGTCTATTACATTTTCACAAATAGATTTTTAAGCAGTCCAGAAGTAAGTCTCCAAGTACAAAACATAAACTGAGTGATTTATTAGAAGCTGCGTTTCCTCACAGACTTGCAGACTTCCTCACAGAACACATGGGAATGGGAACAAGAAGCAAATGCATATGACAAAGAGTAAGCTGGACTTGCCACTTCTGTCTGAAGTAACACTGAGTTTATTCACACAGGCAGAAAAAAGTCTGCCCTCTGGAATGAATTCTTTATTTGTATAGGTCAGCATGTCTAATAAAAGATCAAGCATAAAAGGATAGTCTTTTACCTTACTCCTTCGCACCAGATCCTGAAAATCTACGGTTTTGACTTTCTTCATGTGTTCCATTATTTCTACCATTTCTTCTGTTGATTCAGGAACTTTTGATGCACATTCCTGAATGGCTTCACATTCGCTGCATATCCTACAGGTTTATTTTACATGAAATTCCAACATTTTAATATGGTTGACTGGTTTCAAGCTCAGCTTTAATGCAACTAAAAATTCAAATCACATTTTAAAGGATTCTCCCCTCACAAATTCCATTATTTATGAAACTAGAATATGACCAAGTCAGTCTAGACAAATACTGGTTTCTGACTTGCAATAATTGTTTTGTTTGGATTTTGGGGTATTCTGAAATAAATGCTTAGTAACCTGTTGTTACTAAAAGAACTTCGGCAAACTATCATTAGTGTACACACAAACACTTCCCTAGTAAATATTGTATCACTTTGGCAATGTGGAATCACTATAAAACTTGGCCATAATTGTTCATTTTAACTAAAAAATGTAGTAAGAGTTTCCCCATGACTTAATCCATACCTGCAAATTAACCTCCTGTTTAACTAAATTGATATCCTGTAAGTTCAGCCGTATAGAAGATAAATGAGAGGTGTTGGATTTAATTTTTCTGAGTTTTAATAAGGCTTTTAATACTGTCCTTCACAGAATCCTTCTAGAAAAGATGTCCAAGTGTGGGATGAGTGTGTTCATGGTGTGCTGGGTGAAGAACTGGTGAAGTGCAGAGCTCAAAGGGTTGTAGCAAATGGCTGGCAACTGTTACCAGCAGTGTTCCTCAGGATTCACTTCTGGGCCAGTTCTGTTCAATGTATTTATCACTGATTTTGATGCAAGAGTTGGATGCACTGACTTTGATGCAAGAGTTGGATGCACTCATCATACAACCAGGAGGTGCTGCTGACTCCCTTGAAGGATGGGACACTTTGCAGAACTAAACATTTGACTGTGATTAAGGGGATGGAAGGCAATGAGTTGAAATGCCAGATTCTGGACCCAGGATGGAGTAACACCCAGCACAAATACAGATGGGGAGGAATGGCTTGAGAGCAGCCCTGCTGAGGTACCTATCAGGTAATAAGAGAGTCTAACTTTGACAGTGCAGTTAATACTATAATTAACACACATAAATCCAGAACAGTAATAAAGTTCTTGGATCTCTGATCTTTTAGCTCCTCCATTATCCAAGCCAGTACTAATATGTTCTCCTACCTTCTTTTGAGACTAACACAGCAGAAAAAGTACAACAGCCTGTGCAAACTGAATTAGATCATTAGTTAGCCAAGAACCTTCAGTAAACAAAATCTGGTATATCTGCATTTCTTCTACGTGTTTCTGCTACGCATTTAACACATAGAGCATTCACAAGCAGAAAAATTCTACTTACCTTTCATTTTCCTCTCTGTAATCTGCAAATATTTTGTCCATTAGCATTTTTGCGAAGTTATTTGCACAATTAGCCAAACCTTGCTTTAAATCCTCACAATTCAAACAGATCATAGGGAAATAAATCACCTCTGGCAAACTCATGATTTCCTTCTTGAGGGTGAAAAATTCATCTATGAACTTCAGAAAAACATCAGACTTTACACTTCAGAGCTGTTGTTTAAATACTTGGCTACATGAATAAGTATTAGACACTGAAGAAAAGAAGTAATGCTTTCTTCTATTTACCACAAATTTTAGGGAAAAAATCAGTTACATTGTAGGTAGTCTATATATTTTTAGCTAAGCACCTGTTACCCTCTGTTACTTTTTCATTATTGCTGTATGTATAGTAAAAATTATTTATGAAGTATAGAATTAAAACTTACAGTAGTGTATTCATCAAAACTGGGTTGCTCTGCTATAAATCTGTTTATCCGTTCCTCTGCAGTTCCATCTACAAGCCAGCCATAACTTTCAACTGCAATTCAATTACAACATATTTATATTACTAAAATGCATATGCCATACAGCAAGCTACTTATTACAAAGAAGTGACACAGCAATTTACACACTCTTCTATCACTTACCATAGCCTTTAAAATGTTGCTTTGGGCCTTGTAAGTTGTCTCTGATAGATTCTCCCAGAGTGGATTTGGCCCATTGTACGATGTGAGCAGGAAGCTCAGCATCCAGAGTTTCAGTGCCCCCCATTAGCCAAGCACGTACCGTCTGCAAGTTCTAAGAGCAGTGCAAGTGTTGATTATTTAAATATTAAAAAGCAGCACAAGGATATATATACTTTAAAAGTAAGTTGCAATCTGCAGAAGACATGATCACAAAAGTATGAGACCCTAACCATGACCAAGTTCACATGCTTTATACACATGTAGAATGACTTTTCCTGAAGCAGAGTTGAACATGAAATATGTAAAGGAAAACAAAAAATTATCCAACTTGGCATAAAATGAAATTATTTAATATATGCAAATACAGAAAACCACCCCAAAACACTTCTCTGAAAGTACCAACACATGTGACTAGTGATCAATACTCAGTTCATATCGAAAGCCCCCAGAAAGACTCTCTTCCCTAGAACCATAGACAGGTTCCCAAGACATCAATCTTTTGATGTTGTATATAATAGTTTTTAGAGATTTGAGTATTTTCTTTTTCTTAGAAAGAAAAGCAATATCAACTCTAATTTTCCTTGTGTTTCTCTGGAGATCTTAAATTTAATGAAAATTTATTGTAAATCAGCACACATATAATAGAGATGTTATTATTATAATTGCAGACCCAAAGAGCAGACTAAAACAGTCAATAGCAGGTGAACCAAGTTTTTATAAACAGGGAATTACAAAATTACTTCAGAGCCTGGAGTGCCACTGGGCACCAAGATTCATTATGAGACCTGTAGAATCATTGTGGAAAATAAATAAAAGTTGCATTCTGATCCCATTGCCAGGGTAGTCAGACTCCTAAATCACAAGTATTTTCACATACTGAACAATTATATTATTAAATAGAATTTAACAATTACATAATTAAATAAAAATTAAAGCACACCTGGAGAGTCTGTCCTATACAATCTACCACAAACAGAATTGCTTCTTCTAAGTCTTGTAAGCTTGGATAAAACTCCATTCTATTTTCATCAAAATTCAAGTCCATCTTAAATATAGGCAGACGTCTTTTGTCTTCAGGATCAAAAAGTTTCACAAAAACTTCTGTTGTTCTTTGCAGTAACTCTTTCAGCTAGGTAATAAAATAGATCACCTATTAGTTGACATAAAAAGGGCGCAACCCATTACCCACTCATCCACTAAGCCAGTATTTCCATTCATTTTAGCACTTCTGGCCTGATTTATGGATAACTGAAGCAGTGTGAATTTTTCTAATAATTCTAATTAGAAATCAATTATATTACTTTTCTAATAATTCTAATTAGAAATCAGTTCTATTTTTTCTAGTGGTTACTAGTCCCAACCCTTAAATCATGAAAAATAATGAACAAGTAAACAATTCAGTAAAGTCCACGCACCTATTTTTGCTACAAAAATAAGTCTGTTACTAATACATGTATGTAGAAACTAAATATCTTGAAAGCATTTTCCTTTGATTAGACTATTGTTCCATTGTTTTTCTGCAAAGCAAGTAATGTTTTAATCCCACTAAGTTTATCATGGGGGAAAGATATTTACCTGATTAGACATAAGCACAGCCACACAGTTAAAAAAAGTCTCAAGCTGATCCACCCTTACACCATCCAAGGCTTCTGGCTGAGAAAAGAGACCAAGAACTCTTTGGTACCACGTAGTCATTATCTTGTCTTCTGCTTTAGAACAGCTTAGGGATGCATCAGTTTTTAAAGATTTACAGTCAACTGGTCCTTTCAATCTAGAAAAGAAAGTTACAGACAACTTTATAAACAAAATTTAAACAAACCAAACATGGAGTAAGGTAACAATACAAACTTTTGTATTACAAACCTAGTTTTTCTCTAGCAGGAAGCACAGGGGGAACTTAGACATTGCTTCAGTAGACTAAAAGGAAACAAAAACCCTGCCTCAAACTCCAGGATTTGCATAACAATTGCCAGAAAAAATAATGAGGAAAAATATTTTGAAAATTATCTTTTTGAAAACTATGCAAATTTAAAGTTCCAAGATTAAACAGAAAATTCAACTTCTGAAAACCAGCAAGAAGTCTGATCTTCAAGGTCAGCATAGAATTCTCTACAGATGATAATACTACTAGAAGTTGATTCTTCAAATACTATTTTAAACAGATTTCTATGGAAATTAAGCATTAAGAATAAGTGAATAATGGGGAGAACTTTACAAAATTAAAGGCAAAAAACAAATCAAAATGTCTGATATTACCAACAACTTGAACAACAATAAAATACGTAACAGAGAGAAAAAAGCCACACGTCATAACACAGAGTAACTTAATCACAGTACATTAAAATGGTGCATCAAAGCAATTTTCTACCATAAACAATAGAACTGAACAAGCTCGTCTTTGGTAGCTTCAAAACCTATATGGGTCAATAATTTACCAGAACAGACTTTACCTGGAACTAGAGAAATCCACTATAAGAAAGTTAAAGAATGCTGTATAAGCAAAATCCAGTAGTGTTCTCATTGTGGGGTGAAGAATATGTAAGGTGGAATTAATTTGGTTTTTTGCTTTGATATAACTGTTTTGCCACGTACTAGAAAAATCCATGCCTCTAAAAAAGAAAAAGCATTAAAAAGTAACCAAAACAAATGAACAAACAAAAATTAAGAGCTCAAGCACTACTTGAATAGAGTACTCATACATAAAAGATAGTATTCAAAAGATTATTCTCTAGTGTGAATAGTTAATGAATGCCACACACATGTCCTTCCATGCAGTGGAAGTCGTACAGATAGTCTGATAAAACATGCTTATCCTCCATGGTATTTTCAGATGCTGCTCTACATAACTATAATAAAACACTGTCAGTGCTAAAACTTTGTAGAGCATTCAGAGAAGAGATGTTCAAATGCAAGATCCTCTAAAGAGATTTAAAAATGTCCCAGTAAGGAGCTCCAGAATTAATCTTGTACCATAACTCTGTCCACACAGCTCAACGAGAATGTCCCTCATATAACTCAGTGTGTTTTGCCAGTGAGTTATTTGCTAACTTAATCCACTCACAGAGGTAATGAAGGCAAAGGTGCCTCCTCTTCCAACTTATCAAGTTCTTTTAGATCTGGTTTAACAAGAGCTCTTCTCACTAAAAAAAAATACACAAACATTAGAAGAAAATTAGGCCATATTCAATAGTCACTGTACTTCCTTGAACCAAACACATCATAGAATGAAAAAGTAATGTGATGAAACACGTTCTCCCAAAGGTAACTGAAAATCAACAGCTCCTGCTGAATTTTTATACAGATTTGGGCCCCTTAATTCCAGTTCTGGCTCAAATTCCTGAAGGTTTTCAGATGGGTTTGTGCTTAAATAATTGAATACTTCTGCAGTTTCTTTGCTGAGGGGATGGTCAGTGACAGCAACAGGCTCCCCAGGGAGGTGGTCATGGCACCAGTCCTGCCAGAGCGCAAGAAGCACCTGGACAGTGGTCTCAGTTGTTTGGTTTAGTTTTAGAGAGCCCTGCAAGGAGCTGGACTCTAATCCTTATGGACCCCTTCCAATTTGATATAGTCTATATATTCTATATTCTATGATTGCAAGAATTTATGGCAACTTTGTTCCATAATTACAATGAGGTACTATAATTATGATTCTGATAACATTACAAAGAAGTTAGTCCAAGGTTAAATTGTTTATTTTTTAATCTACTTTTTAAAAAGATAAGCCATTCACTAAAATATTAACAAAAGTGGGCCAAATTTCAGATTCCAGTTACTACAAATGTAAATAAATTAATACATGATTTCAAGGAAAAACACTTCCAAAACTCCTTTTTAAAAGCTTATAAAATTGAAGTGAGTTGTATGAGTGATATCTGAAAACAGTAATTATCTTTGCAGATTTTTATTGTGAGCTTCCTCCTGCAACAAAAGCACCATCAGAAAACTCATGAATGCATTTGTGAATAAACAGCTTTAAAAAGCTGTGGTTCCTAAAGAGGTAGAAAGAATTACTAGTACATTAAAAGTTTCTCCTTTCTTTAACAGTAAATAGCACTACATTCTTGCTTCAAATTAACTAAATGGGTTAAAGACACAATGAAATAACTTAATCAGCAATCAACCTGACATGAGGTCTGCAGCTGTCTTTGTCTTTGCTTGAACTGTACTTTCAGCTGGTTAACTTTTTACTGGTTCAAATAAAATAAGCAAGTTTTGCCTTAAACATTATGGCCAACACATTTGATACAGCAGGAAAAGCTAAATTAGTAGTTAATTACAAAGATCCTACCTGGCTGAAAGAACAAACCAGAAAAATTGTTTTAAGCACGAAATTATGGAGTTTATAATATATATACTAACATTAATATAAGTGCTGAATAATCTGTGGTACTTACACACACATCTTTGCATGCTTTTCTCATAATCCCTTACTATCTCCTTTAAAAGGTCTTCAGTGAGCAGCTCTCTATCTCTGCCCTCCATAAGTGACTGTGGCACCATGGCAAGCATGGACCTCAGCCACTGCTGCTGGATGGGAACCATTGGATTACTCTGCACACAATTCTTCAAAAAGAAGTAGTCTGCCTGGAAGGACAAGATTTTCAGAGGTCTAATAACTACCTACGCATGTATTTTTGTGTTAGGCTAGGCAAAAGTCTCTTTATATTCATAATTTCTTTATTTCAAAATTTCTTAGTTTCCTTAAGGGCAGTGTATTTAATCTAATCTTTTTAGCATTCACTGACTAATACCCTAAAAACTGCTTTGTGGTTGGTAACATGGTCTCTCTGTCTTCATGTTTAAATATAAAATATTGTACTTGTCAGTATGGCATTTTCCTTGGTCCCCTGCTGAAGTTTATGGCTAACAGTAAAATAGTTCAAGGTTAAGGTTATTGTTGTTTGGACAAACATGTATCTGGCAAAAAGTATGGACAAACATCCTCCATAAGGGGAGTGGGTCTTGGCCAAAGAAAGAGGTATTTCTGCTTTTGACAGTTTTTGTATAAAATCTCTACACAATGAGTTTGCCTAACAACAGCTAGGCAAAACCAGTGTTACTTTAGGCTACTTAATATAAATATATCAATACTAATTTGAGTTTCAACTGGCTCTCAGAGATGAAGTCTTACTTTAAAAGCTATACACAAATTTGAAGTTTAGTGCATGTTCTTCAAATTAAGGGAATGATGTCAAAATCTACTTTTTGTACAGGCTAAGATACAATCCATGACCTCAACTGAAAAAAATCCTGAAGCCTGTTAGGTTTTTTTTCCTAAATAATGATCTTTAACTAAGGTTAAATTAATTTTTGATAGATGCTCTTCCTAAGACAGAAAAATACTTTCCCTCTACAGGACCACAAGACAAGATTCCTATTTTGCTCCTATTCCATTTTCCCCCACCAAGACTACTTCTTCTTGTTTAATAACAATAATTCTGCATTACATACTCAACTTCTCTAATAGGGGCCTTTCACTCTTCTACGCCAAAAAAAGCAAATGAAAGAATTTAACTCACCCTTAGCTGTCTTTCATTGTCCATCTGTATAAAAAGAAATGGAAAATTATTATATATGAAGAACATACAAACAATAATACTGGAAATATAAAAAAATAGCAAATATTATTCCTAAACAAAGACTTTATTCTACAGATATACAGGCATATATTTCAATTGGATTACCTGAGTAAATACATTTATTAATTACTGAGGAGCAAAACAAGTACCTTGAAGTAAATTCTAAGAAGGAAAATAAATGTCCCAATAACAAAGAACTAAACAGAAAACACTTAATAAAGAAATACTTTCTCACAGTGGAACGCAGTTGTGTGATAGGAGGTGCAGCATCTCTCTCCTCTCTTTCTTCCATGTTAATGTAATAGACTTCAAGAGCTCGATCAATTCTAAAGTAAATCACAGCATCAGAAGTGCAAAAACTACAAATTGTAGAAAAACTACAAAGAATACAATGAAAATAACGCTAGCACTTTAATCCTATTTTTTTCATCTTGATCACTAAATCTCACTATAATTATAAGAAACAAACATGTTATTTGTCAAATATCAAATATGTAATGTCTCTTTCACTTGAATTTCAACATGTCTTGAATTACATGAAACTCACAGTAACTGATTAATGATCTTTTGCTCCTCCTTGCCTCTGTGGTATGCCAACAGTTTCTTCTGTGATGGGGAGTCTTCAGATATGACTGGTGGAGATAAAGCAGGGGGACGAAACAAGGTTCTCAAAGTCCGTTTACTGGAAGTTGCTTCATCTGAGGGCTCCATCTAAAACCATAACAAAACCAAAATTCTAGAACACAATCCTGTCCATGCATCTATTAAGTTGAATGTACGCAAAGTATAAAAGGAGATCACCTCAGGGAACTCCACAGTTTAGGTATGACAGTTATTTCAAAGCAAGAGAACATCAGTTTATATAATAAAATGGCAAAGTTCAAGGTTAAAAGTGTACATACAGAGCCTGTCATAAGAAGGGAAAAAAAAAAACAAAAGGAAGGAAGAAAGGAAGAAAGGAATAACCCAAACAAATTTGTGTTCTGCGACTGGGCTAAGATTCAACTAAAAGATCATTCTTGTATGGCGGCTTAATCGCCTGATTGGGGCGATTCCAAAGACTGGCGGTCGGGTTCCCCTGGAAACACGACGCACAAACTCACCACTGCATTTCAACAGCTTCCCACAGGGGAGCAGAAAGCCAAAGCTACTTCCTAAATCAGTGGTATGTCCTAAAAAGGCACCAAACCGGGGATGGTGGATGCACCAAAGGACACAAAGGACTCAACTACGGCCGGCCGGGACATCGCCTTTTCCCGGCGCTCCCTCAGCCCCGCCGCTCTCACCTCTCCCGGCGCCGCGCCCCCGCTCGGCACAACTGCGCCGTTACCCCGGAGCCGAGGGCGGGGCCCGGCCCCTGAGGGCTGCTCGGGGCTCTCCCCGGCCGAGATCAGTGCCTCTCGTGATGACAGGAAAGAAAAAAAGAAAAAAGAAAAAAAGAAAAAAGAAAAAGAAACCTGGAAAAACCTTACCGTCCCGGTCTTCCACAGGGCTGAGACAATCCGAGCGAGTCAGAAAGTCCCTCTGCTTGCACCAAGCAGATCACGGCAAAAATGCTTGAGAAATTAGAAATATAATACCCTCATGCATCAGGTGGCTGTTGCTAAGCTTTTCCTTTTTGTATAACTATAAATGGAAATTTTAAGGAACTCTACAGATTTGCTACCCACCTACCCACACTTGGCAAAAGAGGCTTTAAAATCCTAATTTTGTGTCGGTGTGGGCAGAGCCTCACGCGCAGAGGCTGAGGGAGCAGCGGGAGTGGGGAGGGGGATGAATTTTATGTCTGTTTTCCAAAGTCCTCGACACCTTCCTGGCGTGGTTCTCACTGCCTGGGACTGTTCAGCGTGAGGTCAACCCAGGAATGAAATATTTTCTCACGAACAGAACACAAACCCAAACTCTTGACGTTAAAGGATTTATCCACAGGCAATTAGCATCGGGGCGTTATGAGGGAGACCCGCCCACGCCTCGAATATCTGTTGGCCAGGAAGCTGCGCTGAGTAGAGGGGGTTTCGCTGGTGAGGGAACAGAACCCGCTGGTTCTCCGGTCGGCCAGACTCACGCCGTGCCGGCGCGTTAACGGCGGGGCGCGGGCGGCGGGCACGGGAACGAGAGCACGGCCCGGAGCTAGAGCAAGAGGCACCGGCAGGGGGCGCTGCCTCACGGCCAGCGGCGCGAGCCCGGCCCCTTGCCGCCTTCCGCGCGGCCACGCCCCTTGTCGCGCGCGGCGACGGCAGCGGCAGCCCCGCCCCGCCCGTTGCTCCGCCCCCGTCGCGCGCGGTGACGGCTCAGCCCCGCCCCGCCCGGCGGTTCCGGCCGCGCCCCGCGGAAGCCGCAGCGGCGCCGGGTCCATGTGGCGTCGGCTCCGCTCCGCCCTCCGGAGCCTCCGCGGCTCCCTCGCCGCACCCCCGCACGGCGGTGGCGGCCGCCCGCCCGTCGCCATGGAGCGCGCCGTGGTGCGCTGCGTGCCGTCCGAGCCCAAGCTGAGCCTGCGGTTCGTGCTGCCCGACGGCAGTGCTCGGCACATGCAGCGCGACCAGGAGGAGCCGCTGGGGCGGGCACTGGCGCGCATCGCCACCAACGCCGCTAAGGGCCACGGCAAGGCGGGCAAGAAGAGCAAGAAGGCGCGGGCAGAGGACAGCGCGGAGGGCGAGGCGGCGGTGCCGGCAGTGCGGCTGTTCTCCCGCGACGGTGCGGCCGTGGCGGAGGAGGTGCCGAACGCGGCTGCCTGGCAGGACGGCGCCGTGCTGCACATCGGGGACGCGCGATACCGCGTGGAGCGCAACCCGCCCGCGCTCACCGAGCTCCGCCTGCCGCGCTCGCTCCTCGCCGGCTTCCCCGTGTGCCCCAAGGTGAGCGCCGAGTTCGCCGCGCCGCAGCACTGCCTGTTCCGCTGGTTCCGCGAGCAGCGCCCCGCGGGCGGCGGGGAAGCGGCTGGGGAGGCCTGGGTGGAGACGGCGGCGGCCGAGCGCGTGTTCACGCCGTCGAACGCGCTGGTGGGACTGCGGCTGAAGCTGCGCTGCACGCCCGGGGACGGGGAGCAGCGCTACGGCCCGGCCCTCGAGGTGGAAAGCAGCGGCCCCGTGGAGGCCGGGCCCGGTGCCTGCACCTTCGACGCCCGGCACCTCTACACCAAGAAGGTTTGCGGCCACGGCTCCGTCCGCGCCGTCTCCTACAACATCCTGGCCGACACCTACGCGCAGACGGAGTTCTCCCGCACCGTGCTCTACCCCTACTGCGCTCCCTACGCCCTGGAGATCGACTACCGCCAGAACCTGCTCAAGAAGGAGCTGGCGGGCTACAGCGCCGACCTCATCTGCTTGCAAGAGGTGGATAAATCTGTCTTCGTAGACAGCTTGGCCCCGGCGCTAGATGCTTTTGGACTGGAGGGGCTGTTCAGGATTAAGGAGAAGCAGCACGAAGGCCTGGCCACTTTCTATCGCAGGGACAAGTTCAGCCTCCTCAGCCAGCACGACATCACTTTCAGCGAAGCCCTGCTCTCAGAGCCCCTGCACAAGGAGCTGTGTGAGCAGCTGGCCAAGTACCCCCTGGTGCAGGAGAAGGTGCTGCAGAGGTCCTCTGTGCTGCAGGTACCAGCTTTGACATGCTTCTTCTCTTTCCCTTCTTTTTTCTCCCTTTCTCCTCCTCCCGCTGTCTCCAGGTGCAGCAGGGCCAGCGTTGATGAGCCTCAAGCAGCAGAAGGGAGGTGAGGGAGTAAGAGTTTGAAACATGGAACTTTGTTCTCTGTGAACTGGGGTAATGGATAGAGGAGAAGATCAGCTTAGGAACAAAAACAAAACATTGAGATCTTACTGAACTGCATATATGGAATTACCAAAATTTGGTAAAATAAGGCAATATTATTTTGCTTTAAAATGAAAACAGCTGTTGAGATTCTGGGCCAGGTAGTGATTCCTGGCTGGTGGTATTGGCAGCCAGTGTTTCATACTCACTCTTATTTGTCAGAATATATTTTATAAAACTTAGATCTTATAAATGAATTTTAAGTTAGTTGGGTATGCTTTATAATGTCTCTTTAACAAGTGACTGGAGGGAGACAAATAAGGTTGGACAGGTGTGTGAGCTTCCTGATGCCAGAGGATCTGCCCACTGAGCTGTTGTGCAGGTACACAAGATAGAAGGCTGTGTCAGGAACTGCAGAAACACCAGTAAAAGTTTCCTGCTCATGGACTGAGTAGGACTAATGGGATTTCTTTGATAACTGAAATCACCTCCAAATTTTTGTTCAGTTTAACAATTATGGAATTCTATATTTGCTTGCTAAAAATGGAGACTTAGCTCCAGCTCTGTTGCAGAGAGTGAATACAAAAGTATTTCAGAATGGTACAGCTTGAACTACATCTTACGAAAAAATATGGCCAAACCAGACACAGTCAAAAGAATGTTTGTTAAATAATGTAGCAGTAATATTTTGGCTGATACCCAGACCTTACGCAGAAGATTATTGAAAAGTACAGCTCCTAAATTGAGTTTATTGGTTATAAGCATCAGATTCTTTGAACTGGATTGCCACAGAGGCATAAGCTGAGTAGTGCATTTTAAACTATATAACCTCTCTATTTAAGACTTAACAAAGACTGTTTTCTCTCTCAAAGGTTTCGGTTCTTCAGTCTACAAATGATCCTTCCAGGAAGCTTTGTGTAGCAAATACACACCTATACTGGCACCCCAAAGGTAATTTTGGCACATTCCTGCATGTAGGATAACTGGGTTTGGAAAGGTTTTTGCTCTTCCTTGGGAGAATAGATTTCCCACCATTCTTTTGCAGCTGTAGCCTTTTCTTCTGGAACTGAGGGCTTCCTGCTTACTTCTTATCTAGATGAAATCAAGCCAGACTCCTAGGTCTGTTTATATATATATTTTTTTAGTGTGCCTAGGAGTCAATAGAATCCAGCTGAAAGCAAGGCAAGTCACATTGCATACAATTCACCCAAAAAGCAGCCCATAAAATAGAGAGAACTTTGTGTGCTTATGGTTTCCCAGACCTGTTGAACGTGGAGCCTCTCCCAGAGTACTGCCAGGAGGGGCAACCAGATTGGGCTCCAGAAGCTGTTAAGAGAGATTCTTCTCAGTTAGTTTTCTTTTGGTTCTGTGCATTTTTGGGAATATTATTAGGATGGTTGCCATGAAATGGAAAACTGCTGTATATGGGTGTTAAAGCTTCAGAGTTCTTGCATGGGTGAGTTTAAGTTGAAATTGTCTGTTACTCAAAAGCTTTCATAGTCACAAACTTTAAAGGCTTCTTAATTCATGAAAACTATTCTAAAATTCAGGATTGCTGTTTCAGAGCTATATATGCTTAAATGAGCAACTCAGTGCTGTTCTGCCCTATTTGAAATAATACTTTTTTATGTCCTTAGGTGGGAACATCCGTCTGATCCAGATTGCTGTAGCCATGTCTCACATCAAGCACGTAGCCTGTGACTTGTATCCCAGGATCCCAGTCATATTCTGTGGAGATTTTAATAGCACACCCTCCTCAGGAGCTTACAGTTTTATCAGCAGTGGTGGCATTGCTGAAGATCATGAAGACTGGGTCTCAAATGGGGAGGAAGAAAGGTGCAGTATGACTCTAAGCCATCCTTTCAAACTGCTAAGTGCTTGTGGAGAACCTGCTTATACAAACTATGTTGGTGGGTTTCATGGATGTCTGGACTACATTTTCATTGACAGAAACGCTCTAGAGGTGGAACAAGTTATTCCATTGCCAAGTCATGAAGAAATAACAACCCACCAGGCTTTGCCAAGTGTTTCACATCCCTCTGATCATATTGCACTAATATGTGACTTGAAGTGGAAATAGAGTAGCTCTGGCATGGTGCTTTTGGAGGTTTTTAAACAAGAAATTTAATTTAAAGTACTGCTGGGCAACTGAGGTTAGACCCTGACTTGTATGCTACTAAAAGGAAAGCCAAAATGATTAATGAAGAGTTCATGTGTTTAATGGCTCTACTGAGTATTGTCACACTGTTCAGAATATTTGCATGACAATTTCCCCCTTTTTTATATGCTAATGGGAAAAAATACATTGAAGACAGGGTTTTGAAAATTGGATTATCATATGCCTTTTTAATGGTATTTTTAAAGAATTAAGAATTATTTTGTTTAAAATAAAAAAGGAATTTAATCTGATTTGTAAGACAGTCTGCAAATTGAACCCTGTTTAATTCACAAACAAACACAGAACCCAAACCCAAATGGATTTAGTTGACTCCACTTTGATTAATATAATGGTAATTTAAGTTCATAAATTGTCTTGATCACTTACCATTACTATGGCACAACTTCTAGTAAGTTGCAAGAACGATGTACCTACCAACTTCTGAAATTATGTTATTATCAGTGAGTAGACCTTGTCAAAAATCAACCATGTTAAATTCAAGGCTATAATTGATTTGGAAGCAGTTTGTCTGCCCACATAACATGGGTAATGAGGATAATGTTAACACCTTGTGAAACTGGATTACATGAAGAAACAGTATCTACATTGAACATATGCTCCTTCTGGTTTGAGTCATCAGCAATAAACGATACTGGAGTTTAGGACAACCAGCTTTGGATGCTTGTTCCCTGGGAGGGAGATTTTTATCAGTATCATCTGTTTTCAGGTGGGGAGAGGTACAGAACAGTGTGGTGCATAAGTTATCTGTGCCTACATCTTTACAAAGAAACACAAGTGAATTGCAAACCCTTATCACAATGGTTGTATTTTGTTTCTCTCTTGCATACAAAGACAGCCTGACTTTCTAGTGTTTTTACATGCATATTTTCTTTATAAATAGCCTAGTTTGCCCTGTTTTGTAGGATGCAGGGAAGTGTATTTTATCCATACCTTCACGGAATGTGTTGGAGTGGGTTCAGTCATTTAACAAGGTTCTTGCCCTGCATCATTCATCCATGGGAAACAAAAAGCATTTGGAAACAATTCACTAGATCTTCCTCTTTCACCTAATAAAACTCCCTTTATCAATTGCCTGTCACTGTTTTCAGTTTGGGGTTTTTTTTCTAGTTACTGGTATCTTTCATGGCAAAACAAGTCTGCCTGGGTTGATAAAAGCTGTACTCTCTGCTTGCACACCTGCTCACCTCCCCTGCATTCTGGTGCTCTGTAGCTGGGATTCACTCAACTGTTTAAACACTACTCAAACCAGGAAGTCACTTTCAGGTGAGATATTTCTAAGGGTTTTGGTGCCATCTCTTGCCACAGTAATTGCTAAGCTGTGGGTGGTGGTGTGCAGAAGCTTTTAAATAATCTGCTCTTGTCTGTTATTTCCAATACAATTACTACGGTGTTTTGCTGCTGTAGTGTCTGCATCATGTCATCTAACATGATGCTGGTAGCTGCTGTAGCAAAGCCCTCTAGGCAGGTTTACCTTCAGAGAGCATACCAGGCTAAAAAGATACAGGCCCATAAACCTCCGGAGGTGTCTCAAACAGCATGATGTGAGAAGACCAATCTCATGAACTGTCCAGTGTTTCATTACCACCTCTGCTCATAGATAAAGGGAAATGGACAAATTCCAGTACTCTCAGTCTGTAGAAGCCTATGTTGCTAAAGAGCTCATGTAAACGTCCTTTAAAGCAGATTCTTTTCAGCAACATAGGCAGTTAACCTTCCCTCTTATCCCACTCTCTTACCTGATCTGCTCTATCACCTGTGAATTGTCTCCTTGTTCCTGCTCATGCCACACCAAACTAAAACAGGGATGTGATCCTGTTAAAAATACAGGGCTTTTAGTTCTCTTGCTTGTACTATCATTTTAGTGGATCTTTATGTCCTGAACTTAGTTACCTTAAAGCCATTTGTGCCCAAAGAACTGATACAGGCTTGGAGGTGGATGGAAAGAGGTGATGAAAGCTTAAAGCAAGACTTTAACCTGCTCCAGCAGATCCACCCTAAAACATAACACAAGACCTCTACAAAATGGTGCTCATATATTCCAACAGCTTTGCCAGGCTGTATGTAAACCCTCAGATTCCTGGTTTTGTCAAGTCAGCACTTTAGCTAAGCCAATGGTAGCTAAAGCACCTTTGGATACAAAAGGGAAGCAAAATGGAATGTGGCAATAAAACTGGCACATGGATGTTAGATCACTGCACTAGTGATGGGCTCTCCCTGAAAAATTGGACCCTAAATAATTTAGGTGAATCTTTGATCAGTTTTTTTAATAAGTCTAATTAAAAAATAATGTGTAAATCAGTATTGCATGAGTTGATGTCTGTACTCTCCTAGACCTCAAAATTCATTAAAAAAGTATTGCTGATTCATAACTTCAAGATACACATGTGAGGAGAAAATCTTGCAAACAGAATGAAAGCTGTAAACTCCCTATCTGGGCAAATAAATTTTACTAATTCAACAAATGAGGGAACACTTATACCTGAAGATGTAACATTTGCAAGCATATGGCATCGTAAAGGGCAGAAAAATTAATTGGAAGATCTGTTCAAGAAAAAAATCCAGTATCAACACCAGGGAAAACACTGAAAGTGACTGCATTACAGTTGAGTTTGAAATACAGAGGCCTACAAATTACCAGCTCTGAAAAAAAATGAGAGGAAAAAAACCAAACTGCACTGAGTAATGCAGGTTGTGGGCTGGCAGAAGAAATATTTTAGTCAGAACAGTAAGATTGCAATTGTGAAGTTTGGAAGTGAGATTGTATTATTTTCATGGGCTAATTGAGCTCCCCTTGTAACTCAAAAGATCATTCTTGTCCTCATTTTTAATTACCATTCCATTACAACTGGGTTACTTTGTCTCTTCCAAGCCCAAAACATTAAACATCTGTAACTTGTCTCTGGAACCAGAAGATGGAGCTGCTCAGAGAACAGACTTGCCTGGTGCTCTGCCTCCCTTCCGAGAAACAGCAGCTCCCTCCTGCTTGCTATGCTGGCACTTGGGCTGCTGCTTCTGCCTCCCTGCAGACCAGGGAGAGGGAGTTCAAAAGGAAGCTGGAATCTGCAAGCAAGTGGTGAGGACAAACACAGCACTGGAACAGGCCCCTTGCTCATGGTAGATAATCCTTTACTATGTTTAGGAGAAATTCAGCCCTGTGAGCTGATGCTGGGGAATCTCCAGACCCAGTGTCCTCCAGTTAGGAAACTGCAGCAGCAGAGGCTGACTGCCAAAAGCAGCAAGGTGTCAGGAACCTGGGGCACATCAAGAATGAGACTGCAGCACTAGGGTCTAGATTAGGAAAGGCACAGCTCAAAAAACCTGAGTTTTTTGGGGTAAAAGAACCCTTAGGTATACCTTTGGCCCAGAGCCCCCGTGCTCCCAAGCTGTATTTACATCTGTGTAAGGTAACAGATGGTGCTTCCTACTGCACTCATGTTGATTTTTAACTCCCATTTTGGCTCTCCCTACACCTCTGGACCTTGCCCAGCAATTAATTCTTCCTCTGTAAATCACATCCAGAACCCACATTTGTACACGTCCCATTCAACTTGTCTCCATTTTATTTCATAAACCTAAACTCACCTGTACTTGTTCCTCATCCAGCAATTGGAAAGCTTCTTGCCCTTCACAACAAAAAACTGGGTAGGATTTTCTTGCATCTTTGTAAATGTGGGTGGGATTTTTTTGTTTTTGTTACTCTACATTCCCAGACCACCTGCTAAGGAAAAAGGAAAATCTATTTGCCTTCTACTTGAATTTCTCATCTCTGATTCATTAAACTTAAAGAGAGACAGTGCTGCCTTCCTGCCTGGCTGTCGTCTCAGGAGGGAGAAGTTTCTTCTTTCACAGTAGCTCCTGCTGTGTACAAACTCATCACTCACAAGAATAATACAGAACTAAGGGCACTCTAAACACTGACCTTCTGAAGGCAGCAGACTTGGCTCATTTTTAGGCTCTGGGTATTGTGAAATGTTTACCTGTGTATTTGATACATACAAAATCAACCAAGTTCTGCCAGATCCTTCAGACTGGTCTGGCAACTTAAAACTCCTATTATTCTTTCCCCTGACCATATCTGTTCCAGACAAAGAGGTCTCTTATCCTCCTGGGACAGTACTTGAATTCTCACACATTTCTTACATCACTGCTATTTTTGAAAGATATAATTCAAGCATTAAGTAAAGCACCTATATGTATCAGGATAAAGCAAGCAAGGATACCAAATATGATTGAGAGAAGAATGAAGAAAAGGGAGGAGAAAAATGGTATGAAAAAAACAAAGGGAAAAATACCCAGTGTGCTAAGGCATCAGAGCTTTCAATATGTCAAATTAATTGTGAGGATCTTTATGTTTCAAATATGTTTCTCATATTCTTGGCATAGAAAGAAAATTGTTTCAAGTCTTCCAACTCCTACCCAGTAAGAGGAAAGGCCTTAAACATTTCTGTTTTGGCAGCTCAGCTTTATTCACAAATCCAATGGCAGCATATGAAATGTAGCTCCTTAAGTCCCCATTCTTGACAAGGGTGGGAAAGACATACTGGACAAGGTGATGTCTAAAGTTTCATCCTATTGCACTCAAACTGCCTTTGTCCAGACCTTTAGAGAAGGATTTCTTAAGCTAACAAGGGACTAATAACTGGGCTCTGAATTTTCTTTACTGGCAAACCCAAAACCAATGTTTTACACAACCTGGGCTATTCTTGTAAGCAATTAAAAAAAATGAAGATAATGCATGTGCTTAATATTCGAGAAATAAATTGTGTCACCATGGTCAAATAAAAGAAAACCCACTCTTTCTTCAGTATTTTGTTCTCTATAGTTAAGCTGGCCATCTGACACACTGAAATAAAGCTTCCTATACACAAATATTACTTGACTAACTCCCCAGTGCAGCAGAACTTACCCATCTGCTTAAATATAGAAGGTAATGTATACAAAGAGACATTTCAGCTACTGGAACTCAGGATTTCCTGTACTACAGTGAATGAGGAACACATTTCTAGCAGTCTCATGCCTGTTTAAGATTTTGAACTTCAGGGACAGCAGTTCCATTCAGGTACTTGACTTCTGATAGGGAAATGACAAACCATATTAGTATCCAAACTCTTAACAGACATGAGAAAATTGGGTGTTCATGGGAATTTCATCTTCCTCTGAAGAACAGGGCTGTACTGTATGTTGTTGCTGATGTAGAACATTGTTTTACTGCATTTCAGTGCAAGCTGTAGCCTTAACCCTCACACAGACTCCATCACACTTAAAATGAGGTCCAAGATCTTCATTACTTTCTGACTTGAAAAAATTATTCATTTTATAGCAGAATTTCACCTACTGATACAAAAATCCAAACATGATGACTCAGAAATATGAACTTTGTATACACATGTTGCAACTGAAAAGCATAGTGGCTCAACAGAGCTCACCTAAACCTGAACGCTTACTCATTCAAATAATTAAATCTCTACCAAGCAGAATGTTTCCTTCATGGTAATAGGCCTAATTTAAGTATCTATTATTTAATTTAAAGACTACTTTCAACTGTGTAACAAGCATTGTTTATTTTAACCTACTGGAACTACAAAAACCAGCTTGTATTAGAGACAAGCTGTCTCTTCTGAACAAGGTGTACCATTTAAGGTTTAATTCAAAGAACTGCATTGCTAGAAATGTGCACATCAGCAGCTACTGATCAAATGCATGGGTATATCAGCTTTGGTTAATAAGTAATCAGCAATTCATTAAAGGTGCAGGCAAAATCCTTCTCACCTTACACTGTCTCCTGGGTTTCCATTACACACTGAAGACATTTAAGGATTGTATTCAAAAACTCTGGAATGCTCCCTGCTTACCTGTGCTCACAGTAACAGCACCTCCTAAGAACTTAAACCTCACTTACAGCACAAGCTGCCCAAGAACGTGTTCTGAACCAAAATTAGCTTGAGTTTACCAGACCTTGTAACTGGGATTTCTTGTAGCAAGGGTAACCAGACCTGGGTGGAAAATGAGAAGCACTTAGCCTGAAACTGCAACAGAATCATGCTTCAGGTTCCTAAAGACATCCAATCAATAGGACAGCACATTTTAGTTGGAGGGTTGAACAGTATTTGCTTCTATACAGCAGACAGGCAACAGAAAATTAGATTCTAAACAACCCATTAGAAGCAGCCTCAAAACACATATTATTTTATGCCTTTTGAACTACAAAGGGGTAGGGAGACAGAAATATGAAAACAGACAGCAGCAGTTGTGTAGAGATGATTTTTGAGGGGTGATTATCAGCATTATTATAATATTTACTATATCCCTGTAAAAGCACTCAGGTTACCTTCCCAGCTAGTCACCAACAGAATGTGTGACTCTCCTGCTGGGACCCATGTAGGTTTTGACATGTAGATAAAACTATGAAACAGACATGCATGCTTTTTAGGCAGTTCAAATTTGTTTTATTACAATTTTTTAACTGTTAGTATTTTCATATCTGGACATCTTGAAAGGAATTTTAGATTTACAACTTCAAAAGACATTACAGAATTATGTAAGCCCCATTGACAGCTACTCTACTGCACTGTATACAACTTGGTTGCCTCTCTTCCATGTCCCACTCTACACAGCTCCAAACAAGTGAAAATTTGAGACTGGTGTCCATATTCAAGCTGCAGGAAAGCTCAGTATATGGAGAAAGAATAAATGATAATTTGCATTCAACTATTTCAGGAATCAAGAAGAGAATACACAGAACTATACATTTTATCATTTTATTAGGAATAATTCCAAGTGGGTTATGAAGAAACGAATCCATTGAGTTTCATGAATTTTCCAAAATTTCCTTATGAAGATATGTTCACCAACAAACAGTAAAACTTCAGCAGAACTATTATACACTGGGCAAAAATAGTCAGGCTGATACCAAAAAGCAACATGCAACATAAAAAAAAGATACAATATAAAGGAAGACAATCTGCTGAATATTAAAAACAACCTCAACATGAGCTCTTCGCAACCAGCACAGAACTATTCTACCCATCAAATCCAATTCACACAAAGGCAAGTTGGGCTGACAGAACCCAAGGATTAATAAAATGTTCCTCAGTGCAGTAGATCTGTATAGTGTTTTAGAGCATTTCCTTGGCTTGGAACAAGCAGAATTAGGAAATCTTTTTGGCAAGGGAGAGAAATAAATACATACGGAATGCTACATTTTTAAATCAGCAGACTGTCTGAGGAATGAAACAGGGCATCAGTAAACTAAGAGTAGCAGGGAGAAAAAAATTATAACATTAATTTATTGGGGCTCAAAGAGTATTCAAAACAGATCTTAAAGATGTCACAATAACTATATTCAGGCATTTAGGCTAACAAGGGGAATAAAATCAGAAGATACACTTTTTCCAAGTTAAGGAGATTTTTACCCAAGCATATTGCTACCTTTGCAACATGTAGCTCGGTAAACAATAAATTGGCAACAAAACAAGTTGAAACGCTGTAATATCCTGCCCAAATATCAGTTCCAGATACTGTAATAACCAAGATGCAAACTAATTTTGTTGTAACAAGCCTAGACCACTTATATCAAACATGTCCCTGGTGAAAGAGTCATCCAGTTGGAATTAGCGTTTTGAGAGTTCATTTGACAGCCAGTCAAGTCCCTCATACAGACCAGTTCCTTGCGTAGCACAGGTAGCCTGGACATACCACTGTTAATGTAGAACACAAAAATTCAATTTAAATACTGACAAAATGCAAGCTAAGTTATGACAGTGTGTGACACTCTTTAGTGTTGTTATAATTGTGTGTGTGTGTGTTATACCAGTGTTCTTTAAATACTATTTTGTGCCGTAAGTAGAGTCAAGATTGAACAAATGGTATTTTAAAAAATTTTAAGTACATGCAGTGTAGAGGAGGTTCAGACATTATCCAAAATTCAAATGCTGGCCTAGTAAAGGCTACAACATAGCTTAAGGCATCAAGAAACAAATACAGAACTTGCATTTGGTTTACATGCTGAAAACTACTTCTTGTCTCGGAAAGACTGCTCTTTGGGAAGTGAACATGGAATTATCTACATGAATGGACCTCTGCAACAGCTTCTATGGTCAGGATCTTAGTGAGCCAACACAGACGCTCACATTACAAAAGGTGGGATGGTTCATGTGAAGCAAACCTGTGTCTCTAAAACTTGAGCAAATGAAATCTAATGTTTTAGAAGCTACATAATTTCCTCCTGGAGGTGGGAATGCAGAATGCATTTGTTCTCCCAGAGTACTGAGAAAACAGGAAAGCCTGTCACATACTTTGTGAAATGCTGGATGTCTGCATTTCAATGACAGACTGGAGTGTTTGTAGAAAACACTACAGAAAAAGGTGAGAAATGAAACACCTCTAACAGCTGAACACACTGGATTATACTTCTAAATCACTTATTTTGAACAAGGACCTGAATTATGCATTATGTAGTTTAACAGCAGGTGTGCGCATCTTTCTAAAGAAAGAGGTGAAAGCTACCCTTTCCCTTAGAGGAACTTTACGTTTATGATAAATAATAGAGGGAGAAAAGAGTTCAGCAGTCAGAAAGCTGAGCACTTACAGTTCTGTTACGCAGAGACTGAAGGCCTAGTTTGTCTGTCATTTCACTGATTGCCATGGCATTTGGCAGGTCCTGTTTGTTTGCGAACAGAAGCAGCACCGCATCTCGCAGCTCATCCTCCTGAAGCTAACAGAAAAAAACAGGCATGTTATTAAATTGCTTCAGTTAAGCAAGTCAGTTACTAAAAAAAAATCTAAATACTGATTTAAGGGTTGTAAACATTTTCATTCTTGCTCCTGAAGTCACTAATAAGTATTGAATGAAATTCAACTAGTATACAACAGAACTCCTGCAATTAAGAAAGTCACCTTTCAATTTAAAAAGTTTAAATTTATGGGCACCTTGCTGATGAAATATTCTCTAGCACCAATCTGTTCTTCCAAAATTCTTTTCCTGCTGCATTTCTATCAAGGTTTCATGAATGAAAGGTTCTGACACATTACTGGCTCTCCACAGAGTGGAAATTACAACTTGGTGTGCTATGTGACCCAGAATTACCAGCTGAATACAATACACACTGTACAGACTCCCTAAAACTCTAAAATCCTAAATCTCTTAAGGAACCTGACAAACATTCAAAAACAGAACAAGTCAGTCTAACAATTATACCTCAGAAGATATTGATATTTACCATTTTCTGCAGCTCTTCTGCTGCTTCCTGGATTCTCTCTCTGTCATTGCTGTCTACCACAAAAATGAGGCCCTATAGAAAGTTAAGCAGATTTGAAAAAAAAAAAAGTAAATATGCAGCACTATTCTTAAACCACCAAAACACTCATATTGAATATTGTGATTGCTTACCTAAGAAAGGGGACAAATATAACAGAACTTTCTGTTTAAACAATGCATGATGTGTGTCTGAACAACTACCTATGTCTCAACTTAAAAATAAAGTTAGGGGGAAAAAATGCAGCAAAATCACATAAAATAACTCTTCCCCCTCCCCTTTCACTCACTGTACTGAAAATCACAAGTGCTTCATCATCTCATATTTAACCGAAAAAACCCATACTCTTAAAGTAATGCCTGAATTTGTTTTAAAAAGTTTGTATCAAACAGTATTCCTAGTGACATCTCTGTTACTCAAGCGCTCTTCTTACACTATTTACTTTTAACCTTTCAGTCTGAAAACCTTGCTTTTATCATTCTCTTCAAGGAAAGAGAAGTATGTTTTAGAAGTATTTAGTAACAGGACAGGAATAAGGAACTGAAAATAAGTATTGCTCTATTCACAACAGTATGGTGGTGCAAAGGTCCCTTTTGGCAATCCAGACCTCTATATTTTTCGGCACCAATCATATGTATCATGCTGCACACAAATATCAATGAAACAATTCTATATTCAACACAAAAAAAAACCCCAAACAAACTCACTGCAGAAGTTTTCTGATACTAATAAGCAACTTACCTCACTACTTGTAAACCAAAGGTATCAAAAAACTGATGGCAGTCACATCATTGTGAAGCTATCACTTTTCAATCAACTGGTAACAAGATCTTCTACCATATTTTAGATACTCAGCTTATTAAAAACACTGATTTAGCATAGTAAAAGCCATATATTTTAAGAGTTCCTCAGAACAAACCAGTTGCTCTGGCACATTACAGAACATTGGTAGACCCTAAAGGACTTGGTCATTTAGAGGCTACACTCAAAATTAGGTTTGAAACCTTCAGGGGAACAAACTAGCATCAACTAGAATAAAATCTGGGTACCCTCAGAAGTTGCAGGAAGTAGTGCAGAGCCTTTCTGAAAGAAAGAAAACAACTTTCCATATGTACTCTACAAAACACAATGAGGCTTTACAAAGTAGGTCTTTAACTATTGCCATCTGTGTACTCTTACCTGTGTGTTTTGGAAATAATGCCTCCAAAGAGGTCTAATTTTATCTTGACCACCAACATCCCAAACTGTGAAACAAATGTTTTTATATTCTACCGTCTCCACATTAAAACCTAAAAATGAAGGAGTTCAGTAATTAGAAATAGTTAATTCTAGTGTTAAAAGATAATTCTAGCCATGTTAAAGATAGATACTTCCCAAGGTACACTTCTCCCAAATATGTATAAAGTGGCTTATCAATACTGAACTGATAAATCAGGAAGAAAACTGACTGAAGGGGGAAATACCACAAATCACTTAAATTCAAGTCCCAGTGGCTGAGCACAAACTGTGAGGCTCATGATGTTTGGGGGAAGTGGTGCTATGTATCTGGTTCCTGTCCTCCTGGGCATGGTCAGTAGCTGGATTCTGGTCTGGATGTCTCTTTGCTCTGACACAGTTATGTTATGGCAGTACCAGTTATGCCTGTCTTGATTCTTATTCTACCTACAAAGACAGCAAATCCCTGCACTCTTCAGAGGCCCGTCAGGTTTAGGATAACAGGAATAAAGATGTAAGAACAGGTAATCTTACCGATAGTGGGAATTGTGGTGACAATTTCTCCTAGTTTCAGTTTATAAAGAATGGTCGTCTTACCAGCAGCATCCAAACCAACTAGAAGAAAGAGAAAACTTGCTTTAGTCCACAACTGAACTACAGCCTGCTAATTTAAAAGCACGTCATTTTACATGCAGAGTATTAAGGGTTTTTGACTGAGAACAGCTTTTTAAACACTTTTAACTCATTGCTGAGAAACTACTGTATGTTTCTCCCCATCTCCTCTACCCAGCACCGAGAGAGAACAAGTAATGAAGAAAACAAGCTCAGTAAGATGCCTCCATTCACAACCTACATGCTCACAAGTTTCAAGGAATCTTCCTTAGTATTTGTGTTAATTAGGCTTTTTGACTCACGTTGAAAGTTTCTTCTGTGTAAATCAGGAAGATTTTACAAGCCCAGCAACAATCTACAAGCAGCACAGATTCTAACTGATCACACATTTGTTACTTCACTAAGCTGGGGAAGGCCTCCTTACCCAACCTCCCTTAAAGCTCAGCTTCACAGGCACACGGGGACCAACTGAAGCTGGTACTATACATGAAAGACACTTCTTGTCCCTTATTCCAGCCTCTCCTCCCTTTGCTAAAACATTTCTTTAGCACTGAAAAAAACACAGTCAGGCAGCTCTCATCATCCCTCCACATATACCACAAGGACTGTAGAGATTCTTCAGAATATCATTTCCATACAGTGAGATCTACTAGGATGCTTCCATTACAAGTCTCCTCCTAATGACTGTTGGTCATTACAGAAGACCTTCTGCACTTAAATTTGTTGTCTTGTTTCTAAAAAACTTAAGCTTGCTGTTTTTCAATGTAAGCTATGTGGTAGATATGGGACACTTCAGAAATAAAATAAAACGAAGCCTAAAACATATTTTTTAGACATATCATCAACACTCCAAGCATACACTCTAGTTTTCCAAAACTGCTTGTGAAACTGCTTATTGTTAAGCATTTTTGAACACATAAATGCAACTCAAAATAGAATTCTTTAAATTAGAACCCAATACCTAACACACAAGCACCTCCATAAACAGCAGGTACTAAACACCACAGCACAAAATGTCTCTTTTGTCAGTAACATTTGCCCAAACAAAAATATCTCCCATCAAAAGAGTTAATGAATGCTTTTGCAAGAAACCAAATGCTATCCTCATTTTATAAGGATAACACACATCCTTAAGCATTCTGAGTTAACTTCCAACTCTGCAACTGCAATACAGTAAGATTTAAGTGGTTTGGTGACTTGCCTGTTAATAATACAACTGTTTCCTTAGCATTGCAAAAAAAAAGGGGGATTCACCATTACCTGCTCATTCAGAATGAAACCAAACTCTTGAAAAACCTCCTTTTTCACAAGACACAAACTGCTGTTGCAGCAAACAAATTTTAAAAACCCTATCTATAATTGTCCTACATTCCAATAGTGTGCACGAGATTAAACATACCAATGCAGCTTCTTTTTGTAATTTTATCATTGTATGTTAAAAAAAAAAGTTGTTTTAATTCTTAATGTCATGACAGCACAAAAGAAAGGGTGTGGGGTGGAAATCTACCATCAAAACCAAAGTTCCTTGACTCTAAATTTGCTCCAAATGAAATGTAAGGGGTTTGAGTTTGCTTTTGTTTAAGTGTTGGTCTCCTTCAGAACCACACACAAACATGAACTAAAAAAGTCACAGTGCAGCAGAAATCACAAGAACTTGCAAGTCACGAAACTTCTAAATGCCACAATTCTCCCCACACCAGTGAAGTGTCAGGTCACCTTATAAAACCCTCTAAGCTGACTTCAGAACCCTCAAATACTGCACCTAAGCTGAAAACCAATGCTTTTAACAGCACAGTGCTTGAAGCCCAACACTATTTTCACACAGCTCAACCTCAAGTAAGCACTTGTAGGACATGTAGACCTTCTTAAGTACATATAATGCCTGTACATGATGTGATAGGGTTTTTTCCAGTAAATTAATAATAAGATAATTTAGTGAACCAATTAGAGTTACAACTACTATTCAAAATTATTCTTATTGCTCCCCACCAAAAAACTACTCTCTTATCAATAAAACAGACACTGACAAGATCTGTTAAAATCACCAATGTAAGAAAGATGCCACTGTCTACACAAACTGCTTGAGTGTATTTGAGGTTTATACTCACAACACAAATAAAGACAAAGATCTCATTCCAAAGAATGTACACGGGGTATCAAGATCCATTTGAAGACATGACTCAGAGTTAAGAAATTAGACACTGGCAGAGAATTTCAAAGTACTTGCCATATTAGGAAAATATTGCCCCAGTTACCCACTCTACCCTCGTGCACCTCAGTGGTGCTGGCAGAAGGCTACAGTGCCTATGCAAGTACAAAGCCCAGACTTTGCTGAAATCCACTCTTACCCACAACTCTTGATTAAGCTGTTGGACTTTGCACCGAGGCAGGCTGAGTTACAAGGTTATGGGTACATGTTTTCTTCTTCTGACTTCACACTTGAGGCAGAAGCTTAACTGAGGGAAGGACCTTATGCAAATCCCCGTGACCCTATTTGCAAAACTCTCCTCTTTTGGCCAAATGTTATGAAGTCTAAAGAAGCAAATCATGAAAAGCATAGCCTCCATTCATATTTCTTACTGCAATCTGTAATTTAAAAAAATTTCAGAGCATTAAATCACATTTAAAGTTTTGAGCTGGTAGGAAGTGTAACTACTGCTTTTAGTAATCCAGGAATAAACACATTTACATTTACTGGAACACTAAATGTACACCTATGAGCTACTGCCACAACATAAACTTCACCAAGATTAAGAGTCACATCTTAAATCTCCAAGCAAAGTAAATTCCCAATTCAACATTTTCACTGATTCTACTGCCTGACTGACCATTGTCAAGACCAAGGTGTAAGAGACTCAATGAGGGGTGTAACAATTGTAGCAATTGTACTGCAAAACACCAAGATTACAATAAAGTACAAATGGGAAATCCAGACCTGTACTTGCAACCATTCATCCTAAACTGAATCAAACATCCTATTCCTCTAGCTGGAGAAAAAATATCTAGAATGCTTTCAGGTGCTGCTAAAATCACTGTGGTTCTAAGCCCTTCACTCCTCTTAAAGAGTGTTTTATTCACAGCCTGTCAGTTGTTTTTCTAAATCTCAAGCTTCTAGTTCACTTGTCCCTAGGTACATCATCCCTGACCACATCACATCCTTCATTAACCAACTTCCTACTCTGATCACTGGTGGCTGAATATCAAGCTGCCTCTCTTATCACAGCACAAATCCTCATAAAAACTACAGAAAGCCAATAGCATGCAAACCAACAGTTGTCTAAAACAACACCTGCCCAAATAAAAATCAGCTAAATTATTACGATCTGTTGCAGTGACACAATTTCCAATGAATCTGACATTTTCCACCCAATGTATTTAATAATTACCTTTGTATTTGAAGCTCCTGAGTAGTTACTATATCAGTTAACACTTGCACAACTACACCAAGACACAGAACACTTATGATACTGAAAGGTGCACAATGAATGGCTATCTATTTTTCCAATGACAAAAACCCATCACTGAAGAGTTTCACAGACAGGTACATGTAGGTTAGGACTCATTGTTTCTACTCTTCATGCCCCAGCTGCTGAATCTGACTTTCAGACATTCAGCCCTATCCCACAGTTCTTTCTTTTCCCTCATGTTATTTATTTATTTATAAAGAAAATATCTTTATTTATAAAGAAAATGCATGAATCTTCTTTTCGTTCATTTCTTTCAAAAAGTAACTTAATATTTTTGAAAAATACTTACTTATACTAGTATATAAAAAAAAAAAACAACAAAGTTTCAGTAACAGTATAACATTAAAGATCCATTTCATATCATAAATGGAATTTGAGAACATAAAAAATAAGCGAGTGCTGTTGGTAATAGTCCCTGACGAGAAATACTCAAATTCTGCAGAACTCAATAACACAAAGTCTGTTTTAGGAGCTAAATTAATTCTAATTAATCTTCATCTCTGCAGAAACAGAAGAAAGCTGTGAAAAGGAAGTTATAACTATAAATTAATTGTCTGTTGGTATCAACTCACATAATATTTTTCCCCTAAGTACTTTACCCCACAAAGTTCTTTCTTAATTGGTGTTCTACATATGGAAACTTAAATGTTTGACCTTGTACAGCCCCATCTTCAAACCATACACTGAACATTATAACCTTAAGGAAGAGTGTTAATTCTATCCCAGTATTCATTCAGACCTCTCTCCTCAAAGTACTGACAGATGACATAGAATGCTATGAAGAGATTGTTTTAGTGTTACAGTTATACACAAATTATATCATATTATGTATAACATTCTGCTTCTAAACATCCAGTTTATGTCCTATAACAAACTCTCACCACAACATACCCTGAGTTCTACTCTCCTATACTACTTAACAAATACAGTGCTGTAATGTGCCCTGATCCATGCCTGCATTTTAATACAAGGCCTAAAAATAAAAATTTTTAAGAAATACAAAAATAAATTCATTTGAACCAACTGCTAGAAAATGCACCTTCCAAAGCCATCTCTAACCTAAATTCAACCTGATTTCCTACCAATGAAGAGCCTTGCAAACAGTTTAGATCTCTATGACATCACTTTCCTGTTTTCAGTACTTTGCAAAAAGTAGCAGAACTACAAATACCACAGACTCTGTCTCATCCTACATCCTACAGTCAAGCTCACTTGGAGACTTGACTTCACTCATTAAGAGTCATATGAAGAGTCTGGCTCTTAGGGAGACAACCAAATCACCTCCTTGAAACCAACACAAGTACTAAGTTGTCTTGAAGACTAAAATGACTCAGATTATTTTGAAATTGATGAGAGTCTCTAATTTCAAACAGTTAAGACACAATAAATATTACTGGGTATGCAATAGCCAACTTTATCATCACCAAACATATGGAGAACCTGAAAGATTTTAATTTAAAAAAGCTGCACTACTGTGTCTGCTGTGCATACCTAGGCAGCACTAAGGATGGGTGTGTGCCAGGAAGTTTCACAGCTAGAACCCACTCCCCTTGCTGGCTAAATCCAAATGAGCACTTTATTCAGTTCCTTAGGACAAGCTACTTCAGTCAACGACCATGAACCAATTCCCATTCACTTTGGTAACAGAATCTGAGAAAAAATTAGAGGCTAATAACTGTTTGTACATAAAGCTTGCAGGGGTGGGTAGATGGGTGGAAGAAGGCAGGGAAGAACTCGGAGCGGAGGAGGAAATACCAATGCAGTAAGCGCTGGCTTTGACCTTTTGAACTATAATCTGAAAGTGAGAATCTTCAAGAGCCACTGGCTTCAACTCCTACACAGTCTGTATCAAGAGAACAGATAATTTCAAAATAAATGGATATTAAAAATAAATTATTACGGGGGGAGACAGTAAAACTAAACAAGCACTGCAAGAGCTGCCTAGAGGGTTTTATCGGTTTGTACACGAGGCACAAAACTAATGCCCGCGGAGGCTATACCGAAACGCCCTTTCACGAGAGCCAGGATACAGACACTACAGCTCCCTACAGCTGCCGAAAATCGGCCATTATACGGCAGTTCTTACGCCCCTGGTGTTGCACACACCAGGCTTTGTCACAGCCAGCTCGCGGAGCCGCAGTGCCGGGGCAGGAGGGCACGGCCGGGGCGCGGGGCTCGCTGGGCGCCCAGCCCGGGGACAGCGGCCCTGCCCGGCCGCAATTCCATCTTTGTTCCGCGCGCGGCCCGGCGCAGGTGCGGGAACTGGGCTCGGCCTCGCCGGGACCGAGGAGCGGCGGGCGAGGCAGGGAGGGGAACGGGCACACGGCGGGAGAAAAGGAAGGGCAAATACAGCCCGATCCTCACCCCCTCCCCTCCCCGCCGCTCTCCCAGCGCCCCCCCCCCAGCCCATGGGACGGGCAGAGCGCGGTGTCCGCGCCCCGCAGTCCGGGACAGGGCGATTCCCCCACCGTGACCCGCGGCCCGTCCCGCGGCCTCCCCTCCCCCCTCCGGCGGGACTCGGCTGCACGGCCCCAGCCAGTCCGGGCTCTGCGGTGGCCCTCACCCATAAGGATGCGCATCTGCTTCTTGCCGAAGAGGCGCGAGAAAAGCGAGGAGATGGTGAGGCCCATGGCGGCTCCGGCGGCGCTGGGCGGCGGCGGGGAGGCGCTGAGGGAAGGAGGGCAGGAGGGAGCGCGGCCCGGCCGGTGTACGCGCACGGATCTCTCCGCGCGCGAGGCGAGCCCGGCAGCGGCGGCGGGTGCTCTGTGACCGGGGACCTCGCTCGGTCTCTGCCACGTCACGCTCGCCGCGGCCGCCCCGGCTCCAACGCGGACACGATCACGTCACGCTCGCCACATCCCTCGGCCGCGGCACCGCCCTCCGCCACCCGGCCGCGGCGCGGCGGGGACTACGGCTCCCGGCACGCGCTGCGCAGCTCTGCGCCTCGCGCTCATTTGCTATTGCCGCGGGGCACGACGGGGGATGTAGGCGAGCGGGCTCGCCAGCCCCGCGCAGCTTCCGGGTCGCGCGGAGCACGCCGGTTGCGGCGGCCCCGCCCTGGCCGCGGGGACAGGTGGCAGCCCCGGTAACGCTTCGCTCGCAGCCGCGGGGAGGGGGGACGGCCACAGGGCCCGCTCCCGGCACGCAGGGAGAGACTGGGGAAACCGATCCTCGGAGAGGCTCCAGAAGCACCCCCATAGCGACAAGGTCATTTAATTAAGACAAAACCAAAAACACACACACACACCCCCCCCCCCCCCCCCCGCCCTAAACTCTAGAAACCAAACCGAAACAAACGGCAGCGCTGTGACACATTACTATACTATTATTAATTGTGTATATATCTCCACTACTACAGTAATTATTAGGCATCACGGTCCCAGCAGGACCCCGCCCTGACCCTGCCCAGCGGCCCCGAGCTGCAGCACGGGGGGAGCGTGGCACCAAAGCACTCTCGGTTCAGGGGCAGGGAGCGCCAGACACGGGCGCGTAAGGGGAGAGTAAAACTGAGCCAAGCCAGGGGCAACGTTCTATGAACAGAAGGTATTTACTTATCCTTCACTAAAGAAATACATCCTTAATTATCTTTATTACGATAGTCCTGAACCAGATCCTAACATCTGGCTACTAAGCCAGGTAATTGAGGCTGTTCTTCTCAAAGAATGGTATGATTGGAAGGGTTGGATCATCTTATGACACCCCCCCTGCCATGGACAAGGACCTTCCAATAGATGAGGTACTCCATGCCCTATCCAACCCACATTTCCAGGGATGGGGCACCTACAACTGCTCTTAGGTATCATGTTGAAAACCTTATTCTAATTCTACATTATGTTCTTCTGAACTGAAAACCTGGTGTAAATTAAGACGGAAAGTTGTATTTTTATAAAAGAAATCAATCATACTTTAAATCTAGTTTGTGCCCAAGATGTTAATAGGATCCTGACCAACCATGAAAACTATCAGGAAGCTGAAATCTAAGGAGTCCAGTTCTAGGTTTCCAATACTCACCCATCTTCTGTTCAGAGCACTCAGTATTTACACTTCTTTTTTGGGCTAAGAAAGTGAAGCTTCCCTGTGCTGGAGGATAGTTACTTTCTGGATGTCCAAGCTGGCCTGTTCTTGGTGTATCTGGGTTGTTCCTAGATACCTTTCACTATTTCAGTTCTTTGAGTACCATCTAACAAACTGCTTTGGAATCCAGGCCCTGCCATTTGCTTTGCTGAGGATCCTGCAACTCTGTCTCATTCCAGCCATGATGCATGATCAAACTACAACACCACTCCATCACATTTCTGGTCAGCTCAGGGGTACAGCTTCATCAAGCAGCAGTCTTTGCAAGCTGAACAGCTTTGCTTACACAGGGGAGGGGGAAAAAACCAAGCAAACCAAACACACCCATCATCTAAGTCACATAACTTCCAAAGGGAAAAAAAAAATCAAACTCTTTATTTTTGTTTAAAAAAATACGTATTTGCAGTCATGTGCTAGTTATCATAGTTGTTACCAGTTTACATGGTTCCAAGAAACAACATAGTGCTACAGATTAAATAGTTAAGATAATTTAGGGTTTGAATGGCCACTTAATTTCTGGATTAGAAATGCTTTCCACAGGGTGTGCAAAAAAAAAAAAAATTGCAAATTAGCAATTAATGCTGAAGTGGTATAGTTTATGTAACACAATAGATACATTAAACTTTTGGTCGTGAGTAATTGTATACAAAACATAACAGTATTAAAATACATTATTTTCATAAAAATACTGTTGTGACACTTTATACCTAAATAAGAAATTTTTATAAAGATGGTATGAAATATTTGTTATACAAAAGCATGTTCTTATAGCAGGATTATGTCATAAGATTTAAAAAACTCTATCCAAGCACTTAAAAGCAGAGTCTTTTTTTTAATAACTGTGATCCACTTGACATATAAAAGTATATGCTGTGTGTGCACTATAGCATTGTGTTTGCTCTACTTGAAACTGGTCAAAGTACATCACTGCATGTGGAGCAGCTGAGTTCTTTACACACCACTGAAACTTGTTCAAGAAGATAAAACATCCCATTCTGGTTGCTGAACATGTAAGAGGAAGGTAGTCTTTATGCATGTTCACTGTATGCACATATTGAGAATAATTTCATGCTACAATCTTTTTTTGCCAGTCTGACCTGTCCAGAGGCTTTTTTCAGCTGAAGCCAACATTTTCTCCCTCCAGCCTCATCACCTGCTCATACACCTGACTGGGTAAGCCAAAAATAATAATAAAGATTAAAATTTTAACAGGAGCTAACTGGTATGATCTCCAACTGAAACAGACTGTATCAACTAACTCTGCCAAGATTACCCATTTTAAAATTCCTATTAGAACACCACAGTGTTCATTACCTGTGATGAATACTGCATGCTTACATTTACGTGAGTGATCCAGTTGAAATCCTGGATGTCAGCAGTTTAAAACCACAAATTAGTATACAATTATTTTAAGGCATGAGAGAACACTCTGATAACTGACACTGAGTGGAAGAGACTTCCTTTCAGGAAATTTTGTCAGCTGCCTTCTCTTCTTTAAAGATGCTAAATCAGTATCATTTTGGAAAGATGGTAAGTAGGTGGAATACAGAAAGTTAAGAATGGATCTGATCATTTCAGTTGCTCCTGAAACAGTTTTAAAAGCTGTGATTTACCAGTAAAATACCTCAATTTTAAGGCATTCTGGCCAAATCACCAATATGTCAGTTGGACTTACCACTAGCTAAAAACTAAAAGTAAAAAACAAAGAAAAATAATCAGATATTACATCAACAGGACAGTACAGGTTCAATATTGCCTACCCCTGAGAAGGACTGGGTATAGCAGCACCACTTGGAAAACATTCTGCAATGCCAGCACTGCACTGTAGTCCTATACTGTGACCCAGCTTCATATGGCCACAGATTATTCTTAAGAGCACTTATTTCAAATAGTATTAGACATAAAAATCCCTTTAGTTGCATTGGTATTGAGTGGAAAAAACAGAGAAAATTATATAGTGGGCTATACTGTTAGTACAGTCCATTTGTAGTGTTAATGTACTGGTTTAGAGCTGTGTTCCAAACTTGGTAAGCCACTGCCTTCTGTGAGACTACTTGCCTTCTGGTTTTTGGCACCAAAAAAGCCCAGTAGAAATCATGTTGTGCCAGTTTTGAGCAAGATGTCCTGTAAGTCATCTGGCAGTGCCAGTATAATATCATTGATGTGTGTCTGCAGCTTTTTCAGCGTGTCAGCTTTCACAGGAAGATGTTCTCTGTCAGCCTGCAACTGCAAAGGTACCAGAAAACAAGATTTGTACTGAAAATGCAAGGTTACCTTAAGAAATATCAAAGTCATGTATTAGAAAATCTGGAAAATGAATTCCTCATTTGCTGAGTAGGAATTTGGACAACGACAGGTTTCCTCAGCAACAACAATGTTCTCACTGTTTTGGACATTCGGAAATAACAACAAAATTTGGTTTTCTTCCTCCCTGGGGATTCAGCTCAGTCACAGAGTTCCAACTAAAAAGCCTCCAGCAATACAATGCTTCCAGCACAGCCAGATGATATTGGGAAGCCAAGTAACTCTTCAGGCATGGTTGAAATTGACTGTTTTTGTTCTTAAAGCCTGAATCAATGACTGAATCTTTAAACTACCTAAATAATGATGACTATTTTCATTTATGTACTTGCAAGACCAACTATATAATGCTTTTATGTAGCTAAGTCATGTTCAATTCAGTTACTTACCAGTTTATTTTTTAACTTTAAGACAAGATCCACCGTTTCTACCTCAGTATGCTTCTGACTCCAGAAAACCAAGTTCTAAAATAAAAAAAAACAGTCATTGAATTATTTATGGCTACATATGTAACTTTCAAAAGAGGTCTTTACCTATTCTGAACATTAGGTATAGGTTTTCTCCTTATTCCTATGACATTCGCTAACCTCATTTTACTCATGCACTGTCTTTACTGTGAACTACAAAATCTGCTTTATTTGCATGTTTGCCCAGTACTTCACATAACAGCAAACTTGCACACAAACACAATACAAATAAATTAAAGGGGGGAAAAAATCCTGCCAAACAGGCTCAGTTTGAGAAAGAGCATCTACAATGCCAAACAGCAGTGAATGATTACCAAATCAGAACTGCCAGCACAATGAAGTATTAAAGTAGTTCAGGGCAGTACTTACTGCTTCTAGGGCACTAAAGGAGATCACAGTTGATAACTAGTAAGATACAAACAAGTGAATTTTCTTATGGAAGTTCTGCTCCCCTACCCCCTTACAACTCACCTATGAAATACATTTGTTCATGTACAAAGAAACATTTATTTTGTGGGTCAAAAGAAAAAACAAGAAAGGAGCAGAATCAGTAATAAATTTGTAACACATTTCCTATTCTTTGATTAAGTTAATGTCAAATACAGTTGGATAGAATCTAAGTTGTATAACTGACCTGCAAATTATTTGTTCTGCTCTATTTGACTAATCTGTTTGGATTTGCTAAATTTTTAGTGTTTGGGAGTTGACAAGGCAAGGGATAAAAATAAATGGCTTTTGAGAAATGCACAGAACAATTTTGTTTGTTTTAAAGCTGTAGTGTTGCTTACTTTGTTTTTGTTCTTCTTATTCCCTCTCTGGCTGTACAACATCTTCTCCTCTGGCAATTCCTTTTTCTATCAGTTGTTCCAACTCAAATTATATTGATACCCACTTCAGTTTCTTAATTAAGCAATGGATCTTACAACATCAGAATAGTTATGTGGCAATCCGATATATATAAACAGACTTCACTTCTAAGGTTTCCATTACTATGCATCAGTTGAAGGCTTATTTACTAAATATATCTAATTTGCTGTCAATTAGAATGTCAAATTCACTGAATTTTTACCTTTAAAGCTACAAAATATTGTGACTAAAAATATGTTGGCAAGGATGCCAAGGATGGAAGCTGAATAGAGTAATATTGTCAAGTAAGAGTTTTGAGAGTGGGTGTGTGCACCTTATTTTAAAATACACAACAAACCTAAAAGTAGGTTTTACAAAGGATGACAGCTGTTATGACAAGTGAACTGTATTTCATATTGTTCTCTTGCTAGGTTAGTTCTAGCTTGTACTTGTTTAACAAAATCATGTTTTGCTAGATCAGGATTCACAAAATTGTCAACAATATCACGTTCAACCAATGAAAGCAGGAGTAAAGTGGACTTGTGGGAGAATGTGTTATTATTACAAAATGATAAATATAATCATAAGCACACATTTTTCTAACCTCATTACAGAGTGCTTCTAAATGAAGGGCCTCTAACTTCTGTGTCATTTCTTTCTGCCGGCTCCTAAACCAACCATCAAAGTTTGGTGATTTCAAAAAATGCCTGGTAAAACACCAAAGAAAAACACATTTTATATTTAAGTACAATGTGCTTAGCAGTGTTTTCTACATCATCAGATGTAATTATATTTGAGATTGAATAAGATATTAGAACCCTTTCTCTATATACTTTCAAAAAGATGTAATATTCTAAAGCAGAGATTAACATTAATTCTAGTAATTAAGACAAGGATTTAGAAAAGAATGTAAAGAACGTGTGTCTGAAACACAATAAAGATTAGGGAATTTTAGGAAAAAAAAGAGATCAAGGCTCAGTTTCAAACAGCCTTATTTTTATCTTTGTGTTTGACTGGAAGGAGGAATCGAGCTAGAACCAGAAATAAAACCACAAATAACAGGAACCTGTAATGTTAGCAAAAAAGACATTTAAGCAAGTAAAGTATGCTTAGCCCTATCAATTTCTATTAAAGCATATATTCTAAAAGAAAATCTTACTCAAATCAATCCTGATTGTAAGTTTCCTCAGGAAAAAATAGCATTAATATTACTGATCTGCTTTGATTTATCTATTTTTTTATGCTGATGAAAGAAACTACCTGTAAAGTCCTATCCAATCTCCCTTTAAACCTGAGGTGAGCTGTGGTCCTGCTTTGTCCAATGTCTTCATGAAATCATCTTGGCTAAACTGCCTCAGCTGTGGTGGACTCTACCGACAGAAAATAAAAATTAGCAGACCTTAATTTCTCTAATTACCAATTTCCAGCTCATTCAAATTATACTTCCTCACCTTCCAGGGTGATATGCATTTCTGCAAAGGCATTAGGCTTGCCACGTAACGTTCCTGGGGAAAGGAAAAGGAAAGGTTGTTTGCATAACCAGTATTAAAGACACACAGTCCACATGTGTGTGTTTACTTATTGCTTGTGACCAGAGCATTTTCTCTTCCCAGTGTTAGCACAGGGTGGGGTTGTGCGTATTTACCACATGAGAAAACAAGAAGGAGCTTATCTTATATAGACTGTATTTCCCAACTCCAGAACTTTGAGCCAGTAAAGTTCAAGAAGAACACGAGGCAAAGAAGGTCAAGAAGCAAATGCACACATAGAATATATATATCCTGAACTTAAGCCACTGGTAAACAATCTCTCTTTCTTTAGAAACAGTCCACACAAAGTGGACAGTCCACCTCCTATTGTGGGTGATTCCAAACCACGCTTTGTATCAAAGTGTTTGGAAGAGATTTTCTGAGTCCCTTACTCAAACATCAGAGTTAGAATTAACCCACAGAAGACTGTCTGAGCTGTGGCCATCTCTGCTCTAGCAAGGCTTGGAACAGGCATGGCCAAAGCCCCAAGGTGTCCAAGGCACAGGGAGTGGGGCCACTGGCAGGTATCAGCAGGAGGCAGCTGTGCCTCGTGCTGGACCCAGGCTTGATTCCAGGGCTACACTGGAGAGCTACTGGACTTAGGCTAACTCCAGAAAAACTACTCATTACTACTGATGTAAAAACCCCATTACTCTAAGAACTCACTAAAGGAATAATGAAACTTTCCGTCAGTTCCAAGAAATACCGCCGAAGTATCACGCTCTGGGCTTCTGTAGGCCGCTTCTGTTGTACTCCCTTAAAAAAACCCAAAACAACAAACCACAGTCAGTCTGTTACTCCAAAGTATGTAGGTAGTTGTGGTGGGTTTACTTTTTATGAATATTTATTATGAATCTGTATTCATTTGCCATATGCCCACACACAGCACTTCCTACCCTGAACCAGTGAAGGAAAGCAATAGCATCAAGTTCTTTCGTATAGACATTTGTCTTTGCAATTACTGATTTTTTTATTTTCATGTAAAGAAACTCAAGGAAAGAAATGTTTCTATCAAGAAGTGTTCGCAAATCAGTTGAAATCTGGAAGCTTTGATTCTTACACACCTCATGTGTGAGACTTTTAGAACAAAGAGACCAGAGTGGGGGTGGCAGAAGATGGAAAACCTCAACAGATGAACAGATAAAATACCTTTAATTCTCTAAATTATTAAGCTAACTTACTGAGGTCCACCATTCATATAGCTACAGAAGCTGCTAAGAAAGCAGCAGCCCCTCTACAATGAGCGTATATATACACCTATTTTGTTATGAACTGGGGCAAAGGAAGCAGAATCCAGTTTCATTTCAATTACACTAAGTGCAGCCTTATATGAAACCACTGTGCAACAATACACAAAATACACAAACCAGCTGCCATTAAGAAGTGATCTACACCATTACCTTTTGCAACTGCTTAACGATTTCCTCATCTTTGTTCAAGTATGGCTTGTAAGAGGTATAAACACCTAAAGGAAAAAAAGCAGCATATAGCCACAGGAGAAACGAGGTACACCTTTTAAAATGAAAACACTGGCAATTTAACTCTGAAGTTATTACCAGGTTTGGAATCCAAAGTTTTTAGGTTCTTCAGTTTTTTCACTTTCACCTGCTTTGGAACTTCACCTGCCAAAACACATAAAGCCACCTTACTTGAAGAGTATCTAATATTGTAAGAAACATTAGAAACATTGACAAGAATCCAAGTATATGTTCAGAAACACCCAGCAAACACATGAACAACAGCAAATAGACTTTTCATTTCATATAAATGTTCCTTGTTGAAAAGAAAAAAAACAAACCTGAAAACCAACAAAAATCCAAACAAGCAAAAAGTGAACCAAAAAAGCCCTACAAACAAAACCAGCCAAAGGATGACCTGAATGCAAGCAGCCAATTAACATACAGATACATAGCAGAGAATAATTACTTTCTTAATTTCATATTTTTATTCCATTTTCCCTTGTTCCCCTTAGCGTAAATGCTTTTGGAAACAAATCTTTGGTACCTTGGCATAACTAAAATTTGTATAAAAGAAAATAAAATAGAAGCCACATATTAAGTGTTGTAAGAAAATGAATTTAAGTCTCCTTTGTCATAGGCCATACTAAGAGCTTTTGTTTTCCCAATTTATTCTGCTCCAACCAGAAGACCCTAAACCCTGTTCACAATCTTGCAGCCTCATCAGAACCTTCCTCCTAAATCTAACTGGATGCTTGATTTTAGACACAGTAACAGATAAACTGGTCTTGGAACTGCAGAGTGGGGGGGAAAAAAAACAACAAAACATAATTGGAGCCCCTCTTTGTCCCTAAAGAAATAAAATATAGATTTTTAAATACAGGTCAGACAGACACATCTTTAGACCTTCCTGACTAAGCATTTCCCATAGCTACATCAAAACTAGAATTTAATACTTGAAACTGTGTATCAGATTTGAAGGGCACCTGTTTAAATGGATTTGAAGAATTTAATTAAGATTCTACTTTCCAAACATCAGCCACACAGCAGCAAAGAAACTCTTCCCCACACTACCCTAAGTCCCCCCAGGTATTCTTACCATAGACAGACATGGTATTTTAAAGTTAAGCAAAACCTTGCCTAATTATATTGAACACAGTATGCAATCCTTAGTTAATTCACTGTGCTCAGAAGTTAAAATGAACTTCTTCTACAAAAATGAATTTTATGGTGTTTTATCTTAATTGCATATTTATGCATTCCCACTGTCAGAACAGTGTAGTGAACCCGCAGCAACAAACAGCTACATTCAGGCAATTCATGCAATAATTAGAGTGAGGCAACTGACATGTTATCCAAACATTACATGAAAACTCTACTCAATCGTGTAAGGAAATCATCCAGACTGAACAATTAATAATTACTGGCATATTGCCAGATTACAAATATATTGTCAAAATATTGTCAAACTTTTTAGATTACTGTAACATTCAAATATAGCTTGCACATGGGTCTCATATTCTGTGCTGGCTGTGACTGATTTATTATATTCTACCCACACTAAAATTAACATCAGTAATATATTATGTCTCATTTTAATACCTTATTGGTAGAGATACAAATTCATGATTCTGTGAAAGGTAAAACGTTATTACTAATGAGTATTACTATCTTTCGCATTTAAGATACTAGATTTGAAAAGACATAGAGCAGTCAAGATTCTAATTTCACCTGACAGATTTACATCCATGAAAATTTAGTCAGCATTAAATTAAATAAATGGAACATAATTACATATGTTTGTAAATAAATAAGCACACAGTTAGATCCCTTTGCACAGGATTGTAGAGAATATTTTTATTTTACCTGGAAGTTTGATATCTCCAATTCGGATAATGTGAGGCCAGTGCTGAAGTGTTTTAGCAAAAAAGGGATTTGTCACCCCTAGAATGACAGATGGCCTAGAAAAGTAATGACAGTGTTTAAAATACGACAGCAAGAGCTTCAGCCTTAACAAACAGAAAAGGTTAACTTAAATTCTTTACTTGAAATTATTTTCCTTTGGTATTTAAGCATTATATTTTAAATTGCACATAAGAGCACAAATGTTTATCAAAGTTTCAATGTTTTAGAAAACATTGGTTTCTTAAAGGTATCTTAAAGTACAAACAACAACAATTGTCATGGAATAGAATAAAAATGCCATCATCTGCTTAGACTTGGCTATATTCTGCCCACTTGCAGTGGTGAGAACCCTAATGTTATTAGGGTTTTGTGACGTGTTGGTTTTTTGTTTGGTTTTTTTTTATGATCAGAAATCTGACTCATATTTGAAAGACAAATTACTACTTTTCAAGGTTTGGTGATAAAACTCTCAGTACTTGAATGTGCATGTCATTAAGAAAATGAGACACTCAATATCCCACTTGCTTTAAGCAGCAGTTATCAAGTGATGCAGCACAAGCACTTGAAGAGCACTGTGCCCCAGTTCACACTCTGCCAGATTTTTCTGCCTGCTCTGTGCTTGGCACCTGGCTTGGGGGATGCACAGGGGCACCCAGGGAACAAGGGGCAGTAAGGGCACAGTGCTGCAGCACAGGCCTGCAAAATGTGGGATTTATAGCACTGATAGGATGAGGTATGAACATGTTTTTCAATAAAGTGGTTGCCATCCATTTTACAGTCAAACATCAGCTAAGGAATAAAGCAGTAATTCTCATTGAAACTGCCATTTTAAAAATAGTTTATCATCATTTTATTAGACCGGTCTTAGAAATCCCAAAGTTTAGCACTTTCTGTACACTACCTAGAAGTTTCCCTGCTCCACTCTATTATTAAGATAATATAATACACAGAATTGGCATAATTTGGATTCTTCACCTTCTTAGAGCCCTAGCTTTAACAACCTATCTCGAATCTTTCCAACTTTTTGTTTTCCATAAGAAAGTCAGGGCAATTTCAGCTCTATTTCAAATACTAATCCCTGTAGTGACCAACCTTTTTATTTTGCTACAGAAGAGTGGATGGAATTTCAAAACATGGGTTACTAAAGTTTAACCAAATTCTTCCTGGAATTATTTTTAGAAACTAAATTACATACTGCATAACCATTCCCATGGAACACAATCTAAAACATATTGCCTATGTTTATGTGTTCCTCCACTGCTCCATCTCTGGCAATACACCCACTGAGAGGAACACTACAGTAAAAAAAAACAACAACAAAGCAAACAAAAAATCCAAATCAACAACCTCTGCCTGTTCTGACATTAGAAGAAATTTATCTATTAAAAGATCACTGAATCTAACAAATGCACTCCATTCTAAAATCAAGCTGCATTTAAATAACATACATTAAGAAATACTGGAGGCATAAGCTCCCCAAATATCAGTAGAATTTAAAAAAAATAAAAAGGGAGAAAAATGTGTCCTTAAAGCAGTTTCAAACATCACTAGTTTTGGACATTCATACTCTTAAAAAAATAATTTCTGACTTATTTACATTAATAACCTAATAAATTTAGTGAATAGGTATTTGATTTTTAAATTGTCTCAATTAGGACTTAGCTTTACAAAATAGCCTACGGATGTTGAATTCTACAAGTCACTTTGTTTAGCAGTCAATTAAAAATTAAAACACAGCAGAATTTCCCAAGGAGCTACTCTGGAGCTGGTGTTGCACAGACAAACCTTAATGGAAAAGCAAGAACTTTTCTTGGGTTCAGACTTGCAGTTTGAGTTATTCTGTAGAGAAGTATCCAATGAAACTCAAGCCTGGTTTAATTATGGTTTAATTGTTTTGTAACTTCTTTGTCTTATCTGACTGGAATAAAAACTTAAATCAGCTAATTGCTGCACTCTGCATGATAATCTCTCAAAAAAAAGGGAAAATAGTCAAACCTAATTCTCTAATTATAGAAATCCAGAATAGTTAAACAGTATTTTAATACAAATTTATGGTTATGAGTAGCTTTGAGCAACATCTTCTCCAGAGAGTTTGATTTACTTACGGGGCTTGTGTGCGAGTTGTGTATTCTTTGAATTCACTGTCATGGATGGTGAAGTACGGCCTGAAATCACTGCAGTACTTCAGTGGTGAAATACAGCTGCAAGGTACAAGGAGGATGAGATTGATTTATGTACTCAGAGCAAACTGTCATCAAAGACACAAGCAAATCTAAAATTTGTAATGCTTTATCACACTCAGATCAATGAAGGTCCACTCAGCTGGAATCTTACACCAACTCCCTCAGCCATAGATAGAAAGCTCTACTACATTTACCTAACTAGGGCCAACACAGTTTCTGAAGATTCTGCTGGTGATGGTGCCATCACAACAAGTGGTTCTCCCAGCAGCACCAACTCCCAAAGCATCTGAATGTGGAAGAACACTGGACAGAAACACCTAAAAACAGATTGAGGTATTTTAATACATTTGACATCATAATACATATTTCTTCTGGTTCATAAAGGCGAAAAGAAGAAGTTTGTGGTAGTATTTTAATAGTAATTTGAAAAACAAAGTACTTTAGCAAATTGGAACATTTAATGAACTTACTTATTTATTGCCATTTCAGCCTGTATATTGGTGAAACTGTGTTTTAGCAAACTTTACAGAAAAAAAAAATTAAAACCAACACTGATACATGTTAGCTTACAAGCCATGAGATGTGTTAAGGAACTGCCATAAATCAGAAATATGTGGGAGTTCACAGCTAGGAATTAATCAGGCCAAGCTCCTACCTGAAAAGATCTACTTCATGAACAGTCGGTAAAGCCATGGAGATCTGAGCGTCTGCCTAAAAGACATCGCAATGCTTGGTTTTTAGTCATCAGAACACCTAGGTATTAAATGAAATGGTTTCCCTTAAATGCTTACAGACAGTAGAAAAGATATAGTCTAATTATTTATGTACTGCAGTATATAGTACATTATCTCCACAACTACCTCTGTGTTCTATGAGCAAGACATCTCCCAAGTCACTCCCCCTCCCTCCATTAACAGGCATGTGGCTTTCAGTCCAGAAAATATGTAAAATACTGAAGCTGTTTCAAGCAACTGCACATGAAGACACAGACAGATTGGTTTTATAAACATCTTCTGCAGCTAAAGACTTTTAAATCTGTATCCATCCTCAAAAAAACCCAAACGATCCAAACTTTAAAAGGATGTTCAGGTTAGTAATTGTGTCAGCCAACTATCTTCTTCCAGGACCTGGATATCTCTCCCTGTTCAGAGTTACTGGGTTAGAATATCCTTTCTATGAAGAATCCAAAGCTGGACTACTCCATTCAAAGTCCCAAAGATTGTGGATTTCATCATTATCATAGCATAGGATGATTTGCTACCCATCTTTTCTAACCAACAAGTTTAAAGAATGAAAGCAGCTCTCTAGTTTGGTCTGGGGCTATATACAATATCAGTATCTAATCACTACCTGGTGCATATTCTGTACTATCGCTGTTGTTCCAGGCTTGTCACGATATGTTGGAATCCGCAACTTGGAAAGAAAAAGAAAGATTTATTTTCCCTTGTACTGAATCCAGCAGACACTTAAAATGCTGACTTAGAGAAAATCTGTAATACTTTGAGAGGATGTACTACAGCACGATGCTTATTTACTCTAAAGAACTTCCCCCTACAGAATTTCCAATTGCAAACTGAATAATAGAATATGAAAATAATACTCCAGTTTAAAAAGAGACTATTGGTAAAGTAAGTCAAAACTGTCACTGTAATTTCAATAAAAATACCTCTAAATTTTGGAAAGAATGATCTGAAATAAGGTCTTGGGGGTTTAAGATGGTACAGAATTACTTTTAGAAAGAAATCTCTCCTAAAACATCAAGATGTTAAGGCAAGAGAGACTTACCAGAATCCAAATAGTCTGAACACGTGAGGCTTCTCTGGCCTCACAGTTTGCATCTGTATGTCTTGAGTACTACAAATTTAATCATAGTGGAAGCTGGTATGCACAAATGGATGTCATTTACACACAACACTTAGAACTGCCCAAGCAGTATAAAAACCAGGGACAATATCACTGGACAGTAATTATGGCTTTACTCAGTTCAGGAATGCAATTTCAGTTCTCATGGGTAAGAATTATTGATGACATAAATGCAGGCAATACCCAAAGAAGACATATCTGACACTCCTCATCACCCAGCATCCTGAACCATTCTATTAATTTCTGCTTTCAGTATACCTTCACAAACTTCTTTCTCTCCCTGGTGATGCACACATGTCTTTCCAAAAACTTGAGAGTATCTGCTGAGAGGGTACTTCTGGCTGTAACCTCCGACTTCATCAAATCCATTTAATTGCACTTCATATGGATTATGAAATTAATACAACTCCCAGAGGCCCAGTTCTTAATCACTGTTTAAACTCAACAGTTCTTCACTATGCCCTAGATACAACTTCTTTAATAGCTTTCTTCAGGCATATTTCATTGCCATTAAAAAATATAAACAGCACAAGCAATTATTTCTGGGGTGCGGGACAAAAGAGATTTTTACTTGTCAACTTTCAGGAAGGAGAATGATTTTCATTAATATATTTAATTTTCTTGACTGGAATTTAACTCTCAGTATTTTCAAGTGCTACTTTATGTTTGATTTGACAAACATAATTAGCACTAAAGTCTCCTAAAATACAAATTCCAGAGGGATAATACAGACACTGCAACTAGTAGTTGTATTGAAACATCACTTTTTAGTAACTACTAAAATTAAATATTAACCTAAGCACTATAAAAGATCCTCCCCTCCTCCCCTCAATTAAAGCACTTAATCAAGATCTCCCAGACCTTCACTGTGAGTGCTGTAAACATCCACTCCTGTTTGGAAGAACAGGACAATGAAAACAAGGCACAATGCAGTGAGGAACTGTACAGTGAAAGGTGGGGAAAACACCACCAGAAAAGAACAAGTGCAGGAGTCCTTACCTTCATTATAAGACCCATAAGAGGCAACTGCAGAACTTTCCCTGGAACTGGTGGTGGCCAACGATCAATGTCACTACAAACTGAAAGAAAAATACCAGAGTTTCTGCAAGCTATAAACCACGATCACAGAGTCACCTTTGTGCACACTGCAACTTTAAATTAGTGCTAATGATCCACAGCAGTTCTACTTGACTCTCAATTACACAAAAGGTTTACAGCCTCTTAGACATTATGTATTATTCCATTAGAACTACAAAGATTGTCATTTCAAGAAAACAGTCTTCTCTGGTCTTCCATTTTTTGTAGCAATGAGACTTAAAGTTAGTTAAAGAAATGTTATCTGAGAAGCCATGAAAGCACCTACTAAAAAAACTGGAAAAGAACAGCTCCATTTATGTATATTGGCCACTGCAGAACCAATGAACACCAGCAGTTAAGGAAAAAGCTGGTTTGTAGTTTGGCTAGAAAGTTTTCCAGCATTTTCTTGTAAACCATTATGAATATAATACATAATTCTCATAGCTTCTACAGAGCTTATTTTGCTCCTAATACAATTTCTCAAGAAAACAGGGGATTGAAAAATGCAATTCTTTCATGGTTTACACAAATTGTTGCTCAGTGAAAACACAAAAACATGAAAGTTGTATGGGGCAGGCACAGTACACAAAACAGAGTTCTTCCAGGCAAAGAGCAAATAACTTTTCTATTTGTCTTTCTCCAGCTCCTTCAGCTCGGCAGTGAGGCTGAGACACCTGTTACCAGCACTGCTCTGTCACTTTTTCCACTCGGTCAAAAAACAAACAAATCACACACACACAAAACCAAACCTCAAGCAAGATGACATCTGTACAGCTGCTTAGCAAAAGCTGTCAGACTGCCCAAAAGGACTTGGGTGGTGAAGAGTGCAAAGTAAGGATTGCCATCAGCTCCTTGTGCTCAACAGCTGGTCCTGAAACACACACGACCCTAGATGTGTTTCAGGAGGGACCTCCAACTCTCCCAGGGAAGATCCAGAATTCAATTAGCTCTGTTCAATGATCTAGAAGTGAAGCTAGTTTGCTAAAATTACAATCCTCTACCCTGCAAGAAGACAAAACCACAAACTAGAACATGACAGTGCTGTTTATTTCTCCAGAAGTATGTGACAGTGTTAGAGTTCAACATCACAGACCACTACCTGCTTCCAGGAAAGCTTCATTTTTCTCAAAGTATTCTGGTGCTATTTGCTTAAGCATGGTACGAAAGAGATGGACATAAGGCAGCTTGCTGATGAGGACCAGTGACTGGAATAAAGAGTAACAAAACAGATTTTCAGTCAACACTTGCCCTCAGTTCTACTGCACCTGTTACCTTCAGAAACACCAAGTGGGACTTCTCTCACACAGTCAAGCCAACCACACATCTGACTACAGGCAAACTGCAAACAAACAACTCCCAAAACTTCCCAACTTTTCATTTTAAACACAGACACAAAACTATCTCTTCTGACAGCAGAGCTGGAACAGAGCATAGCTGATGTAAAATTAGACCAATTTAATATAAATTAGCAACTAATTTAGTTAGAGAGTAAGACAGTTTTCCTGTTCCTCTGCAGTCACTGAAAAATAATTTCTCAATTAATATTTTCCTAAAAGAACTGAAATTACCTTCTGGAAATAGCCTCTTTTTAATGATTTGTCTCGAACTTGTCTGAAATACACATAGCCATAGTAATATGCTGAGTCCTTCTGCAAAAGAAAGGAAAGAATTCAATACAACCACCTGTTACTGCCCTCCTTTTTGAAGCATTCTGCATACAGTTTAAAAGCCTATCCCCCTGTGAGCTCCCAAGTTGATTAGATACAATAAACTAGAAGGATTACTGTGTTTATTAGCATTATCTTTTTTAGTAAGTACTTCAAAGAGAAAACATCATCATGGGGAAACAGCTGTGCTTTCTGGCTTTACTATTTTTATATCTACATTCTCCTGACACACTGTGAAACGAAAAACCAAAATAATTTCTTGAGGAATAAATCAACTTTTATAATTCTGCAAAGTAGCACTAAAAAAGATTTTAGCAGTTAAAAATCTTAAAGCCCTGACTTGAAGAGATAAAACCTAGTCTTTCAATGTAATAGTTTTACAAAAGATTCTTTGAATATTAAGGAAGTTGGCTGCCACACTTCAAAGACATCAGCTTTATCCTTCCCACAAACAGGAATTCAAGTATTTGCCCCATAAACAGAACTGAATTGAGTTTGAGAATCAGGCTCCCAGAGGGCTCACTATTCCCAACGGACATGATGAGAACAACTTTTGGCCACTACCTCTTTTGGGTAACTGCTCCAGCTTCAAAAAGCGAAGGGTGGAAACTGAGACAGACCAAATTGCTTGGAATTGTTCAAATTAAGTTATAAAGCACTTCATATTTCCACAACAGTAATGGTTCTTACAATTTGATCTACAGGTTCCTAGTCAATAACGAAATAGATTTGGGCTTCAATTTAATTCCTTGTAATCCAAAAATCCATACTAATAAAACAAAGAATAGTTAATGAAACTAATTATTATTATCATAATAATATGCTACCACAAACACGAGTTTTGACTTTCAGGACATCCAGTTCAGAGATTTTTCTTTTCAAACGCTATATTTAAAGGTGAAGACCCACAAATTAACATTACCCAAAAGAAATTGAACTTCATTTTTTCTCATTTCCAACCTTTAAGTAAACTGGTAGATCTCTATCCAATTGGTCCAGAAAACAACACAATGAGACTTTCCTTCCAGGAGACCGTCGGAATCTAAAACAAAATTGTGTGTCCCCAAGACAACCTACATGGGGAGAGAGATAAATGACAGACAGTATTCTCAGTTTAACATGAGCACTTGCTTACAGCCAAAGAGGTATCAGAGTTTTGGTTCATTTATCTTGCATTGCCCTTACAAATATTAATATATTTATAATTTTATGAGTGGTAAACTTGGCATCTTTGCCAACAGTAAATATACTGTCTGCAACAAGAAAAGTCACTGCCTCACAATGACTATCATGTCCTCAAACAGGTCAAATGGCTCTCTTCTCTACTGCCACTACCCATTTCACTGGCATGCCTGTATAGTTTTGATCATCTTAGCCATGTCATTCCTCTGCAACACGGCTGCACTTTACCTCTTTTTTTGATACCATACAGTTCATACAGAAGTCACACTGCAGGAGTGACATTATGCTGATCTGTAACTCCACAGGCAGGTCTAGGATTCATAATTTTGAAAGCTGCAAAGCTAATTGCTGAAAACTGAGTGAAATTGTGTAGGATTTCCCAGCAATATCCCCAAGGAGCAAAGTTTTCCTTCGTTTGTATCAAAATGAACTTCTTAGAGAAAAATGGAATAAATTCTCTGTGGAACTGTTTCACCAGACTTTAAAGTTCCATTTCATCTTCTCTTTCAGTCATCCCCATTCTGCTGCAACAAGAACAGACAGCCCAACCCCTGAGCCAGATGCACTGGCTGTGCAGAGTAACAGTGACACGCACAGAGCTCCCAGGTCTGAGCCTCAGAAGCCCTTGAAGCTGGAGACAGAAAGCCCCCATACACCAAGACAAAACCAAAAGTAGCAAAACATGGTGAGGTGGGACCATTCCATTCAAACAGGTAACAAGTGCTCAGCAAGGATGCAATGATAAGAAAAACCACAGCACATGCCAATACCACAGCACTAAATATTTGCTTCAACTTTTCAAAGCTTCTTCCTTTCATCCAAAGGAAAAAAGCCCTCACGAACTATTATAAAAACCTACACACAGAAGACCTAAATTACCCTTAATCATTACTATGTTGAAATATCATTCAGAATATGTCTTCTTATTTAACAAGCTCTTGCAGAGAATACAGATAAATGTCTATTCTTTTTTAAATTATCCATGCAGAGAAGGTAAAGCATTGTTTTAAAAATAACTGTACTGCAAAACTCAGCTTAAAACCACAAGTGTTGTGATCTAGTAGCTCATTAAATCAATTTTCTCCTCTAAATTCCCAGCCCCAAGTACTGACATAATATCTCTTTGTAGCATTAAGAGAAAAAAGTTGAATTAACCTTTTGAGCCATGAAAACCTGGGATGGGCTGACCTCAAATTTAGCTGCAAGCTAGTAACTTCCTTCACTGCTCTATTACATAAAGCTTTTCTTTTTATGCTAAGGCCTATGATGAAAAAATAAATCCTAACAGACAGGATACACTTCCAGCCTTGTGGAAGACAGGTTTTACACAGGTTATTCCCTCTACATCATTTGAAACTTAAGCCTACCAAGAATGATCAAGAACCAACAGTTCTTAATAGGGACATCATAAAAAGCAAAAAAGTGGAATTTTTCCCTGCTGAAAATAAAACCTCCTCACATATACCTATTCTGCCTGAAGTAGACTACTGCACTCTTATTTGAAAAAATACATTAAAAAAATTTAAGAAAACAAGCTTTGCTCCTAACACATGATTTTGTACCTTCAAGATACCTTTTAAAGACTAAAGATGCTTATCACCATTAACAGTGAGAGTAATTAGAAGATACAGTTAACTCCTTATTTCAGTAACAGCAAGAAGCTGTGCCTCTATTTGCATACAGAAGAGCAAGAACAGAAAAAATACCTTAATTTTAGTGACATTTAGACAAAGGAGAAAAACTAGCCAAAATACTTTGCAATATTACATAAGAGAGAGCTCACACACATTAAAGCACACATCTGCATCACCACCTATCCAAGCTGTCATACTGCAGAGCATCCAAAAGCACAGAGACACTGCAGTTACAGGCACAATGCTGGTCCTGCAAGTTTTGACTTCTGTATAGAAATAAATGTGAAAGGAAGTGTCTGAACTTCTGTAATTTCTTTTTGCAGGTGGTCCAACCCATCAGCCCCATGTCCCAATCTCTCGCTGGCAGCAGAAGAGCAGAAGTTTAGATTCAAGAAAAATTTAACAAGCAGGACCACACACAGCTACAGGCACAGCAGGAATGGAGAAGACAGCTAAGGTTTTCCTTTCACAACTGTTCTTTCTAATTGCTTTTGAATTAAAAGTCAGTTTCACTCTTACGAACTTAGAAAATATACATTTAGTCCTTTATGAGAAGAGGGTTCCATATACTTCCATTTGATTTATTAAATCCTTCATATTCCATGCCTACTCTCCTCTCTACAGTGACAATACTATTATTTTGTTTAAAAAGCAAGATTGAGATGTTCATTCTTTACTTGCCAAGTATTCTGAAACGTCTGCACAAATGTCATCTGGAAGGTCTTACACACTTACATAAACCAGAGAAGAATCCTCAGACCATACTGCAATGCAGACAGTTGCAGTTTTATACTTAACCTTAGCTGCAACATTTCTGTATTGCAATGTTAATTAAGATATATAAATAAGTATTTGATCTAAAGCCCAGAACACATCCTGTCAAATTCTTTTTTAACACAGTTTAGTCCAACAACAGACTACAGAGTGAAGAAAGCACTTACCCGAATTAGAATCTGGAAAAGACAAATAGCAAATATTGGTTTTCTAAAGGGTAGGGAAAAGAAAAGACAGCTGTTATATTTCCTGAGATATAATATATTTATATTTTCTAAGCTAAAACTAAATTATATGTAGCAACTATGACTTACCTCTTTATCTGTGAGTTTGGAATGTGGAGGATATATTACCTACAGGAAAAAAACAGTATTATTTTATTTGAAAATAAGCTGGGTATAAGCAATAAGTTTCCATCAAATATTTCAACAGTACAACACTCGAACACCTTCGTAGCTGTAGGACATTTTCAATTGTAAGCTATTAATATTATGTCTCAGTTCTTATCTTCATATGCTTTTAAGCTTTCTTGATCACCCATCTTTACAAGGTATTTTGGATGCCAGTTAGAGACCACACACATTCATTTAAAAACGTATATTCAGAGTGTATATTCTCAGTAGTTGAGATTTTTGGTGCAAAAGGTCTCAAAGGAGAGCAAGATTACATCTTTCAGATTTAACTTGTACATGCAAAATGCAGAAGATGATTACATTTCAAGTAAACACACGTTGCCTGAAATCTGTTGCAATCAAAAGTTAGGCTGGAGTAACCAAAATTCAACCACAAAACATGATCTATATTATTACCAGCTCCTGAAGGATGAACACTAGTCCCCAATGACAACTGTGGAAGCTCAAGGAATAAACTCAAAATCATGGCTTTTTGTACTTACAGAAAAACAAATAGATCGTGTAGTAAGCTTGCACAACACAGAAATCAAAAATGATGCAACACAACTAAGATGCAGAAGCACAATTATTTCAGAAAAAAAAGGATGTACAAAACCAGTGATTACACAAGCAGGTGGGAAAAGAATATACAGGAAAGAGGACAAACCTCTGACACCTAAATTTCACCCAAAAAGGTCCTCAAAACAACCCACAACCCACTCCAAAACTCCTGAAATGCTTGGCTAGCTTATAAGCAGAGGAAATTTGACATAAATTCCAGGATTATGTTTCAAAGAAGGTTTTAGGGCTTCCAAAGATGGGACCCAGTTGAAGAGCAGAATTCAGTGCAGGAACAGTAGCTTCATGCAGTCCTCATTCTACCATACAGCTAACATCCCATTATCTCATTTAATCTTGTTCTACTAAATGTAAGTAAATTTATTTCCTGGTAACACAACACTATCCTACTCTATAGAAAACAACAGATATACCCACTGGCTGATCTCTGACTAAGCACCTTTCTGTCCTGCAGCCATAAAATCTCCAGTGCATTTTTTTCCCCTCAGTCTCCCATCAAATGATGTCCAGCTGTGTAAGACATGATCAGCACAACTGAAGCTGAAAGCAGACACCAGTGCAACACCTGCATTCTGCATGTAGTAAACTTCTCACCGTCTCTTCTCCAATTGTTAATACTTTCCTTTGCTATCTTATGCTAAACAGCTGTACACTAAATGTAACATTCAGAAGCTGAATGATGCAGAATTATCCACATTTAGTGAGAAGACTGGCATACAGACTTGAATTCATACTCATTCTCCTCAGTAGCAGGTGTTTCTTCCCAGAATTCCTACATAAACTGAAGCTAATTTTTCTTTCTGGGGAAAAAAAATCACCAAAAACAACAAAACAGGCCTTAGATCTGTAGACATTTTAAGTCTCATTTTATGCATCCAGTTAAATTAATGTGACTATCAACTAAGAAGTCTCAGCCAAGACACAGGCTGTGCTTCCTTCAGCCACTGAGCACAACAGCTGCCCAAGTCACAGGTTATACAGAAACGTTTGTCTTTGTTGTTAACACCGCCTTAAAACATCAAGGGAAGAGAATTCAGATAATTAACACAGTATCCTGGCTTTATCTGCTTTTCTTTGTGGCCAACAGTTATGTATTTTACATACTGTAATAGCCTGCTTGAATTTTAGGCCAGTATGCAATGCACTTACGCTGGCACCCCTTTAAGGCAAGAGAAAGAGAAAGAAAAAGACACTTTCCCTGCAGACCAAGAGTTTGCTGCACAGTCACATGGTGAACAGGGTGAAATAGGATGTGAAACTGATCCGAACAGTAATTCTTCTCTCCTTTTCCCAGCACTGTGAGCTCCCCGTGCCCTCCCCAAGCAGTGCCACATCTGTCCCTGCCCGTGCCCTCCCCAGGCAGTGCCACAGCTTCCCTGCCTGTTGCACAGAGGGCACAACCGGGAGTCGCAGCCGCAGCTGTGACACTGCCAGGGGCTGGCATCCAGCTTGCGCTGAAGGAAAACGCTTCAAACCCGTAGAGAACCTTCTCGCACACCTCAGCGACCTGGAGAACGCTGTTAATCATGAAGATCACTCACATTCTCCTTATTATCACGGTTTTTAACACCTAGATACCATAGAAATCAGTACTATTCGTACGCAAATCTCGGGAGGCGATACAAACCATTTAAAAGCGCTCACTGCCAGCACAAGCAGCACCATGAGAAGGGCTGCCCGAAAACCCCCAGCCTCACCCGGGACAGCCGAGCCGGTTTACCGGGGCACTGCCCCGCTCGCCGCTCCGGGGCTCCGCACAACCACGCTTCCTCCAGCACGGCCGAGCTTCCCCCGCCTCTGTGCAACACCGGGGCCAGAGGAAGCGCCCGATTCCGGCGGGGCCCCGCCGCAGCCCGCAGGACGAGCGGTGCCCCCCGCCCGCCGCCACACGTACCTCCACGGCCTGGCCCAGCTCCAGGTCGAAGCCCACCACGCACACGCAGTGCAGCCAGGCTGAGAAGCGGTCCCAGGGCAGCAACGACAGGCACTGGTCGGGACTTTCCGGCTCCGCATCCTCCGCGACCATCTCGGCACCGCCCGGCCCCGGCTCCGGGCCCCGCTCCCGCCGCGACATGGCCCCGACCCCGGCCCCGCCGCGCGGAGTCAGGTGACTCGCGTCGCCCCGCCCACTCCCCTCGGAGCCGCTCGGAGTGGGAGGGGCCAAGCGGGCACGGAGGGGAGGCCAAACCATTCCTGCGGGGAGAGGGGGGGTGGTAGGGGCCGTAGGGGGGGAGCGCCCTCGCGCGGCCCGCCCGGGAAGGGCTGCGGTGCGCTCGGCTCGGCCCGGCCCGGCCCGGCCCGGCCCCTCCAGGCGCGCACAGGGCGGGCGGAGCTGGTCGGGCGGGGAAAGCGGCTCCTCTCTCGAGGCTGCGGACACCGCACCTGGCCCCGGGGAGCCCGCCCCATCGGTGCTTAGCGGGGCGCTCGCGAGGGCAGTTCTGCAGGCAACGGATCACTCAGCTTTCACTGGTCTTTGACAGGTCAGTGACAGCACCTGCTGGGGGCCGCCGTGGCCGCCGAGTAATTAACAGGCGTGTCTCCGTCGTGAGCTATGCACCGCTGGGCACGGCACGGGAGGGAGATGGAAATACCCCTCTCGCTGATGGCTGGACAGCTTCACCCTCACAGGAAATGGGGATGATAATAAAAAAAGCATCCAAATCTCTTAAACCCTCTTTTATTGCCTTAGCCAAAGCCCAAGCTCTTTAATAATGTAAGAGCTTTCAAATATTCTTTTAGCACAGTCCAAAAGCTATTTATATTTCATTATGAAACATTTCGTAGAGTTAAAAGTGCTAAATAGCTACTTTATTTAACAAAAAAGAAAAAAAAGAAAAATAAAATATGCATTCACCTCCCAAAATCTCCTGATGTCTTTTAATTTAATTAATCACACTAGACTTTTGGTTGACTGCTACTAGAACAGCTTCAGCAGCAGTTAAGTGTAGATGAGCTGCTACCGGAATCACTACCTGCCATTTTTTCTCCAGAACAGGAGTTGCAAATACTAAAACCAAGATAATACATCTATACATACTTAAAAGAAAATGTAGGACTCCTTAGATGCACTGTTTCCTTAAGGCCCATTAACAACATTTGTTTATCTATCAAAAGCAAACAGCTAGAAATTAAAGTATGCTTTGATCATTGGAGTAATTTTCTAGACAAAAGATGAACAAACATATAACTCAGACAAAATTATAACACACAAAATTATCATGGTAATAACTTGAGATACAGCGGCCTTCAGTTATCTAAACCATAAGTAGCAAAGTGAATGTTAGATACAAACTGAGATAGGAATGGGGTTCTGCAGTGTGCAGCCTCGGGCAGGGCTCTGTGGGAAGGTTCTTGCTGCCTCCAGCTGCTTCAGGTATTTTACAGTGATACCATGCAAGACTCACAGATTTTTCAACTCCAAAATTCTGTAGAAGATTACTCTTGATAAAAAGACATGACTAAGACTGAGCTTAATCAAGTTCAACTCAGTGCAATGAGTCTCAGTGGAATTTAATTTGCTGTTTCCATTTAAGAACTTAAATGGCCTGGCCAAAAGCTTTTATCACTTGGTTTAAGAAAAGATTTCATGTCACTGCCTCTTATAAGCCTTCCCTTGTTTATATTCTTGCTGTCATGGGCAAACCAAATTTTTTAGCTATTATCATCATGCATGTCCTTCTAGTTTTTGCTGGTCCCTTCTTAAATTTCCATGTGAATAAAAAACTGTAAGTTTATCTATGTGAAATAAGAATATAGTACTTAGTAAGAGTGATACATTTTATTAAGTAAATTAATTCTAACGGATGCTTAACAAATAATCTTTTGGCAGAAGAAAGTTAAGAGAACAGACATGGGATCCCTGATAAAAAAGGTACAGAAGAAAGAATTCTTACCTACTGGAGATATTCCCAATAAACAGTAATTCAAAAAGATTTTCACTTAGCCATTTTAAATATATTTTAGTTTTGATAAAATGTGATTATCTCCTTCAGTTGAGAAAGAAAAATATTTCTGCATGTATTGTAACATTTAGAAACATCTGAGTTCCTTCTTCAAGAAGCATCAATGCAGGACAAAAGCCAGACTTCAGAGTTGGGAACCACCTAACTGAGAGCATTTTCATATAACTTGCAATAAAACCTCATAAAACACCAGGGCTCTGCATATGGAATGTGCCCTTACAAATCTCCAGGAACCCTGCCTTGTTTTGCAGAAATACAGCCATCTGTTAATATCTGAAAGGGTTTGGACAAGAGACACTGCTAGAAAAAGCATGCCCTTGATGTCAGTTGCTGGAATAAAAATGAGGAAAGGCCTATGTGGGACAGCTGGGTTCTAAAGATCCATAACTGCTCAGTGTTTGAGCCTGCCTTGCTTTCTCCCATGCTCTATCTTGCTCCTGCAGCTGCGATCTCCCGGCGCTGGCCTGCGTCTCTCAGCAGGATGGTTTCTATCAGGTAGCAGCAAATGTTGTGTTGGCTGCTGGCTGGCCAGGCTCCATCAGCTTCAGCAGGGAGTGACTGTGCAGACTGCTCACATCCACAGAGAAACACCAAAGAACTGCATAAACATCATCTGCTCATCTCATCTTCCACTCCATCCCCCGCCTTGAGATTTCAGTTTAAAGCAGTATTTTATTTGTATTTGAAAATTATATTTGGTCTAATAAATACATTCAGTTAAAACAAATAAACACATGCACAAAAAAAAGTCGTAATTATTTTTAAAGCATTTTTTCCATTTTTCAAACAGCCACAGAAAACATCAAATATTTCAAAAAGTCAATATTAATATTGACTGCTAAATTGATATATTAGTAGAAAAACAAATATGAGCTGGTCACATGATGACTATGGTCTGCTAAAATGATAAAGCAGTGAAAATGCCAGATATTTCAACTTGCCTGATTTAATTTGAAATGAAAAAACACTGCATGTAAAATTAACTATGTATTAGTACAACATGTATTAATGGTATGCATGTTACATTATACTTATGAATATATACCAAATACACGTATTATCAACATACTATGCAATGTACATTGTATATATAAACAGATAGGATATATAGCACATAATAAATAACAGATTTTAAATAATTGTATAAAACACTCATATTTATTACATAATCTAAATTGAATAGTATATTCAGTATATGCTCACTACATATATTACATTAATGTAAATATTATGTTGGTAAGACACTCATTTGTATACTGGATAAAAGTATCCTTTTTTAATACAAACCAGAAATAGGAGCAGGGAAGGATCTGAAAGAAAATGGAATAAATGGAGAACCTACCTGACAAGAGAGAATTAAACTGGTAGAATTGCCTATTCTCTCAAAATTAATGCTGAAAGATAATGCAATTATTTACATAACCAGTTAGAGAGTTAAAAGATCACAAATGGAAAATAAGTCTGAAACTAAAGAACCATAATATCACTAAAATAAAAATGTGTAACTCTTCACTAAATCTGGGGTGATAATTAGAACCAATTTTTTTAACACTGGAGAAAACTTCTCTGATACATTTCCTTACTTTTGATAGCTTGGCTCAGAATGTTTCAGAAGCCAAAATCTAGACGTTTTTCAGGTATGCACAGCCTCTATCACAGCTGCATTTTATCCTCCTGAAACAGACACCAGCTCTTTAGGGGATAAATGTGACAGTGACAGTCTCCTAAAGAGCTCCCTTTCCCTTATCCAAGATGGCTATGGAGCAGGCTCTTTCTGCCCTCAGCCATGACGGCTATCATAACATTTTCATGACTTCCTGCCCAGAAGAAGGAGGGACAGAGTTGGCTCCTGTTGCCCTTACCTAACATGGCTGCGAGGTGCTCTGCTTGCTTCAGCTGTGTGACAGCGTTCTCAGAAACGAAGCAGGAGCAGGAGCTGACACTTCCTCCCTCCTCCTCCCCTTTCTCCTCCTCCAAGCACAGCACAGCAGCCAAGCGCTTCACACACAACTCCTCACCCACCTGTTGCTTTCCACAGTTCTGGGACGGACACTTTCTGGTAAGCAGCAGGCACCTCATAAAATACCCATACAATAATTGTATCCTCATTTCAGAATGCAACTGCTTTCTGTATTTTCATCTTAGCCTTTGACTCTGCCCCTGATAACTTCTGAACTCATCAGGCAATTTGAAATAGGAGCTGAAAAGCCTAAGGGATAACTACACCCACGCAGCTCCACTGAGAGCTGGCACTCATGCAGAGAAGGAAGGGTCAAATTAATGTCCTCGATGAGCAGTGGGTACAGCTCAGCTGTTACATGAGCCATTTGGCAGTGCCAAAGAGAACTAGAAAGGCACATACCATTGCCATCTTTCTTTACTTTTCTCATACCATTGCGTGAGCCTGTCACAGTGGGATTTCTCCAGGGGTGAAGAAGGGTTCAGGAGAACATAATATGCTAGTTTAAATGACACAGTTATATTGTATTATTATGTTATTATAAATACCTAGAACATCAGAGAAATGTACCCACTGCTCAGTTTATTATTTTACCTGATTCTCTTAGGCCCTGTAGATGTTAATGGATCTTTTTCATCTCTAATTTTACTTCCAGTCTCCTCTCTCCATTAAACATGCACACAAAAATATAAAAAATGCTCTCAGAAACAATCTTTTCATTCCAACACCTGTAATACCCTTTGTCCCCATTTTTTTACACTTTGCAATTCTGAAGTGCTCTCAATTATTTCTACTTTTGCAACTCATTCCCTCAAATGGAATTCCTAATGGACCTAAATTTATTCTCACTTTCTCCATCTTCTTTTGATACCTTTCTTTCTCCTTCTGATTAGTTATGGCACCTTGTGTGCTGTAAGCAACAGCCACATTGAATTTCCACTTATTAAAAAATTAGTAAGAGCAAATTATGATTATATTTATCAGAGTAGTACAATCTCATAAGCTGATGAAAGCCATGAAGTGACGTGCCAGATTTTTTTTTTCCCTGTCAGGAGATTTAAAACGAATAAACAGTTCTAAACAGTCCACCTATCAGTTGTTTGTTTTTGTCTTCACAAAATCAGACTTGTCTTTAATCTTGGATTTCATTTCTCTGTTTCAAACACAGGTGCTACAGCCTGGTTTTGCTGTTGTTTTCTCACTGGATTGTTGGAAAAAAACTAGTCTGTCATGAATCAACCTCCCTTCCCCAAATCACAGTGCAGTCAAAAAGAAAGGAAAAAAAATGAAGACAGCCCTGAGATTTTACTGTCCTACAACTAAGAACGCTTTGTATCATACACTGCACTGCCTTACCTTGACTGCTGCTTTTCCCCTCATCCACTGCTGAAGTGCCTGGCCCAGCCACACTCCTGTACTCCACGGCTGCCAGCTCTTTCTGACATTTCCCATATCCCTAATCCTAACACCCTGTCACTAGGTAATTATAGTGCTGGCATGACCCCAACATCTATCTTACATCAACAATTCCCACTTGTTTGCTTTACAGGGAATGACGGAATTAAAAATGTATTTGGACTGGAGAGACTCGTTAGGCACAAGATGACCTTGACAAATGACCTTTCCTTGGCTTCTAGAAAACAGGCATAAATATGACCTTGGATGATGCTCCATGGCGTACTGAAGGAAGACACAGCAGTGACCCCACCTCAGTCCTGTCCCTGCAGCCAGTGCTCCAGGAGACCCCCTGCTCCAGCTGCCAACCTGCAACAAGACACAGCAAACATGGCTAGCATTCCTCCGGCCCCAGGACACATCACCCCACACCGCGGCTCCTGAGCTTTTAAACTTGGATCATAAAACCACCAGAGGCACACAGCGAAAGCAGGAGGATGTTCAGGAGACTCCTGCCGTTTCACATGCAAACTCTGCTGAGAACGTGTCAGCCCAGCTCCTCCTCTGAGCTCCACCCTTTCATAGAATCACAAAATATTCTGAGTTGGAATCAGATCATCGAGTCCAACTTCTGGCCCTGCACACGGTGCCCCGGAAATCCCACCATGTGCCTGAGAGCGTTGTCCAAAAGGTTTGTGAACTGGCAGTCTTGGGGCCATGACCACTTCCCTGGGGAGCCTATTCCAGGGCTCGACCACCCTCTGCGTGAAAAGCCTTCTCCTATAATCCTAACCTCCCCTGACACAACTTCGGGCTATTCCCTCCCCTTATTTATAAGAGCTGACGGGCCCCGCTCGCCCCCTCCCTCCCAGAGCGGAGAACAGCGAGGGCAAAGCGACGGCACAGGGCCGGGGCTCACTCACCTCAGCGTCCTGCCCCGTGCTAGCACGTCCCAGCCGTGCCCCTCCGGGAGGAACTCCAACCCTCTTCCCTCATCCTTCTCTTCTCCCGGCCCACCCTGCCGCCCCCTCCCGCGCGCCCGGAGCGGGGCGTGGCCCGCCCGTGCCGCAGCCTCACCGCCCGCAAGGCGCATGCGCGAGGCCAGCCGGTGCGCACGCTGCCCGCCCCCGGCCCCGCCCCGCCCCGGCCCCGCCGCCGCGGCCACACCGGGAAGGGCTCCAGGCGCTATGGCGGCGGCTGCGCGCAAGGTAAGGGGGGAGCGGGGCGCGTCCTGTGCCGCCCGCGGGGCCGAGGAGACGCGGGGGGACGCGCTGAGGGAGGCGCCTGACCCGGTTTGTTTTGGGCCCCGCAGGTTGGAGGAAACTTCCTGCGACCGGTGGCCTCCTGAGCGGCAGAGCGACCGAGCGGGAGCGCCCGGGCCCGGCCGCCAGGCCTCTCCCGCCGCCGGGGCAGCGGAGCCGCACTGGGCGGGCGGAGAGCGCGGGGGTGCGCAGCGGGCCCGCCTCATGCGCAGTCACCTGCGGAGGGGCTGAGCGGAGCCGCCGCCGCCGCGCCCCGCGCCGGGGGCTCCTGGCGGGCACTTCCCGGGGCAGCCCCCGCTGCCCGCCCCTGCGGAGCCGCCGCCGAGGGACGCACGCCGACCCCGCCGCCAGCCGGAGCCACCGCCGGGGAGCGACCTGTCAGGGCACCTCGCAGGCCGGCCCCGAGAACCCTTCCCACGCGTTGGTTTGTCCCCGGGAGAAGGCGAGTTGGGAGCCTCTCCATGCCTTATCAAGTTCCTTATCTGAGCGGCTCCCAGAAGCTGTAGAGCAGTTCAGCTTTATCTGGTGTAAGGGAGAAAAACAGTGTAGCTCTCGAACTCCATCCTATATCGAGGACCACCTATTCTGCTGGGATTTAACACATGAAGATGGTGAAATGCGGATTGCTGGGTGAACCATTAGGTCTCTGTTGTGGAACGAGGGCTTTGTATTGGCCTTCCAGTTCCTGATCTGTGCCGTGTGTGAGAGGACGCTAATCTTTCTCCTTCATCCCCCTTCCCTAAACCTTTCCTTGCTTCCATGTTGCATTGGTCAGACTTTTGGTCAGTGTTGTTTACGGAAGGGGGGGTGAAGAAGGCAGTTGAGGTTACAAACAAAAGTACTTGTATGACTCATCTACTTGGATTTAAGACATTGTATCCTTCTTTCACGGGGCCTTTGCTTCTCTCTGAAGGACTCAGATGCTTTTTCCTGTTCTTCCAGAGGAGGATGGATTGAAAGTTGTACGTTTTAGACTTTTTTTGGGCCACTGCTGATATTATTAAAAGACATAATGGGACTTTTTCACTGGATTATTGCCAGAATTAGTTTACACACTGAAACAATGAGTTGTTAGGCCTCTGATGATAATATTTGTCCTGCTTTAATATAAAGTTGCTGTGGAGGTGTTTTTAAAATTGTGGAGGACAGTCTGCATCAGAAGAGGCTCTCTTCATCTCTGGTTGGTGTGGCAACCACAATCTGTCCTCGATGCCTTCAGCCTTGGCCATCTTCACTTGCCGCCCGAACTCCCACCCGTTTCAGGAGCGTCATGTCTACCTGGATGAGCCTGTCAAGATCGGCCGCTCCGTGGCTCGCTGCCGGCCAGCCCAGAACAATGCCACGTTTGACTGCAAGGTGCTGTCCAGGAACCATGCTCTTGTCTGGTTTGATCACAAGACAGGCAAGGTAAGATGTTCACTTAAAAACACTGAAACTGCACATTTGTTCCAGCAAGTCCCTGTAGATTGTGGATCACTCTGGTTTTGCTGTCGTAAGTTGCATAGGGCAGGAGTAAGATTTGTTTTAAAGCGGTAACTTTCCAGGTAAGTTGGTAATTTCTTACTAAGCAGAAACTTTGGATATTATGAAAAGTATATGAAACTAACAGTTGAAAAGGGTTAGTTGAAAGGCTTGCATGTGTCTTATTTATTACTGGAAATAGGTGATTTTGAGGTGAGACGTGTGAATGTGAAAGCACATTGTATCGATATAGTGGTGTCATAGTATTTTTTTCAAATGCGGAGAAATTACTGTTTTATTGGTGTGTGAAAATTGATTGTGAAGAGCGTTGAAAAAGGGATTTTAGAAAGATACTGTTCTTGTTTGGCACTCTTCCTACTTGTCCTTTTGAAATTTTGTCAAGTATTTTGTTTGGTTCCAATAGGAGGTTTACTACTGGCAACAGGAGTGTAATGGATGGTATTCATGGTATAGTCTTATTGTTAGTGAAAATGGTTTTAAAATACGTCGTGTATTCTTAACTGTTCCTCTCTCAAGTCTGGCCGTCTTGTTAAGCAAAATTGAGGGGTCCTGTAGTGCATGTTTTGTCCACTAGGGATTGAACTGGGACAAGTAAAGTTGTTTTACTTAATGACTGTCACGTTAATTTTAAATATCCAGTGAAAAATAACAAAGGGCAGACTGCAGTTGCTCAGCACTGTATTCTTTTTCCAAATCTATTGATGTTATGCTCTAGAACTTAACATATTCGAAGTCAGGTGGTTTTTAGCTTCACACCAAGTCCTCCTATGAAATGCAGTCAGTGTAGCTCTGGATTTTAAGCAAAATATGGTCTGTAACTCATGCAGATTTTTTCAGTAGTATGACACAGCATGAGGAACAGTACAACGCAGTACAAGTTCTTAAACCTTCCATTGTTAACTATCCTATATTATGCAATACTTGGACGTGATGGGACAAGACAAGCATTTAATTTCTTAAGGCTGGATTATGGCTTTCAAGTTACCTGCAGGTAATTGTGCAAACGGCTATCTGTATTAAACGTTTAATTAAGCATCTTGCTTTGGCTCTCCTGTGTATGTGATGTGCATTCTTGGATTCTAGAAAACTTAACTGCTTGAAATACTTTCAGTGTAGTCTTTAACCTTTCTTGTTTGATTCAACAAAGTAAAATGTTCTGATTTATTGTGCTGTTTTTAAATTACAAAGCATTATGCATATAGCTTTTTATCAACATTTCTTACGACTTACAAAGACTTTAAGACCCCCATGTGCTCTATTATGGTTACAAATATGGTCTGTCATTTTCAGGATGGTCAATATGAGAAAGCACTGAGTGTTGAGCAAGTCTGATAGACAAGCTTCAAAAACGATCAACTATGAGAATTTTTGTTTGTTTTTAAATTTCAGTTAGCTTTGGCTTCTCTAATATAGGTAAAAAAATTGTATCCTTACTCATTTATCTGTTTAAAAATAGCAGCTTAGTAGTAGTAGTAGTTAAAAGGATTGTATTTGATAGTTCTTGAGATAACATCATGTGACAGTTTGACAGAGGTCTGATGAAGATTGCTAAGGTGGGCATCTGTAGCCATAGTAAACATCTAAAGAATGGCTTTGTGATCATGTCCTGGAATCCACTCCTATTGCATGTTAGATGTGGTGTTGTGAAAGGTTTAAAGCGCAGGTATAGCAGTGAGGAGAATTTCAGATTCTGTGCTTGTTTGTTGGCTGTATGGACTGGCTTTTGAGCTGGTGGAGTATCGGAATGGTAAATTGTGAGACGATGGGGAAATGCACCATTAGAGATAACAGGTATCAAATGCTGTTGTGAAAAGGCAGGTAGAAGATACTGATAAATACAGGCTTGATCTTGAATTACAAGAACTGCTTAAAAAAATTCTGTGGTGTTTTCAAAATGCAAAGAAAAACATGCCAGAACATTTACGTGCAGGAACATCTATTATCATTGTTTACATAACTGCTAATAAGCACATCTCATTTAGGAAATTGTCATTATCCTATCAATGACCTATATTTAAACCTGCACAAATTCTCTTTGTCACAGTATTTGTAGGCATTTCTTAGAACCTTATATATAGGACATTCATCAATTCTGGATTTTTCAAAAGATAAAAGACCTTCAAATGTTAATTTAGTAATGAGAAAAACCTTCAGCCCTTTCAAAATAGTTTGTTAATGATCTAGGACTACAGTTTCATAAGCTGTGGACTTTGGCAATACCAGTTTCGGGCATTACCAGTCACTCAGTCCAGGCTCTGTTGCCTCTTGAGCTGCCTTTCAGTTACACTTTATTACTCTTCTTTTTTTTTTTTTTTTTTTTTTCATGAGGGCTTGGAGTTTTATTTTGTTTAGTGAATCATGTGAGTGATCCTGTTTACTACATAGTCTGTAAACAATTTTGTCAGTATTATCTGTAAATAGGGGTGGAACCTGAAGAGAGGGAGCATTAGTAAGCTATATCAAGGAAAGTAGCACAGAATTTTTTTTCCTAAGGCAGAGGAAGGTATAAGTTGAAATTTGTTGCATAAGTAGACCAAGCTGAAGATAACATGTTACTTACAGTTGAAAGATGTGAATGTTTATTTTGTATAAAGGCACTTTAATTATGCATGGAAAAAGTTATTTGCCCAGGGAGATAATGTCTATGTAACACTGGCATTATTAAGGTTGAAAATAGAATGAGTTTTCAAGATCACCAATACATAGCAGTTAAAAGAAGGTACTTAAAGCTAGGTTTGCTTTTTAAAATATTTTAAACATAATATGTAAGCCTAAATATGTGTATGATAAAGGTGGAAGGAGATGGTGGTGGGATTATCTGTACTTGGACTTTTTCTGTGCATTGTAATATTTTTAAAGACCACTGGTGCAATGCCTCTTCCTATGTTTGTAGATACAGCATAATAACTCCTAGTTAACTAGTGGATTTTCCATGCAGCGATAACATTAGAATATTATAATTAGAATTCATTTTGGTTTTATTTTTTTTAGTAATTACAAGTTAATGAATCTGGGTTTTTTTAGAGGTGCCTGAAAAAGTGACTCACTAGATACGTAGGATGTCGATGTTGTGCTGAGTATGGAGTGTTCCAAAAAGTGTGAATCAAAGCAAAAGAAAAAGTGGGCTATACTTCAGAAAATCTAAATGCGTTCAGCTCGAATCTCACTGCATATGAGAATAAACTCTTAAAAATAGTGTAACTGAGATAATCTTAAGCTTGTTTTTTTGGGTTTTATTTTCATTTCTAAAAATAAACAAGTGGAAGACCTTTGAGAATTTGTATGTGACTTCCAGGCTTCTGACAGATGTAGAAGCTTTTAGTAGAAACCTGAAGCTTCCTAACAGATATCCAGGCTTTCAAAATCTGGAATTATTCAGTGCCTGATGTTGTTGTGTTGCTATTATAAGTACCTTTTATAGGGAGTTCTTTGCCACAGTTTACCAAAGATTCTGAGAAACTGTGAAAAATAAAGTGTTCTCTTAGATCAAAAGAACCCCAAAGAACTGGTCATTTTTAATAAGTGAAAAAAAAAAGTGTAGGCACAAGTTGATGCGTTAATGGTAGCTAATCCTGCTGTTTTCATTTAATTCAGAGTGGATATGAATTGCATTGAGCGCATTCATATCTTGGTGATCCAAATGCTAACTACTATATTGAAATCCATAATCCCTGTAATAGTAAATGAAATTCATCAAAGTTGTGCATTATGACTTGTAGACTTAAAATATGTGAGATAAAAATACTGCAAAATACTTAAAAAAAACTAACACAAAACAGATTTCCGCCCCCCCGAAAAAATTCAAGAAGAAAACCCAAACCCAACCAATCATACCAAACCCCAACAACTCAAAACAGCCAGCCCAAAGGCACAGCCAGTTTAACGTGATCTGAAGGACACAGAGAAGTTTACTTTGGTCTGTTTGGGATGGCACCAAGCCTGGGAGTGTTGCTGTGGTGGGGCTGAGTTGATCTGCTCAAGGGCAGGGCTGCCCCCAACACGGACCTGCTGTGCTGGGTGAATGGGCAGGCAGGGGCCTCAGGACAAACACGGGGCTGCACCTGGAAGGGAAGAACCCCTTGCAGCTTGTTAGACCCTGTCTAGCATACTGCATTTCATTTTGGACCACTAATGCAAGAAATACATTGACAAACAGGAGTTGAGATTAGATAGTCTTTTTCTGCTGTATTGTACTAGGGAGTAAAGTAAATTGATATGAAAAAAAGCAAACAAAATTAGTAAAGAGGAAATATGTTACTCAATATTACGTAAAATGTTTTGTGGATATCAAGAACTTGGCATGATTCAGGAAAGCACAGAACATTTTCTTTGGATATTCTGTTTGTTCAGAAGTATTTTAGTAAATTTGTCTTAAAAAACTAAGTGGGATATTAGAATTGTGGGGTTTTGGTGGGAATTTTTTTTCCTGCTGCTTCCAGGAGAGAATCCTGTGTGCTACTCTGACCTGTTTAGTGCTGATCTATGTAAAGTGTGTTTAGTTCCCCATGTAACAGTAGCACTTATTTTGATAGATACCATGTCTGTTATTTGTTTTTTCCTCTATTATATCTTTTCAACTTTCTGTTAGGGTTGTTGTCCGAGAGATGAACAAATGTTTTATTTTTCAGTACTCTTGATGTTGCTGTATGCTTACAGTCTGCAGTGGAGACACTGTCTTCAAAACATTGAATGTTTCCAAGTGCCCTGGGGGACTGACCTGGGATTTGCTGTAATGCACTAAGGTGAAACTCCAGTGCTTAGGTACTTCTGGTAAGAAGTTAATGTCAGGCAGCCCTCACATACACCTGTTAATATTTTTATGTAAGTGCTTTTCACCCTGAATGAACCATCCAATTTTGTACTGATATGATCATGAGAATAGTATGGGGTAGGGAGCTCTTGCTTTTGACCAAGTTCAGCCCCATGGTTTTAGGAGCTGGTGTAGGAGTGCAGGCAGCCATTTATAGTAGAGGTAAGGCAGTGCTGACAAGGATTTCCCTGCAGAGATACCATCTAGAGCCACTGCTGCAGAGTTAATACTGTAATTCTTGGAGCTGATCCATTGCAGTCATGCTGCATCTATCCTGAGCCAGGAACACCAACACATTGATTAGGCTTTAAAAACAAACAAAAATCCCTTTTGTATTTGCAGTGAATTTTTACAAACCTCAAATGAATCAGGTTACTTAGCTGGAATGAAAGCCAGTAAATGTGTTTTCCTTAGATCTCTTATGGGATTGTTTGGGTTTGCTCCTGGTCCCAGGCTTATAAATGCAGAACCTTACTTTTCTACATTTTCATTATATAAAGTTGTTCTTGATTTTTACTTTTTTATATGTTAGTTGGGCAATCCAGTGATCCTTTGCAGGTGGATTTACATGGCACCGGAGAAATACTTTGTTTTAGGTTTATTTTCTCATTTTTCTTAATGTGACAGCCTCATTTGCTTATTTATCTAATGAAAGTAATTGAATTTATGTATGCTGTAAAGGGCCATGTGGGTGAGGAGTGTCTGTGTCACTGTGTTCTACTTTGGTTGTGTTGATTTGAGTCTGATCTAGCTAGAATTCTGCAAAATGTGTCGATACATACTCAGCTGTTTTGTTGCATTTGGATTTTGTAATTTCTTTTAATAGATAACATAAAGTGAAAATGATGAGTGTTTTTGGAACCAGGACAGTGAAAAGGAAGCAAGAATGCTGTCTCCATCCCTACAGCTAGCAATTTTACACTCTATTGCTACTAAATTATTTGACTATTTGTTGTCTCTGGATTTTCTTTTCAATCGCATCAATACTTGCTTCCTGTTAATGTTCACTTGCAGAGAGTTTGGATTATCCAAGAGCTCTGAATTTTGCTAGATCTTGCTGTGACCATGCCATAATTTTCCCAATTTGTCTGTCTTTTCCAGAAACGTTTCTGCTTGTGGCAGAATTTTTGGAAAAAGGCTCAGCATTGTCACATTTTTGTTGAATATAGACAAGGTTTTTTTTCAGCCTGCTCTAGGAGTAGGAACATCAGGCAGAGAGATGGGTTGGACTATACCCATCTTGCAAGAAGACATATCTCTCTGCCAGAGGCCCAGAACAGTTTCCTCCTTGAAAAGGAAAATCATTGTGCTGGAGCCAGACAATTAATTGGATACAATTTTCCTGTTGTGTTGTACCAGACTTGTATGTGATTGAGCAATGCCTTAGAGTTTATTTCAGTCTTGAGAAAGTATAAATAAATTATGAACTTCCAGCAGGCTTATAATAGAAAGTCCAAAATCCTGTAGTAGCACTGTAGTTGAGTGGAAAAGCACAGAAAATGCTAGCAGGAGTTTGACCTTTTTTTTTTCTTTCTTTACTTTCATAAAAAATAAACACAAAAAGTTCAGGGATTAGTCAAGGGTAGTTTAGGGCATAAGGAATTTATAAGATCTTTGCAGAGCTAAGGAACATTACAGTATTGATAGTTGAACTTTGGTGTGTAGTGAAGGGAAATATATGTTATTCATAGAACTTGTAGGTTATAAAACATTAACCAACCGTTGGAAAGAATTGACAGTTAGATGGGCTCAGCTGCAAATGTCCTAATAGTGTAAAATTTGAGAACTTGTAAATAAATACAAAAAATAGTGACAGTATTGTGCTATGTTAAAGTAAGTTTTTCCCCAGTAGGAACATCTTTAGATTTAGTTTTCACATGATGATTCAAATCTGTTGGAAGTCTTCAATACAGAAAGTCTTCAATACAGAAAACATACAATGTTTCATATATATTAAAACCTATATAAGAACAGAAGGGTCATCTTTTGCTCTTGTGTTAAGATAGTATTGAATAGAAACCTAAGAATTAACTTTAATGCTACATATTCTCATAATTACACTTGTTGTATTTCTTCCATAAAAATAAAATGAATGTAAGACCTTAAGATAGAAAAGTTATGGCTCCATGTAACCATGTATTGAGTAATACCCTTTTTAAAGGAAGGAATAGAAATGTTATGTTTCAAATCCAGAATGAAAAGCTCTGTAATGGGCCAGATAGATATTTGTACAGCAAGTTCTTTTGAAGACATTTGGTACTGGCTGCTGCTATCTGCATATGTCATTAGTCTTATCTGATACAGAAGTTTTTGCTCTTAAATGTAACTTTTCCAAAGTTGTTCCTTTTTTGGAAGTGGAGTGAGCTGAAGTTTAAACCTTGATTTGTTTAAAACTTAGTCTTGGCCATAGTATCAATGTTCTGTAAGTGGTTTTCTTGCTTGTTTAACCCCACCCCATCAGAGTTTGATGATTATGCCTTGCTTTTTTCTGTTTTGTTTTTTTTTTTTTTTTTAATTGGTTCTCTTGAAGTGTAATAATTATATAGGTTGGAAGCCAGATCTCTTGGTTCTGCAGAGCTGAGCATTTAGCCTGCCTACATTTTAATATCCTGGTGACCTTTCCCAGTAACTTGTGGCACAATTAACTGTCATTCTCGCCTTTTTTTCGTTGTTAGCTGTGATAGTTAAGGCAGAACTTATGGGCAATATGATTGCAAATCATTACTTGTGATTTTATTCTGCCATTGCTGGGTTTTGCACTTTTGCCTACTGTTTCCAGGTGCTTGAAGAATCTCAAAGCTTTCAGGATAATGAATTATTTGTAATTCTTCAAGTTTTGAACTCTGTTATTTAAAAAATAAGCTTTGTTGTTTATATCTGATTGTGAAAGAATCCATTCTGCAGCCAAGTTATTTTTGCAGGTCTGTGATCTCTGTAGGTAACTCCTCGTTGTGTTCTTGTCATTACAGGGATTCCTCTTGCTGGATGCCAGAGGAATTTTTAAGGTTATGTCAATATTAACACATACTTTTAAGGGACAAAGAATAAGTTTGATGAAGTTCCTTTTGTTTCTATGGATTCCAGAACTTTAGGTCATTAAATAGTTAGGGTGATCTCTACTTTGAGTGAGGTTACAATACTGTGAACAAGGGCAGCAAATCCTATGACATGGATGAACTGGCAGAGGATAACTAAGGTTGGTGTGTACCCCAGGAGATTGTCCAGTCCAATCTGCTATTCCACAGCAGGTCTAATGAGTTGAGGTTGCTTGTGGACTTGGTAGAGAATTTTGTGTACAGAATTAATCCCTACTAGGAAATAAGCTTCTGAGGTCAGTGGCAGGCTTATTAGCTGGTAGATTAGCCTGTGTTGCTGTTATCTTATCTTTCTAACTTCCAGTGTATGTATGTATAGTTAGAATTTAGTTATGCTTACCTGGAGTACTTCTTATATAGTGTAACTTAAAATTAGTACCAAAATGTGTCAGGTAAATTTTAAAAGAATTTCTGGAGGAAAAGAAGCACTAAATGAATGACATAAGAATGTTCCTAATTCCATAAGGGTGGAAATAATACAACACTTTCACTTATAGCTGTCAACCACTACTTCCTTTTTAAGAACTCAAAGGGGAAATTTTTTTTTTCGGTCTTCCTCTTTAAGGACCTTTTGTAGACTGCATATTCCAGCACTTGTAAGAGCCAGGAATACAAATTGTCATGGAAAGGGTATATTTGTTTTTGTAATCTCAGTAGCTATTCGATGTTAGGTAAAGCTGCTGGTTGTGCTACTTAAGGAGAGCTTTGGTAGGTATATAAATATTGTCAGTGACAGTGAAGGCCAGTGATTTGGTCTATGAACAGAGCCCTTCCTTTGTAATTAAGGCAATAAGTGATAGGCTGCTATTTATATTAATAATATGTTACCTATAACACAGAAAGGCATGTGGATGTTCTAAGTCTATTTGAATGCTCTTTACCCATGGCGTCATTCTGATCTTTGGTTACATTTATGAATGACTCTTAATTAGAAAGTTAAAAGTATGTGTGCTGTGTTTAGATAACTTCTAATTTGCACATAAACAAAGAAAATGTTTCTGGAGTTTTTGTACTTGAACAAATGCATTGCATCGGCACACAAGGACAACCTTCCTTTCAAAGTGCATGTTTTGATCCTGAATCTCTGTACACATGCTGCCTCACTGACTGAGATCAGCACAGATTGTACATCCATCCTGTGGCAGCATATTGCTTCCTGATCAATTTAATGCAGATCTACATTTTAGCTGCAGATTGACCTTCCCTGACCCCATGTTCCAAAAGTGGGCTTGGGAAGGGTTAGGTTAGCAAAACACTGCACCAACACAGTTGTCCTTTCTCTGAGCCACTCTTGATGTCCAGATTGCATTTCTGGGGGCTCCTTAGGTAATCCTCCTCTGGGATTTTGGCTGCTTCACAGGTCGGTGTGAATGTGCCTGCAGTTGAATAATTGTGTATGCAGATGTGCAGGTAAGAGGGGTTTTTTTGGTCTCCTGTGGTTATCAAATGTAAGTGTGCTCATTTTCCTTCCTTCCTTTCCCATGCAGCTTCATGTTGAGCCTTCCCAGGATAAGTGTTGCTGGATAAATTTTAGATGATGATCTGAGTTTTATAAACTAATACTAAAGGATCTTTGTGACTACTACTCTTTATTTTGGGATCTGTAACTTGTAATCTCTTTGATGTGTGTTATGGTTTAAACTTGCTGTATGCATCTTGTTTTATAATTGGTGTTTTGTAAATAATTGCTTTGTAATATCCTTAAAGCCTTTTATGAAGGTGTAGTTTTGAGTCTAATGTTAGGGTACCTGTAATCTTGCAGCATGATTTCAGTGGCTGGATCTGCTTGCTGGTGTTCTGCCTCAAATCTAGGAAGTATGTTAAACCATTCTGCTTTCAATATTACTTCAGACAGTTATTATACAGGTGAGCAAAGCTCAGTGGAGACTATTCTGTCTTGTTCAAACCAAAACTTTTCAGACAGTTAGAAGGGTTTAAGAAATAATAAGGGATTGGTTATACTTGTAGACATTTGGAAGAGGTAATTTTTTTCAACAGCTACACTCATGCTGAGGTGTCCCAAATATTCTTTTTCATGAGGTAGTTGTAGTGGCAGGATTTTAAAATGTGAATTTGTGATCATATATGGACAGAAAATGTTTTAACCTTGAAGTTAGTGTTTACAAACACAGTCAAGATGCATTTTTATTTCAAAACTGGTTATATTTAATATTTAAAATTATGTTTAATATTTTTATTTAATGATGAGATAGTGATGACATAGAAAAGAAGAGAAGAGGCAAATCAGCTTTATAGGTGTAGTCTGTCCTATCTGAAAACAAGTTACAACTTTTGGAAAGTTCTGCTTTACAAATAATATGGTAAAAAAGTCACAAGAAAAACAAATATTTTGGAACATAGGAAGGGGCCAACTTTTTTTTTTAATATTAGCAGTGACAGTATAATTGCTAGGACATGAAAAAAGACTTTTCTGAGTATACTGAATCAAATATGAAAAATAGGCCAATTCAGTCTTTTTGGTTCTTTTTGACCCATATAACTCCTGTTCTAGGGGTTAGAAAGCTAGAGATGATAGAGTGAATGGACAGGACCAACCTGCTACTGATCAGAGTCACAGAATGGTTTGGGTTGGGAGGGACCTTAAAGATCATCTCATTCCAACACCCTTGCCGTGGGCAGGGACACCTCCCACTAGACCAGGCTGCTCAGAATGCCATCCAGCCTGGCCTTGAGAAGTTCCAGGGATGGGGCATCTTCCAGTTGTTTGGGGCTTTTTTCCCCATCATTGTTCCTTTCTTGGTATTTTTTAACTTCATTTTGCTCATTAAGTACTAGCATAGTGGCAATAGTAGTAGTTATTATTATTATATTCCAAAGCAGAAGAATTTCTGTCAGTGCTTTTAATAATTCCTGGTGAAATGTCCCATTTCAGTGGAAGAAAAGCACACCAGCAATAAATGACTACATAATCACAGAAGTGTGAGGTGCACTACATTTGCTCAAACAGGAGTGCACTTTTATCAGCTGTGTCCATGAGCAGGTCTGAGGGCCATCTTAGGAGGGTTCTTTTGGCTTGTCCATATGCTGTGTAGACTTAGGCTGGTGGAAGTGAACTCCTTATTTCCCTCATGCATTGTATTTCTGAGCATTTGAAAGAGTATGAGCTATACTTGCCTTTTTAATGCAGCCTTTGAAGTGTGAGCGTTGTTTGCTGACATCTTAAAAGAGGGAGGAGAAAGTTTATCTGCTTTGATAAACAAGCCTTTGCAAAGAGCTCTGTGACCTTGCTTGAAGAAGGATTATGATGACAGGAATGTCTTGTATATTTATTTTATATAATCACAAGTGGTGAATTCAGTTAAATGTGGCTTGTTTACCGTGTAAAACACTTAGATACCTGCCTACACTTGAGGCATGGTAAGGGTATTATCATTTAAATGTCTGAATTATGAAAATTTACATACTTGTTTAACATGCTAGCAGTGTATGAAGCCAAACTTATAAGTTTTGAGAACATTATCATTTAAATAACTTGAGTTGTTTAGTTTTTTTCAAGTATTAGAGCATTAGGTTCTGGAGAATATACATGGATGACTGTTCTTCATAAAGATGTTAACAGGTTTTTTCTGCTTGGGTAAAATTGCTAAAGGTGTCCCATAGCAGAAAGCCTGCACGACTTGCATCTTCCCACAATGCTAATGAGAAATTGCATTTTGAAAACTGTGGTGGAATACAGAGTCTTTGTTACTTCCTGCAAAACTCAGGGCTGCAATTCAGAGAGAGCTCTTGCTTTTCAGATTCAGTTCTGCTCTTTTACAGGATTTTGTTCCAATTCAAGAGGTACTTTTTTCACTATCGATTTGTGTTGCTCCATGCTTTCTAGTACCTTTGACAGAACAACTAAAGCAAATAGCACAGAACGAAGTCTTGTCAGCTTATACTGTGCAGGGACAATGAATTTTATAAAATCCAAGGTCACTGAACCTACATGTTTCTGAAAATGCTGGTGGTAACACTCATTTAGACCATGATGCTTTTGCCACCATTAGGGCAGTAATCTAATTGAACAGGAATAGTGAAATGGAATGGGCAGCAGAAAAGCACAGTGAACCCCAACACCACAGTAGAGTGTTCCTTGTTTCAAACAGCTCATCCTCTAGAGGCACAGTGAACCCCAGCATCAGAGAAGGGTGTTCCTTCTTTCAAATAGCCCATCCTCTTGAGGCCTAAAGCCTCTGTAGCAGGGAGTTCCTCTCTGTATTGTGTTTTTGTCAAATGCTGGGTAGTAACTTCCTTTCATTTTTAATGTATCTATATTACCATTAGAAAATATGATACTTCAGGTTGGAAGTATCATATTTATTTATTATAGTATTTATTTTTTCTGGTTTAGAAGGTGAAAAATAAAATGTTCTGCAAAACAGTGTTCTTAGGAAAGTATTTGACAAAACTGAAGAAATAAGAACAAATCTATGGCAGAAAAGGTTATGGTACACTGAATATTTCTAAACCAGTTGACAGATGCCTGCATAACTGGTCCATCATTCATCCTATCCTGCTCATGTTGATTCTCACTCTTAAAACAACTAAAATTAGGCTTCTGCTCTCTTGTCTGTCCTCTGTAATGTCAGTGCTGTCTTCCTTCCATCTTTGGGATGAAAAGAATTGCAGATTTTTAGGAGTTACCTGTTTTTTAGAATGCTTCCCCACTGGAGTCTATAAGTAATCTCAACTGCTGCCTTCCTCTTGCTACTGTCTCTTTCTGCAAAGTGCAAACAACAGTGGTAAAATTCCAGCTTCATGTGCCTTGCCTTCCTCTCATGTCCACATGGCTTGGAGCATGTATGGTGATGGAGCAGCCAGACATGAGTCAGTTTAGGGGCTGGAGAGAGGGAAGTCAGGGGAAAGAGGAAAGGTTGGAAGAAACTTTTCTGCTTCTCTTTCTCATTCTTTCTAAATACAAGCAACCAGTTCTCAGGTCACTTTCTGTGGTTTGGGCTGGTAGCCACGGAGGGTGGCCTTCAGGTGCTCAGGTGCTGTGAGGGCAGGAAGCACATCTGTATAGTCAGTTTGGAGAACTGTTGAGGTGAACTTTGTACCAGCACTGAGGCTGTGCTGGGGATAGACAGCTGGGTGAGAAGAGCACTGAGCACTGAAGATACCAGGGAATTTGCATGGGAAATTCTACAAGGATGGGATAGAGACAAGGGGATCACTGTTACAAGTGGATCAAGTGATGCAGAAGGGAATATTGAAACTGAAGAGCAATTGAAGTCACAATTGTACACTGTACACTCTAGATTACAAGTTGCCCTTTAAAACAAAACAAAACAAAAAAAAAAAAAAAAAAAAAGAAAAACCAACAGGAAACATGTATTGCTACTTCTCCTTTTTAAATATACTTCTCCTTTTAAATATTAGGCACAGGTGCCCAAAGAGCAGAGTTCTGTGCTATGGAAAAATGATTGTAAACATTACAATTATCATTTAAGGTAACAAAGCTTTTTATTGGTGATTTTCTGTGTTATGCTGTTTGAGTATTTATTTTTTAAAAAATGCTTACTTCTCTCAGGTTCTATTAAAATATTTCTTAGCATGTTGAAAAGAGCCATTGTTACGAGCAGTGCAGGAATGGCAGTTGTAAGGAGCTGTATTTGTAGTGAAGTAAAGTATTTCCAGAGCAGATAGATATTTTTATTTTTTTTTTAATTGAACTAGTCATCTTCCATTAAAGATTTTAGGAAAAATAGTTTCAGCTCCTTACATAAAACTGTTTTTAGTGAGGAGTGTGCTGTCTCTCTGCTATGTTTGAGACACTTACTGTTGAGCACTTCATCTGTATTTAATTGTGACTTGTTAATGAGGGCTTTCCCTATTAGAGTTCACTAGGTGGTTTTGGTTTTAGTTGAAATAGCAGCATGGAAATATTGGTCATTTATGTGCTTCTGATCCTATGTGAAGTTTTGTAGTTATTCTTGTCTAACTGGCAAAGAAATGAATGTTTTGCATTCTGTCAAAAAGTCCACTGCAAGAATACTTCTGTTGTAATTTATTGTGGAATATTGCTGTCAAGTGATTTACTTTCTGTAAATGATTATTAATTTTCTCTTAAAGTAATATGGAAAAAATGCATTAATAATTTGCACATTGGTTATTTTATATATGGGTGACTGATAAAATCCAGAAGGACCTTCTGAAATTTTAAGAATTTATATTTGAAAATTAGTATATTCAAAATATTTAGGTATTCATAGAATAGTTAGGAATAAAGATTTAAGTTCAGTTGGATTTAAATACTACCTTTTTTTGCTTTTAGTGTAGTAGCTGTGTGAGTTCTCTTGGGATTTTTCTCTGTTTTGTTACTCTGAACTATTGATGAGGTTTGCACAACTTTGTTTACTAGTTTGCTGTTTCTGGTATTTAAGTTTTCAAGCCAAACCTTTCAAAGGGAAGTGAAGAAAACAGCAAAGTTCCTGATGTGCCTGTTAAGAAACACTGAGGTTGAGAAACAGGTGGCATAAAGCTGCTGGGTGGTGGTTGATGATAGTGTATCATCCTTTGCATTAGTTCTGCTTGGCACTACATGAGTGGATGGTATTGGGAGTCTGGAGACACTTAGCTGCTGACTCTGGAGGTTGGCAGGTCCATCCCGTTTGTGCAGTCAGGAGGTAGATAAGCTGCTCAGGTTGTCCAGTTTTGAATTAAGTGTGAAAAGTATAACCTAACAAGGTAAATCAGGCACCTTTGTTAAAAGCACATGCTTATTTTATCTGACTTGAACTAATTTTAAGAGACAGAGAAACAAGTAAATGTACTAAAAATGCACTTTGTTTGTCCCATGAGAGGTGGTTAAGAATTAAATAATATACTTTAAGCTCAGAAGCTAAGCACTCCTTTGTTTTTAAGGTACCTTGTTGAATGTTGAAGGAGAACAGGATATTCTGCCGTGTTTTTCCAGTCCCTTGAGAGCTTTACGTGTGTTGCTGTTGCATGTAGGGGAGGGGACTGGTCTACACTCAGTTCCACCACGTGTCTGTGTTTTGTCTATTCCAAAAGAAACCAGAACATATAAACAGGGAGAGAGCTGGAGGTGTCCTGTGGTGCAGCTCTTGAGGTGGATGTTAGGGAGAAGAGCACAGCAGCTGTGCACTGCACAGGGTGTGTTTCCATAATTGCTGAGATGTTACTGCTCCCAGCATAGACCTGCTGTGAATGGGTGAACTTGGTGGGATGAAAACTGTTTGAGATACAGAGAGAAGAAAGCAGGGAGCTGAATCCTGAACTTTACTGGAAACCTAGATGGGAGATTGTGAGTGCAGTCAAGGAAAGTGCGGTGCAGTGAAGCCAAGAGATCTGTAAAGGCTTGGGGTGGTGTGTGTGGTACTTTCCTGCCCAGTCTGTCATTTAAGAATGTCTAAAATACAGCCGCTTGCTCAGCCCCGAGGAGCTGCTGTCAGGTGGCAGCAGAGGCAGGAGGTAATTTTGAGATCAAGTAGGAGAAGGACTAGCTTACTTCTGTCTGAGTCTGTGGTAGACAGACTAATTCCTGCCTTCTAACCAGAGCTATGTGGAAAGGTACGTTCATGTGAGAGGGCCTTGCCTTTTACTTGCTTCCCTTATCTCTTAGGTTTTGTAATTTCGGTGAACATTGACATGAATTTGTGTACAAGCAATCAGGAGAGCTGTTACTGATCTATATACAAATTTCATGTTCTGTTTCTGTTATAACAGTAACATCTTAATTGTTTCACGGCTGGCTGGGCAGACTTGTGAAGTGTTTTTTCTGGTAAACACTTGAAAATTCCTCTAACAGAACTGTCACAGATTTGTTTGGGATTTTAAAATTTTTCTCTTTTATTAAATAGTGCAAAGATGTAATAATCCAATGAAACATTCTACCAACCTGCATCATGTACTGTGTTTGATATGCCTAGTATTTGCTTAAGACCCAAGTATACTACTTGGCTGCAGAAGAAAATCTTTTTCCAAAAAATTTAAAAGAAGAAGTAGGGACACACATGTTTCTCTTAAACTTGTATTTAACCATGTTGCTCTTAATGCTGCCAATTCCCAGTGGCCCATCCTATTTTCCTTTGAAACAAGCTTTGGATAGCATCTAATTCTAATTAAAGTTTATTAAAACTTTGTACTAATAGTAGACTAATTATAGGTAGTGTAAAAGTCTTGCTGATTTTCCTTTAATCAAAGTGTAATCTTGTCTACAGCTGTATTAAATTTAAGCTTAGATGTCAAACCTCTTGGAATGTCAAAGCTTATTACTTAACAGCAAACATGTTTTTGTGGGAAGGCTGTGTTTGTACTGGGAGTGCAGTTTGAATGTTATGTGAACTTAATTGGAGGGCTCATCTGTTTTGGTGATACACAGTACTTTTTTTCCATGGAGTAGATGGGCCAGTGTAGATGGGACTGATTTCATGCACAGTGCCACTATTATTAAGTGTCTTCATTTTTAATGACAAGCTTGCTGAGCTTTCTTCCATGTTGTTTGCACTATAAATTTTGAAATAATTATTTAAATGTTTTTGTTTTGAGCTTGTAGTGTATGTCCTTCTGTCAGTTGGGGTTTTTGTCTTTTAGTAAATGACTCATTTTCCTGATTTGGTTTAGTTTCTGGACCTTGTTTCCAATTTTTCTGAGAGCATAGATAATGAATTGTAGCAGAATTTAATATATTAAATGTCAAGAATACATTTCAACAAAGGGTGATCTTTATACAGAAAAAGCCTAACTGTTCTCAGAACAGAAGTTTTTTTAAAATGCTGATTAGACAGAAAAAAATCTGTGTGTTAATTCCAGTTCTTTTGCAGCATATGGCAAATTTCTAGCTAGATAATTTTTACCATTGATTAGGAAGTTCATTTTCTATATTTAATGGGAAAAGCCTTTGACAGCATTCTGGTTTTTACCTATGCTTGCTGATTCTGGGTAGAACTCCAGTAACTTGCATAACTTCAATATCATGAACATTGAAGTTGAGAAACCTAATTTTAAAATTTGAGAAGTACAAGAATTGTTAATGTGGATGTTGAAGTGCAGAAGTAGCTTGTCTGGGGAGCTTTGGACTGTAAAGATGGAATTAATAGTTAAGCAACCCACAGAATATGTGGATATATTCCTATAATTAATGGAAAATTCAGTATTGAAAAAAACGTTGAACAACCAAATCTTCATAATATAAGCAGTGTTCAGCTGTAGTTTCTCCTCTGCTTTTTGTGGCATTGGTTTTGCCTTACCCAGCCTGGGCAGTGCATTGTGTATCGTGGTCTTGCCCTCTAGTGGCTGCAACTCAGCTTTAAATAGTGAATGGAAAAGGCATTTTCATGCTTAGGGAAGGGATTTGGAAAACTTTTTATGGTGGTTTAAAGAATTAAATTATTGGGGGAGTCTATTTCTTCTTAGATCGACAGAAACTCTGATGCTAGAAAGACATTCTTTTTGTATTTTGAAAATTTTTGTCTGTGTTCTAGAGGCAAGTGTGGCACATTGAGTACAAAAAATTGCAAGGCTTGATAATGACTTTTCAGAGGTCTGGGTGACCACTCCCTCAGGCTTTCCAGTTGAAAGGCTGTGGGATTGCCAGCAGTACTTTGCAGTTCCCCTGCTCCTAATGCCCACTGGCAGATTGGTCACGGGCACTGATGTGTTCTGGGTGCGTTTCTGTTGACAGAGAAATTCAGAGATTTGGGTTATTGGTCATTTTGTGTGCATGTGTGTATTGTTTTTTATTTTTAGCTTGTCTGAAGAATCACATTCATGGGCACAGGTGCTACCAGTGTAACATCCTTGATGACCCTGATGGAAAATAGCTAGGAAAAAAGCCAGCAAAATACTTGTGTCTAGAAGTACAGCTTTCTGTGTAGAAAACCTGGCAAGTTTTGTCATATTAGCAACCTTTCTAATCTGTAAATCCCACGTACCTTGCATGAGATTTTTGCCCTTGACTAAGATGTGTGAATCGTGAGTCACCATGTTTGGTGCCTCAGTTACCAGCTCCTTGAAGGCCTTATCTGCCCTCTGTCCATCCCTCTGCTGGCCTGGTTCTGCCGTCAACCTGTGAGAAGGTTGCCCCTTGTTTTGAAGTCAGTAGGAGACAGGTAAAGACATGAGTGATTAGTGTTCTGTAAGATTGCCTATCAAAAATCAGCTCATACATTCTCTCCCATTGCTGGCTGACCCATCTCCATATGTGGATTTCGTAAGTTTAAAATAAATAGGCTTTATTGTGTAGTTGTTGATCTCAAAGGAGCACCAGAATAAATCAGCCTTTGTTCATGAATACCAGTATTTAATTACTACTTGCTTTAAAAGTCCTGATCCAGGAATGCATTGCAAATAAATACAGTCTCCTCCCAGGATATTTTTGCTCTCACTTTGTTGGAGGTATGGCTTGGCACTGCCTTGAGTACAAATATTAAACTCCCAATTGTCAGATTTCTCCTCTGTGCTGGAAAATGAATTTTCCATCTTTGGATGGAGTTGCACCCTTCTCTTTTGGTGTTTGGTTTCCAGTTAATTGCATTTGCTCTCTGCATGGAATGCTCAAGTTCAAAACACAGAATGAAAATAAATTAAATTTAGTAATTTTTTTTTTTTAAGGTTTAGTCTGCCCTTGATGTAGAGAAGTCTTTGGAAAAGCAAGGAGCATATTGCTCTGGTGACCTGTTGTTTTCAGTTTGAGGAGCTGTGTAGTGAACTCTCACTACACTCTATTTGGGTAATACTTGTGGTTTGGACCTCTTACAGAAATATCTTGTATGACATGATGAAAACGAGTGCGGTGTCATTTGTACTAAGGCAGTTCCCTTCAGTTAGGACTTGTACTTTTGCATCTTTATTGGCTGCTTTGAATTTACATCACAGTAGCTTTAAGTTTATCCTCAGCATGGGCATTTTAGCTGTAGTTTAGCAACGTGCTGAATATTATTTTTCTTGTGACACTTGTGCTGTGTGAATCTATAGTTGGGGAGCAGTTGATGACGGAAGGCAAGGCAGCATTGCTTTGTGCAAAGGAGAGGTGAATTAACTAGGCCTGCTGCAGATGTTTCTTTAAAAAAAAATACTGAAGTTATATTACACAAGTCCTTTCAGATGGAATATGTCTCTTAATAAAAGGAAGAGACGAACTTTCTGAAATTTTTCAGGATATTTTGAGAGTTTTTACATACCTAGAGATAATACCAAACCACTGCTGCATTGCATTTAGAGGTATCTGTGAAATCTACTTTTTTTTCTTTATCTGAATGTGTGATCACTGGGAGTTTTCTCTGCCATAAACCATCAGCAGTATGGAATTAATGATAGCAGGTAAACACAGTGCCTTGTGTGGAAGGAGTAGAAATGAGAAATAGTTTGAAATAGTTTCAACAACTCCCTTTACTCTCTAAGAAGTTGTTAAGTCAGCATGTGAAAAGTGATTCTTCTGTGCCAGGAGTAGAGGATCTTTGATGTAATGATTAACTAATTCAGCAACTTAGCAGTGAGCAGCAAGACAATTAACAAGCTTTTGCAGTTCTGCACCTGCCTTGAAACATCGGATAATGTTGGGAGTTGGAGTTTCCTGATACACGAAGGAGCTGCCTCATAACCTTTTGCTTTTGTATAAGTAATTCTTCTCTTCTGGTGAAGTATCTGGTAATCTTGGCTTCTGTTGTGGTTTTTCTCCAATTTGCTTGCAAATGAAGATGTAATTGTTTCCTGATAGAAGTTCAGTAGTGCAATTTTCTTAAGGAAAACTTCCCTTTCAATTAATTTTTTGCTAGTGATTTAGTTACCTTGTTAGCTCTAGATTTTTGAGGAAGCAGAAACAATGGATGATGATGGTGTTGGATTTCTCATTCTAAGTATTTACTAATAGATGCTGATAGTATTTCAAGATTGCTTTTAAATAATCTGGTTTTCATTTGTTTTCTTCTCTTTCTGTAGTTTCTGGTTATTCTTCCATGTTTTGCCATAAAAACAATTCATTTGGTTTCTTTAATAGGTGTTACAGAAATTGATATTAGTTTCTGTTTATGCAGAGTTCTAATAAGGTTAGTTAAAATCCAGAGACCAGGAGAGATTTATGCCTTAACTCTGCTCTTAAATTAGGGCAAAGCTCTGTCCAGACATGACAAACCTGTCTTTTTGTCGTACTTTTGCAGTAGTCAGAGACAAAACCATATTTTAATTTGGTCTTGCGCTTCATTAGGTTGGCCAAAGAATGTTACCTTTCAAGTTTAACCATTTTTTGATTGTGAATTTAAGAATAAAAGTTGTTGTTTTCTGAGTATTCTTAGTAATCTTCACTAGTGCAGAATATTTATGGGTGGTTTTGCCTCCTAAAGATAAGAGTAAATTGCAATAATACATTACAAACCTTTTGAAACATCTATTTGAAAAGAAATTAAGATTGTATATGAGAACCTGCTCTTTGCAGAGCTTATTTATTTTCTCTGGATACGTGTGTCCTACAAATAAAGTCTTTGGGAATTTGCACATGTTGAGAGGAAGTTAACTTTACTTACTGCAAAGATTGAGTCTGCCATGTTGCCAAACTTTAATTACATTTATTAGAGTAAGTAGTAGTGTTTAGCTTTCTGTCTGGTTTTGTAGGAGAGTATTCCTAAAAGGGCTCAGGATTGATGAGTGTTTCAGCAATATTTTACACTTAGAAGTAATTAGCCAGAAGAAGCCTGCATTTCTGGGTAACAGCCTGTTAGAGTGTTTCATTTCTTTATTTTAAAGGTGCATTAAGTTGCAGTATATTTCCAAAATAGATTAGTACGAAGAACACAATAGCATTAAGTGAAACCTCAGGAGGTCACCTTGGCCATATGTTTTCCCTCAGGTCCATGTTTGATGTGATGATAGAAGTTGAGATAAATTATACAAAGTAATCACTGGTGTCACAGGGATACCTGATACGTGGCTGTACAAATGTCTTGTGTAACGAGAGGCTGAGCTGCTTTAATGAAATTAAGAGGAAACTTCCTTGCAAGTACAGTTTCCTTCTAGAAACCTGTTTTTATCTACTTTTCACTGGTTTTATGACTACATTGCACAAGTCAGTGTTTTAATATGGAGCAGGAAAAGTTGTTTTGAAGTCTGTGTGTTATGTAAGATATTGTCATCTATGACAGCAGTAAGACAAAATAAGTCTCTTCTTTATATTGTTTTAGTATTCTAATGAGTCAATTTGAGCATCTTGGTTTGATGTGTGAGTAGTCATTTCCTGGGAAGCTTTCTGTTGATTGTACTTTATTGTTAATGTATTTTATCTTTGCAGTTAAAGCAATGATGTGCCTTAAAATTGTCTCAGCATTTTCAGGATGGGATTAAAATAGTACTTGAGAATTTTCATGTAGGCTGAAAGTTCAGTTTCCTCGAGAATATTGTATATAACTAGTACTGGGTTGGGTAGTTTTCGTGTGGGAAACTTTTGTGCTTTGTCTGTATTCAGAATGGAATTGCATATTTTCTGAAAGTGTTAATGTACTTCATGTCTTTTGTGATTCATGTATAAGTTTTCAAGCATGATGTGTGTGAAGGGACAGACTTTCACTCTGCTGAGAAGAGAATAAATAGAAAATTCTTCATCCTGAACCATGTAGCACTTATAGCAGAAGTCTGATACTCGGAAATTTTTGTGAACTGTTAGGACAAAAGTTAAGTAAAAGAGACATTCTAAAGAGTAGTAATTAGTAACTATGGTGACACTGTAGCAAGTCAGTTGGCTATATATAAACCAAATTACTTGTAAATTAGAACTCTTCCTCTACATCTCTTCTTTTTAAAAATAGCTTTTTGCATCAAAATTAGTGACACTGATGTGTAGAGAGGGATCTATTTTTATATGGTGATGTCGCATTTTGTGGCTTGAAGTTTTTGGTGGGTATCTATCTTGTCATTCTTCTCCTTTTCACAGTGAATGCCTTTATGGATTATTTGAATAATCTAGGGATAGATCAGGACCCCAGTACATGAGCAGCTTCTACCTTTTGCAGTCACTTCATTCCACACTTTGTGTTTCCTGCAGAAATTTTTATTTAGAAGAGGAATGAATATTTTGTATCATGCCTAGGATTGCTTCTGCTTGCATCCTTCATCAGAAATCTTCTACCAGAGTGTGCTAACTACAGAATTTTGAGGAGGCCTTACAGCATAATAGGGAGTGTCCAGGACTTGTTCTTCTCTGACTTGGTGTTATACTACATTTTTCCATTATGGAATGTGAGGTGTTAATTTCACAACTGTGAAGTTGGGCTTGAAATGTTTATTTCTAGAAAATAGTTTGTGTATTACTTGAATGCTACCAGTTCTGGTGAAGGAGGGTGAAGGTAAATAGGTTAGAAAGGGGAGCCATCCTTTGTGATAATGTTTCCATTCACATTGGTTGTGCACAATCATAGATTAAAAGCTTTGTTTTCAGTTTCATCTGTTACTTCAGTATTGGTATATATGATATATTTATCATCTTATATGAAGGATTATTTCCCTGTATAAACTGCTATCCCCATAACATTAATGGTTTTTTTTCCCCAGATATCTTCTTGTTTTAGGTGTTTGGAGCGTTGATAGTTCCTTTCAAAACTAAAGTAAATAAAAGCAATCTGCAAGTGAGTTAGTGATGTTCATACAGTTCTGCACTGACTGATGCTGAGGGATTCAGGAATTGTAATGCAATTTGTTGACTTACTTACATTTTCACAGAATCACAGAATGGTTAGATTGGAAGGGACCACAGTGGGTCTTGTGGTCCAGTCTCCCTGATCAGGCAGGGTCATCTGAGAGCGTGCAGCATGGGATTGTGTCCAGATAGTTCTGAATATCTCCAGTGAGGGAGACTCTACAGCCTCTCTGGCCAACCTGTTCCAGTGTGCAGTTACTGCAGAGTAAAGAAGTTCTTCCTCATATTCAGGTGGAACTTGCTGGGCATCATTTTCTTCCCATTGCCTCATGTCCCATTGCTTGGTACCACAGATTAGAGCCCAGCTCTATCCTCTGACACCTCCCAGCAGATACTGGCAGACCTTGGTGAGGTCCCTTCTCAAGGTGCTCCCAGCTCCCTCAGCCTGTACTTCTCAAGAGACATGCTGCAGTCCCTTCATCACCTTTGCCACCTCTGCTGGGCCTGCTCCAGGGGCTTCATGTTTCTCCTGGACTGAGGAACCCACAATTACATTTTTGTATTTCAAGAAAGCAAGGATGATGTAGGTCATGATTTCCTTAATTTTCTTAATTCAGCTTGAGACAGTTGTCTCCTAATACGGAGAACTTCAGATTTGGACAGAAGCAGTAGAGATTTTTTTCTCATCATTTTCATACACATGCACAAATTTTGAATTGTGAGCATGGGTTTTTGCTTTTGTCTTAAACTAGAGAACTTGGATTGTGTTGTAGTTTGAGGTTCTGCACTGAAACTTTTAGCCATCTTCTGTCATTCTCTTAAGTATGAATTATCTGGAAAAATGCAACAATACTGCTTGAGAATTATATTTGATAAAAATAGCTCAAACCATTTAAATAGCATATTTTTAAGATCCATGTAGCTAGTTGTAAAACTGACTAATTTGAAAGAATTGTTTAATATTTTTAGTAGCCTTTCTGTTAATAAAGACCACTTTCTAATGCACATCAAAAATCATTATAAAATAAGTGGCCGATATCCTCTTTCTGAATTTTTGGATGTAAAGTAGATTATCTGTATCTACTTGAAGATTAGTATAGAGCTATTGACTAATAGTAACCCTAAGTCCTCAGCTTTTCGTCTTCAGATGAGCAAGTTGAATTGCAACTACTAGCAAATGTGTGGTTTGAACAATGATTTAGAAAGTAAATCTTGTGCTTAAATGGGCACAACAAATAGGAGATGGCATTAAGTCTGCAAACATACTTTTTTTTGTGGTGGTTTTTTTTTGTTTTGTTAATGATTTTAATATGCCAGAATTTAAAGTTCTGATTGGTGTAAGTGTATCTGTAAAAGTCTCCAGTTAAAATAAGCATTGCAAAGTCATATGTCAAAAAAAGTCTGTGCTGAAATGTTCATGGGTACAGCTTGAACATTTTGCTTTGTTCTGTTGAGAAAGGTGACATTTTGCTACTGAGGAAGGCACTAGAGCAACTCAGGACTGTAGCCAAACACATGTTTTATGCACAGTTAATTGTTGGTGCCTCTCAGTGCTGGGCATTGCCTTTCTGCCTACCTAAGGTGATTCCTCTTCCTGCCCACAAATCCATCCATCTTCCCTTCCGTGTCATAGTCCCTTTGCCCTTTTCAGGCAAACTCTGCTGACCACTCATACAAAAGTTAAGCTGACAGACAGGACCTATAGTGAACTTCAAAGCACTTTAACAACCAGGACATGGCAAGGAACACAGGGATTAATATTTTATAGCACCTCAAATAATGTGTCTGAAAAGGCCAAGCTGTGTTTATACCCAGGCTCAGTTATGCTGGCACAAAGCTGCTTTTACTGGCACAGTTTACTTTGCTTGACAACAGGTATGAGTAACCAGCAGGGTTGTCCTGGCAGTACAGACAACAAAACTTCAAGGTGTAAACAGACAAAGGAACAACTTGGTTAGCAGAAGAGCATAGTCCCTGCTGTCCTTTCCCCTCTACCCCTTGGAACTACTGGCAAGTTTAGAAGGGATGGCATTGGATTCCAGGGAATAGCTGAAGATTTTAACCTTTTCTCATCAGTGTAGCTGGATTTACATTAGGTTTACACTTTGAGTTAAAAACACAGTGACTTTTTTTGTCCCATGCTATATCAAAGAATGTCAATTTTTTATCTTTTTTTTTTCTTTTATTATTCATAGAAAAAGTGGTAAAGTTATTATTTTTAGAGAAGCTACTGAAAACTACTAGCAAGTTTTGTTTCACTTGAGAAACCCAACACTAGTAGTCCCTGAAAAGCCAACTGCCACTCCTTCACTCTGTTCAATCTGACTGGAAAATCCCTTTCTTCACAGCTGGTTGCTTTTAGTTTCATAGTGGGTGCCTGCCTGGGGTAGTTAGAATCATTTTAAAAATGAGTTTTCATGATAACTCAAAAGTTAATGCACTAGTTTTGTTTCTGAGTTGAAGGAGCTGGGGTTTAGTAAGCAAAGAGCTATTAGATCTGTGTGTTAAAGAAATGGAAAACTAAATAGAAAAGCAGTTTTGCTTCATGTACCCCACCCTGTGAATTACTCTTGCTTATGGAGACAAATACTTCTACTTCCTTGATAGACGGGTGGAGTTAGGCAAGTGAGAGGAAAGGAATTTGGGATCTGTCTAAGCAGACCAGAATGAGGAACTCAAATCAGTTGGATCTGGAGGTAATTTAGCATTTGAACTTCTCTATCTTACAGCCAAAGGACTGACCTGGAATTCAGTATGGCTTGCACAGTGTAGTCTGCTAGCAGTGCTGCTCCCAAAATGAGAAATTGTCAGTGTTAAGACTTCAAATAAGATAAAAATAATCTTGTAACAATATGAGAGAAAAAAATTTCTAGCCACAGTGTGGCAAATGTTGGCCATGTGGGTTTGACCATGGTACATATATTGTTTTAAAGTCTTTGGCTTTGCACAGTTGGACTTGTGCACAGTATATTTTGTTTCCTGGTAGAATTCTCAGCATGCAATGAGTAAATGAACTCAGTTACATTACTGCTTAGTGAAGTATTACTCCAGGGCAAGTAGTCCAATTTCTAGATCCCTATTTACTTCCTGCTTTTGAATATTAGCTTTAGTACTCAGGGGGTGCATTTATAATGCTTGCATTAATTGTTCAATGATTATTTAGTGTGAGTCAGGGAAGAATCTTTCATCATTAACTGCAGCATTTTATGGTTTAACTGCTCTGGCTAATAGCCTTGCTGCCCTTTTGTGGTGGTAACCATGGCAAAAATGAGGCTGCCAACTCCTTATGGGTTATAGTTCATAATTTGACAAAATAATTTAAATCTTTCTGGCTCAAGCTAAAGCCACAAAGGTATAACAGGACCCTGAAACTCATGGGAGTTCTGTGTACTTCTTTCACAGAGGAAATAAGAGGTGAGAAAAAGAACGGTGAACTAGGAGATTCTAAAATTGGTGTTCTTTTTCTACATTAGTTGTTTAGGCAGTGAAAATTTATTTAATACATAAAAGATATTACTTTTTGACTTTGTTTTAAAGGCAATAGCCTACATTTTTGCACTTATGTAATTATTAATTCAGCTGTGGAAAGAGGCTGCAATAGGTTTAGCTGTATGTAATGATTTCTTCTTCTTCTTCCTGCATTTTTTTGATGTAGAAGTTGTTCCTCTTCGCATGCAGAATCTCACATCTCTGTGGACAAGCTGCCATTGTTTTCCAGCTATTTTCCTCACTAGTTCTCAGAATAATTGCCCTGAACTGCAGTTTCAAGCTGGGTTAGATGGAGTAGCAGTAATGTGCTATTAAAATGGCAAATGATGGCTGTACATAGGAATAGCAAATATTGGAAGTATGAAAAAGCTGGTCAGTTGTTTCTTCCTGTAGTTCTAATCTAATTAAATCCAGATAATCAAATCACTGCAGAAGTGTGCTACTTTGAAGATTTTCTATATGTCTCTGAGCCCATATTTTGTCTTCTCTGAGATCCTTCAGAAGTGTCTCATCCTGTATCAGGCCTGTATCTGGCTTGGGAAAGAAAACACATCATGGCTTTCTCGCTTGTCGGCTAATTAAGGAGCTCTCTTCATCCTGCCTCCTGCAAGATGTAGCAATAGTAATCATTAAACAGAATGGGTATGTTATTGCTAGTTGGTTTTATTACTTTGAAGAAAACAGTTAACCTACATTTTATAAGTAATGTTAAAATCTGTCCTCATGGAGCATAGCAATTTGCAATTTCCTAGTATCAGTTAGAATTAACATATTTTATGTGCTTAGATTTGATGTATTATGGTTTGGGATCACTACAGAAGAATCTTCTATTTCTCTAATCAGAAAATACTAGCAATTTGTTATAGGAGAAAAATCATAGTGGTATTTAACTGTGTGAAAATAAAACATGAACTGATTTAGCAGGTTGTTGATGCTCTTCTGAGTCATTGACCTAGAAGAAGGAATGTGATTTTTATGCACCACAGGTCAGAGCACAGGAGGTACATTTGTTCCATTTGCAAAACTGAAGAGTAACTTGAAATACTGTAAATACTAAATTTGTGAAATAAGTACATAATTCCTTGCAAAACAGGGAAACAAAAACCTGTTGTTTTTTGAAACTTCCATAATATAGTTTGTAAGAAAGGTGGACTGTACTTGGAGAAGTTTGTGTGTATGATGAACTGCAAGTTTTACTTGAAAATAAAATCTTCACAAATTTTGTGGAAGTGGACTGGTAAGGTGCCTGCAGTTAATTGATCTTATTAATGGCTTGTAGGTGGGAGGGGATATAAACAATAAATTACTAAAGAAGACAGGCTAGGATTTTTTTTTTTTGTCTGAGATGGTATGCTTATGGAGCATAAGTTTCATGAATACTTTGTGTGTTACCTTGTATTTTTTAAGAAAGGAGAGGAAACCAGCACACACACAATATAGACAGCTATCCCTTTAATTAAGGATGTGGTAATGCTTTAATAGTCCTCAAAAGCTGGGTTGTTTTGAATGTGTGTGAGCTGCCATCTCTGCTCTACATTGGACTTGTTGTTAATATGAGGCACAAAAGGACTGGGACTTGGCTCTGGAGAGTGAATTATAAAAGCAAGTGTAATTAGGCCAGTATATGCTACCTTTTTTTCTGTCAGCACTGGCTTAAGCACCTCCTCGTTTACCTTGCATCAGCTCGAAACTGGTTTGCAGTGACTAAACAAGTGCCTGAGCCAGTCCAGGTGGTGAGGTGGTGGCGCAGCTCGGCAGCGAGAGCTGGGAAGGGCAGGCGGCATTGCCGCTCTGTGAGCTGGCACTGCTGCTTGAGCTCGGGCTGTGCTGGGAGCAGGGTGGACGAGTGGTGCTGGGCTCATAGAAGGTGCTGTGGTACACAGCTGCTGTGTAAAAGGTGTTGGTTTGGGAATCTGGGAACCCACTGTACTTACCGCTTAATTAAATAGTGCATAAAAACCAGTATGCTGCCCCAAGTACCAGTTAATGTATAGACACATTTGTTTCAGGGCTTGCACTTGATTTTATTTCCTGAAGATAGCTTTAGTAATTATGCAAAAGGGATGCAGAGATTGACCTTTGAGAAAGATCATTTGAACTAGTGAAATCCAGCATGGAAGTAACATTTGAATTTGCTACCTGAAAGGGACTGGCTCAGTGGGTTCCTGAGGAATGGCTACATTAAAGATAACCGAATCCTTTATAGCAAGATTTGATGGTATTGTGTTTTCCCTTCTTAGACGTCAGCTACTGACATGTGGCTGGTATTGCTTCTTTACTAGATGCAGGAAGAAGCGTATTTACAAACAGGATAAAAAGATTTGAAGAGCATCACTTTTCTAAAATTTATGTAATACAATTAGTAGTAAGCACTTAAGTGGACATCAGTTACATAATATTAAATGTAATGTGTATTTTCTGTCAACACTTGTTTACAAATATCCTTTTGCAGTTTGAATGTTGTGTCTGCTGATGTTTTACAAGTTTTGTATGGCTGATGCACTGTTGTACTTCTTTTCCTGTGGTCACTGTGCTTTATTTCCTTGAGCTATCTTGTCTGAGTCCCATTTGCAGATTCTGCAAAAATGTGGTTATAAGGGGCAATGATTAATCAAAACATTGGGAGGGGTAAAAGGCAGATATGCACAGAGAAGAAAAGGGTGGGGAAGAGCAAATAAGCAGAAGCATGTTTGTTTCTCCTTGCCTGTGACTCACTTTTTCATAACAGAAGAAGAAAGCTAATTGAAAACAAACAGGAAGTAAGAAATAATTACCTCTGCACTGAACCATGAGAGGGTTCAGTACTTTCAAACTATTAAATTAACAAGCTAATTAATTTGGTTGGCTTGTAAGCATATAATTTATAAAAGCTATATGATATACTATTATGTTAATAGATAGTATTTAATACTATGGAGAGTATTATTTAGAGTAGAGTGGGTTTGGTTATTAATGTAGTGAATGCAGTCAGAATTTCTTGATCTATCCATAATTTATGTTTATCTTCATCTTTGTCAGCTTATGATGGATTACTGTTTTCTTTTCCTTGAATTGAAGATCTAAGGCGTCTCTTTTGGGGGGAGGGGAGTGTTGCACATACTGCTTTTCATTTCAAACACCTGCCTGAGCTTTCCTGTGCTGGCATTCCCCTTGATTAGTGAGTCCAGTGACACAATGAAATTCCAGCTCTGTGCTTAGGGCCACTGGGTTGTGCCATATAAGATCCATCTCATACACTCGATGTCACTTTCCAATACAAGATCTGAGGAGCCCTGGTGCTCTACTCTCACTCCATTCAAAACCCATCTTTCCCCTTGACTGTGGTTTTGAGCTGTGTATCAGGGTTTTTTTGAGGCCTGCAACAATAAATGCAATTAAAAACATGGAAAATTTTGCAGGGAATGGTGCAGAAAAGGAAAGGCCAATTGCTTTTATAACAAAAAGATAGAAATACATTCATTCCTTTGAACACAACATCTTTTTCCCCAACCTTATGCCTGCTTGGGGACTTGATGAGGTTCTTTAAGAGTGCAGGAAGCCAGTGATTTCTACCATTCCAGCAGGTTCCAGTAGCAGCTATTGTTATCTTGGAGTAGTGAGATTGACTCATTCCAGTAGTTACACCTGGCTGTCAGTAGCATTTTGGTCCCCTCTTTTGTGCTGTCACTGCTCAGGTCAAAGCCAGTCACTCTGGTCTTCTGCTAGGTGATTCATTTTGTAACCTCTTCTCAGATGCAGAAGTTTAGACTACAAGTCTTGTGTCATAAAAGCACAAGCAGTTTCAGATTCAATAAGTTGCTATTAACATCTAATTAATTCTGCAGATTGGTATTTACAAAAGTACTTGAAATCTTGAAATTTAGTAGATGATGTGAGCTAGAATTGCTGAGAAGTAAAAGCATCCTGTTGGTTTTCTTTAAGTTTCACCATGGTCCTTTATTGCAATTCCTGTGTTGTGTCTTTTGCCAGAGATTTTCCTTCAGTAACCTTCCCTGCAGCATGATAGTCATGCAATACTGTTACTTTGAATGTATGAGCAGTTAGAATTTTGTGTGTTGACCAGCTTAAATATGAATTGTTGTATGTGGCAAAAGGTGTTGCTGCTAGTGACGTGTGATCCTCTGTTGCAGGCAGTAGTTCAGGCACACTTTGTAGCAGTTATTTGCATAGTGTATGTGCTAGAATTCAGTCATATGTGAACTCAAAATCAAATACAAATACTGCTTGATCATGGGAAGGTATTGCATCCTGATGAGGGTGTTTAGAGTTTGATACATTTGTTATCTCCTAGAAATAAATTTTATATAAATAAAATTTTACCAGTGCTTGTATTTCTTGTCTTTTCCCAAATATCTGATTGTTGTTTTTGTTTATTTGTTTACAGTTCTATCTTCAAGACACTAAAAGTAGTAATGGTACCTTTATTAATAGTCAGAGACTGAGTAGAGGATCTGAGGAAAGCCCACCATGTGAAATTATGTCAGGTGACATCATCCAGTTTGGTGTAGATGTGACGGAGAACACGCGGAAAGGTAAGGGTATGGATCATTTTTTGGTTTCTTTTCAAGTATATTTATTTGGAACATCTTACTACAATCCAGTCTTTGAAACTAAATTGCATTCCCATTGTAAGAAAACAGTCTTGTTTGCTTTTTTGTTACTTCTTCCATCCTTTGTGCTGGCAGTGAGCCCTGGCCCCATGTGGTACCTGATCAAGAAACATGTCTGCTGAAAACACAGACTCTATTTCTACCCTCACACCCCCAGATGGACTTTACTGGGTTGTTTCCATGGCCTACTTTCTTCCCTTACTGTGTGCAGGGGAAGTGTAGGTCTGGAAGAAGAGGCTCAGCTGAGGCTACATGTTCATCTATTGCCTCACTTAAATTGGCCTACAGCAATTTTAAAAGTGCAACACAAGCATGTGTGTGTAATGCTGTATTGGGCTTTTTGTGTTTGGATTTTATTATTATAGTTCTAACTACCTTTCTTTCAAGCCCTTTGAACCTTAAGGTTTCTGCTAATAGTGTGGCAGAAGTATGAACATGAATTTCTTGATCAAGTAGTCAGCGTAGGTTTGAAACAGGCTAACTTAATTCTTTTCAGGATACCCACTGTTTCCTTCTGTGTCAGCTACTGATTTTGATTTCTGCAGGTACTTTAAAATGAGGATAGAAAAAAGTTGCTAGCTGACAAATGAGGTGATGGCATTTTTGTTTGGTTTGTTTTTCTTGCTGTCTTCTTCCCAGTATGCATGCTCGGGAGATCTTATATCAATAGCTCTGTATCTGTGTTAATTAAAATGCAGCCTCTATCTCTTTTCTTTTGAAATTATGTAGTATGTCGGGAACCATTTCCTTATCTTTCTGGAGACTGGTCTGTATGGGAATTATCAGAATATAATCAGTTTTGTCAAGACTTTTTAAAGTTCCCTAATGGGTCTGCTGCTTTCTGTAAGCATTGAACTTCTGTCCATGTTCTGTAGAATCCTACCTACTCTGTAGCACACAGATTTGGCATTAAAGGTCAACTGCCATCACCCCTTTACTGCTTTTCTGAGCAAGACCTTCATAGAGCTTATCCTTAAAGAGAAATATATTAGAGAAGAATAAAAGAATAATATAGAAAGCTGATGATACATTTTTTTAAAACAAGCAAATAAACAAAACATCCATCAAAGCAAACCTCTTGCGAAGCAATCCCCCCCCCCAAACCCCAACAAACCAAACCATAGTACAACAGGAGAATTTCTTCAAGTGCATTGAGTGAACAAAACATAAAGGTAGCACCTGCTCTGTTACTTGTGAATTTTGTCTTTAGCCAGATGGGGTTGTAAGTCTCAAATCTGAAGTATCAGAGGAAGGGTAATGAATGTGTTTAAAGAAAACATTGTTAAGTAATGGTGGTGGTGATATTTTATCATCAAGAGCTTTTGGAGCTGTAGGATTTTTGAGTGATTCATTGTAGTGAAAGTACCACATTGTTTTACTCTTCTCAAAAATGATGTTGCAAAGATCTAACTCCAGGGTGCCTAGCTGAAATTTCTGGGAGTTATTGAAAATGTTTCCATGTGAAGTGATTGTAAACATTTATGAATACTAGCAGCACACATGGAAGATATCAAAAGTATGCACTGTATCTAATGAACTTGGAATGATTAGTTTGATGAGATGCTGTCCTTTCTAAGAGAAGCTGAATTTCTTCAAGTGGATTTTGACTAAAACAATTTTTATTATTATAGATTTAGTTGGAAGAGAAATTGGACTTGATTTGCTTTTATCAGCACATTGCAGTTAGTTCATGGAAACATTTGCACAAAGTTCATAGTAAGCAAATTCTTGCCATGAATTTTTGCCAGTAGTAGTTATTTGCTGTGGTTTTATGTTAGTTTTACAAAGCACGATACGTTACACAAGTGCTGGTGACCTGGCATTTGTGTAATGAGTGATCAGATTATGCAGCTTTCCTTGTCCTTTTCTCTGCCTTTGAACTTGGAAGCTGTGCTCATGTTACTCATGAATCTCTTGAGCTCGCTAATGAGGAAGAGGATACAAGTTTGCTTTCTTCCCTCTCTGCTCCCCCAAGCAGAGAATTAAGATTGTATCATCACAGGGTGTTTAGCTATGAATGTGGTTGGAATGCATATAAACATGGGTTTTTCACCAGTTGGTTTCAGTAGTCTTGGATGTTATTGTTAATCTAATCTAGTCATGAAACAGACAGGAAAGTTTTTAAATTGGTGATTCCCTTTAAAAGTACTTTGCACTCTGGTATTTACATAATGCCTTACTTGCACAAGACATGTCAGCAATCTGCTGTGTGTAATTATAAGGTAATGACAGGACAGAATGAGTGTACCTGCCCATGTAAATTCTGAATTCTGTCAGTTATGCTAGAATACATTTATTTTATTGTTCAGACTGTGTTTTAGTAAGTAATTTCCTTGCAAATGTGATCTGGATTTGGTTCATTAAAATAGTGGCATGTTCAATATGTGATTTTTCAGGTTATCAAGTATGAGCACCAATTCCTCAGTTTCCTGCTGCTGAGCCAGAGACTAACAGGTCCTGGAGAAGTGTTTGCAACCCTCCTGCTTCCTTATTTGTCCACTTGCTGTGTTACTGACAAGCACAGGGGCCTCCTTGCCATTTCCCCATCCTTAATACAGCACTTACCTATCAACATCTCACTGTGCTTTTCTCTGTGTTACTGTGGTTTATATTCTTTTACCACTTTCTTAATTTCCCACTCGTTCCAGAGCATTCCAAACTAATTGGTGATACTTCCCTGCACAGCAAGCAGCAGCAGCAGCATTGCAAAGCAAGGTCAAATAATTCCAACATGATAGAGTTCAAATGCAATTTATTCACATTTTTCTAGTCAGGTTTGGGCTCTCAACCATCTGTTCTGTCATGGGATGTTTGAGGGAGGTCGTGTAAGTGGGGAGCCCCACAGCAGTGTGTGCTGCAGGACAGTGCACAGATCCCCGAGGGTTGTGGGGGGCTCCTCAGGGCTGGGTACCACATTAACGAGTGAAAATAGAAAAAAAAGCATCATTGGGGAATTTTCTCTCTTGGAAGCAAAAACTGAGACAAACAGAAATGGCTTCTATGGTCCCGTTGTGCTACAGTGCAGCAGAACCTGTCGGGGTTTAGGACGGGTCTCAGGGGTTTTGGAGCTGTGAAATGTGGGTCAGCTCCGTGTTTTGGAGGGAACCAAGAAGTTCGTGACTGAAGTATGGAACAGCAAATGGAGCAGGAGCAGGGTTTTACTCCATGGAGAGAGCTGTGGATGTGCGGCAGCTGTTTGATGCTCTGGAGGGAGCCGTGGCTGTGTGGCGGTAGTTCGATGCTGTGGAGGAGCCGTGGCTGTGGGGCGGTAGTTTGATGCTGTGGAGGAGCCGTGGCTGTGGAGGAGCCGTGGCTGTGGGGCGGTAGTTTGATGCTGTGGATTAGCCGTGGCTGTGGGGCGGCAGTTCGTGGCTGTGGAGGAGCCGTGGCTGTGGGGCGGCAGTTCGATGCTGTGGAGGAGCCGTGGCTGTGGGGCGGCAGTTCGATGCTGCGGAGGAGCCGTGGCTGTGGGGCCGCTGTTCCCGCTCCGGAGGGCGCGCGCGGGGCGGGGCGGACTCGGCGGGCGCGGTGGCCGGCGCTGGGGCGCCCCCTGGCGGCGGCGCTGCGCAATGCCGGCTGTGCCGGGGCCGGGCGGGAGCGGCGGCCCCGCGGAGCGCCCGGAGGTGAGTGGGATGGAGAGGGGGGTGAACCGTGGGGACGAGGGGTGCCCTAGCTCCATTGGGAAACCAGGAGCTTGCTTTACTGCCTTTTCTTGTCAATTCCTCACATGAAATACTGTAGACCTGAATTTAAGCCAGTGCTGCTCTTCTGTGCAGTCAGTACTGTATTCATATTTTCTGTGTTGCTTTACCTCAGGCTTTCTCCTTGTTTTTCCAGTTGCAATGAACTGATAGCTAAAGGTGTAATTACACACAGCAGATTGCTGACATGTCTTGTGCAAGTAAGGCGGAGTTTGGATATTGTTTCCTTTCTTACTATTTTAATTTTATAAGTTTGTCAAAATGCTTGGTACCTTTTCCCAGTCACTGCCTATTTGAGACCTTTTGCTAGATGCCTGTTGTATCTTAATTTGACACAAGTAAAGCTCCTGCAGATTTTATGAGATTTTTGTCAGTCTAGCTGTTGACAGAAAAACTTCAGAATTATATAATCTTACAGCAGACCTATCTGATATGTGACCAGAAGGTAAAGCTGTCTGTTGCCATTTAAAGTCAGGTATCCTAATGTTTTCTTATTAAAATCACTGATTTCCTCTAAAATAAAGATTTCTGCATTATGAAAGCTATGTATTACAGGGTACAGCTAATATTGCTAATGTATTTTTAAAATGTTTTTGCAAACTGGATTTATTCAATTTATAAATAAAGACCCCAAACCCTGCAGTTTAATCTGTTCTGCCCTGGCATGTAAATTTAATACTTTACCAGGTCAGCTTGAAAAAAACAAGATGCTCTAGCCAGGAGAATACGTCTCCAAAGCATTAGCTAAATAAAGGTTAAAACCAACTTGTCTTGGTTGGATCATTTCACCTCTATATTTAGATTCTATTGAGGTAGCTTCCTTAAAGACCTGTCTCATTTCCCTGGAGTATTACCAGTGTCCTAAAACGCCCATTGCCCTTTTTTTTCCAAAGCCAGATTAACTGTTTTGCTGATATTAATAACGGAGAAAGGAGAGCAGCTATTTGTTTTTCTGTGTTAGTGGCTGCTGGAGGTATAGTTGTCCATGATGGATGACCACACACTCATTTGTATCTCACTTGTGGTATTGTTTTGGGAACAATGTGCAGCTATCTTTCCATGTATCTGGAAATAATTTTTGCTTCCCAATTAATAGAACCATACAGGGGAAAAAAAAGTCAGCCAAGACACACACATAATTTGACTGTTTGCAAAGACATTGAAAATCATATCAGTAACATTTTTCAAAACATTGGGTAGAAGGTTTGAACTTGATGTAAAAATCAAATATTGCATTTCCTCCTCTTATTTGTTAGGATCTTTCTTGGGTTAAACAAATATTGAATTTAGTCCTCAAGGAGCAAATTTACCTTTTCTGAAATGAAAGGCCACTTGTCTAGGGCTGTGCAGTAGATGTGCACTGCAAGTACCCCAAAATAGAAATGTGTTGTCTTGAATGATGCTGCTTACAGTGTTGAATAGGATGTACTTCTCAGTGGTTCCTGCACACTTCCTCTGCATTTCCTTTTCCATCCTTTTTTGTAAATAATAATTGCTTGGCAAGTTCCAAATTTTGAACTAAGTGTCGGTGACACAAATTTGACATAGTACCTTCTAAGCCCCTGGATATGGTTGTCAGAATCTTGTCCAAAAGGCAGCTCATTATTTTGTTTATACCTCTGCATTCCTGTTACCTGGTGCAGGTAAGATGCATTCTGCTTCACTCATTTATGATCAAAACATTCACTTTTTTAACTTAGTACAGTAAAGACAAGTTTCCAGTATTGCAGCATGTGGAGGAGTTGGAACTGGAACTGCTCCACAGCCAGGACTGAGTACTCAGCATGACCTCTTCAGGTTTATAATGATGAAGTTTCCTGTGTCCAGAGGAGGTTTGAGAAGGCAGACCCAGGTGCTTGAAGGTGTTCATGCCTCCTCCTCTTTGCCCGTCTCAGGGTTTCTTAAGACAGTTTGCTTGGTTACTGTAACATTACGCACTGAACTTAAAATGAAGTAGTAATGGATCATGATGACTTAGTGTTTGTTTCTTTTCAGTTACCCATGGATGAATAGACTTAGTATTTGTTTCTTTTCAGTTACCCATGGATGTATAGTCTCCACAATCAAACTGTTCCTTCCAGATGGAATGGAAGCTCGATTGCGATCAGAGTAAGGATATGTGTTCACATGTACCAAAGTTCAGCTACTGTGTGATGAGGATTTGATGGGTATTATGTTTAAAAGCATCTTGGGAGCAGTTGATTTTTCTGTAATCCTGCAAAGCGAGTAACTGAGTGCATGGTTCTTTTGCAGACATTATGAGGAAAAAAACCTCATTTGCTGTTGTTTTTAGTAATTAAGACAACTCTGAAGAATAAAGAAGTTCTCTAAAAGAAGAAAAAATTCTTAGGTAGTTGGGCTTTTCTGACTGTAGTTTACTCTAGTGAAATGGCTATTAGAAATAAAAGAATATAGAGAAAAATAAAGCAGATAAGCAAATTCTCCTGCCCTCGTTCTTTATTAGTGATTGTTCTTTTGGCTCTTTTAGATGCTCATAAACTCGACTCAAGTGAAGCTGATGGAAACTCAGATGAATATTCACAGCATTTTCTGTGTATATGCCTATTTTTGAGAAATTTTCCAAGAGTAGTAGAAACCAAAAACTTGAACATTTTGTGTGCACTGAGTGCTAATCACAAATGGCATAATTTTAGTCGTCCTTCATTAGCAACAATTTTGTGGGGTTTATTGCTTATTTAAATATCCTTTTATCATTAGTATCCAGAAATAGCTGTGTGAAGCTTTAGGGTATCTTGGCTTGCTTGTGGGAAGATCAGTAAAAAGTAAATTACTATAGAAGATTTTCCATATAATTTCATGTTCAAATAAGAAATAGTAAAAATGTATGTTGTTATATTTTTAGTTTTGATGAAAATGTCCAAGTACAACATTTATGTATTTTGTGTCCACTTTTTTTTTGTTTTTCAGTGTTATCCATGCACCATTACCAAGTCCTGTTGACAAGGTAATTCAGTAGTTTGCTGGTTTATGCCTTATTCACACACATGCTATTTTCAGACTTGTTATAAAGGTGAAGAAATAGTGAAGTCTGTCCAGTAACATTTTGATATCTTTTCCACTGACTGTTTTTACCTAGTTTAATGTTTTGAGTGACATTTAAGGTAGAGAAGTAGTGCAGTATTACAGTGTACATTTCAAGGTAAGTTGACTTTTTACATTGTGGAACCTGAAGCATGGCTTTGGAACAAAACCATTGATGTTAAGATGGTTAGTTTTCAGGTGCAGGTTGACAGACTAACAGGTGTGGCATAATTTAATACTTGATGTTGTGTGGGACCCAAGAGTAGCTCAAACATGATTTGGTGTTTGGATGAGGTCTGTTTTCTTTATATGACATTTTTTATGGAGGAGGAGCTGTGCTGCACAGTCTGGAAAGCACTGTCCTGTTCGCAAGGAAGACTGAGACCAAACCTCTCTGCCTCTCCTGTAGAGCCAGAGTTGCTCACTGTAGAGTCATGCAGTCAGTATTGTGAAGTGTAACTCTTAAACTCAGCTTTGGTAATAAACTCAGCTTTGGTAATGTGGGGGACTTGTAGAAAAGCTGCTAATAGATATTTCCTTGAGAGAAGTGATCAGGAGTTGATTATTTCTCTAGTCTCTAAAAAGAAGGATTAACTTAAATATGTTCTAATCAGAGTTTTATGCATGATGAACAAAATAGCAAGCAACTCTGGAAACTTAGTTGTAAAACCAGCAGCCTGAGGAGTTTATAGACTGTGTTTAAATTCAGATTTCAAAACAATATGTGTGGCTTGAATCCAGGGCACAAGTAGAAATCCTGAGGAGGGACTGCAGGTTTAACTGGGAAAACGGTTAAAAATTATTTCAACATAGGAAGCCTACAAGAATTAGTAAATAAATTGGCTGAAATAAACCCACAGAACAACCCCCCACTTCTCTCCAAGTGAAGAGCAGTTTGTTATTATTCAAAGATAATACAGGTATTCCTTAATTCTGAAATAGATTCTTATAAAGGGAGACAATGATGATAACACGTGGGTCAGCAGGAAGCATGCAGCTGTAATATGTGTGGTGACATTGAGTTGGAAGCCCACAATTTGTGTTTTTCTTTGAGTTGAATGGCTTCACCTTTGTGCCCCTTGTTCCTTTATTGTCAGTTCAGTCTCAACTGTACCAAAAGCTTTAAACTCAATAGTGTCTTAGTGGTTCAGGAACTTGTGCAGAAACACAGTGGGACCTAAGTCCCGAGTTGGGAAGTTCTGTGGTTAAAAAAAAGCATGAATAATAGAAATGAGGCAAAATGCTATTATTAGATAGTCTAAAGTTTACCTTTGTGACTAGATTTAAGTGAATTTTGCATTACTTCTATTTAATGAAAAATCCAAAACCATTCTGACTCTTACTTGTCTTTTTTTCAGGTTGCTGCTAACACTCCCAGTATGTATTCTCAGGAATTGTTTCAGCTTTCACAGTATCTACAAGTAAGTTTTCTTTTAAGGGCATTTAATTTGGCTGAATATTTTTGTTCAAAACACAAATCTTATGCTGTGGCTTGTATCTATTGCAAACTACAAAGGAAGGGACAGTGCTGGGAGCTCTTCTTCCTCACTGACATGACCAGCCTTTCTGTGCCTGCTTCTGTGTCAGTTTAATAGGGATGCTTTTCCCAAGATGTCACAGCACAAAAGAGTTAGAATGTGAAGTGGTAGCACGTTAAACTGTGTGCTGATAGATAAAAGTAAACTTTTTAGAAAGGATGATAAAATCAGCTTTCTGGGGAAAAAAACAAAACTTCTTTGCTGATAAATTCTTTCCAGGTTTAACTGTGCATAAGTTCTACTGATTTATTTTGCATGGTTTTATTTGATAATGACAATTTTTATTTGTTCACATCAAGGCTTTTGAGATAGATACTATCTTTATATGTATTTGCTGACATTGCAGGAAGGAGCTCATGCAGATGCTCTTTCTCTGGAAGCCAAATACATATTCACTCACCAATCTGTTCTCTCTCCATATCCTGGAGTTAACGAAGATGCTCTTCTGTCTTCCTGTCATAAACCAAAAATCAAACAGAAATAGTAGTTCTTGCTTGGCATTTCTCTTTTGTGACCTCATTTGAGGATGAACAGCTCATTGCGTGGAAGCTGCCAAGCTGTCCTTTGGTGTCTGTGGTTTTGTTACTTATCTTTAAGTCTTGGGAAGAATAACAGTGTGTCCTCAGCATGTGCAATGTAGCATGAGAAATGAATGGTTTAGGAACCTGAGGTTATAGGACAGCATTTTCTAATTAAACTATCCAAATAAATTTGTGGATGGATATAATAGAATGGGTTTATCGTTTTGAACAAGTTGACAGTGTTTGCTGCTCACATTTTTTTGTAGTATTTTGGGATCTTTTCTGTTGCTTGATTTTCTTAGTTGTTCTAGCTGAACTGACTGGTGCCTTGCTCTCTTCACAGGAAGCCTTACATCGGGAACAAATGTTGGAACAGAAGCTGGCAACCCTTCAGCGACTACTTGCTGTCACACAAGAGGCTTCAGATACTAGTTGGCAGGTATCTGCAGGATCCTTTCCTTATGGACTCAACTGTGCACTGCTATATAAATTTTAGCTGTTAATGCAGGGAAAAAGCAGCAGAAATAATAAAAACTTTATGATGATTCTCTAAAACTGTGCAAAATACAATGTTTAATAAATTTAGTGGTTGCGTACCTTTGAAGTAACTATTAGCAGTAAGTACTCCAACAAAATTCAGATCTTGAAAGCAGAACTCTACTGGCACTACATTAAGCATGAGATAATTCTAAGGTGATAATTCTTTTTTTCTAGGCTTTAATAGATGAAGACAGGCTGCTATCAAGACTAGAGGTTATGGGAAATCAATTACAAGCTTGTTCAAAGGTAAGTAGTTCACTTGAGGTCAAATATTAGGAATGCTGAAAGACAGCTCTTTTCGAGTGTTTTGGAAGTAGCTAGTTGTAGGAAAGCATTTGGAACATAAGCTTTCCAAAATGAGCCTATGCAACTTTGATCATCTGAATAGCACAAAAACTGTACATCTGCTCTGTATTTCAAGGCATCTCAGTAAGTGGCTGTTGTTTTCATTGCCCATAAGTCTTGCCTGATATTCATAATTACAAGTATGTGCTGCCCTGATTATTGTTTAGGCCACCTGTGTCTGCCTTGGATTTTAATTTTTATTTTATTTCTATTTCCTCTCAACTATCTACATTATAGAAACTTTTTCTGCAGGTCCTGTTTAAGGTCTTTCCTCTGGGACTTGTTTGTCCAGTTCTATTTCTCTTAGGCTTGACATTGTCTTAGCAGTGCCCAAAAAAAGTGCCATAATTCTCCTGTATCACAACTGACCACTGAATGTGTGTTGCTATACACACACTTCAAATGTCACTTACTTATACCCAGTCATGTACATTTGTTATGTACAGATCAGTGATCAAGAATCTTTGATCACTGATTTGTACAGAACATTTTCATATCTATCAGAAATTGCTAAACATTTTTTAATAGAACAGGCTTTATCACAGTCTAACTTATTTAATTTAATGAGCAAAATAGTAATTATTCTATCCTTGAATTATTTTGTATGTGCAGAATCAAACAGAAGACAGTATACGAAAAGAGCTTATAGCATTACAGGAAGACAAACACAACTACGAGACAACAGCCAAAGAGTCCCTGAGGCGGGTCCTTCAGGAGAAAATTGAAGTGGTCAGAAAATTATCTGAAGTGGAGGTACAGAATTTTCATGCCTGTTCTTCTGGAGGTGCTGAAATAGTTGTAACTACTGCTGTGTAAATCCCTGCTTTGTTGCTGTGTTATGTCAGTATCTGTTGTACTCTGCACTTGCAGGATATTAAGTAGTAGTGTTTATTTCTCCTGTTGGGCAGGACTAAGATTGTTAAACCATTAATGAGAACCTATTCTTTCAGCTCTTCCTTTTCTCCCTCCTTCAAAATTCATGATGCTGTCTTACTGAAGTTACTGTGTGTGGGACATACACAGGAAAAATGACATACATGCATTAAAAAATGCTGTAAGACCTTGTTTAAACTGCAGCATTTATGGAAATACACACTTGACCATAGGACAAAGTGTGCTTAAAGGAGCTTTACAATGAGCTTTTAAAAGAGTTAGACACTCTTTTGTAGTAAGATTTTCTGCCCTATAATAGCTCACATTATCCTCTTTTATTTCCTTTTTCTTTATCATTATTTGCTATATTCCCTTGGTCAAGAAGTTTCATAAAACTAGTTGGCATCCTGTGCATATATACTGCTTGGAAAAAATAGATCATCTGCAGTGTTTGGTAGTTCATTGTCTGTCTTTTGTTATTATTTATTGCATAATCATTCTGTCTTACAGCGGAGTTTAAGTAATACAGAAGATGAATGTACACACCTGAAAGAAATGAATGAACGGACTCAGGAAGAATTAAGGGAATTAGCTAATAAGTACAATGGAGCTGTAAATGAAATTAAAGATCTTTCTGACAAGCTAAAGGTAATGACAGAATTTCATCTGACTTAGGATAGAATAAATGTGATAAATGGAATAAATAAATAGAGTTTAATTTCTAATGTAGCTAACAAAAAAGTTAAGAAACTTGTTAAACAACAGTTAGCAATAGAAAGATGCACATCATCTACATTTTCTCTAGGTTAAGTTTTAGTGTAATTGAAACTGGCATCAGTTAAGTAACTTCCTAAAAAGCTTCCCTCTTCATTCACTTGGAAAGTTACCATATTTTTTGGGACTGAAATATATTATAATATAAAATTTTATGTAGTATAAAACTTTATATCTAACTGCTTTTATTTGGACTAAAAATTTTCAAACTAAACATCTGAAAGGTAAGAGGAATAAAAACTAGAATTAGAAATAAATTTGCATTTCATGGTGCCTCTTCGTGCAGTTACAACACACATAACTAGTCCACCATATTGTAATGTGGCTCATCTTGCTATCAAGTTTGATATTAAACTAAATATCTAAGTCTATGAATGAAGTAAATTAATATTTAAGGTCCTTTGTGCTGGAGAACAGAATAATCACTTTATGGTAAAGCCTGTTCTCCAAGAGTCTCCAATCTAGGTAAGTAGGAGTTGTGGAAGAGGAAGGTAATGGTGTTGTCTCTGGAGACCTGAGACAGTTGCTGCATTTGTCTTGGATAAGTACTGGAATTGGAACCTAGCTTCCTAGTTCAGGACCTCAGAGAAATTTTTCTTTCCATATTAAAGCATTAAATTGCTGCTCTTAAGGCAGTTGGTTTCCCAGTAATGGGTTGATCGCTGATGATGAGTATGCCCAGAAGGATCAAACCTGAAATTTATTACCTTGTTTTGAGGGAGGAGACAGTTTAAAACTTATCTTCTTGAGATTCAGCGAGGAAAAAGATGTGGGTTGCCATGAAGGTGGTCTGAGCAGTGTACATTCAATTTCAGAAGGGTTCTTGGGGTTTTGATTGACTTGAGATGCTGGAGACTTTGGGCATTTCTTAGTTCTAAGGCCCTTTACTGTTGCTGTTAAATTTATGTTCCTCAGTCAAAAAGTTGCTTCAGATATTTTGAGATTTTATCAGTTTACTTGTAGTGGAATTTGTATAAAAGTAATAGATTTTCTTTCTTTTCATTTTTTAAATCTGATTAGCTGAGAAAGTGACTAATGTACATTTAGTTACATAAAAAAACAAGAAGATCTATTCTTCCACATGTTAATTTTGATTTTTTTGGATTTGAAAAATCTTTTGGAGCAGGTAGCAGAAGGAAGACAAGAAGAAATCCAGCAAAAAGGACTGGCTGAGAAAAAGGAATTGCAGCATAAAATAGATGAAATGGAAGAAAGAGAGCAAGAGCTTCAAGCAAAAATAGAAGCTTTGCAGGCTGATAATGACTTCACCAATGAGCGGCTGACTGCTTTACAAGGTTAGTCAATAGCGGGGAAAGAACTTTGATTATTTGTTTTGCTTTAAATCTGTGAAATACCTTTTTCTTGGACTTCTGTTTACAGTACGGTTAGAACACCTGCAAGAGAAAACTCTTAAAGAACACAACAGCTTAGGTAGGTGTGATCAATTTCTTGTTTCAAGCTGGTTTCCGCGTTTGCTGTTCCCTTACGTTTGTTACGATGATCTCGTGGTCTCGGTGTCTGGCAGGAGAGTTCCGAGTCCCCGTTCCCCCAGCAGGGAGCTCTGCTGGCTCCGTGTCGGGGCAGGGCCGGCAGAGGGCGCTGCTGCTGCGGGTGTTCGCTCCGGCCCGGGCTTGGCGGGGCCTTGGAGCCGTTAGATTAAAACGCATTTTATAACACATTTTATAACATATTTTATATCCATCTCTACACACGTGTATGTGTGTAATAGCCAGTCGTTCTTTGGCGTTAATAACCTCTTAGACGTTTGAACAAACAGCAGCATCGTGTCTAGCAGGAAACACATCAAACTGGTTTGTGTGATTAGGTACTTGTGAAGAGGTGGTATGAAAAGCCAGGTACATTGCAAAATGCTGTGTTTATAAAGAAACAAAGCCCAAAACATTTTTTTTTTATTCCAAAAATAATGCCCTTTCTTAATCCTAGGCATACAAGTTGACGACTTCATACCTAAAATTAATGGGAGCACAGAGAAAGGTAGTGTATCTGAGGGCTACCTTTTGTCTTATGGTTATGTTTGAAAATGAACAAATTCAAAATGTTCTCTAAAGTTTTGCTTGGATTTTTTTCTCTTTGCAAATGAATTTGTCCACTCCTGACCAGCTTTTTTTTTTTTTTTTTTTTTTTTTTTTTTTTTTTGTGTATACTTCCAGTCACAATGTTTTGAGAAAGTTCTGTAAAATACAACAAAGCCACTTGGATGCTGTCTCTTTTTGTTGGTTTTTTTTTTTTTAATTTGTGATGTGTTGTCGCTGCAATCAATAGGACTCTACTGATTTAATGTTGTCAGAGTTGTGACACAAGAAAGTGGAGAACTCATTGTTTTTCCTTTTATTTTTCCCTTGCAACACATAGACATACAGTGTTTTTCTGGTAAAGTTGGGTATGATAAGTAAAGTGAGCAAAACCTATTTTTTCATAAGTTTAATATGAAAAGTGTGAGTATATAAAATTTATAAACAATGAAAACTGACTTTTAAAAACCTCAGAAGTATCTTTATGTGAAGCAGGAATTAATGCAGATTGAATTAAGTGATAGGATTTTTTAAAGGCCAGTTAGTGCCAAATATTTTAGCTCATGTGTCTTAACATACACAAAGTTTTTTGAGTGAAATTGTCCAATATCACATATAGCAAAAAGTATTCCAATTATGATTCCACATTGTTTAATTGGCTGAGATATATTTGTCCTCCTATGTAAATTTAATTTTTTTTCCTTGATGTAGCTTGCTTCTACAGTCTGAGGGATGGTGGTAGCATTGGTTTGAAGGTTCAGGGACACATATAGAGAACTCAGGGTTTTAACCAATATTCACAGTGTTTAGGGACTCCTGTATTTATATTTTTGAAACAGAATTTTAGAGCTCCATATGCATATTTGTAAATTATGAGGTTCTTAACTAGGGAGACCAATAACAAAATCAAAAGTTAATCATGACATAGCCTCCTTATGGGAGCAGGAGGAGAGCTCTCTTAAACACCTACAGGAGCTGCACTAAAGGCTCCCCCAGAGCTCAGAGTACTGGTTGCTCCTGAGTGTCTTAGCATTTTGGGCATGTAGCTCTGGTGCATCCTGAGCTTAGCAAGCAGGACATGCAATGTTTCTTCCCACTTCTCTACACTGCCATGAGATTTGATTTTTATATAGATTCATCCATCTTGCTGATGCCTAATTTTAGGTTGGTAATAGCTTAATATTGGATAGAATGTTTAAGAAATAGATCTGCTTTTCTCTTTTTTTAAACTAGAGCTAATTTGACACATTTTGTAAAAACTTTTGAGCTCTAACTTCAAATATAAATTATTTTACAGAGGAGTGATTTATGACATGATACTAGGTTTGATTTCTTTTTTAAATAAACACTGTTTGTTTTAAAATTGTTGGTAGAAGTGTCATTTGAGATTTTAAATACTGATACCTTTTATGAGTCCAAATTTTAAAATTGCCCATTTAGAAATCATTGTGTGATTATAATAAATATCATTGTATTACTGAACCTCACTTTTTTGGTCAAAGGTGGAGAAGCAATCCCTTTTGGACTTATTTTGGGTTGTACAAGAGTCAGTGTCATCTGAATTGATACATGACAAGATAGATTCCTCCGCCCTATGAGTAACAGTGGAACTTGTATTTAAACCTGGAAGTTTTAGGAAGCTTTTGGCCAGGTTATTTTCCTTTGAGTACAGACAATATATAACTGCTCATTCAAGTTCTCTTTCTGTGTGTTTATACAATCTATCACCTTTTTTGTCATGCACATACCATGCTCTTTCATTATTCCGTATTTTAGTGCAGCTTTTCATTTTTCTGTCAGTTGTACATTTTTCTGCATCTCTGCCATACCTGATCATCCCCATTTCTCTGGCATTTTACAGCTTGCTACCCTGTGTTCTCTTCATGACAGTCTGTGCCTTTTGCATCTTCCAGCCCCTTATGTAGCCCTTGTATGACAGATGGGCAGTTATTTGCTCTGTCAGATTTTGGATTTTGTTCTCTTAAAAGCAGCAGGAAGCAGTTACTGCTGGGTTTTTTGGGGTTTTGTTTTGGTTTTTTTTTTTGTTTTGTTTTGTGGGGGGTTTTTGGGGTTTTGTTTGGGGTTGTTTGGGTTTGGGGTTTTTGGTTGTTTTTTGGGGGGATTTTGCTTGTTTGTTTTGTTTTTTGTTGGTTGGTTGGTTTTTTTGGTTTTTTGGTTTGTTTTTTTTTTTTGCCATGTAGTTCTGCATTATTTTAAAGAGCTAAGAATTTTGGGTTTATAATACAGATTAAACAACTTTGGGAATGAAAGAGGAAAGTTGTAAAACCCATGTAAAATCAGTATGCTTTAAAAAATTCTTTTGTCTCTCTTTCTCTCAAAGTGTGTGCACAGGCACACTACCTGGCCATGACAAGAATAATGGTTTACATTGCTTTTTTCTGTGGCTGTAGCATTCAAGAGCTGTATTCAGAGTAGAGGAACTAAGAACTAGAAGAACTAAAGCCTCTCCAGAGGCATTTAATTAAAAAAGTGGATCAGGATGATGGTTAAGCATTCATTTTCTCTCATTGGATATGTGGAAAAGAGGAACTTATTGGTGCAGCAAGCCCCTGATAAAAGCTGTGTAGAACTAAATTGTTTCCAAAAGTGGTATTTTTCTCAGTGTGTTGCACTACACCTGGCTTTCATTTTCAAATTTTGTGAGCCAGATATTGTATGAAGAAGATAAGAGAAATTTGTATACAGTCACTTAGAGGACCAGGTAAAAATGAAAAGAAAGAAAAAAAGGAAATTTAAATGTGGAAAATAAATTTTACAGCCATGGTGCTGTTTTTTAAAAGCTCTGTCCTTGTGGGTTAAAAAAAGTTTATTTTTTAGAGTAATTTGAGATACAGTAAAACTTAGCAGTTGAACTTCTGATATCAGAGCTAATGATTGATTGAGCGGTTTGGTTAGAATATAGCACATTCTGCAGGTTTATACTAGTGCCAGCCTTTTCCCCCTGCTGGACTCATGGTCAAAGGATTTTTGAGGTTCTTCAGAAAGGAAGTGTTTGCACCTTGAAGAGATGCAGGATTCTGATGGAGTTGGGAGCTGAGCAAGGACTTGAGTAAACCTGGGAACAGAGCCCAGTTTTGGGAACTCTGCTGCAGAACTGTCTTTTCAAAGTGAAACTGTTTAATGAAAAACTTTTAAAATACCCTTTTAAAGCTAATAACAATGCTGATGAGTATAGGTTAAAAACGTGTTTCTTTTGAAAATGCAGCTAAAGTACTTCTTTCTTCTGATCAGCTTAAAAGAGTAATCTATTTCCTAGTATCATTCAGACATCATTTCAATTTCATGTCTTGTCTGCTTGCATATTAACTCAGATTTGATTCAAAAGTCCATCGTGAATACACTGACAAATATTGTTAATATGCCTTTCAAATTTTTTGTTGCATCAATTTGAAAATGGTAAGAAGATGTAAACTGAAGTGTTTCTTTCTCTACTAGAGCACTTTCTTTCAAAGAGTGGAGGGGACTGCACTTTTATTCATCAGTTCATAGAATGTCAGAGTGAGTACAAGAGTGTTCACATTTGCTTTAAAAACAACAGAAAACACAGAAAAGGTGGATGAAACCAGAATTTGTCACTGCTACTTAATATTTCTGTAGTAGCAGAAATTTTCTAAGCAAAGAATTGTGGTATTAAGCAGGTGTAATAGAATGTCTTTGCTCTTGCAAAGTGATGGTCACATTGTCTCTTCTCAGTCCATCCATCATTGTGCCCTGACCAACAAAAGGGTGGTGATCTTGCCACATGGTGTTTAAACCTGAGTGTAATTTTTCACCTGTTACAAATTCAGTTGAAACCTGTCAGTTTAAGCAAACATCACAGTCAGCAAAGGACAGAGAATGAGGTGCCTTTTCACATACCTGTAATTTATCTGATCATTTAAGGCCTTACACATTCTTCAGGCTAGTTGTAACAAAAGAACAGAAGGGAAAACAAGTCCATAGTTGGTATGTGAAAATGCAAGAGACTGTTTTTAGAAAAACAGAAAATTGCATACCAGTCTTGAGAAAGATGTGTTATTCTGGAATGTGAAATGTGTTTTTCAAAGCAAATGCTTTTGAAAATGAGTAATGAAACAGCACTGTTTGCATATCTATAATTAAAGAAAAACTGAAGATATTTATACTTTTTGCCTACTGAAAGAAAAATGTCATTAGAATGAAGAGAAGCCAAGTGCTATTAAACTTCAAGAAAACCAGGGATTTTTTTGCTTCAGAGTTTATAGAAATTATGTACCTAAAATTGAGCAGGGAAGCATTTAGAAGCAGGATCATTTTTGACATTATGGCCATTGGAGTCTTTCCTCTCAAACTTTCATGAGGAAGGGCAGCAGACTTGTTTGATTTTACTGCTTGTGATCCAGATTACAGTGCCATAAGCCAAATGACTTAATACTGCTAATGTTTATATAAGAAAATTTAAACTTCATTTATTTCAAAAATGGTTTTTAAAAAAAAATTAATAACTGGTAGCTGTCTTCTGTAAGGCTGCAGTTTAAAATCATTCTAAATGTTGCTAAGATCTTGTATAAATCTTCTTTTTTCAGTACACAGAAATGAAGTTAAATGCTTGAGTAAACATTTTTCTTGTCTAGAACATGAAGAGCACCCTGTATAATATTCAAATACAAATTGGTTGCCTGTTTTCATTGTTTGGATGTTAGCTTAACCTATTTTGGCCAAACTTAGGTTAGTATCACTTCTGCAAACTAAACATGATCAGTCCTGTCACTATTGAGAAGGAAAAGTGATCAACAGTATCTAGTAAAATATTCCAAGATGTTAAAGAAGTACTAATAACAGTAAAATTAACATCAGTGGATTTATGCTTACCCTTTCTCAAGATTTTGAAAGCTACAGTGAAAACACTGCAAGGCCTTGACTGCTTCATTTCTAAAGGAATGAATAGGGTTCAAAAGAGTGCAGTATTTTGCATTTTTTATGACAGTGTAAGTTTTTACTCTCACATCAAGAAAAATTCCATATCATTGACTCTTTTGTTTCTTCTTGGACTGAAAGTTTGCCTTTTCCACATTCAAATATGTTTCATCAGGCCTCACAATATCATGAGGTTAAAAACTGCAAACTGTAGGATCTGGTCTTTGCCTTTTGAATGTAAATGCTGCCCTTCAGTCCTACTCCTGTTCTTTGCTCTGTGTAGCATCAAGAGTTGGGGACTCCTGGGGCAAAAAATCAGTTCCAGAGACTGTCAGGAAATCAAGTTTTAAAGCATACAGCAAATGGTGTAGAACAATATCATACAGACTGGCAATAGAGAGCAGGAATATGTAGCTCATCATGTGGTAGTATGTTGGGGTTTTGCCCAGGGGCTTAAGTACTGAGAGGGGAGCAGGTTTCTTACTTAAACAATAATGATGTAATAAAAATCCCAGAAACCAGCTGGTTTGTAAAATTCAGCTTCTGTAGATTTTTAAAGGTGTTATGTAATTATTTATTTTTTTTAAGCTCAATGCACTCACAATACCATCCAGTAACGTGTCTTGACCTCTAACATCTGTGGAGTGTTATGAAATCTGGCTCTGAATGATCTGGGAAGTCTCTTACTTTCTGGTCATTACATCCAGTTCACTTGTTGCTCATTCCATAGCTTTTTTTTTTGATAACCACTGGTCAAAATCAGTGATATGAAGAGCAGAAGTCATGGTGCTTCTTTTTGATCAGTACATGATATGCATTATTGGCAAAAATGTGATGATGTATAGACCAAAGTGGGATTTGTTGCCCTTCTAACTTCCTGTCTTTCTTTCCAGTCTAACCCTTCTTTATTTGTGTCCTTTTTTCCCCCCTTACTTTGTGATTTTTGCATTTGATTTTAAATGCAAGTCAACTTCCTTCTTTTCACCAAGCTGATTTTTGCAGATTTATTAATAGTAGTTTTTGGGTGGATTGAATGAATTGAATTATTTTTAACTTTTCCTTTGACCTGCAGGTGTCTAAGTTAAAGCTGTTTAGTGTCGCTTTTTTCAGATGGTTGGACATTTGTGCATTGAGGGACATGTTTTTTTATTGGTTTTCAAACCTGGACTACTTCAAAGACTGTTTTGATGCCAAAATATTAATGTAGAGGGGCCATGTTAGTTAAATGATAACTGTAATGTTAACAGACCTTGGTTATTATATTGCACATAGTGATAGGCAACCTAAATCTAAAATTGAGAATACGGGAAATGCCTAAAACGCTAAAGGAAATCTGGCTTTAAGCTGCAAAAGAAAATGTGAATTATCTTAAGGACTAACTGAAAGCTTAACTTCACAGCAGATTGTGTCAGTAAAAACGTTACTATTAACTAACATTACATATATCTACCTCTCTGCTTTCTGTTAAGTAGGGACTGGATAGCAGGAAAGCTAAAGTTCTTTTGTGCCAGAAATTCAAGCTAAGATCCTTACCCTAATTTCTATTTTGGCAGCCAAGATTGCGTGTCTTGATTCAGGGAAAGCACTAATTGATTTAAAAACCAACTAGGTTTATGAATTTTTCTGAAATAGTAAACTTTTAAAATGCAGAGATTTGAAAAAGCTGTTTTAAAGAAGACATCTCTTTATCTTTTTTCTCCTCATTTTCCCCTCATTTTTAGTGACTAGGGTGGTAACAGTGAAAAATAAGGTTCTATGGAGTTTGGTGATACCAACATCCAATTTTCTGTTTTTTCTAAAATCCCATATCTCTATTATCTAAATACCAGCATGCTGAATTAATCTATTTTTTGTTGGCTTATGCCATGTATTAATGGTAGCATTCTTGAAACACAGAGAATGTTCACTTGTTCTGAAAGTCAGGAGAGCTGTCAGTCACCAAGTGTAAAACACTGGCTGGGCCAGCTTTGGGGCAGGCTGGGCAGAGCCTTGTGTGCTCCTGCTCAAGGTCTTGGCTGCAGAAACAGTGCCAAGGATGTACCTTTTGTACAAATGGTCAAAATTTGAGTTGGAGTTTGAGTTTGGAAAACATCTCTGTCAAGAAGGGTCATTTCTGTTTTGTCTTGCAGTTATTCAGGGTTTAACAGTTACTGAATGGTGAAAGCTAAAAGGTGCATCAATTCATAATGCTAAATTTTCTTCTGTAAGCTGATTCTAGAAGCCTATTTTAAGCTAGCAGTCTAGCATGGTTGAGGTGTTACCCCTTCAGCTCAAGCAGTTCAAAGCTGCTTGGTTTTGTGCTCAGCTGTTTTATTCAGACCTACAGGGAGAATTCCTCAGTTTTTTTCCTTGCTGCCTTCCCTTCCTTCCCCTCTTCCAGCCACGGCTGAGCACTGGAATAATCTATGAAACTGGAATAATATATGAAGACTTTTGTTTAGATTTATTTTATTTTAAAATGGAAGAGGACTCATGGTATCACTTGAACTCCTGACTTGTGGCTGCCAGTAATTTGATTCCCTCCACAGTGCTTTCCTCAGTCTAGGCAGTCATTCTCACCAGCTCTGAGGAACTTGAGGCTGTTCTGAACTTGGATGATGAGTGATGTCCTACAGTTGTTTGAGACCTAAAGCCAGTCCTGAAAATCCAGTGTGCTGTTCCATGTGTTTCTGAAGCAGTGTTAGTAAAATGTTACATTAATGCAGAATAATATTTGTAGATACAAGTAGGTGGAGAGAACATCTCTTTTCCACTGGCCTATCTGTCTGTGTGGGAGAGGGCAGAGTACAGGACAACTTTTTTGGCTATGAAAACCTTTCTTCAGACTTGGGGCATTTTGTCTGAAAGTTTGTCTGCCATCTAGGTTTGTACAAGATCTCTCCTCCCAGATCTTCTCCTGCATCTGTCCTTAGATTGTCATATTTGCAGCAACATTCCATCAGAGAAGAAGGGGGACAAGTTAATCTTCAGAGATACTTGAAGATGAAAAAGCTTCAAGTGAAGTTTTTTGGGTTTTGTATTTTGCTTCTAATTTGAAGAGGATTTACTGTCATCCAGCTTCTTTAGTCTGAGCTCTCCTGTTTGTGCTGTTCATTCAGCCTTCTCTGTGTCTGTTTCCTGTTGACAGCACATGGGGTATCCAGCAAACTGCATTCCCTGCCTGGTTATCAGGGATCTGACAGGGAGACCACGGAGGGGAGGCAGAGGCAGCTTCTCAAGCCTGATATTTCAGGGACTAACAGCTTTCAACATGGACTAAACTGTAAAATCTGCTGCATAGAAATCAAGGATGTGATCTCTAAGATGGGATCCTCAATTCTTCTGTGTTTGTATTGCTTCTTAAGGAATTAGAAATAATGAAATCTCATCTGCAAAAAGAAATGAATTATTCAACAGTTTGGTTTTTTTTTCAGTGTTCTTCATTAATCCAGTCCTGTTCTTCCCTTGATGTTCTTGTTTACCTTCATATCCTAGCATGAGTTAGGATGAAGTTAGCAATCTAGCCTCAAATTCCACTTCTGAGATTTTTGTGCACCTCACATACATGAGTAGACTTCTCTAAAGTAGACTTTGAATAAAAATTCCATTTTTTTTATTAGCCGTTGTGGTGTGGGGGGACTTCTCTATTGCTGTTTTACTGTGGTGCATTTCTGGATTTTGGCTGTGTTGGGTGGATGTCTGTTTCATGCAACCAGCTCTTCAAATTCCTCTTTTGATAACTAAACCTGAAAAATGTGTTAATTATTTGTTGCTTCCGATTAGGTTTTTTTTTTTTTTTTTTTTTTTTAAAGTACATAAAATAATTTTTCTAAATTCTCATTAGTGAACTGCAGCATTATGTAAGTTAATAAGGAGAAATAATTATGCACTGTATCACAAAGTTCTGGTAGGCTTGTGTTCTCTGTTTCATTATTCCTTGCCAGAATAAAGTTTTTGTTCAAGGCTGAGTAGGAAGTAATATTATCAGCTTTTAATTTGGTCATGGAATGTACTCTACGTAGATGCGTGCAGGGAAAATTTGAGCTTGGAAAGTAACACTTATTTTGTTTGGCAGACAAGATCATAGATGAAGGACATCTAACCAAAGTGGAAGAAACAAAGCTTTTGAAAGGTTAGACTTCTGGATTATTTAACTGTTTTTGAAGCATGCTTCTTCTGTCACTCAGTGCATGTTCTGTGTTAAGCCAGCAGTTTGAGTTTTATTGAATACGCATTTGAAGGGAAATTCAATAAAGGGGAGGGAAATTGTTTGCTGAACTCTACTCCAAATACTATTGTAGGCTAAAACGTTTTAATGGAAACCAGTTTTGAAGATTGAGTGCATGAAATACTAGTCTCAGTATTGACTGAGTTCTTACTTGAATATGCATTAAAAAAAAAAGGTTGATTTTGTAAATTCAATTCAAGCTTTAGTGCTTGCATGAATTCCAAATGGGATTTTGGTTTTATTATAGGGCTACACAGAAATAATGTTTGGGGTCATTTTAGAGTTTTAAATAAAAGTGTATTTTAATTTGACTGTTTTCTATCTTATCTCATAACTTTAAGTATTAACCTCCTAAATGTGTCTTTTTCAAGTAAAATCTATCTGTGCCTCTCCAACTCTTTTCTCTAATGTATAAAGTAAGTTAAATTAAAGGAGCTAATTCAAAAAGACTTGTCAAGGAACAGTCCTTCTTACCTTACAATGCCAAGGTCAGGATTGCTAACAAGTGTGCAGGTCAATATTTCTCAAGTGTCTAATAATCTAAGATTGTTTGGACTTGCAGGCTCACTCCTCGCTTGCAGCTTTTTATTCATGTCTGGACATACTGCCTCAGTTCTTTACCCTCTGAGCTTCTGCAAAGTGTTGTTTTGTTGAACAAATGTTAGTTTGCTAAAAGGTCCAGTGTTTTAGAGACATTTTAATTTCTCTTCTCTTCCTTTAATGCGTGGAATGGCACCTTTAACTCCTTTCTGTATGTGAGGAAGCTATAGACAAGGTGCCATATTTGGCAAAAGAATGCATACAATAACTGTAATGTAACACTTGCATGCCCCTTCCATTGCAAAGCTCTGAGCTATTTTTAGTGTTTGGTAATATATTCTAACTCATCAAGTATGATGTCAACACATTTTAATACACTTTATCACTTTGGCTATATTTATTCAGCTCAGTTTTATTATGGGAAATAGGAACAACTGCTGTGATATAATATAGTGCAGGAAAGAGTTTTGTGCTTATGACTCTGGTTCTAGAATAGGAAGCAGGTTTCTAATAATTTGTCTTCTGCTGTTTCACATGTAGAAGTGGTGCATCTTTTCTCTGGTGCCTCATCTTTTGTGCCTTGTTTCAGAAGGGGGAGGGCAGGAGGGGGGAAGAAGCTGGTGTACCAAGGGTGGGTGGGAGGGAAGCATATAAGGGGGTGCTGTGGGAGAGAGAATTAATTCAGTGGTTGGAACTCGCACTGTTCCTCCCATTTTGCACAGAGCAGGGAAGCAGTATTTCCATGGATGCCCAGATATGGTAAAGTTAGTTGGATGTGGATCTTGCTCAGCTTATTGCTTCTGGATCGGCCACTAATAAAAGTGACATGGGTGAGGCTTTTAGGTTATATTTTTCTTAATAGCTAAAAAAAAATCATGTATTGGCTTAGTAATTATTACAGTTTTAGTGACAATCCTGTGAGCTTGGTTCTATATGATAGTGTAAAATGTTTTGATTTGAAACAACTGTAGATATTAGTTAAAAACCTTATTCCTAAAAATAAGAAAGATCTCTTTTTGTTTTAGTAAAGAACCACCCATCCCCAAAGATTAAGTTTTTAGCTACAGGTAATCATTATGGATTTTGAAGTCTGCTAAAATGGGAATTGTGTTTGTAGTACCTGCCAGGTCTCAGCCTCTAGTGTGCTTTAACTATACTGGTGCTTTTCCCCTTCCTCTTCTCCAGTGATTTCGGTTGTGTTAGGGTGGGAAGAGTCTTGCTCTTCACCAGCTGCCTTCTTTCTACTTGCAGCCTTCTGTTTCATGTATAAGTGGATGTTAACCTGGCACAGAGTTATAGAAAACTTTTCATGTTAGATTAAGAAACTTTGTGGGTTTTTTTCTATTCACCTGTCCGCGTTCTGTCATGTTCATTTCCTCATGCAGCCACGCAGATTGTCTCCAGTTTCCTCTTCTTTTGTTCTGGGGGGAAGTTAGTTCTGTGTGTTCTCTTGTTATTTGAAAAGATGTCTTATTATTCCCTTGGTTTTTACTTATTTTCATACACTAACCCTCTTGTATAACACGATTTATTTATTGATGTGCTTCTTTCTTCCCATGTCCTGGTACTTCATTGTTGCATGCACGTTATCTGTGTGTGGTGAAATTATTTGTGTTCCCTGTGCTTTTCTCCATGGATGGGAGATGTCTGTGTACTGGGAATGCTGTATTGACCCCTTTTCATATCATGTCTCTGCCTGGAACTTGAGACTCAGAGGAAACCTCTGTTAACCAGCAGGTGGGCAACAGAGCTCTGAATAGGCAGCCAAGAAAGATTTCATTTTGCATAACCTCACCTGCATGTTGGTGACAGTTCCTTGCTGACAGACCTGCTGGGTTAGCCCACACCAGAGATGGTGTGGCCTTTTCAGTGGACCTATCAGAACTAAACCAAAATTGTTATTTAAGAAAAATTTTTAAAAATTTATTTCAGTCATGTATAATATTTAGACTTGGAGTCAGGGGTGATTCTGTGTGGGACAAAGATGCACTAGTGTAATTAAATCCCCTTGATTTTGAAAATATTGGTCTCCACTAAAAATCTAGAACTGGGGAAAAAAACCCAACAACAAAAAAAATCCAGCAAATAAGAAAAAAAACCCAACCAAAACTGTGTGCCTTCACTAAGCTGCATGTAATAAAGGGCTGAATTATATATGAACAGATATTTCATGACAGTAATTTTTTTGTGGGAGCAACATACACTGTTTCTCTTAATACAATTTAAACCGAAAGTTCTTTCTAGAAACTAATGTATTAATTTATATTGCTGTGGTTCTTTAATGGTTCACACCATGCTTCTTTTGAACAGTACGGTATGTACAAGACTTGTTATTGTGTAATTTGTCCAAAATATTGAAACACAGTTTTATTCTTTACAGCAGTTTCTTTGACTTGCTACAGTATCTGCATTGTTCTAGTTTTCTTTTCTTATTTGTTTGCTGATTGAATCAGCTTTTGCACAGTTCCAGCTGGCAAGAGCACAGCATTAACCCAGGTTCAAGCTGTGCACGAGGCGATTGCATCCCTTATTAGAGGCTGGGCTGGGTTAATGATTCCAGGGATGCGGAATCCATTTTAGCCCAGACTTGCTAAGAAATAAGCACCCAGCAGGTTTTTAACTGTTTCTTGAATCAAGTTGTTTTCTATTAACATTTAGCAGTAGTTTGGTGTACAGGAGAAATTATGAACAAAGCATTTATTGATTGTAGTTGCTTTTCCTTGTCTCTTGCAGAGAACCAAGCACGAGTTAAAGAATCGAACGATTTGTCTGACACCCTTAGCCCAAGCAAGGAAAAAAGCAGTGACGACACTACAGGTAAGAGTTTAATTGAGATTTCTGTGACCTCTAATTAGTTTGAATTAAATCTAGGTAATCATGAGCATTTCCTTAAAAGGTGGAGTATGTTATACAGAGTTAGAGACAAGCTTAGAGTGGTGTTGTCTATTTTGTGGCTTCATAATTTGACTCTTGTAAATTGAGAAGGACATAAAATCTTCTTTCCGTGTAAAGAATGTGTATATGAGAACTGTCTGCAGTCTGCCTGCTCTCTGAAAGGTGTGGGGTTTCTTTTTAGATGCTCAAATGGATGACCAAGATCTAAATGAACCTATTGTCAAAGTAGCTCTTCTAAAAGGTAAACAAATTTACTTTTGCAATTTCAGATGCATAATCTGTATATGTAATCTTTTTATCTACCTGCTTTTTATCAAATAATAAAAATATAGTTTAAATAGAATGCTGGAATTCAAAAATGTTAATCATGCAGTATGGAAGAGTTAAATTTAAATGTTAGTAATGACTCCTTTGGGTGATATAAAAACCTACTTTTGAGTGTTGCTATAGAAATCATCTGTGTATAAAGGTAAATCTCTGTACTCAGCAACACTGTTCTGGGAATTTACATGTTACCACTTTGACTTGAGAATTAGAGTCAGCACACATTTAAGATTATAGCTGTGGAGAGATTCTTCCACCACTGACATTTTTCAAGCATTGTCAAATTTTACTTGCATAGCTTCCATCACTGTCAGAAATGCTTCTGTTAGTTTGCAGCTGATGGGTTAATCAAAACAAGACTTCAGATTTTCTTTTTTAACCCAATCAAGATTGGAAGTTTGTATTATAACTGTATTTGGAATGATGGCTGAGGTTTAGCTTTGAGATTTGTTTCTATAAATTTAAAATTTTTATTGGTTTTTATGCATTGAAGGGATATACTTAATTAGAAGCTGATATTTACATATTCATTACTGAAGATTTCTGTGGCATAATGAGTTATTACATTTAGCCTATTGAAAATCATTTTATGCCTCTTCAACAATTAGAAACTTGATAAGATCTGTAAAATTAGGCTTCTATTGGGATCACAAGTAAAGAATGTCACAGTTCTTTGTGACTCAGGAAAAAAAGGAAACCATAACGGAACGTAGGAGACCTGTAAAAGAGCTTTTCTCTGCAATTGTTTACACTCCCTAATTTTATGACAGAAAGGCTTCCAAAAGTTGCACAAATTACTTTTGCTGTTTGGCAATGTGTATAAAATTGAGTTTGATGTTTCCCAACGGACATCAGTACAGCAGAGCAGTTTAAAAAGGAGGGTTTGAGACACTGGGCATGTCCCGTTGGGGGTTTGCCCTAATATCTGCAACTAATAACAAGTATGTTCAGTGGCTTTCCATGCTAGAAGGTAGAATTTGATAGTTTTGTTTGTAGTGATTGTAATAGTCTTATTTTTTGCTATGAAACTGAGGTTGGCAGCAACTTTTCCTCTTGAGGCTATTTATGGGCCTTCCTATTTTGCTGTCACGAAACCATTAAAAAATATCTGTGCAATGAATCATTTGCCCTTTTAATTTTTATGAAGAGTCTATAAACCCACAGTTTTGTTTGAGTTTTTTTTCAGAGACCAACTTCATGTGCCTGACTTTGTCCTAAAAAGGGTCTGATTTGCCTCAGAAAGGTTTTCAAGTGGCCTTGTTATGCAGCCGTATAATTAAGGAAGAGTGAGAATATTTTTGATCTGGTGGCTGTTTGGAATGCAGAAAGGCTGCTGGAAAAGGCAGAGCTTTTGTTGAAATTTACAAAAGAAATTAATGGAACAGGAAAATCTACAGCAGCTTCTGGTTGCTGTAGATTCTTCCAAGCATTTTCCATCAAAATTTTTTTAAGTGCATTCAGAATTTGATTTAAGTTTCTACAAGCCAGAATCTGGCAAGGAGGGGAAGAGGGGAAGTTGTGACAGACTACTTGGCTTTGTTTTTTCCCCCCACAAGGTGAATGACTTTATTAACCATTCATACCAGTTCCCTGGACACTTCTGTTTAAACAGGCTGTTTGTGACTACTTATTGCCAAGTTAAGGGCAGGTAAATGTTAAACAGATGGAAAAGAGCAATAAATGTCATTGGAAGACTGGTAATCTTGTTCTTACCAATGTCCCTGTGTTTTCATAGTAATTGCAAGAGTGATCCCTGGAATCCTAGCAGGAAATGTTGCAGCTGAGGATTTGCTGAATAGTGGTAATTTACATAAGAAATTTGAAAATCAGCAGTGGTCTGTCAGCTCAGAAAGTTTGGGAACCATTGTTTTGTCAGAATAACCAGATACTTTATTTTAAATATATGATGCAGTTTCCTTCATGTGGATCTTATGAAGCTAAAAAAAATCTCAGGGTTGTAATTGTTGTGTCTGACTTCACCAGAGTACCCTGAAAATTGTCTTCTGAATAACCTGAGAAATCCTGCAAAATTCTGAAGGTGAACTTTTAGAAGTGAGGCTTGAAGAAATACCAGGCTGCTCAGAAAGTTGATTCCACAGGCCAGGCACATACAGATAAAGGATCGGTTAAGACCACAGCCTGAGTGGGCTTCTGTATTATCTCTGTTATTAAAAAAAAAAAAAAAAATTGTTAAAAAAAGTTTTTTAAACAATTTTAAAAGTACCATTAGAGTCAATATTAAGGGTAGCCTCACTGTATTTGCGTGGGAAACAAAGATCAGAGATTGAAATTTTCCATGAGGTGGAAAAAATGAATGAGGAAGAAAAAATGCTGTATTTGACCTTTTTTATTTAATCCTTTCTGGCACCTTGTTGTAATTAATGGTAACTCCTTAGCCTTCTCTGAGGACAGTTTGTGATGTGAATTTACTTCTAAAGGGAACTCATTCTAAGCATGATGATATTTAGTAGTTTTATTGTTTGTAAATAGGGCAATCCTACTTACTGAAGAAGTACTTCACAAAACTAGAATTAGCACCAAAACTGTATTTGCTTTGAACTACCAGACAATTTTCAGTTTGGGTAAGACTAAAAAGCAAATATTTTATTGTGCTTATATTTCTTGGCTTTTGATTTAGAACCATGGCAGGCCCATGGAAATTCCCCTTTTGTGTTGATGTAGGAAAGAGTTTACCTCTCATCTCTTTTGAAGCAGTACTGTCTTTTATGATGTGTGCTTTCATTGACTAGAAAACACTGCCACTATAAAAGTTCATTTAGGGTGTCTGTTGTTGGATTTGAGACACTGCTTCTTTATCAGGCGTGATTTGAGCCTAATTTGTCAACTTCCTCATCCATTTCTTCTGAAAAGTCTCATTAAAGAGGGTTGAAAGTCTAATTACTCTAAATCTTTATCCATGAGAAGCTAAGAACAAAACATGTTCAGTAAAGAGAAACTTGGATTTAGAGCTAATAAACCATAAAACAAAGTATTTGGATGGAATATGTAGTCCTCTCTGTTCTTTCTGCTCTCATAATTTTGTTCTGAAAAAGTCTAAAAGCACATGTGTGTTCTCAGCTCTGCTCAAACCCACCAGTTCATTACTGTGAGAGCAGGAAAAACAGCCCCTTAGAGAGATCCAGTATGAAGACTTTTGCATGATTTGCTAAACAATTTTTTTAAGAGAGCAAGAAAAAAAAATCTATAATTACTTTATTGATAACATATACAGCTATATAAGAATGTCAAAAGTATAATGATGAGCTAAATTATAGTTTCTTTTTATTTCTTTCCTTATTTATGCAAAGTCCAGACAAACCAAAATAATATTTTTTGCTAAGCCTTTATCTTAAATCCATGTGGTCTGTAGTTGCAGACATTTATTGACCAGGTAACTGTAACCCTTTTTTTCCACCCTCTCCCATGATACACAGCTGGAATTCTTTCACCAATTTCCTTCCTTTACCTTTCTCACCAAACAAGCTTTATTTCAAGTTTTAGCCCTCTACCTGTAGAGTTCATTAGTGCTTTTTGTGCCTACTGAAAGATCAGTTTGTGCACAGACACTGCTTAAGGAAAATCTAATAAATGAGCGTTTGCTGGATGCTGTTCCTGGCTTTGCAGATGCCTGCAGGCTGGAGTGTTCCTGCATCTAATTTCTAGATGTGTGCCCATTAGAGGACACTGCTCTTAGTAACCAGTACTTAGTTTTCCTCTTTTAACTTCAGCTGTAAAAGTATTTTATTTTCTGTGACTGCGAGTCATCTCCTGTAAGCCCAAGAGGCATTTAATATGTGTTTTAGCTAATGCAAAACTTATGGGGAAGAGCAAATATTTTTATTTAGAGTTTAAATAATGTGCATAGATTTATGATCAGATTAAAGACATACCTAATATTTTAAGATGCAGTTAAAAAAAATCAAGTACAATATTTATCTTACTATTTACTAAGGCCATTAAATGAAATAAGGAGCTTGGAATTTTCTTCTTTTTCTTGATTTTATTTTAGGAAATTTCCCCAAATTTTTCCTTTCCTTGTTTGTCCCCAGAGGGAGAGGGGGAGGCTGAGCCTGGCAATGCAGTGGGTGGGTGGCAGTAGTGAATCATGGAATAGCAGCTCTTGCCTGAGCCTGTGCACTGAGACAGGCTTTAGGGCAGCTTCCTTTAAAGAGACAAGTTGTAAATACAGTCAGGGGTTGTCTTAGGCTTTGTTGTTCCTTGTTTTTGTCAATACAGAAGTCGTTGCCAATTTATACAGTGTTTTTTAAAACTCTCTTATTCTTCCTTGAAAACTTTTGTTTTCTATTGCATGTTATGTGTAATGAATGCTTTAAGGTTTGCATATGGTTTACTACTTTAAAAAGTATTTTAATATTTTTGCTAATATTTGCCTAATCTAATTTTGAGTTTACTTTAACTAACTTTTGAAGATTTGAGTAAAAAGTTGCCAGTCAGCACATGGCAGTGCAAATGAAGCTGTTATACCAACTTATGATTCAAAGAAAATGTTCTTTTATCAGATGAATTGCAGGGTGCACAATCAGAGACTGAGGCTAAGCAAGAGATTCAGCAACTGCACAAGGAGCTGATTGAAGCCCAAGAGCTAGCTAGGACAAGTAAACAAAAGTGCTTTGAACTTCAAGGTGAGACCCAGATCAACTTGGTTCTGTAGGGTATTCATGAAAATTGTATATATCAGGTAGTTCAAGATAAACCAACATGTTTTCATAGTATTGAATACATCCTTGAACCCAGTAGATCTCATCCATATTTCAGTTAGATGATGGATGTAATTGAATGTCTTCAGTGGTAGCTCTTTGTTAGATCATCCTATCAGCTATGTAGCTCTATTGTTTTTAAGAGGAAATAGTATAATTCAGTTTAATTGCATATTGTTCAGTATTCATTAGGGGTTATATTTACAACATTTATTTTTCCTTCCTCTCACACCAGTTTGCATTTAGCACACATGGAGTTTTCAGATCAGGCAACAGACTGTATCCATTTCAAATTAATTGTAATACTACCACAATAATGGAATGATGTCCTAGTATTAACTTTTATTAAACTACTTACAGTTTTACTACCTTTGATAACTTCCTGAAGTAATATGTTTGTTTAATCTTTTCACTTAAGGAGAGATTGTGACTAAAATTAATTACACCGGTGAAATTCATGTTACTAACAAAAACTCTTGGGCACATTTTCACTTTCATTTGTAGCTCTCTTGGAAGAAGAGAGAAAAGCATATCGAGTGCAAGTTGAAGAATCCAACAAGCAAATAAATGCTCTGCAAGGTAGGAATTTTTTCTCCCAGTCTTTAGGGAAACTATATAGTTTTGGCTGTTTCTGTGGCATCATAGTCACTAAGAAAGGAAAATGTTTAGTTGAGTATATGTTTTAAATCTGATTTCTTTCACCATATCTTTGAATGTTGTTTGCAATGTTTCCTTTAATTTCCTATGATTGTAATAGTAACTTAAAAAATGCAAAAGATGTAATCTGTAATAGGTACCTCTTGTTCATCTCTCTTTAGTCTTTCTCATTTCTAAATGATCCAGGGATTCTTACTGTGGCTGCCTTGAGAGCACTCAGGAGTTTTAGGTGTTTTTGTGCTAGTCAGTCTCTTCACTTCATTATAGAATCCTCTTAAAGGAATTTTTCATCTAGATCCACATCCAGCATCAGAGCATCATTGAGCATCAGAGCATGCAGTAAAGTTGCTGCAGCAGAGACCTTGTCCCTGCCTTTTTGAAAATGGATATAATCAATTGTGCTCTTTTCAGCCCAAAATGGATACAGCAGGACTAACCCATGATTTACACAACTTCTGAGTCACATGTGCTGTATCACATTAACTTCTCATCCATGCGTGGGTGAGCTCATTGGTAAGAGTCAGTCAGTCTGTCCAGCCTTAAGGTCAAAAAAGGCTATCTGATGTTGTCATTTCCTTAGAGCAAGTGTTAGTTTGAAGAGCAACTCAGGTACTGAGTCTGACAAAGCTCAGGAGCTTCATCCTTGGGTTTTGTCAGCATATCATTTGCTTTGGACCCAAAAATGTCTGGAAGGCAAATGAGCAGACAGGCAGGTGGACTGACAGTCCTGACTTTCTAAGGAAGTCAAAATAGCCCTAGAAAATTATTTTCTGGGCAGTAGTTTGTTGGATAATGTGGCACTTGTCATGTACTAGTTACACTGAAAACCTTCTGTAATAGCTTTGTTTTATGTGACTGTCAGCAAAGAATCTTTACATTTTCTGTCATTGCTGTTGTACAAAAGAGAAGCTTAAAGAATGCTCATCTTCAGAATGAGAGGAGCAATTTAATTTTGAGTGTTATCTTGCTAATAATGAGAATTCTCCAAGTAGCAAATGCTGTAACAGAAATGAGAAAATATTCTATAGTTATTTCTCTGCCCCAAAAATTTTTTTTTTTCCCTAAAGAGAGAGAATGAAAGTAGAAACTTGAGAGAGCCAAACTTAATTGCAGAATTCCTCTTCTCCTCTTCTCAATTCAGTACTTTTTTGTTTTCTGGATCCTTCTCAAGAGAGGTCTTGCTAATGTTTCCTCCTCTCTCTGTTGTAGTTCAGAATGTTCACTGTGTGCTTTGCTGCTTCCCAAACTTTTAGGGTGTGACACATCTCATAGTTTGGGAAAAGCTGTCAGGATTCTCCCTTGGCAGCCCCTGTGAACTTCAGGGGAGGAAAAAAAAAAACAATTGGCAGCTTCATGAAGTAACATTTCTAGAAGTATTTTCAGGGAATCAATGTTTTAGGCCAGCCAGTGTTGTTGGCTTTGTTTGTGATAGAGAAGAGAAAGTGCCAGAGAAGCAGCTGAGGTCATGTCTCTGCATGTCAGGTTCATTAGATGAACACATAGGTAGAGCAAGGAAATTCAAGTACCTTGTTGCTCCTTATTTAAAAAAAGTGAAAGAAGCAAAGCATTCAGTTTAGATGAGGTAATGGCTTACATAAACGAGAGATGTAATGGAAGTTTTCTTTCTAATTGTCCTCTCAAATTATATCCAATGCTTCAGAAACCATTCCCATATTGTTAGTAGTAACTTTCCTGTCTAAGTTGTTTCTACAACTCCACCTAACTTAGAACTTGTGTGTGTCTTTGGATTTTCAGTCCAAGGCTCTGCTTGTTTTCAGGCCTGAACATATAAAGGGAGAGTTGTTCATCAACAGCATGCACAGGATAAAAATTCACATTTCTTTGAAATGCTGCCAGCACCAAGAAACAGGAGTTTAGCTTGGCTTGATGAAGAAAATACTATCAGAAAGACATGGCTTGCATTCCTTTGCTCAGGCACCTGCTGTATTAGCAAGTAGTTCTTTGTGTTCTTGTGCATATTATTTTGGTAGGTTAAAGGCTTCTAATGCAAGGATACATGAAAAGGCAATTGTTGATGTATCATGTGGTTTTGCACTGTCAGATTGTTCTCACCCACTTCTTCCTTTGCTTTCTGTTAGTATAAGCCTGTAGAAATTACTTTCAAACGAGGTCATAGTAAGCCTCATTTTGCTCATATTTATTTCAAAATTCATCATGCTGCAAATGTTTTTGTTATGGAACAGACTGTTTCATCTTACACAGAATTGCCATGAAATTAATTTGCTATTAATAGATCTATATATCTACAATAGCTCTTAGGTATTACAATAACTACCATATTTTTCCCCATTATGTCTTCTTCCTTCAAAGTGGGGAATTGGGTAATTCATAGGTTCTTTTGTGTATTTAATGAGATAAATGTCTTGCTGGAGCCTGTTTAGAGGAGGGCAAAGAAAAGGTGGATTCTTCTTCATTGCACAACAACTATGTTACATCAGCAAAGTTCCTAGATTGTACCAGTACATGAATTCTTTCTGTATTGCTGCATATGTAGCTACTGAAAAACACCAAGTGTAATTGTCATGGAGGTGCAAGTCTCTTTTGAGTGACTGTGATGCTCTATCAGTTTACAGCAAGACTCACTCACATTCTTCCTGTCATGTTCTGTAATGGATTGAGATGACAAAAATAAATACAAGTAACCTAGGAAGATTACTTAGCCTTGGTTATCCTCCCTCTGCTTTTCACTGTCCTTGTTTTGCCCTTGGATTCTGAAACATACAACTTTGAATTTGTAATCATGACCCTCTACAGTATCTTACATTAGATTTTCAAATGCTCTTAAGAATTTTACCTTTTCTTCTCAGAATAATTTTTTATTAATTTAATAATTGCTTTTTTGCATGTTGAAATCAGTGAAATACATTTCTTTTAAATAAGTGAAATAGAACAACAGCAAATTAAACACTTTGCTCCCATCAGTGTTATAACTGTAGTTCTCTTGCTCTTTCATACTTCCCTTTCCTCTGCACTGTACTTTTTTTTAAACTGTTTGCACTGGATTCTGTTTGTGTATGTTTCTAGGAAAACCTGCTCTGAGATGTCTTTAGCAATGAAAGGGTTTTAGGTGGGAATAATTTGTAAGGTTTGCTTTGTACAGAAGTGTCAAGTAGCCTCATGTGTATGTGACTGCTGCACATTTACAGTGAGCTGTAAATGCTAAAGGACCTTCTAGCTCAGTGTACATGCTGTAGCTGTCCCTTTCAATTTAAAATTCATCTTGTGCTTTTAAAAATGCTTTTTGCCAAGAAATAATGTCTGTTTCCTCTACTGCATGTTGAGAACAAAGTAGAAATTATTCTGTCTCAAATATTTATAGCCATCACAAGTTAACTGCTGAACAGGCAAACATTTCCAGTGTAGCTTTGCAAATGTTTGGCTTGTGACAGAAGCTTTCTTGCTTTTCCTTTTGTCCCTGAAAGCCCCAATGTCCTTGTCCTCTAATACTTGTTTTGCTTACAGTGATGTTGGATCTAAATCTTGTTTCAGATTTTGGAAAGTTGCTTTGGTATCACATGCAGAGCCCAGCCTCGTCTAAGAAAGCTTTGTCCAGACATAATTTTTTCTTCTTTTTGACTCTCTCTATTACATGACCCACATACTTGCCTCTTTAAGGATACAGTATTTGACAGGATAAATATATTTTTTCAATTGCATTAGGCTTCTTTAGCCCTGTTAAATATCAATGTGTTGAGAAAGGGAGGTAAGGTTTTTAGGTTTTTTGTAAAAACAGTTTGAAAAAATATTGACATGAACGTCTGCTTTCCAGCTCAGTTGCGAAGGTTACAAGAAGAAATTGAGAATCTTCGCAAGGAAAAGGAGAATGAAATTTCAGCCACTCGAAATGAACTAGTCAGTGCTCAAAATGAGATTCTGTCACTTCAAAAAGTAGCAGAAAGAGCAGCCTCAGAACGAGACACAGATATTTCTACCTTGCAAGCTGAGCTGCAGACGGTGCGGGCGGAGCTGGACCGCTGGAGGAACGATGCCTCGGATTATGAAAAAGAAATTGTCAATCTGCAATCCCGGTTTCAGCTCAAGTGCCAGCAGTGTGAGGAGCAGCAGAGGGAAGAGGCCTCTCGCCTGAAAGGTACTTGTTTGAAAGGATGTCAGAGCATCCTGCTCTGCTACCAGAGCATCCTGCTCACTGTGGTGGATGCCAGTTACTCAAATCACTACTTGGCTGACCCTTTGTGGTCATTTACTCTGTGTGTGTGTGTGTACACACACTGTATGTATTTATCTGTGTGCACCAAGGCCTGTGGTGTTACAAAAGACATTTTGCCTGCTTCATTAAACACTTACTGTCAATTATGCCTAAACTAACTTATGCCTAAATTACTCTTTGACATCAGTAGACCAAGTGTAATTCCACTTAGAAAAGATGGAAAACTTTTACAGTTTGAGGGGTTCATACTGCCAGAAGATTTCCAAGAGGACTTGTGTAACTTCTCTGTAGTTTATGGCTGTTAAGGGGGAGCTCCTGACTTTTTAATTCTACCAAAGTGTCACTAAAGCTTATTGCTTAAAGCATTCTTTTCCTCATAACAGAGGCATGGTATTAGTGATTCTCTTGCTATTTTCAAGCCTTAGAAATTATTTTCTTCAAATATACTTTTCTACCACTGTTTCTAAAATACTAGAGTTGACCAATAAAAAGACTGTTTTTTACTTCTTTGTACCTTAGAAAAAGCTTTAATGAAAAAAGTAACTTGTCAGGCACTGGCTCATAAACCACATAACAGTAGAAGATATGTAATGTTTTACAGGTGCTCATGAGAGAATTCATGTGATATGATTACAAACAAGTATATTTGAGATTTACAGCTGATACCAGCTTTTCCTCCATTTATTAGCTGGTGTTCCTTGAAGTAGTCATGAAATAATTTTACTTAATTGAATTAACTTATTCATTGCAGATGAACTTGAAAAGTTGAAGGCAGAGTGGATCGCTCTGGAAGCTGAATGTGCTAAACTGAGGAAGGAAAATAGTTCACTTACATCTGAACTTCAGCGACAAGAGAAGGAGCTTTCTAGGTAAGGGCACAATGTTTGTCTGGGGGGTACCACAGCAGCTGAAGAGTTTTGATGGTGGTGGTTTTTCTTTTCAAAAGAGATACTAAGTATTAGTTATACACAGCAAGCTGTGGACATATATTTAAAAGCAAGACCATGGCCAGCCTTTTGTGTCAGCATTCTGTCTAGGGAGGCAATAATGGTCTGTGTTTCTGTGATTGCTCTAAGCTGATATTTACACATCAAAACCAATGTGTTAAACTTTCAAGGGTGAAAAGTGCCAGTTTGTGTACATTTAAAATGCATAAGGAATCAATTGGGTTTTGTTTTTCAGCTCTCAGAAACAGAGTTTAGCACTAACCAGCGATATAAGTGTTCTTGAAATGTCTCGGAAGGAACTTGAAAATCAGATGGGATCATTGAGAGAAAAACATCAGCGGGATGCAGCCAGTCTGAAAACTCAACTCAGTGAAGCTGAAAGTCAAGCAAAAGATTTTCAGAAAGAGGTAACGTGAACTATTTCCATTTTGCAATAATGTAATGCCCAATGACTGACCTGTTTAAGCTAAAAGAAAAGGGACTTGTAATTCTTTGCTTTTTTTAGTAAATAATTTTTTTCACATGTTTATTACAAGCAGTTTAAATGGTAGCTATGAAAATATAAACTGGGAGTCAAATCTAAAAGGAAAGACTTCAGGTAAATACGTGTGTTCTTTGAGAACTTCCTAAACTTTACTTAAATACATTATTGTAGTGAATTTACTTTTAAGATGTTCAGACAGGTAAATCATTATTCAGAGTCTTCATGAACATCGTGGTCCAGCGTTTCTTTAGCTGTTATGAGTCAAAGTTAATTTTCAGAGTCTAATCTTCCCAGTTAGATTTGAACTCTTCTATTTGGCAATGGGACTACATATTCTTTACAAAGATCTTTTATCTTAATGGATTTGTAAGTGCATAAGGAAGAGTCAGCATTCTGAGCATGATATTAATCTGCCTGGCCTCTGAAGATTATGTCTGCCAGGCGGCCATGGTCTCCAACACTTACTTGCTTCCTCTTATGAACATTTTGAATGTTTCTCCAGTCACTGCTCTTAGTTTCTTTTGCAGTCCTTTTGTTTACTCCATGATTAATTCATCCATGTCACATTCCTTACCATTCTCAGAATCTGAAAATCACAGTTGTCTTAATCTCTGTTTTGTAATCAGATCAGTATTTGTAAAGATGCCTCATCTTCTAAATTTGTGGTGAATGCCAGTACTGAAGGTCATTGGTTCTGTCCTTACTAAGCCCAGTCAGGAAGACTGCTAGAATAGGAAAAATGGAATGTGGGTTTGAAAAAGGAAAAGCTACCCATTCTGTAGGAGCATGTCACATTCACCCAGTACTGTTTGTACTTGACACACACTGAGGATTGTGGCATGACAGTAACAAGGCATAATTTTTTTTAATGCCTGCCTTGCTCTTATGTTTGAGTTTACTGTGTGGGAAGAGAGTTTGATTTACTTCATACAGAGTGTTGAATTTTGCACCTATCAGAGGGGTGTAAGCTACAGCCTAGATGTAAGACCACTATTCAAATGTGAAGGACTCCTTGTTCCCCTATTTCTTGTTTCATCTCTGTAGTTTTTACAGTCCTTTCCAATATGATAATGAATAATTGGTATGAGAGATTAAGGCTTTGCATTTACTTTGTATTTCCTTGGGTTTAGTAGTTGTAGCCCTGCGAAGCTGGGCAAAAAAATTTTAATTTAGAAAAAAAGGAAATCTAAATTCTACCCTGCTTTTATGAAAAGAGTGCACTGATGCAAGGCAAGTTGATCTAGGCAGATGACAGCCAAGGAAGCAGTGTGCTAAGCAGATGTCAGCATGTGCTGGGTATCCAGGGGTCCACAGATTGTTCTCTCTTTGTCTTTAGTATGAAAGAACACAGACTGTGCTCTCAGAGCTGAAGGCCAAGTATGAGGTGGCTGAACAACAAAACCAGTCACTCACGGAGGAGCTCAAACAGTGTAAAGAAAACCTGAAGCTGCTACAAGAAAAAGGAAACAATGTAAGTCTGTACCAAATGTGTGGGGAAGTCAGTTTATGATGCTGGCAATTCTGTTGAGTGAAGGAATATGGAAGAGTCAAATAGAAAAGGATGGACTTTTAAAGAAAAAAGCTGGGTACCATATTATGCAAAATTCTATTTTAGTCCTACCTGTGCAGATTTGCAGACCTTTACACTGTTACAATTACACAGGAAAGTTAAATTTACAGTTGCTTGACAGTTTTAAGTATGTCCTTAGATACCTGCTCTCTTGAAAGTATGTGGCTTAAATACTAGTGAACCAGAACTAAGTAAAATTTTCTGATTTCCAAGAATGATACAGGGGAAATAGCTGACAAACCTATATCCAAATGAATTGAGAAAACCTTTTCAAACTGCTCTCATTTTATTAGTAATGATTACAATGGATGTTCCCACCTTACTCTTGCTTATGCTTCTTAACTATGGTTATTTCTGGTGGGCTCATGCTTTAAGCAGTAAAGCTGAACTGTCCTTTCTAGCCACTAATGAAAACAGTGCTTTCTGGTTTTCAATTTGTTTGAGAGGTTGTATCATTAGAACTGAGTAGCCAGCTAGAGACAACTTTTTATTTTACTGAGATTCTGAAATCTTCCAATCATTAAGGGTGTGGCAGACAGATTATAAAGTGGTCATAGCCTTATTTTAGATCCCTTACTACCCTGGGAGGGGCTGGCTTTGTCTTCCTGTACTGCCTCTGTGGCCAGAGCAGGGTGAGCAGCTCCTGTAATGAACAGTACAAAACAGGAGGATAATGAATGCTCTGTAACAGACTTTAGCAAACTGTTTCTCTGACTACAAGGAAAGTTGTACAGGTCATATCCTCTAAATCAGCTGGCTGCTGGATGCCTAAAGTTTGTATGAATATTTTGCCATAATTAATTCTTGAATATAAACCTTGAACATCACGGAGCTGTCAAAGATGTAAAGAATTCAAAGCCTTTCTCACTTTTTTCAGACATATTTTCAGGAATACGATTTCATCATTCTCTTGGAACCTGATTCTTGTTTAGGATTTTTCTGCAGTGCTCAGAGTTACTTGACTTACTTAAAGCAGAAGTCAAAAACAACCCCACTAAAACCCCACCCCATTTTAATAGAGAAAATCACACTGAATAAATAATGGCAAATGTGAGATTTTCTGCTCTGTTAAAAAGATTATTCTCAGAATCAAAATGATCAGTGGAAAAGGGGGAAAAGTAAAAGGTTGAAACACTGTGAAGGAAGTTGGAGCACCTGATAAAAGTGGAAAAACCGAAAGGAAATTTTAGGGAGAATTAGAGGTGAGTATTTAAGTGAAAGCAGAAACCACAGCAGTTGCCAAAAGCTGCTTGCAGAAGAGGAGTTAATTGTGACAGTTGAAACCTGGAGGTCAGGGTGTGATGAAGAGCATCCTCCATATAAGGGCAAACTCACTGCTCACCAAACATTACTCACAGTCAGTAATGTAAAACATATCCATCTTGGGGATTGTTTCAAACATCATGGATACTGGGCTGAGTTCCAAGGTCAAATTTTTCAAGTACCATTGCCCCTTTATGCTGGAATCATTATCTGCTACTTCATTTCTGAGGACAGAAAGTGACTTCCCACTGTGGGATTTGTTCCTTTTTGCGGCCCATCTGTGTCTGAGTTTGCATATCTTCATATTCTAAAAAAAGATGCACGATTATTGAAGCACACAGTTAAAGGCTCTTTGACAATAGGGAGATTTGTTATGTATTGATAAGTTTGTGAGGGGAAAATCTAATAATTTGGAGGTGCCCTCATTGAATGTGATGGATATTTATCATTGGTTTCATTTGCCAAGAATGTATATAACTTGCAAAAATATATCTATAGAATTGTGCAGTGAATCATCAAATGTTAGAAAAGACAAGGCTTCTGTACTCCAGATATCATTTGGGATATCATTTAAATATTAAGTTTTAATATTTAAGTTTTACTTTAAAAAAAGATGGCAGTGTTGTGTTTTTGAAATGCTTAGCGGTGTGGTGTACACTTGTGTCTGCATGCTTGTAGCCACTGGTTACTTCCTGATGCGCTTTACACAACAGATTTCATGATCTGAATGGTTTGAGAACATCAGCTGCTCTGGTTGATTTAAACCTCTGGCACTTTTTGATCACTGGTGTGATTATTTCTGCCAACAGGCTTTCTGTGGGAAGGTGGCACTGTGATTCGTGGCACCCGTGACACAAAAATAATCCTGCATGAAAAAGTCTTCAATAGTTACACTTAATTTTTCTGTTAAGTATTTGCCTTGATTGAAAAAAAAAATTATTGAACAAGACTGGAATACTTTCTAATATTCCTGTATTTTGAACCATATTGGAGGTTCTATGAATCGGCGATTCCTACAAATTCATAGCAGGATGAGATTTTACTTACTAATCACAATGTTTTAGAAAAGTTAAGCATGAATTTATCATTTATTTATTTGACTGAACAAAATCAAGGTAGCTTCAGCACAAACAGTTTTAAAAATATTTGGCATGGTTTGACCTTAACCTCTGTGTGTCTTTGTGTGTGCACAAATATATAGAGTAGGATACAGAGAAAGCAGATGTCTTCCAAGGACAGATTAAAAAGCATTTAGGTCCATTTTTGCTTTTAATTTTTCATATCACAGATGGAGGCTGTTCTATCCAGAATGTGCAGTAGTTTCCATGAGTAGAACGCAGCTGAGAAAAAGTGTGGATGGTTCTGAGGAGGCCATAAGCTGGATGAACCCTGCAGTCTGGCCAGCTGCTGGTTTGGCCCAGCTGCAGCATTTGATCAATTTTCAGAATCACATGTGGTCACAAGGCTGCTGACCTGGCAGAGATGCTGAGCTTTGTGGTATCTCTGATAGATATGTGCTTCTCTGCATTTTAGTAACTGGATGTGGATTGTACAGTCACGTTACAATCTCACGGAAATGTCTGAACTACTGGGTTTGCCTGTGGACATAGCTGTAATTGATTCACTAATGGAGGAAAAAAGATTGTTTTTCCAGAGGCTGGTGATGGAAAATGGACAAGGCTAAGTAGCAAGGAATGAAGAAATAGCTGAAAAATCTAATATTTGGTGTGAGTCCATCTCTCAAGAAATCCAGATAGGATTTCCTCTTAGAAAAACTAAAACTAACTCTAAATAAGATACAGGCAAATCAGTTTAACATTCATATTGTTTTCAAGTGCTAAATTCCAAGTTGTGACAAGAGGTTTCTTGGAACATTTTCTGCTTACTTCCCTTTATTTTTAAACATCCCTGTTCATTTGAGTAGAATGGTGTACTAACTTTGTATACCAGATTAGATAATGCTGTAATGTGCTAGATGTCTTTAATACATTTCACTTAAAACAAAACTTACTGACTTATTTTCCCCTCTCTAAATCATCTTTACCTGATTTGATTTATAGCACAAAGTGATTTTTAATATCCCTTCCCTTCTTTAGCCTTCCATATTACAACCCGTCCCAGCCGTATTCATCGGCCTAATCCTGGCTTTCCTGTATTGGTGTTACGGCCCATTGTGGTAGCGAAAGGTACAAGCACTACTGTTCAGTCAATGTATGTTTGTCCCTCACCTGTTTGTGCCATTTCTGTATCAAATAGTGCATGGTGAAATGCTCACAGGTACTTCTTTACCTGAAGCAAACCCTTCATTTAATATACCATTCTGTTGACACTGATGAGCTGAGCAATCCACTAATCATTTAACATCTCTGAGATTTCTTGAATTCTAACAATGAATTTTGTTCTAACTGGTGCTTGAACGTGCCTCTTCTAACTCGGTCTCAGTTTGTCTTTAGCAAATGGGCTGCCTTTTGCACAATGCTGCGATCCTAGGGCTTGTAAGAAAACTTAATTGCTTAATTAACTATGAAAAATGAAGAGTTTGCCTCTAATAAAATTCAACAAGCTTTGGTTCCTATCTATGGACTAAGAAATTCCTCTCTGGCTCTAAACACTTTAATTTTTCTCACTATTGCTGATGGAAAGATGGGGAAAAAAAGACAAGAAATAGGTGGTTGGTTTGTATTCTGAATTCTCAGCTTGCATTTTCTCTTGTCTCTCAGTGTGTCCTCCTCTTAAAATGCCATTGTTGTCATGCAATGTTGTGACAGTCTGTTAAAAATGGTAGGATCTGCTACAAGCTAAGTCACAGATCTGGATTCAAACGGTCAAAAGTTAAAGATGTGCATAAACCTCTGTCTAGCCTTGACTTGGCATGAGCGATGTTTTAAACATCTCAAGCCTTGGCTCGTTCAGTGGCAGATTTCTCTGAGGTGTGTGCAGTAACAAACCTGGGAACACGGAGCTGCCAAGAGTCCTCCAGCCCATCCTCAGTCACGAAGAGCTGTGGAGTTCCTGTGCTAGAGGAACGTGGTTTGCTGTGGTGCTCCAGGTCAGGACTAGCCTGCAGCAGGGCTCCTGGGTGACATTGTAGTGATGCCTATCAACAGGTACTCAGGACTTGCAGGAACCACGAGGTAAACTGATTAGTATGAATTAGAACAAATATGATATTGATTTCTTTTTTCTCTCCACACAGAGACAATGGCCTTGGATGCCTGTGATGGCAGCTTTGGTTGCTGTAACAGCCGTGGTGCTGTACCCAGGCCTAACCAGAGCTTCTCCATGAGAACTGTTGTTGAATCCATACACCGTCCTCCCTTTAGAAGCTGGCAACATTCATATACTGAGGGAAAACAGATTAATTCTCTTCCTTTTTACCTCTTAATACAGCACAGCTCTGCGTGAGAACAGCAGTAGGGTCATTTGCTTTAAACTGTATAAAATGTATCTGTCTATAAAGAGGGAATAAAATTGTGATTCATCATTCTGTGAGCAATATTTTTGCTTACAACTTCATGCAAGTTTTAAATTAGTATGTTGGGATTCTGAATACTATAATGGTGGCCTAAAGCAGGCTTCTTGGTACCAAATTATTTATAATGGCTAGGGTTGTGGACACTGACTTTAGAATCTGATTGCTAGACTTAAGAGGAAAATACTGATTTGGACATCCAAGCCAAGTAACCTTGCAGATACTTGGGAAACAGATGCAGTGTGCTCAGTGCCTTTCAGTATGATCTATTTTTTTTTAAACTAGTGTATCATTTTACTTGCTGTTAGTCACTGAGCTGTTGGGAACAAGACTTAAAAAAACTTCTCTTACTACGCCTTTCGAAGGAAGCATATTTTTCTTTCATAAGGATTGCTTTATTAATGGGTTTTGGGAATAAACACAATTCATGTCCAGCCTTAAAGAGATAGAGATGCTGATGGTGAAGACCAGCCTAAAGTATTTAGTGTGAGCGTGTGCGAGTGTAAGCATGTGTGTGTTCTTGAGTGAACTAAGGTGTTTCTGGGAGCAAGTACTTGGTCATTTGATGGACATAGTGCATTGATTCAACTTATGTTAACTTTAGTTTGAATGTAATTTATTAAATTTCATATATTTAAAGAGATACCTTCTTTAAAAGTATGAATACCTTCTCACATATCACATGTATCAGTTTATTTTTTCAGTCATTTGATACCTTCTGACATGAGCTGGAGAAGCTCTTTAGAATAAGCTTTTGTGGACGTAACTTTGTTAAGAGAACTGCTACAGTACGTCTGTGATAGCTGAGAAAATCTAGATACATAAAATACTACGGAATTGGAATCATATACCTGACGAAGCATTGTCAGGTGAAGATGATTTTAATTTGGTAGTAAAATTTTGTGGCTCCTTATCACATGGCTGTAAGTATGATGCAGTGGTCCCCATTACAAAGTTTATTTTCCTTATCTAAGTACTATAACTATTGCTATTTGCTGACTTTTGGTGGGAATCACTGTAGTTAGTGCTGAATTAAATGTAGACAGTAGTTGTCTTGTTCAGCTCAACAGTTCTGTCAAAAAGTTTATTAAAGACTTAATATGTTAAAGAATGGTAAAGTAATATGGCTCTGCTGAAGGAAGCTTCAAAATAGGGAGGTAATCTCAGCAATTCAATTGGCTTTAAAGAATGTTATGGCAATCGACAGATAGTTTAAATATTTAAATAGAAATTTAGTATATAATTTACTTTGGGAGGTTTTAAGGGTCATTGTCCTTTAATTAAAGGTTCTATCTTAAGTTACATGGGATTTGCTAATGGGAGGATTATTAGTTGGAGAAAGTAGTCCACAAGTGACTTGTAGAAAATAACTATTGTCATTTAGTTCATTCATTTCATCCTTTTCATCCTTTTCAGTTGCAGGAAGCCACCCAACCACAGAACACTCGTATGCCAGTGGTACTTAGTACCTCTTGTATATAGGTTATTGCAAATATTGTTCTGAAATGCTTAACTTCAGAATTACATTTTTTTAAGTAATTAATTGTTTTAAATCTATTTTGTAAAGATATAAAAGTACAATAGAATTTCTGGAGTACAGATTAAACTATTTGCACTAACACACGTGATGTGCATGATTTAATAAAATAACTTTACTCTCCCTATGCATGTTTGAGTTGAATGTCATTTGAAAACAAGAGATTCATGCTAAGTTTCTTTTGCACTAGATATTGCCACAGTTACTAGGCACAGTGTCTGCAGCATGTCCAGTAAGAGCAAAAGACCTTTTTTTTTTTTACCTTTTATTTCACATTTGTGCTGTTTGAAGTTTTGGTCTAGCTGATCCCTCTGTCTGTGGTTTTCAGAAGGAAGTGGGGTAGGAGAGAGCCATGGAAGGCTTGGGAGCATATTGCCATGGAGGAGCAAGAGGTGTTGGAGCTGCAGGGTGGATGTGCCCATGGCAGGGGTGGTGAGATGGGAGGAGCAGTGGCTGCAGGTCCTGGGCAATAGAGGAAAGCCCTGCTGGGGGAAGGGAGCCTGATGCTGCCTCCTCACCTCTTCAGCATCTCAAACTCCCTGTTTGTCCCTGTTTCAGCTACTGTTTCTTTTGCAGTGGATTCCCTCCCCTCCTCCCTGCTGGTAGCCTGAGGAGGTGGAGCCTGGCAGAGCTGGGGGTCCCTGCCCTGGCAGCAGAGATGGTGCCAGGTTCCCTGGGGGCAGATGGAGGGGGCCCTGCACCACAGCAGGTCTGCCTGGGGCTTAATTTGTCCTTGTATTAAAGACAAATGTTGTGTTTTCCAAAATCTTTAGCACGTCAGAGAGCTGCAGTTTGAGGCTGAACATGGTTGTATTAAAGGAGAAATATTTCTAATTTCCTTACATGCATGTATGCATATTTATATTCTATACACAGGTGCATAATACACATTGCATGGGGGCTTGTGCTTACAAGTATACCTGTGGTTCCCTAATACAGTGCCTTTTCCAGGAGTTCTTGACATTTGCATGTTCAAAATGATGAGGAATGAGCTAAAATGCACAGTTCACTCTTCTGTTGTGAGAATCCCTAGAGAAGGGTTGGGTAACTGGGAAGGTGCTGTTCTTCAGTGCTTTGATACTAAAACACCAAGTGGAGTTATTTTGCAAGGACTCCTTGCACAAACCTTTCTGGTTTTTTATTGCTTTTTTTAATGGTAAATGTGTGTGCTCTTTTACATTCATATTTAGGTTCTTCTTTTGTTAGGCTTGATTAGCTGAGCCTTGGAGTTACTATACTGAGCAGCTTTTCACTCGTGTGAGATGCTCCACTTGTAAAACAAGTGCTCTGAGCTTGCACTGAAGTTTGAGGTTTTAAAAAGGTTCCTCATAGTAGCAAAGTTAGAGAGTTGTTTGTCAGTTGCTAGTTCAATTTGGAAGATTTATACTGAATCTTAGAATATCTAAACACTTCTTCAGATTTGTCCTGGTGTCTTGAGTGAGGCACCTTTTTTAAATTCTAAAAGAATTTACCTACGTGGGGACTACAATATCAGGCCTTTTATTTAAAAATACAAATATGTGAAAAATATAGTGTGATTTTCCTTGTAGCTGAATTAAATGTGTTCTTCCAGAGTCTTTGCCTCATCCTTTTTGCAGAATGTCTGGAGTTTTTTTGGTGCTAAATGGAGAATTGTGAGCCTGCACAATCTATTGCAAGAGTTCTCATGAAACAGTGAGAATTAGTATCAGAAAACTGATAGCTGAAGCAAAGGTAATCAGTCACCTGTGCATGTATTTTTGGGGTATATCCCTAGGTTATTTTTCTAATCAAGTCTTCTGAAGTATGTTACCTGTTCCAGATTTATGTGCTTTTAGTAAGATTTTGAATGTCTCCTGCCTTAATCCATAGGGTTCTGCCACTTGCAAGAATCATTTCTTTGGCTTGAATCTTTTCCATGACAAATCCACTGCCGAATTCATTCCACCAGCAGCATCTGAGTGCTCTAAAACACCAGGTCACCACTATGGCTTTTGGGAAGCCACTGTCCTTTGCACTGGCTCTGCAAGTGGGGCTGGCCAGGTTTCAGCAGGGGCCTTTTCTCCCCTCTGGCTGTTCATCCACCATTAGTGTTTCATTGGCAACTGCCTCAGAATTTTGAGTCTCCTGTTTGAGTCATCTATTATCAATAGCAATTGATCATAAAACAGAATTAGAAGCCATATTCTTCTCTCTTGCATATACCTCTGGGTCTGTTTGAAGAGTGATTGCTTCCTGCAAACAGCTGCATTGAATTCCCCAGATCCAGCTGATTTGCTCATCCCAGTCCCTCTTTGCACGTGCTTATGAGCACAGAATTCCTCCTTCTTCTCTGGTGGGGAATTGGGCTGCAGTATAGGGGATTATTTTCTGGCCTTCCTGGACTTTTACTTTGTACAAATTTCTTCAAAGTGAGCAAAGGTTTGTCCAACCAGAACAAAGTTCTTCTGCTTGGAAGAGAGGGACTGCACCCATTCCTGCTTAAGTGCTGGGTGCTGCCAGTGTCTGACTAAAGGCTCCCAGCAGTAGAAGGTAAATCAGCAATTGAAACACAGGTTTTGATGGGAAGGGACATTACAGGCTCAAGTTCCCAATTGTAAAGGTATGGGGAACTCATCATTAATCTGGATATCACAGTCTTAAAACTTCAGTCTGATTTCCGCAGCAGCAGCAGAATGTCAAGAAGTTCAGCATTTGTTAGGAAAAAAGAATTCTTGCTTTGAGAACTTCAGGAAAAGGATCAGTCGCCTCTGTAGATAAAGGTACGTGAGCAACTACTGTTCTCTCAAAAAAAAAAACCCCAAACCAATCCCCATCCCTGTGTTCCAGTTCATCTTGCTTTGCCTTCCAAAAATGGAACTCCAATACATCTCTCTTGGAGGATGTTCTTTTGCTGCAAATATTGTCCTGATCTAGGGATTTGATGCACCATGATCATACCATCCAATCTTACTTTTTATGAATGAATTGTTAAATTTTTTTCTTCACCCCTCTAGTTTTTGTTGTCAGCTTTTATAACAATTTTTAATTTTCCAAATGTTATCTTTTGAAGAGTAGATGCCAGAACAGAACGTGTCCTTACCGTTATTACCATACTAACATCATATGAATAGACAGTAAGCTTTATATCCTGCTCTGGTATTCTTGTTTGATTGTCTACCAGAACTTTTTTTTGGGGGGGGGATTCACTGACTTCTAGCTTCTAGACTGGACCTTGTCAATCAAATCACTGCACTCCTCACATCACCCCAGTATGAGGTGAACCCTGTGGTATCTGACTTTGCAATATTGTTTGGTAAAAACCACTGTAGGCAGCAGGCCCAAGCAGCAGCCTGCTCCCATCACTGTTCAGCACAGCAGTGAAGGAGGTTTTTTCCCTTTAGGTTTTATAGGGATGACTCCTGAAGCTTTATTCTAGACTATTGATCATACACTATTGAACAGTAGTGAGAGAAAAACTGATCCCTGAAGCACAATAGGGAAAATATTCATAGAATAATTTCTTCACTTAGTTTTCACAAACTGACAGCTGTTCTACATTATTAGTTAACAGTGATAGTAGTGCAGCAATCACTTTTATTGGAATGTCATGGTTTACAGAAGTCTTGATTTAATAACACTAATAAACTCATTTTTAAACAACTTTGAAAAGGGGAATTTTATTTTCTAAATGCTTTGACAGGTATGAATTATTTTACATTCTTGAATCTTTTGCTGACTGCTTCCTGTAGATTGTTCTATGATCTGCTTACATCTTAGAATGAAGCAAAGCCAGTCCTTTTCCCAGGATGAGACATTTTACTGTCTTTCCTCAGCCCCATCACGTTGTTTGCACATTTTTGACACTTCCTTCTCCAAGCATTTCAAATTCCAGGTTGTTCAGTGACTGAGTTTCTCAGTGTGCTCAGTGAGCATCATTCCCAGAGCTGGCTGTGTCTCAGCTCCAAGGCACCGAGGGATGTGGATGTGTGTCCGTGCTGTTCTGGGATTGTGCTTGCATGTGGTGGAGCAGGACATGGGCACTGGTGTCCTGTAGCCACGAGAGAGAGTGGGGGTGTAATTGAGCTTGTTGGGTAAATGGTTCTCAGCTGTGGGAATGGAGATGTTGGCAGGGAGGGATAATTCCTGTCTTTTGTCAGGTGAGACACTGAAAATGCCAATGTGCTGCCAAAGTGGGTCATCCCTTCATCGTGTCTGATGATCAAATCCAAAGCCTGGGTTAAACTAAAAGCAATGTTTTATTACCTGATCATATTAGTCAGTAAACTGAGACAAAAGAGTGAAGTCATCCATTTATTCTGTTCTATTGGAATAAAATGTAACCAAAATCTTACCTGTATTTGTTTCAGTACCCGTTGTTGGGAGATGGATTTTGTTTTTTTAGAAACACCGCACACACACCATGGTAAAGTACTGCCTTCAGTATGGAATGAATTTGCTATTTTAATCTTTTCATGCTAGATCATTTATGAAGTTTATATTCTATTTATATTTCTTGTAAGGAGTTCTTGCTCTGGAAAATAATTTTATTGAGTATGTCATCAGTTTTGATGTGACAAAACTACTTCTTGTCTTGAATACAGTGGCTCTTACTTTAAAAATGTTCCAAATATGCAATATGTCTTTTGGGATGAATAAATGGTAAAAATTATGAGAATAAATTTACATCACAACAGAAAGCTGATTTGTATTGTACATAGTCTTTCATTCAGCCTAACTCCAAATTTCAGCACTCCCCAACTTCCAAACCTGCTACACTCTGCTTTTCTGGGATAGAAAACAAGTTACTAATTAATGATTCAATTAAAACTGATTTCAAAGTTGGAATCTATTTATCTGTTTACTTTGTGCAAATGGGATTTGCAGCCACAAGACCTTCCTTCCTCTGTGTGACATGGTAAAGGTGGGCTCCAACAGGTCTGAACCCAGGGAAGGAAGGGCTGGAGCACGGGCTAGGAATGCAGCCTTGGTTTGTGCAAGAGTCAAGTGGATTTAGTGGTGAGACATCCTCAGGGGATCAGTCACTGATCATCCTTTAGGAAAGACCAGCAATTCTACAGTATTTTACCTTTACTGTAAATGAGAGGGAATTCTGGAGTTCTGTTTCAGTGCTGACTCAAGAAAAGGACATTCAATGAGTCACTCACATAATTTCAGCAAGTTTGAGGAAGGAAAGTCTCCTCCCTGTTTGGAGACTGTGTGGTTTGGATCCGCCCCAGGGTGCAGTTTAAGTACACATGGTTTCACTCCAGGCAAGCAGTAAGTCCTGGTGTAAGACCCAGGTAACTTTTTCTATTTTTCAGTTTAAAAAGTTAAAGTCAGAATTGGCATTAAAACATTCTTCCAGATGCAGTAGATAGTTGGGGGGAGGAGGGAAGCCTAAAAAGGTGATAAATATATCTGCTGCTCTTCATGGGACATTGCTGTTAGCATTTGATGTGTTACAAGTTTGTCTCTAATTCCTGTCTCCCAACACCAGCAGAGCTCTCTTCCTTAGACCCTGAATGAGTTTATTTCTGAGTGCTACAGGTAAAAAGGGGTGACAAAGTTTGCTCATTTTTAAAGGTTCAATGTCAATATTCCAGGCTCACTAGGTGTGATATTCAAGGCATTTGGTGTTTCTATAAAGTGTAGCAGCCACAGCTGACTGGCAGTTTTTCTGTTGCAGAGCCTGACTGGAATCCAACCGTAGCTGGCCATTGTAATAGACATTTGTTGCCTTTTTTTTTTTTTTTCCCCACTTTTTAATTATTGCAGTGGCACATTAACAAAGATATAGCCTGCAGCAATTTCACTGTCATTTTTTAATTGCACTTCCAGCCTTAGGTTGGCCAGGTGTTGGTGTGCCTGTGCTACATGTTGCAGCAATAGTACATCCTTCCCCTGCAGACTTCTCTGAACTGTAATTCTTCTTTAGGAGAATTATGTCCCAGCCAATCATAAATAAATAAATATGAACATATTATAAATATTAACAATCTCCCTTATTATTACTTTACAGGATTGCCTTTGCAGCAAGTGAGGGTGTACCTTAGCACATCCATGTCCTTGTTCAGGAGGATGTTTAGTAGACAAATACCAAAAAGATTCTGGTGTCTTATATGGTGTGTCTCATTTGAAATCTAGAGAGTGGTAAAAAATCATTTACCCCACACTGATGTTTCTTCCAGTAATTGAAAAACAAATACTGGAATAATTCCATCTGAATGAGCCCTTCTGGGATGTTTCTTTGGTGAGAACTGAATTGCTTTGTCAGATGTGTAGGATGTTGCATCTGCTTGGAATGTGAATCTGTGAGACATCCCTGCTACTGAATGACTGCCTTAGATGGGCAGGGAAATGTATCAGGGAAATCTTTGGTGTAAGTTTGTCAGGATGGAAGATGAGCCACAGTATTGGCAGAGATAATTCAGCTGAGGCACCTCAGTTCTGCTCATGTGCACGTGGACTCACTAACAGTGGTGTTCATTTGGTTCATTTAATGCAAATTGTTCCCAGTTCCCATGAAATACATTTCACTGGAGATTATTCAAACATGGTAAGTTTTCAATTGTAACATGGAGAACAATAATTGTGTTTTTAGTCATGTTCTGCAGCTGTGTGGCTTAATGCTTTATTTCTTGGACTTAAGACCTCAGTGCAATTCTGCTAGCTCAGACACTCCTCAGAAAACTGCTGTTAAATTTTGAGAGCATTTTGGAGTCCTTCAGTCCTTTTGGTTGTGAAGATCCTCTGAAAATATGAAGTTCTAACTGTGTGACACAAAGGTTGCTTCCTGCAGCCTCTGAAGTGCAAGTTTGGGAAGCAGTGGATTTGTGCTGATGAGTGTGGCCATAGGTGTCCATGACCCAGGTGTGAGCAGCCCTCTCCTCTTGAGGAGAAAAGAGGATGATGAGTCAGGGCAGAGTCACATCCTGTTAACACTGGCTGGGGACGCCACCACCTCACTCTTCCTGCTTCTCATAATGAAAGCTGAGAAGCCATGAGAAGAAGCTCACTGAAGTGTGAGAAAGGCCAGTCCTTCAGCCATCTGTGGCTGCCCAAACTTGCATGCAGCAATCTCACGTGCTCAAAAGCAGCTCAGGCTCAGCACTGTGTTCCTGGAGGTGTCAGGGTCAGGTGGGCTCTTTCCATGGCTGTGGCTGCTGGCTGCAGAGCCAGGCACACGTAATGGCCTTGTCTCCTTCCAGCTGAGGGCCCTGTGCTTTTCTCTGCAGTCCCAGGCTGAGGTGGTTTGCTGTGGTGTGGCTCCTGCTGTACAGGTGCTGACACCTGCCTCAGTGTCTGCCAGTGTCCAGAGTGGGAGAGAGCTGAACCCCAGCACTGGCTGTGCCCATCTGAGCAGGCTGTGCATGCCCATCAGTGACAAGCAGTGTCTGCCTCCTGCATCTCAGTGGGCTCTGCTCTGCCTTGGGGTTTGGCTTTCAGCTGGACTCCAGCACAGATGTTAACAGATGCATTTAGGTTGGATATTGGGGTCTCTGTGAGAGTGGTGAGGCCCTGACACAGGTTGTCCGGAGAAGCTGTGGGTGTCCCATCCCTGGAAGAGTTCCAGGCCAGGCTGGATGGGGCTGTGAGCAACCTGGTCTGATGGCAGGTGTCCCTGCCCATGGCAGGGGGCTGAAATGAAATTATCTTTAAGGCCCCTTTTCAGTCCAAACTGTGCAAGGACTCTGGGACAGGTCAGCTCAGCTGGTCAGAGCAGGTGCCAGTTACACCAAGGTTGTGGGTTTGATCCCTGTATGGGTCCTTCAGGAGTTGGGCTCGATGGTCCTTGTGGGTCCCTTCCAGCTCAGACTGCTCTGTGATCAGTTTGTGTTTCCCAGTGCACATTCAATGGACAGCAGAGCTGTGTTGGCATGGCTTCCTGAATCAAATGGTCAGGGAGCAGAAACAAGCTGGTGTAGCAGAGCAAGGAACTCCACTTGTCCATACATTCTGTTTAGTGGGATGAAGCTTTGTGCTTCTCAATGCATTTTTAACAGGACAGAGGTTTAGGTAAAGGTGTTTTAAGCTTTTAAAATTCAGTGTGTTACAAGGGTGAAGTTGGAGTTGCCGTTTCTGATGTGTACTGTGTGCACAGATCTCTGCTGAGGCATCTTAGTTTGAAAGAGGGTGTTTAAAAACCTTCCCCAAATATATTGGCTGCCTCCCAGTAACTTTTAACCTGGCATTGAAGCTGGAGAGGATTTTTTCTTTTGTTTCTGTGCTGCGTTGCTTAATGCATGCAAAACGGACTTGTTTAAGCAAGGATATTCTACTAACAGCTTTAGACTCAAATCACAAATTTCAAATGTTTTGTGGTGGAAAATACTTCCCCTGCAGCCTTCTTGGGGGTGTCCTTGCTGGTAGTTGCTGCTTCTGTTTTTCCTCAAATATGTCAGGGTGGTTTTGCCGAAATAAATTATTTGTCATCCTCAGAGCATGAAGGCCCTGGTGGCTGTGTTGTCTCTGAGCACGTCACCCCAGCAGCCCTGAGCTGGAGGTTGGGTTGTTTTGGTTTCCTGGACAATAAACTGGTGGCCTGGGAAGCCTGACCTGGCCTGTATCAGCACGAGGGGTGGCAGGAACCTGCAGGAGGAAGGTCCAGGTGTCTTGAGAGGAAGGAAATGAGGGGAAACCAGCGTGTTTTGGGCAATGTTCCCACACAATGCAGGGGAGAGCCATGGGGTAGGGGGCACAGCAGGAAGGGAGGGTCAAATGGGCCTGGGAAGGATGTTCCTGGGTTTTACCACAGAGGGAAAAAGTACTCATCCAGCCTTGAAAGAGCATCTCCATCCTCTGCTGGTGTCTGCTGCCTGCCTCCCTGAGCCAGCGTGCTGGTGGAGAGCCCCAGCTGCTGCCCGGGGCAGGGGGAGCTGCCCTGTGTGACCCCGGGGGCAGTGAGAGGGAAGGTGCTGTTTAATGTTTAACACACTGTGCAGGAGAGGGGCCTCACAGACAATGTCTGCCTTCCTGCCCTGTGCCTGAGCCTCAAGGGAAGCCTGCTCCATTCTTATCCCCTTCCTGGCACTGACCCATGGGTCTGCTGTGACCTGAGCCTTCCTGCCACCCCTGCAGGTCACCTCCCACCATAAGAGCCAGGTCCATGGGCTTCCCTCTCCCCGAATGCAGAAGATTTCTTCTGCCTATTGCAGCAGGGAGGTGACCTGGAGCTGTGTTTGCAGCATTAAGCAGGTGAACAGTAAAATAGCTGCCAGGGGATTTGAACTGGTGTCCAGGAAGTGAAGTCTTTGGTCTGGGCAGTCACAGCTGCAGGAAAGGTGGTGGGCTGGGATTTGGTGGAGATCACACTGCAGAATGCAGCTGGGTACACTGCCATGGGGGCACAGTGCCACTGCAGGGTGGGCACAGCCCCTGCTGAAAGCAGCTCTGCTGGCCCAGGTGCCAGGACTTGTGTAGGGCACCCGAGCCTGGCTGCATCAGGAGAAGGGAATTCTTTTCTGCTGTAGCAAGAATGACAGTGGTGCCAGCACATCCCCTGGTCTGAGTCTTGCCTTGGCCAAACTGTGTCCTACGAGTGAGATGCCTTTGATGCATCTGTTGCCTCATCCTTGCCTCATCCATGGAGCTTGGCTTGAGCCATCCCTATGGCTGAGAGACAAAGATCCTTTTAAAACTTAAAAGAATCTTTGTTCTGATTTTGTTTTGTCTAATTCTCACTTGTATATAACAATGTACATAATCTATATGGAAAAAATTATCTTCACTTAAATGTTGTTTTCTCTATACACATGCCAGTGGAAAATGCTTCATCAATACTTCCTACAATCCTGTAGACCCAGACAATGCAGTTCTCAGTACTGTTTCAATCTAAATTACTGACAAATAAAATAGTTTGTTAATTTTACCAGAAGCAGATGTCAACTTTCTAGCCTTAAAGCAAAAAAACCCACAAACCATCAAAGCCCCCAAACCAAAAGAGCCCTTTAGACTCAGTGTGTGGCCTAAAGGCAACCATCCCCATGCCTGTGCTGCTAATTGGCCCTGCCTGTCACCCTCATTAGCCCTTGGGCTTTTGGGCACTGCTGAGAAGGAACAGCCCCATTACAGGGCTTGTGAAGAGTTGTTCATGATGTCTCTCTGTGGGAAGAAAAATTCAGTTCACACCCTGTAAGTCCAAACTATAAGGTAAAAATAATCCCTTTCTATTCTCTCCTAAACAGAACTGCTCCTGGAAAGCAGAAACAAACCCTAGTAATTGCTCTATGTCCCTGGAGTCCTTAACAGAGCATCTGCAGACATGACAGGAACAAGACCTGCTCCGGGATCCCTGCAGTTTCCGCAATGGCAGAGATCAGTTCATGCGTTACAGTTTCAGTGCTCTGGGTGTGCTCAGTGCTGGGGCACTGCAAAGAAGATGACTTTATTTTCCTGCTGCAAAGAGGTTGAAATCTTAACATCCTGAACATATGGAAGGAGAGTTTTCTCTGACTGTCAAAAATCTCATAAAATGTAAGCTGGGGGGAGAGGGGAGGCCACGTGCATGCTCAATGTTCAAGAAAAACCTACTTGTGCTCAGTGTAATGACAATATTTTTCAGTTGCAACTCTCCTGTGCAGAAGTTTAATCTCCCTGCTGTGGACAGAGTGAGAGCAATGACAGCTACATCACTTTTAACGTGGCCAGTTTTCTAAGAACAAAAGAAATCTATCTCAAATATGTGATTTGGGTCACTTTTGCACCATTTTTTTTTTTTTTGTCTGTGCTTCTATTTATGCCCTGGCCAGTTCTTATACTCCCCAACCTTGAAAGAAAGTAGCTGTGGTTGCTAACTTCAAGAGGAAAGAGACTGGTTTCCTAGATCTGATCTGAGCACCATTGCCTTTATTTATGTAAACAGTGACATCATCGTCTGTTGCAGAACGGGAACCCTGGACGGTGACAGGAGAGCACATTTAGGAAGTGTCCTTATGAGCAAGTGTGATTCATCCTCAAGTGTGTACATTTAAGAGAGATGCTGTATCCTGAGTCAGATAAATTCTGTGAATCTGACTTTACTCCAGCTCAAACTGTCATGTATTAGCAAAAATTAATCACTTTTTTTTCCTTTTAAACTATTTGAAAAGTGGTGCTTGCAGCCTGCTGGGGAGTGTGAAGAGCAGCAGAGCCAGCTTTTTTGTCCCCTTTCAGCTTCTCCAGAAATCTGCTTTTGCACTCCTCCAAAAGCCTTTTGTAAGTGGTGCCTGACCCATCCAGTGATGGTAAGGGCTGCCTTGTTCCTGGGATTCAGTGTCAGTCATCCAGGGGATGGTGTTCAGGGCATTGCTGAACTGCCAGTAAAGCACTCAGTTTCCTGCTGGGGGAGTTTGCTATGTCTGTTAGAAAATACCACCATAGCCAGGTTCAGTCTCTTCTCCATCACACAGCGTGGGGAAATATGCATCCTTTTTGGCCAGAGCTGAAAAAGCAAAACCATAGAGCACAGTATGGCTGAGTTGCTGCCAGGGGTGAACATCTGCTCTACAGCTTGTCCTTCAGCCCTTAAAGATGTTCTGTGAGCAGCCAAGAGCACTGGCCTGGCTGGGTTCCTGCATCTGTTTTGTACCTGAATGGGAAATCACTCTCTCCAAAGGGAAGGGTTGCAGACTGGCAGGCTCCACCTCTGTGCCAGCTGCACATGTGCAGCAATGCATGGACCTGCCTCCTGGAGAGAGAGAACCCTGGTTTCTCCTCCCTTGGATTTTCTGTGCCATATTCACTGAGAAGTGCTCCTGTAGTGAATTACCATGAGGGAAGTAGACAAAAGCTTCCCATTTCCTAGCACCTGCCTTGCTGCAGGAACATGTGTCTGTGCCTCTTCTTGCTGTTAGGAAGTGACTACATCTGTGCTGGTCAGGCAGGGACAGAAGGCTGAAAGTTCTTTGGGTGGTTGTTTTTTTTTTTTTTTTGGTCTGTTTAAAAATTAACAAGTGTTTAGCAAGCATTAGTGGTTGTTTCCAGTGAGTTTGCTTCCAAACTTGGCCTCGTGTCATGGGAAAGGCTGGGGTTAAGTGCTGTTGGACACTGGGAGGTGCCATGGCCCAGCATTCCCCAGCCGGGTCCTAAACCAGAGAACCTTCTGTCCTCTCTGAATTGTCTCCTCCGTGACTGAAGGCAAATGTTGCATTACACCAGGGGCAGAACAGCGTTCCCCAGCCTTGTCCAGTAGCTGTTGCCACTTTTCCTTGGCTTTAAGCCAGGGCTGGCTCAGCAATCCCTTGGGTCCCATTGCTGATTTCTCTGCTCTGCTTTTCCCGGTGCCTTTTCCCGTTGCCGCTGCCGGGCCGGTCCCGCCCATCAGCCTGGGCTGGCCCTGCCAAGGCTCCGGTGCTGCCCGGCTGCTTTGGGGGAGGTCACCAACTTGCTTTTATGGCTCCTGCCAGGTTTCCCTTGCTCTAATGCCTGAGTTTCACACTTAAACCTGAGGAAGATCCCATCTGAAGGTGTTCTGGCTTTCCAGCTCCCCGTGGGAGGGGTGACTCCCTGATGGCACTTGGTGCTTTGTTTTGAGCTTACCAGTTGTCTTCTCCCTCATCTCAAAGCAGCAGCTTTATGAAAGAGATGAACCCAGCTGGCAGAAGTGGGATGGTTTGGGGCTTCTCACAAACATGCACCAGTTCCTCACTGGGGCCAAATTGCAGCAGTGCCCCAGAGAGAACCTCAGTTGCCCCACTGGTGGGGTCTGCCCAGGGCTGACTGACATGCAGGGCAAAAAGCAGCTTTCACTCCTCCTGCTTTCAGGAAGGTGAGGAGATTTGGACCAGTTTGGGAGAAGCTGATCCTCATTTGGAGAAGATTTTGGGTGCCACCTTCATGTGATGATTCTCAGGAGTGTCCTTGAGATACCATTTACCCAGAAGATTGCTGTGCCTGGTAACTTTAGGGATGTGTGTTTCTTGCCTGGTCTTACTATGATCCTGGTGAGCCATCTGGAAATTTCATCCTATGATTACTCCAGGATCTGGAAGACCTTTTGTAACTACTAATCCCAGAAACAGATTTTTCCTTCATCCTGTCTGTCAACACAGCCTTTAACTTATTTTTATGGGCTTCAGCACATGTTTGAAGCATCACTGCCTTAGGATACAATTTATTTTTTCCAGAGTATCTCAGTGCTCCTTATATCTACTTTTAGCACTTTCTGAGGAACAGCTGTTTCGTGGGTATTTATTAGGATCCTCTGTGTCCTTCAAAACTTGACACATCTCTATTTGCACACCTAGAACAGGAATCAGTGTGACTTGGCATACCATGAGCATGAGATCCTAGGAAATTGTGCTTTTTGGTGCTACGTATTTTGCTGCAAAAAAATTGAGTAATGTTTTCATTGGTAAGATGTGATAAATATTTCATTTAAAAATATTGATGCAATTAAAGCAAGGGGGGGTAAAAAAAAAGACTAATCTAAGATAACTGGTGCCACGCTAGCTTCTTGGTATTTTGCCCCTTTTTATTGTGTCTTGCCCTCTGGCTCTTGTTCATCCACCAAAATAACTTGTGGATGAAGCTTGCTGTATGTGTCTTGACTGCTCTGTGGAAGGAGTGGGATATGGCAGGCAGGAATCCTGTGTGCAGGAAAAGCTGTTGAATAGAGTGCCATCAGTTCTGGGGGAGTTTGGGAGGGTCTGTGTTGTCATCTTGCCTGTGTTCCTGCTAGAGCATAAGGCCCCAGGCAGAGGTTCAGAGAAGCTGCCTGGAGGAGGCTGCAGGACACATTTCCCATGGCTGGAGCATGGCAGAGTGAGGAGAAGCTGGAAGAGTCTCTGTGTGTGCCCAGCCCAGTGAGGGGCTCTCTGCAGGTGCCCAGGTTTGTTGTGTGCCTGTGTGTGGGTGGGCCCTTGTGGACCCTTGTGCACTTGCACGGTGTAAAGCCACCCTCTGCAAGTCAGCAGAGATGCAGGGGGAGCTGCCTCCTTTTTCTCTCTTGCTAAGTAAGAATTCTCAAAAAATGTTTTCACATTTCTTGGGAACAACAGAAAAGCTTGACCTAATTGCTGTTCTAAATGTATGCCCATGGCTTCTGAAAGGCACAGCAGGATGTAAAACCACCAGTTACCAGTTCTGATTTTTGCCAGAACTTCAAAGTGTTTCCTTTTATGTAGTAATCTTAAAACTAGTCCAAGAAAACACTCACACCATTACTTAGATATTCCAGTTGTGCCACCAATACGGAAACTTAAATTATTATATTTCCCACAGGCAAAGCTTCCATCCTTAGTTAAACTTGATGGTCTTCTGCTTGCTTGTAGGGAAGATACAACTCCCTTCGAAGGTCTGAGAAACGGCTGCAGCTCAAAGCTGAGCCAAGAGTGATGACTGATGGACTAAAAAAATAGGACCTTAATATAGTAACCAAAGTCCTATTTAGACTTTAAGATTTTTTTAATCATAGTCATATCCTTCTCTGGAAAAGAAGCTTCACATGTACCAGCCAGTACTCATTTACTAAATGTTTTATTATTTTACTGTTTGAGATTACAGTTCCCATCTATATCACTTGTGCATCATGCTCCAACTTAATCAGTAGAGATAAAAGCTTGTGATTAAAAGCAAAATCAGTTAGTAGGACCCAGTCCTATCCCCTAAGTCTGATTCACTTCTTGAAAGCTTTGTAAGCTGTGGTTCACCTGCTGTGCCAGTGTGGCCCTGTGTGGTCTGTCCATGTGTTTATTTTGTGAGCAAGACCATTGCACAGGATTCATTCATGTGTGCCCAACAAGCCATGGCTGCTCTGCTCCAGAGATTATAACTAAATAATATCGATGAATTATGAAATTGAAAGGGACATGGGATTTTTTTGGTCAGGTTGTATTGGGATTTACTTGATAAGTGCAGTTATGTGGGCAGAGACTGAGGTATTTTTTTTTCTGCTGGAGTGACCTCACAGTAGAACTTGACCTGGCAGTCAAGCTAAGGTAGGTTTGTCCCTTGGCCACTGGGCCCAGGAGAGCCCCAGGAGACGCACCAGGTCCTGGTCAGGAGAAATTCTGGAATGCCTAACAGCCAGCAGGGCCAGCAGAGTCCCATCATACTCCAAGGGGTTTCAATGACTACCGGATGTGTGGTCAGAAATGCAGAGGTTGTTCAAGAATCATTTAGATGTAGAGAAATCCTCCTGCCTGAGGAAATATCCTGCTGAGTTTCTCCTGGAAAATAATTTGATATGTAAAGTTGTATCTTTTCCAGATTATGAGAGATGGGATTTAAGAGAGAAGTGTCTAATTCTCCAAACTTAGAAAGCATGTGGGCCTCAAACTTTTTTCCCAGTTGGAAAATTTGCTGTTAAAAAAGGAAATAGATTTTTATAAGCAGTATTTAATTCAAGCATTTGGCTAATTCTCCTGCTGCAAAGCTTTTAGGTCTCATTCTGATTCATTGATGTGGATCTGGAATAAAAGGGATTAGGAGAGGAACTGGACTCTGAAGTTAGGAAAACTTTGGTTTCTTGTTCACTTTTTCCTACTCATCAAATGTATTTTTAACCTATGTTTCTATTTTAAGTGTTTTAGGGAAACTTACTCCTACGTGTCTGCCTTTGCTCTTTTTCTGCCCATTGTCATCAGCTCTGCCATGGGTGTGTTCCATTTTACTGTTGCAGAAAGGGATCCTGATCATTCTGGGCATGACATTGTTGTACAAATGCTGGGAATTTCTACATTTATTCCATTAGGTTAGAGAATGGGAAATGGGTGGGTTATTATTCTTATTACTCCTTAAAAGTATGTGTTAAAACAGTGCCCTGTTTCACAATGTGATGTTCTGCAGTAGCTCAGGGCCTGAGGGAAGCCATGTCCAGCACCTTCCTTTTGTTTCTACATGTGTATGTAGTCACAGAAATGTGTGTTGTCTTTGGGATCGCTTTGGGGATCCATCTGAAAGCTTTTCATCTGGCATTAAGGTCATTCTCTCTCTGTCTGTCCTTGCCATTTCTCTGTTGTGTGCGTGACCCTCAGCTCCTGTTGTCCACAATCCCACTCTCTCTCAGCTTCCAAAACTTTCCCATTTCCCAAAGGGAGTATTCTCATTCCTAGGCCTCAGAGACCTGACAGCCATCAATCCAATGCCATTTACAGTATCCTGTAACACCAGCTGTGAGTGCTTTTTGTTTTCTGTGTTCATAAAGCAGCTACAATGAGTCTATTGGAGGAGCCAGGTCTGTATCCCACTCTGGCTCTGGTACTGTGGAGTTGTGATGGATGTACTGCTTTCATAAATGCAGCAAACAGCATTGCCAAACCCAGTGGTTTATCTGGGGCCATCCATGTGCTCTGGAGAAAATAGCTCATCCTGGGAGAAAAGAATGATGGGGGGTTTCCCTCAGTTTCCAGTAATTACTTTCAGAGTAATTATGTTGCTCAAAAGGAAGAGCTGCTTCTTGTCTTGTGAGAAAAAGGAGATAAGAAGAAGGAGGTTAAATGTGACAGCTCTTTGGGATACCAGCCCTGCCAGTGCTCCAGAGACAGGAGAGCACAGTGCTGATGAGCCAAATTCACCTTGGGGCCAGGAATTAGTCAGGTGGGAGATTCCCACTAGATTGAAGGTGTCCTGGGAGGTCTCCTGGAACAGGGAGAAAAGAAGGGGCTTGGCAAAGCAGAGGACCATATCATTTTTCTCCCAGTTTTCACCATGTAATTCATGCTTTGCTCTGTAAAGCACTGTGATATAGTTTGTATACATTATGTAAAATAAGTTGTATTCTATTATATTGAAGAATTACAAATATAAAATAAAGACAAAGGATGGAGTAAAGTAGCTGTGTGGTAACTGGAACCTCAGTCCCCAGTTGTTCTGGTTGTCCCATTCCCCAGGTCTGTGGTTGCAGGTCTCAGCCATCCCTGGAATTATTTAGGTGTTTTCCACATGATGATACAATGTTAAATACAGACTGTCCTGGATGAAAATTGAAGCACAGATCAAATTCTGTCCACATCACTCTGCAGGAGAGCCTGTCTCCACCATCCCCTGCTCTCCTGCTGTTTGTGGCATTGCGCAGCTCTTTTGTCTCAGGAGTTTTAAGAAACAATTTTAAACTGAGCTTCATTTCTTTGAAGTTGGGAAAGCTCTAAAACATCTCCAGGCACGTGGGCCCTTTAGAAGTAGTGCCTGTTGGTAATGGGACAGTGTGTGGTAATTTGTAACCTAGGGAAAGCAGAACCCCAAAACTCTCCAGAAGCGGTGGTGGGGAGGCTGGCTGTAAGCACTTGAGATGGTCAATTTGCTATTGCAGAAGTTGGAATCTGCCCAAAAATGCCAAGGGGAATCTTTTACGGGAGCTAAGATGTGTTTGTGAGCTGCCCGGCAGCAGGACGAGATCCTGCTTCTGCATTTCAGCCCCGAGGAACGAGCAGCATCCCGAGCCGCGGCGGCGGGCGCTGCGGGACGCGCAGCCCCTCGGGGCGGGCGGCAGCAAGAGCCGTAAATCCCAGCGGCTCCCGGGCCCCGCGGAGGAGTCGAGCTCTTGGCTCTGCGAGGGCTCCCAAGGAGGTCAGCACAGGGGCCTCCCGGCGCAAATCCTTCTGCTCTATGGGAATTTCCCTCTCGAGCGAGTGCTGCACTTTTTAAGATTAATGGAAGAGGCCGTGGAAAGGGCCGGAGTGCCGGAATTAGTTCATTAGTCTCTAAGCAAGCATGCAGTGAGTCACCGGCAGCGCTTCCTGCGCGCTGATGCTGTGCCTGGAGCTCTCCCAGCGCTGCGAGGGCTGCAAACTCGCGGGACCGCATCACCGCATGCTGCGACTGCGGGCTGTTAATGCTATAAAATAAAACTAATCTAGGTTAATTACACTGCACATGTTATTCATCTATAATCCCCTCCTTGGCCTCTTTCCCTCACAGCATAGCTCCCCATTGTTTTCTGTTCCTCTCTTAAGGTGTCCTTGACTTCCTTTGGGTTTCTCCATTTTTTCCGAGAGCTGGGATGACGAAGCTGCCTGGTTGGCAGCAGTGCCTGCCCTGGCCGTTCACCTGGGGCAGACCCATGTCTGTGCATGTACAGGCATAAACAGCCAGTCAGAGCTGTCACTCGGCTTTGATGGGTCACCAGCAGTGACCTGTGATGGCAGTGAGGTGCTGCAGCACAGCAGGGTGGGTGGCTGGAAGTGCTCCTGGTCATAGGATCATAGAATATCATGACTTGGAAGAGATTCAGTGAGTCCAGCTCCTGGCCCTGCACAGGACAACCTCACGACATCAGAAATGATGGTCCTGGTAGGGGATGCACAAAGGATGTGTCTGTTTTCATGATGTTACAAAGGTTTGCCGCTACCTCTGACAGAAATGGGTTGAAAATTAAATCCAGCCATTCAGGGGACCAGCCTTTAACTGCAACCAGTTCTTACTCTGAAACAGAGCATCGTGTCGAACCAGTTGTCTTCCTCACAAGAAAGTAGTGGTGTTTATGTGCAAACTTGTGTGCGGTCCTGGCTGCAGCACTCTGGGGTGAGACAGCCTCTCACTGCACTGCAAGGACCTGGAGGGAGAGCAGGGCCAAAATGCCAGATTTTTCATTCTTAGGGCACATCTCTCACCTGCACTGCTGACCCGTGGCCAGGGAAGAGAAGCCCCAGCCATAGATTCAGGTCTGGGGGGCTGAGGGCATCCAGGTGTCCCCTCCAGCTCATCCTCCACCACAGGGATCCTGGCACAGGTTTGTTTAGCAGCAGGTCTGGGGGTTGAGCATGAAGGGACCTGCAGCCTTCATGACAGTGTCATTGCTTGCCTGTGCAGCCACAGGAGGCTGGTGTCTGTCCCACTGCTCTCCCTGGAGACTGTCCAGCTCTGGTAAATCCATTGCTGCCATAGGTGCTGGGAAATGAAAAGGTGTCAGCTTGACAGGGAAGCCTGTAGGATAAGGCCTGGTTACTGACTGGAGCCTGTGGCAGCATTCCCAATGACTTGGGTGGGAGAAGCACCAGGACCCTGATCCCCTGAGATGATAAAGATCTAAGACTTACTAAATCTGGACAAAATAAGCCATACTTTTGTTTTCCTCTGAGTTGTTTCATGCAAGAAGAGATTTTGAAATGATCTTAATACCTCACAGAGGATTGTTGCACTTTCATGTGATGCCAGTGGGATCAGCATGCCAGTGGATGCTCCGGTGGGTCCCAGGGTGCAGTGCCTGGAGGTCTCCAGCCCCCTCTGCAGCAGCAGTGGATTATGGGCATCATTCAGGCATTTTCCAAAATGTTCTGAATTATTTTTTGCTGCAGTCACTTCTAGCAGGGGTTTTGAAATGTGGTGACCATTTGTTTTTTCTCCAGCCTTTGTTTTTCTTCCCTGTTCACCTGTTTGAACACTGTTGCCACAGGGAAAAGGACTCAGAGGGTTCAGCCACAGGCTGGAATTTTTTCATTTTGTTCTTTGCCTTTTTTCTATGACTGCATTTTTAAATGACATGTTTATAAGTAGGGACCTCATTTTCAAAGCAAAGTGTTTTGAAACTGATTTTGCAAACAGCTGTTGCATAGGACAGCCCAGACTGGAGACCTTTCACATCTGTATCTCTGCCTGTGTCCCTGCAAAAGCGGTGTCAGCATGGAGAGTTCTGGGGTAGGTACAAGAGGGGCTCATGATGCCCACAGGGCAGTAAAACAGCTATTTTGAACTCTTGGTCTGTCCCAGTGTCCCCTCAAGCTTTTCCCCCCCCCTCAAACTCAGACATCGCCAGCACCACTCTTCCTCAAGAAAATATGCAATTTCTTTAGTGGTTTAAATACAGTAACTTGGGAAATCTGCATGTTGGTGAAACAGACCCCTCCCACACCTGAACACCTTCCTCCTGCACCTGCTCCCCACGATCACCAGCCTTGGGAAGTTGTGGCATTTCCCAGCAAAACCAACACATCTGTGGGTATGTTTTCGGTGGCACTTTGTGCATCTGCTTTAGATTGCTTTAAATTACAGCAAGGGGCCAGCTATGTTTAAATGGACTCAGAGGTGAGACCAAAGATGTGAGGCTTAAAATTCAAAGCAATCCGACCTGCCATGGCGTAATGGTGTGAGTAAGGCACTGGCACAGAGCCATCTCCCTGACTCCTGGGAGAGATGCTTTAAAAGCTCCTCACATGGGCAGTTCAAATGATGCACACATGGGGAGAAAGAAAATAATGTTTAATTGAAACTCTGTACATGTATATATGTTTTTAGGATAAACAAAACAGATTGGGCAAATATTTACTTCTGCCCCTACTGCTACAAAGCAAACTTTCCCACAGCTTTTGACAGAGATAATCTGGTTTTTAGCCATGATGGTGAATTTGTAATGACAAGTTTTCATTCTGAATGTTTCAGGATTTCCTGATTGGTTCTCATGCAATTATTTTGATTAACAATGAGGTTTTCAGACCAACTTGAAAGGGTCTTGAAGCCTTAGGAATAACCTGGCTCTTGGTTATTCCTCTCACTGGGATTATTTTCTTGCAGCTTTCTAGCACTGGAATCAAATTCTTTGGAAATCAAAGCAAGCTACATCTTAAAAATATTTCATATCTCCACCCCCCTCTGAGAAGGGTTTCTTAAAGTTTAGAAAAATGCTTGTACCCATGTTAAAAAAAAAAAAAAAAAAAAAAAAAAAAAAAAAAGCAAAGCATAGAATTGGAATAAGAATGAAATCCCAGTCTAATTTTTTAATGAAAATATCTATTTTTAATAAAAAGATGAATGCTTTAGGTGGTCATTTCTGTGAGAAGCAGCATCTAAAAACAGAAACTGAGAAGTATTCAGGGCATTTTTGATTAAAAAAGAAATGAGTTCTCATACTAGAAATGTCTGATGTTTCTCTTTCATTTATAAACATAGGAGGGAGCTTAAGGAATTAGGAAACATCCATTAGTGCTGTTTACTCAGATTTCATTGTTCTGTTCTTATCACTTAGATTTTTTACCCTTTCTTAAATCTCAGACTGGCTTTAGAGTGTGCATGCCAGCAGATCCCCTCCTCACTGCCTGTCTCTGCACTGTGGGTGATAGCACCTTTCTGCAGATGGGAACAGTGCTCAGGAGTTCCCATTCCCAGCAGAAAATGCCATCAGTGGCAAGTATCCTTAATTCAAAGTGATGCATCATGTGCTTGGACCCAGTGCATCCTAGGCAGGATCCAAATCAGCAGGGACTGCAGTTCCTTGAGCTGTCCCCACAAGTGCCTACAGCAGCCTGGGCTCCTGCTCATGGGCAGGTGAGAAATGAGACCTGGCTCCTGCTCACACGAGATGCACGTGGAATAACCACATCTCTATTTTCAGCTGGAGTGCTGAAGCTGCCTTGCCCCAGGGACAGGGCAGGGTTACCAGCACAGCTCCACAGTGCCCACCCTGGCACTGCCACCCTTCACTGAACTGTCAGGGGAGATGGCAGGTTGATGTCAGCCAGGGGAGCCTAAACATCTGCAGTGTAACACTGTGAGATGTCTGCTGAGACAGGTCTTGCATTTACCATGTCCTAGATTAATTTGTCACCTTATCATAATTTAAATAGAATAGTGGATTTAAGTGTCATAGTGTCAGAACCCAATGAGGATTGAGAGAGTGGTTTTGATACAAGCTGAGAACCCTGTAAATGAAAAAAAACCAGTTTTTACTTTCTGTGAAAGTGAAGCTTTCTGAGTTCAAGCAGTTACCCAACCAAACTGCCAAGTTGAGCAAACACACTAGCTAAAGGTAAGTACGTGTAGCAGCGTATTTTCTTTCACACCACCAAAAGTGGAAACATAAGCAGTGTGTCTGATGTCATCTCCATACAGATGGGTTTGAAATGCTGGCTCCCATCTGAAATATCATTACTTTTACAGTGAACTTTTAAAAACTCTATTATTGCTGCTAATATTATGTGTATGTATTTTAGAAGTAATTTCCCCGGACTCCAATAAAACGTTCTTACAGAGTTTTGTTCTCTAAACAATTTTAACCCGTGTTTTGCCTTTTGGGGAGCACTTTTGGCCCCCAGGCAACACAGAAGAAAAATTACTGGCTAAGTAACACCAGATGCAGGAGAGACTGCTGGCCACTAGACAGCTCCCAGATGAGAAGGCCTTACAAGTTGAAATACAAATATGTTTTGTAATGAAAGCAGAAACCCTCTTTTACTTCAGGGCACAGGGACCAGCCACGAAACACAGAAAGGTTTTTTGTTTGGGTTACAGCAAGAGGCATCATTATCCATAATTACATTTTTCATACCTGAAATCAAAAGCCCCAAAGCTGTCCTCCCTCCAGAGAAAGGTTTGGAAAATTATCTTAAATGTTGTTTTTTTGCTGATCTCTGGGTTGAATGAAAAGCTGCTGCAGTCTCTTGATAAGGGTGTCTGTACAGGGATTATGTGTCAGCCGCCATCTCGTGCCCCATCCGTGGTGCAGCCTCAGAGATTCCACGTGTCACTGCAGTCACAGCCTCCTGCTCTGTGGAAGAAAGGCAAGGGGGCACCTCTCCCCTCCCTCTCCCTCACTCAGGCTCCTATTATTGTGGTCAAAAGTCACCTCTTGCATAACTCACAGTGCCTGGGAGCTGAAGGAGTCTGGCTGCAGTATGCACTGATAGTCCTTTGGGAATCACCTTTGGGATAGGAAGAGACTCTGCCAGGTGCACCCCCTCTGGAGGGACTGGCTGAGGGTCATGTTATTTATATTGGGCTAAAATGCATTGGATTGACTTAAGGGCCTCAGCAAAGCCTGTGCCTGGGCAGCTCACAAGTGAAGCCCAGCCACTGGGTGCAGGGTGGGACATGCTGGCATCAGAGCCGTGGGTTACAGGAGCCTTGTGCTGGTTGTTTGCTGTGAGCAGTTTGTCACCAGTCATGAGAACCCATGTGGGTCCCTGCAGATGCGTGGGCTGGTGAACCAGAAAGGACACAGAGGTTGAGCAGGGGTGGGCAGCAGCTGGGCTCAGCATGGTGAGTGCCAGTGCACCTGGGCCAGTGAACACTGTGCCCACACGGCATTGCAACACCCTCAGAAAAAAACCTCTAACACCCTTGGTAGAAAACCTCCTCTGAGCTTGGAGCTGCTGCCTTCCTGCTCTGGCCCCATGAAATGCTCCTGTCTCTGCCATATGTGGCCTTCCCTGTGACATCCAGCAGCCTGCCCACCTGGCACACCTGGTAAGTTCACACCTGTCCCTTTCCTGTGAGTTCCACCACAGCTGGGCAGGAGGGCAGCCTGTGTGTGGCAGCACACTGTACTGAGCCATGATTTTATGCCTAGCGAGTGATGTTTGAAGAAGCCTTGCAGAGAGCCAGATTTAGCTTACTTTCAGGGAGGGGGGGGGGGCAGGAGTCTACAACTTCTCATCTGGCAGGCCTGAACAGGCTGCAGAGGAATAGTGTGGTGGCTGAGGCTGAGAGTGACCCCACAGCCAGGGATCAGGGACAGGATTCAGTGCCTTTAAACCCAGAAAGCGTTTCCATTGCTCAACAGTCACACAGCAGAGGAGTGCAAGAGGAACATGGAGGTCAGGGTTGACATCATCACGTAACCATTTTAAACATCTTGCTGGAAGAAGCAGCAGTTGGACATCCTGATGGCTGCCACTACTCTGTCCTATACCTTTTGGTAGTACCACATACAGAACCTAGGGCTGGTGTGCAGAAAGCTGGAAACTCAGTGGACTCCAAGGGCAAAGCAGAGACAACTTCTTACCCATGCTCTTGCACAAGTATCTTGAGCTGGACCACAAAACCCCATTACCAGGAACCCCTCTCTGATCAAAGCAAGGAGGAACATGGGTGCCCATACATGGACATGGCCAGGCTAGGGCTGGCTGGGGTTTCCTGGCAGCAGGGATGGGGCTGGGATTTTCTGGGTCCCTTCCCAGTGTGCCCTTTCAGATCTGGTTATCTCCTCTGCCAGAAGCAATTTCCACCCCTTTCAATTTCCCAGGGGCTTGGTGAGACAAGGAAAAAAGTGCTGTCAAAGGTTTTCCCCTTCCCTTCCAAAGGGTAAGCCCCTGGGGTCCCCAGCAGGGATTTGGCAGCCGCAGGAATGTGTGGGAATGCACGAGACTTCAGGACAGGGCTTAGGAGTGTATGTTATTGTGAGAAATGTCTCATTGAGGACTTCACACTCATCCCAAGTCTCAGAGCAAAACTGCCCATACCGACCCCCCATATCCTGGATTCTCCCAGGTGCATGTCCTTGTTTTCAGCAGCCTGAAACAGGGTGTGCCCAGGGTCCCTGGCAAGGGATGAGCAGAGTGCTGCAGTATTTGCTGATATTGTGCCTTTAGGGCGTGAAGGAGTTAAACTTTTCAGATGGAAAGCGAACTGAAGATCAGACTAGCAGCCTGGTGACCTCCCGCCGCTGGGACAGCAGCAGCTCCCAGCCAAGCCCGGCAGTTCCATCCATCCATCGGCGTGGTGGGGCGGCGGGCAGCAGTGCACGGTAGGTGCGAGGGGCGGCGTGGCCGGGCACCATGTGGGACCTGCCCTCGGCTCCGGCGGGACCCCGGGGCTGGGGCCGGAGGGCGATGGCTGGGAGGGAGGGTCCGTGCGATGGAGGGAGTTCACGGAGAGCTGTCCCTGTTTTGCTTTCAGAAAAGGAGTTGATCAAAGTGAGCTTGTCCCGACACTGCCTGGGGAATTGTGATTTCTTGCCTTTTGGGACACCCAGTCAGCAGATACCGAGAGTTTGGGAAAAGAGAGTTTTGTAGTTGAACTCCTTTCATGCAGCAAGGGAGGACACTGTGGGTTTATTTCTCCCTGATGAGGAAGGAATGACAGCTGCATTATTTAATCCTGTCCTCTGATGATGGTCAGAGATTTACCAATAAATGCAAAAAGCAGCCAGTCAGTTTACAGTTTCTAAACAATGAAAGATTTTTTTATAAGTGGAAATTTGGTTTCCCCCCCGCCTTGAGCTGGAAACATTGTGGTCTGATTCTGAGTAGTATAGCCTGTTGTGCTAAGTTGTCTCCCTGGCTCTTCAGTTTATTGAGCAGAGTAGACTCTCTGGTTCAAAGTGTCAGTAGTCTGAAAGCTTATTTTGCAGTAATAAAGTGGTATTGTTTTACCTAAGGATTTGCATAAACATTTCTCATATAATTTACATTGTAATGTAATCATTTTACACGATAGAACTATCTTGTTAAGAAAGCATGGCTAAATCAAGTCATGATAGTTTCTGGTGAAGAAACAAGGCTTACTTAACGTAGTTAAAAGAAAAACAAGAACCACAATCCTATAAAACTAAAGTAGTGTTCTTTCTCTTCACTGCAAGAATATCCTCAACCCTTAGGGCATTTTATGTTTTTCCTTAGAAAGAAATCAGAAGACATATTTCCCTAAAATTTGATCCTTTTTTTAAAACTGAAATGCTCTTGGGATGGTGTTTGAAGGAAGTTGCCAGGCTGCTCAGCGGTAGTTTCTGCCCAGGCAAATGGAAGTGCAATCACCACATTTCAGTCAGAAAAGCTCAAATTGCTCTTTACTGGCCTCCCAGTCGCCAGAACTTGATTCCCCCAAGGTACATTCTGGCCAGAGATGACTCTCTTGATTACAGAAATGCAGGTCTCCTGGTAATTGCATTTGATTTATTCTTCTGTATCACGGAGAACAAGTCAGTGTGATTCTTTGGAAGTATGAACTCTTCCAAATGCTAACGTGTGGAGAGAAAGAAAACAGCAATTTTTATTATCTTCTTAACAAGAGCCCACAGGAATGTGCTTTACAGTGAGTGCAACTTACAAAGTTCCCCTGCCTCAGCTCTGGCCTTTCCTGAGGGCTGCTGGCACAGCCAGGAACCCCTCTGCTGACTGGCCAAAAATCCAGCAGGGAAAGCAATAATCAAAGAGGGGGAAAGGAGGCTGTGGGATAGGGACATTAAGAAAAGAGCTCTAAAAAGTCATTAGTAGAAATGCAGTGGGGAGCCCCACTCCTGAGGGCACCCCAGAGACAACCTGTGGCTGCTCAGTAAGATCCATGGGGGGAACTGGAGCATATTTTGGGGCCTGATATGGGTGACATCTCATGGTTCCCTGGTGATTTGTCTCTTAGGACTGCTGGAAAGTGATGCTGTATGCTGTGGCTTTTGTCATTGACTTGCCGCCTTTCCACAATGGTGGAGTCTGCCCCTCTATCTATAATTAATGTCACAGAGAAGATGTCCTAGGGCAGCTGGTAATTTGTCTGAGGGGAGAAGAACCTGCCCAGGCTGGTGAGGTTTATTCAGCAGGGACTTGATTCTACTCTCATTCAAGTGAATAATAAAAATTCCACTGATGTTTTTCAATCACTGATGACTTTCTGTGGACTCTCGATTACCACTGCAGCCATGTCCAGAGTGTTTGAGTGTGTGGTGGAGGGTGCACAGCATAGAGAAGTCTGCTGTATCCTGTTTTTGTAAAGGGCTTTTCCTCTTAGTAGTTGTAGTGAAAACAAACATGTGGGAGAACAATGGGACTTTTTTTCTGTTTTCCTCTAGATTTTAAAATACAACAAAACGTCTATTAGAATTAAATAAAGTGCATTAACATAAAAGGGATTCCTATATGTTAATGAGGAAAATAAGCCTAACTACTCGAACATACAGTCACAAGCGCAAAGGTCATTTGCCCTCTTGATCTCAGCCTGTGTTTTTGCAGTTGAAAGCCCATTCATTAAATACCTGTGAAAACAGGGTAGTGGTAAAGAACAATGCCTGTGCCATAAAGTTGTTATCTGCAGGAGAGTTCACACCCCAGAGAAACACCCTTGCATGCTGCTGGGCACTCTGCAGGCTTTGGAGTTGGCAGCACAGCAGGGACCAAAGGGGAGTCTGCAGAAAGGATTTCCTTTCTTCAGATAAACGCAGAGGTATTGTATTTGTTTTGTCTAAAATGTTTTTCAATGAGCAAACAAGGATAATTCTAGTTGCTGTAAAAATTGAAGCAATAATAAGATGTTAATGCTTTCTAGGAGTAAAACTTGGAATCACTGTTCATAGGATGAATTGCTCCCAAGAAAACAGGAACTAGGATGAAGTACAGTATGTGAGGTGTGACATCTGCCTTCAACTGTTCCTATTTAAATTGCAGGTGTTTTAGAGAAAAATCTGACATTGATTCTTCCTTCCATATGAGAGGTGGAGGATCTACTGTAAGAGATAGTTAAGGGTACAGTTAGCTGATCACAAGGTAAAATTACTCCTGCCTGAGCAGATATTTTCCTGGTGGGTGGCTGCAGCTTTCTGCCATGAGACACTTTTCCCCTGGGAAGTGGAAACCCCTCACCTCTGACATTGCTCTCTCCATGCAGGTGCTGCAGCTCACGACCGCATCTGGCCTTGACCTTCTCAGCAGCAGATCAGGATCCCGAAACCCTTCACTACAAGGTGGGTTTCCTGTGGCATAGTCATCATCATCCTCCTTGCTGCTCTCCCTCTTCTTGTTGTCTTTTCTGAGTGGCAAATATCATACTGGATGCAGTTTTCAAGTGTGTTTATATAGAATGAGATCATTCATGCTGCTGACAAAGTCCAATACTCCTCTGACAGAGTAATTTGCACTTGACTTTTTAAAGGTACAATATCCTGGGCTCACCAGGTTTTGCTTTATCACTGGCTTAATAAACTGGTGTCACTGGTTTATTGAAGAAGGGCTGCTTGTCATTGTCACTTGAAATGCAGCTGTATGTGGACACCAAGGTGAGGACACCCTCCAGATCCCATCCACCAGCAGGCAGGTGAGAAAGGCTGAGGAATGTTGGTAGGATCCGCTTTCATCCCAGTGTGTTTTGTGTCTGTTGAGGTCAAAGTGCTTTGTGAAATCAGTATGAATTTGAAGGGATTATTTTAAGAGTAGGAGAAAGGAATAAGGTGCAATTATATCAAAGTACCACATTGAACATTATTTGGAGTGTAAGATTTTGGATTTATTTTGAAACAACATATCCTTCCAAGAATTGGTTTGCTCTTGTTCTGTTCTAACACACACTACAAAGTCAAAAAGAACAGTTTAGAGGCGCCTGAAACCAAGGGAAGCAGCTTTTTGCCATCATTCTCCTGAGAACTGTATGCATCAGGGTTTTGGCTCCAAGGCATAGCGATGCTAAATTTAAAAATCCTTTCAAAACAGGGCTCAACCTTTCTCACAACTCTCTTCATAAAAAGCTCAACATTGAAGTGATAATGTTCAGAACAAAGAACACTTAGTATAAACATTTAGCTTGTACTAAATAAATTACACTTGGTCTTACAGTCACGTTACTGGTGACAGCTTGTACAGCCTGCACCCTTCCCCTGTAATTCACCAGAATGAAGCAAATATACATTGTTGGGAAAAATTTCTTGACTTTTGTCAAAGAGCCCAATTGCTGTCAGCAAACATATTGTGGGAATATGAATCTGGAAACAAACAGATCATTAGAGGGTGAGTTAAGGTTTTGTGATTTAATTCTAAACATGTTGAGTGAGTGAACCAGAGATGTGCAATGCCAGAAAAACTGTGCACCAAAGGGTTTTTTTCTTTAATGAAAGCTGGTATTTTTATTGAATACCAAGTACTTTGGGTGACAAAGATGGTTGCGTATGGAAAATATGAAGAGTTTTGCTTGTTCTGGAGAATTATGAGGATCACTTGATCAGAAGTAATGTTGTGCCAATGCAAGTTTAACATTCTTTCCTTGTGGAAATTATTCATCCACTTACAGAACTTTATTAAAGTACAATAATTTTCCAATGTTAAAAAGAGAATATATACAGAGGATCTCTGCCTGGACAGGAAGTAGTGATCTGGGCTTGTATCTCTGATTGGATATTATCTGTGCTTTGGCCTGTTACAACTATACCAAGCGCTGAGAAAATGAAACAGCTTCCCCAGTCAGAGCATCTTTTTTGGAAAAAGCCTGAGCTGAGGCTGTGGTACTGCCCAGCCTGCTCTGACTGCCAGAGCCACTTGGGTCAAGGACCATCAGGAAGGCAGGGAGCCAGAAGAGCTCTTTGCAGGTCTCAAGAGAGGACTTGTAAATCATCTATGGAATCCTGAGAGGGCACAACTGTTGTCAGCCTTTTAGAGAAATGTAGTCATGTCGGAGCAGGAATGAGGAAGGGAGCCAGGCCCCATTCCCCAGCATGAGACCCTGCATCCCTTGGGATGGGCCAAGTGCCTGTGACCAGGCTTGGGCCTCTTCTGGGCTTTCATTCTTGTGACACATCTCGAAGCCCTCCCCCATGTCTGGACACATCACTGTAGAACGGATATCCTCATCTGCCCCTGCCCCTGTTCTGCAGGGACAGCCACAAGGCGGTCGGTGTCCTTGTGTACTTTGGCAGATGCTGGAGCTTTGCTCTCTCAGGGAAAAGCTGCTTTGGTCTCTTCCCTTCCTATAGCCAGACAGCTACTGTCTTGGCCTCACTGCTCTCTGAAAGGCAGCCTGAGCTGTATTTGAGAGGAGAGGGCTACAGTGAGGGAGCAGCAGGACATCTCCACTTCAGAGTGTACCATGAAGCCCATGCAGACCTGGAAGACTTCAAAGCTGGCTCATCTGCCAGGCACCTATCCCTGGAGCACTTCCTTCAGTCAATAGCAGCTCTGCCATTAATGATTACCTGCAGTGTCAGTATAATGAAAAAAGAATATCCTTTGAGATTGTCAACCTTGTCTACCCTCTAGCACATTCAACTACATTCTGGATTTCCCTAAAATTCAAGGATTTGCTTCCTGTGATCTTCTTTGTATCCCACTGGCAGCATTAACCTGAATACAAATAGGAAATTATAAGACATATCCCAAAGTCTTTGGCAAAGTAGCAAAACATGTCTCTTTCTCAGGAGCAGAAAGATATTTTTTATTGGAGTAAATGCCCCTGTAAAACTGGCTGCAGCCCCATGAGCTGCTTGTGGCTGGGGTCCTGGGATCACAATGGAGCTCAAACTTGGAAGTGGCTTCAGCTGCCCCTGCTGCAGAAGGAACCCTACACAACCATGTGCAGAGTCTTTCTCAGTGCAATCAACACACCTTCTCTTGACTGGCCCTTCTGCTGGCCTGTCTGCAGTGTGGTCAGGCTTCCAGTTATTTCAATACTGTGTTTATATGCTCTTAATTTTATAACAAGATAGAGGCTGATCAATACTTTCCGCTGTTTCCTGCCTTCTCTCACAACACTGATTCAAATAGTTATTAAATCAAAAACTCTGGCCAGCTCTGTGAATCCAGCCCAGTACTCAGGGTATGGTTATGAGGGATGCACAGGATGTACTGATCCTCATCTCAGGGTGAAGGAACAGCTTTTTGCTGCACTTCATTTCTCTCTAGGATAGAGCACTGATGGAGGAGCAGGCTGCAAGAACACAAGAGCGCTGCCCGGAGATTTTGGGCTGTGGCGAGAAGATACCAGACAATAACTTAAAAAAATCTGCCCATTGGAATCTGAGGTTCAGAAGTGATAATGGCCAGGATAATATGTTATTTATTGCAAACAGGCATCTGCAGTGGCCTCAAAGGCCTGGATGGCCAACTGCTACACGCATCAAAATCCCACTTCAGAGTCTCAGTCCCAAATTCAGTCTCCAAAGCCAAACAGTGATGGTATCACATTCGCTTTTCATTTCTGTGTGGGCACTGTGCCCATGCAGTTATAACACAGCTGAGTCTGATTTTCATATAGTTCATTGTTTACTTATGATTTACTATAAAGTTGAGCTTGTCTTATTTATGAGCAGCCATGAAGATATGGGATTTCATCCACTGGGTGATGACTCATTCATTGGGTTGGACTCTTTAGCTCCTAATACGTGACATATTTTGGACTATTGGATGAACAGCATTTCTGCATGAGCCCAAATTAAATGAGGTGAATGGAAATAATTAGTTGTTTGTTTTTAAAATCATGTTTGTAGCTGGGTTTGTGCTGGTTCAGCTCCGGGCTCGTTCTAGCAATGTGCACAAGGGCAGGATGAGTTGCTGTATGCTATGGTGGAGAGGTGATGAGCAGCACTTCTGAGTCAGACGTCTAAACATGCCAGGGGCGACTTTGCTTTGTTTCTGTTGCACAAGGAAGAGCTTTGCGGTGATGGAGCATTTGATACTTTCTATGAACTTTAATGACTGCAAGATTTCTTGTGCTGCTGCAAACAATTTGAGAAACTAATTTGTAAAATCACTCATAAAAATCTCATGTTCTTTCTGTTATAATAAAACTCCTCGGCTGGAAAAAGAAATACAAATCCTCAGAAAGAGTAGCTCAGCAGGAGTGTACTTCGGCCGCTCTCTTCTTGGGCATGCTCTCCCCTCCTGTGGGTGCGTCATGCCCCATGAGTTCAGCAGGAAGAATTCATGCACAGGCAGAAATATCGCCCCCGGTAACGCTCAACTACATAAGGAAAATGAAAAGTTTTTAAAGCCTCTTCCCCCTCTTCCTGCCCCCAGCTCTGAGGGATGGGACCAGGACCATGGGAAACGTCAGAGTAACTTTGTCGCAGTGAGAGGTTCTTAGGGCTTGCAAGTTTTTACAGCCAGGAGCCCTGCCAGCAGAAATTTATGCCTCCATTTCAGCAGTAACGATGCTTCCCAGAGCTGTCAGCCGGCAGCGGGCTGGGAGGCAGCAGCGGGGCGTGTGGGGGACTCGCCATGACATAATCACATTCCTGCGGCATGAGGAGATACTCCCAGGCCGCAGCAGGGGCAGCACAGCCCCTTTCCTGCTCCCACCCCATCACTGTGGTTCTCAAGGCCTGGGGAGCGCAAATGAACCCATCGGCTGTGCAGGCTTTGTGTGATTTTGGGGTAGAGTGGCTGGAAAGTTGCCCATTGGAAAAGGATCTGGGGATGCTGGCTGGCTGCAGCTGAACATGAGCCCAGGTGAGCCCAGGTGGCCAAGAAGGCCAGCGGCAGCCTGGCTATATCAGCAATAGTGTGGCCAGCAGGACCAGGGCAGTGATTGTCCCCCTGCACTGGGCACTGTTGAGGCCACAGCTCCAATTCTGGGTTCAGTTTGGGCCCCTCACTGCACAAAGACATTGAGGGGCTGGAGTGTGTCCAGAGAAGGGCAAGGGGGCTGGAGCACAAACCTCCGTGGGACTGGCTGGGATGTTTAGCCTGGAGAAAAGGAGGCTCAGGGGGGAGCTTATGGATCTACAGCACCTGAAAGGAGATTGTAGCCAGGTGGGGGTCATCTCTTCTCCCAGGTGTAACGAGTGACAGGACAAGAGGAAGTAACCTAAGTTGCACCTGGGAAGGTTTAGATTGGGTATTAAGGAAAATTTCTTCACTAAAAGCACCGGAATGGGCTGCCTAGGTCAGTGGTGGAAACACCATGCCTGGAGGTTTTTAAAAGCCACGTAGCTGTGGCACTGCGGGACATGAGTTAGTGGTAGCTTGGCAGTGCTGAGTTAAAGGCTGGACTTGGTCATCTTAGAGGGATTTTCCAGCCTAAGCGATTCTATGGCTCTATGATTTCACCGCTGCGGGGTTTTTTGGTAGGGATTTTTATCAAATGAAACCAGTAAGGCGTTTCGCTGGGGCTTGTCGGCGCCGGGAGCGGCGGGGCCGCCGTGAGGGCCGGGCCACGCGGGGCTCCTTGGTCCGGCAGGGGGCAGCAGCGCCCAGGGCTGTGTGGGGCGGCTCGGCCTGAGGGGGCACGGAGCCGCGGGCAGGGAGCCGGGCTGGGCTCGCAGGCACCCCCTGCCCACTTCATCCGTGCTCCGAGGAGCTGTCAGAGCGGCTGGATCTGCCGGGAAGGGAAGCCGGTCTGCCCCCCTCAGACAAGGAAGCCGTTCTCCAGTTGTACTTGACCAGTTTGCAACTCCTTCATCACCCACTGCCACTTCGCTACTGGAACTTTGCTGCTATCAAGGAACCTGGGAGGGGATTTCTGCTTTGCAGAAGGAAAATTTGCGGTGATAACCGCAGAAAATTCAGCACATCGCTGCCAGGGCTGGCGAAGGAGCAGGAGGAAGGTTTCTGTGGGGCCAAACCAGCCTGTCACAGAGGAAGGAATGGCTCATCCGTCGATATGGAGCTCCCAGGCTCTGCGCTGTGGCTGTGTCACAGTACCTGTGCCAGCTGAGTACCAGCAGCACCAGCGTGTTAACAGCCACATTGGTGCTTTTCCCACAGGATTGAAGTCTTCCACTGTGGAGTCTTCCCACCTACTGCTGCTGGAGAGATGGAGATAACACAGGTGTGCTGGCATGTGCCCCGCTTAGCCCCATGCTTTAGGGACACAGTCATACCAGCTGCTTGCCAGCCAGCCAGCCATGGCCGTGCCAAAGGAATTAAAGTCCCTTCAGAACAGAGGAAGAGTTTTACATACAAAGTTCAACAAAGAGAATGTATATCCAGAAGACAACAGCTGTGTAGAGAACAGGAGAAGGAGACTTCTTGTGAGTGCACCTGGCCCTCCTGGTGTATCTTGTAATCTCAGGGCTGTTTCTGGTCCCTAAAGGAACTGCTGCTGTCTCCCTCCCCAGGCTTGAGCTTCAGAAAAGCCAAAAGCAAACAAGGGCCCCTAGAGGCACCTGGGCGGCCACCATGCTGTGCCTGTGCAAACATCCAGTGCCTCTGAGAGGGTGGTGGTGATAACCCAGAGTTTTGCAGAGCTCCTGCAGCCCTACACCAGTGACATCCTCACTGCCACGCCCCTGTGGGGCTTCCACATAGCACAACTGGCCTCAGCTGGATCAGATCACCCCCATCCTGCTGGCAAACCATGTTATCACCAGGGCTGTAAAGATAAAAACTACTTACCTGGGGCTGCTTTATCTGTAATTTGCTCTTCCCTCCCCCTTCTCTACAACAACTATTGCGGCAATGAGGCAGCTGGAACCAGGCATAGTGACCACCCTCAAAATAGGTTCTCAAACAATGCCCCACCACTGTTCCACTTTTACGTTTGGCTCTTGCTCACTGTGATTAGTACGACTGGGCTTGCCAGGGCTCTGGTTTTCCCCTTCTGTGTCATACCAGGCTCTTGGTTGGTGTTTTAGCTGGTAGGGAAGTGACAATACTTACAAAGTTCCTTGCTTGGAGTGCCACACCAGATGGCTGTTGTGAAAATGCAGCACCAGCTGCTGCAGTGGCTGAATTGCCCTTTGAAATACACAGTTCCTTGATTGAAAAGGGTCTATTTTTACTTTTTGGTGCTTTTCAATTAGGTAGCTTATGACTGGGCTCATTCTCAATATTATCTCCCATTTCAGGACTGCCAGGCACACAAGGAGCAAGAGGTGCCAGCTGTCCAGCTAGCTCCACCACTAACACCTTTCTATGCCACCATCTCCCATTAGTATACCTCTTAGTCTTTTTTTTTTTTTTTTTTTTTTTTTTTTTTTTTTTTTTTTTTTAAGCTGGTGATTTTGGGCCTGCTTCGCAAAATCCAGGAATCATCATTTTGAGAAAAGCAAGAACCTGGGAATTGCAGGTTTTGCCCTCCAAGACAAAGGTTGAGCTAGAGCAGAGTGAGGATCCCCCCAGGGGAATCTCACATTTTTTAGGGAAAGTAAACAGCCAGAGAAGATCCTCGGAATTGGTAAGGCACTGATTGTGCCATGGGGCGGGTGATCTATTTAGCTTTCTTCCTGCCCTGTTTTGTCCCATCTGAGAACTCCGGTTTCTTTGGACAAACCCTTGCTGAGTTGTCCCCAGACACCCAGCCCCCTAGTTCATGCAGGGTACACACAGCTCAGGGTTTTCCAAACCACCACCTTCCTCCTGGCTACCCTGGGGTGGTGTCTTCCATTTGTTCCGGGACAGCGGCAACACCCTGCCTTTTTCCCCCTGCTGGTGCTTCTTGCACCCGCACACCCGCCTTTCCTTTTCGAGGGTGTTGCTGGGCAGAGCTCAGCTGCAGGACATTGTTATGCAGCAATATACTCACTAATAGCAGAACTGACTAACAGCTATGCAGGGGGAAGGGTGGGTTGAGGCTGGTGAGGGCTGACCAGGTCCAAGTGCTTTTCTTCTGCTTTTTATTATTCCTAATTCTCACCCAAATCAATGTGATGCTGTCCTCAGAGGCCTCTGCCATTCCTTCTGGTTCTGCAACATGTTTAAAACCTTAGATTCCTTTCAAGTAGAGGAATGCCCCCAAATACATGGCCTCACACGTACAAGTATTTATGGAGGAAGTTAAATTCTCTAATTGCTTGGCTGGATCAAGCCCAGGCTCCCAGCACTGCACTGAGCTGAGCAGCAGAACAATGTACAGCCCTTGTGTCCTTATGCACCAGGCAAGGCTTATCAGCCCATGTAGGGGCTAATAAAGCAGCTTTCGAATGAGTCAGTAGACTTAAAGCTTCTTTTACGCAAGACTTCTGTCTGGGAATATTTTTGTAAGAATGTTTAAAAAAGAGAAAGGAGCATGACTTCAGCCTTCTGCAGAAAGCAGATCCACTTAAAAGTGTTTTTGGGGTTGATTATTTGCCATCATGAGAACACTGCTGTGGGGTTGGTAGAAGTGAGCACCACAGTGTCATGCCTTTCCTCTGAAATAGCTGGGATTTTGTGTTTTCACTCACTCTGTGCACTGGCATTCTCACCCCACTGCAGCATCCTGGGGTGTGTGCCAGGAGAGCCAAACGAACTCCCCCTTCGGCTGGACATAGGTCAGCAATTTTGTTTATGTCACACAGAAGAGTTTTGGTTTGTTTAAAAAATATACACTGTTCCCCTGGAATGTGTTCCTTCCTATGCTACATCCAGCTGTCCCAAGGAGGAGCTTGGCTACTCCTCTGAAGTCAAACAAAACTATTCATCTGTATCTCAGGTTACAACAGCTCCTGAAGGAGTAACTGGGAAACACTTGCAATTCTGTGCAGTCCATGAGCTCTGGTAGACGTGAGATGCTTAATTCCAACTTTACAAACTCTCTGTGAGTTGGAGATGCAAACTCCAACTCACAGAGTAAAAGCACAGAAATTCAAACCCTGAGAAAAATGGGTGTATCATCTAAGGAAGAGAACTCTGGTTACCCTGAGTGCAAGCACAAGCAGTAAGGTTGGAAGTAAGCAGAGAAAATGTCTAATGAGGCCCGTGCCTGCGGTATCTGCTAGGGGCAGGAAGCCCTGATTAGCTGCACACTGGAGCATTGTGTGGGTTTGTATAGGATCTGACTTCCCAGGTCATGAAATCAGATCCTGAGTTATTTTAAAAATGAGCTGCTATTTCAAATTATTTTTCAACCTCATGTTTGATATGTCAAGTCACATTTATTTGGGTAAGCTATGTTTCGCACGGACACCCACAGTGCAACCATTGCTGCATTCCTGGTGCTGGGGGCAGGGATGGGCTCTGGCTGAGAGCAGGCACTGCCGTGGGGACAATTGCACTGCCAGGCATTGTCCTCAGGTACCAACACAACTTTGTTTGGATTTTGGAAAGAGATGCTTATACATGGCTCTGAGTATGTGTTTTTTAATTTAAAATCAGCTTCACTAAACAGAAGTAAAATTAAACACCCAGCAGCAGTTTATCAGTCAGAAAAACAGATGAACCAAGAAAAAGAGATGAACTTCGTAACATTTCCGTGGGAACAAGCAGCAAGGGTATTTTGGACAAATAAATTAGGTGAATTCCTGCATGAGACACTCCCAGGGAATGCCCTGTCCTTGCTCTTCCAGTATGTGCTAGATGGATTTCAGTTTAGTTTTCTCCTCTGATTTCAGGATAGCAAAAAGCACAAGCAGACTTGCTCCTGGGCTGTTTACAGCCTGTGTCAAAAACAGACCTTTAAATTCCAGCTGTGGGTCTCCCTGGGACCCAAGGCAAAAGCAGCACTGCAAGTTCTGGCAAAACACTGTGTTTGCCAGATGGATGCTGCTTTTGGCACCAGTTTCAGCTTCTGGGTACATATATAATGCAGCAAGACATATATATACACATATATAGTGCAGCAAGAACTCTGTGCAGAAGTAAAACCATGTTCTTCCAAACATAGAGAGATGAAAATTGCCCCAGACACAACTGCTACTAGAAGCAACTGTTGCCTGAATAGACTTTCCAAGTATAAATTTCAATGCAAATTCTAGAACAAGTTATAATTTTCAGCATATCTCTAGAGATTTCTCTGCCTAAAGACATCCCTCTGTCCGATTTGGACTGAACTGCTGCTGCAGGCTCTCACACTGCTGTCTTCCTTGGAAAAAGGAGGAGGAAACAGAAGATGGAAAAACTCAGAACAAGTTGTATCAAAGATCCTAGCCAATATCTGTATAATGCAGAGCTTCTTTGCCTTGCCTAGAGCTGCTGAATAAGGAAAATGCAATCCATATGATGCAATCCATTCGATTCATGCTTTGACTTGAATGGCTTGGTTTGGCTTCACTTCTCGAGATCACGGTAACAAAAGGAGAGGTTTAATGACGACTTTATCAATTGAGAAGAAACACTTCTATTGTCTTTCAGAACCCAATAAATAGGTAACGGGTGAAGAAAATGTGCAATGTGTTTGGAAACCTTTGACACGGGAGGCTGGGAGGACCCGGCTGTGATGCTGAGCCAGGCTCGGTGCTGCCAAGTGCGCAGCAATGCCATTTATGGTCACTTAGTCATGAAATCCCTTTGAGTTACAGTGCCTGTGGCTTCGGAAAAGGCAAACCTTTAACTACTCTGAGCTGCAGCTGCTGGATCTTTAGTGTTACTGGCTGGGTGCTAGGTTAGTGATGAGCTGCCCTGTGGGGATGTGAGGATTAGCATCTGCACAATGGCTTGAATGTGCTACAATATATTTTATGGCATTTGTTATGCATGGCCTTTGTTTTAATGCACAATGCTGTCCTGTGTTTGGATAAGGCTATTATGTGCCAAAAAATTATAAATATTTAAAATCTCCTGATAAATTTCTAAAGCTACCCGGGTGCTATTCTTTTTCCAAGCCTTTGCCCTGACAACTCACAAGTTTGACAGCCCCGGGGTACAAACCTTCAGTGTGCTGCTGCTTTGACAGAAACCTTTGGAAGAGATGGAGGCATTCTGCTGGCTTTTCACCACACATTTCTGCTGAGATATGATGCATCTTCAAAGTCACTTGTGTGGGGTTAATTGTAGTGTGGGGAAAAAAATGTCATTGCTCCTTGTGTATTAGCAGCACCACTGAAATCTTTAAAGGTGACATGTCTGTTGCACAGATCCTCAGAGAGTTGATAACTAAAGCACGACCTGCTGGGGCAGAGAAAGTCCTTTTATCTGCAAAGACTCAGCCTGAATGCTCAGCCGTAGCAGATTCCTGCTCTAAGCAAAGTGTGCAGATGTTGGATTAACAGTTGAGAGTAATTCCGATTCTTGTCCTCTCACAATCAAAGCAATCTATTGCTGAGCAATGTGTCAAGCAGAGAGTATGTACAGTGTCCCAAATGGAGGGGATCTCTCATGTATGGCCCATGACTTGGAGGAATCCAAGAATATATAATCACATGAGACTGTGATAAGTTGATTACCCTGAAACAGACCTGACTTCATTAGTCACCCCATCATGCACAGTTCACTGATGTCAGCGAGGGCCCATGCTGCCGCACCCCACACCCTTCTGCTTCTGCAAAACCAGCCTTCAACAGACTTTTCCTCAATGAAACAGCCAGTGTTAGAACTGCTATTTCCCTCTGCTGTTAGTATGCTCCAAAAAACTCATGGCAAGTATCCATCATGGAGCACCATGGTACCATTCCAGGGCCCCTGAGGATATGATAAATGAGATTAAATTTCCATTAAGAATTGGTAACTATTCCAAAAAGAGCAGTAACAGACCTGCAAAGGCCAGCCAACTTTTATTTACCTTTACAGTTTAAACTGTGTTCTTAATTTTTTTTTAATCCTGCCAGCAAAGCAACTCCCTGTGAATTCAGAGAGCTTAATGCCATATTCTGGTTTGAGAGACATTCTGCAGTGACTTCTTGCTAAAAATAGACTTCTTGCCACAATGAATTGCAATTACAGTTTATTCCATTTGTCAAGGCTGTATTTCAAATACAAAATATTCTGAGCATTTTCATGATAAAACAGTGTGTATGTGGCAGAGGAAGCCCTCTGCTGCTGAATTAAACAGGGTCTTTTTAAATTCAGCTTTGCAGTGAATCACCATAGAGGAAGAGTATTTTTAAAACAGTGAAAAAAACCCATTGCTGTGTACAACTGCTTAAAGAGAACCAAGAAAGCAATGGCAGTGTTCTTCCTTCTTTGTATCTTCATCTAATGAGTAAAGGAAGAATGGAATGGAAAGATCCTTGTCATACAGGACAAATAAAAAGAAAAAAGTATCTACCCCAGAGTATAGTATTGAAGTCTCCCTCTCTTTCTGCCTATATACCTACATCCACACAAATATCTATCCATATAAATATGCACATAAGGTATTTCTGCAAGGCATACATTAGTTCACTTGTAATAATATACAGTACCAAGATGGTATTCCAGCAAGTACAGATTCATGGGTTAGCTTGTTTTTATTTCTCTGTCTCCTGATGAAACTTGAAACACAGGTTCACTTTTGTTACACTGTCTTCCAACTTCATTTCAAAGGAAATACAGTTTTTCAGGTCAAATGTGACCCCAAGAAGAATCTGATCACAGAGCAGTACAGAGGGAGTCTCTCTTCAGTAGATGAGACCAAGCATTGATGCCCAGCCCTGCAGTTGCTGCCACAGCTGGATATCACATTTGTGGCCAGGCAGGTCCCAGACAGGGCACCTCTCCTGATCTCGGTCACCTGTGCAGGCGGTGGGATGCCATGTAGGCAGGGGCTGCCCCTCTTCACTTCCCGTCAACCAGAAATCTTGATCAGACTGTAGCTGTGAGGGTCATCTGTGACTGGGAAGAAAGGAATGAAACAAGATCTGCTCCTCAGAGCAAAAATTATTTTGCTTTTTTCATTCTCTTCCCATAAAGCAGTCATTGTTTTGCAATAATCATGAAAGTAGTACGGATGCAAAAGGCTGAATTCTGATCCAATGCCCTGTGATGTGCTGGGAAGGGCAGCTGTGACACGGGCTGCTGCATCCAGACCACCAGCACCTCACCAACCCTGCACAGTCCCAACAGCAACAGCATCGACTGTCCCACTGCCCTTGTCCTGAGTCTGACAGGGCGAGCTGGGCTTGCATGTCTGTGCCAGAGCTTTGTTGAGCACTTCACATCTGGTTTTGTGCCTCACTGCTTCTGGTGGGATGGATGGATGGATGGATGGATGGATGGATGGATGGATGGATGGATGGATGGATGGATGGAGTGGTGGAAAACCAAAGAAACCACTGTCCTTATGTGTGCAGAGCACGTCATTGCGCAGTATATCATTGGGATGAAAATTTTCTTTGCTGGATCTATGGAAAAAATTAATTTTATTGAAAATTTTAGCAAAATATGTAAGTTAAAAATAGAGGTCCTAGTACTAATTCTGTCATTTTCCTGTGTAATTCCTATTCACTAACTTTGTTTCAGAAAAAACAATGGCTAAAGCTTCAACTTGCAGCATGGCATGGGCACAAAATGATATTGAAGAGTGTGCATTACTAGGTGTGGCAGTGAAAAGGAAAGGAAATTAAAATATTATAAGCAATCAGCTAATCCGGATGTGGAATGGTTGCTAAGGAGTCCCAGCCCAGGCCAAAGTCAATACGCAATTAGCATCTATTAAAAGATGAAGTATAGGATGATGAGAGAAAAGTCCTTGAGAAAAGGCTCAGCTCTGTTGTATTGTGTTATTATATGTTTTAGTTGCATTAAGTTGTACTTTGGTTTATCCCAGTTCCCCCCTTTAGAATGGTTCTGCCTCTGCTGCCTCCTCCCATCCTTTTAATGTCAATCTCCCTACCCCTCCCCCTGTTCCCCAAAAGTGGCTGAACCCGTCCCTTAACCCCTCCCCGGTGTCCTGTCCTTCACTTGACAGCCCATCCCCTCCCTCTAGAAACTTCTACCAAGGGCGTCGAGTGATAGGTTCAGGCACCGGGGCCCCTCCCTCGGGTGGCCCTTATTGGTCCCCTACCTGCCCGTTTCCCTGATCCCCACGCTCTCCTGTATCCCCACTGGCAGGCGGGCAAACCCCTCCCTGGTTTAACATTCCCCCCCCCCTTATAACACCCTGCAGACCCCACCTCTTCCTTCTGGCTTGTCTCCCGGTGGCTGGTCTCTTTGGCTTAGGAATCTAGTTAGAGCTCCGGAATAAACCTGGACTTTACCCCCAACTGGAGTCCACTCTCCTTTTTCTACCGACGTCCTGCTAGTCTCTCGTCTGAAAGGTGAAAGCCTTTAGCCGCTCTCCCGACCTCCCGAGGAACGGGAGAGTGTCCCTCGTTGCCTGCAGTGCCAGAGCAAGCCGGGGTGACTCCGAGCGCACACTCCAAGAGGCACTGTGACACAGCTCCATGTTTCCAGGCTGCTCTCCCCTGGACTGGACAAATCTGCGTTGATCGCAGAGCTGGTCACAGAGACACAACCTGCCCTGACTGCAGCATCTCTATGCCCTGCACTGGCTTTGCTCTGTAAATAAAAGCTTTCACTTAATGTCAGTTTTTATTTGAATAATAAAAGCAACTTCCTGCTGCTTGGCTCAGTAATTTGAGGAAAGGGCAGTGGCTGCTGTGCCATGAGATACGCTTCAACATTTCGGTATACTAAATCTCATCTCTGATTTCTTTGACAGTTTTAAAACAGGAGGCAATGCTGATTAGAGAACAATGGAAGTTTAGAATAACTCCCACATTACCTCACGTTTATATTTGTTTTTTTCTTAATTTATTGTCAAAAATGCATCTAATATAAATTATTCTGAGGATAAGTCACTGGAGAGTAACCATGGTGTGATGGTTTAGTGGAGGCATTAGAATAACACCCTTGAAAGAAAATAATTGGACATCTGTATTCTAATTTTCTAGCTGAGAATGACTATAGTGATTTAATTAAATAAGACTTTATTGACTGTATTTTAATGGATTTGTTTTCTCTGACAGACGCTTGCACCTTTCAGAGTGGCAGCCTTGATGTAAATTGGTACACAGGCACACACTTCGCTTCAATCAGTGGAGCAGCTCCTGGTAGAAAAGCCAAGACCGTAAGTGCGTGCTGGGTGAGCAGGTGGGCACAGCCTTCCCTCGGGATAGGAACACTAAGGGACACCTCACCGCAGCTTTCGGGGACCCTGTAAGTGTATTGAGATATCTTGGCAACGTGCAAAAATTCAGTTTGCAACAAGGCAGCTGGAGTAGTTCTATTGACTCTGCTGTCATCAAATGAGTCAGCGGCAAGTCACAGTCTCCCATGTCAGCAGGGAGTGGCGCGCCAGGAAATCAGTCACCAAAGTGGGGGAAGAGCAAAGAACCCCCCCAAGAATTCGAACCGTAATTGACTGCTTTTAGAGGTTTCTATTATTTTCAAATGGCCGATAAAATCGTGTGTGTCGGCGAAGAGGTTGCCGTCCCGTTGCCACATCGCAGCCCTTGTGAGCACCCTCAGCCTCTCCCGGCACGGGCTGTGCAGAATCGAATCCCCCAGCCCAGAGCCCCGGCTCTACTGGCCACCCTGCACAGCTCTGCAGGCCTGGAGAGATGTCACCCATCCGTGGCTGCATCCACCCACGGCCGCCACACGGCTGGCGGCCTGACCTGCGTCGCCTGAGTGGCTGTGGTGGGGTTGTGCGGGTTGCTCGGGGGCTGCGCTCTGTTCCTACTGCGGGTTTTATTTGTCTGTGGGGCGAGGGGGCTGCACCCCGATCGGGCACTAGTGCCAGGTCAGCTGCGCTCCTGCCCGTGCCTGGGGGCCGCGCCCCAGCCCCGCTCGGCACCTCGACAGGTGAGTGTCGGCCCAGGGTGGTCCCCGGTCAATCAAGGGCTCTGCCAAGCCAGGCCAGGCCAGCCGAGACGAGCCGAGCTGAGCCGCGCCCAGCCCATCCCATCCCAGGCCGGCCCCCGCGGGCCGGTGCGGCGGGGCGCGGGGTTGCTGGGGCGGAGGGCGTGCCGCTCCCCGTGGATAAAGGCCGGGTGGCGGCACGGGGCCGCGCAGACCGGGCGGTTTGGGTAGTGGGGGAGGCGGCAGCAGTGAGAGCAGGAAAAGGAGAGGGGCCTCTGCTGAGCGCGGCGCTCTTCACTCTCTCCCTCCCTCCCTCCCCGCAGGCGGCCGGGCGGGGCGCGGGCGGAGCGCAGCGGATCTAGGAGGCGGAGCGGGGCTGGCCATGAGCACGCAGGCGCGGGGTCAGGGCGCGCGGAGAGCGGCCGATCCCGACGGCGAGATGCCCGCCACCGAGAAGGACCTGGCGGAGGACGCGCCTTGGAAGCGGATCCAGCAGAACACCTTCACCCGCTGGTGTAACGAGCACCTGCGCTGCGTCAACAAGCGCATCGGCAACCTGCAGCATGACCTGAGCGACGGGCTGCGGCTGATCGCGCTGCTGGAGGTGCTCAGCCAGAAGCGCATGTACCGCAAGTACCACCAGCGGCCCACCTTCCGCCAGATGCAACTGGAGAACGTCTCGGTGGCCCTCGAGTTCCTGGAGCGGGAGAGCATCAAGCTGGTCTCCATCGGTGAGTGCGTCTCCGGCGGGCCGTTTTGTTGTTTTCTCGTTTAATTGTGTTTTCCTGCGCTGCACCTTTGCCTGGCGGAACTATGACGGGGCTCGGGGCCGTGGGGGCTGCGGGCTCGGAAGCTGAGGGGCTTCTGCTGCTTCTGTTTTTAGAGAGCTGTGTGTGCCGTGGGGCTGCCCCACAGCCCGGCTGTCGGGGCTGGCAGTGAGCTCCTGTCCTCCTCAGCGTCCCTTATGATCACTACTTCATACGTGAAGCTTTGCTTCCAGGTCTTTCCTGAAGAAACCTAGTGCCGGAGCGTGTTTTCTCCCTGTGCAGCCAGTTCCTCCAGGCACTGACCCCTCCCGCAGCCCGGCAGGGGTATGCGGCAGGACGATGCCGCTCTAGCTGTGCGGGCGTACCTGGGCTCCGGCGCGGTGCTGGAGCCAGACTCTCACGGCTGTGCAGAAATAGCTGCAGCCGTAGGTAGTACAGGAGAGTGGGGAGACTTTGCTCACCACAGCCCAGTAGATGATGCCAGTGTTCAGATTAGCATTGATGCCTAAGCACAGTTGCAGCTTTTGAATAGGATTGCACTTTCTCCTCAATCTTTCTGCTGCGATAAGTTACGTCAGGAAATGTTCAAGGAACCGTGCTAAGCCCAGGCAATGGGTGCTTTGAGCTACTGCCCCCCAGGCTGGCATAAGATTTGCCTACCCGTGCCATACTGGGGCTTGCAGTTGGTTGATAGCTGGTGGTTTGGAGACGAAGGCTGCTGGCATGCACGTCGGACTGCGGATGATCCCTCAGGAATGCATTCGGTGACCGTTTGGGGAATAGCTCAGGTGTGGCCATAACGTATTGTGTAAAGCAGTAATTTGAATGCCTGAGAGATCTCTGGGAAGGAATGTGAATGCCTTTTCTAGCTCTTTGCCAGATAACTCTAACTACTGCTTCCTGATGATTCTGGCCTCGATGAATTGCACAGCTGAATTTGGGTGAGTGTAGCTCTCCCCAGTTGTCCAAAATGCTTGGCCAAGGTAAAAGCTGTTTCTCTTCAAATGCTTTAACTACAATAGCAAGAAAATAGAAACTTCTCCAGTTTGGGGGAGACCTGACCCTCTCTGGAAACCTGTAGCTGGGTATCCTCTTCTTCCCCTGTGCTAGTATGTAAAAGAAGCTTTGGACAAGAAGTGAGGACTGTTGGTCCCGAGTGGCTGATTGTCCTCCCTGAGCAGAACAGCTAACTTGCAGCTGGGAATGAAGCTGGTGCTAATTATTTACTTAGAGATGGATTCCCTTTGCACTCTGTGGGGTTCAAATTGCAGCTGCTGATTCCTGGGCTGAGCTTTTGCTAACATCACAGCTCACCTTTCTGTGCCAGGTGTTGGACTAGCTCCAACACCAGGCCAGCATTCCCCTCCTGTTGTATTGTTTCCCTAGAGAAATGTTGTTGCTCCAGCTGCCTTCCTCTTTGTCTGTGGAACTTCCCGAGGGTGATGGGCTTGGGAGATCAAGGCTACTCCAGTCAGGTCTGGCTTTCAGTGACTTCCGTTCTAGAAATGCTGCTGCAGCAGCACAGCTCCTTTACATAGTTAGGCTGAACTGCAGGGTATCTGTAAGCATTTAAGACCTGTCGATTTGTTTTACAGCTTACTTGTTTTGTGTTGGTTATTAAAAAACCAAATAAAATTAAAAAAAACCCCAACCACGATAAGACATGAAGTTTTGAGAGAATGGAATGACTATGACTGCTAATGCTTTTGCCATATCCCAGCCTCTGCATGAAGGAGTGTACAGCTCCATCAGTGCTCTGCCACCTGAGCTGGAGCCAAGGAGTAGCACAGGAGCCCTACTGTACAGTCCTGGATAAACTGAGCCTGTCCTGAAAAAACATTCTGAATGCCCTTTCCAAAAAAGACATTCTTAGTGAGCCTTGCAGTGCTCTGCTGGGTTGAAAGGCCAAAGCCCTTGGCACCTGTCCTGTAGATGCAGTGTCCAGTGGGATCACTACCTGCTCCTGGTGTGTTTTTCCCTGCAGGTTCTGAAGAACTTGAGGCTTTTTTTTCTTCCCTACTGTTTAGTCTCTTTTGTGTTGTTGAACAAAACCAGGGCCATTGCTGACCCTGGAGCTGAAGTGAAAAAAAAAAACAACTAGTAAAGGCTCTAGGTGGAGAACTTTTATGACCAGGTTGGTCTTTAGGGCCTGGGGTGTTTAGGGCCAGCTCTGAGCCAAATCAACTGGGGAAACCTGACAGCTGCGCCTGCTGGATTTCTGGCATTAATAATGCCATCAGACCTCTGCTAAGTGGATGCAGTGCCTGTTCCAGTTATTATTTAACTTCCAGGAACATTTTGGAAGCCATGTGTTATAGCTCAGCTACTGCTGCTGTACTACAACCGCATTTCAAAACCTTTTCAGTAGCAAGGTTTTGACATTCAATGTTTGTCTATTTAAAATAAGTCTGGCTATACACAGTGTTTGACCACAACCCTTTCTGGATGCACATTAGAAGCCCAACCTTTCCTGCTGCTGTTACCCTTGGTTTAGTCTCTGCTCAAAGTCTTCTGCTAGTTTCAGGAAGCTTTTCTTGTAGGCATGAACTGTCTCTACTTCAATGCAAAATTGACTGCATGTATGATCTACTGTAAAAAATAGCATGAAGCACATAGGTGCTTTGTGCCATCCAGCAAAGATGGGAGTGAATGCTCTGAAAAAGCTGCTGTGGGAGCACGTGACTTCATGGAGTCCTCTGCTCAAAGTGAGGTGGCTGCTGTGCTGCTGAAGTGTTAACAAGTGTTAAGTCTAGCCTTTTTCAGTGTCTGCTAGACTGAGATAATTGCAGATTCCTGGGTGCTGAGTGGCATGCTGCATGACTGGCATTGGGAGTAGGATGCCAGGAATGTAGAGCATGAGGACTTTCTCTTGGTTGAAGGACCTGATCAACTCTACAGATTGCTTAGCAGAGAAGGGAGGGGAGTTGAAGCTAATTTGGCGTTGAGCTTGTCCCTAGAAACCCTGGTAACTGGTAATAGGAGTCAATTCATGTAGCTTAGAAACAGAGGCGTTTGCTGACTGAAGCCTGGCAAATGGTTTTGGGGTGAGACCTGCCAAGTAGCACCCAAGCTTGCAGCCAGCAGGTCCTAGGTGCAAACTCGGCTGCTCAGTACCTGTTGGCAGTCTTCTCATGGCCACTGCTCCTCCAGCAGCCTTGTGTCAATGGTAGAGGGAGGACGGATGCCAAGCTGCCTTGTTGAGTAAAACTGCTGTCTTGGGCTGCTACAGTCAGATTGAATAAACTGAAAAATGTGGTTTCTCTGCCAGGTTGCGCTTTCACCAGGTAAGTGAGCTGACCTGGCTTGCTTCACAACGGCAGGATGTGAAGTGGCAATGAAAGTCAATGGATGGGCAGTGCCATGGCAGTAGGATCCACTGCTGGCCGTGTTGTGTGATTTGTTTATAGATTTGTTTCTGTGATCTTCCTGTGTCCTGCTGGGAGTTCAGGGAGTACAGCTATGCCAGGAAGGAGATGGGTTAGGAGAGGATGGGGTTATAATCATGGTCTGTTGGTACTTGCCTCATGGTGAGTTTGGTGGTGGCATGTCCCAGCTGCAGAAGTACTGACCAAACCTAACCTGTGCATTGGGTGGGGTTTTGACTAATGATCAAGTACTTGATGCACACATTGTGGTCTGTAGTGTGCTTAAGGTAAAGGTATCATGACCTGTGAGTCTGAGGACCTTATAGAACTCTCATTTTAGGAAAGTGGTTGAAAACCAACTATCTTCCCTATGCTGCTGATACATTAAAGAGTGACAAAACAAACCATGCATTTCTAGAGGGAAAACTAGTTTCTTGTAAAACAGTAAATGTGTTGTCCTGTAACGCTTAGAGCTAGGTCCTTGAAAACTGAAAAAAGATGTGTATTCAGCCTGTGTACATTTAAGGGCTTTTATGTCTCACTCAGTGTTCTATTAACACATCATAAAGGCATAGTCAAAATACACTTGCATTTTGTCTGCCACTTATCTGTGACTTCCCTGGATGCTGCATTCTGGAAAGTATCCAGTGTGCCTTGGAAGCAGATTTCTGCTTCTTGGAAATATGACACTCCTTCCCCTTGAAAATAATTTTTGATAGATGCGCAGTGGACCTCTTTGCTGGAGGTGGCTTCAGCTTTGGAAGGTGCTTGGTCTCCTCAGAACCTTCTGTTTCAGTAGTTGGACTGCTGGTCTAATGAAAAAGTGTCTTTGCCTGAGCTATTGAGTTCCAAGTTACAGGAGACTTTAAGGTAGCTTACACAGACTGTTCTTGCATTCTTTTACATATGAGCGGAAACTTGTAAAGTGATCAAACTTCAGTAAAATTACTTAGGGCCAGCTAGACTAATGTGCTAAACAGCTTTTTCATTTAAGGCACTGAAGGCTATGCCAGCTATTCAGGATGGACCGAACTCTTAACTGCTCCATATTCTAATGCCACGTCCTGTATTGACTTACATGGGGATGTTTAAATCTAAATGGGTTAGGATAACTCTTTTCTAGCCTACAACTGTAACCTAAGAATGTGGTTAGCCTTAGTGTGTGGTCATGCTGTGATGTTGCCAGCATTGTTCTGTGTCTGCTCCAAGCAATGGGAAGTAAAACAATGGTCTCTGAATCCCCCAGGCTGCAGAAGAATTCTGTTTTCTTTCTGCTGCTCAGAAAAAGACTTTGACCAGCTAGTTTGGGTCCTGAACAAGGGTCTGCTAACTTTAGACCACTAATCCATGTTTAGCAAGCACACCAGAGCAAAAGCATTTTGCTGGTTATTCTGGAGTGAACAAACCTCTGCCATACTGTGATGCTTACCACCAGGTCCCTGCCACCAGCATCAAGTGGCCCTGTCTTCCTTGATTGCCTGGCATGATAGTAAGCTCATGAATATGTCACTTGAGTCATAAGTCATTACAGTATAAAAGACACAGAGCTCAGTGAACTGGTGTTTGGCTGTGTCTGGTGTGGTACCAGTGTGCCTGAAGAGCCTGTCACAGTGGCTCTTGCTTACAAAGCATTGAGCGTGACTCTGGCTGTTGGTGATGTAGCCAGGCTTCCTGTAGAAAAAATGTAGGTGCCTGTGAGATTTTCTTGCTTTTTTGGTGTTCTCTGATAGTGCTGTAGGTCCTGTTCTAGAGTACCCACCCATGGGGAGAAGGAGTGCAGCATGGTAGTGATGGTGAGTTGAAGTAGATGGGGTGGGTAGCTGCAATCAACTTGGATGTGGCAAGAAAAACGAAATTGGATATACCAAGTGTGTCTCTGCCAGAGGAAGGAAATGCTGTGTAGCTGAATGTTAACTGCTGTTAGAAGACTCAAACCCAAAATACATGTAGAAAAGACTAGGGGAAGGTACCACCTACCCTTGTTAGGAGATCTGAGCAGCGTGGTACAGCTTTCACTATATGGCACTGCTTAGCTTGCTGCAGGCTGAATTCCTGCTAATGGTCAAAAGTGGTGGGGGAACGGTATGTGTGTTTAGGTGGTGTTTGGAGGAATAAGAGTAGCAGTTTCATGAAGATACTGTGTCTGTGAAACTTGTGCTAGCTGCTTCTGTATCTTCTGGGTTGCTGTACTTGTCTATCTGTGTGCGTGGTAAAAGTGGATACTCACCGGACTCTCCTGCAATCCCCCCGCTGGGTGGGGTGAGTAGAGCTACCCTTGCTCTTCCTGGGAACTTGACCTCGGGTTCAGAGTTGAGTCAACTGAGATCTGAGGTTCTGTGCAATGGGTTAAGCAAGCTCTGCCTGTTTATTTGGATTTTTGCAATGAAACTCTAGTGAGTTTTTCCCCCTAGGTTCTGCTTCTGGGGACTTGGTGAAAATTTTCTTTCCCCACAAGGCAAAAGTTTGTGTAGTTGCACTCCTGGTTGTTTGTGATCCTCCTAAGGAAGAACTCGTGCTCTGTAATCTGTTAGGGAGGACTTTCTTCTAGGTCATCATTAGGAGATAAATCCCAGTTCAGTACTCAAAAGCCTTGCAGTAAGTGTATGCTGTATCTTAACCAGATGGTTCTCTAGGCTCTGATTGTGGTCTCTAACCTCTCTGTCAGCCTCCCTTGGCTCTCTGTCCCTCCTGCAGCTAACCTTGAATTTTGAAGATGCCTCCATAATATCTGGTACATCACAGTGAGGATTGGATCTGCTGTGGTGGGCTTTGAATTCACCTAATGGATTGCAAATCCTTGTAAGCACTATTCTGCTGTAAGCAGTTGAAGTCTAACATCCATAGTTGTGATGTATGCTATGCCTAGTTCCTACTGTGCTTGTACATGGCAACTGGGATACAACCACTGCAAAAATAAGCTGGATTTTTTGTCAGTGAATACAACCTAGGCCACTTCAAACAGCAGCCAAATGAAGCTTTGCCCAAGTTCCTGGGGAAGCAAGGGTTGCCTGGCACATCCTCCCTTGTGGTAAGTAAGGCAGCAGACTCTGCCCTGGGCTGCCTGGGAGTGGGCAGAGGGTGGAGTAGCTGAATTCTGTTTCCCCTGGTGTGATGGGTTGAATTTCTTTGAACCTCCTGCTGATATTGCCCTTGAAAGAAAACAGCCATGTCTCTCTAAAGTGTCTGAGAAGAACGGCCACACAAGTAGCTGCACTGTCTAGTTACTAGTGGGATGCTTCCTCTGAGTCAGCTGATGGCCCTTTGCTGTTCCTTACAACCTGGAGAAGTAGATAACTAAACTAATGGGAAGGAACCAGTAAATACTTTAATGTGTAAGTTCAGCAGATACGTCAGAGTTAGTTTGTGTGGGTCACTGAAATATAGCAAGTTTTACTGATCAGACTGTTGAGTTGGTAGTGGCAGAGCTTTGACCATACAGTCTGTGGCCTTTCTTGCAAAGGGACAAGCTGTTTTCATCTAACAGCAGCAGCAGGTTGCATGAACTCTCCTGCCAACGTTACCCAGTAACAGCACAAAAATGACTGTGGGCTGCAATGACATCATGGGCTGTGGCTCCCTTCTCCCTTGCTTCAGGCCATGCTGTAAATCATGACACATTTATTTGTCAGAGCATCGAATTACTCTGGCATGAGCTGGCCAGGCTGTGCGGCAGCACCATTCTCAAAGGATGGCTCCTCTGAGGGCGAGGTGGGCACAGACTGCCACGCAGACACTCAGCCTGCTGAGAGGGGCAAATTGGGCAATGCCTGTTGCAGCACATCCCACTGTCACATTGCTGCGGTTGGTTCTGGCATGGTGTGGGTGCTGTGCTGAGCAGAGGCTGTCAGCTGCCCTCTGCTCTCCCCGTGCTGCTGGGGTTGCTCTTGCTGCATCCTGCTTGCCTGGGTGCGGTGCAGGCATTTGCAACACTGGCTGCAGTCCTCTGCATGGCTGCTCTGCTGCAGAGCAGCAGCTGAAAGCACTGGAGGCAGCTGTTAGTCCACAGCTGATGTGCTTCCACACGCTTTTTGTGCTGAAACTTATGTGATGAGCTCTGGGCTGAGCTATTAAATGCTGCTCTGAAATGCCAACTCCTGTCTTTTGCATTGGTGCTGTGAGCGTGTCTGGCCCTGGGGGCTGCCCCAGCCTGACCTGGGAGTAGGAAGCTGGTGGCTGCTCTCCTCTGCATCCCACAGCCCACAGCAATTTCGGGCTACACTGTGTGCTTGTGGCTGCCTACTGGTTTTGATTAGTCTGTGGCCTCTCTTGTAAGGAGACAATGTATTCTGCATTTCTGAGCCTATATAAAATGCACTGTGTAGTTGGTGGGCCCAAAATGAGCAAGTGGTGAGCTATGTTATGTACACTATGTTTTGTCTGCTCTATGGCCCTGCAGCAGAAGACACAGCATGTAGAACTGTGCTGAGCAAACACCCATGATATGTGCATTTGAAGGTTATTTAAACACAGAAGAGGAAATGCTGTTCCCCTTGGCTAGATACTGACTTGCTCTATCTGTGTTTCCTTTAATTGGTGTAATTAACTGTTTTGCATTCCCTCTTCTCACAACAACCTTGCAGTAGTAGGTGCAGCAGTTTTAGTGGACTTTCCATAGGCAAATACTGGCAAGCCAGGTCTTGGAACTAGTTTAAATATCAGCGCTAAAACACTGCTGGGTACATCTTGGAGGTGAGCTTTAGCTTTGCACAGATCCTCCCTTTGTTGTAAGGTGAGTGATAGGAGCAGGTTTCTCTAGTCTCAGACTACAGGAACAAAGAGCCTGAGCTGCGGTGTATGTGCAGGGTCCTGCATTTGTCTTGGATGCATCTTCCACACTGGGAACCAACAGTATAAAAGATACACCTTGTATCTGTCTGTCATGGTGAGAGACACAAATCTTGGATTTATCTCTCTGCTTTTGATCCTTGCTACAGAACAGGAAATGCTGGCTTGCTAACAAAATTGGTGTATAACTGTCATCTCGATGGTGCAAGGAATCATATGTTGCCTCACCATCACAGCTAGACAGTGAATGTCTGTAGGGGTTCTCTGCAAAACTAGAAGTAATTCTGCTTGTTGGTCTCCCAAATAATCTGAAGTCCAGGCATCTTTGAGCCTCCTTCAGCACCTGGACGTTCCTGAAGGGCTGCTGTTTGCTGATGTCACTGTAGTTGCAATGGCTCTCTGAGCAGTTGTTGCTTCCTCAGACATGGTTTGTTATCAAATTCCCTTGTGGGGGACAAGCTAATGTCTGAGCAGACTTAAAATACCATCTGTGGGAAGACTTGGGATGTTAATCGTGTTGTTTCAGTTTTGTTCCGGCTGTTGATTACCAGTGTGGTTGCATGCAAATATCCTATAGCTCATGTAACCGCTAGAACAAGATCAATGATCTAATTAAAAGTCAAATAGAAACAGCTTTAATTGTCTCTGGGGATTATTTCTTTTGGTAACTCTTTTAGGCATGTAGTAAAAATGCAGCTATGAAGAAGCAGAAAATCTAGGCTGGTGACTGCCAGGAAAATTTGTGGTGATGCTTAAAAGGGCAATGACTGCTGGTGCCACAGCTGGAGCTCACCAGTGCTGGACACTGCTACTGTCAGAAGTCAGGACTAAGACATGGAGGGTTTTAAACCAGGACTGGAGGACCCTCTATGGTGGTGCTACCTTAATGCTCTCAGTATTTTGTGATCATGTCTTCCTGTGCTATTTACTGCTGACTTGCAGCATATGTGCTGGAAAACTGAACACTGACATTGAACTTGGGTGGCCAAAGTGGGGAGGGTAACTTGCCACAGCCCAATACGGCTTCTTGGGAGAAGACCCCAGCTTGAAGAGGTTGCTGCATGTTGATAAACCAGCTCCTGTACTAATAGTACTTCTCTGGCCTAACCTGAGTGCTGAGCAGGAGCAGGGATTGCCAGATCAGTCAAAGTGCCGGTGACCAAGTGAATTGTCTGCTTGGTGGGAGGCCACAGTCAGGTGACCCAGGAGTGCCTGCAGATCCCTAAGCTGCAGTGAGCCTGCAGCTCCCAGGTGGCCAGTTATGTTTTTTGCATCCAAAAAACATAGAAGAGCCTGAGATAGTTCTAATGGTCCAGATTCTCTCCAAATACATGAGTGAAGAAACAATGATTGCGTTCAGCTCACAGCCACTGTACAGCGGGGTGGCTCAGCACTGCCCTTGGTGCTGTCACACTGAATGATCTGTGGCTGCTCAGTGAGCATTGCTGAGCATGCTAATGACTTGCAGACATCTGCAGCTACAAGGATAGTAGTATGTGCTACCCCTGGACAAGGGTATTACAAAGACTTTGTCCCACAGAATTAACTGCTTTGCCATTGGGATTCTCACTTCAGTATATCTCAATCTACTGCTTTCTTGAAAGAGGCAGTTTGGAGCTACTCTGTGAGGGTTGTGTCATGGAGAAGGTTTGCTTTGCTGTGAAAGCACAACGCGCAGCAGACTTGAATGAGGAGCTGCTAGTTCAGCCCCTGTAAACAGTGGAGATGTCTGGGATTTCCTGGGTGGAAAGCTCTGTTGATTGACTCTTGACTCAAACAGGGAAGCCCTCTGAAGTTAGAGGCATAAAGCCCTACTTCAACACTTCAAATTTTGCTGTGGTTTTGTAGCCTAGCTCTGAGTTTGGAGTTTGAGTAAAGAAATATTTCTTCTGATATAGATAAATAACTGAATAAAACTATGTCCCTTTGAACGGTTTTAATTGGAAAGAGGAAAAAATTAGCTGCTTCACACATAGTGCTGCAGCTATTGGTTCAAAGCACTGCCTAAGGCAGAGGAAGTGCAAATATTTAAATTAACCAGCTTTATTACTTAAACATAGGCTTTAACAAGCTGTAGAATATTTCTTATTCTACCTGTAAGAAAAGTAACTCAGACTTCTGAAGCAGTACCTTTTTAGCAGCAGTATTTAAACTCAAATGTAAAGCTGAAAGAAGACGCTCATACTTCCTCTGGGAGTAAGATAAACACCTGTGGGACTCTGTTGTGGCTGGATGGAGGTAACAGCATGCCAGTAAACATTTTTCATGGTGAAATGGGGGAATTGCTAAAAGACAGTGTTGTCTAATGCTGCATCAAACCTGGTAGGTACCTGAAAGAGGTATGGGAGATCAGACAGAGCAATTTAGCTTGTGAAGTTGCTGCCACTATTTCTTCCAGCTCTAGAAAAATTGCCTCTAGAGCCAGTGCTCTACATTTTTAGTGTTGTGTTAAAAATGTGAAATACAATAGGCTTGCAAATGTGAACAATGTGAGACTGCAGATTAAAAATGGGATCATGCAGCTGGTGAGGATTTGGGTAATTGCTTGCACCCTTCTGGGTCAGCATGTGTGTGATGGAGTGCTGTTCCTGAAGCCTAGGGAGAGATCTGCAAGCTTGTGAAGTTTGGAAAGACTTGCGTGAAGCCTTTAGTTGGAGGATTTGAAGTCCAGCTTCTGGAGAGGAAGGGTAGTATCCCTCTGAGCGCTGGCTAGTTTGGAAACCGTTTGCAGCCGGAGCCTGTTACAGCTGAGCAGCTCCTGACTAAGTTGGGTTAGGCTGATGGTTTCAGCTGGGCAGACCTGTCTCTGTGTTTTGCTAAGAGAGTGGCAGGATGGCCCCTGAGCAGAGCCCTGGCATGGCACAGGAGGAATATTTCTGGGGCCTGGGGCTGGTGAGCCTGTGGCAGCTGGGCTGAGATGGGGACTTGGACTATTTGGGGCCATGCAGAACCCACACGTTTGAAGCAAAGCTTTGCTGTGCAGGGAGTGAGTTTGAGTGGGAGGTGCGGGTGTATGGTTTGCATGAGCGGGTGTCGCACAGCTGGGGCTAATGTGTGCTCAGGCTGTGCCATTAATCCCAGCTGGTCCTCTTTAAGGTGCTTGGAGACCACCCGTGCACACTGTGCCTCCGCAGCTTCAGCGCTGTGTTCCGGTCATGAAAGCTCCTCTCAAAAGAGGTCTGTCTGTCTGATAGTGGCTGCCACAGTTGGATGAATTATCTGGGCCTCAAGCCAAGCGTCTCTTCCTTATGTTAGCGGCTTGTAGCTGAAACTGTATAAACACAGCGCTGTCGTGTGTGGGGTGTTAAACACACAGGGCTCAAATCCACACCGTGCAGGGGAGAGCCTTGTGTGATGTGCAGATGGAAGGAAGTGTGTTTACTGTGTTACACAAGCATACAGAAATGTGTTCGAGCTTCATTGTTTCTCCAGAAAGTGGGGAGAGCATTTTTCCTTCAAGATACAGCACACAATATTGTTTACTTAAGAATTGGAATTTCAGGAAGAAAGCAACCCCATTCCTTCTTGGAGAGTACTAGTCATGGTTTCTGGTGGAGGATAGGTGTCTGTATGTGAAAGCTCATGGGGAATTAAATCTGGCTGACTTATGCACAGAAGCTTGAAGACACCTTCAAAATGGTCATGGAAAAGCAGCAATACTTTCCAGGCCATGCATGTGTTTGTAGTGACTGTGTCCTGCACATCCTTGCTCAGTGTGCAACTGCAGAAAGTAGCCTGGCTGTGTGTGTCACCCCCTCCTGCTGGACGCTCACATGGCAATGCTGTGGTGATGGCTGGAGCTTGAAGATAGGGTAAGGGCTCATTTTGGGTATTTGACATCATCACAGCAGTGCTGAAGGGCAGTGGCCTGGTGAGACAGTTCTGGTGTTGGGGTGTGTGGGTGTTGGATGACTTTTGGTGCTATGTGTTTGTGTTGAGTGAGTACTATGTCTGAATGTGAAAATAAACTGATGAAATTCAGATTTGGGAGGTAATTCTAAAGTGTCTGTTCCAATCTACACTGAAGGTATGATTGCACATGTCATAGTTTAAGCCCAGCCAGCATTTCAGCCCCACACAGCTGCTCACTCACTTCCCTGCTGTGGGATGGGGGAGAGAAGTAGAAGAGTAAAACTGGGAAAACTCGTGTGTTGAGATGAAGACAGTTTAATAAGCAAAGCAAAACAAGGCATTTATTCACCACTTCCTACAGGCAGGAAGGTGTTTAGCCATTTGTCACATGTAATAGTTACTGGGGAAGACAGGTGACATCACTCCAAATGTCCCCCCTGCTTCTTTCTTCTGGTTTTGTGCTGAGCATGGCATCATATAGTATGGGGTATCCCTTGAGTCATGGGGGATCTGCTGTCTCCTCCCAGTTTCTTCTGCATCCCCAGCCAACTCACTGGTGGGGTGAGAGGCAGAAAATGCCTTGATTCTATGTAAGTGCTGCACAGCAGCAACTAAAACATCCTTGTGTTATCAGCATGGTTTTCAGCACAAATCCAAAATCCAGCCCTGTTCCAGCTACTGTGAAGAAAATTCAGTCTATCCCAGCCAAACTGAGCAGAGTGAGTTAAAATTAATTACCTTACCTGTTACTTCTCAGGGAAATGGTTGGACAGTGATAGCTGGATTAACTCTCATTAAGCTGCAGAGGGCTGCGAAGCATCTGTAGGATGGTACTTGGGTTTATATGCTTCAGAACAAGCCCGCGTAGAGCAGTGCTGTTAGGTGCTTAGAATCAGAGATGATCAAAACTGAGAAAAACCACAAATCTTTTGTAAAGCTAAAGTAACTGGTAGGTTACTTTCTGATGTGTTACTTACCCCAAACCACAAAATGTGCTCCAATCCTCAGTGCTTTGGTGCTGCAGTGTGGAGTGGAGATGGTTTGAGCTGTGCAGGGCTGCATGAATGGGGATTTCCTTTGAGCAGCCCTGTGCACAGTGAATCACAGTCAGTGTAGCAATTCTGGTTTCAAATGGAAAAATTGAATCTTGGTTTATGTTGTGGCCAAGGATTTCCCCAAACAGTAATCAGTTCTGATAATTTCAAATGTGTTGGTTTTGGCTTCACAAAGTCCATCCCTTGCAGCTTTTGTGCCTGGCGTCTGTTACACTGGAGATGTTAGACAGCCCTATCTGAATAGGCTCATTTATCTCTGCAAGATTTTACATACTGTTTCATCTAACTATCTTGACCTACCCCCAGTGTGAATAAACAGGTTAGTAGCACAGAGGTCACTTTGGTGCCTGGAAACCTCTGCATTATTATATTGCTTCTTTGGTCTTGCTGAGGCAACTTTTTTTTTGTAGCCCTGTATTCCAATTATTTTCTCTCCAGTGCCTGAGGGTGGACCTTCCTGTTGTCCCCTGCACTGAAGATTGGTAACATTAATTCATTAATGTGAGATACAGTACAGCAGTAAAGACTCTGCCAGCCCTTGGGAGGTCTCTGCAAGAACTAGACAGGTTTTTGACCTTGATGAGACCTGAAGTAACCTGAGATTTAGGATTACCTTAATCCTACAGAGATGGTTGTTACAGCACTCTTAGACTTCAGAGACTGTAGCTTTGTTGTGTCACTTGCACTGTTCTGGTACTAGAGTTGTTTTTTTCAGTTCAGCCTTTCTGATAGAGGCTTGGCTTTCTAGTTGTGCATGCACAGGTTGTGTTGTGAGGACATGCTTTTTTTGTTTGCATATGTGAGTGAAATAACCTTGAGTTGATTGGACTCCTAGGGAAATGTTTTTTGTGAGGTGTAGACAATTATACGTTTGACTAAAATTTTAATGTCTTGCTTAATCTGAAACTCCTTTCCTGTGAATTGGCTAGCAGTGTTGTTCTCTGCTCTGATGGGAAGGTGAAGCCTTCCTGTGCCATGGCAGTAAATGTATTGACTCCTGGGGAGCGCAGACCGGGTCTAGGATCATTCTCTCATGTCTCATGACTAGAGGAGGGAGGTGTAGTTTGTGTCATGTCACTTGGTTTCAAAAGTTTCTCAGCTTCAGCCAAGTGTTTCTCAGCAGAGTGTAATGAAGGCAGGAGGATGCCTTCTTCCCCATCCCTCCATCATTTAGCAGAAGTCCAGTTCTGGCATGTTCACTCCCACTGCAGGGACTTTCCTTCTCAAGTTATTCCTGGATGATTAATTAGCACTTGGACTCCTTGTGCTGTGCTGTCGCCATGGCTTCCTGGAGCCTCCCTTCCCCCACCTCTGAACCTGGGGCTGCCATCGCTGAGTGTCCATGTGAGTGCTGTCCTGAAGCCCTTCTCTACAGCTCCATCCCATGCTGCCAGGTGTTGTCCGGGGGCTTTCCCAATCTGCCTGTTGTCTGTGAATCTGATGCAGTCTTGCCATGCTGCTGGCTGTGCTGTCCTGGAGGATGGGGCACTGCTGACTCGAGCCCATGGGGAGCAGAATTGTCCCATGCAGCCTTGGGCTCCTTTGCATAGTGAAGCATGAAGGCTGGCTGCTTTGCCACTCAGCTTCAACTCATTCCTCCCTGGAAACGTGGATCTTTGCCATCGAAGGGGTTGAATGTCACCTGCTGGTTCGGTGCAGTCTGTCCGCAGCACAGGCATGTGGGAGCTGCGGTGTCCCAGCCACTCCTGGGGCCGGTAGCAGCACCGGAGGGGCGTTGGGATGAGCTCAGCAGCAGGGAATGTGCTGTGCTGGTGCAGGGGCCGGGCTCACAGGGCCCATTGTGGGGTGGTTTTGGCAGTGATGCCGTGGGTGGTGTCGTGCTGTGGCAGGCCCAGAGCCTGCTGTGCCGCTGCCCAAGTATGGGATGGGAGCTGCAGGTGGGGCACGGGCTTTCAGGACTGGGGAATGCCCTTGTGGTGTCTCCTGTCCCCCGGCTGCCGGGGCTTGGCTGTGCCAGTTCTCGAGGTGAGCCGGGGTTTTGGGGTTAGTGTGGCGCTGGCGCTCTGCCCCCGCCAGGCTGGCGAGGGGCTCGCTGGCTGCGGACAAAGCAGCACTCATGGCAACTTGCTGCTCTACAAAGGCAGAACATTCAGACGCCTTCCTTTGTTTACCCCCCCTCAGATAATGGGCACAGCATTCCTGTATGCTGTTCAGCTCCGTATCTGTGCTGCAGTCCTGCAGCTGTGACTGGGGACCTGCTTGGACGGGAGCAGCCAGGTCTGAAATAGCCACAGTGAATGGCAGCTCTTATTGATCTGTATTGCATCCTTGCTCACTGCTAATCCCACCCCAGCAGCATGCCAGCAGTGTGGAGCCCTCCTGGTGCTCACAGACAGTATTCACAGCAAGGGTTGGATGTGCACTAACACCTGTCTGCAGCTCTTCCTGGATGTAAGAGTAATGTGTTTACCTTCTCATATCCTAACTTGGGATATGGCACTTAAGGCAGCAGAAACCTAGGTGTGTTCAGACTGAAAGTATTAAGGAATTTGATCATAAGCCACCCACAGTTTGACTATTTTCCCCAGCTGCTTAAAATTCCTAATTTTGAAATTCTTGACTTCTCATTCAAGCCCCCTTGGGTGATTTCAGTTTCTCTTGGAGAAGCTGGGTTGGTTGCTGTTGCTGTTACACTGCTGGCTTAAACTTGCTTTGTGTTATGCCTTTCTCTTCTGGATTTGAGACATGAGTGGTCTCTGGGTACCTATTAAGAAGTTGGGCAGAGCTTTTTTAATCTGTACTTTGCTCCTGAGAGTTCCATTGGTTTGATTATTTTTATTCTGTACTGTATTAAAAATCTGTGTGACTTTTTTTTTTTTGCCAAACCTACACTAAAAGGACTGGATTTGAGCTTATTTTTTCAGTTGCCAGCTCCACCTAATGAGATCCTTTCTAGAGGCCCAACATGGACCAATAGGCGGTACAGGGTGATGTATGCAACAGTGGCCTGAAGTTCTGACATAATTGGTTTCAAATCCAGTTGAAGTAAACACTACTTTAATAATTTAAAACCCTCTTTAGTGTTTAATATCTCAAATATGAAGATTTGTCTCACAAAGGAATCTTACTTTTTTTTTTTAATAACCAGTCACCCTGATAAGCCTAGAAGAAAATGGTTTCTGCCTCTTGCAAAAAAATAAAACCCTGTCTTGTTTTCCATCCTGCCCATGTCTAGATCACCACTCAGTTACTGTTCTTACAACCCTCCAGTGAAAAGTCATTCCTCCTCTGGAAAACCTACCTTGTAAAAAGCTTAGTGGCTCTCTGAGTGTACATGGTGTATCACTTAGACTTCCTGAAGATACATTTCCTCAGGTGATGGAATCCCTGAGCCTCATTAGTGAAGCTGAGGAGTGGCTGTGCCTTGGCAGGGTGTGGGTGCTCAGCTGGGAGCCAGTGAGCTGAAAGCCTAGGGAGACTCAGGTAAGCTGCTTGCTGAGGATCAGCTGTCCTGGGGGTCACAGTACCACCTGCAGATGCTGCTGAGAAGCAGAGCTGCAGTGGGACAGGAGCACTGGCAGTTAGAGGCTGGCAGTCACAGCTAGGTGTCCACAAACCGGCCCTGTGCGATAGGCGCAGGCTGTGCCTCGGTGGGGTGAGTGGCTGCACGTGGCAGGGCACAAGCCATGTGCTGGCCCTGAGGAGCTGGGATGTGGACCTGGGCTTAAGGGACACTGGAGGAAATGGTTGCAGTATGTTCTCAAAGCACAGAGGAACCCCTGTAATTGATTTAAAGACATACTATCCCTACAGAGGATGTTGCTAATGTCTTTAGCAGACATGGTAAGCCTGTGAACACATACTGTATGCTTCAGCAAAGAATTTCCTTGGGCAGCTTGCTCAGCTCCATCTCATCTGCATACTTCTGTTTGGCATGTGGCTCCACTCAGTGTGGTGTTTTCTTTGTTCCAGAAGATTAAGCCCTAATCATTGCTTAATTTTTCTGTCCCATAGCTGCTATAGCTATTTAGCAATAAGTGAGAATAACCAGAAGTGGGGAAATGCTCAGACACTTAAAGATGCTAAGATCTAAAATTCCTACAGTCTCTTCATAATTGATCCATAATTACTATGAACTTTGTGTGTGCTATACAAAATTCCTTCCATGCTTGGAAATAAGGAGTAAGGGCTGTTGGTGAGACTTCTCCTTTGTTTTGTATTGAGAACCATGGATTTGGTTTCTCCCTACATACAATGCATAGAACAAAAGTTTAAATATGGAAGACATAAAAAATGAAGAGGAAGACCACTTTTTAGAGAAGGTGGATGCAAAGATCAGTGCTGGTTGTGGTTTAACTTTTCAGCATGAAAATCAACAGCAAAGCTTCTGAGATGCCTCTGAGATAGTGAACAAGATGTGTTGACTGCAGCCTCAGCCATGAAACTATTTTAAAAAATAAAATTCACTACTCAAAAGCTGCTTTTTCAGTCCTTCGTTTGTTTTGCAATACTTCCACAGGCTGTATGACTAGCTTGATTTAGTAAGGAAGCTGTCTGCCTCGGTAGCTTGTTTCCACTAATTGTCCAGCAGAGAATGACTTGCAGCTCTGCTGTAGGGCAGAGTTCAAGGAGCACTGCCACAGTTTGGGTAGTACTTATGCTTAATCTGAATGCAGAGCAGAAGATACTAATCACAATGAGCAGAAGATACTAATCACAAACTTGTTTATAATGCTTTTTTGTTGGTTTTTTTTTTCTAAATTGTAGAATTATAGACCTAATAAAGGTCATATTGTTCAAGCCATGTGTTCCAAGTAGAATTTAAGGAGTTCTAATGGAGTAGATAAATGTGCAAGCTTCCAACCAGTGCCAAGTTTCAGTTCTTGCACTGGCTCCTGGGGCAGCTATAAGCAGAAATGTAGAGGACCAAGAACTGGCAGTTTTTCACTTGGTAGGTTGAGTTGGGAAGTTTTTTGTGGCCCAAGCCATAAAAATGACACAAATTTGTCTCAAAATGGTCACATTGCTGGCTCAGACAGGTCACACTGCTAGCTGAAGCCCTGGCACTTGGACATCTTTCTTTTTGCTTTGAGGAGTGTGATTTTAGCAGTCCAAGTGTAACATATCATATTAGTATTTTAGTATAGAGCAACCGTTATAAATCAGTTTGAGCAGTTGAAAATTGGTTCCTTTTCAAGACTGAGACTGGTGGTATGTACTGCTGGCCTATGGAATTGCCGTAATCCATATTTTGGGCTGGTTGCCACTTAGTTAATAGGATAATAAAAGTGGAAGAATTACAATCTAGACTCAGAGGTGTGATGGAAGCAAATGAGCTCTGGTTCAGCCTGTTTTCCTGTTCACCCTACTAGACAGCCGCTTAATAGCTGACTAGGAAGCAGGATACTTCTACATAAAACTTAATGTTGTAGGCTATATATAGGTGCTTTTTTTTTTAAAAAAAAAAGAAAGAGTATGCTTGCTTATTCAACACTGTTGTTGATTCTGCAGAAGAGCTTAAGTCTGGCAGGTTTTCTCCAGCAGTCAGCATGTGTGTCATGTTGAGATGCACCCTGACAGCAGGACCTCAGCAGTGGGCTGACAGCAGCTTCTGCCTGCCTGCAGCTGAGTGGGGGCTGCGTCTTGCTGATGGCTGCTGCTATTTTGTTGATGTTGGATTGTCATCAGGTACTTCTAGAGGAGGAAAGCAAGTTGGAGAGTTGAAGTTAAAATGCACATTGAACAGTGTAGGTGAGAAGGAAGGTTTGTATTAAATCCGAACTTAAACATTTCTGTGGTTTTTGCTTCTTGCTGATTTAGGACAGTATGTCTAGGTATAAGAACTTGCAGACTGTCTGAAGGTGGTCACCTTACAACATTCAAAGTTTGAGTCCACGGCAAGAGTGGCAGGAGAACTTGCATGTCACACCCACAAAATTCTTAGTTCTAATAATAATAAAAAAAAACCCAAACCCACCAAAACCAACACAAAACTCTCTTTCCAAACCCTTCATCCATTGGCTCTTCTAGATGGCATCTCTAAAGTTGCTTGTTTCCAGTTGAGCTAAAGTCCTCCCAAGTACTAGTGTTGAAGCAAGTGAGAGGGCCTGTGACATGGATTCCTGCTTCATGCCTGGGCTTCCCATAAAAATGTGCCCTTTGAAAGTAGAAGTCCAGTGACTGTCAGCAAATATGAGTCAGCTGTGCTGGGACTTTGATCTCCAAAGCACACATCTCCTGCTGGAAACCAGGGAACATTGCTCTCTGACTCACCTGTAAGGGCATCTTGCAGAGGTTAACATAAGCACTGTGACATGAATAATGCAAGTTATGCAGATGATTATGCTGTCTCCAAGAAAGGTTACATTAAAGCTGTCTGCAGTGATGCTGTAAAGAGTTGGTTCAGCCCTGCTAAATGATCTTGGCAGATGAGATCCAGCAGCTTGCCTCCTCCAAGCCACAGGAAGGCAGGGACCAGTGGCTGTCTCCTGTACAGAGAGGGCTCCTTTAATCTGCGGAAACATGGCTGGTGCTATGGAGTAAACGTGCTCTCACAGCTGAAGGCAGGCAATTTGTTTCTGTCCACCTAACTCATTGAAGCTGAAAGCCAAATGCAGCTGGGGCTGGTGGAGATGAATTGTCAAGGGGCTGGGCTGTTGGTTCAGCAGCACTGACACAAGTGTGCATCTCATGTTGTAAATTTACTATGAGTTCCAGTGGAGCAGTTGAGAGTCATGACTTTAAAGGTTCTGTAAAGCATTGACTCTCTGAGTAATAAGTATGCCTAAAAGTAATTTGTAGGAAAGGAGTGGTGGAATTCTGCTGTTTATGTAATCTGTTTTCCAGCCTGAGATGGCCAGAAAGTGTCTTGAAGCAGACCAGGGAGCAGAGGGAATTCAGTGGCAAGCCAGCTGAGCTGGGGTACAAGCAGGGCCTGCAGTAATGATTGTATGTGCTTAAGTGTCATTGGAATATATTACTGTGAATTTGGTTGTACTAAGTGTTCATGGTGCCAGCTCTGTGCTCCCTGTACAGGATCTGAATGGATGCATGTCTTCCTGGTTGCCACTTTCATCTTAAAGCCCAAGATGCACTGAATGTTTTTAGTCAATTAAAGAAAAATGCAGCACTAAAGCAGAGGCTCTTCTGGTGAGGCTGAGTGCACACTTTACAGCAGTGCATGGAAGCTAAGCCTGCTTTGAGCTGGACTTTGGTCTTCTCTTGAATGTGGAGGGTTCTTTTATATAGTGATAGGGATTGTGAGCCAATGCTGAGAGTGGTGTGCTTGTGAGAAGCACATGTGGGCAGCTCTGCAGGTGCTGATAAGGTCTCTTGTCCTGCCCAGGAGTTCTTCTCCCTGCCTACTTCCCACCCCAAATGAAAGCAGACAAGCCCTCCTCCTTAGCTTGGAAAAAATTACATCATGAGATCTCTATGCCTGTCAGGAAGCTGGGAGGCTGTGAGGGCTTGCTAACTTGCTAACAAACTGCAGTCGTGGCAGTGGCACCAACCCCAGAGAGGAAGAGCTGTCCTGTTCCTGTGATGACCTTTTCCTGTCATCAGGGCAGCAGCCCTGTGCCCAGCCTTTCTGGACGAGGCTGGTGAGATGGGATATTCGTGCTCTTGCTGTGACGCCTGTACGGGCTGTTTTTCCCCAGGTCAAGAGCCACAGCCCAGCTGTGCCTTTGGAGAGGGCAGTGGGGTGCTGGGGGCAGCTCTGAAGACACAGCTGGTTGCTGCAGTAACCACAGTGCAGCCACATATAGACATTATTTATGTGCTATAAATACAAAATGAGCCATTCTTTATCTCAAGTAATGTGTGTGTAGCATTGTACTCAAGGTGGTTCTGTCCTGCTGGCATTCCTCCCTGGAAATGCTGGATAGTTTTCTGAAATGAGCTTGCTTCTAGCATACTAAATCATGGCTGTGTCCCTCTAGTAAAAATGCCGATGTCAATATAAATCTGAAACTAAAGCTTGGAGGCATTTCTGGAGCAGAGGTGGGCTGGCCATTGGTGTGCTCCAGCACCACAGTGTGACCTGGTAGTTGTGCCATGGAGTGGGACGAAGGAGCTGCTGGCACAGGGGGAGGGAAGGCACTGACTTGTTTGTAGCTCAGCTGGAAAGAGGACAGAAAAGGGTAACAGTAGGGCCTGTTTAGTTGTTGCTAGGAGACCCGCTGTTTGTGTGATGTAGACTTTTACCTTGGAACCTGTAATTAAAACTCAGTAGGGCTTAATCACCTCATAGCTGTCTATTGTGTATCTTGGACTGGATGTGTAATCAGAAGCAAGCAGTCAAGTGGCAGACACATATCGTAATCCTGTAAGATTAGTCAAAATTGATGTTAAAAAATCCCATGCAAATAAATCTGAGTAGAAACCAGACACTAACTACCCAGAAAGTCCAAATGCCTTTCAAGGTCTTAAGTAACAGCATTATCTGTTTAGGACATATTGCTCTATTGTGAAACCATGTAAAAATTAACTGCTTTGCCTGAGCATTGGGTTAAAGGGTGATTACTATTCTTGATCACTATTCTGTATAAACATTTGTTTTGAAAGGTAGTAGATCTTTTTGCACTGATAAGATGGTGCTGGATTGCTGCTCTGATCTCTACAGCTGAAGAGGAGCAGGTAAGGCATGCCCAGTGGGTGTTGGGCACAAGGAGGGTCATCTTGGAGGACTTTGCCTGTTGAGATTCTGGATGTGAACTGGAGAATGCAATCCAGTTAGAGAACACTTTTACTTTGCTGGCTAGGACTCTGTAAGATTTCTGTACAGTAATTCTGGTGGCACAAAAGGGAGTTTATACAGCTCTAATTGTCTTTACTCTAGCATATGCTGCAGAGCTGGAGAGTAGACAGAAGTTTCCAGGTCACTTGTAACTTCTGTTGACTGAAAAGGGATTTCTGTAGCAGTTTGCACTTGAAATGGAGGAAAGAACAAAAAAATGCTGTGCTGTAACATTCTGCTGGGAATAAGAGGAATTGTCAGCTGAGAGCATCCTGAAACATTGCAGAAGAGCTCTGACTTGTGTGAGCTGGAAAAACTGGAGCTGTTAGCATTGTAATACAGCCTTGAGTAACAATTACAGGCTCAGAGGGAGGGAGGTGTAAGAAACTAAGCCCATGCCTCAAAATTTCAAGAGTTTAATAAGGGAACAAATCAATAAAGCAAAAGTAACAGTGATGATTGTAACAGTGGGCATGCAGTCTGTGACTCATTAAAGCTAAAGCAACTGGCATGTGAATTCACAGAGCTGTAGTGGTCACTTCACAAGGCCAAAGTGATGCAGAAAGGCATCCTGCCCCTGCAGACTTTGCTTAGGAAAATCTGATCTTGATATCCAGCAGCCCTAAACTAAGCTCCATAGTGTGTCTTAAAGCAGAACAGCAGCATGGCCACTCTGGTGATAAATTTTTCTTTAGCTGGAGCATGATATAGAAAAGCCAAAGCTGGCTCTTCTTTTCTGTAGCTCTGAATTTGTAGTGTGAAGAGATGATGTGTGATGGTGCAAAGGATTGTCCAGGCCGCTGCCCACTTTGCTGATCATTCACAGATTTTGATATATCCGATACAGACCAATTCCAAACTCTGTATTTGCTTGTCTTCACTACATAGCAGCACTTTATTTTATTTATCAAGGCAAGTTATTGATGTATGTGGGAGACATGTTTCTGTATATAAATGGTGTTTCCTAAATGCTGCTTTTATCTATGCCCTGGAGTGTATCATGCCTATTGGGATGCTGGTTTTGTGACCTCCATCACATGCTGTTTGGTCTTTTTCATAAGATACAAATGCCATTACAAAATATGAGATGGTACTTATCCAAATCAAAATACTAGAGATCTTAAACTGCCACTTCTCCTAAGATCATAAAGCTGAAGGGCAGGTGACAACTGGAGAGCACTGAGTCCTTTGATTCCTCTCTTTTTGCCCTGTCTAATGCTTCCTATGAGGAATGGTGTCTCTACCTGAACAAATGCCTGCTAGTGGCCTGGGTCAGTTTTCTTGTCCCTGATTACCTGCATGAGTACAGGCACACTGTTTTAAAAACACACCTCTTTTCTTTAGAATGGCAGGTAATCAGTTGCATGTATTTTGTCTTCCAGATAGTAAAGCCATAGTTGATGGAAACCTGAAGCTGATCCTTGGCCTAATATGGACCCTTATCCTTCACTACTCCATTTCTATGCCAGTGTGGGAGGATGAAGGTGATGATGATGCAAAGAAGCAGACTCCTAAGCAGAGGCTGCTGGGCTGGATCCAGAACAAAATTCCTTACTTGCCAATCACAAACTTCAATCAGAACTGGCAGGATGGCAAAGCACTGGGTGCTCTTGTTGACAGCTGTGCTCCAGGTAAGTCCTTTGTTCTGATGGCCAGTGTTTTCCTTGCTTGTTGTCCTTGTGGCTGCTCTTCCTATGGGAGGAGGTTTTCACTGCTGAGCTTGAGACTGGAATGAGGCTTTCAAGAAAACCAAAAGAGTCCAAAGAGACCAGCTGCAGGAAGCAGCAAGTTGTAAACTTCTTGGCCAAGAGATAGTCTGGCCTGTAGCAGAATGTGTGATTGCACAATGGGAGGCGCCACATCTAAGCTTTGTATTAGGTGCAAGGGACAAAGGCACAAATGCTGGCTCCTAAATGGAAGAAAGGATTGTTCCCACGGCAAGTGCCAACAGCCTTTCAACTTCAGGGTGCAGTGGGAGACTTCACGTGTTCTCTTGAAGTAGGTTTGCAGAGGGAGCACATAGCAGCCAGAAGCTGCACACTAACTGAAACTTCAGTGTTTAGCAATCTGAGACTGAGCTGCTTAAGGCAAATAATTTGATGTAGTGTGAAAAAGGCAAAATTTCCTTTTTTATAAAACACCCTCGCTAGGGATTGCAGATGCTCATCCAATGCAATCTAGGCTGCTGTGGCAAACGGTTGGAGTGTTCTTTACCAAATACACTGCAAGAGAACCAGTGAAACATAAAGGATGGTAGATGTATTTGAGCTAAATTTAGAGTGGTATCTTGCACAAGTTACCTAGAGAGATGGTAGATGTCCCATCCTGGGAAACATTCAAGGTCATGTTGCACAGAGCTCTGTTGAAATGTCACTGCTCATTGCAGGGGGGGTGTCAGTCTAGATGACTTTCAAAGATTCCTTCTAGCCTAAACCATTCTATGACTCTACACTGTTGCCTTACAGTTATTTGAATAAGCAGCCTGTGCTTGTCTTGTTTTGGCTACTTCTGCAAAACTCTGAATGTCTTTCTGCAAAGCAGTGTAATGCAAGGGGATCTGGAGTTTATACTTGATTTCTTCAGCTAGGGAAGCACCGTGGCAGATAACACACAACCACTGAAATGTGCTTGCAGGTTTGTGCCCGGACTGGGAGACCTGGGACCCAAACAAGCCCGTGGACAACGCTCGGGAAGCCATGCAGCAGGCAGATGACTGGCTGGGTGTGCCACAGGTAAGGCCACCAGCCTTGGGCTGCCTGTGAGGAGCACAGTGGCCAACTTTGGTCTTGTGACTAGCTGGAGTTTGAATTGAAGAAAGCGGGTGAAGCTGCTTGGGTGCTTTGAAAAGTTACTCTTAACTCATGAAGAGTTGCCTGAGAAAGGGTGCCCTGTAATGAAACACATGATTACGTTTCAGAGCTCTGGTTGTATTTGTGTAGGTGTCTCTGCTGAAGACAGCTGCTGTTGCAGCATGTAAGGTAGGAGGAAAGGGCCTATATGGTGGTGCCTGACATGTTAGTCCATGGAGTGAATTTGTTTTCCTGCAATGAATTCCACAGAAGAAAAACTTTACTGGCGTAGGAAATCACCTGCGATGATAGCATTCAAACAGAGAGCAATGTATTTACAAACTAGATTATTTTCATGCTGATAAAGTTGGACAGAATTCGAGAAGTCTCTGAGGCAGCTTGTATTGTGGAAGCAGGAGAAGAGACTGGTCACAAGTTTTACTTCGCAAGCCTTGCGGCTCAGAGCTGTTGCACACAGGATTATGAATTACTAACTTTTTCAGTATCGATTATCCCCATGTCACTTTCCAAGGGGAACATAACTGCTGTTCTCTTGCCTTGGTACCATTAAGCTTGTTGCAATCTCCTGAGAACCCCTAGTAATCAAGGCACAAAAATCCCCCAAACCACACTTGGATAATAATGAGCTTCTTGATTTTCTTGCCTGAGATAATAAATGATGTTGTGTGTATCAAAGGGAAAATAAGTGTAAGAAATCCCATTAGCATGTGGGAGTTTTGAAATCTAAGTCTGTGTCATAGTTCTGTTTCTGTGTTGACCTGCGGTAACCAAGCACTGGTACAATATGCTTAATTGCACTGTCTTTCAGGTTATTACCCCTGAAGAAATTATCCACCCTGATGTGGATGAGCACTCTGTGATGACTTACCTGTCCCAGTTCCCCAAAGCCAAGCTGAAACCAGGAGCTCCTTTAAAACCCAAACTGAATCCAAAGAAAGCAAGGGCTTACGGCAAAGGTAAGGACTTGGTGAGCTGAAGCTGCATGGAGCAGTAACTCTTCCGAAAGCTGGGTGGGGTTTTCTGCTTATGTTGAACTTCAGACCTACTGTAACTAACTGACTTCAAAGTTTCACTTGTATACTCTTGGTGTGGTGCCTGGTTTCAGAAATACATGGATATAGTCCAGAAGGCACTCCTAGTTCTAACATGTAAATTTCCCAGTCTGAACCTGTTCTGCAAGCTGTCAGCCTCCCATCCACAGCTGGAAGAAGTAGCCTGATATGGGGCTGAAACAACCTTGGCGTGGAATTCAGGCCAGCAGTATTGCTGCAGATGGGTGATGATCTAGCAGTGAATGCTTCTCGTGATAAAGCACTCCTTAAAAGAAGAAAAACTTCATCACCTCACTTTCTCTCTTGCAGGCTCTCTGTAGACACAGTTTTCCATTTCCCAGGCTTGATGTGTGTTAGAGTGGGGTAATTCTAAATTTCTTACTTGAATTGATTGATAATGTACAAAGATGGGTTGGTAGCCCTTGAGGCATTAAATAGTGCTGAGCTTTTGTTAGAAAGGCTGTATTTACTGATTGGAAGGACTGAAAGCTGAATTTGCTGATTATCCATAGATGCTTAAACAACTGTAGATCTATGTAGGCATTCTTATTTTTAACTGACCTTAAAAATTGATAATTCCATATAGCTATTGATGAGGTTCTATTCTAGATTGGTGCACAGTCACGACTGAATAAGTAACAGATTTCTACCTTTAATATGGTTGGCATGTTGGAAAACATCTCTTCAGCATTACAATTGGCTCTCCATTCCACCTTAATTTTTTTAAATTTACATCTCTGGGCTGCTGTTGGTAATTCAAGATTTTTAGAATGAGTGTGTTTCAGAATTGGGTGTACAGTAATGAAATGCAAAGAAGCAAAACTTTCCTTTTTTTTTTTTTTTTTCTAGTTTTCTTATTTGCCTGGGGTTTTTTAAACTTGATTTTTCATTGAAACATAACTAGTGGAATGAAGGGACATGGACTTTATTTTATACAGTTAAGAGCAGTTGCTACAGTCAGAGTCTGTTTAGCACCTATCCAGCTTGAGGTTGATGTTCTTTGTTGGTGCCTTCCACAGCAAACCACAATACACAGACACATTTTTCAGGCCCCAGATGTGTAAATGACTGATCAGCCTGCCTCAGTCTGTCAAGTCTGGCTTTAGTCATGTTTTTATTCATTCAAAAACTGGAATTACTTTGTCTGCTTTCATGTGTCTCTGGAGCCTTTGTAATGAAAATTACTTTAGAGTGAGTGGCTCTTCTTGAAAGATTGATGTATTCATTAAGTTAATTGCCAAAACAGAGTCTCTAAATATACTAATTGATAATTCTGACTGCTAAGATAGGTCAGAACTGGAAGGTGACTCCAGCAGCAAGGGGCTCAGTCCTTGACTGATCAGGGTCTTTTGGACAGGTGAGAAACAGGTTTTCAAGCTTCCAGAAAAAGATGACTGTTGAGTGCAAAGTGGGTCAGTCTTAGCTCTTTTTAATATCCTTTTTCTTGTAAGCTCTTCATAAGCTCCCAACAAGCGTCTTAGCTGTAGCACACCACCCTGAGCACCGTGAGGGTTTGTGCCGAGGGCAGCCGTGTGTAGAGCTGGTGTGAAATGAGCCTGCAGAGGGGATGTACAGAGTTGTGTAGGTCATCAGTGGTGGACTAGGAGTTCTCATTTAACCATCCAAAGCAGGCCACTGATAAGATAGTAAAATCTAGAAGATGAAGCCTAAGAAAGCGGTGTAACTAATGATGTCCTGGCTGAAATTGTCTTCAGAGGAGGATAATCAATCCTTGTGCTTGCAGAAGGCATGGTGCTTAACTTGAATGCCATATCCTAATGCTTGTGGGATGGACTGGAGAGACACAAAAAATTTGTAGCAGTTTCAGCTAGATGATAATCTAGGGCTTAGTTTGAAAGAATGAATATGTCAATTGTTAACACCTTATCAGAATGCTCAGATTTCCTAGCAAAAACATGGTCTTCCTTGCATTACTCTCAAGTTACTGTTTTCTGAAGATAAACAAGTTCAGGAATTCTGTTGTTCACAACCACTTCCTTTGTAATCTATCAGACGTTGCACTTTCCACTAATTGTGCTGTGGAGCTGTAGTGCCCACGGTTTTATGAATCAGCCAAGGAGTAATTGCCTTGGATGGAAGGGTATGGATGTGCTTGGGCTAGTCTGGAATCAGCAACTTTGGGAAATTCTTCCACCCACTCAGTCTGACACCACCATGACAGATGTCATGACCTGGGACTGTGTACAGGGAGATGATGAAACCCTGCTGGTAAATGCATGCTGTAGCAGGCCGTGTGCTGGGGAATAAGGAAATTGATTAAAATTTAAGTGGAAACCACATGGAGTGGCAAGATTTTTACTGTTTTAAGAGGTTCCTGCATGCCATTTGTACAGTGTACACTCTGGCCAGGTAGTCTGAGCAGATTTCAAAGATAGTAAATCTGAGCAGTATCTGTACTGCTGGATTTTGAAAATGGAGTAAGATGGGGCAGTGCAGGTAAAAATTGTCTTGCTTAAAGTAAGTCTTTTACTCTTGTCTCTATAGTAATGGCTTCACCTAAAGTCTTCCCAAAAAATCTCTCCTGCCTCTCTAGTCACCTGTCCTGTGGTGCAACACACTTAAACATTTAACTGTGTGAAGAGAGCAGCTCATGCACATATCCCACTTGCTGTCAGCATCAGCCCTACACTTGCCAGCAGTGGGAGTGACCCTCAGTACCTGTCAGGGTAACTGGTTTTTACCTGAATCCAGATAGCAGCTGGGTTCCTGACTTGGTCAGAGATTGTAAGATGAATTGAGTGCCGATGATTCGACCAATTTTTAAAAATACTTGTATTGTAAGAGAGGGCCTTATTGTGTGCATCATGCTCCGGGCAGAGGGTCAAGATATGATGTGCAGAAGTCTGGGGAAACTGATTCTGATGGCTTGCAAGGGAGAATGGGTTGGACAGCCTTTGGGTAGCCTCCAAACTGTCTTCCAGGTTTGTGGCAGCAGCTAACGTGCTGTTCTGTATCTGTCTCACAGGGATTGAGCCTCATGGGAACATGGTGAAGCAGCCTGCCATCTTCACAGTGGACACCATCAGTGCTGGGCAGGGTGACCTGATGGTCTTCATAGAAGATCCAGAAGGAAACAGAGAGGAGGTATGTACGTTAAGTGTCTTATATGGAAAAGTCAAATTGGTCTGAATGCTGTAGTTTTTGTGGTAACCTTCATCTTTCACAAGTGAGTTCTTAACAAATAAGTAATCTGAAAAGAAATTGCAAAATATCATTTATCTAAAGTGCAAGAAGTCTCAAGCTTTTCTTCATAATTGCCTTGAAAAACAGTCACTACCTGCAACTAAGCTCCAGTGTCCAGTAGTTGCAGAGCTTTAGCTTGACTGGCCAAGTACACTCTGACCTGCTTTTAGATAACATACATCAGTAAATCACTGTCTGCATTTACTCATTCTGCAAGAATGGCTAAAGCAACTATTTAGATGCCATGAATCATTTTGAGTTAAAATGCTGGTTTTAATGTTTATAGAAACTTCTCATCCAAGTGTTCCACTTGATCATGTTACAACATTCCAGAGAAATACAGCTGTACATTGGACTTACTGTCTCCTCACTTTTGGCCTGCCTCAATACAGCAATTAACAGCAAAGGAAAGGGCTGGGTTGGGGAGAAGGTAGCTTGCTTCCTCTCTTGTAAAGACAAAACCAATGGGATTTTTTTCCCTGTGAGAAGAGGGGGGATAGCAAGGATCCCTGCTCTCACAGCAACAAGTGTCTAACAGTGCTGAGTCTGGAAGTAGATTGCAGTATCAGTAAAGGGTTCAGCTGGTGTGCGTAGGCACAGCTTGACGAGGGATGTGTTTTCTCTCCTAGGCCAAGATAACACCGTCCAGTGACAAAAACAAGACCTACTCAGTACAGTATGTTCCAAGGGTTACTGGACCTCACAAGGTGGGTTTTGTGTCAATAAACAGTATTTTCTTGGTAGACACACTGCTCTGCTGGTTGTGCAACTTACAAAGCCAGTTTTGTGGGTTGCCACAAGAGATGCAGATGAAAACAGCAGGTTGTTTCTATGAGGTATCTCTTTGCTGATGGTACTGTACACTGTAGGGATTTTGCAGAGAAGGATTCCCTCCCTTTGTCCTTGGATGCCCATAGTCACAGGTTTATGATGGGTGATCCTGTTGCTTTGACTCTTCTTAGGGTGGCTGGTCCCCACAGCCAGCCTGAAAAGATAAAATGCAAGTTCTGCTGCCACTTTATTGCTGGATGGAGATTTACTTTATATTGGCACATCCTGATTCAAGCTTTCATGCTGGTGTGCCTGATTCTGTAACCAAGAGAACTTTAAGAAGGTGGCCAGCAGTTAGCATGGATCTGGTGAGGGTTGTGGGATGGATAGTCCCTCACCTCTGAGGGAAAGAGTCTTTGTGTTAGAAATGCAGGTGCTTGACCCTGTGCTTGGCTTTAGGGTGGTGATCTGAGCTCTGCCTCTGCCTGATGGGTCCAAGCTGATGCTGTCTGTCCCTAGGTTTCAGTCCTGTTTGCTGGGCAGCACATCTCAAAGAGCCCATTTGAAGTGAATGTTGACAAAGCCCAGGGAGATGCAAGCAAAGTGACTGCAAAGGGACCAGGACTGGAGGCAGCAGGGAACATTGCCAATAAACCTACGTACTTTGACCTCTACACAGCAGGTAAGCAGGATGAGTGATGATGGAAATCCTGCAGTTTCCTCAAATGTGAGAACCTAAGGCCTTGGAAAAATAGCTGTAAAGTGAATGTGGATTTGTAGCCCCGGATGATATAATAGCTGGGCTGCTCGGAGGGCTTCAGCTGTGTATGAAATATTTGAAGTGCAGAGCCGAGCTGGGGCATAAGGGTGCTAAGCCTGACCCAGAAATTTGCCATGAATTTGCTGAATGGCAGCAGTCAAGTTCTTGGCTGGTTTCTTTCCCCAACTCATTTTGAACAAGAATGTGACATGTTGAAAATAAATGTGAAGGATAAACTGTGAGCCAACTGTAAACGTGTAGTGTGTTCTATATTTAGCTCTACAGAAAGAACCTGCTGCAGTGCTACTTTGAGTTCATACTTCAATGATGAACTGGTTTCAACCTCTATTGTAATTATTAGAGGGTTACTATCTTCATTAGGGCATCTCCATCACATTATTTGTTACCTGCTATTAGGTCAATGCTGTAGCCTAGAGGAATGAGTCAGTAAGATGCTACAAATGTTAATTCATTTAGAACAATGTGAAACTACTTAGGGCAGTTACTTGTAGCATTTAAACACCAAAATATGCTGAGTAGCATATTTGAAATTGCCTTCTGTCTGAGGGAGTTTAGGAATAAAATTAAATGTAGTTATAGTGAGGCAAGTATTATGTTCAGCCTCTAATTGGGAGAGGGAGTGGTCTGAATCATGTAAAGACATGTCTGGACTCTGAAAGTGTATAGAAAACTGTTTTTGTTGTATGATGAGTTGAATAAGATGTGAGAGGAGCAGGTGTCTGAACAAAAATGAATACGTATAGTCCAGCAGTGAGGATCCTTGTCAGACCAGCATTCATTTGTCCAATCTCCTAATCTAAACCACTTCAAAGCTTGAGAGATTGAACTGACTGGTAAAGCTGTGGGCTGATCTGCGATAGAGATGCTGCAGGGTGGTGTCCATAGGGTAACCAGGCTGTATGTATATTCAGTAATCTGTTGTGAAACCCTGTGGTTTCTTTCCTTTCCCTCCTCTGCTGGAGCAGCAGAGCCCTGTCAGTTTGACTTCATGGAATGCCACCATGCTCTCTTGCCCACTCCCTGCTCAAATGTTTGATTGCTGTCAGCAAAAGCTGAACGTAGAGGCTGTGCCTAGAATTGGCAGCAGAGGATGGCTGGCTGAGCCCTGACAGCTGGTAGTGGTCTGAAAAAGGGTGCCTGCTGCTGGTGGGAAAGCCAAGGCTCAGCTGGGCTTGTTTCCTTTGCAGGTGCTGGTGTGGGTGACGTGATTGTGGAAGTGGAGGATCCTCAGGGAAGAAGCCTTGCTGAAGTTGTAGTGGAAGACAAAGGCAACCAGGTCTACCGTTGCACCTATAAACCTGTTCAAGCTGGTCCTCACATTGTCAAAGTGACTTTTGCTGGGGAGGCAATTCCCAAAACTCCTTGCACTGTTCTCATTGGAGAGGGTATGTTTTTTTTTAAAATGCATATAAATGTAGATGGGCACTTTTCTCCTTGGATGTGATCACAGAATATGCTTGGATCATGCCTTTTATTTTCTCTGTACCTTTCAACATCTTGGTCCTGTTTCAGTGGGTCACCTGAGTACTCTCAGGGTAAACCAGTGCTCTCTAACAGTAATATGGCTTTTGTTGCTAGTTTCCTTTCTGCCTAGACTTACAAATGTTAAGCTGCCCTTTGAGGTTTTGGTTTTTTTTTTGAGTAATTTATCCAGCTATGCAGTGTCTTGCTATTTTCCACCCTTGTTCCTCAGATGACTATATTTACTGTTTTCCTCCTTAACGGACACCTAATTTGCTTTCTGTTCCATCCTTACGTGCTCCTATGCTTTTAGATCTCTGCTCATCTCTCCTGAGCTACCCTCCATTTGTGGAATTTTGGACTTCACTGCTAATGGCTTCATAGTTGGTAAGAGGTGTGCAGGATGCTCCGTCATATTTGCTCTTTGTAAGCTTCTAACCTGCAGCTTGTCCCAGCCAAATGGATTTTTGGTTTTGTTGGGGTTGGGGAGGAAAGTTGCAAACGAACTGAAGCTTTGTGTGACCCAGTCAGTGAAACTGGCTTAACCACAAGCTGCCTGACGCAGCTGTGTAAGTGCTCTGCAAGCTGTTCCCACTCCACATCAGCCATGCTCCTGTGTGTTCCCACTGAGCTTTCAGAGCGGGCAGATGGCACACAGTCCGGCCGCTGTAGGACACGGGGCAATGTTGGCTGCTGCAGGGGTGAGAGGAAAACCTGTAAGCTGTTGTATAATGAGTGAAAACCTAGCAAGCTGCTTGGCAGACTTGTGCTCCTGCTGTAAGCACGGCATGCTTGAGGAAAATGCGTGTTTGGTTTACAGTGCTGGGAAGCTGTGGTTGTTTGTAAGTCTCTTCAAACCTCTCAGGTCTTTGGCGTTGAAAACCTCATGACAGCTGGGATTGTGTAATGAAAACTATTCCTAAGTGCGCAAAATTTCTGTAGCCACTCTGCAGGCCCAGAAGAGTGCTCGGAGTAAAGAGGCCAAGATAAGCCTAAACCATGTGTAACCTTCCTGCCCCACCCTGCTTCAGTCTGCAGAGGGCTTGGTGACTATGCTTCTGTGAAAGTGTGAACTGTGACAAGCAGGGGGGTTTGATGTGACATCTTTTAACGAAGCACAGGCAAAACTCAGCTTTGCTAATAGCACTTATCCCAGTCATGTGCTTCTGAACGACCAGCAGAATAATACTGTTCATTGGGGCTTATCTGCAAAAGGGACCCTTCACCCTACACTGCAGTGGGCCTCAATGCAAAAGGCATCTGGAAGGTTGTGTCTGTGGCAAATATCTCTCCATGATAGCTGTGTAAAAGTCTTGTATTGATAAGTGGCATTGAATTGGAAAGCAGAAGGGCTTCAGTGTTTGCAGTCATTCTAAAAAATGGTCTTGGACAGGGTAAGTGTTGCCTGGCAGCACTGACTGCTACTGCCTAAAAGCCGGGGGGCATAGACAGCAGCCGGGCAGACTCAACGTCTGTCTGCCTTAATGCTATAACCTTCTGCTGAAAGCTAAGCTGTGGTTGCCCTGAGTCAGTCTTAAACTGAAGGTTGTCCCAGGCTGGCTAGGCTACCTGTATGTTGAGATCAGAGACAGTAGTAATGCCTGAAGTTCCTTTGCAGCCTGCAACCCCAGCGCGTGTCGTGCCACTGGTCGAGGTCTGCAGCCCAAGGGCGTCCGCATCAGGGAGACGGCCGATTTCAAGGTTGATACGAGAGCAGCAGGGAGTGGAGATCTTGGAGTGACTATAAAGGGACCAAGTGAGTGCTGGGGTAAATCTGTGCTGTGCATGTGTTTTGGAGAAGGGGGAGGAGCAGAGCCTGGGAAAAGGAAGAGCAGCAAGGAGATGGTGTCCTGATGGAACTGATGGGATCTGTATAAAAAGTCAGACTTCAGAGTGGTTTATTGGTACTTTGTGTCTATTGGGGAGGTTTTGGTCTGCAGGGCTGGGTGAGATTATATCTGGTTTTAGTTCTTTCCATTTTAATGCGTCAGTTAGCAAAACTGAGCTATTCCATGCATCTGCCTGCTGTGGCCTCCAAGCTTTATGGGTACACATTGCATCTTCATCCAATCTGTGGAAGCAAGTCACATGCCATGGTCTCTGGCATGATGGAAATCCTGCTCTCATAAAGCTCGTAATGGCTCAGAGCGGTATTCCTGGTGGCACTAGCTGCTTAGACACACAAGCAGAGGAGGAAAGGAACCCACAGGCTGACAGAGACCACCTATGAGGCTCCATCCCCAGGTCCCTTGGTCCCGAGCCCTGGATGTGGCCCTCTGCCTGGGAGGATGGGAGCACAGGGGCCGCTGGCTCATGTGGCCGCCAGCAGCAGTCCCTGTGTGGTACTCTGAGCCCGCCACCTCCCCCCTCCTGGGGCGGCATTCAAAGGTGCATTGTATTGCCTTCACCTCCTCCACGCACACAGACCTCTGACTGTGTGGCTTCATGAGGCTGGGGGGGAAAAAAAGGAACAGACATATCAATGTAAATTTTAGCATATTAAGCTTTTCTTCCTAAATTCTTCATCTCGAAGAAAATGAAAAGTAGGCATTCCCTGCATACTTGTGGTTACAAAGTCTGACAAATGTTAAGCTTTTTTGTTTTAACATATGACACGCATCATACTGCAGACTAAGAAAATAAAACACAAGGGAACTTATTAAGTCTGGTAACTTAAAATACTTTCTGCTGTATTTCTTCTGGAAGTGTTTGCTGTCTTTGTCCTAGAGGGCAGCTAGAACTAACTTCCCTTATAACCTGACCTTTTTTTTTTGATGGAAGAAATTTATTCTTGCAAGCTAAAATAAATACTAGAAAACATGAACTTGTCTGAGTAATTGAAAGCAGGATGGAAACTGTTAAGTTCAATGCTGAATTGATCTTTCAACAGAGGGCTTGGAGGAGTTGGTGAAACAAAAAGGCTTTATGGATGGTATATATGCATTTGAATATTATCCAGCCACACCAGGGAAGTACGTTGTCACAATTACATGGGGTGGGCAAAACATCCCAAAAAGGTGAGTCAAAAGTAGCTTTTTGGGCATTTTTATGTCCTTCAGTGGGTTGTGTAGTTGGTGGGCTTTTAAAGCAGCGCTGACCTTTGAAGAAGCACTGGGGAGAGAAGTTAGTGGCAAATTGTTGTTTTAACTTTTTATTTTTAACAGCCTGGTTTTGGGCTGCAGCAGCTTGACAAAGCTCTGAAGGGTGATTTGCATCAGTCTTTCTAACGCAAAATCATGAATAAAAAACCTAAGAAAACATGGTGGATTATGCAGCTTGGACTTTGCTGTAAGATTTTGAAGGACTGTTATTTCAGTGTCCACAGCCATAGCAAGCAGAGCAAGTATTTGACACTCAGGATTTGTGGTGGAAGATGGTGATGGGTTGGATGACATCTCTGCTAGAAAGATGCTGCTGGGCACTGTTCCACCACATGATGGCATCTATTAATTTGGAAAATTCAATGTAGAGCCTCATTAAAATGCCTGGGGTAAAACATAGGTGCTGTATTTGTCCCCATTTCTAATACCGTGCTTTGTTTTTCTCTGGTAGCCCCTTTGAAGTTCAGGTGGGTCATGAAGCAGGTCCTCAGAAAGTGCGAGCCTGGGGGCCAGGACTGCACGAGGGAGTTGTGGGCAAGTCGGCTGACTTTGTGGTCGAGTCCATTGGCACGGAAGTTGGCTCTCTTGGTACGTTACTTGACTTAGCTTCCCTGAAATATTTGTATCTTGCAATGCTAGCAGCGAACTCATGAGAAACAACAGGTTTCCCAACAGTAAAAAACCATGTCTGTAAGACATTGTGATCTAAACACTAACATCTCTGAGTATCAGAGGCATGTCCTACAGACAGGAGTGTGCGTGATGGAGAGTGTTAATCTGTGGTTTTGTGGGATGAGATCCAGAAGGGAATGATGGATGTATTATCTCCTGTATTCCTGAAGAAGGGTGACTGAGAGACCAGGCATGTTTAAGGCTAACAAAAAGCTGTTTGTGGCAGTGGTGTTAAATTAGCGGCCACCACAAATCTAACGTGAGGAACCTACTTGTTCGTTTTTCAGGCTTTGCAATAGAAGGCCCTTCTCAGGCTAAAATTGAGTGTGATGACAAGAACGATGGCTCTTGTGATGTGAAGTATTGGCCCAAAGAGCCTGGTGAATATGCTGTGCACATCATGTGTGATGACGAGGACATAAAAGACAGCCCTTACATGGCCTTCATTCGACCGGCTTCAGGAGACTTCAACGCGGATAAGGTGAGGCACAGGAGTTCACCCATGGCACAGCATGTCTTGGATGTAACTACAGTAGAGATATTTCTAAAGGATTCTGGTAGCTGACTCTTAAACTGCCTCTGCTTAAAGCTCTGAATTTGCCAAGATATTACCCAGCCAGATACTCCCCAGCTTTTTCGAATAACACTGTTGTGGTTTTGATTTAATGTAATGAAAACTTGCTGAAGTAGTATCACATGCTTCATGGGGTTTGTGGAGGGGCGGGTCTTCATGCATAAATCACTTAGTTTTGTTTCTCTTTCTGAACTGCAAACTAATATTCTTGAGGTGCTCTTTTAGGTGAAGGCTTATGGCCCAGGCTTGGAGAGGACTGGCTGTATAGTGAACAATCCTGCTGAGTTCACAGTTGAAACCAAGGATGCTGGGAAAGCACCTCTGAAGATGTATGCCCAGGTAAAAACCCAGAGGCAGCTGTGTGAAACTGCAGCAAAAGGACTGTAATACTGTTTAGAAAAATGCCTAAAGTATTCCTACTCACTTACACACCACTTCATTCTGGGCATGTGTAATTCAAGTCAAAGCTCTGTGCTTTGATCTGTGTAATGTAGTCAGGCAACAACTGAAGACAAAGTGACTGCTCTGAAGTATATGAAGTACATGGCTTTGCTTCCTTACTTGGAAGCAAAGCAAGGTGTAATTTCCTTGAGTTGTTATTTGGACGCACTGAAGTGTCTCTGAGCCTGTGAATTTTCTACGTGTTGTAGGATGGTGTATGAATGAGCAAGTGTTAGATGAGGAAGAATTGCAGGAGTGTAAATTGCATGTTTCTTCAGTTTTTCTGAACTGCAGTTCTGGAAAAAAAAAACCTGACACATTTTGGAACAGTCTTGAGCTGTTCAAACTATGCAAACATTTTTGAAGCTCCTGAACCTTCTGCTTGTGTTACTGCTTTTTAGGATGGAGAAGGAAACCCTATTGATATCCAGATAAAGAGCAAGCCTGATGGTGTGTTTGCCTGCTCCTATGTGCCAGTTAAACCAATCAAACATACAATTTCTGTTGTCTGGGGAGGAGCCAATGTGCCCAATAGCCCATTTAGGGTAAGTACAGAGATGAATAGTTCTTAGTTCTAGCCAAGTAGGACATTGGTGCTCACAACTACTTGTTAGTACAACTAGGATGATAAACCCCTTCTGTGGACTTCAAGGTGGTGTGCCCTTCTGCTTCATTTTTTTAGAAACCTATCCACTTGTATAAATCTTTCTGTTTTTACAAGTTCACATGGTGGTCTCCTGTCAGCCCAGCTGCTTCCTGGGCGATTTGAGGCCATTCATTTGTGTCTGTTATCCTGTAGCTCCTCTCCAAGCAATGCTCTGACTTGGCTGTGATCTCAAGTGTGACAGAGATGTGTGATTCTCACCCTTGTGAATTTGTGTAGGTCCTTATAGGTCAAGGGAGTCATCCTCAGAAAGTGAAAGTGTTTGGACCTGGTGTGGAGAGAACTGGCCTGAAGGCAAGTGAACCGACCCACTTCACTGTGGACTGCACAGATGCAGGAGAAGGTAAAAGCAGGTTGGGCTATTCTGTGGTATTAGAATCACAGGTCATGCAAGGAGGGGATAGTGTACTGTTCCATGCTGGTTTTCCTTATTTAGTAGAAAAACCTTAGGAGGCAGAACATTGCAGTGAATTGTGATCTGATCTGTTACGTTAGTTAACAGGGTGACTCAGACAGCTAGAAGTGGGAATGGTCTGGCTGTTTGGCTGGCAATGTCTGTGCTGTCCAGTAGCAAAACCTCCACTTGCTTTTCCTAGGTGATGTCAGTGTTGGAATTAAGTGTGATGCTCGTGTGGTCAGCAGCGAGGAAGAGGACATAGATTTCGACATCATCCACAATGCTAATGATACATTCACAGTGAAATACTCACCACCTGCTGCCGGGCGCTACACTATTAAAGTGCTTTTTGCAGGAGAGGTTTGTAATCTTCATTTTGCAGCCTGATGTTTCAAGAATCTCTTTCTCTGCTCTTTGATCACCATGCATTTGCCAGTTCATAGCTGGCTCTTTCCACATCAGCTCACATGCACTTGGTTTGGTCGCTGTTTCTATAGCGATGTAAAAAATGGAAACTTCTTTTGTAATACTTGCATGTATGCAAGTGAGAGAAGTTGGTTGGGGACACTGAAGTTTGTGTAATATGTTGGACTGGCATAATGAGTGTGGTCTCTGTGGTAGGGTAAGGCTGCCTTCTAAAGGTAAAAAACCTAAGTGGCTTTTCAAGGAAAATGGGTGAAAATTTTTTCCTTAAAAATAAAAAACAGAGACACAAACTTCCAGCTGTTAACTTTGCCCTGTATTTTGAGTTATACTGATCAGTAAGGCAATGTTTAAGTGAGGTGAAATTTTACTCAAGATACTGGAATTAGAGCAGAATTATCTTAAAACTATTATCTGTTTAATTTTGGCTAGTGAAGAATGACCTGGTTATTTTTGGAGTTATGTTTCTGTTGCAGGAAATTCCTGCCAGCCCATTCAGAGTTAAGGTGGACCCCTCACATGATGCCAGCAAAGTGAAAGCTGAAGGACCCGGGCTGAACAAAACTGGTGAGACCTGGGTTCATGTAGTGTGACCAATACTGGATCCTGAGGAACTGTTGCAAGATGGTCACAGCCTGGCTGAGCATTGCTGGGAGGCAGCAGCAGGGTGGGGTGTCAGGCAGTTGCAAACAATGCCTCTCCCTTGATATTTTGCTTGGCTGGGCTTTATTGGTACTGAATGCTTCTTGAGGAGAGTTTTTCTGTGTGAGCTGTTTGTAAATTAGAATGAACATTTTTCTTCAGGTGTGGAAAGTGGCAAACCAACACACTTCACTGTGTTCACCAAGGGAGCTGGAAAAGCACCACTGGATGTGCAGTTCAGCTCCTCAATGCCAGGAGAGGCAGTGATGGATCTGGATATCATTGACAACTATGACTATTCCCACACTATTAGGTACACACCCATACAGCAGGTATGTCCAACTCCTGTAGTGGTACAGGAGTGAACAACTTGTGTTGCTGTAGTGCAGTGACCTCCCTCCCTAGTACCTGTGCACAGTGGAAAAAGCCGAAAAAACTTGCCAGATTCTTGTTCCCCAGAATCCCTAATGTCTGCAGTGTAGTGGGAGTTGGAAAGCAGTAATGCGGTTTTTCTGATGTAGTTATTTATAGCTTGCAATTGTTTTCTTTTCTGTGGCAAGGAGAGATACTGATGCAGTAGCACACAGCTCACATCATCATTCCATACCTTATCAGTTGAAGAAGAAAGGTGGCCAACCTTCCCAGACTCCACAGTCTAGCTGACTGCTGCCCCAGCTGCCGCTGTCCTGCAGAGCTGAGGTTGTGGTGTGCTGCCTGTCAGCAGGCTGCTGGTGTCAAAGGAGCTGGAGTGCAAACCAGAGCAGGGACAAAAAGAATAGTTTGGGTGATGCATTAGTTCCCAGTAGACAAGTGATGAAGTTGGTGCCTTTCAAGCTCCTAATAACTAGAAGTATTTTTCCTTACACTGTACTTGTATGTTTGTAAAGGGCCACTAAACACCAGAATGCACAGATCTCGTATTTCTGATGATATAGGTGCTCTGGTGCTGAGATGAAAGTGCTTTGCTACTCTTGTTCTCCTGAACAACCAAATGTACTACTAGGTCATCTGCCCCAGCTTCCTTGAGTGGAGCTATGTAAAAGTGAACTGATAAGGAAAACTGCAGTATTGTTTAACTGATAGTGCTGGTTCAGAGTTCTTGGAAGCACCATAGAGCTAACGTTTGTTTTTTGATAAAGCAGTTGCATGATCTCAGGATGTGGCTGGCGTGCCTGTTTGGAGAGGCTTTGGCTTGTTTAGTCAGGCTTGGTATGTAGAAGGGAGCACTCCTCTGTACTCCATGTGTTCATGAGCAGTACCAGATTTCTTAGCTTCACCTGAAAATCACTGGTGAAACAAGCCAGGATGCCCAAACCAGGTTTTCCACTTGGGTCTTCCATCTGGAGAAGTACCATGGGTCATGTAAGCACTGTGGGCTTATGGGAGATGCTCATGGATAGCAGTGGCAGGAGAGCAGTGGTTAAGAGATGAAAATAAACTGCTCAGTAATTAGAGTAGCCTTGTTGTCCCTCCATGCTGTGAGCACATAGGTCTTTCCTGGACCCTGTCCTTCTCAGGTTCCTAAGCAGCAGCTTATGAATGAGACTGTGGGCTCCTCAGAGCAGGGAAAGGATGGAATAGGTAGTTAAATTCCTGAGGGGCAGCGTCAGTTGCAGAGCGGCCTTGGTTTAGTGCTGTTTATTTGGTCTTATCTATCTTGTGGTGTTGCTACAGCTACCCATGTGTATGTTTTCTAAAAACAACCAAAAATAATCATGGAAGCTATTCACTAGCTTGCATGAAACATCCATGATTATTTCACTTGGGAGCAGAACTGGCCAAGAGTGAAAAGTAAGCAAACAGTGAATATAGCTGAAATATGGACTGCGGTAGGAGAGAATAAAAGGAACACACATCATGGGCTGGAGCTTGCCGTGGCTGTGCAGCATTCCAGCCAAAATACACAAGAGCATTAATCTTTCTGACTTGTAGAGCTTAAACCACTGGTATTTCAGATGCTGTAATAATATGGCCTCTTTGCAGTCTTAGCTTTGGCCTCTGCATGTGGTGGAAGGGGATACCTGGTCTGGAGCAGTGGGACATTCATTCAGCTGTCGGGTCTGAGTGCCGGGATGGGGTGGGAGCCAGCCTGAACTGGAGGCTTTGCCAGGCAGCTTGAATATAGTCTTAACTAAATGTTGGAAACAACTGTCTTTTTTACGCTTCCTGTATTAAATAAAAACTATTTAGTACTTAGAAGGGCTGCAGTGGTGTGAGCTTTAGTGTTCATAAACCAGTAAGTTTGGCTGTGGCCAGATAAAATAGATTAGTTGATGTGGTTATGTACTGCTTGGATGTTGGTGTGTCTGTGTGAAGTGGGGAACTGAGCTAACATGTAAATTCTCCACTTAGGGTCCAATGAAGGTTTTGGTAACTTATGGTGGTGATCCTATCCCTAAAAGCCCTTTCACAGTGGGCGTTGCTGCTCCTCTAGACCTAAGCAAAGTTATAGTCAACGGACTTGAAAACAGTAAGTACCTGTGGGCTGGAAGCCTCTGAAGGGTCTCAGGAGTCTGGGTGATAGCCAACATATCCTGCTGGAACAGGAGCAGGCAAAACAATCTCCTTTTTAACTTACTACAGCTGGGGATCAACTACCTCCAACTTTAAAACTTGACCACACTTATTTAGGTGGTCCTCTTGAAGGCCAAATTTCAATTTCGATTTTTTTTTTCTTTTTTGCTAAGATTACAAGGTACTGTTCAGAAAACATGTGTTTGGGCTTTGGTTATTTGTGGTGAACGGAGCTGGATGCTTCACCAGTCTGAGCACTCACTGATGAAATCTGTTTCCCTGAGGGCTAGATGGCTGTTCAAATGTATCAAACTCTTACAATGCACAGTGTCATTCATACAGTCTTTTTGTTTTCCAAAAGTGGAAGAACTTAAGGCTGTGAAGTATTGTTGCTTTCCTGAAATGAGCCTCTCTCTGATACTGTCAGACCACACCTTACAGGCTTGTTTTGCCCTGTAGCTTTGTAATGTCAATTAATCAAGGCATTTGGTTTTGGTTGGGTTTTTTTGTTGTTGTTTGGCTTGGGAGGTTTTTTTGCCTGCAGAGGAATGCAGACTGGGTATGGCTCTGCCAGTACCTGCTCCTGCAGTGATGTGTGCATGGGAGACTCTTTGGACTGCTGTCTGATGTTAAGTAAGTAATGTAATATGGGTTTTGTCTTTTTCAGGAGTGGAAGTAGGGAAGGATCAGGAATTTGTAATTGATACGAAAGGAGCTGGTGGGCAAGGTAAACTGGAGGTCAATATTTCCAGTCCTATGAGGAAAGCTGTGCCATGTCTGGTGGAGCCAGTTCTGGGTAAGGAGTGCAGCACTGCAAAATACATCCCACGGGAAGAAGGGCTGTATGTGGTGGATGTGAGTTATGATGGCAACCCAATCCCAGGGAGCCCCTACACTGTGGAGGCCACATTACCTCCAGACCCTTCCAAGGTGAGTGAACAGTATAGGGCTGTAACAGCAACTGATACCTGAAAACTGTATTGTGGGCTACTGCATGAGACTTGGCTTGGTCTTGGCCAAAACATACCCAGGAACATCCCTACTCAGAGTGCTCAGTGATTATTTTAGCAGCCTCTATGACTTGTAGAATTCAGTCCTGTAACACTGTATTTGAAAAAAGTGTCGAACTAATCAAAAATATGGCAAATATCCTGCATAATGTAGCAAATTTAGGTATCACTCCTAATGTAAGAGAAGTCTGTCTGATAAGCAACCCTGATGTATTAATATGCTCTTTTTCTAAGGAAATATATTTCAAGAAAAACGTGTACAGCCATCAAATATTTTAACATTTCCACCTTTTATTTCCCATGGCTTTATAAAAACAGCTATGGTGAGATTATAAATATCCTTGCCTAGAAACCTCTTTGGAGGAGAAGTACCAGCTTTACAGTAAAAATGTGGGGCTGAGTGGCAAAGGAGACACAGTGCCTTCTGTGTGTTTTTAAGAGCCTATTAATCGAGTCCCACATACAAGCAAGTCTAACTAGGAAATCTTCTGGCAGTAACATGTAAAAAGCCATGTGGCTCAACTGCATATTCTCTTCTAGGTAAAAGCTCATGGTCCGGGTCTTCGAGGAGGCCTTGTTGGAAAACCAGCCCAGTTTACAATAGATACCAAAGGGGCAGGAACTGGAGGTTTGGGTTTGACAGTGGAAGGCCCGTGTGAAGCTAAAATTGAATGTTCGGACAACGGCGATGGAACCTGCTCTGTGTCCTACCTGCCTACAAAGCCTGGAGAGTATTTTGTAAACATCCTCTTTGAAGAAGTTCACATTCCTGGTTCGCCCTTTAAGGCAGATATAGAAATGCCGTTTGATGTCTCTAAAGTCATTGCCACAGGCCCAGGTCTGGAGCGTGGTAAAGTCGGCGAGGCAGGGCTGCTGAATGTCGACTGCACAGAAGCAGGGCCTGGGGACCTGAGGGTGGACATGGTGTCAGATACTGGCTCCAAAGCTGAGGTCCAGATTGACGATAACAAAGACGGGACCTATGTCGTTACCTACGTGCCGCTCTCAGCTGGCATGTACACAATCAAGATGAGATACGGAGGAGAGCAAGTGCCTAAATTCCCAGCCCGGGTCAAAGTGGAGCCAGCTGTGGACACAAGCAGAGTTAAAGTGTTTGGACCAGGAGTCGAAGGAAAAGGTGAGACTAACTGTTGTTATGGGAATTTGTAGGACTTGCAGTCCTTTCCGTGTATTCTGAGCGTTGAAAGTTGTAAAAGCCGTGCATGTTTCCATGGTGATCCTTGGACAGACAGGAGTCTCTTGTTCCCATACAAGCTGTTTATCGTGCTGCTTCACCAAATGTTCTGTTGTTGCAATGTATTGCACTTCTTGAAGTGGCTCTTCAAAACGTTTCCTGTAGATGTCTTCCGAGAAGCTACAACTGAGTTCACTGTGGATGCTCGACCTCTAACGAAGGCTGGTGGTGAGCACATCAGGACACAGATCACGAGCCCCTCTGGCTCCCCCACAGACTGTCTGATCCAAGACAACGCGGATGGAACATACTCAGTGGAGTACACGCCATTTGAAAAGGGTAACCTCGGGGCTTGTTTTCTTTTACTTGAAAGGGGAAAACCAAGAGCAAGCAGCTCTTCATTTGGCAAACCCCTCAGGTCTGCCAGTAACTTGTTGGCATCTTTGCAAGAGGTCTGCCAGCAGAGGAGCTGATTCTGCAGGAAATAGCTCTATTTTAACTTGAAGAACTGGCTTTTATGGTAACTTATCTTTAGAGGAACAGTTTGTAGATGGAATCTCAGTTACAAAACATTTGTGAAGTCTTGTGAAATGCAAGAAAAAACTCTTATCCATATACTGACATTTAAGTCTGTAGCATCTTGTAGAGTTATGTTAAGTCATGAGCATTTTTAGGGAATTCAGGAGATGTTTGCCTCTTTTAACAGGTCCACACACAGTCAGTGTGACATATGACGGTGTGCCTGTGCCAAATAGTCCCTTCAGAGTGAATGTCACAGAGGGCTGCCATCCATCACGTGTGAAGGCACAAGGACCTGGACTTACAGAAGCTTTCACAAATCAGCCCAATGCCTTTTCAGTTGTCACCAGGTGATGGAGCCGGTTTGATCTTGAAGGAATATGTGGGAGGGGAGGAGTGTAGTGGTGTGTGCAATGCAGGATGCTAAACTCAGTACAAATATGTATAAAAAGGCCAAGCTGTGTCCAGCTGATGACTGTGTGTGCTACCTCATCATCTGTTCTGCTCAGCAAACATTCGACATTAGGGATTGATAGTTACTGGGAAGAAAATTCTAGGAAAACTTGAGTGAGGCAATGCTGAACAGCTTTGCATGGCAGCACATGCTGAAGGCTGAACATTGGAAGTCAGGATACCACATTGCCAAAAAGGATGAAAATGCAGCCAGAGCATGTGAAGACTACAAAGCTGATTTAGAAGCAGGTGATTCTAACAATGTGTGTTTCTGTCTTGCAGAGGGGCAGGAATTGGTGGCCTTGGAATAACTGTTGAAGGACCTTCAGAATCTAAAATTAGCTGTAAAGATAACAAAGATGGGAGCTGCAGTGCCGAGTATATTCCTTATGTTCCAGGAGATTATGATGTTAACATCACGTATGGGGGAGAGCATATTCCTGGTAAGAGCTCTTGCTCAGGTCTTTCAGAAGAGGGATGAAGTCAAACTATAGGCTCAGAGTTCTCAGTTGGCTGCATCTCCCTTGTGCTGTGGGATGTTATGTGATTTTGGCTTTCTGCTTTTCCTCTGAATTCAGGCAGAAAAGGCAGTGGCATTTGCTCAGATGGGTACAGATGAGTGGAACAGGAAAAGGGACACTAACCCTTGAGAAATAACTGGTATTACATGCAAGTGGTGTGTAATACTTAAGGTTATGAAAATAGCCCTTTGGTATGTGGATGCATTAAAGATCCTGTTCTGCAGTAAAAGGGGATGTTTCCTGTTGCACCCATTCTCTTTGTTGACATACTGAACACAGTAAGATAGAAGGAAATGTATTGCCTCCATGATGCTTCATTTGCACTTTTGGTTTCTTTCGTGTTGTTGTTTTCCTGAGGTGTGAGAAGTAGATGGGTTACAGATGGTTGACACCACTTCTGTGAAACTGTAGAAGTACCATCGTTACACTTCTGGCTTTTGCAGAAGCAGAGGGATAGTGTGGAGGCTGTGGGGTTGTAATTCCTGCCTGCAGCAGAGGGATAGTAATAAAAAAACCTAAAGAAAGGTAGAGAAAAAAGACCTATTGTTCTCTGTAACTGTTAACCTTTTGGTGTTTAACACTTACCGTGTCAACTTCCAGGCAGTCCTTTCAAGGTTCCTGTGAAGGATGTTGTGGATCCCAGCAAGGTGAAGATAGCAGGACCAGGTCTGGGTACAGCTGTTCGAGCCAAAATCCCCCAGTCCTTCACTGTAGACACCAGCAAGGCAGGAATAGCACCTCTTGAAGTGGTGGTGACAGGACCCAGAGGTAAGAACCGAAGTATTCCATCTGGCTGTGCCCATATCCGTGTTTGGGCAGGTAACATGGTTCTGGCCCAGCCTGCAGAGGTGGTGATGCCACTTGAATGAGCATTTTCCTCTGCTCCTGTTCATCTGTCGTGTGCCCCTTGGCAGCTGACCCACATCATGCTGTGACAGAGAGCTGTGTCCTAGGTAGTGCTGCTTTGGACAGAGTCTTTGATGACTTTAGCCTAATCTCCAGGGCTGGGAGAAGTGATGTGAGTAACCATCACCGGTGAACAATTGTGTGTTAAGTTTTAGATATCAAAAAGTAAATCCAAAATCTAACATGTGAGCAGTGACTTGGGAAGCCTGAGTCAGTGGATTGCAGGAGTCTCTGAATAATGGTGAAATTGCTCAGTGGTCCCCAGAGAGCAGCAAGGCCCTTCAAGTGATAGCATTAATGGCGTTTGCATTAGCCTAGAAAGCCATGTCTCAGTATCTTGTCAGTGAGCACCTGTTGGCTGCAAGTCTCACCTTGCTGGGAGGTGAGAGCTGCCCCCGCACTGGAGTGTCAGTCTGGCTGTGCAGGTGCCCTGCAGGTAACACTTCTTTAATTCTAGTGGATGGGACGGATTCCCAGGGATGGCGCTCCCCATTGAAAGCAATTTCGGATTTCTTTAAAGGTGGTCCAAAGGGTGACACTGAGACAGGTTTGAACTCTCACTAGCTACTGGCAGTTTTGGTTCTTGGAAATCCGGTTGGCAACAGCAAGAATCATCTGCAGGAGGGAGTGGGAACCAACGGTGTTGCTTTTAGGCTGTGCATGGCTGCTATATACATTTCTTTTGTGCTTGCTTTACCACTAATCCTTTCTGTGTTTTAAAGCCAACTTGTAATTGTAGACTGCTTTGTGTGTTGATCTGAACTGATATGTCACATTATCTGTTGTAGATTTAGCTTAATGCAAATTGAAATAATTGATCCTGCTTTCTTAGGTCTTTGGCAGCTTGCAGGGTGTTCTTGCCTAGGCAGCAAGCCTGCCTTTCTAAACACTTGATTGTGAAAGACTCAGCTGGTGAATGCTATACACCAGCTGGCTTTAGAGCTCAATTCTGTGCAATGAATCCCAGCAAGACGACGTAATCTTGTAAATGACAGTACAGACAATTATATGCATTACTCATTTTCTGTCTTGAAAGATCTTCAATACACCTTTAGCAATTGCTCTTGACCTAGACTGTACCAAAAGGCTGATCTCTCACCAGTATTTTCATGCTAGCTTTTGTTTACAGCAAGAAGATGGGAGCCCAGAGAGCAGTGGATAAAAAAAATCTATCTCAAGTCAATGGCTTTGAATATAAAATAAGGGAAACTGATCATTGATCCCTGCCTGTTGCTTTCATTAAAAAAAAAAAACCTGAAATTTGTTATAAATGAGCAGTCCATCTTGTAGCTTTGTGCAGTAAATGACTATTTTAATAGCATATCTGAGAAGAAAAATGTGTTGCCTTTTTAGGAGTTGTGGGACCTGTTAATGTGGTAGACAATGGAGATGGCACCCACACGGTGGTGTACACCCCTATGCAGGAGGGACCCTACATGATCACTGTCAAATATGCTGATGAAGAGATTCCTCGAAGGTAAGGTGGTAAGGGAAACTTTGCAGAAGTGAAGATTTAACAATCCATTGGTGTTCTCCCAGCACATAAGCACCATTTACAGACTGGCTGTGGTCCTTTTTACTTAACCAGTGCAGCTCCTTGCATGACTTTGGGATTCAGTGGTGTTTTGAGTCCACTGCACCTGCAGCAGACAGTGTAAGAGGGCTGTATAACATGTACTGCAGCAACTATCAGCCATTGACTTGGGAGGAGGGAAAATAATGGGTTTCTCTTAAAGTCCCTTCAAGGTGAAAGTGCTTCCTACATACGATGCCAGTAAGGTGACAGCGAGTGGTCCAGGGCTCAGTTCCTATGGCATTCTAGCCAGCCTGCCTGTGGAGTTCGCTGTGGATGCTAAGGATGCTGGGCAGGGACTTCTGGCTGTACAGATCACGGTAAGTAACAAAACCAAGCAGGACAGGAAACTTGTTTTCTAGATGAGCATGAGTCTCTCCTTTCATAAGTGTCCACAGCTTTATCCTGACATACCCAGTGTCCTGGACATTGGGCTGCTGACTGGACAGTAAGGTCTGGTACAGGAAAGTCTTGCACTCTGCATTTGTGAAGCTCTTGAAAGTGCTTTTGTGAAACTCCTGTCTTAAAGTCATCAGATATGCTCTGTTTGGCTCTTGCCTAACCTTACACTGCAAATGCCCAAAACGAGAGAAGTAATTTCTTGTAAGATTATGGAAATACTGGCATTTGAAATGGAGGCAGTTTTCTAGCAGTGTTCAGCAAGGCTGTGAGATAATGACCACTCTGAGCATCACGTTATGATAAATTAGATCACACATCTCCCTCAAAGTTGCCAGAAGTCATAAGCTGCTTAAGGAGATAACTGCAGGAATGTTTTGATTTATCTTTGTTACTACTCTTTCCAAAGTTTCTGGTGCCTGGACTCTATGGCCTCAGCAAAAAAGTGTCTGGTTAGTGGACCATAAAGCACATAGCTGAGCTCTGGCATGCCTAGGTCATGGTATGCCTGGTTGTACTTGCCCTTCTGCATTCTTGCTCCTGTCCTGTCTCAATGCCTGCTCAGGTGCACCAAAGCAGTTGCCATTAATTCTGGTGTGCAAGTGTGCTCTTAAAGGATCCAAAATGCTTATCAGGGCTCCCAGCCTGCCAGGGGCTTTGAAGATCAAGTTCCCTAAGTCCTGTGTGGTAGAAGTGCATTAGGTGATCCTTCTGGCAGCATTTGTTTGCTCCTTATTCTGAGCTGTTGAATGTCAAATGTTTCACAAGCCTTCCTGAAAGAAGTAAGCTCTTTTGTGCTGTACCTAAAATCTCAAGTCCTTTGCAGCTTATACTGTACCTCAGGTAGCATTAAGTCATAAAATACAAAATTGAGTCAACATGTGATTCCCTATAAGCAGGCTTGGAAGACTTTCTAAAATGCTTTGTGCTTTGCAGCTGATGAGAAGTGGTAGTTGCAAGGGCTGCAGAGACCTGCTTTTACTTGTAGACTTTGCAGTGTGCCAGCAGCTGGATGCTTCATGCAGGAGGGTTGACAGCAGACTCCAGTAATGCTTCCCCCGCCCTCAGACTTTTCAGCCCAAGGCTACCCAGTGCTTACTCAGGACAGAGCTGCACAGTGTGACTGCCCGTTTGTGCCTCAGGGAGCAGGGAAGTGTTCTTAATTTCCAACAGCAGTTTGACAGTGAAGCGTGAACTTCTTACAATTCATATAAAGTTCATTAAAATGGCTTGTTGGTCTTACAAACATTCTCATATCAGCCAAAGAATAGTTAATAATAGTACTGTTTATTTTGTAGTGGTCTGATATCTTTCTGCTCCTAATACTCTGTTCTTGTTACAAAGTCTTTGAGTAAAATATCTTTAAACTTCTAAAAGCTGCAGTTCTCTATCTGTTTGAGACCACGTAAGTGTGGTTTTGAACAGATTTGATGTCCAGCTAAGGAAATTCAAAACCTTCCTAGTGCTTAAATCTTCTGGTTTGCATTCCTCAGGACCAAGAGGGCAAACCCAAGAGAGTGGACATCCATGACAACAAGGATGGCACTTACACAGTCACCTATGTCCCTGACAAAACGGGCCGCTATACGATTGGCGTTAAGTATGGTGGAGATGATATCCCGGCCTCTCCCTACAGGATCCGGGCATCTCCAGCTGGGGATGCCAGCAAGTGTTTGGCCACAGGTGAGTGTTCGACTCCTCTCTTTGCTGTTGTTAGTTCTGGGTGTAAAGCTGCCTTCTGAGCATGCTACAGTAGATGTGATGGGTATAGAAGACGTGCTTGAGACCTGTGTAGTCTGGTTGCTCATAGAGAAGGGGTGTTTCTAAAGATAAAGAAGTGTCCATCCTGAGGGTGAGCAGGGATCTCTTGCAGCCTCTAGCAAAATCTATCAGACTGCCTGGGCTGTTATAAACAGCCAGATGCAACTGTCTGGTGCTTATTTTGGCAGCAATAAATCTAGCTGAGAACTTAAGTGAGGTTGATTTAAAAATAATGCATATGTGTGTGACCACTGCATCTTTTCCTTGCACAGTGAGCATTGCAAGCTACAACAGAATTAATTCTGAGGATGTAAATAGCTGGTCATGTGCAAAGCCTATTCAGGCTAGGTGTTATTAGTGGAGGCTTCTGCTGCTTTTCTGTGTGGTCAAGATTGGGCTGGGTCTGAACAGGATTTTGGGAAGAAGAGAACCTAAAGATTAGATATTACTATGACTCAAAAAATCATTGCCTTGGTGTAGGGCTCTCTACATTTTTTGCTGTAGGAGCACACAGCTTTTAAGGATGGGTGTTCATCATGTGGCTTTGGGTGGTCACTGTGGCGTGCTCCCACCTCCCAGGAGGCCATGGCAGGGAGCAGAAGTGGCAGGAACTAGTTACAAGAATACCATTGAACATTAAGTCCCTTGATTGTAGAATAAATAAATAAAGTAGGCAAGGCCAAATTGAACAGGGAAACCTAATCTGTTGTTGTAGACCTGTGAGAGCGTGTGGGCATTGTGCAGTTAGAGTGCACCTGAAGCCTGTCCATGAGCTGGCTGCTATCAAATTGTTCTAAACAGAAATACATTCCTGACACAATGGGAGAAAAAAAGAGATATAATCAAAAAAAGAAGAGATATCATCAAAGTTTGTTTAAAATATGCCTTAATGGGTAAATCTGATACTCTTCCAAGTAACTCAAGTCACTAACTATTGAAAGTAACTGAGATGGAGATTACTGCCAGATGCCAGCTAAAATTTCCCATTTCCAAGAAGTGCTTCTGATTCAGTGCTGTAAAGCTGAAATGCAGTCACTGTAGGAGTAAGTGCTGGAGTACTGCCAATGTATTAAACCAGCAGGTTCATTGCCAGTTGAAAATGAGCCATTTACCTGGTAACAAGTGAGGGTCAGAAGCAGGAGTACTCAATATGTACTACTGCAAATAAGACATAATAGTTCTCATTTAAACACAGTGTTCTTCAAGCTAGATCTGATTGCTTCAATTTTGGCATTGTTGCATGGTGTTCTTTTTTTGGGATGTGTGGCAGAACAGTAGAAAATCTGGTGTGGATAATGGTGGAGAAAGTGTGGCCATGGCTGCTATCGTGCCCTTTTATAGCTGCTTACATAGAGAGGTTTATGTTAAAGCAGTGCAGCTGAGTTGCTGGCTGAAGAAGTGCTTTTGGCTCTGCATAAAGGAGTAGGATGATAAGAGTATGGGTTTAGGCATTGCTTTCTTCAAACTTAGCTTTTTTCCTCTCTCTTCCTATCCAGCCTCTCTGATTGCAGAGGAGAAGGAGAACTGGTAGCCAGCTCTAGCATACCACTGTGCTGACCAGTTTTTCAAATGTCCCTTGTTGTACATCTGCTCCCAAAACCACATCTGTGGCTCCCTGTGACCAGTGCCTTGGTGCCATGCTCCCCAGGCACCTCACAGGCAGTCCGCCTGGGAAAACTGTCCTGTGAACACTTTCTGTAACTAAAATTGCCTTGTAGGTCCTGGAATTGCACCCACTGTGAAGACTGGTGAGGAGGTTGGTTTTGTGGTAGACGCCAAATCAGCAGGGAAGGGAAAAGTGACGTGCACGGTCCTCACGCCAGATGGGACAGAAGCTGAAGCAGATGTTGTTGAAAATGAGGATGGGACTTACGATATCTTCTACACCGCTGCCAAACCAGGAACCTATGTGATTTATGTCCGCTTTGGTGGGGTGGACATTCCCAACAGTCCTTTCACCGTCATGGTAAGCCAGTTCTGCTTCAGAAGTACCTCCCACTCAGATCCCTGCTGCCGTGTTTTATTTAGCAATAGGTTAACTCTGTGTGTAAATGTTCAGATATTTATTAGGCTAGCAGGCACTAATGAATCCTTGTTCCTTGCAGAGCTTATTTTGAGCAGGCAGAATGGTTAAATAAAGTGGGATAGAAACCATCAGAGGATGAAGACTTGGCTTTTCAGAAAAAATTGTTTTTCATTTCCTGACCATGTAGTTCTTTTCCTAAATGGTGTAAGGGTGGTTGTAATCAGCTTCTACAACTAATTATGTTGGCCATTGTCAGATACAGTGCTCTGCCTTCTCTGTCTCTCACTTTTTATTAAGATGATCCCAAAATAAGGAACGGTCTGCTGACAGATCCCATGGAAGCAGACTGTTAGCTCACACTTAAAAATGATTTGTAAGTGCTAGTTAAACTGTTATAGCCAAATTTTCCCTCCTTGTAATTATCTTCCTTCCTATGAGCAGTACTCCACGTTTAGCAAACAATACCCCAGTCCCCTAAGAAGCAGACCAGGTGCCTCTCAGGGCTTACAGAAGCCTTTCTTGTGAAGAACATCTCTCTATGTTGGCAGAGCAATTCTCAGTCTTGTAATCTCAGCCCAAGCAGCCTCTGGTGCACCTTGGTCCCTGAAATCACAGGGCTGTGCTTGTACTGAGTCCAGATGGAGCTCGCGGGCAAGTCCCTGGGGCCAGTAACTCTGGCTCTTCCTACCTGTCATCCTGGCAGATTGCTATGGGTGTCTGAAGATTTCCTTGAGAGAAATGACTCCCTCAGTCGCTGCTTAAGGTTCACCACAGGAAATGCCTCTCGAGGTCAGGGAGCCCAGTCCTGGCCAGCCAAAATTCCCACTTCCTAGCTGACTGATACATTATGTGTTTGACTTGGGTGTCTCAGCTGGGAACAGAGAACACTGAAACAGCAGCATTTCTGTTTTGCATTGGTTTTCTCAGTGGAGTCCATCCATGCAGAAGTTTCCAGTGGGTTATTTCATTAGGGTGGTTTGCAGTGGTGTAAATCGGCAGGAGGGGCTGGGATGGCTGAGCCTGGGGGAGCTGCCTGTGTGGGTGTCAGTCCCAGCCACTCGTGTTGGGTTAATGGGAGAGATGGGAATTTGCAAGTCGTGCTCTTGGCACACTTGGTGAGAAGAGCGGCTGCGCCAGAGGAAAACGCATTTGGTGCCTTGACGACGCAGTCCCAGCTATGAATCAGAAGAAAGGCTTTGCTGCTATGGCTGGATGTGGGCTGGGTCATTCACCCAAGTGCATGAACCTGAGCAGCCTTCCCACACCAGCTGGCCCCCCCCTGCCTCCCAGCTGGCATGTCATGCTGCACAGGAACTCTCATCTTAGGTTTAAACCTTTCTCTTCCCTCCCTGCATCAGTCCCATAAGAAAGCAACTCTAATACTCCCTTCCACCAGTGTTCAGGCATAGCTTTCCACTTCCCTCTCAAGCATGCAACAAGGGCACGTACTGGCTTTGTCCCTTTGCTGTGCCATTGGTGCCTTCCTCCAGTGCCTATGCATAAGGGCAGTTTCCCAGCTTCCCTGAGTGGATCTGGGTCTTTGCTATGGCAAGAGGACTGGGAGGGCTACACAGTGGGAGGAAGGTGTTGGACTGGAAGGAGCAGTGTGTTCTGAGCTGTGGAAGGTGGGAATGCCTCCATGCCAGAATAACAACTAATAACATCTAACCTGCCTCTACCCCTGCCCAGGCTGTAGATGCAGATGATGTCGCCGCACAGTCGCAGGAGCCAGTGGGCACTTCCCCCCCCGGATTCCGCCCTTGGGTACACAATTTTTACATTTTTCAGCTCCCCATCTGTGTTCCATTTCAGATGACAGCCTGCTTCTTGGGACTGCTTGATCGCTCTGGTCATTGTGTTCATTCTTTCTGTTTCATCAATTGTTCTTGGGATCCAGACCTTGTTTTTTCTTTGCTGCTTGAAGGGAGTCTCCAAATAAACTCATGTAAACATGAAGAGGATCATTGCACCCACAGCTTCCACTTCTGAAATGTCTGCTGTTGGCAAAAGCACCCTGAGTGCACTGCTTTGTTTTCCCAGTAAAATCACAGTGTCTTGAGTTCAGAGTCGCATTGTGAAACTCGTTTCTTTTGTCCATTTTGTGTTGCAATCATTCTGCCCCATTTAAAAATCACTTTCTCTTCCAGGCCTTAAGCAACTAAATCCTTTCAGATGGAGCCACTTTGGGTCTTGTGTGCACTACATTGTCTTCCATCCCTTTGTGTTCCATTTTTATCTCTTCCTTTTTTCCAGCATGTCTTCCATCCGTGCCGTGTTTGATTTGCTCTGCTCTGCGGTGTGGTGTTGTAAAGGAGAGCTTGGCCGGACACTGCTCTGGTGGAGCCCAGTCCTTGGCTGGCTGCAATAATCATTGCACACTCTCTTCTGCTTGTGCTTGCAGTGGAGTTGCTCAGTGCTCATTTGGCTCTACCAGCCCTTTTGAAGTGACCCATCTTTTTGCTTGCTTTAGGTTACAGAAGAAGCTTACGTCCCTGTTGGAGACATGAACGGCATGGGGTTCAGGCCCTTTGATATGGTTATCCCATTTGCTGTAAGGAAAGGAGAAATAACAGGTACCTGGAGTGCCTCTCAGGGAGATTCATGCTTTGTTAGTGTGTTTATCCATTTGCAGCTAACAGACTGGGTGGTCTAGACCACAGTGTGTGTGGGAGGTTTGTATCCTGCCAGCAATATAGCTGTTTAATTTCACATTGAGTGGCACCCGCTGAGGATGAGTAGGATATGCCCCTTGAATGGTTTGAGTTTAGTGAGGGGCTTCCTGGTGTGTAGCTGTGGCCTTGGTGCTAGGCTGTGAGCTACTGCACTATAGGGCCTATTGATGCTTTTTCCCTTCTGGAGCAGCTACATGCATCCTTGATAAGCTCCATTATTTGTTTTCTGCAGATGCTATAAAGCAGTTAATTCTGCAGTCCTGTTACACATGCCTTCTCCAAAGCAGGTGACCCCTCTTCTACAGGTCTGGCAGCTGAGAGCATCGCTCCAGTAGCACCCAAGGCCCGTGTCCCCTCTGCCCTCTAGCTGAGCAATCCCAACCACCCAAGCCCTGGCCTGTCCCAGCTTGAAGGAGCAGTCAAACTTTGCTTTTCAAAAGTGCAGCAGAAGAGGGAGCATCTTGCTACGAGGTAGATCAGTGCTTTTTATGCAGCTTGCTGTGAAAAGCTCTGTGGCTGCAGCAAACAGCCCTGCCTGTAGAGTTTGTAAGGTCACAGGACTGTTTGCCAGATGTCTACCATTGCTTTGTATTCATGTAGCTTAAGTAGAAAACATGTCTGGTTAGTGTTCCCATTAGTCTCCTATTTGTGCCTGTGGGTAAGGAATTTAACAATTTAAAATGGCTAGACAATTCTCTGTGGGTGGGAGAGGGGAAGCAGGCAGCTTCTCCTTCTGTAACTCCTATGGTGGCCTTTTGTAGGTGAAGTACACATGCCCTCTGGAAAGATGGATACACCAGATATCGTGGATAATAAAGATGGCACAGTAACAGTGAAATATGCTCCTACTGAGGTCGGGCTGCATGAAATGCACATAAAATACATGGGAAATCACATCCCAGGTAAGTCTGACAAAGCAAGCCATGCAAATGTGAGTGCAGAGTCCTGCTGATGCATCTGGTTCCTGGTAAGGTTCTCTAGCTAAGTCATACATGCTGTGGAAAGATCTGCCCAGGATGTTTTATCATTCAGCTGCCTTTTCCTGCAAGCAGTCCAGAAAGAACTAAAGCAAAGGAGTAAGTGCCAGCACATACAAGCTTCCATTGTGGTTTAATAGTACCAGCCAGGCTTAAAATGGATTTTGGTTTTGGAGAAACTAGGTTTTGTGGCGTTTTAATATGAAGAAGAAACATACAATTTTCTAACTTCTAGTTTTTCAGGTTGAAATTTACTGCCATGGTGCTCAACAAAACTACTGGTTACAGTGTGTGTTTATCCTTAAAACTGCACTGGCAAAAAATCTCAAAATTGTGGGGAGAACTGGTTGGTTGAAATACTATAGTTACTGTTTCCATCTGATTGCAATAAAATAAAACACACATGCATATTATGCTGTAATCTTTCTTTCTTCCTGGCTGCTGCTTAACAAACAGAAACCACTGCATTTCATTCCATTTCTCTTTTGTCCTTGCTTCACCAGCTCCCCAGTGGAAGCACTGCCTCGCCTGGAGGCTGTGGCTGCCCTGTGGTTCTCCAGGCATGCTGGCTTTGGGGGGCTGGGCAGAAAGGGGCAGACCTGTAGAGGGATGTGTAGGTATGAGACAAAATGCCTTCAGCACTCCCTGAGAGAGACTGCTGGTTCTGTTTGTACAGAAACACAGCCTAACTTAGGCTGAAGTGGGGAGCTCAGTGATGTGATGTGTGGTGCTGCTTCAGTCTCTTCAGCACTTTATGGGTATCACACCCCCATAGGTGCTGACCTGTCTGCTGTATTGGTTCACCAAGATATAACCCTGTGCTGGGATAGAAATATAATGTGCCATAATGTTTCTTTCTTGAAGGTTGTCATGAATCAAACTTTTTACTGTCTCAGCTGCAGAATCTAACTTTGGACTGAAGAGCTATCTGTGCCTTTTTTGGAAACCATTATTGGTATTTAGTGACTGTGCTTTTTGTTCTTGTGCACTAGCTTAGCTAATCTGAGGCTGGCAAATACATTCTTGGATACCCTTCAATTTGCTAGTTCAGGTTCATTGAGTCAGACAATGTGCTGTGCTAGTTCCTAATTCTGTGCTACCAAAATTCAGAATCAGTGCCTGAACTGAAAGCTTGCTTCTGAGTCATGTTCTGATTTAATGTGCTAAAAATAAATTTGCAGTGAACAAGACCCTTTACAACATCATTTAAGCTTATCTCTGGTAACTAGAGTAACACTTACTCTTCCATGACTGAATGTGGCATAAATTGTGGAAAAGTGTCTTTTGAGGATGGAAACGGAGGCTTATTTATTTTTTTTAAGTGCATTTACAGTCACAGTAAGGTTTTTCAGATAACACGTAATGAGAAGGGCATTCAGGAACATGGGTACCAGTTCTTGTAGTCCAGACCACTTATCCTCAAAAGTGCTTCTTTTTGGTTTTTTTCCCCTTTAGAGAGCCCTCTGCAGTTCTATGTCAATTACCCCAACAGCGGCAGTGTGTCTGCTTATGGGCCTGGCCTCATCTATGGGATTGCAAATAAACCAGCAACTTTCACCATTGTCACAGAAGATGCAGGAGAGGGTAAGTCAGTTCTTTAAACCCATCCTACCCTAAGCAAGGAACTTCTTGGTAGTGTAATGCACATTGGCTTTGATTTACATTCATCTGTCCAGCTATGAGTCTCTGTGATGGGACACAAATGACTTACGCAAATATCAGGCTGTCACTTGCAGTAAAAACTGCTTTATTATCCCTTCCTGAGAACAGTAGATGTACCCTGTGGTACTGGGTGCACATTATTTGTTCAATTAAAAATAAACTGAAAGCAGCTTAAATCTAAGGGACCATGACTGGGTGTGGAATCACTGTTCGGGAAATCTAAAGACTGAATAGAACTGTGGCCTTAGTGGGTTGGTCTGAGCTGGTTTTGCTGCTGTCCTTTGAAAGCTCCATTTTCAGTACCAGGTACTGGATATTTCACTTTGGACCTGGTGTTCACAAAGATTTACAGAAGTGCCACTCTACTTTTTTCCTAGGTGGGCTGGACTTGGCTATTGAAGGACCTTCTAAAGCAGAGATCAGTTGCATTGATAACAAAGATGGGACATGCACAGTCACATACCTGCCTACTCTACCTGGGAACTACAGCATCCTGGTAAAATACAATGACAAACACATTCCAGGCAGTCCATTCACAGCCAAGATCACAGGTATAAAGTTTAAACTTCTGGAAGCACTTCTTATTAAAAATTAACCTCTGGTACCATGGGGAGCCTGGTTTGTGGCAGGAATTTGAAGTCCTCTGACTTGTTCTGTGCTTCACCATGTAATGTTTTGTGACTCGTTTCTCTTTTTGTATTCAGATGATAACAGAAGACGGTCTCAGGTTAAGCTTGGTTCTGCTGCTGACTTCATGTTGGATATCAATGAGACTGATCTCAGTCTCCTAACAGCCAGCATTAAAGCCCCATCTGGTCGTGATGAGCCTTGTCTTCTGAAGAGGCTGCCCAATAACCACATTGGTAAGATCCGAGAGATTGCTGAGTCTTTACTCCAGTTTGCTTTGCTTTGTAAAATGACTGACTTCTGTGCTCCTTCCCAGAAGAGTGTTGTTGAACCAAGTAGTTGATACTGTTTGCTACAGTTGTCCAAAGACAGAAAAGTATGAAGAGTGGCCTCTTGTCTTTGCTTGCATATGTGATGTGCCAGGTTGCAGTTGAAGTGGGTTGTGTCAGCATATATGAATGGCCTTGTGGTCCACTTGGGAGCAGCCCTTCAACATGAGTAACGAGACTGCTCTTCCAGTATTTCATTCCTTGGTGTGATTAAGGCATTTAAATGAAGTATAACACAAATAAAAACTGAATAAATTTCTCACTTTTCTCTGCTTTGTAGGCATCTCATTCATTCCACGGGAAGTAGGAGAACATCTGGTTAGCATCAAGAAAAATGGGAGCCATGTACCAAACAGCCCTGTGACAATCATGGTGGTCCAGTCTGAGATCGGGGATGCCAGACGGGCCAGAGTTTTTGGACGTGGCTTGGTAGAAGGACGAACCTTTGAAATGTGTGACTTCATTGTAGACACGAGAGATGCTGGTTAGTTCCCTCACAAAGGGACCCTGAGATGCTATGAGCTATATATTGACTCTACACAAGAGCACTGCCTCCCTCATCATGCAACCACCAGGTCACAAGCTGCAAAGCAGCAGCTGCCATTAAGCACAGTCAGTTATTAACCACAGACAGTGCTGTTTTAGAATATGCTTTGTAAGGTCCTGGCTCATGTCTTTGTTACAACCAACAGGGGCTGTCACTGAGGTGGTGCTGGCTTTAGTGTCATTTGGTATTGCAAAAAGGAAATGAGGAAGATAGTTATTTCCCTGTTAGTTTAATGTGGAGCCTTGGATAACATTTTATCTTGGTTGATAACTTTTCAACATTATTGAAAGAAAAAGGGATAGAGAATTTTAGGAGCTGAATGCATGCTGTGCCTCTGACTGATTACAAGTACAGAAGTGCCATTAAGGCATTGTGCAACTCCCATGTGCCCATTATGATTCAATCCTACCAACTAGCACTTACTATGGCTTTGGGCTATTTTATGTCAGATTTAGATTAGAGCTTTGGAAATCTGAGGCTAACTTACCTATATTGTAGGTTATGGTGGGATCTCACTGGCAGTTGAAGGACCCAGCAAGGTAGAGATCCAAACTGAAGATCTAGAAGATGGAACTTGCAAAGTGTCGTATTTTCCAACTGTACCTGGTGTGTACATTGTGTCCACTAAATTTGCAGATGAACATATTCCAGGTAAGCAGAAGTGTTGGGCAAATTTTTGATTAGTACAACAGAGGTCTTATCTGGCTGACCAGTGCTCTGGAACTGTGGGTGGGCTGTGTGACCCGGCTTGGACCATAAGTCCCAAAGATTTGAGGAGGTTCTTCCCAGGCAGCCAGCATCCAAAACTGTTCTGGTTACGTGCCTGTATTTGACTTGGGCCTGACTGTTAGTTGGGTATCAAAGTTCCCCTGTGATTCCCTGCAAGTCAGAGGAAGCTTTCATTTCTGCCCTCAATGGTGTGTGTAATAAGCAGAGGAGGATTTACTTGCTGTGATACTTACAGGCAGCCCATTTAGTGTGAAGATAAGTGGTGAAGGAAGAGTTAAGGAGAGCATCACACGAACAAGACGAGCTCCTTCTGTTGCAACAGTAGGAAGCATATGTGATCTGAACCTAAAAATCCCAGGTAAGCAACAACATCCTTATCCCCAAAACCACAACTTGCTACTTGTGTAGCATGGGGTACTTGAGAAAGGGAGAATACTAGCTTAAGTTTTGTAAGTACATCCTCATAATAACATAGCTTAGGGAAGAAACACTGGTAATGTGTCTTTTCAAACATTTAAAAATAAGCATAACCATGATCAACACATGAAAAAATAAATACTGGCAAGGTCTTAATTTATTCTGTGTACAGCAGGCTGGAGAATGGGCTGCACAGCTCACTTTAGCTCCAGGGCTTTGAGATCATGTTGGCTGTTAAATGTTTGTATTGCTGTCTGGAAACTGTGAATCATGTAGGCCAGGCTTAGCTGGCTGCACTTACCCAGCCACTTCATCTGCCTCTGTAGCACCTGGGAAGCTGCAGCTGGCCAGGTTTTCTGCTCAGAAGCACACAGATAGCTGCGTGCCTCTTTTGTTATTTGTACTGGGTAATCACTTGAGCTCAGTCCTGCTTCCAAAACCCTTTGTCACTTTCTAATCTGCATTTTTTTATTCTCTTGCTAGAAATTGATTGTGCTGATATGACAGCTCAGGTAACCAGTCCCTCTGGTAGAAACTTTGATGCCGAAATTGTAGAGTGTGACAAAAACACCTACTGTGTCCGCTTTGTGCCGCAAGAAATGGGGGTCCACACTGTGGATGTCAAATACAAGGGGCAGCCAGTGCCAGGCAGCCCCTTCCAGTTCACCGTGGGGCCACTGGGCGAGGGAGGAGCCCATAAAGTGAGAGCTGGAGGCCCAGGGCTGGAGCGTGGAGAGACAGGTGTTCCAGGTGAGTCCTCTGCTCTCAGTGGGCTCCAGAATCTGCTGGGTGCAGGTCTGTAGTGCAGTATTTTGGCTAACAGGAGCCTCTGAAACTGCTAAGCAGTGTCTCCTGGGATAATGGGATGAGTTACCATTCTTCAAATATGCTCAAGTGGGGAACTGAACAGTCTGTTATGAGGAAGCTGCAACCCAGCAGCAGCAAACTTACCCTTGTGTGTGCTCTCGTGTGCTTCAACAGCTGAGTTCAGCATATGGACACGGGAAGCTGGAGCTGGAGGACTGTCTATTGCTGTAGAAGGCCCAAGTAAAGCAGAAATCACCTTTGATGACCATAAGGATGGATCTTGTGGTGCATCATATATAGTTCAAGAGCCAGGTATGTACTGAGACCAAATCACATGGAAACAGCGCTGATTGTGACTTTCAGAGAAACTAAGAACATTCACTGCTTCTCTTCTCTCTGCAGGCAACTATGAGGTGTCCATAAAGTTCAATGATGAGCACATTCCTGAAAGCCCCTACCTGGTTCCTGTCATCGCCCCCTCCGATGATGCTCGCAGGCTCACTGTCACTAGTCTTCAGGTGAGACATAAGGGAACATCTCTACAGCTTACCACAGAGACTGATTTCGTCCTTGTTCTCCAAGACCAAAATGGTTGTCCTTTCTTCTAAGTAATAGACTTGTCTTGGTTGGTGCTTGTTGTCAAGCTCAGCTTGCAGCCAGAGAGATTTTTGGCAGCTGGCCCCTGGGTAACTCTGGCTAGCCAGAGTTCTAAGGCAGAAGGCTCAGTTGGGATAACACTTGGGAATTAGGAATAAGAGGCTCCAGAAATAGCATTGGAGGAGCTAACACATGTTTCCCATGCCATTAGCTAGGGCAAGGACAAGGAGAACTGAAATTTAGAGGTGAACCATCAGTGATCGTGCTGGTACCAAGTTCCTCATTTGGTACATGCACGAAGAGCTGCATTTCCATGGGTGAGGTAGCACAGGGCTGCATGGCTGGGACATCACTGCAGCCTGGCCAGGCAGACAGAGGTGTCCCCACCATGAGGTCAGGGTACAGAGTTGCTCTGGCTGATGCCACAAAACCACAGAGTCACAGCTCAGATGATTCATGAAAGGTAGTGAACCTCAGAGTGAATCACAGCTTTGTAGCTGGTCTGGGCTCATCTGGTAACCTCACCATGTAATTTGTGTATATGTGTGGTTACAGGCATTAAAATACAAGTAACATTAAAGGCCTGACTGAAATCTCCAAAGCCAGAAGCTTGGACGTGAGACTGAGAATCTGTGTCTAAATATACTGTACCTCAGTCCTCCTTGAGTAGTGATTAGTACTTCAGTTAAAGCTTTTTTTGGTTATATCCCAGCTGTGATCCCCAGGAGTTTGCCTGGGCTGCAGGAATTCTCCACCTCGGCTGTGGAAATGAACCATGACAGCCTGATCTGGTTGTATCTTTTCTAACTAGGAGTTACAAGGGCGTTAATTAGTCACTGTGGTATTGATGTTTGCCTTGTGTTTCATTTAAAGACTCTTTGACAGGAATACTCACTTCAATTAAGTCCTGGAGAGGCAGATAAAGCTGAGTATTCTATAACAGAGTCCATTGTGCAGCATCAGCCTCCACTAAACCCACATCAGGGACTTGTTTATACATTGTACCTCAGTTCTACTCAGTTGCATTTATTTCCCTCTTCAGGATTTAGTTGAAAACTAAATGAGGTAAAGTATGTTACGTGTGAGATATTACTGCTGCGTATCTGCATGGGCTGTGCTGATCGAGGACCACTGTGGCTCAGATGTGGAGCTGTGGAGCTGTCTCACCTTCCACCAATGGCCTGACAGCACAACAACATCTGGTTTCATGTTTTAAATTACTTTCTTATGTTTGAGACATCTTGTGGTGATGTTCTAAATGCAGCCTCTTGTGGCAAATATAAACATGCATATTACTCTTTCAGACATTTGGATTATCAGAGGCTTTTCCCTGAATTAATCTGGAATGAATGAATGGGCTGAAAATGGAGCTATAGCTTAAGCATCCTTTAAATCAAATGCCTGAGTACCAAGGACTGCCCTCAGTGATAATGGGTGACTAGTATTGTAAAACTGCCTCTCTTTAATGTGGCACAATTGTCTGGCTTCCAAAAACAGTCTGTTACCATGGGAAAGTCAGCCTAGCCAGCGTGGGTGACTCCTGAATCAGCCACCCCCTAAGAGGGAGAGAGCATCTGATTTGAGAGTTAATGCAAGTCACAACTTTATGCCTTTTGTTAAAATCAAAAAACCCTCATGCTGAAGTGGTTATTTCCCTGCCACGGATCTTGTGCTGTCTGAAATGAAAGTTTGAATTTGATAATCTGACTGTTGCGTTCTCAGGAGTCTGGATTAAAAGTTAATCAGCCAGCATCCTTTGCTATAAGGCTGAATGGGGCAAAGGGCAAGATCGATGCCAAAGTCCACAGCCCCTCCGGAGCTGTCGAAGAGTGCCATGTGTCTGAGCTGGAGCCAGGTGAGCTTGGTGATGATCAGAACAATTGCATGACCTCCAGAGCACTTGCTGCCACATAGGGCATTTGGTTCCTCTGGCTTGCGAATAGTGTGTCCCAAGGATGAGCATGCTGCTTGGAAAAGGACTTTTTGGTGTCAAGAGCTGTTCAGTCAGGGTTATGTCCATGTTTTTCCGTGAACTGACTGAGCCCCAGCTTGTGTAAGATAGAGGTATTTAAGTCTTGGCTTGCCAGTGAAGGTACAGTGACATTAGTAATAAATTAAATATGATGTGGTTGTTGAATCTAACCAGGGGAGAAGTTTATTTCTCAAAGCTATGCTTCGATCGTTGACTAAGAGTTTATGTTTAACTCACAGTCACTCCTTCACATGAAATGTCAAGGAAGCTGTCTATAAGCAAACACTACAGAAAGCTCAACACCTGTTTCAGCAATGAACTTTTCTTTTTCACTTGAAGTTTGTATGAGTTATGGTCTGTACTATGAACAAACAGCAGCTGTCCAGCTGGGGGAGATCAGTCCCGCCTCTGAGTTAACATGCAATCAAAAATGTGAAATATCAGCAAATTGCTAAATTACTTCATTAGATAAAGGTGTGGTGTCAGAGCAGCGCACTCAGCTCGCTGGTAAGGTTTGGCTTGCTCTGACCAGCTGCTTTTCTTCTCCCTCAGCTGCCGACAGATTGGGCTGTGATTCAGTTCTCATGTTTAGTGTATGAGTGAGGCAAATAATCCTCAGACTAGATGACAGTTGAGATCAGGTCCTAGTGAACAAGGTGAAAACACAAGCTGTAAAACCTTCTGTGAGAAATACAGCATTTTCCTGCTTAAATACAAGCTTAGCAGCTCATGTAGCTGAGTTCACTTAAACTGGGACCAAAATATGTCAAAGGCTTTCAGAAGCTCGGATTGCTAAATCAGCCCTGTGTTGGGTCTAATTGGTGGTTTATGGTTGAGTGGTTGCCTCTGGTTTGTCAGAAGAGCCCCTTGTCTCTCTGTTGCAGATAAGTACGCCGTTCGGTTCATCCCCCACGAGAACGGCGTCCACTCCATCGATGTGAAGTTCAATGGCAGCCACGTGGTGGGCAGCCCTTTCAAAGTGCGCGTGGGCGAGCCCGGCCAGGCGGGCAACCCTGCCCTTGTCACAGCCTACGGATCCGGCCTGGAGAGCGGCACCACGGGTAACCCTTCTCCTGCAGACTGCTTGCACTTGGGCTTTGAGGTGTACAGAACCTATTTCTAGGCATACTTTTACATGACTTCACCTGCTAAGGCAGCTCAACTAACCCACATTCTCTTTTGACCTGAGTGCAGGCTAATTTTGCTTTCTAGCATGCTCCTCATATCTTATAACCATCACTCACAAGTCTGCAGCCTATACTGAGCCTTAACAAACTTAAAACTTACGTAAATCAGCAACTGCAACACGCATTCACTGAACTGCTGGTTAGCAGCTGGGCTACAGCTCTGCTGGTTAGCTTAGCTCCACGTCGGTGGTCCCTCGAGCTCCGGAGATGCTCTGGCTCCCTTCCACACATGAACACGATGTCTGAGTTGGCTGTCTAGAGATGAAGGAATCTTGTTTAACTTGTGTTAATTAAATGGATATGAGGGTGTTACCTTCCCTGTTAGCTTCCCTTTGGTGCTTGCACCTCTAAGAAATCTCAAGTGAAATGCAGTAGGATATGTACACCCTAGGGAGAAGGTGGGTTTTCTGTTGGTAGTGTGCTATTCATGCTCCAGATGCAGCGTGAACAGTCTTCTTGGAAGACTCTTGTTGTCTGCTGTGGCTGCCTCATCTGATAGTTCTCAACTCAAGAATGTAGGGTTTAGGGTTTGTTTTTTCATTTCTGTGATTTGTGGCCTTAGTAAGTATGAAAACATTCCAGGATACGCACTTTCATTTATTTGTGTTCTTGCTCAGGCCACACACACAGGTAAATAGCAGAGTAAAATGATTTTTTTTTCTCCTTTTGTAGTGTAAGGGAATAGCTAGTTTGTTTTGTCCTATCCACTGCTGTCTCCTGTGGATTCCATCTCATACCTTTTTTCTCCCTGTGAAAAAAAAAAAAAATACTGCAGTTACTCAGTCAAAGCTTCTGCTGTTCTGGAGGAACCAAGCAGTTGGTTTTGGAAACGTGTAGATACACTCTATAAAATAAAGATGTAGCTTGAGCCCCTTTAATAGGTGGAAACAAAAGCGCTCATTAATACCAGCCAGTGATGCATCAGGGACAGGGGAATATTTCTTCATCTATAAAGGTGCTTGGGGCTGGTTTTAATCTAAATAGACTGTTTAATTTCAGCAAAGCTGCTCTGTGCCCCGTTGTTGAATCCTGGCCACTGCCAAAAGCACAGTGCCCTGGGAGCTGCTGAGCAGCATTTCAGAACAATGACCCAGTGTAGGGGTTTCAGTGGCTGAGCACCTGAACCCTCCCCCTGGGAGGCCGAGCGTCTGCAGCCTCCAACAATGCGAGCCTTCATCTGGGGCACAGCAGAGAGCAGTGCCTCTGAGCAAGAGCTCTTAGTGAGAAGCTGTGAAGCTTGCTGGCTTTGAGAATTAACTTCTCTCCAGCTGAGCAGGGCATTGCAGGCTGATGCTTGGCCTCCCAGGCTGGTGGGATGGGCTGCTGGAGCTCTGGAAACTGGCATAATCCTCTGTGGGAGCTGGGCTCTTCCAGTATTGCGACACAGCAACCTCTTTTGTGGGGAGGCTAGAAACTTCTCCTGAGTTTATTCCCACGTCTTCATGCTTCCATCGCAGCAGCAGTAAACTTTCCCATGGCCATCCTGGTTTTGAGTGTGCCTGAGCACTTTATTCCTCCTCAACAGCGTCTCATGCAACAGCCCAAAGATCATAAATATTTGAGGCCAGAGTCTGACAGTAAATTATTTGGGGGCTGAAAGCCTTACTTAATTTTTTCTTGTGTTGCTGGCATTGTGTCATTGGCTTAGTATTAGCAGCAATAATTCAGCTGTGTTAACCAGATGCTGTAATTAAACAAGCTTTTGTTTCCAGAAACTGCTTGGAGTGCTGTTGCCGAGCAGTTCAAACACACATCTCCTCCAGGCCATCTCCTGCCCCTTGTCCTTCCTGCTTTCTTGTGGGCTCTTCACTGCTGATTTGCAGTCCAAGCAGCGAGACAGCTCTGAGCTCTCCCAAACTTAGCCGTGCTGGAGCTGTGTGGGTGTGGACTCTGATGCCCAGCAGAAAAGCTCTTGTTTTCTCTCTAAGCCAGTTTTTTTGATACCAAATAACTTCCATTTGAGTCCTGAAGGGCTGTCATGACCCCTTCTCCCACACAGTCACATAACCTAACTGGAGGAGGGAACCAGGATGAAGCTGGGGAGGCTGCCAGGGGTGCAGAGCTCCATTTGGGGCTGGTCTGAGCAAGGCTGCTGGGGTGGATGTGGTGCCCCTCCCTGCCTGAAGCCCTGGGAGACTGATCTTGTGCCGAATTCCCCCATATTGAATGCCTGAGGCTGCATGTGTAACATTGGGTGTGAGGAAGAGTGTGTCTCACTGTGCTACGTCTTTCTAGGACTGCAGTCGGAGTTTTTCATTAACACGACCAAGGCTGGTCCAGGTACCCTCTCTGTTACAATTGAAGGGCCATCAAAGGTGAAAATGGACTGCCAGGAAACTCCAGAAGGTTACAAAGTCATGTACACACCCATGGCTCCAGGAAACTATTTAATTGGAGTTAAATATGGTGGACCTAACCACATAGTGGGCAGCCCTTTCAAGGCAAAGGTTACAGGTAAAAAGCTAACTAGTATTTACTCTGTGCCTGAAGTAGGTCATGTCATTCAGCAAAAAAAAATCCTCCCGAGACAATGTGGTATTCTGGTCTAGATGCCCAAAACCATGAGAAGCAAAACATTTCTCCCCATCACCTCCAAAGCCTAGATGCGGGGTCTCAGGAGCAGCTACAAAAGCAGTAGTCACAGAGCTTAGCAGCTTGACTCAGTAATGGGCTATGTAACAGCTTTATGGGGTAATACTAAGTCTTGATCTTGTGCTAGGGTCTTGCATGGGTCTCAGGGAAATAGGACTTATTTACCAATTTCCCCCCACCCTCAAAGCCTGAAACCTGCTCACCTGTAGCATGTGTTGCCTCTCGTGGTCTCATTTTGGTGCAGGTATCACCTAGCCAGAGGTCAGTTATGCCTGGGAGGCTCCTAGGTGAAGTCAGGAAGGCTGGTTTAGGAAGCTTGTTCTCTCTTCAGCACTGTGTTTAAGCACAGGCTGACACTCATCTCTACTCCTCCCCCTGAGCTTGTGAAACCCTCTTGTGGTGCCCATAGTGTGGTGATGTTCTCGGGAGAGGGTGGCAAGGACTGCGCTCCCCCAGGCTGGGACACGCTCTGCTTTCAAAATGGGTTATTGCAAAATTGCACCTGCTTTTCTGCCAACTCAAGTCATTTTTGGCATTTGGTGATTGGAGCACAATTAACTCTTCTTAAGCAACCTGCTTTGCTTAATGAATCCTGTAGTTCCTGTGGTCCTTTAGCCACTTGAGGGCTCTGGGATGGGATTGTTGCCAGTGGTGCTGGAAGATGTCAGCTTAAAAATCTAAGTAGGAAATTGCTCCTCTCCAAAAATGCATTTTGGATGCAGAATGCATGCTAGTCATTAGGAAGGTTTTGAAACCTCCTTCTGAATGCCTTTCAGATGGGGCAAATCTGAATGTTAGAAACCTCTTCTGTTTCCAGGGCAGCGACTGGTTAGTCCAGGCAGTGCCAACGAAACCTCTTCCATCCTGGTAGAGTCAGTGACAAGGTCATCGACTGAAACTTGCTATAGCGCCATTCCCAAATCCACCTCGGATGCCAGCAAAGTGGTTTCCCGGGGAGCAGGACTCTCAAAGGCTTTTGTGGGTCAGAAAAGCTCCTTCTCTGTGGACTGCAGCAAAGCAGGTATGGATACAGGAACCAGATGGGTGTTCAGGATCAGTGGTTTAGCTGAGCATTTTTTTCCCTAAACCAACTGGCTGAGTTAAAATTCAGAGCTTGAGGTTATGATCTGGTACTAAAGAAAAATGCTAAATACTATATTGTGCTCACCAAGTCAGTCCTAATACAGAGGCTGTAAAGTTCCTCTCCAATGGCTTAGTCTGAGCCAGGTGCACCTGAAAGGACAGGATTATGGCATGAGAACAAACAGGTTGCTGAACTTAAGCAACCCCTGTGGTGCATTGTAGCATGTAGTGCACGGTGTTCCTGTTACCTTTTGATGCTCATCATCATCACTGTCTGGGAGCTCTGCGGTGGGTGGATTACAGGCCAGCTGTGTCCACTGGTCCCTGCTATTAACTTCTGATGAAGTACTTGTAAAGCAATACCAGCTTGTTTTCACAAGCAGCATTGGTGGCTCCTGTGCTCTACTTAGTGGTAACCTGTTAGGTCTGGCAAATAGCACAGATAAACCCTCACCTCTATGAGGTTGAAAGCTTTTTAATATAAAATTCCTTCTTATACCAAGTTAATCTGAGGTATGGCTCAGCTACCACTCTGTAAATTAAAATAGCAAAATCCATGTGTTCCAGAGCCAATATATTTTGATAGAACCACGCTGCCTTGTTTAAGCTCAGGGACACTAACATTTTTGTGTTTTGCTATAGGTTCCAACATGCTGTTAGTTGGCGTCCACGGACCTACAATACCGTGCGAAGAGGTGTCCATCAAGCATTTGGGCAGCCATCAGTACAACGTCACTTATGTTGTCAAGGAAAGGGGGGACTATGTCCTGGCAGTGAAGTGGGGTGACGAGCACATTCCTGGGAGTCCCTTCCACGTCACCGTCCCTTAGACGCGCTGTCGGGTGCTCTCTGCGTTCACAGTTCAGATGCAGAGCTGTACTGGGTGCAGTCGTGTTGCAAAATGCAGTCCCTAGATACACACGGCTCACATTTCAATAGTCAGACATAAATTCTAACTGTTTTTACAAGCATTTCACTTCTATCCTACTTACCAACCTAATGTCAATTATTTAATATCTCCTGAAATTGTACCTTTGTAGTACTGTCCGGGTCACTGTTAATGTTTGGAGAATCACGTGGATGACTAGACACTAATTTCCCTTGCGGATGTTAAAGACTTTAGATGTTAATTGAAAACTGGAATTTGTCTTTGTAATTGGGTATCTTAACTACTGATTTTATTTGACTGGAGACTTCACATTTTAGTTATGGAATATGACTTGGGCTGTCCCCAGTTCAAATTCTTTTCTGTAAAGAAATAAGGTAAAACTGGTACTATAGTAGGTGCCTTTGTATACTTGATCAATTTTAACACTTAACATTATAAAAAGCTATTAAAAGTAGCTTTACCACTCAAATTTAAAATGTTTCTGAAAATGCTTTGCCAATGGTTTACATTTAGAAAAAGTTTATAGCAAACCAAAAGCAGATTGAAAATTACTTCCTGTAAGCTTTCAGCCTCTCTATGTTAAAGCTTTGTAACTCTAGAGACAGATAGCTTTTTGGCCAAAATGCTAGTAATGCGGTTTTTAATGAGCTTGGGATGCTGGTGATGTTTCTTCAACTTTACAGGTAACCCCCCCACACTCTCTTTGATTTAAGAACAAGCCCTGGGTTGGCTGGGTTAAGTATAGCCCCTGAAGTTGCCAAGCCAGGCATGGCTGTCAGCTGTGTGGCCCAGAGTCACTGCAGTCCAGAGCACCGAGGTGTGTTGAGAAGATGCCCATTGGTTTCCCTGGAGGCTGCAGGCCAGGCCAGTGTCTGAGATGAGGCAAAGGAGCCATCCTGGGAATGGGACCCACATCTGCAGTGGGACACAGGGTAGGTCTGTGAAGTTACCAGTGATAGCAATACCAATAATAGCAATATCAATGAACAAACCCCTCTTTGGTGCAAGGTGCTTTATTGTATCTCAGTCCAAGGATATGCCTGAAGCAAAGTCATCTCTCCTGTATTCCCCTTTGTGCTGCAGCAGGCATTGCTGCTGAGGGTTAGGGCGTGGAAACTTCCTTGTAACTTGTCTGTTTGTCCCGGATTACTCCTTACTACTTCCCAGGTGCATATCTGAATTGCTGCCAGCTTCTGGGGCTTTAGTAAACTCTCCTGATGAGCTCAAACTCTGCAGTTTGGAGAAGGTAGGATTTGTGGAAAACCTGTTGACATGTCACTGTCCCTCAGGAGAAGTTCATGCTTACGGTTCTGTAATTATGTGTGGATGTACTGCTCTCCAGCACAGTTACTGGCAAAAAAAGGAAGGTTGGGTTTTTTTTTACTGTGCTTTTTTAGTGCCTTAATGTGAAATGCTTACTACATTGTAAACTAGAAAGTAAAAACAAAATAAACTGGAATAAAATGCAGGATTGTAAAATTGTATCTTATAACTTATTAAATAGAAATGTTTGCTTCATTAAAATGTGCATGTTAAAAACAACATCGGATTCTTTTCATATGTAGTCAGTAAAGTTCAGACTGAAAGTACACCACACAGCAGCTTCAGGCAGACCAAATAGCCTATGGGCTGTGCAGGTAGCCATGAAAATTTGGGCAGAACCTCAACACCATTAACTTTTTTCCCCTGAACCTTTTTTTTTCCCCAACAACAAAATGGTAGAAGTTTAAGCCATAGTTCAGGGTGCAGTGGGCACAGTGTGGCTGGAGCATTACACAGCTGTGCTGGTTTGCCCCTGTGCAGACCCCAGCACGGGGCAGTGCTGAGTCCCTGGAGCTGCTGTCTGGGCTGTAATTCCCTGGGATCCCTGGGGTTGTTTGCAGAAGGTGTCTCCCTGCACCTGGAGCCAGCACCTCCAGGCACAGCCATGGAAACCAGCAGATGTTTTCCCAAACACTCTCCTGCTGAAAGCCCCCGTGAAACCTGAGATGCAGTGGCTGCCAAGGACTTTCCTGCCCCAGCTTTATCAGATTATTTTCTTTTTATAGTTAACTCATTAGCCTTGTGGTAGGTGTGTCAGCGTGAGCCTCCTATTCAGTGTTTTTAAGCAAAACAAGCCTGGATACAGCTGTCGGTGTGAGTAAACCTTGAGAGCATCTCACCTGCATAACTCTGTCCCAGTCCACCCTGTGCTTGCCTGGCCTTCTCTTGCCTGTTGCCCCTTGTCTTGGTTTAATGACACTGGCTGAAATTAGCAGGAGTTGTCTGTGAGGCTGCTGGACCCTGGTTTCTACCATTCCTGGGGTTACCTCCAGTAACAGCTGAGCTCTTCAAGTGCCCAACTCTGCCTGGCCTGGGCACTGACAGCTGTGGAGTGGCCACAAAAATGACCTTGCTAAGGACAGCAAGCACCCAGTGGTGGTGATGAGAAGAGCTTCTTGGCAGGGTTGATTTTTGGACAACAACATTCAGCTACCTCCAGCGGATCTGCCAGCTGAGGACTGACTGTGTTGGGCACAGATCCGTGCTTTGGGGGACATTCTGCTCTGGTTTTGCCACCCTGACAAGGGTTTCTAAGTGCAGTGACTACCCTTAGCAGGCTGGGTTGTTGTGTTACTGGTGTCCCAGTGCCTCCTGCTGGGCAGACTTGCAATGGTACAAGATGCACTTTCTTTAGGATAGGAAGAGGACTAGCATCAGTTTTTTGCCTTTAGGTGTGGAAGTGCTTTTCTGTCAATTTGGTTGACCTCAAGTTCTTCTTTTTACTTCGTTGTTTATATTTCCTTCTTTGTTTATAGTCTCTCTCCTTGGTGGTTTGCAGTAGGATTTGGCCACTCAGTACCTGTGAGTCCCACTTGGAACTTCATCCTTCCTTAACTGGCCTGAGCTGTCCTGTGAGCACAGCACTAGATCTGGCAGTGTCCTGGTGGCCAACATGAGCTTTTCCTGCTGCTGGCAGTGACCCAGGGCAGGGCACTGCCACATGGGAACACATGCTGCACCCATGGCACATCTGGGAGGCTCACTGGGTATTCTGGTGGGTGCTGGAAGGTAAGTCCCTGCAGCACAGCAGTTGCCATGGGATGGTAACTCCAGAGCATTCCAGCCCCTGCCTGTGCTGGTGGGATGCGTTTGTACATCTCAGTGGCCAAAGAGAAGGGGTCTTTGGAGGTGATGTCCTGGAGCTCCTCACAACCCATACACTCAGCCTGTCCTTTTCATCCTGCAGCTCAAGTCTGCCCTGTAGCCAACCCTGAGCTGAGCTGTGCTTGTTCCTGCCATACCTTGGGATCTCTCTGTTGCCCACTGGCCTTCTCCTTTGCTTTGGGGAGCTGTTGGAGTTCCCTCTTCAGACGCATCTGGCTGTCCATGACCTTGGCTCTGTTTCTGATGTCCATCTCTGCAGCCAGCATGGCAATACCTCATATACTGGGGTGTTGCATGCAAAACTGATAATTGAATTTTGCCTTGTGCAGCTGTGAGTATCTCTAATAAATGGAATATGTGCATTTAAATGATGTTGATAACTTTAACTTTTAAATATTTAATATTATTTAAATGATTTAAAACATTCTATTTATTTAATGATGTAAATTATTTAATCTTTAAATCTTTATATAATTCTTGAATCATTATACATATGTGTATGTGTGTGTATATATATATATATATATATGTATATATATGTAATGTGTAAAGGTGTTCTAGTATACTTAATTTTTTTGGTCCATGTTGCTGCAGTGGTCAGTCTCCAGGCCTGGGCCTGTACAGAGCACTTTGTGTGTCCAAGCTGGATCTCCCTTCACCCCCCAAAAGCCCTGACCTGCTCTGACATCAGCTGGGTGCATGGACAATGTGGGTGCTAGGGCTGTTGCTTAGCAGGGCTCTGGGTTTGGTAAGATCTAATTGTCTGTTGAAATTGAGATTGTGACATTTCTAATCCAGAAACTTTTTTTTTTCCTCTACTCACTTTTAGCTTCTGTATTTATTTGTTTTAAATTTATTTGATTATTTTTTCCTAACTAATTTTTTACTCCACATTGAAATGTACTTGCAGTGCAGACAATGCACTTTTTTCACCTGAAAAAAAGGGAACTATGTATAAATCACATGGAATAGCCTATCCAAAGTGATTACAGACATTGCTTGACAGAAACTGGGAAGGAGTTGCATGAAACTTAATTCAGGGAATGGCACAATGCAGTGTTTTTATTTGTTTGAGGAAAGACTTTCCAAACCATTTGTTATTATGACAGCTGGCTGTGCCATGCTCTCCCATGAGCCAAATGAAACTGGTTGCCTGGTTGTCCTCTGCCAGGTCAGGGACAGCTCTGGCACACAAGGAATGGGGCCTTGCAAAGCTGCTGGCAGCATCCCCAGGTGTTTATCTGTGCTTTGTGCCAGCTGCCTTGGAGGATCTTCTTTTTCTTACCTTTTCTCCTTATTTATTGAATCTCCTGTCCACATCCAGAGCAGCAGAAAGGAGTATCTGGAATTTTGCTGCTGACAGCAGAACATGCACTGGAGCACCCAGCCTTGCTGGGACTAAACCCACTGGGTACCTGAACATTTCAGCATCAAACTCCTCTAAACAAATGTTTATTTTAAAAGTAGTTTTATCTTGTGTTACAGTAACAGAGATATTCCCATCTCAGGTGCCATATCTTCACAGCTCCATCCGAGCTGGAAAAGCAGCAGGGAGAGCTGCAGCATTTTTTTCCTCCACAGCCTTCAGGAATGGTTGAAATTCTCAGGTCCCTTTCACTGAAGGTTATCAAAACAGCCCTGCTGCCAGGCCCCCCCTCTTGTGTGGGGCTGCTTCCCCAGGGCCTCCTGAGAAAAGGCTTTTAAATGGCTTTTCAGAATTTCTCAGACTTTCAGAGTTAATTTTCATAGTTGTGAATTTATATTGCATGCTTAGAAGAAATATTGTCACTAAATCAGGCTGGATTTATAGCTCCTGTCTCTGTTAATTTGACTGAGATTTAAAGCACATTTTTTAAATGACATGAATGAAAGGCTAGTATATATGATTTTTAAAAAAAAAATTAATAGGAAAATATGATCTAGCAGTACCTAGAGGTATGTTTGACAGCTCTTTCCTGTGCTGAGCTCCCTTTCTGTAAGACCTTGGTACTGCAAATATTTACATCCCTGTTGAGTTGGAAGGCTGAGTCCTTTGGGCCCCATGGAGGAGCTGGCCTTGCCAGGGTGGATATTTCCTTCTGACAGTGATGTCCAGCTAGGGTGTTTTGTTTGGGGGGTGGGATTTTGCATCTGGCTTCCCCAAGAATGGCTGGGGTCAGGTTCTCCTCCCAACAGAGAGGCACAGAAGGCATTCATATCTCAATGCCAGCATTTGCAGAGCTTTTCAGGGAAGGTTTTTTGTTACTTTGCCAATATGGAAATTAATTCTTATAAATCTGTCTTCTCTCTACCAGAAAATTGCCCCTGCAAACAGTGACAGCTGAGACTCTATATTTAAAATTACACACAAAGTATTTAATCTTGTTTTTCACTCTGGCTGGAAAACCAGCCTGCAGAGAAAGGGCACTTGTGGTTTTATACCAGGTGAGAGTGCAGAGGTTGTGTCCCTGAACTGGCAGGATGATGGAGAGGAATGTGAGCTAAATTCAGCTCAGGGAGGTCAAGGTTGGATATAAGGAAAAGTTTTTTCACACAGAGGGTGGATGAGCACAGGAAAAGGCTCCCCAGGCAAGTGGTCATGGCCCCAAGCCTGTCAAGAGTTCCCAAACCTTTGGACAATATTCTCAGGCACATGATGTGAATTTTGGGGTTGTTGTGTGCAGGGTCAGGAGTTGGATTCAATGACTTCTGTGGGTCCCTTTCAACTCGGTGTCGCTATCAAACACGAAAGAACCAGACGCACACCACTGCTCCAAGGTGAAGAACAAAAGAGGAGGTTTATTTTCTGACTCCAACATTTATAGTTTTCCAAAAGTGACAGTGGATTGGAGGGTGACAGTGCCACCTCTCCAAAGCCACTGGGCAAACCAACAGTCCATCAAGTCTCTCCTCCTCCATAAAGGAATGCAAAACAATGTGTTATCTCCAGACAGTGTGTGATAAAGTTCTCCACAAGGAGGTAAACAGCAGAAGGCTTAGAAAATCCTAGAAAATAAGGGTGACACTCGGGATATTCTGTGATTCTGTGGTTGCAGAAAGAGCCTCTGATCCAAATCGATTGCAGTTTCTCCTGGCACTGGAAAAGGGATTGGTGACAAACCACCAAAGAGGAGAATCGCAGTCCCTAGGAGACATCCCAAGGGTTGGACCGGCAGGAAAGGCTGTGGTCACTGCTGGCCCCAGCCAGCTGCCCTTGTGCTCCTGCTGTAGGTATGGCAGGGACACCAAGGGGCCCCAGGGGTGGATGTGCCCTGTAACCAGCCAGCACCTGGTCCTGGGAGCTGCTGCCGCCTCGTGAGGCTCATCTCAGCACATTTCCTGGTTAAATAACTGTGGGCAGTTCATAGCCAGACCTCAAGCCAGCAAAGTGCTCCCTTCTCATTGCAAAACTCCTGTAGAAACGCGGTGGGCCCAGGGACTCCTTGGGGTCAGCCACGGGCTCTCTGCAGTGAATGGAGCCGTCTGTGTGGAGATCATGGGGTGGTGCAGATCCATGAGGAGGGTGAAATTCCCTTTCTGCTGGCCGTGCTGAGGGTCTGGGTGTGAATTCCCGGAATCCCCGGCCGGCAGGGCCGTCCAGCGGTGCCACCAGAGGGGGCCCGATGGTGTCCGTGTGTGCCCGGCTCCGCTCTCAGGGGCCCTGGGCACGGGAACCGCCCTACTCTGGGCAGGGAGCTGGGGGGAGCTTGCAGGGGCTTTTCACCATCCGTAGGTGGAGGGCGAAAAGTGGTTTTTAAAATCGTTTTTCAGACGCAGGAGAAAGGTGAGTGCTGCCCTCACCACCTCCTCCCCATCTCCCAGGCTTGCTTGGCAGAGAAAAGCCCCGGCAGGAGCAGAGAGCTCTGGGCTGCAGGGGGCTGAGAGAGGCTCCCCTAGAGAGCCACAGGAGCACTCGAGCCCCAGGAAGCCCCTGCTCCACTCCAGCTCCTATTCTGTGGCAAATGCTTGGTCAGAGAGTGCCCAGCCCCAGCCTGGGGCACGAGTGCTCCTCACAATCCCTGCAGAGGCTGAGGGAGCCTGGAACGGCCGAGCTGGGACCAGCTGCTGCTATCACACTGGGAGGCTCTTTGATTTTACTGTCAGTGCCAGCAGCCCTGCTGTGTGACAGCACAACACAGCCCTTGTGGGGGCTGCAGCTCAGTTGTTTGCTGCACATGATGTGGCCAAACATCTGTACATGTGTACACCTGGTCTGGGACACAAGTTTTATGAGGAGTAGCTGGGGGAGGTGGGGTTGTTTAGCCTAGAGACAAGGAGGCTCAGGAGGGACCTTATCACTCTACAGCACCTGACAGGAGAGTGTAGCCAGGTGGGGAATGGATGAGGAAACAGCCTCAAGATGCGCCAGGAGAAGTTTAGATTGAGTATTAGGTACAGACCCTGAAAGAAGAGTCCAGGTGGGGCCCTGTGGGGCTCTGTACCAGCTCTCCTGTGTCCCCATTGCTGCCAGTAGCTCAGAAGAGGCAAAAGGAGCTAGGCAGAGCCTGGCTCTGGGCCCTGACCCTATGGGCAGGCACAGAGGTGTGGGTTAGTGGGGAGCAGTGCCAAGGCAGGGGGGCATCATGAACCCTCTTCAGGCGAAGGTGCAGATGGATAAGACTGTCCAGCAGAGATGATTGAGGCTGTAGAGAAGAGGCAGTCCCGCTTTGGTCTGCTGCTGTGGGCTCCTGAGGGTTTTCCTGCTAAGAGACTTACACCCCCAGGGCAGTAAAAACCTTCCTTGCGTGGGTTTCTGTGGGGTGAGGAACAGAGAGACCTTCTGTAGGCTGGGCAGGGGTCTCTCTCCAGGGCAGGGGGAAGTGAGGATGCCTCCAGTACCATGCATTGGAGAAGGGCTTCCCAAGGACCCCAGCCTGAGGGATTTGGGGTCTTAGCACTTTTTGTTCAGCTGAACCCCCTCTGCTCTGTGCTCTCTGTGAACAGGGCTGCTGGGGAGGAAACAGTTTTCCCCTTCTGAAGAGCCTCTTTGTTCCTCTCCCAGCCGTGATCTGAGGTCTGTCTTGCATGAGACAAAGTCTCTCCAGGAATTTTGGATTCCCAGTGAAAAACTTCTGTTTGATCATAAATAAAGCTCAAGAAGCCTTATTCATCAAAAAGAGAAACTTTGTTCTGGCTGCAGAATATATTGAGGTTCCTGCAGGCTGGAACAACTTAAATCCCCTTTGCAGTTGGGACAGCTGGGTAATGATCCCCGGGGAGGGGGAAATCTAGAGACAACATGAACTGTTAAATATTTTAGGATGTAATTATAATATTGTCTAATGAATATCTAGAGAGACAGACTGTGCTGACAGTAGGAGTTTGGGACACCTCCCAGCCTCTATCAAATGTACAGTGTGAGTGCAGATGCCCTCTGCTGTGAATCCCACAGAACTGTGTCCCAGCTCTCCATGGAGGAGCATCATCTTGCATTAAGATGTCTCTCTGTTGGTCAGAAGCTCAGCATCTCTGCAAGATGAACCTTTCTTCTCCCCTGAGGTTTGAGTGCTGAGCAGAATTCCATTTGGAGTGGGGTGTCCCTTGAGTCAGTGCTGCTGTGGCTGCGTCCTCTCCCAGTTTCTTGTGCATCCCCAGCCAGCTGACTGGTGGGGTGAGAGGCAGAAAATGCCTTGACTCTGTGTAAGTGCTGCACAGCACCAACACAAACATCCTTGTGTTATCAGCATGGTTTTCAGCACAAACCCCAGACACAGCTCCATGCAACTGCCGTGAAGAAAATTCCCTCTATCCCAGCCAAACCCAGCACACTGCTCTGGACCAAGAGCCACTGCTTTCACTCCCCAGGCTGCTCTCTGGCCACGTCCCTTATTCCCAAGTGCTGGATAAAGGGCTATACCAAATATTGCAAGTAAGGACAAAGATTTCCAGTAAAACTTAGGATTAATTGTATATTTTTCATGACTGAATGTGTCCATTATTGCTTTTCTGGAGGGTGATTTCTTTCTTTGTGTGCTATTCCTTTCTGAAAGCCAGGAGACAGATAGAAGCAAGATGTGAGGCCAGAGACTCAGACTGATTTCAGCCTTCACATGAACCATCACTGATATCAGCCAAACAGTGGCATCTCCATAAAAATCCCAGTGTAAATATTTGTTCTAAATCAGGCTTTTTCCTTTGTGTTGTGTGAGGGAGCATATGAAATGCTGTATCATTTCAAGTTTAATTGCTACTAAAAGTTGGAGGATTTGTTGCCCTGAACACAACCTCCTGGGATAATTTTCTCTTAATTTAGTTTCTTTCCTCAAATTCTTCTCCCTGAACAGTGGGTTTCACAAAGGCCAAGCTGTTTTCCTCCCCACAAAGCCTCTCTCATTCACCTGCCCTCCCCGCCCCTTCAGCAGGCAACCTGGGTGCATTGAGAAAGGGAAATGAATATTTGTCTCTACTAACAGTTGGATTATTCCCACTCCCCAGATGCCATCTGTGTGACAGGGTTTGGTTTGCATTAAATACTGCCTGTGGGCTGAGCTAGGAAAACAGATTGCTGTACCATTACATTAAATAATCTTCATTAAAGTCTGGTTCATCAGAGGACTTTGGGCTGCCATGGAGATTTTTTTTTTTTGGAGGGGGGATGCAGTTAATTTCCATGTCAGGATGCTGAAATCAGATTTTGATGTGAATTTTATGACACTATTGGCAGCAGAGTCACCTGAGATCCCTAGGGCATCTCACCTGAGGTCTGCAGGTGCGCAGGGGTGAGAACCATCAGCTTCCAGCTGCCTGAGCTGGGGCAGTGCAGAAAGGGGGTTCTTACTGCCTGTCCCTCTGTCCCTTATGTCTTTCCCAAATCCCTGGATGCTGTGACCAATTTAAACCCCTCACTGAGAAACACTCTAAATTCAGCAATATTCTACATTGCAAACCATCAGGTACAACCTCATGTCCACTGGTTGCAGCTCTGAAGCATAAACACACACACAAAGACACAGACACATGATGCAAAAAGGTCCTTTTTAGTCCTTCTGCCCCTGCAGAGGAATGACAGAGCTCCAGAGCCCATGGGAACATGTGGAGCTCCTGCCCTTCAGGTGTGGCAGGTAAAGCACACAGAAATATTTTAGCCCTGCAGTAGCTCCTTACATTTGTGACCAGTACAGTAAGTACAGTGTGCTGCTTCTAGCTGATTCATTTCTATATACAATGAAGAAAAAACAGCATGAAGGCCTTATTTGCCTTCTCACTCAAAATATTTGAACTTTAACCAAATATTTAGGTTTTTTTAACCTGCTAGATATTGCACGTGCTGTGAGCATTTCTATACCAGACTTCTACAAGATCTCTTGGGATCTGTGTATCTCTGTGCCAGGAAGGAGGGCTTGGCATGCTCATGATCTTGATGAGCGGCTCTTCTTTGGTCTCCTCTTCCTTGAAAACTTGGATCTCAGCCAGTTGAAGAATCCTCCTTTTGCTTTTAACTCAAATTCTACTGGGAAATGGTCACTCACTCCCAGTGCCTGCAAGACAACACACAGAGGGTTGGGAGCTCTGTCCAGCCCTGCCTGGATGTGCAGTGCTTGGATGTGGGGAGGTGGCACGGTGGGCATTGCACCAGTTTGGGACTGAGGGTCACAGTGCCATGGTCTTACAGCCAGGCCTGTGTTCAGCACTGCCTGGACACTGCTGGCTCTGTGCTCCTGTGTTAGCCCTTCCCTGCTGCTGCAGGGGCTCTGCTCTGCCTACCTGCTCCTCGCTCATCTGAAACTCCTCCTGGAAATCAAAGATGTTGGCAGAGTGTGGCAGCACAGCCTGGATGAGCTTCTGTCCACTGACCACAATCCTGCAAGGGACAAGGGAAGGGGGTGCTGTGATGGGGTGCCTGACCCATGGCAGCCACAGTGCACTGAGCTGGTGGCCAGAGAGGTGGCTCTGATGAAGTCACAGCTGTGTGTGATTTGTCCTTACCCATGGACTGCCCACCCAGAGACATCAGCTCCTTTAGGTGCCTCCTTGGCAGCAAGGCACATAAATATCTTGGTGTGTACTGGCCTTGGAAGCCAGCATTAAATGACTTCTGCCTAAACCCACCCAACAATGCTGCAAATTTCACAGCCTTGCTTTGGATGCAAAAATCACAGGACAACAACTGGAGTATCAGTGAAGACCTGCTCAGACCCAGAAACTCATCCTTCAAGAGGACTCTGGGCTCCAATAGCAGATGTATTCTTGACCCTGCCGAGGGAACTGCAGTGGCAGCAGGATTGCCACATGTCCAGGGCAAGGTGAGGTGTCCCCTGTCCAAGCAGAACTTTGTTGTGCATTTGTCAATCCAAATTACAAACGTAGAGCAAAAGCCATGGTGCAAAGCTGGAGAAGGCAGCAGCACCTCCTGCCAGGTGTCTGCAGGGCTCCCTGCAGATGAGAAGTGCTGCTGGCTGTCCTGTCATCTGTCCCCCCCTGAGCCACAGCAGTGGCTGGTTCTGTGTAAATCCTGCCCAGCCAGGTCTGCACAGGGCTATGTGCTCCTGACTAGAAGCATTTGGATCACATTTCCCCTGGACGCTGTTTTGTCTTTGATGGCCTCATGAACATTTGTTTCCTCTGTTGGTCACTGACACCTCTTGATACAATTTTTCTCTCAGAGAGTCCTAGCCAGTGGGTGGTTTGGCAGTGAGCCCTTTACCTGTCATATGGGCACCTGGTGCTGTTCTTCACGGTTGTGTCATTCTTGTCACCAATTAGCCAGAGGAATTCGGAGTAAGTCCTCAGACGGATGTTCTTCCACTGCTTTTGGGGAACATAGCTGCACCCAGCATTGAAGTCCCCCATGAAGATGAAGTTCTGGAAGGCAGGAGGGTTTCTAAATGTAATCATTAGGACAGCTTTTCAAAAGAAGACCAGTGAGGATTTTTAGGGTCCATGGATGCCGTGGGGTTTCTCCTTTCTGCTGGGCACATCAGGGCATGCTGATAATAGTTTTAGTAGGTGGTCAAGTTTACAGTATAAAATGTGGAGAATTCAATGAAAATACACCAAAGTGATATTTAAAACCTGAGGCACATTGTCAATTGGTTTGAGGTTTTCAGCTCTGAAGAGTGAATAACGTGGCCAGTGACTCAGTAGCAAAGCCCAGTTAGTGACACAGATGTGGCAACCAACCTCAGTTTTCCAGCGCTGTTTGACATCTAAATACACATCATAGAGCTCATCAATCTCCCTCACTGCTGTGTCTGGTGTGGTGTGCAGAGGGATAATGGCAAACTCACTGACAGCTTCAAAACAAGGCAGAGGAACAAGAAAAATATAATGGTTAAACAGAGAATGAGTCACAAAGAAACAGAGACTGACTTGTAAGCAAGGGGATTTTTCTGAGGGAGAAACAGCTTCTGCTCTGACTGTAGGCCAGGGTGATCTCTGTGGTTGCACAGTGACCCCCTCCAGGCACTCAGCTGGGCCTGAGGAGCTGTGGCAGTGCAGGCAAATTCTGACCTGGCACACACACAGGAACTGCTCCCAGGCTATGCCAGCAGCACAGAATGCATCCACCAACCCACTGCCCATGGCAGCAGCAGAGGCTTTCCCAGCAGGGCATGAGCAGGGCTGTGGGATTTCCCAGAGGCAGCAGCTCTGAAGGGAAAAGGCTGCTCTCGGAAGGAAAAGCAGAGTGGGGTCTGGATGCAGCTCTGGAGCCTGCCCTCTGACGTGGTCCAGCCAGGGCTGCTGTGCTGGCTCACAGTGGAACAGTGACATCTTTCTGAAACACCTCACCAGTTTTGGGAGACTGCAACCAGATGATGAAGGGCTCCCTGGAGAAGACATCCTCATCCCCAGGCTGGGTGTCAGGGTACTGGTAGGTTTGTTTCACTGACAGCTGGTCTTGCCTGCAGCAGAATGAACAGGACAGGGGATGTCACACCCGTGGCTCACTGAGATGTGTCCAACACTGACTCCATGCTGGGCTGGATACAGACACACAGGTGTCTGTGCTGGGATGATCCCCACGTCCTGCACAGTCCAGCCCAGCCCACCTGCACAGCCTGCACCTCTCTGGCTCCCTCACAGCAAAGCCACGACCATGTCCAGCCCATCTCCAGGGGCTGTGCCCCGGAGAGCAGGGGAGGGGCTGGCTTGTTGGCAAAGGGGGCTCACCCACCTGTAGATGAAGGCATACTGCTCCTTGTAGCTGTTCCTTCCCAGCCTCTTGCTGGCCACGCACCTGTACTCCTCCTTTGGCCCCTTCAGCTGACTGGAAGGAAAGGGATGTTCCTGAGTTTATTTCTGCATTCACAGGGGGCTGAGAGTGAGATAATTTTGCCTCTGCCCAGGGGTTTGGGCATTGCCTACCTGACCTCAGAGGCAGGTGGGTACAGACACTAAACCCTTCTCAGGAGCTGGACCCCTGCTCAAACCTTTGCTCTTCACTCCACCCTCTCCCTGCTCATTGCAGCCTCTGTCTCTCCTTCAGCTGGCTATCATGTCCATCCAGCTGAACGCTGCTATTCCCTCTGGATGTCTGGATTGTGCAGGCAAGCAATCCCTAATCTAAAGCAGTTCCGAGTCCTGCAGGAAGGTGGCTGTCCTGCTGCAGCCTGATGCCAGCCCGGTGAGGGCACTTCCCCTCATTCTTTTTCTCCTTCGGGAACTTCTCTGTAGCAAATTGAATTTAACTTTGTTATACTGATTTAAAAATGTGTTCTACAGTGGTCTGGAACTGCCTTTGCTCCTGTCCCTCAGCAAGACTGCCAGAGTCTGGCTCCTCCTTGACACTCCTAAGCCCACATCCTTAGATTTTGCCCCAGGGAAGTGGCACCGAGCAGAGCACGGGCTCTTGCCAAGCAGCTTCCCCAATATTTGTCCATTTGCTCATGGCCACCCTACCTGGAGAGCTTCTCCACCAGGAGGGGACAAACACGGTTCTTGCTGTCCTTTATTTCCATCAGCAGCATGATGTCACAGCGGGAAACGATCTGCAGGGGGAAGGAGCAGGGGGAAGTTTGCACACGCCTGGTTTTAGAGGATTTGGAAGGGTTAGGAAGAAGTGGTTACAGTGGTTCCATGGGGGAAGTCCTTTGAGAAAGAAGTGCCATGCAGCCCGGGGTCGTGGGAGGGGAGCAGGGCTGGAACGAAGCTTTTCTGCTTTCATTGCTGCTGCACGGCCCAGCAGGAACTGGGAGAGGGAACCCGGCAGCAGAAGAGTTTCAGATTTAGTGAAAAACTTCGGCACCTGACCCTGAAGAGGAAGCGTGGAGGGGAAGGGGCAGCAAAAGCTGCTCCCTGAGCCTAATTCCAGCATCATCACCAGGGTTGGGCTGCTGCCTCTGCCCTGCCCCACTCCTTCCCCAAGGCAGCACCCACCTGTCTCAGGCTGCTGCAGATTCCTCTGGAGCAGTCCCTGGAGCCCAAAGAAACACCCTGTCTGAAAATGGGGTCCTGACACCAGGGGACTGCACACCTCAGGGGCACTGAAGGCTCAGCTCCCACAGCCACTGTTGGGGTTCCCTGTGGGAAAGCCCAGCTCACCCAAAGCCCAGCATTCTCAGGGACTTCCCTCTGCCCCAGTTTCATTGTACTTCAAACCTTGTGGGGGATTTTTGTCAGGGAAAAAGCCCCTCTTTGCCCCCTGAAACTTACCCACAATTATCTAAGTGACCCCAAAATTTAGTGTGTGTGTATATATATATATATATATATATATATATATATATGTATATAGTATATGTTGCCCACAGTGATGACAGCATAGGAAGAGCGGTCTGGGACTGCAAAGCCAAGCAAACCACTCTGCCAGTCTGCAATGAAAGGAACACAGCCCAACAGTATGGTGCCACTCCTCCTTGGTGCCATTCTGCACACACAGCCCCTCACTAGTGCCAAGCCCCTTGTCCTCCTTCACTGTGGCATCTTGGAGGGCATTGGCAAAGCTACAAGTCTTAAAGGTGGTTCTTTTTAAAACCAGAGTTATCTTCAGCTTTTGCAGAGGCAGCCTGATGGTGAGGGTTCGCTTACAGAAATTGGTTTTTCAAATTTCTACCAGACTCTAATTTGACAGGTACTATTTGCTGTCCTGAGAATAAGTTTAATTAGACAGGAATGTTTGAGAATAATTAGCACATAAAGAAGGTAAATAATGTATCACAAAACAAAGCTTTGCGGATTCAAAGTGAAAATTATTTTTACTGTGCAATGAGGTTTTCCTCCTTTTGTAACTCAATTTCCAAAGGAAACAGCAAATATTTTTTCTGTTATATTCCCATGAAGGCTAAAATAACAACATACATTCTGTTCACCCACAGGCTGGTTTTCACTTTAGGAGTACGATATTTTTTAAATAATTAGCTCCTTTTTTTTGCTAGTTATTTAACTGTGAAAGAAAACAAAGTGCAAGACTGTGCATCTAAGAAATGCTAGAAAGCTCAGTGTCTGCCTCATCCAGGCAAACCAACGTACCTTTACCACAGCATCGATGACTTCAGGTCTGGCTATTTTAGTTTCTCCAAAAGACCTCACATTGAAGGAGCAGATTTTTAGGCTCAGAGATGGGTTGAAATAGAAGAGTGAAAATAAGAAGAAGAGCAGCATCTTCATGGACCTGGGCAAAGTGAGCCGCTGCGAGCGTGCCTATAAATGTGTGTGTGTTTGTGCACCCGTCCCTCTGTGGCTGGCTGGGGTCAAACCCAGCAGCCAGCTGTGTCAGTCAGGAACAGGAATCACCATTTCCTCCTTTCCCTCGCTTCCATCTCCCACCACAAAGCAGCATGGAGACTTTGAACTTCTCCCTGAGGGGAAACCAGGCTCTTCTGAGCCAGCCTCTGAATCCTGGCAGAGCAACAGCTCCAGCAGAACCTACTGTCCCTCCCCACAGCGAGACACCAGCTGTGAGATTCTTGCCATGACTGGGACCACTCTGGACTGTGCTGGACCAGGACCAGGCTCCCTGGGCCATTCCAGGACAGCAGTCAAGACCAGGAGATGGTTGGGGTGGATGGTGAAAGGGTCTGGGAAGCAGCAGGGGGAAGACTGGGATTTCTGGAGGGCACCAGAAGCCCATTGGAAGGGACTGCCAGGCAGCCATGGTAAGATACATGATACCCCAGCACTGCCCCTCAAACTGCTGGCCAAGGGTCCCCAGCACAGGGGTCTGGCTGGTGCTGTGTGCTGGCAGGGGACACAGGAGTTTGGCTAAAACAACACCTGAGTGAGGATGCTGCAGGTGGGATGGCTTGGTCCCCTGGGGTGGCTTTTGCAGGGAAGTCACCCCCCTACCCTCTGAATCCTCCACGTCATGCCAGCCCTCAGCCAGAGACACATTTGTTGGCCCTCAATCAAGTTATAAAGGCAGGAGGTGTAACAAGAGCTCAAGCTAAATGACAGCTTTAAGTGTATTGAATTTTTCTCTCTGTGCTTACAGGATGCTTTCATGTTCTCCTTCCTTTCTCTAGGAACACCCAGCCTGCCTGCTACCTGCTGCCCGAGCAGGTCTAGAGCCAGAGGCACCAGGACATGGCTGCCAGCACTGAACCAGCTGCACAGGCTCAGGTGCAGACAGCACAAAGCACAGCACATGGAAGGGCTCCCAAAGACATGGCACAGCTGAGAGCAGTGGGATCTAGGCTTGCTGGGGAGGCAAGTTCTGCAGGGAATGTGCTGCAGGCCTTGAGCAGGCACCACCAATCCCTTTTGGCATTACTGGAATTTGGAGCACTGGGTGCCAGCAGGAGAAGGGTCACCTCATTACTGCAGTGATTGCCAGCCAACAGAGCTACCTGGGGAGTGGGCAGGCCATCCTCCAAAACAACAGGGAGTAGGTGGTGCTTCCTCTACCCTGGGTCTCCAATGAGCTGTCCCCTGGCAGCACAGGCTCTTGAAGAAACTAATAAAGAGAGAGGGGAGGGAAAGTGACAGCCTTGGAAGGGTGTAAATCTCCAGCTTAACCTTGCTAAAAGCTCAGCCTGAGCCAAGTGCTTGCGACAGCAGCTGCAGCTTCAGGGTCAGAGTCATCAAAACCCAGAGCTCTCCCCAAAATCACGCTTGTTTTGGCTACCCTGGCATCAAAGAGCAAGTGGTTTTTGTGGTGCCCATGAAGGCTTTGACCCTGAACCATGGCTGTCAGTGCTGTGTTTATCTCCAGGGCTCCTGGCATATCAGTTACCTCTCTCTCCTCCACCCCAGGCATTATCAGGGGGACAAACAGCAGCCAGTCGACCTGAGGGGGGTGACACAGAGAGCTCGTGTTCCTTTCTGCAGCACTTTACTCCCTGTTTACTGCCCTTTCTGTGCATGTCCTCTTTGCTCCTTATCAGATCATAAAACATCTTTGATGAGGGTGCATGAACACTGACAGTTCAGGGCTGCCCTGCTCTTGCACAAGAAGCTGCTGGTGAAGCCAGCACAGGCTGGGGTTCTTGTCCCCACTTGGAATGATGGCAGGTGAGGGAACCCTCTCCAGAAGAGCAGCACCTGTGGAACATTCATCAGTAAAGCCCCTCCTCAGCCTCTCCCCGATCCCAGGGGACTGGGGGCAGCTCAGGAGGCTGAGGGTAGGGCAGGAGCCAATTTGGGCAGGAGCTCCCAGCAGTGAGTAGGTGCTGCCCAGGGCCCCTTGGAGCCTGTCCTGGGTGCATGGGGGCTGTGGCTGGTGTGTCACTCCCCCTGGAGCAGCAGCTCAGCCCTCCCTCTTCTTCCCACTGCCCAGAGGCTGCTGTGGGATGGATGGGATGAGTCCCTGTATCACGTGCTTGTTTTGGGTCCCCACGGGACAGGGGGATGTGAGGGTCCTGCAGCCATGAGGGAGTTTCTCCTCTCCCCTCAGGCACAGCTTCTTCCTTTTGGCTGCCTCTAGGGAACACAGAGAACTGTTTTTGTTGGCAGAGATGGACTGAGAGGATCTCTGAGGTTTCCTGTGCCTCCCTGGGAGGGCTGGAGGGAGACACTGCGGGGTGAGCCCACATCCCCTTCTGCTCTGCAGAGGAAGCCTGCTCTGGGCTGGGAGGGCAGCGATGACTCACAGGATGCTCCATGAGGGGGAGCACCCATGGGGTGCTGGGGCTTGGCTGAAGCTTCATTTCTCCCCTGTAGGAAGGATGTGGTGGCTGTGTGCTGCTCAGGGCTTTGGCACTGCTGGGGACACCAGTGCTGCTGTGCCCTTTCAACCTCGGGTGCCAGGAGTGGCCTGGTCTGTCTGAGCCCCAGCCTGTCGGGGTGTCCCTGCTGCCCCATGTGACACCCCCTTAGCCTGTTCCCCCAAAGAGCAGATTGGCTCCAGGGACCCAGGGCCAGCATGGGCAGAGGGTGTTGGGTGTGAGGGGCAGTGTGGGGACCAACACCCCCAGGCTGGTGCTCCCCAGGAGCCGCCACAGCTCTGTTTTCTGGACAAGGGGCCTCCCCTTCCATGTAGCAGGCTTTAAAGTGTTGCATGTTTTTTAATTTTTACCATTTTCACACAAATTGCTGCTCTGACAACATCTGCTATGACAGGGGGAGGTCCAAAGGGGGCCAGCCCCAAAGATGCCATCACCATAAAAGTGGGTTCCTCTGGGCAAATGAAATGGCCTTTGGGCTCTTGGTGACCTCATCACAACCATCAGGCAGAGTATTTTATCGCAGTCTCCTGGACTTTCAAGTTAATAAGTAGCAAAGCACTTGAGCCATTGTGCATTGCCAAAGTTCACAGCAGTGCTGCAGGCCATATATGGCCATTTGGGCAGTGGCTTCAGTGCCAATACAATGGCAATATTGTCCTGCTGTGACCCTCAGGCATTTCAGTGCAATGCAGGGTAAAAGTATTTGGTGTGCAAGATATGTGGAATGTTATGAGTCAAGTCTTTGATACTCTATTTATAATTCTGGAAGGTAAGTATTCTACCTAATTAAATACTGCCAAGGCACAATTCCTTTGCTGGTCCAGGACTCTGATAGGGTTTTCTTTTTCAACTTTAATATGTCAGTATTGCTCAGTTAGTGGTTAGCAGCATGACAGCCTGCCCACTACAAGGCAGCCCAAGGAAAAATGCCTCATGATGTTTCCAGTTTCTTGAAGGAGACTGCTTAGCTGAGCTGTAGGAGAGCAGGAGGTAATCTGAAATACAGGCTTTCATGCATGATGACAAGATGAGGCTTTGAAGTTAATCCTCTATAAAGATATTGCAGCCACCAAATAAGGTTTTGTGTCAAGAAGTACACCCATATTATTAGCAGTTAAAGGCGTAATTAAAATGCACATAATGCATGCATTAATTTTGAGTAGAGTTAATAAAACATTTTTAAAAGCTGGTATTAGGCAAGCAGGTCTTGCTTTAATATGTTTTAAACAGCAGGAGCATTGTTGCTGTGTTTGTCCCAGCTTGTGCAATGAAGGCCCTGAAGAGTGACAGGGTGGCTGCTCAAGGTGTGCACAGAGGAGTTTTTTACCCCTGTGCTTGCCCAGAGCTGCTCAAGGTGTGCACAGAGGAGTTTTTTACCCCTGTGCTTGCCCAGAGCTGCTCAAGGTGTGCACAGAGGAGTTTTTTACCCCTGTGCTTGCCCAGAGCTGCTCAAGGTGTGCACAGAGGAGTTTTTTACCCCTGTGCTTGCCCAGAGCTGCTCAAGGTGTGCACAGAGGAGTTTTTTACCCCTGTGCCCACCCAGAGCTGCTGTTTGCAACGAGGTGAGCCAAGATCTTATCCCTGTCCTGGGGATGAATTTCTGTAGCTCTGTGTTATTAAAGTGGCACTGCCCAGGGCATGGCGAGGCTTTCCTCAGCAGTAGCTCCCGTGGTGGGCTCTGGGGCACCCACCTGCACTCTCCCATGCCCACAGTGCCCTGGGCATTGCTCATGGATTGTGCCACAGGGCCACCACTGTGCCAGTGGAAATAGATGGGCACAAGTCACCCTGGGAAGATGATTCAGCCCCCCAAGGCAGCGTGCAGCCACTTGTTATGATTGCAAGCAGCCTCACCACGTGCCCTGGGGATTCCTCACCCAGCAGTGGGAAATAACATGGAAACCTTTCACCTAGTGGAGCAATGCTGCTTCTCAGCTTGGTGAGGAAGAAGTCTGAGCTCTCCACAGCCATCCTGGACTGAGTCCAGCCACAGCTTCCACCTTCCTATGGAAAACAAGACTGTTTACATAAAAGTCTCGTGTCCTGGTTTCTGGGGCCATGCAACAGCTATTTCTGATTATTTTTAATGTTTTTTATAGTGTGGTTGCTCTCTTTGAGATACATTTTGTTTCTCATAAGTCACCAATGGACTTGGTCATCGTTGTGGTCACTGTCTGTCCTGCTCACAGGATCAAAGCTGTGCTCCTGTGCTGGTGGGAAGCCAAGCTCCAGACACTGACATTGGGAATGAGTAATTTTCAGCTAAGGGCCAGCCTAGCTGGTACTGGGCTCTAACATGCCAGCAGCCTCAGAGGGTGACCAAGGGGTGACTCAGTCCTTGCCAGCTGCCACAGCTGTGTGATGAGCTGTCTATGGGCTGAGAAAAGAAACAAAACTCATGGGGCAGGTCAGTGCAGGCACTGGCTTTTAATTTGGGCTTGCCACATTGCAACCATCCCCAGCATGGTCTTACAGGGTCCTGAGGAGGTGCCCCCAGAACTGCTGGGCTTTCCTCTGCAGCCTGAGGCTCATCTGCTCTCTGTGGGCACGGGGAGCCCAGCTGTGCCCTGCACTCTCCCCATTGCTCCCCCTGTGCCATCTCAAGTGCCCAAGGTCTGCTCTGCTGTGCTGGGACAGGGGAGCAGCCTCAGGCCTGCCTGGCAAAGGGATCAGGGCACTGCAAACAGCCTCCCCCAGCAGGGCTGTGACCTGCTGAAGCTGTGGCTTGTCCTGGCAGTGGCTGGATCAGGGGAGCCCATCACCTCCAAAGGAGACTCTCAATGACTCTTCCCTGTGGCTGCACACTGAGCCTGCAGGACTGGGTTCCCTGCTTAGCTCGTGCCATGTTTCGACACAAAACCACCAAAGGCCTCTGCTTCAGCTTCTCTATTTTAAGCACCATCATTTGCTATGACTGCATCCAGGGGCATTCCCACCAAACAACCACCGGCTGGGTAATCCTTCGTTGTGAGTCAGCACTGCCCTGCAGGTGTCCCACGGGAGCCCGGGCCGTGCATGAGAAAGCTGAACAAACAGCCCTGGCTGCAAACAGTGTTTGAAGGCTTGTGAAACACCTCTCGTGTCCACCTAGGTCACCTTAGCGGAAACTCAGCTTTGTTTAGCCCTGCTTGACTGAGAAAGAGAACCCAAAAGGGGCTGAGCCTTAACTTCACCAGGCCACCTAAACCCCTTGATTTTTGGTTATAAATCTCTTCTGACAATTCATGTTATCAAAAGCTTACGGTTATTGTAGTAAACTCTGACCTGGAAAGCCCTTTGCACCAATTATCTCACCTTCCCCAGCCTGCCAGACCAAAGGGACATCCTTTATCAGAGCACAGGTGGGGTGAGGATTTGACCCAGTTTGCATTTACTCAGGAGCTGATCTCATTTCTAATTTAATTAAGTTTTCTCATAATTTCTTGGCATAATTTAAAGGTACACACCAGCCTGATATGTGAGCCAGGGGGAATGAAAGTAAGTTTGCTTATAGCAAAAGATTAAATTGGCAGTTTTAGGAAAAATCGGAGCAGATTTTAAAATGCAAGTTGAAATGCACTCCTGATAGCAGTGTCATTTGTTGGGAAGGAAAAAGATTTGTAACCTGACAGACTTACTTTAACACCTGAAATAGGATTTTTATAAGTGGGATGCTCTGATTTCAACTTTGTGTCCTTCCCATGGGAACATCCCTGACCACAGCCCTCCCCCAGACCTGGGAACAGCTGTCCCCCACCCCAAGCTTGCTCCCAGGCCTCATGCAAGGGGGCTGTGGGGTTTCTCTGTGGGGTGTAGCACTGCACTCTCCTCCCTTGTAGTTCTGTGGCAATTGATTGCCATCCCCTTGACATCCCTGTTGTAATCCTCCGTTGTTCCCACCCTTGTGTCTCCTTGTTGAGACCCTGCTGCTGCCGTATCACATTCCCTTTTTTATCCCTGTTGCATCCCCATGGCAACCCCATTGTAAGAGTTCTGTAGCCTCATTACATCCTTCTTGGCTCCCTGCTGTGTGTCCCTTGCAATACCCCCTCCTTTTACACCTCGCGTGGTGAGGCTGTTTGCAATCCCAACGAATGACTCTCGCCGGGTGAATCATCTTCCCTCACCCTAACCCGGGTGTAACTGCCCACCCCCTGCAGCCCACCTGCACCCCTCCCTTACACCCCCACTAAAGTCACATCACATCCCTCTGTTGCCACTCTCTGTCCCCTCTTGCACCCCCACATTGTCCCCCGGCACCGTGCTACACCGTATATACCGCTTCCACTTCCGCCGCAGCCCAGCTGCATCCCCTGCGTTAACCCCGCTGAATTCCCATCACAGCTCCACTGAATCCCCCCTTGCATCCTCCTTTCCACTCCTGTCGCAATCCCCATGGAAGCCCCATCACTTCTCCCCTTCGTTCCTTTTGCAGCTTCATTGCATCCCCCCTTGCACATCCTGACGTCCCTCTACACCCCCCACCGTAGCCATCTTGCAGTCCTTGTCCCCCCCTTGTCTCCTTTGTCATCGGCAAGGCAGCCCTATCGCGCCCCCCCTTTCACGGCGCTGTAACCCCGCTTTGGCCCCTATCTCACCCCCCTTTCACCCCAGCTGTGTCCCGCCTTTCCCCCCGCGGCATCCCGCCCCGCGGAGCCGCATCCCCGCCTCTCGGTGCGCCCCGCGGAGCCGCACCGGCGCGGGGGGAGGCGCCGCGGAGCCGCCGCGTTCCGCCCGGCGCTGCCATTGCGGCCAGGCACGGCTCGGATCGGCACGGTGAGAGGCGGGGGGGCGGGATGCGGGGCTGACGGTGGCAGTGACAGGACCGGGGGGAAGTGAGCGGAGGGGGGGCCGTTCCGGCGTCCGGGTCTCCCCAGTCCCAACTGTGGTATCGCTGGGGGTGGGCAGATAGATCGCGAGCAAAGACGAAATTCAAGAAAAAACATTAAAATATATATTCAAAGATTTAATTATTTTGCCTTTAATTTACCCCCCCTCCTCCAACAATTAATCATTTGGTGGCGAGGGGGCTGGAACAAGATGATCTTTATGGTCCCTTCCAAAGCAAACCGTTTTATAACTCTACAGGATTCCATGGTCCCAGCTGCTGCCGTTCGGAGGATGCTGTCATTTTGCCGGAGGAGGATGCTTTGGGGGGACTGGGGGGAGGGGGGGGCTGTGTGCTGAGAAAAGGGGCCAGGATGTGGCCCCTGGATACCCCTACTTCATCCTTGCCCAACTGTTTGCTACCCCCTCCCCAGGAGCCGGCCGAGTCCGAGCGCACTCGTGACATCCGATGCGCCGTGCATGCTCGGCTGCGTGCGTGTGCGGCAGGATGAGGATGGCGACGGGCTCCGGAAGGAGGATGGGCACGTTATGAATCTCTAAAGCAGCAGCTGACTGGCAGCACAGCCTGCTTGGGTGATGCTTTGCATCCGCCTTGTGCCCAGGCTGGCTAGCAGTGATGCTGATAGCTCGTCCCTACATATTCCCAGCCTGGGGTACAGCAGCAGGGTCAGGGACCAGCCCAGACTCTCTGGCTCGTGTTGGAGCCGTCTTGCACAGATACAAATGGCTCAGAGATGTAGGTTTTGTGAAACACTGCTGCAGAAATAATGATTGCATTGCTGCCATCTATTAATGAATGAAGGTGAAAGGGCACATTTCCCACTCTGGGCTCACCAGAGGCCGGTTTAAGATAGAGAGCTGGCTGACTGACAGACAGAGATCTTTCAAATATTAATAGATATTAAATCACAACTTCTCTGTGATTAGCACCTAAAGGAGCTCATAGCAAACTATACCACTGGGGAATCATAACAGTTGTTATGTCATCATTTATAGTCAATATTATTTTTCTGGCTGCAGATGATGCAAGGGTGAGGGGGTTTCCAAGGGAAAGGGTTCACTTGCACACTTTGGGTCTTTCTTTTTACAGGGCTTCTAGGGGGCCCACCTCAGTCATCGAGGTCCCTCAAAGCCCCCTGTTTCTGCAGTGGAATCTTAAAACTGGTTGATGCTTTTTCCTTTTCAGATCTTAAAAAAAAAAAAAAACAAAACCATATGTTTTTGTGCTGCTTAGCTTTCAGTGATTCAGTGATCAGTGAGGCATGGACCGTGCTGGGTGCAGGTGGGCTGAGCAAAACCCTGGGTGCAGCAGCAGTTGTGCAGCCCAGTCCTGATGAGCACAGCCCAAGACAGCCTTTGTGCCTGATTGTTGGCAGTGACGGCATACATGTGATTCCTGTTTTGTGAAATCCCTGCCTGGCCTTTCTCAGGGCTGCCCAGTGCATCAGCTGCCAGTTTCCTTTTCCAACCCAAGGGCCTTCTGCCTTGGGGTGGGTTTTGTGCTGCTGCTGCCTCTCTTGTGGGGCTCAGAAAAAAATTAAAGATACATCTGAGCTGCATTCTTGGGTCTTCCCCAGCATCCCTGGAGTGACACACTGAGCTTGAAAGAGGAAAAATACCTTTATCCCATGGCTTTGGGAGTGTCTTCAACATGCTGATCTCTGTAGTGATCCAGAGACCCCTTCCACCTGTTGGCCCCTCTCTTTGCAGGTGTTGAGATCCTTGATTGAATCTGACACAGAGGAAGCAGCAAACAAATGGAGATGTGGAGCCTCCCCTTAGCATCTGTCCGGGGACCATCCCATTACCTGGGGTGCCTTGTTTTGGGGATCCTCCCAGGCTGTGGTGGTCAGTGCTTGTTGCCAGCATGGGAACCAGTGCTCCTGGTTTGGCATCCCATGTCCTGCAATGTGTTCAGTGTGCTCGGTGCTATCACCGCCATGATCACACATCATTTATCAGAGTTGCCTAATTGATGTTTCCAAGTTAATTTATGAAGTGTGTGGAGATCCTTGTGAGAAGTAGTAGCACCACTTGGGGCCACTTGCTGTGACTCCTGGTCACAGGGCACCTCAGAATGATGGATGAGCTGTGGTATGAAGACTTACGGCTGTTACCAGAGGGCTCGTTTTATTTTTAAACCCACAGCAGCTTAAAAAGCTACCCTCTAGCTGGTAGTAAAGGACTGTGCTGGGGCCTGGGGTGATGGTGCCTGGTCTCAGCACAGCAGGGAAGGTTATCATTGCCGGATGGGCAAAGCACCAGGGCATTGTCACCGTGGGTGCTCCCACGAGCCGGTGAGCCAGTGTCCCTGCAGCACTGACGGGTGCAGGGGTGGCTTTATTGGGCAGTGGGTGCTGGGGATGTGGTGATGGTGGCTGCCCCTGACTGCATAGCTGAGCCTGCTGACACTCTTCTCCATCGAGTTAGCCATGGAAATCAGTGACGATGCTCTGACCAGGCAGAAGGAGGTTCGGAAGCGCCATGGTGCTGCCCGCGCTCCTGCTCCCCCAGGCACCCGCGGCCAGCGGGGCCCGAGCGGGGCTCGCCGGGTGCGCAGGGCCGGCACTGGGCACCGGGCTCACCTGGGGACGGGCGGCTGCCACGGCCCTGCCGAAATGCTCCGGCGTGATGGGGACATCACTGCCCCGGGACCTGCGGCCGTGGCAGGGGCACCTCCCCGGGATTTTCTGGCTTGAAGCAGCCCCCAGGACTGATGCCGCGTGGCTCCGATGCACCTGTTGATCATCCCCCGTGAATTTCACAGCCAAAATCTGCCAGAGAGTTCAGGCCAGCGTTTTGCTGCCTCCCCAGTAATTTCCTGCGGCTGCGCTCCGCTCCAGCCTGTCTCACACAGGACAGGCTCGGGGGGGAGGGGAGGGGCACGGGGAGCGCTCGGAAAAGCACCTCTAAGACAAAGAGGAAGGGGATGAGCAGCAGCTTATCTGGCTTTGTTCTAATAGCAGTAATCACCTGAAGGGCGAGCATGAGCCCGCGGCGCTGGATCCGCGCAGCCCTGCCCGGGCTGCTGGGCCCGGCTCTCCCCGCGGCTCCCGCTCCCTCCCCGATGGCAGCTCGCACTTTGCTCCTGCTTGGAACCAGTGCGCTCAGCGGGCTTCATTGTACAAAAGACCGTATTTACGTAAACAGGGGAGAGGTTGGTCAGAAGGTGAATATGAAATGTCTTGAAGGGAAGGTGGTGGCTTAAATACCCAAACTCTCCAGGCCGCCGGGCCTGAAGGGAGGAGTGAAAGCCGAGCTGCGATTTTGACCTTGTTCTTTTCCTCTTCTGACAGCGTTTTCAGACACTGCCGCTGCCCACAGCGAGCAGGGCTTGTGCCGAGAGGAGGAGGGGATCTCTGCAAGGTAAGCCGGGCTTTTTAAAGGCATTTTCCTCGTTTAGCTTTCTAAAAGCGGTGTGGAGATGGAGGCGGAGGTGGTGATCACAGGGGTTTCCACCACCCCGCGCTTTCTGCTTCCTGCAGCCTTCTCTCCTTACGGGTCACCAGTGGGAACAATGGCGATTTCCCCTGCTGAATTTCTGCCCTGTTTTCGTGACACAGCAAAAGGCAGCGAGTGCCCTGGGGTGGGCTCCCTCGCAGCCCTGCTCGCATGGATAAGGTTTATCGGTTGCATAAAATGTTTATCTATGAACAAGCCATGCTGGGAGCAAGGATCTTTCTACAAAGTGTTAATTAAATGAATAACGACGTGTTGTTGCGGCTTGATGACGGAAACGAGGTTTAGCTTTGTAAAGGAAGTGCCTGGTGGAAATATTTACAGTATTCCTCAAATTTCAGTTATTTTTCTATTTTCCCTGGGTGAAGAGGGCTAATCTGGCTGATGTTTCGGAGGTTCTGGACACCGTTTCTCCGGGTTGTGCGTACCGTAGGGGTCCAGTGTGATCCCATATGACGGTGTCTGGGGGCGGGACGCTGTGGCTGTGGTGATTGTGTTTCTGTTTCATGGCATCACATTCCGCACACACCACCGGGAGTCTTGCAGGAAGCTGGAAAAAATCTGCCTGTCCTGACACGGAGAAATGTGGAGGTGGTGATGGGGGGTGAGTGGCTGGTGGGAGAGCAGGCATTGAGGATGTTTCGTTTTACAAATTGTAGTGCCGAGGAAAGGGGGAGCCGTGAGTTGGTTAGCAGGGGGAATTAGAGGAGATGTGTGTGTGGCAGCGTTTAATCTCTTAAAGAGAAAAATATATCCCAGCTGCCTGTGGTAGGGAGAGTTCAGGGACAAACATGACATTGTGCAAGAGCTTGCCCTTGCTCCCAGTGTCCTCCACCTGCTGTCCCTGAGACTTGTCTGGAGGATGCTGGGGAGCAGGGATGGGGACCTGTTATCCACAGGAAGTGCAAAATGTGGGGCAGAGGTGAGGATGTGGGGGTGGCGATAAATTTGTTTCTGATAAGGGCTGGACACTAAAGAGTGCTCTGCCAAGTTGTTTCCTTCTGTTTCCGAGTCCATTAATAGGCTCTGCTGCCTTGATTAGTTGGTGCCTGTGCAGAGCAGTAATGAGAGCTGGGCTCAACCCATCAGTTCTAGGTCAGTGGTTGTGTGCTGGGGATTTGGGATCAGGCAGGGGGAGAGAAGGGAGACAGAGCTGGATGCCTGCTTCCAAAAAGAAGTGTGGAGCCTGCCTGAAGCTGGCCCTGCCTGCACCCATCGGGGGAAAGGCTGCCTGCACTCATGGTGGGGGGAAAGGCTGCCTGCACCCCTCGGGGGCTGTGCTTGCTGTGTCTGCAGAGTGTCCCAAGGGCCATGCTGTGCCCAGTCACCCCAGATGTGTTCCATGCCTGGTAGGAGGCTCATTGCCCGTTTGAGATGTGCTCTCCTGAGAGGATAACATTGCAGTGATTAAATCCATTAAGGAGCCAGAAGGAATAGGTGGGCTTTAAAACTGAAGGAGATGTTGCTGTGCTCCTGAAGGATATCTGCCTCTTGCAGAGCTGCTTTCCTCCTCACCTGGCAGCAGAGTTCTCATTTAGCAATGATTTGTCATAATTTCTGGTGGTTAACCTCAGAACTTCTCCTAAATGCAGGCAGGTGAGGCTGAATAGTGAAGAGCAGCATGGACCTGGATATGCTGAACATGTTTGTCATTGCTGGTGGCACCCTGGCTATCCCCATCCTGGCCTTCGTGGCCTCATTCCTCCTCTGGCCCTCGGCGCTGATCCGCATCTACTACTGGTGAGTGTGTGCTCCCCTGCTCCCGGCGTGCTGGGGTGGAACCTGGCAGGGCCCCACACACGGGTCAGGGGGCTGTGGACAGGGCTGGGTGTTCCTGAGGCCCTCCAGGGCCATGCCAGCTGTGTGCAGCTTTAAACACATCTGGGGGAAGAAAATGGCATTTCCTATTGCATTTTTGCTGCGGAGGCCTGTGTCTGTCAGGCCTCTTGCTGTCCCAGGGGTTTGACTGTGCCAAGGGGCAGCTGGCCAGCCTGCCACTGCAGTGCCAGCTTGCAAGATCTCTCCAAACCTCTTCGGGTTGCTTTCCCCAAGGACAGTACAGAGCCTGGGAAAAGCACTGCCGTTGCAGCATCTCCACCAGCCTGGCAGCTGTGGCAGTCTGGTGACCTCCCACCCCATCAGTGTGGCTGTGCTGTGGGTGTCCCTGGGCTCACATGCTCCATCCCAGCTGACAGCCTGCTCAGCAGGCAGGGACTTGTCCCTCGTTAGTAGTTATGGATGAGGCTTTTCTCATCCTCTCTTTTTCTTCTGGAATGGAGCGTCAGAGAAGATGGAGGGATGCTTTTCCTTATCCCTTGAATCTTGTCCTTTCTGATACCAGAAGGCAAGCACTAAATCCTTCAGTCTTCCTTTGTCCCTGGAAATCAGTGATAAGCCCACTGGCAGCTTTCCTCTCTGGATTTGTTGCAAGGAAAAGCTGGAGTAACTCCCTTCAGAAGTCAGGGCAGACTCTCATCCCCCAGCATGGAGCAGGCAGCAGCAGACAGCACAGGCAGAGCAGGCAGTGTGCCAGGCTGCCCTCACGTGCTGCTGGTAGATGGTGGCTCCTACAGTGCAGCTCAGGGGTGTTTCCAAATCCAGGTAACCTCCTGTGAGAGGAATGTGCTTGTCCATCACAGCACTCAGGTGCAGCAATGGGACGAAGCCTGTTTCTAAAGGCACTTTAATTAGAAGCCATTTATTCACAGCATCTGAGAGAGGAGGGAGCATGGGATGAAAACCCCAGTGAGGGGATCAGCACTCTGCAAAGGAGAGCAGGCAGTGTCACAGCCTTCTGCTGCCCCATGGGGGCCTGGGTGGTACTGGGTTTGGCAGTCAAAGTGGTTTATTTCTTTGGATATGTGAGCGGCTGGTGGAAGCCAGGGAGGACCCTGATGGACTGAGGTTCTCAGGAGGATCCCTGCAAAGCACTGCAGGGTGAGTGTGGTCAGGGTGAAGCCTTCAGCAGCCACAGGCAGGGGTGGCAGGACAAGGCAAAGGAGGTGCAGGGTCTGTGCCAGGAGCTTGGAGGAGCCAGGCTGAGAGGAAGGTAGAGAATGCCCTGCTGCCTTTGTTCTTTTGGGGGTGCAGAAAAGGAGCTGGGTGAAAATGCACTGTGGGCAGGTTGGTCTCTGTTTGAGTGATGCAGCGAGCGTGTAAGTAGGGGTCAGAAGGACTGTCTTCTTTTGAAGGGTGTGGTCCCCCCTCTCTCTCTTCCAGCATTTCTGGCAGCAGGGAGTAATTGCAGGAGTAATTGCAATGCACTGTGTCATGGGCACCTCTTTTGTGGATGAGAAGTGTGGGTTTGCCTTTACTCTTCCTTTTCTATTGGCTTTTTTCCAAGTTTTTTGGAGGGTGATTTTTTTTTTTTTTTGGAAGGGTGTTTCCCCATCAGCAGAGGCAGGAGAGGTGCAGGAAGCATGTCATGCTGCCCTCCTCTTTCAGCCCCGTGCAGCTCCAGCTTTGCATCACTGCTCCTGGGAGGTCCCAGGGGAAGCTTCTCCCTTCTTCCCTAATTCCCTGCCCCCTCCTCCTCACTGCCAGTCTGTGTCCTCAGCTGGTGCAGTCAAGGGTCACGCTGGGCCCCCCTCACCCACGGCCTCCCTGCTTTCCCTGCTGCTAATGCGCCTTCCTGCCTGGCAGGATATCCAGGGCTGCCCCGCTGACCCCAGCCCTGGAACTGCTCTGCCTCTGCTGCCACAGGGGTTAATCAGTTTAGCTGCTGCCACTAAGTGAGTTAACACCTTGTGAGGGATCAGTTCAGCTTTGCACAGATTATTTTGCCTTCTGCTGAATTGATCCATTAGGATCAGTTGCTAAAAATGTTATCATCTTGCCCATCGGTAGTTCACACCAGTGCCTTTGAGGCAAGGACTCTTAAGACACTTATTAGGGAGAAATTCACCTCTCCTTGTAGGACCAGCACAGAGCTGAGATGCTGCTTAAGTCCCACTAATTACCTCGAAAAAGGGATTATGCTAAAAGAGGATTTCACTATGCATAAGCTTTGAGTGGGCAGAGAGGTAGGACAGTCCAGAAGCGTTGGTGACCTTGCTCTTGTGCCTTAAATAAACTCTGATACGGCATATAAAAGTACTTGCCAGTGTCTTGGCCACCAGGAGTAGCCCAGCAGTTGTCCTGGCAAGGGTTGTATCTGAGCACAGGGGAAATGCAGACAAAGGGGCCCTGTTCCCTGCCATGGGCTGCACGTACACATCATGTGTCCCAAGTGTCACCGATAATCTCTGCCCAGGTCCTTCTGGCCAGCAGTTCTGCTGCATCCTCTCAGCAGGCTGCAAGCATGTGCTGGCAGGACTGTTTGCCTCTGCTTTTAGAGAAACAGCCTTGGGGTTAGCCTGCTGTCTTCTGGGGTGCTAAACCCAGTGTAAGGATGGTCCACTCCAGTCCTTTGTGTGTATAAATACATTTCCAGAGGCTGTCTAGGTGGTCCATGGGAATTGGGTTTCTGTGGTGCTCCAGGGTGACATGGTTGTTTTGGCTGGGAACTGATGTGCTTGTCTTTGGGGTGATGTACTCCCATTGATGCAGGACTGTGTCCAAATAACCCTGTGACAGATCCACCTTATCCACGTGGGAGAACTGTCTCCCTTAGCCTGCTCATCCTGTACACAGCCTTGCCACGTGTGCTGCCCCCCTCTCTTGAGTCTCATACCAGCCTTTGGGCATTTTCTCTTTTACCATTGTTGTTTTGGCCCATTTCCATTGCTAAATGAGTTATTTAGGGTATTTTTTAAAAGTTCTTAACAGAGTGTCTCCACAAACCATCTGCACTGCAGCCAGCAGCCAGTACTACACCTGTCCAGGGACCAGATGCACAGGGTTAATCCCAGTAGTCCCATTATGGCACCAGTGAGAGCCCAACCTAACTGGCCTTAATAAGCCAAAAAATCTGTGTCTGCCTTCAGACTTGTCAGCTGCCTTATGTCATGGCTGGGCCCTGGTCCTGTCTTTCTCAGTGGTGTTTTCTCCTTGTTCGCAGGTACTGGCGCCGAGCCTTGGGCATGCAGGTTAGATATGCAAACTATGATGACTATCAGTTCTGTTATTCCTATAGAGGAAGGCCTGGATACCGCCCATCCATCCTGATGTTACATGGCTTCTCAGCCCACAAAGACATGTGGCTCTCCATAGTCAAGGTGGGATTCCGTTTCTATCATGTTGCTCCTTGCTGGGAATTGATGGTCCTGGGCTTGGGGGCAGTGTGGGGGCCCAATGATTGCATGCATGGGATGGGATGACTGCTGTAACATGCTAGGAACATGCTGCTTAGCTCCATGCCCATTGCTTGTTGCATCCCTTCACCCTATAACGTGCAGAGCTGCAGGAGAAGAGCAGCACACACCTGCTGCCTCCATGGGAACAAGTCTTGGCTGTGCTCTCTCATCATGTCATCCTTGGTACACGAGCTGACTTATTCTGGTGCACGAGCAACCAGGGCTGCCAGGAGGAGAGTGACCCCCTCTGCTCCCCACTTGCCATCCCTGGGCTTTGCAGCAGTTTCCCTGCACTGTAACCACCCCTGGTTTGTTTCTTCAGTTCCTGCCAAAGAACCTGCACTTGGTATGTGTGGACATGCCTGGGCACGAGGGTACAACCCGCTCGGACTTGGATGATTACTCCATTAGTGGGCAAGCTAAGAGAATACACCAGGTAAAGCTCCAGCATCACATCTCTTCTGCAGAGGGATGTGGGGACTTGAGGGATGTGGGGACATGAGGGATGCTAAGCCCCATGAGTCTGCCTTGTGTGGCCTCACTCTCTCCCTTCCCAGGCATCCAGAGCCACCAGCCTCAAGCTTTTGAGTTGAATTTCTCTAATGACCTGACCCCATGCTGTTGTTTCCTCTCTCCTAACAACGCTCCTTCTGCTCCCTGCCAGTTCGTGGAGTGCATCAAGCTGAACAGAAAGCCCTTTCATCTGGTTGGCACTTCCATGGGGGGAAATGTTGCTGGCGTCTATGCTGCTCAGTACCCAGAAGATATTTGCAGCCTGACCCTCATCTGTCCTGCAGGTGGGCAAGGCAAGGGAGGGGAGACAGAGAGAGGGCAAACAGAAGCCAGTGCAAAAGCCCAGGGCAGTGCTGGACACAGCATAGATGTGTAGTGCAAAGCATTTAGAAATCATTTGTGTATACACTCTGGAAATCCCTGGCAAGGCACAAGAGAAAATCAGTTTTGTTCTGGCTGCTCTTCTCCAGGAGTTTGGTGTTTGCCCCACTGTGCTTTGGTTAGAGTCAGGACTAGGGCAAATGGGACGAGTTCTGCTCTGGAGAAAAACGCTTTTTCTCTTGGGATGGCAGGCATTTTACACAGCATGTCTGCAGCCTCTCAGTTCAGGAGCAGTGAGGCAACAGGAATGGCCTCCCCATTCTGGCCTCCTGAAAGCCCTGGTGTGCTGAAGGCCTGGGGCTTTGGGAGCTGGAGAGCTCTGACCTCCCACCTTTGGGTGCCTGCAGTGAGAAGAGCACTTCAGGGCTGGGCACAGGTCAGCAGGGTGTCCCCTCTATCCCCTCCATCCCCAGCATCCCCTGGACAGGGGGCTCAGGGAGGCCTGGGCATGATATGCTGCAAGAGGCATAGCAGGCAGAGAGCTTCTCTGCCAGGGAGGCTTTGCTGCATCCCAGTTGTCATAGCAGCTCCTTTCCCCTCCCACACAAGGAAAGCAGCTTCCAAATAAGCACCAAGGAATGAAACAAAGCAAATGTTACCTAGCTACCAGGCTCTGGGGGCGTTGGGTTCCCACTCCCCTCTGGGAGAAGTGTTGACTGCCTCTCTGGCTGTTTCTGGATGTGAAACCTCTGTGTGGGGGCTGCAGAAAGGCTTAGGATTAAATTGCTGGGGAATTTTTCTTCAGTGGTGCATGCAGATGGGGCTGCTGAAATTTTCTGTCCAACCCTGTGCAGTGGCAGCCTGGGCACTAGTGTTTGCATGTGATGAGCACATAAAAATGAGCACTATAGCTTTTGCTGAAGTCGTCATGCATGTCTACACCTCGTGCCGTGCCAGCCTGTGGGGGTGCCGAGCCCTGGAGCAGGAGGGAGGCTGGGGTACCTCTGGGTGCATATTGAAGTGGCTGTATGTACAGATGCTTTCTTCCCCTCTTTTTATAATTTTTTTTAAAGAGTGAGTAGGCAGGAAGCCAGAGGCAGGGATGAGGGAGGTCAGCACAAAGATGAGTTTTTGTTTGCGCTGTTTAGGGGGCATCTCATCTGGATTTCACCCTTTCTCATTTCACCCAGGCCTGCCAAGTACCACTGACAGCAAGTTCATTAAGCAGCTCCGGGAGCTGCAGGAGTCCAAACGCATTGACAGGATCCCTTTAATCCCCTCGACCCCTGAGGAGATGGCAGACATGCTGAAGCTTTGCTCCTACGTTCGCTTCAAGGTGCCGCAGCAGGTGAGGAGCTGACACTGGTAGTGGAGGCTGGGAAAGGGGAGCCTGCGGGTAGTGAGGAGGTTTGCTTCTCTCTGAGGAAATGCTGGGAGTAGAGCTAGAGCTGCCAAACCTGCCATCACCCAGGTGAGACACACCCAGCCCCACTCCCTGCATTTTTCCAGCACTTTCCTTTCAAACCCTCTTTTCCAAGCTCCCTCTGGCAGTCCCTGCTGGAATTCCTCCTCCCGTGAAGTTTTTGGCAGCAGGCTGGGATGTAGAAGAGTTTTTTAGTAAATATGGCTGGTGGGAAGCGTTAAATAACTAAGGCAGCTGTTGTCTGATGTGGAGGGAGATTGTTCGATGCTTTTTGAGTAAAAGTAATGGAAATGTTAATTGCGTCATTGTCAAGCAAGAGGAACTTGTGAGGGGCTGGCTATTAAACTAGTTTTCCTTAGGAAGTCTGGAGTGAGTAGATTGGAGAGTAAGAAAAAAATGTAAGGTAGTGCCAAGACCTTTTGTGTTTTTGCCAAAAGAGTACAAGAAGGAAGAAAAGTGCAGTCACGGCTGAGGTGGCTGCTGGCCAGGGGCAGAAATTGGGTCTGCATCGTAACAGACAATATTGCTTGTTGCTGAAATATTTGTTGCTTAAGCGTGGTTTCAACAGCCCCACATGCTTAGGAAGAAGCTCTTGCTGGGGAGGCAAGGGCTGCTCTTGAGTGCCCTTGGGCGTGCTCAGCCCTGTGCAGGGCGGGTCCCCTCCAGCAGCTCTCCTCTGTCTCCCTGCAGATCCTCCAGGGCCTTGTTGACGTTCGCATCCCACACAATGAATTTTACCGGAAACGTGAGTGCACGGTGGCAGCCTCCTCCCCAGGCTTTCCAGCAGGATCCCCAGGGCCTGGGGACCAGCTGCTCCCAGCCCCCGTGTCCCCAGCACATGGGTGGGCCCCAGCATCCCCGTGCTGTCTTGCTGAGGGTGGGAGGGGGCAATGTCATTAACAGATTTGGGGACACACCTTGGTCACTGGTAGCAATGCACTGCCACCCCCACTGGTGACAGGGCTGTTGCTTCACCCTCACCCTTCCATCTGGGTTAACAAATACCTATGAGGCGATGGTTTGGCTCAGGGCCCCTCTGCAGCTGGGCTTGGTGGCAGGGCAAGGACAGCCCATCATCTCTGCATGGGTTTCCCAGTGAGGGGGTACTAGCAGGACCACTTGGCCCCCTTTGAGACAGGAAGGCCAAACATCTCCCTGTAGGACTGACTCTCCTCTTGTCCCACTAGTGTTTTTAGAAATCGTGGATGAAAAGTCCAGGCACTCTCTCCATGAGAACATGAGCAAGATCAAAGCACCAACACAGGTCATCTGGGGAAAGCAGGACCAGGTAGGCAGCACCTGCACATCCCCCACAGACCTGTCTCCATCTCTGCCTGTGCCCACCCACGGCGCACGGTGGGGGCTGTGCTGCTGAGCTGTGCACTGCTCTGCGGGGAGCTGGCACATGGGTCAGTCCCCAGTGGGTTTAGACACAGGGGCTCAGCAGGGTGATGGACAGAAAGCTGACAGCCAGCTTTCCAGAGGGAGGAGAGGGCAGTGCCAGGGCTGGGGAGTGCTAGGGGCAGGTGGGGGGTAGGTGCCAGCACTGAAGCAGGAAAGGGCTGGGAAGAAGAACAAAGTGTCAGTGAAGAGAGTTGTCCTGGAAACTGGGAAGAGATGTGCTGTTTGTGGGCAGGCTTTGAGGCAAAATCTTAGGGTTTGTTTCAGAGGCAGGAGTGGGAGGGAAGATGTGGGAGGAAGCAGGCTGAAGGCATGCAGAGGGCTCTATAAGTGCTAAGATGCAAGTGTTTACTTGCAATGCTCCCTTTGCACTGAGGCAGCGGCCGAAAAGCATACAAGAGAGTTGCCTGCTGCATGCTGAGACTGGCCCTTGCAGCCTCCCTGCCCTGTCCCCAGGCATCACACGGACTGTGTCTGCATCCCTGCTCCACATCTGGAGCAGGTAGAATCACCATCTCTGGATGTGTTTAAAAAAAGACTGGACATGGCACTTGGTGCTATAGTCTAGTTGAGGTGTTAGGGCATAGATTGTACTCGATGATCTTAGAGGTCTCTTCCAACCTCATTATTCTGGGATTCTGTGATCTCAGTTGGAGCCCAGCAGGGTTTCTGCAGTGTGCAGCAAACCCCCTCTCTGACTGTGGCAGTGACTGCTTTTTCCCCTGCCGTGCAGGTGCTGGATGTTTCTGGTGCCAGTGTTTTAGCAGGCGCTATCCCAGACTGCCACGTGTACATCCTGGAGAACTGCGGCCACTCGGTGGTGGTGGAGCGGCCCCGCAAGACAGCCAACCTCATCCTGGAGTTCCTGGCACTGCTGCACAGCATAGACAACAACAAGAAGCAGGCATGAGCGCGGCAGGGAGCCACGTGCCCACACCAGGTTCAATTGTGAAGTACTGCAGCTTTGATACGTTCTCAGGGATCTTGTACGAATTGGGGTCAATGTGCCAAAGTCCCTGAGGAAGGCAGAATCACTGATACCTAAACCTATAGCACCACTGGCACAGCAACCTGGGGTCATTGAGCAACCTCCATAGATGCAGGAACAGAAGCAGAGTATCTCCCTTTTCTACTTAGAGGTAAGGTAGAAATGAGCTGAAATCACCCAGTGCTCATCACACAGCCACCCATCTTACCTGGGTTACCAGCACATAGTTGTTCATGACATTTACCTAAACTATATATGAAATGTAGGAAGATATCTGGAATCCTGGACTGAGACTGAGACTTAACAATATTTTTACTACTTAGAGTCCATCGTGTTGCATGCTGCTGTGCTGTAAGAGAACCCCCAAGTGCTCCAGGCGCCTGCTTGAGTGCTTTTTGTGTAGCTCCTGATCTCATGATTTATCCAGAAAACGACAGAAAACTTCATGTGTGGAAGTCCAATGACTGTATGTGCAAAAATGTTTACACTTTGAGTGGGTTTTTCTAAATCTCTGAATAGCTCCTGTGTATTTGTAATGCCTTAACGTTGCCCAGGGCGTGGTGTCTGTGCACAGCCCACCTTGCCCGGGGTTGGTTCTACCTGAGGGTGAACGCAGCCAGTGACAACGGGGTGCAGGCAGCAGCTTTGCCACCGCTGTGCAGCTGGGGCAGGGGGAACTGCCCGGGGTGAGCCGGCCCTGAGCCCGAGTCAGCAATAAGCCCATGGCCAGGGTGGGATTCAGCCACCCAGGGTGAACTCTTGTCTCAGCTCCTCTATCACATTGTGCTGCTGAACACCTGGATGTAAATAACGATTTTCTTAATGAATTCTGTGAATTCTGCAAAAGCCAATGCCACTGGAACAGGCTGAGGGGTGGGAGGGGGCTGCGTGTGACCAGCACAGGGAATGGTGAGGAGGGGTCAGCTCGCCCACGGGCTGCTGGGCCGTGGTGGGAAAGGTACAATGTACTTCTGCACCCTCTCCATGAGTACAGCTCCTGAGCAAGTGAAGCTGTAGGTAGGTACAGGCAATAGAGGCAAGCTGCACTTTACAGGCTGCAAGGTGATGTTCAGGGATGGATCCTGCACCTCTCCAGGCGTGGTCCCTCACTGCCTGTCCCAGGGACAGAGCTCTGGTCCAGGTCTCAGGCAGGACCAGGGGGTGCTGGAGGGCAAGGCAGTGTGTGGTGCCCTCAAAGGCACAACAGGTTGCTGTCACCCCTCAGTCACCCCCAGCCCTCCTCAGGGGGTGACAGTGGGTGCTGATAGAGTGTCCCCCCCACCTGGCTGGGAACACAGCTGACAGCTTCCTGAGGTACCCAGATCTGTACATACACCTGAAACTCCCTGTCAGCTTCTTGGCTCTTTTTAAGAGAAGAAACATTGTTCTTTTAGAAAAAATAGAAATTTGCTGTTAATTGCTTGGTATTGTTTCTACTACGAGAGTTGATTTAAAGAACAAAATTGCTGGTAGTTTTATGTGGTAAAAGCCAGAAAAACTTGTTCAGTATCTATATGGTTTCTCATGCCACAGATTGCTGTATGCAAAGGATTTATATGGCTATTAAAATCTAGTGATTTAAGGAGTCCATGGTGCAATGACTATTTTTTTTCCTTTGAAGAAGAAGGTGGATGTGGTGTGGGATGACAGAGGGATCTTGCTCTGCTGCTTCTTTCCTGTCACATTTCTGGGAGATGCAGGTTTTGGCTCAAGGAATATTTTGTAATGGAAAGAGGGATGTTGAAGACACAGAAGGCTCAAGTCACATTTCTTCACTGACAACACACATTTGACTTTTTTTCATATTATTAGGAGAAGGTGGCACCAAACACTAAAGAAGAAAATAAAACCTCAAGGGGCAAGGGAATTAGGTTTTGAGCACCAAGATTCCTCTTAAAACCCTTGCAAGCATGTCAAATAGCAATTTCATCTATTATTGCAAGTCTTACTGAATTCATGCACTGCACTAGGAATAGCATTACATCAGTTTGCAGGCAAAAGTATTTGCATTTCTCCTTTCCCCAGGGGGCTCTTGAGGCTCAGCAGCTGCATTGTTTGCCAGAGGAGCTGCAGGGAGGGCTGAGGATCATCTTCCTGCCCATGCCTGCCACTGCTGCAGTGATGCATGCATCAAGGTGACCCTATTAATGATCACAGCACAAAGGTGGGAGGGGGCTTCTCCCCCACAGCTAGGGGCTGAGGTTGGGGTGGCTCTGCATCATGTGTTGCAGCCTCTTGTAGTTCAGCAATAAAAACCCTCAGGTCTATATTGGAGGGGGCCCAGACTGGCCCCACAGCAGCTGAGCCTGCTGGAGAGGCAGGGATGTAAACTGCCTGCACCTGCAAACACACCTGGCTGCTGCTCCCATTAACCCTCACTTCCTGCTGGGAGCCAGAAAAGCCCCTCACCAGCCAAGGCTCACTCCCCTGGTTCTGGCTGCTGTCCCCTTGGCACTGAGCTCCCAGGGAGCCCTCGTCACCATCAGGTACAGGGGTGGCTCTGGGCTGGCTATGGGGCTTGGGGAGGGGCAGAGGCTTGGGCTGCTCCTGGTGGGTTTTCATGTCTTGAGGGCAGAATTGATGGAACATAAGGAAACTACTGGAACCCAGTTGTGGCAAGCCCAGCTACTGGGAACCTGCACGTGGCCTGGGCATCCTGGCATGGCAGGAGGGAGGAGGTGTCCTTTTGGTTTGTTGTCCCATGGATGAGTATTGCTTTCCTTGTAGCCATGTGGCTGAACTGGGTCTGCCCTGGGTCATGAGGCTCATGGAGGTACAGGCTCACACAAAAGGTGTCTGAAGAGCAGGCCCTTGGTTGTTGTGGATCTTGATAAGGCTGTTGCACTGTATCCTGAAAAAAGGCTCCAAAACACAACAGGGCTGGCTTGAAATAAATCTAATACTGCCTCTGAGCAAGCTGAGCATCTAAGTCTGTGGTGGTACCTGCTCTTGGACTGTCACTGTGAGCTGGGAAGGAGGGAAAGAGCTGGTGGCAGCCAAATACCTGGGTGCTTGGTGTGTGTCCAGTTGATACTCAAAGGGAAAATGTGATGGCCTTGAAACATGGACCCTCAGGGACCCCTGGGCTGTGTCCTGTTCCACACAGCTGCAGACAGATGCTTGTCTGCAGTGGGAAAGTGTCTTTCTTCCCTTTTATCCCCCAGCAAAGGAGATTAATTAACATTTGCTGCCTGGTGAGAGGGTTTCTCCAGCCTGTCTGCACAGAGCACCCTCTGAAGGGCAGGGTGATGCTCAGGGGGTCTGGCACTATGGTTTGGCTGCTGTTGTGGGTGTTCCCCACTCTGGCAGGCCCCCATTCAGCTGAAACTTCCCCTGACCCATGTGTGTCACAGACCTCTTAGACACATTATTTTTCCCGTGGAAGCCTGTATGAGAGTGCCCTGGTGCACGGCTCCCCTCAGCCACGGTAGAGGGGGCACCGCAGCCCCAAACCCCAGTCCCTGTAGTGGTGGGGGGACGTGTTCCCTGCGCTGCCTGTGGCTGCCTTGTGACATGACGAGGGTCCCCTGCCAGGACCCTCCAGCTGAGACTTGCGGCCAATACAAGAGAAAACATACAGGATCGGGCAGGGGGTTCGGCTTTGGTTGTTTTTCCTTCTGGGAGGCCGTGTGCCGAGCAGGAGCCTCTTGGGGGCGGTTTGGGATTGTCCATGAAGCGCTGGCTGAGCCGCTGGCAGTCGGTGACTTCTCCGCGCCATTCCCTGCCCGACAGCGCTGCCTGTCTGCTGCCTCTGCCCGCCGCTGCAGACATGCAGCTCCGCTTTCCTTTCATACAAAGGCTCCTAGGGTGATATGAGTCTTGCTGAGGCTGTTTCACTGTATCCTGGGAAGAGGTTCCCGAACACAGCAGGGCTGGCTCGAAAGAAACGCTAATACTGCCTCTGAGCGAGCTGTTCTGCCGCTGAGCATCCAGGTCTGTGGAGGGACAGAGGTGGTGGGACAAATAGCCGTGAGCAGGGTGCTCTGACGAGGGGACAAGGGCTCCGGTGGTCGCCAGGAGTCAGGCACACAGCAGCCAGAGCCATCTCACCCTCTGGGAACCTCACTCTTTCCCAGAAACCTCTGGAGAGCAGAGCCACACCCAGCCCTGGTGTTCTGCTCCAGTGATTTTGTTTGCTCGGTTGTGTTCCGGGAAAGCAGCACGGGCTGAGCGGGCAGGTTTCTGCTAACTGCGCTGGGATTTTGCTTCCCCGTGGGTTTGCAGAGCGTTCCCTGGCCCGGGCTCTGGCTCACCTCTGCTCAGGTGACCTGCACTCCTGGATGGATAATGCAAAGTCCTCTTAAGGGACAGGCACGCTCAGATGCAGGGGAGGCTTCACTCGGCTCTGCCATGGCCTCTGCCTTTGCCACCCAGGCCCTGGGAATGCCCAGGAGAGCCTGAGTGCCAGGTCAGTGTCTGTCTGTGCACGGAAGGAGCAGCCCATGCTGCTCCAAAGCCATTTCATGGGACAGTAGTAATGTAGAGCTGGGAGAAATCTTCACTAGACTGTCCAGGCCATCCCTAGATCATTTCCTGCATGAGCCCTGAAGGTTTTGGACACTCCACCAGGAGCTGATGTGTTCAGAGGGCATCCTTATGAACAGCCTGCAACTGTTGAAATTTAAGCTTATTACTTTTGTTCCCATCAGATGCTGGCAGAGTGTTCACAGCTCCCTGCAGCTCCCTCTTTCATGTTCACAGATCTCCTGTGTCCAGAATAAAATCCTGCAGGCTTTGCCAGCTGCTGCTGTACCTGGAGGGATAATGCAGCCGCTGGGCACAAGATCTGGGTTTACGCTCGCTGGCTTCAAACAAAGGGTATCTTGCGACAGTGTTTCAAGGGCAAACAACCCAGTAAGTTTCATTTAAAATAAATAAATAGTAACAATAACAACCCCTCCACCACCCCAAATGAGGTGGCTCAGCCTATGAGTCACCCTTTTGTGCAGCCTTGATCCCCAGCCTGCTTTTGCACACGGGTAATTCATACCTGGAAGCAGAATACTCTGTAAGCCTTTCCAAAACTACATCCTCCTTTGCCCAGCCCTTTTTTTTGTCTATTTGCCAAGGTCATCAGCATTCTACCACAGCCCTCCAGTACATCCCCTTGGGGCAGACTCGGCTGAGCCACTGATGGAGCTGTGGAGAATCTCCCACTGTCTCCTCCCCTTTCCACAGGGAACCACGGCTAACTAATGAAAAGAAGTTTGCTGCATGTTTTGCAGCTATCTTGCAGGTTGAGTTAATCTTGAGCTTCTTTATTTTCTCTGTGGGAATAACAGAGTCTTGTTGAGCAAAAACCCTACTAAAGAAATACAGTCCTTGCTGCTGTCTCTGCTTCCAGGACCTGCTGTCCTATTGCAAAAGAAAATTGATTGGGGTGACATGACTAATTCTTATTGACCACCCTGACCATTTCTGGGTACTCTGTACTTCCGTTCCCAAGCTGTTCGGGGATGCCATGGGCACCAGATCCAATGCCTGCAACATATTTGCCTTAGCGTAAATAACCCTTGGTGTGTCCATGAGGTTGGGAAACGTTTGGAGTCCTGCCTTTGGCCCTATAGGCAGGAGAGGTCGTTGGCTTGTTTGCAGAGCCAGGTGAAGGCTGGAGGACATGGGGCTGCTCGGGGCCATGGCTGTTGAGAATGGGGACCTCACAGGCGCTTTTGTGCCCAGAGGGCTCCCATCCTCGATGCCCGTGGCGTCCCAAATTCCAACGACCCGGCTCCCCGGCAGTTGTGGCGACGTGGCACCAGGTGGCAGCAAGGGACCAGCTCGGGGAGCGGCTGCAGCGCTCTGAGGGGAGCAGAGAGCGCAGTAATGCTGCACCCCCTGCCCCAAGCTGCGCCCCGGTGCGCTCCAGCTCGTTGCTTGGGGCTGATGTCCGGGCAGGGTCTGGTCGCTCTCGGTAGGAGCTGGGTCCTGTGTGCGTCCCCAAGCCGTGTGTTACCCGTCCAAGGGCAAAGCCCAGCATTCCTGTCTCATGCTTGGAACTGGGTGCTCTTGGGGCCAAATTCTCTCCTTCCATAAGAGGACCAGACTTTGGAGTTTAAGGGCAAGTCACCCCTGCAAGGAGTTAAATAATTAACCTGTTTTGCAAGAGCCTCAATTTGGCCTGCAAGCAAATCCCTCTGTGCTCCTGGGGATGCTGTCACCAGCTCACAAACGTTGGTCTTGGCTCAGAGTGGGGTGATGTGAGGGATATGAAAGAAGAAGACTAGGTGGTGCTGGGCCAGGCTAGCACTGCTAGGAGGATTGTCAGTTCATGCATCCCATTCCAGGGGGCTGGAGGAGGTGGGAATGATGTATCTACTCCCTTTGTCACTGGAGAAATGATCCCCCATCCCAAATGGCTCAGGAGAGCCCCTGCAGCATTCTCCTCTCCTCTCTGCAGCTCTCTTCAGAATCCATTTCCCTGCCAGCAGTTCCTATCTGAGCAACCAGAGAACTGTAGTCAGAGGGCTCCTGCAATTTTCCCTGCAGTACTGAAGAGCTACAGACCTGGATCCAGTTAGTGGGAGACACACCTGTGCCCAGGTTCCCGGGCAGTGTTCTCTGTCAGTGTGCAGTGCTCTCTGTCAGTGCCTGACTTTGCTTTGGCTGTGTTTGAACGCGAGCAGGCAGCTCTGGGTGGAGGCCAGTGCAGCGCCAGCACACAGAAATGGGATCAACAGCTTCTTCCTGTTGTGCAACTGCTGCACAGCCCACGTAGAGAATTTTTGGGAGGTTTGTCAGGGCTTTTGTTTTTTCAGTTAATATTTATTTGCTTGTTTTGGGTCTTGCTTTCACAAACAAGGAATTTAAATAGTACAGGCTGAGAGGGGGCATGAACCTTGCCTAGCCTGCCCTGAAGTGCTGTGTCCTGCTCCAGAAGCTCCCTGTGCCCACCACAGCTGCCCTCACCTGCCCAGCCCTGGCTTCCCCTGAGCATGACTCCCCAGTCCCACTGGCTTTGGAGCTGGGATTCTGGCACAAACATCATTTACAGTTTTGCCTGGCAGCCCGCACATGTTTCTGCTCTTATGTAATAGTTCAGCCCAGGGTATGAGCCCACTGCATCCATCCCCTACACACACAGGGGCTGTGGGTACCAACACCCCTGCTCCAGACCTTGTGCTGCAGGCAAGGGACAGCTGATCTCACCCCTCTTGTGTAGAGCCCCACATGAGCCCTGCCTGTGTGGCTTCAGGCTCCTGGCCAGACAGGACTGAGATGTGAGCTCCACTTTGCTCTGAAACCTGCCTTCCCTACTCTCCACTTCATGTTAGGTCCTCTCCTTGCTGGTCTTGGGGTGAAGCTGACTTACTCTGCAGCTGGAGTAAGGCACAGCACAGTGCTCTAACCAGCATCTTTCTAGCAGGACCCATATTTACTGGATTTCAGGCATTTTCTTTGTGTGTGCCCCTGATTTCACTCTGTTTCTGCTTGTGGTTCCCAGAGCAGGCACAGGGATGTAGGGTGTGGCCATCGAGCTCCCAAGGTGAAGCTGTTTGTGATGTGTAGGGGGAAAGCAGGGAAAAGTTGCAAAACCCAGGGGCCAGAGCAAGAGATGTGTGGCTGACATGCTGTCCGTGGTTCAAAGGGCACCAGGGCATGGGTGGCATTTGGGAAAACAACTCCTGGAGAGGCTGCTAGTGCTGGCAGGAGCCTGGCATCCTGGCCCTTGAGGGGTGAAGCCCACATGTTCATGGTGCCATTGGCACATGGGCCATCCCTGGGCTGGGGTGCTCTGTCACCAGTGGGGGGTAGGGAAGCTCTCCCCATCTCCATGTGCTGGGCACCAAGAGGGGCTGTGAGAGGGGGCAGGGGCTCTCCTGGGCCTCTTGCTCTTGGTGGGTGCCATGGGGAAGGAGCACTCTCCTCTCACTGCCTCCAGCCCTTCCCACCATGCAAGGCAGCTGCTGGGAGGTGCCCGTGGCTGGGCTGGGAATGGTGGATCAGATGAGGCAGTGAGTAGCTGCCTGCAAAAAGCTTTTTCAGGCTGTAATTTAGGTCATCCCTAGGGTCCCCGGGAGCCAGGTGACTGTGCCCTCGTGCGGTGGGCATGCCACAAACCAAACACTTGTCACTTGACTTCACCCCAGGCTGGGACACTGCTCTCTCTGGGTTTGCCTTTAATTGAGGGAGTGAGGTGCCTGCCAGCGGTCAGCTCAGGGTCAGTTCCAGATCTCCTGGGTGCAATCCCGTGCCAGGCAGGCAAGCAGGGAGCCTGATATCTTGCCCTGATGACCGAGGGAGGCTGGTGTACAAAAGGCCACCAAGGGTTGACAGGCAGTGTGCCCAGGCACCACCCTCCTGCCTGCTCAGGGCTGCACAGGAAGACCATGTATTTAAAACTCTGTGTGTCAGCACTGGAGTGGTGAGTGCCTCCTACAGCCAGGAAGGTTATTGACTGTGCCAGTGGGTTCAGCTGGAGTTATTCACGTTGCTTACAGAAACTGAGGGATCCCCAGGAAAGGGAGCAAACAACTGCAGTGGCCTCAGCCAGCTCCTGGGATGGGAACATCACACTGCTCTGGAGAGCACAAACCCTTAGGTTTGTGTGAGTAGCCCTGGAAAGTGCCAGCCTCTCGAAGTGATGCTGGGAGGGACTGAAAGAGTGGCAGAAACCTTTGTACAGTCCTATCTGTGTCTTCCTCATCATAAAGAACACAGCAAGCTTTCTTGATAAGAACTGCCATAAATCAAAAGCTGAACCACAACCAGGATCTCTCCTGGGATAAGCCCTTGAGTCCCAGGCTGCAGGGATGGGATGTGACACTGGTGTTCCTCTGCAGCGTGTCTGTGGTCAAAGCTTGGTCCCACCACACACACACACCTCTCCCTGTGCTGATGACAGCTGGTGTCCTGTCCCCTTCCCTTTGTGGAGGGACAAAGGTTGGTGGGTGGTGAGAGCAGGGCGTCCCTGTTTCCCTCCCAGATTCCAGCAGCAGCGGGGTTCTCAGTGTTCTTTTGGGGAAATCAGAAGCAGTTTGTGTAAGATTTGGTCATTGGGGGTGGAGATCAGACTCCTGCAGCTGGAGTGACTCCACCAGCTTTGTCACCAGCAGGAGCTGGCTCTCCATTTCCAGGACCTGCTCCACCTCCCATCCTTAATGATCACCATGTCCTTCAGAAATCTGCCCCACAGTAATTCCAGGTCCCATGCCAAAGCTGGAAACACCCAAGACCTGGTACCAGACACCCACCCCACTGCAGTCCTGCCAGTGTGCCTTCAGCATGACCAAATTCTGACCATTAAACCTCTCCAAGCACTTGCAAAGCGATCCTGTTGCCACAGGCTGGGCTGACTGGCACCATGTGGTGTAACAATGGCCCAGAAATTGCCTTTTTGAAACTTTATTTGCAGCTGCCCATTGCTTTTCCCCATCTCAGCTGTAGGGCTGGCAGCATATGAGACAGGTCACTGCCTGAGGCAGTTGTTGCTGAAATCATTTTAGATGTGGCCAAACCCAGTCACATCATCACCTCTGCATAATCAGAAAGGAAATATAAAATCTAAAAGCAAATACAAGATATTATGGCATTACAGGCACTGGCATCCTGTAGGATGAGTCTGCCCTGACCTGTGGCATCCTCTCACTTCTCCCAGACCCTCTCCTGCTGGAACCCTGTACCCCCAGGGGTCACACAGGGACCTGAAGCAAAGGGAATATGCAGCCATAGAGAAGCTGTCTGCCTCCCCTCCAAAGCTGTGGTTTCACTGGAGCATTTTAGAGGAGAACATGGTGACTCCATGAGCTTTCCCAATGGAAAAGCCTCCCTTGCTGTTGCTTTGTTTTTTCTGGTGGCTCTCTCTGCTAAATGCTGCTTTACAGGGTGAGTTAGTATTTTTTTGATATTTTTAGATGCCTCTCAGCCTGGTGTCAGGACTCTGTAATTAAAGGAACTGTTTTGGCAGTTGGATGTTGCCAAGCTGGAGCTCTTGGTTTGGAACCTCCTTCCCAGAAGTATGTGCAGTGCCAGCATCCTGTCCCAGTGAGGGGATGGCCATGCTGGGAGGGACAGGATCCCCTTGAGCACCTGCCTACCCTGTCAGGAGGGATGGAGGGGCTTGAGGGGCACAGACATGGTGGGCTCTGATTTTTTTGAGACTTGAGGTTCTGGAGCTGTGGGGTCCCTGTGCTGCTGCTCCCTCGATGAAGGTGGCAGGCAGGGTGGCACGATGGAGACCAGGGCATCAAGGCCTCTTCTACTGCATCCTCTGTGCCCTCATTGCACCTGAGTGTGTCCCTTCTCCAACCCCGACATTGGGGTCACTTGTCCCAGAACCTGACTGTGCCTCGACAGGTTGGGCAGCGCCTGTCTGAGCCAGCAAAGCCTATTTCCCTTCACAAGCTGAGAGATAAACCTAAAAATAACCTTGTTATCTTCCACTTGATCCAAATCAACACCAGCCCCAGCTATAAATAGCCATGCATATGTCGAGGTGGGTTGCAGGGTGTGGAGCACAGTGGGGGCACTGTCCCCTGTCAGGGCTGACCCCGCTGCAAGGGGGGGTCTCTGCACCAGGCTGCAAAGCTGCTGCTTTGCCTTCCCCCCCCCAAGCTGGCCATGCTGAGAAGGGCTGTGCCCCCAAGATAGCTGCATGCCAGCAGGTGCAGAGGTTCTGTCCCATTGCAAAACATGTCCCAGAAATAGCTGGATAAACAGGACCCCCTGCACTCTTTCTGACATGGGGCCTGCCCAACGTGTTACCCAAAAATCCTCTGGCACCATTACAGCTGCAGGGCCTGGCCTGGAGGCGTTGCTGTGTGGGTCCTACCCAGCCTCCTCCTGCCCATGGTCTCACCCACACTGGTGTGCTGTGCCATGCTGTGCCATCCAGGGCTTGCTGCAGCCCCTGCAGTGCTCCACGGGCACCAAGGGTGGGCTCCCAGCACCCTGTAATTTAATACTTTCACCCCAGACTTTGCTGCTCTGCTGTGCCAGCCTTCCCCATCCCCAGGGAATTGTGTGCTCTCCCAGCTGCAAATGCAGAGGATTTTTGGGGTGGAGGCAGCAAAATAAACTTTCTGGGGGGAACATGGTAGGGCTGGGTGGGTTGGTGAAGAAAGTGATCAACTGACTGGACATTTGGAATAGGAACCTTTGCTGTTGCTTCCAGGTTAGGAAGCAATTGTTACACTGGGTAATCTGCCTTAGCCAATTGGAAGAGCCAAACTGGGACAAATCCCTTCTTTTGTGCCTGTATGTACCTGCTGGGAATGGGTGCTGTCCCCTCACAGCATGGCCATCTGTCCTCAGACACGTCACCAGGCAGTGATGTCAAGCTGGTACATTTTACACCAGCTCCAAGTGTGGTTTCCTCCAACCTACCTGGGTGATGCCTGATGGCAGTGGCAGTGGCTGCCCACCTGTGTCTCTCCCCAGCTGCCCCAGATTGTGTCTGTGGTGGCATGCTGGGTGAGGGACATGATGCAGTGATCTGCAGTGTGCCAGTGGGGAGCCTGGCCCTTGTCCTGGCACCAGCAGGCACATGCAGCAGCCGTGCTGGAGGGACAGAGCAGGCTGGTACTGCACCAGCTGCTGTGCCACTGGCCAGTAGGTTTGGAAACCAGAGGTGTAGGTGCTGCTGTTGGAGTGGTACTACAGCTTGGGGCTGTTTTGGGGCTCGGGGTCACGAGCAGCCCTTTGCAGAAGGGCTGGGCCTTTGCTGGCTTTGCAGAAGTGGCAGGGCAGGGAGCCCACGGTGTCCCCAGTGCCTCATGCTGGGCCCTGGCCAGTGCCCTTGTGCTTCTCTATGAGCAGTGAAATTAACCACCAACATCAAAGAGGACAGGGGTTAAAAAAAGAGAGAAGAGGTTTTGTTTACTTGAATCAAAAATAATTTGTGGCAACGCATCTTCTTCCAAGGCAAACAGTGCAGGAGCCTGTCCGTGCTAATTTGGGAAGCTGAAAGGGAGTTAAATAAAAACATGAACGTCTGACAGGGAAACAACTGGTCTCGTGTGCTAAAATAGAGCCAGGGACGCCAGGGAGCTGGAGCTGGAGGAGCCGGGGTAGGCCTGGGAGGGAGGGGTGAAATCCAGGGCAGCAGGAGGGAGGAAACCTGCTGGGCTCCAACATTGTGTAATAATTCACTCCATGCTGAGCCCTGTGCCAGCAGCCAGGTCCAACCTGCATCCTGGGTGGGCAGGGCTGGGGTGCTTGCAGGGAGGGATCTGCCTGTGCGCTGTACAGGGGATTTACATGTCTGTGTGCCTGCCCACTGTGCTCGAGACTGAAGGCTGGGACCCAAATGGGCCATGTGGGCAGACACACAGACCCCCCAAAACTGATGTGTGCGGCCAGAGCTGCAGGAAGGGAAGCGTCACCTCCCACCTTTCTCATGATACCCTAAATGACTGCTGTCCCCAGCATGGATGTTGGCAGTGGTAACGTGTCAGCACCCTTGGTAGCGTAACTTGGGGGTCAGCACACCCGGGGACCCCCTTGCCGAGGCTGCAGAAGGATGTGGGGTGGTGATGCCCCTGGCCATGCTGCTGCATGGCTCACAGCAGGCAGAGCTGCAGCGGAGGTGGCTCCAGCTCCCCGTGCTGCCAGGTCAGCTGGCAGAAAGTGCCACACCTCCGATGATGCTGAGCGTCACCACAATGCTACTGAAAGGCCTCCGGCGTGTCACCGTGCCACTGGCACCCGCCCACGGAGGTGTGACCACAGGGAGCCGGATAGGAAAAGCAGCCGCTTTAATGAGGGCGGCGATGTGTTTGGGCAGCGGGGAGGAGCGTGCCACATCCGTACCTGCTGCGGGAACAGCACGGGCTGTCCTGGGCTGCAAACCTGTTCTGGCAGGTTTCTATACGCTCCGAGGGGCACCTGGGAAATACCCCCAGCGTCAACTCTCCCAGGAGCTGAGGGACTCCCCAGTGCTGCAAAACACCGACAGAAGCCCCTGCAGTGTGTCGGAGAGGATGGAACCCAGTCGAGCCTGCTGGGGCAGGCAGGGATGGGGAACCAGCCAGCAGGTTTTCTGGGACTGCTTCTGTGTGGCTGCTGTGATATGCTGCATTAGGTATGGCGCTCGATCTTGCTCAGCTCCAGCCCCATTGCAGCTTTCCTGTGGTCAAAAGAAACTGAAATTTTGCCTCTGGGGTCAGCACTTAATAACACGATGGTCAGCAGGACAAAGTAACTTTGCATGGTGGGACACCAGGGTACCAGCACCAAGAGCCACAGAAGCTCCGTGTCATCAAGCCCTAGAAATTGCTGGTTCTGAGTTAATGCTGGAGCTCAGCCTTGGCTGTGCAGGGACAGGGGTCCATCTGATGAAAGGGTTTTGGGCTACAGAGGACATGTCTTGGGAAGGGACGAACTTCAACCTTGTGTTTACAGCAGAAATGTGCTGCCTTGCCAGTCAGAACCTCTCAGTCAGACCTTCCTCAGGATTTTTAATGTTGGCAGGGTTTGGCTTCACATCCTCACTGGTTTTCTGCAGAGTGGGGAATGTCCCACCTCTCAGATAGGGATTCATTTCTTGTTTATATGTTTAGCCAGTATAGTCTGAAATTATCTGAAACTGGAGCAAGGGGGAATGTGGCACCAGGGAGGTCAGAACCTCAGGGGTAGCTGGTTGAGCTGCACCCTGGTAAGCATCCAGCTGGAGCTGCAGGAGCAGATATCAAGGAATACAGGAGCAGGTACAACGCCCAAAGCAAACAGAGCTACCCACAACCCCCAGATCTGCACCTCTGCTAATGACAGGGCTGGATGGCTCTGGGGGTGGCTGGCACAGGTCAGTACTTCAAAAAAAGCACATGTACATCTGGCCATGCCAGCTGCTTAAAATAACCAGTCTGTTTAATGTAAGGAGAGTAATACCAAGGCAGTTTCTGACTTTCTCTTTGGCACAGTCCTGAAGTAGAGGCCTCCAGAAGAGCTGTGCAGACATGCCCTCCACAAGCTGCAGCAGTGCCCCTCACCAGTCTCATCACAGACAGACATTTTTCAAGGCTGAACTAACACACTGCTCTGATGGCTGTCCATGCCTGTGTCACGCCAGCCAGCTCCTCTGGGGTGAATATAGGCTGACGTCATTGTTAGTAATACAACACACGGGCATTTTCCCCGAGGGCTTTTCTTTGAGAAATTGGACTGAGGAATGACCTTCCACTAAGTACAGTTAATTGCTAACAGGAGCAGGGAGTTGAGGGGTGCCAGCCCTGATGCACAGAGGAGGGGCAGGGGGAAGGAGGGAGTCAGGGTAATTTGGGATTGCATTCACTTCCCATCCGGGTAAATTTGCAACATTTCCAAAAATAAGTGACTCAGCCCTAGCTGGCTGCCCAGGACAGAGGACCCTGGAGCAGGTGAGTTCCTGTGAGAAGCCATTGGCTGGCTCCAGCATCAGATAGCTGTGGAGGGGGAGCATTGCAGGGATTTTTCCTGGAAAATCATTATGTGTTTGACTCAAGTTGCCCTGAGAGAAGCAAGCACAGCCTGGTCCCCACTGAGCAGCACAGCAGGGAGGTGATATCACATCTGCTGGGATCACGAGCCTGTGCGGGACACCGTTGCCTCCCTCTGCATCAGCACAGTGGGATGTCTCATAAACCACAATTAAATGGTCCCTGCTTAGCTCGGGGCATGCAGGACCCCACACTGGGTGGAGCTGTGAGTGTGCTGGGACAGAGAGTTTGGGTTTTGCTCTCTGCGTCACCAGCCCAGGGGGGTGGCTTCTCTGTGGTTTCTGCCCAGAACATTGGCAATTGTCAGCCAATTTTGTGTGTGCCCCCTCCCTGCTGTGCCCTGGGTGCTGTGAGGGTGGTGGTATATGTCCTGGGGGCCCAGGCAGTGGGCCTTGCTCCTCTAGGGATTTCTTCCCCTGTGTTTTCTGCAGAGGGCTGAAGGCGTTGAATTGCTGAAACCAGCACAGTTGAACCCTGAACTTGCTCTTGTCCAGTTGTGTGTACATGAGAGTACTGGTGTGGGGACATGGGCACTTGCCTCCTCTCCCCTGCAAGAGCCCTTGTCACTGGGCTGGGAAAGGTGTATTTCCTCAGGGATATTATAACCCATTAATTAGGTAATGGACACTGTGGGTTGAGGTTTTGGTTTCACCCACTGTGATATCAAATGGAGATCAGGCTCTTGGCTTGTGCCCTGCCCTCATTTAAGGGCTGTGCTGCCTCAGGCTGCTCTAAGGGCAGAGGGGCATCTCTGCTCCATGCCCTGTGCTTGGCATGGGCAGGTGCTGGGGCATGGGACTGCCATGCATGGTGTGGCTGTCGGTGGTGCAGCAGCTGCTCCTGGGGTCTCAACAATGGTGAAAGAACACAGAGGATCTTCAGGACATCCCCCAGCATTCCAGTTCAAGGCATGGGGGACTGTACAGAGGTTGGGGTGACCCCAGCAGCAGCCCATGCTCAGGGTGTTCCCATTTTTGCCAGCTGAGGGAGGTGGCACATGCTGTTAGCTGGCACAGCAGCAGGATGGCAGCACTGGCTGCAACCCCTCCCTGATCCCAGCAGGCCTACAGCTGTTTTTGCAGCCCTGAAACATTGCAAACATTGCATTCCCTATGCCATGGGTTAGCAAAAGTTCTGGCATTAACTAGAGCATCTTCCTCATGACCTGGAAAGGTGCAAGGAGCCAAGGGCTGGTGCTCATTAGTTCTTTGGGACCCAGAGTGGGGGTGATGTGCAGCCAGACTTTAATCTGGGATGCAACCTGGTGAAATCCGTGCATAGCCACCCCAGCCTGGATGGAGGAGATCCATCTGTCCCGGGGAGGCTCATTGCATTGCTGCCAGTGTATCCACTGACCCTGCAGCTCTCCTCTCTCATTTTAACATGCTTTTCTCATCTGCTACACTGTTATTTTGTTCTGAAAGAACTTCAGGAGATTGCTTTGTGTCCATCCTGCTGGGAAGAAGCAGAGCCACTCCTCTGCTCGCCTTGCTCCCTGGTGTAAGGACGCCTTTCTTTTTTCATATTTTATTTTAGCACTTTGATGTCATCATAATTTATTTTTGCAGCAGAGTTGTTTTCATGATAAAATGGAAATGTTTCTCATGGGTGGCTTTAGAATGAAAGGCTGAGTGAGGAGGCTAAAAATAGCATCACTCTAGCTGTGTGAGTGACTAGGCTGGGCAGGGGCTGCTTGGTGAGCTGGTGAGGGGGCCTGGTGGTCCCCATGGCTGTGCCCAAGGAGACCCTTGTCGGTGGTTAACCCGTGCTTCACTGGAGCACATGGCTGGTTCACTGCCCAAGCTCAGGATTGCTTTGCTCTGGAGATAACCTTGTTTGTGCTGCATTAGGGACAGAGATCCCCTCTCCTGAAATGTGATCCTCCCTGAGATGTCCCCTCTCCTTGTGTGAGCTCTTGATGGCTGCATGAGGACACAGAATCCCCACCGGAATGTTGCAAATGGCATTGGTGCACAAGGCAGGGCTAGTCAGGGGATGCTGAAGCCCCCACCTACTCCCCACCTCCAGTAAGGAGAAAGTCAGGAGCTAATGAGCAGGATGAAGCTAAAGAACCATAACTGAATAGCTGGGTCTTCCCAGCTCCTGCCTCTCTCCCCAGAGATGCATCAAGGGCTGCCTCTGTGGGAGCTGGATGTGTCCTGAGCAGGATGTGGCTGTCAGCCTTTATCCACTGGAAGTAATGCTGCTGGGGAGAGCTCTCCCAGTAATGTCTCTCATTACATGATCTGACTGCCCCGCTAGGAGGAAAGTTCATTCCTGTTTACCCTGTTGACTCATCTTGCCTTTCATCTTCTCTCTCAGATGTAGCTTGTTATACGGTGCTATAAATAGGGTTTGCTCCTGATTACAAGTGCCCAGCTCTTACCATTTCTTGCTCAGGTGTGACGTCAGCAGAGAGCCTCCTGGCATGGTTGTGTAACATTTCGTTATGGTTCTGGGAATGGGAGTGGGTGGGTGAGCTTGTCTGGGGCTGTCTCCTCCTTTTATTTTTGATGGCAATAGCTCTGAGGGTGCCTCTGACCAAATCTCAATACAGCATCCCTTTCTGTTGCTCACTCACATCTCTTCTGACCTTCAAGTGCTGACCCCCAAAATCCTGCTGCGGTGTGTTAGGCCCCACTGCCTGGCTCCCGCTGTCCTGGAACTGCAGAGCAGAACCACTCAGACTGCTCCACAGTAGCTGAGAGCAGCTGGGCAGCATGGCAGATCCCTGTCCTGATGGACAGAGACAATGCAGTCCCTTGGTGTCTCATGCTTCAGTTGCATATTAGCAGAATCCAGCATACTTCCCAAGCGTGGCTTCAGAGCCCTGTAAGCACGTCATGGATGGCAGGAAGACCATCCCAGGAGCTTTTTTTGCTGTGTAGGTGCACCAAGTCACCCTGCAGCCATCTCTGACAAGGAGGTGCCAGGCTGGCTGGCCTGGCACAGCAACACTCCCAGGAAGCGTCAGCACATTGCTCAAAGGCGTTTGATATAAATAGATGGGCAGCTCAAAGCGAAAGCTGCAATCACGACGTGCCAGCACGAGCCAGGAGTGGGTAAACACAGGTGGCTGCTGTGTCCGCCAAATGCAGCTCAATGACACCACCAGCATCTCACAAGTGTGGCCCAGTGACATAAATATCCTCAGCATGGCTGCGAGGTGGGGAGCAGGAAGAGAAAAGCCCACAGCTCTGATAGGATGGCAGAATCAGCAGATTATTTGGGTTCCTTTTACTCCATGCAAATCCACATTTGGGAAGTTAAGGACATTGAAAATGATGGCAGGGATTGAGCTGACCTTGAGAGTGAGCACTGTGGTACCAGGGATATCTGCTTGGTAGCAGTGCCTGCAGAGTTTGGGGCTGTTGATGCAGCTCCCAGCCTGAGGCACAGTGAAGTCAGCTTTTTACTGAGAAATTACTTTCAGCTGCATACAGGCGGGGTTAAATTGCAGATGAAAGTCAAATATTTACAGCATCCAAATTAGCACAGTGATCTTCCGGGTTGGGAAACCTTGAGCACCGATTCCTATGTTGAACAGAAATGTTGACAAGCTGGTGGCTTTGCCCTGTTCTGGTCTTGCCATGGAGAGTGTGGACCAGCTAGCCTTGTTTCCCAGAGCTGTTCTTGAGGGATACCAGTTCCCTGTGGCTTTTTGATGCCAGTCTCAGTGGGTGAAAGTTCTGGGATGTGCTGCCAGGTTTTTAAGGCCAGGAAGAACAATGATCTCCATTAAGAAGATGTGTTCCATAATAGGGGCTATTGTGACTCTTGAATTCCTTGGTCACCATTTGGGTGGTTAATTACCCTTGCTCTTAAGTAAACAGATAATTGTGCCTTACTGAAAGGGAGGATGTTTAAGAGACAAAAGATGGGGTATGGACTCTGATTATCTCAACTGCAGTAGCTCCTTATGGACCTGCCAGGCATGAGGGCAGATGACTGATATACCACAATGGTGCTGCATCTCCAGGTCATGGGCCACCCCTGAAGCTCTGCCTTGAACCTCCTACCACACTTTGAGGAGCCTGTCTCTATGGACCTGGGGTGATTTTTGACGAATTTACATGACTCAGTGAATAGGGAATTAATCACTTGACAGCAGGGCGGCGTCACCAACCAGTGTGAGAGAAATTTCATGGGAACAACCAGTATTCATTGAGGTGGCAGCACTGGAAGGGAAGCACCCTGGTGGGAGCCCTGGGGAAGAGACTGGGACTGGAGAGCCTGGGTTTCCCAGCAGATTTAGGCAGCAGGATCTGGGCAGCCCCAAGCTGGTAGAAGCAGAAAACCTTATTGCCCTTATGACTGCTGTGCCATTGTTCCTAGTTTTGCTTTGCATTGATGGTCACAGATGTACTGGTTTTAATTGAGATGCTGGAAACTGCTCTGGTGATAAGGAGTCTGTCAGGGCAGAAATGTGTAAGCTCAAGCTGTGATGTCCCCACTTCGCCTTTTCCAAAGCTCTCAGTGATAAGAAAGGCAGGAAAATGAAGAACCACAAATTCACACTTTGAAGGACTTCTCTGTTCACCTAAAAGAAGGGGCAAAAAAGCCTGAGTGTGTTTTCCCATCCTCCCCAGGGCAGCCCACAAGAGTGAGGCTGCCTTGAAGCTGCCCCAGTAGAGACGCAGGATTTGGGACTCTGCAGGGGATTACGGAAAATTCTTCTGGATGGGTACCTGCACAGGTACATATGCTCTGTCTGTGATGTTGATCGGCTGTGGATTGCTTCTGTGGTACCTGCCATGGCAGGGTGGCACAAGCTGTGCTCCGAAAGCCGGGGGATATGGCAAATAGGACTGGAGCTGCTCTGAGAGGGCTGCGGCCCTGACTGAGCCCCGCAAACTGTGTCCCTGTGGGCGACAGTGATAACAGCTGACAACAATCCCTACCAGTTGTCAGCAGAGGTGTGCCACAGGCTTCACAAGCAATCATGAAGTGAGGCTCTTGTCAGCTTCCCAGGGATGGGAAAGCCAGTGCCAGCCCCTTCAGCACCCCGTGGCTCCCGCACGTGCGCACGCCACCGGCCTTGTGCCTCCCCATGGCACAGAGCCAAGCTGCTTGCAATGAGGGGACCAAAATACAGCAGCCAGGAGGATTTTGCAGGCTCTTTCATTAACCTTGGCCCAGATAGAATTTGGTTTAATAATCCCTGCACAGATTGCCCAGATCAGGGCAGCATTTGCCTCATCTCCGTGATGAGAGACAGAGAAAATCATCAGTAATGTTTTTTTCGGAAAACTTCATCATCTCCATGACCCATCTGACAGATTGGCCTAGGAAGGGGGGCAGCTGCCTTGCTCCATGCCAGACACAGCTCACATTCCTCCCATCTCCAGCGCGGCTGCTGCACTCACTCAGCTTATGAAGCCTGGCCTACTTTGGATCAGCCCACAGCATCTTTGATTTTGAGGTCAGTGACAGCTGCTGGCTCGCCTGCACGCCCTTACGCCGTGTTTACTTTTTAAGCAGCTCAATGTAAATTCAGAACTACCAGCTTCCTTGGGCTGCTTTAACTGTTTCAGTATTCCTGCAGAGGAACTCAGTATGAATTGGGATGGGGTTCAAGCCTTCACATAGCTGTGGTTTTGCACTGAATGAGGCTTCAGTTCTTCTGCTTAATTCTGGGTTTGATTATTGATCTCTCACTAATAACTGAAGAGAACACTGGGGGGACTTCATCGTGATCTACAGCTTCCTCTCAAGGGGAAGCAGAGGGGCAGGCACTGATCTCTTCTCTGTGATGACCAGTGACAGAACTCAAGGGAATGGCATGGAACTGTGTCAGGTGAGGTTTAGGTTGGATATTAGGAAAAGGTTCTTCGTCCAGAGGGTGGTTGGGCACTGCAACAGGCTCCCCAGGGAAGTGGTAATGGCACCACAGCTGCCAGAGATCACAAAATTCCCAATGCTCTCAGGCACATGGTGTGACTTTCTGGAATTGTCTTGCGCAGGATCAGGAGTTGGACTCAATGATCCTTGTGGGTCCCTTCCTCAGGGATATTCTATTATTCTATGAATTTGTGATAATTGCTTTATGTTGGGCTCACACAAAATCTGTAATCTCCTATTACTCCTTCTCCTTTGGGAGATGATCTTTGCAATTCTCTGATGACCTTCTACAGCCTCTTCCCTTTGGGGAATGCTGAGCTTTTCTGGTGAGGTGTTTGCCCCATGCTGCCGAGAATGCACCCCCTGCCAGCCCTTCCCTGGGCAGAGGCACCAGGATACACCCTCCAGTCCTTCTCCATCGGCCAAGCCCTCCTGCTGCCTCACTGGGAGAGCCTTAGCCCCGTGGTGACAGGCAGCTGGAGAGCAGCAGGACGCCAGCAAGTTGTCATCTCTGTTCTGGGAGAACATGCTGTTCCCTTCTGTGAATGACTCGGGAGGAAGGAATTTAACTCAGAATTTCCTCCTTAAGAGCTCCAGCCCTTGTTCTGGCCAGATGCTTCTGGGAAAGGGATTTTGGCCAGCTGGGATGCAGAAGGAGGGCAGAGAGTGACTTTAGGGACGGGATGTCCCTGGGTAAGACTGCTGAGAGCTTGGATCCCCTTATTTCCTAATTTCTGCTGATGGCTCTGGCACAGATTTCTGTAGCTGGCTACCAGGGAAGTTCTGAGATGGGGAGGAGAGAGGTTAAAACACGTTGTGGCTCAGGCAGCCCCTGCAGGGCCCCAGAGGTGCTGGTACACACGATGACAGCGTCAGCATGCCTGGGAAGGCACGCCAAGCATTTGCAGCCACTCTGGCATGCCGAGGGCTCATGGAGATCCCCTGCCCCTCCTTGCTGCCCCAGGCCTGTATCACTTGATCTGGGCAAGCTGCCCACAGCTGTCCACCCAGGGGCTGCAGGGACTTCCATGTCCTCTTTGCAAAGAGGTGCCAGCTGAAGCTTCCTCTGTGCTATGTGGCTGCTTGTGCCACCTTACAAGCTGAGGCACCCTTCCACGTGGCTGGTCAGCACGTGAACTGCTCTTGCCCAAAAACCCGAGCCAGCTGCCAGGCTGCAAATCATGACTTTGCTGCCATAGCAGCTCTCTCTTTTACTTGCTCCAGCGCCATGATGTTCTTGTTTTGGCTCAGCAGTGGTCTGGGTTCTGTGAGCAGCTGGCATAATTAGTGCTTTTGGTGCCACTTGCTCATCATGGGCATTGAAACCCTTTGCAAATTTCTCTATAAGAAGTAGGTCAACATAAACGCTCTCTTTGGAAAGAGGAGAAGCACAGAGGATTAATTAACTTGCTTGGTGTTGCAGAGCTAGGCAATGGCAGTGCTGTCAGAAAGCATCCCCTGGTCCTGAGGTAAGCGGGGGCTCTTGTGGCAGGGTGCTCCTCCTACCTGCTGGACACGATTGAGAGACTCCATCCAGCAGCTGGCTGGTGCAGTCTGCAGTCACTCAGTCTGCTGCCCAAGTGATAAAGCTCCCATCCTTACAACCTTACAGCTCACGGTTGCTGATTCCTGGATGTTTGCAGCCGCTGCCTGTTTCAAAGCAGCAGATGCTGGCAGTGATGTAACCAGGTACTAAAAATAGCCTGAGGAAGAGCTCCTGAAGCAGCATGAGAAACTGCAGGGAAGGGATAGATGGGAGGATTGAATTCATGAGAAATTACGTTCCCAATTGGTGCTGATTCAGTCTATCCACTTGGCATTGCCTGGAGTGCTGCTGCAGCAGGGGCGATGGGCCAGGAGCACTTGCTGCTGCCGGCTCCCTGGGTCCTGCAGACCTGATGGAGCTTGTTCATCTCAGCTGGGAAACAGCTCTGCTCATCCCCATCCTTCTCAACTCTCATGAGGGTCTTCTGGCAAGCATTCTTATCCATGGAGAGCTGATGGGGAAAGCTGGTGAAGAAAACCATAGCTGGGTGGTAGGGAAGGACTGAGAGTCTTCAGCAAGTGTCAGGAAGTTGTGAGTCACAGCCATGGGCACACACTTTACAGCATTTTTTTGGGACCGGTCTGCAAGTGAGTGAACCAATCTGCTTGGGAAGCCCCCGTGAACTAACTGTGGAACCTGCAGTAGTTCAGCCCATTCTTCCATGAGGCTGAGCTTCCCTCCATGGCCATGGCCCCAAGGGGACTCGTAGTCCTGGAGCTCACAGCACTGCCAGCCTGCCCTGCAGTACTGGGGGCTCTGCCTTTGGCACCATCAGCTCTTCAGGGAGAACAAATCCATTGAAGGGAAGGATTTTGCTCTTCCATGACTAAAGAGATTTGGTTGTATATTTTTTTTATATGAGCTAGACCTCCTTGTTTAGGACATCTTGGCAGAATTTTCCCCTTTAAGGTGGGATGATGCTTATCTGCAAAGTTAAAAGGAACATGGGGTTATGTTCTGACTTCAACAGCATCATCTCCTTGATGGCTGCAGTAACATGCATGACTGCTCAGGGGGAAACCAACAGGAGAAGCAGGCAAGGGGAAGGAACAGGAGGAAACCCACATCCAAGGTCCTCCATGGGAGACAAAATGTGAGAGCAATGTGGGGAGTGTCTCTGGGGCACACTGAGGGGTGGAAGGGAAGAGGAGGGAGGCTTTGGCTCCTGCAGTGGGGCATTAGTGCCTGACTGTCTGCAGCCTGAGCCTGTGGTTATTTGGTTCTGTGGACTTGGTGGGCACGGGACAGAGCTGCTGGTGAGTCTGTGCTGTCATAAGCTGGAGCCACACTTGATTTCTGTGAGGAAGGAGGCATTGCAGACAACACCTGGCCCATCTGCAGCAAGATAGATTGTGGTGAGTGAGGCATCAGAAGCACCTTTCTTCCTGCACAAAAAGCACCCTGTGATCTGTGAAATACAGACAGTACCCCCTCAATTGCTATTTCTGCCAGCTTTTATTTCTCTCATTTGACTTACTGGTCTAAAATCTTGCAAGCATTAAGTCTGTCGAATGGGGATGAGAAGTTGTAATCAGTTCTTAACCTGAGGAACTCAATGAGCCATGTCTGCAGCTGCTAAGACAAAGCTTTTGACCTTCTCTTGCCTGCAGACACCTCCCAAAAGGTCTGTTGAGACCAGCCCTGATCCCACAAAAGTGGGAGCAGGATTTGTGGTGTATGTCTGGGCAAAACCAGACTGTGCAAAGTGGCTGCAGAAGTGAAAATGGCATTCAAAGGCCAGGGGTGGCAGGTTTAAAGCAGCTAAAGGACAAGCTTATCTTGATTGATGTTTATATCTGAACTAATTTACCCCTGCCCTAAATAGTCTGCACTGCTGTGCTGCTCTGAGCAGTGCTGGTGACATTTTGGCAGTACCAGGTGGGGTAGGTGTGGTGGGGCGTGTGTCTGCGGGACACCAGCCAAAGCCCAGTATCACCCAGCTTGGGAAGTTCCCAAAATGTTCACTGGAGGAGTTTCAGCTCATAGTCATGCTGCTGTGCATGCTGGGGAGGTGGGCCTGCTTTGCTGAAGGCAAAATCATGAAATTGTGACCGTATAGAGGGCAGGGAGCAGGGCTGCAGTGCAAGGTTTGGGTGCCCCAACAAAGACTGAGGTCTCTGGCCAAAGCCTGGAGCAGAAAGTGCAATCCCAGACACAGGGATCTGTCCTTAAGCACCCCCATAATAAATTTTAGTATTCCACAAATAATAATACAAATGGAGATAATTAGTCTGGCCTGCTGGAACAGTCCTTACACCACTGCCTGGCCCTGTGGGATGGAGAAAGGAGCAGAGGGACTTATTCACCAAGTGAGTAAGTCTGCCTAAGAGAGGCTCAAAAGAAGGAGAATCAGCCAGTGAAGCTGCAGGAGATCAGGCACTGGGGGACAGGGCTGCTGCAGCCTATGAGCACTAGAGGAAACTGAAACTGCCAGCTCTTTCTGGCTTCAGCTGAGATGGTCACCCACAGAGCACTGTAGCACTGACATGGGAGGCAGGTATAAGGAGCTGACCCAAACCTTTGTGTATTTGGGTTTTCACTCTGGCTGCAGTCTGCTGCCCCAAACACAGCCCCCCAGCCTGACAGATTCCCAGTACAGCCTCCCAATAGTGCTGGAAGACCATGTGTGGACGATGTCACTGTGCCAGGGTGGCCATGGCTGTGTACCTCCAGTGTTACAAGTGTTCACCAGGAGCTGGGGTCCTGTCTGTGCATTTAAAAGCTTTGCCTTGCCCAGTAGGAAAACTTAGAAAAGATTGTATGGAAAAAACCCTCTGCCCCCTCCTAACCTTTGGGAACTTGCTATCTCTGTATTGTTCTTTTCATGTGTTTTTTGGCAAGTTGTTTTATCCTACAATAGCACATGAATTCTGCCGTGACAGCAGATCACTAGGTAGGAGTCCCACTGGAGAGTTACAGCCTGGGCAGACAGGACTGGTGAAGGGAGGGCAGTGAGGGGGCACAGCTGTAACTGGCATTTTGCTGTCAGGAGACCAAGACAGATCTCTGTTGGCAGCCCATGGACACTGTTTCCAGAGTGCTGTATGGCAGATGGGCAAGACAAGCTTTCTGAGCTGGGGATCTCATCTGAAACTCACAGGAGTGGATTTGGGAGTGGGTCTGTCAAGAGTCCTTGTTCTCTGAAGAGGGTGAAGATCTCCTGTGCCAGGCCAGGCAGTCTCTTGCGTGTGTTGCTGGCTCAGAGGCAGCTCTTTGTTGCTGCCCTCTTTTCTGATTGCACTCCTTCCTCTTCCCCAGGCAGCAGAGCAGGCTGCAGCAGGACATGGGCACAAACAGCCAGTTCAGACTCCTGCAGAAACCCAACAAGCACAGGCACCTGGGCTGTGACACTCAGTCCCTTCCCAGCAGTGCACTGCTGCTGGCCCCATTACCAACACAGGTGGCTCACAGGTGCTCCCTGCTTGCCTGAAACACAGCCAACAAATTAAACCTTAAACCATAAATTACAGATGGTTTTGGCCTGTGGTTCCTGGGTCTGGTCAGATCAGCTGAAAGGAACTTGGGGTGGAGAAAACCCTTTGCATTAATCATAGCCTTTTTCAGGAAAGCACTGATCCTTTGCCTGCAATCCCTCACACCTTGCCTGGTGGAGCAGCTGCTGTCAGCTCTCCATCTCTGTAGCTCTTGAGAAACTGCAGAGCTGTGCTCTGTGCCAGTAAACAAAGTCCAGTTGTGTTTTTCTTACATGACCCATCCATCAACATGTAACTGCTCGGGAGTAACAGAAAGTGCCTGGCAAAGGACAGGGTTGCCCAGAGAATGACTGAACTGCTGGGGCTTTGCTGGCTTTGCTGCTCTCCATGCCAAAAAACCCAACCCACTGCTACCCTTCTTCTCCTAGCTCCATTCTCGTAATTACTATTTTTGACCTTGGGAGGACTGAGGACTGAGCATGGAATCTATTTCCGTGCAAGACACCTTTAAAGCATGATGTTTCCCTGCTACTTCATTAAGCACTGTCCTCCTTTAGTGGCCTGGCTTTTTCAGTCCTGAATCAGACACATCCTCTGATGAAATGTTTTGCAAGTAAATAATAACTAGAACCATGTGCATTAATTTGAGCTACCACAGGCATGTAAAAAGGGCACAGACCCCACCATGCAGACAAAACATGGGATTAAGATTGTTGGTGAGGAATATGCAGTTAGAACATTGTATTGGGTTGAAACCAGGTTGGTAAGAAGTGGTTGAATTTTGGGAGGTTTAAAATTATTTGATTCAGGGTCTCGGTTTTCATATAAATGAATTTTTGCAATCCCTCAAATGGTAAGAATAATACTGAATTAGGGAATTTTACACCAGTCCACTGCTCCCTGTAAAAAGTTCAATTCTTAAATCCTTAGCAAGAGAGATGAAAAACTAAAAATGCATTAACTTTATGCTTGAAGGTATGTCCTCTGGATTGTGACTTTGACAACCCAAGGAGAAGCTTACTCTGCTGCTTCCTGTACTGTACCAGTTCGGTAAATAACAGGAAGTGCTTGTTCTTTTAAACTGTCTGTCTGGCACTTAATTGTACATATGTGTATACATACACAGTGTACACAAGGGAGAGGAAGGTGTTTGCAGAACGGGAACATTTGTTGCCTATTTGTTTTGTGGATGCTTTAGGCAGTGGGAGAAACTGCCTGCATGAGCAGATCCTCACAGGCTTAAGTGCATCTCCTTTGTCCCGGGGATGAGGAGGAGGGCTGAGTTGCATTGTTATTGCAGTGACTCCTGCAGCTAAAGCTCCCTTTGCTGGCCTCACGCCATTGCTCAGGAGAAAATGCTTCAAAAAGTGCTGTGGGGGAACGTGGACTGCCATGCAGCCAAAGGATCAGCCCTCCTTGTGTGTCCAGGAGCACAGCTAGCTGGAGGTTCAACCTGGACCTGATAGGATGGGGGGCTGGAAGTTTAGGAGGTGATTCTAGGACGTGTGCAGGCAAGAGCAGTGTGGGAAGGAAAGGCTTGCCAAGCTAAACTCAATGCTGACATCTTATTACAGGCATGAACTGTATCAGGGAAGCTGATCATGGAGGAGGTAGGAGATGCCAAGTAACTCGAATAGCCTGGAATTACTCCCCCGCTAATTAAGAGGAACGCAAAGTGCAGCAAGGAGTGAGGCTTGAGGAAACCTATTGCTGCTGCTGATGTGAGCATGGGGGAGTGTTCCCAGCCTCTGGAGGGCTCATGCAGCCACCCCCAGTGGAAGGGTCCCACGGTCACCTCAGATCCCCTCTCCCTGTGGTAAGGGAACATAAATCAGATGTGAGCCTGGGCTAGCTCTGGACTTGCAAACACAGATTAAAACTAGTAGCATGTGTCAATACCCTCCAGTCATAACTGCCAGTCAGATTTCTTCAGTAAATTACAGACCTGCCCTCTCAAGACCAGCTTCAGCCCAAAGAAGCGTAGACTTGAAAAAAAAAATTAAATATCCAAGGGAAGTCATCAGGTTTAAATGGCAAGGGACACACACAAAACCAGATTTTTATATTAAGGTAATCACGATGGCACCAGCCAGATAAATGAGAACACTCTCACCGAGCAGGCCTGCTTGGCTTTGACTGTCAGCCTGATGAAGAAGAGGCATATTTTATGCAGTGAGAACCAAGGGGTATAATTGTCTCTTACACAAGACTCTAGTCATGCTTTTACTTCAGAACAATTGGAAACCAGAGATCTCTTGCCCTCTAAACCTCTTTGGTGAACCAGTGCTCACCTCTCCAAGCCAAGGAGCCATTCCTGAAACAGAGAAGCCCGAGGCCCACACACAGGCAGGCAGTTAAGAAGCAGAAGTGGGAGGTTTGAGCAAGATGCCCTGCCTTGGCAGCTCGGAGCCAGAAAGGCTGGGTCCCCTCCAGAAAAAAAGGATGCCTGTTGCTGGGTGTGTTGTGCAGCAGAAGTGCGGTGGCTTGTGTGGCTTCTAGCTCTCTGACCTTTATTTAAATGAAATGCAGAGTAATTTGTATCTAAGTGGAGTTGTTCTGTCTCATTAGTGTGATTAAATAGACGGCAGAGCGTTACTAAGTTCATTGTCAGAGCGACTGTTGCTTAGTAATTTAAACTGCAATTATCTCATTATTCTTTTTTCCTTACAATGATGGTGGCTGTTGTTACCCGCAGTTCACTTTGCAGTCAAACCTTGACGAATGTGATTGCATTTTGAGCATCAGCCACTGGCCCGAAAAAGTCATCCAGGGTAAAGCTGAGTGGGGAGAGCCTCCAGGACCTTCAGCTGCGTTTGCCTGAGATGTTTGGTGTATAGAAACAGAAGCACGGGATGTGCAGCGAGCTCAAGCCCACAGCCCTCTGAGGCTCCTCTGCCTCAAGGGCTCGGCAGAGGTTCTGCCTCTCCAGCGGGCGAGCTGTGCTGGAGCCCCGCAGCCGTGCCCTGGGCCCGTCCCAACTGACGGCACACCAGAGGACAAATGGGGACAAATGGTTTCCAAGCAGGTACTGAGAGCAAGTTAGGGAGAGCCCTGTCCATGGCTGCGGAGGTGGAATCGACAGGTCAGGGAGGCGAACGGGACAGACCCCAGCCTGTGCGTGCCTGGCTGCTGCCTCCCAGCTCGGGGCCACGGCCGGCTGCCCAGCGCTGCCGGCTCGGGCGGAGGCCGTGCCCTGTGTGTGCCTCGCGGAGCGCTGGCAGGGCCCAATGGCAGACCCGGAGGGGTCGCTTGTCCCGCGGCCCCGCTCCCCCGCGTTCCCCCCGAAAGGGCAGGCGGCCGGGCCGGGATGCGGAGGAAAGCCGGAGCCGAGGCCGCCCCTGCCTCGACTCCCCTGCCCCGCTCCCCTGGCAACAGCGGCGCCGGCGGCGCCCAATCAGCGCGCGGCGGTGCGCGCCCAGCCAATGGAGAGGCGGGCGGGAGGGCGGGGCGCGCCGGAGCGAGGAGGGCCGGCCACGCGCCGCGCCGCCATCTTGACGTCTGAGGAACAAAAGCGCTGAGGCCGCCGCCGGCGCCGGCCCAGCACCAGGTAATGGGCGCGCCCCGCTCCCCCCGCCGCCGCTGCTGCCCCGGGGGCGGTCGCCGCTGAGGGAACAGCTGCAGTTTCGCCCGTCCGCAGATCGGTGCCTGGCCCGGCGAGGTGGGGATGGGCGGCCGCCCGGAGGGGATGCTCGGTGGCGGCCTCGGGGCATTGCCGGGCTCAGCGGACAGGGAGGGGGGCGCCGGCCTGGAGCCACGCCGGCGATGCGGGTACGGCCGGGGTGGGGGACAGCGGTGACAGCGTTCGCGGAGCATCCTCGGCCGCTCAGCGCTTCCTGCGCTCCCCGCGGGGCTTGCGGAGTGCGGGCTGCCGGCCGCGCTGGCCCGGGCTCGGCGCGGGGGGGCCGCGGTGGTGCTGCCGGGGCTGCTGAGCCCGGGGCTGGTGCTCGCCTCACGCTGTTACTCAGCAGTTCTGTGAATCGGCAGACGTTGTCTGTCCGTTTTGCCCGGGTGATGGGTGTGCTGCTGCTCTGACGGCTGCTTGGTACGCTCGGTAGTAGTTCTAGATGAAAAACGGGTGCTGCGGGATGTGTTGCATAAGTGGATGTGATGCTCAAGAATACCCTTTTTCTCTGTTAACTGGAAGTTCTGGGTGATGGCTTGTTAAGAACTGTTTTGAGGATGATGATTTTGTAATACCTTGTTAACGTGGCTTGGGAGCTGCATACAGTTTAAACAAAAACACGGTTGAGGCTTTCCATCCAGCTTAAAAAAATAAATGTTATCGTTGTTGATAGAATAACAACTTCTTGGTAGTTACACCCTGATATGCCCTTGGCCTTAATTCCACTGTGTAAACTACACATGTTTGACACTGATATTTTTCCTGATATATGCTGGCATTTAATTGCCCTCCACTTCTAGGCTGTCTTCCCCCCCTCCCCCTTTTTTTTTTTTTGACACAGTGCCTTATGTGTCCCGTATACTCAGGTGTCTTAGAAATGCATCCAGTGCCCCTGTGCTTTTCATGAACATCGAAGGGGACAGTTTTGTTTCAAATACTCTAATTAGAATTTTGCTTAAATACTTGGTTCTGGAATATTAATGTTTGGTTTAACTTCTTAGTCAGGTGATGTATTATTGGTCATTACTCAACGTGCAGTACTGAAATGGTAGTAGAACAGACCTGACACTTGGGGATAACAAGGTCAGGGTTGTTTTGGCCAAGAATTGGCCTCTTTGCTCATAATTTTTCTCATCTAAACACAAACCTGACTTGTAAAGTTTTCTTTAACTTGAGTTAATTTGTGTGTGTTTTAAGGACTTAATGGTGACATTAAGGAATGGAAATTGGATTTATGTACGCATGCATCCACCCATAAATATGTTTTAAAAATGAACTGATTAATTTGTTTACTGTTGCTGATTTAACATTTTCCAGATTGCTGTTATATTTTTTTCATCAGTAAATAAGGAAGAAGCCAGTGATTTAACGGCCATAATTCAGGAAAATTTATTTTTAAAAAATAATTTTAAGTGTTTAGAAGTCAAGGATCATGGGAAGGATTACAGCCATCACATGTACTTTTAAGAAATTCCAGGCATTAAATTTGGCTGTGTAGCTTTTCATAAATTTACATTCATTTAATTGAAAAACTGTTTTTCTGCCTTTTCTGTCTTTGATGTTTATGCCTTTCTGAAGTAACAGTCTGTTATCTTGTCTATGGTACTTCAGTTATACAAGCACCACAAGCTTTATGTTGCTGCTTCCTTGGGGAGGAAAGGTAGATCAGAGCTGTCACAACCATGTGGTGGAAGTTTGGAAGCAGCTGGAAAACTGGACAGTGGTCAGTCGTATGAATCATGGGCTTTGTACTTAAAAAAATTCTTTCCCTACCAGTTGCTTTGAAGGAAGATTTAACATTTGTCAGTCATGAGGTTTTGAAAAACCAGGATGAGAAAAGACGTTAAAGAGCCTCTTTGCTGCATGTCAGTGGTCGGGCTTCCATCCACATCAGTGGTAGTGGTGTTGCCTTAGTTGTTCTCCAGTCATCTGGGGAGTGTGAGGGTATTTTGGGGATGTTTTTAATTTTGAGGGGTAGAAGAAGGATGCAAACCTCGAGGCACTGGGGGTGTCTCAGTCTGTCAGCAGTGGTGACACACAAATGTCTGCCCTTTTGAGTTAGCTGGAGGCAGGGAAATGTGTGCTGTCAGGTTGGTGGTGAAAGATCTGCTTCACTAGTGACGTGGAATATCTTTGTGGAATTTACTTACAGGGATAAATTAAATAAAAACCATTCTTTGGAAAGCTCTAGTTCTTTACTGTCTGAGTATTTTGAGTGACTTGAACTAGATAAGATCTAGGAAAATTCTGGAGTAACTGGTATTAAGTGTCAGTTCTTTTCAGTGGTTCTTAATTTGATGGTCTTTAGGAATTGGGAGATAGCTGGGGTGTTTCTGAGGTCAGGAGCGCTGCTCCTGCAGCTAAGTTAACACCTGCTTGAGCTTGAGAGCAGGTCAAGGAACAGAATAGGCAAAACAAGTGTCTCCTCTCTAACATCCATGGTGCTGGCCTTCCTGGGGAGCTGTGCTTCCAGTGGGAAAGGCAGGGGGCAAAGGCTGGTTTTTGAAGTGAACCAAGATTTGATGTGGGTTTTGGTGCTAAGGCGAGGTATCGGTTCTTCCTTTTTGATGAAATTCACTGTTTTCCTGAATGTTTCTGCACCCTTGCTTAAACACAGAACTTGTTTAATGGGTAGGAATGTGTTCCAAAAGTTCACATACTACATCCAGAGATTGAAAGGGCAGAAACTGAGGTGCAGCTGAAATTTTTATCATGTGTGTGGTATTTACTGCTCCAGTTGTACCCAAAGTGTGGGGGTAAGAGCCAAATATAGAGCAGTTTGAAGTTTTCTTAAGCTGACATTTTACATTCATAATAATTCTAATTTATCTAGTGAGCATGGGGTAGAACCATTAGCTGAAAGCTGTCAGGTTTTTACACTGACGTGTGGAAAAACCTTGCCGCCTCTCATTCAGTTCATCCACTTATCAGCTGTTGAATTTGCTGATGCTTAGCTCCTCCCTGTTGGCAAGAAGCTGCCGTTGGTCTCCAGGCAACGCAGGTCCGGCTGAGCATCTCTGCCTTGCTTGAAGAGATGAAAATTTTCCATTGCAGGGAGAGGATTTTTCCTCTTGCTAATTCTTTTATCTGGCTTGCTGTCTTGCCTGAGGTCGTTGCATCTTTGAAACAATACAGGGATAATTCACAAATATCCAGAGGTTATATTTTAAGGATTTTAAGGTATAGTTGCAGATATGTGTTTCTGTAACTTTTGTTAGAAATATCTCATTAGAATGTTAATTTTGGGCCTTTCATAGTAATTTATTTTATTGCAAAGTAGTTCTTTCTTTCCTGCTTCTGTAAAAAGCTGTATGACATTGTATCACTTGCTGCAAGCAACTAGAAATTTCTCCTGCAAAATCTGAAATACTGGAACGCATAATGGAAACAAAATTGTTTGTTCAAATGAAGGTCTGTCATTGGTTGTGTTTAATCAGGTGTTCAGAGTTTGAAATCTGAAATATTCTGCAGATTCTTGGCTTGTGTGGCACAAAGCCATTGCAGCCCTGCCTGCGTCTCTGAAAGATGGGCTCTGTCAGAATAAGGGAATGATAATCTTCATAATAGGTACAGAATGTCCCACTCTGCTGTTCTCAGCTATCAACATGCAGCCTTTGACCCTCTGCCTTCATTGCCCCTGCATGTGGAGGATTCTGTATTGGAGACAGCTAGAACCAGTTACTGCCCACTTCTGCATTTTTACTGGAAAAAGAAAGGCTTCCTCATAAAATGGTTTTGACCACTGAGAGTCTTGCTTTGTGTGAGTGCCATGTTGGATGGTAGGGCAGGAGGTGGCACAGGCAGTGCCTGGTTTGGAGCTGAGCACGTGCTCACCAGCCAGTTAAGGGCCCAAACAGACCAAGGAACTACTGAATTCACACAGTAGCCATTCAGCTGTAGCTCTTGGTCCCTGTCTTCTGTCCTGCTGTGCTGGCATCCAGAAGATTGGAAGGAAGGGGGGAAAAAAATAATTTGGATGGCTTGCTTAAGCTGGTTAATAGCATCCCAGGTTGTTGAGACTTAAAATGAACAGACTCAAGGACAGAAGATACAATTATTGAGGTTATTTTTCATTAGAAAAAGCAAGGGTTTGGGGGGTTTCTGCCAAAGTCTATATTAGAATGAGGACATCAAAAATGGTTTTACTTTCTTGAAGCACAGAGGGCTTTAAGCATATCCAAATGGCTGTGGAGTGCTGTGATGCAGAAATTTTCTACACTGCCTGAAACCTTATCAGTAATTTTGGGTGCTTCTTAATTTCATGCTTATTGAAGATGACCTCTTTTCTTTTGACATTTGCTCTTTTCCTTTTTCATATATTTTTCCAGAAAAATAGCAATTTATTTGCCTTGTGCTTTGGGTATATGTAGACAGTGTGATGGCAATGGACTTTTTTTTTTTTTTATTACATAATTTGGTTTCATGAGGTTACAGGAATGAGAAGTGAAACTGCCTGACACATAGGCATAATCTTTACCTTTCTGAGGTGTTACCGCTTTCAGAAGGTTGATTCAATGTAATGGAAGATACAAAGTTAAATTGATGGGTAGGTGTGTACCTACTAATATAACTGTCATTGCAACTGGGAATCTGTTCAAGATACTTTAGGAAAATTGGTTCTGTCTTAATAGAACCAGTCAGTTTTCTGAAGAGACATCTGTGAGTATTAAAGTTGAGGGTATAGTTCTGAATAACCCTGACCAAAGTTACTTAAGAAAAATTTAAATGTTGTGGCATTTCCAACAAGGAGGGAACAAAAAGGTTGGGGGTGTCATTTGGAGTTTGTGGAGCTAGATAAGTAATCCCTTGAGTGTGAAGGTAGATGAAGTAAATGCTGATGGAGCTGCAGTGAATTGCCTGGTGAGAGGATGACTGACTTCAAGTTGTTCTATTAAACAAAACCTCTGATGTATTTAAACCTAAGTGCAGAATCATGATTGTGTCTTAAAGTGCAAATAATGTTTTAACATCACTGTGTGCAATGTTTGCTTTCAAAAAATAAAGTGCTTTTTTCATAAGGTTGACTTCTTGAAATATTTTTTCCCCTCATAGTGTGCTGTTTTTTGGACATGCAGAATTGGAACATCAGCACACTGTGGATGGTGGTGCTATGTTGTGGAATTTTGAAGAGAAAATAGTTTTTTGGCAGTCGTCCAGTCTGCTTCTTCCCTTTTCGGTGAGTGATGGTTTCTCTTTGAAGACAGTTGTGCAATGCACACTTGGTGGCTGCTATAAAAATTGCCTCTAAAGCAACAGACATTTTTAAGGGAATAAGACATACTCCAGCTATGGAGTATGTCTTATGGGATACCATTGCCAGGGCTATTTAAACTAGCTATAGCTCTTATGTATCAATAAATGTATTTCAGCCTGCTTCAAGGATAAGAGCAATACAGCCAAGCTCCTGATGAAGCTTCCTTTTCTAGATTACTGAAATTGATAAGATTTTTTTTCAAGTGGTTTTGTATTGCTGTTTGAATATGTAAACTGTATGAGATTAAAATGGATTAATTCTTTGTCAGTGATTATTATGCTAAGTTTGTAATTGGCCTCAGATGGTGTAAGAGGAGATCACTGAACAATGAAACATGAAATACATAAATAATTTTTTAAAGCATTTTTTAAGTACTGTGCAGATGTACTTGCAGAAAAGGTCCTTTTCATGGGAAGATACTGTGCTTGAAGTGAGTTGCATTTACCAGGGGAAACAGTCTAGAATTTTTCCTGTGGTTTTGTTGTACCATGTGAGAGTCTGTCTTGTAAGACTTCTCTCCTGTCCTTACTCTCATCTAATCTGCTGCAGTTAAACAAGAAGCACATGAAAATTATTCTACTGTATCTTTTGCATTTGAACTTTGGTAATTGCACTGGCAACCCAGCAGGGAGCTATGTGTTCAAGGTCTTAGGTCCCAGTTACTTTCAGCTCTTTAGGGAAAGAGCCTGTAGAGGTCACTGAATCATTCCAACTCTTCCCTTTAAGATGCAAATCTGGGTTGTGTTATCTGAATTGAGGTGTGTTTGCAGTAGTTTGCAATGTTTTGAAATGTAAATACAGTTCTAAAAGATATATGAAATGCATTTCATTAATGTGAGCTGTTCTGGAGCAAAAACTCCATTTATCTTAGTCCTCAGAAGTATTCTTGAAGCCTACATTTAGAACTACAGTTAAAAATGGGGATGGGCATTCCAAAACATGATGACTATCTCCTTCTGGGCTACTTTTCAATCATTTTTCCACATAAAGGGACTAAACTTCTTTATAGGGATATTGATGGTATAGGTAAATATACACATAAATGAGAAGCATTAAATAGGTTACCATGCATTTAAAGTACCATTCTTCCTATAATATTGTATTTGTTAATGATCTTTGCTGTGCATTCCTTTGGAAGTTTTTGCTTGAGGAGTTAGCTTGGATTGTAGGATTTAGGCATCAAAGCTTTAATTTAACAATCTTGTCCTTTGGGCCCCTAGTGCTTATGGTATAAAAAGCATTAGAGGTTGGGATTTCTAAAGCAATTACATGGAGAGAAAATCTTTGTGTAGTTAAATGAGGGTGGACTTTGAAAGGGACTTGATGCTTGTCCTGTATGAACATTATTTTTCTTATCATATTTGGCAAATGGGTCACAGCTGAAGGGCTGGTCACAAAGATTTTGTGTTCTTCCATTGAGTGACTCAAAATACAGTTCCCAGACTGCTAAATTCATGGTAATGAGAAAGGCATAGCCTTGGATTTATTTAATCTTAATGCTGGAATTTCTTGAGGGTGTTGGTGTCTTGAATAATACTTTCATGTGTGATGTGTGTAATGCACACAATTTAGCTCTTGCTGTCATATTTTCAGGAGATTAAAGGGTGGGTGCTATTTTGGTTTCTCCACGACAAGGGGTGGTACTGTCTTTTTGTAGCAACTGGTGATTTTGGCCGCTGATGCCAGAACACCATTTTAAGATGGATCAGTTTCTAAATAGGAAGTTTAAGTAGCTTAGTTTTGGTGGTTCAGGTTTCTTAGTTTCCATGGTATTTTTACTTGGAAAAGAGACTGGTTCTTAAATTACACAATCCCTGAAAAAACTACATGGGTCAGAATTGCATGCTCTTTTCTGTCTGAGTATGCTTAGTAACTTGTAACTTGGCTTTATTTTAGTTCCAGAGAGATAAAATAGCCTTACTTGAGAGGTAAAACTGGCATTTTTCCAGAACTTTGTAACTGTAGGAGTTGAGATTACAGATTACAAATGGTGTAGGGAAAGCTGAAAGCTGCTGCTTTTTTTAGATGTTGAAATATCAATTGCACCGTGCACATAACCTCCTTGCTGAATTTTAAGAAATTGCAGCTCAGGGGCTGCTGGGCACGCTTATGTGAAAAAGCTAGAAGTTCTTGGAGATGGCATGGGTGACTTGTCTTGCTTTCCTAGACAAAAAGATTGGGGAACTGAGTTTCTCCTAATACTGTAGACCTGGTTTAAGGAAGATAGGAATAATAATTGTGCATGAGGAATAATAGTCATAGAACACTATCCAACTTCAGATTGTTTGTGTGTAGTTTGCTCCCCCCATATGTTATGCCTAATGTTTCATAATTCTTAAATTTTATCTGTTAAAGCTGTATTCAAAAGTCTTTTGGGTATAGGAGGTGGCTCTTCAGCTATGGTGCTAAATATACAGGTATAAATACATGTGGCAGTGTTTATATCTGTGTTTGGGTTTTATTTAAAGGAAGACAAAACTAGAACTCCGTGTTTAGGACTAAAAGGAGATAGGCTAAACATGTTGCTAGTTAAAAAAAAAAGTTTTTCCTTGAAAGATTCCATCTTTATACATTTTTCAACATCTCAGTGCGTGGGCTTTCATTTCTGAATTAGAGACAAAATTCATAGTGAATAGAAAAGGCTTGATGCACTGGTCACAGGGAAGGCTATCTCAGAGTGCTGTCTTACACTCCTGAGAAACAACAGAACAGGACTTTAATGCTGCCCTTGTGAGTCCTTTGCCATTGCAGCTGCTGTTGGACTGTCCCTCTCTGTTCAGAGTACATGAAATATCTAGGAGTAGTACCTTTAGATAGGACATCCTTAGAAGAAGCTAGGGCATTTCAAGGTGGTTTTTGGCAGTTTGAAAGCAGAAAAATGTGTTCTTATGTGGTGGGAATCTTCTGTTTGGTAATGTTAAATGTTTGCTAGTATTTTTAAAGCTAATGTTAAAAACAGGATTGGCTTTCTACTTTGATGGGCCAAGATTGTGGTGGAGTTGTCATGTTCCCAATGTTTTGTAAACATTTTTTGTAGGAATTTTGTGCACGAGTTCATGTATAATTCTGGGTTTCTAGATTCCATTTGTTATGCAGGATTAAGTAAATTATGATCCTTGTGGGTCCCTCCCGACTCAGAATTTTCTGTGGACAACCAATATGCTCTGCAGTACATAGCCCTTAATTTGTGAAATTAATCCAAGGCACTTGTTTCCTTATTTATCTGGAGATGTTACTTAATTTTTCTGAACTGCAGCAATGTAGTTCTGCAGTTACCAGCCATTTAGTAAAGAAAAGTTAAAATAAAAAAAAAAAAGACATTATATCAATATTTTTAAGAAGCAGGTGGCTTCTTTTATTCTAGCCCAAGCACACAGCGTGCAATAAGAAAAATCTGCTTTCTTGGCTTTTTGTGACTGTAGGTGGTGATGATAGATGTGCCACTACAGTGTCTGACTCCCAGGACCCTCATGATTTACCACTAAAAGCTATAGTAGAAGTGTTTCTGCTTCCAAAGGGAATGCACACATAGACTGAATATGTAGGTCTGAAGGAGCTGGTTACTCTTGAGTTTCAAGTGTTCTGCTGAGTCTTTTTACAAAACATCATGCTTACTCATCCCTGAGTACAAGTTCTGTAACTTAATGATCATTATATTGATTGATTTGCTGCAAAAGAGCTTAAATAACCTTGGCTTGCATAGAAACTTACAGCTCAGCATCATTTCGTCATCACAGCCATCTGTTTCAAGTTGTACTTGATGAGAAAGAAGTCCTCCCCCAGTCTTTCTTTTAAAGAAAGACTCTAGTATTTTCTCCCTCTTGATGCTATGACACTGTCCCTCTACTCCTCATGGTGTTAAAGACTATTGACTGCTTTACTAAATTTGAATTATTTGCTGCTTATAATACTTTTGTTTTTGTTTATAAATAAAAAAATTCTGAGAACTGACAATGTCAGTGCAGTTTTCCACCAAAGATAAACTTTTCCCTCCAAATTAGTAACCAGAATAAGTCTTTGCTTTTTGTAATCATGCAGAATTTAGGGCTGCTCTTAAGACTTTTCCCAAAACTGTAGGATTAATACAAGCACATTATTATGTGGGCTCTGCATTTCTGTATCAATGAGTTAAAAATTATAAACTATAGTTTTTACTACTTAGTTACATTAATTCTATTGCAGATACGGAAGGCTTCAAAAAGTATCCTAATGTGGGATTTGCATTCTGTGCAGAGGTATAATGCATCCTCAAAATCAGGAATTGATTAAAACAATTGGGATAAATTAATGCAGAGCTCATTTATCATAATTGTTTTAATTGTGACAAATTTATGTCCAGCTGAGTGGACACTAGAGAATATGAGTATCTACATTCTAATCTTAAGAACCTCTGAAAACAGAGCACATCAGAGTAACTTCAGTTTCTGAGCCAAGCAGTAACTAGAGTGAATGTTAGAAGCAAATCATTATTCATGTTACTCTGGGCATATTTGCTAAGAAAGTGTTTTGTGTGGAGGAATGGCATTGATTTTCATAAAAATTAAATCACAAGCTGTGCAAGACCTCTGAACCGGAGCATGTTTAACATATCTAATGCTTTTAATACTCTAAAGTTGCATCCTCTGCTTTCTTTGATTCAAGGAATGTACCTTGCTATTTGTAAAGTACCACGTTATTAGTAATGGAACAAGTAGTTCAGTCATTCCTGTAACCATTCTTGGTTTATAGGTGTATTATTGTAGGCTCTTATAATGTGTTTATCCTGTTTCGGTTGTGAAAAGTCATTCTCTTTGAGCAATGTATGACTTATCAACTGAGATCTCAAGTACCTTTCCAATGTGTGCGTGAAACAGTTGGAGGGTGGCCTCTCAAAAACATACCATGTGTTTTTCACCTTGTTATTTGCATCTTTCTGTGTCCAGTCTCAGCTTTGTTGTTTCTTCCTGAATGTTCTTTGAGCTGAAGCAGCTTTCTCTTTGGCTGATCTAATACGGCACTGATGCTCTTCTGTCCTGTTGGCTGACTGTGCCATTCCTCTGTTTCCTTGTACCTTGATTTTGCATGGCCTGGTTTTTGGTAGCAGGGGACCACAAAGATTGCTCCTGTGAGGAGCTGCTGGAAGCTTCCACCATGTCCAGCAGAGCCAATATCTGCTGGCTTTGAAGATGGACATGCTGCTGGCCAAGGCTGGGCCAATGAGAGAGGTTGATGGCATATTTAGGAAGGAAATCAAGACAAAGTTACAGAGTTTAGCTTCTAGTCGGAGAAGAGGAGGAGGTGAGAACATGTGAGGGAAACAACATGGAGACACCAAGGTTAGTGGAGAAGAAGGGCAGGAGGAGCTCCAGGTGCTGGAGCTGAGATTCCTCTACAGGCCATGGTGAAGCAGATTGTTCCCCTGCACCCCATGGAGGTCCACAGGGGATCCAGAGATCTGCCCTCAGCCCATGGGGGAGTTTCCCATGGCAAAGCAGGTGGATGCCTGGAGGAGGCTGTGATCCAGTAGAAGACCCAGTGGAGAGAGAGGGCCCTGCTTCCAGGCTGGAGCAGCCTGTCCTTGGAGTACTTCACCCCATGGGAAGAGAGACCCATGTCACAGCAGCTTTAGAAGGGCTGTGTGCCTGTGGAGGAGTTCACCTTGCAGCAGGTGCTGCAGACCAACTGCTCCTGAGGGTGGACTCAGGCCAGAGAAGTTCACGGAGAGGGGAGGGGCCCCAAGGCCTCACAGGGGAAGGAGTCCTCTCCCAGAGCAGCAGAAGAACATCTCATTGATGCACTGACCCAAAAACTCCTGTGCCCTGTCTCCCTGTGCTGTTGGTGGGAAGGAGGGAGGAGCTGGGGAGAGAAGGTGTTTTAAGGGCTTATTTTGCTTCTCACTATCCTCTTCTGATTCTGTTGGTAATAAATTCACTTTGCAACCTTACGTGGAGCCTGTTTTGCCCTTGAAGTGTTTCTTCTGGTCCTTTCCTCAACTTGTGAACTCTCTGTTAATTTTTGGTTTTTCTCCTCTGCCAGCTGTGGCAGGGCAGGGTGTGAGTGAGAGAATCTTGTGGGTGCCTGGTGGTGTGCCAGTGTCAACCATGACACCTTGGAGCCTTGGGAAGGGGCTTTGCTTTGTCTGCTTCATCACCCTGCAGCAGCTCTGCTCTGCAGACCTCTGCCCTCTCAGCTTCCTCTGCACTCCCCAGTGAACTGAGAAAAAAGGATGGGCAGAAAGCTTTGCTGCCTTGCTATTTCTGTCCCTGTAAAGCTGATTTATGGCTGTGTGGAGTTAATGATGCTAACCATCCTAAGTAAAAAGCCTGCACTAGAGGGAACCCAGTTTTAACAGATTCAACAGAAGGGCAGTTCTGCATCAATAGTTCTATCATTACAAAGTTTTGGCAGGAGTTGTATTACTTTTGAAATTGTTATGAAGGAAGAAGCTGCTGCCTAATTGAGACCTGTGCTCTCCAGAGGATGTGTTCATTAATGCAATTACGTGTGGGACTAAGTCGAGAATCTGTAATGACATGAAGTACCTTCCAAAGAATGCCGTCACGTGAGATTAATGTTAAGAGCCTGAAAACATGAATTCATTGTGGTATTCTTTTGATGGTCATTGTCACATGTGATGGGGATGGGGATAAGGTGTCTATAAATGTCACTTCTGGTTTGCAGGTTTGGGTTTTAGACATCTTTTGCTGCTTACTGTAGGAATGGCATTGCTCAAGTGAATGTTGCTGTGTCTGGGCACATTTTTATTTGCTCCTTCAAGTTATGTCAGATTTTTTTCTTAAAATGCTTGACATGTGAAGGGTTAGTAAATCTGCTTTTCTGGCTGATGTGTTGTTTGAACAAAAACTAGTCAAAGGCACTTAAAAGCATGTAGGAGGAAAAGGGCAGGGTACAGTGAGCCTGCATTTGCTATCTGGGAAGGTTGCCTAAAACCAGCTGTTCTGGGCTCTTTCTTTTCCAAAGAGCATTAAGAACAACTGGGTGTAGAATCAGAGGAAAGGCGGTGAAAAACTGCATTGTGCTTGTGCTGGTCAACATCAATGCTGCTTGAAACTGTTGGTCTTAGGTCAAAGCTTTTATTTGTAAGGAACTGCAACCAGTTTGGCATATTGTGAGGCTGTTTATGGAATTAAAGTATTTATAAATGAAACAGTGCAAAGCATTTCTGATGGGCATTACAGTTGTGCTCCAGGCCCTGTTAATCTGAATGGCAAAATTCCAAATATTAAGGAAAGCCAAAATGATAAACAAAGCCTGATTGTTAGTAATGGTAATATTAGGGCATGCAGCAGAAGAAAATGTAAGATCTTACTCAAAACTTTTTTCAAGTGAGAAGAATTTCATTGGGTGAAAAGAGACTGAATTTATTAGGTAAACAGTGCTTCTTGACTGGCTCAAATATATTAATTGATCAAAGTGAAAACTAAGACCTCATTGAAACCTAAATTGTTGACAAGATTAGGTGGTCTTGCTGCTGTTCTTCTTGAGCAGTGTGACAGTGTTCACATTGGATCTGGTTTAGGTTCATAAAAAGGCACTAAGTTGCCTTGCACAGTAAAGGAGCTCAGCTAAAGGCTTTATAGCAAGGAGCTCCTTGCTGGTGCTCTGTTCAGCAGTCCTTGCAATCAGTTTCGGCTGCAGAGCTGTATTAATAGAGCTTTTTCAGCAGGGATATGTACTACAAAAATTCAGTCATAGAAACGGAACATGGGGGAGTTGTGCTGTAGTTTTTGGAAGATAAAAACAGAAGGAGAACTTACTAATACAGGCATAGTAAACTCATCTTCATTTGTGTGAGCTTTCTCCTTTATTTCTGGTAGTTTCACATTTGTCTTGAGGTAGTGCTGACTGGGTACACGGTGTTTGACTACTTACAAATGTTTCTAATGTTTCTCTCAAAAAAACCCCACCCCTATCTAAATACTGCCTAACTTATAATAACTTATCAGATAATTTGTATAATATCAGAGCACTAAAAAACTTGCTTTCTTTTTCTTCCAATGGGAAGTTACACTGTGTGATGTGCTGCCAGATCTTACTTGTTCAGGAAAGGGTGAAGTAGAATGAGTAGTCCTGTCCAATTCTGTGCTTGGCAGTTCCATTGCTGAGTGCAATCTGCGTACAAGTATTGTCCAGACCACTTGGGCATCCTTGGAAGAAAACAAGTTGAGCTGCTACTAATGAGCTCCCTGAAGATGTGTTGGGTAAACAAGGTGTACATCATCTGTGTTGGAGATGATGTTTGCTAGAGTCATTTCTATGGCATAAATATCTTCAAGACTTAACTCCTGATGCAACTGTAATGCAGGAGGACTGGGACAGATTTAAGTGTTTGAGGTTAAAGGATGTTGCAAGGTGCTTTCTCAGTCTGAATCACTGCAGTTGGCAATCAGTGTCTCTGTATCAGGGATAATTAGGAAGGCAGCCACAGAGTGGTGATGCTGGCTTGGAAAAAGTGGTTCTTGCACTGCTGCTGTTCTGCAGGGCTGTTAAATGTGGCTGTGCCAGTGTAAAGCTGTGGCACTGCAAGATCATGTACATATGAAATGTACCTCCAGTGAAACTTGGGACACTTCTGGCATTCCTTCTGAAATCCCAGAAGACTGGAGGCATTATTGGCTCTAGAAAATCCTAATGAAAGCTCGAAAGTTGTAAAATTACTGGTGCAGAATACAGACTGATGCTTATAATTTCTGTAAGAGAAAATGGAAACATTTCTCAGATTTTACTTAGGAGGTAATTTGGTTTGTCAAGTGTGTGTTTGGAGACAGCTCCAAGCGTGGTACACACGTGCTGCTAAGCCAGCTTGCAGGTGAGCCTTAGTGAAGAGCAGTGTGGCTCTGTGCAGAGTGGGTGCTACTTTGAGGAGCCATGGAGAGATAAATCTGTGACTTTGGAGCTGTAAGAGTGCTCCCTCCTGACTGTGGCAGCTGAAGAGATGCATTGGACTGTCCAGGACTTTGGGGACAGGCCATGGTTACCTGGCTTTTCTGCACTGTCAGGGCTCTCTGGGGTTGCTCAGCTTGGTGCAGTTGGGTAGGTTTTTTTTGAAGTGGCTTGTGTTTGGGGTGTTACTGAGAGGTTTTTATATGTGTGTCTGAGTTGTCAAATTGTTGATGCTGAGGTAGGTTAGAAAATTCTGTGATGATGCAGTAGGTGCATTAGAATACTAGGAAATTAAAAGTAGTACAAAGAAAAATGAAAGTTCATTGATAATGCTCTAATCTTAATAATATAGGTTATCAGAAGATGGTATTGTTTCTGGGGAATACTATTCCAGATTAAAGGGGGGGAAAAAAACCAAACAACAAGAACCTGATATTGTTTTGTCAAATAAGGCGCTAGGAAGAAAGAATGAAAAAAAAAAATAAAAACCACCAAAAAGCCGCACCAAAAAAAAAACACTTTCAGCTCTTATTGACCTGTTATCCTTAGGTGCAGGTAAACATTCCAGGACCTGGAGTTCATTCAGTTGATCGATCTGTTGTTTCTTTAAGCAGTTTAGTTGTTTAATTCAGTTAATGCTCTTATGTCCAGGACATGCTGTAGGCGTCTGTAGTTCTGCTAGTGGCGCTGCTTTAAGCCTGCAGGTCTCTGCTTTTCCAGTTAATGTAAAGCTGTTAAATATCTAAGGAGGACAAATAAAAATAGACCTGTGACCTAGAACACTTTGTAGTCTCTTTGAATTAAGTGCATTATTGTTCGAGTAACTATCTTCAGGCAAAATGACTATGAGGTTGTTTTTAGCCGCAAAAAGTTAATCATTAAAGCTTTGGTCTAAAATTAGAGTAACTCAACTTAAAAATTTACTGGAAGGCAGAGACATGACAGTCATGTTTTAGTTTTCAGCGTCGCTCCTTTAATTGCTCTCTGAAGTGCAGGTTGCATGAAACTGGTGTTTGGCCAGAACCGAGCAGCATGCGATCACAGGGTACAGATGCAGATCTTTTGGATGCAGATGGCACAGACCGCTGCCTTCTGCTGAATGTAGGGGGAAAAAGGCATTCTTGGAAAATGTCACATTAGCGTTATGGCTTGCCCGTGAAGAGCTTGCATCTGTGTTAATATTTTCGGTATCTGACATGTTGTTGTGAATGAACCGGTGCAATACACGTCCCACCCTAGACCTCGGTTGGTTGCTGTCCTTGCCTGGAAGGGAGGAATTGTACGCTCGGTGTTAATTCCCGGATTCTCGGGCTGGCCTGCGCAGGGAGACTGTCTCGGCGGTCGGGGGCTGGAGTGCGGCAGGCGTGCCTGGCGGCGGGGCTCGCCCGGGTGCCGCGGGTGGGTTTCCTTGGCGGGAGCGGCGGGGCTCGCCCGGGTGCCGCGGGTGGGTTGCCTTGGCGGGAGCGGCGCTGGCCGCCCCGCTCCTTCTGCTGCTCCGCGCGTGCGCATCGCGGTCTGGCCGCCCCGCCCCGCGAGGGCTGCCATTGGCTGCGGCTCGTCGGGGGCGTGTCCGGCAGAGCCAGCCTGGCTGCGCCCCGCGCTCGGCCGCAGTCCGGAGCGGGAGGTGCGCGCGCTCGGCTGTGCTCGGCCCCGCTCCGCTCTCGCCGGGCTCCCGGGGCACAGCGCCCACACTGACGGCCGCCGCTCTCCTGTGTTTGCCTTAACAGACTTTTGAATCAGAGTAAACACCTGCGGGGCTCGGAGGCTTCAGGCTCTGAACTGCCTTCACCACTGCCGCCGTCTTCTGTCTAATGTGCTACAAGGATGAGCCCAGCATTTGGAGCAATGGAAGTGGAGCACTATTCCAAGGGAGTCTTACTCGAGCCCTTTGTCCACCAGGTTGGAGGACACTCCTGTGTCCTCCGGTTTAATGACAAGACCATCTGTAAACCTCTTATTCAGAGAGAACACCAGTTCTATGAGACTCTCCCAACAGAAATGCGTAAATTCACTCCACAGTATGAGGGTAAGTTACCAAACCTTTGAATGGGTTTGGGCTTTTTGTTTCTGTTAATGCGAGTGTGCTGTGCTCTCTGTTCTCTCTGAAATCTCTTCTGTGTGGAAGAGATTTTAGGGTTTTTTTTCATGTATTTTAATGTTATCTGAGGCAGGCTGTGGAGATGCAGGGTGGAAATGCTTGCCAAGTTGGTGTTTGGGCTGACTAACAGCATTAGAGTAGAGCAGCTCTGCTGGTGATAGCCCATGTATCTCCCTTAGGCACAGGTAAGTAGCTAACAGCTTGAGAACATTTTCAGTAATTATCCGCCTTTTTTTTGTGGCTTTTTTTTTTTTTTTTTTTTTTTTGCCACTCATTTAATGTTTGTTTACAAAGGATTTGGTAAGGATGGATAATAGTGTTTTGTGTAAGCTTAGTTGTGGTCTCTTTTGTGCTTTGATTTCTCCTCTGACTTTCATTTCAATTGCAATAAACACATGCCAGTAAGGTGTCTTGTTGAATACTTGCAGTGTTATTTCTGCCATTAAGGAAGTGAAAATTCATGGCATTTAGGTAGGCAAGGATCAAGTAGCTGTGATGAGGCTGAGTCAGAAGTTATGTAGGAGTGGAAATTCCAGTTCTCCTAAGAATTGAACTGGTTAACAGGACTACTTCTTTTTCTTTCTTCTATTCCATCAACAGCTGTCTAATGATTAATAAATAACATGTCTGAAGCACTTCTTTTAAAATGCAATTGCTTTTTAAAGCACATTGATTTTAACAGCCATGATGGTGATGAAGTTTTGTGTTCTGTTTGTGAAAGTGATGGAAGACTTCAGTGATGTTTCAGAGTTAATAATCTCTGCTCATTTACAGAGACTTTCTGCCATGTCTAATTACAATTTCTGTTGGACTGGAAGAAAATCTGATCTTTGAGTGATACTTTTCAAAATGTAATAGAGCAATTGTACTAGTGTATGTGGCTTTCTGGGAAGTATGGGGAGGGATTTAGAGGGAAGGGGCCTCTCTTGGTCCACCTCTGGTTTTTTTTGGTTTTTTTTTTTTTTTTTTTCCAGAGTAAAGGCAAAGAAGCCATTTGCTCCTGGCTCCCCCACCCTTTTCCCCATTGTAATTTCCTTTGTAACATCGGGACAGTCAGAGGTTCTGTCTCCTTGCCCCAGCCCTCCAGGTCTGGGAGCTGCCTGTCCAGCTTGGGAATTCCAGTCTCTCACCAAGACCTCTCCCCCAGCTAGTGATGAGCTGCAAGAACTGTGCAGACTGATTGATCTGAAATAGAGGACTGGAAAACAAAATAAAAACCAATTCAGATAATTGTTATGGCTTCTCCATTAACTCACTGGGCACATCTGTCAGTGTTTCACTAAGACTCTTAAAATACAATGTAGTGCTCTGGAGACTCCTGAGGGGAGGATAAGGAGAAAAATGCTTTTGAGATTCACCATGTTTCTGTACCACAAACAGATTTGCTTTGTATTGCATTTTTGTTACTTATTCCACAAGATTGCTGCATAACCAGTATCAATAAAATATATTCAAAAAAATAGAAAATGTATAATTAAACATGGTGATTTTAAGTGGAAGCTTTTGGACTAGTTTCTGTTGTAATGTGACATTTCCCTTGTTTTGCTCTCCTTGCACATCTTTCCTTTCCCTTGGGATTTATTAACCAAGTATTGTTCAGAGAACTGTTTTTTGCTCTGCTGTCATGCAAAATTTAAAAAGTTTTTAGTGTGAATTTTCATTTTGTGCAGGTCACTTTTCACTGGAAGATGTTAACAAATGTTTTCCATATCACTTAGAATCAGACCAGTCAGATTTTTTTAAATTAATAAAAACTTTTATTAATTGAAATTGTGTCCTGTTATTATTTGAGTGTTACTTGACTGCCTCAGAGAGAGAAAATGATCTTTTGTATCATTGTTGTGCCAATATGAGAAATTGTCTTTTGTGAGGTGTCATTTTTGTCTAGCTCTTTTGATATTTGTTAGGTTGGCAGATGAGGTTTGGCCTGTGGCAAGATAGAAACTAAGGACTGGGGTAAGAGAAAAAATAAAGTTGCTGTATTCTTGGTGTAAAAGAACGCGTTCTAAAAGGCTTGCTTGTCGCTTGAGCAGTTCATAACTGTCTGGGTCCTTTTCCTCTTCAGGTGTGGTATCAGTGAGCTTTGAAGAAGATGAAGATGGAAACTTATGTCTAATAGCATATCCATTAAATGGGGACCATGATAACTTAGAAAACTTAGATAACTCTGACTGTGAACCCAAAAGTAAGCTATTGCGGTGGACTAACAAAAAGACGGTGTTGTTAGAAAATGAGAAGATATCGAAGGAATGGGTCCGGCAGCACAGGAAAGAGGAAAAAATGAAAAGGTAAGTTTGACTTTTAGCTGTCAAATTCTGTTCTCCAGAATTGCAGAGAATTCCTTAGAACTCTTTTCACTTTCATTTTCTTTTCTTCTCTTGTTTCTTTTGTTTTTCCTGACCTCTTCAGTGCAGACAGGTTCACTAGTGAAACTAGTATGTCCTTAGCCCTCAGTAAAGGCTAAGTTGGGTGTTTTCATTTTTTTCCTGCTGTAGTCAGTTGAAACAGGTTTCCGAAAGTTATTTTGGACACTTCAGAAAGAGAAAAAACCCACAAACCAAAGAAATCTAGCCACAAAAAAGTGCCTCTACAAACAAACAAAAAGCATTCACTCACCTGCAAAAGAACAATAGTTAAAAATAAACCAACTGCATACATATTTAAGTGCTAACATGTATATGGCATACTTTGTTAGGAATCCTGCTTTATCCCTGCTAGTGACATTTTCCCCCATGTTAATTCCTATTAATTGTGCCCACCATAAACTGTAACCTGTGATGTGTTGTGCTAAAAACAGTGACCTTAGCAAAGGGTAAACCTTAGAGTGAATTGCTACCTGTTGCATTACTTCATAGAAGCCATGCTCACAGGTAAAGGATATATAAGTAGAATTACTACATGTTTTGTAACATTTGGCTATATGCTCATTTATATTAGTATGGAAGTGGGTTTGTAATGGTTGAAACACTACTCATGGGCATCTTGATCACATATACAGAGAAGAAAATAAAGATTTTGCTTGCAGTTAATGAAGTTGAGCAAAATAGGTTGTAAAGTTAAATCCACTGACAACTCCTCTTCAAGAGCTTATTTTATCTCTTGACCTGTAATTTGGTATTTTGTTTTTTTTTTTCTAGTCACAAACTAGAGGAAGAATTTGAGTGGCTGAAGAAATCTGAAGTCTTGTATTACACTGTAGAGAAAAAAGGAAATGTTAGTTCTCAGTTTAAACACCATAATCCTTGGAGCATGAAATGTCACCAGCAACAGTTACAGCGGATGAAGGAAAACGCCAAGCACCGAAATCAATATAGTATCCTTTCCTGAAAGTACCTCATAACAATGGAATGAGTAGGGCTCTGCCTCTTCTTTCTTGAACATTCCAGATAAGAGTGCAGAGGAGGCTTAACTGCAGTCCTGAGAGACTCTCTGAAGCTGTGATTTATTTGGCATCTTTGAAGGGTTTGCCAGCACTTCCTAGAAATGCATTTTTCTAGCGCGTAACAAACTGCCTAAGCTGGGAAATTCAGAGAGCTGAATTAAAATCTTCACATTGTGGCTTAGTGGGCATGTTTTACAGCATAGTGTGTGGTGTCTTCCACAAAAACAGTTTCTAGTGAGAGTTTTCAAAGGAGATGAGTTCTGTCACTTTTTATTCCTGTTTTGATATTGGTGATCTTAAAAACCAGTGGCCTCTTCCTCTTTTCATCAGTTTCTTAAACAGAGAGGATGTTGCAGTGCCTGGAGTTTCTGCTTCTAGTAGCCTCTTTTTGATGAGCTTTAAGAAAAGTTGAATATAAACAGTCATGTAGGATTGCAGCATGAGAAACAAAAAACTGACTGAATCCAGGAAGGCTGAAGCACATTGGTTTTGTGCTGTGGATTTCTAGGCAAACATCTCCACCCTGAGCATTCCATCAAAAACTGATCTTGCTGTAGGCTTGGATGCAACTGATACATCCTGCAAAAGTAGTACTATCTAAATACTGAGGTAAACTAATTTCTCAGTATGAGGAGTTTCAGTGATGGATCACTGAAACATTTATGACTAATAAATAATCAAATTGATAGGATTTTTTGGCTGGTACCCTCACCATTTCACTGTAGATTATTATTCAGTTGCCTAAAAAGTGTGTGATATGTTTGGAGCAGTAGTAATACAGATATTTTAAAGTTATAAAGGTGGTATGAAAATGCTTCACTGGTTTTGAATGGTAATATAAACACACAAAATCTTCACTTCCCACAGAAAAAAAAATCTCTTGCTAGACAGGAAATACATCATAATTCAAAGTCAGCTGCTACATTATATTTCTGTGTAACCCTGATTGCTTTTGGTTTTCACTTAATGTGAAAACTGACTAGTCTCTCTAGACCAGTAAAACTGGAACTGGCTTAAAACAGAGAGGGCATCTTAAGTTTATGTAACTGTAATTTTTCTAGATTACTTTATACTAGGCATGTTTTGGATATTCTTAAATTTAAAAGTGAGGCACTATAAAATCCATGGTAATGTTTGTAAAACCTCTATTCCTCATTGTGAGGCTTGGTCCTTAACTGCTCAGAATTCATTTTGCTGGAGAACCTGACGTCCCGCTACGAGGTTCCATGTGTGCTGGACCTGAAGATGGGCACCCGGCAGCACGGCGACGACGCGTCCGAGGAGAAGAAGGCGAATCAGATCCGCAAGTGCCAGCAGAGCACCTCGGCTGTGATCGGAGTGCGCGTCTGCGGCATGCAGGTGAGGGAGAGCTCGTCACCTGTGGCCAACAGGCTCCCACCTGTGTCTGTTAGTGGAGTTTCGGGTTTATGCAGGCCTCTCACAAGTTGTTACCCTTGAGCTGCTGTGATTTGTTTCCTTCACAGAGGGGAGTGAGCATTTTGAGTGTCACTGATCAGTTGAAGGTGGCAGCATCTGCAGGAGCAGCCTGCAGGCCACGCTCTGCATCAATGAGTGCAGGCTCTGAACACACAAACGCCTCCTGCACCTTATCAGCAGTTCAAAACTGTTAAAACTACTGATTCAATTAACATTTCAGGATAGCGTAGAGACCACTTACAGGAGGGGCCAGTTATATGCATTTTGAATTACGGGTGTGGAAAGTTTTAAGAAGCAATATTAAGAAGCAATCAGTTCTGTTCTGTAACTTTGAAAGCCACAGATCTTTCACTGTGTGAAGTAAACTTGTTGCAAAGTGCAGGCAAGAAGTGCTTGGTAAATGTGATAAGACTTGTTGCCAGATGAGGAGACATTGTGTGGACTTTCACCTGAATTTTTTGTTTACTTGTTTCTGTATTCCTAGAGTGACAAATGGGAAACAACATGTTTGTGTTGGGAGTTTTTTCCTGAAGCTTCTCTCCTCCTATCCAATAGATTCCAGGAATGCTAGCAGTGTTTGCTAGGACTTGTTCCACAGCATGACTTGGCATGTGTGGTTTTCAGCTCACTGTTCAAATTCAGAGAAAAACATGAGGCAGAAACGAAAGTGTGGGAACTGCATTTTTAACCACAGTGTGCTGGGATTTGAGCAGGGCATTGCCATTGTTCACTTTCCAGTGTTGACCTGTGCTGGAAAACAGAGGAACTTTGGAAGCACCTGCAATCCTTTCTTGACCCAGATGTTTAGGCATTATTGAACTATCAGTTGTATAGACCACTCTCCCATGCCTTCCTGCAGGAAGGCATTTTTCTGCAGAAGCACCTCTGACTTCTTCAAATACAGATCATTATGGGGTATACCTTAGTTTTGTATAGGAAAGTTTGCTGTCACTCAGATCTCATCATGCTGAGAATCAACTGGTACATCCTAGAGCAGAGGCGGGTAATGAGCCGGATGAGTGACTTTGGAGATCTTGGCTGCAGCTCTCCTAATCTCACTTAAAGTCCTCCTTCTTACATTCTGGGTGGAAAAGCTCAAATCTAAACTGAGGGAATTTTCCAATTCCTCTGAGTTGCACAGGCACTGCTGGATCAGTTGATAGCGATTTCTATAATTGTGCAAGAGCAGTTTTAGAGATTAGTATGTCATCTTGTAAAAGCTTTAAGAAGCATGCTTTTTAGTTTTTAAATTTTTTTTGGGTCTCCTCAAGGCTTTGGTGTCAGCGTACCAGCAATTTTAACTATTCCTTTTTTCTTGTCTTGTGTTTGTATATGCAGGTCTACCAGGCAGGCACTGGCCAGCTGATGTTCATGAATAAATACCATGGAAGAAAACTCTCAGTCCAAGGATTCAAAGAAGCACTTTATCAGTTCTTTCATAACGGCAAATACCTGCGCAGGGAACTCTTTGAGTCTGTTATTAAAAAACTCACTGAACTCAAGTCTGTGCTGGAGAAACAGGAGTCCTATCGCTTCTATTCGAGCTCCTTGCTGATCATCTATGATGGAAAGGAGAGGCAGGAAGTTGCCGTTGACTCGGATCCAGAGGACCTAGAGGACCTTTCAGAGGAATCTTCAGATGAGTCGGCAGGAGCCTATGCCTACAAACCAACTGCCAGCACTGTCGATGTCCGCATGATAGACTTTGCCCACACAACCTGCAAGTACTATGGAGAAGATTCTGTGGTGCACGAGGGCCAAGACACGGGTTACGTTTTTGGACTCCAGAATTTAATAGATATTATTAAAGAAATAAGAGACGAAAGTAGTGAATAAACAGTGTGAATGCACATCAGTAGAAAGCACTATTGTGACTCTTTGTATTCCAAAATTATTGGCCACTTTCTGGTGGTAGGAATCTTTACAGGCTCTGCAGGGATAATCCTGTCAGGGTCAGACTTGTTCAGAGGGCATTTACTTACATTGGTGCTGGACCTAGCACTGGCAAAACTTGGTATCCTTATTTATTTTAACTTTCTTAAACATTCCATATTTGATTACTCAGATACCTCTGTTATCCCTGTGTGTATATGTTCCAATAAAATTCTTTTTGTTCGTTGTAAGTGATGCTTCCGTTGTTGCTGGTGACTGAGGAGGAGATGAAGCTCAGATCTCTGGTCTCTGGTGTAATGCAGAAGCATCATGTGAACAGCAAGGCTTACCTGCCTCATGAGACCACCTATGGGAAAGCACATCTGTCCTGGACCTTCTGTCAAGAGTGATGAGCAAGCCCAGCAGAGCCACTGAGCTGGCAGGGCCCAGCACCTGCCCTTTGAGGAGAGGCTGGGACAGCAGAGCTTGTGTAGATGGGGTAAAGACAGCTTCTGAGAGGCCTCCAGAGGACCCTTCCAGCCAGAATGAGGACTGATCACTGAGAAGTCGCTCTTGAAATCAACAACCTATTTCTTGTTCCTGGGTCTTGTAACTAGGTCTTATGTATCTAGAAAGAGGTTGTGTAACCTCTTTTTAGAGGGCTAGAGATGTTATTGAACTTAAGCTGAGGCATAATGTGTAAAACTTGTACAGGAATAGTTGCAACAGCAGCAGCCAGGGCAGAGCTGCCAGGCCTGAAAAGAAGCAGCTTAAAATCTTACTTGGGACAAACTCTCAGGAAGGAAGCATCAGAAAGTGTGAGGGTAGTGAGTAACTGAAATAACAGAGTAACTAAACCAACGGTTCTGCTACAAGAAGCATTTATCTAACCATTTTTAGATACAGGATGTACGTCATCATGATAGTGCAAGAGAAAAATGGGTGTGGAAGTGCTGAGGTAAGGCTGGGAAAGTTCTTGTTACAGATAATCCAAATGAAGTAGTCAGTTTGAGCAGAAGAGTCAGGTGAATCATCTCCCTGTCCTGTACTTTGCCTGCAGGCTTGCTTAGGAGAGAAGAGGTGGGATGTGACAGGAAGGCTGCAGATCTGCTTGTGGAAAGTCACCTTCTTAAGTTTGCTATAACCCTGTAGCTTCAGTTTCATATTCCCTAGCAGTTGCTATCAAGTTCTCCTGATCAAAGTCTGTCTGATGGCTCTCCGGTGCTCCTTTGTACTTTTTAAAGAAGTTTTTAACTTTTGCTTGTACATGAGTTTGTGGGTGGGCTTTTATTGTTTGGTTTTTGTTCAGGTTTATGTTGTTCCACAGTGTTCAGGCACCGACTGATGTTGGTTTTAAACAGGTATTTTTAGATCTTGCAGTCACCTCAGTATTTTATGCCAGTACAGGGGCTGTTGTCTCTGTAGATGGTCTTGTCCATCGTGAACAGGCTGTATGTTGCTTCTGGGTGAGACTCCAGTGGTGAGTACAGCTGACAGGGCCCTGTGAACCACTCCTGACGCTGGCTGCAAAAACCCATAGGCAAGAGGGGAGGATGGGGCTACTTCTTGGCATCTCAACTGCAAAATGCCTTCAGCATTGATGAGCAGCACTCAAAGATGCACCCAGCACAAGGAGAGTGGCAATGGCTGCAAGGTGATGTTTCCTTTTCTGTTCTCCAGTTTAGGATGTGATGTCCTCTGCTAATGAGCTAATGACAAGTCTCTTGGCAGACACTGTAGTCCCCTATCATTGCTGCTACTTATGAATAAGCCTCCCTGTGCAGATTCATCTGATACATGGTTTGACTTTGTCGTCTGAAATTAGCAGGGATAAAGTCCCCTAATGTACTTGTGTTACGTAGGAACTCTGGAGGGAATTCATAAAATCCGATGAGAACAATCGCATTTGCTCTGATGCAAGCTGCCTCCAGAATAAGCCTGCAGACACGGCCCTGGGAGCTGCAGAAACACTGCCAGCAGGGTAAGCTCAGCCAGGCATGGTTTCAGCAGTAGTATGGTGTCAGCAGCCAGACCTGGAGCACTCGGGGCGTCCATACAGAATAATAGCAAACCCTCGGGTGCAATTGGTGCTGCTGCAGGAAGATGGAGGGACCTGTGGGCTAAGGCCAGCACTGCTAAAATCCTTATGCCAATATTGTCTGAGGATTAAGAGATGCTGTACCAGGGCTCCAAAGCAACAAGGCGGTTGGGAGCTTCCTGTGCTGCAGCAGCTGGGAGGGAGGGAGGGAGCAGGAACACAGAAGACCTTTTTCATTAGTTACTTTGAATTATGTAACAGCAAAACATCAGGAGGAAAAATCCCTTCCTTGAAGCCACATCCTTGAAGGTTAAGAAAGGGGCAACCCCTGTGCAAGTACCTCTAAATCGGATACTATCTTGCAAACTTCAAGAACAGGTTTCTTTTCCTTCCATGCTGTTCTACACACATCCCTCTGAGCAATTCCGTATTTGTGGAAAGGCAATTGTGTAACTGCCAACATGCTGGGGTGGGAATGGGGTTCCCACAATCCCTGTAAATGGCTCTCCAGCCTTGTGCCTGGGCTTCTTGGAAGACAGAAATGGGATGAGCAGGGGTTGGGGTGGCTGTGGTCACCTGCCTGTTGGACCATGGCAGAAGACAGAGTGGTGGGATAATGGGAGAGCAGCAGTTGTGCTCAGGAATAGACTGGAGGGCTTTTTTTGTTTGTGTGCATGCTCTGAGCATGGCTCCCCACAGCTCTGGTCCTCCCTTGACTGTGAGCTTTCCTCTGTGCTGGTTGTGCCAGAAAGGGCACTGGGAAGGGGCAGCTGGGCTGGTTCCCTCATGTGTCCTGAGGAGCCCTGCACCATGAGAGAGGCACCTCCACAGAGCAGCCCTGCTGCTGGGATGGGGGACAGGAGCTGGAACAGCCTGTGCCCTGGCAGAGGGCCCTCATTTTGTAGTTTCTGCAGCCTCTGCTCAGTGGAGGACAATGCTGAGTGCACGTCCCTGTTCCTCAAGGCTCCCCTGTGTCTGGTCTCCTCCCTGTCTGTTTCCTGATGCTTGAAGAAGACCCACCTTTTCCTGCTAGCCCTGCCCTAGCAGGGCCATTGACCAGGGTGGCTGCAGCATGCTGTGTCTGACCGTGCACTTGTGGCTTTGCAGGGGCTGGATGAGAGACAGCATGAGTCCAGCCTGGCTAGGTCCAGGTCCCTAGGTACCTGCTCCTGCTTTCCTATGGCTGCCCCTGGAGGATGCTGCACCAGGCCCAGGCTTGTGGAAAGCTTGCCTTACATAAATAGGTCACTTCTAGCCCAAAACTGGGGTGGCTGATGGGAATTGCCATGCATCAGCTGGCTAGAGATGAAACACATTCCTGCAGCTGGCACCGGTTTCTCCAGTGAATTGAGCTCTGCTTTGCTGGCAGGGCCCTGGGGACTGAGGTGGGGGGTGAGTGATGCTCTGTGGACCTGCCAGGATCTTTTGGTAAGTAGCCTTCCTGGCACTAGGGTTGGGCAGGGCAGAAGCAAGAAAAGGCAGGGGACAGCCCCTGGCCTTTGTGGAGGAGAGGGCACCTTTGTCCCTGCACTGTCCCCATCCTGAGCTGCTGCCTCTTGAGTAGCTGCTGGACTTCTTCCCCTGATCTGGGCCTGTGCCAGTGGGGAGGGACACACAAATGCCTTTTATGGAGCGAGAACAAAGTATTTCCTTGTTGCCGAGCAGTGACATCTCACAGGGCAGCAGCCCTAAGTTGCTGTGCTCCTGCCCAGGGAAGAGTGGTTCACTCTGTGGCCCTGGGCCTGCAAAGGGCTCAGACTTGAGCCACTGGGGACACGGTGGTTCTCAGCACACGGGGTCAGAGGGACCCTGTGCCCTGATGCCTCTGGGGCACCCACTGCTGGAGACAGTGGGTGCTCTGTGTGGCCCAGCAGCTGTGCCTTCCCTATTTCCAGTGGTGGTGGGCTGAAGTTTAACTGGAGGCTAAAATACTGGTGAAGCTGTAGTGGGGCTGGGGGCCACTGTCTGTCCATCCTGTGCATGGATCCATCCTTGGCACAGGGTGAGGGTCCTGCACGGCCCTGTGGCCATCTCCAATGGTGCCTAAGCCTTGGAGTCATGTAGGGCTGAGCAGAGGGGGCAGGGAATTTATGGCTTGTGTCCCTGTCTGGGAGCAAAGCCACCTTCCTTCAATGGTATGGAAATTAGGGTTGGCTAAGGGGCTTCCCCCAGCCCTCTGTTGCCTGGCCTTTGTTTGAAGCTTGCAACTCAGACACCTGCATGAGCAGAGCAAACCCTGGAGACAGCTCCCACCAGGCTGAGCACCGTGTTCCACTAGTGGGAATCCCCATCCCAGCACCCCTCACCTGCTCACCAGGGCCTGCTGCACCCACCCACCAGCCCAGGGCTCTTCCTCATGGAAAGGATGTAAGCAGGGCCATGGTCCCTGTCCCTCCTGCCCCACAAATCATATGGCCAGGAAAGGGTAACTCTTGGAAACAGCCTCACATGGTGGAGGCTGCTGCCTGCCATGCTGGGCTGCCAGCTCCAGATGAGGTGATGGGCTCTGTCTTCTCTTTTTTGGGTTTGCACCAGAGTGGTGTCCCCACCAGCTCAGCTGTGACATGCTGCTTTGGCCCCATGTGGAGTCCTTCCAATTTATCTTGGAAAGAGAAGCAGAGGAGCTCCTCTGCCCACAGAGGCAGGATCCACTGCTGCACCCCGGACAACCCCTTGTTTTGCAACTCTTCCCACATGCAACGAGAAAAGGACGTGAGCAGGGTGGTGTTGGGCAAGGCAGCATTGGCCTGCTTAGAGACAGATGTGGAGCCAAAAGTGCCCTTCACCTGGCAGCCCTGCAGCTGGAAGTTCAGCCTGGGGAGCCTAGGGAGTGGTGTTCTCACTGCCAAGCACCTTACCCCTGTGCCCCACTTTCCTCACCCCCTAAATGCCTTCTGTCTTGCTATTGGATTGGTGGCAGAGAAAGTGGCACTGTCCTGAGCCACTGTTTTCCGCAGCACGGCATTGGAGCCTGCAGAGCTGCCCCAGGAGGGAGAGTTGGGAAGGAGCAGTGCCGGCCCACAGAGTGCGTGGGTTGGCAAGGGGCTCCTCAGGTCTGGACATGAGCAGAGTTTAACAAAGAACAGGGAGCTGTTGTGTGAAGCCAAAGAGCTTGTTTTCCTGAAGAGAAGCTACAGGGCAGGCTAGGCTGTGCGCTGCTCGCCTCGTAACCTGCAGCGCCTCAATCCTTCCCGCAGCAACCCCCGGGCCCCCCTCCACCATCCCTCAACTCTCCCGACCTTCTGTCTTCTCCGTTTCTAGGAAGTGCAGCTGTTGGCAGGCACTGGCTGCTCCTTCCTCCGGCCACAGGAGGGGTCTGGGCCCCAGCCAGCCCCGGCTTTGTGCAGGACGGGTTGCGCAAGGAGCCCTGCGGGCACCTCGGCCCGGCAGGCAGGCGGAACAGATCGGTCCCAGAGCCACCCACTGCCCCGGCAGCGTCGGCTTCTCCACATGTGCTCTGCGGGGAAGCGGCCGTCAAAAGAGCAGCGCCTCGCGGGGTTTTCGGGCTCAGCACGGATCACTGTGTTCCTTGCAAGGGGAAGGAGCAGCGCTTGCTCCTGCCCGGCAGAGCTCCTTCCCAGCTTCCTGTAGGCAGCACAGATTTGGGGGCTTCTCAAGGAAGCAGATGTAGTTGGAGAGGTGAGATCTTCTGGAAGCAATACTGATGTTTGCAATTTGAGGGTCCTATGTACAGCCTCTTAGTGAGGTTTTCCAGGAGGTAGCTCCATCAAGACACTGGGAAATAAGGACACGCCTGGCCATCCTGGCTTTGGACACCCCCAGCCCCTGCAGGACACACTGAGGACACTGTCCCGAGAGCTGTGGGCCTGGGGTCCTCACGACACCTCACATCCCTATGACTTTTCACCCAGAGAGGGCTGGTGGGAGTGCAATAATATTTGTATACCTAAAAGTAGAGCGATTGATCCCACTGCTGTTTTGCAACGTGTTGACGAGCAGACGGTGCAGAATTATATAAGTGTATGTGGAGCTGGCAAGTTTGTGTTCCAATCATAGGAGTGCTGTTGTGCAACACTTCCCCTCCACAGCTTTGGAGGAAAACAGGAGTGTGGGGGCTGCCACGCATGCACTGAGCCGTTCATGGCTTACAGTGATCCCAGTCCGCCAAGACTCTTGAGGGCATGGGATGCAAATATTATTTTCCCGGGGTCTCAAGTTCAGCTTTAAAAGTCACCTGCGAGTGATGCGGCAGGATCCTTGTTCATTGCCCCTCCCTGTCCAATATAAATCACTCGGCACTTGCAATTCAGAGCTGATTCCTCAGCAGCAGGAATTTGTCCTGGGTTCTGCATTCTACCCAGATGCAGAAGGGGGCCTTTACAGAGGAAATCCTTCCCAGACTCTGGCAGAGCTGGGATACTGTGCTGAGGACAGGAAGAGACTGGGGTGCTGCTACTGCTGCTGTGCACGTGGGAGGTGGTTGGTGGGTGCCTGCATCCCCCTCAGTTGCCTCTGCCTGCCAGCACAGCCTGTGCTGCCGACTTCGTGGAAACAAAGCGCCGTTATTCCAGCACAAACAGCTGGGCTTGTGCCAGGGAATGGCCAGGGCTCACCTGGAGGGGGGGACACAGAGGCAGGGTGAACACTGCAGCCAAACCGGGCAGGGGGTGAGCAAGCAGAGAATTCTATTCCCTTGGGATACGGATGACTCCACAAATGGGAACGTTTTCTTTCCTGCAGTGGCGATCCCCAGCTGCCCAGCCCTTGCCCAGAGTCATGCTGTTCCCTGCTGGGCATCTGGAAGGGACCATGAACAGGCAGGAAGTCCAGACCTGAAGGGCTCCTGAAGGATTCAGCCCTGATTACATCTCACAGTTCTCAGTTAAAGCACCCCGCTGTTTTTTCAGCCTGTGTGCCCAACTCCAGCTCATACACCGCAGTGATTCCTCGTACCCGCCGCAGTGGGGGAGTCTAGGCAACGGCTCACTCCCACTCCATCCTCCATCCCTGCGTAACCAGGATCAGAATGAATTATCTCACTGCCAGGGCTGGGAAAAGTGGGGGCCTGGGTGAGCTGTGCTGGGAGCAGGCAGGGGGTTGTGGCTGCTGCAAGCCTAGTTTTTACTGTATTACCACTGGTTGGATTGGGTTGTGAATGGTTTCTGGATGAGTTAAACCCCCCTGTAACTGTGAGCAGGGATCTGTGAACTGTTCCATCTCTGCATTCTTGCATCCCAGCAGGATGGCAGGGGTGGGCAGCATGGGTGAGGGGTGTCTTTGTGGTGGGCTTGGCTGCAGGAGTATGTACTAGACCCTCTGGGGTTCTGTAACCAGATCTCCACCCACCCTGCTCCTAGGCTGTCTGTGCTGGCTTTGTCAGGTGAAAAATGTGTCTTGTTCCTAGGGTAGCATGGAGAGAGCCCCGTCTGGGGAAGAGGGAGGAGGGACCATGCCCTGCAGGGCTGCCACCCACTCCCCCGGGACAGTGAGAAGGGCTCAGATTCCTGGGCATCAGGGATCAAGGGAAGCTGCTGATGTCTTGGGGAGGTGGGGTGGCTTGCAGAGGTCTTGGGCTACTGGGGGCAGTGTCCCAAAGGGTTGTTCTCCTGGAATGGGGCAAGGAGATGAATGGGGCTGGGGGCTGCTGTGTCTTCATGGAGAACTCCAGGCCTCACGGGCTGTGTCCCACGTCCCCATGGCCACCTGCCAGGTCACTGTGTTCGCTGCGGGTCAGAGCCAGCCCTGGTCGTGCCCCGATCCATGCTGGGGAAGTGGTGGTGAACGGGACCGGCCCAGGGGTGCTCGCTGGGGGAAGCCCTCGTGGCACCCAGGGTGGGACTGGAGGGCACACAAGGACTTCTGGGGCTCAGTGGTACCGGGTGCTCCAACACGGCATTCCGAGAGGGGAGGGGTGCTGGGGGGACACTGGCCGGGACGGGCGGATTTAGGGGGGAAGCGACGTGCCTGGGGCCAGCTGGGCCACGGCGGGGGACAGAGAGGCCCGGCGCGGGTGGGCGATGGGCGGTAGGCGGGAGCAGTGACCCAGGCAAGTGTGTGATTGAGGAGGGACACGAACGGGCCGGTGCCTGGAAAGCGCCCGTGCTTATGGATCCTGCCAACGGCCCCTCGGGAGTCGGTGCCGGTGTCGGTGCCGGTGTCGGTGTCGGTGTCGGTGCCGGGGGTCGGTGCAGGGGTCGGTGCCGTCGCCCCCGCCTCAGGGATGCTGCGCGAGCCGCTGCTGCCCCCTGCCGGCGCAGCGGGCTGCACGGGACGGGGCGGGGCGGGCGGAGCGGGGCGGGGCGAGTGGCGCCTCCGCGCCGCCAGGGGGCGGTACCGCGTGGGGGGGCGGGGCGCGGCGGCGACGTGTGGGCGGGGCTGGCGGGGGCGGGCCCGGTCCGGTCCGGTCCGGGCGGGCGGAGGTGCCGGTGCTGCCGGTGCCGGTGCCGCCGCCATGTACCGGGCCCTGTACAGCTTCCGCTCGGCCGAGCCCAACTCGCTGCCCTTCGCCGCCGGAGAGACCTTCCTGCTGCTGGAGCGCAGCAACCAGCACTGGTGGCTCGTCACCCGCGCCGGCTCTGGCGAGACGGGCTACGCGCCGGCCTCCTACCTCCAGCGGCTGCAGGTGGGCCGGGCCGGGCCGGGCGGGGGCGGCTCTGCCGGAGGTCCCGGGGCTGGGTGGCGCTGCCCTGGCCCCTCGCAGGCAGCGGGGCTTTCCTGGCTGTCCCAGGCAGGGTTTGTGCCGGGGCGGTGGCAGAGCACAGCCCGGTGCTCGGAGCAGCGGGAACGGTCTGGGACACCGTGGGATGGGAATCCTGTGGTGGCAGGGAGGATGGAGACATCTCCGGTGGTGTCAGGTTGGGAGCACCTGCCCTGCGGGTCAGGGACAAAGTGAGAGCTCAGCAGGTTCATCCCGAGGAAGGGGGCTGGATACGCATCTCCAGGGCCTGCAAGTCTGACGGGCTGTTCACTCCTGCAGAATTGGGAGAGGAAGACAGGAAAATCTCCCAGGAAAATCCCTGGGAGATGCTGAGGGGGATTCTCCTCCCTGGAGTAAACATGATTACAGGTAACCCGGAGTGTCCCGGCCAGCAGCCATGGTTGGTGTAAGTTAGTGGCACTCCTATGGCCATCTCTGTGCTGGCAGTTCAGCCTGGGGGCTGACTCTGTGCGTGTGGTACCCCCACACTGCAGGGATAGTGAGGGGTGATTGTCCTCCTTCCACGAACACAGCACGACACCCACAGCACACCCCTGCTGTCCTGGGGGCTAGGAGAAGCCATGGCAGCACTGACAGCCAGGTTGGTGATACCTGGAATTGCCCGAGGTCCGAGCACCTGCTGTGGCCCTAACTGGGGTCAGAGGATGGAGTGCACCTTTTGCTGCTGGGGTGTGAGCCCTGTGCCATGCAAGGGTCATGGGAAAGTGGTTACATGCGGCTTGTACAGTGCAGGGGCTGCTTAGTGGAGGCTTCTGAGGGAAAACATGGCTTCTAAAATTAAAATAGGCATTTCATATAGAATTAATTAATGGAGGGGGCCATGAATTTTGGTACTTTTGGTCTACAGGATAGCTGTGGGACCTGGATGCTGAAGACTCTTTGAATCAGTGAATGGGTAACTGCACAGAAATGCATGTGAATGTTACAAAGGGGCCTTTTGGCGTCTGTCTGAAAATGGTGACAACCCTCTTTATTTTAGTGTGCTGCTGCTGCTCCTTCAGATGCCATTGAATTTCTGATTAGCAGTAACTCAGGCTGTAAGTAAGTGTGGGTGTGGGCTTTGCAGAACACTCCAGTGAGACAAGCATTAACAGGAGAGTGTGTATGTGTGTCAGGGCAACACCAGGTCTCCTTGATGGCTGCTTGGTCCATCCATCCTGTGAAGCTGGGGCTCTTCTGCAGCCTGGCAGGATGGCCTGACGGAAGGGGACATCCTGTGTATCAATAAGCCCTTAATAAGCTTCTTACAGGAGCTATTTAGTTACAGAGCAAAGACCTTATTAACTGCTAGATTTTAAAACCCCACAGTGGCATAGCTCCAGGTTGCTGCTCATGAGTTTCCTCTCTGCAGTCTCTTGCTTCATTTGCTTGTGTGGCATGACGTCTTCTTGCTGCTGTGGGTGCAGGAGCCTTCTCCTAGGCTGCTCACTCATACCAGTTTTTCTTGCAGGTACCTTGCTAGTATGGATCTCAAAATCTTACAGGAAAAGTATTTATTCTATGACTTTACATTCATTTCTAACATTATATTTTGCTACAGCCTCAACACAGCTTGCAGCCTGCCAGGCTAACTCCTGACATGTTAGTAATGCACTGATATTAAAGCAGCATTGCTGGTGACTTTGTGAGAATTCCCTCTAGTTTAGATGTAACTTTCCCAAATGCCTTTAGATCTTGTTTCAGGAAACAGAGTCTTCCCAGCATCTGCTCATCTGTGTTTTGGCCATTAAATTTCCAGCACCTGAATTTGTTGATGTGTGAAGCAGCAGGATCTAATTTGCTGCTCTGCAGATGCAGTCATCCTGCGTGTCTGTGACTGACTTTCTGTTGTTGCATCTTGCCAGCTCTGAAGAGCTGATGTGAAGTCAGAACATGTGTTTATTCATGGCAGAAAGCATCTGCTCACCAAGAGTGTGCTTGAGACTCTTTGCTTAATGTCCAGGAGGAGTGCAAACATTTTGTCACCCAGTTTTAGTTTAATAAGGGCACCGAGACCAATTAGTGCCAGCGGTTTGGGAGGTAATTAATGCTGCCCCAATCACAGCAGGGAAAAGCACCGCTAATGATTGGTGTTAGCAGGGAGAGAGCGTGGCCAACAGGAGTCACCATTGTAAAGGTAAGCTTGGCCTTCCTCAGCAGTGCACTTAGGCTCCAGGTGGGCAATAGGTTGGGGAACAGTCACAGCCCCTCACAGCAACCTCACGAGGGAGGCTTGGGCTGCTCTTGCTGCTGTGCACTATTAGGAACATTTGTTTTCTTCTGAGCTCCTCTTGCATTTCAGGGTCTTTTTCTCAGCTTTCATAGACATGGGATATTGATGCCTTGGCTTCTGTAAAAGAAAAAAATAATTCCCAGTTATTTTTTAATGCTTATTTTTGTCTGATATCTTATTGCAGGATTTTGTATCGAAATCCTTATGGCTCAGTATTACTGTTAAAGGAGAGTTAGTTGTGGGGGGGGGAAGCTTCACCAACAAATCCTTCTTAGAATGCCCCTAAGAAACAAGTTGGGGCCCAGCCAGAGCACCAGAAGGTGCAGATGATGTGAAGTTAATTTGAGTCAATTAGAAACGCCCAACTTCAGCTGATATTTCTGCTGATTTTACTCTTCTGTAGTTCCCTTTTAGCTCCTGTTTGGGTTATTAAGAGTCATTTCAAGCCGAGTGCTGTTCTGGGGATAGATGCTGAGGCCGTGAAGCAGCAAGAGGGGAGGACTGTGCTATGCTGCTGAATGGGACAGCTTGTGGACTGCACACAGAGAGAGTTGCTTGTTGGAACAGTGGCCTCACACGTGGCTTTGCCCTGGCTCTGCATGCCCTTGGTGGAGATCTTGGGAGGCCTTGACACCAGCAGGCATGATAGTGCCCAGCAAGGTCATGTACTCAGGGGCTGTGGGTGCTGCTGCCAGATAAGTGAAAATGTGCACCTAGCACTGTGCCAGTGACAGCACGAGGGTAGTGGCCTCCAGCTACTGGTGGAGCAAGAAATGTGCTAATATCTAATGCCAGGTGAATACTGCTGCAGCAAGACTGTCTGCTCAAATGCCAGGCCTTCCTATTGAATGGCAAGGTGCCCGTCAGCATGAGGTTGGTTTTTTGTCTCCAGCTGTGTGCTGATGCTTAAGTGATGTATGAGTGGCAGAAAAATGTGGAGATTAAAATGGAGCTTAAGGTGTCCTCTGGAGTCAGACAGTCACTCCAGAAGATGGGCTTTTCAAAACTTTATGTGCAGCTGCAAAACATTCAATTTGGAAAGCTTGCTTAGGCACAGGAGGTTCACTCAGTGTCAGGAAGGGACAAATGCTAAGTCTAGCAAATAATAAGGTTCCTTTCTGTGGGATAAACAGCTCTATGTTGCTATTATTATGATGATAGAACCTGGAATTTTGTAATGGGAATGTGGAGTTATTCCAGCTCTGGATCAAGATTTCAGGCTGTGGCACAGCAGCACCAGGAGCACAGAGGGAGTGGTCGTCCTGGAGGATGCTGAGTGTGGGTGACACTTGGCCTGCCAGGAAGGCTGATCTGCTCTGCTCCTGGCAGGACAGGGGCTGGCTCCTGGATGTGGGTCCTGCTGTGGGACCCACATCCAGGAGCAGCAGGTCTGCTTCAGCTCTCAGCTTCACCTGGCGCCACAACTGATCTTGTCTTGTGTCTGCACTGACCCAGGCTTCATTGCCTGTCAATGAATGTGTTAACATTAAATGCTGGGGAGGGGAATGGCAGCTTTAAAATCCTCTATTGGTAAATGTCAGGGGTGCAAAAATAAGTGCTAAGTCACAGGGAGATGTTTCCTTGATTAAGTGGGAATGGTTTAACCTGTTGGCTGTTACAAATTAGCTGTTCAGCTGTATTAAGCCATTAGGAAACAGCTTTGAAATTATTATTGATATCCTTTTCAAAATTACCTTTAATTTATTTGGAATAACTGAAAAATTGTTTGTAATGTGGATTTTGAGTCTCTGTTCATGCTTTCACATTGTACCTCTGGAGGAGCAAGGAAAGGTCTGTTTGGGTGCAAAGGTGTGTATGCTGATGGCCAAGAAGCTTTGGACTGTCTGGTGAGAAAAGGGAACCAAGCAAAGAGTGTAACAAGCATTTTGAGGATGCCTTGGGTTGCTGTTTGCAGTATCTTTTTCTACAAGAATAAACAGACGTGTGATAAAAATAAGAGACTGCTTTGTGTAGCCTAGCAACAACTAAAATTCTCCTGCAGCACGAGCAAGTGCATAGTGGCAGAGTACAGGTAGTCCTGAGCAGGCAGGCACAGGAGTGGTGTGTCACCTCCCCAGCTGCAAAGAAGACAGGTTTCTGTGAGGGAGTGACATTTGAGCACTCTCTGTTTACCCAAACCATTCTGCCCTATTTCTTGTTGTAGCATTGACCTGGGTTCAGGACTGGAATTGTATGGTGCAGAGTGAGGTAGTGGAGGGGCTGCCTTTTATCGCAGACCAGGGCATGCCAGGGCTCAGAGTGTGGGTCTCGCAGCTCATGGCCACTCTTCCAGCCTGATCCCATATCCTACACCCAGCCCTGCTGTCCATCCTTCCCCTAAGCTGCCTCTGCTCTTGTCATCCCCACTCTCAGTTAATTCAGTTCATTGGCTTGCTGGAAAACTTGTTTGTAGTGGTGTTGCTTCTCTGCCAGGATCTCATGTGCATTGGTTCAGGGATGGAGCAGCATGTGCCAAGGCTGGTGCTGTGTGGGATCACTGTGGCAGCTCAGGTAGTGTCAAACCTTCCACACTGCCATGGAGACGATGATGGTTGTGGAATGCAGTTAGAATCGTATCATAGCTTGAATCAGGAGGGACTTTAAAGATCATAGAGTTCCAGCTCCCCAGGTGGTTGTACATTGTCAATCACAAAATAGTTTGGGTTGGAAGGGACCTCTGGAGATCATCCAGTCCAACCCCCTGCAAAGGCAAGGCCACCTGGAGCAGGTGACACACAAATGTGTCCAGGTGGGTTTTGAATGTTTCCAGAGAGGGAGATACTACAACCTCCCTGGGCTTGCTGTAAACTGAGTTTTGGCAATTGTTGTTTGCTTGAGTTTCTCCCTCTATCTGCTTAAAATCCAGCTTTAAACGTGGTGCTCCTGACCTTTGCAGAGTTGCTGTCGTTGTTCCTGAACAGGTGGTGATTGTACAGGCTGTTGTACGGACTGTCCCCTGCGCTGGAGCCTGCAGCGTTATTTGTCATCTGCTGCAGGTTTGACAGAGCTTTCAATGGGCGTGAGAGCTTAATTGCAATACTCACACAGATCCTGAGTAAGTGCTTAGGCTAAAAATAAAGTTTTATTTTGGAGAATGAGCAGCTGGTAGTGCTTTGTAGCTGAGGCTGCGTTTCTTGATACATGCAAGAAAGTGAAAGAACGAAGCATTTTTCTCTGGGGTCTCACCATAGCAGAGATGCTGTTGTGTCAGAGCTGCTTGTGCTTTGAGATGAAGTTTTATTCTTGAGACTAAATTACACAGTCAGGGGAATTATAGCCATTTCAAATTACTGTAGCTAAACACTTGAAATTTTAGCTAGAAGATCTACAATCTTTCACTGTCCAGAATGATTAAAGTAGAGCTGTGGTAATGATCTTTGGTCTTGGCTGTGAAGACATGTTCTTCTCACTTTTACTCCAATTAAAAATAGTTAGGCTTTTTGTTACCGGATTAAATTTGTCTTTGTGGCCTGGACACCCAGGTATGAGCAGCATTGGTGGTGTGGTCTTATCACTTGTGTCAGAGGTGGAGTGACACTGGTGGATGCATGGATGGCTCTGTTGGGCTGGAAGTATTAAGCCTGTTTCAGGGTTGAACATCATGAAGCTTTGGTCAGAAGTGATCAGGCAGTAGGGACATGTCTGAGAGTCCTTGTCCATTCTTGAGCAATGTGACTGCAGCTCTCTTTGCCTTGGAAGAAGGGCAAGGTGAGGGGGCAGACTGGAAAGAGGAAATGTGCCATTTTCTTGTCAGCCTTTGAAGAGGCACTTGCCCAGAGCAGATGGACACAGATTGGTTCCCAACTTCCCTGCAGGGGCATAGTGTCTGCCAGGTCATTTGCACATCTGCTTTCTTGTGCTGGGCTGTGAGCTTTTCACAGTGTTGCACAGGTGATCACCTGCTGTTACCTTGCAATTTTACTGATCAAATCTGTAGGTTTTGGGGGTTTTTTTGCCTACCGTATGGTTTTTGAGTGCTTTTCATCAGGAGAAGATGGCTAGGCTTTCTTTCCTTGTTTACATCTGGATGATGATGAGCTTTTTATTGCAAAGGGAAGAACTGCCAGCTTTGAACTAGGAACATCCTGCTCTGTTTGTGCTTCTGCATCACTTCTCACAATCCCACTCTTGTGTTTCCTTTGAGGATTTCCAGCATCCCATCAGGTGAGCTCTTATTAGAAAAAACAATCGCAAACTGCAAAAAAAAAAAACAAAAAAAAGGAGTCTGAGTTGCCGCAGGAATTGTGGGTCCTGGTCCTGCTTCTGGAGGAGAATCACTTTGCTTCCCCAGCCAGTGGCTCACAAATCAAATTTTGACCTTTAAAAGAGGATCTTGCCAAACCTAATTTGTCTTGACTTTTTATCACATGATAAAACCTTTGATTTTAAAACCAGAGTTTTGAAGCTTGTCATGTGAGAAGTGGAACAGAAGACACAATTCATGACTGTAGCTGTTGGTCTTTGCCCCCCTTTGCATTCTCACCACAGGGATGTCGAGCACTAATCTGTGGAAATCTCTCAGTGCTAATGGGCAAATAGAGTTGTCCAAAAGACAAGACCCACCACCTTGGGAGAGGAGGCTCAGCTTCATGTGAGATCATCTGTATTCGTGCCATGCAGTGCAGAGCTTGTGTGGCAGAGCTGTTTGCTTCCCTTTCAAGGGAGCAAAGAAGTAAAACTTGTCCTGTTTTAGCATGAGGCTTAGGCAGGAAGGGGAAGTAAGATCTTGTCAGCTTTTTAGAATGAGGTGGGAAGTCCATGGGTTTGTTTTTCCTGGTTATTTACTTGCCTGTTGAAGTTGTTTAGAAGAAGTTGTCACTCCTGTCCTCCTTGGAAGCTGCTTGCTTCTTGTGAAGCCCGTGTGCGTCCTCCTGTCCATCTGGACCAGCTAAAAAGGCAGTGTCACCCAGCTGCAAGTGCAGTGAACCCATTCCTCTGACTCAGGCTGCCTTTCATGCTAGTAGGATTGGCTTTTGAATAGGGATCTCCTGTCATGCCATCAGAGGCTGGGGGAAACATCTGTGCTGCTTTGTCTCCCTTTGCTGCTCAGGCTAGGGTGGTGTGTGTGAAAGTGGTCTGCAAGGTATTGATTTTTTTCTGTGATCTGGAAATGCCACCATAGACTGGTATTTTAGGTTGTTCAGCTGCTCAAGAGTTATAATTAATTTTTTTTTTTTTTAAGAAAATCAAGCTGTTGGCATGCTAGATAATTCCAGGCTGTGTGTCATTTCTTGCTAAATCACGGGTTTAAAGTTCAGATTAGGTATTTTCTAAGTAATAACTAATAATTATTTCTTGGGTTTTTTTGTAGTACAAGTGGGAACAGTGCCTTGTAGTATGGAAACCTTAGGGCAGGCCTCAACTCCAAAGCTTCTATTATATTGAACAAAAACTAAAGGGTTGAGGGAGAAGATGAGACAGGAGCTGCAGAGATAGACATTCACCCACAAGGAGACAGGAATTGCTGGGATGATGTCTTAATGAAAAGGTCTTAGATTGTCTGTCCATGAGGTTTGTGCCTAGGGCCATACCTCCTCAGCTGCTGATGTAGCTGGGATGTCATCTCCCACTGTTCCTGCTGCCTACTCCCCCTCCACTACCCTTGAGCTTACTGGCTGGGAGGCTGAGCTCAGCCTCTGAGCTTCATCCTCTTTCTCTGGAGGTGGGAAGAAAGCCTTGATGGACCACACAGGTGCCTTTCACCCACTTGCACCTGGGAGATGGAAGTGGTTGGACATGTTTTTGGGATGGAGGGCTCTTTGCTAGCAGAGTTCACTCAATGTCTGTGTGCTGCAATAAGAACCAGGGCAACTCCTGTGGAAACCAGATGGCTGCCTAGAGACATCAAATTGAAACTCTCCACTGAGCAGACAAATGCAAACCTCCGTGGCCTCTGAATCTGATGTGGTGACAATTCCTTTTTGTGTAAACTCGGTGAGTTCTGTGCCTTTCCATATTGCCACTGATGTTGGAGACAGGCATGCAACACAACACACTGTCAGCCAAATTCTGTTGTTGGGCACCCCCTTTTATAGGGCTCTGTGTAGGCAGCAAGGGAGCTGCTGCAGAACCTGTGTGGCGGCTTGGCACGACTGCAGGGTGCTCTGGTGGCAAAGTGTCCTGGCACGGGGTGGCTTCGCGGCGTGGCACGGTTTCGTGGTTTAGTGCGGCCGTCTCGCCTGTCCCCCTCCCCTGCGTGCCCAGTACAGTGCCCGTGCCTCCTGGTGCCTCTCCCAGTGCCCTGTCCTCGCTGCACGCCTCGGTGGAAGGCGCCCATGGTGTCCCCACCACTGTCCTCACAACACACTCGGTCTTTAACTGCCTCAATAAGTCCACAATGAGCCTCCAGGCTCTATGACACTAATGGCGGTCTCATCGCCTATGCAGGCTGCCCCAGTTATGAATCTGCCAGTCCGCTCCTATGTCTGTAAATCTAGGGTGGCTCCTCCAGTTGCATCCAACCTGTGGTTCTCAGACCACGTTGTCAAGGCTAACAAAGCCTGCTCGTCACATTCCATCCCCCATTCCTTCAAAAGGAGGGTCTATACCTTTACCACAGGGTCTTCTTCCACTGAAGCCCATGCTCCCATATTCCCTGGCAGCATCTTCTATTTACAAAGGGTCTGGACCAGCACTGCTCTCCCCACTGCTCTTCACTGCTCTCCCCGCTGCTCTGCCAGAACTATGCAGCTCTCCCCGCCGCCCTCTGTCTCCCTGCTCTACCCAAAGCAGCTGGTTGCTTCACATCGGGGTCACCTCTTGTTACTGATTTTGGAGATAGGCATTTGACAGGAAGTTCATGCGACAACAGCCAAATTTTATTGTTGGGTGCCCCCTTTTATAGGGGCTTCAATTTTCTGTGCTTACACATCTGATTGGTTGGGGTCTTAACTCCGCCCAGCTCCCTGGCCAATGATATGTCTGCATTCAGGATTGAGTGGGTTTGGCTGGGATCCCCTGTTTGAGTTTGAATCCAGCCTATCATTGTCATACCCAGGGACTTGTTTACTTCTATTCTCTAACAATCTTAGGCTATTGAGTTGGTGTGTGTTAAGGCCAATTCATCTGTGCAGCTTACAGACCAGCTGTAGCTGTCACACCAGATTTCCTTTTTCTGAGGAAAGGGTGTGTATTTGCAGGGGGATGGATGGACAGACCATGGTTTGAACAACTATTTGCATCCAAGTGACCTGCCAGAAGGCAGGTGTCAATGGGTCCTTTCCCTCTATGTTCAGGCTTAGCTATCCTTGGGGAGTATTTGGGGAGAAGGCCAAGTATCAGCAGAGTCCACATTTTTAGCATGTTAAAATAATAATTGCATGAAATTCCAGCACCTCAAATAAGAATGACGATCATAAAACAATTCATTACCTACTTAGTGCAGAAGCTTAGGGATTTCCCTGAGCTTGACCAAATCAAAGTGTTTATAGATTAAGTCTTTTTCCATTTGACATCAAAAAAGCAATGTCTCTTGATGTGCTGACTTCTAAGTAATGAAGTTTCAGCCCTAGAATCACCTTTATTGACTTAAACTGTAAAGTGGATCCCCTTTAATTTCTTTTTTCAAGTGATTTCATGTGTCTGTCTTCCATTTGATGACAAGAGATAGCAGCAGCAGCATTGAAATAACTGTGCGGTTGTTATCAAGGGACCTGCACAGTATAATTTTTTATATCAGGGATGGAAAGAAACCCTTCCAACATCCCGTTTTGGGAAGCATCATCTTGCCAGTGATCGTGGGCACTGCCTTAGAAGCATTGCCCAATGATGTGGGACAGCATCTAAGCCTTGCGTGTTCTACATGCATGAACTCATGTGAACTGGCTGTATTGTTGAGCTTGAGGTCTCAAAATTATATTGAGCTCTGGTCACTTTAAAACCTTTTAAATACTATTAGTATTTGATTAATGATTGAGCATAAACCTTCTCTCAACAAAATCTCAACCTTCTCTCTCAAAATCTTGGCAATGTTCAGTCCCATATGACTGTGGATGGATGTGGAGGACCAGACAAACCTCCTAGCTGGGCTGAAGGGAGTTAGGAGTGTTGAAGGATAGTCAAAGGAGTGTTGAAGGATAGTCAACCCTGACCTGGAAGAGTTTAGAAGGATGGGAGAGAGAAAACATGCACATAAATTGTGCAAACCATGCAGCTTCAGAGTTACTGTCACCCTTTGCTTGCTGTTAGGCAGCTCCAGACCTGCATGGAGGAGGTGAGCTGAGTCTTGGCCATCTCCATTCTTGCAGGATTTGTCCCACACAATATGGGCTGGGAAGATTTCCTGAAATACAGTTTGGTCTCGCTGATGCCTCTGAGATGGATGATGGTACAGGTCAATGTGGTATGAGAAGAAGCAGATAAAAGAAACCAATTCTGTAATGAGCCATGGGAGCTGGGAGCAACTTTTGCACATGGGAAATGAACAGTCTAACAAAGGCAGGTTTTTTTGTTCACTGCCTCGGGAAGTGAGGAAAACAGGATTATGGCTGTTTTGCTGCCTGAAGCACATTGTCCTATGAGGACATTCCCCTCCTGTCCCCATTTCTTTGTGTTTTCTGGGGAGCCTGTGCTACTCTAAGCTGCAAAAGGAGATGGGATTATAAATTGCAGCTAAAGCAGAGGCTGGCTTTCTCCCGAAGATAGTGTGGGACACTAATGAATTGCTTCTGTGACTCTTACTTCCATATAGGTGAAATGTCAGCAAATCCAGTTGAACCCTTTAATTTTTTTTAAGGTAAAAAAGCCCACTGAACAAATCCCAGAATTTGTTCTAGAACTGAATCTGGAGATAAGAGCAAGTTAGCCTCATTCCTTTGATAAACAGAGCTAAACTTGAAATTCTCAAGCTACTTTTGTAGTTCAATGGAAACTGTCAATCTGTTGAAGTTTTGCAGCACAGAAAAATAGTGTTCTGCTGTCTGCCAGTCAAAAACAACTGCAGGATCTTTTGTTCAAGATTTTCTGGGGTTTATTTTGGCTTGTGTTGTCTTTATCATCACACATGTAGTGGTGTAGGACACTGCTGCAGATCTCAGTGGTATCTTCATTGCTTTTGGGATATGAATTAGCTTTAGTTTTATCACTGTCCCCATAAAGCATGATTGCATTGACTTGCTGGATTTGGTGAGAGTCAGGAACAGAAGCATCAGCAGAAACCCAACCTACTTTAAGGAATAAATGTGCGTGCAGAAGCAGCTCTCAGCTAACAAGGATGTGTGCACACTTGGGTATTTTGTCTGTGACCAATTAGCCTGATCTCCCTCTTGACAATGCAATGTGTATGGAGTTTTCAACCCCTCTGATACCTCTTCCATTGCTGCCCTACACCTGCACCCTCAACAGTCTTTAAATGCCTTTGCTATAATTAGCTGGCACACCTAACTTCATGGAGTTCTTGTCTATAGCACTGATAAGCCAAAAGCATGAATAACATCCCCTGTTCCATAGTGCTACTCTGAACATCTTAAAATATATAGCTACCAAAACCCATGGCACAGGATCCTCTTTGGGAGGATATTCCTTCTTGCCATAGCTTTAGTGTGGCCCACCTGCAAGCAAATGAGCATGTGAGGGTTATCTTTTACACTGAGTCTGGTTGCTACATTGTTTAAATCCCAGAATGAGTCAGTTGTACCAGTCTAAAGTAATGAACAATGCTAGCAACTGGAAGAAGCCTGCTGGGTCTGGACATGCTGTTCTGCATAGATAGAAGACTTGTTTGGGATTCCCATGTTGGGAAATGTGTCCCCACCAAAGAGGAGATGTGTTTCTTTCACACTGGTGGAAGCTGTTCAGTACAGCTTGAAAATGTTGGGGAGAAACTAATTGGGTATCCTGCTTGTCAGGGTGTGTGTAAGAGGCTTCTGCCTCTGTGATAACTCATATGTCTTTTATAGTTTGTAAAACAGTGTCTCTCAGTCAAGAATATTTCTTTTATCTCTTCCCACGTCTGCTGTCCAGACTAAGATGTTGATTCTTAGCTGAGGCCTGAGCTTTTTTAGAGCCAGAGATGACCCCTTGCTGGGCCTTTCAGCCAGGGTATCTCTTTATGCACCAAGTATCTGTGGTAAAGGAGGGGAGGGGTGGATGTCCTGCCACAGTGTGCAGGGGAGCTGTGTCCTTTCATGAGAAAGGAAGCAATGCTTTTTTGCATGTAGAGTCCAAAACACAGAAAAATTCTTTTCTATCCAGACTGTTAACTGATCCTGCAGCAGTGAGCTGCCTTTGATCCTCCTGACTAGAATGATCTTTGGGGAGAACTTTCCAGTTCCTCTCTCAGGTTTGCTCACAGTAATGCAAGACAGGTTTTCATCTCACAGTGACAGCTTAACAGGAAAGAGCCTAGGCTGTGCCAGGTCTGTCAGCTCTGATCCTGGTGCTACTCAAAGGGTTCTGGGAATTCATGTCTGGTTTACTATTTTGTGCAATTTACAACTGTCCAGGACTAAAACTAGCTGAGTACTTTTCTGTGGTTACCTCTTAAGGATGGAATCTCTTTTCCCTCATTAATGGCTTTAATGGAGCACATGTGGCTGTTCATCCAGTGGATACCAGAAAGCAGCACTTGTTCTCCATGTGGCAGACTCAAATTGTTCCTGCCAAGCCCACAGGCTCTGCACTTCCTTGGATGGTGACTTGTGCACCCTCCTTGCCCCTTCTCCTTCCTGCCTGGCCTATGTTCTTGGGTTGTAGACCCATGCCTGCTGCCTGTCTTGCCGTGTTCACTGGGACTGAGAGAGCAGGTCTGATTAATTTTGCATTTCCCCATTTTCTCTCTGTGTAAGAGACACTTTTTTATTTGCCCATGGTTTTAGGTTTGGACAACACAGTTATTATGCCCAAAGCACATCATAATTCCAGTTTGCTGCCTTTTGACTCTTGCCAGAGTGCTGATCATGGGACAGGGAGGATTTGGGAAGAAAAACTGATAAATCATAAGCTCCTGTGCAAGATGAATCACGAGTTATTACCTCTTTCTCAAACATGTAACTGCAAGTTGTTACATCAGTGCCAGTCTGTGGCATGCAGGAGGAAAGTCCCTGTTGTTTAATATGTGCATATGGGCTCTTCTGCGTGTGTCTTTGGGCATCAGTTGAATTAACAGTGTAATTGCATGTTTTTCCTGCTTGACCTCTGAAGACTTTACTTACTTGATCTTCACGTACTGGAATGTGCTCCAAGGCAGGAGTGAATGGGAAGGGAAAGAGTTCTCTTGATTGTAATAGAAATGCAAGTTTTTTCATCCTACATTTTATATAACTGTCACCTTTCTGGCATTTTGCTACAATCTCTGCTATGGAAATAAATTGCAGGGGGGGAAGCTGAGCCTTTCTGTTTGAATGCCAGAAGAAGAGCCAGCACTTGCAGAGTTTTCCAGTCTTGCTCTTTCCTCTGGGCTCTGACCTTGCTCCTTGTTCTGGCAGCTCTTGGCAAATCTGATTAACTGCAAAGAGAGTTTCTGTCGTTGGATCTTCATCCCACATCCATATTTTTGCCAACTCAATCAAAACAAAGATGGGCTGAGATTAGCACCTTGCACTCTTCCCAGCACTCTGGGAACTTAGAAATCAGTTGCATTTTTGATCATAATTAATATAGGGGCTGTCTTATAGACCTGTGCTGATTGTGTGCAAGTGATCTTGGAGCTGTGCTGAATCTCAGTGGGCAAACGACATCTGTAGCAGTTTTTTGGGCTACCAAATTGAAGACCACACAAAGTCTGGCAAAACCCCTTCTGTTGGGCTTTTTTTCAACTTCAAAGGCTAATATGTCAAAAGTCTTGGTATACTTCTAGTGCTGCCCTGCAGTGTTTCCTTTCACCTTGATAGATCCTGGTTCATAATCCTGTATTTTCATCAAAGCAGAGGTTATCTACTGTTCTCTTTTTCAGTGTAGATGATAACTCCTATGTGTATGTATATGTACATGTCAGTAGAAATGTAAGTTTTCCTGCACAGATGCCACGTTGATCATGTCAGATACTGACTTGACTTGACAATTGTGTGCAAAATTATGCTGAACAGGTGATCCTAAAGAGAGGGGCAGCTCTGTTGTCTGGCAGCTGTTCACCTGGGGCAGGCTGTTCCAGGAAGTCCCTGAAGAATTGAGAGCAGTAACAATTAAGGCAGCAGGGAGCATCAAGATATACAAGTATGTGTTGATTGTTTTATTTTAACAATTACTGTCTCTGCTTAGACTGTTTTAGCATGAGATGTGTTCTGGTCACTGGAGAGTGAAAAATTATGAGGGGAAGGAATCAGTGACCAATTCTGATCATCGTGCCCAGTAAACAGGGTCTGAGCATGGCTGGAGAGACTTAAGATGAAGCATTTCCACCTCATGAAGTACAAGCATGCAGTGCTGGGTTGCATGCATTCTGTTGTTTCTCAGCCTATCTCTGCCCCCTTCTCCCTGACTCTGAGGCTTCCTGCTCTTGGGAGGGAAATTGGTTGAGCTTTGGTTACTGTGCATCCCCCTGCTGCCTTCAGGGTTCTGTTTGTTCAGAATGCCTCTTGTGCCGGCACTGTCCCTAGTTAGTGTATCTCTGTGCCGGGAGCTTTGGCTTTTGCTTTAGCGTGATTTGCACAGCTTAAGCCCTTTCCTGGCTATCCTTTCTTTTCATTTCCCATTTGTGCCGGCTGTCTGCTCAAGCGGCTGCTGTCAGCACACAGTGGAAAAACACCGATCCGTGAGAAACGCGCTCTAGCATATCAGCAGGAATTCCTGGGCTGCTTCTGGGCTGCCTCTTTGTCAGGAGAGCTCAGCCATGTCTTTGTTTTCTCGCTAGCGACTCAGAGATGCTGCAGGTTTGTTTGGAGCTTTACTCATCTTTATTTGCTCAGTAACCAGGGCAGTTGCCCATTGTTTCACTTGTGTTTTTATTGTGTGCTTTTATGTGCCGTGAGGCACAATATCTTCATGCCAGCAAGAATAAGTTAATGCATCTCTCTTAGCCAGCAGCTTGAGGACTAAAAATTTCTGATTTGGGTTGCAAAAAGGGAAGGGAAAAGAGCTGAATTTTCCCCAGCAGTGCAAAAAACCAAAATTCAGCCCATTTGTTTGAGCTGTGTGGTCCAAAAGGAGGAACTCTGATCTGGCACATCACTCAGCCACGGACAAAGGATAGTTGGTATTTGTAAATTGGTGCCACGATCATTTCAATCTGGAAGGAATAAACATGCAGACAGTCTGGCAGTGACTGGGGGTGAAGGGCATGTGACCTAAGAGGTGGCGTTCCTCTCTGATTTGTGTAACAAAGAACCAGCCTGTGCCTGTGTATGCCAGCAGGATAAATATACTAATTTCACCAGTGGTCCGTGTCAGTGCAGCTGCATGAAAACTGAGCTGTCACTGGAGACAAAACTTTGTCTGTCCTTTGTTGTCATGTTGTGAAAGCTGGGGCAATGAGATGAGGGTGAAGATGAGCAGCCCTGCCTGGGCACCCCTCTGGCTGCAGAGGCAGCTGCAGGCATGAGGGCACTGATTCCTGCACATGCAGAAGAGTAAATGCCCTTGATCACTAATGAATGGGGAGGTAGGAGGAGAAAAAAAGCTATGTTTTCTTGGATCAGTCCCCTGTGGAGGCAAAGAAAAGCCTGCCATAAGTTAATGGGCCACTTTCATAAATGTGGGAGCCTTGAGCATGCAGAGTGGCTCAGCCTGTCTGAGCTGATGCAGCTGTCAGCCTGTTTGTCTAGAAAATGCTTTTCTGAAAGGTATGATTATTCTAGACTGTTGAGCAAGTTCTTCTGTGTGAGTGCATTTAAACAACACCAGTGGTACATGTGGAAAGATTACAAAAGAGGGTGGGGGCAACATTTTTGATAGCCTGGGGAGGGCAGAAGAGGAGGTTGTGCTGCCTGTACAACAAGGACGCCTGCAGTGTCTTCTGAATTGCTCAGGTCTCTCACCAGCCTGTGTGACACATCCTGTGCAGGTGTGCTCTTTTTGGGTAGACTGCTTCTTTTGGGGCAGTGAGGATGAGAGCAGTGTGAGGCATGGAGATAGATACATTCCTGTCTCTGCAGGGTCATGCTTAGGTATTCACAGGACATTCTGGAAGGGTACTTCTTAAAAGCTTGTCTTTGGCCCTGGAAAAGGCATCCTTCCCCAACCACCCTGGGGTGTGCAAAGCACCCCAAGGCAGTGCTGAGGTCTGGCTCTGTCCTCATCAGGTGGGGAGGAAATTAGCAGCAGGCTCTGGGAATACCTTTTGTTTGCTTCTGTTATTAGAAAGGAGTGAGGAAATAATGATTTATTAATGCTTCTGTGATTTTCCTACGCCAGGCTATGAAGGAAGAAATTGAGTTTCCTGGCTGATAGTCATGGCTCTAATTAAACAGTACCATGTTCCTTGCAGAGCAGCTGGCCTGTGGGGTGCTGCTGGTAGCCCTGGCTCTCTGATACAGTGCCCATAGCCAGTATGTCCTATGGTCACCAAGGGTCACTTCCCTGCTCTTCCCCTGCCACTGCCTGTCGCCAGGCTGGTGGAGACAGGCTGTGTATAGAGCCCAGCATTTCTCTGCTGCAGTGTTGTTTGATTAAGCCAGAAATATCTGATAGAGGGGGTGGCAGCCACTCCTTTCTGGGGTGAAGCACCAGTGGGAATGTGTTATCAATACCTCAGCAAATACCCCTTGATCTTTGTGTTATGTTGGGCAGAAGGCTGGTGCCTCTTGGCCACAGCCTGGGCACCATCACTCCAGGCTGACCAAGGAGTCCCCTGCGCTCACCCCCTGAGTGCCTCCCAATGGCACTTCCACTGCCATTGCTGCCTTGTCACAGCCATGTTCCTGCCCTGTCCCTGCCACCTTTTCTGTCTTCCCAGAGTGGCTGGCATGGCTGTGCCTGTGCCTGGCGAGCCAGTAAACTGGTGAAGGACTCAGTTAACAGCTTGCATGCTGCAGTGGTTGCTCAGGGCTCTGCCAACCCCTACCGTGCAGCATCAGTAAATCCAGCTGAATTCCTGGGCTTTGCTTGGTACATCTCCTCTGACAGCCCTCTGTACAGCAATGCCCTTTTCATGCATTCCCTTGCTTCCATGTGAGCCTTAGCTTATGAACAGGGTTTCATCTCTGTAGCCCAGAGCATAGGATGGGGCAGGACTGCAGCACAGGACTCTGCAGGACTTTGGAGCACCCAGCCCTGCCTGCACTCCAGGGCTCTGCTCTTGCTGCTGCTTTGTGGCCTCTCTCCTTTGCAGGCTGCAGAGCCGTGTGTGGCCAGGGCTGCCTGTGAATGTGTGAGACCTCTGCTTGCCTGTGTCCCAGCTGCCAGCATCTCCAGGAATGGGTGCTGGATACAGGCAGGATTCCCCTGTCCTGCAGAGTGACTGATCTCCCTAGATTGCAGGGGGAGAACAGCAAGGCACTGCCCAGAGTTGCTGAGAGCACATAATCCCTCGAGTGCTAGGGAGAAGGAGATCATAGGTGAGGCCTTGGCAAACCTGACTTTTGCCCCGTTGCAACCTGTGCTCATTTCAACTGCAGTGTGCTTTTTCATCCATCCCCCTTTAGACAAAGCAGTGCCATTTTGGTTAACCCAAGGAGTGTGCAGATTCCTCTGACTCACATGATCTATCCAGGATACTGATACTTACTTTTTAGCTTTATGACTACAATGCAGGGAATCCCTGATGGAGGGTGTCCTACAAACCCAGAATGCAAGGCAGCCCCTGTGCTGAAGGCCCTGCCATTTCCCCCTCACCCAGCATGCACCCTCCCAACCCAGCTGAGCAAGGGAGATGGTTTATGGGCAGCATCAACAATGTCATAAAGTGCAAGTAGCAAGTTAATGCTGCTTTTTTATTCCAACCCTTTGATAGGGCCTTGTTAATAGAAGGTTGGGAACAGAAACAAAAGGAAAGGGCACAGCAGATAAAAGCAAGTTGTCACAGCACTGCTGCATTAGTGTGAAAAGTCTGTGTTTTATCAGAAAGGAGGCACCCTCTCCATAATAAATGGCATTGCACAGCAAGGAGCAGCTCCATAGGAGCCCCCCTCCTGTGGAGGCAGGCTGAGAGAGTGGCATTGTTCAGCCTGGAGAAGGCATTAGGGAAACCTCATTGCCTCCAGTACTTAAAGGGAGCTTATAAAAAGATGGACAATGACTTTTTACATTGGCAGGTAGTGCTAAGACAAGGGGGTATGGTTTTAAACTGCAAGAGGCAAGGATTACATTGTATGTTAGGGAGAAATTCCTGAACTGGAGAGTGGTGAGGCACTGGAAGAGATTGCCCAGAGAAACTGTGGATGCCCCATCCCTGGAAGTGTTCAAGGCCAGGTTGTTTGGGACCCTGGGCAATCTGGTCTAGTGAGTGACATTCCTACTCAGGGTAGGGGGTTGGAACTAGAAGATTTAAAAGATCCCTTCCAACCCAAACCATTCTATGATTCCAGCCTGTGGATGGATTCCTGTGGACTGTGCTGATGTGCCCTCTGGAAGAGGGCAGAGATGCTGAGCTGTTCAGTAGGATTCAGTGCTCTGTACTGCACTCTTCCCTGGGATGATCAGACTGAGAAAGGGTTTAAACCCATGTGGGTGAAGGTGTGGAGGACTGGGGGGGACTCATGTGGGAGTGCAGGAGGGCAGGTGGGGTGTGCAGAGGGCAGGAGTCTGTGGCACTCAGAGCAACACTGGCATTCCCCTGGAGACAGCTGTACTGGAGACTTCAGCACTGCTCCCTTTCCCAGAGAGCATGCAGCTTGCTGTAATTTTCTCTTATCTTTTCAGAAAATGAGGTGAATTTGCTGAAATAACTTGCTGTTCCTTCCAACCCTCCTTGGAATGTGTTCAAATACACTTTGCTCCTTTTTCTTAGTTCTGTGCTTAGAGGTGATGAAATGCTCCCTAGGCCATATCCCTAGGCCACATGGAGCTGCTTGGATGCTTCATCCCAAAGTTGCATTCTGAGTGTTGGTTTTGTTCTTGACCTGATACTTAAGCAAAATTGGTTTTATTTTTAAAGTTTTCCCCAGTTGCTTTCTTCCCTATTTTTCCTGGGAAAACAAACCAGCAAAAAAAAAAAACAAAACAAAAAAAACACCTCCTAAATTTTTCAAAGCTTAGTATTGCAGAAGAGGTCTCTCATCCACACCTTGCTTTTTTCCCCACAGTCTGTGGTAGCTGTTAATTCACATTTGCTTAAGCAATTAACCAGGATATAAATAATACATAGGATGTTATCAGGAAACTACATGCCAGTGTTATGGAGGCAGGCGCTTTTGGCCCTGGTGGGGAGGGCTTCCCTTCTGTGCTCTGCAGCCCCCTAAGGCCAATTAAGGTGCATCCTTGATGAGAATGCAGCCGCTGCTTGGCTGGATAAATAGTTGCTCTGATGCACAGAGGGGGGTGGCCAAAGCAAGTGAAAGAGGGGTTTAGTGTTCAAACAGCTGCAGTGAGCTCTGGAGTCTGAGCATTCCCCTCCTCCCCTCGCGTGGGCTGAGGCTGGAGCAGCGGGACCGAATGGATGGTGCTGGCACCAGTGGCAGCTTATGGGAGGCCTGTGGGTCAGAGACTCAGTAGTGTGTCCTTTGCCTTCTGCCTTAGTCCTGCAAAGGTCTTTTCTCCTGAAGGCATATAATTGGTGATAAACAAAGCCTTTTGGACTGTCACTAGTGTAGGAACCTGCTTTATCTTCCTGCTCCCCTTCCAGCCTCCTCTGGGAGCCCAGGGAGTGGCGTCTTCCGTGTTTCCTCTTTCAAGGCTGCTGTTTATTTTAACTGCAGTAACAAGTGCTAAACCAGTTGGCAGGAGGAATAAATGTTGCTGTGACACCTTGGGCAGAGATTTAATAAGTCCAAGTGCTGAGTTCTGCATTTTGGCCACAATAACCCCCTGCAATATTATAGGCTGGAGACGGTGTGGCTGGACAGTGCCCAGCCAGAAAAGAACCTGGGGGTACTGGTCAACAGCTGACTGAACATGAGCCAGCAGTGTGCCCTGGAGGCCAAGAAGGCCATCCTGGCCTGTGTCAGGATCAGTGTGGCCAGCAGGAGCAGGGAGGTCATTCTGCCCATGTACTTGGCAGCGGGCTGCACCTTGTTCTGGGTCCCTCAGTTTGGGAAGGACGTTGAGACATTTGAGCGTGTCCAGAGGAGGGCAGCAAGGCTGGTGAATGACTGAGGGAGCTGGGGGTGTTTAGCCTGGAGAAAATGAGACTCAGATGTGACCTTATCACTCTGTACAACTCCTGAAAGGTGGTTGTAGTCAGGTGGGGTTGGTCTCTTACTCCAGGCAGCACTGACAGAACCAGAGGACACAGTCTTAAGTGAGCCAAGGGAAAGATAGGCTGGATATTAGGAAAGTTTTTTACAGAAAGGGTGGTAAAGTACTGGAATAGTCTGCCCAGGGAGGTGGTGGAGTCCCTATCCCTGGATGTGTTTAAAAAAAGACTGAATGTGGCACTTGCTGCCATGGTTTAGTTGAGGTGTTAGGGCATGGGTTGGACTCTATGACCTTGAAGGTCTCTTCCAACCTAGTGATTCTGTGATTTGGAAAAGATGCTTCAAGTCACAAAACAAGAACAAAAGCCATCAAGAAAAAAGTGAGAAAAAAAAAATCATTCAGAGCCAATAGACTTTGGAGACCACCAGATTTCAACTGTCACATTCACAATTGTGAATTTGCTCCACAGGAAGGCAGCAAGAAAAGGAATAATTGGGCTTGGGATAAACTTGGCTTTGCAGTGGGATCTCAAAACCTCCCTGCAGCTGGCTAAATATTCAAGGCTGCTGCGTGGTCCTGAAGCTTTGCCTCTGATCTCCCTGTAGGGATCATTGGACTTTGGTGCTTGTAACAGTGACTTTCTTTCCCAAACATAAACTCTAGGAGTTTATTGTACTGTGGTCTCTCCTGCCATAACCTCTGGTGCAAAAGAACCTCAGCTGAAGGGCACAGTAACATGTTGGATGTTGTTTTTCAGGTGCTGGAGCAGGATGTGGTTCTCCAGTCCATTGACCGTGCCATTGAGGCTGTGCACAATGCAGCCATGAAGAATGGGGGGAAATACAACCTGGAGCAGAGAGATGTCCTCCAGTAAGTATGATGGGAGAGCTGGCAGATGGAGGGTGGTCACAGTTTCATTCTGTCCATGGGGGATGTTGGATGTTGTTGGTTTGATCCCCGGTGCTGGAAAGTGCTGCTGCACTCAGAGAACTTCCCAGTGTTTGAGCTGCTGCTGCTCCTCCTGACAACTGTGTCCAGCAAAGTAGAGCTTTGACCTTGCTCCTCTCTCTCTGTGCGTGCCAAGAAGAGGAGATTCTCAGCCACTCTGTAGGCTTGGAGGAGAAATCCAAAACCTTTCCAGCTGCATTTTCTCTGCTTTATCAGCCAGGAATTGTAGAGGCTTTTGGCATGTGGCGCAAGGTCTTTAATACGTTCTCAAATAATTGCTTATGAGGAGAATTTTTGTTTTTTCTGACACCTCAGACTCTGTGCTGAGGCATGCTGGTTTAATCTCGGTTGAACAGCAGTTCTAAAGTGCAGGCAATTTCTGAAACTTGCAATGCAATATGTGACTCTTCCCCGAGGAAGAGGCATTTTTCTCCAGTGAACTGATGAATAAATTATGGGTTTTTGCAAAGCCTCTTCCTTCCTCCCCCAGAAGTGCTTCCTTAGTTGTTAATGAAACTGGAGCTGGTGTTCAGAGTAATGTAGCCCATTCTGGTATATATAGCCCAAAAGCAATAAATCATTAAAAAATAATTTAAATGTTGCAGCATGGTCACTCCCTTGAGCTTTGCCCTTCCTGATGTCATCATTCTGTTTCAGAAAGCTGATCCATCACCGGAAGGAGACTGTGTCCCGTAAGAGCCACTCTCCCACCCCTCAGGGGACAGTTATGACTCAGTCCTCCAGTGACCACCACCTGGATGTGTCCCGGCAGCCCAACGGGGTGTGCCGGACAGGCTACGAGCGGCACCACAGCCTTCCCAACACCGAGTTCGAGGGGGAGGATGAAGGTCTCTACCAGGTAACAGGGGCTGGACACTTGCTGGTTCCTCCTTTGGTGCTGTGATGTTTCTTGTCCTGGTGAATAAAATGCCTTGGCAGGTGAAGTTACAAATCAGGTGTTTGTGCTGCTGACCTCGGATTACTGCAGTGTAAAGTGTTGGTGTCTAAAAAATCTGGAACAGTCTCTCTGCCATTTACACTTGTCATACTTTTTGGAATCCTTGAGGGTCCATGGCTTTATGGTAACGTGTGAAATCCACTCCATTCTGTGTGACTATCTCTTGGCAACTTTCTAAAAGAGTTGCAGGCTCCCTGGAGAATGCTTTGAGAAGCAATTTTGACATGAGCAGTAGAGCTCCCTCCAAGCACTCAGCACTGCTTCATTTCCCCCTTGTTTTGTCTGTACAAGATCCTTGGTCCTTAAGCATTTTATCTGCTGTGGCTGCCTATTTATACTACTCAAAACAAAAAGCCAAAAAACCCCCAAAGATCCTGCTTTGTCTGAAGGTTGCTTATCATGATGAATTAAAGGGAAATTGCAGGAAATACAATTTAAAGCAGATCTTTAAAGGCAGTTCCAAGGTTACAGTGTGGCGTCAGTGAGGCTTCAAAGTAGCAGCCCAGGATGAGGCTGTGGCTGTTGGGGATGAATGATGTGCCAGATTTCCCTGTGTCGGTATAGCTGGATTTTAGGGCTAAAGGCACCAAGCAAGGATGAAGATTTTATTCCTCCTACAGATGAACACATGCACTGTAATTTTTCTTCATCTCTCTGGACTGAGTGTTTGGAGGTATTGTGTTTATAAGGCACTGATCTGCTGTCACCCCTAGCAGATGAGGCTTGTTTTACACTTGAAGAACTGTGAGTTTGGGGAGATGAAAGGTAGCTCTGGCTCACTCTGGCTGAACACAGCAATTCCTACAAACCCCATTTTTCTCCTCAGCATTCATTTCTGTTATTTGGCAGTCAAACTAGCTCCATTCTCAAGCCTGTACATCACGGGCTAAGCAAATGGGGCACCTTACAGCCCATTCTCCATGCTGATTCCCTGTCTTTATCTGGTCTGTGGTTTGGTTGCTTGCCAAAAAGGAGGAAGATGAATTTCCTTGGCTGACAAAGAACTGTTTCTGTCTGGGTGGCACTGAGGCTGCAGTTGAAGAGCTTCCAGCTTAGCCCTGTGCTGAAAGGGCTCCTTGAGATTTTAACAGCTCAGTGAATTTCCTGAGTGCTTTGAAAATACAAAGTGGAGGAAGCAGCATTGCTTTCTTCCACTGGTTATGCAGTAGCCTAAGAGGAGACCTACTGAAATCTAAACTTTCTCACTAGCTCCAGAGGAGCAGGGGTCTTGGCATGTGCTTTTCATTGCTTGGGATTTTCAAGTGCATTTACTGTTTGCATCTGAAAACCTAAGCAAAATTTGAGGTTTCCTTTCAGTGGTTTTGCTCCCAGGACTGAACTGGCTGCAGTAGTTGGTGAGGGCATTTGTGCTTCAGCTCCTCCACAGTCAGCATAAGGTGGGAGGCTGGGGCTGCTGCCATACCAGCTGCCAAGGGTGGAGGTTGGGCTCTTGGAGTATTTTAGTCAGTCTGCTGCATTTGTGCATGCTCAGTGAGTTTGTGATGCTCATCTCCAGAAACCTCTGCTACAGACCAGTGTGTCTGGCTTGGCAGAGTTTGCCTGGAGGAGGTGGTGGGTGGAAGATTGTTAATTTGGTTTATTGTTTTATTATTTTGTTTGAAGGGTACTACTATAATAACACTGCTCCCAAGAGTCAGAGCGATGATGTTCTCTGCCTACTTGTCTGTGAAGGGAATGGGAGTGTTGTGGTAAAGTCAGCTCTTGTCTTTGAGCAGCACAGGGTGCACAGCCTGCTATCAGTCCTTGCAAAAGGGTAAAGTACAGGCAGCAGATGCGTAAAATCTGTGGATTTGAAGAAGTTCACAGTGCCCTAATAGAGGCCTGGGGAGAGTTTCAACACAAGTGCAGTTGCTTCTCTTTAAACCTTTGGTAAGATCCCTCATCTTTTCCCCTCTGGACCGGTGGGATCTGAACTTTAAGAACTCCTGCATGGTCACCTTGTGCATGGCAGCTGCACAGAGGAGGGGGGTTTCCCTTTGGGGGTTTTGGTGTTGTACATCCTCCTTTTGGCCCCAGGGAGTGGCTAGGATGTGGGGTGGAGGGAGGGGATGGCCATTGATTACACCCTACAGCTCTTGATCATGGGGCTTGGACAAGCACAGGGAAATTCCTGTGATGCTTCATGTTCTTCTCTCAGCTGCTTGTGCTGTGGTGTGTGGCTGTCTAAACTGGCAGGGGCTGAGCTAGCATTGTCTGTACATCCAATAAGCACGAGCCTGTAATAACTGTTAAACTTGTGTGGTAAATTTGGAAGCCGTGGAAATACTCCAGAATGACCCAACCCTCGCTATCTCCAAACAATGTCATGCATCTGCACTAAGCTCTGAGCCTGCCTGTCTGCTAAATCCCACTGCCCCAGTAATCGTGGCTGTGCCATGCCAAGCAGCTCCAACTCGTGCTGTCAGCTCCAGCACTCTGCAGACAGGGCTCTGCTTTTAGCACAGCTGAGCTTTCTGGATTTGGGGCCAGCCTGCCAGCCATGGCAATGCAGAGACCCCTCCTGATCTGCTTGACCTCTTTCAGCTGTGCAGTCTCTTTTTGGACCAACACAGATAATTTTTGAAGCTGTATGCAAGTATTGGGTAGCATTCCACCCAGAGAACAATGTGGGGTGGATTGACAAGAGCCGAGTGTGCAGGCAGCGAGTCTGCAGCAGTGCCTCGTGCTAATTCACTGGCTGAAGGCACTCATAAAGTGACTTTTTATATGGCATGCTATAAGGTTGGATGTATTTGGTGTTGGGTGGGAAAGGGACTAAGAGATCCTTTTTTAAAAGTCTTTGTGCAAACTGCTGTCTTCCCTTGTCTAGTGGATCTAGACACGGGCTGTGAGCACATTGTCAGCTTTTGCCGTAGAGCTGTGAATATTTGAGGTGGCTTTTGAAGGTGTTCTATTTATAGGAATATCTTTGCTCCCATTTCAGATTAAGTTTTTGCCCTTCCCGGTTCTGGGGGGAAAAATACATTTCTCCCTCTGTTTCTGCTGAGCTAATGTAAGATAGAGACCCTTCAGGGGCCTGTCTCAGATTTTCATTCTGGGGGGGCAGAGCTCTGTGCCCTCAGTGGTGTTTATATAGGTCTATTCAGCAATGACAGGGGACAGAAAAATTTCTCTTCCTGGGCTAAACAAACCTGCAAAATTTTCACTTGTGGTGGACTGAATGTCATTGTAGATTCCAAATGGTTGAAAGCCACGTTACCCAAGGCATCCAGACCATCACCTCCTTTCCCTTCCTGTGCTCCCCTAGGAGGTTTGGCCACAGACAGTGATTGCAATATCCCATAAAAGCAGAGGCACATTTGAGGCAGCAGGCTCTGAATCCCAGCAGTCCTGAGAGGTCCCAAGCAGAGTCTCCTGGCCCTGAGCTGCTGGGCTGTGGGGACTGGTGTATTGATGCAGTGTGCTCCCACCCAGCTTGGCTGCTGTGTTCAGTGGTGCTCTGCTGATCAGAGGTTAACCCTGAGGATGCTCTTCACTGGAGTAATTGTGGGTGAATGTGATATTGGTGATCATGGTGTTTAGATCTGACAGGAAAAGATGAGTGTAGGAGTGGGACTGGGGCTTGTACACTGCTGGTTTGGCAATCCTAGAAGAAGAGACTTGCACAAGAAACCCCAGATGTGGGGAGTTAATGCAACTCCGTGGCAAAGCTTTTCCCAGTGTGTCTTGCTATTGGTAGCATAGTATTGCACAGAGGGTCAAACCCTATTTTCTCCTTGCATGAGCAGAAATAGCTTTGAAAGCATGGAAGAGGCATTTACATGTTTCCAGTCCTTGGCTTTGTCTTTCTGCAAGAGTATTTGTAGCTGATGTAATGGATCTCTCCAGAAGAGTGTGTAAATACACACTCTGTTTGCAGCCTCTGTGGAGCTATTGAGAGTAATGTGGAGACATGGTAAGTGTGTGGGATTGCATTTGGAATAAAGGAGAAGTAAATGCTTGACAGGTCTACACGACATATGTGCCATGTGCTTCTGAACACAGCAATTAAACAAGGGCTGCTTTGCCTGTCACAGGGAGGGGATGAAGTCTCTTTGAGTCCTGCTTTGTTCTTCTAGGAGGCTGCCCATTAGCATCTGTCCTCCTGAGAAAACTGCTCCAAATGACAAGAGAGATGTAAGGACAAATCTACACATGCACGTGAGAAAGAAGTCTTCATAAAGAGAATATCTTTATTGTCAACCTCCTTTGATTGCTTTGCAATCTTTCCTTACAGATCCCACCACAGGCTCATCGTGCTGCTCCTGTCACCCCCCCACCTCCAGAGAAGCGCAAGAACACACAGATTGCTGCTCCCATTAAAAGTAAGGACAAGCTGCTCTCCAGGTCTTGGGCATGAAGGAAACACTGGGTGATGTAACAGCCATGAGGCCTGAATGCTTCTGCTTTGTGCTTAGATGAGCATCCTTATCCATTCCTTGAATTCTGATTATGGTTTATATCCTTACAAATACATCTGTAAAATGTATACAGCCTGATTCCTATAGGTTTTAATGCTAGTGGTCCTGAGCTGGTTACCAGTGCTCCTTCAAGCCTGTTCTGATTTGGGAGGGTCTGAGCAGCTTGTGGACGGGTGCCAGGTACAGCATCCCCCTGATCCTTCAGTGCCTGTGGCTCTCCAAGGAGCAACTCTCTGCCTGCTCATGTGGCTAGTCTGGCTAGTGCACTGAGTCAGTGGTTTAAGATCCTTTTTCTCCCACAGACACCATGGCTGTCTCCCAACAAGGCAGAGGGAGCGTTCCCTTGCAGTGTGTGATACTTTACCAGGGGAACTCACTGGCTTTTAATGCAGTCTCAACTCCCAATCTGTTGAGCACTTTCTTTGTACAGTGGTTGGATTTCCATGAACTCAGTGTCTGGTGCCTGCAAGGAGCAGTAATAATACCAGGGACACATCTGCCTATGTGCTGCCCACAGGCAGAGGAGCAACTAGTGAGAAACACTTGAGGGCAGGACCATGGGGTCAGGGCTGGAGCTTCTCCATCTTCAGCACATTTGGGTTGACAGAGTAGTGCTTATCCTTCTGTCTTGCTGCCAGCTTGCCCAAGTGCTCTGCTGTGCAGTGACAGTTGATGCCATTGGTGACACTCAGCCCATTTCAAGCCCACTCATGTCCCTTGTGTGGACCCGGGCAGAGCTATTGACTTGCAGGTAATTGAGAGAGGGGCTGGCACCAGCTTCCTTAATGGTGCTTAATGGTACTGAGCCATTTTTCACTGGAGTAGCGGGAGTTTGCAAAGGTCAGTTTCCTTCAACTCATTGTTTAATGAAGCATAGGGGGAGCTATGAGTCATGAATGATCCTCTGTGAGGAGGAGGAAAAAGGGGGATGTTGAACCTGTGTGGGTGTGAAGGGCACAGTTTTTCGGCCTAGGTGGTCTTTACTTTGGGAGGAGTGGTGGATGGACTGGTGGAGGACTCCAAGCACTGATGGAGCAGGAAGGGCAGCACAGGCATTTCACATTAGTCCCACTGCTCCTTCCTTTGGGCATGTGTGTGTGTAACTGCCTTCCATGGGAGCTGAGCTCCCTGTGGAGTACAGCTCCTTCTCTCCCAGCACTAACACCAGCTGCTCTGGGATGCTCATAGGCAGCTAACCCACTGTTTGTCCAAGTAATTGTTTTCATAGTCAAGGAAGAACTCGGATACATTTCTGCCTTCTAGAAACTAATGGATAAGATTAACCAAAACTATATATACAACCAGGTTAAAGGAAAGAAAAATCTTAATATCTCTTTGCTTGTTGTGGATTTTTTCCCTTGGAAGGTGGGACTCCTACTGTTACAGCTAGTCATAACTAGATGTGAGGGGAGAAATAGAGTAGAACAGATAGTGTGGAGGCTAGTGAAATCAGTGGGCGCCAGCAGGGCGGCTGGGCTCATGATCAAATGTTGGGAGAGTGCTGAAAGGGAGGGACTAAAGAGGTTGTCAGTCAAGTGTTTCCTCCACTGTCAGCACTAAGCGTGAGGTCTGTGCAAGAGGGAGGTGCAGGCTTGTGTGTGAAGCCTTCTGTGTCTTGCAATTCTGAGGCACCATCTTTCAAAAGTGAGGGCTTACATCCTTTACACAGAAAAAGCCTAAGCCAGGGGGAAAAGACTTTTCTGTCCCTTAGTTCTGTCCATCTCTCCCTCCCTTCCCCTGTGTAAAACACTAAGCCCTTTGAAGGGTATTCATCTCAGAAGAGTAGCTTTCCCCTTTCTAAAGAGGTGATTGTGTGGGAATGCTCCAGAGAGAACTGGTACAATTTTTGCTTTGAGATAAGTGAGGCAGGAAGAGGAGTTAAACTGCTCTGGTCGAATGCACAATGAGCCTTTTAATGGACTGTGCTGTAGCAATTTGGGTTTTTTCTCTTTTCCTTTGATGCTGTTGCTAAGGCATGTTTAATTGTCCCCTTTCAGATGCTGTTGAAATTATTCCTGGGTCAGCTTCTAGTGCCTCCTCTATAAGCACAACATCCCTGGATACCTTGTACACTGCTTCTTCTGTATCCGAGAGCGCTCTCCCCACAGCCACCTCCAGCCCTGCCAACACCCCACCCCCTGTCCCGAGCCGGAGCGTCCACACCACCATCACACGCAACCTGGACAGCGGCTCCGTCAGCCATTCCCGCTACGGGACTTCCCCAAAGGATACCAGCAAATCTCCCCAGTCCAAGAGGGCTGCCCCAGCTCCGCCAGCTGAAGGGGGGACCCAGAGGTCCCACAATGTGGATGGGGAGAAGACTTCTCAGGTAAAGAAAACTGCCCCGGCCCCCCCTGCAAGCCTGGATGCCTTCAGCAACCTCTGCCTGGAGGATAAGAAGGCAGCTGGGGTGGAGTCGCTGCCAGCAGAGCCCGGTGGCCTGGTGGCCTCCGTGCCCAAGACAATTGGTGCCGAACTGATCGAGCTGGTGCGCAGGAACACCCACCTCAGCTACGAGCTGTCCCGTGTGGCCATCGGCATCGTCATCGGCCACATCCAGACCTCTGTCCCTGCAACCAGCAGCATCATGGAGCAGATCCTCATCTCCGTGGTGGAGAGTAAGGTAATGTGTGTGAGGCTGGAGTGGGGACTGCTGGACACCGCCTCTGAGCATCAAGGATAAGGTGTCATGAACTCAATGAGCTCCTGATGTTTGGGATGAGAAAGGCAGTGAGATCCCAAATGAAAAGGTGCTAGATGGGGGTAAATATCCAGCCAGGGGAACCGGGGGTTTCAGGGGTTTAAGCCAGGTCATAGTACTGTTAGCAGAGAAGTGGAAAACAGGTGAGTTTATACCCCAGATGAGCTGCAGATGTACAACATAGCCTTGAGTTGGAGCATTATCTTGATCTTGTTCTAAATAAACCTTATGTCAAAATAATCCTATCTTTCTCCTTCTGCATCAGTCATTGAAATGGTGAAGTGCACCTGGGCAGACTCTGCTTTAGCTGGAGAGATAATAAATTTCAGCTCCCACTTGCTCAGTGCAGCCCTGAGGAGTGTGCATCATACAAACTTCTAAGATTGGAATTCCATTGCTAATAGCAAGATTATAATGAACTGTTCGGAGGCATTTGAATATGGAGGACTAATGACATTCAAATTTTACATCAAATCATAATCTGGTTGACTGTTTGTACTGAATAGAGGCCCCTATAAGCAATCATCAAGTCTCTGTGGCCATAACCCAGTGGTTAATTGCTTCCTTCTCCAATAACAATGCCCTGTCAATGTGTGATCTAGATTCAGCAAAAAAATTTAGCTGGTTCAAGGAAATGTTCTGGCTCTGTCTTGCATGCTGAGAAGTTCAGTTTTCTGTTATTTGCACCTTGTCCAAGATTTGAATATTATTTTTATCATTAATACCTGTACTCAGGATACAATAAGCTTAATTCCACAGAAGTTATTTAGTGCCACGTTTCTGCAGAGGGCATTTGAAAGCCTCAATTTCATGGCCATTGCTTCAGACCAGCCTGAAAAGGATGGGAAGAAGGTGATGCCGGTGCAGGGAGTAGTATGGATCTTCTGGTAACGGATATGATATCCGTCATCTAGGACAGCTGTGGGATTTTAAAATGACCAGTAATGTATGGAGACACAGAAGATTCTGTCCCATCTTATAATACTTCATCATACCTATCTTGAGCAGTACTGCTTTCAGAAGGAGAGCCTGGATGGGCTTGCACAGTGCTCAGGTGTAAATGTTGTAGATGTGGTGTGCATTTTTTCTCAGTGTCCCAGCCAGATGATATAGCTCTGCTGATAAGTGGGGGCCTGGTCCCAGGTGAGGTTGTTCACCTGGTGTAGAAGACTAGCTCTGACAGCTGGAGTGGTCACGTGTACTTGTGGGGTGGCTGCACTGCTGTAGCTTCACTAGTGTGGTTTAGTGGTACAAATTATTATTGTTGACTTTGTGTTGTTCATTATACCAAATCATTCCACAGTCTCAGGGGTTTCTGTGTAGAATTGTTGCTGAGTTGTCAGTTCTAGGTCAAGGAATTTTTTTCTTTAATTTGGAGCTTCTGAAATCCCTCTACTCCCCAGTCCATGCAAATACATGGCAACTCATCTCTTGCATATTTTTCAAGGTTTTTCTTCTACTCCCTAAAACAGAGTGAGATATCAGCTTTGATTTAAAGCTTTGGTCTGCTCATAGTAGATACCATACCTGCTTCAGCCTTTTGGATCATGTTCTTTAATTAGCTATATCCTTTCTATTCTTTTCCAGTCTTAATTTAAAGTCAGCTCACTGGTTTACTAAATCAATTCCACAATCCCTTACCTCTCTCCCATCCCCAGTGCCTTCTGAAGGTTGAATAGTACTTCCATCTTATTTACCTTGCTGTTCCTCCAGCGTGGAATCTGCACATGGTTTTTTTTAGAGAATAAAAGAGGCTGGGACAGCATCCTGCTTCTTTTTAGAGGTAATGTAAGACTAAGTTGGGGGAGCAGCAGAGACAAGGAGGGTGCTGAGGAGCTCACACCTCAGGAAAGATACTTCAGAGGTACCGTACTATTTGGGATCTGCAGGAGCAAACCTGCCAGGTTGGCTTCCCTGTGTCAGCATTTGGCCTGGCCAAGTCTGAAAACCTGCTACATGATTTTGGGGCTCATCTGGAGGGAAGGTGTTTGTACCCATGGGACTGGTGATCCACTGCACTTGCTGGTGGGGTATGGGGGGAGGGAGGCAGGAGAAGAGAAGAAATGGCCAGGACCGCAGCTGGGTTCGCATGGCAGATGTGGCCACCTCTGAGCAGTGTGGTTATGATAAAGTTCCCAAAATGGTTTTGAGCTGTTCAGGAAGAATGAAATCTCTCTAGCAGCTTGTTCTGCTGGGCTGGGGGCAGGGAACTATTTGAAGCAGCAAGATATTGCAAAGTGGTGTTGTTAGAAATACTGAAACCTCCTTCTGCTTATGGGCTCTCCAGCAGATTCCTGGAAATGGCCATATGATGATGCTGCACGTTGTAGTAGCTGCCAAGATGTTTAATAAGCAGAGACCTGATCCTGGTGATGGGAGGGCTGAGAATGGTGCTGAAAGTGCACTGAGACAGTGTGAGGTGTAGTTACATGGTCAGATGGAATAGCTTGTTAATGGATTGATCTCATCCAAGTCCATCCAAGCTTGATGCTCAGTGGAGTCATTAAGGGCTGCAGATGAAGGATTGGAGAAAGTAGATTAGTGGTAAGATGCTGAATAGAGGGATCATCAAAATGAATACTCATTAAAATGGTCATCCAAAAAGAGTCCCAGCAGTGGATTGAGGTAGGACTGGCCATGCAGTGCTCTGCTGAGGAGGATGTAAGGCACATAATGGAGAACCCTCACCAAAGCAGCTGGGACTCTTGAGGACTGGCAGGTAACACTGCAGTGCTGTAGGTCCTCCTAAAGATAAGCAGGGGGATGGCAGGATGAAGCAAGTCTCTTAATGTATTTGCTTCTGATAAATCACCATTCAAAGGGAAATTCTTATGCTTGTACTCAGCTCTGGAAAGCTGTTGTGCTCTTTTACAGCTGGCTACCTGCTTTTCTGCTAGGCTACCCATAGCTTCCCAGAATTTCAAGTGTGTACAGAGGCTTGTGTTAAACCTGCATGCTTCTTTCTTCATTATCTGCCTGACAAAAATTATGTAAGAAGCTGCAACAAGAAAACTTCTTTATTTTATAACTGAAGCATGGACTTGAAGTCCTAAATTAGTTCATACCCCAAAGCAAATCACTAACAAGTCTGTCTCTAATAAAGCAGGCAAGACATTACTGTTAAACATGCAGTGGTTTCCGCAGAGAGGGCTGGAGGGTGGGGATAGGCAGGAGGGGTGCAGCTCCTGCACTTGGCCATCCATGTGCAGGTGTTACACTGGCACAAGACATTGGCTCGTGTCTCTGTACAAAATCTATCTGCTCTGCTCCCAAAGTGAAGTCTGCCTAAAGGCTGGCTGCCCCTGCCTGCACAGCCAGCCTGTTGGAAGGAATAAGTCTTCTCTGAGGTTCCAGGAGATGTCCTGGCTGGTAAGTTATAAAGGCCTTTTCTCACTGAGTGATCATGACTTGTTGCTGCATGTGGTAAGACAGCCTCATCCAAAAATTTGTAGGAATTTGGTCTCAGTGAGTGGGTTTTCCCTGTTGTTTGAATTTCTCACCTTGGTTCTCTTCCACCTCACTGATCTCCTGCTGCTTGTTGTCACCGCTGCCAAACCCTTGTGTATATAATTTAAGCTCTTTCACAAATTAGTCCTTACCTCTCTTAATAGTGCCTGGACACCTCACCTGTGATCAGCTCAGTTCCATGTACTGAACCCCCCCTTCTTGCCTTGCTTTCAGGAAACCAAGTGATTCATGTGATATACTTAGGTCCTAGAGGCTTATCCTAAATCCCAGAGCACAGCGGCTGTTCAGGTGGGTTAAATGCACCCTCGCCACTCCTCTCTTTCTTGAAGGAGAGGAGGAGCAAAGGAAAGGCAACTGAAGAGTGAGACCTTCATGGCAAGGGTTGTGTGTGAGGCAGAAGTGGTGGAGTTGCAGTTGACAGCAGCTGGAGAATGGAATGTGTGCAGTAAGGTTTACTGGGTGGCTACACACTTCAGAGCTGTGGTGAACAGTGGAGCTCTGCTGTTTAGAATGAAGCAAAACCAAAGCAGCCCATGATGAATTGGTTCCTGTTCTTTGTGCAGAGGATCCAGGCCTAGAGCAGCTGGCATGAAGAGCACCATACAAGTGCCAAGAGCCAAGAATCCAAGGCAGATCTGTCCCTTTCAGGCTGGAGGAAATGAGCAGCAGAGGGAACTTCTCCTGCCTTGAGGCAGCTGTGCAGTGTGGTGGTCTGCTGTCCAGGACATGTCTGTTTCACTGGGGGTGCTCAGCTGCTGCCTGGCAGTAGTCCTGGCCCATACTGGGCTGGTTTGGTTTTTCCCATTCTCAGGATGATTTCCAGAATCTACAGAGGGTAGAGGCTCCAAAAGTATGAGATCTGAAATAACATGTGTCATAAACTTACTGGTTTTATACTGCCAGCTCTTGACTGAATGAGGTCAGCTGCCAGTTGGGAGACAAGATTGCAGGAAACAGGCACCCAAACAAGAGCCAGCTGTCAGGGCCCCACTAACCAGTGGTTTTGCTGTCGTGCAGAACCTGAGTGCGGGGCTGCCCTCGGGCCAGATCTGCCACGACGAGCAGCGGCTGGAGGTGATCTTTGCAGATCTGGCCAGGCACAAGGATGATGCTCAGCAGCGCAGCTGGGCGCTCTACGAGGATGAGAACGTCATCTGCTGCTACCTGGAGGAGCTGCTTCGCATCCTGGTGAGTAAATTCCTCTCTTTACAGGCAGACCAGAGCAGACAGAGCTGGTGAAGTTCCTTTTTTTGACCTCCTTCACCCCTGTGTTGCCACTGCATCTGCTGCTTTGCGTGCGCAGTTTCTTGTGCATCCTTTAGTGTCAGTAAGCCCTACCCTTCTCTGTGGGTTCTGCAGTGCTCTTGAGCTGCCTTTGCTCTCCATTCCACCTTACAGAGCTACTCTGAAAAGCATTACTGAGCTGTTCATGGTGGTTTTGGTATTTACCTATCACAAGAGAATATAAACCCTCACCTCCAAAAAACCCAGCCTGCCACAGAAAACCTGGAAGTCTCTGGTAGGGTTGTTGCACTCCTAAGCCCATTTAATTCATCTTCCACTGAAGATATCCTCAATTGCTGGGGTACCTGTGGGGTTAAGCTCATTAAATGCAAAGAACATTCTTTGGTTGCCTTGAAAGTGAGCTTTATAGCTGTTTTTGTGAAAAAGTATAAATCATCTCACACATCTCTGCATACAGGAGAGGAATATGCCCATGCTGAGCAGCAGTGGGATTACTGTCCCAGCACTCTCACTAGTATGTGCAAGGTTGTCTGTATCCAGGGATGATTTGGGAACTGCCCTCAGTGCAGTGACATGATCTGTGTTAGGGGTTCTGATGTGGGGTTTGCTCTGGCACTATTGTATAGTCCTCTCCAGTTCTGGAGAAAACAGGTACATTTTCTGTAATAGATGCCAGGGTCTTTGTCACTCTGCATACAGCCTGTGCTGCCTTGCTGTGGGCCTGCTGGGCAAGGCTGAGTGGAATTTTGTGCAACCATTTCCTCATAACTTAGGGGTGGGAGAAGATGTACTTCTCAGGATGGGAGCAGTGCTGCAGCTACTCTGTGTAACTGTGTGATGCTCTCAATCAGGTGCTTTTTGGGTCGTGTTTTAGATATTTTCAGCCTAAAACGTGCTCTGTGGCAGAGGCATTTCTCAAGAATCCACTTTGATGGTGAGGAGTGATGGTTCTTGACCTGTTTCTGTGCTCTGCTTTCAGTTTCTTTGTGAGATATTGGGGCTACTGAGATCTGAAAGCAAGTGGACTCCCTCAAGGTCCCTGCAGCAGGTACCTTCTGCTTTGATGTGTCACTGGGTTACCTGTCAATTCCTTCTTCCAGACAGATGCAGATCCAGAAGTGTGCAAGAAAATGTGCAAGAAGAATGAGTTTGAATCTGTCCTGTCCCTTGTGGCGTATTATCAGATGGTAAGGTGGCAAAATGCACCAAATGTCTTTTTAAGATTTCCCTGAAGATGCAAAAGAGCAGGGTTGGTACAATGAATGTATATAAGATGTTTCCCTTGGATAGGGCAGTTCTGTGGTCTCACTGAAACTGCAGCATATCCCTTTCAAGTGCTGGCTAATGTCAATGCTATGCATGAAAGTTGTGTGAAAGAGCAGAGGATGCTGCAGACTTTGAAGCAGTAGCTAGCACTTGGCAAGGGTAAAGCTTGCTGCTTTTACTGGCCCGTTGAGGGACAGCATTGGCATCACTGGTATCTAGGGGAAGGATTTCAGAGGATGCCTTAGGAGATCTGACAGGCTGTGATTGCTCTTCTTTTAATTGATGCACTCCTGTGAATTAATAAATAACTTTGGTTAGGAAAGTAGGTAATGAGTAGAAGCCTTGGGAGTGGGGAAGGAAATCAGTTTAGAGGAAGAAATAGAAGTTTTGCCTTAAACAACTATGTAGTGTTGCTTTGTCCCTCTCCTTCCTAGAAAGTTCTGTTGTAGGACTCTGTGGGAGTAGAAAACTTGTCCCTAAGTCCCAGATACAGCACATCAAGTCTTGTGGCATTTTGCTTTCATCTAGCACTTGTGTGTCTGAATGCAAATCTCAGCTTCAGGGGGCTGTAGCATAGCTGAGAACAGGAAGGCAGGCTGGGCAATCAGAGCCTGATGACTTTCACTGCCTGCTGTTCTCTGACCACAATTCCAAGGAAGCCTGACCAGGTAAGGAGCAGTTGGGTGTCCTGTCCTGGCTGCTGTCATGCCCAGTGCTAGGGCTTGGCTCTCTTGTGTTCTTGAAACCCTGGAGTTGTTGGCTGAGGGTGGAGTATGCAGGTTAACTCAGCATCAGAGCTCCTGCATCGAAGGTGCAGGCTGAGCATGATCTTTGCTGGAATCCTTGCATGTTCCAAAACTTTCTGAAGAGAGCTTGCAAATGTTACCTCGTCAGGAAACCTTAACCAGAGCAGTGTTCACAAAATTTTGGCATGCTCAGAGAATCCTGGCTACCCAGCACATTCAGTCTCTTTGCTGGGGACAGGTATGGGTTGTTGATGTGTTACCAGATTTAGTGGATGATGTGGGACATCTCAGATCTGAGCTCTTGCTGCCACATGCCCTCTGACCACATGTGCCAACAACCTGTAGCCAGCCCAATTGTGAACATTATTGTAAAGTGATTCCTGTACTGTTGCTAAAGGCTTTTAGAGCTTCTGGGTTCATGTCACCCTGGGAAGGTCTGTGGCTTCCCAACAACAGGAACATCTAGAAGCTCTGTCCAAGCCTCAGAGTGAGCCCTCCTCTAGGACATGGTTTGATGTAACAAATTGGTTTTGCAGGAACACAGGGTGCCATTGCGCCTGCTGCTGCTGAAGTGCTTTGGAGCCATGTGCAACCTGGATGCTGCCGTGATCTCAACGCTCGTGAATTCTGTGCTGCCCATGGAGCTGGCCCGGGACATGCAGACTCACACACAGGGTGAGCCAGAGCTGCTGTTCCCACAGCCCTGGGAATGTGTGCTCCCATTGCATGATTTGCAGCACAGCATGGCCCCCCGTTGCCCAGCTGCTCCACATGCCTGGGGGGAATGGTGTCTGGTTTTAAAGTTATTCAGGTTATTACCTCTGTAACTGGGGAATGCACAGGAAGGGATGTTTCAGTCCAATGGTGCCTGGCCCTCCAGCTCTTGAACATTCCATTAATGATCTGTGTCACTTCTTGTAGATGTCTTAAAACACATTTTGAGTTGTTCCAGTTTTGTTTCATAATGCTGACAAGAGACACTTGCAGATCTCAAGGAAGATCTGTGCAGTTTCTTAAAGAGTTTTTTCCAGTGTTCTATACCCAATTTTTGTGGTGTTTCATTGTGGTGAGTGAGATGTGTGCTGGTTAAAGGAAAGGGCCTTCTCTCCACCACTGTGCCAAGAGAGATGGCAGTGCTGTTGTTGGCATTGCAGTCTCGGTCCTTTGCAGGATAGTGCCATGGCCCAGGTTTTCCCAGCTCTTTGCTTTTCATACTCAGGCTTTGCCCTCATGTTCCTTCTACTTCACACTCTATTTGTTAGATGAACTGTCCCAGCTACTAACAGGAATGTCCTTCGTGCCCTCAGAGCTCCTGCTTAGCCCAGTGTCCTTTATTCTGGGCAGCCAGAAGCACATGCTCGGAAAAAGCCTAAGAGTAAGGTGAGCATGTAGTAATACTCCCCTGGAGGTACCTTCCAGCTCCCCACACATGCCTGGTCTTGGACACTCATAGCTTTGCTCCCCATTTTGAAGCCAACCTGTAGGCTACCAGTGCTGGCAGTGGCATATTTCTCTTAGAAGGACATTGAAAATCCATTGTCTTGTGTAATTGTGGCCCACAATTAGAGTAGCTGTTGAGTGACCACGTGGATCAAATTAGAAGAGCCTGGTGTTTGCAGCCTTGCTGCCCTGGTTGCAGTCAGTTTGTTGTGTCATGGAGCTGTGGAGGGATATAATTTGGTGATGAGACTGTGTAGGGGTTGACAGGTCTGCAGAGAACAGGGACTGTCCCATCCATTTTATGTGAGCTGAGTAAATGACCTAGATGACCACTTTGAACCTGCATAAGAGACATTCCTGTCCCCAGCATCCCACCTGAGACTGCCAACCTGACTCTGCTGGGCAGCATTAACAGGGCTCATCTTGTGTCTGGAAGGGGCTGTGGGAGATGAAAATCAATCCTGTGGCAGAAGGCTTTGCAGTTGTCTCTGCCTAGATGCTTGGAAGTGCAGGCATGTCAGAGGTGAGGAGGGTGGCATTTCAGGGCAGGGGGAGAGCTGGTGCTGTGCGACTGCAAGTATTACTCCTTTGCTGGCTGTGCTTCCTCTTTTGTTACTGCTGCTTATAAATTCTGTGCTGTGAGCTTACCACACTCTTGGTGTTTAAGCTGGTTAGGCCTGAGAAGCATCTTCTCCAGGCTGAGGTTTTACTGCCCAAGAAGCAAATGCTGCTTGGCTATGGGACTGTGACTGTGTTCCTGCAGCAGCATTTCTTCTGATTTTGTGCTGCCAAAAATAAACTTTATTGTGCCTCCATCATTCATTCACAAAGACTGTCTCCAAGTGAGCATTCTGTGCACCTTCCCAAACAGGGTTCTGTCTCCTGCCCTGTTCCTGAGCTGTCTTTGTGCAGGCAGAGTGGGCTGGTCACCCTTCTTACTCCTTGCCTGGTTGCAGTGATGCTGTGTTTTGCCTGGGGCTGTGTCATCCCAGACAGCACAGCTGATTCAGCCTCTTGGTGGGTATGGAGCTTTGAGCTATGTGACTTCTGCACACCTCTGCTGATCTCCAGGTAGTTCTTAGGCTGGAGCAGGCTGGCTCTAGCGAGCCCTAGCTCTGCTTTGGGGTCATAAAAGTAGGGCAGTGGAAGTGGGTGAGAAGTGGCTCTGCTGTGTCCTCTGAGCTGCCAGCCTGCAGCTCTGCAGCATCTCCCTTTCCCTAGCATCATCTCAAGGTGAGGGATTTTCCCTCCTTGCTGTAAGGTGGTGCAAAGCTTGGAGGGTGAAAAGCTGCTTCTCCTTTGCTGACAGACCACTGTGTGGATACAGGACCTCACAAATCAGTGTCCTTATCCTGTGCTGCTTTCCTTGGGCTAAGCTTTATGGTAGACACTTGTGCAATGGCATCTGTGCATCATCCAGTCCTCTCAGCCTTCACAGTGGGGCAGCAGGGGGGTAACCATCCTTGGCCCAAATGTGTCTGTCCTTCAGAGGTGTTTCAGGGCATTAGTAGTTCCCTCCTGCCATTCTGGTGCTTTACTGCTTCATGTGCTGCCAGCAAATGGCAAGCTTGTGTGAAAACATGACCTTGAATCCTAGAATGACTTGAGCTTATTTTGGTGCTAAAAACTGGGGAATAGCAGCTGATCCGTGACATGCTGTGGAATAGCTAATCCCTCCTGTGGCTGACTGCAGCCAGAGCAGTCAGTGCCAACACACAACTGGGGAGTTGGAACTGGCTGCAGCAGCTCTGTGGGATCCCTCCTGGCTTATTATTGAAGAGCAGCTGGGGCAGAAGCTCTGTCTATGTATGCTGGGTGCCTTTGGTGAGAAGGGCTTTGCCCTGGGACTGATGCAGGCATGTTGGCTGCTGGCCAGTTCTTCTGCAGCTGTTTGGGTCTTTCTGCTTCTGGACAGCTCCTTCCCTCTGCTGCAGCTGGCCTGCACATCTTTCCATGTTAGAACACCTTATAATAAGCCACAGCAAGACAGAATTAGCCAGAACAATTCCAAAGAAAACAGACAGGGATAATCCAATCTATAATCATGACTTTCTCCCCTGCTGCAGCACAGTTTACATGCAAGTCAGCTGTCAGGCTCTTCTCCCCTCAGTCACAGACAATTGTGTCTGCTTCCAGAGCCCACATTTCACACTGCTGTGTTTAGAAAGTGGAAGCAAGGTTTTCAAAGGCCTCTGAGAAATGCTTTTCATACATGATTGCAGTTTCTCACCACTATCTCAGTAGTTTTCAGCAATGCAGGCTGGTAAGCAAGCAGCTGTATCTCTCCTACCTGTCACGGCTACTTCAGTGATGCTTTTCAGTCTGTTGTCAGCAGTCCCTCTGCTTCAGGAGAGCTGCATTGATACTGCTTAATTTCTGACAGCCACTGGCACTGCTCTGTAAGGTAAAAACCAAAAGCTGTGTTTTGACTGACAGTTACTCTGTTCTTCAGCATGGTGAGTCTTGGAGTCTTGTCCTGCTGCAGCTGGGACACGCCCAAAAACTTGTAGAGCCTATGCAGTGTGAGTGTCCTGGGTTCATCTGGATTTCCCCCAAGTTCTGGTTTCTGGCTGGTTTCAGCATTCTTTGATTTGTCATCTTTAGGGAAATACAAGAAGATTTGCCTCCTAGTCATGTAGACTACTGTCAGCCAAGATGAATGGACATCAGTTAATGGCAGATGGACCAAGGAGGTATAAAAGTAGTCTCTTCTCTCCCATCTCTAGTCTGTTCCTCCATATTTGCTACTGCCATGTGTATCACTGGCTTCTGGCTCTCACTTTATTTCATTGCTCCTGATGTGACAAGGGAAAATGTTTTGTTGACAAAATAAAGCCTTTCTAGGAACATGAAAGCAGCAGCTCCCTGTGTCTACCTACTGGAGTGTCCTTCCTCTGAGACCCAGCTCCTGTAGCCATGGAGGGAAGAATGAAGAAATCATGTGGTGAACAGTTTGTCAGATCTCTTTTCTGCTACAGTCTGCTTTGGCATCACTGTCACCTTATAGCTGAGAACTTCTTATATAAGAAGTATGAATTATATTTAAGTCATTAAATATATCCTCCCTCTCTGTTTACAGAGAGTAAACAGCAGTTTTCAGCCTTCCTTTGCTGCCACATGGTCTACAAACTCTTAATCTTGTTCATACTGTAGTATCTGGTTAAGCTGCAAATGATCTATTTTTACTCAGAGTACTTGCTGATGGAAAACTGAAGCATCGTGTGGAAGTGTGACAGTGTGAGTGTGCTTTGAGTGGAGAGGCTTTGCTGACAGGGCTGACTTCCCAGGGGCATGGGGCTGGAATGACTCCATGGCATTTTTCCCCCATGCTGACCGTAAACCTGAGAGCTGCCAAATGTGGCAAGTGCTTTGGCCAAGTCCAGGAGTAAGTGGTGACATTGAAGGCATCAGCCTGTGCAGTCAAAGCCAAACTGCAGGGTGCAGATGTTTAGAGATGGGTTGCTTTGTGCATGGAAAAGTGAAATATCTTAAAGAGTTTGGAGGGGGCACTGAAACTGGTGTGTATTGTGCAGGGCAGCAGTATGGCCAGGAAAAGCATCATAGATTGAAGGAGCCTTTTCCTCCTCTGATGAAAAGTAGTTTTGGTCAGTTTTTCATAATTACACCTTCAGTTTCCTTGTGCCCCAGGGCTCTTTCTGGCAGATGTAGCTGTACTTTATTTAGCCAGTACATGTGTTAACCTAAAAAATACTCATTTTCCTATTGCCTTCAGACTTGCTGAACTGGACAGAGGCTACATTTGATGAGGACACAGATCCTATTTGGTGACTTTTTTGTTGTTGTTGTTGTTCTGCAAATATCTATTGAGAGGTATCCATTAATTAAAATTCAGGAAAGACACTGGCAGGGGTTCTTTGGAGCATTCACATATAGCTGCTGCCAGCGAAAATTGTGTTGGACTAGCAGGCTGTGGGATGTATCAGTGCTGGAGATGTGTGGCCTGGGAGGTGGGCAGATGCACAGCCTGAGCAGTGATCTGCTCTCCCCAGGGACCTTTTATACCTTCAGGCAGAGCTGAGGTAGCAAAAGTAGAGCAGTGCAGAGATGGTAACAAGCAGCATGGCTGTCTGGGGGTGGTGTTGGTTGGAACAGGCAGTATTTTGAGCTGGCCAGATGGATGCTTTTTCTGGGTTCAATAATTACATAACTATGGGATGTGTCCTGGGACTGTGCAGAGGAGGTTTTTAATTATTCAGATCAAGTTTGCCCAGATCCTCTGAAGTAGAGGGGAGAAAAATAGAGGACTCTTGTTATGATTATTTTTAAATTGCTTTGGAAACACACGGCACAGAAGGCGTGTGCTGTGCTAAAATGGGGAAAAACACCCTTACTGCTCAGTCAGTACAGGAATGAGGAGAGTTAAATGCCTGTATGAAATGTGCAACTTCCCAGCTGGAGCTGGGAAAAGGTTTAATATCCTCAGAAGAGCTAATGACAGCACCTTTGCCTTGCAGATCACCAAAAGATGTGTTACTCTGCACTGGTGCTGGCCATGATGTTCTCCATGGGGGAGCCCCTGCCATATCACCACTATGGTAAGAGTGGGTTGTGCTCATAGCAGAGCTGGTGATGGGATATCTGGGGCATGCTGGCAGACATGGGGAAGGGACTTCTCCTGATGGTCGAGCCCAGGGACAGCTCAGTGGAAGGCCCAGCAAGAGCAGGGTCTGTTCTTTGTCAATAGAGCCTGGCAGCTGAGGCACAGGGCTAAGATGCCAGATTTCCAAAGAGCAGCACAAATCTGGGTCAGAGCAGTGGAGGACTGAATGCCATGCTGCAGGCAACATGGATTTGCCCATCCCCGTGACTAAGTGGCATTATTTTTTTTACCTCTGGCCTCTGTGAAAGCACACACCTCTTACTTGCTTTGGAGACTGTCTGCTGATGAGGCTGAGTTCCCAGATCCCTACACAAACACCCACTAAGGCTGTCAGCTGCATAATGTGGCCTCTTTCTGGTCTCTCTTCTAGTAGGATAGTGCAGCTCTCTGTAATTCAGGCTCTTAGGGAAAGTGGAGATGATTAAGGGTATTGTGGTCAATTACAAAGTGCAAATATTCTCCCTGTTTTATCCTCTGTCCTTTCATTTCAGCCAGAAAGCCCTGCCCACTTCTTTCCACGGCTGTTTTGTATTTGGGAAATTCTGAGCTTAATTTTCCTAGAAATGCAGTAGAGATTTTTATAAATATCTTGTCAGCAGCTTTACCTTAACCCTGGGTAAACCTGTACAAGATTTAAAGTGGTGCAGTAGAGACTGGAATGAGCCTCTACACCTCCTATTTATCTCTCCTTGTGTAACCCTGGCAGTTATTTCTTGCAGGTGGACTTATTTGCATGAGCTCCTGAGCTTTCCTAATAGCTGAATTGAAAACTGGGTTATTACTAATGATCTAGGTTATTAGGGTTTTTTAAAAGAGATTTACTGAACCAGTGGTCAAGAATGCCAATCTCTTCCTACCTTGAAGCCTTCATTGGTGGCATTGTTTCTGCAACAGCTAGAGCAGGATTTGGTGTTTTGTTTACTCAAAAAAAAATTTCCATTTGGGGTACCAAATTTCAGCAACTCCCTGCACTGTGTCTCCCACAAAGATGCTTCAGTGGTCTGTCTAGTCCACTTGAAGAGCCCTTCATTCCCCAGAGGCTGACACTAATGGTTTTTAAGCTTAAAAGATCAGAGAAGTGGCTTGGGTGGTCCCTTGTTGCTTGGTTTATTTTGCACTGTGCTGTTAATGCCCCTTTCTCCTTGTGCAGAACATCTCAACTCTCAGTTTGTGCAGTTCCTGCTGGATGTGATTGAGGACGGGCTGCCCTCGGACACCACTGACCAGCTGCCTGACTTATTTGTCAACGTCCTTCTGGCCTTCAATCTCCACATTCCAGGTTGAACTGGTGCTGCTCTGCCTTGGCAGGATTTCAGTGGTCTAGAGTGAGAGTGTGAAAAATGGGGAGAGAGAATCTTACTGGGTCTTGATGGTGCTGTAACCACCAACCAGCTCTCCTAGTCTCTGGCACTACACTGTGTTTAAATGTAGTGCAAAACCCTAGAGGAAAAAATGGTGTGAGAGCCCCTGCCCAGCAGCTCTGGGCAGCTCAGTGGATTTGTCACTGGGCTTCCACGGTGCCCAGTCAAAAGAGTTGTTGGGGTGTACTTGCAGAGCATGGGTGGAGTTAATTTATAGGCATGGGTGACCTGGGAGAGAAGATGCTTCAGTGGGCATTTCTCAATACCAACTCACAGCAAAAGTCCTCTGCCTTCTGTGGGTCTTGGAAAAGCTTCTGCTTCCCTATCCACACTGCCTGAAGCTCATTCAGTGCCAAGTTGTTGAGGCCAGGTCCTTCAGCATTGGCCTGAGATGTGCTCTCCCCTCTTTGCCCTTGTTCCCTCTCCTCCCTGCCCTCCTGAGCTCCATGAGGACAGACAGCAGATCAGGAGCTTAGGGAAGAGCATCTTCCTTCTCTCTGCCTGCACATTTTGAAGCCTCTTGGAAGATTGGAGTGTAGTTCCAGGTCCTGCTAAGAGAGGCCATTCCTTAACCCAGTCTCCTGCTGCTCCAATTGTCTTTAGTTAATTATTTACCCTTGGTCTACTTCATGACATTATCCTTGAATTTTTGGAGAGAGGGAAGGATAAAGCAGCAATGATATGTCTAGTAATTTACCTGTTATTTTGGGTTGTGCATCATTCAAATTTAGGCAGAAGTTTCTAATTTCCTGTGAAAGCTGTGTGCACAGAAACTGATAAAGTATGTCTCTGCTGCCTTCATTCATTACCCCTTCCCACACTTATCCATATCCTTGCTGGCTACTGTAATTAGGCAGTAATGCATGACAGGCAGTGTGTTTCTGGGGATTATTGCCCACCTGGGGCATAGCTGAGAGCAGTGACTTGTTCTCTGATGCTAAGAACATGTTAAATGATGTTCACATTGCTTATTGGTGGATTGAATTTTTATCCCTATGTCTGCAAGGTTCATCTATCATGCAGTTCAATGGTGCAGCATTAGTTCAAAAACTCTCCTAAATGCATATTCTATCGATGCCCTTCAGGATCCTGAAACACTTTGCAGCCTGTGAAATATTACAGGCCACAGAAATAGTCACACTGAGCTGTTTATGTGATTGAGTGTGCACACTCACACACACACAAAAGCTCTGCTAGGATAAATGTATTTTACAGCAGATCACTCCCAGACCAGGCAAAGGGACAGTTCCTAGAAGTCTTCAGCCTGTGCACTTGCACAGCACAGTGCTGAGGGCTGGGAAAAACTTTTCTCTTCTGGGATGCTCCTGGGACCCTTCTTAAGAGAACTCGTAAGACTCTAAGTTCCAGAAGGGTACTGCTGGTAGGAAGGAAGGAAGGAAGGAAGGAAGGAAGGAGAAGGAAGGAAGAAGGTACCAAAGAATGGAGCCCTTGGCTGTAGAGGGTTGTGAGCAGAGGTAATGACTGACAACATAAAGCCTTTGCAAGGTATTTTCCCAGTGTTTGGCTGGCAAGGTGGGAAGCCACACATGAATGAGATATATGGAGAAAGCACCAAGTTACAAGTGTTTCATGTGCTGTTTCCAGATTTATTTCACCTTCTCTCTCCCTGCTCACCCACTCTGTGGCCTGAAACTTTTTGTAGCCCTGATAGACTGTGGCTCCCCAAAGCACCCCAGAGTATTGATGTTAAATAGGGGCCACCCATTGTGTGTTTTTATCACCATGGTCTTCAGTAGAAAAGGGAGATGCTGAACAGGTTTCTTCCTTAGTTCCAGAACACAGTGTGATCATGACTACAATAAGCAAGCACTCCAATGTGAAGACTTTCACAGAGAAGCTGCTGCTGCTGCTGAACAGAGGAGGTGAGTGTGTGTGTGGCACTGTTGCATGCCTGGCAGGGGGTGCACAAAGATCCTTGGGGAGACACGGCCATGCTCTTACAGGGTAGGATGTCAGGGGTGCAGGTGGCTGAGGAGCTGTCAGCTCAGGCTGTGCTGTGCTGCTTCCTGGTGAGTTTGTGAGGGTGACAGTCTGCGTTGCTGAGGATGGAGCTGCACAAGGAATAAGGTAATGGCTAATGGCATCTAGAGACAGAGGAGGGGCTGCCATTTCCATACTTCTGGGCCAGATCAGCTCCATCTCAGAGCATGGACCAGCTGCCACAGGCAAGCTCTTGTCTAGGAGGAAAGCTGGTCCTTGGCCACTTCTGTCCTTGGACAGGCAGAGGACTCAGTGTGTGCTGGCACAGAAACCTCTGCCTGTGCTGGCAAACATCTGCCCTGGGGGACAGATGCAGAGGGAGCTTCTGTCTTCAGAAATGCTGCTTAGAATGGAACTTTCCATTTTTGAATTGCCAGCAGAGGGTTAGCCTTGTGTCTGCTTCAGGCATGGAGTGAAATCCAGTGTACTTGTGGAGCTGTTGCAGAGCAGATTGCTGGAACACTGGAGATCTCTGCAGGAAGAGTGGTGCCAGGTCTCTCAGCCTGTGCTGCAGGCCACTCTTGTGCTTGCTAATACCTTCTGGAGCACAGAAGCTTTACTGCCTGAGAGAACTCATTTTGTTGAGCTGCTGGAAATAACCCATCCTGCGATGCATGCAGCTCATCTTTCTCTGGCTTTAGTTCTCTTTGGGGCTGCAAATCAGTCTGCATACTGTATCAGCTTGAGGGCAGCAGGCACCTCGGTGCTCTTCTGTCTGGCCTCCTCCCAAAGCCTTTGTTTAGCCCTTTCCCTGCCAGATTCCCTGCAGAGATCACCTTACAGTGAGAAGCTGGGAGAAGAAAGAGGGGGGCCACAACCTAATGAAGATGCTTCTGTTTCGCCCGCCTTCCTGACAACTGCTGGAGGAGCTGCCATGGCCCAGAGCCCCTCTTGGAGTCTGCAGGGATGTGTTTTGCAAGAGAACAGGATGTGGTGGCTCATTTAAACTTGGAACTGTTTCTTTTCTTGCTTCTGGGACAGTACTAGCCTGGTCTCTGGTGAAAGCTTGGTTTTGGTACAGGCTCTGATGGGCTTTTCAGAGGGGTTATTGAACCCCTCTTAATAAACTAGGGAGAAAATGAGTGGTGGCTGTTGAGCAAAAAGAGGACATACTGAGAAGCATTGTGCTAATGTGCTCTCACCTGGGATGGTCAGTGAAACATAAACAGAGATTAATGCTCATCATAATGAGTTTGTTCTCATCTTGGTAGCCTGCAGAGCTGCCATCCTGATTACACATCTTTGAGCACCAGAGCTATCCATGGGCAGAGAGTGGCTGGCTGAGGGCAGGGCAGCCTCCTCTCTAAAGGGTCTAATGAAGGGAAGTGCACTGAGGATGGAGCAGAGGGGCAGTGGGGAGCGTGTGGCTCAGCACTGTGTCTCTGCCCCCAGATGATCCAGTTTGCATCTTCAAGCATCAGCCTCAGCCACCACACTCAGTGCTGAAGTTTCTGCAGGACATCTTTGCCAGCAAGGATACAGCCAGCATCTTCTATCACACAGACATGATGGTCCTGATAGACATCCTGGTGCGGCAGATTGCGGATCTCTCCCCTGGAGACAAGGTGCTCACAGTAACCCCTAGGCACTGGGGAAGGGGGCACAGTCCCAAGCAATGGTGTTTTTCCTGGCCCCTCATGGGGCCTGCTGGTGCAGGCAAGAGTGGAGTTCTGGGGTGGGCACAACATTTCTGGGTGCTTAAATCAGCCTTCAGAGCTGAGGAGGAAGGGAAGATTTATCCTGCCCAGCACACCAGCATAGCTGAACAAAGATCTGCCAGGTTTCTGGTGGTCTGCACACTTCTGACCAGGAACCTTTGGGAAGAGAGACCCTCTGTGAATAGTAGTAGGAGGAATTTCTCTTGTTTGGTGTTGCAAGAGGCAGGGAATGTGCACGTGTTCAAGGGCGGGGGAGCAGCAGCACTCTTGCTGTGGGAAAAGCAGAGTTTTCCATAGTTACTAATGATACTTAAGGAAAAGCAGGTGCCTCTGGAGTTGTGCTCTGGTTGATGGTGCAGCAGCAAGCAGCTGTTTTCCTGTGCTCATGCTGTCATGGAGGCTGGCAGGTTGTTTATCTCACTTCAAGTCTTTCACTGTGCTCTGTGTTTTGTCTCCCCTCCCACTTGGCAGCTGAGGATGGAGTATCTGTCCCTGATGCATGCCATCATCCGCTCCACGCCCTATCTGCAGCACCAGCACCGCCTCACTGACCTGCAGGGCATCCTGCAGCGCATCCTGGGCGAGGAGGAGGAGGACCAGCAGTGCCAGATGGAGAAACTGATCATCTTGGAGATTTATAAGGAATTCCCAGAAATCTCTTCTGGTACCAGCTAATGCTCCTCAGCTTGGACTGGAGTTTGAACCACTTGGATCGACTATGTCTTTTGTTGACACTTTCTCCCCATTCCCTCCCAGTACAGCTCATACCTTATCTCCCTCTGTGTGAGGCCTAAGGTTGGGACAGTGTTCACCGGCCCTGTGGAAGCGCCAGTGGCAGAGAGGGTGAGGGGTGCCCCCGGGGCCTGGTGCCCGGGGCAGGCAGAGCAGGGTGGGCGCTGGCACGTGGTTTGCCTGCAAGACTCAGCAGGAGCTATTTGGGCAGCTGGTGTTAGTGGGAAGGGCAGAGAGCTTGTGGGGGCTTAGCAGCCAGCATGGGGGGATGTTTAGCTGCACTGGTGTCCCGAGGTCCTGAAGAGAAAGGCCTTTGCCTTAGAGTATCACTTCTTTTCCATGTGCGTCTCTCTCCCTGCAGTGACCAAGTGGAGTCCGCTGGTGCTTGGAAGAAGCTTTTGTAACATCTGTTTTGTTTCCTGCTGCTAGTGCCAATGTGCTGCAGCCCTGCCAAGGGAAAGTAGCTGCTCGCTGTCTAACGCCTCGTCTAGTGAGCCTTTCACTCCTTCCTAGCCTTCAGCTTTGCCTCTGGGCAGCAGCCCACCTTGGGTCATGGAGGTCTTACCCCAGCAGCTGCTTTTCAATCTGCTTTCTATAGTGATGTTTGAATCTGAATTTCTTGCACACTGTGGCAGCCTAGAAGTAAGAGCCACATGGATGACACTGCCCGTAGGAAGCCCGTGGTTGGACACAGCACAAAGGTGTGTCCTGCCAAGTGAAGCTGCACTTGCCACCTCTGTTGCAGCATTGCCTCGAGCAGAGGGGCTGCCCTTGGGCAGGCACGCTCTGGTCGTGAAGCGCGTGCATTTCTTGCCTTGAGCTTTGTAGTAGCTCTGCCTCGCTGCCCTCCCTGTCCCCAGGGCAGCGCTCAGAGGCAGCGTGAGCCTGGTGTCCAGTAGCTGTTTGTGACTATGCTAATTGTGGGGAACCCTTATTTTTATTTCCTCTAGGTTTTTAGCAAATGGGATTAACCTGCTTCTCTGGTCCAGACAGTCACACACACTAACGTGGGTCTCTTAGATATTTGTGTGCACAGTGTGGTCACTCCCTGTCTCCAGGTCTTCTTTTGCAGTAGCCAGTGTAGGAGCTGTGAAACTGGAAATACTGGGCACTGTATTTACTTTAATTTTTTTTTTTTTTTTTTTTTTTTTTTTTTTTTTTTTTTTTTTTTTTGTTAGCTTGAGGGGATGACACAAGCTCTGCAGGCCTGGATTGGCCACTAGGGCAGTGATGCTTTGAGAACAGAGGGTGTTGGCCTGGCAGCCAAGGGGGGCACAGAAGTCAGCTTAATAACCACCCTAGTAGAGAAACCTATTTTTTTCCCTGTAAAAATGTGTGAATGTCAAAAGGGATCCTGTATTTTCTTAAACACTAAGTGTAACCTGCAGAAGAATAAAAACGTCTTAAACTGGACTTCTGTGAGTGTAGCCCTGCCTGCCCATTCCTGTCATGGGGGCACCAAAACGTCAGGAGCGGTTGGGTGCCTGCTGCCCAGAGAGGCAGAGCAGTGGGTGCTGATCTCCAAATGGGGGTATTGCAGTTGTTTTCCCTCATTCAGCTTCTTGCCTTGTCTTTTTCTACCATGTTGCTGGCTGATGAGGAAGGGTGGAGGGCAGCAGCCCTTGCTAGGGGCACAGCCTTCACTCCTGGGGCCTGCCCAGCATCGCGGCTCCACATGAAGGGTTTGGCAGAGCTGGACTCTTAGTTTGCTTCCCACAAGGTACGTGCAGCCTCAGCTGGCTCCCAGCAGAGCTGCCCTGGAAGCCAGCCTGAGCAAGGAAAGGTTTAACGGTCTGTACCAAGTGTAATGAATCGTGCTTTGGCTGTGGGTGTGTGCTCCCAAACCTCAGCCTGTGCCTGCAGCTCTGGTGTGCCTGGGATGGCAGGGGTTCTGCAGTGGAGGACAGCAGGCACGGGCAGAGCACTACGTTGGCAGCAGGAAGCTGGTGTCTGCTGTTGGCTCTGTGCCAAAGAGAGACAGCCAGGCCATGGGCACAGCCCTGCCAGGGCAGGGGTGTAAATGCCAAGTGCAAGCTGTGCCACTCCAAACATAGGGATGGCATCAAACTGAGCTACCTGCAGAATCAGGGTGAGGACTGTCCCAGCTCCTGCCTCTTTGGCCTGTTTCTCCAAAGTCCCCTAGCGTGTGGTCTTGAAGTGTGCAGTTTGCACATCTGGCTCAGTTGTGACACATAAGGGCTGCCAGTGCTCACTGGTGTGTCCCCAAGGTGGCTCTCCTGTGCCCCATTGCTCTGTGCAGCACATGGTTGCGTGTGCCCCTGTGCTAACCTCGGCTTGCTTCCGAGGGCTGCTGGGGCTTGTTGTTGGCCATGACGTGCTGCTGTGGTGAGATATTCATCTGGCACTTGCCCTCAGTGATGCAGCACAGGCTTTGCTGTGCCAGGCAAACCCAGCAGTGGCAGGAGCTGTGGCTCTGCTTGCCAGGAGCCCAGACTGCAGAGCTGGTGGCTCCCATTGGCATCCCCGAGCCATCGGCGTCCATGGGATTGCTCACCCTATCCCAGCGGCACAGTAGCATAACACCCTCTGCCCCACCACCCTGCTGCCACCGCAGCAAGGGCTGGAAGAGCTGGGGGGCAGCTGGCTCTGGGGTCCAGGCAGAGAGATGCACCTGCTGCACAGGAGAGGCCTTCACTCATCACAGGGAATCAAACTGCAGCATGTAAACTCCCTGTTCCAGCCTGCTCAGCAGATCCTGCTCTCCATATAGGTGAGACACTCAAGATTGTTGGCTGTAATAATGCACAATTAGAGCAGTGTCTCCTTGTATTGGTGTTTTTATTGTGGTGCAACACTGAGGGGTGTTGGTGGCTGGCGCGGGGGGAGTGACACATTGCCTGTGACCTGCGCTTCTGCTTTATTGTCTGGAATGATTCAATTACAACTATTTTGTGGCAGTAATACCCTGATAATTTTCTCCTCCTCCCCTGAGCTGTCATCTGGGTAATTAGAACAAATAAACTTGAAAGCCTTCATTACTTTTAAAAAGTATTGCCTCTCTCCTGATTTGGTTTCCTGATGGCACATCCCCAGTTTGAGGAGGTGTGATGTATGATCAGCCAGCATGTTCCTGTTGCATGTGAGTGATGAGCTGCTCTGTGTTAAATGAGGTTTCTTGGGTGAGCTGTGTGCAGGGCCAGGGCTGCTCTGGCCTTATCCTAACAGCACTGAGAGGGCTCAAGTGGATAATTAAGGGTCTGTAGGGGAGAACGTAAATCCCTCAAGAGCACACTATGCCCATGGCTGGTACGGCCACAGCCCTGTCAGTGCCGGTGCTGGACTGCCCACGCCAGAGGTGTTATGTGGTGGTTGAGGAGTTAATCACTGCAGATTACCCATCCTATGGAGTTCATAAATTAACATGTTGGCTTTTCCAGGGGCTAGACATCCATATTCACTGGGTGTCAGCCCTGAGCGTTGGGTAAGCACCAGGGGAACTTCTCTGTGGCACATGCTGAGCTGCACTGGCCACCACTAGGGCCTGCCTGGTACTTCCTGTCATGGTCCTACAATACATGATCAGCACAAGCAGCAGGGCAAGGACAAGCCCTGCCTGCTCTGCCCACCCTGTGGCTTCCCCAGTGGTGGCCAGGCCTTGGCTTTTGCAGGTGGTGGGAGGGCCCCTTTGGAGCAAGGATGTGCATGGAGGCACAGTGTGTCCCATGTATGCCCTGCCCTTCCCTGCCCCATCCTAAACTCCCATCTCCCAGATTTGCTCTATTTTCCTACCTGACACAGTTCTTTCTTCCCTAGCATTTGCCCTAGTGTCCCCTCTCCTTCAGCAGGACGTGGCCAAGGATGTTCCTCTACCATGGCACGCGAAACACGAATGAGGACCTAAACCCTGTTAAAATCTCCAGTGGATTAGTATGAGATATTAGTTGATTGAATCAAACCAACAGCTAAATTACAAGGATGATGCATTAATGAATCACCATAATGCAAGGGCCTCAAACTTGGTTGTTGGTTTTATTTTATACTGGGGATGCAGGAAGCAAAATCTGCAACTTTCCCTCTGGTGATGGTTTCACACCTTGTGGATGCTGGCAGCTGGGGTCTGTGTCAGGACAGCAGGTTGGGATAGCTAATTTGTGCCACACACTTGGGTGCCCATGGGTGGGGAGCTGGGTGGCAAAGGCTGGGTTGTGACACCACTTGCACCGCCTGGAGGAGCGGGACACAGGGAAGCCTGTCCTCATTCACACGGTAAAACCCATCCTTGCAGATGGCCAACGTGGTGCTGCCGGATGGCCATGGGGGAGTGGAAGGGGCCCGTGGGGCTCTCAAGGCACGGCAGTGCCTCCTGCCCAACCGCTGGCACTCTCCTGCCTCGCCCTTTGTGCCGGCGGCAGGGCAGCTGTGCCCGCGGGCTCTCCTCGGGCACAGCCTAGCCTTGGGGACGCTGGCGGTGACACGGGCACCGTTCTGGCACCGGGCGCACCGGCAGTGCCGCAGCAGCGGGTCGGTGGGCTCAGCAGGTGCGTGCTGTGCACACGGTGCCCCGGTGTCCGCGGGCGCTGCAGCTTTGGCAGGGACGCTCCGAACCCGGCCGGTGCAGCCCCTCGCAAAGATCTGGCCGGCAGCGCTGAGCCCCCGGGTTTGCTCGCGGGCGGCCCACGCCGCTCCAGGGCCGGCAGCGGCCGCCCCGCGGTGCCCGGCGAGGGAGCCGCGCGTTCCGCCCGGAGCGCCCGCAACCGGAGCGCCCGCCACGGCCCGGCCCGGCCGCCCGCGCTCAAGATGGCGGCGCAGGGCGGGCGGGGGCGCGGCGGGGCGGGGCGGCGGGAGCCATGTTGGGGCTGCGGGAGGAGCCGCCACCACCCCCGGCAGCGGCGGCGGCGGCGGGGCAGGGGGCGGCCATCGCCGGCGCGAGCGGGGGCGGCGCCGAGCCCATCGCCGTGCGCCCGGGCCGGGCGGCGGCCGCCGAGGCACCATGGCAGCGGCGGAGGAGCCGGTGGCCGCCCCGAGCCGCTCCTGCTGCCGCCGCCGTCGGGAGCCGCCGCCGCCGCTACTGCTGGTGCTGCTACCGCTCCTGCTGCTCCCTTTGTTCCCCTCCGGGCTGGGGGCCACCGCACCGCCGCCGCCGGCAGGCTGGGGGCCGGCAGCCCGCTGGGGCTGCCCCGCCGCCGTGCCGTGCCGGGCGGCGGCCGTGCCCCCGGGGCTGCCCCCGGCGCCACGCCGCCGGTCCCTGCCGCGCTGCGCGCCCCGCGCCGCCCAGCCGCGCCCGCTGCCCTGGGTCCCGGCGCCGGCCCCGGGGCGGCGGGGCCGGCGCGCAGCACCGAACCGCCACCCGCTGTTCCCCCAGTACAACTACCAGGCGGAGGTGGCGGAGAACCAGCCGGCGGGGACGGCGGTGGTGGCGGTGACGGCCCAGGACCCCGACGGGGGCGAGGCGGGGAGGCTGGTGTACTCCATGGACGCGCTGATGAACAGCCGCTCGCGGGATCTGTTCAGCATCGACCCGCGGGCCGGGCTCATCTCCACCACTCAGGCCCTGGACCGCGAGAGCATGGACCTGCACTACTTCCGAGTGACGGCCACTGACCACGGGACACCGCGGCTGTCCGCCACCACCATGGTGGCCATCACTGTGGCTGACCGCAACGACCACGACCCCGTCTTCGAGCAGGGCGAGTACCGGGAGACCATCCGGGAGAACGTTGAGGAGGGATACCCCATTCTGCAGCTGCGGGCCACCGACGTCGACTCCCTGCCCAATGCCAACATCCGTTACCGCTTCGTTAATGAACGGGCTGCCCACAACATCTTTGAGATTGATCCCCGTTCCGGCCTCATCACCACCAGCGGGCCGGTGGACAGGGAGAAGATGGAGAAGTACTCGCTGGTGGTGGAAGCCAACGACCAGGGCAGGGAGCCAGGGCCCCGCTCTGCCACTGTCAAGGTCTACATCACGGTCCTTGATGAGAATGACAACATCCCTCAGTTCAGTGAGAAGCGCTACATTGTCCAAGTAAGGGAGGACATACGGCCCCACACCGAGATCCTGCGTGTCACCGCCACAGACCTGGACAAGGACAACAATGCCCTGGTGCACTACAACATCATCAGTGGGAACAGTCGGGGCCAGTTCTCCATTGACAGTGTCACTGGGGAAATACAGGTGGTGGCCCCCCTGGATTTTGAGGTGGAGCGGGAATACGCCCTGAGGATCCGGGCTCAGGATGCGGGGCGTCCTCCTCTTTCTAACAACACTGGCATGGCGAGCATCCAGGTGGTGGACATCAATGACCATGCCCCCATTTTTGTCAGCACCCCTTTTCAAATCTCCGTCCTGGAGAATGCTCCCCTTGGCCACTCTGTCATCCACATCCAGGCCGTGGATGCAGACTACGGCGAGAACTCGCGCCTGGAGTACAAACTGACAGGGGTGTCGGCTGACACACCCTTTGTGGTGAACAGTGCCACGGGGTGGATCACAGTCAGTGGGCCCTTGGACCGGGAATCGGTCGAGCACTATTTTTTTGGGGTAGAGGCTCACGACCATGGCTCTCCGTCTTTATCCGCCTCGGCCAGCGTCACCATCACTGTCATGGATGTCAACGACAACCGCCCCGAGTTCACCCAGAAGGAATACTTCATCCGCCTGAACGAGGATGCGGCTGTGGGCACCAGCGTCCTCAGCGTCACGGCAGTGGACCGGGACGTGAACAGTGCCATCACATACCAGATCACAGGGGGCAACACACGGAACCGCTTCTCCATCAGCACACAGGGTGGACTGGGGCTCATCACCCTGTCTCTGCCACTGGACTACAAGCAGGAGAGGCGCTATGTGCTCACGGTGACAGCCTCTGATCGCACCCTGCGTGACAACTGCCACGTTCACATCAACATCACCGATGCCAACACGCACCGGCCTGTGTTCCAGAGTGCCCACTACTCCGTGAGCATCAACGAGGATCGGCCTGTGGGCAGCACCGTGGTGGTGATCAGTGCCACGGACGATGATGTGGGGGAGAACGCCCGCATCACGTACTACCTGGAAGACAATGTCCCTCAGTTTCGTATTGATCCAGACTCTGGGGCCATCACTCTCCAGGCGGAACTGGACTATGAGGACCAGGTCACCTATACGTTGGCTATCACTGCCAAGGACAATGGGATCCCCCAGAAAGCAGACACCACATATGTTGAAATCATGGTGAATGACGTTAATGACAATGCCCCCCAGTTTGTCAGCCCTCATTACCAGGGCGTGATCTCTGAGGATGCACCTCCCTTCACCAGCGTGCTCCAGATCTCTGCCACCGACCGGGATGCCCACACCAACGGGCGAGTGCAGTACACCTTCCAGAACGGGGAGGACGGGGATGGAGACTTCACCATAGAGCCCACCTCGGGGATCATTCGCACCGTGCGCAGGCTGGACCGCGAGAGCGTTCCTGTCTACGAACTGACTGCCTACGCTGTGGACAGGGGCATCCCCCCTCAGCGAACTCCTGTCCATATCCAGGTCACCATTCAGGATGTGAATGACAATGCTCCTGTCTTTCCTGCTGAGGAGTTTGAGGTCCTGGTTAAGGAGAACAGCATTGTAGGCTCTGTGGTGGCCCAAATCACAGCTGTTGACCCAGATGAGGGACCCAATGCCCAGATCATGTACCAAATTGTGGAGGGCAACATCCCTGAGATATTCCAGATGGACATCTTTTCTGGGGAGCTCACAGCCTTGATAGACTTGGATTATGAGACAAAATCCGAATATGTGATTGTAGTGCAGGCCACCTCTGCCCCTCTGGTCAGCAGAGCTACGGTCCACATCAAACTCCTTGACCAGAATGACAACAGCCCTGTTCTGAAGAACTTCCAAATCCTGTTCAATAACTACGTGTCCAATAAATCCAACACCTTCCCCTCAGGGGTCATAGGGAAGGTCCCAGCATATGACCCAGATGCATCTGACCACCTCTTCTACTCCTTTGAGCGGGGAAATGAACTGCACTTGTTGATTGTAAATCAGTCGAGTGGGGAGCTGAGGCTGAGCCGTAAGCTGGACAACAACCGTCCGCTTGTGGCCTCCATGCTGGTGACTGTCACAGGTAGGGAATGAAAATGGTTTAATCTTTGGTACAGTATCTTGGGGGGGGCTCTGCGAGGTCCCTCTGGGACAGCCCATTGTGCACTGGGGGTGGGAACTGGTAACAAGGTTTGGATTGGGAGTCCATTCCAGACAGAGAGTACTACTGGAGTGGTGCGAGGGGTGGCATGGGAGGCAGGCTGCTGAGCAATGCTCTGTAAAGGGGCCAAGGCTGGAAATGGTCTGCAAGAACAAAGCATCGTTACTGAACTGTGAGATCACTTCTGGCTGCTAATGAAGCACCTCTGGAGGTGTTGTAGCCAGCCAGACTGTGTTGTGTGCCATGGGGTGCTGGCCCAGGAAAGAGGCAGTTCCCAGGATGGCCAGGCTGCTGGCCCAGGGGCTGGTACACTGCTTTGCTCCCAAGCCCAGGTGGCCCTTCTCTCTGCTGGGACTGAGTGCTTCCCTGGCTCTGACCAGGAGGGAGGGATTGAGCTCAGTGCAGAAGGAGCCCTCTTAAACACCCATCTGCCAGCAGCAAACAGTTCAGTCTGCACTCTGGCTGTGGCACCTGCCAACACTTGCTTTGCAGGGTGGCTTCTAAAGCCTAGTACCACCTTTCTGCAGCCAGCTCAGTGTTCAGGGGACAGCTGTGACAAACCTGAGTGCAGTGCCTGGAACTCTTGCATAGTTTCTTGTTGGAGTATCCAAATACTGGTGCTAGCTGTAGCTAGGGGTGGCTTTGTGGGGTGTTGGGTGCCCTCTAGCCCAGCTGAGGACAGAACAAAGATGGACCATGGGGCTTGCCTGTGAGCAAGCAGGGTTTGGACCTGGAGGTCCCAGAGCCTGAGCTTTGCCTTCACCACTAGCCTTTCTTAGCATGATCTGAAATGGAGGCATCTGTCCATTGCTGAACCGTGGAGTGGCTGCGGGAGGAGGGCAAGAGCCCTCTCTGGAGGGGCCAAGCACTGAATTGCCAGGAGTGCCTGAGGAGCCGTACTCTAAATTGTGATGCTCCCCTGACCATCGGCTACCAGCTGCCTTCCCTTTTAGCTCTCTCAGTCTGTCTTATTCTGCGAGAGGAGGATTTCTTTCAAAAGATGGAGCGAGGGCTTTAACAGGAGACCTGTTCAAGGCAATCCTGCATGAGCAGCACCAGCCTGGCAGTGGGCTGGGGCTCTGTGGGGGTAATTGTAGCCGCAGGGCTGGCCGGCAGCGGCTGCAGGCGAACTCATGCCCCTTGCTGGAGGTGGGGGTGGTTTTGACCTTTCCAGCTTCTGCCCCAGTATGTTTATGCAAGCCCTGCCTCCTCACACACTTAACCCTGCACAAAGGCAGGAGACAATCACATCCTGAAGTCCTGTATGAGCCGCCTCGTGGCAAGGGGGCCCTTGCAATTAGAATGTCGTCATCTTCCAGCGGGAAGGGAGAATGGGAGAGGTGTGCTCGAGGAGGGGAGAAGATGGAAGGGGAAGAGCTGTTCTAGCGAGGGAAGTGAGGTGCTGGGAAATGAGCCTTTTGTTGGCTTTTATATTGGCTGTGGAGGTGGAAGTCTAATTTGGCTTTTCAGTCTTTGTTGTTGGAAGCCCCCCGCCCAGCTGGCATCTCCGCCGCCCCGTGCTGTCGCTGTGTGCAGAGCAGGGTGGGTGTGCAGAGCTGGCAGCCAGGACATTCAGCCCCGGCTGCATTGTCTGCCCCAGACACTGTGCCTGACACAGCACCTTCCTGCTGCTGGGAGACAGCAGTAGCAGCTATGTGGGTGCCCCAAGGCTCAGCATCCTAGGAGGAAGTGGCTTCCCTGCTTTTATGGTGAATTTGAGGGAGGCTGAATCCCCCTAAAACACAGGGCAAGGGGCCATTTTGACTGCCTGTGATCTGTGTGTATTCTTAACTCAGCCCCTTGTAGGAGGCAGAAGACTTGGGCCATCACAAACCAGTGCCTCTCCAGCAGGGCTGATAGCCTCAAAACTGACCTCAGCTTCTCACAGGCGTGTGGACACTTCTGCCTGCTAAAATCTGCTCTTGGCTGCTGAGGATGCAGGACAGTGGGATGGAGGGGCTGTCCATGGCCAGCAGCACTCTGAAATCAGGGCAGTGGGAGAGGCTGACATGTTGACTTCAAACCATTTCAGACTGGTTTCTCTGGGCTTGGTGGTAAGTGTGGAGCCTCAGGTGCAGGAGAATGGCGTTCATCTTCTGTGCTGGGTGATAGGAGCCTGATATACTTTTAAGATCTCTTAACTGGTAAAATATTATCAAAATGTTGAGAGGTCTGGCAAAGCCCTTCAGCAGCAGTGAGGAATGTTCACTGTTCCGATACCCTTCTGTTTTCCTGGCTCTTCTGTCTGGAAGTGTTTTACTGTTCCTCACCTGCAAACATGAATGTCACCCTGTCTGTCCCCAGAGCACCCTTGGGTGCACCTCTGGGGTGGCCATTGCAGTCAGGATAGTGGTTTTTGCTCTCTTGGACACTGTTGCTGCCACTCAGCAGAAGAGGACATGGAGCTCTTCTTTAGCTTCTTTGCTTTTGAAGCTGCTAATTGTCAGTCTTGGAATTGCAAACACAACGGCTCAATGCTGTCCAGCACAAGGGTTAGAGCCCCTTGTCCCTTTTTCTTGCTCCATTCCCTGTAGCTGTGTTTCTAGGACTCCTCACTCTGCTGCATGAATATTCACCAGGCACCAGCTCTCCAGCCACAGGATTTAATCAGAAAGGCTGAGCATTCGTGATTAAAATGCCTCCCATGGGGGGTCAGTGCCTCCAGCCAGCTTTGGGCTTTCTTTTGGTAGCTTTATTTTTTTTTCTTTCCCCATTTGCTGTGGGTCATTCTCTTAACCATCTGCTTCCCTCTGCTTGGAGGGGGGAGGCAGCCTTGGGTGTGATGCTGAGGTGGGACAGTGTTAGAGGGAGCTTACTGAGGAGGGCTGTGGGGCCAGGCCTGGCTCCACATTGCTGTGGGGAACTGGGAAAGGGATGCTTGGCTGTCCTGCCTTGGGATGGGTGATGCCAAAGGCATCAGGTACTCTCCAACTCACTTTCTTCCCCAGGCACAGAGTCCTTGCTCCTGTGAGGCTTTACTGGCCTCCAGCCTGCCTCAGGATGCCCTCAGCATTGTGTGAGCCAAGGCTTAATAACAGCCATAAATCAGGCAGATATCTGCTGGGCTCTGAGCAGCCCCTGGGGAGAGCAAGAGCTGTCCCCAGGCCTTGTGGCTGCTTCTGGGTGAGCTGGGAGCTGGAGAGGAGAGGAGAGGAGAGGGGAGGGAGCTCATGCTTACCTTGACCAGAGAGCCAACAGAGAGGAGGGGACAAAGGGAGAGAGCGGGGGGAGGGAGCTGGGTCGTGACCCAGCTGTGTGGACAAGGGATCTGGTGTCAAAGTGATGCCATCCTGGGGTACTGCCTCACCAGGTGGTTCCTCAGGGGGAGCTGCCAGGCTGGTGGTGGCTTGGGGAGCATCTTATGCCAAGTGTGACTTGTGGCTTCCCTCACACTCCTGCCTCCCAGCGCCTGGGTGGTCTCAGTACCCCATGAGCCTCTTGCAGAGAGAATGTGCCTTGGGGAATGGAGGTGGTGATGCCAGTTCCTTGCCCTGAGCCCAGACAGATCTGGGTACCCTGCCATGTCCAACCAGATGCTGAATGGAGCTATTTTGTTGCTGCTGCTCATGCTGCCCTCTGTGCCAGAGTGGGCAGGGTGTCACGCCTGCGAGGTGCTTTCTCACCTTGCTTCCATATGGGGTGCGAGCAGTTTGACTTCAGAGAGAAGCAACCCCCCTTTCCTGCAGGAGATTAGCTCCTGGGTGACTGCACTGGCATGCTGCTCCCCCAGCCTGGAGCCAGCCTTATCTCCAGAGCACCAGTCCCTGTGTGCAGGCTGCTGCTTGCACAGGAATTTGCGGGGTCACTAGAAAGCTTTCACCTTCTGAAGAGTAGAGAGAGGTGAAAGAAAGAGAGATGTTTCAATTTGTAAATCCTCCTGCACTGCAAACTTCAAACTGAGGGAAATCAAAAGGCTTTGCAGCACAGCAGCCATGGGAAGAGAGGAACAGTAAAGGCAGCTTTGTATGTGAGGCTGGGGCATGGATGAGGGACGAGCAGCTGGCATGTGCACACCTGATCCTTGTCAGGGATGGGGCTGACTGGGGTGCCAGGAATCCTGCTGCTCCTCCTTGCACTGGGTTGGAGGAGGTGAAGCACATAGGGAGGTTACAGCAAGGCTTGGCATCCAGGATTAGTCATGGGGTTCACTGTTGAGGTGTGCTGATGTAACTGTTGTGTTGGTATGATGATGGAGAGCCAGTTTTCCAAGGACATGTGGGGGTTTGAGGCTCTCAGGTGCATGTAGGGTGGGAGATGGGAAAAACAGGTGGCAGCTGTGTGCTGCTAATGCCCATGGGGCACCAGCGTTTGGGTGCTGGCAATGGGCTGGAAGATGAATTGCTTCATTTCAAGAGCAGTGAGGTTCTTGATAAGCCCCATCAAACATTTCTGGGGCCACCAAGGTTGGCAGAGTCTTGCCTTGCCATGCTGAGGTCTGGGTCTGCCTGCTGGAGCCTGTGTTGGAGCCCAGAAGGAGGGGAGCAGGTGATAGGAGGCATTCTCCTGGGCATCAGCAGACAGGCTTCTCCCAGCTGCTTATCCCAGCCAAAGCTGCTGTCAGAGGTGTCTGGGGTATCCTGGGGTATCAGGATCCACTGGGTCTCTGGGAGCTTGGTAGGTGGGGTGGGGCAGGGGCCCGTGATCACAGGTCTGCCAGGATGGAAGCTGCACCACTGCCCGTTTGGGCTGTGCTGTGGTGCTCCTGCAGCACTGCTGCTGGCCAAGGTGCTGAGACGGTGCTCCAAGTGTCCCTGCACACTCCGAGTGTCCCTGCGCACTCCCCTGCTCCTGCCTGGGAGATTGCTCATGTGGTGCGCGATCCCAAAGGGAAGGAGTTTGTTTCCAAGATTAAAGAGAATTAAACAAACCAGAGATGGGCTGAGAGAGGAAGAGATGCAGAGCAGATGGTGAGAAGGGGGGAAGCAGGGAGACCAGCACAAAAGCTTGGGAGAGCCTGGAGGAGAGAGGAAGGAAATGGCAGGGGAAGAGCACAGGAAAAAACAGCATAGACAGGGCACAGCAGGGAAGCAAAACACCCCAGGCCCTGGCATCAGCTCCTGTGTTTGCCAATCCTCCTGCTGGGACTTCCTTCTGTTCCTGAGCACCTTTGTTCCTGAGAGCTCAGTTTGCTGCCGAGATCCGGGAGAATCTGAGAAAACCTCAGAGAAACCTCTGAGAAAACCTCAGAGTTCTTTCAGTGGAGAGCCTGATGGGGGGAAGAAGGTGCAGCTACACCGGCCGCTCCCCCTCCATCCCAGGTGGCCCCCTACTAGCTCCTGGGGCTGTGGCTCCAAGCTTCCTTACCAAGGAGTCAAACACTGGGGTGCAGGGCTCTGCCCTGGGCTGGGAGGGAGGAGACCTCCAAGCAGCAGGCAGAGACCTGCAGCGTGCTCCTGTTCCCTCCCACAGATGGGATCCACAGCGTGACAGCTCAGTGTGTCCTGCGCGTGATCATCATCACGGAGGACATGCTGGCCAACAGCATCACCGTGCGCCTGGAGAACATGTGGCAGGAGCGGTTCCTCTCCCCGCTGCTCTCCACCTTTCTGGAAGGAGTGGCCACCGTGCTTGCGACGCCCAAGGAGGACATCTTCATCTTCAACATCCAGAACGACACGGACGTGGGTGGCGTGGTACTCAACGTCAGCTTCTCAGCGCTGGCCCCGTGGGGCGGGCGCTACTTCAGCTCAGAGGAGCTGCAGGAGCAGCTGTACATGAAGCGCATGGTACTGACAGGCACCTCCATGCTGGAGGTGCTGCCCTTCGACGACAACGTGTGCCTGCGGGAGCCCTGCCAGAACTACATGAAGTGCATCTCCGTGCTCAAGTTTGACAGCTCGGCCCCCTTCATCGCCTCCCGCTCCACCCTCTTCCGGCCCATCCACCCCATCGCCGGCCTGCGCTGCCGCTGCCCCCAGGGCTTCACCGGGGACTACTGTGAGACAGAGATCAACCTGTGCTACTCCAACCCCTGCCTGAACGGGGGCGTCTGCACCCGCAGGGAGGGGGGGTACACCTGCGTCTGCCGCCAGCACTTCAGCGGTGAGTGTGGGGCTGGGGCCCTGGGGGAGGGCTGGGAGCGTCCCTTGGCACTGCTGTCACTGCTCTTCCTACCAGGGCAGTGGGTGTCACAGCCTCTCTGTGCCTGCAGAGGTCCAGCTCTGCTCCCAGCTCTGTGTTTCCATGGTGCTGCATGTGCAGGGCTGAGGTTGCCATAGAAATCTGTCTTGTAGGGAGTTGGCATGGAGGACTCTTGGGGACCCTGGCCATCACTTTCCACCCTTGTCACAGAGCAGGAGGACTAAGCTAGACTAGGCTAGGCTGGGGCACAGGAGCTTCTTGGCTGTGCCACGCGTGCTAGGAGGTTGATGGGCTCTGGGACCATTGGAGTCCATCTGTGGTTTCAGCCTGTGCCAGTCTTCAGCTGGTCTGGCAGAGGTGTGGAGCCACACTGGCCCCATGTGCAGTGGTTGAGCTGCAACCCACCCAGAACAGAAGGGGAGGCTGGGCCTAGGTGCTCCACCAGGCAGGATCTGATCCAGCCAGATCTGGTCCCAGCTGGGGGGGCTGGCAGGGGAGTTCACAGTCCAGCCACAGTCTGGTTGCCACAAGTTCCCAACAGACTGTGGAGAACTGGCAACTGGGGGATGAGGGGAGGTGGCCTCTGGCTACTGAGGAGGGATCCCCTGCCTTGCTCTCACTGTCAGGAGGGAGCATGGCAGCAGATGGCTGCCTGGAGCTCTTCTGTAGGTGGCTCCTGGTGAGATAAGCAGAGTCAGTGGTAATTAACCTCCGGCATTTGAAGCGTGAACAGCCATTAGCAGAAGGGTTAATGAGCTCATTTGCCTGTCACTTCATGCTGTCTCCTCATCCTCCTTATGTATCACAGAGCAAGTAATGGGAGCAGGGCCTGGGCGTAGGACTTCAGCTGAGTGGTTCCCTGGGTTCAGTGGGAGTAGCACAGGAAGAGAGGCTGACAGACGCCCTGCACTGCAGTGTTGAGCTGGCATGGGGCATCCCTGTTGCCCATGCCAGCAAGGTGCCAGGGTATTTGTTGTTCTCCATGTGGTTCCCACTTGCACACAGTGTTTGGAAGCTCCCAGTGCCATGGATGATACTTCTATAGCTATTGACAGGAGCTCAGTGGCACTGGGCTGTCCCCACGCCTCAGAGACAAGACTGAGATGCCTGTCCCAGGTTTGTGTGGTGGCAGGGCCCAAGGAGGCACTATCAGCATTACCAGGACTTCCCTGGCTTGCTTCTCCATTCTTAGGACTGTGCAGCCCAGCTGTGGCCAGTGCCCTCTTGTTGCATTCCCATGCTGTACTGGATCCAAAGTTGTCCCTTCAGCTGGACATCACATCCAGCCCAGTGGCTCGTGCTGGGCTGGCAGTGCTTGCTAGCTCACTGGCTCCTGTGGGGAACACCTGGGTAACACTTGGGGTATCCTATCCTTCACTGGCCCTCAGCTGCTCCACAGACCTTTTCCCCTCAGCTGCCCTGTCCTGAATCCAGGCTGAAGTCTGCAGTCCCAAGGCAAGGAGCACGTGGGTGGCTGCTCTGCATGGTCCCAGCCTGTGGCCTTGCTCCTGCAGGCGAGAACTGCGAAGTGGACAGCCGTGCGGGGCGGTGCGTGCCCGGCGTGTGCCGCAACGGCGGCACCTGCACCGACAGTGCCGACGGCGGCTTCCGCTGCCAGTGCCCGGCGGGCGGCTTCGAGGCGCCCTTCTGCGAGGTGTCCACGCGCTCCTTCCCACCACGATCCTTCATCATGTTCCGGGGCCTGCGCCAGCGCTTCCACCTCACCCTTGCCCTCTCGTGAGTTCTCTCTCTCCTCCACTGCACACCAGCATCCTCGGTTCACCTGGTCCTGCTCTGGTGGCTCTTGTGCACGGCACGCTGGGCCAATCCAGGGGCTGCCTGATGCTCTCCATACCTCTGTGTCACTGGCTTGCTCCCCCATGGGGCTGCCCTGGCACCTTTGGCCAAAGGGCTCTGAATCTGCACTGGCATCAGCTCCTGCCTTCCTGCAGTGCTGCTGCCCTTTGCTGCTGCCAGCTCTCTGCCTCCATGCCAGGCCCCCATGCTCAGGTCTTAGTGTCCCTGTGCTGGGATGCTGGTGCATGCCACAGGAGAGAAGGGGTCTCCACGTGCTCCTTGCACACACCCTGCCCTCCTTCTTCCTACCCTGCCCCAGGTTCAGCACTGTGGAGCCCGGTGGCCTCCTGCTCTACAATGGGCGTTTGAATGAGAGGCATGACTTCCTGGCAGTGGAGATCATCCAGGGGCAGGTCCAGCTGAAATACTCCACAGGTACACTTGGCCCTGCCTCTTGTGGGATTTGTGTCATGGGAGCTGTGAGAAGGCCTGTGCTGAGTGGGAAGAGTGTTGTCCTGGATGGAACCTGTGCTAAGGGAAGCACGGTTAGGAGGTGTTGGTGAGCATCAGTGGATAGCACAGGAGATGAGTTGTGTGTATCAGGACTTTCCCTGGGCTTAGGAGGGCAGTTTGTGAGCACAAACCAGGACAAACCTTTTTGGTGTCTCTGCTGCTGTTCTGTCATGTTGTGTCACGGTGAGCTTCACAAGTCCATCAGCAGCACAGGGGGTTTGGTGCCTTAGGAAGGGTGGGAACATCTGAAGGTTGTCTGGCTTCCCTGAGCCTGCCATCATCCCTGTCTCCTCAGGAGAATCCAGCACGGTAGTGAGCCCCTACCTGCCGGGGGGTGTGAGTGATGGGCAGTGGCACACGCTGCAGCTCCGCTACTACAACAAGGTACGTGAGCCCCAGCTGTCCCCAGCACTCATGGCTCTCTCTCCCCACGAGTGAGCAGCTCTGGCTCTCCTGTTCTCTGCCTCTGTCCCATGGCAGGGGCTCTGGAGAGAAGGTAGAGGAGGTTGTCAGCCCTTAGGGATGGATGCAATGAAGTAGACAGCTGGGTGCAGGGACAGATTGACACTCAGGATGTCACTTGGAGGCTGCAGGGATGTGCTGCATGCAGTGTCCTTGCCCATGTCCCTCTCTGGTGCTGCTTGCTGGGCTCAGCTGGAGGTTTCCCTTCTGCATTGCTCACACCTCCAGTAGCTCAGCTGAGCCTGGGCTGCTCAGGACTTTACTTGCTGTTGTGTGAACCCTTGGGTGCTTGGGTCTGGGGCCTGTGTGCTGCTGACATCCTTCATTTGCTTTCAGCCCAAGGTCAGCACCCTGGGGGTGGTGCAGGGCCCCTCCAAGGACAAGGTGGCCATCTTGACAATAGATGAATGTGATGCTTCAGTGGCCCTGCAGTTTGGCAGCGAGATTGGAAACTACTCCTGCGCTGCAGAAGGTGTGCAGACCAGCTCGAAAAAGTGAGTTCCTTGGAACTGCTGTGGTGGGGAGAGGTGGTCCCCTGTGGAGCCAGGCCTTCACATCCAGGACCTTGGCTGTGTGTGCCTGTCCCTCAGGAGGTCTGCTTCCCAGCCTGTGCACTGGAGAGCTGGCTGGGCCAGTGTGAGGTCACTGTACCTCTTAAAGCCCTGGGTGTCTGATCCTGCAGGTCCCTGGACCTCACAGGTCCCTTGCTCCTTGGAGGGGTCCCCAACCTGCCAGAAAACTTCCCCATCACTCACCGGGACTTTGTGGGATGCATGAGAGACCTCTTCATCGACAGCAAACGCATCGACCTGGCCTCCTACATTGCCAACAACGGAACTGCTGCAGGTACCAGTGCCTCTGCTCCTGCCAGCCCTCCCAGGGAATGGATTCTGCTTCTCACACAGCAATGCTGCTGGGCTGTAGCAGCATCGTGGCACCATAGCTGAAGTTGAGCAGATTCTCACTGGAGAACAAGGCCTTCAGGTCTCCCTAAATGATCCAATGCCCACCTCAGCTAACATTCTGAGAATGTCCCCTGTTCCCAAGTGCAGAGCCTGTTGAGCTGGCTGACCTGGGAGATGCTAGATCAGTCCAGCTCTGCACTATCTTTGTTCTGGCATAAAGAGCACCAACAGCCTTAACCCTTATCCCTGAGCAGGCAGGGTCTGGGTGGAGGCACTGAGCAGCAGGGCTTTCCATGTGGGCTGGGGGGAGGTGGTGAACTGGTTGAGGCTGATGCAGATGGGTTTGATACCTCCAGGCTGTCATGCCAAGCACACGTTCTGCGACTCCAGCCCCTGCAAGAACGGCGGCACCTGCTCTGTCAGCTGGGGGACCTACTCCTGCCTCTGTCCTGTTGGCTTTGGGGGCAAGGACTGTCGCCATGGTGAGTGCAGGGGCACTGCTGGGCATGGGCAGGGTGGGGTGCAAGGCTGTGCTGGGGTTGCTGTGGAGGCAGAGTAATGGATTCATGTGACATGAACTAACTCTGCTGTCCCTGCATCTAACTATGCTGTCCCTGCTCCCTGTGAAGTGCCCTTCCCTTCTCCTCACCTCCACTTTCCTTTCCAGCCATGCACCATGCCCACTATTTTCAGGGCAACAGTGTCCTGACCTGGGACTTCAAGGCAGATGTGAAGATCTCAGTGCCATGGTACCTGGGGCTGGCGTTTCGGACACGCCAGCAGGATGGGGTGCTTCTGCAGGCCCACGCAGGCCAGTACACCACCCTGCTCTGCCAGGTATGGCCACAGCCTCAGCCACAGCACCATGGGCCAGCCTCTGCTGCTGTCTGCCCCAGAAGAGCACGGGGACCTTGTTCTCCCTGCTGGCTCCGTCCCAAGCAGAGGGTGGTTGAGGGGAGAGGTATTTAGCAGGGATGGATTTCTCTCCCCATGCTTTGATGGAGGGTAGGCTGGAAGCAGCCAGGGTTGATGGGGTCTTTGCTCACTGGTGGCATTGCTGTTCCCTTTCTGCAGCTGGTTGGGGGCCTGCTCTCCTTCATGGTGAGCAGGGGGTCAGGGCGCAGCACCAGCCTGCTCCTGGACCAGCTGCAGCTCAGTGATGGGAAGTGGCATGACCTCCAGCTGGAGCTGCGGGATGTCCACAGCGGGCGAGACTCACGCTACGTCATCACCCTCACCCTGGACTTTGGGCTCTACCAGGTAGGTGCTGCTTAAGACCCTGGCACCAGGACAGGAGTTGTGGGAGATGCTTGGCAAGCACAGGCAGAGCTGTGCCTCTGCATCCCCTGAGAGGGCTAGGCCAGGGCTGGTGCCCATTGCCTCATGTTGCTCCCTTCTGCAGGACACGGTGGTTGTGGGAAATGAACTGCATGGCCTGAAGGTGAAACACCTGCATGTGGGGGGAGTCCTGGGCTCTGGCGAGGTGCAGAATGGGCTGAGGGGCTGCATACAGGTGAGTCCATTGCTCTGAGCCTTCCCTTTTCAGCGGGTCAGAGCTCTCTGTGGAGAGTTGGAAACACGAGTCTGGCAACTGCTGCCAGCATCAATCCTGCTGCTGTCACTGTCCCTCTGGGCATTCAAGGCTCTGAGGTGCCATGGGGTAGCATTAAATAGGGAGGATGGTGAGTGGCTGCTGCTGGGAGTCTGTGGAAGGCAGGAGAGCTGGAGCCTCGTGTGTCTGCCCTGGCTTCACAGTGAGTTTGTCACCTGCACTGCAGGGTGTGCGACTGGGTGACAGCGTCACCGGGATCGTGCTGCCCAAGCCCAACCATGCCCTGAGGGTGGAGGCTGGCTGCAGTGTCCCAAGCCCCTGCGACTCCAACCCCTGCCCAGCCAACAGTGTCTGCAAGGATGAGTGGCAGAGCTACTCCTGTGTCTGCCAGCCAGGTAGGACCTGCAGCACCCTGCAACTCCTCTGCTCTTTTTGCCTGCTTATCTTATCCTAACCCCCTGTGACTCCCTCCTGGCCCATGACTGCTCTCCTGTCCATGCCTTGGGCAAGTCACATCCCTGTCAGACACTCGTCTGTTTTTCTGGTGGGCAGAATCCCTCCTGAGCTCCCTGAATTCACTCCTTGGTACTCCAGCACCTCTCAGGCAGGAGGTATTTGCTTTACATGGTGGTGTCTGTCCACACCTCAGGGTACTACGGAGGGGACTGTGTGGATGTGTGTCACCTCAACCCCTGCAAGAACAAGTCGGTGTGTCGCCGCAAGCCGGGCTCGCGCCTGGGCTACGTCTGCGAGTGCAGTGGGAACTTCTTTGGGCAGTACTGCGAGCACAGGTGAGATACAGGGCAGGACCATGGCCTTTGGGCCTGGCTCCATGCTGGCCTCTCATCCTGGATGTGTAACCAGGGGCTTCTCAGTGCCACCTTTCTCCTTGGAGCTGCTGACTGGTGGCAGAACAAGGCCTGGGGAATTTGGTTGTTGTAATATCAAAGATATTTCTCTCCCTAGGATAGACCAGCAGTGTCCAAAGGGTTGGTGGGGAAACCCCACCTGTGGGCCCTGTAACTGTGATGTGAACAAAGGCTTTGACCCTGACTGCAATAAAACCAACGGGCAGTGCCACTGCAAGGTGAGGGGCAGCTGTGCCAATGGGGACCTGGACCATGGCTTCCCTGAAACCCTGCTTGTTCTTGATGCTATTCCTTGTCCTGCCACAAAGGCCTGGCAGTTGCCCAGGTGCTGCTTTGTGTGCCCATATCTGGGCTGGATCCCTGCTCACCTCCTCTGTACAGCTTTCCTGGACCAGCATGGTGGTGATAGGGGCAGTGGGGTGCTTGAAAATCAGGAATGCCTTGACCTTCTCTGGCTCCAGGGGTTCCTCAGCCACCCTCGGCTTCTGTCCTATTGGGGCACTCTGGTGACTGTCCCCATCTCCTCGCAGGACTTCCACTACCGCCCCAGAGGCAGTGACACGTGCCTGCCCTGTGACTGCTACCCCGTGGGCTCCACCTCGCGCTCCTGTGACAGGGAGAGCGGCCGCTGCCACTGCCGGCCCGGGGTCATTGGCCGCCAGTGCAACAGCTGTGACAGCCCCTTCGCTGAGGTGACGCCCAGTGGCTGCGAGGGTGAGTGTGGGCACGGCAGTGTGGGCAGCTGCTCCCACGGGGCTTGGTGTCAGTGGCGTGGCCCTGTGACCTGTGTGTCTCCACAGTGCTCTACGACGGCTGCCCCAAAAGCCTGAAGGCAGGTGTGTGGTGGCCCCAGACCAAGTTTGGCTTCTCAGCTGCAGTGCTGTGTCCCAAAGGCTCCTTGGGTGAGTGGGGACGTGATGGAGAGGGGAGGGGGCAGCCTGGCTGTCCTGTAGCAGCTCTGGCAATGTCACTCTGTTTTTGCACTACCCCGGTCTCATTCAGCTGGGCTTGAAGTTTGGGAGAAGGACGTTGGAAGAGAAAATGTCACAGCCTGGGGAAGAGCAGAGAGCAGAGGGTGCTGGCCATAGGACTGGGGTTGGGTAAAAGCTTTGGGGTATAAGACCCATCACCCAGCCATGAGGCTGTGCTGTTCCCTCAGTCTTGGTGCCTGTCTTCTTCCTGCTGCTTTTTTTGGGGATCCAGCCCAGACTTGAGGCTGAGGTCAGGCCTGGCACAGCACTTTCAGTGCCTTGCTGTGGCTCCACCAGCCCCATCCCCGTGTGCCCTGCAAGGGAAGCAGGGCACAGTGTGCTGTCAGGTGAATGTTGGGTAGGAGTCAGCATCCTGAGCTGGACGAGGCAAAGCTGTCCTCAGTGACAGAAAAGGTGTCAGCAGGGTGTCTGGGAGTGTAGGGCAGTGCAAGCCCCAGGGGACAATACAAGCCCTGTCCTTCCCCAGCCGTTCGCCCCCGGAGGAGGCAGGTTTGGCTCCTAACTGTTGTCGCTTCTCTCCCCGGTTCTCTCGCCCTCCGTGCACAGGCTTGAGGGGTGCAGGTAAGGTTGTTCCCATCTCCTTCCCCCTGTGCTCTAAGGGCTGCACCACACAGCTTTCCCTCCCTGCTCCCTGCCTGACACCCTGCACACCCCTGCACTTTCCCCGCTGCTTCTGGAGCTGCCAAGGGTCTTCCCAATGCTTTGCCTGGTCTCACCTCTCCTACATAGCATTCCTTGCTCCAGCTCACTTACGAGCACAAGCCCAGCTGCAGCTGCATGCAGCCCTTGCCACCCTCTGTGCCTAGCCTGCAGTGTTGGCTTTGCCAGGTCTGTGCTCTGCTCCCTGGCTGGGATGGATGCTGGCTCTCCTGGATGACACTCGCTTGCTTAGGCTGGGTGGGGAAGGAGCTGGTCGTGAGCAGTGGGTGGTGAGGCCAGGATGGAATGGCTGTGGGGTGGAAGGAGAAACTACTTGAGTGAGAAGTGGTAGGACGGGAGCAGAAACTGATGGGCAGGCACAGCACAGGGTCCTGTTCCTTCTGCCTGGCTGGCAGGGGAAGGCACAGGGACCTGGGGGTCAATTCTGCCCAGATCTGCATCTGAGTCAGTCTCTGTTCTGTGCAAGGGGATGCCATCAGTATGGAGACTTCTTGTTCTTCCTGCTCCCTGCTGCAATGGCACTGGTCCCTTGCTTCTGCAGCTGGGAGAAGGGTGGCTGGGAGGACTGCTAGGAGCTGGAGCTGGTGGAGGGGGTACACTTGTCCCTGGGGCTTTTCTGAACAACTGGAGTCTGCTCTAAGCTTCCTCTCCCTGCCCTCCCCTGCTACTCTTTCCCAGCCATGGGCACCTGGGTGGGCTCCTGTGCCCTGATGCTGTCCCCAGGAGGACCTGCTCCACAGTCCTGCTGGCTACACTGGGGTTGCCTGGTTTCTCTTTCTCAAAGTGTTTGTGGTGACACCCCCAGCTGAGAACACTTTTCTCTGTGTTGGCTTTAGCAGCATTTTTGGTGGTGGTTAATATCTCATCCCATTTAGTTTTGGAAATTCCCTTGCTGTACACAAATGCTTGGGCTTCAGCCAGGGACTGAGGGCTGCCACTGGATACTGACCCCACACTGCTGGATCCTCCACGCTGGGGTGCACCATCCCACTCCTCCATCCCTCTTGGCTGAAGGGGCTCATCTCAGGGGCTGGTTTTCCAGCCCAACAGCAGGGCTGTTGTGCTCCTGGGTTGGCTTTGCCCTGTAGAGAGAGTAGGACCTCAGCAGGCATTGCAGGCTGTCAGCGGGGGGATGCCTAGAGCTGCTTGGGCTTCCATAACTTGGGGTCAGATGTGCCTAAGGACACAGTCATGTCCCCTTGGGCTTTTCCAGCCTGTGTCCTGCCAAGTCAGTCCTTTTTGCAATCCTGTGTGATGGCATCTGGCATGATGCAGCCCCAAAGCACACATGGGCAGCAAGCTCCTGGAGGAAGGGGATGGCAGCAGCTTGCTGAGGTTTCACAAACCAAGAGTAGAATGGTTTGCACTGGTGCAAAGGAGGATGATGGCCCTGGGTTGTTACAGGCCCTCCCCATTACTTGTCAGTGCCACTCTTTGGGATTAGCTGGTGCAGAAGATCAGCCATGTCTCCTGTACTGAATTTCCAACAAGCCCTTCCTCCTTGTTTTAGGTGCAGCCATCAGACACTGTGATGAGGAGAAGGGCTGGCTGGAGCCAGATCTCTTCAACTGCACTTCACCTGCCTTCAAGGAGCTGTCCGTGCTGGTAATCCTCTCAGCTCTGCAGCCCTGACAGAGCAGGAGCCCTCTGAACAAGGGCTCACAGTCAGAATTCAAAGCACTCAGCTCTCCAGGGGTGCCTGGGGTATGAGAACGCCTTGCCACAGTGCTCAGTCCCTTTCTCTTCTCACCTCCTTTCCCCAAGTCCCTCCAGTGGGAGCAGTGGTCTGAGCTTAAGTTCATATGGCTTCATTTAATTTGTGTCCCCCTCAGAAATTATTTGTCTTGCCAGAGTATTTGAGGGGAAAATAAGGGCTGAGTGCTTTGAAGCTGGTGGGATGTCTGCTCCATGAGACTGCTGTAGCCCCCTGATTTTGTCAGGGACAAATCCCTTTGAAATATCCAGGCAAGTGTATTCGACACTTACGTGTCATCTAGGCTGAATGTCATCATGTCATCTAGGCTGAATTGAAACTGAAGCCAGGAGAGTTTCCAGGGAATTCTTTCCAGGGCCTTGCCCTGTCATTTCATCTCCTTGGCCTGTGTCGTGTATGGCCCTGGGTTAGCCAGGCCAGTGCAGGCCCTGTGTGTTGCTGGAGGCTGGTTTTCTGCCAGATTTCTCCCTGTTCTAGAGACCACCACTGTGAGTGTCCATGGCTTCTGCTGTGGCTTCAGAAATAATCTCTGTGTCCAGCAGGGCCTGCAGCATCCCAGTTTCCTGGTGCAGAACCTGCTGAATTGTTTAACCCTCTCTTTTCTCCCTGCTGACAGCTAGAGGGCTTGGAGAGGAACAAGACTGAGCTCAACACAATTGAAGCCAAGAAGCTGGCCCACCGCCTGCGGGCCGTGACAGACCACATGGAGCACTACTTTGGCAACGACGTGCACATTGCCTTCCGCCTGCTGTCCCGCCTCATGGCCTTCGAGAGCCGGCAGCGCGGCTTCGGCCTCACAGCCACACAGGACGCCCACTTCAACGAGGTCAGTCCTGCCCCAGATCACAGTGGCTTCTGTTGCTGCTTCTCTGAGCAGCCACCCTGTGTTTCTGAGGGGATTGAGGATGTGGTGGGACCCTGTCAGGAGCACTGGGCTCCTCGGTTCACACCAGCAGTGTGGGAAGCAAGAGCTCTGTGGTCAGGGCTGGAGCAGAGTGGTTGAGGAGAGGCAGAGAGCTGGGTTTTCTCAGCCTGGGAAGGCAAAGGGAGGTCTTACGGCTGCTGGCAGGTCCTTCATGGCAAAGGTGCAGGAAAGGTGTCTCTGTAGGGCACTGATGAGAATTGAGGGAGGTGGAGGCCCATCATAGTAGGAAGTACCTCTCTTCCCAGAGCCCTTGTGCAGAAAGCACAGTGCTGCAGTCTGGGGGTGGTCAGGAGAGGCCCAAAGGCCACGCTCACCCTCTGTCCTCGCATCTCTCCCATTCAGAACCTGCTGCGTGCAGGCAGCTCTGTGCTGGCCCCTGAGAACCGGGAGCACTGGGCCATGCTGCCCCACGGGGAGCACGGCAGCGCCAGCCTCATGGAGCAGCTGCGGGACTACTCGGGCACGCTGGCCAGCAACATGAAACTCACCTACCTCAACCCCGTCGGTGTCGTCACCCCCAACATCAGTGAGTAGGAGCTGGCTGGGGTGGTGCAGGGACACTCCTCCATCACGCCTTGTTCCCTTCTCATCTCACTGCACCTCAGGGAGTGTGCTGGTAATGTCCTTGATGGCTCTCTCTAACATGAGGAGGCATTTGTGAGAGATGTTCTTATCCCATCCCTGCCTCGACTAGCTGACCTCCAAGAGCTAGCAGAGCCAGGAGTGTGCTGCCTGCTCACAGTTACTTTCCAGTTTCTAGTGAAAAAGCCGCTGGCCTTGGTGGCAGGAGTAGTCTGCCCTATGGCAGAGCAAGGACCTGGGCTGGGAAGAAGCACTGATTTAGTGTCATGCCCGAATAGAGGTCATAGCCCCAACTCAGCCTGTGGCTTGTGTGGTCCCTTGGCCACGGACTTGAATCCTGGGGTGCTCTGGAGCACAGTTGCTCTCCATGTGTCCATCCTGGGGCTGCCTTTCACTGCCCTGCTCCTCCGCAGTGCTGAGCATTGATCGCATGGAGAATCACTCCCACGTCCGCCGGCGCTACCCTCGCTACCACAGCAGCCTCTTCCGGGGCCAGCCTGCCTGGGACCCCCACACGCACGTGGTGCTGCCACTGTCGGTGCTGAGCCCTCCCAAAGCCGAAGGTGAGCACGGGAACATTACTCAAGGAACAGCATGGGTGGGTACAGCTGGCAGGAAAGATGTAGAATCATAAGAAGGTTTGGGTTGGAATGACCTTTAAAAGCCATTTAGTTTGCATGTATCCTACTGAGACATGTCTGTCAGAGGTCCGAGAGCCAACCTTGAGATCCTGAGCTTTACACGTATTCACCACATCCCAAAGGCTCCTGATGGCCTTGCAAATTGTCTTCAGAGCAGCACGCGCTGGCATGTGTGTGTGTTTTTGTGTGTGTGTGTTTGTGTGTGTGTGTGTGTGTGTGTGTGTGTGTGTTTTTGTATGTTGTCTGTATGGTTTTGTGTGTGTGTGTTCTCACCACCCCTTTGTGTGCCCCAGCTGTGCCCACAGCAGTGCCCACACTGGCTGGGGCTGAAGGGAACTACACTGTGGAGAACTCCTCCCCGAGGCAGGCGCTGCCAGAGCCTGAGCCCACGCTCACTGTGGTCATCCTCATCATGTACCGCACCCTCGGGGGGCTGCTGCCTGCGCGCTACCAAGTGGATCGCCGCAGCGTCAGGTACGTCCTCCTGCCCTGTGCCTCCACAAGCACCAGGGAGAGGGGCTGGCTGGACTCTGTTCTGTTCCCTCTGGCAGTTGCCAAATCTGTCTGCAGTGGCAAGGGTTTGATTCCCAGCCTTGGTGCTGCTCTGTGCCATGTTTCCCAGCCCCATGCTGTATTCTGAGCAGAGCTTTTCCTTCTGAGATGTCAGAGCAGGACACCTGAGAAGTCTCTGGGGGTCTGTTGCTGCCACACAGTGATAGTGATGGTAGAGCTCTGTTGCTCCTTGCAGGCTCCCCAAGAATCCTGTGATGAACTCCCCCATTGTGAGTGTGTCTGTATTCAGCAATCACACCTTCCTGCAAGGACCCCTGGACACCCCTCTTGTGCTGGAATTTTACCTGCTGGAGACAGCCAACAGGAGCAAACCTCTCTGTGTCCAGTGGAACCACTCCAACCTGTGAGTTGAGCATGACTGGGCCACTCTCTCTGAGCTGCTTTCCCCACACACCTCCTCATTCCCCAAGTTTCCCTGAGCAGCATTGGGATGTGGGGGTTTCCACCCTCTCCCATGGGATTTGTTTCTTTTGGGAGGGCACAGCAGGGTCAAAATTATTTAGTTTGGAAAAGACCATTAAGATCATTGAGTCCGACCATTAACCCAGCACTCCAAGTTCACCACTAACCCATTTCCCTCAGTGTCACATCCACACTCTGGCTCCCGTATTTCCACTTTAGGAGAGCAGTTGTATCTGCTGGCAGATGAGCCTTGTTAGTCACCCCTCTTCTCTGTGGTTCCTGCCCCCCACATGCATTTGTGTGTCTTCTCTCCTAAGTGCACTCTGCTTTTTGGTGGCTGCAGGACCAACCCCTCTGGCTTCTGGACAGCCAGGGACTGCGAGCTCGTGTACCGAAACACCACCCATGTCCACTGCCAGTGCTCCCAGTTTGGCACCTTTGGGGTTTTGATGGACAGCTCACACCGAGAGGTAACCTCAGCCTGTGGGACTCTGGGTGATGGTGGAGACTGTTAGCAGCTGGGTCCCAGCACAGGCTGAAAATGTCCTGGGCACAGGCAGAAAATACCATGTGGGACACAAACACAGTTTGACAGTTCTGCAAGCTTCCTGTGTTTGCCCCTAACACTGCTATTTGCCTTTGGTTCTCTGCTGCTGCAGCAACTGGAAGGTGATCTGGAGACATTGGCAATTGTCACCTATTCCTTGGTGTCTCTCTCCTTGGTGTCTCTGCTGCTGACCTTCTCCTTTCTGACCTGCCTCAAAGGCCTCAAGTCCAACACACGTGGCATCCACTCCAACATATCAGTCACCCTCTTCTTCTCTGAGCTGCTCTTTCTCCTGGGTATCAACCGCACTGAGAACCAGGTCTGTGGGCTTGAACACGCTCACCCATGGGGGTGAGGCGTGGACGATGCCATTAGCATTGGCACAGTGGCACCATCTCTAAGTCACTCTTGTCTCCCCAGTTTCTCTGCACTGTGATTGCCATCCTCCTCCACTGCTTCTTCCTCTCCACCTTCGCCTGGCTCTTCGTCCAGGGCCTCCACATCTACCGCATGCAGACAGAAGCGCGCAACGTCAACTTCGGGGCCATGCGCTTCTACTACGCCATCGGCTGGGGGGTGCCTGCCATCATCACTGGTAGGAGCTGCTTGTGCTGCAGCCATGCCCAAACCAGCCCTGCTGCTTCTCAGCAGTCTCCTGACCACCTGGTGTTGCCCAGCTTGTCTAGGGTGGAGAGCTGAGGGTGGGCTTGCCATGGTCAGCAGTGCTGGCAGCAAGCTGTGCTGTGGTGGTCAGAGCAACACATATCAAGGGCTGTTATCTTGCCTCCTAAGGAGGAATAATTTGTCAGCACATCTCCTCAGGTCTTCTAGTTAAAATCCCTTGGTTTCCCAAGCCTGCATACTTGGGTGACCTGTTGCTGGCAGTGAATGCCTCCTGGACTGGGCTGTGTCAGGGACATCTGAGGAAAAGGAAATAAAGTCCCTGTTGCTGAGTCTCACAGATCTGACTCCTTCCCCCTGTGGTGGGGAAGCCTATGCACACAGGAGGGAGCAGGGAGAAAGCCCCTTCACTGCTGACAGTGCTGGCATGGGATTGACATGGTTTGGACAAGTCCAAGGCTGCTGGGCCTGGACCTGACCTCTCCTTTCCTCCTGCAGGGCTGGCCGTTGGCCTGGATCCTGAGGGCTACGGGAACCCCGACTTCTGCTGGATTTCCATTCATGATAAGCTGGTCTGGAGCTTTGCAGGCCCCATTACTGTCGTCATTGTGGTAAAACCCTGTCCTGTTTCACCCACAACCCTCTCCTGCCTCCCTTCTCTGCACCATGGGCACTCACCCCTCCTTGGCTGCCCACTGCCTGTCCCATTCTCTGTGTCCCTCTCCCTCAGTTAGAGGCCCTCTTTTTGTCCCTCCTCAACTCTAGCCAAACCTGGGGGAGGCCATAGCTCGGGCATGAAGGGGAAAGGAGGGGATGTTTGCAGGGCCTGGTGAGCCTGGAGTCTGCAGTGGGGAGGTCAGGTCAGAGCCAACCTTTGGCACAGCTTCTAATCAGTGCCAACACTTTCAGATGAATGGGGTCATGTTCCTGCTTGTGGCCAAGATGTCCTGTTCCCCAGGCCAAAAGGAGACCAAGAAGAAATCGGTTCTGTGAGTATTAGTGGCCAAACTCCCAGCAGAGCTCTGGCAGCTATTGGATTTTAACATTTTCAGTGACCATCCTCCTTCTTCTATCATCGCAGAGGCCCCTTCTGTGCATCAGTGTCAGCCTTGCAGCCACTCTCCTCTCCCACACCTGCCAGCCACATTAACACTTCCTAAACTTTATCCTTTCTAGTTCCTATGTCCCCACTATGTTCACACTCACCTCCCAGCTGGTCCCCTTTCACCACCTGCCCTCACAGCCACCTCCTGTGTCTGCTTGGATTCAGCACTCAGCCCTTGTCAGCTATGAACACCTGTTTCTTCCTCTCCTACATGCTCCTGAGACCTTTCCTCACTCCCTCTGAGCCAGCCCTGGAGCATGGCTGAGCTCTCTGTGGATCAAAATGACCTGTGTCATTTTGGCCCCTGTGTTTGCCATGTATGATCCAGAAGGGAAGACCTGGGAGTCAGGGGAAGCTGGGCCACTGTGCAGGGATGTGCCTGCAGTGCTGGGCACAGCAGGGAGGTCTCTGCAGGAGCTTTCCCCTCTGGATCTCAGTGAGCACTAGCCTGTAGGTTAACAGTATGCACTAACCTCTTGGTGTGTGTCTATGTCCCTGTCTGTCTCTCTCTCTCCAGCATGACGTTACGGAGCTCCTTTGTTCTGCTTCTAGTTATTAGCACTACCTGGCTCTTTGGCCTCTTGGCTGTCAACAACAGTGTCCTGGCTTTCCACTACTTCTACACTGTCCTCTGCAGCCTCCAGGTAACTGCCCAGCCTCTGCTGGGGAGGGCAAGGGTCAGCCCAGGAGAGCATCCCTGTGGTCCCCATGGCCATCTGTGGAGAGTGGGTGCCCTGTGTTGAGCTCCCAACATCTCGCTGAGCTCCTTGTCCCTTCTGCTGTCACCTTTGTGGCATTGAGTGACTCCTGTCACTCCTTGCTGCTGTGCCTGTGGTGAGCAGTCACACGGAGCAGGAGGTGGCTGCAAGGCATTTGGTTCAGAGGTAACATCCAAGGGATAGCAAGTACCATCTGGAGGGAAGGTGCCTCCGTGTCCTGAGAGGGCAGAGTAAGAGAATGTGATGGAGGTGTTGGACACTCAAAATATGATCCATGGCAGCACCCTGCCAACCTTTTCCCACCACTAGGGCTGATGTTGCTGCAGGAGACCCTGCCATTTGCTTCTTGGCCACTGCCAGATAGGTGGAGACCCCACCTGTTCCTCCCTCATCCATGGCCACTATGGGTGTTAGCTCTCATTGGTATTTGGGGTTTTTGGTGCATCCCAGTCCGGTGGCCCGGGAGGAGCCAGGGAGGAGCCCGCTGTTGGCACTGTGGGCAAGCAGGTCAGCTGGCAGTGAAGGGCTGTCTCTCATGGCATCTCTCCCCACAGGGCCTGGCAGTGCTGGTCCTGTTCTGTGTACTGAATGAGGAGGTGCGGGAGGCATGGCAGCTGGCCTGCCTCAGCAAGAAGGGGCAGAGCGAGGAGGCCACGAGGAGCACACAGGTGGGCAAGAGCAGAGGAGCCCAGGGTGCTGGGCTCAGGCTGCATGTCTGGGACGGGAGCTGACAGGGATATCCCCACTTGCCCTGGACTGCTGTGGCAACTCCTTAACGGGGCACATGCCCTCTCCCTCCTCCCCAGGGCCCCAATGCCTACAACAACACAGCACTGTTTGAGGAGAGCGGGCTCATCCGCATCACCCTGGGGGCCTCCACAGTGTCCTCAGTGAGCAGCGTGCGCTCTGCCCGCACCCACTCCAGCCAGCGAGCTTACCTCAGGTAGGGAGCAGCCAGGGCTCTGGGGGCCAGCAGTGCCTGGGCAGAGCCAGAGGCTCCTGCCACTGTGACAGTTTGAGCCGCCTCTCTTTCAGAGACAACGTGGCAGCACGTCAGGGCTCAGCCCTGGATCACAGCCTGTTGGCTCACGCCGGCCCCACGGACATCGACATGGCAATGTTCCACCGTGATGCTGGGGGTGGTAAGGCTCAGCCCTGTTCCTGAGTTTGGGGAGTTCTTCCTGGTGCAGGCTGTGGGGATATGGTTACATCTTGTACCCCATGTTCAGCTGTGACTTCCAAACATATGGTAGACAGGAGGGAGAAGCAGCCATTGTGTCATTTAGCACAGCCTCTCCTGGAAACATGGCAAATGGCATAGCCAGTCCCCAGGAGGGTAGAAATGGGGGAGGCAACAGAGGGGACATGGCTGTTGTGGGATCTCTGGGGACACGGGGCTCTCCAGTACAGCACAGACATTTGACTCACTGGAGCTAGACAAGGTGGGTTTGGGGTGTGTGACAGGCAAGCAAAGGCTAAGGGATGGGGCTTTACTCAGCCTGGAAGAGGAGGCAGAGGGGATCTTAGTGCTATTTGCAGCTGCCTTACAGGAAGGTGCAATGAGATGGAGCTGGGCTCCTCTCACAGGTACCTGGTGATAGGGCCTCGGGAGCTGGCACAGGCTGCTGCTGAGGGAGGGACAACAAAGGGCAGGGGCAACTCACGAGTGGGGTCAGCCTGGTGGTTCTGCCTTCCTGGTGCTGTCAGCAGGAACCTCTCTCACCTTCATTCCAAATGTCTCCCCAACACTCCATGTTCCTACAGACCAGGACTCGGACTCGGACAGTGACCTGTCTCTGGATGAAGAGCGCAGCCTCTCCATCCCGTCCTCAGAGAGCGAGGAGAATGTTCGCCTGCGGGGCCGCTTCCAGCGCCAGCTCAAGCGGGCGGCACACAGCGAACGCCTCCTCACTAACCCTGCCAACACCACTCCCAAAGGCAAGGCCCGGGGCTCTGGCAGGGAAAAGGATGAGCTCAGCTCCCTGGGGGGGTCAGGCTGTGCATGTCTTGTGATGGCTCGATTGCTGCTCATGGAAATATTCTCTCCTTCTTCTCTGGGGCCTGATTTGCTGTGTCCTTCATCAGATGTGGATGGCAATGACCTCATGTCGTACTGGCCAGCTCTGGGCGAGTGTGAGGTTCACCCCTGCTCCCTGCAGAAGTGGGGCTCTGAGCGGAAGCTGGGATTTGACATCAATAAGGATGCAGCCAACAATAATCAGCCAGACCTGGCTTTGACCAGTGGGGATGAGAACTCCCTCACCCAGACCCAACGGCAGAGAAAAGGTAACAATCTGGAGCAAGCGGGCAAGGGTGGCCTTGCCTGTCTCAGGTTGACATGACGCTGAAAGCTCAGAATCAGATCCGTGTGGCCATGCCCTTGGGGAGGCGTCTCCCTGCTTTTCCTGCTCTTCTTGCTGTTGTGCAAATATTTGACTTCTCTTTCTGCCTGGTGCAGGAATTTTGAAGAACCGCCTCCAGTACCCTCCAACTCTCCAGGGCTTGCCATCCGTGGGCAGGATGACCAACGAGCTGACGTGGTACAAGACGTCCACGCTGGGTCACCGGGCTGTCCCTGCTGCCTCCTATGGCAGGATCTACTCTGGGGCTGGCAGTCTGTCGCAGCCAGCCAGCCGATACTCATCCCGGGAGCAGCTTGACTTGCTGATGAGGAGACAGATGTCCCGGGAGCAGCTGAGCAGGCACAACTCAGGAGAGTGCTTGGAAGCTGTGCCCAGTCGGCATGGGTCCAGAGAGGAGCTGGACACTATCCCCAGCAGGCATGGATCTACTGAACACCTGGAAAGTATCCCAAGCAGACATGCATCTAGGGAGAACTTGGATCTACTTGCTGCTAGGCCCAGTCAGAGAGATCATGGGAACACGCTGCCCCGGAGGCAGGGTTCCAGAGACTGCCTTGACACTTTACCCTGCAGATTTGGGTCAAGAGAGCAGCTAGACTGTGGGCCAGTAAGAGAAGTCTCTAGAGAGTGGCTACACACATTGCCAAGTAGGCAAGTGTCCAGAGACCAAATAGACATGTTGCCAAGTCGGGATACTTCTCGAGAGCAATTGGATTTGCTTTCTAGAAAACAGCCTTCAAGGGATCTGCTAGCATCAGCTAGACAAGCTTCAAGGGAGCAGCTGGACTTTTTGTCCAGAAGATCTAATTCCAGAGAGCCTCTGGACACAGTGCCTAGCAGGCAGCCCTCGCAGGACAACCTGGGGAGTCTCTCTCGGAGGCAGCTGTCTAGGGAAAGCCTGGAACCGCTGTCAAGGAGACAGCATTCTAGGGAGAACCTGGAGGCCATTCCCAGCCGACATCCTTCCACTGAACAGTTAGATATCCTTTCTTCCATCCTTGCTTCTTTTAACTCCTCCGTCCTGTCCTCGGTGCAATCTTCCAGCACACCTTCAGGCCCCCAGACCACTGCCACCCCCTCTGCCATGCAGACCTCAACGCCCTCTGCAGTGTGTCCCTCAACACCTCATTCTGCCACCTCCCACAGCATTTCAGAGCTGTCACCAGACTCAGAGTAAGTGGTTTCCTTCCTTCCTCAGCCAGGTCTTGTTCAGCTGATCTTGTGTATTGTCCACCTGCCTGGCTTCTTCCCAAAGGTGTTTAGTTTGGAGGGAGAGGGCTGTGTAAGGGTGAGCTCCCTGGGTGAGTGGCAGGTGTCTCAAGGTCCTGAATAGAGACCGGGCAGGGAGAAGCCTCAGGTGTGACAGCTCCAGATGCTTGTAGTACAGCACAAGCAGAAGCCTCTGTATGTGGGTCTGTCCTCTCTGCCCAAGAGATGATGACCTTTGCTTGTGGCCTGTGGGTACTCAGGGAAGATGCTTTGTGCAGCTAGGCTGGCCTCCTGGCCGATCCCTTGGTCAGTGCTGGCTCTAAGTCCCAACGGATGTATGCAAGGGCCAGGCTGGCTGGAGAGGAGGGAGCCCAAGCCCTAGGGAAGCCCCGCCTTCCCCAGCCACATTTCTCCCTTGGCACCCTGTTTTAGTATGTCACTTTTCCCCTCTAGCTCTGCTCCCTGCTGGTACTGCTCCCACTCCACCCCATCCCATCCCTCCTTCCCTCTTCCCTTATCTCAGGGACTCAGAGACAGTTGTTCCTGCCCTGACACAGGAGAGGTTTTCTGCCCTATCTCCATCTGGCATCGTGGGGAAAGGGTGCTGGAACCCAGGAGAGATGCCATGGCTTAACACTGTTTTTCTTTCCTCTGAGAAGAATAATGAGAAACGATGGCCATTCCTGAGGGGCCGAAACTGATCACAAGAGAGATGGAAGAAGCAGGGCTCTTCACCAGGCACTGCCAGCTGAGGTTTGGTATCCCCATGGAGCAGGGCCAGAACTGATGGTTGTCAGAGGCCCAAAACCAACCCTGCTTTCCCCTGCCCTGTGGGCTCAGGGGCCAGCAGCCCACACCACCCACTGCCAGGAGCCTCCAGGCTCTCAGCTGCCACCATGCTCTCCGTCACCTGCCTGGTGTGACAGGTAGTACTGGGTGAGGGTGGCATCTCCGACCCCCAGGGGCCAAGGTCTTTCTCTGCGAGCTGTTTGTGTGTGGGGTGTGCCTGTGTGTATGTGAAGGGTGGGCAGTGGCAGGGGGACAGAAATGGAGCCTAGGATATGGTGGCAGGGAGGGTTTTCTATCCTTTTGTATCTTTGTAATCAGAGAGAAGAGAAATTTCTATGGTTATTTTTACGGATCGTCTGTTCCCAGGACCTGGAGCATTTGTTTCACCAACAGCCCCTTGCCAGTTTCCCTGGGGCTACTAGAACCACAATCCCAGTGGACTGGAGAAACAGTGCCAGGCAGTCCTTAAGGCTTTTCTGGCAGTGCTTTGTCCCATCCCCCCTGCAGGGCAGCTGGCCCTGTTGCCCCCCCTGCCCTCCCACTGGGCAGCTCCAAACTCTATCTCTTCCTGCCTGGTGTCCCTGAGCCCCCTGCAGCCAGGCCTCCCTCTGCTCTGCCATGGGACCACCCCTTGGGGCTGCCCCTGTTTGTGAGCTGGGGCTATGTGTCAGCGAGAGCACGTGTGAATGGGGCAGCAAATTCAGCACTAGGAACCTGCTGGGAAGGAGACAAGCTCTGCTGTGCAGTCCTGTCCTGTACCTGGGTGGTCCCACTCTCATCAGTGCTGGTTTCCTTGGCTCAGCAAGTGAGCACTGTGTTTTTACCCTCTGGGTGTTGTGCTCTTTAACCTGCATGTTACAGAACAAACTTCTGTTGGTTTGTGGGTCTGGTAAAGAAGCTGGATGACCCTTGCCCTGCTTAGAAGCAGGCTTGGCTTTTCCCAGAGCCTGTCCTCGCTCTGCAGAGGACTAACATCCAAAGGAGCATGATGTGGCTCCAGTTTTAGGGTCCAGCATTGCCCACAGAAGTTGTATCTAGCTGGTTCCCTGGGGGCTCTGTGCACACCTGCTCTCCCCTGAGTAGCAAAGGACTTCAGCTCAGAGTGGCCTGAATTTTGGGAGATGGAGATAAACAGCACTTTGCCCTCTCTGGAAATTCAGGCTATCCAGATGGTTTCTCTAGTCAGCCTGGGGCCTGACCCCTGGCTGTGCTATGAGATGGCACTCCTCTGTGCCTACCTCAGCCTCAGGCCAGGGCATTTGGCTCAGCAGGGCCAGCATGTTCCCTTTTTCACCCCCCAGGTGCTCTCAGGGCTGCATGACCATGTGCTCTTTACTGCCTTACTACCACACTGCCGTGGCATCTTACTGTAGCCCAGCCTGACATGTTTACAGGAGAGGACCCATGCTGCTGTCCTCATGCCTCTAGGGAGGCCAAGGCCTCTTGGCTGCCTCCCTGAGTCAGTGGGGAGAGTATGGAGGGAACAGAAGGGCTGGTGACTGGGGGTGCCCTGGGTCCCCAGCACAGCCCTGATGAGGCAGGCTCACTGTCATCCTTTTCCCAGGGATGAGGAGGGAAAGGCCTGCTGACATGTTTACATGCCATTTGGGAGCAGTGTGCAGAGGGAAAGCCTGCTGGCCCCACATGCTGGGACAGCCAGGCACCTCCACACTGCCCATCTTTGCCTTTGGAAACAAGCTCGTTTACAAGTTCTCTCCGGCTGTGCAGTGCCAGCACCGGAGTCCTGGGATCCTGTCCCTGTAGGGCCCATGTGTCTGCCAAGTTGGGCACAGGGCTCTTTATGCTGCTGCCAAATGGAGAGCAAGTGTCAAGTGCCAAAAAGAAGAGAGCAGCAGAGATGGTGGCCATCCCTGCAGAGGGGATGGAAGCTGCTTCTTGCAGACCAGTCTGCAGCTTGGTCCCTGATTGTAGTGCTGTGACCTGGGCTCTGGGGAGCATCCTCCTTGAGTTTGGATTTTTTTCCTTTGGGGGATTTGGTTGGGTTTTTTCTTCCTCTCTCTGTCTCCTGACACTGTTGGCAGGGAGTGGGGAGATGCCCACACCCCGCTTTTGGCTGTGTAAAAGTGTATAATGGAAGCGCCAGATTTGGAAATAAAAGTCTATAAAATGGTGCTGGCCTCTGTGCTGTCTCTCCCTCTGCTGGGGATTCATGGCTGGGGCTATGGATGCAGCACCTGGGCTCGAGCTGGTGTTGGGAGGGGGCTTGGGCAGGAGCTCACGGCCAGTTCCTAGGCTGCCTGGGAGTCACTGTGCCCCGAGGCAAGGTGACATAGGGATGGGGACTTCAGGTGAGGCGACTGAACTGGGCTGTGTCCAGGCTGTTCACCCAGAGATGGGGTTGGCTGTGGTGCTGTGCAGTGGCTCCAGGCCTGGCTGGCAGAGCTGCAGTGCCACAGTGGCTGTGGTGAGCTGTGGGGCTCGTGCCTGGCAGCTGCCAGCACCCCCAGCCAGACCAGGCTAAGGGAAGAAGATCCATTTTCCAAAGGCTGCGTGACCTCAGCAGGGTCAAGCTGGCTGCCAGCAAGGAGAAGGAAGTGTGGGGAGAGAAGGCTGAGCGTGATCCTGGTGCCCTCTGTCCTCCCCTCTTGTTGAAGAGGAAATAGCAGGTGAGCAAAGGGCAGCATTGATCCACAGCGCCCTGAGCAAGGGTCGCCATCAATTGTCATCTCTTTGTCCCCTATGGGCTGTCACCTGAGCTGCTGGGAGTGAGTTCAGGGCAGCCTTCAGGAGTTGTGCTGGCAGTGCCAGGAGCTGTGGTCCTGTCTTGCAGCCCTTCCAGAGGCTGGCTGGGGGTTGTGGACCAGGGAGAGCTGTTGGGGGGCTGGAGTGGCGAGGAGGGGCCACAGGCAGAGTGACCAGCCTGGGGTGCACATGGGGGACTGGAGGCTGGAGTGAGGGAAGGAATGGCATGGGCGGGGACAGGGAGCAGTGATAAAGAGGCAATAAATGACATGGGGTGTTATCTGCTTTGCAGCAGGAGCTCTGTGATAGCCTCTCATTCCGTGCTGGGGGAGTGAATAAATGATGGGGAGTGGATAAACAAGGAGGCAGCAGTTGTGTGTGGGTGCCTGTGTTGGACATGCCTTTACCTGACAGTTGATGGGCATGAGGGTGGACAGGGAGGGCCAGGGATGGGTTGAGGGAAGAGGCTCAGCCTCCCTGAAAGCTGTGGGATTTGTTGTGCTCACCACAGAGAGAGAGAAGTTGGCCACAAGCTGCCCCCACAAGGCGCTAGGGATGGAGACAAGTTGCTCCAGCTCCGGAGATTGTGGTCCTGGATGTCACTGCTCCTGCTGCTTCTCAGCCCCATCCCACCATCCAGGGGACCCAGGATTCTCTAATGCCTGGCCCTGCCCACTGCCTTCACATCACACCTTGCTACCAGTCAGAAATTTGAGCCTGGATTTCCGCTGCCGTGTCCCCATGGGCCTGGGCCAAATGTGACTCAGAAATTCCCTTCAACCAATTCTACATTGTGATAGAGCCCAGGGAGGTGTGATGGGTTCAGTGGGACTATAGCGCCCGCGGGGGACCTTTGGAACAAGATAACAGCTGGGTCTGTGCGAATTGTGTGAGACCAGCGTAGTCCACGGAGAATAGCACACCTGTTTCCAGCAGGTAAGCAAGGGTCTGGGGAAAACACCCTGGGTGCCATGACCAGAGGCTCTGGGCCTTCTTGTCCTGGTTCCAGCTCCTGCTCCAGGGCATGGGTTGGGGAGCAGACATCCATGGGAGCTGTGGGGGCACAGCAGTGCTCTGGGGAGGCAGCTCTTGGCAGGAGGTTGGCACCAGGTTGTGCCCAGTGGCAAGAAGCCCCTTGCCTTGCATGTGACACAGGTGGTCAGGCATGGCAGCATCCTGGATGTAGCTGGAGACCAGGAGCTGAGACTGTAGTAGACACTCACCAGAATGGGATGGCTCTGGGCACAGTGGTAACAGTGCTGGGTTTGCCACAGCTGCTGAACCCAGCCCACCAGGGCATCGAGGGGAGCATGGTGGGTGCTGTGCATCCTTGGGGGTGGGAAGCAGGGTAGCTTCTTGGCAGGGCAGGAGGAAGGGCAGGAGGCAGGGAACAACGTCTCAAAGATCACTGGCTGGTTTTAATAAATAGGAGGAAGCTGAGCACGCACCTGACTGGTGGCTCCTGACCAAGTTGAGCACAGCAGGTAAGAGGGCTGGGGGTAACACAGGGGCTCAGGCTGGCACAGCCTCAGGCACTCAGGGAGGGGATTGTGGGTCCAGCTGCAAGTGTATGATCACCCTAAGACTGATCAGGCCACCAGCTGGGTGGGCCTGGCATGATGGTGCAGCTCTCAGAGTGAGCCTGAGCAAGGACAAGCTGTAAATTTGTACAGGGATTCCTCAGACCCACCATCCCAGCCCTGTGAAGGGTGAGACCTCAGCCCAGCCCGGCTCCTCTGCTCACAGGCTCATCCTGCTGTGCACTGCAGGGGTCAAGGGAGGGCACTGTTGGAGGGATGGTGAGCCGTGACATTTGCCGGGGTTTCACATTCCTGCTTCCCTCATGTGTAAAGGGACAAAGTCTGCAGATGGGGCTATGGGATGGATGAGGCTCTGTTCAGCAGCTGTGCTGGCCCACTGCCCTGCCTTGCTGCAGGAGGGGAAGGTGGTTGGCACCAAGGTGGGTCCTACGTGGGCAGGCGGAGAGGGAGCCCCTCGAGGCAGCTCTGCTGGCAGACCCCACCCGTGCATTTCAGTGGGGTGGATGGGGCTGCTCTGGGGCAGGAGTGGGCAGCACTGATTGCCAAAGCCCTCCCTGCCCACCTGCTGACTGCTTACTGTTCTCCATTTTGAAGCAGTGCTGCTGCTTCAGGACTCCCAAAACTCAGCTGGTGCTTATCCTCAGGGCCATTCCTGCCCACCTGGTTGGCAGGTGGGATGGTTCTGTGGGCAAGTGGAGCTGGAAGAGGGGCTTCAGGGTGGGTGGGATGCCCCTGGCCTTGGGAATGCGGCTGAGCTGTCCCTTGTGTCCTTGCAGTGGACTGGCATTCCGGAGAGCCAGGTGGGCATGGCAGCAGACATGGCCCTGAGCCACCGAGGGCCCCGCGAGGTGCTGAGTGAGGCTGAACTGGAGGAGGTGGCGCAGAGGAAACCTCCCACCAAGCCCTCTCTGCGTGGCTGTCTCCGCAAGACCAGGTAAGACCATGTGGCCAGTGGGATGTGCCCGGACCTTGCCCCACACGAAGTGGGCCCCACCTTGCCCTGTTCTGCACCCCAGCCCTGCCACCACAGGGAGCTGCAGACCTGGGGGTTCATTTCCCTATGCCCAGATACTCATGTGCCCACTCTGTCCTCCTGCCTGGAGGGACACCAGGCTCCAATGGATGGAGTTGATGGTCCCACAGATCCCATTGCTTCCCATGGGGCCTCATCCACCCTCACCGATGTCCCCAAGCCCCCTGCAGTTGTGCTCAACTTCAGCTCCTGCTCTCTCCCTGCCAGATGCTCGGGCTCTGCTGCCAAGTCCCTGCTGTTTCGCTTCCTGCCCTTCCTGCGCTGGCTGCCCCGCTACCCCATCAAGGACTGGCTCCTGGGGGACATTGTTTCAGGCTTCAGTGTGGGCATCATGCACCTGCCCCAGGGTGAGTGATGCCATGCCCAGGCTGCCAGGGGCCCCCCACAGGTGGGGTGGTCAGGGGTTGGCCATTGGTGACATGTCTCCCTTCTCCACCTTCTAGGGCTTGCCTATGCACTGCTGGCTGGGCTGCCGCCAGTCACGGGTCTCTACTCTTCCTTCTACCCCGTCTTCCTCTACTTCTTCTTTGGAACGTCAAGGCACAACTCCGTGGGTGAGCTGAGGGACCATGTGCTTGCACAGCAATGGTGGGGAGGGAGCAAGGATGTCCATGACACTGCATTACCACATCAGCAGCTGGGGGAAGTAAAGGCTTTCTTGCCTTTACTTTGCTCCACCGAGAAGGGGGTCAGCCAAGCCAGAGCCAAAGTATAGTGTGTGTGCTTTGAGCCTGGCCTAAGGAGAGAGGAGCTGACCCCTTAAGAGGTCCTCTCAGAGACGTCCTGGTGCCCACCTTGGGCTCCCTGCCCACACTCTACATGTTCTCAGGTCCCTTTGCCGTCATCTCTGTCATGATTGGGAGCTTGACGGAGTCTCTGGTGCCCAGTGAGAACTTCCTGCAGTCTGTCAATGGCAGCAATGCAACGGTCAATGAGGAACTGCGTGACGCTGCCAGGGTGGAGCTGGTGGCCACCATCACTGTCCTGACGGGTATCTTCCAGGTAAGGTGGTCCCAACCTAGTCTAGCAGAGAACAGGAGACTGTAACCTGTGGGTTATTTCTGCTATCTGTTTTTCTAGGTGGCCCTGGGCCTCCTGCAGTTTGGATTCGTGGTGACCTATCTCTCAGACCCGCTGGTGCGTGGCTACACCACAGCTGCCTCTGTGCACGTCCTCGTCTCCCAGCTCAAAAATGTTTTTGGAGTCTCCCAAGGCGAGAACTCAGGGCCACTCTCACTGTTTGTGGTGAGTGGGGGCTTGCTGGCACCCAAGGACCCCTGGTGCTCACCTCTGGGGCACATAGAGGCCTCCAAAACCTGCTGGGGAGGCACTGGCTTTCCTGAGCACATTCCCTCCTCCTGTGTTCTCTAGACCGTCATTGATCTCTGCAAGAAGCTGCCAGATACCAATGTGGGCACCCTGGTGACTGCCATCATTGCCATGGTGGCCATCTTGATTGTGAAGGAGCTCAACCACAAGTTTGCTGCCAAATTGCCCATGCCCATCCCCATCGAGCTTATCACGGTACCCAGAGCTGCCCCAGCCTCCTGTGGGGATACAGCCAGGAATCCCTGGTGTATCTCTGTCCCCTTGAGGGCGGGGAGTGGTGGGATTGGGCTCCTTAGCAAGTGCAGCTCCAGGGCATGTGTTCCTCCACCACAGTCCCTGTGCAGGAAGACCCTGCCTCACTCCAATCATTCTCCCACAGATCATCGTTTCCACTGGCATCTCCTATGGGGTCAACCTGAAAGACAAGTTTGGCATCTCTGTGGTGGGCAACATCCCCAGCGGGTGAGCAGGGCCTGAGGGTGCAGGGGGCTGTGCCAGGGCACCGTGCTGCCCACAGCACCCCTGTTTGAGCCCCATCTCTCTCCTGAATGTAGGTTGAAGCCACCTGTGGTCCCTAACATGAGCTACTTCGGGCAGGTGGCGGGCAATGCCTTTGCCATTGCTGTGGTAGGCTACGCCATCTGCATCTCCCTGGGCAAAATCTTTGCACTGAAACACGGCTACAAAGTGGATAGCAACCAGGTGATGCTCTGAGGCACAGGACCCCCACCCTAGGTGAAAGCTAATCTTGCCCTTCTTGCAGCTAGGTGAAAGCATGGTGCTCCCCTGCCACTGCTCTGTCCCTGCAGGAGCTGATTGCACTGGGCCTCAGCAACTTCCTAGGAGGCTTCTTCCAGTGTTTTGCCATCAGCTGCTCCATGTCGAGGAGCTTGGTACAGGAGAGCACAGGGGGCAACAGCCAGGTGGGTCTGGGCAGTGCTGCCCCCCTCTCTGGGGCTGAACCAGGGGCAGGATGCACAGCGACCAGTGGGGGCTCACCCCTTGACTCCCACTCTCCTTCTGCACAGGTAGCTGGTGTCATCGCATCCCTGGTCATCCTGGTGACCATTCTGAAGATTGGAGAGCTCTTCCGTGACCTGCCCAAGGTACATCTAGTCCCACAGCCCCAGTGTCACATCCCTCACCTGTGCCTGTCCCATGGCATGGTGATATGGTAGGGGAATAGCAAAGAGATTTGCCCTCAGCTTCCCCATAGCTACAGAGATTTCTCTCCTAGGCCATCTTAGCTGCCATCATCATTGTCAACCTCAAGGGCATGTTCAAACAGTTCAAGGACCTCAGCACTCTCTGGAAGTCCAACAAAGTGGACCTGGTAAGGTGCTGGCCAGCCCTGGGGCTGTGCTCTTGTTCCTGGAGAGGATTTCTCCCCCCTCCCTGAGGCTTGTGGGTGCCAGTGGAGAGGCTGTGCTGCAGCTGACTGTGTCCCCTCTCCAGCTGGTCTGGGTTGTGACATTCATAGCCACCCTCATGCTGAACCTGGACATCGGCCTGGCAGTCTCGGTGGCATTTGGGTTGCTCACGGTCATCTTCCGTACCCAGCTGTGAGTACCCCGGGGCTGGGGCCAGTGCCACATCCCAAGGGCAGGAGGAGCCTGTGCTGACCTCAGCCCCTTGCTCTCCTCCCTACAGCCCACACTACTCCATCCTGGGGCGCATCTCCGACACTGATGTCTACAGGGATGTGGTGGAATACGAGATGGTAACAGCACCAGGGCTGGGGGAAGAGCTGCCTGCAGTGGGGGGCAGTTCAAAGCTCACTGGAATAAGGGGCTGGGGGCATTTTGGGGCAGGGAGGGCAACAGGTAGCTCCATCCCTGGGGTAGCACCCTCCCCATCTGCCCCCAGGCACAGGAGGTCCCCGGCGTGAAGATCTTCCGCTCTTCCTCCACCATCTATTTTGCCAATGTGGAGCTGTATGCTGAGGCCCTGAAGAAAAAGGTAGGAGAGCCACCAGCCTCAGACTGCTTCCTATGTCTCCTGCCTGCCAGCAACAGGGTGGTGTTGGGGCAGCTGGGGACACAAGGCCACATTGCTTTGCAGAGTGGCATTGATGTGGATCGCCTGATTCAGAAGAAGAAGAAGGCCCTCAAGAAGCTGAAGAAACAGCAGAAGAAACTGGAGAAGGAAAAGGCAAAGAGGAAAAAGGTGCTTCCTCGATGCAGGGGACCACCCCTCCAGTGACATCTTGCACCTCTTCCCTCCCTGGCTCTGACGCTTCTGTCAGTGCACTGGTGGGGCTTGGTGGCCCATGCTGTTCCCAGTTCAGTTTAGGGCCAATGAGAGAGAAAGGCACTGGGACTGAACTGGGTCACACCACCCAAGGTTGGTAGAAAAGCTGGGCTGTTAATGATTATGTGCTGGAGCTGCCAAGTCATTAACCTTTTGCAAGTTAATCAGAATTAAGAGCAAGGGCAAAGGCTGGCCTGGTGCCAGATAATGAGCCTGACTCTGCAGAGTGGTGCTGGGGAGAGGGGTGGATTTTGATACATCTGAAAAGAGCTCAAAAGTTGGTGAAGATGTGAGAGGGGCACCTACTCCTTGGGCTACCCACTGCCTGTGCCCTCATACAGCCAAAGAGCCTCACCAAGGGGAGCCCAGGGAACACTGCCATGACCAGAGTGCTGCCAGCCCTGGAGCAGTCACACCGGGTCTCCTTCCCTTTTCCAGAATGCAGAGGACGGTCCAGGCCTGGCAGTGATTGAGTTGAATGCAGGAGAGAGCAGTACACCCTCAGAGCCCACTCTGCAGAGCCTAGGGCTGCCCAAGCCCAGCTTCTACGCTGTCATCTTGGACTTCAGCCCTGTCAGCTTCGTGGACACAGTCTCCATCAAGATCCTGAAGAATGTAAGGGGCTGGGGAGCAGGCAGGACAGCAGCCTCACTGATGTTGTCTCTGGTGCCCTGTGGGGTGCCCCGATGGCTGCTGCCCATTCCTCTTCCTGCGTAAAATGTTTGTTCCCACTTGCAGATCTTCAGGGATTTCCATGAGATAGAAGTGGACGTCTTCGTTGCCAGCTGCCCAGGTGAGGGGGATCTGCAGAGTCATGAGCCCTGGCTGGGCATGGCCACCCCTTTGGCACAGAGCCGATAGCCTCGGGGTCCCCCCGTGGTGCTCCCACCCCCAGGGTTGCCTCAGGGGACGGGTCCTGCAGGGTGTCCCATGGTGGTGACCCTGGTGTCCCGCACAACACAGGAGGCGGGAGGAGGCTGCTCTGGGTGGGTGACAGGAGGTCTCAGCTGGGTGCCATCACTTTAGATACTTATACCTCCACACAGTATCTGTCCTGGCCCAGCTGGAGCGCGGCAACTTCTTCAGTTCAGCCATCACCAAGCACTCCTTCTTCCCCTCGGTGCATGATGCCGTGGTGCACGTCAGCAGGGAGCGGCACCAGGCCTCGGTGAGCACCCAGCCTTGCTGTCCCCAGCACACTGATGGAGAGGGCAGCCACACCAACCCCTCCCTATCTGTCCTCCTCAGGTGGACCACAGCACCAGAATGTAGCCCCTCAAGAGGAAGACATCTCCCCCAGGAGATGGGCAGGCAAGGAAGGCTTTGCCACCCTGATGGCACCAACTCGCCCACCCTGGGGCCCAGATGCCCTGATCCCCACCAGCCCCTCTGGACTCTCACTGCTGGGGCCCTGCCCTGTCCATGAGCCCTGCTGTGATGGGGCTGCTGCTGCAGGATGGAGCTGCTGCTGGCTGTCACACTGAGGGGCTGCTGCTGCCTCCACACTGCCCCAGCACGGATTGCCCCACCAGGCCAGGGCGTGGTTTGGGGGGTGGTGGAGGGGCCAAAGCATTCCTGCTCCCAGCAGCGGGCTGGCATCATGAATAAAGCTCCGTGGTGTTCCCCAGGGTTGCTTTCAATGCCCTTTCCTCAATAATGGTACTTCTGGGCCAGACCACCCCACTGCACCCCGGCACTGCTGGGAATGGGTGGGCTCCCAGCACCCTCCCTCTGGCTCTTTTCTGCCACTTCTCACCATCACCTGCTCTGGGTAGCAATATGGGCAGGGACCCCCATCCTCAGAAGGGTCACAGCACCCTCCCTGCCCGACTGGGGAGACACCAGTGCCTGCTGGCTGCAGTCATACCTACACCAAAGGGGAAAGTGCTTGCAGCCAAGAGAAGGCTGATACTGGGTTTTGAGGGGCAGAGGTAAGGTTGATTCCACAATTTCAATATCTAGTATTCTTTTTTTTTTTTCCATTTCTATGTCTTTAATTATAGAGTTGCTGCCTCTATGATGATTAATAGAAATAGTTCTTTATAATCCTTCCCTTGCTGACATCAGTAACTTTCATCTTTTCCTGGTTGTACCCGTGGCTATACATTAAGGATGAACAGAAGGGAATAAGTTTTAGGCATATGTTGCAAGTAACCAGATTGGTAGTTCTGGTTCAATTTCTCATTGTCTAAGAAGAACTCAAGATTATTTTTGGACTTTTCATAGACCTCTGTCTAGGTTAGCATTAGTCTTGGATTGACCCAGTCAATTTTAGGCTTCTAAACTGGACTGGTGAATGTAAAGGAGAAAGTCACAGAGCTTAGGTGGTTGCTGTGTCAGCAGCTTCTCAGTAGTAGGGAGATTTCTGTTCTCAAGTTTATTGCTTCAGCTACCAGATTATGCTCACCCCAAAAGAGGGTGAGAAGGCTGGTTCCCTAAATGGTGAAAAAGTGTTTCTGCTATTTGTGACTATTTTGTATTAACTGGGATTTATTACAAGAAAGTTTGATTAAATGGCATGCATCTGGTCTTGGGGAAACAGAATATTTGTAGGCTTTTATCAAACTGAGATGGTCTTAAAGGACGTGACACTTAAAATACAGTCATTTCTGCTAGTTTCAGTTCCATTTTCAGGCTCAACAAACAAACTGTGAAACCTCCACCAATAGGGAGGGAAATTTAATTTGACTTCCTCCTTTTAGGGAGGAGCTAATTAAAAAGTTTCACCAGGATCAGAGCAGGCTGTAAAACAAGAAGAGTGCAAAGCGAAAGACCAGTCCTATCCTCTTAGTATTAATATTTGTAACTGGACTTGAATGCAATGTGTCAAATCTGTGCTCTTGGGTATCACATCAGTAATAGGTACTTCAGCTGCTGTACTTCTCTCCTAAAGCTAAAAATACAATCCAAATAACCTTGACTCCATGGTCACAATTCACCCTGTGATGTTGACAGGTGAAAAAGGAGTAGAAGATGCAAATTACCTGCAAGTTACTTTAATGTCTGTCTAAATCACCGGCCACTGATTTCCTGAAGGTTTAAACACGTCAGTTGCCCATACTTTTCAGGATTTTTGGTCATGTTTTTCTTGGGATTCTTCTAATGTTTCCCCACTAGCTCAGCCTCTGCTCTCAATCCTTTTCTGAAGTACCTCAATAGCCTGGATATGTATTGTTTTTATTTATCACACCATTATTCTCTTCAAAGGGTTGTTTGCCTCAAGTGTCATTTATGCTGATTTTCTGCTAGATTATTTTCAGATGCCAGCAGGTATTTTGTAATAGCAAGTACACAATCCTATAGCTTGGTTTTCTTTTTATTTAATCTCTCTAGAAAATGGAATGACTGAACATCTCTGACAGGATTTTCTCTCTACAATATACTTCAGTTGAAAGGCATAGATTTGTATCACTAAGATCATCTACCTAAGATCTTGGCACTGAAGAAACTAGCGGTTTGCCAAGAAGGGGATCAGGAGAAATGTTGTAGAGCTGCTATGTGCATATTAATGAAATGCCAGACAGTGAAGCAGTGGACATTTCTGGGGTTTAGTACCATGTTGCTGCACTGGTGTCCATTTTCTCAGTGTATCAGTGGCATTTCTGTCTATAAGTATGCTAAGATTTCTAGCATTTGATGCTGTTTCCTTACTGTCATTTTAATACCTTCCTTCCGATTAAAGGATTATACAATCTTTACATTTTGAAAATCCCCGTTAGGAAACACTATGCCACGGTAGGCATCACTCCCCTTTTTTTTTTGGCCTGGTTTGTAATTTTCATAGACTCATTGAAAATTCTGATAATGTCAATAAGAATACTGTCATTTCTTATACCACTTATCAGGGTTTATGCTGATGCATATTGCTTCATTCTGTATCTGACCTGCCACTTTTTGTGATTTGCAATTTGCTGTGATTTGGTAGAAGCTGGCATACACTGCCAACTCACAGCTTGTTTGTTGGGATTTCAAGGGCTTTGATGGGTTCCTTTCTGAGACTGCCACACACTGGACTTTCACACTTACAACCACTTCACCTTCTTGGAATGTAAACAACAGACACTCATTCCCGGATCCCCATTCCCGGATCCCCATTTCCCGGATCCCCATTCCCGTGACCCCCATTTCCAGACCCCCATTTCCCGGTACCCCCATTCCCGTGACCCCCATTTCCAGACCCCCGTTCCCGTGACCCCATTCCCGGTACCCCCATTCCCGGATCCCCATTCCCGGATCCCCATTCCCGTGACCCCCATTTCCAGACCCCCGTTCCCGTGACCCCATTCCCGGACCCCCATTCCCGGCCTGTCCCGTCCCCGCCCCCCTCACTCCGCGCCCTCCCGCCACCAGGGGGCGCGGCCCCCTGCCCGCCCGCTCTGCGCACGCCCAGCACCGCCCCGGCCCCGCCCCTGCGCATGCGCACCGCGCTCGGGCAGTCGTTCTGCGGAAGAAGAAGATGGCGGCGCGCTCAGTGTGCCGGGCGGGCAGCGCGGCCGGGCGGGCGCTGCTGTGGGGCCCGCGCCCCTCCGTGAGTCACCGCGCCCCGCGGGGGCGGCGCGGGGGAGAGCCCGGCCGGGCCGCGGGTGGCCCCGCAGTGCGGAGTGGCTGCCGGGCCCCGCCTGTGCCCCCGCCGGGAAGGTCATAGGGACGCGGCGGACTGTGCGGGCCGGGCGGCGGTGGCTGTGGGAGCCCCCGGGCCCCGGAGCGGGGCCGGCCAGGCGGGGAGCAGCGGCGGCTGTCACTGTCACCCAGTGCGAGGCTTGCCACCGAGCCGCTGTCTGCTCTCTGCCCCGGTACTGGGGTGCGACCGCTTCGTGCGGCTTTTCCCTCTTCGAACCTCTGAGTTCCCGGCCCTGCTGAGGAGAACAGTCTGTTAGTAGTGATGACAGCCTTTATTTTTACAGGCAGCTTTATCGACTTTGACAAGGAAGCGAGGTGCTGCCACCTATGCCCAGACACTCCAGAATATCCCTGAGACCCAGGTCACCACCCTGGAGAACGGCCTCCGTGTAGCCTCAGAGGAGTCCAATCAGCCAACCTGCACGGTAAGTTTAGCATAAGTCAGGGGCTTATTTGAAACAATCAGTCTTGCCTAGCCTGCAGCTGGTCTTCCAAAAGGGACAGACCCCTGTCTGAACTAGCGCTTTTGACAGACCCCACTGTTTCTGTTTGTGAACAGGTGGGATTAATATAGCAGCAGGAGGCCCAGACTGATGTTGTACTATCTTTAGACAAGTTTTCATGTTCTACAAATTTGCTCAGCCTTTTGTATGAGCAGTAAGTGATCAGTAAAAGTTATCTCTCTGGCAAGACCAGATGTGGTGAAGCTTCAAGAGAATAAGCCAAAATATGTGCAGGGAACAGTTGCTAGTTTGTTTTTATTTCGGTCCTTGTAGTGTAATGTCTGTGGAGCAGACTTCTTGTCGCTGCTGTTGTGTTTGTGTCATTAGGATGCTGGTTGTTTTCTTCTCTGATGTTGGTGCTGGCTGGTTTTGCTGCCAGGTGGGTGTGTGGATCGAGGCTGGGAGCCGCTATGAAGACCCGAAGACCAACGGTGCTGCTTTCTTTGTGGAGCACATGGCCTTGAAGGTGAGGATGTGTGCTAGGTCTGCACAGAGCTGCCTTGAATATTCTGTCCAGACACTGGCCTCTCGTTTTGGAGGCTGTGGCTGTTGAAAGAGGGTGTAAATCAGGTCATCTGAGTCCTAGAGTCTTTGCACACAGTATAAAAATAAGTCAAAAAAGGTATCTAGCCTATGTGGTGCTTATTGGTTGAATGTGCAGCAACTTGCAAGTATGCATGAATTTAAAATAACTCTTATTTACTATTTGCTGATTTTTCCTCTTAAAGGAAAAAATGTTGTAATTAAAAAGTGTGGCACACATAGTATGTTATATGTTATGAAGCATCTTTCCTCAGGTTAGCACAGAGAGTTCAAAGCAACATTTGTTGCCATTTTTTTTACTTTGCTTTTCCTACTGGTCCAGCAAAGTTCAGAGACTGCAATTCTTGTTTTTCAAATTATGCAGGTGCCTGCTGAACAGGGCAGAAGACATCTAAGCCTGGGACTTGTTGGCTCAAGTTCAACCTGTGCCTTCATAGGCAATTACAGCATCTGGCTAGCTCCTTAAGAGATGGGCCCTGTATTAGAAATAGTCTTCTGCTTCTGTGTTGTCTTCTTCTGTATGTTACTGCTTGGATAGCTGGAAACCTGTTTATTTTTGGTTTGGGCTTGTTGTTGGTTTACTTCTAGGGATGTGCTGTTCAAACACTGTTGTCTCAGCATAGGTTGTCTCCTTCCCTGCTGAGTTTGTGTTGGTTAGTGGTGATGACAGCCTTTATTTTTTCAGGCAGCTTTATTGTGTTTCAATAAACACAAGCTTTATTGACAGTTTGTGTTGGTCTTTCAAAATACACTTCAGACATCCTTTATCTAGAGGAAATAAACCAAGTATTAAATCTCTTGTGCACCTGCCCTTGGTTTTTTTATGAATCACAAGACAGTGTTTATTGTTAGTTTCATTGCTTTAATCCTGACCTAAAGGGAAGTTTGTTCTTTTCATTGCTGAGTTTATCTGGTTTCCTTTAGGGCACAAAGAAGCGTCCTGGCTCAGCCTTTGAGAAGGAAGTGGAGAGTCTGGGAGCTCACCTGAACGGGTACACATCCCGTGAGCAAACTGCCTTCTACATAAAAGCCTTGTCCAAGGACATGCCCAAAGGTAGGATGGCCAGGGGCAAAGTCTGATTGGGAGGTTAAGTAAGTGCATGTGCTTCTGTTTCTCACCCCCAAGCATATTTTCTATCAGCAGACCAGGGACTGAAGTTGAAGCTGAGCAGTAAATTGGAGGTTCTGGTTGGTAGTTGAAGGAGAGCAGTGCAGTGATGTGGTGCTTCAAGGCTGTGTGTTCATGTGTCCCTAAACCAAGAGTTCCAGTTATGTCAGGCTGCACTGCCTTGCCAGGAGAGAAGATGGGAGGGATTCACTGCTTTGTGGTTGTTTGATGGAGCTTAGCAACTGAGGTCAGCAAGAGCTGCTATGTGAGGAGCCCTCAGTGCAGCTCTTGCAGGTGCTCCTCGTGCTCTGTACTGCCACGTGCTGCCTTCTCTGGGTCGGTTTTGGGCAGAGGCAGCGATTTGAATAGGGGCCTTACTCTAGACATGGTCAGTGCTGTAGGCATCACAAACTCTCTGTGAGGATTCAGTGTGTATTTGGAAGAGAACCTACTGACATACTTCACCTTCTGCAGATGTCGCCTGCACTCTGCTGGTGAGGGTGCCTGGCAAGCTGATTTGGAGACTTCTTGCTAAACCAGTGTTGTTTGTTCCTCCCAGATGCTTTGGGAATGGGTAGCACTCAGCTCTGTTATGTTGCATGCCCTCCCCCAACATGGTTTTTGCTCATGCCTTTGTGTTTCCTTTCAGCAGCGCTGGGTAGCAGTCAGTCAGTGGGATGCTAACGTAGGAATTGTGTTGCAGTTGTAGAGCTTCTGAGTGACCTTGTGCAGAACTGTGCACTGGAGGATTCTCAGATTGAGAAGGAGCGTGGCGTCATCCTTCAGGAGTTGAAGGAAATGGACAGCAACCTGGCAGATGTCACCTTTGATTACCTTCATGCCACTGCTTACCAGGGGACTTCACTGGCCCACACCGTTGAAGGGACCACAGATAACATCAAGTGAGCAGCAGGCTGGTTGTGGTGCACAGCCTAGGGGTGCAGTCTGGGGTGCACGACTGCTGCTTCCTGGGTGTGATGACTGCACAGTGTGTGACATGGAGGAGATCTGAGCCCATGGGCTTCTCCTTGTGCCCTGACTGTGTTTTCCCCATTGGCACTGGTGAAAGTAATGCTGCACGCATTCCTTAGAACCACCCCATGCAAGCCCTTCCTGAGGCTGGAAGGGCCAGGTTGAACCTTCTCCCATACTTCTTAGTTTGTTAGAAATTAGAGAGCTAGGGGTGCTAATTAAAGCAGGGCCTTGTGTTAGCTCAGTGACTGGGTTCAGTACTCTCCAGTCTCTGTTGAAGTCTATCTTGAACTCTCCATCTTGGCTGCTGGTTCCTGTTCTTTGTGTTCTAGAATTAGAGCGCAGGGCAAACATAGTACACAGTGCAGTCTTGCTTCTAAAAAGCTTTGTTACCCTGCAGCAAAGACAATCATTGCTGTCTCTGCACTGTGAACTTGCTTCTTCTAAGCCTCTCATTTCTCCAGAGTTGGAGATGCTGACATTCTGGGTCTCTGTGTTCTTTCCAGGAGGCTGACTCGAGGAGATCTGGCTTCATATATTGATACTCACTTCAAGGCGCCTCGTATGGTCCTGGCAGCTGCTGGCGGTGAGTTCTAGATCCTTGTAATCCTGGGAAGCCTGGGTATTTTCAAGCATGTGATCAGACTTGTCTCACATCACTAATGTAAAATCAGATAATTTTGTTAAATTAGGCTGTTTTAAGACTGAAGATCTCTCTCTTTATCATTGCCAGGTATTTCCCACAGAGAACTAGTAGATGCAGCTAAGCAGCACTTCGCTGGGTTGCCTTTTACATCCAAGGGGGATTCTGTGCCTGCCCTCAAGCGCTGTCGCTTCACAGGGAGTGAGGTAAATTTGTTTTGGCCCCATCAAAACAAGCAGCTGTTGCCCAGCTGTGGAATGAATGTGAAAGCAATTAGAGCTGCTTCTCAGTGGAAAAGTCTGTTCATGTGTGTCAGAGAAGCTGATGATGCACCGTCTTGGTAGTGCTCCCATGTTCTCTTCTTGGGGATTATTGCCACGTGTTGGGTTTTAAATGGGACCCAAACCCATTAGGAGTGTGAGGCTGTTGCTCCTATGATCTGCTGCAAAACTCACATCAGAACAGCTGGTTTTTGTTCAGTTCTGCCTGGGATTCTTTTATTTCACTGGAATGACATCAAGTGCCCCAGTTTGTCAGCCTGGCATCGCAGCAGGCTGCAGACAGATCGCAGTGTTGATGCAGTTCTCCCCCACTCTTTGATGATTTTCCAGATCCGTGCCAGAGATGATGGTCTGCCCCTTGCCCATATTGCTCTTGCTGTGGAGGGGCCAGGATGGGCTGATCCAGACAACGTGGTCCTCAATGTGGCTAATGCTATCATAGGGCGCTACGACCGCACTTTTGGAGGGGGGAAGGTAAGAGTCTTGGGAATGCAACAGGGAGAGCCTGGAGCCTTTTCATGTGAAGCATTATGGAGAATGTGCTTTTTTATTATGGTGGATGTGCTTTAGGAGAGGCTGTTGTGGTTAGCTTCCAACTGTGAAGGGCTCAGGAGTCTGGAAAGTAGAATAGAAGTGTAATCGAGGCTAATCCAGGACAGTTCTTGAGAGGTGATGCTGGCAAATGAACTGAACCTTTTGTGGAAGAGGTATAGCTGGTGAATTCACAGCAGCTTGTTCCCACCCTCACAACTAACCATTCGGTGGGGGTGGTGATGGAAGCAGGACAGAATACTCTACAGTCTCATGATGCAAGCTTGTCTTGCCGCTGCAGAGCAAATGGAACTTGTTTAAAACCTCAGTATTGCATCCATTATTGTCTGAAATCTGTCTGGCCTGTATATCTGTGCTAACCCCTGCTGCTGGGAGACCTTGTCCTTCTCATTTTTTTCCACTCCTGCGGTGGTGTGCATACCAGCTTTTCATCTGCAGCTGGGAAAGGAAGTGGTTCTGCTGGATGTACTCCTAGGCCATTGTCTGTGGCTTTTCCAGCAGTGATTCTCATCTGTTGACCACATGAAGTCTCTAAATTAAGCTCTCCTTCAGCAAAGTGTTTTGCTCTGTCTTGTCTATGGTCTTTGTGAAAACAGCTCAGTGGGAAAGAATTTGAGCTGTAAGGAAGCTGAAATGAAATGGCTGACAGCATCTCCTTATTTACAGAATCAGTCTAGCAAGCTGGCTACGCTTGCTGTGGAACATAATCTCTGCCACAGTTTTGAGCCATTCAACACCTGCTACTCTGACACCGGCCTCTTCGGTTTCCATTTTGTTTCTGATCCTCTGTCCATAGATGATATGATGTTTTGTGCTCAGGGAGAGTGGTAAGTACAACTTTGGCACAAGCTGCTGTTCAAGATCTGAGCCTCTTGTAGGAGACTGAGCTGCTGGGAGAGCATATTAAGTTTACAGAGAACTGTGTCTCTTTATGAACTTCTTGGTAACTTGCATTCGGGTTAAGTGATCCTGTAAGTGGTTTCTGTAAATCTCTAAGAATGTGGCTTTTGAGGAGCTGTTTTAGTCCCTTAGGGCTCCTCTGGTCTTTTGTTCATGCTTTCAAGTATTAGCACCGAGGCTTTGGGGCTTTTTATATACAAGTGAGATCATTCCTTAGACAAGGCTTTCCTAGGTGCCCAAGAGATTTATCTCCATTGTCTTGTTAAGCCTGAGCAAAGCAGGCAGAGTTCCTGCTGCTCAGGCTCTTGTCTTGTGGCTGATGAATGACCTGCTGCTGGAATCGTGCCAGTGCTTGGGAGCCTTCTGGCTGTCCATCTTATTGTGTCCATGAGCCAGTTCAAGGCTACATCAGAGCTACAAACCATTCTGTGTGGAGCAGGTGGAGTGAGCCCCAAAGAGACGTGGCCCATTGGCAGGAGAAGAAGGGATGTAGCAGCTGGAGTCCAGACAGACTGCGGAGCTGTCTTGTTCTTTCAGCATCAGTTTCCATAGCAGCTTGCCATGCGTGGGAATGGCTGACACGCCTTCCCTCCTGTGATAGGGCAATGCACAGCACGTGCTGCTGTGCCTGCTGGGCAAGCCAGAGCCAGCACCAGGGCTGCTGAACCTCTGAGTGTAACTCAGCATGTATCCTGCTGGCTGAATCCCCTGCCTGTGTGCTGGAGCTCTTGCCTCCTGCTGCTCTGTGGAGATCCAGGATGAATGTCAGCCTGCAAGACAAACAGTGTTGATAACAGCTTATTTTTGAGGAGACTGAGGAAAGGGAGGAATTCACGTTCTGTCTGAGCAGACAAATATCTTTAAGAGTTTTCATCATCTTCCATGTCTTCTCCAGGATGCGTTTGTGCACCAGTACCACAGAGTCAGAAGTGAACAGAGCCAAGAACTATCTCAGAAATGCCATGGTGGCTCAGCTGGATGGTATGTTCTGGTTGATGGATTGACCACTGGATTTACCACTTTCAGAGGATTTCTGCTTGAGGTTCTCCTGGGGAGCAGGACCTGTGCTAAAGATTGCGGTTCTGCTGGCAGGCACTGGGCAAAACTTCCTTTTCCTGCTCCATGCTCTTCCTGCCATGTTGTCAAAGCCACTGACCCCAACCTTCTGTGCTCCCAGGAGTGACATACTGCTGGTGACCTAAGAACTGAGACCCTCAAACTGGTCTGCCTTGGCTCTAACACTTTGTAGACAAGTAAAGAAATCTGTGTATCAAGTAGCTCCTGCTGGAGCTGCATAGAGTGGGAATTAGGACTGTGCTTTGTTAGCAGAGGGTTTAATGCTTAGACTTTCTACTCTGTGCTTTGGCTGATGATCAGGCTGTCAATTCTGGAAGGCTTCTTGGTGCACTGACCATGCAATATCTTCAACTTCCAGGTACCACACGAGTGTGTGAGAATATTGGAAGCCATCTCTTGCACTACGGACGCCGTATCCCTCTGGAAGAGTGGGATGCCAGGATTTCTGTAGGTATCCATTTGTTTTGGCTGGTATACCCAAGCATGATTGGTGTCAGTGTTGTCTGGCCTTAGTCTGCTGCAGTAACATGTGGCTTATTTATCCCTTAATCAGACTGCCTGGAGTCAGTCCAGTGGTTATCCTGCTGACACTGATGTAACTGTCAGAATCTCTGGCTTAGACACAGTGTATCCTGTGTCCCTGTGATTGGATTCAGTCCGTCCCAAAAAGAGGGAATACAATTGCGTTTAGCAGCGCAACCTGAAATTCCTGTAACAGTTTTGCTAGTGGTGTCCCACACCTAGTTTGTGGAATTTCTGCAGCCACTCTATTCCTTAGAAGACTTCTGATCTTGGACTTGCCTTCTGTACCCACAGGAGAAAGCACTGTGTAGGGAGGTTAGCCATCCTTGCAGGCAGAGCTGGGCAGTTGGTGCAGATGGCCGCAAGGGTCTGATTGTATCTTTTAATGATCTTGAAATGTAATGGCAACAGTTAGTTGCAACTTTGTGAAGTATAGATCTACTGGAAGTGTAATTAATTGCCTGTTTGATCTTTTTTAGGCGGTTGACGCAAAAATGGTGAGAGATGTGTGCAGTAAATACATCTATGACAAATGCCCGGCAATTGCAGCAGTTGGTGAGTAGTAGGTGACAATCAGTACACACTTAATAAGCAAGGCACGGCTGAGAGCTTAGTGGAAGTGTTACAGGCAATCCTCATGTGTCTGTCCTGACTCGTTAAGCCACTCTGGTTCTTCACTGATACCCTCCTGCCTCTGCACATGAGGTGTGCCAAGGCACATTTGCTACTAGATCAGACTTGCAGGTGATGGAGATGCAGTGGCAGTGAGCTGCTGGCTGTCCTCCCATCTCTGCCTGCTGTGGAGCTGTGACTAAGGCAGGGAGTCCTGTAGCTGGGTGCGGGCCCAGCACGTCTGCCAGGTGTCCTTACCCTGGGGTCAGGGTGGTTTATGTAAGGGAAGTGAAGGGACCTGATTCTCCTGTGCTGCTCTGGCATGTCTGTCTGGCCAAGGACAAATTCCTTTCGGAAAACCTGCCTAAGCAGCTCAGCTCTGCTGCCTCCTTCCTGTGTGTTGAGAATTCCCCTCCTCCTTGCAGCTGTTTCCTCTGGCCTTCAAAGTGGAGCAGGCTGGAAAAGGGAGACAGTGTTTGAGCAGGAAGTTGAACTGTTGAAATGACTTGGTGGTTCCCTGTATTTGATACCTGTATGGGAGCTGTACTGAGCATTGTGGGGCACTGTGAGAAAACACCTTATTCTGTCAGGAGCTGGTATCTGCTAGTTTTCCTGATGCAGATTTGAGCTGTAGTTGCCTGGTTTTGTGCAGAGCTGCTGTGGATTGCAGGCACAGGCTGCTCTGCCACCATCTGCCTTAAAGACCATAAGAAACTGCACAGGGATTTTTAACTATGTGTCAAAGTAACTTTGCTCCTGTTCACTCAGGTCCCATTGAGCAGCTCTTGGATTACAACCGCCTCCGCAGTTCCATGTACTGGGTCCGTCTCTAGGATGTGTTGCCTGCAGATTGGAAATAATGAAGCTGTGGACCGTGCCAGGTTCCCTCTGGCTCTGAACGTCTTGGGCACCACGGGCAAGCTGAGTCCATTCAAAGCAGCTGTCTTCTCTGTGTTAAATGTATAAAAATAAATACATCCTATGTGGAGTTGGTTCTGCTGGTAGTCAACTATTCTTCCTGGGTGGGGTGTATAGACAGTGTTAATCTTGACAAACTGGGGAGATGGGATGTGAGGAGCTGGAGCTGTTGATAGGCAAACATCTGTCCAGAAGGGCTTTGTTATAACAACCCATAGGTTTCTATATGGTGATGTGTTACCTCTCATTTTAAGCTTCCTGGTTATCTGTAAACCAGCTCAGTAATAAGCAGAGATTATTGTGTAGTGGTGGTGTTGGACTACACATTCTTTTACTCTCCACGCAGTCAGGCTCAGCAAAGCAATAACTGAGAACCTTCTTACAGTAGGCCTGTACCCATAAGATCATCTTTAGGTCTGAGTAGTTGGAAGAGCTACCCAGCCCTGCCTTTTTGGTGTTAAACTGGTTGTTGCTCTGTTGTCTTGCCTCTGGGAAGTTAGAGCATGAAACAGAAAGCTGAGCAAGGGGGATGGAGAAAAGTTTCCCACCAGGTGGCACTAGCCTGTCACAGCTACCGTTGGAAGCTGCAAGGTGTTCCTATTTGATTTTTCTCTTTGGGATAAATGTCTCTGAGGTTCTCATTTAATTTCCAGGTTCTGCCCTGACAAGGGAGATTTAAAAATAGTGTAGAAGTTTCTCAGAGTTAGTCATTACACTTGAGACTAATCCAGTGTACTAAATAATTTGTGCTGAATCTGGATTCTTGATCAGAGAGTCAGTGTGTCTGAGCCCATTGCATATACTAGGCAAGTTTGAAACTGTTAAATGCTCTTGATGCAATTTGGGTTTAACTATTGTCACAAGCTCTGGCTTGTTACAAGTACACTGAGGGCTGAATAACTAAACAAGCTAACTTGTGCCTCCAGCCTTGTGGAACCAGTAAATGGTTCTCTCTTGGTTTTGTGACTGCAATCAGACTGTAATCCTTTTTTATCTTCCATTGCTATATATTTTCCCCTCTTGGTTAATTTTCGAAAGTGTTATGCAGCTGGTGAGAAATACAAGGAAAGAGATCCTTGCTTAGCATTTCCTACAAGTTTTCTTCTTTGGAGGTATCTCTTTGGGAATGTATGTTTTCCTTGAGTAATTAATTCCTCAGGCTCTTCTCTACTAGTTTATTCTAGGAGCACATTCAAACCCCTCAGCAACAGATGCTTTCCAAGTTGCTCTGTTTTTCTGGAAAAGCAGTTGGCTGTGCTGAGCCTTGCTTCCGGCACTTCAGCAAGGACCAACTCCTGACCAAAGGCTGCAGCTCTGCTAGACTGCCTGGCTTATGCAGCCTTAAATGGATTTTGTAGATGCTTTTTCTTTGTAGAACTCCAATCTCCGCTGATCTGGATGAGGAGCCATGCCCTGGTGAGTGGTACTGGATGCAGAGGATTGTTGGGTGCCTGTTAAGAGTTAAGGCTGAGCTGTGCCCAGGATGTTGGCACTTTCAGGCTGCAGTTGTGGTGGCACTGTGCCTTGTAGTGCCTGTTATGTTTGTGTGCTGTGGCAGTCTATGCCTCCAGAAACATGAGCATCTCACCAGCTCCGAGGATTGAGAGGTTTGCCATATTATTTTTTCCTTGGTAAACAACAATTGGGGATGTAAAAGGTGGGAAAGGGAAGCCCATTCAGGAATCAAGTGTTCCTGCTTGGCAAAGACACCCATGCTCTGAGCCTTATCAGGGGTTTGGGAAGTGTAACCTGGAATTGGTGCAGAGTCATTAAGCATTTGGCAGCCGAATGCTTTGATACTGGAGGAACTGAAGCTCTAATCTCATTGGCAGGTCTCTTGCTCTTGGAGCTGTATGGGGGTGTTTCTGTTCCTCCACCAGAGTATCCAAACTGGAAAATGTCTGGCATGACAGAAGTGTCCTATCTCAGCTTTTCCTGAACCTTGAAAAAGAGATCTTTTGCTGGACCTCTCCCCCTCCCCTCCCCTTCCCTCCCCGCAGTTTCCGCTGCCCAGTGAAGGACAGTGCCAGAGGATGGAGTTGGAACCATCCCTAGAAGCATCCCAAGTTCACTGTAACTGGAGATGGCCTGGGTGACCTAATAAATCTGTTTCCTGGCTCCATGGACAATGCAGGATTGTTCAGTGGGGCTCTTTGACCAGTTAAGTTTTCAATGGCTTAAGTGTTTTATTTTGCTACTTGGAAGGTTACTTGGGATCCCATTAGTCCATGCTGATAAATTTAGCCTGGTATATGGATTGGCCTTTGCTCCCTCCCCTTCTACATGGTCTTATCCTCTCCAGATTAAGTCCCCTCTTTCAAACTGTTGTGTTTGCTTTTACTCCATGACACCTTGGCATTCCATCTGTTGGCTGCTAAAGGAGAGGATTTGGAAAGGAGGATACTGTGCATTGCTGTGTGCACCCTGTGCAAGGCTCTGCAGTTTCCTGCACAGCACTTCAGTGGCTTGTCTCCACTACACAGAGCTATTCCAGGAATGTAAATCTAGTGGTGAAAATGGTGAGCCCTCACTAGAGCCCTGTGCTGAGTGCTCCATGTTGTCCTGGTCTCTGCAGGGAGAGCTGCTGGTACCCCCAGTGCAGGGCTGCCGGGCCCAGCAGATGTACAGGGTGGATCTGCCTGTGGAGCAGGCAGCCCCTTTGATATGTGAGATGCTTGTTTGTGATTCGGGTGCTTGCCAAGAGAGGGGCCACAGCAGGCAATTGTCAAGAGTTGCCTCACCTGAGCTAATTACCCACCCTGGAAAGTACAGTTGATACTCATCATGGGTGCTGAGCCAAGCCTGTCCTGGGGAAGCAGGGAGCTGCAGGGAGTCTTTCACAGAAATGAGAGGCTTGGAGCTGTGCCACTCCTTGGTGCCAGAGAGCTTTTGGGAGGAGAGCCCACAGCCCTCTGGGCCTGCTTCTCTACCTGCTGTCCTGCCAAGGCTGGTGAAAAATGGCAGTGGGAACCATAGGTGAGTGGGGTTTAGAAGGCAGGGCAGCAGCGCAGCTCTGTAGTCTTGTGTTGCTGGAGCCTTGCTGTGCTCAGACCCCTGGTGCAGGGATTGACTGAGGTGTTAGCTCCTGGTCACAGCCATGCCTTCTCCCCCATCCAGCCCCTGTCTAGTGTGGTTTGCTCAGGAAAGGGATGGATTCTCCCTGTGATGAAGTGTCACTCAGGGGGGCTGCAGGACTGCCAGGCTGAGGGAGGTACCTGGTGCTTTGTAGTCCTGACCTGCACTTGACTGCTGAGACTCTCACCAGGAGAGAGGAACAGTGAGCAGTAGTATCTGGACACATATCCAGCAATCCTGTTTCCTATTTGGGAAAGGAAATGCCTCGTGTAAAGCTTTAGTGTATTCATTGCATGGAAAAGCAGTGGACAAAAGGCCCATCCAGGCCTGACTGCCAGCAACAGCCATCCCAGGCTGCCGTGAGGCACGAGGCATGGTGGCAGGAGCTGCCTTTGTCTGCACTGGTGTGCCTGGAAGGGGTGAGCTGCAGCCCTGAACACCCTCATTAAAAGCTGCTTTACCCCACGCGCCATCCAAAGAGGTTGAATGGTTCTCACTTTTCCATGCAAATCTCTGCTTTCCTGTCTTTTCCCCTTATACATTTTCCTTCCTTGAGGCTGTGAGGTTTTTAATAGGGCTGTCAGGCTGAGGTCTGGCTTTTTTGTACATTCAGACCATCACTGGGGATGCCCAGAAAAGCTGTTTGAAGTGTGGGGTGTGGAGAAGGATCTGCCCAGGAATGGAAAATGGAGCTGCTGGGATGGCAGCCTGGGGAGCTCCCAGCCCTGATCTGTGGGAACAAGAGGGATTTTTTTCTGTACAAAGAGGTGTCAACAGTACCTGTGCTGGATCACCTGCCAGGTGCCCTGGAGACACTGTTCCTGCTCAGTGTCCCACCATCCACTGCTGAGCCTCTGCCATGATCTGGGGTTATTTAAGGCTCCATATCCTGCTGTAGTGTGAGAGCTGCACAGCAGAGACAGCATGAGGACAACGAAGGAAGCTGGTTTAAATGTCTGAAGCAAGGTTTGAGCAAGGTTTAGGATACTGAAACAGGAGCCTGAATATCTGAGTGCTGTTCCTGGTTCCACCAAGAGCCTGCAGTGTGACATGGAACATTCAGGTTTTCGGGGCACTGTGTTAAGGTGGGTGCTGACACCAGGTGCAATGCACAGAAATAAAACTGCTCCTCGTGCACTGCCCTCAGCACACAGTGACTCAGGTGTGCAAAGCATTTTGTAAAGCAGCCCCAGTCCTGTGCACTGCTTTCTGCTTTGCATGTGACTTTTATTCCGAGTAGGCACTTGGATAATGCTCTGAAGGGAATGTGCTGCTTATCTTTGATTTGTTATATTTAGGGAAGAATGAGTTGGCTCTTCTGGAGGGGATTTTTTTCTTCCTCATTTGAATGTTTAATCTAGGGAACTACAGTGATGTTGCTTCAAGATTTAGCAGAGGATGTATTTCAGCTTCAGGAAAGTGCATGCTGAGTTTATCAGCATTGTGCAGATTCCTGTGTTCCAAACCCCAGGCCCCCCATTCAGGTTGTGTCATTCTTGAGCAAAGCTCAGAGTGGTGGAGAAACGGGCTTGGTGCTACCCATGGAACATGGAGGGTGGGATTTCCAGGTAGGGATAATTGCCTGTGCCAGGGGGTCTCTCACAGAAAGCTTGGTGCAGAGTGGCTCTAGGAACTGGACAGCATGTGTCTGTGGCAAGTTCCTGCCTCTGCTGCCCTGGCACAGCAAGAGGCTGTCAGGAGGAGGAGATGGCAGGTGAGTGTGCTTGAGTCTTGGGCATCCCAACTCCACGTGGCAGTTCTGCTTTTTGCACCCCTTCCCCCCACTGGCTGCTGCGAGGCTGGAGGTCCCTGCTGCCCCTGGCTGCTGTCCACTCTGGTTCTGTGGCTTCCCCTGCTTTGTTTACTGCTGTTCCAGATGTGCAGCACTTGGCAGGAGCCCCGATGACGTGGGAACACAAGTATCTCCTGTTCCTGCCTCGCACGCGCAGCAGTGACTCACAGGTGACCTTGCCCCAGCCCTGCTGAGGGGGATGGAGGATGAGGTCTTCATGGTTCAAGGTGAGTCCTGAAGGTGGTGAGGGGGCAGAGACAGGATGCTGTGCTCTTCCCTTCTTGGTGGCAACACAGAGGGGTGCAGAGGTGCTGGTGATGTGGTTTCTGCAAGGACCTGGAGCTCTGAGAGCCCCTATTTGTCACTGCTCTGGGGATGCACTGTGTGGATGCAGATCATGCCCCATCGCCACTGGGACCCCCACCTGTGCTGCTCAGCCTCCCCCAGGAGATCCCCGGCACCCTGCCCCACAGCTCTGGGGTCCTTGTGTGGGATGGACGTGTCCACCCGCCCTGTGCCATCCTGGTGACGCACCCTCCTGCTCCACGAGATGTGAAATCATCCTGGGGAGGTCTGGGGAGGGAGGAGTTCCCATGGTGACAGACAGCGATTCCCCCGACAGGGCAGGGCGGGTACTTCGTCCTTTTTATTCCTTTCTTCTGGAGTCGGGCACCCAGCCAAGGAGCTGAAGGAGCAATGGCACAGCCTCGCGGGGAGAGACACAGGACAAGTCTGGTCTCGTGAACTGCATTAATCCCTCTGGAGAAGTTTCCCCTGCAGCCTGGCTGCTGCCCCACACGTAGGGGTGAGCCTGACCCTTCCTGTAGCATTGATTCCCTGGGTGCTGGCTCCCTGCAGTTTCCTCACCACCCTAACAGACTGACAAACAGACCTTAATCCTCCTTCCCATGGATCGTCGGTCATGTGTGAAACATTCAGGGCAGTATCCTGCAGATGCTGGGGATCCAACACTGTTAGCCAACATACCCTGCTATGGGCAAGTGTGGGTGAAAGATCTTTGTGCTATCCACGTGCCTTTTCAGTGTCCAAGGCCTGCAAAAGCCCCTTACCCAGAGGCTGCAGCATGGCCTAAACTCTCTAGGGGTAAGAACCCCTTCCTGAGCCCCTGCCTGTCCCAGGCAAGGCCCCTGCCACACCCAGGGGTGAGCTGTGCCATCCCCTCCCTGGGAGCACGTGCCTTGCTGGGCTGCAGGTCCCAGCTGCCCTCCAGCTGTGGGTGCTGCTCCCAGGGCTCTGCCAGATCCCCTTGTGCAAGCAAAGAGCAGCCAAGCCCCGGGAGAGTGGGACAGGGACTCTTTCATGAGTCCTGCCAGAAATTTTTATAGAGCTGCAGGTAGTTTTTAGGGGGGTTGATGCAGGTTGTGAAACACTTGAATAGAGGCAGAGAGGAAGCATTGAGCAAGCACCCTGTCCTCCCAGCCATCAGGCCTGCATCCCAGATGCAGAAGTGGGGAAGTGAGAGCAGGATCATGTAAAGGAAGAGTGAGAGAGGGCCAGCCTCTCCCTGGCACAGGGTCTGTGAGAAATCTGGATTTGGAGAGATGAGGTGGGCAAACTCCTTCTTGTGCAGCTCCAGAGTGTGAGTCTCTTGCTGTCACTTGTGAGGACAAGCTGGTGTGCTGCTCTGCCAGGGCCAGTGGAACCAGTGCCTGTGGGCTGACAGCAGCAGGGACAGAGCACAAGGCATTAGTGACTCGTTATTTCCATGTCTTGGGAAGGCAGTGTCAGTCCACTGTGAGCTGTGTGCAGCAGCAGGGTCCAGCATGGCCATCCTTGGGGGTCAGGATAGAAGTCCCTGAGGACTGGCTCCTTGGACTCACAAGGAATAGCCAAGGTATTCCTCTTGGCTACACTCCTTCCCTGGGAATACAGCTATCCTGAGCTCCTGCAGCCAGGGAGGCATCTGTTGTTGCCATTTAAAGGAAGAACAAATATACCCAGCCCCATCAAGCTGTGCAAAGCCCCTGCAAGGAGCAGCTCCTTGCAGCACAGCTGGCAGCATCCCTGGAACTGCTCCAGCTCCCTAGGCCCGCATGCTGCCTCTCTACCTTTCTTCCCCCCTGCTTGGCAGTCACTGTGAGCCCCTGTCACTGCCCAGCTCCCCCCCAGCACCCCATACCATGCTGCTGACTTTTCCTGCAGATTCTCCCGGGTCAATGGGGGCTCCCAGGGTTGGGTTAGCCTGCAGCTGGCCTTGTGTCCTTGGGTGCTGTGCTGGGAGCTGGGCAACTGCTGTTTCCCAGAAAAGCTCAACATTAGGCAGCAGAAGAGATTCCATGTGCAGGGAAGATGGTGCTGCCTTGCCCATCTAGCCCTGTACCACCTGCTCCCAGCATGTGTGTGGAAGGAGGGATGGGGCAGCCATGGCTTCATGGTGCTTGTCCCACCCTTATGGGAAGTGGAGATGGTGACAGGTTTGGGAACTGATGGGCAGCTTGTCCCTACATGTGACAGGGTCTGCTGTGTTCCTCCTGCAAGTGCCCTGGCTCTGCAGGTCTGGGCTCTGTCCTGGCCTCCTGCAGGCACCCCTGCCTGGCTGCTCCTGTGTGCCCCTCCAGTCCCCTGAAGCCGCGGTGTCCCTGGAAGCCAAATTCGGGGCAGAGCAGTTTGCAAGGCCAGGAGCAGCCCCTGCTGTGACAGCCTCCCAGCACCCAGCAGGGCCCAACTTGTCCCATCTGCCACCCACCTTCTTGGAGGGATGCTGCTGAGGGCTGGAGGCGGCCAGAGGCGCGGCACCTTGCTGTTTGCAGGTAAGATGATTTCCTCGCTTTCCAGGCTCTGTAGGGAAGCACCAGTGACCCGGCCTTGCCCCGAGCTGCTCTCCCAGGCGCCGGCTGCAGGAATGCCACCTTTCACCTCTGCATCCCTCACCTGGCCCGAGGCTGGGCTGCCGACAGCGCTGGTCCCCGGGGAGCCCCGCAGAGCGCAGGGCGGGCAGGCCGGGCAGCGCTGCTGCCTGCGGGCGGGCACGGGCGGGCTCAGCCGCCCAGCGTGTCCAGTCACGCTCTGCGCACCCCGACCCAGCCCGCACATGCCCCGAGTGTGTGCGACGTGGGCTGGCAGCGATCCTTCGGCTTCCCTTCATCTCCTCCTTCCTGCAGGCACCCGAGAGGAAGCCGCTCCCTCTGCTCTGCCGGTGCCGGCTCTTGCGTTGCTATGGGTCCCCAGGTCTCTCTGTGCACCCCAAGCCCGGCTGTGCCCCGGGAGCTGGCAGCCACTGCCTGCTGCTCCCTGCAAACCCTGCAGCCAGGACTGGGCTGGCAGCACCTCAATTCCCTTCCCAAGGCAGGGAATCTTTATCTGCCCCTACAAAGAAGCAGGAGTTTCTTTTCCACAACTGCATGTGCTGGGCTGGCTGGGGCATCTCTGGGGCATAAGTACCCCATGGGACTGTCAGCTTGAGGAAAAGACAGCACTGGCCCCATGCAGAGGTGCTGGGGGAGCTTTGCTGCACCTGGGCCCTGCATTTCTGCCACCTCCTACATGCCCCTTCTCAAGGGCAAGGTAGGTTGATTTTACTGAGCCCAGACCCAGCTGCAAGTGGGGACTGCAGGGTCAGAAGTGAAGGGCAGCAGCTCGTGCCTCAGTCAGCCGAGCAGCTGGATTCTTGCTGAAGAGCCAGGCTGTATGTGTGGCCACCTGCAGCATGGGGTACTTCAGCCCCTGCCTGCATTCTGCTTACACCTTCCCCCTGCCTCCCCCTGGGTCCCTGACACCCAGCTCCAGCCGCTCTGGGTATCCTCAGCATCACCCAAAGCCCAGCCACAGGATGCAGCTGAAGGCAACTTTTTAACTAGGGATTCTAGAGCCCCATTCACTGCTGCTGGCTCCTTATCCTGCTTCCATCATCCCCATTGTCACCTTCCCTTTCTGGCATGCTGGCCCCATGCCATTGCAAAGCACTGCCAGCCCTTGGCAGAGCCCTGGTGGTGCCTGGCCCTCCCCTCACTTGCTGTCCCTGAGAAGCAGCCTGGCCACTGTGGTCACACTGACCAGGGCTGCCTCCTCCTGCACCACTTGGCCAAGGGGAGGGTCACATCCCCGTGGTGTCACCATTCCTTCCTGAGCCCATTTTGCACGGCCAGTGGGGCCTGGCCACAGTCCAGCACAGGTTCGTGCGATGCTGATGTGCAGCTGTGCTGGCAGCAGCCTCCAGACACAACAGTTTACAGGCAGGAAAAACTTTCCATCCCTCCACAGCAGTTGTGGGAGAGCCAGGACATGCACCCACCCCATGGGGAGCCCTGGTGGGGGGGCACAGCAGGCTCAGCCTGACCCCAAGCTTGGCTACAGTGGGACCACTTGCCTCCATCATCATTCCATCACCAGCCTGCTGCTGCCTCCACAGTAGCTTAGGTCCCCCAAAAACGGGAGCATCCCCTTCACTTTGGACATCCCAAGAGCTGCTGGGCAGAGAGGGAAGCTCATTGGTCATGACTTCATCCTGATGTCATACTTTGTTTCCTTTTGCCACAGGGATATGGCCTTGGGCAGCAGCAGGATGGAGGGCGCTCTGGCACAGAGGAGCTGGGAGGCTTTTGTCTGTTTCCCTTGTGAAGCTGCAGCCTGGAGGGCTGGCATGGCTTTTTCCCACCCCAGACCCATCAGGGTAGTTCAGCAGGTGGTAAGGGCTGATCATTTCTCACTCTGGTCTATTTTGTGGTCTCTTGGGTTGCTGGGTTGTCCCATGGGGTGACACAAGCATTCCCCAAGGCTGCACTGTGAGTGTCACCCTGGCCCTCTGGACTCTCCCCGAGTTGACTGGTGATAGCCAGAGGTTATGGGCCCCTTTCCCAGGGTGCTGGGCTGGGTGGCTGGGTGCCACATCATGGAGCTGGCGGTGGCTGGTGCTGGAAGACATTCCTGGAGCATGTCTCAACTGGCCTCTGTGGCAGACAAGGTTCCTTCCCCCTCCAAGCTCTGGCCAGCTCCTCCACCCTCCCCTGCCTCGGCACTAGCCCCCTTCTGCTCCCCTCCCCAGTGTAAAAGTGCTGGGAGAGGTGGCTTCTCCCTCCCAGCAGCCCCAGAACTGTGCCATGCAACCCCACTGGCTGGGAATGCTGGTGTTGTGCTGGAGTGATGAGTGCTGCAGGAACACAGCAGGGCCAGAAAACAAATCCTGCAAGGGTTGAGCTGAATCCCAGCCCATGTCAGATCAACACCAGAGGCAGTGGCTGCAGCGTGGAGAGGGTGGGCAGAGGATGGGGCCAGCAATCCCCACAGCAGCACAAATGCAGCAGGCTCTGTACCTCACCATGGTGTGTGACTCATCCCATCCCAGAGAGCTGAAACTTCACCTGGGGCTGTAGATTTTCTTCGTTTTTCCCACTAAAGCAACAGTGAGGCCTCATGCCTGGCAAGCAGGGGCAGGGAGAAGCTCAGCTCCTGTGCTTCCCTTGTGCACACTCTCAAACCAGGGGGTCCCCTTCCCAGGGGTAGCGTGACCCCTGTGAGGCTCAGGGTTAGTGCTTGCCTGGGCAGTGCCCTGCCAAGACCACCTGTGGAGGTGTCATGGAATGTCTCATGATGTGGCCAGCTGTTGAGTGTCATTTGGGAACCAGGTTGGCATGCACAGGTGAGGAGCTGGGGTCAGGGTCAGCCCTACAAATTTTGTTCAGTGTCTGTGTAGAGGAATCATCGTGCTCTGGGGCTGAGCTGGCTGGGAGATGGGGAACCCCAGGTCTGGGCTGTGCGAATGACTAGTGGCTGGGCTGCCAGCCTTCTAGGCTTTGAGAAGGGTTTTCAGCCTTTCAGGATGTCCCCGGAGGGGTTGGCGTGCAGCGGCGCGGGGGTGCCCGTGAGTCACTCACACCTGGTGCTCTCCATCTGCAGAGGCAGGACCGTCCCGCGCCGGGGGCCGCAGATTCCTTCCCTGGTCCTGGTATGCGGAGGGAAGCTGGGAAACACCGCGGAGGCGGAGACACTCTGGTTTTGGGGATCCAGCAGCCCTGCGTGCCCCACTCCAGTGCACATGTAAGGGGAATGCTGCTGGCAAGACGGTCAAGATGCTGCCGGGCTCTCCGTGGGCAACTGGGGTTTGGGGACCACCCCAAACCAGTGCATGCCGCAGTCCTGGGGACCCAGGTGGTGGGCAGAGCCCCTGGCACGTCTGTGAACTGTCGCTGCCCCGGTGCCGCTGCCTAGGGTGCCCGCTGGGCGATGTTCGGCCCCGCGCTGCCCCCGCTCGCCGGGGTGACCCCCAGCCGCCCGTGCCCTGCCGCCGGCACCGCGCCGTGGGGCTGCTCCACCAGCTCCGGGCCCGGGGCCAGCCACAGAGCCCTTGGCAGGCCCCTCCGCTCCCTGTTTAACGAAGCCCCTGGTCTAATTGGGACAGGCCGCCCTGTCTTCATTAAACGGGCTCTGGCGGGAGGAGTGATTAGGGATGGTCCTGACCTGAGGATGCTGGACTCAGGGCCGGACCCGCAGGGCTGGGGCAGGCAGGGGCAAACCTGCGGGCACGGCGAGCTTCGGAACCTGCCCGCCAGCCTTGGGGGCCAGGGCTGAGGTCTAAGGAGAGGAAGGCTAATGAAGAGGAGGGGATGCACTGCTTGCTGTACCTTTAAGAAGAGCGAGGGCATCGCCGCTCCTCCCCTGCCTGGGAACAGCTTGTGCCTGGGAAAGTTGCCTGCAGCCGACCCTGGAGCATCTTTGCTCGGTGGCCGGTGGCCCTGCCCCCGGCCCCCAGCTGTGAGGTGGCCCTGGGCCCCAGAGATCCCCACTGTTGCTCCTCTTGCTGCCCACAAGAAGATGCCCCTGGACCTGTCTGTCCATTGCCCTGCCAGGAGCCGGAGGGGAGCCCCTGGAGCAGTGACCAGGAGGGGACAGGTACGTGGGGTGCTGGGGACAGGGAATGCGGGCTGACCAAGGGGACAGAGGGTAGGTGGCATGGGTGCATGGCAGGTTCCTTGAGCCAGGGTCAACTCCAGGTGTGCACAGGCACCAGTGGGGAGGATGAGGTGCTGTGTGATGTGCCCCAAGGAGCACTGTGGTCCCACAGGTGGCCTGGGGGTGAGGAGCACCCTGAGGGTCAAGGGCACACCCTGGGCTGAGGAGGAGCCTCAGGGGACTGTTCCACCAGTCACAGGATGGGCAGGAAGTGAGACCAGGGCAACACGAGGTCCCTGCCTGCCTTGCTGGGCATCTTCTCCTTCTCCTCCTCCCAGCAACTGCAGCCACATCACCAGTGGCTTTCCAGCAAGTTTCTCCAGCTCTAGGTTAAGTCTCAGCCACAAGTCTGTTGTGAGATGGTGTTTTGAGCAGGGCAGGATGATGTTCCCACAGCTGACTCCAGTGCAGTCCCCGTACTAGAACCATGGGTGCCAGGGCCCCACATGCTGGGTACCCCCAGCCGTGTGTGCAGGAAGGATCCTGGACGAGGCCTGGCTGTCCTGCAGCCTCATGGGAGCTGTGCTGGCATGGGGAGCAGCCCTTCACCACCAGTGCCTTTCCCAGGGCTAGTGCTCAGAGCCAGGCTTTAACCCAGATGGTGCCACAGACTCAGGTACCTGTGGCAGCTCCATCCAGGTCTGCCTGGATCCAGGCCCCAGGTCTTCAGGACACATTCCCCTGAGATGGATGGATGGATGGATGGATGGATGGATGGATGGATGGATGGATGGATGGATGGATGGATGGAAGTGGGTAGAAGTGGGTGGCCAGCTCCTGGCTGGCAGGTGCCAGAGCTGCTCATCCTCCTGAAAGATGCAGTTGCTGGAGGGAAAACTGCCTTGAGACTTACTGGAGCCCACTCAGCTCCTCACGGAGGTCTCGGTGGCAAATCCAGCAGCAGCCGTTCCCGGGTGTCCAGCCCTCTCCGGCTCCATCCCCATCCCGAAGCCGCTGCGCGCCGTGCAGCCGCGGGGCAGCCCGGGTGGCACTGGAGCGGGAAGAGCCTGAGGAGCTGCTTTCTTTCCTTCCTTCTCTCTCAGGGGAGCGGGTGGGAAAAGCCGTTTGGGAGGCCGGGCTGGGCGGGGGCCGCTCCGCTCCGCTCCCCCCCGGCCCGTGCTCCGGGCCGCCCTCCATAAAGGGGCGGGAGCGCCGGGGGCCGGTGCGCGCCGGCACCGCCTGCGCCCGGCACGGCTCGGCACGGAACGGCTCGGAGCGGTGCGGGACGGAGCGGCCCCGCGGGGGCGGTGGGTGAGCCTGGAGCTGTGGCAGGGGTCCCGCCGCGTGTGGGGGGCACTGCGGGGCAGGTCCGAGCCGCCGCGCGGGCACCCGTGGGCACTCGGCCGCGCTCCGCGGCGGGGCTGGCACCGCCCGGGCCGGGCTGAGCTGGGGCTGGGACCCGGCGGAGCCATCGCGGGGGTACCGGGCCAGGTGCCCTCCGCCGCCGCGGGAGTGGAAGCGGAGGGCAGGGGGCTGCAGGCAGGGCTGGCCGCTCTGGCTCCCCGCTGCCCTAGAGCACCTTCCTGGGGCGGGAGGAGCCCCTGCGGGCGGGGGGCCAAGTGCGCCGCTGCCGATGCCATGGCGTGGGGCAGGGGAAGGGGTGGCGGAGGCAGGAGCCGGGCTGTAGCCGGGCCGGGGCTCTCTGTATGCCCCGCACCGCGGACAGCCCCACCGGCTGTTCACGGGCCAGCTACCGCCCTCCTGTCTCGGCCCGAAGCGGGGCTCTCCCCGCGCCGTGGGGTGCCTGGGGGGGCACTGGCACCCTGCCCTCCCAACGCAGCCAGGCGTTCTGACACGGGTGGTGCTGGGAACCTCCCGAACTGCTGTCCCCAAAGCTTGGGACTGGTGTGAGACCATGGTGGCAGCATCCTATCCTGCAGGCTCCCACGATGAGCAGCCAACTCCTGCTCCTGGCTGTGCTCCCGGCGCTCCTGCGTCCTCCAGCTGCCATGGCACAGAAGAGGAGCCAAGGTAGGTGCTGAGCACTGGGGTCCACACGGTGGGTGGCACAGTAAAGGGCTTCAGCACCCATGTGCCACAGTGCCAGTCTGTGCCCTGAGTGCTGTCACTGCTCCACAGCAGTGTGTGAGGATGTGCTGGAGGCTGACATCGCCTTCCTGGTGGATGGCTCATCCAGCATCGGAAGGAACAACTTCCGTGCTGTCCGCACCTTCATGGAGGAGCTGGTGGGGCCGTTTGTGCAGGTGGTGGGTGAGAAGGCAGTGCGCTTTGCCATGGCACAGTACAGTGATGACCCAAGGTGAGCCCAAGGGAGGGGGCATGTGGGGTGCAGGGAGGCAGGGCTGGGAAGTGACAGTGTCCCCCTGCACTCCCTAGGGTGGAGTTCTCATTCTCCCAGCACACTGATGGCACAAGTGTCCGGAGGGCCATCCAGCAGCTGAGCTACAAGGGTGGCAACACACGCACAGGTGCTGGCTTCCGCTACATTGCTGACAACTTCTTCGGCCCCACGCAGCGCCGGCCTGGGGTCCCCCAGGTATGTGCAGAGCAGTGACTCTGGCAACATGGGGAGCAGTGTCAGGTCCATGGACCTCATGCTGGATCCCACAGTTCTTTCCTGGCCCTGCAGATCTGCATTCTCATCACGGATGGCAAGTCCCAGGATGATGCTGAGGGGCCGGCAGCGAAGCTGAAGAGCCAGGGCATCAAGGTCTTTGCCGTGGGTGAGTGAGGCTTCTGCACCAGGTGAAAGAATCTTCTTGGTTCAGGTTCCTCCCTCATTCATCTCCCTCTGTCCCAGGTATTAAGAATGCTGACCGCAAGGAGCTGATCCGTGTGGCCTCAATGCCTACTGACGCCTTCTTCTTCTACGTCGGTGATTTCAAGCTGCTGGACACGCTGCTGCCACTGATAACACGAAGGGTGTGCACCACTGTTGGGGGCACCCTGCGCCTGCTGGGTATGGGCCCCCATCGTCCTCCCTGAGGGGCACAGGTGCTGACAGTGCTGGGTGCCAGACTGTGCATCCTTAGCATCCATCCCACCCCCAAAATGACCTCCTGGCCATCCCAGCCCATCGGGCACACATCTGAGCAGCCACAGCAAGATCTCCTCTCTGCTTCATGCACTGCGGAGCCAACAGGCCCTGTGCTATCCCACAGATGGGCCAAGCCACACTGGCCCCTCCAACCTGGAGGTCCTGGAGCGGGGTCTTGACCATCTGCGGATCCGCTGGAGAGCAGCCAGTGGTCCCATCACTGGCTACCGGGTGCAGTATGTGCCACTGACAGGGCTAGGGCAGCCCATCATGGCAGAGAGGCAGGAGGTGAGTGCTCCCACCTGACTGCTCAGAGTTCCTGGGGGTTCCTGGTGGCTCCATGTGCGACCTGGGAAAGATGAGGGGGTGACATTGTTCCTGCCCAGGTGAGCGTGGGGCCACGGGAGACAAACACTGTGCTACGGGGACTGCGTGTTGGGACAGAGTACCTGGTCACTGTCACCGCCCAGTACGCCAACAGCATCGGCGAGTCAGTGTCTGGCCGGGCACGAACCCGTGAGTGTCCATGTCCATAGGGACGGGTGAGTGCAGGCATTGGGTACCCCAGCACATGGGCCTGAGGACTCATCTCTGCTTCTGTGTGCCTCCAGAAAGCCGTGCTGGCTCCGTGCTGGATTTTCGCGTGGTGGAGGCTGGACCAACCTTTTTGCGGCTGGCCTGGCAGCCTGGCCCCGAGCTCCCCCAGGGCTACAGCCTCAGCTATGCTGTGCAAGGTGAGGGCATGGTCCCTGTGAGGGTCGGTGCTGCCTGGGCATCCTGCTTTTGTGCATCCCCCTGGGCAGAGGGATGCACGGATGAGCGTGAATGCAGGGATATGTGCCCGGGGTGCTGTGAGTGTGTATCCACCCACCCTCCCCACGGCAGCCGGCACGCGTGCGCTGGGCGTGGGGCGCGTGTGTGTGCAGAGGTGTGGAGGCAGCCTGTGTATGCTTACACCCCAAGGCTTCATGCACAAGGTTCAGGGTGTGTGCTTGGGTGTGCACAATGGCTGGGGGCCTGGCGTGTGCCCCCATGGCTGCTGCACATGGGGGGCAGGCAGCAGACCCCCGTCCCAGCCAGGGATGGGGCTGGATGGAGCCACACACCTGGCAGCCTCACCCTGGCCTCAGGCACTCCAGGGGGTGCCCCTGCCCTGGCCCACGTCCCAGTCTCTTCTCAGTGCTCCCCACCCCTGGCACTGACTGGCATCCTCAGGGCAGGGTGCAGGCCCACAGACACCCCTTCCCTGCTGGGCCTGGTGTGTGCTATGTCCCTGTGCCCCCACACCCGTCCAGGAGCACCTCAAAGAGAGGAGAAGAGCCTGACGGCCAGCTCACAGTCAGCCACACTCAGCAACCTGCAGCCCGATACTGAGTACGTGGTGATGCTCCAGTCCCACTATGCACAGCAGCCTGCTGTCCCTGCCACCCTCACCGCCCGGACACGTAAGTACTGTGCCCAGCCCTGGCCCAGCCAGAGTTAGGAATGAGTTCCCAGCACAGGGATGCCCCCCTCCAATCGCTGAGCCCCAGTTGGGATGGGGCTGCCTGGCCCATGGCTGCCGGTGGGGTTGGGATGGGGATGCAGGTGAGCATGGCTACAAGGTGATGCTCTGGGTCCCAAAAGTTGCTCCCAGGGCAGGATGGAGCACTGTGTGCTCCCAGTTTCCTTTGCAGACTTCTGGTACTGTTTCCACCAGAGCTTTCTTCCCATGACATAAAAAATGTTGACCGAAAAAATGCAGGGTTTGAGTACAGGGCTCTGTGAGAGGAAAGTGTGGTTTCCACCAGGGCAGAGGCTGTTGGAAAGCATCTCCGGGTAGGAGTCGGGGTGAGGCCCCAGGGCAGCACCTTTGCAAACACCAGATTTTGGCAAACCAATTCCTTCAGCTGCCCCAGGCAGTCTTAACCCACAGAAAGTATTTAAGGCATTAAGAGGAAGACATTTGAGCTCCATTTTGCACAGTTTGATGCTTTGAAGGAGCCGCCTGAGCACGGGCTGCACTCAGTGACCTCAGTGTGGTTAGCATCCATGAGCAGGGGCAAGGGGGCTTCCTGGAGACAGCAGTTTGCAGGTGAAGGTGCTTCCCACTGCCCCCTGCCCCATTCCCATGTGGGAGATGGACAGTCACCTCACTTCCACAGGGCACCTGGTGGGCGTGCAGCACTTGACTGTCCACAACGTGTCAGCACAGAGCATGCTGCTGGCCTGGCAGCCTGTCAGTGGTGCGACCGGCTACCGGCTCTCCTGGGCAACCCGCACAGGTAGGTGCCTCTCCCAGAGCTTGTGCCCCTTCTGCTGGTGGCCCCTGAAGAAGGACAGGAGGGAGCTGGTGGCACCTGCTGGCTGAACTCCCCATGGGCTTGCTGCACTGGCTCCCACAGGGCAGGACAGGCACAGGGTGGACCTGGATGCCGGGCAGAGGTCACATGCATTGGTGGGGCTGCAGCCCAACACTGACTATGTGGTGACGGTGGCCCCACTCTTCAGGCAGCTGGAGGGGCCCACAGCCACTGTGCGGCAGAGGACAGGTAGGTGTTGGGTACAGGTGATGCCATCCTGTTGCTGTGCATGGGAGGGGGCAGGGACCAGCCCTCATAGCCCCTATCCTTGCTGTGTGCGGGACCACAGACATGGTCTGGGTGGCTGGCAGCAGAGTGGCACAAGGTACTCTGGCCCATGGGGTCCCTCTTGCAGAGGCAGGTACAGACCAGATGCTGCAGACCAACATCCTGGGCCCCACATCCATCCAAGTGCTCTGGACCAGTGCCCGTGATGCTCGTGGCTACCGTCTGGAGTGGAAGAGAGCCACAGGTAGGCTCGAGGTGCCTGTTGCCCCTGTGGGCCCTCCATGCCAGCAGCTGGCTGTGATCCTTCCCTTCCCGCAGGACCAGAGCCCCCCAGAACAGTGTCTCTCCCCAGCAGCACCAATACTTACCAGCTGACGGGGCTGAAGCCGGGCACCGAGTACCGCATTACCCTCTACACGCTCTATGATGGTGGGGAGGTGGCCACCCCTGTCACCACCTTTCAGACAGGTCAGTGCTGCTGTGGGTCCCCTGAGCTGTCCTCCAGCGTCCCAAGCCTTTGGCATGGAGGGATGTCCCAATGGGCATTGCTCAGCCTGAGGACTGCCTTGGCCGTGAGAACCCCCAGCTGTCTGGTCACAGCCCAGGATGAGTATGGGGGTTGTGCTGTCCAGGCTGTGCCACTCCAGCTGTGCCTCACGTGTCCCCTCACAGGCGTGGAGGCACCCGTGGGTGCTGTGTCAGACCTGCGGCTCATTGAGGAATCGGGCAGGTGGGTACGGCTGAGCTGGACCGGTGTCCCCGGTGCCACCGAGTACAAAGTGGTGGTGCGCAACAATCAGGGTGAGTCTGTGGGCAGGGCCAGGGTGGCGCCCGGGGCATCCTGACCAGCTGACACCGAGACACTGCACTGCCCTCGTCCTGACAGATGGCACGGAGAGGACGAGGCGCATCCCAGGCAGCCAGACGGGGCTGGAGCTCGGTGACCTCCGGGAGGGCATCCCCTACCTGGTGCGTGTCTCGGCACTGGCAGGCGGCCGGGAGGGCAGTGCTGCCACGCTTACCGTCCGCCTCAGTAAGTCCACGTAGGGTTTGGTGCCAGGAGTCCTGGTACTGCATGTTCCCACACTGGCATGCGGCTGTCTCTATCCCCCTGCAACCCCTTGGAATGGCAGCTTGGCTGTGGGGTCCCTTTGGACTCCCCATGGTGATGCTGTGGTGTTATGGGGTGGTGCAGAGTATCCAGAGGTGGGCAGCATTTCGGATCTGCGGGTGATGGAAGCCGGTCCCAGCCAGCTGCGGGTCACCTGGAGAGGGCTACCAGGTGCTGGGGGCTACCTGCTGACGTGGCAAGGCAGTGATGGTGAGTGTATGGAACATGGGATGCTGTGGCAGCAGTGCTGGAGCCCTTCCTATCCCAGCCATCTCTTAGGTATGAAGAAATCTCGCTTCCTCCCTGCTGACCCCACCACCTTCACCATCGATGGGCTGCATGCCAACATCGTCTACACCGTCAGTGTCTCAGCCATTGTGGATGGCCGTGAGGGCAGCCCTGTCACTGCCACAGGACGGATAGGTGAGGTAACCCCTGCCTGACAGTGCTGTCTGCTGCCATTGGCTGTGACCCAGGATGACAGTGGCCCTCTTGGTGTCACAGTGCCAGAGCAGGTGGGGAAGGTGACCCAGCTGGAGGTGCAGGCATCCAGGAGCAATGTTGCCCGTGTCACTTGGGTTGGTGTGCCAGGAGCCACTGCCTACCGTGTGGTGTGGAGCCGCAGGGATGGTACTGTGGGGTGGGGATGGGGGTGGGCTGTGAGGGCAGCAGGGTGGGGGGCCTGATGCCACAGTCCTTGGCAGGGGGTTCGGAGAATAGCCGGCGAGTTCCTGGCCACACCAACTCCTTTGACATCCCTAACCTGGAGGGAGGCGTCTCCTACACTGTGAAGGTGACGGCACTCATTGGCAACCGGGAAGGCAATCCTGTCTCCATTGTCGTCACCACCCGTGAGTGCTGAGGCAGGGGGCATCACCCCAGGGTGGCACTGGGCACTCCTGCCCCTGATGCCTGTCCCTCTGCCCCACAGCGGAGGCAGTCCCCCCACGCCCTGTCAGCGGCTTCCAGGTGACCGAGGCCTCGGAGCACCGCCTGCTCCTGACCTGGCTGCCAGTGGCTGGCAGCACCGGGTACCGTCTGTTCTGGCGCCTGGCTGAAGGTAAGCATAGCTGGCTAGAGCTCCTGCATCCCTGCCAGCTCCCACCCACACCCCCTCACCCTTCTCTGCCCCTGCCAGGGGGGCCCCAGCATAGCCAGCAGCTCCCAGCCACCTCCAGCTCTTATGCTCTGTCGGGACTGGAACCGGGCCGGCACTACCACATCAGCATCACCAGCCTGGCTGGCAGCCGGGAGAGCGAGCCAGCCACCATCACTGCCATCACCAGTAAGGGACTGCCTGGGGCCAAAGCAGCATGAGGCCCCTGACACATGGCTTGAGCCCAGAGGGGCACCCAGGGACTGAACTGTCCCAGCATTGGGCTGGGGAGGGAGCATGTTGGGGGCTGCCCCATGAAGCTGGGACACCCCTTCCTCCCCCTTGGTAGCTGCTCCAAGCCGCATCACCAGCCTGCGGGTGACGGAAGTGCAGAGGGATTTGGTGACTCTCACCTGGACCCCAGTCCCTGGTGCCTCTGGCTATGTCCTCTCCTGGAGCCCGCCTGCAGGTGAGACGAGTGGGTGGCCCCAGGACAGTGGGCAGCTTCCCCGCAGGGGCTTGCTGATCCCTCTGACTGTCCCCTGGGCGGCAGCTGGTGGGGAGAAGGGGCGGACGCTGCCCAGCACTGCCAGCTCCCAGCAGGTCTCTGGGCTGCGCCTGGGCCAGCGCTACACCTTCACCCTCCGGCCACTCCTGGGGAGCACACCGGGTGCCGAGGTGTCCGTCAGTGAGCGCACAGGTACTGGGGGGTCCCTGCAGGGTGGGCTGGGCTTGTCTCCACTCTGGTAGTGGTTTCACCCCTTCCCATCCTGCAGTCTGCAGGGATGCCCTCGGTGACGTGGTCTTTCTAGTACATGGCACCCGCAACAGCTCCTCTGGTGCCAACGCTGTCCGTACCCTCCTCTCCAACACCGTGTCTGCCCTGGGGCGCCTGGGCCCTGAGGGCACACAGGTAGGCTGCTGCCACAGCACTGGGGGCATGGGGTGGTCGTGGGTGAGCTGTGGTGCCCACTGCTCCCCTGCACCCTTGCAGGTGGCCCTGGCCACATACAGCTACCGCAGCCTACCCTGGCTGCTCCTCAACCGCTCCAGTGACCTGCCCACCGTGCTGGAGCAGATCCGTGCCATGCGCTACGAGGAGCCCAGCGGCAACGCCATCGGTGAGGGGCGGCTCTAAGAGCTGGGGCAGTGGTTTCTGGGATCCTGCTGACTGTCCCTTCTTCCTTCTCCCCCTCTAGGGGCAGCCATGACCTTTGCCAGGACCTACCTGCTGAGTCCTGGTGCAGGGCGCCGTCCCGGGGTGCCAGCAGTGCTGGTGGTTCTGGCTGATGGCCCCTCTGGGGATGATGCCATCACTGTGGCCAGGGATGTCAAGGCTGGGGGTGAGGATTAATAGGGTCTCATCAGGGTGTGTAGGGACTTCTGTGGGGTGCTGAGGGTGCTCTCTGCTCAGGGGTCCAGGTGCTGGCAGTGGGCATGGAGGGGGCAGACCGGGAGCAGCTCCGGCGCATGGTCACCAGTGAGGACCCACGGTACATCTACCATGGCAGCGATCTGGCAGAGCTGGAGGGAGAGCTCACTGATGACCTCTGCACCATCATCTCCACCAGGGTAAGGGCCAGACTACCTCGGGGGATGTGGAGGGGGAGCAGCCCCATGTAAGGTCCGATCCCTGGGTTCACACAGGCTTGTCTTTTCTTGCCAGCCGGTGCCAAAGCCAAAGCCCTGCACTGTGAAGTGCCCCAAGGTGAGCTTCTCAAGGCTGTGCCATGCTGTGCCACAGGTGCTCAGCATCGGTCATGGACCCCTAGTTGCTGACAGCAGAAGCCCAGTGGGGAGCTAAGCACAAGAGTGCCAGCCCCTAACCCTTTCCCTCTGTCCCCCTGCAGGGCGAGAAGGGAGACCGCGGTGAGGCAGTGAGTGCTTTGGTGACACCCCGCCCCCAGCTGGTGGCTTTGGGAGGTTTGCATCTCCCAAACCATGCTAACATCAGCTCACAGGGAATGCTCATTACTGGCTTTGTCTCTGCAGGGACTGCAAGGACGTATGGGACCACCAGGTCTCCCTGGGCAGCCGGTAATAACCTGATGGAGGGGGGCATAAGAAGGACAGTTGTCTGGAGAGGGCAGTGTCATGGTCCCCATGTCCTCATGTTCCTTTGTCCCTTTGTCCTGCCAGTGGGTGGGTGTGGGGCAAGGAGCTGTCCAGCCCTTGCTACAGGGGTAGACAGGCAACATCTCTTGACCACCACCTGCCACCCAGCCTGTCCTTTCCCCTGTGACTGCAGGGTCGCCACGGGCTTCCTGGCTCTCCAGGACCACCAGGGCCACAGGGTCCACCAGGAGAGAGTGCTGAGGGTCTGGGCAAGAAGGGGGACAGGGTGAGTACCTCTGGCCCCTCACCTAGGCACCCCAGGATCCCTGGACACAGTGGCCTGGCTCTATGGGACCTCTCACTGCCCCTTGTTCCTTTGTTTTCCACACCTGTCCTGGAGGGGAAATCCCTCTGAAGAATCCCAGCCCAGCCCCATGCTGCACTCTCACACCCCAGCTCAGCACATGGGGAAAGGCCCCCTGGAAGCCAACTCTGCCTTGGGGCTGCCCTGAGCTCCCAGGGCTGGGACCAGCAGTGCCTGGGGCACTGAAGGACTCTGGCAGTGCTGGGGTACACCAGATGCTGGCATGATGCTCCTCTGTCCTGCAGGGATTTCCTGGAGCCGATGGAGCACCAGGAAGCCCTGGACGCCCTGGGAATCCTGGATCACCTGGGCAGCCAGTGAGTAAGGGTGTCTCTTGGCTTTGCTGCTGCACAATGGCCTCTCCATCACCCTGCCTGCTCCCTGAGCCAGCCTCTGCTTCCCTGCTCCCTGTGCTGGGGGAGTCTCTGCAGCTGGCAGGGTCACTGCTGTCTCCTGTGTGTGTATCCCAGGCAAAGTGTACTGTCTAGCCTTGCTTTGGCTGGGCATGCCATGCCATGCCAGGCCATGCCACCCCATTCCATCTCATCCCATCCTCACTCCCATGGCTGGCAGGGATGTGTTCTCCTCCTGAGCTGTTGTTTTCTAGGGCATCCAGGGCATCCCTGGTCCTCGAGGGGATCCTGTGAGTATGGCCCTAACCCTCCCCAACCCTTCTCACACCCAACAGCCCCTCTCATTCTCATCTTTCCTTCCCAGGGTTCGCGTGGGCCTGTGGGACTCACTGGCCCAAAGGGGGAGAAAGGTGAACCGGTAGGTGATGGGCAGGGGGCTGCCCCACAGGGCTCCCTGGGGAGCACTGGGACCCTGATGGGCACAGCTTGGTGCCTGGCATCTCCTGGCCCCAGGCCTCCCCATCTCCCAGCCAGACCCCTGGCCGTGTGGCACTGTGGCCACAGCAGGGCACACGTGGCATGTGTGCTCACTGATTTTTCCTCCCCCTTCTCGTGCAGGGAGAGCCCAGGGTGATCACGGATGGAGAGCAGGGGCTGCCAGGCCAGAAAGGGGAGCCAGGTGTGCCGGTAGGTGTGGGAATATGGATGTGAAGGAGTCTCTGCCAGACCCCCAGCCCACCCCTCAGCCTCAGCTGATGGAGCCCCTCTCTCCTCCAGGGCAGCCCTGGCTCACCTGGGATCCCTGGCCCACGGGGGCCTCTTGGTGATCCAGGCCCCCCTGGTCCACTTGGACACATGGGGCTACCAGGACCTCCTGGAGAGTTTGTGAAGGTACATCCCCCAATCCTACATGGGCATGGCTGGGGGATGTGTGGGCAGAGGGATGGAGGAGCCGCCAGCTGCTTGGAGCTGCTCCCTGTGGACTCCTCCTGTCCCTGCTTGTGGGGTGTGCCCTCACCAGCTGTGCCTGCACACAGATGCTCTTGCCTGAGCTGTTGCTGGCACTGGGCAGCGTGGGGAGAGGCCCTTGGCATGCACATACCCTAATGCCACTGATGATGGGCTCTACCCAGCATGTTCCTCTCCTATTCAAGGAGGGCATGGCAACAGCCCAGAACTGCCCTAATTTGTTTTTTTCACCCTTGCAGGGAGAGAAGGGTGACCGAGGCGAAAGGGTGAGTAGCTGTGCTCCTCTACCCTACTGGATGGAGGCCCCTTGAGTGTCCAAGGGCATGCAGCCCCCTCAGGGTGCTGGAGAGGACTGAGCCCTCAGGGCAACCACACATGAGCTGACCCTTCTTTCTGTAGGGCCCCCCTGGATTCGTAGATGGGGCAGTACCTCGAGGGGACCCTGGACCCCCAGTGAGTTGAGCCCCCAGGCCAACAGGGCTGGCAGAGGGGATCAGGGCTGCAGTGGCTGTGTGTGCCCAGGGCTGAGTCACGTCCCCAGGGGCTGAGATTTTCTCTCTTGCAGGGCCTCCCTGGGGACCCTGGGCCTCGGGGACCTGCTGGGCCCCCTGGGCTGAAGGGAGAGAAGGTAAGAAGGTGGCAGGGATGCTCCCCACTGTGGCTGGACCTCACACCACTCTCCAGCGAGGATTCCCATCTAATGGGCATCCTGTGTCATGAGCATGGCTATCACCTTTCCAAATCCCCAGGGTGATGGCACAGAAGGTTTCCCAGGGCCACCTGGCCGTCCTGGGGACCCAGGAGACAGGGTGAGTTTCCTGAGAGAAGGTAAGGCAGGCAGGAGCTGGCCATGCTGAGAGCCAAGCCTGAGGGCACGCTTGAGCCCTCTTGCTTTGAGCATTTGCCTTGTCACACCAAAGGTGACAACATCTCCATTCTCCTCTGCAGGGTCCTCGGGGACCGCCGGGGGAGCAGGGCAGGAAGGTGAGCAGTGCAGGGACCGAGGGACACGCTTGCTGTGCCTTTGGCAGAGAGAAGGGGGTTCTGGGCTCTGTGCCAGGACCCAGGATGTCCCCAAAGGTCCTGCTGACCTTTGTTCCTCCTATACCAGGGAGACCGTGGTGCGCCAGGCGAGCTGGGAGAGACAGGCGAGAAGGTGAGAGAGTGCCAAGGCAGAGTGGCACTGCCCGGCCCTGGTGTCCCTGAGACATGTGGTGGCAGTGCCTGGGGATGGCTGTCACAACCCAGTGGTCTTGGGTGGGATTCAGGGCTGACTCGTGAAGAGCTCTGGGGCAGTGTGTGGGGTGGGGGCTGTGTGATGTAGAGGGAGGAAGGCTCCCTGGAACCCTCCTCTGCTTTGCTCTGCAGGGAGACCGTGGTGTGCCAGGCCCAGAGGGTGAGAAGGTAGGTGCAGCTGTGGCATGGTGGAGTGATGCCTACTCTGCCCTGGAGCAGCCACGCTGGCAGGGGGTGGCAGGATGCCCCCACACCTTCCTCTTCCTCCTCTCCCTCAGGGTGAGATGGGAGCCCCAGGGCACCCGGGGCCATCAGGCAGAGAGGTGAGTCAGGGTAGTGGGGGTGGTGCTGTGGAGCCAGGAGCTGCCATGCCCTGCGTGGTTCCCAGGCACTGCCAGCCCCCTGAGGTCTCTAATCTTGCCACAGGGAGCTCCAGGACCGACTGGTCCCCGGGGGGAGAAGGTGAGGGCAAAGGGGGGGTCCCAGTGGGGATGCAGGGGTCTCTTGGGGAAGGGGCTGGCAGTGACACCTGTCTCTCTGCAGGGCGATCCAGGACCACCTGGCAGGCCTGTAAGTGATGCTGCCCAGCAGCTCCAGCTCTGCCTGCCCCCAGCCCCAGGACAGGGAGCCATGGGCAGTGCCCAGCATGGTCTCCTCTGCTTCCCCCCCCCAGGCTCCCAGTGTGGCTGGTGTTGGAGAGAAGGTAACCCTGGCCCAGCTGTGCCCTCCACCCTCTGGGCATGGCTGAGGGCTGGGGAAGGGGATTGCACAGTTGGATTCATCCTGGTCCTAAGCCTGGTCCACAGCTGCAGTGGGGGGGAAAATGGGTGGTTTGGGGTGCTGATTTTGTGTGCTCCAGGGTGACAGAGGTTTCCCAGGACCAGAAGGACCTCCTGGCCCCAAGGGTGACACAGGAGATAAAGGTGCCCGTGTGAGTACTGCCTTGAGGGTAGGAAGCACAGGGCACATGGCACAGCCCTCCCCAGACTCATGGTGCCTGTGCTGTTGTTCCATGCTGTGTCCTTCCTTGTCTAGGGTCCCCCTGGCCTGAGCATCCCCGGGCCAGCTGGCCCCAAAGGCGAGCAGGGCGATCGGGTGAGTCTGGGGGCACCCTGGGGGACCTCCCATGGCAAGGGGTCACCGAGGTTCCCAGTGACACCTGCTCTTCCTCTCCAACAACCAGGGCATCGTTGGCCTCACAGGCAGGAGTGGCCCAAAGGTGATGTCACTGCCCTTCCATTCGTCTGTCCGTCCATCTGTCTGTCTGGCTGGCTCTAGAGGGGGCACAGCCTGTTCCTGCAGGCTGTGCCCCTTCTCTCCCCAGCTGCCCAGACTCTGCCCTGACTGCTGCCCCTTCCCTTGCCTAGGGTGACCCAGGAGAGCCAGGGGAGAAGGGGGAGCCGGGCCGAGCGGGCACCCCTGGGCAGATGGGGCCGCGAGGCAAGGAGGTAGTGTGGGACAAGGGGCTATGGGGCACTGTGGCCCTGAGCAGAGTGGGGCTGGCAGGGAGCAGGGGCATGCTGGTGACTTGTACTTCTCTCTCCTGGCCGGTGCCCACTGATTTGTGCCTCAGGGAGAGCAAGGAGAGAAAGGTGACGAAGGCACCCCGGTACGTGAGGGTCCCCAGGACCACTGCCCCACTTGCCTCTGCCCCTGTTCCTACTGCCCCCCACTCACCCCTTCTTTCCCCACAGGGAGAATCGGGCCTGCCTGGCAAGCCTGGAGACAGGGGTCCCCGGGTAAGTGCAGGGTGGCTGCCGGGCACCCTGGGCAGGAGAGAGCCTCGTGGCCTCGGGGTGGCTCCTGCTAATGCACATCTTCCCTTTGCCCCCCACCCAGGGCCTTCCTGGCTACCGTGGCCCCCCCGGGGAGAAGGGTGACTTGGGGGACCCAGGACCTGAAGGCAGGAATGTGAGTAGCCCCTTGCATGTGCCCACTGCTCCACGGACACCCACCACCCCTCACAGCTCACTGCCCCACACCCACCCTTACCCCAGGGGTACCCCCCCATCCCACAGGACCCACACCCCACCGGTCCCCTCTTCCGTCCCCCTCTGACACCATCCCTCTTTTCTGCAGGGCAGCCCTGGAGCACCAGGGAGCAAGGGTGACCGTGGGGACCCAGTGAGTGATGGCAGGGCCACATGTGGCCCCCCACCCCAGAGCCAGCTGTGCCCTCCCCAGGGCTGTGCCAGCTCCCCTTAATCTGCTTCCCTTGCCCTTCTTTCAGGGGCCTCCTGGACCCCCAGGACGAACTGTAAGTTCTGCCTCCCTCTTCTCCTTGCTCATGGGCTGGTGTCCAGCCCCGTGTGCTCCAACAGCTCCTCTCCCCCACAGGTCGATGGTGGGCTCGGAGGAGTGGGGGGAAAGGGTGAGAAGGTAATGACTGAGTCCTTGGGATGCTGGGGTGGGATAGCCTCTGCTGTCCTCTGGGCTCTGCCTGGCCACTGGCATCATTGTTCATCAAGCCCTCCCTGCCCAAAACAGCCTCTGCCACGAGCAGCTGATGTGCCCCACGACTGAGAGGCACATGGAACTCAGGGGCACAGGGGCTGACACTCCTGCCCCATGATGGGAGGGGGCCCTGTAGGGCTGAGGTTTCCAAAGGAGCTGGTGTGCTCCTGGCTCCCCAGGCCCACAGGGGTCCCACGGCACAACCCAGCTTAGGCTCAGGACAGTTTTGGCCACAGATTGTGCTCTGTGCTGGGTGGCACTGCGGTCCCAGCTGTGGCTCTGTGGCTGAGCTGGCTCCTGGCTCAGCAGTGCTGCCCGGTGCCTTTTTCTGCAGCCACACTCTGGCCCCTACTGCCCCAGCGGGAGCTGCCCTGAGCCCAGCCACCTCTTTTTCAACCTGTGCCTCTTTTTTTGATACCGTTCCTCTCACCCCACCTCTAAACCACACAGCACCAGTGCTGTGTACTCTGGCACAGGCTTGGTACAGCACAGTAGCCTCTGACCATCGTGCACTTCCCTGGCAGGGGGATCCTGGGGACCCGGGCGAGGACGGCGCCAAGGGTGCCCGGGGTGATGCTGGCTCCCCTGGAGTGCCTGGAGAGAGGGTAGGTGCTGGGTGCTGGACCCCTGATGTGGGGGGCACTGGGGCAGCATGAGGGCTGATGCTCTGCTGAGCCAGGGGACCTGGTATGCAGGCTGCTGAGCAGTCAGGATCCCTCCTTTCCCCCCATGCCCCACTGCTGAGAGTGTCTCTTTCTTGCAGGGTGTGGAGGGCCCCCGTGGCCCCCCTGGCACACGGGTGAGTGTCCCCTTTCCCATGGGGGTCTGAAGGGGGACCATGCCCTGTGCAGCTCCTGTTAATGGGAGATGATGCTCACTTCTCTTCTGGCCCGTAGGGTGACCCTGGGGACCGAGGCCTGCCGGGAGAGAAGGTGAGAGGACTGGGGACTGAGGGTTGCCCCACAGCACTCCCATCCCACCCCAAAGCTCCACCCATCCTTCCCTGCTCTCTCACAGGGGGACCGTGGCCCGCCAGGGCTGGATGGCCGCAACGGGCTGGAAGGAAAACCCGGGCCCCCAGGGCCTGCTGGGCTGAGGGTGAGTGTGGTCCAGGCTGGGGGGAAGCTCTGTGCCTGGGTGCCACGGGTGGGAGCTGTGGGACAGAGGAATGATGGGGTGGGAGGAGTTGTCCCCCTGGACACCCTCTGCTCCAGGCTGGGGTTGCTCTGGTGGGGGGGTCTTTGGCAGGGTAGCAATGTCCCTGTCCTCACCTCCTCCTTGTCTGCAGGGGGACCCGGGGAAGCAGGGAGATCCTGGCCGGGATGTAAGTACCTCTGGAGAGGGTGGGTTCAGGTTTGTGCTCCTGCTGGGGCCATCAGGCTTGCAAGGGACCAGTGTCCTGTCCCATGCTTCTTGGTCCAGGGCAGTGCAGCAAGAGCCTCCCCTGTCCCCAGCAGAGTGCCACTGCCGGTGACACTCCCTGCTCCCAGGGTGGCAGTGGCAGATGGGTGCCCTGCTGCCCTGTGCTCCCACCATCTCCTTTCCCTACAGGGGCTGCCTGGGTTGCGTGGGGAGCAGGGACCACCTGGCCCCGTGGGTCCCCTGGGACCACCTGGTGTGCCTGTAAGTACCAGCCAGCTGCACCCTAGGGACACATCCTGTCCCATGCCCTCTGTGGATCCCAGCTGGATCCATCTGGCAGGGCTCCCCCTGTGCCCAGCTCCCCCTTCCATGCACTTTGAGGCTCCAGTGGGGTCCTGGCACCCCTGGCTGGTGGAGAGCCTGGGGGGCTCCCTCACTGCCTGTCTTTTCCTCCCAGGGCAAACCCGGTGAGGATGGCAAACCTGGCCTGAATGGCAAGAATGTGAGTAGGGGAAACAGGGCTTGACTTTGGGGCTCTTCCAGGAGGCTGAGGGATAGTGATCCCAGTATAGCATAAGGCAAGGGGAGGATGAGGCAAGGAACCCCTATGCTCTGAGCCATCCTCCGATTTGTACCCATGTTGAGAGAGTTGACAGGCAGCCTTTTTTCCCAGGGAGAAGATGGGACACCAGGAGAGGATGGGAGAAAGGTAAGGAGGTGATCCGCGGGTGGGTCCTGTGTGGTCCCCTTGTCATTCCCATAAGCCTGGTGGCTCCACCCTGCCCAGACCAGGAGCACCATCCTGGGGCAGTGGATGGGGCAGCATCCCTCCAGCTGCTTTCTCTCCTGGTTAGGGAGACAAAGGTGATACAGGACTGCCTGGGAGAGAGGTGAGTACTCCCCAAAGAGGAGTGTGTGATGGGCGTGCTGGGTGCCTGCCCCCACCAGGCACAGAGCTGGGTCCCAGACTCTGGGGTGATGCTGCTCTCTCGGCAGGGTCGCAGCGGTGCCAAGGGCGAGCAGGGGGACAGAGGTGTGCCAGGCCCCCTCGGCCCCCCTGGCCTCCCCGGCGTCCCAGGGCAGGTTGGCCCCCCAGGCCAGGTGTGTAGTTCTCCACCCCATGGTGCCACTCAGCACCAGACCCTGGAGTCCAGACTGCTGTGAGGCAGGCAGGACCCCCATCCGTGGCTCCCTCAGGGCACTGTCCTGTGTCCATGGGGGCTGGGTGCTATTGTGTCACCTCTATGTATTCTAGGGCTCCCCAGGCCTCCGTGGGGTGGCTGGGCCAAAGGTAAGTGTGCTCCTGCTCCCCAGTCTTCCGAGGCAAAGGTCTGGGGGGGAACCATATGCCAGAGAGAATAAGTCCCTGGCAGGAGTCCCCACCCCCAAGATAACAGGGCTGGGCCCCGGTGCTGCAGTTGGTGCTGGGCAGACTGACTGCTCCCCTTGAACCCTTTGCTGTGTTTCAGGGGGACCCAGGGGAGCCTGGACTGCGAGGGGAGCCGGTGAGTACCCAGCACTGAGCCTGACAAGCTACGAGCACCCCAGTCACAACCACAGGCCCTGCCCAGGCAGCAAAGTGTTAACTCTGAAACCTACCTAGGGAGAGCACTGCTCACCCGTTTTGCTGCACCTCTGTACATCTTCTCATTCCTTCTTTTCATCTAAACCTAGGGGCGACCTGGCAGCCCTGGAGCACGTGGAGACCCTGGGACTACAGTGGTGAGTCCCTACCCTGACCTGCTGTGCTGGGACAGCAGCATCAACCCTGGGGGACAGAGGACCATCCACAACCTCTATTGTGGGAACCTACTTTGTTTTTAATGTATTTTCATTGCAGAACATTGAACGCAGCCTGGAAGCACTTGGCATCAAGGTATGTATTTCCTGACTGTCAGGCTGGGTTTTCCTGGCACATGGCAGCAGGAAGAAGGCATGGGAGGTGGTGGGGGATCCGAGCAATTTAGGACAGGGTTGGCAGGACTGTGGGGTGCTGCTGCAGCTGGGTTCCACTTATGCTCTCTCCTTGCTCCCAGGTTTCATCCCTGAAGGAGCTCACGGGTGCCTATGATGGGAGCTCAGACTTGTTTCCGCCGGCGGTCGAGCGGCTGCGGGGCCAGAAGGGCAGTCGGGGGGATCCAGGAGAAAGGGGGCCCCCGGGCCGAGAGGTGAGTGGAGCCAGGCTCGATGCCAAGCCCCAACACTCTGCCCCACTCCTGCTTTCTGGTCTGGCTGGGGGTTCATGCAGCCGGCTCAGCCTGGGTGCTCGGGGAGGGCTCACAGCCCCGCCTCAGGGCTGGCTCTGGCAGCGCAGCTTTTGTTTTGCAGGGCTCCTTAGGCTTCCCTGGTGAGCGAGGACCCAAAGGTGACAAGGGAGACCCAGGTACCCCCGGCCCCCAGGGCCCCATGGGCCGGGCCGTGGGTGAGCGGGGTCCCGAGGGCCCGCCTGGGCAGCCAGGGGAGCCTGGCAAGCCAGGCATTCCTGGGGTGCCGGGCCGGGCTGGGGAGCTGGGGGAATCCGGGAGGTCCGGCGAGAAGGTGAGTGTGTGTGGAGGTACGAGGTGAGGTCTGGGGGACCTGGTCTGGGGGCCTGGGGACAGCCCTGTGACAGCCACCATGGTGTTTGCACAGGGCGACCGAGGCGAGAAGGGCGACCGAGGTGAGCAGGTGAGCTGGGACAGGGACATGGTGCCCCCCATCCCCTCTGGTGTTGTGCCCCTCTTGAGGGGATGCAGGGCTCCCTGTGGGTCAGGCAGATGCCCATTTCCATACCTTCCTGGCCATACCAGGGAGGCTCTGCTCTCCCATGCCCTTTGACACTCAACCTATTTCTCTGCCCTTCTCAGGGAAGGGATGGCTTGCCTGGACCCCCAGGGCCCCCAGGGCCCAAGGTAGGTGATGGCTGCTGCTGGGGACCATTGTCAAGGTGCCAGCCTGCCCCTCTGGGAATGGATGGCCACATCCAGTCCCTTGGCTCAGGGGCTCGGGGAGGGCTTTGCCCCTGAGGGATCCTTCCTGAGGTGCCCTGAGTGCTGGCCCTGACTGTGCCCTGCCCGCAGGTGGACGTGGTGGAGGGCAGCCTGATGGGCCTCCCAGGAGAGCGCGGCCCCATCGGACCCAAAGGAGCCAAGGTGTGTGGCTGGTCTGAAAGGAGAAGGCAGCAGAGACAACTGAGCTGGGCCAACACCATGGGCTGGGGCTGAGGATGGTGGTGGGGCACATGGGCAGCAAGGGCTGATGGCATCTGTCTTCTTCCCAACACAGGGTGAGCCAGGAGCTGAGGGCGAGCGAGGACCCAAAGGAGACAAGGTCTGAGGTTATAAATCTCCCATGTCAGAAGGGAGCAGAGCCCTGGGTACTGCTGGGCACACCTGTCTTTGTGTGTGGACAGGCCCTGGGAAGTCATGGGAAGGTCCCTGCCTATCCTGTGACTTCGTGCCTGTTCCCACTGCAGGGTGAAGGTGGCTTGAGGGGTGACCGAGGGGAGCCTGGCGAGAAGGGCAGGGACGGCAGCCCGGTGAGTGCCACACTGCTCCCCTGCCTGGCACTGCCCCCGGCCCTGCCTGGCACTGACCCCACCCCTGTCTCCATCCTTTGCTCCAGGGCCTCCCGGGTGAGAGAGGGCTGGCAGGCCCTGAGGGGAAGCCGGTGAGTAGGGACATGGTGGAGAGATGCAGGCTGGGACTGGGGGAGCTCCTGTGGTCTCACACCAGCCACCACCAGCACCAGCAGGAGCATTTATGCCTTGTTCACCTCCTTCTCCCCACTCAGGGCCTGGGATTTGGGGGCCTCTTCTTATTTCTGCCCTTCCTAAGTGCCCTGGCTGGGTACCACACAGTGGGAATGGGGAACATCCCTGGGGGCAGGCGGGGCTGTGTGGAAGTGCTGGGTTTCCCCTTGTCCCCTGACTGTGATGTGGTTCTTTGCAGGGCTTGCCAGGCTTTCCTGGCGTGCTGGGACGCCCGGTAGGTGTCTGTGTGTCTCCCATGTCCCTGTGTCCCACTACCTCAGCACATGGCCAGGGGCTCCTGGCTGTGAATGCTTGGTGAAACCGTGGGGGTCACCCTGCTGCTGGGCTGGGTCCTTGGCCCCTGCATCTTAGCAGGACCTGTCCAGGCTTGTCTTACTTGGTGCTTACAAGAGCTGCTGGCACTGTCTGGGTCTCCTCTCCCTGGGGACACCCCCTGCTCCTGCTTCTGCAGTGATCCCATTTCTTCCTCCCTTCAGGGCAATCAGGGAGACCCAGGACCCCCAGGACCTCCGGTAAGAAGCCACCTTGCACCACGTGCAGGGGACTGTCATACAAGGGTGATGTCAGCCAGGGTGGGCATTCCCCAAGGGAGCAGAGGTGGGGTGGCACTGCTGGCACTGAGTGGTCCTGCTGCCCCCCCCCACCCTGTTCTGTGCCACCCGCAAGAACCACCCCAATAATGTCCCCTTGTCCCCTGCAGGGCAGTGCTGGCCCCCCAGGGACCCAGGGCCCAGCTGGTGCCAAGGTAAGGCAGCAGCACTGGCATCTGCATCAGCATTGCCAGGTCCAGCCTGGCAGAGGGGTGAGGTGCCTTGCCAGATTTGGGGACTGGAGGGAGGACTACATTTCAGGAAGTTTTGGGCTGGAGGGAGGGACATTTGGCTGGACCCCCTCCTGGATCCAGCTATGAAGATATGCCTGTGCCCAAAGTAGCTGGGTGGTTGGGGTGGTCAGGCTGATGCAGCATCTTCTTCCCAGGGTGATCCAGGGGAACCTGGCTCCAGCATCCGTGTGAGTACTCATACCCTCCCTGCCAGTACCCACCTGGCAGCCCAAAACCATCCAGCCTCCCCGGAATCAGCCAGTCCTACCCCAACACATCTTCCCACGGGGGCAGCCAAGGTCCTGGCTGTGCCATCGCCTCTCTGATGCGGCTGTTTCCATTGCAGGGCTTGCCTGGCCCCCAGGGCAACATGGGCCTGCCAGGACCCCTTGGGCCCCCTGGCCCAGGGGTAGGTATTTGCAGCACCCCAAACACCCCTTGGCGCTCCTGGTGCCTGGGATGCTGCTTGATTTCTGCTCACGTCTCCATTCCAGGGCCCGCCGGGTGTCCCCGGGCTGCCGGGACAAGTGGTGAGTGTGTGGCCCCCCACATGTGGCTGCCACCAGTGAGGGTGCTTGGGGCTGCCTGCACAGCCCAGCCCCACTCTCACTGCCTGCAGGGGGAGAGCGGGAAGCCAGGCGTGCCGGGCAGGGACGGTGTGCCAGGGAAGGATGGCGAGGCAGGAGTGCCCGGGAAGATGGTACGTACGTGCTTACTCTGCCCCATCCCAGGGGGACCAACACTCAGCTCAGCCTGGCTTGTCTACAGCCAAGGCTGAGGGCTGTGCCACTTGTGCCAGGGCTTACCGGGACCTTCGGGGCCTGCTGGTCCCAAGGGAGAGCCAGGGGATGCTGGAGCCCCAGGGCAGGTGAGTGCAGAGCTGCCTTGGTCAGGATGAGGGGGAGCATCCCTGCGCAGCCCTGCTCACCTGCCCACTCTGTCCTCTGCCCCAGGCCATCACCGGCCCCCCTGGAGCCAAGGGAGAGAAGGTAAGGAGCCAGGCTGTGAGGGCTGGGCTGGGCAAGGGTCTGCTGGGCCCTGGCATCCACAGTGGGCACAGCTGAGCACCCGTGTGTGCCCTGCAGGGTGAGCCGGCACTGCTGGAGGGTGTGCTGCTGGGAGAGCCCGTGAGTCACCCCCACACACCTTGACACTCCCACTAGCCTCATCTCCTGTTGATAACCTTTCCCTACCATAACCTCATCCCCTCCCACCACCCTTGACTTCTGAGGGGCAAGCCAGCCCTGTGGCTGCCCTCTCCCCTAACACTGCTGTCCCTGACAGGGCTCCAAGGGTGACCGAGGCTTGCCAGGCCCCAAGGGTGACAAGGTGAGCACTGTCCTGGGGGTCAGTGGGGAGGGGTTTGTGGTCCTCAGCTCCCTGGCTGCTTGGCCACCATGTGGGATCCAGCTGCAGCTGCTCTCCCAGTTCATAATCCCACACATCTGCTTTTTCCTTGTTTTTCCCTGCCAGGGGGAGCCAGGAAAGTTTGGAGAGCCAGGAGATCCTGGGGAAGATGTGAGTAGGAGGCATATTGGGGTGGTGGATGGATACTGGGGACAGTGAATGCTGGTGAGGGCTGGGATCTGTGCCCCTGCCACCTACTGCCCAGGTCTTCCTGGGGGCTTGGTGTCTTCACAGGGAGCCAAGGGGTCCTCTGGAGCCAAAGGGGAGAAGGTACGTGTCCCTGCCCCCAGGGGGATTCCCCCACCCTGTGGGATGCTCTGGGTGGCATGATGGCCCTGGCACCCCTGTGCCCACCAGCCAGGTGATGTGCCACATGCTCTGTGCCACCTTGCAGGGATCAGTGGGTGTTGGTGCACGGGGACCACCAGGACAGGATGGGCCTCCAGGTCTGAAGGTAACCCCTGTCCCCATGTCACCCTGGCTCTGATCATGTCCCTAATGCCCCAGTGATGCTCTAGCTTGGCTGGCTGAGGGAAAAGCACACTTCTGAGGAGCTTCATCTTTTACTTCCCTACTTCAGGGTGACACTGGCTTGCCAGGTTTACCAGGACCCCCAGGCTTGGCAGGCCCTGCTGGGATGCCGGGACAGCCAGGCCTGAGAGGGGACAATGGACAGCCTGGCCCTCCAGGTCCCCCAGGAGAGAGGGTAAAGACTTCAACCAGAACACGGCATCACTGGTCCTGGTGACCCTGGGCCCTTGTGCAGTGGCAGTGAAGTCCCTGCAAGCCTCACTGCTTCCCAGCCCCAGGCTCTGCCCATTCCCTGCTTTCTCCCTGCAGGGTTTGATTGGCTTTCCAGGCAGGGATGGCACTGCTGGACCACCAGGACCTGTGGGGCCCCCAGGGCCGGCCGTGAGTATGGTGGCACAGCATTCCTGGGGCTGTGGGCTCTGCCCTGCTGGCTCAGACAGGCTGGCAGGGACCGGCTGGCACCTCCCTGGGCCCTGGGGCAGGCTGTTGCTGGAGTGTGCAGTGCCATGGTGGGACTCCAGAGATGTTTTGCAGGGTGTCTGGCATTGCTTTCCTCCTGTGGCTTGCTCACCCTTCTCCTTTCTTTTAGGGCATACAAGGGGCCCCTGGCCTGAAGGGTGACAAGGTAGGACCAGGGGCAGCCCTAGAGCATGAGAGGTGGGAGGCTGCTTTCCTTCTGGAGTGTCCCTGCAGCCAGCTCACCCCTGAGGGTGCTGAGCCCACTCTGGATGGTGGCACATGGCACCAGGCACCCAGAGAGCTGGTGGGGACTGTGGGGTGTCCCTGGCATGGGGGGTGCCTGGCAGGGCTGGGAGGAGCTGTGGGCAGTGAGGATGGGGATGAGTTCTTGCCTTCCTCTGGCAGGGTGCTCCGGGAGCCGGGCTGCCAGGAGCCAGGGGTGAACGTGGTGACCCGGGACCACGGGTAAGTACTGCCACAGTCCCCCCATGTCCCCACAGCCAGGGACACAAAGGCTCATGGTGCCAGCCCTGACAGGTCTCTGAGCCAGAGCTGCAGCTGTCCCTGGGGTGGGGTGATGCTGGGGTGCCCCTAACTCCCTTCTCATATCCCTTCCTCCTTGCAGGGTGAGGATGGGCGCCCAGGGCCAGAAGGGGATCGTGGACCAGCAGTAAGTACCCCCCTCCCTCAGCTGCACCCTGGTCTGGGTGATCCCTTCCTGAGCACACCTATCTTTGTCCCACACAGGGCTTGCCTGGGAACCGTGGGGAGCGTGGGGACAAGGTAAAGGACTCTGTGGGCTGGGGGGAGAGTGATGCACCTCCAGGTGCTGGGGTGCCCAGGGAGGTGCTGCCTGCTCCCTGCTGTGCATCTTTGCATCATCTCACCTCATCCTCACAGGGAGACCTTGGGGCCCCAGGACCCAAAGGAGACAAGGTGAGTCCTTGGGGTGGGGGGCAGTGGGGAGGCAGGCAGCAGCCCTGGCCCCCCTTCTCACCTCACCTCTGTCTCTGCTGTGGGTGTACAGGGTGATACTGTGGTGGTGGAGGGGCCGCCAGGAGCACGGGGCAGCAAGGGGGAGCCGGTAAGAGCTGTCCCTGTCCTCCCTCTCCCCATCCTTCCTGTCCCTCTGGGAAGAGCTGGAGGAGCTTTTCCCTGCTGGGGGACCCTCCCTTGCAGAGTGTATTGTCCCCTCTCCTTCAGCCACCCCCATGTTCCTGCCCCCACAAAAGTCTGTCCTCCCCACCCTGATGTATGTCTGAGCTTCTCCTCATTCCCTGACCCCTTCCTGTGTTTCCTCCTTTGCAGGGAGAGCGTGGCCTGAAGGGCACAGAAGGGGACAAGGGGGACAAGGGGGAGCAAGGCATGCTCGGAGAGAAGGTACAGGGCTGGGGGGAACTTGTGCAGGGCTGGGAGCTGCTGGGTTGGGGATCATGGAAGGCTATTGACAGGGCGAGGGACAGAGGAAGCAGGGCATGACAGCATCCCTGTGCCCTATGTGCTGGTGCTAACAGGGATGTGGTGCAAGGGGACCATGGCCTGAACGTGACCGTGGCTGTGCTATGGCTGTGGCTGGAGCTCTCCCTCCTGGCCTGTGCTGATCTGGGTTTCTGTTTGCAGGGCACAAGGGGTGAACAAGGAGAGAAGGGCTCCATGGGCTTCCCTGGGGCACGTGGCCCTAGTGGGCAGAAGGTATGAAGCTGGGCAGCCTCTCAGCTGGGAGATGCTGGTGGCACTATCCTCTCACCTGCCCTGACTGGTGCCTTTGCCTTCCCCAGGGAGAGGTTGGAGCACCGGGAGAGCCTGGCGAGCCGGTGAGGAGTTGTGTCTGTGCCTCTGCCACCCCAGTGCAGGGCAGGAGCAGACCCTGGTCATGCTGTGTGCTCTCCCACAGGGCCAGCCTGGCCGTGATGGCATCCCCGGGGCCCGGGGAGACAAGGGGGACATGGGACCCCTGGGCATGCGTGGCCTCAAGGTGGGTTGGCTTCTCTGGCTGCCAGCACTCTCCAGTGCTGGCTTGGCACGGCTCTGACTTCCCATCCTTGCAGGGTGACCGGGGCATGAAAGGTGCCTGTGGCCTCAATGGGGACAAGGGTGACAAGGTGAGTGGGTGCTGCAGGAGCCTGGATGTTGCCTGGGGGCTGTGGCCCTTTGGATCCCCTCCCTCAGCCAGCAGGAGTGGGGAGATGGCTGAGGCCAGACCTTGACCCTGTGACAGGCTCAAGGGGTCCCCTCCTCTGCCTGTGGCTCTGGGCTGAGCATTGAGGGGTGAAGGACTGACTGCCCTGCCTCTCTCCTGCCTGCTGTAGGGAGAGCCAGGGATCCCAGGGCGCTCGGGACTGCCAGGGAGGAAAGGAGAGCCGGTAAGCACCTCACTGACAGCAGGGTGGGACAGGAAAGCATGGCTGGTGGCTGATGGACATCTGCTTTGTCCTCCAGGGAGAACTGGGTCTGTCAGGACCACCAGGCATTCCTGGAAAGGAAGGGCTCATGGGACCCAAGGTAGGTGAGAGCAGTGCTGGGAAAAGCTGTGCTGGCACTTCATCCCCTGGCTGCCTGCCCCCCGCTGTGTGTCCCCTGCTGCCTGTCTCTTCCTCTTTGCAGGGTGACCGGGGATTTGATGGGCAGCAGGGAGCCAAAGGAGACCAGGGGGAGAAAGGAGACCGGGTGAGCAGGCTGGAAAGGGATGGGATGCATTGCCCCACATTGCTTGTACCAGGATACAGCCTTGGTTGGAAGCACATCAGAGCCTGATGCTCCCAGAAGAGTCATTCAGTTCTGCTCTAAATTATGTCTGACAAGGACTGACAGCAATTCCCTGCTCTTTATAAGGAGGCACCAGTGCTGGTTTTTTGGGGATGCCCAGCTGTGGGGTCAGAGGATGTCCATGGCATCTGCTCTGAAATCGGGGGCTCTGATACCCCTGGCCTCACCCTCTGCTCTCCTCCAGGGTGCCCCAGGTGTTATGGGTGGCCCTGGTCCCCGGGGCAGTGATGGTGCTCCTGGCCCCCCTGGGCCCTCAGGGAGCGTTGGCCCACGAGGTCCTGAGGGCATGCAGGGCCAGAAGGTAAGTCCTCACCACAGGTGACTGCTCCCCTCTGGGGCTGTGATGATGGGAGGGCCCAGTCCCCCTCATGGGTGAGGGGTGGGTGGCATCTGGAGTCGTGTCCCAGCTCTGTCCTGCCCTGCCAGCTCGCTGGCTTTGGGTTCCTCCCTTGTGTCCCCCTGCCCAGGGGATGGAGTCTGGAACCCTGCTTGTCCCTGAGTTGGGCTGGACCCATCCCCATCCCCATCCCCATCCCCACCTGCACTGGCATCCCTGGGGTGCAGGCATGGGGAAAGCAGCACATCCATGGTGCAGGGGAGAGCAGAGAGACTCCAGCACCCAGCAGCCAGATCCTGAGCACGTGTCCTTTGCAGGGGGAGAGAGGCCCCCCTGGACAGTCAGTGCCCGGTGCACGTGGCATGCCTGGCATCCCTGGTGAGAGAGGAGAGCAGGTAAGTGTCTGGGTGCCTGGCCCTGCCTGGATGGGCTCCAGCCAGGACCAGCTTCCCACGTCCTTTCTGCTGTCCCCAGGGCAGTCCTGGCACCCACGGGCTCCGTGGGGAGAAGGGGGAGCCGGGCATGACGGTAAGGAGCCAGAAGGGAGCCAGCACAGGCTTGTGGCACTCGGGTCACTGGGGTGGGAAGGGGTGCTGGATCCATCCCACTGCCACTGAGGTAGGGGCTGTCCTCACCTCTGGGCTCTGCTAGACCCTGGGGAAAGGGTTTTTCCTCCTCTTGAATTGCACCATCCCCCATTACTACCCTTGCCCTTCGTGTGCCTGGCAGGAGGAGGAGATCCGTGCCTTCGTCAGGCAGGAGATGAGCCAGCACTGTGGTGAGCATCCCCACTGCTGCCCTGGGGCTGGGGGTCTGGACCCACTGCCCCTGACCCCACCCTGTCTCTCCCACAGCCTGTGGTGGCCACTTCCCACGGCACCAGGACTCGCGTGAGCACTCAGGTTGCAGCTCTTCCTTCCTATCCCCCTGCCCCACACATGTGGCACAAAAGGAGCCCTGGCACCCAGGTGTGCCACTGGTTTTGGGGAGCTGGAGGTGGCTGGCACCCTCCATGACCCTTCAGTCAGGGTCAGCATCGGTGCAGGACCCTGCACAGGGAGAAGGGATGGTGTGTGGCAGAAGTGATGGCACAGGGATCCCAGGGACAGCTGGCTCAGGATGGTGCCAGTGGGGTCTGGGTGCTGCCAGGGTCTGCCCAACTGAGGGGATCACAGGAACTGTATCCCATCTATTCTTGGGTGTCAGAACTGGGGCAGGGGTCTTGCAGGGGTCAGCAGTGCTGGAGGAAAGGGTAGGCTGGAGGAGTGGGATTGGAGGGATGGAGGCAAGAGGTGGGCTGGGATGAGGTGGGTGCTTTCTCTCCAAGGAGGCTGGGGGGCTCAGGCCAGGAGCAGCTTCCACTCTGCCCAGGGAGCAGGAAGAATCGTCCGCCAGGAGAACGAACATGACCAAACAGGTGATGGGGAGTCTGGAGGATCTGTGAGATCTGGTGACATGGGCTTGTGTGCCCCCCGTGCCCTCCCCTGTCCCTGTCCTGCTGGGCTCTGAGTGGGTGCTGTCTCTGGGCCTCCCCTGGCTGTGCCTCCTCCAGAAGCCCCCATGGCAGCCCTGGTCTGTGGTGCAGACAGGGGAGGGGGTATCTCCGGGTCCACCATCCCTGTCCATGTACCCTGTCAGGCTGCAACAGGGTTGGGCAGTGCTGCACTGCTCCACACCTGAAAGGGGTGGTTTTCCCTTGGGAAATAAGGGGAAAGCAGCCCAGACTCCTTTGCCTCCTCCCTGATGCCTGTGTCCCCTTGACAGGGTCCTTCTCCACTCAGCCGTTCCTTGCTGGCAGCACTCACGTAGTCCCTGTGCTCAAGTTGTCACACACTGAGGAGGATAATGGTGTGTCATCCCTGTGCTTTTCGTCCTTGTCCCCCCTTTTCTGCACTCCATGTGTGTGGTGAGGACTGCTCATGTGTGGTTCTGTCTCCCAGGGCAGGACAGGCAGATCACGCTCGACGACGATGACCTCGCGTATGACATGGATGGAGAGGAGGATGACTACGAGGAGGTCCCAGAGATGGACAGCGTGGAGCAGCCCACAGTGGATGGTGAGCTTCCCTGCACCCATCTGGCAGTGAGAGCTAAGCTGCTGGGGGAAACCATGGAGCTGCCCCAGGTTTTGCTGGGGTGGTGTCTTTGCATCCAGCTGGGCAGTGGGTCCCTGTGCCATCTGTCTGGGGGATTTGGGGTTTCCTGCCTTCTTGCTGGTACTTGGGAGGGTTGCACCTTCTCTATCACTGTGCTGCCCACACCATGCAGAGCTTGTGCTCTATGCCCCTCACCGAAGCCATCACCAGCAGTGATGGGTGGTGTGCTGGGCTGGTGGGACCTGCTGCCCTGGCAGGTTTCCTGTGCTCTGGTCATGAGCCACAGGACAGATCCCAAAGGCCCCAGGAGATCAGGGAAGCCCCAGTGGCAGCAGCCTTTGGAGAGTCCCTCTATAATCCTTTCAAGGGGTGCTGTGGCCATCATGTCCTCACGCCACCTACCTCCCTACTCTTTGCTGGGAGTTGTCCCAGGAAACAGAGTGGCATCTCCTTCCCTCAATTCCAGCATTTGGGCAGAGCACAGAGACATCTGCTCCAGCCAAACCCTTCCCATGCTCAGGCTTTCCCTTCTGGGGTTTTTCCCTCCTCTGCCTCGTGGGTCTGGCAGCCCCTGCCTGCCCTCACAGCAGCGTTTGCCCACAGCCGAGCCCTGCAGGCTGCCGCTGGACGAGGGGCGCTGCCAGCGCTACACCCTGCGCTGGTACTACAACCAAAGAGCCAGCGAGTGCCGGCCCTTCGTCTACAGCGGCTGCCAGGGCAACCCCAACCGCTTCCACAGCAAGGAGGAGTGTGAGCTGCACTGCGGGCAGCACCCCGGGGCAGGTGGGCAGGGCTGGGCACAGCAGCACCCTGTGCCCTGGGCTCAGCGATGCACAGCTGGGGGACAGTGCTGGTCCCCCGCTCAGCTCTGACAGCGCCTCGCTTCTCTCCACAGATTCCCGCGGCAGTGCTGGCAGCACGGAGGGAGGGCAGCCAAAGGTGTAGGTGCAGGCAGTGTCTGGGCAGGCAGGGCTGCCTGGAGCTGGGGCCCAGCTGCTGCCCTGGCCGGGGCTGGGCTGCCCGTGGGGGCAGCAGCCATGGACCCACCAGCCCCAGCAGGAACCTGGTGCTATTTTAACCTGTCTTTATGCTGCTCATGGGTTTTTCATTTCATATCAGTTTATTGTCATTAAGGTGAAATTTATGTCAAATGGGAAACTGCCTCCCACCAAGGCTCTGAACCCCTTTTCCCACTGGGCTGTTCTCAGATTGATTTTTAAATTATTTTTTTTGCCAACAGAAGGGTTCTTAGCTCTGTTCCCTCTCTCTGGAAGCAGAGGTAGGACTTGGCACAGTTGGGCTCCCTCCCCTCCCCTAATACCCTTGTGCCCTTCCTTTCCTGCCCCCCACAGACCCCCAAACTCCCTCTCTGCTCCCCGCTCTATGCTGGGAGAGCTGCCCACATCCTTGTGCCAGGCAGTGCCTCCCTGCTCAACATCCCTCACCCCCACCCTGCAATGAGCTCCATCTGAATAAATTTCACCTTAACCTCAACTAGGGCCCAGTTCCCCTTTTGTGGCTGCAATGGTTTGGCAATGACCTGTGGGGAGAATGGAGGCTCTTGCCATGTGCTACCCTCCAGCTCACACATCTGCCAGCAGCACATCTGGCTTTAATCTGGGGGATCTCACCTGCACCCCCGGGCCTGTCAGGGAAACCCTGAGGATGGTGCTATGTTAGAAGCAGCTCCTGCTCGCCCACACTTACTCTCAAAGGCTTTGTGAAAGTGATGTTGCAGCCCCTGCTTCCCCCCATCCCCAGGGCTAAGTAGGGACGTGCCCTTCTCTGCCCCAGAGCCCCAGGGCCCCAGGTGGGCTTTGTGGCCCCCACACGTCCTGCTGCTCTCTGTGTATATTATATACAGCAAATGTCTATGTGTACTAATGCAGGGGGATGTGCATTAAAGCTGTGCTCACAGGGAGATGTCACACTTCTTGGCACGTTGCTGGAGATGCCTGTGGACAGCTCTTGACTCAGGCATGCCCCCTGCCCCTGCCAGCTGGGCTGCCCTTTCCAGCTGCCCACTGCTGGCAGTGCTGGCTGGGGTTCCTCACCCCTTCCAGGGAGCCCTGTGCCCCATCCCTGTGCCCAGCACATGCCCAGCTGATGCAAGCCAGGCCATGACCCCCTGTGCAGGCCCTGACGTGTCAGCACGTGGGTCTGTGGTGCTGCATGATGTACTGTGTGAATCAGTGCTGCCAGCTAATTTTGGCTTCTGGGTGTGAGTTCCTGGCTGTCCCTGGAAGGAGGAACAAAACTGGCATTATTTCTGTTCCCTCCTCTCCTGGGGAGGGTGGCATAGGCTGGGTCACCCAGCAGTTCAGACCATGGGGGTGGGCAAAGCCCCAGTGGTCTGAACCCTGGGCACCCTGACTCCTGGCCCTGGCTGTGGGGCTGAGCACCAACAACTCAGCTCATGTGGTGCCCACCCAGCCTAAGAGCCTTGGGATGCTCCCACACTCCCTAAGGGGGCAACTTTGGAGCAAAATTCTTGTGTATGGGGCTCTCCCCACAGCAATGCCTACAGGCTGCCACCCACCTTGGGCAGCTGGGCCAGGCTGGACTGGTGCAGGTGCCTGCAAGCCAGTGGTGTCCCAGCTGGAATGCATTAAGGGGAGCTGCAAGCCACTGGTGTCCTGCAAACCAGTGGCCAAAGCAGGGCTTGGGTTTGGCACAGCAGGGAGGTGACATGTCTCTGGATATGTCCTCTATGTGGCCAGGGAGTCTGTCAGGACACAGTGCCAAACTGGTACCAGGTGCTGTCCTTGTGAGGGGGCCTTGTGAGGCACAATGCCCATGATCCCAGCAATATGCCTGTTCTCTCCTTCCCTTAAGAGATCACCAAGCCTGACAGGAGGAGGGAGGCCTAATTAGATGGAGAAAAAAAACATCTTGTAAGTCAAACATGAAACAATTACAACTGAGCTGTCCCAGGTTCCCAGAATCCCCTCCAAATGCAGCTGGTGGAGCTGCAAGGGGGCACACACCCACCCACATCCTGGGATGATTTCATCTGCCATTAGGCAAAATGTATTAAAAACATTTCCACACACTGCCCCCCCCACCTTCCCCCTGTCACCATCACCCCCTCTGCGGGTCAGAGGTGGAGCTGGGACAGGATAAGAGCCAGGGCTTGGCAGGGAGCAGAGCAAATCCCCAGCTTGTGGTCCCTGCAGCCTGGGAGCACTGCTGAACATCGAGGAGACGAGGACCTGCTGGAAATGGTGAGGCTGTGCCCTCAGTGGTGCTTTTTCAGGGGCTTTTAGCTGGGAAATAGGTTGCAGGGGGTTAGATGCTTTTCATTCCTCTCTTTGCAGAGAGTTAACCACCTCTGGCTTCCTACTCTAGTACTTTCCAAAGGGTTTCATCCCAGAGATACTCTGCTGGGTGACTGCTTTGGGGGAGAGGCAGCTATATAGCAGGATTTGTGCAGCAGTGTCCCTGCACCTGCTCTGACCCCCACCCCACATCCCAACACCCTGACCCCCACCCTGTAGCACAGCATCCTGTAATCCCTGGGGCCCTCCCTGTGACCAGGGCGAGGGATAGGCTGGAGAAAGTTGCTGAGGCTTGACACAACTCAGGACCTGTGGCCAGTCTCCTGCCCCAGTATTCTGTGTATGCCGGTCCAAGTGGCTCGTGTCCCTCCTTGGTGGGTGGCTTTTGCCCCAAAGAGCCCAGCAACACAGTGGGGAATGGCATCTGCCAGGGAAGGCGTGGGAAGAAGAAAGCTCCACTGCCTGCCCAGCCCTGAAACCCCAGGCATTTCCCTGGCCAAAGGGCAGGAATGGGCTGGGGAGCAGCCAGAGTACCCTGGCAGGCATCCTCCTGAGTGGGATTGTCTCCTTCCCTGGGTGACAAAGGGCTGAAGGGTATGAAATTGGGGGCACAGCATCTGCCAGGGTCTGTGTGAAAGGACAAGGACACCCAGGTGATTTGCTTCCCACGTCCCCTTCACCCTCCCCAAAACTCCCCACCCTGTTCAAGAGGGTTAAAATCAGGGTGGAATCATTAAGGGCTCCTGAAAGGAGGGTGAAGCCTCACCAGCTGCAGGTGCAGGGAGTGGAGGGGTTCTGTGGGTGACACCCTAGTGGGGACGTGTCCTGCCTGGGGGCTGTGGGCAGTGACAGAGTGATGGGGGTGATGTTCATTGCCAAGCCACATGCTCCCTGCAGGCACCCCCGGCCACGCTGCGAGGCACGATGCTGCTCTCCTGCCTGCTGCTCCTTGGGCCACCAACAGGAGCCTGGGAGGGACCGAGAAGTGAGTGGCTCTCACCAGCCCCCCCGGCTGTGGATGGAGGCAAGCTGCTGAGACAGGAAAGCACCAGCCACAACAAGATGCTGCCAGGTCTCTCCAAAATGAGGAGGGGTGACGATGGCTCTGGGGCAGGGTCTCATCTGGATGAAGCCAGCCTGCCACTGCTGGAGGGAGCAGAAAGACAAGCCCTGCCCTGGCTGATGAGCTCAGCCACAGAGAGAGCGGCTCCCAGGAAAAAGGGGAGGAAGGTGTCCCTGTCACTCGATGTCCACACTCACTTACTGAAAATCCTGCTTGACTTGGCCCGAGAGAAGGAACTACAGGCCAAAGCAGCTGCCAATGCTGAGCTGATGGCCCGGCTGGGGCGCAGGAGATGAACTGTCCTGGGATCCCTGGCTGGGATCCAGCAGGGCTGGAGAGGGCAGTGGGGCTGGCACAGGGAGGTGTGGAGCAGCATTGGTGTGTCTGCAGGGGACTGGACATGGCACCTCATCCCCCTGGTCCCAGTGCTCATGGCACAGGCAGCAGCCATGGGAGGATTTGGTTTAATAACTCTCATCTCAGCACCACTGGAGAAGACACAGCTGGGTTTATCTTGGCCAGTGCTTGAGCACAGCTGGTCCCAGCCTCAGGCACTACAGGGATTTCTATGCTTGGCTTTGCTCCCTGCTCATCCACTACCTAGATGTCTCCAAAGGGGCTGCATCCAGCCAGGCAGCTTTTCCCGGGTGCATCTTCTCTCGGGGTGACTGAAGAACACAAAATCCTCCACAAAGCTTGGCCAAGCCTCAAAGCCGGAGTTAGTGTGCACAATAAAATGTGGTATCAAATACAGCTTGTGCTTTATAACTGTTCTGCACCCCTTTACACTTACATTTTGTGTTCCTTTTCCCAGAGATGCTGTGAGGGCATGTGCTGGGCCAAGGCCAGCACAGGAGGTCATTAAATTCCACATGAGGGGTGTCAGACCTTGCACCTACAGCAGAGCCAGACCGTGGCCCAGGGCGCCCATAGCAGCTCTGGGCCAACAGGGAAATCATGTGGTGCCACTGGAGCTGCTGCTTTCAGCCCAGCTGGGAGATAAGAGCAGTGCAGAGCAGAGTGCGGCCGCCCCGTGCAAAGTACAGGGTGGTGCAAGCTAGGCTGAGGCCGGGAGACACCTGCAGGGGGGCCACTGGAGCTGCTGGGGGACACGGCCATGCTCTTCGATGACTACCTGCTGCAGGGTGAGTGAGCCCTCACACTGTGGGGTGGGCACTGGCTCTGGGAAAGGGGCAGAAGTGACTGGGGTGACCCCACATTCCATGGAAGGGACAGATTTCAGGAAGGGATGTGCCAGCAGATGGTGGCTTGGGATGAAGTGGCAAGGTGGGTAAAAGGTTTTTTGCCATCTCTGCCTGACCTGAGGCTCAGGTGGTGCCTGGGCAGTGCCTGGGCCCTTGAGATACCCCCTTGCACCCACTGGGTGTGTGCTGTGGGGCTGAGCCTAGAGTGTGGGGTCCAGGGTAGAGACAGGGTACCAGTAGCAGTGGGGGACAGAGGTCCTAGGAAGACCTTCCAGAGCTGGTGCATCCAAGTGGGACACTCCAGGGTAGGCAGCCTGAGTGACAAGTGTCCAACTCCCAGAAGGGGGTTTTCCCCTGCCACTCCCAATTGTTCCTGGGACGCTGAGCCTGCGAGGATCTCCTCATTTCCATGTTCTGCCCCTGTGTCTCATCTGTCCTCCCCGAGACTCAGCGTGCCCCCATGCTTCAGCCCCCTCTGCCGCTAGTGCCCCCTCATCTCCCCAGTGCCCTTCCCTTGCCCAGCTCGGGGATCCCAGTGCCAGGCCCCATCACCAGTGTTTCCCCTGGTTCCAGTGCCTCCTGCCCTGTGCTCTCCCAGCCCCAGTGTACCGAGCAGTGTCCCAGTGTCCCCTGCAGCCCCAGTGTCCAAGCGTCCCCTGCAGTGCCAGCGCCCCTCCAGCGCTGACCCCGACCCGGACCCCCGTCAGCCCCGCCCCGTCAGCCCCGCCCCCGTCCTCCGCCAATCAGACCGCGCCGCTGTCGATTGCCCCCGCCCCTTTCCTGTCAGTCACGACTCCGCGCCACGCCCTGTATACGTCGAGGGGGCGGCTCCGCGCCTGCGCAGTGCGGCGGCCGCCGTGACAGTGACAGGCTGGCAGGAAAGGGCGGGGGCAGGAAGGGGCGGGGGCCGTGCCGAGACCAGGTCTAGGATCAGGATCAGGATCGAAATCGGGACCTAGGCTGGGACTGCCACTGCCACGGGACGGGAGGGCTGCAGCGACAGGCCGCTCCGTAGCACCATGCTGAAGAAGTTCGACAAGAAGGACGAGGAGTCGGGTGAGGGGAGGCCGAGGGCGTTGTGAGGGGAGAGACCCCGCTGTGGGTACGGAGGGCATCGGTGATGGGGGACCCCTTCGTGGCTGCGGGGAGAGCTGTGAGGGAAGAGACCCCTCCAGTGGAAATGGGGATCTGTGAGGGACAGAGGGAGCTGGGAGGGGAGGCTCGGTGCCAGCTTGGCGGCGGGGGCTTGCTGGTGTGCATAGAACCAGTGGGGAGCACTGTGGGAGCGTTATGGGGTCACTGTGGGAGCACTATGGGAGCACTAGAGCAGTCTGCTGCCTCCTTCTCGCAGCTGCAGCCGGAGGATAAACGGGTTGCATCGGCACAGCACACCGAGGTTACTGCCACATCACCAGATGCAGAGCCTGAGACTAAATGTTGAGCACTTTAGCCCTGTTCACAGTTGCCCAGCTCTGGAACCAGGTGCTATAGCCAGGTAGAATCCAGTTCATCGTTTCTGGCTCCACAATCACTGCTACTTTCGATGGATCAGAAAATCTGAGAGCACCAAGGAAACATGAAGTGATTGCCTGAGTTTTCAAAACTTTAGGCCGATTAGTAAGGAAGAGGTTGATATTTTATGTGATGTGTAATTCAGGTGGAAGCAGTGCATCATAAGACAGTGTTTCCTTTCTTGGTTTAGCTTTGTGGTATCTTTTTCATCTTCCTATGAAGCTTTTTACACATCTTGCTCTGCATAACAAATCAGTGTGTCCTGAAGCAAATTGATTCAGCTTACATTTTGGTGATTATTCTATGTGACTGTGCTTTCTTTTCATCTTAATGGGCATTCAATGCTTTGCCCTTGTTTCCCTTTTCCAAGGCCTCTAGTGACATCTTGATAAGCAGAGAATTTAGTGAGGCAGCTGTTGGAGGGGAATTGCTCTTGGCTTTAATTTTGGGGGCTGTTCTTCATTTGTACCTTGCCACACCCATCAAGGTATTGACATCACCAATGGCTAGGGCTGGCAGGAGATGCACGGATCCAGTTAATTGGCTTCTGTTTCTTTGCTTTCCATCTGTGGTTTTGCTCGCCTTGGATGACCTGCTCCCACTCCCTTTGACATGTCATTTTGGCCACAAAATTATGTTTCTCTACAAATCAGAATAAATTGTTGATAGTTTTCCAATATTAGGAATTTTATGAACACACAACCTCTGCCCTCCCTGCAACTTTCTCCCTCTCCATGGAAGAAAACTGATGCAGGGTGCTGTGAGGACTGAGACCCCATGTACATTGGATTTCAGGATCCTTAGCACTATGAAGGATAAAGAGGTGATGCGGTGTTGTTCATGGCTGATTTAAGGATTGTAGACATGCTGGACCATGGAAATACTGGGCTGCTGGGCAGGTTTTTTGGAACACATTCACGTACTAATTCTAGAACTTGGTTCATACTCATACTAGAGACATTTTTGCTTTTTCCCCTTGCTTTCTTCTACCTCTTCTACCTCACATAAGTGTCTGTGTTTTGTTCAGCCACCTGCTGCCTTTGCAAACTTCTCCTGAGCCAGAGGAGGGCATTTTATGAACCCGGAAGGAGCCAGAGTGCAGATGTGTTTGCTTTTGTATGTAAGGCTTACTCTAGAAAGGGCTCCTGGCACCTGCCTAGCATGCTTCAAGCTTGGATCAGGTCAGATTTTGGCCCAGGAGATGTTCTCTCTAGTAGACCAGGCTTTGGAACAAACACTAGAACAACCCTGAAAAAGGCTGCATTCTGTCCCAGGGCTAGGCTGACCACAGGTTCTAATTAAAACCTGCTTATCAATAACTAGCAGCTTTTGAAAAGCTGCAGCTCACAAATGCTTGGGAGGCAATCTAATAGAGAGCATGCAGAATGCTAGTGCTTTTCCCTCTGATTATTTCATCCTTAATTGCTGGGGGATTCTAATTATTTAGTATAATTTACTTTGTTAAGTGGAACAATGGCAGTTACTTTGTGTCCAGCCTATCTAGTCTGCTGTCTTGTTCTCTTAATTAGTGACAGAGCCAAAAATACTTTACTGGTGGATTTTTGTTTGGTTTATATGGGAGGGATAAAACACTCCTGACTCACCAGTCTGGCAAGCGGTACCTCTTTCTGTCTAAGCTAGGCCTGTCCTATTGATGCTCTAACTGCCAGGAAGCTCCCAGCCCAGGCTGGAAATAGTCTTTGGGGATATAGTGGGGCACAGTTGTTTTACAGGTAATCAGTCTACCTCAGCTCACAGTCAGTTATTCTGGAGGGGATGGCAAATTGAAGAATATCCTGTCTGCTCTGCCTTCCCTGCCTGCCATGAAGACATCCAGTTAATATTACTTCAAAGAGGATGCTCTCATTGCTTGGTGTTATGAAGAAAATCATCCCAAAATGCTCAGACTGCTTTTAAAGTATGGGCATGGTTAAAAAGTTGCTTTCCCGTGGCCCTAGTCTTGGAGAGACTTTTATTCTTTTTGTTTTGCAGGTGGGAATTCCAACCCATTCCAGCACCTGGAGAAGAGTGCAGTCTTGCAAGAGGTAAATCTTAAGACCATCTCCTCTGTGTACCCCACTGGATAGAGTCTCTCCCTCTCTTGAGTAGGTCACTGGAGAACTTCAGCAAGAAAATGAGGGTTTGTTACAGTCCTGCTTGCTCTGAAAGAAATGGGCAACAGTTCTTATTTTATTACTGGACAGATGAAGGGAGACGGTTGAAATGGTCTCTGTAACAAATTAAAGACTGTGAACTATAAATAGTAATAAAAGGAATAAAATTATCTGGGAAAGCTTACCCCAGACCAGGAAGATTGGGAAAGTGGCCTTGGACACTCCAAATGTCTTGTGGATGACAATATTAGTGAGAGGGATGTGAGTGGTTATTAAACAGTTTTATGAATTTTCTCTGAAGAAATGCCATTCTTTTCAAGAGCAGGTGAACATCTCAATCCCCAGCCCCTGTTGGTTCAGCATTCTCTGTTTGCTTGTGAGGTTGGGAATGGTGTTGGCTCCTGTAGTCTCAGCAAGCTCAAGCTTGTCTGTCAGAAGAGTGGTGTTTTAACTAGCACACAGTGCAGACCAGTGTGGGTGAAAATGTGATGAGAATTTAGCCTTTAAACATCTATTGCTCTTGGATTTGTATTCCCAGACTGCAAAACCAGCTGTTTAAAGGGGTTCATGTTTAACAGTAATTAAAAGGAAATCTGAGACAAAGTCATTAAGTATCTTGCCATACCTCACTCACAATGTGTAGTTGGGATAGGCAGGACAATGTTTACAAGGGGGGTCAGTGTCAGTCCTTGTCTGTGCTTTGTTTCCAGGCTCGAGTGTTTAATGAGACTCCCATAAACCCACGAAAATGTGCTCATATCCTCACCAAGATCTTGTATCTCATAAACCAGGTAAGAGAGAAAAAATACACATCTATACAGACGTGTATCAGGCCCAAAGCTGGTTGTGATAATTGGGATTTCCTTTCTTCTTTCCACACAACTAGGGGGAGCACCTTGGTGTCATGGAAGCCACCGAATCCTTCTTTGCTATGACCAAGCTGTTTCAGTCCAATGATGTAAGTCTGCCTTTAGTTTTCTGTATTTACTTGGTGGGACAATTTGTCCCTTGAGATACACATTTTTATACAATCAGCTTTTCTGTCCTGTCTGAAGCTACCTGATCTGAGTGGGAAGAGTAGGGTGAAAGTTTAGAAATGGTGATCAGCTTTCTAGCCCTTCCCAGATCTTGTAGCAGCTTAACTGAAGTATGCACTGCTCTTGAGGCAGAGATTCCTCTCTTTAAATTGCCATTTAACTCTGAGATTGTGGTAGGCAGGTGGATTTTACTGTGTTTTGTGCCTAGCATTAAAATATCCTGCTGAGAGTCAACAATTGTGTGTTTGGAGGAGGCTGAGAGTTAGTGCCTACTCAAAGCAGTAGCACTGTCATTACTTGTCCCCCAAACTGCAAGGCTTTAAATCATGAGATCAGTGCAGAAATCCCCAGACTCAGGAATATAAATTGTTTGCTTTCTTGCTTTTGGAGCAACACAAGGCTTTCAAACCACCAAACCAGCAAATAGTTTCAAGGCTTTCTCCTTGTTCATATGAATGACAAGTGGAAGATGAAACTGTAGATCCAGCTAAATCTGGTATCTCTGTGGCCTCACCCTAAGATTGAGGGATTTAGAAGAGGAAGAGGTGTTTTGTTAATCAGTCTGGATTATGTACATCTTTCACACTCAGGGAGTGACGCACTCTGAAGGTATCAAGTTCTTGTGATCTTCATGATAAAATTATGTAAGCAGGGAAAACTGAGATCCCTTCCTATCTGGGATCACCTCAGCTGATGATGTTCTTGCTTATTTCCTTGCCAGCCAACTCTTCGCAGGATGTGTTACCTCACTATCAAAGAGATGTCTTCTATTGCAGAAGATGTGATCATTGTTACTAGCAGGTCAGTCATGTCACTTTTCTTGCTGTAATATTGACATGCTCTTCAGTAATGTCTGTCCAGCTTCTTGAAGTGGTCCCTGAGCAGGGTGATGAGGGAATAACACAGGGAGTAATAACAATAGGGAATGCCCTTGGTGAGGAAAAAGTTTTCCTTTATAAAAGACCAATAAAATACAGACATTAAACTCATAGTGATGTATGCAGAATATGCTGTGTCCCCATAACCCATGCCCATGGATGTCTGGAGTGTCTCTTGGTTACATGACATGGTAGCACTGCTGGCTTTTCCCCTTTTGCAAAGGCTTTTTCATTAACTCCTGTCTGAATGCCTTGAAATGGTTTGACGAATTCTGGCATAAATCCCAAGGCTTTCAACAGGTAGACAAGGATTTACTTCTCCCGTAGCAGCACTGAATACGACTTCACCAGGCAACAAAATTCCCCTCTATGAGTTATTCCTGAATTGCTGATCATGTGTTCTGGTTTGAAAGCAAAACCAGTGAGAGACTCCAAGTCAGATATTTACATTTCTGTAATACATAAATACAATTTATTAGGAAAAGTGAAAAAAAATACATGCAATTATACAAAAGAAGAAAAGAAAACCACTGACAGAGTCAGAATACAACCTGACACTCTTCTAGTTAGGGTGGTGGTAGCAGTCCTCCTGCCTTCCCACCCCAGTGGGATTTGCCTGACACCTGCAGCTGCCTGCTTGGCATTCAGCCGAGATGCTGGCTGCCTGCTGCTCTGTGTGCACTGTGTGTGCACCTGAGAGCTGCTGGCTCAGGAGTGCCATATTGAGAGCTTCCTGTTTTCCCAGCTTAACCAAAGACATGACTGGGAAGGATGACAATTACCGAGGCCCTGCTGTGAGAGCACTCTGTCAGATCACTGATGTAAGTGCTGCTTTTCCCATGGGGCAGCTCTGTGCCCTTCACTTTTTCCTACTTTACCCCATCCCACTTTCCACTTTGCTTTTCATGCCTTTCACACTCAGAACTGCTTTCCCATATCGGTATTGTTTCCCTCTCCCTGCAGAGTACCATGTTGCAGGCCATTGAGCGCTACATGAAGCAGGCAATTGTTGACAAAGTGCCAAGTGTGTCCAGCTCTGCTCTCGTATCGTCTTTGGTATGTACTCCCTGCAGCACAGGCCTGAGGGACAATCAAACAGGGAAGCAGTCATCTATGGTGGGACTGGACATCTTGGGAGTTTCAGGATTTTATTGTTATTCCTGTCTTTGTGAACTGAGGGACTGGCGCTGACTTTGTTAGAGATCATCAACCTCCTGAGGCTGCAGCTGTCATGGCCAGATCTCTGCATGCTGATCCCTTGTTCTTCTATAAATTGCTGCTGTCAGCACACTCATGGGGAAGGCTCATTGCTTCTTAATAAAAGCTGAAATTCCCAAAGCTTCCTCCATTTTTATCTAACGGGTTGTTGTGGCTTCATCTCCTTCCAGCACTTGCTGAAGACCAGTTATGATGTGGTAAAGCGCTGGGTGAACGAGGCTCAGGAGGCAGCTTCCAGTGACAATATCATGGTGCAGGTAGGACACCCACCTCCACCAGGGGAATAGCCACCAGCAGCTGGGCATAGAGCAAATTGCTGGAGCTCAGCCAGGCACCTCTGGGCGACAGAGGGGACAAAGGGGGAAGGAACCCACCGTGGGTTTGTGACGTTCTCTTTCCCTGCACAGTACCATGCCCTGGGCCTGCTGTACCATGTGCGGAAGAACGACCGCCTGGCAGTCAACAAGATGCTCAGCAAGTTCACACGCCATGGCCTCAAGTCCCCGTTTGCCTACTGCTTGATGATCCGAATAGCCAGCAAGCTGCTGGAGGAGGAGGCTGGCAGGTGAGCAGGTTCCTTTGCCCTGCTGAAAGAACTTTTTGGTCCTGCTTTCGTCTCCTCTTGCAGGCTCACTTGCCATCTCATTATTTCTGTCTTTGAAGAGCAGCATGCTGCTTCTACCCTCTTATTGTTGGATAAAAGCAGAGAAAATATAGGATGTCTTTGTGGTTGTTTTGAGATGACTTCTATCAGTCTTGCTTGCACATCAAATACTTGTTTCTTTGGACTTCTTCATTTTCTCTGCCTTCTGTAATTGTTTATCTAGCATGTATGCAGTATGGCTTCCTGGTGGATAAGAATTGTGGTGTGTACAGTCATTTCCTATTGTGTGAGAGTTGAGGGGGATTCCCTTTAGGCTGTAAGGCAGAGGGTGTCTTCTCAGAAGACAGCCTGACTGTCAAGCATGCTGGAAGTACAGTATGATCACTGCAAAATCTGGGGACAGAGTGGGTTTATGGCTGCTTTTGCCTTTCCGTGGGCTGTGGGACCTGCCAGTTTCTGCTGCTGAATTCTTAATTTCTGTTAGTACCTTGCTCTAATTCAATCTTGTGGGTTTTTTGTCCCTTAGCCGCGATAGCCCTCTGTTTGATTTCATTGAGAGCTGCCTGAGAAACAAGCATGAGATGGTGGTGTATGAAGCTGCATCTGCCATTGTTAACCTGCCCAACTGCACTGCCAAGGAGTTGGCTCCAGCTGTCTCAGGTAAGTGTGGTGCTTATGGTCACTGTGAGGGAATTATGAGCCTCCAGTGTTGACCCTGCTGATTGCCCCAAGAAACAAGGGCCTTGTGTAGTTTCAGGCTTTTTATGCTGCTCTATCCTTTGTTGCTTTATGCTGCTGCTGAGAGCCTGTGGTGTGTGTGAATAGCTTTGTTCTTGTTAAGGATTTCCTGGTGTGTTCAAGTGTGGTTACTTCATGGGTCTGTTCTGGGAAAGGACCAGGGTTTGTGTGAAATGGAGAAAAGCAGTTCAAATTACTTAATAGGAAAGATAACAAGGTGATGAATTTGGCTTTCACAAGGAGCAGAGAATAGCAGCACTGTGGAAGAAGAGGGAGGTAGGTAACAGTTAGTCATCAGCAGGGATGTGACAAAGGCAAAGGGGACAAGAAGAAGGGAGGAATCTGTTAAAGGCACAATTGCTTCTTAAGCATTTTTCTAGTTACCTTATGCTTGCAACTGTCTCTTTGCTGAAGCTCTTGCTTTAGGTATGAAATACTTCTCAATAATAGAGTGCCTAAACATCTGCCTGTGTTGGTTTTCCCACCTTGCAGTTCTGCAGCTGTTCTGCAGCTCCCCGAAAGCAGCTCTGAGATACGCAGCTGTCCGTACCCTCAACAAGGTAGGAGCCAGTCTCTTGGGAGCTCCAGTAGTGTCTGATGTACAGGGAGGTGCAGACTGCAGAAGGCGGCAGTCAGATTACGTGATGATTTTGTGTGAATAGCCTCTGTCTTGTGCTACAGCCTTACATATCATTGCTTTCTGTCTGGAATAAAACCTCAAAGAACACTCTACAGAAGAAAAAAAAAAAACCCTGATAATTTTCACTGGTCTCTTAGAATGTCACTAGTCTTAGTATTATGGCTTTCCCTTCAGAGCTTCCCATGGTGAGGAAGCTCCTTGTAAAACAGGGATCAAATCTTGGTGATGCTTCTTGCCTGCTCTGTGGTAGTCTTTGCTCCAGCTTTTCCTTTCTCCTTATAAACACTATAAAAGAAAAAGAGAGAATGGCAGTGTCTGGTAACTGCTGTGCTTCTGCCTACAGAACTGTTTTGCACAGCTAGCCTGGCTAAATTTTTGTTGGGAATTCATAGCTTTCTTTTCTTACTATATAGAGCAAAATCAGAGAGTTAAAAATAATAAAAGACTGTTTATTGCTACTGCTTTTCTTCCAGCAAGGGGTGCAATTCTGCAGGAAAAAAGAGCTTGTTACCTTAACTCCAGATTAGTTTGTCTGAAATGTCTCTCATGTGCAGTCTATACCACTTATTTCTATAGGAAGGAGTGAGTTTTGCTGGGTTTTGCCAACTGGGCCTTTTGCGTCTCTTGAGGGATTTTCATTCTTCCTTGGCTGCTGTAGGTGGCCATGAAGCACCCATCTGCTGTGACTGCCTGTAACCTGGACCTGGAGAACCTTGTGACAGACTCCAACCGCAGCATCGCCACCCTGGCCATCACCACCCTGCTGAAAACTGGCAGTGAGAGCAGCATTGACCGGCTCATGAAGCAGATCTCCTCTTTCATGTCAGAAATCTCAGACGAGTTCAAAGTAAGGAAGTGGGAGGAGGAGGGACACCCAGATTCCTGAAGAAACTTCATGGTCTTTGTCCATGTTTGTGTGTATGCTCTAAACCTGGCTGGAGCTGCTTCCAGGAGCAGCAGAATGTTTGCAGGGAGGACAAAGTATTTGAGGCTGTCTGCCTAAGCCATGCCTCTGTTCTACATCTCCAAAGTCACAAACCCTCTTCTGGGGAGATGCCTTCTGAGAATCAAATCTCCTCCTTCTTTCCAGTGGGTGTGGGCTTTCTTTAGGGCTGGCCAGTGCATAAAGATCTATCTCCTCCAATTCTTAGGATTGTACCTCCTAGAACTGCATTTGTTGTCTAAATAAAGACAAAAACATGATTTCCAGCCTAGGGAGGCCAGCAGAAAATTGATACAATTCAGCTATTTTTTCCTGCAGAGTGAAACAGAATTGTTTTTTACTTGCCCCCTTTTCCTGCAGGTGGTAGTGGTGCAGGCCATCAATGCTCTGTGTCAGAAGTACCCTCGCAAGCACGCCGTCCTCATGAACTTCCTCTTCACTATGCTTCGGGAGGAGGTGAGTTGGCAGGACAGCTGTGTCTGCCTTGCTTGTGTGCATGAACAGTACTCCCTATGAGTGTCAAGCTTTACCGATAAGGCTGTGCAGTGAAAGCCTCTCTAAAAGGTTTGCAGAAACCCCCAGCTGTGCACAATAGTTATAAGCATACTGCCAGGCATATTTTTAGTGTGGTTTTCATTCTGTGATTTTTTTTTGGCGGGGTGGGGTTTATTAACTCTCAAAGCAAATGGAAGCAACAGCAGATCTGCTGGCAGTCCATGTGTGTTTAACATTTGAACCAGCTTTGTTTTATACTTTGACAGCAAATTCCAAGAAGTTTTGTCTTGTACACAAAGATTTGATAGCAACCTATTTATTGATGACACGGGACCACTTTTGTTCTGGTGTCTGTGCTCTGGCAGTGAAGGGATCACGAGTACCCATAACCATTCTCTGTATTCAGTCAGACAAAAATGACAAAAAGACAGCTTTACAGAGGTTTGCTGAGGCTGTTTCTAAATGATCCAACATGCCTGCAGCACAGCTGGCACCGCTGCTTGCTCTGACATCACTTCCTGCCAATTACAGCCTCTCAGTTTGGAACAAACTGGAGCATCTCATTTTGCTCCTGTGAGAAATGGACCATTCTCCTTTCCCATATTTTCTGTGGGTGGATGGTATCATTTTGAATGTGGTTTTGTACTTCAAACCATTCTGTTTTAAAGCTTTTTTAATCTGAAGTAGCTCCAGAAAGATCCAAATTCCCAGCACTGTGCATGTAATTGGCAGAGGGTAGTGTGCAGTTTAATCCCCTGGTGTGTATTGAGGACATCAGTAAATAATGTCTGAAGATTGCCAAGCATCACTGGCATGTCAGGTTGTGGCTGTACCTGGGGAGGTATTGATTGCCTATCATCCCACACTAATGGAGCTATTTGCTGTGTCCTGCTGTGGCAGATAGGATCCTTCATACATTTCTCTTGTGATTCATCCTCAGATGTCTAGTGCTAAAGGAGAGAGGGTTGGGTTTTTTCTGCTTCCATATGGCTGGTTTTAAGCACTAATTCTAGCAGCAGGGGATTTTGATGGAGATAAAAACCCTTCAGCCAGATGAATCCTTTTATTCTTGGGTTAGGACTCTGGGTTTTTTTTCTCCAGTACAGCCATTCGTAAGAGAGCTGGAATATTAGCTGGCCCTCTGGGTGTAAAGAGGGTCAAAAGTGAGGGCAAAATTACTGCCCTCCTCCTTTCAAGCACACATTAAAAAGCACTGAGTGTGAGTGACCTATCAAAGGAATGTTTCTCCTGTCTGGCTAGCTCAGTCTCTAAAGTACTGTGATATTTCCAGCTGAGCAGTTCCCTTTTGTTCCTCAGGGTGGCTTTGAATATAAGAGAGCCATTGTGGACTGCATCATCAGCATTATTGAGGAGAACTCAGAGAGCAAAGAGACAGGCCTGTCTCACCTCTGTGAATTCATTGAGGACTGCGAGTTCACTGTGCTGGCCACTCGTATCCTCCACCTCTTGGGGCAGGAAGGGCCCAAAACCAACAACCCCTCCAAATATATTCGCTTCATCTACAACAGGGTTGTTCTGGAGCACGAAGAAGTCCGGGCAGGTAAGTGACAGACCTGGAAAGTTCTCTGTCCTTGGACAGATCTTCAGGGAGCCATAGTGTATGAATGCCTCTGCTTTTGAGGGTTGTGATTTGCTCTAGGCCTGAGCAGATTCTTTTATACAGCAAAGATCCTGCAGTAGTATTGATGGAAGAGGCGGCCTGTGGCTGAGAAGTGGGAAGGAATATGCACTGGTTCTGAAACTAGACAAAGGTTTGCAGGCACTTTATTTCACCTCTGCTTCTTTCTAGTCACAGTTTTACTAATGTACCCAGTTTACTAGTGTGGTATTTCTGACATGATGTTTGATCAAGGCCAAGAAATGGAGGAAACTTCAGCTGATTCCTTTGCTTTCTAATTCAGTTTTCATGACTTTTGCTACAGGTGCTGTAAGTGCCCTTGCCAAGTTTGGGGCTCAGAATGAGGAGATGTTACCCAGTATCTTGGTGTTACTGAGAAGGTCAGTTGGGCCTCAGAGTTTTTCAACATCCTGGGTGAAATACCCTGTTTGCTTGAGAGCTTGTCTAGTCTCTTCTACTTGTGGGTCTGAGAAGGTGCAGGGGGTACCTGTGATCCTATGATAGGATCACCAGTGCATTCAGCACCACAAAGTGGACAGAAGCCATGTGTGGGAGATTACTGCTTTTCTAATATAATTACGAGGAGCTTGCTGGATCTCCCCTATGGCATATTTTTTCTGGCCCTGTGATGTTTCTTAGTCATGTGGATTCTGAAGAAAGTTTCCCACTTTCCCCTTAGGTGTGTGATGGATGATGACAATGAAGTGAGAGACAGAGCCACCTTCTACCTGAATGTTCTGGAGCAGAAGCAGAAGGCCCTCAATGCTGGCTACATCCTGAATGGTACTGCAGGAAGGCCTTAAAACAAGTCCGCACCTCTTTCTGGTCTAACAAGAGTTAAACTAAAGACCTGGCATTGTTGTGGTTTCAGTGACCTGTCCCTTCTGTCCCCAGGGTTGACGGTGTCCATCCCTGGCCTAGAGAGGGCTCTGCATCAGTACACCCTGGAGCCCTCTGAGAAACCCTTTGACTTAAAATCTGTTCCTTTGGCAACAGCTCCTATCATTGAGCAAAGAGCAGGTGAGGAATCGGTCCCCTGAATGCTAGTGATTCCCTGCTTTGGGCTTGCTGAGAATTGCTGGGCTCCATCCTATTTGAATTTTGTGGGATTGCATCTCCTGGAAAGACTAAGGCCTGCAAATCTGGTTGCTCTCACATTAATGTTTCAGTTTAGTCCAACTGCTAATAATAGTAGTAGCTGGCAATCCTCACTGGAGCTGCTGCAGTTCTAAAGCTGCTTAGGAAGCCAAGTACGAGTGTCTAGTCTATATGAAATGAGAAATGAGCTCCCTTGCTTTCCTTAGTCAAATTCCTTTCCAGACATTGATCTGTTTTCTTGTTTAGTCATTTCTTACTCTTCTCCTTCAACTCTTTTGGGTTTGTTTTTGTTTGAGTGATTTCTTTTTCATTTGCAGAAAATGCCCCTGTTGCTGTAGTGAAACAGCCAGAGAAAGTGGCAGCAACACGGCAAGAAATATTCCAAGGTAAATTGATGCAAGGCCTCTCCTCTGTCCATGTGTGAGAACTCTGTAGCCACCTCTTGCTGAGCCTGCCTTAGCCCCTCTGGCTTCTTCTTCCCTTCCTGCAGTGAGTGACATGAGCTCCCAACTTCACGTCAGCTGTTCACTCCTGGAGGGTTGGGGTGCCTGCAGTCCTCTTTTTTCTGTCTTGCAGTAGTCATGAGCAAAGGATGACTCTTTTTCATTTTAAAAGTCTCTAGGGAATGTTTATGAGTATTTGATGGATAGTTCCTTGCTGTAGCAGCTTCTGGCAGCTGAAACAAGGGGTTTGACACTGCTAACACCTCCTTGTGTCTTGAGGAAGGCAGTAATTTGTGTCCTCTATTTCAGAGCAACTGGGGGCCATCCCAGAGTTTCGGGGGCTGGGCCCACTCTTCAAGTCTTCCCCAGAGCCTGTGGCCCTGACAGAGCTGGAGACAGAGTATGTGGTTCGCTGCACGAAGCACACCTTTGTCAACCACATGGTGTTCCAGGTGGGTAGCTATGGGGTGTGCTGCTGAGGATTCTCAGAAGATAAGCTCCTGACTGGCTAAGAGCTTTGTTGTGAAGACAGCTCTCAGAGATATCATAGAATGGCCTGAGTTGGAAGTGACTTTAAAGGCAATCTAGTGTCAACCCCCCTGCCATGGACAGGGACACCTTTCACTGGACCAGGTTTCTCAGAACTCCATCCAACCTGGCCTTGAACACTTCCAGAGATGCAGCACCCACACTCTGTGTTCAAAGCACGACACTGCAATGAGTAGTCCTTAGTTTCTTATCCATGGTAGCAGAACCCCAAAGAAAATTAATAAGGGTGGGGGGTGTCTCTGAGCAATGCTTACAGGTACAGTCAAATCCAGCAAGCACTAGGTGGGACTGTTCTCACTCAGGAGTTGGCAGGGGGATCTGTGTTCTTTCTTCAGAGTACCCAAGCCTATGGTTTGGGCATGAAAGAGTGAAGCTTACTACATCTGAGAAGCTGAAAAGGGTACCCAAGAAAGGGATCCAGTGGGGGAGAGCTCTTCATCTGCTATGTTTTGTTTTAGCCTGTACACAGGTGCTTTCTTCTGCACATCCTGGCTTTGGCTGTACCACACTGCCGCTATATGTGGGATGTTAGGATTGATGTGCCAGTCCCCTTGCCTGGGCTTCAGGGAGTCTGAGGCACAGAGAGTCCTTTGCTAGCTTGTGAGCAGCAGTGTTTTGTCCTTGGCCAGCTCCTTCCTCAAAGCTCAGAACTGCTTACACTGCCCCCACAGGGGTTGACCTTTGTTTCTATTGTCCATCCACCAGATGCAATTGTGTGAGCTTAAGAGATTTGGCATTGCAGCTGGAACAAAATCTAATCAGCAAGTTTAGACTTGCTGAAAACTTCAAGCCTGCTGAAACTTGCTCAGGCTGTACCTTGTTCAAGCCATGCAAACAATCATCTTTCCATCTGCTGTGAAGGCACTGTGTCCCTGTAGCTTCAAGTGGGATGACATAGGCAACACAGTACTTGCATTTCTGTAGAGCAAAGAGTTAACCAGGAATGACTGGAAATTGGAGGAAAAAATTCCATACTAACTGGTGGAACTGAAACAGGCAAGATCTGACACATCCCTGCCCTCACTGAATTTGTGATCCTGCCTGAGTTGCAGAGGGCAGACCTTGGATTGGTGTGTGCTGGTTCATTTTAAGTCTTGTTTCCTTAAAAAAAAAGCTTGCTGGAGCACTGGACTCCCCAGCAGGGTTTTAGTTTCTCCCCTAAAGCATTTAAATGAGCACTCTTTAGTCAAGATGCTCTGTCATGAACCAGCTGATAGCAAGGTGCACCATGGAAGCACAGAGAGCTGGGGGTTCACGGGCTGACACCCCGCTCCCACTGTGCCTCAGCTAAGGCTGCTCTGCAAGGAGTAGTGAGCAGCTTCAAGCTGTTGCTGCTTTCCCCTTTCCTGTTTAGTTTGACTGCACAAACACCCTGAATGATCAGATCCTGGAGAATGTCACAGTGCAGATGGAGCCAACAGAGGGGTATGAGGTCATTGGCTATGTACCTGCCAAAACCCTGGTGTACAACCAGCCAGGTACCTGCTACACGCTGGTGGCACTGTCTGAAGAGGATCCAACAGCAGGTAAACAGTCTGCACTCTTTTTTCCTGTATTGCTTATCCTCACACATTCTACCTTACATCCCAGCTAGATATTTATAGCCTGTGTATGGGTGCAGCCCTGAGTGATGCTGAGTGTGATTTGTCTTTGCTGTTTTGGGGGGTGTCAAGCCTTTATTCTCCTCTGCTGGTTCCCTTGTGCTGTAGTACTGCCAAGTTGGGCTGTGAGAGCTGGCTGATGAGTTGTCTTTTGTGCACCCTGGCATGTCCTTCAGCCTTTCTTTGTGTTAGACATGGGGAGGCTGATGCTTGTAAAATGCTGAGAGTGCCCAGATGCTCTGAGTAGCAAAGGGGTATTTCAGACAAACTGCTAGAATTTATGGGATATCTGTTTGAATTGAACATCCCCCTCCCTGTTTGCCACTGTCCAGAACGTGAATCAGGCTTTACCTATGCTTTGGTCTCCCTGGTTTGTGCTCTGGAACTGCTCTGCTGTCTTGTTGCTGCTGTTCACTCAGCAGTACCCATCTTCTAGGGATGAGTCATCACTTCCTCTCCCAGCTGAGTGGTATTAATGAGCTGCAGCATTGCAGTGCAAGGGACTTTGATTTCAGAGGCGCAGGAACTGATCCCTCTATGTGGATCTTGCCTCTTCACAAGGTGCTTATGGGACATGTTTAGTTAGTATTCCCAACACAATGTGAGGTTCATTAGTAATAGCACTTTATCTGAGGATTATGGTCTTGTACAACCATCATGAGCCTGTCTTTATCACTGTTTGCTTAATTTTATAAATAAATAGCTTGTCCTTGAGAGACAGAAACTGTTGGAGAGCTCTCTCTAGGTCAGTGGCTAAGCCTGTGCAGCTGACAGTGACGGGGAGAGCCTGGCTGCCCCAAACCTTCCCACCCCATTCTAGCTCAGGGGAGTGTGGATGTGGTGGTAATGTGAGCTTTGCCTGCATTTGCTTTCTTGTCTCCAGTGGCCTGCACGTTCAGCTGCATGATGAAGTTCACTGTCAAGGACTGTGATCCCAGCACGGGCGAGACGGACGACGAGGGTTATGAGGATGAGTATGTGGTAAGAAGCTGGGCATGTACCTGATCATGGAAACTGCTGTCATTTTGTGGGGTTTTGCAATCTGAACTTAGATCCCTGCAAGCAATGATGTGATCACCATCACCAAAGTGGGCAGCATCATGTAGAGGGAGCTCTTGCTGTTTCTGATGCAGAGGGGAGTTTGTAGAGCTTGCTTTGTCTCATTTGGAGTATTCTCCTGTTGCACTGTAGATGGACATCTGACTGTGCAGGATATGTGTTTTGAGAGGCCATGGTGCATCCTCCAGGTTTGGCTGACTGTGCCCTATGGGCTCCAGCAATGGCACACTCAGGGTTATGGAGACAGAGGGCTATCAGGCATCTTTTGCTCTCCACAAGTTGCTCCTGTGGTGGCACAGTTAATTGTCTAGAGGCTTGCCTGGCACAGGAAAGTTGCCATCCTCGTTCTTATTCTGGGGAAGGTGGAGCTCTTCCCTCCCCCGCACTGAGACTGCTGAAAGCAGTGGTGCTGCAGAAGCACCTCTCTTCCTTGGAGAGGAAGGGATGTTGTTCACAGCCTCAGCTTGGCCTGTTAGCTCCAGAGACTGTTTTCTGTGCGTTGCCTGTCACTGCTGTGAATCTGATTAGAGGCACTGCTGTGCAGTGAGTCACTGTCTTCCCAGAAAGAGTGGGGAGAGTTTTTCACAATGGAACATACAAGGTTAACACTTCTTTCAGCTTCCTACCAGTCACCAAGGCAATTGAGTGATACTTAAACTCTTAAACGTGTTTCATCTAGAATCAGGAGGAAATTCTTTTCTGCAGCAATCATTGGAATTAATGCAGGCTGGTGTCCTTCAGGGCATTGCCTGTCCTTCATTACATATTCTGGAGGGACAAGCCTGGTTCTGCCTTGCACAGGTGCTGTCACAGCAGCTGCTCAGCTACCCTGGTGCCAGCGTTAGGTGACGGCACATGTCTGACAGTGTCTCACTGTACCAGCCTACAAAATGATAAGCCAGAAAGGCAAAACACAAGCTTACATGCATTTCAGGGAAGCAAATGCTCAAGCAGTTATTTATAAGCTTTTGTTTTTCCCTTTGTTTTGGCCATTTGTCCAGTCCTTTGATCTCTGTCAGACCAAGAGCTGTGCTCAGAGCAGGAACGTGGTTTGTAAGCCCTGGAAATGGCATCACTGTGCCTTTCTCAGGCCTAGTAGTTGCTCAGTAGCAAACCAGAAGTGGAAGTGGAGGCAGTCTACTGCATTCACCTGATCTTAGGGAATCCAATCTAAAGTTCACTCTGAGGATTTCAGGGTTAAGAACAACCATGTTTCACTTGAACCTCTTCTACCACCAGCTTGAGGACCTGGAGGTCACAGTGGCTGATCACATCCAGCGAGTTCTGAAGCCAAACTTTGGAGCTGCCTGGGATGAAGTGGGTGATGAGTTTGAAAAGGAAGAAACCTTTACTTTATCTGCTATTAAAACCCTTGAAGGTAAGGAAGGGTGTGTAAGCACAGCAGAACTCTTATTTTCCCTCTTGCAGAGTCCAGAGGCTCAGTCTGGCTCACTTTAGATTTGTCACAGAAAGGCTAATGGGGCAAAACCCTTCACAAGCTTTACACCACAGCTGTTAAAAAGGGAGCTGCAGTTACTGTCATAATAAGTTAGTTCTGGTTTCAAAGAAACTAGTGAGTGTTTTGTGACCAGTAGAGACCAGGCTGGATTGTGGAGGCAAGAGAATATCTTGCTTTGCTCTTGTGCTTAACCCTTCCAAGTAGACAGACCATAGCTCACTTATGAACTCCCACCATTCTTCTTGAGACCAGTAATAAAAAATGAAAACATCAGAAGACATGAGGCTGGTGAGCACGCTGGTGGGGTAAACCCTCTTCTCTTTCATCATGTATCAGAGTCCTTCTATTTTACTCACGAGCCTGTGAAAACTCAGTTCTTTTGATGCCTTGCAGAGTTTCCTTGTCCTGTAGCCATTTCTGTGCTTCCTTGAACAGCCCCTTGGGGTTTGAAATACTCACCCTGAGGCCTTTTCATATTTCTCCTGAAGACCTGTGTCTCCTGCAAGACATCTCCTCCCTTTTCAAGTCTCCAGAGAAGCGAGCAGGCTGACAGGGCTGTGCAGTAAGTGCAGCCAGCTGCATTCTCCTCCTGCCTTTGTCTGACTCACTCCCCCTCTTCTTTCTGTTGCACATTTGCTACATCAGATAACAGAACTCTCCCATGGTGGTGGGGGTTTTGTGTGTCGCCTTTGTAGTCCTTGTAACCTCCAAAACCATGATTATGACCAGTGGTTTGTGTCCCTCAGGACAAGGAACGTGAACTCTAACATGTAGGGAGAGCTTGAGTCACTTTTAGGTGCTCTTTATGTGCCCCTGTTAAGATATCTGTGACTCAGAGCCCATTTTATTGCTTTTTTCTAACAGAGGCAGTGAGCAATATTGTGAAGTTCCTGGGGATGCAGCCCTGTGAGCGGTCAGATAAAGTGCCAGATAACAAGAACTCTCACACACTGTACCTGGCAGGTGAGCTATGGGATGAGGTTCTGCTTGAGGAGCAGCTCTGGGAGGTTGCACAGAGCTGCCTATTGAAAATCAGGGCGGGAGTTCCTGACGGAGTCCACTGTGCTCTGGGTTAGATTTTGAAGTTTGTTCCTGCCATGATTTCTGTCTTTGCAGTGTAGAGCAAGTGGTCTTGGGATCAGGGAGGGTGCTGTGGTGGAGGGGATGTTGGGATCAGCCCCAGGCTCAGCTGGGTGGAATTGGCTGTCCTTGTGATCTCTGGCATCCTGCTTTGGAGTGAGACTGGTGTGGAAAAGATAGCAGCCTTGCCCAGCAGGACAGATGAGTACTGGAGCTCTTAGACAATCCTGGATCTCTTCTCACCTGGAGTTTATTTTACACTTTGGTTTCATGGGTTTCCCAGTAGCAGGAGTCCCAGGTATGTTACAATGAATGGGAACTGAGCTGCTTTAGGGTCTCTCCTGGCCCAGTACTAGGACTTGCCAGATTTTGCAGTAGTGTTCATCTTCAGACTTGCAGAGGAAAGCAGCCTGCAACGTGCTCACCGCTTCCTCCCCCTGTCCTCTGCAGGTGTGTTCCGGGGTGGCCATGACCTCCTGGTGCGGTCTCGCCTTGTTCTCACTGACACGGTGACCATGCAGGTCACGGCCCGCAGTGCAGAGGAGCTCCCTGTGGATGTGATCATGGCCTCCGTCGGATAAGCCCCCTTTCTAGGACTGTCCTAACTCTGAGCCCCCACCGACAGCAGAATAAGGATCACGGTCACTACAGCAGCTTTTGTGTTCTCTGCAGTACAGCTGTACTTGGGGCTTTGTCTATAAAATCACCATGTTTTTAATCTCTGGCTACGCCGCGCTCTGTCCCCGCGTCGCAGCGTCGTAGCCGCTGCTCCCTGTCCTCCTCTCGCTGTCGTTCCAATAAAGCAGTGTTGTGGCTCTTCCTGGCTGTGTCGGGGGCGGGACCGGCGTTTCCGCGGCAGGGGCCGGCCCTGTCCCCGGCCGCAGCCCCTCCCCGCGGGGGGCGGGAGCGGAGCGCGGCTCCCGGTGCCCCGCAGAGCGGGCGGGATGTGCGGCCGCACCGCCTGCTCGCTGGCCGCCGACAACCTCCGCCGGGCCTGCGCCTACCGCGACCGCCGGGGCCGGCACCGGCAGCCCGAGTGGGTGCGGCAGGAGCGGTACCAGCCCTCCTACAACAAGGGCCCGCAGTCCAGCGGCCCCGTGCTGCTCTCCCGCCGCCACCTCCAGCAGGTACCCTCTCCCTCGCTCCGCGGGCCGCGGGGCCGCATCCCGGCGGGGGGTGGGTGCTGGGCATCTTGCGGCTCAAACCGGAGCGGAGGGAGGGAGGCCGTGCCTCCCCGGGGGTGAGGGACTCACTCTGAGCGGCCGTGGTTTGTTTGTTTCGCTTTGTTGTACGTGGCAGGTATTGAATTTTCTAATTGCTGAAGTGTCGCTTCTTGTTAATATTTACATGTTCAGAAGGAGGAGGGGAATCGGTACAGTGTTTCCACCACAGTGTTTATGTTTTCTGCGAAAATGTGTATAAGTGCTTAACCTTAGTAGAGATTTTTTGCAAGTGTCTGTAATTACTCTGCTGGTTTGAATTGGCTTTCCTGAGGCACCTTTTTTTTTTTTCTTTTTTGTGTTTCGTAACTCTGCGGCGTGTGTCCAGGTCACATTGGTAGTATGAGAGAGTAGAGAGGGGAAAAAAAAAAATCTCAACTCTGGAGCAGGACAGTAGCTGTACACCTGTGGTGACTGTTGTCCCGCATAATTTAAGCCTCACGCAATCTCCCCCGAACAACCTGGGCAGCCTCTCCGGCTGTTGGTGCTGCTCGTTTGGTTTCACACACAAAGGGTGCCCGGCCAGCTGCTGCTCTTTGGCGTTCAGCGGGGTGAAACGGGGTGTGCTCAATCGGAACACCCCGATCTGGACCCGCTCTGCTTTCCCTCCCCAGCTGGTGGGGCAGCTGCACTTTGCTGCCGTTACTGGCACCGGTGATCAGGTGGCACTCTCGGTGGGACCACTCAGGAGGGCCATGGGCAATGCCAGCAGCCTCATGCCCTCCTTTCCTCCTTTAGGGGTCCCACATCCCCCCAAAAGCAGGCACTAGAGCTGATGGAGCAGAGGAATATGGGGCAGGGAATGTGGTACAGGTCACAGGCAGACACTTGTTTAGTTATCCATCACTGTTCGAGTTGTTGGGATGCTGGTGCTGTGCAGGGTGTCCCTTTTTGCCACTCCTGCCCTGAGGGAGGCTCTGAAAGACTTCACAGAACTGCACACATAGACGTCCCTGCATACACACCTATAGTAGGTGTATTTGTGTGTCTGTCTGCTGCAGTCCTTTGGGAGCAAACAGCCCAGCGGGCGCTGCCAGCACCGGCAGCTGTGGGCAGAAAGTGAGAGCAAGCTGGGGGAGAATCGAAAGCCACAAACTGTTTCCATTGTCCAAAGGCAGGTAATATGCAAAACACAGGCACTAGGTCAGCAGAAATCACATTATTAAAATGAAAATGAGGCTTTTGCCCCTTTGGGATTTTCGGTGTCACCAGGGGAGGCTTTAAGGACTTTGACACCAGCCTGACATGGCTGTTTACTCAAGAGCTCTGGAGTTTATGTCTCCAACCATTTCCACTAAAAAGAAGCTGTGTTAATTCTTCCAGAGAACTGAGTGAGCCTTAAATTCTTTATTCCTGAAAAATATTCATGTGCTTTCTGCTGAAGATTAATTCTTACATGAAGGCTGTTAAGAATATGCAAAGGGTTATAATTTGGGGCTATTTTTGCATGGCTTGGAGGGGCAGTGAGCCTCAGCTTGTCTCTTGGCAGAGATGCTGGCCAGATCCCCACTTTTAGGGGGCAAAGCTACTCCCACAGGACTTACCAAAACACCTGTCTGAAGCTGTGGGGATGCTCGTGGTCTCTGTGACATTGCTCTGACCTGAGGTGTTTCTCTGTTCAAAAGGATGCTGACTCCTCCGAGCGGGTCCTCATGGACATGCGCTGGGGCCTGGTGCCTTCCTGGTTCAAACAGGACAACCCCTCCAAATTGCAGTTCAACACCTCCAACTGCCGCAGTGATACCATGCTGAGCAAGTCCTCCTACAAGGTGAGCTGCTGCCACCTTTGTGTCCTGCTTGAAGAAATCCTGTAGTCAGCAAAACCAGGGCAGAAACATCTGCTGGGCAAGTAGTGGTCGCCACTTGCAATTGCACAGGGGAGCAAGTCCCTGTACTGCAAAGCTGGGAGTTTCACTTAAATGGAAGAACTGAAAAGGCACTTACTGGTAAAGCTCAGCATAGCACTGCTGGTGGCATTTGTGCATCCCAGGGGCAATTTAGGAAAGTCCTGGAAGGGAGTGAGAGGGCTGGGTGGTTGCAGGAGCCCTTCTTCCATTGCAGGCTGCTTGAGGCTGCTATTCACTGCTTACTTGTGCTCTCTCCCCAGGGTGCTCTCCTCAAGGGCAAGCGCTGCGTGGTCCTGGCAGATGGCTTCTACGAGTGGCAGCAGCAGAGTGGGGGGAAGCAACCCTATTTCATTTACTTCCCCCAGACCAAGGATGCCATGGTATGGAGTCCCTTGCTGTGTCTGAGCATTTGCACCCAGCTCTGGGCCCCTGCTCCCTTCAGCTGCCTTGGGAAAAGCCCACTTCCCTCCTACTCTGCCCATCCCTGGGAGTCTGTTTCCCAGTAGGGCTGTGTTCTGTGCTGGCTCGGCACTCTGTCACCCCCTGTGGCTGGCAGTCCCCATCGCAGCGGTCTCCAGGCTGTGAGAGGTGACATAGCGTCCCTGCCGTCACGGTCACTGCTCCTCACGTGCCGGATATTTGCATGGATGGGCAATGTGGCTCACAGGGGACTGGGCTGGGAGTTTCACTACCTCTTTCATTTGGCCCAACCAGTAGCTGGGATATTCAGATGAGGAGGAGAGCACTGGCTTGCCTGCGGGAAGATGAGGGTCCTGGTACCTCTCCTGGAGTCACCTCAGATCAGTAGACAGACTCCTGGAGAGCCTCAGATTAGTTCTGTTCATGACTCAGATCTGAGTCACTGACCTGCCTTAGCGCTGGCAGATCTGTGCTGCTTTGGCTGACCATGGTGACCAGGACAATGGGGCCTCTCTCCTGCAGGACAAGGAGATGGAGGGAGATGAAGAATGGAAAGGATGGAGGTTGCTTACTATGGCTGGGATTTTCGACTGCTGGGAGCCACCAGGGGGAGGAGAAACGATGTACACTTACACCATCATCACCGTGGATGCCTCCAAGGATGTGAGCTTCATCCATCACAGGCAAGTGAGAGCAGGCAAGGGGGTTGCAGGGTGGAGGGGGATGAAGTAGGAGAACTGCACCTCTAGAAACCAGTCTGGCAGCAGGCAGGCACAGAGTGCAGCGGCCTCTTCCTGCTCTGGGGCAGATGTCCTACAACATTACGGACTCATTTTGGGCCATCAGCTGATGCCCTTTCCATAAATCACCATCTTTGTGCTCTGTGGATGGCAGTTGGAATTGGATCACTTTCTGGAACTGGTCTCTCTGCCTGACCAGGGCCTGGCAGTCAACCTCTCTGCTTCTTTCAGCAAATCAGCTGCCTGGGTGAAGTGAATGCACCCTCTGCCTTACAGAAGAGCATTCTGCTGCTTCAGTTTTCCCTGTTTCCCCCAAGATGCCAGCTCCTTGCTAGCTTACAAGTCTGGCTTTTGCCACCATACTGACATATTGCGGCTGAGCTTTGGCTCCAACTGTCTTATCCCTTAGGATGCCAGCCATCCTGGATGGGGATGAAGCAATCAGGAAATGGCTGGACTTTGCTGAAGTGCCAACCCAAGAAGCTGTTAAACTCATCCAGCCCACAGAGAACATTGTTTTCCACCCAGTGTCCACCTTTGTCAACAACATCCGCAACAACACGCCCGAATGTGTTGCACCTATCGAGCTGGGAGCCAAGAAGGTGAGTGCTGGTGGGGGCTTGGCAGAGGGGAGCTCAGCCACGGTGATGTCTCTGAGCTGGGTCAGAGCTGCCAGGCTGCAGGAAGAGTGGCAGTAGGCAATGTCTGCAGAGCATGCCTGTGCTTGATGCTGGAGGGCTGAGCCCTGGACAGATTCTCTTCCCTCTGCTTCCAGAAATAAAACTGTCAGCCCATGCCAGGATTTTGCTGCCAAATGAGGCAAATTCCATGTGAAATGGGTCTTGGAACAAGCCTGTTCACAGCAGTCTGGGGAACCTCCCACAGATGTGCCTGGTTGCAGGCAGGGCTATTGCTCCAGCCTCCACATCCTGCTCTGGAGCAGCTCTTGCAGCTGGCTGGCTGCCCTGCTCCCTCTGTGCCTCTGACTTCTCTCACACTGTCGTTTGTCTATGCAGGAGGTGAAAGCCACCCCAAGCAACAAAGTGATGCTGGGCTGGTTAAAAAGATCCCAAGAGGGCTCTCCCCAGAAGAAAGAAAACGATTTACCCAAGTGGACAAGTCAGTTCATCCACAGCCCTTCGCCCAAGAAAACCAGCGCAGATGTCCTGCAGCAGTGGCTGGGGAAGCAGGGACAGCCAGCTGCGAAGAAGCACAAGGCTTAGGCACCAGCTGAGATGGCTGGCCATCTCTTTTACCCCTGATTTTCCTAAGCAGAGTGTGAAATTGTATTTTTGGAAGGCTTTGCAGACTGGTGTTAAAATTTTCCAAGCCTCTCAGGTGTTGATCTGTTGCTCTAGGTTGTTGTCTCTCTTCTTTGTGTTTTGTTAAAGGTTGATGTTTGTAAAGATTTTGGCTGTGTCTTGTGATGATGGAAGTGAATATAACCTGTTGAGGCCTCCCTCCCTGCCAGTCATGCAGGGAGGCAAGCTCTGAGAACCCTGAGAAGCCTGCTGGGTAGGAATAGCTTCTGCCTCCTGACAATGTTCATAGTTCATATCTCTTTCTGTTTGGTTTTCTCTTCCCTTTTTTTGGTGTTAAACTTATACCTCTTTCCCACTTAATTCCACTTAATTTGTACTGATTCTGTACAAATTCCTTTCCAATGCTCTTGCCTTCAAAAGATGGCTGCAGTGCTGAGAAACAAGCAGTGAATATTATGAGGAAACCCCAGGCTGGGAAGATCTGCACCAGCATTGCTGTGTGCATCCATGGCTCCTAAACATGGAGATGTTCAAGTGGCACAGGGAGGAACTGGAGAAACTTGGCTTAGGTTTCCCTGCTGTGGAACAGTGTGTCTGTCACGTTGTTTGTACAATCATTTTGTTAATGGGATTTGAAGACTTAGAGAGGATTTCCTTGATCTGGGGAGGGATGCACTCTGCCTTATTTGAAAAGGCCAGTCATTAAAGCCCAGATAACCTAAGTGCCATTACAGAACAGCATAGGGCCCTTGTTTTTGAGGTCAGGGATTTTGTAAACAGAGCCAGATGTTACAGACCAAAAGCCTTACACACTGAAATCCTTGCTAGAACTCAGTACTTCCTTTGTGTCGGAAACAATAAAATGGGCTTCACTGGTTGGCTGCGCCGTGCCCGTGTCCATGTGCATGTCTGTGCCCTCTTGCCCACTGCAGCCCCAGTGCTCCTGTTTTGCAGGCAGAGCTTGTCCCTCCTCTCCATCTGCTGAGGAGAAAACCACCTACCCACTGCTGAGCTCTCAGGGTCTGAGCTCTGCAAGGCCATGGTGGTGGATCATGTCCATTTGCCAGTGGTAAATAGTCCCTGGAGGTTGATTCTGGGGCTCCTCTAGAGTCAGCTGTCCCTGGGGAGCTGCAAGGGGTGGCTTTAGCTGAGGCATGTCCCTGGGTTGGGGGGGGACAGCAGAGTCAGGGCAGGAGCCACAGAATGGACACCTGGGGAGACCCAAGTGCTCTCAGAATGAAATCTGCCTCTGAATCCCTCGCGTGCTCCGGAGGCAGCTGAGCGCAGGTTTCATGACTTACAGGAAGCTGGGGTGGGATTAGGATTTCTATCCAGAAAGCCTGTTGCTAGCTGGTTCCTCATTGCTGTCACCGTGACTTGAGGCAAGAGAATCACCATGTTAGCAGCTCCTGGCAGAATAGACTTTCGGCTGCTGGCACTGTCACCTTGATGCCTGTCCTTGCAGGAGCCAAAATGGGAGGTTTCCCTCACTGCCTGACCCTCACTGTTCCAGGTTGAGCTGCTCAGCTGCCCCTGCCTAGTCAGTGCTAACTGCAGATGAAGCTTTTCTAAAGGTCACCAGCTCATCTCAAATTCATTTCAGGTCTCTAGTTGCTGTGGAGGGAGTGAAGATGCTGAGCGCGAGTGGAGGGATGCTCAACTTTCCCAGCTCTGGAGAACATAATCCTTCCCCTGGGGATGCAGGGGCAATGCAAAGGCACAGGGTACAGGTTATCTCCCTTCAGACTGTGAGCACCACTAGCAGCATCGCCCAGAAAACCCCAAAAACGCTGAGTGTTTAATGAGGATGTGTTATTGCTGAGCTACATCACCTTTAAACTGGAGTCTGGCTGCTCGCCCAAGGCTATTTGAGGCAGTTCCTCTAACCTGGTGCAGCGATGACCACATTCAACCCGGCCTGTCCACAGAAACTGGTTTGGGAGAAACTTTCCCCTTTGATACGTGAGGAGACAGGGGAGAGTGGTACTTGCTGGGGGTTGTCCTCCCTATCGGGGTTCTTTCCCCATAGCATCGCCCTCGCCCGCAGACTTTGGTGTCCTCCCGGGAGAGACATCCCGCTGGCCGAGGAAGGGGCCGTGGGTTTGGGCAAGGCAAACGGGCACAGCTGCGGAGACACCCACGGGCGCTCGGGCCAGCACCCCTCCCTCCATCCTGGGTCCCGACACCGCCAGAAGAGCTAGCGGGTGCAGGGAGCCCCGGCGGGACCCGGGGCCGGCCGGAGCGCTGGCACAGCGGCCTCGCCGCCCGCCCTGGGAGCCGGCCCGTGGAGGAGCCAGGGCGTTGGGAGCCCTATGCAAATCAGGGATTGGCACAATAACCAATCAGCGCCGTGGCGGCAGAGGCGGTAGCCAATAGGGCGCGGCGTGCGGCGGGCGGGCAGTGATATCCGCGGCGCGGCGGCGGCGGGTCGGGCAGTGCGGCGGCGGGCGGCGCGCAGCGCGGAGCGGCGGAAGCGCTTGCGGTAAGGGCGGCGCGGCGCGGGCGGGGACGGCGCGGCCCCCGCGCGGTGTAACGGCGTTTGTCTCCCCGCAGGCGCCGGGACCCTCTGTGCGTGGCGCTGCTTGAGAGGCGAGGGCGAGGGGCCGCTGCCTGCCGGCCATGTCGGGCCGGGGGAAGTCCGGCGGAAAGGCGCGGGCCAAGGCCAAGTCGCGCTCGTCGCGGGCCGGGCTGCAGTTCCCCGTGGGGCGGGTGCACCGGCTGCTGCGGAAGGGTAACTACGCGGAGCGGGTGGGCGCCGGGGCGCCGGTGTACCTGGCGGCCGTGCTGGAGTACCTATCGGCTGAGATCCTGGAGCTGGCGGGCAACGCGGCCCGCGACAACAAGAAGACGCGCATCATCCCGCGGCACCTGCAGCTCGCCATCCGCAACGACGAGGAGCTCAACAAGCTGCTGGGCGGCGTGACCATCGCCCAGGGCGGCGTCCTGCCCAACATCCAGGCCGTGCTGCTGCCCAAGAAGACGCAGAGCTCCAAGAAGTGAGCGCTGCCCCCCATCCCCCTGCCCCCAGCTCCCTTCTCACCCCTGCCTCACCTCTTCTCCCGGTGGGGCTGCGGTTCCCCGTCCTGCCCCTCAGCCCTGGTCGGGTGGTGAGCCCTGGCAGCACCCCACCAGCCCTTCACTAGCTCCTCTGGCCTGGGCCGTGGCAGGGTGCTGGGTGAGCATGGGTGAGGTCAGGCCCTGTTTGTGCCCCCACTCTGCCTCTCTTCTCTCTGGAATAAGTGGGTTTGGAGGAGGCAGCTGGATCACAGTTGTTGGCAGTGGTGACATCTGGAGCCGTGCGGTTGGGTCACGGTGCAGAGCTGCTGGTAGCTGCTGAGGATTGTTGTAGCTGGCAAAGGGATGGACGCAGGCACCCCTGGCTGCCTCTCCCCTCCGCCAGCCCTGGGACTGTGCAGGGCCCCCCCGGCTGGCCCTGCTCGCCCCGGTGTGTACTCGCTGCTGCCGTGCCCCCGCCTCCATCCTCAGCAATGCCATCCTGGCCGCACTGCAGCTGCGAGGGCAGGGGGCTGGAAAACGTGAAGAGGAGAAAAAGTTTCTCCACTGGCAAGAAGTGGCTGTTAGTCTTAGTTTTGTTCATGGTAAAGCTAGTGCATTGCCTACTGTAAAGAAGCTTTAGTCCTATTTATTTTAAGGTCTCTATTTTTGGGTACATCCCTGTAAAGTCACCTCCTTGCAGCTCCCTGGCTCGGTGGGTGCTGGGGTACTCGGTGTTCCCACAAGCCGTGGGTCCCGGTAGCAGGGTGGGGTGGAGGCTGCGGTGACAAATCCCCTCGGAGAGCGTCGCAAGGTCAGGCGCCTGCCGGGAGCGGGAGCTGCCATCTTCTGCCATGGCTCCCCTCCTCTCCCAGCTGCAGAAGCCCTTCATCTCGCTGAGAGCTACCCTATACCCTGGTTGCACTTCTGGAAATTACATACTCTGTCTCTTTTTTGTTGTTGTTTGTTTGTTCAGCACTATTTCTGGCTCTGAGAAATAAAGTGATGATGATATCTGTTAACTGTAACCCTTTATGGATTAATATTTCTTTTGAAAACCACTAGAGTTTGTATTAGAGCCCACTCCTGGCTAGTGCCATGTTTATTTCCTGGCTGTGTGGCTAATGTTGAGCATGGGGGCAGGATAGCTGTCCCGTGACCCCGTGAATAGGTGATGCAGAGACAGCTTTCCTGCTGCCCAGCCGCTTCTGTGAGGCCGATCCTTGTGTGCATGCAGCAGTGTTGAGGCAGTCTGACCTAGACCTTCATCACACGGTTTTTAAGTCAGAAAAAAAGAGTATCTTCTGTTTATGTGCTGTAAGTAGCATGTGTTCAGCCTATTGAATCAGCTGTTAATCTTGTGGATGAAGTAACTTACCCTGGATCTGAGTTTAATGTTACCTAGAGTAGATGAACCTGGATGCTTGTCAGCTGGCTTAATGCAGGAGTATTTCATTCGGGTGTGTGGGAGTGGTGTGTGCGTTGGCATGGTGCTGATGGGGGTGTGGAGGTGTCCTACCGTTCCACTGGAGTGTCCTGACCTCGGTGGGTGGGGACAGCAGGGCACAGCTCCACTGCAGCAGCACAGACCCCCTGGGGTCTCTCTGCCTCCTGTAGGGCTGTTACCATCAGCGAGGTGGGGATGAGCAGTTTCCTTTCTGCTGCCCAGTGTCCTAGTGTCTGTATCCTAGTGTCTTGTTCTCTCCCTCTTGTTTTCTCCAGGACCAGCATTCTGTAAACCTGAGAGTGCTTTGTATTTCTTAGAAAAATGCAGAACTTGTGATTCTGAAAAGAATGGTGCAAACCTGATATCTGATTAAACTGGTTCCCTGTTGAATGCTCTTAAATGTGCTGTGTCTTGTCACCTCACCAAACTCACGGAATCTGGCAGGCTCTGGTGTCTGGGCTCTGTGCTCTCCAAGGGGAAGGACTAGTAACACACCAGGCAGGACAACTGCTAGACTGTGTGTTTGCCCTTCATTCAGACAGAGAGTCTTTTCCTACCCTGGGAGAAGATAATACTGTTGTCTGGTTCTTTTCCCTGCTGTGGGAATGCCACACTGCCTGTTTGTTCTGTCACAAGTGCTAGGAAGCTTCAGCTGCTCCTGGCTGGGTGCAGTGGAGGAGGAGTGAGGCTGGACCCAGGACCTTCCCCCAGTGCTGAAGGTGTCCCATGGGCTGCTCTAGGAGCCTTTGGGTGACCTTGCAGAGATGAGAAAATTCCCTTCAGAGATTCTGAAGGGAAGGAAGGAAGCTGGAGATGCAAGGCTGTTTGTTACTCTCATGCTCTCTCCTTTGTTGAACATTCCCAGATGGCTGTTCTGGAGGCTACTCTGCAAACCAGTATTGCACCCTGTTTGGGTTCTGGGGAGGAAGGGTTGTGGGAAGCTTGGATAACTCCCAGTGGTGTTAGGGTTGGTCTGTGCAGGGCTGTAGGAGGTGGGGGTGCTGGGCAGGTCCCTGTAGGGCAGTGTCACCTGCTGCCCTGCCAGCTGCACTGCCAGCACAGGGGGCTGCTGCCAGGAGCTTGCAGCCTCCAAGCTCCTGGCAGCACCTCCCTGGGTGTTGTGTGGCTCTGGTGAGGCTGCTGGAGTGGGGAGGCTGCTCTGACTGGGTGCTGGTGGCACACACAGTGCCCTCCACACCGAGCTCCAGCTGGGTTCTGAACTGCCTCAGCTGGGAAAGCTGGGATGTTGCAAGCCAGACCGAAGGAAATCGTGTCTGTCTCAGCAAGCATTGCTGAAGTGCTTGGCCTTTATCACCTCATAAACTCTACAGCTGAACATGGTTGTGACCAGGAGATTTGGAAGTCTTGGTCTTTACTATAAAGCTGGAATAAATATGGTCACTGTCAAGCCTGCAGCTTCAGGGACAGGTCTTGTTCTTTCTGGAGGGCTTTTATTGGTCCTGGCTCTTCTGAATGCTTCCTAGCACCAGAGCAGCTGAGCTCTTGTGAAGGACTTGAGCAGAGCCTTCCCCAGAGGTCAGGTGAAGCTGGAAGGGTGTCTCTTGGTCTGTGCTTCCCTTTTGGAGAGGGCTGGGAGGCTGCAGGATTCTTCCCTTGTCTCTTGGGTACCTGAAGACGGGGTGAGTCCTGACTGGGAGCTGAAAGCTGCCTGCTGTGGGAGGCTGCTGTGCATCACCACGTGCAGCAGAATCTCTGCCAGCTGTGTCCCTCAGCTCTGGCAGTTTGATGAGATGAATCACTGGCTCTTAAAAGTCCCCAGGGCTTGGGTTTCTCTCCAGAGCCTGGTCCTCATGGTTGGCAGCACCTGAGGGAGCTCACTCAGGGATGCCCCAGCATCATGGCTCCTGGCAGGCTCAGCCTGTGAGGTCAGGCAGCTCCAGACAGATTGGCACAGTGTCACCCTGCTGCCTTCCCTGTGCTGGGCAGCTGGAGGGTCACTGCCTTCCTTCTGCCTTCATCTGCCCACAGGAATGTGCCTGCAGGTCTGCCTGGAGAGGTGGTTACAGTTTGCTGTGCAGATGAGTGCCGAGGAGAGCTGAGCCCTGAGATGGGCTTGGTTTAACCTCCCCTGCTGGGGAGCAGGATGGCCCCTCTGCCCCCGTGTCCCAGCCCCTGGTAAGGGCATCCCCTCTGATCCTCCCTAACCTGCAGCTATTGACTAAGGACACAATGTGGGTCAGTGCCAGAATGCAGCAGATCTCTCCCAGGCTTGGGGTGGGCCAGCAGGATGGTGACTGCTGCTTCTAAATACAGACCTGGAGGGAGGCTGCAGCAGCCTCTGTAACACACCAGGGCTGGTCTCTTCCAGGGGCATGGCTGGCTTCTCTTCTGGATGTAGCAAAAGGAGGGCATTTCTTCAGGGAGTAAAACTTGCTTCCCTTCTCCCGGACAAAGGGATAAAGCAGGCCTGACTGGGCCCTGGAGAAAGGGGCTGTGCCTTTCCCAGGAGTGCCGAAAGGCCCTGCCATGGCCTGGTGTGACAGTCCCGAGGCCCAATGCCTGCTGTCCCTGTCACCTCCTCCCGGGGGATGCTGGATATGGGCCTGATCCATGCTGTGTTCCCTAGGCACGGGGAGCATGTCGATGCTCCAGCACAGCAGCTCGCCAGGGCTGGAGCAGCCCTCGGGCAATGCTGCTGCTGAAACTCCCCCTGGCTGGGGCCAGCAGCGGGGCAGGGCCGTGCTGTGGGGCTGGGAGCTGGGAGCTCGGGGCTGGGCTGTCCATGCTGGTCCCTCTCTGCTGCAGCTCCGGGGCACGGAGGGCGATGAGCTCGGCCCGCGGTGCCTCCCGCAGCAGGCAGAGCAAGATGGCCCAGATCCCGCCGGGATTTACGCAACCGCGCCGGTCGCTATAAATAGACAGCGCCGGGGGGCTCCGGCTCTGCCCGGCTGCCGCTCCTGCCTGCGGGGACGGGGACTGGGGACGCTCCCGGCCGGAGGGGGGCTCGGGCTGTGCCCCGGGAGCTGCCCTGTCCAACCCGGGTGCTGCAGGGGATCGGTGCCGGCTGGGGGGTGTGTGCTGCGGCTGTCCGCCGGGGCTACACCCGCCCCGCTGCTCCGGGAGCTCAGCTGCGCAACGATCGCGCTCCTCCCCTGCTTCCATGGCGAGGGAGCCTCCTCCTTCCTCTGCTCCTGCGCCCCACTCGGAGCAGAGTGTGGGCTCTGCGCATCAGCACCCGGACGGATCCCGAAGAGCAGGAAAGCCCCCCTGGGACCAGCCCCCTTACTGCCCGATCCCCGACGCCTGCAGGGAGCACACGGGAGAGTCGTTTTGTACCAATTTATTTGAAACGACGATAAAATGAAAAGGAAAAAAAAAAAAAGAAACCAAAAAACGACCCCACTAACCCAAACCCTCCCCAACCCACCCTCCCCCAGACTCATAAAAAAACATTAAAGGCCATTGCAGGTGCGGTCGGCGGCCGCCAGGAGGCGGCCACTCCTGCGCGCCGGGTCGTTGCCATGGCGGCGGGGCCGCGGGCCGCCAGGGGGCGCGCCGTGGCCCTTCGGTGCGGCCGCGAGCAGGCACGGCGCGCGGCGGGAGGGGCGGGGCCAGGCGGGGCGCGCGCGGGCGGCGGGAGCGGGACCGGCCCACGTGGCGCGGGGGGGGCCCCGTGCAAAATGGCTGCTATGGAAACCGGGCGGGAAAAATCCCCGTGAAGAACCGGGGGGACGGGGAGGGGGTGGGGGCCGGCAACCGTCTACAGGCGGGGAGGGGCACGGCCGAAAACAAAAGGGCGCGATCGGGGAAAAGCCGCGGAATCGGATGGGGGGAAAGGGATGGACAAAATAAGGCGGCAAGAAGGGGAAGGGGGGGCTGGGGCGGCCGCAGCCCCGCTCACCGCGCACGGCGGTGGCTGCGGAGGCGAGTCAGCAACACAAAGACAAAGCGGGTCCCCTGGGGTCTGTCCTCAGAGCAGTCTGTGCCGCCGGGCTCTCAGCCCGGAGGGCGGCGGGAGGCTCCCTGCGCCTCGGTCTCATGCCTTCCGGCTCTTGAGCGCCTTGGGCTTTGCCGACTTCTTCACCTTCTTGCCCCCAGGGGACGCGGCTCCCTTCTTGGTGGCCTTCTTGGCTTTGCCCTTGTCCTTCTTCGCCGCCGCACCGCCGGCTCCCTTTTTGTGCGATTTCTTCTCGGGCTTCTTGCTCTTGGCCGCCGGCTTCTCCGCCCTCCGGGTCGAGGAGACTGTCGCCTTCTTGAGGGACTTGTGGGCGCTGTTGCCCGCGCCCCCCTCCCCGCCGCCTTCCAGCTTCTTCCTGTTGAGCTTGAAGGAGCCGTTGGCGCCGGTGCCCTTGACCTGGAGCAGCGTGTCGTTCTGTACCAGTGCCTTGATGGAGTACTTCAGGTAAGTCCTGCCGTTCTGCTGGTCGAACCAAGCCACTTTCTTGGCCTCGTTATAGATCTTGGCCAGTGAGGAGCCATTGCGCTCTCCCAGCTTGCGGATCGTCTCCACCACTAGCTGGCTGTATTTGCCCGGCTGGTTCTTCTTCTTGTTGTTCTTCCTTTTCTTCGATGGCGACAACGAGGCGCCGCCGCCTCCTTTCGCCTTCTTAGCAGCCGCTTTCTTCTCCGGGGAGAGCGGCGCTTCCTCTGCCTCGGCCATGGGCAGATCGGTTTCTTCTAGGTCTACCGACATGGTTCGGCAAGTGGCGGGCCGCGGGCCGGAGCGGGTGGGGGCAGCGGCGGCGTGGCGGGGCCCGGCAAGCGCGCTGTGCCTGCTTCACTCGGTGCGCGTTCTGCCGGGGCGGGCGCCGCCGCCGCCTTTTATATGGGCACGGGGCGGACCACGTTGAGAACAACAACAGCCTGGTCCGCCGCCAGCCCCAGCCTGTGCTTCTTGGGGCTCGTTCGCGGGGCCCCCGCGCCGCCGCCCGGCCCACCCGCGCCGCCGCGCCCCGCGCCCCTCTGGCCCGGGCCCGCCGCCGCCCCCGCTCCCCCCGCCGCCCGCCGCCCGACCACCCCCGCCCGGATTTTGGGGGCGCGGCCGGCGCGGCGGCTGCACCGAGGAGGGGGGCGCCCAGTACGGCGGCGACTGGGGCCCCACCTCGGCCCCCCCACCCATCGCCCCCGCCGTCGCCCGCTGCCCAAAAGGGGCCGCCGCGGGCGGGGGGAGGCGGCGGGGGCCGGGGGGCGGTGGCGGCGGCGCTGGCCCTGGGTTCCCCGGAGGGAACTAACACAGGCGGCGCCCTCCCGCGGCCGCCGGCAGCAGCGCGGAGATGCCCCGCCGTGGCCGGGGGTCCCCGCCCCGGCGACTGCGGCCATCCCCCCACCGACCCTCGCCCCCCTGGTCAATGGGGGGAGGCACCCGGGGGAGCCCTGCTTGTCCGGTGTGACCCCCCCCTCCCTCCCGACGGCCTTCGTCCCGCAGCGGAGGATGCGAAAAGAGCGGCGGGGCCGGGGTAGGGCTGGGGAGGGGTCGGGAAGCCTCCCAGCCGGGCTCAAGACCGTGGGCGTGGGGGGAGTGTGTGAGTCCTGTCCGCCCCTGCAGCATCTGCGTGCCGTGGTGGCGGGGCGGGGGGCGTGAGCCCCGCTGCAGGCGCAGCTCTCTGTGGGCTGGGGGGAAAGGGGCAGCAGCGATGCTCTGAACACCGCACCCCCCATCCCTCATAATTCACCCCATCTCCCCACATCCCACCGGGGAAACGCGGCTGAGGGGGGAAGGGAGTGCCCGACGCCTCCCTGACCGAGCCCCGGCGCTGGGCCAGCAGGGGCCCATCTCCCCCCGCTCCTGGGAGTGGGATCCGTGTGCCCTCGCCGCGGGTGGGCCGGGAGGGCGAGTGCGCGGGGGCACCCCCGCGGGTGGGCCGGGACACGCGGGCACAGGCACGGGGGCGTGCCGGGCTGCGCACACACCCCTACACACGCACACACACACACAAATGCACACAGGCGTACGGACACACGCACATACACGCACACGGGCACACCCGCACACGCTGTCGCACCCCGCCCCCTGCCCACGCACGCCGAGCCAGCACAGGCCCGCCGCCCTCCCTTCCTCCTCGTCGCCCTCTCCCCATCCCCCGGCTCTCTCCGCCATTTCCCTCGCCGCAGCCCCCGCCGGACGAGTCCCGGCTGCCCGCGGTCTCGGGGTTCCGTGGGGTGCCGGATCCTGCCCAGCCGCGTGTGTGACCCATTCCCGAAGCGAAGCGGGTGCCCTGTCCCCACCCCGAGGAGAGAGCGGGTGCTCTCGGAACAGCGCGGCTCTGCCCCCCGTGCAGCCGTGCCCAGCACCCCAGTGATGAGTTCTGCCCGCCCTCGGGGGCCGGCCGGGCGCTCGGGCACGAAGAGAGGGCACCGACGGCCTCGGCAGCGCGGGCGGCCCCGGGAACCCCCACCGGGAACCCCTCGGAGCGCCGGGAGCATCGAGCACCAGCCCGGGACACGGCACCCACCGCCTGCACGGCTGTCACGGGCGGAGGTGAATGATGGGTACGTGTGTGTAACATGCAAACACACACCTGTACACGTGTAAATGTAACCCTGTAGCCGATGGAAGCTTACAGCTAAGCCGGCTATAGAGTGCGGTTTGTATGTATGTTGTGTCTGTTATAGATGTGTGATACCTAATAGTTGTTGTTTAATGTAATAGCTACAGTAAATTTAAAATAAACGTAAGTGCATGCATACACATAAAGACATAGCTATATGTTTAAAAATATTGACATAAACATATGAAAATTTAAGAACAATACATGCGTATAGGTGGGTGGATGTGCGAGCAGGGCTGGGCAGTGAGTGCACTGATCTCAGCCCGGCTGTGTGCCTGGGAGCAGCACAGGGATCCAGCACCAGCCCCCAGCCCCAGAGAGCCAGGGCTGTCAGTCAGGGCTCCTCTCCCTCCCCTCCAAGGACAGGGTCGGGAATGGAACACACCCGTGGAGAAATGTGTGTGAATAGGATGTGTGGGGGAGGCTGATTGTGTGTGAGAGGGAATCACAGAGAATAGGAGAAAACAGCCCCAACACACACACACAAACACACACACACGCACAGAGACATACACGCAGAGGCACACTCACACACAGACACACACACAGACGCACACACACCCCTGCACACACACATGCATGCACGCACACACACAGATGCACACAGACACACACACACCCATGCACATGCACACAAACACACACAGAGGCACACACACCCACGCAGACACACACACGCACACAGATGCACACACACCCCTGCACACACACACGCACGCACACACACAGAGACATACACACAGACACACACCCATGCACACACAGAGACACACACACATACACACACACCCATGCACACACACACACACACAGAGATACATACACACACACGCGCACAAACCCATGCACACACACACACACACACACAGACACACAAACCCATGCACACACACAGACACACATACACACACACACACCCATGCACACACACACACACAGATACATACACACACGCGCGCACAAACCCATGCACACACACACACACACACACACAGACACAAACCCATGCACACATACATACACACACCCATGCACACACACAGACACACATACACACACACACACCCATGCACACACACACACACAGATACATACACACACGCGCGCACACACCCATGCACACACACACACACACGCACACGCACAGACACACAGAGACATACACACACACACACACACACACACACACACACACACACAGACACACTGTATGGGCACAGCCAGTCTTGTTCACACGCACACGGCTCTCCTGTAGGTACGTGCATAGATCTCTACAGAGGCAGTGTGAGGGGCTCGCAGGCTGCTCTCTCTGCCTGTATATACCCACACATTGCCATCTATAGAAACGGGGGATGAGAGCGGGCGTGCTGTTCAGACATTCCCACTGTGCACACGCAGACATAATGCATGCAAAACATACTGATCTGGGGATAAGCTCTCACAGTCTTTTCTCCTGCCCTCTCTGTGTGCACACAGATCCATGCACACCGTTCTCTCTCACTGTATAGATGCATTTAGGTATGCATAGAGACACAGTGAGAGCTGGTCACACACATTGTTCTCTGTTGCTGTCTATAAATACATGTGCATATTTACCTGAGGGAAAGAGCAAGACCTATTGTCTCACATTTTCTATCACTCTCTCTCCCTGCCCTATATAATTGTATCATCTCTGTATAATTATTTCTCAGTATGTGATACATTATAGAGAGCAGAGGTTTTCTCACTCAGTACTGGCTGTGTATAATGTACAGGTCTACAGAGTGTTCTCTAATAATTATCTATATATTAATTTATACCATATAATTAGAGAGAGCATTGTTTATACATATTGTTCTCTGTTCATGTATATGCATATATACCTATATACTGAGCTGTTTTCACACATGACAGTCCTTTCTGTTCCTGTATAGATATGTATATGCATATATATATATATATATATATATATATATATATACACATCCCCTTATAGACACAGATGTTCACACGTAATTCTAACAGAAATAGAGAGTTAGGGGAGAGCTGTTCACACACATAATTTGCTCACTATATGGGTATACATATATTTAGGGAGAAAGCTGTAATAGATAGATAGATAGATAGATAGATAGATAGATAGATAGATAGATAGATAGATAGATAGATATAGATATAGATAGGTAGATATAGATATATATGTGTGTGTATAGGTATATGTATATATATGTGTGTGTAAATAAATAAATATATATATGCACTTCTATATGTAGAGAGAGCCTATTTTCTCACATAATTCTTCATAATTCTCTACATATTTATACATACATGATACATTATACATGTGTAATTTGGGAGACAGCACACACACAACTCTCTCTTGTTATATATAAATAAATGCACACATACACACACAAAGATCCTCACACAGCAACAGCTCGTGTGAAGAGTTCACCCTAACAATAGTCTCTGTTCACACATATCCTCTCTCTTGCCATATCTACAGATTTAGACATATATAAATAACAAAATGAGTGAGAACAATTCATACACACAGACACAGTTTCCATGACTCTCTCTCTCTCTTTGCCCCCCCATAAACTCTCTGTGATACATAAATATATGCATATCTATGTGTATATGTTGAGATATTCTCTCTCCATATGTACACACATGAGTAGAGTTACTAAGAGCCATTCTCACACACAGCACTCTCTCTTGCCTTATATATGAGTATATAGATACATATATATGTATATATACAGATTCATGCACAGTTCTCACTCTGTATTGTACTTAAAGAGCTGTTAACACTCACAGTTCTCTTCCTGTACATGCACACAGATATACATATTTATATACCTGAGAGACAGTTGTTCTTTCATACAGTTTCACAACTTTCTTGCTACACACATGTGCACACGCTCCATGTATGTATACATATATACACATAGATACTAGAGGGATGAAGTAGCAGGTATGGTATTTATAAAGTATATTTCTATGTTATATAGGCTATATATTTATAGATGTGCATATATACATGCACTGAACTGTTCAGAGAACTGTTTTCACATACAAACACTTTCTGATGTATATTCTCTATCTATACATATGTTCTCACCCATGAAATGCTCTTTTTTTTTTGTAACAGATAGACCTATATACATACATATATTTGTATATATATATATATATATAAACTTCCCACAGAGAATTCTCTTTATATATGCATATATACATATATAACTGGAGAAAGCACTGGTTCACACTCATGTACATATATAGAACAAGGACCTGTGAGCTGTTCACAAATGGGCATAATTCTCTCCCTCCATGTACATACACAGATCGGTGCTTAGAAAGGGATGAGAGCTCTGTGCATGCAAGTTCACCTGAAATATACTTATTTATTTATATACACACACATATGTATATATGCATCTCCAGAGAGAGAGCTGCTCTCTCACACACACACACACACACACACACACACACACACACACACACACACACACACTCACACTTTTCCCTTTCTATAATATACACACACACAAATATATGCATATATATTATATATGGAGGGCAGAGAGAGTGACCTGTTCATTCACATCTCTCTGCTTTATATGGATATGGATATGGATATTCACCAAGATTGTTCATACTAACACACAATCTCTTTTGCTATATATCCACATACATATGAATACATAATTCTGTGTATTATTACATACATAATTAGAGATAGCCACACACACACTGTATCCTTAAAAACACACAATGCCCTTTCTCTCCCTGCATGCACATATACATATATGTGAAATTGTACATATACATACAGTGAAATTGAGCTGCTCATGCTTTCTCTTGCTACACACACATACCTATGTGCATGTGTACAAATTTGAAGCACACACACAGAGCACTCCCCATGTCTCCAGCCACACACACTTTATTTAAACATTGATTTATATATGTAACTCATTCTTATACATGTAACTGATTGTGTGTCTGTCTTTTTTCTACCGTTCTTCCCATTTTTTCCTTTTTCCCCCAAGAAGGAGAGGAAGACCTACACAGAGCATGGTAAAAAATACTCCTGTCACATCCCTCCCCCTGTAAAAATGCATGTGGGGTATCTGTGTGTGGGTGTGAGGCTGTGGTGTCTCCCACCCTCTCTTCTGCCCCCATATGTAATATCTGAGATGCATATTCAGTGTGTGTGTGTGCATGTATTGATCTGGACATAAATTCTGTCTGCATGCATGTGTATATGGAGCAAGCACGAGGGAGCCAGTCATTCCCCCTCCCAATTCATACACAAATGTTCCCATATCCACCTCTACATCCAATTTAATTAGATATTTATTTATGTGTCTGTATTTTATTTTCTTTCTCTGCCTCCCTCCCCCTCCTCTCTTCCTCAAAGAAATATAAAAATAGCTGAACTACACTTATAGAGCTGCATGTAAATGACCCTTTTATATAAAGACCAGACAGTAATAAAGAAATAATATACAAGTAGATTAAAAAAAAAAAATATATATATATAATAGACACAGAGAAGTGTATAAAGAATAAGAAAAATCTCTGTGTGTAGACAAAGAGAAAAAACCCACACCCATAAAAATACAAGCATATATGTATAAAATAATTTAAAATGTGTCTGAATGATGAGTGTGATCATCTCTGTCTCTCCATGTGTGAGGGCAGTAACTGATACACAGACATACACACCTTTGTATTTGTGCATATCCATGTAATTAATATTTAAATTTTCTTATATAAATACATAAATAAAGTATATGATGTGGGTGTCACCATATCTATGTGTGAGATATTTTTTTGTCCTTTTCTGAGTATATAGAGTAAGGCTGCAACCACACGTGTCTCAAATAGAAACCTGTAATGACTCCTGCTGTCTGAGCCTTGGGAGATTTGCCGGTGTACCACAGCAACTCACACTCACACAACTCCGTGTCTGTCCTTCTTTGTGCTCTCCTGCTTCCCCTGCGGTTTTGCTCTCCAAAAGATGTGTCCTGGTCAATGAATACATACACGCATTCCTGCTGGTGTAGTGTTTGGGTGTGCAAACAGCTAAAACCCTTTGGTGTCCCTACAGGAACCCGAGCATGTTTGTGTGTTTGTCTCACACATTTCCCTGCGGGCCCGCACACCTGGGGCTGGGGCGGTGCAGCCGTTTGGGGCTCCGGCTGTGCAGGGAGGGGCTGGCACCGAGCCCGCTGCTGTGGCTGCGGCTGCAGGCCCTGGGCTGGCAGGGGGGCTCCTGCTGGGGCTCCGGGCAGGTTCAGCCCCAGAGCCCGGCCAGGTGCCGCTGCCAAGGCGTGCGGGAGCGCTCCCGCCCCAGGCTCCGCAGCTCCGTGCGGCCCTTCCCGTGCCAGCGCCGGCCTGGACTCCCTTTGGCACTGCTCCCCCTCGCAGCCCCTGCAGCACAGATGTGGTTGTGTGATTCCCCAGCTTTCATGTGTGCACATCGCACAACACAGCTGCCTTCGAGCCGTTCCAGCCCTGCTGGGAGCAGCCGCTGCCGCCAGGCCCCGCACCTGCCAGCTCTGCCCACCCCGCCCTGCCGCCGCCTCGCTCAGCTTCACCCACTTCTATCCTGAGCTGGCTGTAGCTTTTCCCACCCCTCGTCCAGCCAGGCTCCTTCTCTGGGTCTCTTCCTCCTGCCCTGCCAGGACTTGGGCAAAGAGGAAAGCCACGCCTGAGCTCAGCTGCCTCCATGCGCCAGGGCCGGGTTTCCTCCGGGATTCGCCCAGCAACAAGTCACCCTTGCACCCTCTGTCACTGCAGCAGCAACAGAGGTCATCAGAAAAGTAAAAGCCATGAGACTCCAATGGTGCAGGGAGTGGTTTTAAGTGTGTGTGTGTGCTCCCTGCAGTGACAGTCAGTCCAGCTGACTTCTCCAGACCACAGTGATGACAGTGATTCATGCAGAACACCAGTCCCCATCTGTGACACCACCATCCCTGAGTGTAACAGCAGGGCACCAGTTCCCATGCTCCTTGCCTTCTGTACTGGTTTTTGTACACTTGTGTGTATTCCCACCTGTAAAAACATTGATATGTAGGTGGCAAATGGAATCCTCCCCTTAAGCATCCATAACATCCTGTGGCAAGGAGCCCCACAGCTGTCCTGCCCCATCTGGAGCACTCCCCCTCTGCCTTGGGTTACTGGCAGTTTAGCTGACTGGAAAGACATTAAACACAGGGTCACTTGAGGGCTCAGCCACCACCCTTGCAGCCTCAGCTCCACCACTCAAGACCAGGCAGAGGGCTGCAAAGTTCAGACCATCTCCTTTCCCCAAGAACGTCGGGGTTATTGTTCCCCCCTTCCCCAGTTTGGCTTTCTCCACATTCCAGCTGTGTCCACAGGAAACAAGTGCAGAGCAACACTTTAAATGAAGATGAGCAGAAGGTCCAAGTCTTTCAAAAAGCATGCAGACAGAAAAGTGGTCCCACCAGGACACATTGCTAGTGCAGTTATTTGAGATTGATGTGGACAGCAAAAGCCCAGTCGAGTGAGAAAAGTACGACAGGACAGCACTATAAAATAGGATATGGAGCAAAAAAACTGTTAGAAAGCTCTTGAAATAACTGCCCTCATTTCACTAAACTCTGTTTTCCATCTTCCTTTGGGTACAGTCATCAGCTCAGCCTTGGTGAGTGCAAGCAGAGGGTCACAGCCAGCATTTAGAAATTAAAGGCTTTACTTTGACTAGGCTGGAGCACAGAAAGGCCTTCAACTCACTCCAAGGAGCCCCAGGCCAGCCTTGCTGGTGAGCAGGAAGGGCTGAGCCTGCTCTGCTCACACAACCCCTCCAAGGGGAGGGCAGCAAGAGCTTTAACAGCCTGTCCCAAAACACACAGACTGTCCAGGACATACGCCCAGAACAGGGCTGTGCTCACTGAGGGATCTGATCCAGCATCATTCCTGCCCCTGCAAGCAGATCCCAGAGAAGCAGAGGGGTAACTCTCTAGCAGTGCCCCAGCCAAGCAAGCAGGGCTGGCTCACCCCTCTCTCAAAAACCAAGCTGGAAGGCATAAACTTTACAGTAAGAAAGGAGCACAAATGTCCTTCAGCTAGCAGGCACTGGCTTGCTGGAATGGTGACTAGACAGAGGAAAGAAAGCATGTTAGTGGAGGAAAAAAAGAGCCAGAAACAGGAGTAAACAAGAAGGTTTGTTCTTGTTAAGTTTATTGGCATCATGTTTGTTTCTTTACATAAGAGCTCAGCCTACGTACTAGAATGTAGACCTCTGGAAAACAGGTAGAAGGGCTCCATTTAAGCAAGCTACAAATGCAAGAACAAATACCAGGAAGAAAGGAAGAGAGGAAAGGGACTAGATTGCCAAGTTTTTCCATACCAAAAATCCAGATTAGCAGTCAGTAAGAAGAAGGGAAGATTCATAGTCCAGGTCATTCATCAAGAAACAGCTACCACACCCCAAGTGGGAGCTCCTTCCACAGCACAAAGAGCCACAGGCACACCTCAGCTCTGGCTCCTCGTGCTCGCTCCAGGATGTCAGGAGTTAAGCAGTAGGGGAGGCGAACAAATGAGGTCATTTCATAGCTGTATTTAATTTTAAATCCAATAATCCAGTGTGCATATCAATGCTGTTATGCAAATCTGAGAATTTAGATACAAGGAAGCCAGACAGATTTTTCCAGAAGATGAAGCCTCTTTGGCCTCAAAACAAGAAGGCTTACATAGTTCATCTCTACTGTACAGAATACTGCCTCTATCTGGACTCTGTGTTGCTAGCACGCCGCAGGTCACAAGTGTCCTCCTCACTTTCTACACAACCTGTGTTTCAGTACTTGAACATGTAATTCAGGAATTTTACACTAATTTATACATTTTTAATTGGTTGCATATATTAACATGTACTATAAGATTTTTCCTAAAGAAGCATTACATAATACATGGATACTGTAAAAAGATCTGATTAGTTAAAAGTAACAAGCATTAACAGAGATACATACAAAACTCAACCTAGTCTGACTGAGTGCTGAGCTTGCAATGAACTATGGGTAATCAGCCTTTCCAATCGCAGCCTTCACAGGGGAAAACACGAGACAGTTAAAAATGTATGTTACTTGTTACACAGATTACCTGTAAACAGTTTCTCTCCATTGGACACCTGGAATTAGATTCAGTTCCAAACATACATAACAGTTTCCATTTTAAACTAAGAGAAAGGTCTGTTACCATGAAGTGTGATGTGGATGGTGTGGGGACCTGAGCTCTGAAGTGCAGGACTCAGATGCTCATGAGAGATGGGTGGATTTTGGCAGCTGGAGATGCAATTTTTTTTTTTTTTGTAATTTCATTTTAAACACAGAAGAGGGGCTGTGTGTTTGAAGGCCTAAGTGTGATATTTGTTTGTGAAGGACTGTGCTCAACCCCTCCCACTCCCCTCAGCAGCTGCAGCTCTCCGCAGAAGCCTTCGCTCGGTCAGTCTTGTCTAGTTTGATGGGTTCGGGGAATTCATTGTAAAGTTCCACTTCGGTTTCCTAGTGGGAGAGAAGGAGGAGTTAATGCCACAGCTCTGCAGACAGCTCCCAGCAAGCAAGGAGCTGGGGCAGGCTGGGGGTGAGCCCCAGGCTGCCCACAGCACTGGGGCAGGGCTGCACACTGGCCCCCTCCCTACCTGTTTAAGTGCATTTCGTGCAATCGTCTGGAAAGCCTGTTCCACGTTAATGGCCTCCTTGGCACTGGTTTCAAAGTAGGGGATGTTGTTTTTACTGTAGCACCAGGCTTGTGCCCGTTTTGTGGTGACCTGGGTGGACAGAGAACAGCATCATTACCTTCTGCTATGCAGGGAGGGGTTTTATTTTCAGGGAGAGGCCAGAGATCCCTCATATCCAACCTGAGCAGCTCTGACCTCATCAAGCCACAGCCTTGAAACAGAACACTTCTCATCACCTGACATACCCAACCCCAGGGCAAGGAGGACCCTGCCCAAGGGCAATGAGACCACAGAGCAGTGGCTTGCTCCCACAGGAGCTGCTCAGCACATCTCGGGGAGGAGAAGCAGCTCCTCTCCTTGCACCTCCCTTCCCTGGAAGCTGCTGCAATCCTTCCACCAGTGGGCAGGAGCATGCTGTGCACAGGGGCCTGACCTCTCCAGGCAGGAGAAACCCTTCTCCGCTGGCAGACAACATCTGAGCCACTCTCAGGCACCTCCCACTCCCGTTTCTCAGGTAACCCTCCTGTGTTTCTACAAGGTCTCCCACTCCAGCAGTTTCTTAAGAGGAGGTTAGTAAGTCCCAGTACTCACTTGTCTGTTTTCTAGGTCAATCTTGTTTCCCAGCACAACAAAAGGAAAATTCTCAGGATCCCTTGGACTGGCCTGAATGAGGAATTCATCCCTCCAGCTGTCTAGGGTTTTGAACGTGTTGGGAGCCGTGACATCGAATACCAGCACACAGCAATCTGCTCCCCTGTAGAAGGCAACTCCCAGAGACTGAAATCGTTCTTGGCCTGCTGTATCCCATATCTGGAGCAAAAGACAGGGCAGATAAGCCAGTTCTACTCTGACACAGTCAGTCTGCAATTAGGGCATTCATTCCAAAACTCCCCACCAGGCATATACAGTCCCCAGCTAGGCAGATAGCAGCACCTGCAGGCTTGGGGATTTCTGAAGGCACTAAGCATCAAGAGCCAGAAACACCTTCTAAAGATAGTTGACCCTTTTTGTGTTCAGCCTCAGCCAGGGACATATCCTTGTCCTGGACTAGCAGGACATAGGTATTAGGGTCAGCAGGTGACCTGCCTGCGGTGCTTGGATGCACCTGGATACCAGCAGAGTTCAAATACTCCTCTGATAGCTGCAGCTTTTGCTGCCTTGCAGTCAGTTTCACCATGGAGAGATGAAAGCTGCAGATACCAGAGACATAAGCAGGATGGCAGGTTAACACTACACCCATAGGACTTGGGGGGACACAAATGGTTGACCTAGGGAGTCCTTTCCAGTTCTTGAACACTAGGGAAGTGAATCTAATAAGATCTAGTTTACTGACAGTGCCAAATCCAGTTTTTTAAACAGGACCTAGCAACACTACTGTTACCCGAACCCAGATTAATCTTTGCATTCCCTTGTTCAGCCCGTGCAAAAATTTGAAGAAAAGCCCAGAAGCACTTATGTCTGACAGAAATTCAGTGCAAACAAGACTCATACCCAGTACACTGACCCCTACACCAGTCTGGGCTACACCAGAGCAGATGCTTCCACACAAGTGGGGTGATGGCACCCCTCGCAGCAGGCAGCAGAGTCCCTCCTTACCTGCATCGTCACTAGCCTGTCATCCACCATCACCTCTTTTGTCAGGAAGTCTGCACCTATCGTAGCCTTGTACTGGTTACTGAATTTCTTGTTCACATACTGGTTCATGAGCGATGTCTTTCCCACCCTGCACAGGAACACAAAAGAGAAAGGCTTGGTAGGCTTCTTCTACAACAATGTTTGAGTTAACCACCCTGAAGAGAACATTCCAGTGCCCTTCACTGCCCATAACCTCCTGGCTTTTCAACCATGGAAAAAGCATCCACCTCTGCTAGTAGGGGCCTCCACATCAAGAGATGCTGAGGCACCAGCTGAATAAGAGCATTAGCTACCCAAGGATGCAAAGGATTACATCCTGTGAAACCTCACTTCCCCATCACTAATCTGATCCTTGGTAAGGAACAGACATCACATTATGACCATGAAGGCAGTTTTGGAGGATGAAGTGCTTCAGAGAAACCCATCATAAACAGTAATCTTCAGCCTCTGCAGAAGGAGGAGGTGGAAAACCAGACAATCTCAATGGCAACAGCTCACAAACACATCTGCTAGGCACCCAGAGGTGGAGAGCCTCCCCAGAGAGCAAGCTTAGAGGCTCACATGCCTTCTGTGTGGCTGAGAAACACTCCCTGAATAACAGCTTGCTGGGGACAGCAGTATAAATAAACCTTATGTCATGGGAATCAGGTTACAGCCTGCACAGCAAGTAACCTGTGACAGCAGAGCAGACTCTTGCTGAGAGCACAGAGCAAAGCCTTTCACTCCAAGGGGTGTGCTGCAGCTAGCCCAGAGAAGCAAAGCAGATGGCTCAGTACAGACTTATGCCTCTGACAGAGAGCTTTAGGAAGTCACCTAAGAATGCATACTAGTGGTTTGGGGTTTTTTTATTTTATTTTTTAAGTGAAACACTCATTCCAACAGCACAGGTCCTCCTTGCAGAAGGTTATTCCACTCTGCTATTCCAGTGGCCTACCCACCACATTTTCCCCATTTAATATTGTGGCAGGACCTCAAGATACTAAACTGCAGGGACACACTCAAGACAGTGAAGAGTTCTCAGACCTGAGGTAACAAAGCTATCATGGGCTGTAAAATCTCTCCTCCCAGCACTGCTGATTTCTTACAGTGCATCCAGACTCCCACTAGTCAAGAGCACTGCTCTAGCCAGATACAGATTAGCATCTTAAAGGCTCTTCCACTTACCCAGAGTCTCCAAGGATGATGACTTTCAGTAACACTTTCTTCCTAGAAGTCATCTTTCACACTAGAAAGGAAGAACAATCCCATCACAAACTGTTAGTATGTCATTCCTCAAGAAAGTAAGCAGCAAGTTTGGAGTCTGAGAAACCTGACTCCCAGCAAGGAGCCAGGGACAGGCAGGGCCCAGCACTCCTGAAACCAGACTCCAACTCAAGACTCAGCACTGCCCAGGTGTCTGCCCGCTGCACAGGCTGGGCCATGCCAGACCAGTAGTGGCAATTTAATACCAAGAGGTAGATGAGCTGAGCACTTGTCATTTACTGTACCAAGACCCTTCTGGATCCCATTTCCAGGCCATATGGGAGATATACTAGCCCAGGCCATCTCCCTTGACTTGAAGCAGTGCAGTAAATCATACCAGCTCCCAACACAGACTAATAACTCTTACACATGCCACAAAGTGAGGGGTAAGCAGGTATGTATCTAATATTCTAATATCACACTCAAGCTTTTTTGTGCTGTTAGTAGTTTCCCAGCAAAAAATAAGAAAAAAAAAAAAAAGCATTTCCTCCATCATGAGCTTGGAGAGGTGGTAGCTTTCTCCAGCAGCTGTGCTTTGTAAAATAACCAAATCCCAAGGACACGCTGTGGTTGAAGCAGCTGCAACAGCCACACGGGGCAGCTGAATTACAAAGCAAACTGCCACCAGACTGTGGCTTCTCTGAGGGCACAGGAAGCTGACTACTGCCACCTCAGTTTTGGTGCAATAAGGTTACAGGGAGAAACCTCAACATTCAGCCCACTGATGGTCATCTACTCCATCAGATGATGACTTGTTTGTTCAGTTGCATCCTGCAACTGAAAAACTTCATAGGCAGGAAGCTCTAAACTGGCCACTAATGGTCCATCCAATTAAAGAGAGAGCTGAGCTTCAGAGTTCCTCACTCATCTGCTCCCAAGTCTCCTTCAGACCAGTGAGGCAGCTACAAGTTCATCAGCTGCAGCAAGCCTGAATACACTTCTGGATATTCTTTAGCATGGTGAGAGCAAGTACAGGGTCTGTCCAGTGGCTGAGCACACCCTTCCTACCCTGAGGCCCTTCTCCACACCTCTGGGGAGGGGGTGGGCCAGCCACTCTTATGTGCTGGATCAGATCACAGACCCTGTTTTGGTACTGACCTGCTCCACAACACAAGGACTTGGCTTCCCTGAAGGAGCCGTGCAGGTTCAGTACAGCAGGAGGAGCCACAAGATGGCTATAGCTGTACAGGCCTTGGTATTAGGCCCTTATGTATGGACTTGCATACCTGAAGATTCCCATCCTGCTATACCACACTCATTACAGCACACAACTCCTACTCTTCAGGAGCTATTCCTGATTTTCACAGCTAAGGAGGCCTTTGCTTCTACAACAGGGATTTATGTCTTTAAGCAGCTTGATCCTTATGTGCTTCCTGGGATACACAACAGCCTAAGGTGCTAGATAACTACACCCATTTCACCCCACTACTACAGGAGGCCTCAAGCTGTAAAAGCCTCTCACTAGATGCAGTCCAGCTGCAAAAGATCTTAATCATCTCAGGCTTTGAGGGTTAGAAGACATGAAGAGCTTTAGCCTTTGCTGTCAGTGCATGCTGCAGAGGTGAAGGAGCACCCCTAGAGCCACTGTAGTGATGCACCTACAGCTACACCTTTTTGGACTGCACCCACCTCACAGGGTTAAGTTGGGAAAGGCCTCTAGGATCATCTAATGGGTCCAACCATTAGCCCAGCACTGCGAAACCACCACTAACTCATGTCCCTCAGTGCTACAACTACATGGCTTTTAAACACCTCTGGGGATGGTGATTCCACCACTGACCTAGGCAGCCCATTCCAGTGCCTGACAGTGCTTTTGGTGAAGAAATTTTCCTTAATACCCAATCTAAACCTTCCCAGGTATAGCTTGAGGCTGTTTCCTTATCTTGTCACTTGTTACCTGGGAGAAGAGCCCAACCTGGCTATATCTTCCTCTTAGGTGCTGTAGATCCATAAGCGCCCCCCTGAGCATCCTTTTCTCCAGGCTAAACATCCCAGCCAGTCCCATGGAGGTTTGTGCTCCAGCCCCTTCCCCAGCCCCCTTGCCCTTCTCTGGACACACTCCAGCCCCTCAATGTCTTTGTGCAGTGGGGGCCCAAACTGAACCCAGGATTGGAGCTGTGGCCTCAACAGTGCCCAGTGCAGGGGGACAATCACTGCCCTGGTCCTGCTGGCCACACTATTGCTGATACAGCCAGGCTGCTGCTGGCCTTCTTGGCCACCTGGGCTCATGTTCAGCTGCTGCCAACCAGCAACCCAGATCTTTTCCTGCCAGGCAGCTTTCTGGCCACTCTGCCCCCAGCCTGGAGATGCAGGGGGTTGTGACCCAAAGGCAGGGTCCATCTTTACCTTGTTGAACCTCACACTACTGGCCTTGGCCCATGGATCCAGCCTGTCCAGATCCCTCTGCAGAGCCCTGCTACCCTCCAGCAGATCAACACTCCCACTTAACTTGGAGTCATCTGCAAATGTACTGAGGGTGCCCTCCATGCCCTCACCCAGAGCATTGATAAAGACATTAAACAAGACTGGCCCTAGCACTGATCCCAGGGGAACAGCACTGGTGACCAGCTGCCAGCTGGATGTAACTCCACTCCCCACCACCCCTGAGCACAGCCATCCAGCCAGTTTTTTACCCAGCAAACAGTGCACCTGTCCAAGCCATGAGCAGCCTGCTTCTTCAGGAGAATGCTGTGGGAAACAGTGTCAAAGGCTGTACTAAAATCCAGACAGACCACATCCACAACCTGTCACTGATACACTAAGCAGGGTACTTTGCCATAGGAGACAAGGCTGGGCAAGCAGGACCTGCCCTTCCTAAACCCATATTCACTGGGTCTGATCCCTGGTGTCCTGTACATGTTGCATGGTGGCATTTGAGATACCTGCTCCATAACTTTCTCTGACACTAGGGTCAGACTAACAGGCCTTCCACAGATCTCCTTCTGATTCTGACCCTTCTTGTAGATGGACACCTCATTTGCTAACTTCCAGTCCACTGGGCCCTCCCCAGCGAGCCATGACTGCTGGATTGAAAGGGGCTCAGGAAGTACTTCCACCAGTTCCCTCAGTACCCACCCACAAAGCCACTGAGTCTTGAGTGTGTATCTAAGTCATGTAGGAGGCCTCTTCCTCATCCTTTGTCACCATTTCCCTCCACATCTGATAAAGGACAGCTCTCTTTTGTTGCTAATGTATAAAAACACTTTTTATTATCTTTTACAGCAGTAGTCAGATTAAATTCTAGTTGGGCTTTGGCCCTTCTGGGTTTTTTTCCTGAATAACCTCATGAGATCCTTGAGATACACCTAAACAGGAGTCAGTGCTGAGGAGATAACAGCCAGGGGCTGTGCAGTGAGCAGCAGTGACAAGTCACCCACAGGGCTGATGCCACCCTTAGATGGGTGTTAGCAAATGCCAGAGAGCGTGTGGAGGACAGTTTCTCCAAGTGTCAACACCTCTCTTTTCCAGTGGACTGCATTGTTCACTGATCCAACTGGCAGCCCAGCTATGCTCACCAAGACAGAGCCAGCTGAAAGTTGTCAACAGCACCAACACTGAGCTCTGCTTCTGCTCTTGCCAAGATGCACAGACCATAACTTGTCTCCCCTATAGCCATGGGTAGAACAGACCACAGAAGCCCCTTCAAGCCTGCACCTCCTGTGTTCACAAAGCACATAACAAGTGACACTTCTGCCAGCCAAGCCAGAGACTTGTGGAGCATAAGCAGCCCAGATGGAGCAGGAAGCAAATGAACAGAGCTTTAAACAGCCTTAAGACAGCTGTGTACACTGAACTGTCATGAAAAACATCTGCATAGGTTCAGGTCCAGTGCAAGTCACCTGATTTCCTCAGGACAGAGGAAAACAACTCACCCAGAAGTGGCTGTGCCAGAACCCAGTATGCTTCTGGGAACTGCTTCTATTTTCCTCAGAGTGTTTCCAATATCACTTGCTGCGGCAGCTCACTGCCTCCTGGTATTCGAAGCAGCTTTGGACAAGCTGGCATTAGCTCTCGTGCTTAGGGAGGGATTTGCAGAGCCCTAAATTGCAACACTAAATCACACTGCATGCTTATCTCCCAAGTTCAATATAGCCTGAAGTTCCACTATGAGGGGAGGGAAAACTGCTCTGTCAAGATTCATTACCTTAGAAGTAACTCAGCTGAGCAGTCACCTGCAGACATAGGAAGTCAGGCTGAGTCAGAGCTGACACTGCCTTCTTGTCATAGCTGACAGGCTACCCAGCAGTGTGAAGGGCTGCCACTGCCCCAGCAACACCGGGCAGGTGAGACACTCGGCTTCCATCCCAGGTGATGCAACGGATGTGAGCCATAGCACAGGAAGAGCTGCTGCAGCTTTGTATTTGGTGTGGGCCATGGGACAGTGAGGAACTGCCAGGGACCAGCAGTGGACACTGCCCAGTCTCACACCCTTGCTCTACCAGGCTTGACTGATACTGCCTTGAAGCCCAGTCAGCTGACAGGCCAAGCCCCCTTTAATAATCTTCTATTGCAGGTGTAAACAGAACTACACTTCGGAGTTATTCCTGGCCCAGTACAACAAGGAAACACATCCTCAGGTCCTGTAGAAAATGGTTGAGTTGAGACAGGCAGAGGTCCCAGTGACTCAGCACTAAGATTAGTTTGCACTATAGAATGCAGCTTGTCTTGCCTTATGGTATTTGACACAATTACTCCAGAGCAGCATCCTGTTGAGGCACACACCCTTCAGATGGCAGTGTGAGAGCTCACATGGGGCTTCTGTCCAGTCCTGGGAGCACTTCTGAACAAACACTTCCTTTTTCAGAGGTATCACGAAGAAAAACTTGTTTGTTAAGTTTTGATCCAAGACTCAGCTCTGTTTCACACTACATGAAATCTTTTTGAGCGAGGTCATCTGCAGATTGCTCAGAACACAGCCTAGAGCTGCACACCCAGCCAGCCCTGCTCAGGAGCCACCAGACACTCCACATCAGCCAAGGGCTGGTCATCAGAATCATTCCTCCTCCTGGCTTAACGGTGCCAAAGAAATGACACAGCTGTCTCTAATACAGGAGAGGAAGCATTCCACTCCATTTTTAATGCCTATCCTCTAAGCAAACAAGCCATTAATGATATGCTGACCCTCAAGAAATTAAGCTGGTATAGCACACTCTGTCCCAAATACTGTTATTAGCTTTAACGCTCACCTGCAGAAGTAACAAGGGAAAACTGCTAACACTGCAAGCATCACTGGTTTAGCTAATCTGAAAGGAAGAGTCAAACCCCATCCTATGAAGCTTCATAGCACTAGAGCTCAGATGCAAGAGCAAATAAAGCCTATGCCAAGTCTAATTAGGTTTCCCTTGTTGCTTCAGAGCACATTACAACTGTCCTTTCCCTTGCTATATTAAGACAGCTGCTTTAACTCAAAGCAGAAATGGAGGGTTACAAATTCCTTAGAGATGTTCATGTGTCAAGTCACAATGTAGGCATTTTAATATTAATTGGGTTGCTACAAGCAAGGAACAGTAGCAGTTTGCATTGATGGCTCACCAGACCTCACATTAGCTATGCTTTAACAGAAGCAGGCCTTGCAAAAGGAATACTCTTAATAGCTCATGGACAGTTTCAGCGTGAAAGCATCCAGCCCTAAGGGAATCTCACCTCCTTGGAAGACAAGGCTCCCTAAGCAGCAGCATACCCATACCAGTTTTGAAGCTGCTGAGCAGTCTTTACTGTTTCAGCTTTGCTATTGAACAGTTGGAATCACAACCCTAACATGTCTATATAGAAGCTGGAATGTTTGACCAGGAGCTCCCTGTTACTACAGCTACCAGCCTGCCACCTGCACCTTCTCAGCAATCAGCTCAGAGATGAAGCGAGGATGCTGGACAGCACATCTCACCTTGTGTCCTCTGCCAGGGATATTTAACATCACACCAACCAGGCACAAAGTGGTAGGGCAGCAGGCACTGAGCACAGCTAGACTCAGAGTTATGGATGCCTAGTTTTGCTCCCTGTCCCAGCAGGCAGCACAAGAGTAAGCAGGTATCCCACAAAAAGGTGCACTTGAACCTGAATCACTGCAGCTCTGTTCTGGGTGCCATGGCTGATAAGCAGAGCTTCCACTTTCCCACTATACCACAGGACCTTTAGCAAAAACACCCCACCATGAACAAGCTGATGTGGACAGATCAGGTGTTCTTTGGGGGCTACCACACACAGCAGCATGCTCACCACAGTGACCAGACAAGAGCTACCCTTGTGCTCTGGAAGAACCTTCTGTCCTGAAATGTGGGAAGTGTGTCCCAAAATGCAGCCAACTGCACTTCTGACACAGAAACAGCACCTCTACTCACTGTTCTCTTGCATGGATGTCTCTGTACTACAGAGAGCTATTTTTATTCCCTCTCTCCTCCCTCACTGGGTTCAGCATTTCTTCAAGGAAACTGAAGCTAGAAATATTATTCAGGACCAGCTCAGTCAGACTGAACCAGTTCCCTCTCAAAAGTATCAAGTTCCCTAGCACATTTGGCATCTCAAGGGCTTATGTCTGCTTATATCTTCAGCCACTGAAATGAGATGGTCACTGAATGTTTATCCTGTTTCTAGAGCCCCAAGCACACCAAACAGCCTGGCACATACCACTTCCCCCATGGTCACATTGCACCTTGCAATGCTTTAGCTAAACCTTTGAGTAGATACATGAATTTGCTCCAATTTTTCAGCTACTTTGAAAAAGCAAGGCTTCATCCTGGGGAAGGGCATAGCCCAATATTGCCATTAATTAACCAGAGTCACAGTTCCTGGTTGCAGTGTCCGAGCAGTCCAGACACCCTTTGTATTGAAGCCTCAAACTCCAACTGCAGCAGAGCCCCAGATGGGACAGAACAAGCTTTACCACTTAAAATTTAACATCAGCTTGGCTCCCACTGGCTAGTCAGACAGATATTGCTAAGAAGGTGTCAAGCAATACAAAGTGACTGCCTGAAGAGTTCAACACAAATCTGAGACCAACAGATACCAACACTAAACACGACACTTGCATTCTCCCAAGACTGATACAACAACTCCTGTCTTTTCAGCTGGGCAAAAGCACAGCAGTAGTCAGAAGACAATCAGTAGGGGCTATTAATTTCATATCAATGTGGCTTAAGAGATGCCAAGCTGCCTTCAAGGAAGAAACTAGAAATACAGCTGCCTTTGATGTTTTTGACTGCTACAGAGCCTACCTATTTTCTTTACCAAACCTGGGTGCTCTACAGGTGGAACATGTATTCAGCATCCTCACAGTGAGCACTACTACAGAGGCATAGGAAGTTATAATAGCAGGTGGAGTCTTGCACTGACAAAGGCTGCACAAGCAGGACAGTACTCTCTCCTACTCCCATGACAGGACTATCAGGAGTTCAGCTTCCCCAGTTCACTGGAAAATACCATAGAGAAAAGCCTCACATTTAGTGGGGACACGTGCTGTGTCTAAAAAGGAAATCAGGAACATCTTGTAATTTGGGCTGACAACTTGCAAGAACTGCTCCCTGTAAATAGGTTGTTTCTGAGGGCAATGGGCTCTACAGTCCATACAATCAGAGGTGTCTTCAGGCCTTGCAGATGCACCATGAAGCAGAAGTCAGCTCAAGCAGAGCCCACACCAAAAGCACCTGGCAAGATATTTTTGTGACAGCTTCACTGAAGGGTACACTCTAGCTGCTGTTCTACAGTAGCATCTAAAAACTGATTTCCACCTCCTTCTTCCCAACGCGTTTCTGTTGCTGTTCTAACCAATATATTCCCTCCTGCTGGTACACAGCCAAAAGCTCAAGCACAGCTCCTCATTCCCTCCTCAAGAGAAGCAGCTCAGCAGGCAGCTGAGCTGCTCCACCAAGAGCAGGCTTCTGTCCAGTTGGTACCTTTCCCAGACAGCCCTGTGAGGCAGAAATTACCTCTGTTCATGGAGCTGAAAGCCTCAGCTACAACTTAATTTTTGATACCTTGTGTAAAACATTATATTGCAAGCTGTCAGTGTAAATACACTGTCCAGTATATCCCACCTCCATCTGAGAGTCCTATGCCAAAAGCTTCACCTTCTTGAAGAACAGCCTGGAGCTTTAGATGCCTGCTAGCACACTGACATGGCTCAGTTCAAAACTGAATCTTAGAACATGGTTCAGTATCGCAGAGGAATTAGCTTTTTAGACTACATCTGTCTGCCGTAAGTTTCCACCTCCTTTTGAGGACAGAGTTACAGCCTCCAGTGCTGGAGCAGCTGCTCTAGAACTGAGCGAAGCTTAGGAACCAGCAGCAACAGCAGCACAACCGCATGGCTTCAAGTTCTTTTCACTGTCTGCTTCAACACAGGCACCAAACCAGTGTGACAAGGTGCTAAAAGCCAATGGACATGGTCTGAAGTAGCTCCCAGATGGAGCTGACACCAGGCCTACAAAAATATTCTGCTGTGTCCTGTTCATGGGTAACATGCTCTTAAGACAGTTCAGTGCTAAAGGAAGAGAACGATGGGGCAACATGCAGCTTGGAGAAACAGGCAGAAAACCTAGCTGAGAAACAGAAACTTTGGAATAGTTTTGAGCATAACAGATTCCTGGTGTGATCAAGGATGCTCCAGAGCCAGTGCTGGGTTAGACACTCCTATCAGTGGCAGTAAGGTTTTAGCTAGCCTCAGACATCCCCTCAATGTGTGGGCAAGGACACAGAGCTCACTGGAAGGAGACATGCCAACATCCAGCTTCCCCAAGTGCAGACAACACAGGGATGCAGAAGCAATGCCACTGGTAGGAGCTATGTCTGCACAGACATTGCAGGACTTGCACATGAGAAGGGGTCTGCCCTGCTTGAGATCTCAGCTCAGCTGTGGCTCCCTTAGGGCTGAGATTTGGAGAGCACTGCATTCCTGAGAGGCATTGATGCATATGATCAGTTAGGCTCAAAGCCCAAGTTCTCAAAGCCAGGCTCTTCAGTCCAAGCCTCACTGATTCACAGGCCTGTTACACCTCCTGGCATTTCTCCAAATGAGAGTTGTTCTATGTTGCACAAAGTTTAAATACTACCCATGGAACTGAACAAGTTTTTGACTGTAAAGCTGCCATAATTAATTATGACTCTACCCTAAAAAGTCCAAACTACACAGGACTAGACTCCACTCCTAATGCCAAAAACTGATCCCTGATTTCTACTGGTTTAGACATCACAACAGCCACCTTCTCATGGGGAGGCATCATGCTGATCTGACTACATGGTTTGCAAGTGGGAGCAGAACAAGCATGAAAATGCATTTGCTTACAGTACCACAGTATATGTTTCTCCATGTTCAAGCAGACCAACAGTGTGCTTAGGAGCAGTGGGAAAGGTCTAGAGGACATTTCTTACTGTCTACAGGAACAGTACAACACCACCCAGGCTGCTGCTAAGCCTAAGATCACAGGAGCACCTGTAAGACCTTCCAGGTGATAATCACACCAAGGCAAAGCAATGGAAGGAAGGGAGTGAAGAAAATGTCCCCAGGGATGCAACTATGCTGGGCAGCCACCTTGGGTGGATCACTTTGCTCCTCAACAACCTGAGGATGATTCTAGTCATCTCCACAGAGTGTAGCAGGTATGGGAGACTGCAGCTGTGGTAGGAGAAGAGCCCACAAAGATCCCTTTGAAGCTAATGCTACACACTAACAAGAGCAGGATTCCCAGAAAGCAAGCTAGGGCTGCTGAGGTGGAAGTCTCCTGCTTATAGGAAGACAAACCCAGAAGCTTCACTGAAAGCTGGATATTTCCAGTCATGAAGTTTTAGTCCACTGATTCCTCCAGCAGCTAAATGGCCCTTTACACCACAAAATATCCTCTCAGGATTGGGCACACATACCCTAAAAGACGGATAGCAAGTGTCCCAAGATCTTCTACCTTCTCTTGAAGGCTCAAACCATGTCAAGAATGTCATGTCATTCAAGAATCAGTCTTGCTGTACCCCTACCTTCCAGTAAGAGGCAGTTCCCCTGTTGAATCCTACAGGATTTCAGGTAGTTCCCAGCAGATTTTCCCCAAGGATAAAGCTGTTACAAGAAAAGGCATGCTTGCTTTAACACCCCTCCCCCTTTATCAGAGCAAGCTTAACTTCCCCTATTCTGCCCTGGGGGAGACAATCTCAGGATGTGGGAGGAGAGTTGAGCACATAGCTGGCTGCTGGGAGACACTAGGCAACAAGCCATGTGTCTTGACTAAGGGCCTTGCCTACGCACAGCACTGCAGCTACACCAGCACAGCTTCCATGATGCCTCTACCACCAGGGCCTCCTTGGTGGACAGCTTTCCAATCAGTAAAATAAATCTTGGACTAACTGGAACACAGCTATAGTGCTCACACAGCCCAGTTTATCCAGTGGTGGTAGCTGGCCTTTGGGCACACAGCACCCAGCTAGTGGAGCCACCCAACAGTTTTAGTAACCCTGACATGAATATCAAGAGCCCAGCACAGTTCTCACATCAGGCCCTACCCTGAGTGACAACTCCCTTATTGCTTTCTATCAAACAAGCACGCTGTCAGAGGCAGCTGAGTTTTAATCTATGTGTCCAGAAGATAAGGCTGTCCAATTCAAAATATTCTAAGTTAGCCAGGCCACTGACAAACAGTTGAGTTGTTAGATTTTTACCATATCTGACAGCATTTTTAAGTCCTCAGATTAATTTCTAGTTTTGACTACAGTTTAAGTTTTCACAGATTCCTGTGATGCTTTCAGTTTCAGAAACACAGATAATTTTTGCAGTGGTAAGCAAAACACAGATCTTAGACCTTGTCAGTGGTAAACAAGCCTTGTTTATCCACTCCTGGCTGCCAGAATTCCTAGAGGCTGGGCAGGAAACAAGAGACTGAAGGGAGACTTTGACCAAGTCAAATGACAGCCCTTAGGAGGTCTGCCAGAGGCTGCAACTTACACCTGATACTCAGATCTGAGAGTGAATATTGTGTTTCCTACAGCATAAGAAGCTTGATAGGGGAGAAAGGACAAATACTGATGGGAGATCCTATTAGCAGATGTAGGGAAGCACCAGATCAACACTAATGGCAAAAGCACTACTCCTCCTGCCAGGAGGTCCTGTTGTCAGTAATGAGTCTTCTAGAGAGGAAGCTTTTTCTAGGGACAGGTTGTAATCTAAGAACTACACCTTGATCTGCGACTAGAACCCTTGATCCTACACACACTCAATACCATGCTAATGTGGTTTGCAGAGCAGGAAGGACAAGTATTTCAGTACCAGGATGGGAGTGCAACAGGTAGCTTGCCATGACAGCTGAGTCAGTGACTAACAAGGAATTTGTACTGTGGAGACTCAGTTTCACACTCATACTTCATACCCTCATACCTCTTGCATAGATCCTGCATCAATACTTTACCACTTCACCTGTTCTCTTGATGAAGCTCCACAAAGGTCCAATAAAAGCCTCACTCGCATGGTGAGGTTAAGAGAACTCTGTGGGCAAATGGCATCTTGTTAGGCAGGGGAAAAGGTTCAGGCCCAGGCATGTCTCAGCTAAAACCCTTTCACTGCTCACGCTCGAGACAATGTCACCACTGTGCCAGTTTGGACTCCAGATATCATTATCCATGTCTGGGAGCCGAGTGACTCAGCCCACTTGAGGGAGACAAGCACCAGACAGGTTACTTTGAAGAGGATTCTGCTTCCAGCTGGAAAGAGTTCAAGGGCTCAGCACAGACTTGTTAGATAAACTGGCAGCCCAGTAACCAAGGTCCAGGTACTTCAGGCAGGTTGGCTCTGAAAACAGCTTCAGTTACCAGCCCCCACTTTTGTCCACCACTTCAGTAGTCCACCTTCTTTCTCAAATGACCAAAGTTACAGTATATAGGGCAGACTCAAGAAAAATACTGGGTTTTTTAATTGACATTTAATTTCATTAACAATTTCTGAAACTCTTGCAAGTACAATTAGACATGATTAGTCACCTTAAATTGTCATTTTAAGTGGTTATGCAGAAGAAAGAGCAAATCACTCACTGTATCAAGTGCCTTTAAATCATATCGAGAAAAATCTGTACCATAAGTTTACACTTCAATCCCATCTCAAAGGCAGTGCACCCTGTCCTGAGGGTTCACTGCCCCATGAAGACAGCTATGGCCTCAATAACAGGTTTCCTGGCAAGAGAAGTCAAGGGTACTGGAGATAAGCTGCAAATCAACACACTTCAGTGGCCTTGATGAGCTTGCTTCCCTTCCCAGGGTCACTGACCATGAGGGAGCAGCAGCAGTGTTGACAAAGCTTCCCCCACAGACAGAGTGCTGGTTGCTGGCACCGGAGAGGAAGAGCAGGAGCAGCGCTCGCAGCAGCGATGACATCACCAGGGCAGATCTCCGCCAGCACAAAATGCAGCAGCACAGCACGCTGGGCTCCAGAGCTGCATCCCTACCCATCCCTACCAACAGAGAGCAAAAGCCACAAGCACACCAGGAGCCAAAAGGGAACCAAGTGACACAGGGCTATCCCTTCAGCGCCTGCTATTTCTGAGCCACACGTGTGTAGCTCCTGACCTTGGACATTCATTTGCAAGCTTTATTCAAGGTGCATTTAAAGAGAAATGGGACCTTTAATCAAGCTCCTCGCTGCACAAATAAGCATGGTGTATCAACTACTCTCATTCAATTAATTATCTATATCTAATTCAGTTTTGAGATGCACAGCTCGTGTTTGGATTGATGCTGCAGAGAGAGACATTTATCCTCACAATCTCTGGTCACAGCTATATCTGAAGGCAGACTGTTACACAGCAACTACAAAAGATCATTTTAAGAAGCTGCAGAGGGAAGCCAACTCAACTCTTAACTCATGAGGCAATTAAATTGCAATTATCAAGACAATGCTGTGCAAGAATGAAGTACTTCAGCATCTGAAGGATGCAAGACTGCTGCCAGACAAGCAGCACATGCTAATGCCCAACCAAGTTCAGCATTTAGGTAAGGCCTTAGCTGGACTCTCTTCTGTAGAGGTAACAATCTTTCAATTACTCTACAGCTCTGCAAGGGAATCTTAGGTCCACCAGGGCTGTAACAGGGACATCAGAGCAGGTCAGGTCACAGCCACGGAGAAGCCCAGAAGATATAAGGAAACACTGGCAACATGCAAGGTGAGGGTCCTGTACTTGGTTCAATTTACTTCAGTTACTAACAAAATTGCTGTATTCTGAAGGCATGAACATGCAACAATAAGTACCTGTGAGCCCACATCACCCAACAGTTTCAGAGAATGCAAACACCCAAGTGCCCTATTGCATAGCCCTTATTCTTGAGCCAGGTACCTGCAAACTTTCTCTCACAATGCAGCATTTAAAAACACACTCTAACCAAGCACAGCCAATTTTGTTTACAGCCAAATGTTAAGTTCTGCATAAAGTAGTCTCATTTTCACACAGAAGTCAGACCAAAATCCCATACATGTTAGAGACAGAGCTATTTATAGTTTTGCACAGATGGTTTGATGGTAATTGTCATGTTTCCTCAAGGACAAGCTTTGCCAGAGATTTGCTCCAACAGGTAATTCTCACAACCTTCCAACACAAGTATCTTAAAACACGAGCTTTAAGAAGGTGCTGCAGAAAATAAATCTGGTAACCCTCCTGCTCACAAGCTTTCATTTTGATTAGCAAACTAAGCAAAGTCATATCTTTCCCAGGTCACTTCAGAGCAGAGCTTGTTCATTTTACACTTTCAGTTGAGGACTTATCAATGTTCTAACATGTCTGTGCTACTCAAAGAGTTGGATTCCCTGGCTTCAACAGGAGGGCCAGGATGCCTGTAGTGCAGACCCTGCAACAGAGTCATTTGAATTCTTGTCACCCTGAAGGTACAACTCAGGGAGTTCTGTTCCCCACCTCTTCACTCTGGTGACCAGTGACAGGATCAAGAAAACAGCATGAAGCTTTGTCAAAGCAGGTTTAGGCTGGATACAAAGTTCTGCACCCAAAGGGTGGCTGGGCACTGGAACAAGCTCCCCAGGAAAGTGGCCATGGCCCTAAGCCTACCAGAGCTCAAGAGCACTTGAACACTCTCAGGCACATATGGGAGTGTCCTGTACAGGACCAGGAACTGAACTTCTATGATCCTTGTGTGCCCCTTCCAACTTGGAATATTCTGTGATTCCATGCTGAGCTATTATCAGGGTATTGGAGTTAGAGGACAGGGACCACTGCAGGACACCAAAGGGAAGAAGAACATTAAACACAGCTACTCCCTTCCACCTTATCAGTTATACGTCACACTACAGGTTGGGAGAGCAAGAAACTGCCATGAGATTTCAGAAGTTTTCCTTATTGAGGGGTCAGATTAGCCCCATAACAGCTTTTCTACACCAGACATAGGGTATTAACATAACAGCACAAAGAGTAAAGAAAAAAAATACAAAACAAACAAACACACGCCCCCAAACAAACAAATAAGGCAGTGCTTGAAAGTTAACAGTATTAGAGTTGCTTTACTTCTGAGGACTCAGGCCAGGCAGGCATGGTGGGTCCACTCATTAGTGCATGGAGGGCAAGTCATGTGTTCAGTCAGCTGTTGGGAGTCACAAGGGAGAGGGGGAAAGAAAAGTATACTTGTTCTTCCTGAGTAAGTACAGCAACGAAGCCTTGATTATTTAACAAGGAATATTCAAATTACTCCACCCACTTTAACCTCAAATTCAGCTCCTGAGAGAGCAGGGTACACTGACTCCAGCAGCCTGGTTCTACTGGAACCATAGCCAGACTGCAGCTACTACTCACACGCCATTGGTACCACTACAGCCTTCAAGTCACAGCCAGGCAAACACCGTGGCACAGCTACTTATACACCATTCCCCTAAAAAGAGAATCTCCACTTCCCCAAACCCAATACCCATTTGTATACACAGATTGTTAAGCACAGGACAGAGCTGGCCAGCCAGTGACAAGTACTGAAAGCTTTGAAGGTTCCATACTGGCAAGTGTCAAACAAAGAACAGCTTGCTTACAGCTGGGGGGGGGGGACTTCATTCTGTCATGTGTTCTCAGTTTACATGTAAAAACCTCATACAGACCACAACAGCCCTGCTTATCAGCAAACATTCGGAGTTTTCCAGGAGATAATGCTGAAACTTCCAGCTTTGAGAACAAAGGGCCTAGAGTGCTAGGTGAGACACACATTTTGATGCTGAGGTTATCTATCCTACTTTAGATGAAGCCAGCCGTTTTTGCTACTAAAATAAGCCCTCTATTTAAAGGGAGCGCAATTGTCTTAAGTACAACCATCAGGCATTTCCATATTTATTAGTCCCTATATATATGGAAACTAATAACGCATCTATCACTTAATTTACCTTATTATACACTCACAGACAAAAGCACTTCTAACATCCACTCTAATAGTTCTTAGAACTGACTCAGGCTTTACACACACCGACAGCTACTTTCGCAATAACTGCCAGTCTCCTCTCTGGTCAGTTTAATTGCTCCCAGGGCTGCAGGTTCACGTTACAAGCGCTCCCCACCGACCCCGAGCAGCGTTTCACCGTCCCGACCCAGCGTCCGCCCACAGCCCCGGCCCTCCTTCGGCCGCCCCGAAGCCTCTTCGGGCTTCGCGGGGAGCTACAGCAGCTCCACAGGCCACAGACAAAGCGCTCCCTGCCCGGGAGGCACCGCTCGGGCCGCTCCGCAGAGCAGGCTCCACAAAGGCCCGGCCAAACGCGCATCCTGGGAAAGGCCCTCGGGGAGGAGCCCGGGCCTGGGGAGACCCCTCCGTATTGTCCCGAGCCAGCGTCGGGCCCGGCTCCGGGGAGCTCGGCGACGACAGCGCGGCCGCCTTAGCCCGCCTCGGGGCGGGCAAACGAGCCGGGCCCGGTGCAAAGCCGGCCGGGAGCACCGAGACGGCGCCGCCTCCGCCGCGGGCCCCCCGGTGCCGGGGAGGGGCCGCGAGCGGCTCCCCCGGCCCGGGGCGAGGCCACCCCCCATCCCCGCAGGCAGCACGCGGCGCCGCCGGGCTCACCTGGTGCTGCCGCCGCGGCCCAAGCCCGATCGCTGCGCCCCCCGCCCGCCTCGTCGGCTTTAATGGGCCCCGCCGCCTCCCGCGCTCGCTTCCGCCTCCCCGACAACTTCCGCTCACGGGGCCCGGCGTCACCGCGCGCCGCCCACGTGACCGCGGGGCCCGCCTGCCATGTCGGGGCGCTGAGGCCGCGCCGTGCGCGGGCCCAACCCCGTCTTGGTGGAAAATAAATGTTTGTGGTACCGCCGGAGCTCGCACAGAGGGGAGGGGTGGGCAGGGACCTGCCTCCCCCGCGAGCTTCCAATGAACACCGCGCCCTGCGCTGAGGGGAGGCGGAAAGGGCCAAAGAAACCTTGGTGCTTTCAGAAATAAACGATGGGGACACACAGGCACAAATCTGTTCATTGGTGTCTTCTAAATAGCATTGAAGAACTAGCACGGAGTTCTCTGCAATTGAACTCCTATGTGAAAAAAAACCCCTCCGTTATTGCTATTAAAAATAAAGAGGCAACATTTTAGATTACATAGGTTTAATATTTATAAATTTTTCTCGCAGCTGTAATCTAAAGTGGGGTAGTAGCACCAGCGCTTGTCAGGAAAGAAGGTAAAAGCTGCCCGTTGAATGTACATTCAGATTGATTAACCAGGCAGTTGTCAGCAGCAAGATCAATAGTGCAGGAAACTAAAGTGGGACCCTCTGAAGTGTCTGGACCTCAATCCATGGGGTAACAACTATCCTGGTGGCACAAGTGAAATCCGTATTTTCTACTCTCTGTTGGCAGCAGGTTCATTTTGTTACTCAGCAATTACTTGAATATTATTACTCATCCAAGTCATGTGACTGCTGTGGGTTTAGTTAGCTAATGAACTCAGGAAAGCCACCATGGGAAAAAAAAGTATTTTTAAATCTAATGAAAGGACCAAGGCAGTATTCCAGCAATATTAAAAAGAAAATCACACAATGACAGATTTGTTTGGGTTGGAAGGGACCTCTGGAGATCATCCAGCCCAGCCCCTGCCAAGGCAGGGTCACCCAGAGCAGGTGACACAGGAACACCTCCAGGTGGGACCTGAATGTCTCCTGAGACTCCACGCCCTCCTTGGGCAGCTGTTCCAGGGCTCTGCCACCCTCAACCTAAAAAAAGTCTTTCTCGTGTTGAGGTGGAATTTCTTCAGTTTTCATATATGGCCTTTGATTCTCATCTTGTTGCTGGGTACCACCAAAAAAGAGTCTGGCACCATCCTCTTGGCAGCTATCTTTGACATATTTGTATGGATTACAGATCCCCTCTCAGTCTTCTCCAGACTACACAGGCCCAGCTGCCACAGTCTCTCCTCATAAGAGAGATGCTCCAGACTCCAGAGAAGGAAAATTTTAGCAACAGTTTATTAGTGCTTTTAGGGTGCCCCATTAGATGCAAAGAGCTGCAGAAAAACCTGATATCAGTTAAAATGCAGACTGGACAAAAAAGGAAAAGCCTTCAACACATCAGCAGCTGATGGAGCAGAGCACTGGCTTGTCCCAGTCCATTGTCTTTAACAGGAGACCCATGTGCTGGGCTGTTATGGGCAGACATTAATGGCAAATTAGCGGGCACTCCTCAGCTGTCTTTTCTTAAAAGTTTCCTTTTTAAACTTTTTTTTTTACACAATATGAAAAGCAAACAAAAGCTGTGAGTGAAATTTCCTCCTGTACTGCAGAGCAATCTTGGCACCACCTATTACAGACCTTTGCGATGCAGAACTTCACAAAAAGTTCCTGTGCCACTTGCTCTTGACAAGACCAACAGATGCTTTCCAATCCTAGGTAGGAACACAGCATTTTCTTAAGCTGATGAGGCAAGATCCTGCTTGCCTTTAAGAACATACAGATCCTGGCAGTGGGGAGGACCAGGGGCAGCAGACAGGTCCCTGCTATCCAGGATGGGAGCTACATTCAGAGTGACAGAGTGAAAGTAGGAGGATGGAGTGGCAAATGGAAGTAATGAGCTATGGCTCTGGATATGCCCCCCTCTGCCCTCCCCATCAAAATAAATACGTGCCCTGGGGACACCAGAGTGTGCTGCATTGAGCAGCCCTGCACACTGAGTTTTAGCAGCCTGTGAAGGAAACTATAAAATGTAGAACCCCAATGAAAACCCATAAAAACAGATCAGTTTGAAACCAAATGCCAATCATTCCCAATCACTAACAGAGCTCTGAAGAAATCCATTCTTGATCCTTAAGGGGCATTCACACAGCTGAGTGTATCTCTGAGGTTACAGTAAGAGATCTTTAGACATTTACTAGTGCAGAAACCTCAACCTATTTCATGCACTCATTCCTCTAAACCAGGAAGTGAGACTGTCTCCTGCTTTGATTTTCTTCCTTTTGTGTCACCTAATCTCTATTTGCTAATCTTCCCGATCCAATTACAGACAATCAAACATTATATGTCTTACACCACCTCTTTGCTTTTGTCCTTGGACCAAAAGAGCCCCTCCTTTTCCCTTCTCATTTCTGAGATGATGGAGTAAACAGTGGTACAAAAACACCTGCAGAGAGGCCCAGGGTGGACATCACCTCAGCTGTGGCACCTACAGATCCCTGACATGAGTTGAGAGCATCTGAGATTCCCCACAATGCATTCACCCTCTTCTGTGGACACACATCTACCCCACCCCTGTCCATCTGTGACATTGAAAGCTTGGGGAGAGTCCCCTTATTCCCCTGATATTTGTTCAGCATATTTCAGCTCTTCAGAGTCCTGCAGCCCCTCCTCCTCATCGCTGGAAACAGCCTTTCTTTGCCTCTGTGCCCAGAAAGATGTAGCACCAGCTTCTGGTGGCTGTGCCTCAGTGAAGACTGACTGCCCAGAGCTTCCTGTGCATAGCTGTCCTCTCTCAGCTGGCTGTGCAAAGCTTTCCCTTGCCACTTTGGGCCCTCCAGACCAGCTTCCTCAAATTATCATTATCATGTTCTAACATACGGAAATTTAAAAAGGGAACTAAAATGCAGTAAATGAACAAAATGTTGCTTTGATACTCCAAGCTTTGTCATGCTTTGATTTATCTTGTCTAAAGCGGATTCCCCCTGCTTCTGCTGGCATTTTGTTCATTGGAAATCTGCTATTGCATTACCACGTATGCATTTCCACTGGCAAGAGCACAGACCCAGGCTTCTGCCTGCCCTGTCCCCTAATCCCTGCCTGCAGTACAAATACTGTTCTGGTAATCTACTAATGCTTTCACCTTTGCAATCCTCTGATAGTTTCCAAGTCATAGAGCATCATCACATGAAAACAAAAAGGTAGCTCTGGACAAGACTTGATCACCAGATACCAACTACAGGAAGCAACTGCAGTCACTTTATCTCATGGCAGATCTGCAGTCTGTGGTGCAGAGGACATTGAACACAGTGCAGGGATTAGTCTGTGCTCACTGAACAAATGCATCTGCTGGAGGATGAACATCTTAAAGCACTGGTACAGGGTCTAAATGCAGCCATTGAAACCTGAGCCCCGCAGGGAGGGTGGGGCTGACCTGCATCGGCTGCAAAGCCCGATGGTGCCAAGTCCCCTCACACCAGACACAAGAGACACATAAAAGAAATGGCTTTGGACTCTTTTGACAGCTTCCCCCTGTTCAATAGCAACAGCCACAAAACCACTGCAGAGTTGTCATCTCTTTGATACTGGGAGGTGGCAATGCTGGCACCTTCCCTTAGATACCAGCTCACTCTCTGAGATGAGAAGGTCCAAACACCTGCTCTGCCTTGAGTCAGCCTCCTTCAGAGGCTGTGGACAACATGCTGAGCACAGGGGATATCCTTAGATGAGTATCCATGCTGGCCCTGGCAAGACAGGCAGGGAGAAACAAGCCTGTGCTGCTGGTCATGGTGTGAGGTGGGCACCACAGGGCTTTGTGCTTACTGTAGTTATCTGGGCCTAGACTGGTGGAAACCAAAGCCCATGGAAAAGTCACAGAGGAAGGGATGTTTCCATGGCCCAGACTTTGTGCTTGGGGCCAGAGAGGCATCCACATACTATTTATAACCATAAACCCATGAGGCTGTCACACAAATAGTGGCAATCACCTGAGCCTCCTGCAGGTCTCCCAGCTGCCCTGCCTCCCCATCTACAGAGGTTCTCCAACACCACCACCACCTTCCCACTTTTACAGCCAGTCCTAAATACCAGATAGTAATTTTTTTACAGCTGCATTGGGAGGTATGCCAGGTAATTTCATATGATTGTTCTCATACTCAATTGGAGAAGATGATCCAGAGACTGAAGTAACTTCCCTGAGGCCAGAGTGAGTCAGTTGCTTTGTCAGATCTGTGTCCCTCTAAACACATTCTGAAAGGCTAAAGACATTTCTGAAAGGCTTTTCAAACCATAGGAATGGTACAAAAATAGGTGCAGAGAGAGGTGAACAGTCAGCACAGAACTGCACAGGCTTTTGCAGTTGGGATCGAGGTTTTGAATGAGGAGTGACTTACCAAAGCAGCAGATTCCATGAACTGTTACTTACATGCACTGAAGTCTTCACAGGGGAGATCTGGTGAGCCTGAGAGCTCTCAGCTCATGCCATCAGTGGCTTTTAAGGCATGAGGGCAAGCAGGACAGGCCCGTGGCTGGCAGGGCCTGGAACACTTTGCAGGTGCCACTGCTCTTCTCTGCATGGGTGCTGTGCGATGGGGTGCACCCGCCACGTGAGCTCAGCATCCAGGCGTTCTGTGACAAAGGTGGCCATGTCATGCTGTTGTTGCACCCAGAACAAGTCATGGGACAGGAGCCTGGAGCCACATGACCTCTGTGAGTGGGACACTTTGTGGGACAGGTGACTTGTATGTTGCATCTTCCTTAACAGTGAGTCAGTGCCAAGAGATGTCCCAAAGACAGCTCTCTGTGGGCAGGAACCAATCTGGCTGCAATGCAGCACACTCTCTGGGTCTGCAGGTCCATCCTGGATCCCAAGAGACAGGGGTTGGTTGTCTGCAGAGGCCTAGGAAGTTCCTCTGGGACCCTCCATGGGAAGGACACAGACATGCCCCACAGCAGGATTCCCACCTCAAACACCAGACAAGGCACAGCATGCTGCATATTAGCTTCAGATCTCTCTGCTTCAGCTCTTTTCAAGTGACAGATTTTCGCAATGCCCTCTTGTCTGCTCTAAAAGGAGAAGCAAATCCTGTATCAATGGTAACCACAAGAAGCTTGAATAATTTTGAGTACATGTTTTCAAAGACTGTGACAAAGATACTCAGCCTTGAAGGATAAGGGTGTGTGGGCAGTGAGGTTTGCTTTGCTTTTATCTTGGACAACACTTTTCAATGCCTTGTATCTCAGCAGCTGCATTTCTGACCCCAGGGAGTTATGACTCACTGTTTGCAAATCTCTGAGCCACCAAATTGAAGGTATGCCTCGCAAAGCATGATCCTAAATTGAAATGCTTATAAGTGGGTGTTATTCTCCAGTTATTCTGTTCCAGCACTCAGAGCTGACTCCAAATCACTGCCTAAATTTCTGGCAAAGAGAAATCAACACCTCTTACTTTGTTTAGATAAACAGGAACTCTCTGGGTTTGTCTTCTTCAGTGAAGTTCTCAACCAACCTGTGAGCAGTGAGGCCACAGAAGATGCATTATCCCACCTATCCCGGCACAATGCCAGCCTGAGGAACATCTATTCTGCCCAGTTGCTTCAAACACCAACATCAGAGCTGAGGCTGGCCTTCTGGGGGCTAAGGCTGTCTTTTAGCTGCTTTCTGGGTGACCTGTGTGGGGTTAAGTGAGCCACTGGCTGCCATCCTTTCTGTTGGAGCAGATCAGTTTGCTGACTCAGAGACAAACAACACAAATCAAACATTTCTTAGCAGGCAGGCAGGAGAGCTTTGTGTGGGTAGCCCAAGGCCTTCAGAGAAATAAATAAGAACAAATTATCAAAATATCCTCACATTTCTTTTTTCCTTGATCATTAATGTTTTTCTTATCAGGAAAGTGACAGCATGCAGTGCTGCAGACCAATGCTGTTCACAAGGGGTTAATGCTCCCTCTCTTTGGGAGACCTGTGATGGGAAGGGATCACCACCATCCATCTGGCAGGGCACGATGAGGCTGTCTCTTGGGATGGGGCCACTGCTGACCACCACATCCACACATGCCAGGGTCCATGAACAGCTGGGCTTGGGTTAGAGGTTTTGTTCCAGCCAGGCAGGGGCTCAGGGGTGCCTTTGCTGGAGAAATGGAAATTCCAGCTAACACTGAACAGGATCCAGGAAGGTCCCTGCCAGCAGATTCAAAAATTTAGCAACCTGGTGAGAAATCTGCATTATCTCACTGCTTGAACTCAGGGCTCTTGGAGGGAGCAAAACAATTGCCAATCTGTAAATGACCCCCTCTTGTTTTCTGTCAGCAGGATCCTCAACTTCCTGCTGTGTGTGGCAGATCCTGTAAAACTGAAGCTTTAAAATCCAGGTTTAAACTCTCTGAGAACAGGCTCCTAGGTAGATACACCAGCATGTGCTTCCCTTTCTAAAAACAAGCTGAGAGGAGTTGCTCCATGTGAAGACAGCAACTCCCTTATTCTGCAGTGGCCAGTGACAATTCCTTGCTGGACTTCATTGCCACTGAGGATGGATGGACCACAGAACTGTACTGCTCTCAGCTGGGTCCTGGCACCACGTTTGACAGACTTAAAGGGTCAGAAGGAAAAATGCAGCTGTACTTCTCAGAGAGATGGGCACTAAATCCCACGGCAGTCTTGTGGCACCCAGGCACTGCATCACTGCACAGCCTTTCCCTCACCTTCCATCCTTCACCCCGGGGACAAACCACCTGCTGAAGCGACCCCAGCAGAGGCACTGCACGCCCCAGAGCCTGGCAGGCAGCAGGAAGGCACAATGAAACCTACAGGTCCCTGCAGCGCGAGATGCCCACTGCCCCGCAGGTCCGGGCGGCTCTTGCCCATCACAAACAGCCTCACCGGGGGCTGCTGCCGAGATCCTGCGGGAGGGAGCTGGGTTCTGCCTGCCATTGTTTGTTGTCGTTGCCAAGGTGAGGCTGCAGGGATCGGGGCGGGGCAACCTCCGCCGGGCGGGGCCGAGGGGCGGGGCCGAGGGGCGGGGCCGAGGGGCGGGGCCGAGGGGCGGGGCCTCCTCACCGCGCCCACACCGGCACCGCCCCTCCGGCGCGCCACGGGTGCCCCCTGGCGGCGACGTGCGGGCATGGCGGGGGTGCGGCCGAGGGGACATGGCCAGGTCTTTTTGTCACCCCTCACAGCTGGGAACCGGCTCCATCGCCCAGTCTGGACGGGGCACAAGTGTCTCCGCTGCCTGCAGCTGCCGGCCAGGACCGCAGCACGCCCAGCCCAGGTCACGGATCTCAGCACCAGCCTCTCAGGTGCTCCTACCCTGATCTGCTGCGGGCTCTTTCAATGTATTTATATCGGCGATTTCAGCCAAACGCGGCTCCTGTTGCCTCCATCACTGGCCCTGGGAGGTTGCAGCCCTGGGGCAGACAAGCAGATGGAGAGGTGTAATTCTCTGTCAGGCCATGCAAAGATTTGCTGATCTGCAGCACAAGGGTGAGATTAAGCTGCTGCCCCAGGAGTCAGCAGGTCTCCCCTCTGCCCATAGCTAGGACCCCCAGCCTCCTCCTCTGGAGTCTGGAAGGACAGCAGGTTCCCTGCCTCCTTGGTTCTCAGCATCTGTCCTTTCCAAGATATGCACTTTTGCCCTCCTCTCTTCTCCTGTAGCTTTGCAGATGCCAGTCCAGCAAAGGCATTTTCAAGCTGTGGGTGTAGCCAGGTCCTATGTGAAGTGTGAAGTATTTGAGTGGCAGCTCTGATCACACTCTCATTTTTTTAATATAGTTAAAACAGCCCTGTTCCCTCCAAAACATGCTCTGATCCTGTGACAAAATCCAGAGCCACCCAGCCCAAGGCAGCTCTCCTTATGTGGACCACATACCTTGCTCAGGTTTTCCATTTTAACTGTACACGTGTAACAGATTTTTTTCATTTACAGCCTGCCAGCGCCTGCCTATGGCTATTTCAGTTACATTTTTAGTAAGCTTTAAGAAGAGTTTAAAGTACTTTTAAAATGATGAAATACCCTCTTTTCCACAACTTTTTTTCTCCTTATTTCAACAACACTCATCACACAATAGTCTCACCCCTTGCAGGACTCACAGATGCTCTCCCACATTCTTCCAGGAGGTTTTCCCTGTGTGTTTCCCAATGCTTCATACAATTGCTGTGTACAGGCAGGTTTCTTTCATTATTTTTTCCTGAGTCTTGTGGTCTGGCAAGGAGAGAAAAAGAGATTTTTTTTTTTTTTTAAACCAGGAAAAAAAATATTTTAAAGAAAGGTGAACACTATAAGGAGTGGAGAGGGAGGGGCTACTGCAGATAACTAAATTAACTTGAAAAAATCCAGAGGAGCAGCCACCGGACAGACAGTGCCCCATCAGCACTTTCTCTGTGAAGGCACAATGTGTTTCCAGAGTAGCTGAACAAAGAGTAGGAACCAAGCTCCAACCAGCCCCCCTAAGTCCACCATTCCATGGAAATCACAGGCAAACTCCAAATAAGAATAATAGTGGGTTTTGCTTGGCAGAGGCTCAGTGTGAGTTGTGCTGACAAGTTAAAAAATGAGGTTGTAAAAATAATGAAACTGGAAGAATGTTGTTGTTCTTTTTCTCCAGCTGCTTTTTGAGGGCCTTAGCAAGGCTAAACAAACTCTGCCATCACTCAGCCACCTCATACCTGTGCTCTCATGGCTGGCAACTGCCAACACCTTGCTCAAGACTGAATAAAGAGAGACAAATACCCTCTGCCTCCCACTGGCAGCCAAAAGGCTGATTTTACCTACGCAGGGTTAAACGGTGAAACACCAATAAAATCTGAAGCAGGGAGGTTTTTCCAGCATCACTGATAGGTTTGTATTAAAATCTTCAAGGCATCGCCAGGATGACTTCTGCTACACATGCAGAGCCCTGTTGACTGTCTTCTGTCCCTGACCTGGGCTCCTCAGAGAGCAACACACTGTATTGTGGTCCCTGCATATTCCTGGTCTAAGCTCCCCTCTGGCATGAGGATCACAGCAGAATAAATCCTGTTCCCTGCTGCTACAGGCTGCAGTGTGCTTCTGTGGTCACAGCCAACCACTCCTTCTAGAAAACAACTTCTCCTTCCCTCCTTGAGAGCAAATTGCTCTGACAGATGACACAGCTCTGAGTTTGGCATCAGCCCTGTATAAACACAGGAACACAGGGCCTTTCCTGGGGTGCGGTTCTGGTCATGGCCACTCCTGCCAGAGGCATTTATTGGACCACGATGGTCCCTCAGCCCTGGCAGATGGCTCCATCCGGCTGTTCCCTCCCACTGCTCGAGCCCTGGGGCTGACACACCCTCTCCGCAGCACAGGGGAGCTTTGGCACTGTGCCAGTGCCTGCATGGCAGCAGGGGCTGGTCACCTCTCTCATGCTGCTTCCTGACCTGCAGCTCTCTGCTGGAGGGGGACATTCCTTGCAATGAGAGAACAAAAAAACATATAAAGAGACAAAAAAAGCAGTTCTGAACTCCTGTCTCTCTCTGTTACTTGGCATCAGGCCTGGGTAGCCAGATACACACACAGGCACTGCACCCTGTCCCTGCTGAACAACAGCCTGCAAGCTATCCCCAGGCTGTCCCCAGAGCTATCCCTGGAGCTGTCCCAGCCACCATTACAGCCAGCCAGGGGCCACCAGCAGCTGTGACTGACCCCATGCATGAAGAACACCCTGGCACTGCTCACAGGGCAGTGGCAAGAAGGGCCTGCAGAGCCAAACTCAGCTTTGAACAAGCCCAAGGGCAGCACCTTTTCAACCCAAAGACAAATTTAGTCTGTGGTAGGGTTGAAGTCTTGAAACAGATGATGCACAGGCTCAGCATGACTCAATCATCACAATTAGAAATGGATTAAAACACAGGGTTAGTGTACAACACTATGGTTTAGAGCTCACCAGGGTCTGGGATGGGTCACATATTGAAACAGCCATTTGCCAGCGAGGTCAAAACCAGCCTCTGAGATGAACCCATTGGAGAGAAATTTTTGGCCCAGGACAACTGAAGCCCAATTATTTCCAGACATAACGGACATACGCATTTATTTCTTTCCCTCCCTTTACCAGGAGAAATTGACCTAAGGGAAAGAGGGAAATAAGAGCTGGAGCTGCATGTGTTATTAAAGAGGCTGACTGGAGTTCATTTATTCCCTGTGACACATGGAAGGACAGTGACAGCCATTCTAGCAGGGGAACTTGCAGACCCAACGAGGGAGTCCCCAGATGCAGCACTGCTGGCCAGCCTTTAATTAGAGGTGGCTGTTCTGCTCAGCCTCTCATGTTTCACAGTTGCTTCTCCCTGAACATGCCTACCCAGCTTCAGGCCCCAAAGCCCAGCTCTTTGGAAAAGGCCAAGATAAACAGGCTTTTCCTGGAGAGCAGAGGGACTTGGAATATTTCCCTGGCTGGAAACATGAGGCTGAGGAGGTGGAACCCACCCCTGCAGGCATCTCCTGCTGTGCTGCTGGAAGAGAACACCACTATCACAGAAACACGGTGACAAAACTACCTGCTTGTGCTAGGATATGCTTACAGGGCGAGTTGCCAAATTCACAGGCATTTATGTATTTACCTACATAAATCAAAGGGAAATTGAAGTAATTTGCCAAGAAAATTTCCATGACAGGAATTTGGGGGTAGGGGGGGGTGGTAAGGGAAGAAAAGGAAGGCTAGCTGAGAAATTATGCTGTTTTGAACATAGCACACCAGGAGACATCCCATTCTATTTAGCCTTTGCCAAGGGGCTGTTTGACTCCGTATCCAAACACATAATTTAGGAAATCCTCTTCCGACACTTGGCAATCTCAGGCCAAATCAAAGAACTATCTCTGTGACTCGTATTAGGATCTTTAAGAAAGATTGAGTCCTGGATCACATTATGCAAACATGAAAGGTCTGCTGTTGCACAGGGCTCACAGGCAAAAGCCCTGCTCTGGCAATCACAGCAGACAACATCCGTTCCTCGCTTTTATCGGCCTTAGATATTTGAGAATAAAGTGTCAATCACCTCTTCCCCAGTCATGTGTTAAACCACTAACATTTTGCTTTCCCCAGCTGCCTTAAGTCAGTGCAGAGCTGGTTACATGCCTTGGCAACCTGCAGCACTTCTACTCCGGCATCACCTAGCTGTCAATTATCTGTGTTTTTCTAGCAGAAAATTTGGGTTCATCTAAACTGTATTTGTGTTAAACCTCACCTTCCAGAGCAACAATGTGTGCCAGGCCAGTGAGATGAACTGTCCCAATGTGAGGCTCATTAATTCAACAGCATAATCAAAACTACCAAAGTCCATACCTTTGCAGTGCTCGGTGCAACATCCCAGTGCCATCCACACCGACAGCTCCTCTGAGCCATCCCTGTGCCCAACATTTCCCAATGCCTTCCCATCCCTGTGCCCAACCCTTCCACCAGGACTGACACCTCTGGCCCCTGGAAGCCCTGGCAGGAACTAGCCACTGCTAAAAACATGAAGAAACAGAAGTGCTCTGTGCCGTGGCAGGAGAGGAGGCTGGGGAGCACCTGAAAGCCCTGAGCTACCCCGCAATATTTGTTATAGTTGTTTTTCCGCTCTTCTTAGGGCAGAAAAAGAAATGGGAAACCCCAGCATGGCAAAACAAGCAGCGCTTGACCGGCCTCGAGGCCTGCCCAGGCCTGGGAGCTCAGCAAGGGCAGCGGCCCAGCACTCCGCGAGCACACCCAAGATCACCGATAGGGCCGGAACTGCGCGAAGCCGAAGCCGAAACCACCCGCGGGACTCTGGCAGAGCCCGCCCAGCTTCTCACCTCAGACACCGCGGAAGGCGGGGAGGAGGGGGCCGGGCCTCCAGCGCCGGTGGGCGCCGCCATCGCGCGCCTCCTCCCCCACCGGGCGCCGCCATCTTGTGCCGTGCCCGTACAGCGCGGGCGCCGCCATCTTGTTCCCTCCCCGCGCGGTGTGCCGGCCATGGCGGGGTTGCCGTGCCGCTTGCTGCTCCTCTGCCTGGCGGCCGCCGGGGCCAGCGCCGATCTAGTGCTGGAGGAGGTGCGGCGCTCGCTGGACCTCAGCACGCACCTGGCCAAGATCTCGGCCGAGCTCAGCCTCGCCAATGCGCCGGGCGGCGCGGCCGCCTCCACCTTCCTGCTGGCGCTGGAGCCCGGGCTGGAGCCCCGCCTGGCCCACCTGGGCGTGCAGGTGAGCGAGGGGAGCGGCTCGGGGGGCCCGCGGGCGCTGCCCGGCCCTGCGCCCGAAGGGACACGTCGGCACTGCCGGGTCCTCAGCGCCGCTCCCGGATCCTGCAGCCGGCCGGGAATGGAGGGTGCGTGTCGCGGGGTGAGGGCGGAGGTGGGAGGCCTGGAGGCGATGAGCGGGGCAATTGACGCCGTCAGGCTGGGCAGGGGTCGCCGCCAGCAGGGACGGAGCAGGGCTGGCAGCCCCAGGCTGCGCGGGGACGGGGGGCACGGCCCTTACCCGCAGGAGGGTCGGAGGAGCAGTAGGACAGTACTTCTGTCCTAGTCCCAGAGGTACTGTCACTTTAGATAAACTCTACATACGGCAGAGAGAGGTACATACAGTGCTCTCTATACTATATCTGTATGCAGAGTTCTGTAGTATACCTTGATGGGTGAAGCCATATTCCCCGTGGCCTGCTCGCTCCCCAGTCAAAAGGGAAATCACAAAAGCATTTGATCAATATTCTCATTTGTGCAACTTATGGTGACTGTGTCAGCTTGGGAACCAGGCTGAGGGAACACGGGCACGAACACACAGCACACTGATCCCATATGTTGCTTGGGAACAGGTGAAGGGTGAGGAAGAGGAGGAGAACGCCTTGGAAGTGAAAGAGACCAAAGTTAAGGGAAAAAGGTGAGTATCACCCTCTAAAGACAAATACCTAGAGTTATGCATGGAGGGGTTCATAATTGTCCTCACAGTGAAGCAGAGATACTCCCCCAGTTCCACGCACCTAGAGATCAGGAGTGTTTTCTTCTTCAGCTGTGCTCAATCTCTTGTACTCAGTGCATTTAGTAATGCCTTGGCCCCCTGGGACACCAGGTGAGAGAAGTATTTGGTCATGCTCTTACCCATTCCTCCATTCTGAGCTCTCAGGCGGTTGGCAGTGGTGACTGCATAGAGTTTAGTGCTCTGTGGCAGTGTGTAGAGCACCACAGAGTGCTGGGTACCGTGGCCCAGCACAGGCTCCTCCTGCTGCCAGGAGAGAGGATGCTGCTGTTTGCATCAGGCTCTGTACTGCCAAGTTTGAAATATTCTGTAGATGCTGCGGCAGCTGTTTCCTGAGCCATGAGAGCTGAGAGGTGAGCAGTGCCTGTAAAGTGACTCAAAAGCACAGTGCAGCTGGGTTTGAAGAGTACAGTAGCTGTGATGCCAGGGTAGACCTTGGCTTCTGACATGGCTGGATGTCTCATGTGATCCTGCCCTTGGGCCACCACGCATGACATGAAGTATGTGTGCTTCTGGCATCACCTCGGTCTGTCCAGTCCAAATCATTACAGATTTGGTGGAGTCTCAGTCTGTTCTGTAGAACCTCAGTCGAAAACCTTGTTCCCATTCCGGCCATTCCTTTATTTCAGATCCTGTGGGCAAAAATCTGAGAATTAATAGATTTTGTGGGAACAGGTGCTTAAGATGCTTGTGATCTGTCTTGTGGACTTGTGCCCATGCTTCCTTTGATGCAGATCATTCCTGTCATCTGGAGAAGAATAGAAAAAAACTCTCGCTGAAGCTTTATAAATGCAGGATTAGGGAGGGGTATGTCACCATTCCTCTTCCCAAATGGGAACTAGGTGGTTTTTTGTGAAGCAAAGACTGTAACCGTGCCTGGACACAGTTCAGCCTGTGCTGCTTCCCCAGCACAGTAATCACACCTGCTGGGACAAGATATCTCTATGTCTTGGAGGAGCAAGTGAAATACCTGCCTAAATCACACATTACACATGTAGTACATGGTCACCTGTCCCCAGGGGATGTTGCAATGGGTGGACTTGAATGCTCTCTCCAGGGCGATCCCACGTGACATACCTATTCTTCTCCCTTCCAGTGGGAAATTCTTCTCGGTGAAGCTGCCGTCTCCTTTGGCCCCAGGAGCCAAGGTCCGTCTCTCTGTTGAAATGGTTTTCACACACGTCTTGCAGCCTTATCCCACCCACATCACCCAAAGTGAGAAGCAGTTTGTGGTCTTTGAAGGAAATCACTATTTTTACTCACCATACGTCACCAAGACCCAGACAACCCGTGTCAAGCTGGCCTCCAGGAACGTGGAGAGTTACACCAAGCTGGGCAACCCTTCCCGCACTGAGGACACGATTGAATATGGCCCCTTCAAGGACATCCCTCCATACAGCCAGGTGAATTTCTGTGCAAAGGGGTTGTGGCTCTGCAGAGAGCATCTTCCAGACATGGAGGATGGGAAGTAGAGGCTTTCACATAGAAATCACTGGTCAGCTGTGAGTTAAACTGTGTGCCAGGAACACATGCATCTGCCAAGGAGGGTTCTCTGTGGCACATGGAGTGGATCATTGTGAGGGGGAGCTTGCTACTTACTTTAGATCTGACAGTTTATCTTTTTTCCCTCGTTAGGACACTCTGAAGGTACACTATGAAAATAACAGTCCCTTCTTGACCATCACCAGCATGACACGAGTCATTGAGGTGTCTCACTGGGGTAACATTGCTGTTGAAGAGACGGTTGATTTAAAGCACACGGGAGCAGTGCTGAAAGGGCCTTTCTCCAGATATGACTACCAGAGACAGCCAGACAGTGGGATCTCTTCTGTCAAGTCTTTTAAGGTTGACATTTTGCACATGTATTTTTATAACTGTGACTTCCCCTTTTCTTAGATCCCAAGAGGAAAAAAAAATTGCAGTTGTCCTTTGCCTTTTGTTTGGTAACCATATCTCAGTAATAAGGGAATATTAAAGCTCTGGTCTATTTTCAGAGAAAGCTTGTGCTGCATAGGAATAGCTTTTGGAAACAGCATTAAGAGGTTATACACTTTATTGCATTTGCTGGTCTAACAGACTGCATGTAACAGGGCATGTGGTGTTTTTCCACACTCCCACTCCTCCAGTCTCAGGAACCCTCTAAATCCCTTACTCCTAATGTTGAGATCTCTGTTTTGGCTTTTCCACCGTGCAAGGGTCATTCATTCTGTCCCCACCCCCTTACTTTCAGAGTTGCCTCTCTGTCATATCCTCCTCATGTTGAACAGTATTAATTGGAAACTCACCCATTCATTCCTTGCTCACAAAGCACTCAACAGGAATTAAAGTTGTGGCTCTGCTAGCCAGATGTAAAAGGTATTATGTGTTCTCATCTGAACCAAAACCTTTCTCACTGCTTGTAGCCTTCAGGATCGATTGCTGTAATTCTCTAGTGTGGTGCAGCCAAACAGAAATGTCATTTTGCTGAGTGTAAAGCTAGCAAGCCCAGTCAACTAGGGCAGCAAGTTGGAGTGAAAAGGGAATTGCTGTCCTGGTGGGCATGATGATCCCTTGCTGTCTGGGGAGTTTGAAACTCAGCTGGAGAAAGCACATTCATTTGGACGCCAAGTGATTTTAGTGCTGGTGGCCACTTGTGGGATTGCTTATAATAGCACAATTTTACCACTCAGTGCAGCTGAATGGCCATTTTGTCATGTCTCATGTGGGAGCACAGTTTCTCAATGCTTACCAGCCTTTATTGGTTTTGCCAGTTTCACTGGAAGTAACTCCCCTCTGATGCACTAACTGCTGCTTCTCTCCATACAGACCATTCTCCCAGCTGCTGCTCAGGACGTCTATTACAGAGATGAAATTGGGAACATCTCCACCAGCCACCTTCTTGTCCTGGATGACTCTGTGGAGATGGAGATCCGTCCCCGATTCCCGCTTTTTGGGGGCTGGAAAACCCATTACATCATTGGCTATAACCTGCCAAGCTACGAATACCTCTACAATCTTGGTGGGTGGCTGAGGGGGGAGGGAATAAAAAACATCCTCCCGTGTGTTTGAAGGTAGTTGCTGTACAGAAAAGATTTGAAAGCTGTGGTACACAGGATCTTAGCAACAACAGTTGCCAGCTATTTTTTTCTAGACTATGCAAATCTACCTTTTTTGTGCTTCTTTCAGGTTTTTGTACACATCTGGTTAAAATATATCTGAGTGAGCTAGTGCCCCCTGCTGCACAATTATCCATGCAAATTTTTCTCCTGCCCTCAGTGGAAGCTGAGTTTCAAGGCTGTCCCTGGTTCTCTGAGGAACTGTAACCACTCTCTGTTCTTCACTTTTAGGTGATCAGTATGCCCTTAAGATGAGGTTTGTTGACCATGTGTTTGATGAGCAAGTTACAGACTCTCTGACTGTCAAGATTGTCCTTCCAGAAGGAGCCAAGTAAGTGTGATTCCTCCTGGTTTGTTACTGCAGACAGTGCTGTGTTGGTTGCACTTCTCCAGTCTGCTCTAATGGCCTGGGGACAGTGAATCAAAACCATGACTGTGCATATGGAGGAGATCTTGGAAAACAGCTTTGCTTCCCTGTAGAGCATTGTTTAAACTGTGTAATTTACCTTGTGCTAGAGGCTACAACTGCCCAGACGAGTCTTGGGTTACATCATCTCAAACACCATAGAGTCATATGGGACTGCCTGCTTTTACCCACAGGAATATCCATGTGGACAGCCCCTATGAAATCAATCGTGCCTCAGATGAGCTTCACTACACATATTTGGACACTTTTGGACGTCCTGTTATTGTGGCACACAAGAGCAACCTGGTGGAACAGCACATCCAGGACATCGTGGTGAGTGTGGCCTCTGAGCAGTTGTACCTCCTCTAAATTCAGCAGCTAGTCAAAGCACCTAAGAAATAAACACTGACTGGACTGCTTGGGTGATTCTGCTGCTGCCTGAGAGGAGTAAACCCTGCAGTAACATGGGGCACTGCTCAGAGTTTGGAACTTCTCTTGTAGGTTCATTACACCTTCAACAAAATCCTGATGCTGCAAGAGCCTCTCTTGGTAGTTGGAGCCTTTTACATCCTGTTCTTCACTGTGATTGTCTATGTCAGGCTGGATTTCTCCATCACCAAGGTCTGTATGATGAAGAGCCCTGTGGGAATATAAGCAGATTTCTCACCAGTTGGATGGTGATTTTTCATACCAGGAATTCTTGCTGAATGTTCCTGCCATTCCAGTGTTTTACTGGTTGTTTGAAGTCCTGTTTTTTGTTCAACCTGACCCCTATTCCTGTAGGGCTGATCTGGTGTCATAAAGCTAACTAGAGTTTTGCTTGCTGCGTAAAAAGGAATCCCCCTGAGAAGAAGGGATGTCTGCAGTTCTCTCTCTGCAGTGTTTTCACTGTTAAACTATTTGTTGGGCTTGACTGAGTCCTGAAAGTTGTTTCCCCTAATCAGCACTTGCACCATTCACTTAATTACTGTCAATTGACTTAATTGGAGAGGGAACAGTTTTTATAACAGTCCTGTGGCAGATTGCACATGGCTTGATGCTGGTCAGAGATATGTCTGCTTTGATCTTCCCCCCGTCCTCTTGCAGGATCCAGCTGCTGAAGCCAGGATGAAGGTTGCCTGCATCACAGAGCAGGTGCTCACTCTGGTGAACAAGAGGCTTGGGCTGTACCGTCACTTTGATGAAGCAGTGAATAAATATAAGCAGTCACGGGACATCTCCACCCTCAACAGTGGCAAAAAGTCTTTGGAGATGGAGCACAAGGCCCTGACTAATGAAATAGCCTCTCTGCAGTCTAAACTGAAGACAGAGGGCTCTGACTTATGTGATAAAGTAAGAAATTAAGATTTCTTTTATAAGCTGTCCTGTTCTTGGCTCTGTCAAGTATTCTGCATGAGTTTTAATTGGAGGTTTCTGCAGCCAGTCTAGGTTGGGTTTTTCCATCTGAAAATGGCTTGATCTCTGCAAGAGTATGTGAAAACTTATTTTTGCAGTAATCTCAGTTATGCAGCCATGTAAGTGTTGCTGGTAAACAGTTGCTTGTGCTGTTTCTTAAGCAGCCCTTGAACCAGCTGCATTTGTACAGGTTAATGCTTTTGTAACACAGTCCTGATACTTCTCATCAAGCTCATGGCAGTGACACTTAAGCAAAAAATGGAAACTATCAACAAATTAACAGTTCTGACTCTACTACTCACACCAGTCAACCCAAAATCTTCTCCCTCATCTCTTATTTTCTTGCACATGTACACTTCGTGCTGACAGGATTTTGGTAACATGATGCTCCTCTGGGGGTGTTTTGCTCTACCATGTTGAAAGCCACGGCACAATGAGCACACACCCACTGTCCTTCCTTTCAGTGTATTTTAACACTTACCTGAAACAGCCACTTAACCCCAGGTGAGGGACACTTTAGTCTCTGAGATCCATTTAGCTAATAGCCACCTTGGTTAATCTGTTATTTAACTCAAAGAGTAGCTCTGTCATTGCAGACCTCACACACACCATGAACATTAGATGTAGGGACACAGCTTCCAGCTGTCAGAGCTGTGATTTAGCTTGAAGCCTTTAAAATCCATCATTAAATACTCTTTCATGGTCTCTTGCCACTATGGCTCCTGGGTCCTTGGAGGCCTTTTTATCTGCACTCCTTAATTACTCATTCATGGAATATTCCTCATAATGTGATGGTTCAAGAAGCAGCATTCAGGGATCGGAGATGTTTCTACTTAGCAAAAGATGAGGTCAGTGCTATCATCTGCCATCTTTTCTATTCCAGCTTCACTGTAGGGAGTGTTTTGTTCTGTTTTGTCTCCTCTAATGCTCCCTGGGTTTGTCACCCTGCCAGGTAAGTGAGATTCAGAAGCTGGATGGCCAGGTAAAGGAGCTGGTGCTGAAGTCGTCGGTGGAGGCGGAGCGGCTGGTTGCAGGCAAGCTGAAGAAGGACACGTACATCGAGAACGAGAAGATGCATTCCAACAAGCGCCAGGACCTGGTCTCCAAAATCGACAACATCCTTGATGCGCTCTAACTCTGCTTTAGCAACTGCAGAGGTGTGAAGGGAGAGGAGAGTGATACGCTTGGAGCCAAAATTCACTCCCAACAAAATTAGGGGAAACAATGTGGAATGTCTGAAAGTGCATTTTGTTTTTAGATTTTTCTATAGAGCCTGTCTGCTCGGCAGCACGTGCTGTGCAAGGAACGAAGCCAGCGTGTTTGGCTGGCTAACGGGATTTCTTTACCAGAGGTGAGACTCAGCCAAGTTATGAAACATCTCCTGCTTTTGGTTTGCCCTGTATAGATGTGCTCTGAGTAAACGCACACAAGGAGCCAGTCTGAGCACAGACACGCTTATGGCAAAGCTGAATCTCTCAGCTCTGGAAAGAATAAAAGATACCTTTGTTCTACTTTGAAATAAAACAGTCACTGCCTTGTGTCTACATGTTGTACTGGGCTGGGGGGAGGTGGAGGGGCTGGGTGGCCCTGTCCTGTCCATGGCCAGGAGTGCAGTTCCCTGTGGAACAGAGTTCAGCCCTGACCACTCCTGCCTCCTATGTGCCCTGAAGTCAGAGCTCTGCCTCCTCACATAGCCCTGACCTACTCAGGGGAGAAGGCCAAGCCCTTGTTCCCCAGGGATGTGCATGCACCTACACCCTTACAGGGAGAAAACAACAGAACCTGTCCTGCCATCCTCTTACTGTGTGCTGCATGTGACAAAAGTCCCTGCATCACTTGTGCTGCCCATGTAGGTCCTTACTCACACTTAGATACCTTGGGAGGTGTATGCAATCCCGTGCTAATATTGGTCTCCTAAGATTTTTTCCTGTGCATCTTTGCCTTGGCTCACTGTTGAATACTCCAGACATGGCTGCAGGGACAGCAGGATGTTCTCCCCTACTGCCTTTGCATGGCATAGTTAGAGATCCTCATACAGAAGAGCCCGGAAGGGCAGAAAGGGCTGTGTCCCTCTGCCCTGAACTGCAGGTGGTGGCAGCTGCCCCTGGGTGGGTGCGTGTGCAGGGCAGGGGTGGTAGGTGGTGTGTAGCCTTCTCTACTGGGCACCTGCAGTTCCCTGTGGGAAGCAGACTCTGCAGAGAGTCTGGAGGTTGCCTGCAGTCCAGGCAAAGCACATGGCTGCCCCACATAGCAGTAGCTCATGAGGAGACTTTGCCAAATATGGCAGTGCTGGGGAGTGAAGGTTTGCCACAGTACCTGCACTCTGTGTGGCACACTGGCTTGAGGCAAATAGAGCTCCTAGGGCTCAGTGCTGCCTGCAAGCCCTGTGCTTGGATCTGCACAAGCAGCAGACACTTTCCAGCCCTTTGCCAGGCTGCCTGCACTGCTGCCCCTCTGTCCTGGACCTACACAGCCCAGGTCTGTCACAGACACACTAGTCTCTGCTTCATACTAGCCTCTTTTATCTGAGATAAAATCTGTCTCTATCCTCTCCTGGGATACTTTTCTCCTTGTACAGTTAGTTGGAAAGCCCTCTGCCCCAGACCATACAGCTTCCAAAGTGGTTTGTTAGTCAGGTGTGTTCTGCAGCAGCCCTAAGCCCAGGCACCTGCCACATTGCCACCAGGTGCCAGCTCTGTGCCATGCCCACAAACCTCACCTGGCAGCAGAGTGAGCAAGCCTAAATCCTTGCCTCTCTGCTCCCTGTGCAGGTGCTATGGGGCACCCTGAGACAGTGAGTCCTGCCTGACCAGCTGCAAATAGCTAAAATCAAATAAATTGTCATTAATCCATCGAGCCAGAGCACACACCACACTCAGGGAGTACCAGAGACATCCAAAGCCAGACAAGGCTTTGGCCTCTTGCACCCAGCCAAAGCAGGTGGGTCCAGAGGATGAGGAGAGGGATCAAACTGGTGATCCCAAAGATACCCTTAACTCTCCATTCTCCCAGCAGAGGAAAAGTAGTGCCACCCTTCAGAAGATACCACTTCTGCCTGGCTGGAGCCACAGCTCAGACTCCTGAGGATACAGTGGAGCTTGTGCTGCCTGTTAGAAAGCTCTGTGGGGTTGACAGTGCCTGTGTCCTTCTGTCCCAAGGGGATCTGATCAATCAGCATGCACCTCAGCCTACAAAGCTACTGGACAGCTTCAGATACTGCTTGTTAATGAAATCACGCCTGCAAAGACAGTAGCTAAAAACAGGATGAATGCAGGCAGCCCCAGCTAGAAAGGAGAGCTGGAAAGGTCCCCAAAGAGAGCTGCCCCAGTTCCTAAGGCTGAGAATAAAACAGACAGTGCAGAAGTGATGCCTCACTGCTCTCCACACAGCTCCTTTCTGGTGCCCTCCCTGGGGGAATGTGCCTCCCACACTGCTCCCTTGAGCCCCTTCTGCCCCAGTGCTGCTCCTGCAGCAGCACATACATCAGGGAACCTTTTAACAAACACACTGCAGCTGAGTGACCTAGAAACCTGGGCCATTTCTAGATTCCTGCAAATTTACTACTGTGAATAAATGAGAAAAAAAGTAAAAACCACAGCACCTACCGGGAACTTAGGGTCTGCAGGAGCCAGGGGAGAGGCAGAGCAGCAACACCTGATGCAGCAAATGGACCAATTAGGGCTCTAGCTGTTTGTGTCTGCCAAATTTAAAAGGAGCAGGTTCCAGCCCATGGGGTGGGGCAAGGGATGAGGGTTATTGGGTTAGGAAAGTTGTTACCTGTTTATCTGCTGTTTCCTCATCAGCTCTGGGGGATCTGGCTTCAAAATCTCTCTCCCATGGTTGGGATTTACAAACTGTAAATACATCCAAGCAGGTTTTCAAATGATCTCCCTGCTCAGCTCTATGATGTGCCCAGGTAATGTTCCTTGCCAAATGTGTGACCCAAGGTGCCCACTGAGGACAGGAAGGAGCTACTGCAGGGCAGCCCAAATGGAACTGTCAGGGAGCTCAGTCTCTCATCCATGTGGCTCAGGTGGGGCTTGCTTTATTCCTCCAGCCACTGTCACCATGCTGGCTTCTGCCACCTGGGCCACTCCAGCAGGTCCCTGGCCAGGGCTGGCCTTGCTGGCACCATTTTTGCCTGGCTTTGGGATCTCCCTGAACTCCAGCTGCTGCTTTGCAAGGATATCCTTTATTTTTTCCAGGCTTGGCAGGTCATCAAGTGTGAGGAACTGGTGCCAGCAGGTTTCCAAAGCATCACAGTCAACACTGGCCAGGGATGTAGGCACTGCCACCAGGGAATCCAGGCATAAGGGCTCCTGTTCCTTTCACCCACATTTGTGCCATTTAACCTGAGGTCTGTGGGCAGGGGGAATCCCAAGCTGGTGGAAAGAACCATCTCCATTTTCCTGCTGCTTTCAAAAACAGCCAGGCCTTCAAGAGAGAGGTGGGAGCTGCTGAAGGACTGTCTCCGCTGCTCTTCACAGAAGCTTTTCCAAGCTAGAAAGTTCACTTGTGATCCTGCTCAGAAAAAATAGCCTGGGGAGGTTGTTAGGAGTTGGGAGGCATCTGCCAGGGGGATTGCAGAACAGCAGAAGGAAAGCCTCAAATATAGGAGCACTTGAGACCCTCCAGCAGATTAATATCTCACATGTAATTAAAGCTGAGCCCGTCTGGGAGTTCCTGTTTAGTTGTATTCCTGTGCAGAGTTTGGAGCCAAAAGGTTGGAAGGGCTGAAATTTGCCTCTGCAGCAAAAAAAAAACTAAGAGAGAAGAAAAAAAAGTGTGCGGAGCAGAAGGAAAAGGAAACCACACAAATGCAAGATTTGCTGGTGAAAGCGAGCAGCCATGATTTCAGATCCCAGCACGGCACAGCCACCTGCCTTGCACAGACATCTCACTGCTCCCACCACCTTCCTACACCTCCCCTGCTCACCAGGGTGATACCCACAGCTTCTCCTGTGGTCCCAGGCAGCCAGAGAACAGCTTCTCCCTCCTTGACTTCTTGTTTACAGTCTTCCAAGGGAAAATCTAGACCTGAAGACCAGCCCAGGAGGTCCAACCCATCTTTCAGTGAATGTTCAAACTCAAGGGCTGGAAAAAAAACAGGTTTTATATTAAGTGCCTGGTAACTCCCACCCACAGCTTGTGGCCCTAACCAGCCCCTCATCCACCCTCTGTGGGTGGGGATAGCCCAGTACTATTTTCATACCATGGACCCTTTCTCCCCTCCCCATGCTGACACCTCCCCTTTGCTCTGCAAGGACCAACCACATTTTATTTATTTTTCATCCAACAAAAGAAAATCACTGGGCTTAACTCAGAGCAAATCCTGCAGGTCTGTGGCTGGCTCTGGGGCTGCCCTGTCCCTGTATGCCTTGGGGGAGCACCTACAAAAGCAAACCTGTTTTATCTCTTCCAGCTGACCTGACCCTGCCATTTCAGCAGGAAGCAGAGCTGGAGTACATGCCAAGTGCCATGCAAGCAGTCATGCTTTAATGCTGCCTGCTGCATTACAGCCTCAGGGAGCAAACCCTCATCACAGCTGTGCACATCCTGCACCAGCACAGGGAGCTTTGGCAAGTCCTCAGGGTCAGCAGCATCCATGGTCTGTCCATGGACCATTCCTGCAGTGGGGCCCACAGCCTTGGGTACCCCATCCCCATGGCGGACCTGGTGAGCATTCCCTGCCAGGCTCCACAAATGGAAGGACAAGACTTCCCATCTCCTGTTTCACCATTTCCCTCCCTCCATCCCCAGTAATGCTGTCTGGTTCCCAGTCTACCCAGTCTGTCAGCTGCTCAGCACCATCTGGTGGCTTTGGACCAGAGGCCCAGAGACTGGTTTGGCCAGTTTGAGCTGTTTCTGGCAGAGGGTAAGGGATATCTCATACCCTCTTTCCCAGCACCCGCTCCCTCACCACTGCAAGGTGCTCTGTGTCCTAGAGGGGGACCATGTCTTACCAGGCAGCAGCATTGGGATGAGGACACGTCCCAGTGGGCGGCAGTGCACAGAGGGATGGGAGAAGATCCCCGTGGTGCTGGCGGGGCCCATGAGGCCCAGGGCACTGCAGTGACACCTCACTGCCTCCACTGCCACTAGAGGCCGACAGTGCCAGGGGAGTGGCACTGCCCTACTGGACACCCCCACCTGCCCTGGCCCTGGCCACTGCTGGCCACACCGCTTGGGGGACCCATTGCCACGCCGGCACGTGGGCCAGCTCTGGCCTAGGATGGTGGCAACCATCATTCTTTCTTTCTTTTTTTTTTTGGCCTAAATTTATTATTTTTTCTTTCCCCCCTTCTTGCTCCTCCTCGTCCAATTTGTCTTCAAAGCTGACATGAGAGAAAACCCCAAATGACAGCGCCTGCCCGGCGCAGTTTTACCACAGTATCCTGAAAAAGGCATCTGGTGAGCTGATAATGCAGGGGGGCTCCGGGCGGGAGCCCCTGCCGGAAGCACAGGACTGGTGGCGGTTGAAGGGCCGATGCTTCAGCACGGGCAGCAAACAGGAAACGTCCTCAGGGCACAGGGAGCTCCTCTGGGGCTGCTCCAGGGTCTGGAGGCACAGCCAAGGCAGCCCACCCCACTGGGGCCATGGTGGGCTCACTGGGACCCCCATCCTCCCTGCCCAGCCCCACTGCCATCTTGTGCAGGGCTCCAACTTGCACTGTTGAGTTTTGTCCTCCTCCCAAGGACAGCGGCCACGCACACCAAAGCTGGAGGAGCACCACAGGGTCAGCGTGGGCCTTGCCTGCCATGGCAGAGCCAGCTTTGATGGCTGTGGTGTCAGGGGATGTCCTCCATTTGTGTCACTGCTGTGGCTCTCTGTAGTGCCCAGCCTGAAGCCTCTTCTGTGCTAGGGGCTCTGGACATGATGGGGAGCATCCTTCTGCCATGGGGACACGAGGGCTGAGCATGGCGGTGGCTCACGAGGCACAGCCGTGAGGTGCAGAGCCTCGCTCGGCCAGCAGGGAGGCAGCTGCCTCAGCCGACTGCGCGGGCTGCAGAACGCCGAGCCCGGTAAGGAGCGACCCGAGAGTGTCCCTCCGCTCTGAGTTCAGCACGTCATGGGACACTCAAAAGAGAGGAGCTGAGAGGTGGAGAGCAGAGAAGCTGTGAGCTCACAGCTGAAGCAGGAGCCACACTGCACACTCTGTTGGGTCCCTCTCCAGCAGGGGAGTTGTTGGCTCAGGCATGAAGGCTCTGCTGGTTGCCTCCATGTCATTGTGCCTCTGACCACCACACCTTGCCACATCCAGCTGCTGGAGGCACAATCTGGTGGTGTGCCCCTGTCCTTCACAGTTCCTGACTGTACAAGGCTACTGGGTGGCTGTGCAAGGCTCTGCCTGAACTTGTCGTTAGGACAACATTTTGGTCTCAGCCAGCTACACAAGCAAAAGGACCATGGGTACTTCTTGCCCTCTGACTCTTGAACTGGTCCTGACTGCCCCTTGCTGGGCTTGGACCAAGGTCTGGAGATGCTGGCTTACCAAATACCCTCCCATGGTGAAATGTTCATGCTCATTGCCCACAGAGCAGCATCCCAGTGGCAGGGGATCTGAAGAGGCAGGGGAAGGTGATGGAGATGCTCGGCACCTCTTTGGTAAACCTGCTGTGCAAAGAGAAATAGGGACTGGTGAAGGAAATGACAGTGAGGAGCTCAGGGCCAGCCCCCAGGGCTGTTACCATTAAAAGGCAGGATGGTGTCCTCAGTCAGATCCAGCTGCTCAGGGTCTCAGGCAGCCAAAACCACACTTCTCTGCTGCTCAATGTGCACACCAACACACTTCTCATGTGGTGTCTCTTGTGCCTCTTTGGCAAGCAGGGAGATTATACAAGCTCAAGGCATTCAGAGAGAGATGATGAGGAGAATTTAGAGAAGCTGGTGTAAAAGAGCACATCCACATGATGTGGAACAGGGTGTGAGCTGAGGAATGGAGGACCAAGTGAGTACCAATTCTGGGCAGGTGAATTACTGAGGTGCTAAGGCTAAAAAGAAATAATACAACCAGAGCATCAGAGTGAGAATCCTAGCTGAGTGTCCTTGAGAGATTGATCCTTCATATCAGGGGGTGCTATTTGGGATACATAACACCTGGCTTGTTTGAAAAGGAGCTCATAAGACAAAACTACAGGGGTTGACAGATTCCTCATCATCCAGATGAATGAATGACACTCACTTCTGAATGAGGCTGCAGCTCTCCAGCAGGTGCATGGATCCAAAATCCTCCTGGCTTTATCCCATCCAGCAGTCCAAGAGTACCCTGTGAACAGCACCAGCTCTGTGAGTAATGGGTGCAGAGCATGGGCAGCAGCTGCAGGAGCCAGGAACACAGGAGGATGCCCATCCCAGGGGCAGTGAGCTGGGCTTGCACCCTGCCTGCCCTCCCTGCTCACCCCAGCCCTGTTGGCTCCCATGCCCGCAGTGCCCCCTGCCTTTGCTTGCACGGCCCACGCGGGGTCCTAGGTCAGCTCTGCACTCACCTTGGGACATTCCCATGCCAGAGAATTAGGACAGGCAGCAGCTGTTGCTACCTTTGGGACGCACCAGTTACTGTGCCACGGGGCGCCTTCACATGGCAGCTTTATGAAGTGGCAACAATTCTATTGGATGGCAGTGCCAAAATTTGTTATCCTTACGCTTCACTGATGACTTGGAAGTGGACTTCAATTTTTATCATGTGCATTCAGCATCCCCGGATACCCAATGCAGGTAGTGAGGGAACAAGACAGCCCAGACAGGCACTGCACACCTTGCTCCTACATGATTTACCCTTGAGTGGTCATGGAAGAAGATTATGTCACCCAGCCCTGCTGTCTGTGCCCAGGACTGTCAGCTCCCACTCTGGCACTGCCCACCTCCTGCCTCACAGCCGGGAGCACGCATCATCTTCGCAGTAGGAGCATGTGCTTGAGCCAGCCTCTCCTCCCCACTGCCCCGCAGACCTGCGAGGAGGGAAGAAGGAAACCCGACTAGAAAGGTACTGAGATGGAAAATGCCTCTCCCTGACTCTTCATCCAGCCCAGGGGAGAAAAAAAGTCCTTGGTTCCCCTTCTGCTTCCTCCGGCAAAAGAGCAAGAGTTGCGGCTGCTCGGGGGATGCTGTAGGTAGGAGCCCTCGTTGCCGCTCCAGGACGCAGGCGCTCCCAGCCCCGCGGGATGCAGGGCTGCCCCGCAGGTCCCCCGGCTCCCGGCTGCCACCAGGGGTCCCTGCAGGCCCGCGCTTCGCCCGCCGCGGGGACAAAGGGACAACCTGACTCCCCTGCCTCGGCCCACCCTGGGCTGGTGTTTCCAGGGGTTTTGCTGGCTCAGCCAGCACGGAGCTGAACCCCATACTCGGCACGCAGAGAGGGATGCAGGGCAGAAATGGGATGGATGAGGGAGGGAGATAGGGCAAAGCTGTGAACAGGGTGGACATAGCCCCACTGAACCCCAGCTCCTGTAACTACTTAAGTCTTGCTTTGGGGCTGTTCTTCTCTGATTTGTCCCAGTGAGGTTTTTGTTTGGCATGATACCACGGGCAGGTGTTAAGGGGCTTGGATACTTCTTTGGGAGACACATACACAGTGCCCAGGGCACAGATGGGAACTGGGAGGAAGGTGAGACACTGGAGGCTAGGTAAGGACATGGAGTGTCTCATTCAGGTGGGAAAGAGCGTGTCATCAGACAGAGCAGCAAGGAGGGCAGGGGGAAAACCAGTGCACCAAAGGTGGAGGAGCACAGGAGGCCTCTGGAGGCTGTTGTAGCTGCATGGGTGGAAGATGTGGGGTCCCGAAGAAGCTGTGGTGATACCTGGACCAGGCAGTGGGGGAGACAATGAACAACCAGCAAGGCCGGAGCAGCTGATACCAGTGATGAGGGGAGCTTTGCTCCTCACAGAGCCACGGAGAAGCACCTTCTTGCAGCAGGGAGTGCCCCCATCACAGTCAAAGCTTTGCTGATAGGCAGCAGAGGAAACCCAGCCTGGGCAGGGCCCACAGGAGATGTACATCAAGGTCTCAGGCAGCAAGCAGTGCTGATATTCATGTTCAGGCTGGTACAGAGGGGCAGGTCCCCTGCCTGCAGAGGTGGGAGGATTTGCAGGACAGGGCTGACAAGTGTGGTAGACACACTTCAGGTAAACCTTTTGTCCCTTGCTCTCTCCTCAAAGGCTACAGGGGGGGATGCAGACCTGCAGATGCAGCAATGCTGAGAAAAGCAGCATCTACCCCCTTTGGCCCCCCCAGAATGTGCTCCAGTATCTGTTTGAGTGCTGTCTGCTTGAGTTTCCTCCCCTCTGACAATCTGACATTAATCTCCCCTGCACTGCTGTCCTGGTCACATTCATTTTTATCACAGTTCCGTTAGTGCCTGGCTGAGCTTTCCGGGTGCCGGCGGGGCCCTGCATGTGGTCCTCATGCCGGTGCTGCCAAGCTCCTGCAGTCCCACTGCCACCAGTCACCCCCGTGGGGCTGCCCCCACCCTCCCCAGTCAGAGCTGCTCACCACATCAGGATACAGAGCAGCGCACCAATTCCGGACGGGCTTATTTCAGCGCTCTGGTCAACCGCAGGCGTGCTGGGTTTCACAAACATGGCATGTCAGCCCCACGCAGCCTAACGGATGCTCCGGCTGCTCCGTGGGACCATGCTGACAGCCAGAGCCCCTGCAGCCACCCCAAAGAGAGACAAGCCTGAGTCTGGTGTCTCTGCTCCAGGACAGTCATCCTGGATAGGAAACCTGAGGAGTGTTGAGCATGAGTGTTGAGTGCCCCAGCAGGTGGCAGGCCGTGAGCACGGCAGAGGCTCTGTGGTGACAGTTTGGGTGCACCTGTGGCACCTGCCTTCAGCAGGCACAGGCTGTTCCAGAGCAGGATGCTGCCAAGCCCATGCATGACCCATGCTGGCAGAGCTGGGCCAGGCAAGTGATGGCACATGCTCAAGTTCCCTGCCACTTAACGAGTTATCAGAGCTAATAAGTTATCACAGACAAACAAAAGCTGGTGCTGCCAGGCTGTGGTTTCAGCAAGGAGCCCAGGCAATCACTGCAGCTGACTGAAAGAGCAGCTCCTTGTGCTGCAGTAAATGCCCCTGGCACTGCTTTGCTGACCTCTGCAGCTCTGTTCAGGTACATGTTTCTACTCAGATTTGGCTGCTGGTTACTGACACGTCAGCAAAAATCCCGTAAGAAGGAAGATCATGGGGCAAGCATAAAAGGGCCTGCACAGAGCAGGGGACACATGTTCCCCTCTGCCCAGTGCCTGCTCAGGATGTCACCAGTCACCCCAGGGAAACAATACCCTGCACGTAATACCCTCCCTACAGCCCCACTCCTGGAGCTGCATCCAGTCTGCCTGACCCCTGCCCCCAGCCCCCTGAGAAGACCTAGCCCCCTACCCACGCCCACAGAGGACCTATTTTGAGGCAGAAGGTGCTATCTCAGTGCTGGCTGCCTGCATAGGCTGCCAATTCCCTTGTGACCACGCTTTCCACAGCTGCACCAAGCACAGAGCAGCACTTGCAGTGCTGATGTGGGTCTCTGGGCAGGAAAGCCCAGGGGAGAAGCAGCTAAGGAATACAGGAGGTTTGTGCTCTCCGGGTTTAATTTCCAATTGCTCCTGATTGCAAATGATTTTAAAAAAATAAAGAACCCCTAGGCACACATAAGCTGTTTACCTGCATGTCCCCCCTTTTCCCAGGCTCTCCTGGTGTCTCCACACATGTCCCATCATCCCAGGGGTCTCCAGAGCTCCTAGATGGCACTGATGGCCTTGTGTAACACCGATGCTCTGGGAAAAAGCTGGTTGCCATGGTGGGCTCCCCCTGCTCCAAGATATTGTCAGAGTCCCCGAGTCCAAAAGGGAATTTTGTTCCTCTTGAGCCAAATCTAATTTATAAAAACAAGAAATGGAAAAGCAAACATCTGGCCTACAATACAGGCAGCTTCATGGACTGTCAGCAGCACAGAGGTACTCAGATCACCACTCCCAATCCTCTCTTCTCTCCCCTGCAGAGAGGCCTGTGCCCTGTTTGCCTGCCCACAGCACCAGTGGTGCTGGGGCGTCCTGGGGCACACGGGAAGGGTGTCCTGGCAGAGACAGAGCCACAAAGCAGCAGCACCTGCTCTGAGCACATCCTGCCTGCATCAGGAGGCAGAGGCTGCTGAGAGACGCTTCTCTGTCTGTCACCAGTGCAGCTTCTTCTCTTCAAGGTCCTATTGTGCCCCTTTGAGCACATTGGTAAGCCTTGCCAGACTAATCCTGCCTGCTATCCACCCCCTCTGAAACTGGGAAAACAATGCCAGCCCTTAACTTTGTAATCCCAGCAGGCTGAGGAACATGCACGCTTTGCTTTGAAGGCGGCCCTGCCTCAGCCCATCTGTGGGGCAGGGCAGGGAGCTCTGTACTCTGTTGTCATCCTGTGACAGCTCCAGGAGACATCTGTCACCGCTGGCCTGGTGTGAGCATGTGGCCAAGCCAGCAAAGCCTGTTGGGGGGGAGTCTGGGCACCCAGCACCCCCACACCAATCCCTGCTGCAGCAAATCCAGCTGGAGGGGAAAGGTGCCTCCAAACCACCACTGGGAAAGGGTTACACCAAGGGTTAGGGTTTTGAAAACCACAGAGTCCAGAGCTCCAGGCACACTGCTGCTGCAAAAGGCATCCCAAGGGGAACACAAAACTGCCAAAAGATGGCTGGCTCCATGGCTTTCTTCACTGATCCAGCCTTAGCCCTAGTCTGCTCTTCCTCCTCTGGGTAGTGTCAGGGTACACCTGGCGATGCACCTTCCACAGGGACCCAAGGGCTGTTTGCTCAGAAAGCCTCATAATGGGCTCTTGGGCTGCTCAGACCTCAGAGGGGGCTAATTTGCCCAGCCCAAATATTCCTCCATTCCTTCTGTAGGAGGTCTGTTGCATGGCACTGGTGCAGCAGGAGGGGAGCTGCCCTCCCTACCCACCCTGTGAGGGACAGGCTGCTTGGGAACTGTGGGGTGTAACCCAAACAGGAAAACTGTCAGGGACCCAGCCCTTTCCAGCTGGGACAGGAAAGAGACACTCTGGGTCCACTCAGGGCCCAAGCTGGGTGTGCTAGCAGCCACAATGGGGACACCCAAACACCAAACAGAGCCCACGCTGGGGGTGTCCATCCCACCAGACTGTTCTCAAGGTCACCCCATCCCTTTACAGACCCTTCACTGCCCACCCAGAACCAGATCATTCCCAGATTTCCTGAGCCTAAAGACTGGGGTTTGTTACCACCCCTTGAGTGGGAGCCGACCAGGCTCAGGATCCTGGGGGCGATTCAGAGCTTGGGGCTGCAGGGACCCCATGGCTCCTCTCCAGGGAGGGGTCTGGCCCCACAGCACAGGAGAAGATTGATGCTCGCACAGCATCTCCCCGGACCGAGGGACAGGGAGTGGAGTTCAGCAACGGGGAGCCAGGGAAAAGCAGAGATCAGAGGAGGGAAAGCATCCCTACAGACTAAAAGAACAGAAGGAATATCTCGATTCGCTGGCCCAGAGCCTGAGGGGTCCCCGGCAGCGGCTGCGCTCCGGGCTGGCGGCGAGCCCGGCCCCGGGGCCGCCGGAGGGCACCATCCGCCCGCTTTTCCCAGCTGCCTGGCGCTCCCGGGGATCAGCCCCGGCCTGCCTGTCCCCAAAGCAGCCGGGACGCCAAGCTGTTCAAAGGCACACGAAGGACGTTCATATCTACAGCCTGCTCTCTAACGCAAGGACCCTCTTTCTCCAGCACCCCTAATCCCTGCTCAACCCCATGCACGGGGGAATGTGTAAGAAGTGATCACAGGCGTCCCCACACCGGTGACAATAGGCAGAGGGGAGCAGGACCCAGGACCCCAGTGAGAGGAAGCAATCCCACAGCACCAGACCCCCAGTTCCTGGGGAGCAAGAGCTGGGCCACATTGGTATTTTGGGCTTAGAAGTGGTGAGGTTTGGTGCACACTGCAAGGAAAGGGCTGGTAGCTGGGGCTTATCCCCTTCTGGTGATGGGTGCCCACCCCAACTCCATACTGGAACTCACCCATGTGTGGTGGGGACAAAACGTTGCTGAGCACTCACCTGAATTCTGCACACTGGTTCTCAGAGAACCCAGCCCCACCTGCAGTCCTGGGTGTAAATGGCACAGAAAGCCGAGGGCACAGCATGGCTGTAGATTCACATCAAATTACTGTCCAGGCTTGAACAGGCAGACACAGAGGAGGAGAGACAAGTGCCCGACCTCCACCTGTCCCTGTCCCCACCCATGCCCACAGCAGCTGCCTTCCCCTCTGCATGCAAGCCCCTGTCTCCTGTCACCGTGACGCTTGCCTTTACTTGAAGCACCTCGACGAGCCCCTGTCAGTGGTGTCATTGTCCCTGTCAGCGCCCTGCCGCCCTGCAGGTGTGAAGGCCCTTTGTGTGTGAGCCTTCCTCAGCTGCTCCTGCCCCGGTGCTGGGCTCCCTCCAGCCTCTGCGCGTCTCCCCCCAGCTTTTCATCACCTCCCTCTTGCTCTTCACAAAGGGCAGCCCTGTCCTGTGTGAAATGGGAGCTGTGGTGGTGTGTGCTGCACATCACCCAGAGACAGGTCTCCCTGGGACTGGGTGCCCCGTGGAGAGAGGAAAACAGGGAGACAGGTGAATCTCCTGGGCAAGGCATGATAGGGGTGGGACACAGCCCTGAAAGGTGGGCTCTGAGGAACTCCTGCACAGCTCTACACATCCCACCTGTGGCCATGCAGCCAGGAGAGGAATGATTTAGGGTGTGCGCTGCTCCATCATCCCGCACGGGGAGCAGCCTTGGATACAGCCACAGTGGTGCTTCTCAGGCTGGGGAGAAACCTGCTTTTGTGTGGTTTGCTCTTTCCTGACCTTTGATGGCCAAGGCTTCTTACCACTATGAAGGAGCAAGTCTGACCTCCACAATTTCCAATTCATTCCACTGAGGAATTTCCCCTGAGAACAGTGAGGCAGCTGCCATTATGCCCAGTGGGCTGTTTGCCTGCAGGCAACTGGGGTTGGTTTGCAAAACAGAGAGAGAAAACAGGTTATGTTTGAAATATTTGCAGCTCTTCCTGTAACAACAAAAATGCTGCCCACAGCTTCTGACCTGGCACAGGTCACAGCCCCTGTGTTTGTTTGGTGGCCTTGAGATTACTCCTGGCCAGTGGGGACAGGCAGGGAGACCTTCAGTTCCAGAAAAGAGCAGAAAGTGTATTGCCCTGGCTGCCTGCCCTACTCCAGGCCAGGGATTTCTGTGGGCTCGGGATATCCTGCTCTTCTGCCCCAGGATAGCAGGCACAGCTCTGCCACAAGAGCTGTGCATGTCCCCCTGCTGGGACAAGAGATGATGGAAAGTGTCAGATCCTCTGAGCAGTGTGTTCATGGCCTTGGATGCTTTGCAAAGCAGTATTTTCCTTCCCCTAGTCCAAATCTGCAGTGCTTTGGGCACCATTAAATCACAGTGATTTGAAAGTTTGTTTTGCAGTTGATAGATCCCACACTGAGCTGGCACACACTGGCCAAGTGGCAGCAGGATAAGGGCTACAGGGTTAGGCTGGGAAAGGATTTCTCCATCGTGCCTTCCCTCTTTCTGAAAACAAACTAGGCAGCTCAGTGTGCTCAGTTCCCTGCTGCACTCTCTACTTTCCAAAGCCTTTGCCAGACATCCCCCTGTGACTCTCCTCTGCAGAGCCCATGCTGCAATTGCTGCCCCTTCCTGTTCTCTGTCCTGTAGATCATTAACTAGCTCTGCTCTCTCTCTTTTTATTTTTTTTCTTCTTCCCTTTTGAACATATCAGCCTCATGGAATCAAAGAGGCATTTCAGTGACTCAGGCGTTTCCCATTGCCCTATTCCAGCATCCTCTACTCTTAACGCTGAGAGCTTTTCACGTCCTATTTGGAACTGATAGGAAGCCCTTTCATTGTTTCACTACATGGATATTAACACTGATGAAGGAAATGCTCCATCTGATAACAGAACCGTTGAAAAGAGCACCATTTCCAAACGAGCAGACTCGGAGACAGTGCATTCCTGCAGCTCTCACCAGCTCAGCACACTCGCCTCAGGCAGTCCCAGCATGCAGGACCAGCTCCCCACTACTCACCCCTGCAGACTGGGATGTCCCTTCACCACCTCCAGGAAACATGCTCTTCCCTCCTCACAGCACAGGACAGTGCCCAGGTTTATTCTTGAGATCAACTTGGCATCTTCCAGGCTGTAAGGAAAAGCTACATTTGAGATGCTCTGGCTTGAGTAGCCCAATGGCCAACTGTGAGGTCAGCCTCTGACTGGAGGGCATCTGTGTGTCTCAAGAAGTAAAACAAAAAAAAAGCATCCTGACTGGGTGGACATCAACTGGCATTTAAGGCATTCTCTGAGCTGGAGTCCATTCTGCTCATCAGCATTTAATTAATTAATCCTGAGACACCCCCCCCCCCCCCCCTTCCTGGGGATGAAGTTTCTGAAATGGAGCTTAGAAGAGATAATAAGTCTCTTGAGGGATGGTTACAGGGAGAGCCAAAAGCTCCATCTCATGCCCCAGCACCGAGTATAGCCACCAGCATCTCTGGGGGCTTCCCAGACCAACAGCCCTGCCATACCCCAGGGTCCCCAAAAGCAGCACAGGCAGGTGGGCAGCTTCTCTCCAGGCCATATCCCAAGTCAACCACCATGGCAGAGAAATGCCTCTTTCCAAAGTGTTTTGATTGTTTCAGGACTTTCTGCTCTCCCTGAGACCTCTCCAAAGCTGGCTGGGCAGTGTGGTTTTCTGTCTCTCCTAGAAGTAATTTCCTCCTGCTGTGGCTGCCCTAATCAATTAGTGACCTCTAAATAGCCTCCCTGATTGCACAGTGACATCCGGAGCACATCATCACCGCCAGTTTCCTCCTCTACCTGGGCAGCAGGCTTTTTCCAGAGCATGGAGGCTGGGTGGGGAGCACCCCTCTGCCCAGCCCTCTTTAATGCTTCCCACCCCTGGGTGACTTTCCACTCTCTGCCCATCTCCTCCCACTCCCATGCAACAAGAAATTAAGTTTTCAGCCTTTGATGTTCTGGGAACACAGAGACCAGCATAGAAACGTCCCTAAGCTCCACCTGAGCAGCCTTTGGAGTGGTAGTCACTCCTACACAAAATTCCACTGAAAAGCCCATTTATCCCACTTACTCCTGACCATCAGGGTCGGTGCAACCATCCCAGAGGATGCTCCAGCTTCCAGAAATGATGATCAGCACAATCTCTGTTATCAGCAAACCTCCCAATTCACTGGACAGGTCAAAAAAAGAATCAAGAAACTCTGGAGGGTCACCCAGCACAGGGAACACAGTGAAGTCTACAGCCAAGGTCCAGCCTGACAGCACATACCTGGGACAAGCTTCTTCCCTCCTGGTGACACTCTCAATGTCTCAAGCAGGATGGCAATGTGTGGTCACCACTGCATGCTTATTGCTGCAGGACAGCCATCACTATCTATCTCTTTCTTCTGCTGACCAAGCAGAAGATAATTAAAGATAATTAAATCACAAAGGCAATATCCTGAGTTGGAAGTCATCCACAAGAATCATCAAGTCCAAGGCTCTGCCCAGGACAACCCCAAGAATCCCACCATGTGCCTGAGAGCATTGTCCTATGTTAAAAAACACAGCATTCATTGAAATAGAGGGAATGGGGTTATCATGGCTGGCTACCACTTTTCTGCCATTTCCTTTCCCAGCTGATGTGCAAACTCCAAATATGATGGGCCCATTGGACTTTTGCTCTACACTTATTCAGTAGATACGCAATTGAGGGCTTTCACTTCTGAGTTACTACAGCAGCCAAGCTGGCTCACAAGCCTGAAATATAGGAATTCACAGTTTATTAAATGTGTCTAGAAGAGAAATCAGGTTATCTATCAGAGCATACATATCTCAGTTATATTTTTTTGGAGCTTCCCTCACGGGGCTCTTGCCTGGGCCATGTAGCAGGGCTGTCCCACAGAAGCTGCTATTCTGAGGAGCCAAGACACTCAGCAGTTAAAAAATTTCTTATTTTCTTATATCTCGCCTCCAAAGGGCTGCCTCTGGCACCACTGGAGGAAGTCACCCAGTGTTTTGTTCTCGTAAACTGCCCCTTTGATCAGCTGTGATTTGAGTGGATCAAACAGCTCTGAGGACGTAACCACAAATCCCAGGACATGCTATGACGGGCAGGGAAGTGGTGTCTCCAGCATGAGCTGGCACAGCCTTGGCCATCACAGTCGGGAAACAGCCCCCTACCCTGACCCAGCCCCAAACCCCCAGTGGGCATCTCCAGGCTGCTACAATGGGCACAGCCGACAGCCTGGCTGGAGCAAAACTCCTGGGACGTGGCTCAACAGGGAAACACTCCTGCCCTTCCAGAATGCTGGCACTGTGCTGCCAAGCCCCAGGCACGTGGAGGGTTTTCTCACCATCCCAGTCAGTGCTGACTGCTCCACGGCTGCTTCCTTACACCCAGCTCCTTCCCCATCTTTGGGAGCTCACACAGCCCTCATACCTGCTGTGTGGGACAATCCCCATCCTCGAGCAGCAGAGCCAGCTTGGAGGTATCTGACCCCAGTGTGGATGAAAGCCAGCCATAAGCCTCAGGTAAGTGTCCCTGCTCATCCTCCTGGGCACACAGAGCAAGGCTTTGGTGGAAAATTAGATTCTCAAAGATCAGGCTGCACCACAACATTGCATGTTTGACATATTTGTTCCATGTATAACAAGCAAGGGACAAGAGCTCAGCACACAGTTCCTCAGGAGGAATCTGAGTGGTCCCTACATCTGGTCTCTCAATAAAATACTTGGATATACACAAACCACCATGTTCCTTATATCTTGGAGGTGTGTTGGTCCGGGAGCAGCTGCCCTACAAAGCAATGTCCAACTATTTGGTGCCACAAAGCCACTGCCCCACGTAGAGTCTCTGCTGGCTAATAAAGGGTTGAGGGCATGTTCTGCTCTTTCCCTCTGTGGTAGCACTAACAAGCTCTTTTCTCTACCAGTTCAGGTCTTGGCACACACATTCTCAGGGGCCTTGAAAAGCCCAGAAAAACAGGGAGACAGGCACCATGAGCTTACATAACTGATGCTCACAAAAAAGTGCATGTAAGATAGTCATGGCTTTTGTGCTCCAAAAAAAAGGGAGCAGAGGGTCTGCTGGTGGACTGGATGAGACCAGCCATCATGGGGGACAGAACACAGTGCCCCTCCAGTCAGCCACCCTCCCCTCCATCAAAGGGACACCAGCCTCCACAAATTGCTTGTGTCACAGGTCCTCCCTCTCTCAGCTACATTTGCCAGCTCAAGTGGCTGCCAGCTCATGGCTAGGAGCTCATTTAGCTGAGCCAAATGTAAAACCCCCTATCTTTCTCCAAAACCCAGTAGGCAGATAAAAACAACATCCAAAATGTTCATTTTAGTCAAATTTCTTGATTCTGGTCATTCAAACCAACAAAATGGAACAGAGAGATGTTGAACTCACACTGGCAGATGCTTGGGTTCAGCAGGGAAACAGGGCAGAAAAGGTAAAGCCTTACACAAGGTAAAGGCACACAAGGTATGAGACAAGGATGGAGCTGGACCAGTCTGGGTGGGAGATGGAGGATAAAATTCCTCCATCAGAGCCTTTGCCATGGAGAAGGATGGCAGCAGATGCCAGGCAGGGAGGTGGCATGCCCAGGGCTGCCAAAGGCCAGGGACCAGCCCTAGCAGACACTTTGCATGGGCCAGCCTTAAACATATTTCCACAGAGCTGGAGGGAAACCCCAGCTGCAGTCCTGAAAAATAACAAATAATAAAAGCGGCTGTGAGCAGCAGCAGGGCTGGCAGGAAACATTCCCAGTAGCAGCTGCTTCCTGAGTGCGACATTTATTTGATCCCCTGGCACCATCTGGGCCATGCCCTACTCTTTGTTTTCATTAAGAGTTTAGAAAAACAATTCAGCTTTGACTAATTGCTCTTTAAGGTCCCAGACTCACCCTTTCTCCTCCCCCCACATTTCCTCTCCCAGCCCCTCACCCCCCATCCATGCCCTCCATTCCCTCCAGTCAGCTCTCTCCTTCCATCCATGTCATGTAACTCCCCTTGGCCCTGTGTGCCCAGACATACCTGGTGTCCCCTAGTGCCAGGCAGGACACATCTTCACGTGTTGTTGTCCCCCATGAGCATCCTCCTTTGCCTGCTCAGGCCACATTGGCACAAGCACAGCAACACATGCCATGGTGTGCCAGGCAAACATGAAATGTCCTGCTATGCTGGCCTGGAGGTGTGACTTCCTCGGCAAGGAGGGTGAAGCGGGTCAGCAGCACCATCCAGGACAGCCATGCTGAGAGTGGACACCTCCCAAATCCTGTGGGCTGGGACCTGCTGGTGCCCTGTCCAGACCCATCACAGTCCTCGTTCTATCTTCAACATGAGCGTGGTGTCCTGGGGGAAGCAGCTCTACGACCCAGCTCGGACAGAGAGCCTGTTTGGTTGAAATGTGTATTTTCCATCCTGGAATAACGAGAGAGTAAAAAAGTCAAGCCTTGATCTGAAATCCTTGCCACGATGGGAGGGGGTTGTTATTGCACAGGACTTGCACGTTCCCCCCTCACCCGGTGTCCTCACCTGATGGCTTTAGCAGGATTCGCAGGGAGGACAAGGAACCAGAGGAATTCCGGCCCCCTAATTACACTTGCTGGGAGGAATTTGCTTTTGCAATATCCCTGCTGAGTTAACCTAACAAGCATGGAGACGGGCCTTTCTTATTTAATTAGCAGCTCCACCATGAAGTCCCCTTCACAGCACGCACACGCTGGCTGCCCCCTCTTCGAGAGCCCCGCCGGTGTTTGTTCCCTCTCCCCTCACCCTTTGCCCTTTGCAATCCTCTGCGAAAGCTCAAAGCACTTTTATGCCTTCCCTCTCCCACTTTCCGGTCCTGAAAGGTGCGCTTGGGTCGAGGCAGCGGCTCTGTTTCCTTGCTCCTTCCTAACAAGTGCTTCCTGCTCCTTGCTGCCCGTGATTATGCGGAGCTCACGAAGCGCTGGGATTTCCTCCCCTGGCAGCCCCGCTGGCCCCGCGGCGCTGCGCGCTCGGCTGGGCTCTGCTCCCAGGGCTGGGGAACTCATTACTGCAGCCGTGCAATCTCGGCTGCGAGAGCAAACCGCAGCCACCAGCCGCGCTCCCGCTTCCCGCAGCCGCAGGTTGGCAGAGGGTGATCCCTCTGCAGGGGGAAATTGGCCAAGGGGGGGGGGGGAGGGGGGGGGAGCAGGGAGGTGGTTTGGGGAGTTTTCTTATCCAGGGGGATTGCTGCTGGATGGAGGTGGCAGGGAAAGGTGGAGCGCCTTCATTGTGGATTGCTGTGAGTCGCTCCAGAGCCGTCAGAGCCCGCAAGGCTGGGTCGCACTCGGGGGATTGGTGAAGGTCACAGGTGGAGCTTGGCTTTCAAACAGGAATCAGTCCGGTTCCAGGTGTGCTGTGAAAGGCAGCCAAGATCACTGGTGGGCCAAGTTTATGCTGCCAGAACAAGGACTGCCAAAGAAAACGCTCTGGGGGTTTGCAGGCTAAAGCACTGACCCTCTCCAAGGCAGAGCTGCGCTGGCAAAACTCTACAGTGAAGAGACTTGTCTTATACTTCAGGCTAGCTAGTTATATTGTAATGAGAGAAAACAGAAAAATAGGCTTTCTGAGCCTCAAGAATCATTGTGCTGGCCTCAGCTGTGGTGGCTGGAAATATTTTACTTTCCCCTGCTGTGAATTGCGGGGTTTCAATAGCTCCAGTTTGCACCCTTAAGCTGTGTGGGCATGTGTCGTCTTCAAACAGGTACACCACAACCCTCTACCTGAAAAGTTGCCCAGTGAGACTCTCCTTACCACCTGTGCCCATCTGCTTTCCCATTTTGCCATCTGTGTCAGTCCAGCTCCAAAGCAGAGGCTCCTGCAGCCACCCATTGCTTGCACTTCCACCGACAATGCTCAGCTCCACCCAGAATGGAGATCAGCACCCAGACAGAGCTCTCACCTGCATGCTAAGAGAAGGGACAGGGCAACAGAGGAGCAACGCTGCCAGCAGGTGCAGCAGTGGCTCTGCATGACTACAGAATGCCAGGAGAAATGAACCGGGATGTGATCACTGCATGGACTTTCTGGAGCAAGAGTAAATTCTTGCTGAGGATTGAACTTACCCGGTGGGCTGGCAGAGGAGAACAAAGCTGGTAGCCTTCTTGGAGGTGTGCTGTTGTGCCAGCACAGAGCCCAAACTTGTTTAACTGGTGGATGGATTAATGGAATTGTCTATGAATACAAAGAAGGGGGAATCACAGGGGTCTAGGAGGAAAACAAAAGGAATCTCAATAATTACTGATCAATTGAGGTCCTTCTGGCTAAAACACATGCACCTTAACATAGGAAATAACCCAAAGCATAAGTGTGGAAGGAGTTTTGGGAGAACAGCCCAAAGTCTCATTGTCCTGCCTGGATTGCAGGCAGCAGGACAGACAGGAGGAAATGGGGAAAGCTGGAAAGAACAGGGTAACAAGCCCCACTCTTGGCCATGGCCTAGCTGTGGGCCACATGCAAGTGGAAGAAAGGAAACAGCACCATCCCTTAGGGATGGGTCTGTTGCCAGCTGTTCTAAACCACAGCAGCTGGGGTTTCTCCAGGGCCGAAGCCCAGGAGATGCAGAGCAGAGGTGCACATGGAAATGACGTCTGTGTGGGCAGTGAGGATGGGTGGCACGGAGGAGACACGCTGCGAGAGTCTGAGGCAGGACAGGAGCAGCAGGGCACTGCTCATTTCCACAAGAGAGCCATCTCAGAGGCATGTGCTGTCTCCTGTGGCATGCAGCCCGTGGCAGGCGCTGCTGGGGTGGAGGCTGTCCCGGCAGGCTGCAGGAAGCGTGACTCGGGTTTCCAGCGCTCAGGAATGCCGGGCAGCGCAGCCAGCTTCCTGCTGCACCGTTTCCTGCCCCTGTCCCTGCCCCCTCCACGGCCACAGCCTTACTGGAAACTCTGAGTGCTGCTCCGTGTTCCCAACCCAGCCACCGGCACTGCCCAGCTGGCCATGGGCTGGAGCGAGCCATGGCCTTGTCCTCACCCTTCCCCTCTGCTTTATGCTGCTGCTGGAGCAAAGTGCTGTGTTCTTCCCATAGGGTATGGAGAGAATGGGATAGTGGAAGCAGAGGGGGAAAATGGCACAAACTTTGGCTGTGGGAGACGACACTGGCTCTGGGGTTGTGGGGAGTTTCAGCCACTCTGTCCTGCTTGGTGCCTGGGCTCATGGGGGAGCACTCTCCTTGGAGAGCATCCAGCACGCTCTCCCAGTTTGCAGCTGCGTTACCCAGGCAGAGGCTTCATGCCTGCAAGGTTTGGGCTCACAGAGCTGTGCTGCCTGATAGGAACAGGGCTCTTCACTCTTTGCCTTCCAACCTCACTCCCTCCCATCACCGAAGACCCACACCCAGGCTCCCCTCCAAGGAACTGGCTTAATCTCCCTGTCCATTGCACATCTATCCCAGCCTGCACCAGCAGTTTCTTGCTCTTCACATCTCTCTCCTCTTGTGCAGATTCCTCTGCCAGTCCTGTGCACTGTCACTGGAGGATGCTGCAAACTTCTTAGGACCCACCTCAGCCCCAAAGTTGCTTAGCAACACCATAGATCAAATCTTGCCACTTCCAGCCCAGCCCTCCTCACACCATTTGGTCTCACCTTGACCTTGTTCCTGCGGCACAGACCTTGTCAGGTTTTTGCAAGGTTCTCTCTACACAGCTCAAGCCTTATCCCCATTATCACTTTCCTTCCCACAGGGCAGCCCTGAGCCTTCTTGCCCTTTTCTCCTTTCACAACATTTTGAGGATGGATAAACTCATCCCACCTGCCTTCGGGGTATCCCCAGCCCTTCCTTCACACCATGAACAGGAGTTAACTCCATGCTTACTCCCCACTGTGAGCATCACCTGACAGGCAAAGGCCTTCCCCAGGCCAGACAGCAGGCACTGCAACATCCATGGAGCAGCAGGGATGCTGGTCCCCAGGCACGCATCAAATCAGTGTCATCTAAAATGCACCTCAGCTGGCTGGGCAGGAGCTCTCACTCCGCACTAGGTAACTACCTAATCTCCCAGAGACAGTCCTCCAAGGCTGTTCCTGTTCAGACACTGATAAAAATCTGACCAAGATGTTTTCAACAGTAAGCTGGGAGTGATTACAAAGCAACCGACCCCTACCCTCCAGCTGGGAAAGCTCAGTTTGGGGTTTTCTTTAGAAACATGTGGATTTTTTAAAATAATTTTCAAAAAATTTTAGTCTCTGGTGCCAGCATGACTTGTTGTTGGGGTGGTGCCAAATGTGGCTGCCTGGGCTTGGGGGAAGGGAGAGGGACAGACCAGAGGTGAGACAGAGCTCTGCTCCCCTCCCACCAGGCAAGCACCGTGGTGGCCCTTGGGTAGCAGTGTGAGAGGATCAGGGGCTGGACCTGGGTTCACCTCCAGCAAACCCAGGCAGCACCTTTGCTCTTGGGAAGGTGACAGAGCTCTGCCCACACTAATGCCCAGAGAGCAGGGTGAAGAAAATGGGATGGCAGAGTAAAATGAAGCAGTGTCTCCTGCAGAGGGTTTTCACCTCCTGCTCCCTTTGGGAGTGTGCACAGCACAGCTCCACCTGCACTCACATCTCAGGCAATTAGTAAATCCACCACAGAGCCACGGACAGGGCACCCAGCAGTGCCTGTGGCAGCTCTGCCATGCAGAGGCCAGTGACTGCATCTGCTGTGGCCCATCTCCCTCCACCAGGCCCTCACACCAATGGTGTTTGCCATTGCCCCATGCCCCATCCTGTGCAAAACAGGGCTCTAGTCTCTACCTGCTCCTTCTTGCAGCTGGCAGGGCTGGAGTGTGGCTGTGGGGAGATGAGAGAGCCATCCTTGGAGGTCTGCAGGCCTTGACTGAGCAAAGCCAGAGCTGAGCTGATCTAGGATAAGCAACAGTCCTGCACTCTCAGGCTGGAGCCCTCCAGGAGTGGCTTCCAGCCAACATCTCCAAGACAGATCCCCCTCTCTTGTGGCCGAACCAGCTGGAGCTGCCTGCCCTGGAGCAGCAGACAGAGCTGCTTGTGTGATGGATCCCAGACTCAGATCAGTGAAGCTCTCCAGGCTTGCCACAGACCTGCACTGCAATGAAATGAGTTACACCACCCCAGGTAGCTTTGACCCTCTTGGCTGGGTAAGTACAACACAAACCCAGCAGAGCAGAGATGGGCACTGCCACCAAGGCAGGCAGCACCCAGCACCAGCCGCATGTCTGTCCTGGACATCACATGCTCTGGGCCAGGGCTGCACATGCCCATGCACACCCACAGTCTCAATAACCAACACCCAGCATTTCTTTGGAGCTCATGGGATTTATATATGCAATTATCCATTAATTTAAAAAAGCCACAAAAACCCTATCACAGATAAAGCACTTGGCATGAAGGTGAAGGAGATGGCAGTTTTGGCTGGAGGACTTAAACACCCTCACTTTATACTGCTGCCAACTCACAGCACAAATGTGTCAGTGCATGAAAATCATTCTGTGAAATCCAACAGAATCGTTAGTCAACGGTATTAAGGATGAAGATTGACCAAAACACCCTGGAAAGTCAATCATGTCAGAAAAAAACAAAATACAAAACAAAACAAAACAAAAAAAAAAAAAAAAAGGAAAAAAACCCCAAAAGTGCTGGACATGAGAGTGGCAGATCCCAAGGAGAACAGAACTGGAAAACAGAACTAGCCAAGCACTGGGACACAAAGTCCTCCCAAGCAGCTCTGTCACTGCCACTGTGGGTCTGGCTCAGCGCACTCAACATCTGTGTTTGGGCTAAATAAAGTGTTTAATTAGCACTCCAACAAGCAAAGAAAGTAGCACTACCTGATCTTGAGGAGCAACAGGTATTTTTAAAAACAACCTATTTTAATCCTTGGAGCCATAGGGAATTACAAACCAGTCACCTGATGATCAGAGGAAAATTAAAAGTCCAACTTCAGTGACAACAAAAGTAACACAAAGTCATGAAGTGTGATAAACAGCATGGGGACCAGAAGGCTCTTTAAAGAGGTTTTTTAATCTCCTCTCCCCTTTGCTCATAATATTGCCTTTATTATTTTCTGATGTGGAACCTGATTCTCACAAGTGCAGTGGATGCTGACAGCAGGGTAATGGAGCAGCAGCAATTTCTCCTGGGCAGACCTTGGTGATTTAATATGCCTGCAGAGAGAGAGAGAAGGGCAAGAGGCAGCTCGGGAGGAGAGAGTGAGCTGGCCAGGAGGTGCCAGCAATAAACCATGGAGATTAAGGGCTGGCCATGCTGAGCAGGGTTCAGCAGTGAAGGGTAAGCGATGGCTGCTCCCAACAGCACCTTGTCCCTTCCCAGAGCTCTGCCATGCCTGCCACAGCCCTGGCATTGGCAAGTGCCAAGAACAGGAAAGGGTAAAGACAGTGAGAACTCTGTGCTGCAGCCCAAATTCCAAGTCTGCCCATAGCTGAATGTTGCCAATCCAAGTTCATGTTCCTGGCAATCCCGGAGAGCCAGGCTGTTGCACAAGTGCCCCCTTGCAGCCAAGGCCCCACTTATTTGAGAGGGCATTTAGCAAGAGCCCCAGAGAACAGAGGAACAGGATGGATCACTGGGAGGAAGGTGTCCTGTTGCCTGCCCAGCACACTGTATGGAGTGCCAGAGGGGACAGCTGGGCCTTGGAGCCAGTGGGAAGGTCTCTGCTGGGTTAAGAAGGAGGAAGCTGAACAGCAGCTTTCCTGTTGCCATCCCACATCTGGCCTTTCAGGGCTACTATAACCATCATCTCTGCCATGTTGAGCTTTCCACGGCCATTCACAACCACCCAGATTCTGACTACTGGTGTGAAACCAGCAGCAGTGACAGACACTGAAGGAGAAAATCTAATGGTGGGACATTGGTGGCAGCACAACAGAGAAGGTCTGAGAAGCGAAGGACACCAGAAGAGAGCTGATATCCCATCCACTCCTGCACGAGAGCACCCACTGAGAGGGAAAGCTCTCTGGTGCTTGCAGTCCCCGTGCTGCCTGTGCCCTCCTGGCTGACAGTGGGACACATGACTGTGGCTGGAGTGATGGATGGGGCTGGAGTCCCTCTCTAAGAGTATCTCACAGTGGTTTCCGTAAGTTGATGGAGATTGCACAACACTGCCAACTGCCATGCCGGATATATTTTGCAACCAAGGCTTCTATGCCACATCTGTAGGATGATATGCCAGGGTCTTCTGAGGAGGTCTGGGGAAGTTTGAGCACAGGAAGAAAAAAAAAAGAAAAATAAAAGGAAAAGAAAAAAGTCAACAAACCTCTTTCCATAGCAGCTATTTTGGTGAGGCACCCTGGGGTGAGAGAGGCTGGCGCCAGCCAGCTTTGGAGGCACAACAGCCCAGCAGGCTTGCTCAGAGCTCTGCCCACTCCCAGCTGGGAGAAGGTCCCTTTCCCATGGGTGGGTGGCAGTGCATCATGAAACACCCAGAGAGGAACTGCACAGACTGTGCTCACCAGGAGTAGCTGCAAGGCAGGGCTTGAGGTGGCAACAGCAGTTGGGATGGTGTTGGACAGCTGCTGAGGGTGGCTGTGGGCTGTCCCAGCTGATGGCCCTGGAAGTGCCATCCTTGTCATGCTGGCTCAGCAGCTCATGACAGAAAGTCAAAGCTCCAATAACTTGAGTTTATGCCATGTCCCATCTTCTTGGCCTCTTTCCAGAAGAGGAGAAAGGACTTCAGGATACAGGACTGGACTAGAGGATGTTGGAGAAGATGTCCAAAGTGCCTAGCCTAGCTGGTACCACACGTCTTGGACATCAGCAGCTCTCTGGCAGAAGCCCCCAGCAGTGACCCAAAGTAACATCAACTCTCAACATCAACCCATACATCAGCATCACACTGCAAACCCCTCAACAATATTAATTAAATTCACAGCACGATCACAAATGCAAGCTAGCAAACCCCACTGCAGTATCTCCACAAAATTAGATTCTTTGGAAAAAATTTGGGCCCAGCAGAAGAGGCAGCCTGATGATTCCATCAGGTTAAGGAGGCCAAGCAAAGAGAACCCCAGGAATCACTGTGTTCCTGGACTCAGACATGAAACCATCAGCTTCTGATTTAGGAGGAAAGAGATGATCTCTGACACAGGGAACCTGTAAGACTTGGTAGACCAAAGCAGGCCATGGGGACAGGAGCACCTTACAGGGACAGAACATCAAAGACAGGTGCTGAATTCCCTGTGCAACAGCTTCTCATCAGCAAGGAGATGTGGCTGCAGAGGGAACCATGGAACCAAGGCTTCAAAGATGCTCAGAGTTAAAGTGTCTGAAAATTAAAGTGCAGGGACGTTGTTTCAGCCTGCACTTAACAGTGAGGATGAGATAATGTCAGAAAGCTGAGCAGAGAGCATCTCTTGCAAAAGATTGATTATGCCAGCAAAAAACAAAGCTGAAAACTTTATGGCAGTGCCTCCATCACCTTGGAGCTGATCTCTGCCCTGTGTGGGATCCCTAAATGTTGATCAATATGGGTCCAGCCACATGTTCCCCATCACTGATAAGAAATGGTGCTGTTCACATCGCTCCCCTGCCTTGTGATGGATCTCCCTGCTCCCACTCCCATGGGAGCAAGCAGCTCTTTTGTCCCCAAATCTAATGGGTTGGGGACTCTTCATGTACCAGTGAGTCTCTTGTTCTTCATGGGTGCTAAGAAAACCTTATAAAAACCCAGTAAGACACAACTCAGTGGTAGATCTGCTAAGGGCTCCCCAAGCCTTTTATGTCTCATCTATTTTCCACAGCCCTGCCAACAGACACCCTCAGTCCTGCCTTGGAATAGCCGTGGCCTGACTGCAATCAAAGAGAGGAGAGTTTATTAAGCAGAGGTGTCTCACTGCTGTAGGATGGGGAAAGTCTCATGAATTACCTGTTAAATCAGATGTAATGGAATCCTGGCATGCTTCTCTTAAGTCTCAGCTACCCCAGTGGTGTCCTGACAACCTGGCCAGTCCTGACCACACCACTTGTGCATGGGTTCTCTCATCTTCAGTGTCTTGGTGGCACCTTTGGACAAGCAGGTGTCCAGCTCTTGGGCTGAAATAAGGCTCCCCTCTCCCCTGAATTGCATGGGTGAAACAAAGCTGGGATCCTCCTCACTTAGCAACTTCACCCTCATCTTGAGGAGCCACCTGGGAGCGCTCAGGAGCAGAGCTGGCTGCTGCCCACATGGGCAAGCTCCAGCTTCTCTTTGATGCCTCTGTCCCACCTGGTTTCAGTCTGTTCAGAGGCACAGAAAACACAAACTTCACTCCCTGAGCACTCAGGATGCATTGCCCAGGCTCTTCATCCAGGGCCAGCCCTTCCCAGCACCACCACACCAACATTCCCCATCCCACTCTCCTTGTGATGCCACCAGCAGTGCCCACAGGTTGTTTCTGCTGCTGCTGTCTGGTGCCCTCTGAGCAGGTTTGACAGCCAAAATGTTCCCTGGGGGGCCTGGGCTCAAAGCAGCAACAATTGTGTATGTCTCAAGCACAAGCATAAAGATCCAGTAGGGAGTGGGGACCACAGACAGACCCTGTGACACAGAGTGAGGACATTGGAGGAATAACATGGAAAACACTCCCTTCAGATTTCCATACACACCCTTTTTCCTGGGAGAAAAAAAAAAAAGGAAAGGGAAAAAAGGAAAGGGTAAAAAAGGAAAGGGTAAAAAGTATCCTTTTCAAAGCAAGGATGTGGTAAGGCCCAAACATTCTCCCCTGACACATGAGCCAGGATGCAGAGATGCTTTTATCCAGGAGGAAAGAAGGGAAAGAAGCTGTATCCTCCACTTAATGAAAAATTCATCTTACATCTCCACAGGTGGGGGCAGCTTAGCTCCACATTCCTGATTGCTGCCCCATGCCTCAGTTTCCCCACCAGTAAATCAGGCTGACACTCACCTATGGCAGAGCCAGACAAGGAGCCTTAACCTGGAGCTGCAAAGCCCTTGGAGGGCCTTCACAGGCTCCCCCATCCATCATTGTCCACAACACCAACACAGAGCTTTTGTAGTGCAAAGAGCAGGTCCCAGACAAGGAGAGACACTGCCCTGTGGGGCTCAGACCCTCTCCCCTCTCCTCTCCCAGCAACAGTCTCCTTTCCCTCATCTTCTTCCTGCACAGGCCAGACACAAAGCCAAGCTAATAATTCAGATAACAGAATTAAACTGATCCTGATTAGGAAAAGCCTTTACCCTAAAGAAAGCAAACTCTGGCTCGGTGCTGCCTGTAATCCAATAGTCTCCCACGGCCGTGCAGCAAACCCGAAACCTGCCTCCAGGCAAAGGCACTTTGTCTTGGAACAAGGGAAGTTAAATGTGTCTTAATGGGAATTTTGACACGTTTTGCTTTGATTTCACTAATGTTACAAAAGTAACTGTGAGAAAATATTTCATCCCCCCCATGAGGAGTCAGGTCCTCCTGTGTATGGACCAGCTGAGGGGAACTCTGGAAAGGAATTGTGGCTGTGGGGAGAAGAGGTCTTGGTGCCAAATCCCTTCACACTTTCTGGGGGGAACTGTTTCTGTATGGGTCAGTCAGGGAGGCAGGGAACCCTTCAGCTCCCCAGTTTGCAGTGGCACCTGTGGGGCAGTCAGCATCACCAATGGGACCTCTTGTTTGCCCATAGAGACAAAAAATTGAGAGATAATCCAGGCTGGGGGGCCTGTGACTGCCAGGATGGTGGGTCTGGCACAGTCTTAGCTGGCACTGAGGATACAGGTCAGCTGGATGGGCATCCCATGGGGCCCACAGAAACAGCCATCACAAGATGCAGGAAAAAAGGACATACATTGGAATTGCTAAGAGAGGAGATGCTAAACCAGCACCCACCTGCAACACCTTTCAGGAGGCAAAGATGGGCTGTCTGCAACACGCCCTGGGGCAAAGGAGGATCCTTCTCTGTTTATTTCCACTTCACTTGTGCTGTTTGGGTATGACAGGCAGTCACTACTTGCAGAAGAAAGACCAGCTCCTGGGCTCTCTTAAATGCCATCTCCCCTCTCTGTGGAATGGAAAACCAAGTCACTAGGTGCCCTTCTGCTCAGGCATTTGCCACTGTTAAGGACAGTAATGGCCACTGCTGTGCCCCTGAGGGGGTAGGAGAGGTGTCTCCCCTCGCCCCGCGGAACCCCTTTGCAGCCCCTCCTGGGGCTCCCCCTCCCACCCCCTGCACTGTTTCCAGCCCCAGGCTCCACTTCACCCTGGCAGAGCAGGGTAGGATTCAGTGTGGGCAGGTTGGTGGCACGAGCCCATTAGGAACTCCCTGAAGCTTCAGCTGCTGCTTTTCATTTGGCACCAGAACAGGACCTGGTGCTCCCTGGTCCTCGGGGACCTGGGGCTGGGGGATGTCCTGTTTAAATGAACCCCATGGATATTTTGGGTGCATTTAACTCTGAAGAACCTGGGGAAATACAGGAAGAGGGAACCAGATGCCTCCCACAGTGAGGCACTAAGGTTTAGGTAAAAACCTGGGAGAGCAGGGGCAGGACATGCTCTCCCCAGTGTTGGGTACTCCTCCACTCCACATTCAGAGACAGGAGCATCCCTGATGGATGCACTCTGGATCTCAACTGCTATCCCAATGAAATGTGCCACATAACCCCTAATCCCAAATATTTAATGGACAAAAAGCAGGATTTCCTTGGCTTTCCAGCCCAGTGGTCACTCTGTGGGCTAGCAGCACATGCCTGGCTGGGCTTTAGGGTGGTACCCACAGCAAGACTGCTGACAGCTGAGCAAAAAGGGGAGAAATAAACCTGGTGCAGCTAGGACAGCACTAATTTTAGCAAGGCTGAATGCAACAAGCTCAACTGGAATAAATCAGACAAGCAGCCAGGGCTGTGGGGTTGCAAGAAGAATCTCTGTGCCTCCATAGAGATAGGGTTTACTTGCAGCAGCTTTTCCCATCCCTGCTCCAGCGGCCCCATCTCCACCAGGCCTGACACAGCCCACATTTGTAAGTTATTTTTTGTTGTTTTAATGCAATACTGCAATTCTAACCCACAGCCTCAGATTGTCAAGCAGTTTTTCTTTTCTTTCCTTCAGAAAAAAAAAAAAAAAATACAGCTGAACTAATTTGATGAAAGGAGAAAATAAAATGTAAGCCAGACTAAACACATGCAGTTCCTACCTACAGCCAGGGCCCGGCTTCTCCCAGGCCAAAGTCAACACATGTCAATTTTTAACATGACAGGGCTTTAAAAGGGAGGTTTGAGCCCTGGATGAGAGGCGGCTGGAAAACATTAATAACAAGGTCTGTCAATTAAAGGCAGGCGTGACAAGTCACCAAGACAAGAGCTGAGGGGTTTCCCTTCTTCCCCTTCTCTTCCCTCTTAGTTCGGTGAAAAAAAAAAAAAAGTGATTTAAGGAAAAAAACCTCAATTCTGAAAAAAAAGTGTAGCCACATTACCTAATGAAGGATGGGTTTTGTTTGGGAGCCTTGAGAACAGCCCAGCAGGCAAGGGTTGAGATCAACAGGTTAAGGAAAGCATTGATTAGAGGGATGCTCCCAGTGACTCCACCCATCCCAGTGCCACTGCTCCCACTTCACCTGGGCGTGCTGGGGAGGAGCAGCAGCCTGGCTGCCTCCTCCAGAGCATCAAACATCACCATCCAGAAGGATTTGCAGTCACTGCACAGGGGTGATGACTTGGTGGTGATGTATCTGTTGCACTGGAAAGGGCTATTTTGGGTTCTGGTCAAGGAAAAAAAACAAAAAGGAAAACCTCCACCCTGCTTTTATCAGCCCCATAGGAAGTGTTTCTATGGCTTTCATGAGCTGGGCAGGTTTCTGTCCCAAGCCACCCACTGGGCTCCAAAACAGATGGGAAAAACAAGGGAAAGAGGCAGAGCAGTGGCAGCCTCACCAGCCTTTGGAAATGAAGGCAAAAGTGAGTGAGGAGAGGGGTTAGGGGGAAAGGAGGGGTGAGTGTTGGCATTGGGGGGTGTGGAGGGAAAAGGGCTTTACTCCCAAAACCCAGCAAACATCCCTCTGAGGAGGGAGGACGTTTCCCATGGTACAGAGAAGCAGAGTTGTCTTTCAGCTGGGAGAGCAGGTAAGGACTGAGCCCAGAGGGAATGGCAGAGATTGATTTCACCTTCAGCACCTAAATAAACACTGCATCCACAGTCACACACTCTGCACAGTACATATTGTGCTGGTGTGCATTACACATCCACAGCAGAGGAACTGGCTGGTGCAGCAGCTCCAACGTCCCCTGCTGCCATGTCTGTCCCCAGCCAGATGCTCCAGAAGGCCTTAAGAGCCCACAACAGTCAAAGGCAACATGTTCTGCCTCCCAGCATCAGCTCTCAGTCTCTGAAGGAGAGAGGGCCTTCCTGGAGAACCCCTAGTTAGAGGCATTGCATCCCCCCACCCACCTGGCTGGTGGCTGTGTGGGGCTGGAGCAGCACTCTTCAAGTGGCTCAGATGTGCAGGGCTTTGAGGGATGAAGTTCTGCCCCCCATGTGCCATCTGCCTGAGTGTGGCAGGTGAGCTGGGCTCCTGCCCTGCTCTCAGGCTGTGTTCCAGTTTTTCTGGCCCAGCAAACAAAACCTCCCTCCAGCACACGTGGGGTTCACTTTGCAAGGGCAGGCAGAGACATGCCAGGCTGATTTATTCCAACAAGACCTGGGCCAGTCCCCTGAGGTGGTAAAAGGCTCCTGGGCTCACTTAAGTGCCATCTCCCCTCTCTCTGGAGTGGGAAGCAAAGTCATTAGGTGCTTTTCTGCTCAGGGATTTGTCACTGTTAAGGACAGTAAGAATAGACCGAGGCCAACATGCTGAGTGAAAACAGTGGTGAAGCTGATGCTTTCACCCCAGTACACATTCAATGCACTGAGGATGAAGAAACCCCACAGGAGAGCCCATCCCTGAGCTCCTACACTGTGAGTCTTCTCCATTTGGGGCATGCTGACCTCACTGCCCAGCTTTGGCCACTGCCACAGCAGCACAGGCCACTAGCCCAGGCAGTGCCCACCCATGCTCAGCACCAGAGAGCTTCGATGATATTTCACAGGAGCCACTTTCATCATCAAAAAGCATTTGAAGGCAGAGCTCAGAAAGCCTTTGACTGTCCCTATTCTGTGTCCATGGCTTCTGGAAGCTGCTTCATTGATGCTTCCCACTGATGCTATGGTCCTGCTGGGACAGCTGTTGGCAGCACCACTGACATGTCCACAGACAGAGCCTGGAAAACATTGGTCTGAGCAATGGAAGCACTGTGGCTGAAGTCAAGAGCAGCTGCCTGTGCTCCTGGCCTTACTCACTTGGTTCTGGTGGCTGCCACTAAGCCCCCTGCACCACCCACACTGTGGGTGAGTGCTGGCTCTGAGCTCCCTCCAGGCCCTGCACGAAGCCAGAGCACTGTGCACCATAACTGGGGCACAGGTAGGTGGCACCTGGGATGATTTGTGCCTTTGCTGCTGAGGTACTGTTTGGGCTTTTGGAGACAGGCTGTCAGCACAGCTCAGAGGAGACTGAAGCAGGGAGATGATTCCTCTGTGGCCAGCAGGGACTGTCTGTACATCTCCATCCCCATGGCTGCCTGTTGTCACTGTGCTGTCACCACACCCATGCTGTCCTCTAGCAGGTCCCAGATATCCAGCACAGCCTACCATGCTGTCCTCCCTCCTCCCCTTCCCTTCCAGGCCGGCAGAGCAGCCCCTGCTTCCCACAGAATCACCCAGCAGGATCGCTCAGCACTGGGGAGCAAAATTGAAGGAAAGCCCTTTTAAATCAAGTTCATGCCTTGCATCAAGCAAGGTTAGTCTTCCACTCCCCAGATAATGGATACAGATGTTACACTGATGCCACGTTTGATTTCAGCCAAAAAGCCAAGAGAGTTTAAAACGTCCATTCATCTCAAACTGTAAGCAAAGCTTATTCTCTCTAATCTCAATAATTACCTGGCTTCTCCCACATCACAAGCAGCAGCCATACAATGGCAAGGGGTCTTCCACGGGACCCTGCTCAGAGCAGGGATCAGAGATTTGCAAGAAATTCCCTCTTTAATGAGACATTGCTGGGGTTACTGAACTAGATTCAACAGGATTGCTTAGGACTCAAAGCAGGACTGGGGCCCAAACTCTTCCCATTCAAGACCATCATCTTTGATCCAAGAGCATTAGGGCTGTTTGTGCCACTGTAAGACCAGAAATGTACAAAGCCATGAGGGATCAGAAGGACTGAACTCCCTCTCCAACTCCACAGGATCTCTTTAGGTATACAATGGGGACAAGGATAAATTAAGCATCTCCAGTGTAGCATCAAGTGGACAATTAGCAGAGAAAAGCTACCCACGAGGGCCTGATGAAACAGGGCAAGGAGATTTTCTTCCCAGACATGTCTGCTAGAAACAGCCTGAAACATTTCCATTTCTGCTGCCTTTTAATAGCAAGGTCAGCTCCTTTCTTCCTACCCTGACATCCTCCATCAGGGCCTCTTTCTGGGAACACAGCAATGCACCAGATGTCACAGAGAGACAGAAAAACAACCAGGGGCCAAACTGGGGCATTCACCATGGCCCTGAATGAACCACACAGCATTTGGCTCACTGGGGAGGGGGAGACCACCCCCTTGGTGGCACTGCCAAGCCTCCCAAGCCCCTGGGGCTGGAAGGAGCCCCCTTCTCCCAGCAGGAACAGCCACCCTGCTCCTGGAAAAAAGCCAGCAGCCCCACATCCTCCAGGCTCCCCCAGCACTAACTGGACACTGGAAATAATCTTCATATTTGCAGCCCAAAGGACTTGTTTTCCCCATTTTTGCTGAGTTTGAACAGCACTCAGCATGGTACCCAGCACCATTGCAGTTCCCAGCAGCCCCAGTGGGCACCAGCACACATCCCTCACATATCCCCACTTGCTGGAGGACAGGAGTGCTCTCACTGAGCTCTGTCACAGACCCTCCATAGCAGCCACACTACCAGCTCTGGGGCTGCTTAGCCCCACCTGTCACAGCAGCAGCTATCACAGGAGAGCCAGAGCTGTGAGACAAGACCAACACCACTGCCCCAAGAAGAGGGTGCAAACACCCTGCTCAAACATGATTTTTAGCTGAAGGATGCAAATACTCCCAGATTTCTGAAGGCTTTCTCAGGACCACAGACCTCAGGTATGCAACCACCATGTCAGCTGCTGACCAGGAGGGCAAGGATGAAGTAAGGGAGAAGAGGAACCACAAGACTTAAAAAAGAAACCCACCTGTGTTTGGTGATGGGCTCAATTCCTCCTTCAAATATTCAGCTCAGGACACATTTCCAGCCTCCTTCTCTCTTGTCCAAACTTTGAGACTAAACATACATCCACCTTAAAAAAACCCCAAACCACCAAACATCCAAATCCCAGGTTCCAAAGTTTAAAAATCTGTGGGTTTATATAAGTTCTAAAAACACAGCCATCTGCTCTCCCCCCAAAGGAGCAGAAGGAAGCAGAGAGCAAAGGAAGGGGAGGGAAAGGTTCAGGGTGTGGGCTTTTATGAGTGCACAGGTGCTCTGTGTTAGCAGGTCCCCAGCTAGGGAATGCACCTTGGCACCCCCTCCCAGGTGTGCTGCTGAGAGCAGGGGCTGCTCCCTGCCTTCAGAAGGTGGGCATGGCTCTGGCAACTGCTGTGCAACCCCTTCCTGCAAACAGCTTATTGAGAGCACCCCTGGGCCTGTGCTGACCTCTGGCAACACCTCTGTGCCCTCACCCAGGCTGGGGGAAGCTGAGGCTGTGGGGGAGTGCAGGGTTAGGCTGGGATTTGGCTTTGCCCACAGCAGCTCCTGTCTCCCAGTCTCACTGCACCTCTGCAGCAGGCTTGGATCATCCCCAGGGACAGACTGGAATACACCATCCCTGCTAAAGCCCCCAGCTGGCTCCTTCTGAGCTGCTCCAACAGCATGGCTGGGGCCCCTGGGACACCCCTGTGGGGCCTCCTGGGGATGGAGGGATGGGGAAAAGAAGGAAAAAAAAAAAATCTTCCATCCTTTTGCCACCCTCGAGCTTCTCCCCATTTCCACCTATTTCCAGAGTGTCTATTTTTCCACATTAAAAGGACTGGAATAAATGCCACATTGCAGCACATATCTGTGAACAAAACCACAAGTGTGAATGGCCACATGCACAAATTCTCTGCCCTGATTTCCCAGGTTTTCAGGAGTGACCTTGGAAAAAGTGTGAGCCGTAGTTCTTCATGGCATGGGTGATAACATGTTTGTCACCGTTCAAACTGTCTGGAGGCTGCCCAGGCTTTACTTTATTGCATTTCCAGGTGTCACCAAGGCCCGGTTGAATTACGTTGCCAACTCCTTCATAAAAAAAGAAAAGTGACTTCGCTTTCCTGCAAAGAGATCAGGGCTCACGGGAGCCACTCAGTTGTGTGTAACACTTTTTCCCCCCCTTTTTTTCCTGCAAGCCTGCACAAGCTAAAACTTGTGGGTGAAAGGCTTTGGGAACCTACCTAAATAAAAGTGTTTAATCACGGCGGAAAGCAGAGAAGCAGGCTCCGGAGTGCTGCAGCCCGCAGCGGGGTTTTATGAGTTGTTCGATCCGGCGCAGACTCGGGCGGTGCCTTCCCGGGGGAGCCCCCGGAGCCCCGGGCGAGCTCGGCTGTGCCGGGCTCCCGGCCGGCCGGGGATGCGGAGCGGGGCCGGCCCCGCTGTCCCGGCTCCGCCGCCTTCACCCGCCGCTGCCAGAAGGTGCCGCCGTCCGCCTGCGAATCGCTCCCAGCCCAATTAGGCGGCAGGTATCGGCTGCAATCACGGCTGCTGATAGAGATAAATGGGGAAGGCACTATCTGCCCAACAATAGTGGGGGTTTTTTTAAAGGGAAAAAAAAAAAAAAAAAGAGAGAGAGAGAGAGGAAAAAAAAGAGAGAGAAAAAAACAATTGAACTTTTCATCAGCTGCTAATCATGATTTTTTTATTGCTTTGCTTAGCATTTTCTGGGGAATAAAACCTCAGAGGAGCCCAGTCTTTTATGGAAAATGAAAGGGCATATAAAAAAATGAATGTACATGGATTCTAAATATTTCAGGTTGTATGACTTTGTGTTTGACCTTAGCAGAAGATGAACTAATCCTGCAATATAATAGACTTTCATAGAGATATGGAAAATGGCTGCTTTTTTATCTCAGTTGCCATGGGAACCATCAGAGAGAAGGCCTAGCTGAGATGCAATAGAAGGTTATTAAATGTGTGCTTGTGTATATTGGAAAAATACAGCTTTTTGTCATCTTGTGTCACTCATAGGTCTTTAATGCGTAATGTTTAGGTTATTAATAAACTAACACAGGTCCATTTTTTACAGAGAACAACTGTGAATACAGCCATACAAAATTAGTACAAGTTGAACATTTGCAAAACTTTCAAGCGCGGGCAGGGGCTGCTGCTTGCCTGCAACATCCCATCAAAGTTTCTCTCTCTTTCCAGGCAGGGATGAGATGAGCTTTGCTGGACAGGCAGAGGAGACCAGAAGACTGTGGGTGTCCTGTCCCCAAGCCAGAATCTTGCTGTCCCCCTGGTCTGGGGGTCCAGGGCAGTGCTAGCAATATGTCATGTGCTGCAGTGGTGCAGAATAAAATGTTTCCTTGTCTGGTTCCTGGCACAAGCTCAGGTACTGCCAGAGGAAAGAAGGGTTGGGTGAGCCAAAGGGACATCTGTCCCTGGCTCTGGAGCTGGGGGCTGCACACCTGGACTGGGAGACATTTACGGTTATATAGACAGGTTTTGGGAGGGAAAAAGGAAAAAATGAAAAAAAAAAAAAAAGACAGAATAAGAAACAAGAAATAAAGAGAAAATTAAAAAAAGAGAGGAAGAGAGAAAGAAAGGAAGAAAAATCTGATACTGTCCTGAGCTGGAAGGGACAGACTTCACACTAACTCTAGGAGAAAATAACTCCCCTTCTATAAGGTTTATTTTTGTCCTTCAAAATCACTAATTGCTTCCCAAATTTGGGCTGTCTCAGGTGCCCTGTTCTGCCTGTGGCTGGGAGGTGGAGGGGTCACCCAGCCCAGCACGTGAAGGACCCAAGGGACTGGCAGGGCTCCATGGCCAGGGTTTGGGGGGAACAAGCTGGGGGGAGCCCCGGGAGTTTTCACTAGATTGACCCAGCTGGACGCTGAGACTGCTGAGGCAGGGGCAGAACTGGGACACAGCTGAGCCTGGCCGTGGCTTTCTGCATGGGGACAGAGGTGCTGCCACACGCTTCATCACTCCTGAAGCAGTGGCTGCCCAGGGATGCAGGTGAAGGAGGCTCTGGGTGCAGGAGTGAGTGTGAATAAGAGCAGGTGCCTGAGGTGCCCAGGATGATGTTCACAACTCTTCTCCCTTCCCTGCAAATCCACCAGTACCTCAGCAGAGCAAGTCCAAATTTCCAAGCATGCTGTGTGGCAGCACCCTGCACTCTGAGCTGCTGTCCCACCCGGCTCCCCTGGATCAGGGATAGGCAGGGGACACTCTTGTCACTCACAGAATCCACAGCGAAGACCCGTGTGTGCCAAGAGCCTCGGGGGTGTCCCAGGCCCGGCCGGGGGCAACCCTCGTGCACAGCAGCCCCGCATCCATGCATACTAAGTAAAGCAAGGAATACATAGATTTTGCCTATCTGCCGATCAAACGCGGAGATCTGCTCTGGTAAATGATGCATTAGATGCGGTGGCTGTATTTGTTGTGTGAGTTTTGAAAGGGTTCCGATAATCTGGAAGCGAGAGATAAGGAACACCATTTATTCAGCAGCACTTTGGAACCAATTTTCAACCCTGTTCAACCCCATTCTCCAGCAGCCTCCAGGAGCCCAGGAGATAAGGATTGGGCTATTCATTATCTTCACAAGGAACAAAGATTAGCTAGCAGAGATGAAAAATTACCCCTGGATAGTAATAATAAGGAAGCTAACCTGGAGAGCTGCTGAGCCTATATTCTCCTTGCTGCTGGTGCTGCTTCTTCTCTTTTAAAATTCTCTCCCTTTTTTTTTTTTTTTTAATCAATATTGAAAAGGTTGGGGTTTTTTCCTTTTCTTTTTTTTTTTTTTTAATGGGGGAGGAAATCTTCCCCCACTGTCTATCATATTTTTCAATATGATATGGTTGTTACCGTGAAAGAGAGCAGAGCACGGTCCCCCTTCCTCCCAGACTTTCAGATGACATCTTTAGTACGAAAGCTTAACAGGAAAGAAAAACATCCTTCTTTTCCAGCGGGCATGAGGGGAAAATCCTGACTCCCTGCCCGTGCGACCCCCAATGTCTCTGGTGGAACGTGGAGGGGTGACCCCGGCTGTCCCGGGACGGCGCGGCTGGAGAGCAGGCACAGCGCGGTGAGGCTCGGGTGGGCACTGCTCCGGTCTCAGCCCCCTGAGCCCCCGGCTCGCACACCCCCGTCTGACCCCTCTTGGGGAAAAATCTGCAGCCTTCAAACCCCACTTTTCCAGTAGTTTTTCCGCCTGAGCGACAGTTCCTCGTTTTGGAGTCGTTCCGTGCCGGGCGATCTCGGGACGCGGCTGCCGACAGCGTCTCCTTCTTCCTGGGCACAAGGGAAAAAAGAGGGGATATATGTATGTATGTATTTTATTACCACATTCTTTTGTATTTTCCCCCTGCATAAATCTGGTGATGTATCTTTTCTCAGAGGATGAAGGGTAATACAGGAGGAGTAATTAAAACACTTACTTTGGAAATGGGCTGCGTGGGGCTGATAAGAATTATCTGCCGCATATCAAGGACCCTTTTTCCCCCGAACCATATCACAAAGACAGACAGAAAATGCCAGCAGAATAGGATCCCCCCCGTCTTTTCCCTGCTCACATTTTTACCTCCATTATGATGATAATTCCTCTCCCGCGAAACTTTTCTCCTTCCCTTCCCGAACCATATTTCGTTACCCCACCACCCGCAGGGCCCCCACAGGACGGTCCGGCCTTTGTTTCTCTATTAATATGGTTTTCCTGCAGCCTCGGGCGGGGGTCCCGCCTGTCCCCTCCTCTGGAGAATCGCGCCGCGCCCCCCGAGCCGCCTGGACGCGGCCCCCGCGACCCCGGTGCCCGTCAGCCCATGCAGGCAGCGGGCGCTGGGCGAGGGAAGCCCCCAGCCCCGCACACACACGCACCGGGGCAGGGAAATACCCGGCAGGTGAGGGCTGCCAAGCCAGGGCTGGGACGCGCAAACATTTCCCAAAACATTCGTTCTGGCTGCATTTCTTAGTCCTCTACGAAATACATATTTTACCGTCTCTTTCCTAGCTATAACAACGACTCGTCGCGTAATATCTGCTTGTGCCTCTTCCAGCTTCTCTGCTGCCTCACTTACGTGCAGGTGTATAGCACGAAAGGCTGAATTTGGAGGGGATAGGTGTGAGAAGAAACATGAGGTTATGCAAAAACCAGGCTAGTCAATGGAAAAAAAAACAAAAAAAACCCCCAAAAAATCCCCAAGACTCCCAAAGCATTTCCTTCCCTAGAGAAGGAAAGAAAATTAATACGACTAGGAGTCATTTATGGGAATAATTGATCCTACCAAGGGTCTCCCCCCCAGCCCACCTTCCCTGGGATCAGAGGAAGAAACGAGAGGCTCGGGAGAGGCTGGGGCTGCTGCGCCCGCCGCGCCGGAGCCCGGTTTCCCTGCGCCGGGGATGTGAGTGCGTGTTGTTGGTATAATATCAATTCATTTAAAATATGAAAGTCAAGTCGCGTAGACTGTGACAGCAACCGTAACAAAAGGTGCAAGCAACAGACAATGTGATGTGCTTGTACAGATATTGTAATGATGCAAATGAAGTGGAGGGGACGAGCTGCCGTATTATGTACATAAATACACAGTGGCTCGCCGTGCCATCCGTGAATGCAGGAGAGTGAGAGAGAGAAGGGGAGGGAAAGAAGGGAGAGAGGAAAGGAGAGGGAGGGAGGAGGGAGGAAGGGAAGGGGGGAAGGAGGGAACGGAGGAAAAAAAAAAAGGGCTCAGCTCGGAGCTGCTGCCAGTTTTCAGCAGCGCGCGAGGCGGCAGCCCCTCGGCCGGGCTGCGCGCACCCTCCGCCCGCCGCAGAGCCGCCGCTCCCGGCGCGGGCAGCCGGGGAGGCTCTGGCGGCCGAATCCCTCCCCAGCCCGCGGAGCGGCCCCGCCAGCAGCAGAACTGACGCTTCCCATGCACCGTGCGGAGAACTGAAAGAAAAACTAGGATAGGCGAGAGGCAAGGTAAGGGCCCGCGGCAGCGCGGCTTTGCGCGGCCCGGGGGCGGCCCTGCCGGTACCGAGGCTCGGGTCCCGTTGCGGGAGCGCTTCTCTCGGGGCAGTTTTCCCCAGGGACAAATCTGGCAGCGTTTGTAAAGAACGAAAAAATGTCCCCAGTGCGGCCGGACCTCCCGGGCTGCCGCCTCCCAGCCGGCCGGGCGGAGCCCGGTGCAGCGCCCGTCTGCCCGGGGGCACGGCGGGGCTCCCCCGGCTCTGCCCGGCGGCGGGGATCTCCCCGCATCGCACCCCGCGGGGAGCGGGGCCGCCGGGCGGTGGTTGGTTGTTTTGATTTTTTTTTTTTTCTTTCCCATTGTCACTGGGGTGATTATTTAAATCTCCATCTTGGAAAGTTGCATTTCACCCAGGGCGGCCAGGCAGAGATTTCCCGGAGACAGGGTGTGCAGAGAGCCCTGCGTCCCCTCCCCGCAGCTACATCCTATCTCCTCTCTCCCTTTGTTGGCAGATTTGGGCATTAAAAAAAAAAAAAAAAAAAAAAAAAAAAAAAGATGCGAGGGTTTGTTCTGCCCCGAAATCCGGCAGGGCCCGGCCCCGCTCTCTCTGCACCTGCCTGCCGGGGAGTCCTCCCGTCCCAGTCCCGTGCGGCAGCTTTACGGAGCTTTGCATGATTTAAAATTACCCAGGCACATCGGGGCACGGCCGCTCCTCTCCGCCGACTCTTTCACCCCTTCGCCTTTTTTTTTTCTTCTGTTTTTTGTATGTGCAAAGTTCCCCTCTTTATCCTCCTTTTGCTTTGGGGTGCTCAGGCTGGAAGGCAAGGAAAAAAAAAAAAATGTAAAAAAAGAGAAGCGTCCAGGAGCGAAGCCTGCCTCGTTTTGATGAGATTTCAATAAGAAAAGCGATTTCACTGAGGGAGTGCGAGTTTCGGTCGCGGGGATTGTTCTTCCCCGGCGCACGGAGCATCTTTATTAAACACAAATATTTTTTCCTCGAAAGTCTCAGCCCCGGCCTGGCTCAGCCCCGCGGCTCGGGGCAGGCGGCCGCGGGGCACCGCCGTTGCCGGTCGTGAGTCGAGTCCCGTTCACCGTGCCGGCTCGGTCTCTCCCCACCAAAGTTTTGCCTGAGGAGAAACAAATCAAACCTGCGGGGTCGGCCTCGTCCCTCCCTCCTACAACAACTCCTTCCGAAATAACCTTGAAAGGAAAAAAAAAAAATTATATACACACATAAAATTAAAGAGAGATCCTGTAAACGAAATCTTTCCTGGCAGCTCCTGAAAAAGAAAATTATACCTTTTTCTGGACAAAGCTGCGCGTGTCCAACCTCCCCCTTCCCCACGCACGCATTTATCTTCGGGAACTTTTACACAAAAGGCGGTTTTGTGGCCAGGCTGGGGTCTGCTTGAGGCTTTTCCTCCCCTTTATGTTGCAGCCTAGCCAGCCGGGGGGCTGCGGGCACCAGGCAAATTGCGGACAAAGCGCAGGTGAAGGCGTGTGCGGGAGCGTGTCGGGAGCGAGAGTGGGACCGAGGGTTCCCACGGTGGGGTACAAACCCCGCAGAAATCCTCTGCGGGATGGAGGATAGTGTATTTACCAAAACAAGCAAAAAATTAAATTTTCCGTGATTTATTTCCCTAGTCGTATCTCTAACGCGCCTTTGCGTTTTTCTTTCTTTTTGTTTTTCCTTAATGCAGTTTATGTAAGGGTCTTGTGGTTACGAGGTAACTGTGTCACTTTATAACCCTATCAGGAGCCATTAATTCGAGCTAGTAACGCAGGACAGGGGAGCCGGGGGAGACGAAAAGCAAAGCGGAGACAAGACCAGAGGGCCGAAAACACAGAGAATTATTTTTTTTTTAAGGCAGAAAGCAAGAACTTTCTCTCCCCACAAAAATCCAAGGAAATATACCCGATGCGGGTGAGGAGGCTGCTCGCAGGGACCGGCTGCCCAGGGCTCCTACCTGCTGGCAGAGCAGGGGCGGGACGCCCACAGCAGACCCTCCCAGCCCCCTCCTCGCCGGCGAGCAGCCCCTTCCCCAGCCCGCCCGGGGCTCTCACATTGCCCGCTGGCACAGGGAGCGCCGCTGCCCCGTGCGGTGCTAAGCACTGAGCACTTCTCTCCCTCTTCTTCTTTCTTTTCACGGAGTTTTCCTGCCCTCCCTGCTGGCGTCTGTGGGCTGCACCTCGGGGAGGCAGCGGGCAATGCTGCCCAGGAGGTCTCGGCCCCCCGGTCTCCGTTCACTGGGACAGAGTGTGGCCCTGGGGGTCGCCGGGGGCACCCTAGGAAAGGGGTGTCTGCAGGAACGTGCCTTGGGGTCTGCGGGTTCTCCTCAAGTACAATTTTTCCCAGATCCAAATACCCAGAATGAAGGGGGGAAACAAAAGAGGAAGATTCCCCTCTCCGGTGCGCGTGCGGCGCCGGCTTATTTGTTTTCTGCCTTCTCCTCTGCCCAAGAATAGGTGTCAACTCTATCACATGGCGCTACTAACTGTTGCTAAAACATGCTGTCGTCTCCCCCCTCCCTTAATGATATGACATCACTTGTCAATCAAATCAAAATAACCAGTTGTGCCTCCAGATCTGGGAAAGCTCCCTTATTAAAAGAGAAAAATAAATTCCAACAGCAATAATAATAATAAAAATAAAGGTAATAAAACGGAGCCCGTAGTCCCCGGGGGAAGAAGGGGGGAAAGAAGGTAAAAGGGGGTTGGAAGGCGCGGGGTGAAGGAGTGGGGCTCCGTCGGACCCTCTCCGGGGAAGCTTTGGCAGAAAATTGAGGGAAGAGCTGCTTAACCAGCCGTGTGAGCGGCGGGCTGCGGAGCGGAGCTAAGCCACTCGCCTCCAGCAGCCAGCGCAGTTCGCTGCTGCTCCCGGTGGGTGCATTAATTCAATTAAAAACCTCAGCCGTGCCGCCGGGGCGTTGAACGGCAGAGACCAGAGCCGGCACCCGGTTCGCCAGAACCAGGCAGCGGGGACGGGACACGTCGGGAATTTAAAAAAAAATGAAATCGGATAAAATTACAAACTAGAACAAAATAAACCAACATACTGCGAGCCGGCCGGATAGGAAGTCTCCCAGCTCAGCCGGGCTCTCAGCAAAAATCTTTCATCCATGCTGGAGGGGTCATTTATTTTACAAAGGGTTTTGATGGGGGGGGGGTTGCAGAAGGCGAGAGGTGGGTGCGAGGAGAGGCGCCGGCCGCCGGAGGAGAGCACCCGGCGGCGGGGAGTTGGTAGCCGGACCCTCGGGCCGGAGGTGGGGCGGGCGCCGGGGAAGCCGGTCCCGAGGCGGCGCGGCCGGAGCCGCCGCCGCCACCCGCTCGCCCCTTTTGTTTTCCTTCGCCTGCCGGGCCTCGGGTAACCCGAGACGGGGGCTTCAGGGAGCCCCGGCCGGGCAGCGCCGGGGTCTGCCTCGCCATAAATCAAGCCGCCTGATTAATCTTTACAATTTGTCTTTTAAAACAAACACGAACGAATTATCAGCTCGTTAACTGCGATTTTATCACCTGCCTAAAACAAACAGCCCACCCCTTCCCCCCCCCAAAAAAAACCCCAAAATCGCGTCCTCGTGCTGATGGCAGGAGGGCAGTAATTAAAACATCCAAATTAATTAATAAGCATGTAGCGAGGAGCTGGATTTCGCTGGCGGGCTGGAGCCGGCGAGGCCCGGGCGATCCCGGCTGACCGCCGCTCGGCTCCGCCGGTCGGGGCTCCACGGGCACGGCGCACCCCGGCCCCGGCCGCCTCCGGCGCTGGGTACAACGAGGCGCCGAGGGGATCTTCCTCCAAAGGCCCGCGTTTATTTTGTAGCCATCATTCTTTCAAAACATTGAAAAATCCATTTTCGGGTGCTACTTGGGTGATTGGGGTGCATGTAGAAAGAAAATGCTTCGGAGGGAGAAGTCAGATTCTTGGAAAGCCCGCTTGGTTTTCTCTCTGCCTTTTAACTTTCCCTTTTTTTTTTTTTTTCCCCTTTCTTTTTAAAAAGTTTTTGCTTTGTTTCCCTTTCCTCCCGGTCACCACCGGACTGAGGCTCCCGGGCACTCTCCGCAGCGCGGGGCGCATTTGCCCTCCCGAACCCCGGCCCCTTTTTCACCAAGCCCGGCCCAGCGCCTGTCCCCGGCCTGCCCGGGCCAACCAGCCCGTCCCGGGAGAAGCCCGGCTCCACCGCCCCTTCCGCGCCCGGCAGCCGCCGGAGGAGCTACCCGGCCCCACCGCTTGCTACCCCCCCGCAGCGCCAGGAGGGGCCGAGGGGCGCCGCGGTCCCGGCGCCACCGCACAGCCCCGAGGTCAGGGGGCCGGGAGGAGCGGGACACCCGGGCTTTGGGTGGAGGAGGCGTCACAGGAGAGCATGCGGAGGGGGAGGGGGGGGAAGCATAATCGCCTCCTCCTGTCCCAACCTATAGGTCCCCCAGTATGGCTCCGCTCCCGCGGGCTGCGCTGTGCGATTCCCCCCGGGGGGCTGCGTTGAGGGTCCCTTGGGGGAAGGTTACAGGGGGACAACGAGTGGGGGGCGGGGGATAGTAAGAGAGAGAGCCCCATGTCGCTCCGACCAAACGTACTTCGCAGCGAGGAAGAGGAGCTTTATTATTATTATTGCCATTATTATTATTATTATTGTTATTATTTTTTAAAAGTTCATTTCCTGGCGAATTTGGCAGTGACGGGTGACGTCAGAGCCCCGGCGTCGTAGTGACTGGGGCGGTCGGGCCGGGGGAGGCCGGCTCCAGATCCCAACCCCCAGCGCTGCCCGCCGCGGGGGTGGCCCCGGGGGCAGCAGCAGCAGAAGCAGCATCCTCGGGGCCGCCCCGCTGCCCCCGTCCGCAGCCCCCCGGTGGGGCCCGGCGCAAGCCCGCACGGCCCCGACGCTCCCGCGCCCCCTGCCCTGGCCGCGCCGTCGGGCTGGAGCCGCGGCCGCTGCCCCGCGAGCGGAGGGGCTGCTCCCCGCCGCCCCGAGCCCGGGGCAGAGACGGTGTCCTCGCCCGCGCCCAGCTAGCAGGGCTGGAGGGCTGCGATCAGCGTTTCCCTTTTTCCCCGAAAGCAACGGCTGAGGAACGGGACAGGAGCGCCTGGGAAACGGGACACGCAGCAGCGCCCGGCCTCGCTCCGGGGAGTTGTTTGTGCCTTTCCCATTATTATCATTTTCCGCCCCAAAGGCGGACCGGTTTATCCGCACCTTAGCGGGTGGCGAAGCCAGACCGGCGACCAGGCTGCTGCCGCTGAGCTGCACCACAAACTCCACAGAAAACGCCTGTTGATTCGGGATGCACCTCCGCTCCCCGCCCCAAAGCACACGAGTAATTGCAAATAGGAAAACTGTGATGTTTGCTTTTTGTTATTAATTATTTTAAGGAAAAATTTGTGAGGTTGGGAAAAAAAAAAAAAAAGCATTAGAGATGTCGCAGCCCCACTGGGAAGGCTGTGTTCAGTCCCAGCGTCCTTGTGCCCGGCCCGGCTCGGCTCGGCTCCCCGGGCCCAGAGTTGCCAGCCAACCCCATCCCAGGTCCGGCCCGAGCACTACGGGCCGGGGAGAGGGCAGCGTCCTTCCCTGCCCTGCAGCCGGCTCGCAGCGGCCCCGCTGCCCGGGCCCTGCTCGTCCCGTCGGTCTCCGGGGTCGACGCGGAGCCTCGCAATTATTTGTTTTTAATTATTTTTTCCCGATCCAAACAGTTATTTCAAACTAATGTGACCGGGCTGAGGTTTGTCCCGCTCCCGGATGCGCGCTGCTGTGCCTGATTTAAGGGATTTTAGCATATTTATCTCCCCGGTGCCGATTTCCAGCCGCGGGCATCCCGGCGGCGGCGCTGAAAGTCACGGCTCAGCGGCGGGGCAGCACCCGGCGGAGTCAGCCCCATCGCCGAGCCCTTCCCGCACTCCATCTCCGCTCGCCCCCTCGCCCCCCCGCCCCCCGCTCCGCATCCCCGCACTCCCCGGCGGGACCCCTCTGTTTTGCCGTCCCCGCCCCGCAGGGGCGTGCAGCGCCCGGGCGGGGAAAGCCCCCACGGCGCTGCCGGGCGAGATGCTGCGAGCGGGGGAAGAGGGGCGGAGGAGGGGGGTCTGCCGCGCTCCCCCCACCCCGGGCCGGCTCCGTTTGGGGCCGGGGGTGCGGTTGGGGGCGGTGTGGGGCGGCGGGATTGGCTGGCCCGGCCGCCGGCCCAGCGCACCCCGGCCCGTCTGCGGCGCCGCGGCCAGCTGGCGCCAGCGCTCATATAGGATGCGCGGGGATGGGACCGAGTCGGCCAGAGCAGCGGCTTTGCCATCTGAGTAACACTCTCCATCCAACCTCCTCTGCTCTTCCCGCGCTCGCTCTGTCTTTCCCCCCTCCTCTCCCTCTTCGCTCTTTTAATTCCCCCTCCGTTCTCCCCCTCTTGGCTGCCCTCGCATCTTCCACGCCGGCATTCATCGCCACCCAGCCTCCCGCGCCGGGTAAGTGTGGGGCGCGGGGGGGTCGCCGCGCCACTGCCAGGGCGCACTCTCTGCTTTCTCTAAACACCCTTCACTCCACTCTTCTTGTCTACCCCTATTTCTCCCCCTCCTTTTCCTTTTGTGTCAGTTGGAGTTCTTGCTAAAACTACGCTATATTAGTTCTGCCGTTCTTCTTTTTTTACCCCGCTTTTGAAGCCAGCTGGAAAAACTCCTATTGACGTTTCTAGCGAGGAGGGGGGGGGGGAGAACGAAACTATTTCCTTTTTTCTCTTTTTTCCTTTTTTGTTTTCCCCTTCTTTTTTCCTTTTTTTTTTTTTTTTTTTTTTTTAGTTAAGAGTTTGAAATGGATCTCTGTTTATTTTGTGGGGCAATGAGCAGGGAGAGAGCAAGGCAAGGAGTTTTGGGGACAGGATATTTTTGGAAGGGAGGAGGGGCTCTGCTTCCCCCTCCCCTTCCATGTACCTCTGGGAAAAGAAGCCGGCCGGGAGCCGGCCCGGCGAGCAGCGCACCCACGGCTGCCGAGCTGCTCAACCCTCCTGTCTCTCCCTACAGGTGCTGTCCTGGCGCTTCCCCGGACCTGCCTCCGCTACCCGCCTGTTGACGGAGGGACACGCTGACTTCAGGGATCCTCTCCCACGCCTCAGAGGGCGCCCTCCAGCTCCCGCCGGTTTTCTTTCTAAGAAAAGCCACCCCAATCTCTTTAAACCCACCAGACAGCGTCAAAAGCGACCCCCACCGAGCAGCACTCCCCGCCCCCACCGAGCGCCGCTCTCTCCTGGCCTGGGGGTGGGTGAAAGGGGAGGCCCAAGGCCATGGAGGTGGCCACGGATCAGCCTCGCTGGATGGCCCACCACGCCGTGCTCAACGGGCAGCACCCCGACAGCCACCACCCCGGGCTGGCTCACAACTACATGGAACCAGCGCAGCTCCTACCTCCGGATGAAGTCGACGTATTCTTCAACCACCTGGACTCCCAGGGCAACCCTTACTACGCCAATTCCGCCCATGCCCGGGCCAGGGTCTCCTACAGCCAGGCACACGGTAAATCAGCACCCCGGCCCCTTCCCCGCCGAGTCGGCAGCGCTCCGGGCCCCTCCGTACGAGCCGCGGGTGTCCTGCGCGGGGATGAGAAGTTTCACTCGGGGCCGATTCGGTGTGTCGGAGCCGGGGAAAAGGAGATCGAAAACAGGATAGACAGGGAGGCACGGGTGGATTTTAACCCTAGGGATAACCAAGGGCTAGCGGAGGGGAGGGAAAGAAAGGGGGGAGGTGAGAGAGGAAGGGGAAACAGTGTGCGCACGGGCTAAAACTTCTCAGACACGGCTACTTCCCGGATGCAAAATACAAACCGATTCAAACCGGCGATGGATTTTATTTGGGGGTGTTCTTAGGAGCCGAAGAGAGAGCATTACGGCAGCTTAGAAAGACAGAGCAGAAAGGGTTTTGCTGCATTTTCCCAGGAATGGGGTGGGAAGAAAGGGATTGCCTGAGTGCCTCTCCTGCTCCCCTTGCTCCTTCTGGCCGTGCTGGCTGGTATATCCCTCAGATGGGATAGGGGGAAGGGGCTGCTGGACCAGCCTGGCTGCTCTTCCCTGGGTTGTGAAGTCTCCCGTGGCTGCCTGTCCTCCGGCTGCCCGCAGACCGATGAGCTGCCCAACCACGGGGAGCTGGCGTCTTCCCCAGCCGCTCCGGGTTGAGCCGCCCCACGCTGACCCCAAACGCTCTTGTGTTTCTACAGCCCGCCTGACCGGGAGTCAAATGTGCCGGCCTCATCTTATCCACAGCCCCGGGATCCCTTGGCTGGACAGCAGCAAGGCGGCACTGTCTGCCCATCACCACAACCCCTGGACCGTCAGCCCCTTCACTAAGACACCCCTTCACCCCTCGGCGGCCGGAGCGCCTGGGGCCATCTCGGTGTACCCGGGCAGCAGCACCTCCAGCACCGCCTCCGTGTCTTCGCTCACCCCGGCCTCGCACTCCGGCTCCCACCTCTTCGGCTTCCCCCCGACCCCTCCCAAGGAAGTGTCCCCAGACCCCAACTCCACCAGCGCCGCCTCCCCTTCTTCCTCCGCCGGGGCTCGGCAGGAGGACAAAGACAGCATCAAGTACCAAGTGTCGCTGTCGGAGGGGATGAAGATGGAGAGCGCCAGCCCGCTCAGAAGCAGCCTCACCAGCATGGGGGCCCAGCCCTCCACCCACCACCCCATCCCCACCTACCCCTCCTACGTGCCGGCAGCCCACGACTACAGCAGCAGCCTCTTCCACCCAGGCAGCTTTCTGGGGGGCCCCGCGTCCAGCTTCACCCCCAAGCCGCGGAGCAAGGCCAGGTCCTGCTCAGGTATGTGTCGCACCCGCGGCCGTCCCGCCGTGTCCCGCCTGGAAGGGCCGCGCTCCCGGGGATTCGTATGGGGGGCTGCGCCCGCTGTTGGGGCGAGCATGCGGGCTGCTGCGAGGCTGGGTGCGTGTGCTGGCCCGCTTCGGGACAGAGGGACAGGTGACTGCTTAGTTCTGCTTTTCTGGGATTTTAAAAGTAGGAGATGGAGCATGGCCTGGGCTCCTGTGGGTGCCGATGCACACACGCACTGGCCACAGGGCACTCGAATGGGCCGCGGGGCGCGGGACCAGGGCAGGCTGAGCCAGCAGACCGCGTTGTACAAAGAGGGATTTATATGGAGAAAGAAACCCGAACCCTTTTCATCGGAGAAAAGCAGGCCTCAGGCTCCCGAGGGGCTCAGGCTCGACCCTGCTCCCTCAAGTCAGGCAAGCCCCCATGGATGACACATGGGGACTTTCCAGCGATAGGTATTTCTCTCTCCGTAATTTCCACGTCTCTCCATTAACACTACCCAAAGCTCCAGTGCAAGATGAAAGCGAAACTTCCCTGGCCTGTCCCCTTCATATCGCAAAGGGCCTTTTCCCCTTCGCGTTTTACAAGAGCAAAAGTTCAAATATAGTTTACATACCAGTGTAACAGACTAAGGTGTCCAGTCACTGCTAACTAACCCCAGCCTAACTTTAACTAGAAAATACTCCCCCCTCGCTTTTTTTTTTTCTTTTTTTACCCTGAATCAGACATATCTCTGCTTCCAAACAACTCCTGCAGACCTTTCCCATGCTCACCCTTCCTTGCATTTCTTCTAAAAGTGCGGTCCTAAATCTGTAAATTAGGCGATGAGCAAAGTTTTGGCCCCACTTTGAAATCACAGTAGTTATAGTTAGACACAAATTATGGCAATTTATGTAATTCTACTGACCTTCTTGGTTTAGTATTCTTACCAATGGAAGGAAATTACTGCAGTATATTGGGGCTGAATTTAGACAGTCCTTTAAAAATAAATAGCCTTATAGACATTTGCATATGTATTACATTGAACATATTTGCTTATGAATATACTACATGTTTTTATTTAAGTAGACAATAATTTAGAAATGTGATCTCTTATGAGTTTTGCAACAAAAATACCAGCTGTTTTACAAGCTCATCAGTACTGTTTCAAATGATTCCTCGGAAGGGAAAAAATACATTCTTTTTCTGCCGTTATTCCCAGGCAGTTGCTACTATGTGTATTCATTTTTAGTGCATAGAAGAGAAGCTACAGGCAATGGGTAGCCCAAATCTCCTGACTCTGGAATCTGGCTCAAGATCCAGGTCTCTAAAGACAAGAAGGATCCTGAGTAGCTTTTAAAAATTTTTTGTCCCATAGCTGCTGCTGATTTTTAGATGGGGGAAACAAGGACCTTTTTTCTTTTGTTTTACAGTTGCTTCTTTTTTTTTTTTTTCCCCTCTGTAAGGGAGCTTCCAGTGTAAGGAACTGGGGAAGGTTCGTGACCACTCAGTGTTTTTGTAGGAAAACTAAGACTCACGACAGGACGACTCCTGCAGCTTCCTGCCCTGGGAGGGACAAGAGCCACAAATGCAGTGCCGCAGAGCTCCCCTCATTTCTCACTCTAGACTGTGTTGCTTAAAAGCTACCCACTCCCTAGATTAAGGCAGACCGAGCCCCGCTGAACTCAACATGGCCTGCTTCAGTTATTAGCAAAAAGAATTTCCTTTCCAGTTAAATACTGTAGGATTTGCATAAACGGTATTAAGAGAGATTTCTATATTAAGCAGACCTGCCCTCAAACCATCCAAGGCAAATGAACTTTTAGCAGGAAGCTCTCTGATGCAGAAACAGATATCTTGGACTTACATGTTGTGTTTTATTTAATGCAGCCATTCTACAATGCTATGTTTACCACATTGTACTTAAACTAATAATGAAGGTAAACTGTTCCCTACCAAATCCAAACTGGATTGTTGAAAAATCACAGAAACAGAAAAGCACTCAAGCCTGTTTTATACAGTAATGTCCAGCGAAACTGAACTTTCTCAAAGGACAGTGTTAACAGTGTTTTTATGCCTTTAGAACAAAAATCATAACTGAGACTCTGGTATTTTGTATCCATTCCCAATCTGCTCGGCTCTACTTTCTCATCCTGTAGTATTTGCAACTGAAAAGAAGGTGCGGAATTGGAGGTTATTTTGCTTAGATTTATTTCTAGAAAACCTCTTCCTCTGACTCTGTCTCTAAAGTGTTGTGTGTTTGCAGGTGTGTGTGTTGGTGTGCACGTGCACGGTGATTCTGTGGCAGGGGAACAGGGATTTCACCACCGGAGTGCAATAGATCCGGGAGGGGAGCGGTGCCCAGTGAAGACTGAGGGAGTTCTCGCTGAAATGATAACTTCCATCTGACACAATAAGAGTGTCACTCTTTCTCACTTTGCAGAGAGCACTGCCTATTCCTGATCATGACATAAAATACTCACTGGAGCCTGGGAGTTCTTGAAACACTGAGCTCCTTGCTGCCTGTACTGTAGATGTCACTGCTGTCTGGTTGTGCTTAATTAACAGAATTAACACACTGTTTTGACTTCTGAAAAGTGCCCAAAGGACAATGCAGAAAGATTTTGTGAAGTTGTTTTTAAAGCAAGAAATCTGTTTTCTTCGTGTTTCCATTTAGAAGGCAGAGAGTGTGTGAACTGTGGAGCCACTGCTACCCCTCTCTGGAGAAGAGATGGCACCGGGCATTACCTGTGTAACGCCTGCGGGCTCTACCACAAAATGAACGGTCAAAACCGACCTCTCATTAAACCCAAGCGAAGGCTGGTAGGTGTCTTTATTTCTCCTGGGTTTGGGGATAAATAAGCCAATAGGACCACACACAGGCACGAGTCGGTCGTGCCTCATCTCTGCTCAGCCCCTGCGTGGAGCCGAGCTGTTCTGTACCGGGGTCAGTCACGGCGAGGTCACTGCCGTGCCTCGGGGCACATCTCCCCCTCCGCCCCCATCCCGGCAGGACCACCGAGCCCGCCTGTCCCAAGCCTCCCTGCCGCTCACAATGCATGCGGGATATCGTGTGTCCTTCTCCCCGTTTGTCCTCAGATGACAGCTTTTAATTTAATTCCTCATTTACTTGCCCTCTTGGGACGGTTTGGGCACACACTGGGAGCGAAAGGGTTATGAGCATGAATGTCCTCCACCATGGACTAAAAAAAAATTCCAGCTCCAGAAAAGCAAAACAAATCAGATGAGTCAAAGCTACTGCTCCCCACTCAAAAATTTTTTGTATAAAAGCCATGAAGTAATTTTCACTCTTATATTCTCTGGCAATATTAATATTGGTTCCCTCCCCAGACAATCCCCTACTGTTAAAAAAAATCCTATTATTTTTCCATGGAGTCACCTATACTTTGTATTTTCATTTGACTGATTAAAAAAAAAAAAAAAGTCCTTTCTAAGCTCCTGGTAGTAGTTTCCTATCCGGATATCTGTACGTTAAAGATAATGAAACTTTGTGTATCTGTTTCCTGACTCTAAAAGCTTTAGAGAGTTTCTATAGGCAAGCCTTGCCAGTCATGCTTGCTGTTTTGAAATTTCTAATACACTCTACTCCGCAAATAATGCGTAAAATGCTAAGAATAATAAATATATTTTTTGGAGCTTTGTGATTTATGGTGCCTAAGTCTCCTAGCTATTCGTGGGCAAATATCAACGAGGTTTAGAGAGCAGAAAATTTGCATTACTGTTCTAACACTGGGATGGGATATAGAAGATTTCTGTCCTGAGTCAGAATTTCAGCTATGTAAGCTTCTTAATGACTCGCCTTCTAAAGTGACTGACATATAGAAAAATGTTAAGACAACAGTGTAACATTATCGTCTCTCAAGCTCAAGTGCTTTCCAGACTGAATGGAACAGGCCATAGAGTTAAGCAGCATAGTTGAGTATCAGTAAGCCATCTCAAATATGCAAACATAGGTCTCCACCTTCCAGTGTGTTAGGAGACTGTTATACTTAGCTCACTGTGCGGGGTCTGGGGGGCACTAGAGAGGTTTTCTTTTAGTGTTTAGCTGGTTAAATGTTTAGTTTTAATTGATTTACAGCTTTGTTTATTGCCCCTTTTTCCACTGTAGTTTGCTTGTTTGCGGGGGAGAGGAGGTGGCCATCTTTGGGAAATTGTTCATCTGCCCTGCAATAACAGAGTGATCATATTAATAATGTCAGCATTTGGACGTCTGGCATTAATTGTGTTTGGGTTGCATGAGTGCATTTGCAGTAGGGGGTACCCCCTATTTCTGCCTTTGGCCTGCTCTCACAGCCGAGTAAGGCACCGCAATATATGAGTCTCCGAGGGCCTGATTCTTGCCTAAAGCTGCTGAACCGTCCATCAGCTTTGGGAAAGTTACAGGGGGCCGTGGCATAAGTCAGGAGCAAGTGAGAACAGAACCCTGTGCTCCTCTTGGGTGAGCGGGCCGAGCTGTGCTTCCAGAGGCGCCCGCTCCCCACTGGGGCTGGTGGGCAGGGAAGCACACCGAGTTCCCTGGGAATCCCACTGCCCTGGGACTGGCTCTGCTCACACAGATGCCCTGTGCATTCCTGTGAGCTTTGCTGGGCTTCACCCCATGGCTCTCCATGGCTAATTGCAGAAATATCCAGGGAGCAAGGCCCCGGGGAATGACCGCGATTGATTCGCTTTAGGAAGTAAACTCCAATTCAAGAAAACCCTGAGTCCTCAGCATTAATTCAGTAGCACAAAATGGACTTGGTGTTTTGACCACTTCTAGAAGCAGGGCTGAAGGTTTCTAATACAAAACAACTTCCCAAAATATGGGGTGCAGTTAGTCTGTCCATAACACTTTATACGTCACTGTCCATGCACAAAGGACGCTTTATCGTGGGTCTGCTAGACAAGGGCCCGAGCAGGAATCACGGGCGCCCGCAGTTCTACTTTTCCTGTTCTTGTTCTGGGAGCTGGCTTAATGTTTGGGCTTTCTTCTTTCCCCTCACCTTAGTTTCAGCAGAGCAATAGTTTTATGAAAGGGTGGTGGATTTTTTGGTGGTTTTGTTTAATTTTAAGACATTTGTTTAAGGGCTTGTCAGCCAAGGAGCTAAGTAGGGACAGAGGCGGCAGCCGGGGTCAGCGGAATCACTGCTGCAAGGCATGAAATTTGGTTTGCTAAATATTTAAAGAAAGTTGGAGCCGGTTTTGTTTTCTCCCTTTCACTTGTAAATGCAAACTGAATTGTCAGTGATGGCTCTGATAAATACTGCACCCAGCTAAGTAATGTGGTTCATTTTCTTTTGTGTCCACCTCTCAAGGGCCAGAGTAGGGGTAAAAATCACATTCTTAAAGATTCCCTGTTTTCACACCCAGTCCCAACATTGGCAAAGACTAAAATTCGTCACTGAAGAAAAAGAAAAAGGCAAATGCATTTTCATGACAGATGAGTTCTAGAATTCTGAAAAGGGGAAATTTGAAAAAGTCAAGATTATTTTTCCCCCCTCTAAAATTTTTGTTTGTGTAATCAGAGATTCATTTTTTCTCTCCTTACTTCCTTTGCACACAGAGTGCCGTGGGGCTTGAAAGTTTGCATAGGATAATATTTAAATTTAAGCAAAAACATAACGTCCATAAAACTTAAAACCGACGGCAGCTTTCCTCCAGCCCTGATACTCTGTAAAATCTTAGTAACAAGTTTTCCTCAAACTAAATATTGAGTCCAATTTGACCTTTCTCATGATCTCCCTCCACCTGGTGATACATTTTAATTTTCTTTTTCTTTTGGTTAGTCAGCGGCCAGGAGAGCAGGGACTTGTTGTGCCAACTGTCAGACAACCACCACGACCTTATGGCGACGTAATGCAAACGGGGACCCAGTTTGTAATGCCTGTGGACTCTACTATAAATTGCACAATGTGAGTATTTACTCATCTCATGTGTCGCTGCTTGCCTGGTGTGGATTGATGTCTTAACTGCGTGGTGTACACTAGGCTTTTATTGGTTTCAGGGGTTTGGTTGTTGTTTTATTCCTTCCCCGTCTCTAAGGTTCCCCTGGGAAGTGACAGCCGTTCTTTGTCAGCATAGTGATGCTAAGTTCAGTGACATTACAATGTATGAGCTTGGCTTCTAGCTTGGGCAAACCAGGCAAAACAGAGCTGCCACACTTGGTTTTAACTAAGAGGGTTTTGTGTGCTGTTTCCCTCCAGAAACAGAGGCCATTTGGAATGGGCTCTGTGCAAAAATCAATCCTGATGGGCTATCTTCATTTTGACTCCTAAAGAAATAATTGTATCTAAGGCTTTGTTGTATTATTTAATTTTTTTAAAGGAATTAATTCTAAGCAGGAACACTTGATATGTTGGGAACGTTATTTACACTGTAGGTAACAGAGGTTACTGGTACAAGATTGCTCATGTCTCGGGACTGAATTTGGGTCAGCGTGTGCCTCCCAGTTTGATCTTCTATTAGGAAATTAATGAGGACTGAGAGTAAGCCTACGGGAAAGAGAGTCATCAGCTGCCAAATTCAGTTCAATTTGTTTTTCATGTCTAGGGGTTTTTTGTGTGTGTGGTTTTATTAAACAAATCAATATAAACAAGTTCTGCAGAGAGAAACACCATTTTTTTTGGCCAGAAAAAGGTCTCCATCCAGGAAAAACACATGGGGGCTATCCAAATATTTTCATTTTTGCACAATAAAGTCATTTTGTCTGCATGAGCCTGATTTTCTCATTTCTTGCAGGTGAACAGGCCTCTGACCATGAAAAAGGAAGGAATTCAGACCAGGAATAGGAAAATGTCCAACAAATCAAAGAAAAGCAAGAAAGGCTCTGAGTGTTTTGAGGAACTGTCCAAGTGCATGCAGGAGAAGTCGTCTCCCTTCAGCGCTGCTGCCCTTGCCAGCCACATGGCACCCATGGGGCATTTGCCCCCTTTCAGCCACTCTGGACACATCCTACCAACACCTACCCCCATCCACCCATCTTCCAGCATCTCATTTGGACACCCACACCCATCCAGCATGGTTACAGCCATGGGATAAAACCTGATGACCAAGAGACCCATCCAGATATTAGGAACATGGGACTTTGCCTAAGATGACACCAAGTAAGACAATGTTCTGCCAAGAGGAGAATGTAGGGATGGCAAAAGGAGACCTTTGCTCCCATGTGGTTGACTTTTAATGCTGGACTAAAACCTTGCAAATGATGGGTCTTCTGCAGAAATGTGTAGTGGTGCCTGTAATGCACTTTGCCCCCTCAGGTATAAGAAAAAAGAACTCACCTGTTCGATACTTCATGGTCCAGCAGGAAGCAAAAGATGGCAGAAGCTGAAAGAGAAGGCTTGGAACTGGTTTTCCTTTCTCTCTTTGTTATTACTGTGAATATTGTAAAGAGATAAAAGCAGCCTCCCAGGATGGAATTGGCTCACTGGAAGCCAGACATGCTGGATTTCTATTGCGGACTTTGTTTGGGATAGGGGGAAAAAGAAGAAAAAAAGCCAAAAAAAGAAAAGTAAAAAAAAAAAACAAAAACAAAACCAAGAGAAAGAAAAAGGCATCTTTATTAAATCATAAATTTTAAAATCAGACACAAAGTCATATTTATTTTGTTTTCCACAAAAAGCCTCAACCCCTCTGATTGCATGTTTTTGTGCTGTCATTTGCTATGGCTACCCTGTAAGAAAAGCTGCCTTCAAAACAAGGAGAGGGGAAATGTACTCAACAGCCCTCTTGGATTAGCTCCATCTATCTTCCATACCAAAGTTACCAGGAAGGGGGAAAAGATTGCAAGGGCGAGGAACAAAGCAAAAATGTAGCTGTAAGACGGGATTTTAATATACCCAAGATGGTGATTATTTTGACACAATTCCTTCATTCTTCTCCCTAACATGAAAGATTAATTTAAAAAAAGAGCTCCTCTCCCAACTACCCTATTGTTCCTCAAATCAGACAACCTAGGTCAGACAGACTGTTGGGAGAAAACTCCGGGGAAGGCAATCCTGCACTAGCAAGGGGTGATAGCTGCAACACGATTTTGGTAAATGCCTGGTGAAGTTCTAGCACAGCCAAAACCATAATGGGGCACAAAAACCATCCTGCTCGCAGACTTTGGAGGTTGAAGCATTTTGTTCTGTCATGTTGGCAGCTGTCGCTTAAAAATGCAGATTAGCTGCTTGGGTAAACTTTGGGCAGTGTGGCCACCACATCCACATGCAGCCAGCGCCTGCTGTCTCAGGCACCCACCCCGGTGGAGTCCACCGGGAGGAAGGGCAGAAATTAGGCTGAGATCACTGGAGAGGGGAAAAAGAGAAACAATCAGTTTGAGCTTCACATATCCATCAAATCCCAGACACAGAGACAGCTGAGGGAAAGCATCGTTCTAAGGGGAACGTCTGTTTTCCGTAGCGGATTTTATATGAAAACAAGAAAAGAACAAAAAAAAAAAAAAATTAAATCTCCCATTATGAAACCATATTGTACGTAAATGACCGAAAACAAAGCTATTGCCAATGTGAAGTGTATTCTATTGATTGTTATGATCTGATGCCTCTCGTGAACACAAGCTCCAGTATAACATACGGTGTACATATTTAGGTATACTTCTGATGAAAATGCCCCAATGAACAGAGGGGTTCGATAATGTAAACCACGTAAGCTTAACTCTGTGAAAAGCTTTTTATTTTATTTTTTTAAATTTTAACTATTTTGTTGTTGGGTTTTTCTTTTTTTTTTTTTTTTTTTTTTTGATCAAGCCTGCTTGATCAAAAAAAAAATTGTATCTTTACTGCAAAAGTCCTGCTTTAAAGAAAAAAACAGAATGAAACAAAAAAAGATGTATGTAAATTTTTTTAAGCCTGTAATTTTTAAGCCTACTAAAATGTAGTATTTTATAATTAAGAACCAAGCAGCCATGAAAATCCTGCTTTTCTCTTTTTTTTTGGTCTGTGTAGGCATATAGGTGCACTTTGTAAAGAAGTGGAAATAAATGGGAAACTAAATTGGTTGGGAGAAATCATAAGAATTTTTAATCTACTGCGGAAAAAAATTAGGTCCTTTATACTTTTTGCCTTTTACAATGGTACAGTTGTACACTATTTGTACCCAACTCAAATTTCTGTAGGATTTGGGCAGAGGGGAAGGGGTGTGGGTGAAAGACAGGGATTACTGATACAGTTGACAAAGTGCAATATATTGTCAGTCACTGCAGCATAGACAACAGCAGTTGAGATTTAAATTATTTTGTACTTGTATCAGCATAAAGAATTCTTCAGTATTTTCTGTTTTTATTTTAATTTTTATTTTGCTTATTTTTGGATTAGTGAACTAAATTATTGTTAATTATGTACAACATGTTTATATTTGTCTGTAAAAAGTGTATGCTTTCCTCATATTCCTTCAAGGTGAATATTGCTAAGAATAATAAATACCTTTTTTGTGAAATTACCTGTGCCCTGTTTCATGTCATAAAAGCTGCTTTTAGTAGGGAGAGAGGAAATATTATCGTCATTGTTGCTGGTGGAATTATTAGCTTATACTTTATGCAGAGCAGGCTATGATATTTTGAAACCCTACCAGGGTAGGACAAAAGAGGGTAGTTAAAGAATGATTTAGTATTGGAAGCACAGGTACAAAAGCTCATTCTCCAGTGTTGTTTTGGAGTGACAGGTCAAGCAGTTAAGTGTGCCCAAGTTTCTAAGCTAGTTTAAATTTTGAGGGAGCAGCCACATTGGAGATGATGAACTGTGGTTTCCCTTGAATATTTTTTTTTTTTGTGTTTTATTAAAGTGTTTGGAGAAATACTTTTACAGTAAAAACACATTATAAAAGCACTGTAAACATAGAAAAGAGGCCAGCTGCGGAAAGTTCTCCAAAGGAGCGCTCTCCACCTGGAAACCTGTTTCTTGCTATTTGTCATTATCAGTGTTGGGAAGGGAGCAAGGGGGGATGGCCAGCCTGGAGCTGCTCAGTGCTGCCCTGGGAACAGGACTGCAGCCCTGAGCGCAGGGAGGTGTGCACATGGACTGGCATGTGAGGATGGAGAAAAGTGCTTACCAAACAGATCTTCCATGACACCAAAACTTTGCAGCTGCTTCCATCACACAGTCGAGTTTGACCCACACAAGGAACCCCTTGGGGCCCTACAAAGTGAAGCCAAGTCTTGCAAAGTCACCCTGCCATGTGTAGGGGTGGGCATCGCTGCTGCAACAATATTTTCAAGAAAACTGTTAGTGAATTTTGGGTTTTCTCCTTTGAACCCCTGTGGTAATCAGCTTGGGGATAACTCTTTATTCATTAAAGAAAAAAATGACCTGGGTTCCTTTTTCAGTGTGTGTGTGTGTGTGTGTGTGTGAATTCCAGCCCTTTCTAGCAGTGCTTGTCTTTCCCCTTGCAGCCTCCTGCCCAGCCCTGGTTGCAAGCCCTGCTGGTGAATACCACGGAGCTGCAGCAGCTCTCCATGTGCTGAAGGAAGAACACACAACTGGGACAAGGCCTTCCTGCATCATTTCAGACGAGTTAATCATCTCTCTAACTTGTTCAGCAAGGCTTAGTGCAAACACCCATTAAAAAAAAAAAGAAAGAAAGAAAAAAAAAAGAGGCAGTTTATAGCATACTGTGCAAGCTTCATTTAAAAAGAAACATGTTCTTTTTCAAGCAGGTTTAAATAAACTCAGCCTCTCTCCCTCCATCTTCAAATAGCTGAGAAATGAGAACTAGCAATACCTCTTTAAAATTTGGAATAATCAAGCTGTTTGCCTTGGTTGCACAGCACACATCCCATTCAGGTTGTGATGGTGGCTTACCTGGGGGCTGCCTCTCTGCCTCTTTGCTGGTTTGGTTGGATCCACTGACAGAACTGGGGCCATAATCCATCAGGCTGTCAGGAGGGGTGGTGCATCCCCCAGCGCCCGGAGGAGCGTGCTTCTCTGAGCGGGGGCTTCAGCAGTTCCTGCAACGCAGATAATAAATAATCCCATGTTTGTCAGGTGGCACTAATCTGTGAAAGATCAAACCATCTCTCTGCAATGTGTGTATTGTGTTTGTCTCCAGACATTTCGCATAGCAGAAGAAAAACAAACAGCAGGGAATGGAAATGGAGCAAGTGTGTAAAGTTCAACGTAAAGTGTAAGCACCGAGCAGATATCAAGGCAACAAATTGGGATTTATAGTCCTTTCACTACCACCAAACACTGGGGGACAGGATTTTTGTGAGGGGGGAACCCTGACATTACTTGCCTTTGGTTCCTGTTGTTGGGATTATTGTTTTAAGCGGTGCTTAATTGTCATGTCTCCACGGCCACATCAAAAGCCAAGAAGATTAGGTTACAGGGAGTGTTTGATGTCAAAATACAAAATAAATAAAAGGGAAGCTGAAAAGGTACTGTATTTTCCATGATGTCTACTGAGGTTTTTGCTTCAAACATCCCTCTTTTTATTATTATTTTGCAAAGCTTGCACTTTTAGTGACAAAATTTTATTTACTTATTTTCAAATGGCTCCATTGCTTTCCTGCAGCAGCTCGAAAGGGTTAATATCCCCTCTTTGATGGCAAACACGGTATAATTAACGCAAACTTCTTAAGTATCCTGGTGACCTGTAGATGGCCACATGAGAATTTTGTTATTTACTGACTTGCCAAACATTTATTGCTTATAGAAGGACAAGTGGGAAGCAGGCATTAATTTTGATGCTGTTATCTGTGATTGCATGTAAAGTTCATAGCAGAGAGTGCCTATATGTCAACCGCAATTAAGCATTTTCCCATTTTTAAAAAAATTAATTTCACGTTGGTGGAGGGGGTTGGGGCAGCAGATTTACAAACTGAGCTCCTGCCCATCCGCAGGGCAGGCGTGACACAGCCAGAAATAGGACAACTTCCCCTTACCTGCAGGCTGCAAAAGAAAACAGTCTGGCGCCACGGAGCATTTGATCCTTGGCTTCTCCACAGAGACAGTCAAATCAGGACCAACTGTGACAGGGCAGAGAGGGACATTTTGTGGTGAGGCATCTCCCCTTGGAAATTAGCCTGAAAAACAAAAATGAAGCCAAAAGTGGCTATCAGGTGAGTATGTTCATTTATCTCCAACCTGGACTGGATTAGAATGCATGACCTAGAAGTAAAATGCTTTGTTTAGCCCAATTCCCTGGGCCATCTGGTCCTTGCAAGTAAACATTTCTGAGTGAGAGAAGGTGACTGCTCTTTAAGCATGGTGATATGAGCTCAAACCAGGCTGCTCTGGGTCTAACAGATCAAACCTCAGCACCAGGGCAGCTGGCTGGTGCCAATTCAGAGACACCATTTGCTTGAACAGCTTTGGGTGCAATTCTCTGTGGTGCCAGCTTTGCAGTCAGCCCTGGAGGTTCAGTCTGATGTGTTCCTGCCAGATCCAGAGCTTGTCCTAAAGCCAGGGCTCACATTGCACCAAGGTGCTGCTGGGAGATCTAGGACCCCTGTCAGAGGAAACTCATGGGAGACTGCAGAACTGCCCTGCATTTGCAATAAGAGCTAAGTTGCATTTCTGAGCACTGAAAGCGCATCTGAACACAATGTGGTTGCAGGGTGAGAGACACAGCAGAGAAAACTTCCAGCAGGTAGGAGGACAATAGTGAACTAACCCCTCCTTCAGAGAAAAGGCTTCAGCATACCACTGAGGGAGGGAACTGCTACTGTTTGGTCTATAAAAACCTGAATCAGGGAAGTATAACGTTAACCCAGCCTGCAGAGCAGCACCAGGCAGAAAACAGCCACTTGCCTGTATCCTGCATGCTCCCCTCTCTGTGGTTCTGCACTCTGGGCTGCAGGGAGTTATTTGGGGGAAAGTTGACTCTGGCTCAGGAGGGTCAAGAGCCTGTGTAAATCATTTGGAGCTGGGCTATCAATGCCAGAGGGTGAACATGGACCCTTGTTTCTTCTAACACCTGCTTCACCAAAGTCTTCCCCAATGCTTTTAATTTTCTCTGGCTCTTTATTCAGCTCCTACCTGCTCTGTGTCAGGCAGAGAGTACATGGCAGATTTCATTACGTGGGACGTTTTGTTATCTATTTGGTTGTCATTTTTTGTCTCTTGTACTTTACTTCACTCCCACTTGCCCACACTGGCATTCTGGTGGCTGGTTATACTGCTAGGGTGATGTCGAGGCAATCCCTACTGGATTTTGCTATAAAATACAGATTATTTTACCCTCACCTGCTTTAATTCAGCCCATCCATTATTTTATTTTATTTTTATTTTTGTTTTCTTTTTTGTGGATCCTTGAAAAATGTGGAAGCAAACCCACCCCCTGTTGAGAGTTAATCATAGATAGAAGAGAACTAGATGAACAAAAAGGAACAGACCAAAATTGTTCACATAACCTTTGAGCCCACGGGCACTCTGTACTGCACACTATTTTCTTCTTTCCAAGCATTACTCCCAGCAGCACAGGAAATATGTTCTTGATGAAAAAGCACATCTCTGGAGGCAGACCACTGCCTGACTGGTGCCAGGACTCACCCCATTCCCTCACACACTCACTTTCTGATAACAAGCAGAATTACAGCACTCTGTGCCTCAGTTTACCCTTGCAAAGCAGGCATAAAGAAGACCTGACCTGCCCTATCAGCTACACACAAGTGTTAACTTGCTCCAGCCTAGCAAACTTCAGGGCAAGTTCTAACAAATGTCAGTATGTGGTGTGCACCGATAGGCACAGGGAAAGGGCACAGCACTCTCTAGGTTAGAAACTCCTCCCTGCCTCTGCTGTGGAGCTGCTGCGCTGCTCTTACCACCTCCATACAGCTGTTTGTGGCACAGATGACACATTGGAGACATTAGTCATCGGAGTGCATCCCCTGGCTGATTCCAAGAGCTGACCACACAGCCCCACAGAGAGCCCCACGCACACGCAGAGCCGCACGCAGCGCCTCCAGCCCGGGCCCATTGTGAAGCAGCCCTCTTGCCATCTCCCATGCTGTCAGCCCCTGACCTTCCTTTCACATGCTCTAATGGTCACTAGAACACTGCAGAGAGAACACAGCCCTGGGATTAAATAACCCTAATTTGTCTCCAGGCCTTTCCCCCTCCTTCCCCTTACCTCAGTCTCCCGCGACTTAACGTTTAAAACAGCTGAAGTTTACAAAAAATCAAAGCTCCCAATAGGCCCAGATTGTCTAAATACGGAAAACAGGAAGTGAGTAACCTTCAACGGGAAATTGTTCATCCGATGGAGGCCAAGACCCAAGGCCCTGCGCTTTGCAGTCCTGCCCAGCCCCGCAGACACAGCGCGTACCGAGCGCGCACGGAGCCTGGCGGCAGGGAGCGGCCGGGGGAGCTTCGGCTTCTCTGGCCGTCGTGTCACGGCTGCCTCGAGAAAGGAGATGGCGTTTGCTCCCGTTCAGAACAGCAGAAGGGCAGCTGGGAGGGTTATTCTTGAGAAGGCTGGGGATGGGATGGAGAAGCAGACAAAGGTCGGAAGGGAAAACAGAGAAGATACATGAGTCCTAACTAAAACAGTCTCTGGCTTCCTATGAGAGTGAAGATGGCAAGAGAGCATTGCAAGTGGCATTGGGCTGCTTCCAGAAGGGCGGGGAGAGATGTTGTGTGACAGCCCACTTGATGATGAAAAAGAGAACACTTCATTTCCTACGCAGTGAGAATAATAATTTCTTTTTGTTGAGTAACTTGCCTGCTCCCCCCGCCAGGAAAGATCCCAATTATTTTACCGGGTGTTTATCTAAGGCTTATATTATTCACTCCTGAACTGCAACCATTAGTGGGGTGGAACACAGCAGCTGTTTAAAAACTCAAAACAATGCCCCTTTTTTCACGGAAGGTCATATTAAGATCCCCTCTAACTGAAGGTGAACTTCTTGCTACGTGCTGCATCCACTGGAATAAAACTTTGCTCACAATTACACTTTTGCAAGAGTCACCAAACTGCCAAATAAACTAGGATGCACGAACACACCCAAGCATGCCTGAGTCTTTCCACTCCAGCTATGGACTGGGCTAATGAACCATCTGTCCCAAGGCCCCTGTGTCACAGACAACCTCCTTCTGACCCCCTTGGAACCTGGACCTGTGCTCATGTGCCAGTTTTCCTCTGGGCAGCTTATGGGATAAGCACCAGCAATGAAGCCTGGTCTCCAATTAGAGAAACAGGCAGAAAAAAAAGGTGTGGTTTGGTTTGGAGTTTGGCACCACTGTCAAGGAGATGGGGGTTGTTTGGTCCCGTCCTGGTTTCTTGCCCCAGGACTGGAGTGCTACAGATAAAGGGCACTCCTGGGCAGATGTGCACACATGGGACAGACTCCAGAGGACATTCGTGCAGAAAACACACTGGGCCTGCCTGACTGGGATGCTGCACCTCTGCAAAGAGGGGCTACAGAGGAATGTACAGCAATCCTAACTGTTGTGTCTCTTGAGGAAGACAAGCTAGAGATGGAGCTTCTAGATAGATCTCTTGGGTGCAGAATTTCAAATACTGCACTGCCATTACCCTTTAAAAATATTTTTTAGATATTTAGTTTAGGCAGAAATATTTTCCCTCTTGCTCCTACAGTTTTTTTCTGGAAAGATTTCCCCAGATTTCTTGTGGTTTATGTAGGTGAATAAAATGGAACTCATGACATTTGCTCCACAGAGATTTCCTCTCTTGCATAAAGATGAAGTTTAGTTGGTTGTTTTGCTAGCAAACCAGCTGGCTGGGAGAAAGATGCTCTCAATCAAACAGCTCTGCTGCCTCTCTGGAGAGAACTCTGTCTTTTTTCCCATCACAACAGGTTTCTTCTTTGTTCTCTGGTGGGCAGGTGTTGTCCCTGTGGGATGTGAAAAAGGGCAGGCTCTGATCCCATTAAAGATAGCCCCATTGGTAATAGATCAGAGGGGCATCCCTAGGTTGTGGGAGAGTATGCCTGTCTTGCTTCACTGGCTAGGGAATAATAGAGCTGGCTCTCAATGATACTTGCAGGGTTTTTAACAAGAGTCCTGTTCTCCAGAGGGACAATGAAAGGGAAAGGAACCCAGAGAGTGATGGCTGTGTCTGGCATTGCATTGCGAGAAATCACAGCTGGTCCTGCAAGTGATGGGAAAGGGGACAATGCCTCTACCCAGGAAGGATGCAAAGAAATGCTCCTCCACTGCATTATCCTCTTGCTTTACTCTCTTTCTCCACTAATTCCACAGCAAGCTGACTTTGAGGGATATGAAAGTGAATTTTGCTCCAGTGGAAGGCAAGACATGGATAATCCCGAGACAGCAACACTGCTGTAACCCCTGGTCTCAGCCACTCCTTGGACCTTCACCTTGAGGGTTACAGCAGCTCTGATCTGACTTCCTGGGAAGAAAGATTGGGTGTGTGGGCTGAAGGAGGTCAGGGAGTTCCAACCACATCCCTGCTCTGGATGAGGTGGTCACGGAATCAGGGCTGTGGCTTGCCCAGTGGAGCCTGTCTCCTTGCAGTCCAGACATAGCATGGAGAAGCTGTTTTTCTGCCTTGTGCTCAGAAGAACTGAGATAGCAGCAAGGATCTCCAGTGCATTTCCTTCTTCTGTGCCTTCTAAAGTCCTCCAGGAGACAAATCCACTATGCCCAGCAGCTACAGACTTCTGAGATTTAGAACAGGCTCCACACCTGCTTAACTCACACCCCTACAGTCTATGCCTGCTTAGTTAAAGCACGATTTTTCTATGTCATGTAGTGCTGTGGCAATCCAAGAATCTGTGTTAGTGTAGGCCTTGGGCATGGTCACATGCCAAGAATGGAACCTTGCAGCTGATTACATGCAGCAGGCACGTTCAGGAAGGACACACACCTGCCCAGCAAAGGTCCTGCATCACAGAATTAACCCTGAGCTCCTGACTCACAGGAAAGCAGCCACCTTGGGCAGTGTCACTGGGTCAGCTTGGAACACTGCCTTCATAGGAGCCTGCACAACTTGGAACACAACTGCAACCTCACTCAGTGGTGTCAGGACAAGAACAGAGGTGGTACTGGAATGTTAGACAGCTAGCTGTCTTCGCATTGATTGTATTTTTACTTTCTTTTCCTATGTTCTTCCTTAGGGTCACTTGGAAATTACACTCCTTTTGCCCTATGCACTCTGCACCACTTGCACTTCTTCTCATCTGCACCCTCATCCTTGCTGCTCTTTCTGATGGTTCACTCTCCCATTTACATATTTGCTGAATTTACCTGTGTGGCTTATAAACCACCTAGAATCATTTAAATCCACTGTACTAGGTCCTGGGAAGACTGGTCAAGTCAGGCCACTGCACTTGATCCAGCCCTGCCTGAAATCACCACCCCTGCTCAGCATTCCTACATCCTGCCTTCACTTTTAGCCCTGATGCTGAAAAGCACAGCTCTCTCTGTGTGTATGTGTGTATGTATTACACACATGCTCCCCACCACAGAGAGAGACCGATTTTGCAAGGTTTAATATGCTCCCAGTTCTGCTGTGGACTCTTCCTCTTTTGTTGCAGCTGTGGTTTTAGGGCAGGCTTTGTGGGTTTCAGAGAGTCCTTGGATGTCTTAGGAAATGTTCTGCAGAAGTGTGCTTTCTCTCCATGCATTTTGCACTCCAGCCACCAGGTCCTGAAATCTCAGTGCACAGGATTTCCCCTATTTAGATGAACACCAAATCTACTTGACTTTCAGGCATTGTTTCTGATTGATACCACTCATTTATGCCTCCAGGATCAGGCAAAGAAACAGAAGAGGCAGCTGGACTCCCTCCTGCATCAGCAGTGGCTCTAACTGAGCCACAGCACAGCATCAGGATGCTCTGAATGGGCAAAGAACCACTACCTCCTCACAGCCACAGCAGCCCTGGGGTGGCTGGTGTGAGCTGCTTTGCCACAGCTCTGGGGAGAATAAGATCTCACCCATCACCCCTAATGTCTGTCCCTGACACAGGAGAAGCAGTACAGCCTACCTTGTATAAAATAAGGGAAAGCCTGCAAGTGCCGAACAGCTGGAACAGAAACACCTTCTGCCTCTCCTGTGCTTGTCCTAGTTACTCATGGGGGAAAAGGAACCCTGCCTTAGAAAAGCCGAGGATTAGCCCAACACACCTGGGTACCACCTGCTGCTTCAGTGTCTCCAGCTCACAGTTTTGTGACAAGCTGGGTGCTTGACAACAATATCCCTTTGAAATGGCAGGTATAGAGCAGAAGGTTTGGAAAAGCATTGCTCCAGCACAGGGCAATTGTCAATATGCATGAAGACAAGCTTCCTGAGGCTGGCTGGGGGCAAGAAGGGGGCAGCTCAGGTGGAAAAAATGCTTAAAACACAGCACAAGGCATGCCTGTGCTCCAAACCAGCTACCCAGCAACTTGGCCCTCTGGAGTTAGAGCAGCCTTGAGGTGGCTCTGACAGGCAAAGCACACGAATGCTGTGATAAGAAAACAACCCCCAAAGCAACAGAATGTCTCACAAGGCTTAAAAGCACAGTTGTTCAGCCTTGCCTATTTGTATGGGAAGCAGGAGCTGCAGCTCCTGAACGTGGAGCTGGCAGGCAGCATAGGAAAGGAGAGGGAGGCGAGATATGTGGCTGAGGAATTTGCAGCCTTCAAGTTCCCTCTCTCCCGCCTCCTCCTCTCACAGGAAATGAAAGAACCCTCTTTTGTGGAAGGAGGCTGGTAGGTGTGCATGCGTGAGTGCATATTTGGGAGCAGCCTGGCCTTGCTGCTCCCCTCCCAGCGTGACAGGCACCTTGAGTCTCTCCTGGGCTCGTGTCTCCCCTGCCCTGGGCACCTCGAGTCTCCCCTGCCCTGGGCTCATGTCTCCTCTGCCCTGGGCTCCCTTGTGTCTGCCCTGCCCTGGGCTCAGCTGCAGGAGCACTCTGGGCCAGCCCAGAGCATTCTCAGAAGTTTCCTCATGTGTGTCTGAAAAGGTGGATCAGGCAACAGAAGTGGCAAAACCACCAAACGTGTCCAGGCCCTGGAGAACTGCCTTTTCCCTTTTTTTTTTTTTCCCCTTTTTTTCTGTTAAACAACCCCTCAAACTTCTTCCTCCTTCCCTTCCCCATTCTACCTTGCTGAACCGCAGTGCTAGAGCAGCAAAGCCTGAAACTGGAAGAAAGTAAAGGGCAAAAAAGTGGCCATGGGCTTTGTTAAGTGATGACAGGGACCAGGCCAGCAGGACTGGCTGTGGGCATGGCCATGGGCAGTTGGTGCTGCCCTCACCCAGGACTGAGCCTGGAGTGGAGCAGGCTGTCTGCTGTAGCCTCTGTTTGCACAACAGCAGGAACAAAAGAATGGGCTGTTCATCCCCACTCCCTGCATCCATTACACGGTGTACCTGCATGGCCTGCTGGCCTCTCCTTCAGGTGTCCTTGGGAGGGAGAGGAAAGGCATGGCTGCAGAGTGCACTTCTGTTTCTATCTCTTTGTTAGCAGTAATATCATCCTCTCAGCGCGTGCTCCTGAGGGAGGGGGTAGCAGTGGGCTGAGGAATGAGAGGGTGGCCCGAGCCCCCTCCTCATGTACCCTAAAGGAACAGGCAGGACAGGCTGCCTCAGCATGGAGATGGTGAACATGTCTGCACCATCCCTTGTGGGTTTTTACCACCCCAATCCATAGCCACAGAGTGCTGGAGAGCTCTGAGTCCACATTCAGCCCTTCTGGTTTACTGGGTCAGAAATAAACCCTGCATAAATAATATTTTCTGAAAAATAAGTAATTTTTACTTTGCATGTTTTCTGTAGAACAAAAGGTATTGGGTGAAAGAAAGGAGCTGTCTGAGAAGGTAGGAACCTCCCAACAAGGAAGGGCAAAACCAGCATTGCAAAAAAAAAAAAAAAAAATTGCATAGTGCCAAAGGAAAAAGGTGAATGAGTTGAAGTGAATTAAGAAATGGAGCAAGTAATGCTCCATGTGAGTCAGTCCTGAGATCTACACATCCTGAGATGTGTGTAAGGTAGATGGGGTCTACCTTACACAGCAAGGTGGGAGAGGAAAAGAAGAGAAAATAAAGAAGAAAAATGCAAGAAATAAGCCTGCTCAGAGATCTGAGGATTAAAAAGAAAACCTTTAGTAGAAATAGAAAACAGGGAGGCAACCAAACAAGAATATTCAGTCAGTTAAGGCTTGCAGGGAAAAGATAAGGGCAGCAAAAATGCAGAATGAGTTAATTATAGCCAAAGGGATTAAGGAGAATAAGAGGCCTTTTACAAATATATCAGGGGAAACAGAAACACTAGGTAGAAGGTGGGTCTGTTAATAATAGGTCAGAGCAGGGAAGGAAAATAATGAAACAAGGGGGCAAATCATGCCAACAGCACTGTGGGCATCTTCCTGTTACCAGCCAGTCCAGGATCTCCAAATAACAGGTCCATTGGTGGTGGCTGGTTCCAACCCAGAGACTGCCCATCCACAGGGGCAGATCTGAGCTGCCCCCACAGTAGAGCTGGGCATGGAAATGAAATTCCCCATGCAGTGCCTGACACTTCCTACAAGAAATCAATATCTTTTCAGAGATGTAATTGCCTCAGCCTGGTGTTTTGTGTTTGTAGGAGGCTGGAGAAAGCACATACATCCAGTTTAGGCCACATATGTGGTGCAATGGCCTTGGAAGAAGACCTGGTAAAACAGCATTGAGTGATAGGCTAAGTGACCAGCTAACTATGGGCATCTCATCAACTCTTGTTCCTTGGCTTGGCTATCTCCTCTGTCTGCCTCTCTTACTTCCACTGAAAGCAACAAGAATAAAAACCAGTAAATCCCCAGGGGATGAAAGCAAGGATTGGCAAATATTAGTACTTTGCAAAGCTTGCATTGAATTGATTTATGGGTCAGATTCTCACCTCCTAAGAAATTTTGTGCAAGAATTTTAAATATTTGAAATATGCACACACTTCTGACATCAGGATTTTGGCTTTCTCCCCTCTCAGAACTAAAGTTTGGCTCCAAATGCTGGGTTTCCCTCTCAGTTTCTATTAAAACAAAAGGCTCGGTTAGTAAAACTTCAGACTACTTATGTCTTCTCAAAGTCAAAACAGAACCATCAGGAGACAAAAACTGTTTCACCCAGGTCCTGCTCAGGAGGAAATCCACCCCTCTCCTGTCTGCCTGTGGGTGCGTTTTGCATACTGGAGCCTTTCCTTGAACAAGACCCCTCAGGCACCTTCCATCTGCCAGGGAGTCACACAGAGAAACAAAGGGCCAGCTCCTTTGTCTGAGGAGACAAGGTGAAAACCTGCCGGTCTGTCTCTGTTTACCAACGGGAGGGATGCTAGCAGGGTGAGAATGGGGGCTGGGACCATTGCAGGGGTGGGCACCATTTGTCCTCGATTCCCGGCTCTCAGGCGCTTTCCCCACCCTGCTGTCTCCCTCTGAGTTTCACGTCTTGCCAGCTTGGCTTTTTGAAATGTTTTAAATAGATGTTTAGGAGGCTGCTGCTTTAAGATGGATGGATGGATCGGTGGATGGATGGATGGATGGATGGATGGATGGATGGATGGATGGATGGATGGATGGATGGATTCTATTTCTGAAAGGGTCCTGTGATCTAATTCCATACAGTTCCACCAATGATACAGGGTTGTTAATCCATGAATAACCATGGGTGCTCACAAACAACCCATACCTTGTCCTTCACTCAGTGCTTACCTTTTCCTGCACCGCTCCTGCATCACCTGTCCAGAGTAGACAGTGAGGAGATACCTGGGGCAAAGTCCTAGAACACATGACAATCATCTGTTCCCCAGCCACACATTTGCACACTCAACCATGTCAGAAATGGACAAATACAGCCAGAAAAATGTGTGGGACACCAGCACTAGAGACTTTCCTTCCATACACACCCTTCTTACCTGGGAGACCACACGGGTGACACAAAACAAGTCAGCCTTCCCCCCTGTTTACCTGTGTTGCATGTCACAGGGTGAAGTTAATGCTCTCTATCTCCTTGCTGCCTGTGCACTTTCAACTCAAATACATAAAACTGAACAAAGAAGGAAAGGTTAAAATAACAACACTCCATTATAAATTATATATTGTCCTTTATAGGTCTTCCCTTTACACCATTGGCTCTTTTACCAGCATTATCTCTGTTGGCTGTTATGTTAGAGGGAGTCCTCAGAAAGATGGTGAACAGTATACTGGATTTTATAAAAATTAAAAATATATGCTGCTGCTTTGTATTGCACCCTCAACCTAACAAATAACACACAGGTGATGCTTCTAGAGGCAGATTTGCCTATGCTCCCCTATCTCTTGCTATATTTGCCCAGCAGTATCACAACATGAGTCTTCCCACTTCTTCTGTCCACTCTGGCACTCCAGGGCCCAAGCAGGAGGGGCAGAATTGCAAAGTATTGCTGCTTCCCTGGCTCAGCCCCTCCTGGAGCAGGGACAGAGTTCTCTTGCTCTCTGGACTCACACAGATTTTTTTTTTCTCCCATGCACAGAGACTTTGCTGCAGTAGATCTAACCTGCTTTATATTTTTTCTCTTCCTGTGGCTCCCAGTTTCCCAGATGGTTTGCAAAATCTGGCCAGGAGAGGTGGTGTTGTGGGGAGGGAAAGGGAGGTAGAGCCCAAGCACCAAAAGCAGCAGCCACAGCAGAAGGCAGAGCTTTGAATGATCTCATGAATCAGCCACATTATCTACAGTGAAATGCCTGGGAAGGGGTTTCCCATGTCCTACCCTGACCTGGAAGGTTGAATCCTCAGGGGCCCAAAGGGCATTTTGATTGCCAAAGACAAAGGCTAAATTAGAAGGAAATAATATTTTCTTTAACCTCTGCATTATGATGGAGGCCTGAGGAGAGGGTAGAGGCAGGGGGGTGGTGACAGAGGCTTTGGGATAATAAGGGGAATTCAGAAGAGATAACTCAGGGACATATGGGCTCTCACTAAAGCAGTGTGTCCCACTGAAAAGCCAATTTCCCTTGACATGCTGTCAGCCACAGCCGGGGGAGGGCAGAGCCCTGCACCAGCCCAGCCTGCTCTGCCAGGGCTGTGCTCTGCCATGCCACCCTGCTGTTCAGTGCCAAGAGGGAATTTCCTCTAGGGAAAGGGCTGTGGTGATTGTTTCTCTGCACAGTGCCAGACACTGGAGCCCATATAGAGGCAAATCTCCCAGGGACACCCTGACTTGGCCTGGGTGCCACCTGGGGCTGGCTCAGGACTCAGGACAGGGAGGATCAGGCTGCAGGACTGCACCTACTGGTGCAGGGACCACCTCTGCTGTGGGTGTCCTGTTCCCAAAGTGTGACTGGTGGCCACTAAAAAAATCAACATCACAAGAGCTTTGGAGTGTGGGGTGGGGTGAACTTACCTCTTTGTTTTCATTGCATTTTAGCTGCAAAAGCTTTGGATGCTTTCCTCGTGACATTGCTGTAGGAAGTTGCAGTAGATGTCCTGAGGACTCAGGCAATCCGCGGAGTAGGTGGAGAACGGCTATCTACAGGGAGGGACCGGGAGGGAAGGCAGGGAATGCAGCAGTGCCTGCAAGGGAAGGTGGAGCCCATTCCACCCTGAGTGATGGGCTTTATGCAAGAATGGCCCCGGGGAGAGGTGGGGACCGAGGCTGTGGAGTACAGCCTGTGGTGCCAGCAAGGGGAGACCTGGGTGGTGGTGTCAGCTCTGGTCTGCCCTCAATTCAGGAAGATAACAAGGGTATCTCAACATCTCCAATGCTTCTGTGAAACCCAGCCTTTCCAGGATTGCTCTCTCTCAAGTTTTTAGCCAGGCTGGAGGCACAAATAGGGTGGGGATCAGAAAACAAGAGGCAGGAGAAATGGCAAAGGCCCTCACTATAGATCACCTCATCGGGTATTTCATCAGACAATGCAGGCCTACAATGGCACCTTATCACTTCTTTTGGAGTTAATTTCCGTACCTATTACGCGCCCACGAACAGGTGTATTTTGCCCAATTTCTGTTTCACTGTAAGTAGAAAATAGTCATGGATGTCGATGTGAGTTTTTACATGTGAAAAGACCTTAAAAGTGACACCGCCTTCTGTCTTCCCACCTTGTTAAAACATCACAAGTCAAAGATCCTCCTCCTGAGAGCTGAACTCCCCCTTCACGCAAAGTTAAACGACTGAGGCTTGTTCCAAGCATTTCTATTTCAACCTCTTGGTTTTTGACCAACTCACTGCATTTCAGGCTTGTGCTGAAGACCTGAGGACCATATTTGTTTGTATTCCCTTTGCACTTAGGGCTCCAGGCACAGCCCCATACTCAGAGATGTACAAAGGCAGCAGCCTGTCCTGAGCAGGTTCTCCCAGAGAGGTGTTTCCTTAGAGGTCCTGGATACTTTGGAGGTCAGGCACACACCAGTTCTCCAGCTCTGCTGTGCAGGGAACCTACAGCACGAATTGATCTGTGGGGAGCATGACCCAAACTGTCAAAACAGGGCCTTTAACATTTTCCACTGCCACCAAACCTGTTTGACTGAATTGCAGGTTAAAAAGGCATTGTGTCTATAATTGTTGGGCTTTAGAGAGCATGTCTTTTCTTTTAATGAAATACCTTGCTCATTCCATTCGAAAAGGAACCAAAGACTTCTCAGGTTTATGATGAAGTTGTAAAAATTTTATTTACCCCATATTTCCTGCTGGGTTATTTACGAGGCATTTTGTCAGTTCTCATAAAACTGCCTAGTAACATATATTTTCTTACAAAAAAAATAAAATCATTTGTGCGGAACATCTTGAGAGCAGTGAGGACAGAGTTAATGGGATACACACACGTTCAGACCCTGGGAGAAAACAAAACAGAACCAAAGCCAGGCATTGTTGTGCTGCATTAGTTAATAATAGCTTTAGAGCTCAAATCCTGCTCCCACTGATGTTACTGGAAGTTGGTCCTTAATATAAAATAATCAGAGAACCAGCTGCCATGAATTACAGAGCCCCAAAACGAACCTGAAATGCATCAAAGCACCCAGAAGACACACTTCTGCTATTGAGATTTCACAGGAAATGCCAGCTCAAGAGGTTTTTCTTTAAATTATGGTGGTTTGGGCTTATGCAAGTTGTAGATGGATGCAAATTGTCACTCAATCTGGAGCCCCGGGTTGGTTGATTATTAATATAATAACTTTTACCTAGTTAAGGGTCAAGAGACAGGACAAGCTCCTTGATGTAAACCTGGATGAAATCCCATCCTGGTAGTTGCTGTCGAATAAGCAGCCTGGGCACAGGAAAAGCATGACCCACCCACTCCAGGCACAGCTGGAGTGCATTTGCCTCTCTTGGAGCACAGTTTTTCAGTTTTGTATCACATGTTTGCATCTGCTCAGTTCTCTGTGGTCTAAACTTTTGCTTTTTATTCCAGCAGTGCTCATGTTCCCTAATCCCAGTGGGAATCTTGGAGCACAAAATTTGTTGTGCAGTATTACCCCCAACACCCTTCATTTCAACCCTTGCAGCTTCACTCCAGCCACACTCACCACTTGCAGATTAGCAGGGCACAGGTGAAAAGTCCTTTCCATGTGGCAGGCTTGGCTTAGCTCAGTCAGGAGCTCAGCAAAGGTATTCTAGCTTGGAGGCATCAGAAATATAAAGGAAACAAGAAAAGAATGAATAAAAGGTAAAAAGACATACAAACAAACCAGGGGAGGTTGTTTTTAAAACAAGACCTGGATGCTGGGAAGTGGTCAGAGGTCTTCTTTTCTGTGCCTGTACAGCACTTTGCACAATTCAACCCCAAATTACAGCTGAGCTCTTGCTCCTGCTACTCTGCAAGCCTTAAGAGGCAGCAGCCAAGTATGGGAAACAGGCAAGGAGCCAGGTTTGCAAAGGTATTTAAGTGTGTAAAGACACAGGGGGATATTTATTTACAGATGTTAGTTGAGGTCCTGTTTCCTACAGGAGCCAAGGGGCATTAGGCTCTCACTCCAGCAGTTTATCAGTGCCACCAGGATCTGTCCTTAGATATAGATAGAGCTGGGCTCACCACTCCTCTCAACAATATTTGTGTTTTAAAAGCCTCTCTTATCATGGGCTTGCTCTCTGTGTGTGCATTTTGCAATGCAAGGTCCTTCCTCAGCCACAGAACCTGCGACAGCATTTAGCAGTGACAGGTCCCGGCTGCTTTGGGCACGTGCAGATGTTGGGCTGAGCTTCCCTTTGGCACAGCTGTGTTTCTCTTGGGAGGCAGGTAACTCAAGAGGTGTCTGGGTGATCCCGGGGCCTGGAGCTACCCAGAAATCCCTCTCAGCCTGCACTTGAGAAGTTGCCTGGAAAACACCAACATAGAGTGAGATGTACCAGACCTGAGCTTTAACAAGCAGTTCAGGAACTGGCTGTGATTTTAACAGTTTAACCAAGCTGGACCAAACTTCCTCCAGCTCAACCCAGACAGAAGTGTCTGGTAGACCAGAAAATGTTCTCCAACTGCTACATTCTCCCTAGACTGAACTAAGTCCATTACACTATCTCAGCAAGCAAATTGAAGTTGGACTCACCTGGAATATTTGTCAGTTGTCTAGAAATAAATGCAGTGGAACTCCAGTGCTGGTAGTCTGGAGAGGAGAGGAAATGTGTCTAAAGGATCTCAGGATGTTACTTGGAGTGTTGAGTAGGTGGAGTTGGAGAAGGAAAGCCATTTCTATTCCAGATATCAAATAAGGTCTCAGAAAAATTCCTTCTAGACCTTAATTCCTTTTAAAAGAGAACACCTCTGCCTCCCAGCTTTCAAGAGGTTTTAGCATCCTCTACAACCAGCACAGTCAGTTCCAGAATCAACAGTTTTTGTCAATGACTGACAAGGAAAGGCTGCTTTGCCTCAGTGCACCAGGAAGAAACCAGCAGACATGTGGCAGACACCTTATTTGCACTGGTGGGCCTAATGCCTTTGAGTCAGCTTGAGAAAGGTAAGCTGGCAGGATGTTAGCATACTGCACGCTTGGACAAACCCCTGGTGATGAGAGAGCTGCTGGAGACCAGAGCAATCCGGCCCAGGAGGAATGTTTCTCTCCATTCCACCAGACCGTGCCTATTAATGGGGCAAATTCCAAAATTAAAACTACAAAAAGCACCTCCCTGTGCTCCAGGCAGGGATCAGAACATATGGTGCTTAAGCTCTGGAGCTGGCTGCTGGCTTTAGGAGGGGAAGCACAAAAGGACACAGATAGTGGAGATGCGCAGTGGCCCGTGCTGAGGTCTCTGAAATGCTGCCACTGATGGGAGTCCTTGTCAAATCATTCCAATCATATGAGCACACACCAGGCTTGTAGCTGCCCCTCATTTTTTTTTTTTTTCTTCTTTGCAACAAGCTGTGTTATTTCTCTTCCCTGCTGCCAATTGGCATCAGAGACCAACTTATCCACAGCAAACACAAAGATTTGGGTTGTCTGAAGCCAGGCAGGACCCTCATCTAGGGAACACTCTGGGGCTGTTTAATAAAGTTAAGAGACCAGAGAAGCTTCCAAGCTTTCCCACCATAGTAGAAGAAGATGAAATTCTTTAATTGTTTGTGTTTGAGTGAAACTCATATAAAAAGAGGATTTGGGATTCTGGGGAAGCTTTAGAGTGGAGTCTGACCTTAAGCCATGTTTCTGAACAGCATCGCACGCTCTCACACTGTGCTCCCACTCTGGGAACTCAGCCCTCACTCACATCCCTCTCACTCAGGCACATGGAGGGATTCAGGCAGGCAATAGATATTTTATCCTACAGTTAGTATAAGATCTTTTGGGGCCTGTAGTCCAGGCAACATAAAAGAAGCTGTGCCGCTCATGGGTAGACAAACATACAAACACTCTGCATCCCATTACAGCTCAATTATCCAGTTATGCAGAAGTCAGAAAGTGGTTTGGATTCCAGGTTGGGGTCTCTCCTTAATCGCAATTTGAGCATATCTGCAATGTTTAACCTATTCTGCTCTCATTCTACTTCACCCAGTCCTTATCACAGTGCTCAGATTTTTCCAAAGAGTAGTAAAAGGAATAGACAAATCAAGTTTAGAGTGTGAATTTGACTTTGAATGGCAGAAATCTCATAGGACAATCAGTTTTCATAATTCTGTCCTCATTTGGAATTGAAGTTCTTTGAGCCTGCTAAATTAGCTGCTATTTAGACCCAAACAAAGTCCTACCTGCTAAAATCCACCCAAATTTGGAACTAGTTGTGGTAACATGAAAGTTAAGAACACAAACAGAGCAGCCACCAGCCCAGATGCATACTGGAAACAACAGTAGAAGGATCTGAATCTTCCTAAACCACAGACAAGTTCATTAATGCTGTAGTCAGCCTTTGTGTCATCTCTCAATCTTGATAAAAACCAAATGGGTTCTGCTGGTGTTGGTTTTTAGTTGGGTGAGTTTTTATTTGCTTTAATTTGTAGATTCAGGGACCACTAGGAGCTGTCTTAAGTTCTTTATCTTGAAAGTCCTTATGGGGTGAGAACTCTGCCTTCCATCCTTCACCACCTCACATTCACAAGTTGCTTGTAGAGATGATGAGAAGCCTTTCCCTTACAGATTGCTTGAATTTTGTAGTCATTAGAGATATTGTAGCTTTGGATATCATCAAAGCTGTGGCACAAGCACAGGCTTGAAGGTGAAACACAGAATCTTTCTTTGGCTCAAAAGATGCCAGGATACTTGCCTTCAAATAACATCTGGCACAGTGGACATTTCTCTGACAAAAAGAGCAAGTAACCCAACTGACAATAGAGGGAAACCCAGGCATGACAGCACTGACTGTCATGAGTAAAATTGCTCTGTTTTAACCTACTATACCTCTATGAGGAATAACTAAAGAGACTGGGGCATTTCTGGGAAGCAGATGAGAGGGTAAATGATCACAGAGAGCTATAAAATGCTGTGTGCAACTGGCAAAGGTGAATCAGGAACAACCGTTGAGCGACTTCTGTGGCAAAGGTAGGGAGCACCTGGGGAAGCTGGGAGGAGGCAGACTCAGAACAAACAGAAGGCAGTGTCTGGGCACTGTGTGCTACAGCCTGGCCCCACCAAGTCTCTGTTTTGAAAAATAATCCTGACAAGGGCTACCAGCCCTGACGAAGCTGGGCTGAACAAGCACCAGATCTCTGCACGCTCAGCTGAAGGGCAGGTCTGGTCAGTGACAGGGAGCCTTTGTGAGGGGTTGTCTCAACTGCAGGGAAGACAGATGCTTTCAGTCAGCCCTAAAAAAATAATTGTAGCTTTTTCCCCCGTGAAAGTAACTTGCAAGTGGATTAAGAGCCTTCCACCTTCTGGTAATCCTGGATGGCAGGAATGTTTAGCAGTCAAAGCATGGCACAGGCTGGTTCAAATTCTCATGCTGCAATCCTGGTTTTACTCCCAGTTTGTTGCATGGCATTACAAAACATATCCAAGGTCTTGGCACATTATATGATGAGTGTCAGTCAAGCACTCGGCATGGCTCTGTAGTCTAAACTTTGGCTCCACTCGAGAATGTTGGTCTTTGCATGCTGGTATCTCAGGAGGGTGGGACTTCCCCTAACACTGCAAAGGTTTAAGGGTGCCCAAGTGTTAGTTGTGCACATTTGAATCAAATTGAGTAAATTAACCCCAGTTTTTCAGGGTAAGTTGGCAAAAGGCAGAACAATCTGCAAATGGAGAAGTGCAAACAAGGAGGAAAAAAGTTCAGTTTTGCATCCTGAAAGAAAATACAAATCTTAGGGTTTGGGTTTTTTGTTTCTACTTGAGTTTCAGTGCTGGTCTTCTCTGATTCTACACCTTGTGGCACAGGAATGAAACCAGTCTAATTTCAGTAACTGGCCAAGGAATGCTCAGGCTTTCTGAAGTCCCAGCCTACTTGGTTAGCTCTGTTTCTGAGACAGAGAAACAGCAATCTTTCTACTTTTAACATCAATAACACCAGTTATTCTCCCAAAGAATTATTATCAACAATTCCTTTGCTATATTTACAAAGAAGCGGGGCTATTCTTAGAGGAAACACTAAAAAAGCCATTTTATTTAGCTTTCTTGGCAGTTATACAAAAATGTAAGGAATGTAGTCAGTTAAAAACATCAAATCCCCAGCACGAGCCTATAAGAGCTTTCTAATGCATATTTACAGTATAGAAAGCAACCACTTTCCTGTTTTGTAGAACAAACAGGGAACCTTCTCTTTTCCTCCTAGCTGTTCCTGAAGACCAAACATTAAGTTAGACACAGAATGTCGCTTTTAATGGTGTGGGTTGTAAACTTTTAATGCCTAGAAAATGAGATTTTATATTACAGCCTTCCTTTCCTAAAAAGGAATGGGAGGCAAATTTTACTGCTGGTTTTAGGAAAGTTCTGAATTGGCAGCCCAGGGTATCCAAATACTCCTTTAGCCACAGCTTGGTTTGCCATAGGGAACAGCAGTGCTGACTTGTTCCATGCTGGTGTTGGCCCAGGCAAGGGCAGGCACCCAGGGAGGCAGGGACTGGGGAAACCTCTGTATTCCCATAGGGACCCAGCTCAGTGTGGGGACACCAGCAAGGGCCCACCCCACTTCTCCATACATGCAACAGCATTTGCTCCAGGCTCTGATTACCACTAGGAATAATCTCTTAGAGGCATTGCTTACTGCTGAAGAAGGAGACTGTGTGGAGCATCCAGATCACAGCTTTCCTGATGATGCTGAAAATAAAGAAACAAAAGACAGGCATTATTGCCTCAGATTTTGGGGTGGGGGGTAATGAGTTCATCTCTTAGCTGGTGAAAATGGACACATTCCACCAATGACACTTGTATTCCATAAAGCCCAAAAGATTCCCAAATAGTTGTGTCAATACCTCCTTTAAAGAATAGTCTTTCTCACATTCTTCACAACAAAACCCAGTTGCTGGGATTTTGTAAATTAAATGGTATAGACAGCATACTGCAAGGGATAATCCTCTACAGGTAGGATGTTTTGTTCCAGCTATAACTAAACTCCCCCACTCCATTTATCTCCTAAGTTTGTCAGTGTTGGAGACCTGCTGGTCTCCTGAGTCAGCTTGAAACTGAAGATCTGAAAGGCTCCAGATCCCATTCCCCATACTTGAAATTAGTTTGGGTCTCCCAGGTTAGAGGGAGGCTGGAATCATACTGCCCTATCCCAGCCTCTGAACTTATCACCATTTGTTCTGCTGCTAGAAAGCCTGTTGTTTAAGATATATTTTCAGTGGGTCCCACCTGAACATTCCTTAGTGAGGTGATAAAACTGCTTTGAAGTTCTCTATAAGCTTTTGTTTTTATAACCAATATTCATTGAATTTATTCAGATTATTAATTTTTTCCTTTTCTGATCCTTATGCAAGATAATGGCCAAAAAGGTCAAAGTCCTTCCTTGACCTACATTGAACCAGTGCTCCAAAACTGGAAATGTGTTTGGTTTCCTTTGCCCAAATGGCACTGCCCACAGTCCTGAGGGTTCTATCATCATCCTCCCAACCAAGGGTGCAGTCTCCCTCTGTGCCACAGCCCTAACACTGCAGTGGGAAACAAATATGTCATGCAAACATTTTGCAGAGTAACATATCAGGATCTGACAAATTAGCCCATCACAGCACCCTGCTGCTCCATTGGCATGAGCTACAGCCAGCAGGAGAGCAGCTTGGCTCTCGCTACCCTGCCATGGAGCAAGGCAATGCCAGGTCGGAACAAATCCTAATATGGCCCAAAATCCCACTGCAGTGAAGGGATAGGACCTAGGGGAGTAATTGCTCCTTGAAGCAGATGATGCAACCCCAGTCAGGATTTCTATGGGCTTTTGTGATTTGTACCATAACCACATGCTTCTTTTCTACTTCAGAGGGATCAGAACTGAGCAAGGCCTCACCCAGAGAACACCAGGCAAGAAAACAACCACAGCTAAAGACATGAAGAGGAAAGGAGAGACTCTTCAGCCTTTGGCTTCCATTTGCTGTCATGGAACAGTCTCATCATTGTAAGAAGTGTCAATAAGATATCAACAGGGTCAGAAAGATTTTCACAGAGCCAGTTAACTGGACCATGGCTGCTTCATACACAATGCCAATGCAGTGTCATTTCTAATGGGGGAATTTATACAGTGTAATTATGTCAGAATTTCCTCCAGGCTACACACTGTTGCATTATAAACCTGGCCATTGCCTGTGATTAGTCAGAGCTTTAAATAACACTGAAAGTAATTATATCAAGCCAGAGGAAGAAAAGTGGTGCATTCCAGTGCTTGCCACATACCAGCCCCTGAAGGGGACCAGCTAACGATGATGCTCCTTTATTGCTGGAAGTTTTGATACCTTAGGTCACACCCTCATCACCTGGATCACCTCACAAACCATTTAAAGAACTTATTTTGGCCCTTGTAATTATGGAGCAGAGGACTTCATGCAAGTGACAAGATTCCCAGATGATTGGCTGTAGATGGATGGGATTGAAATGCAAAGAGATGGAGGCTGCCTGCACAGAAGCGCATGGCCAAAGGGGCTTTGCATCAGAGAGATCTCCTGGAATGTTTGCAGGCATACTGCATGTCAGGCATGCTGTCACCAGTGACCTGAGGATTATGGGCAGCTCTGGTTGCAGCAAAAGGTCACGTTTTTGTCCTGATGGTGGCACTGGAAAATGCAAGGCTCCTCCAGGCCTGCATGAGCATGGCATCACATTGCCAATGCTCTGCAAAAGTGAATTCTCCCTCCAGGAGGGACAGAAGAAGAATCTAAAAGAAAGTAATTGCTGGATGAAAGATGAGCAGACTGCAGGGTTATGTGATACTTCTATTTTGCATTTTCTGTAAAAAGAGCCCTAATCATCTGACATCTGTGGATCCCTGTTTCCAAGAGAGAGAAAACAGGTCCTTTGCTTTCCAAGTCATGCTAAGCTTCAGTTCTGTGATGGGGACAGAACTGGCTGATACCTTCCTTGCTCTGGCTCTGGCCCCAGAGGGCTGTTGCAAGCTATTTTGATTTGTAGCTGCTCTCCTGAGGGCTGTTACAATGGTTGAGAATTGCCACCACACAGCATTTTTAGCCTCACTCAGTCCTGCTTTCATTTCTTGCTCTGTGTCACAGGGGGTGCTACCCCTTCACTTTACTTTCTCTTTCCAGTAACTGCTCACTTGACATGAAGCATTGTGTGGAGAGCTCTAGATATCATGGGATGAGGTTTCTGAGATGTTGCAGCCAAATTGGTCTGAGTCACTATCAAAAATGGTGCTATTGCTGGTGCCTTACAGTGTCTGCTCTAGAAGAAGCTGAGATACTCAAGACTGTATAGATATACTTTTAGAAACTGGTAGGATAATTAATGAGAAATCCTCCCTACTTCTGCTTCTTCCTGACCTGAAGAGCTACAGCACCAACAATCACTTGTGGTATCCTGGCGTTTCTACTTTTGTCTGGGATGGGAATTAAGCCAGGTGAGAGACTGACAACAGAAATAAGAGAGTGGTGGAACATTAGCCAAAGCTTTTTTTTGCTGAGATTTTAAAAGCTGCCTTTAATTTTATGATCAAGCATTCAGAATAGTTTTCATTTGTTCTGGACTGATTCACTCTTCCCCTTCCTTTGACCTGATGGAATGGTGACTGAAGCTCTAGGCTGTGCATCCTGTTCCAGCTGCAGCCAAACTCCATGCAGAGGTGTCTGGCCACAGCTGCTTTTCATGGCTCTCATCCAGAGGTTGCCACCTCTTCTGATCTGCCAGCACAACTATTTGTGCTATCAACTATTTGTGTCATTACTTCCCCAGCTCTATCAAAATAGTCCTGCATACAGAAGACTGAAATTAAATGGGCTTTAAATACAGACACCACAGTTATAGATTGCTGGGATGGGACTAAGGGAAGGACTTCTGTTAAACAGCATTCTGGTCAATGCATTGAGCAGGAACCAGAACAAGCATCCACACAAGATATATAATGTACCAGCATTAAAGAAACAGGGTTGGAGGCAGCAGCTCTGCAGCATCCCCAGCCAATGTCTCTGCTGAGCACACTCTCCTACTTGGTCTCCCTCTTTTCCCCTCCTTTTCACTTGACCCTGTAAAGAACTGCCTCAATACACTGAGCTGGCCATAAAACCTAACTAAACCAAAAATTGCTTTCATTTTGCTCCTCAGCATCCTGAACAGGCTCAGAGCAGCATCCAGTGAGCCCCAGAGCTGGTGAGAGGAGAGAGACTGCTCTGCAGCCACAGCCCAGATACATTGCTGTAACAAGGTGTGTCTCTCTAGGTCTTAGTCACAAAACCTGCATTTCCAAGCTGTTGTGAAAATAAAAGATGCTGGGGGCAACCGTGTGGGGGAACTGAACAGATGCAAATTTGTGTTTTAAATGAGAGAAAGGGGGTGGGGTGAAGAATAAAGGGCAGTGAGATGAAGGATGGATTTTTTGAAAAAAGCACCCACTGTTTTATAGGACAGGGTTACTTGACAGTTGTGCATTTGGCTGGTTTCTTACCAGAGCAGAGCTTTGAGAGGTGGTGTTGGCTTAATATTGCCAGTGCCCAGGATATCCAGCCTGTCCTGCCTAACAAACAGGGTAAACCAAGCAAGGTTTCATTCTGAGCTGCTTACCTCCTACGCTGTACAGAATTTCTGAGCGTGGCAGGTGTGGGATGCTCCAGTCCCAAACTGTGCTGGTGACATGTGGCTCAGAGGGCCCCTGTGCTGGCAAAGTCCCTGTTCTGAGACACCCCAGGAAAGATTTAAGGGATCTTCCAGGTTCCCTGCTCGAAGGAGAAAGAGAAGTTAACTTTTCTTACTTCCTTAGACTTCTATTAATAGTCACAGAAGTTGCAGTGCTACAGCAGCCTGGGGCAAAGCAAAGCCCCACTGCACAGGGCCCGGTAGCTGCAAGAGCAAGTAGAGCAAAAGAGAAGCCAAAGATGGGTGTGGGCACAGGTGCTCCAATGTACAGCCCCATATTCCTCTTCCAAACACCTCAGGAAGGTGTTGGTGACTATGGCTCTTGGATGAGAGAAGGAGGCTTTGCTCTAGGGAGTGACCCAAAGCCTGTGAAGTCTGTCCCCAGCCCTGGAGGGCCACTGGGCTGTCACCCAGCCCTGAGTCCCTCTTGTTCCTCTAGCAGTAATAGAAGCCTGGCACAGCTTTGCTGAGGAACAAGCAAGGCCAAGCAGCCTCTGATTCTGCCTTGTGCCAAATTATTTTGGTCCCTTTGACACAGAGTTGGAAGGAACAGATCCTCGTAAATGAAGGGGTGCATGGGCTATCATAGGCATCAGTCAGTTGGTGCCAGGTGGGGAGCCAGGGACTTTAAGCCTTGGAGGTCATAAGACTCCCATCATGGATTGCACCAGTTCTAAAGCTGCAGAGAAGATGGATTCAGCCAGAAATGAAAAGGACACAATTTCCCTTTTGTTTGCCCTTCTTTAGCCAGCTCTGTCACCTCTCAAAAACCAAATTTCTTGTGTTGCAGAGATGTTCATAATATTTGGAGGAGAAGCACTTTTAGGGTGGGAATCTCAGGTGTGCTGAGCTACAGCCTCACAGTCACCTGCACGATAGCCATCAGACTTGGGGGGGACTGCAGGAACTGGGAGGTGGCGTTGATTATCCTTGTGGAGCCCAGGTGCCTGTGATGAGACAGATCGAGAGAAATGAAATGGAGAAAAAGAATTGCTTCATTCTCCTATACTAACATGGCCTAAAAAGTTAATTGGCATGGCTTTGCTTCATCTCTTCAGCTTTTATGAAACAAAACCTGTGGCTTTGAGTGCTAAAAAGTGAAATTGATGAAGTGATGAATGACATGTGATGAGGTGGAGCAGTTGAAGATGCACAAGGGCGAGAGCAAGAAAAAAGGCGTACCAGAGAAAAAGGAAGGAAGATTGGTGGAAGGAGAAGGCTGTGTTGTGGCAAAGAAAACCTTTCAGCAACAGCATCCCAGGAGCAGTAGCCAGCCAGCATGGCTTGCTCCCGGCCTCCAGCCTGGCCCAACTGCAGCAACATCTGTTACACTTGAGCTCGGCTCAGTTAGTGGCATGTTTGTTTAATTGTGGGCCTGGTTTGTTATTTTGCTTCCCATTAGGAAGCTGAAGAAAGAAGGAGGAGGGTGTTTTCATTCTGGGGAGCATTTTGCCAGGACAATGAGGTTTTTTTCCATGGCACTGGGTAGTCAGAACTAAGCTGTACTGCTCCTCCGACAAGGCAGACGCCTCCAAAGCCCATTGTTCAACCTGATGCATTAAGGGCTCACACTTGTAATTTTGGCACTGATCCCCTTTGCCCATTGTGTGAGCAGAATGGAGTGAAAAAGGAGAGTCTGTCCTCTTTATCTGGCAGCAAGAAAAGGAAGCAGCAGTGGTGGCAGTGACTCCTCTGCTCGCCAAGGTTTCAGCTCTTCTGTGGCAGTGGTGGGGAAGGGGGGGTTGGTGGCTTTGAAATCTTCCCTGGTCACTCCCAGGAAAGTCACCCAGCTTTCAGTCTGCTATCATTCCTTGGGCTCCCTCCAATTTTCCCAAATTCATCACTGTCTATTTTGGAAAAATGACTTCTTCCTGCCTGAGCATTCAAGCTTTTTTGTTTTAATAAAACAGAGAATTGTTGAAAGGGGAATTTTCTAGTGCTGAACAGCAGCCCAGCAGCCCTGAAACCAGTACCCTCTGCTGCTCCATGCACTGCTGTCAGAGAACAGCAGGAGCAAACTCCCATGCCACTGTCCCCACTGTGTTCTTTCTCCAGATCTGACCAAGGTGGTGCAGAGGGTGTCCATGACATGAACATCTCCTTCCCATGCCAGGGATGGTATCCAAGCCCTCTGAGAGATGTTGGCTTGTCAGAGGAGCTGGCACGTGCAGGCATATCCTGGTGTGTTTGTGTTGTTCAGAGGCAGGACAGCTGACCAGGTTTCTGACTCAGCACCAGGACAGACCTTTCTGACAGCAGAAAGCATGTCCTAGCCACCACTGGGACAAAAGAACAGCAGGAATGTACAAATTTGTACAGTACAGTTCTCCTGCTCCTTCATTATTGACCAAAACTAGAGACAGCATCTCAAACCACTGGACCCACTGCTGCAGCAACATACTGAACTCACAAGTGACAATGCAGACATCTGCTTAAAAAGCAAAGCAAGAAACCTCTTTCCTTAAAATTATGGCTGGATTAAAAAAATTAACAGAGCATCAGAAACTTAAATATAAACTTAAATTATTGAACAGGCAATACAAATAGAGCCGTGACCTGGCAAATATTTGCATATACAAAAACCCTGAGCACTTGGAGCTCAAGGGCAAGGATCCAGTATCTAAATATACTTATGAGGACCAGCATCTGCCAGGACACTATAAAGGCTTTGGGGTGTTACAGCAAGGGTCCACTGCTGAACCCCAGCAAGAACCCACATCTGACCAGTACCTCATTAGCAGAAATTAAATGTCTTGGATTTTAAGCAACCTGGACAGAAAAATCGGAAAAGCAGTAGAAAAAAAATCACAGTAAAGTCAGGAGAGAGATGAAGATTTTGAAGACAACTCCAAAATGCTTCCCAGTTTCATTGTTGCAGACTCCAGAGTGTCCAGCCCTGCTTTGGCAGCCCTGTGCTCTCTATGCCCAGTCTGTCCTCCAAGGAAGGACCCAGCTGTGCCTGGGTGTATTGTGTGGATCCAAACCTCACCCTGTTGGCTCCATGGTACCTTTAGAACCAGAATTTCCTTGACTGCATTTGTGGGACTGCAGTTGACCCCTGGGCTCAAACCAGCACTTCAGTCACTCCTGGAGTCTCTGTGCCAGCTGCATTTGGAGTTTGGTATTTTGGGTGAACTGTCCCAGCTGGGAGACATTTAGGCAAACGAGTCTTGCCCCTTTCACATAATTCTGACTGAGCAGGATCTGACCTAGGGAGGAAAGGGGACACTTAGATGGGCTTCTTCCCCCAGTGCCTGAAAGCCAGTTATGTGCTGGCAAAATATGGTAGGAACTTTAAATAACTGGGAGTCTTGCTGCCAACTATTAAGACTCATTTTACTGAGCTAATTCCATCCACATAATTAGATGTCTAACTCCAATTAGATGCCTTGACCACCAGAAACTACAGCTTCCAGCCCAAGAGATCAAGAATTATCCAGGGGTAATGGAGGACTTTTGAGGTTTTTCTGCTTCTAAAGGTCAACCTCTGCTGGTTTCAGCTACATTTAACAGCCATGCTGGTAGGGCATGACTCTCTTTTCCTTCCAAACATGTGCATCTTACATTTTACACCATATTGCCATGCCTGTCTCAGCTCATAACCTTGAGGGACAGGAGGCATCATCATACCTGCTACCTTTGCAGAGCAGCACATCCTCCTCAGTTGCATTTGAACTCCACAAGTGTCAGCCAGGTGGAAACAGCAGTGTCTTTTCCTTGCTGGAGCCACCTGTGAACAGGCTGACCCAATACAAAAACTCTCCTCCACAGGGCAGAAATTCAGCCTCAGCTTCAGCCCTGCCAGCCATGACTCACTTGACTTTCTGTACAATGTGAGATGTAGTTTGCTAACCTGTCCCAAGGCACAGGAGTCTGTGGGTGCTGCCTGTGTGACTGCTCTAAGCCATGGGAAGTGAATTTATTTGGGATCTGGTGCTAAAACAGCTTTATGGAACACACTGCAGTTCCCATGCTCTTGGACCATTGGCACAAGCAGCTGTGGTCAGAGGCTCAACAGCCCTGTAGCTTAACTTGATTGTAAGGTCTGCACGGGCCAAATATTAACGAGAGGTCTCCACGCTGCAGGGCTGACTGCAGAGGCTGGCTCACAGAGCAAGTGTCCATTAGTGAGGAGGCAGTGCAGATGCTATCTGGATGCAGTATCATCCCTCACTGTCCTAACTTCACTTTGGACAGTTAAGATCTTGATGACATTAGGAGCAGGGCTAAGGGCAAACTGTGGCCACAGCCAGATTAGTGGCACACACAGGGCCTGGCTGGGGCAGTGCTGTCTGCTGCTGTTGCTGCTCCTTTCCCGGGCTGTCCCATTCCTGCTCTGCAGAGCAGTGCCCCGTGGCTGTACCTCAGCAATTCCTTGCAAGCCATCACACTGAAATAAGGTGAATTTAAATAAAACCACGGAGAAAAACACGTGGCCCAGTTACACACGCAGCCGCGGTAAGCAACAGGCAGAGAGACATTCCCTGCTTTGCTGGGTGAAAGGTGTGATGGCAGGATAACCTCTCCCATGGGTTCAACCCAGCACCTCCCAGCTAAGCTTTTACCACCCTCAGCCCAGGGGCGGGTGATGTTTGCTTAAGCTCAGGCTGTTTCACGTTTTCACAGTGATATGATAATTGCGTTTAGATAGCTCTGTCTCTCTCTGCTGGGCTTTCACAGGGCTCTCCCGGCCTCCAGCAGGGCTCATTTAAAAGCGGCTTCTCAGTGATATGCCACAGTGTTTTCAAAAAGAAACAACCAACAGTGGCTCTCTAGAAAAATAACAAAGAGACCCAATTACAAGCAAATGTGTTGAAGGGTCCCAGGGCCGTCTGTGGGCAAATTAGGGCCAATTAAAGGTCAAAATGATTTAAGGTATAAGGACAAGAGAGAGAAGGGAAACAATTGGTCAGATTCCTGCACAGAATAAGTGTCTGCTGCTAGGTTTGAATATGTTTTAGCACCCAAATAGTGGGTAAACTTCAGAGTTGAGGTTGTGCCTGATTTTTAAAGTGGGTAATTTTTACTTTCTCTTCCATCCATGCTCGAGAAAGTGCTTGGTGTGCTCACAGTCAGCGGTCTGCCTCTGATGAGCCCTGCTAGGACCTGGCACATGGCTGCCTGCATGGCCCCGTGCCATCTCAAACCCTTGGGCAGTGGTGAGCACACGAGTTCCACTGTCATCCAAAAGCTGTGAGGAGGATGTGCTCCAGCTGTCCCTGATATCCAGAGGGGCAGAGGGGACTCAGAGCAATACTGCAGGTCCTCACTGGCCAAGTTACAGCTGGACCTTGGACCAGCTGTTTCAGCAAGTTTGTTGAACTCACCACAAAGCTGAGTATTTTCTTGGGGCAGTCAGATGGCTCCCCAAGGGAAACGGTGACAGCCGTGCTGGGTGACAGCCCTGTCCCATCCCTCCACTTCCCCTCCCACTACACCACTGCAGTTCTGACCTCTGCCTGTGTTCCTGTTGGCTCCATGACCTCCTGGCATGTCCATGGACAAGCTGGCCATGGCTGTTTTGGGCAGATGGACTGCTGAGCCTTTACACTCACCTTCCTGCAAAGGTAGCTTGAAATGCAGGAGTGGATGTAACCCTGAGGGGTAATACTCAAGCACATAATTTAAAAATTTTTCAGCAAATCATCTCTTTGGGATGATTGTTTGGAACTGTTTAAAAAGTCATACTCAAGTGAGGTGCACAACTCTTCTGAATGAAACTGTCTTCCCTCCTGCTACCCCAGCATCAAAGCAAAGGGAAAATCAGCTTTCCCCTCCCTCACTAGGATGTCTGTTTCCATGCCCTCATAGATGAGATCATCTTTACCCACTTGAAAAAGCTGAAATCTCATCCAGAAATGGTCCAGCACATGAATCTGTAAATGGGCTGGGGATCTGACACCAAGTTTCCATACAGAATCTGTTCTTATGTCTGCAGTCACCACAAATACCCCAGATATGCTGCAACAAATACAACATGATAAATACTTTCACCAGATCTATTTAAAACCAGAGAACACGCTCAGCCTGTTTTCTGTTGAATTTCAGAGGAACCCTGTGCAGGAGTTGGCTTTCTCATTGTCATTTTTATCCAAAGACAAAGAAGCCTGGGTAAGGTTTGAACTGATTGCTTCCCCACATTTCCATTTTTGTAAAGACCTAAAGCTCTAATTTTTAAATTATTTTTTTAAAAATTATTTCTCCCCTTCCCTGCCCAAGAACAGAGAGGCCATTTGAAAAAAGTACCCTGGATTTAGAATTCACACATTCCTTGGTGAAGAAGTGTTGAAATCTGGAGAAAGACTCAGAGAAAAGTAGTCCTGACGTAGCATTTTGAATAGTCCATGATACTGGCTGGCTTTTTATAAGAAAGCAAATAAAACCATTTAGGAAGAAATCACACCACAAATGGTTTTACCCAATTATTCATTACTCTGTACATCTTCACCATCTGCTACCTGGACCTTTTGGAAACAGCTTATTATTGGTGCCATATTTCCATACAGACTTGCTTAAACAACCACAATCAAACCTAAAACAATAAGAAAGACATAGTTTAAAGCTATTTTACAAATGGCTCTAAAACTTCCAACCCTGTCCCGTCTCCTCCTTCCCCTTTCCTACATTCTCCAGCTGGAAAGAAGACCATAAAGCAGTTTTGTGCAGTCACATGTAAATCCCCTGTCTCTGTTAAGGCAAGAGATTAGCCTGTTAACAAAGTCACCTTGTCACCTACTCTGCTTAATCCTTGCATTTCAAAGTGTAATTTTATTGAGCGCCTTGGAGCTGAAGTCTGGTATGTGCTATTTATTTATTTTGTTCCCTACCTTTTTTTTTTTTTTAAATTTTAATTCACCTGGAGCCTAAAAGATTTTTTTCCTGCCCTGCTGAAACCTGTGACTTTTGGAAAGGCAGCACCTGTGCCATCTGCAATAATTTTAATACATTTATTTAACCCTTCGGGGACTGAGGTAGTGCAAAGACCCCCTCCTTCTCCTCTCCCACACCTTTCTGAGACGACAGTCAGACAGTCTCCACACGGTGCCGTACGGCTTCTGGTGCAGCAGCATATCCTGGCCATAAATCTGTCAATACAAAGAGAACAACACACACACACAAAATGTGGCTAAAACCAAGAAATGTAGCATAATTACAGGTTCATTATTGCAAACAAAAGCATCCCCCGATCCCACCCCTTTGGCAGGGACGGGAGCAATTCAAATAGGCTCATTATGTAGTTACCTAGCCAGGGTCAGAGCCTCCTGAATAGCTCCTGTGGCTCTGCTTATTATCCGGCTCCGGACGCTGGGAATGCGCCCGTTCAGGCTGTGGAGGTACAGGAGCGCTGGGAGCAGCGAGGCTCCAGGTCTGCTCTCCCCCGCCCCTCCTACCTAATGTTATCTCCATCCTCAGAAGAAGATCTGCCTTTGTACTTGCTTTAAAGAGTGTTTGGCCATGGCAAAATGTGCCAGGTTGACAGCCTTGGAGACTGAAGTCTTGTGTTCACTGCCCAGTGGGTGCAGCGGGAAAAGGGGAGATGGGGTGCAGCAACAGGCATGGGAAGGGGAGCAACATTTTCATCTCCATTGCCTGCTCCATTTCCCTTCCAAAACTGCCTGCCACAAGGCTGGATGCTGGCTGGGTGAGGCACACAGTTCCTGCAGGCCCTCCAGCAAACACCTCTCTGCTTGGAAACAGCTTGTACTGACCTGGGGTGGAAAAATTGTGGTTTTCCAAATCATCCTCAATTTCCCAGAAGTCTGAGGGAATTCATAACATACTAAACCAGCACCCTGCCTTGGGCTAGCAGTCAAAACTTTTCCCCAAAACATCTACTTCAGCCCTGTGCAGGCCTGTGCTCTGTCCCATCATTCCTTCCCCACACCCAGCCACTGGCAGCAGCACGAGCAGCCAGGGATGCAGCCGGTGCTTTTTGAACGTTTCCAGCCCGGGCTCCCTTTCTCGCCAGGCCGGGAAGTGGTGTGAAGTCCCCTTTGACACCACGTGCCCCTTCCAGAGCCACAGCTTCCCTCTCCGATGGCCGAAGAATTGAGGAACTCCAAACGGCACCGCCGAATATTCAGGGAACCTGCCAGCCCCCTTCCCCTCTGCCTGCAGCAGCGGTGAGCGCCGCTCGCACCCACGCTGAGCCTGCCTCCATCTATAACCCAAATGTCAAAACATTTCCTCTTGCAGCCCCATTCGTCTCATGGAAGCCCCGAGCCCAGGTCCCAGTCATGCTGCTTTTGGGGTCTGCCTCACTGAGCCATTAGTGCCACTGCCCCACTGTGTGCAGATAAGAATACACTGCTTCTTCTGACTCATTTAGCTAAAACAATGGAACCACCAGAGGCCAAATGAATCCCTGGTGATTGCAGCAGAGTTACACCAGGCTAAATTTGGTCCCAAGCGTACGATTAGCACAGAGGAAAGCACAGTGTCATGACAGTGTGTCTCAGCTCTCGCTCCAGGCTTCTTTCACCAGGCTTGCCCTCTCTGCAGAGCAGCTGGGTGCTCCCTCTCAGCCACCTCACTGGTCATGTCTTGCCATTTCTGGGCACTGGGGAGGGCACCCTGCAAGGGGAAAAGGCACCTCATCACCAGCAGTTTTTGCCTGGGGAGGGCAGATCTTGTTTCCCTTCAGTATACAGGAAGAAAAAGCTTGTCTTCCACACCTTGGGCTTGAAAAGAAATGAAATCCATTCTCTGTGAAAGTGTGCCAGCACCGGGCATCCTCCTTGATGCCTTCAGCTGGCTGAGAATCTCCCAGTTCTAGTCTCCAGGCCCTTTTACTAGCACACCACAGGTCATTAAATTCAACCCTGAACCAGCCTTTCATCATTGTTATCATCACCATCATCACCAGTTTTGCGCAACCAGATTCCCTCTAGTAATAGTTAAGCCACTGAACTACTCTTTTTCAGCATATTTGCATTTCAAATGCTGAGAAAAATGCCTCAGAAATCATACAGGAATTTTCTTTGGTTGCTCATGGCTGACCAGGCACTAGGAGAAGTGGAGGCATTGCCTGTGTGCTCCTGCAGCCACACAGAAATGCCACACCCAAAACATAGAAAAGGCAGAAAAAACTAATTAAAAAATATAAAAAAGGCAGCTAACCAGAACTTTTCAAACTCCCTAAAAGACTTCCTCAAAAAAATGGTTTGTGCATCATGCGTGAGCAGAGCCTGGATCACAGAGCTACTTCCACGTGCTGTTCTGCAGCAAGGTGTGGGAAATGCCACACCAGCAATGCCATGGTGTAGGACTGGGGCTTTGCTGAAACTGTACAAAAATTCTTGCTGGCCTATGAAAGTGCACGTGAGAGAGACAAAACAAATAAGGAATGAAAAAAAAAATCTAATAATTTAAGAAAAAAAAGGAAAAGGGGAACAAAGAGCAGAGTGTGGGTCTGGAGAAGGTCTCTGCTCGATGCCTCCCTCTCTGTGTCCCCCTGCCCCCTCTGGCTCCACAACCCAGAGCCTTTTCAAACACTCAGGCTTCTCATTCCTTTGACAATTCTTCAAAGGCCCCAGGATTTGAGGGAACTTCCTGTTTCATCGCAAACCCTCGCTTTCTTTTCCTTTTCCAGACGATTAAGCCCCGCGCTAACGAAGTGGCGCTTGCCGCGTGTCCCACAGCCCTGCCTGCTGCGTGACATTAAAGATACACAGCTCAAGGTGTTTTGGTCCTTACATCCCCCTTCTGACCCCTGAGTTTACTGCAGAACAAAGTCTTGTTAAGTTTGACACTGGAAAATATATTTCCTTCCTCGCATGCCCGTGGTGGTTGTTTCAGCGTTGCATAGGGTTGCGTGTATTATTTTGTTATTGTAGGGTTGCTGGTGACAACTGATCTGCACACACTGCTTTGTTATTGTAGGGTTGCTTTAAAATCCTAGACTCCCGGTCTTAGTTTTATTTATTTTAGGGAAAGGTAGTTTTTGAGGGTCGAAAAATAAACATGCTTAAAAACTTACCAAGATATGGCAAGGAGATGGTGTGGAAAGGAAATCCTGTCAAATCCAGGGCCTTGCATGCCTGAGCTGTGCCCCTCCAGCATGACAGTCACTGCTCTCACCTCTGCTCTCCTGCCGCTGTCACGACCCAGTAGCAGTGACTGACTTGATGCTCAGCATTTTTAGAGTGCATCTTTAATGTTGCTGTGAAAACAGCCCAGCACTAACAATTCTCAAAGGCTTGAGTTACTGAAAAAATCTGCACCAGAGGTGAAGTTTAAAAGTTCAGATAGAGGAAGAGATGGAAGGGAAGAAAAGAGCAGCGAGGAAGAGAGGAGTGAATGATGGCATGTGCTGATGGCTCTCAGTGTAACAGGCAGGCATCACCCCAGGCAGGATTCCCTGTGCTGCCAGGGAGCACCTGGAAGGGCTGCAGGAACTCTCTTCATTGTCTATTGGTGGGTGGCCAGCTGTCAGAAAGGCATTTAGAAATCACAGAAATCCACCCCAGCACCTACAGCACCCCCAAAACCTCCTAAATTGCTCATTGAGACCAGTGTCAGAGTCCAGTCCCTGACACAGCTCAAGGGCAGAGCACAGCAGTGATGGTACAAGGGCCCAGACCCTCACCTTGCCCTGGAATCATATCTGGGTCTCATTTTCCTCATCTGCTGAGGGAAGGGGGAAACAGATGAGTTTGAGCAATGCAGAGAAGAAGCAGAAACAGTGTGCCCTTCCCAGCAGAGCATCCACAGTGAAATGGGAGACTGAGAAGACAATGAAATTAAGGGGAGAGACTCCTGTCAAGCTAAATAATTAAGTCCCAGGGTACATAATTGATGGGCTCTTGATGTGGACCCTAAATCATTTACAAAGCTGGTGCATCACCCGACATGTGCAGCTCTGGCATGGCAAGAGCAAGGGAGGAGCACTTCCCACAGCAGAGTGAACTGAGCAGGGCACTTCTGCTGCTCAGGAACACACTCCCAGGGGCTGAGCTGCTTTGGGGTGCTGCACCTGCCCACTCCCTGCTTCCCCAGCTCTGTAATCAGGCACCTCAGCTGTGCCACTTGCCTGGCCTTATGCTCTGGTAGACAAGAGTAGCTCCACCAACCCGGGAAAGAGGTTCATGTGGCAGGACAGAGAGGTATGACATGGAGATGCTGCTGTTTCTCTGCCAAGGCTTTTCACCCATCTTCAACTGAACACAGCCTGAGCTGAATCTTAAACATCAACACAAGCTACCCAGCACTACTGTAACAGTTTTTTCCCACCACTAGAGTCAAACTGGAGCTCGCCTGCAGTGCGTGCACATGGTCTGCTGGATACAAACATCCCTGCCCAGTACTGCTTGGGAACAGCTCTTTCGAACTTCTCCTTTCCCTGCAGCTATGCTGATCTGTGTCCCTTACCCAGAGAGATGGAGTAATCAATACACAAACAAACTGCTGGACTAAACAAGGCCAGTGGGGAGAGGGTGGTGCTGTGGACACAATCCCTGGGGTTTTCCCTGGGCTGAGGAGAAGGTTGCAGACCCAGCAGCTGACTGCACTATCCCATAAGAAAGACATCAATCTCCAGGGCTTTTTAACTAACTGTCAGTTATCTGCAATCCTCCTTCCTGCCCCATCAATTGCCAAAGTCAAATGGTACCATGCATTCTTATTCTGGTCTGGTTCTTTTCTCTTCTCTTTCTATACTCCATCCTCAAGAAGAGCTCTTTCTGCCCTTCTCATGCCTCCCTGTGACCCTGCCACCTGTCTTGCAGGAGCACCAACACATGCCATGAATCTTTTGGGCATCACCAGATGCCTGGCCTGGTGGCAAGAGCATGGAGCAGGAGCACAACCAGAGCTGTCTGCTGTCACAGAGACTGACCTGGAGAGCAGCATATTGGCTCCATGCTAAAAAATATCTCTGTCCCTCTTAGTAGTCCCCCGCTCCCAGTGTTTTGACAGTCAGCTTGATGAGCTGGGTGTGTTAACAGTCACCCAGAGCCCCACCAGCTCCCCTCCACCCTGTGCCCACCCCAGGCATGCGCTGTCTGCCTGACACTGCCTACAAACTCTATTAGCTTTGTAATTAAAAACAGCTGTAATCTGATCAGGTGGAGATCATGATTACAAAATGAAGGAAGCCATTAGCAGGAAATGTTGTGGTTCAGGCAGACATCAAATCAGTTTAAAGAGATTGGATTTCATTGTTTTTATACAGTTACTCCATTACTATAATGCACTGGGTCCATTTAAGCGGCTGGCTCGGAGGAGTGCTCATAAGGCAGTAGTGACATCTATGTGAAATGAATGGCATAAACGGCAAACTGCGAGGAGATAGTGGGGAATTTACACCCCTGGCTCTGCGGTGAATATCAATGCACCGTGAGCTGCTGGACTGGGGCTTGCTGGGGGCTGGTTTTCTCTCCTCTTTCTCCAGTCCCCGTTGGTGTTGCTGGTGCCTCTGTGGGACTGAAAGAGCCTCCCCAGCAGGGATCAGATCCAAGGGCCATTCCTCTTCCCCCCAGCCACAAACCAAACCACGGGCCCAGTTTCTCGGTAGCAAGGTGGAGTGAGAACTGAAACCACAGCAGCCACATCGCTTTGCTTCCTCCTGGCCTCTTCACCCCTGTGTAAACAGCAGCCAGTCAGGACAAAAGCAGGAGAGTAAAATATTTAAGTTCTCACATGGGATGTTTCCCTTTTCCTCTATTTTCCCCCACAAAAAAGGGGAAGCAATCTGTGTTTGAAAGCATCAGACTGGTCCAAGAGCGTGCAGCCCAGTGAGGTGACCCAAAGGCATTGCCATCAGGAGGGGCTCTCTGTAAAAGCTGCTGGCTCCTGCTTTTCATTTAGTCCTGTCTTGAAGCCAATAGCCAAGATAAAGTTTAGGTACCTGAAGGAAAACCTACATCGAGAGGCTCAGCATGGGCCCTGACTTCTGTAAGGCTGATGGTGGTGATTAAAGGAGTGAGCAGGATAGAGAGTGGGAGATTTTACAATGTTTTGTGGGTTGCACAGCACCAGTGGGACAAGGCTAGTGAGTTGAGCTGGACCAGGCTGCCATGAAAAAGCACAGCCAGAAGCAATGTGAGGGAAGGGCTGTGCTCCCCTGATTTCAGCCCATCCTTGGTGCCTGTGAGCTCTTCATGCTCCAGATATTGGTAGGATGATTGGTGCCTCTAATGTGTCTCTAGAAAAAAAGCCCCTGTAGTACCACGTGCGTTCATTTGTCTCTTCCAGGCCTTGCAGCTTCCTTCCAGCAGGAGAATGGGCAGGGAAACTCATGACAGAGCTGGTAAAGGGTCTAAGATGAGGAGGGTAGTAAGGAGATGCAAACATGATGAGAGCTAGCTGCCAGAAGGGAACTCTGACCATCCCATGGTCCTGCCTGAGCAGCAAAAGGACTCTCCAGGCAATACAGAATACAAACACCCCTCTCCCCTTGCCAATCTACTCATCAGTGAAAGAGATAAAAAGCACCCTCCAGACAAATGCTCAGGCTGCCTCCTGCCCATCACGGCCAATCTGAGCACAGGGAGCCCCTGCTCTGATCAAAATGCTCTTGGTATTACTAAAGCCCTCTTGGCTAGAAAATGGTTCTGTCATTTTCGTACTAATCCAGTTCCCACACAAACAGGCAACCCTTTTCCTTCCCTGCCACCACTTAATGCCTTCGTCTCCTATCCTCCCCCTCCCCCTTTTCACCCCAAACTGTATCAAATGAATCAAAGCCCGAGTAAATTATGTTTCCTTTGACCTGCTGGCAACAAGTTCAGCCACAGTACATTAAAAGAGCAGAGGCTGAAGTTTCCTGGTCAGTGAAGGCAGAAGCAGAGGGGGAACTGCAGGCCTTTTTGCTGCATTGCTTTTGCCTTCAGAAGTGATATTTTCAGCCAAGTTCAGTGGGTACTCAATACTAAGGTTTGGGGCTCAGCCCGTATGGGAAAGGGGGTGCAGCTGCGAAGCTGGGAGTTGATTTCTGAACAGCTGACCCCACAGCTGTGTGTCCTGGCTGGGTGGTCTGACCCAGCACAGCAATGGCATTGCCTCTCACCAACCATTTCTGAAAATAATGGGCTGGACAGAGGTTAATGGGGGCCCAGGAGAAGTGGCAAGGGCAGGAGACACAGCACAGCTGGGCTGGTTGAATCTTTGCAAACCCCTACATGGGTGCAGCTTCGCTCACTGGGGTTCACTGTGCATGCTGGGCTGATCACAACCTCATACAACCCTCCCCATCCTGATGGTTTCCCCAGGCATGGTCTGTGCTTTGGAATTCATCATGTTACATGGGCAATCAGAGCATCCTCATGTGGTTTTGGGTTTGCTTGCAAATGACGGCCATACCTTTGCTGATGGCGGCTCCTTAGGCTGCGGCTTGCTGCAGGGAGGAGACCCGGGGCTGGTAAAGCCAGCAGGTCATGGATTTCTTTTGGGGGAACTTTGTGGGCTCTGGATAAGAAAACTAGTGCCTCAAGTTTCTAGCTAGTTGTCCCCGATGTGTCTGAAGTTGCGATGCAGAGGATGCTCAGCATCACTGCAAGCCTTGGCACCCTGTGCACAACGGCCCGCGTTGAGAAGGGAAATGAAACTGGAGAAAAGCGTCTGTGGCATCTCTGGCTCTTACTCACTGGCTCCAAACAAGATGATGGACAAAAACCAATGGTGAATATTCTGTTGCCTGTAGAGAAGCAGAGGTGTACAGGGTCTGGCTGTCATCTCACAGCAGAGAGGCAGTTTGTGCTCTCGTGTCCTGGCTGTTTCTGCCCTGACTCAGACTGGCGTCATGCAGAGCTTGGAGTACCCTCCCCTGAAGTCGCTGTGACTGCCATGCCAATCCCCAAAGAAGCGGCATCAAATCCAGATCCTGTGAAGACATTGCCAGGAAAATAAATATTCGCTAATATTTTTAGCCTGTTCTTGTTCAGAGAGAATTTCTTTGTGTCCTTCTGAGGAGCTCGCTGGATCTTTCATCAGTTTGTTTTTCTCATTAGCCGGCATAAGCTTTGTTCTTATTTAATAAAGATTAGGATCTGCTGCCTCCAGCCCTCTCTTTTTGCTCCTCCATCAGGCCCATGAGGGCTCAGGCTGCAGTGACATGTTTGATGCTGGGCCATGGAAGTTGAAATGTGGGACAGAAGCTGTCCAGGGTCTCACATTTGCTTCCCTGAAAAGCTCTGCCCCACACTGCTTCACCCCCACACCACACACCCTCTGCAGAGAGCTGCCCTGCAGCAGGAGAAGGGAAGGGGATGGGGCTGATTGGGAACTGCTGCTTGGATCATCCAGAGTTTTCCAGGCTCAGCTGGCTCAAAGCATTGATCTTGGTCTGAGCCATCAACAGAATGGGGGAAAAACACGGAACAACTGATACAGCCTGTGCATGAGTCTAATAAAATATGAGACATGCCATAAATGGGGGAATGGCTTCTTCCAGCTTTAGAGGTCAGAGAGATGTCAGAGAGATCTCCCATCCCTTTATATATCATTTAATTCTCCTAGTTAAGTAAAATAGCTCCTTTCTTTCTTGAACTGAATCATTCTTCAGAAAATAATGACTTTAAAACAACAGCAGGTATGAACCAGAAGAAATTTTATGTACTCCCAGAAGGCAGTGGGGTCTTCTGAGTTTTGAAATTCTGGTCTCTGCTGACAGCCCCCACCACTGTGTGCTGCTCTGGTGAGAATGTCACTGCATCCAGCTGGGATGGAGGCTGCTGTGTGCCAGTGTGGGTGCAGAGCCATTCCAGGGGCAGGACCAATGCCACATCCCTGGGACAGGGATGGCAAGAGGATGAGTTGTGCCTGTGATGAAGGCAGGACCTATGTCCCAACTCAGCGTCCTCCTTACTGTCTCCACTGCCAACTGCACAGACGAGCTGGGCTATTGCTCTGCACCTCAGTGTAGCTACCCCTGGAGCTACAGTATGTTTACCTTGTAAGAAATGCTGTGGTTATTTACTTGTGGTAACATATATAACCAGGTTTATGCAGATCCAGTGCTATTAATATTGTTATATGTTAATATGCTTCTTTGTTGGAGTTTTTTATTATAAAAAAATAAAAATCTTAAACACCCACTCTTGGTATGGAGACTCCCATTCCAGCAGGAGAGCCAGTTTTGCATATGCGTAACTTAGAAGGGGATGAATAACTTCATGGCCAATAACATTTATAGCTTTGCCTTGCACAGGGAGATAAGGGCAGAGGAACGCAGGGCTCCAGGGCAGGAGCTGTTTGCTGAGAGGGGCCGGGAAAGAATCCAGTCCCCACCCTGCTGGAGCCTTACCTGGGCCCAGGTGCGCAGCTGTGGCGCCCAGCCCCGCCAGCCCAGCACCAGCCACTGTAAGGCTGGATACCAAACCTCCCAGCTCACTCTGGCATAGCTGGAGGGGGAGGAGGAAGGGGGGACGGATGGGGGAGGAACAGCAGGGAAGGCAAATTTTAGAAATACTTTTTGAACAGTCACAGTTGTAAATGAACTCACCCTCACCATGTTTGTGTCATTTGTGTTTGCTGCCTGGGGCTATGTGAGAGCACAACTTTTCCTGGCACGACAGCTCTTGGAAAATCAGCTTCCAATCCATATATGATAGTATTCATGGAAACCACAATTCTAATTTACATGCACTGGTTTCCCTGCCAGAAACCATGCTGCCGTCCAAGCTGGCCATAAAATGCTGTCCTGTGACTTCCCTGCCCCATCACAGCCAACCAATTCACTTAAAACTCAAATATTTTCCAGGGACTGTTTGCAACCCACAGCCTAGAAAAAGAAAATTGTCCTCAAATTCATGTGGTGGCTCAGCACTACGACTATTAGGAAGCTTCCCAATAGGTATTTTCCAAGACACTACAAAGGCAAAACAAACAAACTCTTGAGAATGAAATCTTTTAGATACAAAATTTCTTAAACATTCTTCATTCACGTTTTCTCCCTTGTTTTCTCAAGCACTTTACACCATGCTATAGAGACAAACTCACAGGTCACCAATATGCAAGGAAGAACCTGGCCCTTTTAAACCCCTTCTGCCCTGGCCAAGGCCAGGAAGAAGTTCTCCTTCCTCTCCCCTTGCTGAACTCAGCCCAGGGTCCTGCTTCCTCTGCTCCAGCCAGTGCTGTTCTCTGTGCAATGGAGCAAAGGTTGGGGTGGTGGAGACAGAACCCTTAATAAAGATAAAATCTATTTCTAATGTCTATAAAAACCAAACCCAAATTCCCAGTTACTTCAACGTGAGCTGTGGAGATGGGGTAATGGAGAATGGAGTTATTTATTAATAGAAGGGCATTTCAATAGAGATGGGAGGAGGTGATATGGGCCAAATGGAGGCATTTACAAAAATAATGCTCAAGAGGTTTTACCCAGCTTGGCCAGGTGTCTCACTACTGTTTCTTAAGAACAGTTGTCTCGCTTTCCCTGAGAAGAGCATTTTTGGGGAGCTGCACGCTCACAAAGCCCTGCTATCACTCAACCCCTTTACCCCAGACCTGGCTTTCTTTTCCATCTGGAAGTGGAACCAGAAGAGCAAGCGCGGAGGGGGGTCCTACTCTCGCTGGATTTTTTGGGAAGCAGTGTGATGCTGATACACCGCCCCAGCTCAGACCCTCCCACCCCACACCCAGCGCACCCTCCTTGCCTTTACCTGCCTGGGCAAGGAGCCCCAGGATCAGGAGCCTTAAAAATTGCATGAGACCCCACTCTGATTCCTACCACTGCCTCCCACAAAATGCAAAATTTCTCTCCCTAAATTTCTCGCCGAATCCTTTTTAACGCACACCTCTGCCCTCGCTTGGCAAGCAAACAGTGCCGAAATTCCCACCTGCCTCTCCCTTGCCGCCCCTTCTGGAGCGGCTCATCAGCCATGCAAATAAAAAATGCTCTGAGAGCCCGATGGCCAATTCCCGCTCTGCACTGGCGAGGAATGACAATTCACAGGGGTCTTCAGGGAGCCAGGAGGGAGGGAGGAACGCGGCACAGCGTGGCTGCGTGAGGCAATCAAGCTTTCCCACCGCCACCCGTCCCCGGGGAGCATCCCAGCTCCTGTTGTGAAGAGCCAGCGGCGTCCCTCCCCCACCTTGCTAATCCCCTTTCGCTGCGCTCCCCACCCCGACCCCGCAGCCCTGGGAAAGCAGCGCCCAGTCCTGGCTGCCCCTTCTCCCCTCTGCCCCGCCGCGCAGCGGAGCACGAAGGACCGGGAGGAGAAGGGGAAATGTGCGTTTTCTTAATTGATTTTGGTGAAGAAGACCGGCAGCCGCGGTACTGTCAGATTAATTAGTTCCAGAGCTGTTTGCAGTTATGAGCGCGTTAAGATCAGTGGCCATTGCGTTTTGGTGCTAGGGAGTGGCGGGGGAACAAGGTTTTGTAAGTTTTTTTTGCTCAGGCGGCCTTCCTCAAAAACATAGAAGAAAATAAAAGAGAAAAGAGTCCTGACTGCCAGCTCTGCCCCCAGGGGCCAACTCCTGTCCTGCTGCAGCAGAGGATAGGGTTGAAGTGTCCGGTTTGGTCCTTGTGACGTTCTCTGCCCCAGGCTGGACAAAGCCAATGCTTTGCTGCAGCTCTGGGCAGACTCTTCCCTTTTCGCAAGGGCTGGGCGACTCCTGAGTGTCACCCCGGTGCCATTCCTGCCAAAACGTGGCGGCAACACCAGCTCCTGCATCCCTGCCAAAGCGCGAAGCCGGGCAGCCAGACACACCAGTCTCACCTCCGGAGATGCTTGGCCCCTTTTGTCCCCTCTTGCCCTCTCCCCTCAGAGAGCAGAGTGGGCTGAAGACTGGAGGAGCCTCCGAACCCCCCGGGTGCGGCTCACGGGGCTCAGATCCCTGATTAGATGCGAGCTCCTGCTGCAACCTGATAACACGGCAGCATCTGACGGGGAGGCTCCGGCAGCGCTCCTCCAGCCGAGCAGCGCTATTGTTTGGGAGATATTACCCTGCACTCACGCTTACATCTGGATATCGATAAGCAAGCCTGTTTATGCATAAACACAGTACAACATGCAGCCACATACCTTTGCATTCCTCCTCCCCTCCCTCCCCTTGTTCCTTTATCTCCTCCTCATCTGCTTTTGCCTGTTAAATGTTATCTCTGCTCTTCGTTCAGAACCCAGTCCCGGGAAAGGACAGTTCTGGTGGGTCACACATACGGGGTGCTGAGGAATGGCAAATATTTCAGGTGAATTTCCAAAGTTTTCAAGGGTCTGGGTGGAAGAAGGGAAGACACTTTTGCCAGACCACAAAACTGCCAAATAGAGCTCAGCCGGGTTAGGAAAAGGCAGCATGGTTTGGCCAATATACACAGCGTGTTCCTGAGTCTGCTCAGACAGGACCTCTGCCTCTGGGTTTGCACCCTGAGCCTCATCTGCCCAGCCATGCACACAGGCACCCACAGCCCGACATTTGCACACACTCTTGTGGCAAGAGTGCTACATCTACTGCAAAAGCAAAGGAGCAGGAAAGTGAGTTTTACAATAATTAAAACTTATTAAAAAAAACCCCACCAAATCTCTTCCTTTTCTGTTCCTCATTCAGTAAAAGAAGGTCTGATAAATAAGCAAACACCAGGTATTCCAAACACCACCCTCAGCACCTATGGCTGTCCCCACAGAGCAGAACCATCTCTGGGACAAAACACTGCCAAAACTGTGTGCTCTGGGCCTGGACCCTGGGAGATGGGAAACATCCAACAACGCTGTTGGGGAGAAACAGCATTCAGAGAAACATGTCAGGAACTCGAGGACTTATCTTTGCTGAAAGGCTGATGTGCATTACTGCAGGTGCTGCTGTTGGCCCCTGTGCTGGATCCTGAAAGTGAACCCTGGTACTCAGAGGAGCCTCAGTGCTGCCCCACAGATGCCATTGGGGCTGGGGCCTGTGCACAGGGGGCTGCAGGGCACTGTTTCTCAAAAAGCAGTCTGAGGCTTACCTCGAGAGAGGCAAAGCACAGCCTTCCCCAAGAACTGACCCCTGGACACCTGTGCAAGGACAGGGAACCAACTGCCACTCCCATCCCCTTCACACTTACTGTGTGCTGAGGCCTTGGTCCGCTTGGCTGGGAAGAAAAACATCCCATCGTATCTTCTGGTGTTCTCCCAGGATTCGTCCCCAGCTCTCCTTGCTCAAGCTATGTCACAAGCTCTGCCCTCTGCAGGACAGCAGGCTGGCACTGGGTGTTACATCCCCACATTAGGGCTCCCAGACCAAAAGCTTTGGCATAGGTTGGGTGAATCCTAGAAGCAGGCTGGCTTCCAGCTCTCCATCTTCCTAGAAAAAGGGGGGAAGCACATAATGCCAAAGGTGCTCACAACACTTAAGCAATTTATCAAGGAACTTTGTCCTGGACCAGCTAAGTGACAGCTGCACCCCAGTTGTACAAACCTAATCACAACTCACCTCAGAATCAGCTTGACACGCTAAGCACTGCTCCAAAAAGCTCTCCTCAAGCTCTGTGCTCACAGGGGTCACTCAGCCCCAGGGTAGGGGACACATGGGGGATAAGTGGCAGAGGGACTTATGCATTGTCTATCTCTCTGAAAGCTCTATCATTCCCACTCTGGCATTCTCTACTCAAGAAGTGATGTTGCTTTGACTGATTCCACATGTGGGACCAAGGTGCCCATGCAACTCCTGCTGCCCACACACAAGGACATGGGTGAGAGCATGGAGCTCCCCTGCAAGCACCAAGCAAGGACACTTGGATAGCAGGTAAATGCAAGCAAATGGCTCCTCAGTGAGGGGGGGGCTGTCTCTCCTCCCAGGAGCTCATCTTCAAGGACCTGCACTGGTTCCCTCACTGCAGTGCCTGCCAATACAGCTCCAGCACTAGTGCTGGTTTCTAGGCTGAAGCAGCAGCAGGGTGTCCACGTCTGTACATAAGCAGCAACTCCCATTGTGCGCAGGCAGGACAGCATCCCTGGCCAGTGGGTGTTTGTTTCCAAGCATCTGTACACACACACACATATGCAATGTTTTGGGAGCCAGGCAGGGCAGAAGGGCTCCCTGCAGGGCATGGGTTTGAGCAATGGGAGCACGGGCAAACTCGTGAGCCCAAGGCAGTGCGGCTGCACCGCATGCAGGCTCTCTGGAATGGGACTGTATACTGAATTTATGAGCTCTTAAGTCATCACACTTACAATTTGTGCTCTCCAGTCTTTTAATCTCAGCAATAAACTCAGACTAAACCTTTGCTGAGGCAGTGTGGAAATTTCACTGTTCCCGTCAGCCCTATGTACAAAGTGCCCATGGGCAGGACCCGAACACACTTCCTGATGGCTTCAGTGTTCTTACCCAGTTCCCCATTCCCATTAAAGTGATTGGTCAGTCCCTCACCTGCTACCTGTCTTGCCCAGGTACCCCTTGCTGGGTGTAGGTATAACACATTATAAAATATGGAGGCACAAACACTTACCATCCCTCCTGCATGTCTGTGTGCACATCACCAGGACCCTCACCTAAGTTTTGTACCACTGAGGACTCCCCCCTTGCCCTGCAAACCAGCACCACAGGTGCATTTTTTTTCCTGTACAGAATTGCTTTGCTTCAGAGGTCCACATCAGTAAAACATCTCCAGGAGAGCTGGCTCTCAACAGGGACTAGTCTTCAAAGTGAGCACCTTCTTCATTAACAGGCCTCAAACTGAGATGAAATAGGCACCGATAAACCCACTAATGGAGTCAGACCTTCTCTGCTTGGAAGGTTGGATGAACCTCACGCTTTCAGAGGAGGGTGGCATCATTTCTGCAGAATGCTTGAGTGGCCTCAAATAACACACTGAACTGTCAGGCACAAACCCAAGCGATGGCGTGAGCCAGCACTGAAATAATGAGAAGCTGATCTACAGCTTTTCCCCTCTGGTTTATTAAATGAATGCTCCACATACCACTTCCCACTGACTGGAAACAGGGAGAAAATCCCAGAACAGTAACTCATCATCCTTTCTTTCCCTGCAAAGATTCAAGGCTGTGGCTATGTATGGATGTTGTGAAGTGATAAAGTTGCTGTGGCTTCACGAGTTACCACACATCAGCTGAACTGTGCCATCTGACCGTGCTCCCAGCTCCCTGCAACTGGGTGGTAAAACATGTTCACTCATGATGGGGCTGGAGCAGGTACACTGGCAGGCTCTAGATAAGCATGCTTTGCTGATAAGCAGTACCTCATTAAGCCCCAGGACTCAACGGCTTGCAATGCAATCCTTGCCCCAGAAGCCCCTCCTTTTTTCAAGTTGTAGCTCTCAGTCATGGAACAAGCAGCAGGAAACCCCTCTGGGAAAGTGGTCAATATTGGATTAGTTCCTGGGAGTTACATGGAGAGGATTTAGGGCCAGAGACTATGCCAAAGAGGAGTGGTAGAAGGACTGGCCAACTGTGTTGCTGAGTACAACTTCAGCATAGCCATGTCTGGAGAGGATACTGCCAATGACATGTGGAGATGATCCAGTCAGTGAAACCAAAGTGCTCTGAGCTCTGCTGGGGTCAGAGTCCATGGACATCAGTTACAATAGCATTTGGGCTTTCCAAGACTGAAGCAAGGTCCAGCCCTGTATATGGGGCATGATCTAACATATAAAACATGTCAGGCTCATTCTTGACACTACTAAGTAGGGCCAGGTCTCTTTGTCTTCATACCTCAAAAAATAATGTTTTTTTGAGGTTCCTGCCTTTCCCCACTACCACTCAGAGAGATGGTTGTCTTCTTGCCTGAACCTTGGTTTAGTCTTAAGCCCCAGCAGGAGTCCCAAAAAAGCTGGAAACAGACCCAGCTCTGTGTCTCAGCCTCTGGGGGGTCTCTTCCAGTCAGCACTCCCCAGAGCCACCCCATCCCACATCCAGCCTCTGTGCTGAGCCCAACACATGGGATCAATGCTCAGGACATGCTGATTCTCCCTCCTGTACAGAGTGGGGAACTCATGTAGTTTAAGCCTTTTCTGCTCAACAATCACAGCTGCAAAAACAGCAGGCAAACTCCAGACCTCCTGAAAATAAGCACCAGGCACCTCCCCTTCTCCTCTGCTCCACCCAGCTGCTCTTGGGAGGGAGGTACACACATTCAGAATGGGTTCTCCTTACCTAGGTGTTGCGTTTATATTTTGAGAGGTCAGGAGACATCTTCAGGGCAAATTTTCTATTTATTTTTCAGTCTTGTTCTGAAGTCAGGCAGGTTCCTCTGTTTGCCTCAGTGGGAGGAGGGCCCAGTGTGCCCATCCCACCATCAGCCCCAGGAATGTCGCTCCAAGGCCGAGCACAGCGTCACTCCCAACGGGGCTGACCTGCAGGGAGGCATCTAATGACAGTTTGACCAGTGAAGCAAAGCTCCACTCGTGTTTGTTTGGATAGTCAAAGGACTTGGAACAAATGTCTCTCACTTGGGTTGGTTTAGATAAAAGGACCCCAGCCTTGTCACAGAATCAACAGGGCAGACGAGAAATCCCTTGTGTAGACCTCCTCTGCTCTCAGATGCTTTTAAAACAGAAAAGACCACAATGACAACAATAATAATTATTCTTTAGGTTGGAAAAGACCTTTAAAATCACCAAGTCCAACCGTTAACCCAGTGCTGCCAATCCCACCACTAACCCACCACAACCAGATGGCTTTTAAATACCTTGGGGGATGGTGACTCAACCACTGCCGGTTGATGGGCAGCCTGATCCAATTCTTGACAGTCCTTTCCTTGAAGAAACTTTTCCTAATATTACTCTAATCAAAATAATAATAGAAAGGTTTTTTTTCACAACTTGGAGGCACTCATTCCTTTCGGGACCAGGGCTCGCTGGGGTTCCAAGAGCAAGATCAGGGATTGGGGCTGCATGGTTGGGATCACCTGTCACCTGGGTGACAAAAAGTTTGGGACATTTTGCTGCATGGTGCCTTCTGTTTTGCTCCTCATCCTGACCTGGCTGGCAATCCCTGCCCTTACAGACCCAATATCTGGCTGAGAGGGAAGAGAAGACTGGACGTGGCAGTGCCTGGAGCGGGGAACCAGGGGGACAGGGACTGCTACATCCATATCCATCTGGCATACTGAAGAATGAAGGAAAAGGAAGGAGGGGGCGGGTAGGAAAGAAAATCCCAAAGATCCTCGGATAATAAGCACCATTAAGGTTAGTCTGTCTCATGATTGTTTCTTATTAAAAAGAGACTGTACTTTATCTGTGCAGGATATGCTGTTTGGATGAGGGAATTAGCAGAGTGACTGCCTCCATATCATCTAATTAGCAAAAATGTTGATAAGCAGATACAATCACATATGATTAGGATCCTTTTAAAAAGCCACTCCATTAATTAAATAGACAGAAAGGCTGCCTCCAGCCCTCGCGTGCCACTGATTAGAATACAAATATTTACACTAATCTCACCTCCATCAGCCATGGGACACTTTTGAGTATTTTTAGTGACATCAGATTACTATTGATTTTCATCCCCAATGTCAGACCATTTTGTTAGTATCTGAAAGTGCTGCCTTCAGTTTCGGATGCTTTAAATCATGTTAAGGGTTTATCTTAATGACGCTGCTGATAACCACTGTTCAGGTCACTCGTACTTTCTCTTCAAAGAACACAGTCTGGGCGGGCTTTTATTGTTTGTACTTGAGATTTAAGATACGAAAAACATTTCTCATTTCAAAGCCTTGGTTTCTAGGGATGGGGCTGCCAGGCCAGTTTGGGCCTAGTTACTTGATGTGTGCATGTCTCATTTCCCTTTCTCCCTGCCTCTCCTTGACCCTTTCTTTTTTCCTTGCAAACCTTTTGGCTCACAGCAGTGGCCTGTCTTGAATGGCTGCTAATCACTGACGCCTGCTGCAGGCAGCAGACAGACAGGCAGTGAGCATCCTCCGTTTGGGGATGACAGGAGAAAAACACTCCCTACTTTTCAGCTGGGTAGGATGCACTAAATCCAAGACAGATAACCCACTGCGCCAGCCAGTCTGAGATGGGCTCACAGCATCAAAAGCAAGTAGGGGAAGAGACGCTTTGCAAAGACACAGCAAAAGGCAGCCACCTCCCTTCCCTGCACAGCCCCACTCCCCAAAGTTGATAACAGGCCTGGGACCCTCTCCAACAGACTTTTCTGATGTCCCATTTTCCCTTCTGGGTAATAGAGTAGGAACAGCAATCCTTCTTGAAATTTCTGCCAAGCATCTGCAAAAGGACTGTGCTGGCAGTGGCTAGGGGCTGCTGGCACCTTTTGGGGACTTGTGGGTGGTAAGCTTGGATCACCCTCAAGTGCAATGTACAGTCCTTAAAAATCTAGTCCCTTTTGTGAAGATTTCAAGCATAAGACTACAGTCTGAGTGAGCGATCAAGTCTTAGCTCTCCCTCAGTGTAGAAGACCCTTCAGGGTCCTTTGGGAATGCAAAGCTTGCTGTTGGGCCCCGATTATTTTGCCATTTCTACAGAACAAACAACATCCAGCAGAAAAATAATTCACGTGGCACAACCGCCCTGTAATTAAGAAGACTTCTGTGCTGAAGGAGGCAAAAGCTGAGATCTCTCCAGTGGGGTGAGCCCACAGGAGCACGAGCTCCTCCAGCCCCCAGACATACACTGCCCTGCAGCAACTTTTACTGCCCAAGTCTGGCAAGCACCTCTGTGCTACTGCCCCATCACTGACCAGTGAGAACACCAGCAGTACAAATACCTTTCCCAGCATGTGCCAGCTCAATTGCTTTCCTCCTTCTGTGACATTTCTGTCTCCAGGATGACATGACTGCCCCTTGCTTTCAGAGCCCCCCACCCCAGTTGTGTGTTAGGACAGCAGCCAGCTCATACGCTGTGCACATGCTCTTTGGTCTGGCTGGCTCTTGACTTCTTCCCAAAGTGTGGGATAATGGAAAAGAGGGCAGTGATCTGCAACATATGCTGCTATTAGTAGGTGTTTATGACACTGTGTTACAGACAGATGAATTCTCATTATTGGCACTTCCTTGGAGACCTTCTTCATGCAATATTTCCCTCTGAGGATATTGTATTTCCCACCAGAATGGCAAATCCAAGAAATAAAAACAGATGCAGGATAACCCTAGATTTGATTGCCTGTGTCAAGTTCCTGGGCCATCCCTGTTGTACATGCATACACACCTTGGGACAGGTGTCCAAAAAGGCACATAGAAAAGAGGCTAAGATTGGTAATTCTGGGAATTTAATTTACTACCAACATGAAAATAAGGCTCTTCTGAAAGGGTTAGGCTTGTATATAATTTCAGAAAAGATTATGATGTCCATCTAATCTTGATTTTAGGAAAAATTCCCATTCAGGGTTTAAAAATGGCCACATGGGGAATTCCCAGTGATTCACTACCTTCATAAAAAAGGATGTGCAGTGTATTTTGAATCTAAATTTGGCTAATGATGCCTTCCAACAGCTTTGCATGGGAGATTGAAGATCCCTGTGGCACTGAATTTCTGTTCCCATGCAGGTTCTTGCTGACTATGATGTAGACATTGAACTTCCTCTTTCCCCAAGTCTCTCACTCCAGAGCATATTTTCCAGTCCCTTAGTCACATTCTATGGTCTTTCCCTGGGCTTTCTCTGATTTGTCCACACTGTTTCTGAACTATGGGCAGCCAAACTGCAGCTTCCCTATAGCTGCTGCCACAGGGAATTATGTGCCTATAATATGACCTGACTGTAGCACATTTCCCTGGATTGCACACAAATCCACACTGCGTATCTGAGAATCCCACTGCAGGGTGGGTTCAGGCAAAAAGTAATCTGACAAAGTCATAAGGGTGGTAAAACAATGAAAGACATTGCCCAGGGAAGCTGTGGATGCCCCATCCCTAGAAGAGTTCAAGGCCAGTTTGGTTGGGGCATTAGGCAACCAATTCTAGTGGAAGTAGTCCCTGCCCATGGCAGGGGACAGGGATTAGATGGCCTTTAAAAAAGATCACTTCCCACCCAAACCATTTTATGGTTCTGTGGCAGTCCTACATCACAGCTGTGTCAGCACAGTTACATCCAGCAGCTACAACATCATGTGCATGATCTACATTTACGAACAGAAGGCCAGTGACAACCAACTCACCCTGGAATGTGGCCAGGACAACAGAGCCAGGATTGGCTGAACCCTCTCTGAGGTCACAATCTCATGGTTTGTGAGCAACAGCTTTGAAAAGAATGTCTGTGGTCAAGCAGCTCTTGGTGTCCTTGCACTGCAGCAGGGCAGAGCAGCTCATGGAACATCTCTCTACCCTCTGCATGCTGATCAGCCTTGGTGGGAGAGAGAAAACCAGGCATCTTCCAAACAAGCCCAGGTTTCCTCTGAGATGGTAGATTACTACAAGGTCCTTGGACTGCAAAAAAATGCCTCACAGGATGCTATTAAGAAATCCTACCACAAACTGGCACTAAAATGGCATCCTGATAAGAATCCCAAAAACAAGGAGGAAGCTGAGAAGAAATTCAAAGAAATCGTTGAAGCATACGAGACTTTGTCCGACCCTCAGAAGCGATTATTCTATGACAAGTCTATTGAGGAGAGCAGAGCTCGCAGAGAGAGAGCTTCAGCGAGTTACAACAGCTTCTTTGATTCCCATCATGGATTCTCGCATGAAGACGAGTTCTTTGGAGGCATGTATCCATTTACTTGTATTTTCTTGAACCCTTTTGACATCAGAATCAATGCTGAGAACTGGCAGAGCTCAAGTGGAAGAGGAGGAAGGCCCAGGGAGCCGTTTGTGCAGCGGAATTCATTCTGTGCCAGCGGGCACCCCACCTCCTTCTTTGCTGAAAACACATCTGGGCCATATGGTGTCAGAACAGTGATAACCACTACTGAAGTGATCAATGGCAAGACTATCACCACCCGGAAAATCTTTGAGGATGGGCAGGAGACAAAAGAAGTGGAAGAAGATGGCCAGCTGAAGTCTGTAATAATCAACGGGAGAGACTACCTGAATATTTAATGTCACCAGCACGAGAATTGACCGCAAGCTGTGGGACGTGCTCTCACAGCTCAACTGACGGGATCTACTACAAGCAGTATCAATAAATGCTGAGTTCATGACACAACTGATGCAGACTTCTCAATGGTTGGAAAAAAATATTTCACAGGTAAAGATACAGTTATGCTAAACTAAAGAGTGTGAGTCCACAAAGCCTGAATGAAGTGCTAGATACTGATTATTCAGTAAATATGTACCACAGGTGCATGTGAAAGCAACCTTGCTGGTTTGCCAAAGAGACCAGGTTGATTAATACAGCAATAGGAGACAAGCTGCTTTGTGGACACGTAAGAGAGCCCTATAACAAGCTATAGGTTCCCTTCCCACTCCTTGAGATGCCCGTGTTAAAGTCTACCAGCTGGATGAATAAAGTCTTGTATGACTCTCATACACAACCCTAACACTAAGTGAAGAATATCCTTCCTACTTTTGGTGTAAGAGAAGATGGATATCCATTGAAAAAAGGTTTTTATACACGGGTGAGAAGGTTGGCAGGGGTCAGTGGGACATGGAGAGTCTAGAGAAGAGAGAATATCATAGAAAAAAAAAAAACAGAAGAAGGAAGAAAACATCATTCCTCCAACTGTAAAAGAAAATTAGGGCTTTCTTGAGAATGCCCTGCAAATGATGACCAGAGACCCTGATGGAAGTACTGCATAGCTCAGGGGCTGAAACTGAGCAGGGAAAAGGTGAATTTGGCTCTCAGTCTGGGACAATCTATATTCCCTCTCTGCCTGGAGTCATTCAAACACAAAGAGCTAAATTCAAAACATGAGCCAACAGATTCCAGGGGGCTGAGTTTAGCTCCCTCTTTGTGCAAAGCTGGATGTGAAGACTTAGATGATGCTTTACCATCCTTATTGTCTTGCTCACAGCTGCAAGAGCCAGTTCACAATGCATTTCTTGCACAGCCTGCCAGCATGCTGTTCTTGTCCTCCCCTGAGCTACAGAACACACTCCCCACATTTCCGCCCTCCCCTGGGCAGACATGCACTGCTGAGCCTTGTTTCTTGCTTGGCCAGGTCACCTTAAGCATTTAAAATCTAACACACCTCTTGTTTTTGGTCCCACGCTACATCTCCTTGAGTTTCCCAGCTTTGCCTGCCCAGTGATGTCTCCCTGGAGACTGGAACTAGTTTTCAGGGACATTTTCACTTTAATCCAGATTGCAATTGCTGCCTGTGTTTGGGCAGGTCTTTGCATCTGTTTCCTCTTCTGTAAAATGGGAATAACAGACTCCTGTGCTTTGAAGGAGACTGTGAGGTAGTGTTGCTAGTAAAGGACTCTGAGCATTAATGAATAGGTTAAATTAGCCAGAATGCTGCCACCCCTTATTCAAGCCTTTTTCTCTTGTAAAGACAAATGTAGCTTAAATCACCATCCTTAGCAATTGATGCCATGTCCAGCATGGAAAAACAGACAAAAACTGTATTTATAATGTTAAAGGCTGTTAAGCCCCTCTCCCAGTGAGAAAATGAGAGCCCTGGGGTAGCAAGCGGAAGCTTAACTGCACGCTGGGTGCATGGAGGGAGGCCAGTGGCAAAGGGAGCAGGGACAAACTGTGTCTGCTGCTCCTCCACAGTTTGGAAGCCATCAACAGTCCTGCAAGCATTGGGACTCTGAGAACTGCAAATATTTAAGGGGCTTGGTACAGAAAGATTAATCTGGTCAGAGCAAACATGAGTCAATATTTCTACCAATACTTCTCCTGTGGACACCATATTCGTGAGAGATGGCTTCTTGAGTTTATCGTATTCTGCCTCAGAGGAAGTCCAAGATAAAAAAACAAAAAACAAACAAACAAACAAAATCAACAACAACAAATCAAACTGCATGTTTTGGATTGGAAACTGAAATTTTCTTTGAGCCAAATAACATGTTCGGAAATCTGGACCAGAGTTGAATTCCCAGCTCCTCAACCTTTTCAGCTTCCTAGGGCTAAAACTTTGCTTCAGTCTTGTCTCTAATGGGATATTTATTTATGCACATCAATGTTTTCTGATCTGAGACAAAGGTATGCAAGGGTATATATATATCTTAGACATTTCTTGCCTTGGGTCAGTAGTTCCCTCTCCTGTGTTGGTATCTAAAGCAGCACCTAAGAGCAAGTTCTTCCTTTTTCCATCCCTGCGTTAGAATGTGTCTAATGCTGCTTGCAGTAGCAGGGATTTCCTGGGGCTGCTCTGGCAGCTGCACGTACCCAAACCTGCTGGAAGGAATACGGGAACACAGACTGGGAAGGGACCCAGCTCACCCAGAAAGTGTTGAGTCCAGGAGGACCTGCAGATCCTCTTCCATTTCTTCCTGTGCACTGCAGACCACAGAGCACCTCGCAGCACTTTCTGTGAGCTAACTATCTGAGATTAAATAAAAAACAAAACCAAGATCATAAAGGTCTGGTGGTAAGAGAGCAGGTCAATCTGCATTAGCAAAGTCCTGCATTCCTGCAATAGCAAGAAACCTACCAGGTGTGCCCAAACCACCCCTGGAATGGGTTGTGTTACAGTAAGTAACAGAGACACAACCCATTCTGTAAGTTCTGTAAGTGAACCCCAACACACCTTGCCTTGGAAACCCTTTTCTGTTCCAGGACATTGGATCAGACTAATACTGAGCCTGCCAACAAAACACCAACACCTTCAAGGGGTTTTTAAAAACTTTTTCTCATGCCATTTAGCAGCCATAGCACCAGAGGAGGCAGCACCAGATGTCCAACCAGCCACAGCACAAATTTGTGAGTCTTTGCCTTGCCCAATTCCAGTTCTCTGTTCCTCTTCCAAAAATGCCTCTTCCTTCCAAAAACCTGTATTTTGGGACCTTGCCTGGTCAGTGGTGAGTCTTTCAGGTATGTTCTTGGCTGAAGGTGCTTGCACACACTTGCACATGCAGTCAATCCCCCTATGAGGACCAGGGGTGCTAGCTGCACAGTTTTGTGCTGAGCTGCTGATGGAAACCAGCCCATCATCCTTCCAGTCACTGCTGGACTTGATGGGCTCATTTCCAGCACCAGCTCTGCCTGAAGATGTCACACTTGGGGGCAGCTGGAAGCCTCCCTCCTGGCTGCAGCTCCAGAGCCCAGCGTGTGGCCCTGGCTGCCTGGGGCACCAGGCAGAGCAGGGAGCAAGGGTGGCTCGAGCTCCATCCCTGAGTGTGGCCAGCAGCCTGCACTGAGAGGCTGAGTCATTATTTTATTAGCAGGGCCCACAACTACTTTAACATGGGCTTAGGCTGCAAAAACAAAAACATACATAAAAGCATTTGGAATTACTTCATAAAATACTAAATCACGATATTAACCAACTGACCTTTGCTCTATGCAGACCTGCTAATTTTAGCAATTACAGCCAACAACTTGAACATATCAAGTGGGCAACTGTTTAACAATAATGACATCTGCTTGGAAAATCAAATTATGTCTAAACATCTTTAAATCCCCACTAGGGGATACCTGCTTTTTTTTGCAATGGTTGGTCCCTGCTTAATAGGATTTTAAACTCACAGCTGGCTGCACACTGTGGTGGCAGTGGCCCCTCTCCCTGGAGTGACAACAACAGGACAGACATCCCATTAAGCAGAGTGAGAGTCTCTCCTTGGACATTGATGGAAACGGTTTGGGTTTTGACAGCTTAATCTGATAGACGGGTGCATTAGCAGGATCCCTTTGCTCGCCTGTGCCCCTGCAGATACTGCTCCCCTCTGCAGCCCCCCAAGGTTACATGTTCTGGACACATCCAGGGCTGATCTCCACTGGCTGGTGCTTGGGAATGATGGAACCTTGCTACCAAGATGGGCTTTGCAGCTTTTTTGTGGAGCCACTGACATGAGATTTCCTCATGTAATGTCTTTATATGCAATTGAGTTTTATTTTTGTTGACGAGTTCTCTTTCTTCCCTTTTCTCCCTTCTCTCCTCCTGTATCCCCAGCTACTTAAATCCCTCCCTGCTGTTCTCTGCTTCATGGGTGAAGGTCCAACACTGAGATGTGTTCTTCCCTATAATGGCCTAAAACATGGCTACAACAGCTCTGCAGTTGCTGTAGTAGCCATATTTCAGGCCTGTAGGTTTTTCTTGCCAAGAAAAGTAACATTAGAAGCAAATGGGACCAGTGAGAAAGGGTGAGCACAAGACCACCCAAATCTCCACTGAAGCACATCAGTGCAGACCCAGCCCCTCCACCATAAAAGTAAGGTCCTTATTCAGCCCCCAGTTAGGTTGTTGCAATGCCCTGAGCTCTGCTGATCTGGGAACACAGTCCCACTCCTGATCACTCAGCACCCCGGGCTGCAAGGCTGTTGTCAGATATTTGAATTGAGATACAAGAACAGAATATTTCCGCCCCTTCTCCTCTCTCCCTCTCTCTCCCTCCCCGGCCAGTCTGGCACTTCTCTGATGGAGCGTGCAGCAAAATCACAATCACATGTTTGCAGCAGTAGGAGGCCATTGGCATGGAAGTGGCAGTGATGTCACTACAAACATTTCCACCCTATCCCATTTCTCCAGAACAGTCTCCGTTTTTATGACCCCATCCTGAGATCTGCAGGAAATCAAATTGTCCTGATACTATTTTGAGCGCTGGTGTCATGGCACCACTACACAGCGCCGTGGTGTCAAGCCGGAGAGGCGGGAGCTCTCGGCCGCGGGGCTGCAGCCGTTCTGCTCTGCTTTGTGCAAAGGGCTCGGGGCTGGATCGCAGCCCTGCCGGTCCCAGCACCCTCGGGGGGGGGGTGTGCTGAGCCAAGGGGGAGAGCTGAGCAGGGCAAGCCTGGCTTCTGTCCATCAGCAGCTCCCGCACCCCGCTGGAGGGTACCAGACCCGGGGGCACCGCAGTGCCAGGGGGCAGAGCAAGCGCACAGGCACGCTGCTTGTGGTTCTACACCCTGGGTGCCAGCCACCCTGGGGGCTGCACGCCAGGGAAGAGCATGGTTACAGGACATTCATGAACAGTGAGGGGAGATCTGGGGAAAGACAGACACTGGCAAGGTGCCTAGGACACGAAACCAAGTGACAATCTGACCAAAATGGGGAGAAACAGCACCCAGCAGCTACAAATGCTTGTCTGAACTAGGATTGCCATCTAAACATGAGGCATGGGTTAGATACCCCTGTCTATCAAACTGAGATTTAAACAGTGGTTTGGACCCCACTGTGCTCACAAAACCCTCCTCTGATGCTTCCCACCAACACATGAACCCCTGCAGACTGGAGCTCTCCCTTGTGCCTGTGCCTCACAGGAAAGATTCAGGCCCTGCAATATCTCTTGCCAATTAAGCTCCAGTGGCATCCCTACCTTATTCATCTCCTGCACCTAAATCTTATCTTCTCCTCAAATAACATCAGATCTAACACATAGCACACACAAAACACTCCTGAACTGAGATCTCCAACAGAAGAAACAACATCTGCAGCAAAATTTTATCTCTTGGACAAAGCTTATCCTGGAAGAACTTAAGAACCCCCAGAGTCCCCTGCAGCAGAGCAGGAACAAGTACCAGTTTGACTAAAAATAAGCAGTGGGAGAGACATGATGGTGGACCAGAGCTCCTAGTGGGTAAGAAAATATTAACTGCTTCTTAGAAAGTGTAGTGGGAGCTTCTCTGTAATTTCTTTTAATGTAAAGGACAGGACAATCTTATATCTTTAAAGTTTTTATGGAAGGGTGCAGGTTTGAATCCTACATTAAAAGCAGTTCCTTCAGGAGAAACATTTTTATTAGGCTTTGTTATGAAAAGCTAGAGCCTCCTTGTGAAGGCAGAAGAGAGCCCAGTGACAGAATATGAGTGTCTCAAGGCTGACACAAAGCATGCCAAGGGCTCATGTGTGCTTGCTCTCCACAGTACCAGAAAATACCATGCTACAACTCCAGAGGAAGGGTCTTTAACCCTTGAGGCACTTTGTTTCTGACTTTGCTTTCAAGCACATGGTGTGATGGTTGGGGTGCCCTGTGCAGAGCCAGGAGCTGGACTTGATAAGCCTGGCGGGTTCCTTCCACCTCAGTGTATTCTGTGATTCTATGATAAAGCTCCATTATCTCATCTCAACCTCACCAAGGCCCAATGTGACCATTTGCCTTTAGCCATAACTGCTAAACTCACTGCATCCACAGGAGTCAGTGCTGAGACCAGACAACCACTTTGTAACCTCCTGTATGGGCAACATTAGTAATTGGAGATAGAGTGCAGCAGCCTTCCAGCCTGAGACAACACTTAAGCTCCCGTGAAATTGAACTGACCCACGAATTGGGTCATTAGTCATCTCCTCCAGCTTTCATTTTCAAGCCCACCTTTATCTTTGGCTACAATTAGCACTCAATTGCATTCACCTTTGGTCACCCTCCAAAAAGCACCAGGCAAAGGAGCTCATGGGACTTGAATACCACCCACTTCTCAAGCATTCAAGAAAGTTCTTTACTGTTTGACTTCAGTATCTGCTTTCCCATCTTCCATGGGGCTATGCCCTGTAACTCTCTCTTCGTGGCTGGCAGAACTTTGTGCCCTTTCTTCCCCAGGCTCAGACCTCCCTGGTGCCACTGCAGACAGCTCCTCACTTTCCCATGCCCCTGATCACTCAGCATCTTGGCTCAGTGACACCATCCAACCTTTCCAGCTCCTCCACTGCCTCACTTTACCCTGAATTCCTCTCACCTCCCTCCAATGCCTTCCAGGAGCTGCTTTCTTGCCTTCCTCCTGCTGCTTGCAAATTCTTTCCTTCCCACTTTGGACACTGCGCTCCTGTAAATAAATAGTTGCTTGAACTGCTCATTTAAGAACCTGGCCTCTTCCCACTACCCAAGGCATGAGGAAAACCCTCAGTGGTGTTAAAGCAGCTGCATCAAGTGACTTGGCAAGGAGCGACACTGGTGTTAGAGACACACGTTCCAGCGTGGTCAAAGTGAGGAGACCATGTAGGGTGATAACATTTTCTTAATCTAATTTTTTTATTTTATTATTCTCTCTCTTGTGGTCCCTTCCGTTCCCACAACGAACAGGGGTTTTTATTGCTGGGGTTAAAAAACATGAATTTGCATTACATCCTGGCTCCTGCTGTAATACTTTAGTCTTGTTTCTCTCTCGTCCCCTCTCCAGAACAACTGATGCTATCACAGCCTGATTTAATTTCAAAGACGGATTGTGATTTGGCAGTCGGGGGAAAAAAAAAAAGCCAAGTTAATCAAAAGTCACCATCTGCTGTGTTGCCATGGGGATATTCCTCCCCAATAAATGTGCTCTTTGCCAAAATCACAGATAACAGCACTATAAAGGGTGGGAGGTGGAGGGGGGAATCAAAGAAAGAAGTTCCGACACTAGGGGGGAAAAAATGAAAGAGAGAAACAAGAGGCAGAGAAGAAGTGGGAGAGGAAGGAGCATGGACTACTGAGGAAAAATGACAAATGGACCAGCTAGGGACAAGGAGGAAAACAGAGAGATGAACAAGCAGCTGAGGGTGACAAAGTGATGGAGGATACAGACAACTGGAAAGGAGGAAAGAGGAGAGACACCTCAAGACACTCTGCCACATAGTATACCAAAACAAAACAAGCAGAGATAAGAGAATTGCCCTCAAAGCCTTGTCTCAGGGGAAGGGGAGAAAACTGAAGCATCAGTGAGAATTCTCAGGGATGTTGGTTGGAGCACAAGAAGAGATCTTACCACTATTCACACTGCAGTTACCAAAAATAAACCTCTGGATGAGATGGATGGTAACATGTGGGCATGACTAGGGTCAGGTCCCTGGTATTTCAGCAGCATAGATGCTGTCAGGACCCTGTGGTGAGCTGGAAAGGGTGGTTGTGCTGCATCACAGCACCAGGACCTGGTGGGATAAAATACAATTTATCTAGAAATGAGTGTCTTCAAGCATCTTGAGATGGCAGAGGGATGGGGGCTGGTCTCTCAACAGCTGCTCTTGCTTTTCATTTCCCCTGGTGATATTGGGTGGCAATTCAGGATATGGAATATAAGGCCAAAGAGTGTATCTGTGCAAGGGGACATTGCTGTCCCCAGTGCTCAGAGGGGACCAGCCAGGCTCCTGCAGCACTGTGCACCCCAGGCACAGGCACTGGGCAAGGCAGTTGCCCAAAGAGAAGTGGGGTCACCTAACATGGAATGAGTAAAAGCTGTCAAATTTTAGGTCACAATGTGTTGGCTGCCCCCTGACCCTGCTTAGAGTGTGCTTGTGTGTGTTGAGTGCCCCTATTAACCCCAGCAGCTAACGGAGATATGGGAGGCATCCCGCCCTCCTCCCCAGCCCCAGGAGGGGCCAAGCAAAGGGGTCACTCAGCACCCACGCTGGTAGGATGGGATGAATTATTCACAGCAGAGGCACCACCAGCCTTTTTCTTCCTCCTTCCCTGTTGGGGAATAATTCCAGAATAGATCACAGGTTGTATGAATTCTTCACTCAAAAAATAAGTGAATGACTTCTGCATGAACTTGGTTTGCAATTCAACACTAGCACTGATAAGAAATGGTCGCTGCACAGTGACTGGAGGAGCACAACACCACATGTTGCCCATATCCAACAGTCAAAAATGTGAATCAGCTCTTCACTCTTCCCTTCGCTCCCACCTCCTCCCCCCACTAAGAGGTGCTGTAAAAATCAGAAGTCTGAAAAGACAGTGTTGGATGACTTTTTCTGTACAATCATTTCAGGGTACTGGAGTCACACTTCTGTCCTTCTCTGCTCAACTGCATAAATGTTTTGTTTTGAAGGAAAGCTAAAGAGACTCCCATCAAACACCTCTGGGAGCTGGGGTTTAGAAGTGTGCACTACGTATGTCCCATAAGAGCATTAATGCCACTTTAACCTGTGTACATGGGAAGAGTGAATTAATTTAAGAATTACAACGGGAGGTATTGAGTAGTATTTTTCAGAGTAGCTTTAGTGAAAACTGAAGGCATTGGGACCTCTGAGCTTAAATGGCCTCACCTGTGCAAACAGAGCCAGATGGGCTGCCCCAGCAGAAGAGTTTCTGTATTCCATATCCCATCCTCCCCCCATAACACTAACTCAAGGCTCCCAAAACACCTCTACCAAGCCAGGCAATGTCTAGGGAAGCAGAGATGGTCATGGAAGTAATGGGGCTCTTCCAGACCCAGCATCTTCTCTCTGTTGGCACAGTGGAACTCACCTCTGGCTGGAGCTGAGAAAAGGTCCAACAGGTTGTCTAAAATCCTCTTTATCCTCTGCAGACGCAGGATGATGCTCTTAGGGAGCCCCATGGGGCTTCTCTGTCATGCCTCTCCCTTTCCTCTCTTGACTATTATAACATTTTACAGTGCTGGAAGAATGGTAGTTTCAGCAAGACAAGGGACAAAAATAGGAAACAATGTAGATTTTTTTAAAATTAGAGAATTTTGTTAAACAAAACCTTTTCCTATGCTATTGCTATTACCAGTTTTCTCCCCCCACTCCCTCCCCAATTAAACAGCAAATTATACTTATCAAAGAAAAGAAGGTGAAGAGAAATCTGAAAGACTGTGAGAAACCTTTAATTACTAGTATAGTGGCATGAAAAGCTGTTGATCCCCTTAGAAACATACATGGCCAATTATCAAAAAATATAAGCGATGCAGAAAGAAAGGTTTGTCTAATAAGTATGAATCGCAGGGCCATTTAGAACATCAGTGTTAAAGCATTAGCGTTAAATGGAAAAGTAAAAAGGGGCTGATGGTTTTAACTGTTTCACAGGAGGACAAGAGGTTGATACTGATAAGACAAGCAGTATAGTGAAGTTAATTATCTGCGGCCCTTGGTGCACAAAGCTTTTTGAGCTGGTGATTAATAGAGATAAACCATTCAAACTTCACATTTCTAAGGTGAATGAAGATGGCAGAGGAGCTGCACAGCCCCAGCATACTAACAGCATACTCAGAGCACACTAAAAGCACACTATCTCCTCTGACAGTGACGGGCTGGCTGCTGCAGGGGGCACTGGGTGGGTTTATCAAATCTGATCTGCTTCCCCTTCTCTGATGGCAGGGAAGTTTGCGTGGGATGGAGAAGAGGTGGCCACACATCCCCACTGCCTCTGGGTTTTGCTTCATTGGAGATGGCTGGGGCAGCTTCCCTTTAACTAGTACAAATCATCTTTACAAACACTCCAGCGTTACCTCTCTGACAGGAACTCAGTCTGGGGGATGTTTATATGCAAGTATTTCATGCCATGCACTGCATTTGCTCTTTGCACAAGGCCTGCTTGCTGCTGGGATGTGCAGAGGGCCCTTCAGCTTCATCCCACCCTTTAGCTCAGGAAGAAGTATTGCAGCCTCCCTTGACCAGTGTCAGCGGAGCAGGCAGGACTTGGAATCTGGAAGGAAGCATGAGTCCTGGATAGTAGTTCTGTGGGGTACCTGCATGGAGGGTAGGAATAAATTAGGTGGTCTGGCACTTTGGTGAGATCTGAGGAAAAAAAGATGCAAAGGCTGACTCAGCCCTTGGTCTTCCTGAGACAGATAAATCAGGCACCAGGGGGTTTATCATGCTTGGGTCTGGCAGATAAGACCTAAAAACTGGAGAGCCTGGGTGGAAAATCAAGAGAGACAGATCTTGATCTTACAAGATTTCTAGCACATCTCCAGACCAAAGCAGTTTAGACATGCTCCCAAGACAGTCCTAACCCCTAAACTCTGGGATTTGGGTCAAATATTTCTCTGAATCTCCTGGAACTGAAAAATTCCCTGAAGATTTCTAATACTTCCTGCTGTACCCCCCTCCTTGATGCTGCAAGGACTGGTTTTCTTCTTCTGATACTTCAGTGTTTCTATCTAGAGGCCAGTTAGAACAATGAAGTCCAGTGACAGCAGCAAAAATAGATCAGGAAAAATGAACTTCATTTCTAAGCTTCACAAATTACTTGGTGCATAGGTTTTGAGTTCAATTTGAATCCTAGGATGAATTTGGGCTTGGCTGTTATTTTCTCCAGAGTGGTTGGTTGGCTGTTATTTTCTCCAAAGTGGTTCCCTTGTCCTTGATAAGTTTGGAAAGGCATCTAAACTTCAGCATCTGCAAACAAAAGAATCTTACATTTTTGGCCAAACTAAATTGAATAAATTTTGTGTTTGTTAATTGCATCCAGGCCAACCTTGTGCAGGGCCAAGTTTCAGCCCAGTGGGATTTGCACATGGCCTGGATACAAGCTATTGTAAATGGGGATCCCTGAAGGAAAAGCTGACAGATGGTGATTCTAAAAATGTTTGCCAGAGCCAGCCTTTGTGACACAGAAACCCCATGGCCAAGGGGGTCCCTGAGTTGGAGAGATGGTTCTGAAATATGTGGAAGGCCAGGGGAGTTTGTTGGTACTGAAGAAATTTGACTGGGCCTCTTCTCATTGCTTGCCAAACCCCTTTCCCTTAGAACCCCTTCTCTAAGGTCTGGTTATTTGGATAAAATGGAAATTGGATCAATGCTGCACCTGGTTTTCCAGCTACATATTCCAAATCCACTCTTATTTCCATGCTATAAAATAGGACCAAGATGGACATAGTTTATTCAAGCTGTATGGAAACCCTCCTCAGCCAGCACCACAAACAGAGTTACAGTCTGGCTTGTCCATCAGCTTTTTGGTGATGGGATCAACACCAAAATTCATAGGTCCTTCTCCCCATTAGTACCACTTTTCTTCTAACTAAATGGTGCATCCAATGTCTGGACAAGGAGACATCCCATCCTGCACATGTAAGCAATTCACAAGGAAAAACTTCTCCTTGTGATTTCCTTGTCAACACCACAGATTCAGAAGTTTCCAGGCAAGGAAGATGAGATCCAAAAATGAATTTCCAAGTTGGCCCCATTCATAACAGCAGCATCCTAAGACACCAACAGCTTTCCTACAGTGCTCTGCTGCAAACATCAAGCTTTTGCAGTTAAGATTCACTCTTGGAAACAACAGGTCTCTGCCTTCCCTTGCTCATCATCATCAGTGTCAGGTTTCAGTGGCTGCCAAACAAATGGGTTTCAGTAGCTACATGCAGAGCAGTGGCAGAGAAGTGAAAGCGATAGAAGGTGCTGTGAGTCATCTCTGCTTCACAGATAACGGGGATGAGGAGCTGGAGGTGCCTGGAGTGCAGAGCCCAGGCCCACAAAGAGCCTGGACACCTGGGGGACAGGGGAGCTGGCTCCAGGGTGGCAGCACCAGCTCCAGGAGAGGTTACAAGGCCCTTGCAATCAAGTTCAAATTACATATCAGACACACGCTCCCACAAACAGACTCCAGACACCAGCTGCTTATTTTTAGACTGGAAAAGTCTTCTCTTACCAACACAGGTGGTGAGGCTGGAGAGGCAGAGCACCAGCAGAGCCAGCAACCCCATGCCCAGCCATCCCTAAAGGGGCAGTGCCCTCCAAGCACTTTCTGTCATCTCTTTGCACTTTCACGGTGCAAAAGGATGAGAGATTTCCTGAATTGCAGCAGAGGGGACCACGAGCAGCTCTCTGACACCCTTGCTCAGGGTGTGCACAGCCCCAGTGTGTCTTGCCTGCTGTGGTGACCAGCCTTGAGCTCTCTGCTGAGCTCATCAGTCCCAATGTTCAGCAACACTCATTCAGAGACTTAAAGAAAACAATATAGCAGCTTGGGAATTGGTTCTAAAAACCTCTCAGCTTTTCTGCATTTAATTCCTCATCATTATAGCTGTAACCAAACTAGTTCACAAGTCCTGACATCCTGCTAGCTCCTTCAGCAACTGGACAAATCATTTGGAACAAATTATTTATTTAATGAATTCTGCTTTCTCCCTGCGAACAGCAAGCAAAGAGTCTGCAATTGTTTTGGAAACATTTTTTAAATTTCCTGCAACTAATTTTCATGATTTGCATCACTCATTGCAGCATTTGTCATCTGAAAACTGAAATTTAAATCCTTCATCTGGCTCCTAGCAAACATACCTGTCACATGCCCATTTAGGTGGTCAAAAAATTTAGGAAAACACACTAAAAAGAGTTTAAAGCTGCCCCTCACCCCCCAATATTCTCTGCCAGTAGCCTGTTTTATCTGTTGCCAGTCACATTCATACACATATATATGCATGTGTATGGCAGGATATTAATGGAAAGTCAATACAAATAGGAAACAAGCAGAGCAAATACATTTACCATGACTTCATGTCAAATTTCACGTTCTATGAAAATGCACATTCTTTCTCTTACATCTCTGCAATTATAGATAGAAAATGCAAGAAACAAGAACCTATCTAAGAGATACCCTTTACAGGGATGGGAAAGCAAAGTTCACAAAATACTTCAGACATGAAGATAAACATTTTCAGAAAAAAAAAAAAACAACAAAAAAGAGAAATGGGCTATTCAAATCTCTAAGTTTAAACAAGAGATGACATTAAACAAGAAAACCAATCTTTCCCTCTCAGGGGAACTCACCTTTTTGAACTCTGACTGCAACACAAGGCTCCACAGAGCCCTTTGGCTCCTGCCATCTTACAGGATCCTACAAAAGAGCATATTTTTCTAAAAATCTGTATGAATTCACTGGGGGTAAGGAGGCATTTTTCCACACACACACACACACACACACACACACACACACACACACACACACACAAAAGCTGCTGCTTCTAGAAGCTTACATTTTATTTAATGCTCTTTCTGCACAAGAGATTCCTTCTGGAGACTCTTTGACAAGGAAGGCTCGAGGTGTGTGCAGCCCTGCAGTGATGGTCACTGCTGTATCCAGGCTGCACATTTGGGGTTTGCATCCACATGATGAGGCCTCAGCAGGGTATAGGGCTGAGCAGCAGTTTACACATGGTTGGTACAACAAGGACAGGGAGCCCTGAAGAAGCTCAGCTTCACTAAGAGCAGTCATTTCTGCATGGATATTGAAAAATAACACCTAAAAATTTGGGACAGAATATTTTTTTTCCTTTTGAGCAAGAATAACTTTATGCTAGGATTTTAGCAGTAATGGAAGAGTGTAGCAAGAACCAGGCCAAGTGTCTACCAGAGCTATTCTGCTCCAAATACCAACAAGATTTTTATCAAGGGTATCGCAAGCACTCCAAAAAAATCTAGTGTGGCAAGTTTGCTCCCATTTACCTTGATGTCTGGTTTTGCCCTTCTGGCAGGACACAGCTCATGAACAAACTCTTACCTCACCTATTATTTTTGGGTGGGCCTAACTCGATCACACTATTGCAAAGGTAATTTATTAGCTCTTCTCCCTGTGTTACACCTCCTGCCCCAAATCTTTGTGCTGTTATGGCTGATGGCACCCCAAGGCAGCCGTGAAAAATATCCCAGTTGCTTGTGCTGTCCCATTATGGGAAGGTCTTGTTCTTCCACTGCCATACGTGAGGAGGAAATGATATAACACAGTGGTGACATCTCAGTGAAGATAAAGCGTTGCTCAAAGTAAAACCAGGCTGCCTCAGGTTTCTGCTCTGTGTCTCCCCTGCCAGCCATTTGTCAGGAATTTATGCATGGTCTTTAGTCACTGTTGACTCACCTTCTCTCCTTTGCTTTTAATCACTCTTCAAATAGCACAGGAGAGGTGAAGCTCTGCTCACTTCCTTGGTTAGGAAATCAAATGTTTGGAAAACCCTGGGTGCATCTTCCTCCCACAAGCCACAGCTCCTGCATGAGCTGGGATTGCAGAAGAGCCTTCATCCCTGTCTCTCCCGTCTCATTTTTCTAATGACTCATTTATGGTGGTGCAGCAGGGGCTTTCCAGTTTTTCAAAGGAGAATAATCCTGAAGTACTAAGGCAGTCTGGAGAACCCCTTCTCAAGCATGTTTTTGTTACAATAAAAGCCCTCAACTCAAAGGGCAGACCTGGGCACCCAAAGGGCAGGTTCTGAGCACCCTGACTCAGCCAACACCAACGAGCTCTGTGGTTTCCCAGGACCCTTCAGGATGAAAGGCTTTCAAAGAACAATTCATAGATGTTTTTGGAAGTTATGGAAGGCTGTAAATTAGCAACAGGAAGACACCTAAAAGATCTATTCCATCATGAAGTCTCTGCTATGGAATCTTTTTGGTTGTATTTTAGTACAACTAGTGATGATAACTAGCTATAAAGCCCTAATAAATTTGCTAAATGGTTTTGTTGGTTTTTTTTCCCTAGGAGCCACTCAGCCATATGCTCAACTCCAGTCCTTTTTGCATAAGTTAGGCACGTACTTGGCATCTCCAGACTCTCGGTCTGAATTCAGACATGACAAAATACAAATGTGCATGTAACTGCTCAAATGGGTAAGTGCCTGCTGGAAAAAAGGAAGGTGGACATCAAACAGATTATACAGTTACATGACAAATGCTGGGAGATATTCTGGTGAATTTTTCATACAAAGAAATAGAAATCTTGGTCACAACTTACTGGGATATTTTAATAAATAAAGTCTTAGAAAGGGAGACCTTTAAAACAGCAATTCTAACATTTTTCTGACAGAGGTGAGATTGAATATTATTTAAGGCAGGTTGTAAAACACATAGATTGGAAAGACGGGGATCACAGCATGAATGATTTTTAAGTTAATGTTTGGTTTCAGATTATAATAGAGATTCACTTTACCACTATTTGGGAGGGATATGATGGGATCACCTCAAACTGCAATGATTAACTGCTTAACTGTTTCTAAAGTATGTAAAGGCAAATTACTTTTTGCTCCAGGTCTTCATTTTCTGAGACAAAATTAGAATGATCAGACTTCTTTTGCTTCATGATACTGTTTCTGTGGCCAAAACCTAAAGTATATGTCCAGGCTATTATAAAGCCAACTTGGTTCTTGCAATAACTCCATGAACTTGCAATGAGTTTATAAAAAGGGATGAATTTTGTCATACTTACTTGGAACCAACAACTACTCTCTCTCTCTCTCATGTGCTCGTAATTAATATTTTTACCTACATGTGTACATTCATTGCATAAACATACATATGTATACAAGTATACATCATCTTCATGCCCAAATCAAGTAGGCAGCTTATTGAATTCAAATAGTTTCTGCTTGCAAAGTTCTCCCATAAAAGCCAACAATACATTTCAGAATAAGAGTAAAAAGGAAAGACAAAAGAGAGAGAAAGAAACCAGCACTGTTGAATGTATATGGAGCCTGGACTACTTCATTTCTCTGTGTTGAAACTAATTTGTTGCATTATGTTTCTATCTCTTGCATGTCCACATTGCCACAAGCTCTTATTTTCACAAAACAGACCCATCATTCTTTCCCACAGGATGAAAACACGGCTAAATACTTGCTGTAAAAAAACCATTATGTGATGTGCTAGCCAAATGATACACTAATACTCCGACGTAAGTGCTTTTTTGGCAACTACTCAAAGGAGCAAAAATTACATCGTTTTCAACCCCAGTGATGATAAGATTACACAAAAGAAAGCAAAATATACAAAACGGGTTGATGATAAATATTGTACAATAAATGGAGAATAAGCTGGTTTTCTTGCTGTCACACTCTTTGCAGTTTTCTGCAATTTTTCCATCACTTGAGACAGCCCTACCAATTATTTCCATTGTATTGGGTGTCCCCTGTAAAAAAACCTGACAAAAATAAGAATTTGAAAGATTCCTTTTCAGAAACTTCCTCCACCAACTATTTCCTCCTTTTCAAATGGGGTTTTCAGAGAGGAAGTGGTGGCCAGCAGTAACATTCCCCACGGGAGGGACCCATCTTCCCTTCACATGTGGAGAAGCGAGAATATCCTCTTATGAGGCAGAGCAGGAAAAGAAATCATCCTTTCATCGGCAGTGTATTCCGCCCAGAGAGGTGTCTGGTGTCCATGGTGGTACCTTCTGAGGAGTCACTGCCAGTTGGCTTCAAGCCCCACAGTGCAGAAGGACAATCAAGAGCCCATTGGTTTATCCTCTACCCTACTTATTTTGGTTGGAAACAAATCAAGACATTAACAACCAAATAAAAGCAACCCTTGATCTTCACTCAGATCCTCCACCACGAAAAGATTTTCTTACATCCTCAGCGAGGTGCTCAAATATTTCTCCTTGTTGCTAGCAGACACGGAGTTGGTGGGAAATGTTTCTTGCAGCCTTTCACCTTTTTTTCCCCCACAAGTTTGCAAACCCAATTTCCTGCCTTCTGAGTATCCTTTGCTCCTTATGAGTGTTTACTGGGTAGGTGGAAGGAACCAAATGCCAAGGTTGCAGAGAAACTGTGTGCTTTGAATATACTTTGCTGTATTTAGGTACCTAAACCACAGCTGAGCTCCCTATGTAAGTTTTTAAACAGAGGGGAAAAAATAAAGGAGTACAGCTAGGATGAGGCATGGGTGGATGGTAGAGGGGGAAATCTGCAGCAAAGAAGCCATCACCTCCCTTGTCCTTCTCATTCGATGCAGTGTGCTTATTGCAATCTCCAAATGTCCAGTATCCCACGGGAGCAGCAGCCGGTGGACCAAGCCACCAGCACACGGCGTCTGATGGCACACACCTCACTCCCAGAAAGCATCCAGAGCCCCGGGGAGCCCCGAGCCCCGGGGAGCCCCAGCACCCGCCGCAGTCCGGCTGCACGGTGCGGCCACGCAGCCGCCACATGTGGCCGGGAGCTGAGGCTGCCCCGCGGAGCCAGACGAAAAGCAGGCGCTCGCTGGCGGCCCGGCAGAGCATCCCTTGTGCACAGATGTTTGGAAAGGCAGGCTCAGGGGGGCCATGGAGCAGGGCAGCGTCTCCGAGGTGTGATAGCACCAGGAATGTTTGCAAACACCATTTAGCGGAAGTCAGATGCCTACTTATCGCTTTCAAAGGGAGACGAGATCGGCTGTTAGTGCTCGCGGGATCAAATGGGTAAATTAGAGGCAGAAAAGATCGCCATTCAGGCTAATAGGATTTACACTCTGAAATCAAGTTATGTGGATGCATTATAGGGAGTTCCACATTGAGGGGAGCCAATTACCCCATTAGCACTAATAGGAATTGCACTAAGGCACCATGTGAGAAGACAAATGCAAAAAGATTGCAGCTTTCCCTCACTTATGCAGGGTTGTTTTGCTGAAACAAGGCAATAACTGATGGATCTCTCTCCCCTAAACACGGGCCAGGGTTTAGATGTTAAGTGTTGACTTCATCCAGCCCCTTCATTCATAAATCTGGGAAGAACCCTCTTCCCAGAGAGCAGATACAAGGAGGGCTCACCTCTCTTGTACCTGTTGCCGTCTCTGCTCATACGCAAGAAGGGCATAAACCCAAGTCCTTCTGCTGCTAAGGAAGCTGCATCCAGGGATGTGCCCTTTATCTGTGGTTCCTCCTGACTCTCTGAAGCTGCTTGCTGGCTTTGTCTCCAGTTGCTGCTGTTTATCACCATCTCTTCACTGGCGAGTGCCCAGCGGATGCATTTATTCCCTCTGCAGTGCATGGAGGCATCTTAAGCACATACCTATAACCCTACTGACAGTTCTGTAATGAAGAAAAGGCAGTAATATTAAATGCGACTGGCACATTACCACACTTGTTTTAAATTGATATTTAATTAAAAAGTTAATTATTAATTAAGTTTATCAATTGCACATCAGTTGTTCAATAGAAAAGGGCTCATTCATTTAATTATCTGTGTGCAACCGATAGTATATGCTTTTTAGCCAGGCAAGGTTATCTCTGCATCTGTTCTAATTTAGATCAGTTTAGCTTCTAATCTATCGAGAGTGCTTCCTTTTGCGAGCTTTTGATTTGATCTATAAATGTTTACTCACAGAACTGTTAGGTTTTAGAAGCTGATCAAATAAAGGGAAGAGCTCCTCGGAGTTGCGTAGAGCTTACCAAAAGGCTGTGGCTCTTTCTTGCAAAGACCTGCTCGGGCTTTGCTTTAACAATGCGCCTGCTGTAAAGTTTCAAAAAAGATAAACATCCACCTCGAAAGTATGTTAATAGCCCAAACAATGGGGAATCTTCAAAGGGCAAGAGAGGCCTGAGAGCAGAATACAGCGACAGAAGGCCACCACCACCTGGGGAACTCCTCACGGTTCCTGCTGCAGGGAGGATTGCAGGGCACAGACCATGGTCAGGGCTGCACAGAGGTTCCAGCTTCAGGGAAAAACTAGTGTTCCTACAAAAGAACTAGGGCTCCAGCTTTCCTTTCTCTTCAAAGTTTTTCCTAGGCGCAAATCAAAAGCTTTTTATAGAGGATTTTTGGATGCCACATAGTAAACCTTGTAATCAACTCTACCAGTACTTGGATAGTGTAACAGAGAAAGACGCCCAGTGGAGGCTGTGACTTCAATAGTGTGTTCTAATAAATTATCTTAAATCACAGTCCTGCTCAGTTTCTAATAAAAGTAGTATTCAATGCATATATTAAAAATATTAAAGAGTCCTAGTAGGTTTGTATATTATTGGGGACCAGACCTGCCTGGTACTGAGGATGCTGAACATCAGTAAAGTTATTAAGAAACTGAGGGTAACCAGACCTGTGAGCATTGTAGGAAGCAATAGATGGGTGCTATGTAACTAATTAGCAACAGCCCCCAGCTCAAGCTTTCAGCCTTCAGCCCCAAAATGGGCTGCAGCTCTTGCATATCCCTAAATGATTCTCATATCCATGACAGGATAAATGGCTTTCCATAGACAACCACCACAGCACAGTCCCTGCCCCAGGAGTTCAACTCAAATCATGAGTGCGTGACAACAAATGTGCCAAACTACAGAGGCTAAGGCAAGGAAAAGGTGAAAGAAAAAGATGCTACAGAACAGAGGGTGGATGGACTGCCTTGAGGGGGCAATGCTGAAACAGATGTGTCTTTTCAGGGCTTAGTTAATCAAGAAAAGGAAATGTATCACAACAAGTAAATAGCTGCTCACAGAGGTTCATATAATTCAGGTGATACCCAGAGTCCGCAGCTTGTATTTGATCTGAAGACAACAAGCCCAGGGCTGTCTCCCATCTCCTGAGTCAAAAGCACTAAGGGAAGAGGGCTTTTAAAAGGAAGGTAATTTACAATGCAATATTGCCGGGGGTGGTGGTGCTGGTTTGTTTGTACAACTGGAAAGATGATAAAAGAAATCTCCATGAATAGTAACTCTATGTTTATAGATGGGTGCCTCTTTGCCAACACTGCATGCAATGTGTATTCATCTTCACCAGATATTCAAGTGGCAGGACTTTTTCAAGCAACAGTGTTTATAGAAAGTGACTGTTTTGAAGCTTTACACACTAGAATTTTAGGAAACTTAAAATTTGCATTTACAAACATCATCAGTCACCCTATCTGATAAATCAGAACAGAGGAATCTGGTTTAACTATTATAGATGGGCAGCAAACAGCAGTCGGTTTCTCTAGAGAATTGTTAATATGGGTTAAAATAAGAAATGTAGCGTGCATTGCCTCACAGATATTCTGAAAAAAAAAAAAAGCCAAACATATCAAAGCACTGATTTGTGAGGAATTGTTTACACCACTGCTTTTTCTTGATTAGGGGATAAAACTGGAAAATTTCCTTTCTGTTATATCACCCCATTTGATGTAGCATTGAGCCACAGAGTGCTCCTTTCCCTCCAGTGACAGAACTAAGGTGAAAATAAAGAACTTCCACACTGTCACTGTCAATGAAAGTGCTATATAAGCCAGCAGCTCCGAGAGATGGTGGTCAGGGAAAAAAACAAAGCCAGTTTGTTTGTTCTTTAAGGTGCCACTGCACAACAAGATGGCTGATAAAGTGAGAGTGTTTTTGACTGGAGCTTTTCCACAGCTGGGGGACACCAGAGAGCCCTCTGCCTCCCCCTTGACCCATCCTCTGCTTAGGATCCTCTGCTGTATGATAAGAAGTGAATTAACACTGCAACTGTTTCCTAATAGAGGTGCTAATTTAGTCTGTCATCCCCAGTCGAGCAGCTTTTCTCACAAAGCCTGTAAGAATTTCATATGTCTGAGCTCTTCAGGCTTTGTGGCCAAGTGAGTTTGAAGAAGTCACTTGGGGAGGGATTGATGCTGGCCCGATACAGGATGTCACACCATTTGTCTTTGAGTTCTTGCATTGAAAAAAACACCTTGGATAATTTACACAATTTCTGCACCTATTAAGCAGGAGGACTTTTAGGATGAGACCATTTCTTTATAAGTTATGAGACACCAATAAACAACTTCCTTCCATCACCTGCAGAAATTAGTTAAAAAAAAACTAGGTTCCTCTAAACTTTTGGCCCAAGAGGGTCAATGCTTGCCTGAGTGTTAACTCTGTCCCTTCTGCCCCAAAGGGTGAACCTTTCCAGCTGTCAGCAAGCAGTAAGCAAGCCATCAATCAAGGAAGAACCAGGTCTTCACACAACACTTTGATTAAACCTCTGGTTTCAAAGCTGAATCTCCTGTGTCCTTCTGTAGTCCCGGGCTCCACTGGCAAACAAACGCAGAAGTGCCGCTGGGGAAAGCATGTTTGTGTGAGATTTCCAACCCAATTCTGCAGACTCAGATGTTAGGCAGTTTAGATAAGGGGATGATTAGAGGTCTAAGCCTAAGGTTTGAAATACCCAGACTTCCTGGAACCACTGGTGCAAATCCCAGCAGGGCTGACTCAGCCTCCACCTCTCCTCTGGATGAAGATAAAGTGAGCCCCATGCACAAGTGTGACTTGTGAGGCTCCACCAGCCAAGACCCCACTAGGGTGGAGATAACAATGGTGTCAATGGTGTAGAAGGAGATTCCTCACTGGGTCTGTCCCCACCACAGCTCCTGCTGGTGCTCCCATTCCTGGGCTCCACCACAAGTGATTTATGAATCCTGAACTTTTCTAGAATTTCCCTCCTGCATGTTTTGGTGTGCATGCCCAAAGCCTTGCAGTGCTGCTGGCAAAACTATGGCCCTTCTTATCTTTCTGTTGTGCTATATATTGACCCCTTCAGAGGAGCTCTCTATCAGCACAGTTGGTGACTCACTCAGAGTAAAGCCCTACAGTATCACATTACATCACTTTTCTATCAATCAGTGCTATGATCCAATAATTTTATTTCAGAAAATAAACCAAACACCCAAATCTCTGGTATGATAGTCACACAAACATTAAGTTTGCCAAGTGCAACTACTCAAAAGTTATCAGCAAGAACCTTTTAATAAACAATCAGAATGATTTATCCTTACTTTTCCTATCAGCTACTGGACAATTAGCCAACATGACAAAAAAATTCTAGCATGCATTTCCTCTTTGAAGTTATTCATAATATTCTCCTTTAATAATTCACAGGGTACTCGCAATTTACTCTTTTGTGCCGTGTTCTGAAAATTAAGTCATCTGATCAGGGGCTCCTCAGGAAAAAAGATAAAGAAAACCACGCAATTTTTGTAACCATCAAACACGGCATTGATGACTGATTTCACAATGAAGCATATCATTTGAAATGCACTTTAGGAAAGTATTGAAACAGCAGAGCTAATTAAACCATTGCTTTCCAGTAACATTCACCTCATTACAGCTCAGATATTCACAGGGCAGCAAATCTGCACATACTTGAATATTCTCAAGTGCAACTGCAAAAATGACAGAACCAGACACACGTTTTGTAATTCCTCCTCCCATACCAACACTAACAGATTGATCACACTGACCAAACCAGCTAACAGGTACTCAGGTCTATTACTCAGCCCAACATAAAAACAGCAGTAAGAAAATTTTAACCCATCCTGTCTCTACCTCCTGTGTTCACTCTGCCCAATTGGATGGTGACTCATCAGCACCTCCACCCCCAGAATGTTCTCCAGGAGAGGCAGGATGTTCTCATTTATGGCTCTTTGAGCCACAAGAAGCATCTCCAGACTGCCATCCATCCAATCATACAGGCAAATTCAAAACAAACAGGTAACTTCAAGGGAGGTGGAAATATGGACTCCATTTTCCTGAACTCCGTGTTCCCAGGGCTGAATTATCCTGTGTCTTAAAAGGTACAAATCTCATGTAGGTGCTGGAAACATCTCCAATGCTTGCAGCCACAACGGCTGCAAGACAATACCTCACCCTTCTTTTCCTCTTTCTCTCATATCTTTTAATTTTAATTATTCTGCTTCTGCATGTGCAAAAGTTTTTCTTTTGGTTGAAAGAATGGCTTGGTTGTCTCTTCTCCTCCTAGTGTTTTATTTACACAAAACAGGAACAAAGGATTTTTGAGACCTCTAGCCTCCTGCCATCTTTCACTGAACCTTGCACATAGGCTCCCGTGCTACTGAGGGAAGGAGTGAAACATATTTCTTTTAAGCTAAGGCTAAAAGTTACAGCAGAAGACATGCATGCACACAAGAAAAACGAAATTACTTAGTGGAATCCTTGACTTTCCAAATCAAAGTGTCCACCTTCTGGTTTTTCATACAATGCAGCCAGTATTTTCACTCTGCTTTGGTCTGGCTTAAATTTGAACTCCCTTGGGGCAGTGTCATTGCCTTTCTATTTGCTTTTAAAATGCCCTATGTGCCCAGCAGCTCCGAATAGAAAATAATCTCTAGAGCTGCAAGGAGAAAAGTCTCCACGAAGATGTGCCTGAATTTTGTAATGAAGTTGTCTCCATGTTGAGATGTCCTGGTGCAGAAAAATTTCTCAGGGTTCCATGAGCACAAATACTTGCTTTTTGTCATTTCATGTTAGAATACACATGACGACTGCATCTGAGCTTGGGTAAGTATCCACATCAGAGCAGCTTTGGAAGTGAAATTCCCACTCATAAAACAGAGTGATTTTTTTTGACCCATCCCAATTTGGCAATAAAATTGAAATGTGGCAAACCAGACCATCCAGGCTTTTTATTTTTCCTTTCTTTCTTTTCTCAATCCCTCACCCCTCCTTTTTTTTCAAAGCAGCAAACATTTTGTTGAATTGTTCTAAATAATGACAACATTTGAAACCACTTCAGTCTGTTCAAAATCTCAAGGGGAAAATTTGGTGAATAAATGACTCAGGATAAATCAAATCATTTTGTTCTAATAACTGTGTCTCTCACTCTTATCTCAGTTGCTGTCCCTACTATGTGCTCCAAACTCCTGGGCATGACCCTTTGCTCTGAAGTCTCCCCTGCACTTGTCTCCAGCTCTGCAGTGGTCTTCATCCCACCTCGTCTCATCGAGTTCTCAGGTTTCTCCCGTCTCATCTTCCATTACAACTCTTTTCTCCACGCAGTTCCCAGCCTCTGCCCACCAGCCCCACTCACCTGCCAGTGCCTCCTCTCCCTCCCCGCCCATCAAGCCTGCTGCCCAGCTCTGTTGTTGTCTGGCTGCTCATATCCCCGAAAATCAACTTTCACACAGGCACGACCTCACCTGGACCAGACCCTGGTACCTCTCTGCATCTCACTGCCAAACTGAGCCAACACCCTGTGCTTCTCCCCTCTGTCCCCGGCACCGCCACCCCCTCCCCACGCTGCTCTTCACCGCTTGCAGCAGCTGCAAAGCTGACAGCGCCCTTTCCCCGGCCTTTGGACACGGATTGCAGGGGAAAAGCCGCATGGCCCGGAGCTGCCTGCCGTGCCCGGGGTGTGTGCCAGAGCCAGGAGAGGTCGGGCCATTGCCTTGACCTCCTAAGCCCATCTGCCTCCGCGCAAGTGAAGACACACGCTCTAAACATGGATTATCTTTTCAGGACATTTGTTTCGGGAGCGAGTTGTGCTAAGCAAAGGTACGTCAATTGATAATAAACCTGCTCCACACTGTCATTTGTGGGTGATTTGAGGAAAACCAGACCATGTAATCAGGTCTAAGGGGTCCCTAATACCAGAGACGCTGGTGCTGTCAGCTATAGAAAATAATTAGAACTGTTATCCCTGTGGCAAGGAGAATGTAAATACATCTAAAATACGACATAATGTCATTCTCCTCTGTAAGCCAGGGGATCTGCTTCAAATAAAAGGGCCATTAACACAACAATTAAAGCCGAGGGGGCCGGTGAAGTAGGGAGCTGGCCTGGTGCAGGGCGAGGCGAGCGAACGCCCGGCGTAAATCTTTCGCCATCCCAGCCAGGAATGTGACTATTAGCCCTCTCATGACCCGAGGGCTTCCCAATAATGCATCTGCTCTCTGTCAGGGCCAGGATTTCGTAACGTCCTCCAGTGCGAGCCCAGGGCTGACTCCACAGTGCGGCGCCAGAGCGGGAGCCGGCGGGAGCGGAGGCTCCGCTCGGACCTTGGCCCCCGTTCAGCAAAGCACTTAAACCACCGGGCCCTGGACACGGCTCCTCCCGGGGGTGTTCGGGCACCCGGAGATGAGCCATGGGTGGGCTTCACTCACGATGGATGGACCTGTTGTCACCTTGAGAAGTCCTTCTCTCCATGTCCGCTCTGGGGATGTGCCCGCGGAGCGGGGAACGTCCCTGTTAAACTCCGGCTCAGGGAACCTGCAAGAACCAAGACACGGAGAGCACCACGGAAATTAAGGCATTTTTCAAAGGAAATAATGTCACTGCTTTCACCGTCCAGACAGCAAACACCCTGAACAGGCTCCAGGCAACATAGAGATAATATTATCTATAAACTCTTTGGCAAACTTTAGGAAATGATGGACAAGTGCCTGGAGAGGCCAGCAGTTCCCACCTTTCATCCAGTCTGAAATAGGTGATGATAAAAGTCCCAAACATATCAGGAACTTCCAACACAAAATGCATCCAGCACATCCCTGCAGGTTGTTGGCAAAGGAAAAACATCACTGAACTGGCATAATCAGCTTCCACAATAATATCAGGCTCAGGCATAAGTTTTTCTAAGGCTGACAAGTTAGGTCACAAATAAAAAGTTTATTTGCTTCCTTGTAGAGATGAAAGTCTCATGAGATTCAAAATACTTCTTCATATTTTCCCCCTCTGTTTATGATTTTTAATTTTGTGACTTCTTGTGGTAAATGCAAAATTTTATGTGTCCGGTGGAAATTTGTAAATGCCAGAAAACAGGAAATGGCTGAGTCTTGCAGGAAGAGAACAACACCAATTCCAGCTCTTTGGCAAAAGTCTGCCGAAAGTCAGTTTTATTGCACCTATCCTCTTTTTCAATTCTAATTATGCTTCTAAGAGCATGACATACCAGGGTCTTCAAAACAAAACAAAATCCTCAGAATTGTACTTTTAAGGCCCAATATTTCAGAATCCAAAGGTAACATGCTGCCTGGGCATATGGACATTCCTACTTCCCACCCCAAATGAATAAATTTAAATAGTTGCAGGACATGCAAAAAGTTGCAAAGCTAGTTAAAAATGAATGCTAATTTAAAAAAAGAAGATAATTCGTATCCTCTCAACCTTTATAAGTAAGGAAGATCTGAAAATAACAACTACAGAAGTCACATTTCCCTTACAAAAATCATACCAAACACCCAGAAGACTCACAGAGATAATTTCTCCCAATATTAATGACTTTCACAAAAGAAGCCCTTGTTTAATAACTGAGAAGCAGAATAACTCTAGGTATACTAACTGAAAATCAGAACCTGATATCCAGAAATATTTGCATCTTGTGAAATGAGGCTCTGGTTGCCAAGAAATTCAGAAATTCAGACCAAATTTTGGGGCAAAGCGAAAATGTCTCATACAGTCTGGGCTGTGTGGGCACTCGGTCCATCCGCCACTGATGGATACAGGATCAACACCCTCTAGAGGATGCACAGCTGAGCTAAGAGAGAATGATGCATTTTAAGGTAGAGCTCACAGCACAGTAGGATCTCAATATGGAAAAAAATTACATAAGCAAAACCTTATCTGCATGTCCAATATAGAATAATCTTTGAAGATTCTCATTACAAGTAAACACAGGATAATAACTAATGGATAAGCTAATTAGTCATGCAAATCTGATGGATTTTCACTGCCTCCTTCCAGCCACTTACTTCTTTAGAAGGCATTTCATTTTCTGAGTAGTGCACAGTTTAACATCCAATTCATATTAGTTGGGCAAAAAGACAGTCCTTTAATCTTCTGACACTTGGGTCCTCAGTGTGAAACACAGAGAAACTGTCCAATGGAGAAGCAAAATGAGTCATAATATAAAAGAAAATATTAGCAAAAGCTCCCATGGAACAAAATCAGGTGGTGTTCTCTGGCAGATCTCATGCCTGAGCATTGTAGACAGCAGTAACTTATAACCTGCGATTGCAGAGACAGCAGCCGAGACATGTGTCCCTTTCAATTATGTGAGCTGCCTTATATATAATAAAGCTGGTAAAAACCATCTGAAATAAACCACAGCCAGCCTTTATAGCTAAGGTCACACTGGCCAAAAGGGTTGTGAATGTTCCAGCAAGCTAGGAACAAGTTTCTAGACAGCTGGAGATATTTTGAGCAAACATGGGCCAAATTAAACCGACGTGGGAAGCCAAAGTGAAACCAGTAAAAGCTTGCCTACTCAGATGACTTTTGTTTGAGCTGGAAGCTAAATTCAAACAAAATTCCTGGGATGATACTGCTTTGACTGTGACAGCAGACACCTGAGTCATGTGATAAGCACTTTACTTTAAAAATTCCACCATGTCACTCCTGAGAACACTAGCATATCAGATCCATGAGAAGCAGAAACAAAAGGGGGAAAAAAGAAAAATAAAAGCTTTTGTACAAACTCTGTGAACCAAGTCCCTTATGTCTCTTTCCTTCCAGACATTTGTGAAAAAAACAGCTCACTGGAACCACAAAAAACAACTGAGCAGCATTCTAATATGGGACATCCTGCTGGACCAGTGTGAGCTGAAGGAAAAAAGAAAGCCACAAACGTCAGAACTCAAATTGGACACTCAAACCTAAAGCCTTACATTTTGGTGCATTTTTTCCCATTTAAACCAGTGTAATCAATTGGTCACCATAAGAGAGGCTTCAAGCAGCTGGCTCAGTTACGTCCAGCTGTGACGAACCCTGGAACCAAAGCCATGTGTTTAAAAGCACACACACTTGGAAACACAAATAAATGATCAACTATTGTGTCTTAAAATATCTACAGTTGACTTTGTGCATCACCACTAATAAGTATCATAGCACACTGTGTAGTCCTAATGTTGTTTGTGGAGCTTCCAATCAATTCCTTAGAAATACAATTTTTACAGCATCAAGTCCTAGGGATGGATTTCCCCTCATATTGACTTAAAAGCCATGGGTGAAGTTTCATCAAGGGTCATTGCCTTGTGCTAATGACCCTATCTGGGGAAAGGCTGCAGTTCAGAGGGCATGAGAAATAGTATGAAGAGATTATCAAGAGAAGAAAGACTATAAAACAAGATAGTAACTTGGGGAAAGTGTTGGGTGTTTTTTTTTTTCCCCAGGAAGCAGTAAATAACTGGAAAACTGGAAGGTAAAAATCCTCCCTAATTAACTTAAAAGAATTCTTTAAAAGCAGACACTTAAAAGATGATTAGTTACAAGGTCCACAAGTAAGTCTTATCCAGCTCTATGAGGTGGTCTCTACTTTGCTGCCTTCCTGCCAGCTGGGCATCAAGACTTCATGGCTCTGCTGAGCAGAGCAGGGCACTGTCACATACCCCAAGCACTGGTCCCCCAGTGTCCACCAGCCTGGAGACAAAAGGCTGCAAGGATGAAGCAAATCTGAGCCCAGTCCCAGCATGGCGTCAGATCATGGCTGGACCACGACTCCCAGCCAGAGTCCAGCTTGGACCAAGGAGCTGGAAAATGCTCCTTGGACTCTGGGATGTTTTTCAAAATTGAACCAGCTGCAGAGCCAAGGTCTGATAAAATGGAACCTGGAACTCAACCAGACCAGTTTTTTGGATTTACAACCCCAAAATCCAACAGCCAAGACACCACAAATCCAATAGGATGCCTGAAAAGTCGGGCTGCTGCAGGCCCCATGCTTTTAAGGTCCACATTTGTGTTTATAATATGTTCCAGTATGGTGCAACTCTCCCTTTCATGGCCTTTTACCTCAAACAGGACCCACACATGCTCAGTTTTTCTGTATCTACCTTCTTCACTTTCTCTCTACTCTCCACCACCACTGCCTTTTTCCATGTTTAGCAGCCTCTAAGATAAACTCAGTAAGTAAATGGCCAAGGGATGTTGAGGCTGCTGCAAGAACAAAACCAACCACTGACTCTCTTTTTATCTATTAAAGCAAAGGCTTAAATTCTCCTAAAAATAAACTGGATTTTGTTGCAAAAGAAAGAAAAATTCCTAGCAGTAAGAACAGAGATAAATGTCCTAAGAGAATATAATGGAACTGGAGTAAATTACTTTAAAATAAGAAATCCAGGGTGATGGGGAAACTCCCCAAAAGTGAACAAGTGCTTTTCACATCTTAAATAAGGAAAAGATTCCTTCCCACCCTCCCTTTTTCTTCCTTTCTTTCCAGCAGCTAGAAGTCCCATCTGGTTCCTGTTTCTATTCGTCTGATCTCCCAGAAATTTCTAAAAGCCATAAGCATCAGCCAAAAATTCCCCAGGCATGGACTCCTTTCCAAAATAGCCCACAAAACGGCATTTTTTAGGTGGGTTGGTTTGGAAGGAGCAGAAAGGGGGAATGTTGATTTCTGTAACATTCCTAGGAATTTCTTGCATCTATTCTCCCCTGTAGAATTTCTTCTTTGCCCGAATTCCCCTTCCACTTTCTGCTGTCATGCTGGTCAGCACCGGGACTGCCCACTCCCATGTGGCAGGATTCAGCTTTTTTTGTGGCAGCTCACAAGTTGATGAGAGGCTTTTATCCCCAAGGAAGGCAAAGGAAGTTGCAATTCCCTTGCAGCTGAGATCTCCTCTGCTGGGCTGGTCTTTGTGCCATTTGGAGGTTGCATAACTGGATGTCTTCCCTTGCTAAGGTGCTGTGAAGACAGGAATTTTGGAATTAGCAACTTGATGTAAATAAGCAAGATAGACAAGACAAAAAAGCCTGGATCAATTCTACATGCTCTAGTTCATGACCTTAGGGACAGGTGGAAGAGGTTTTCTAAGATCCCCAGCTTCCATCTCTCCTGGAAGAAGAGGCAGCATTGTGTGGCACCATCAGCTCTCATGGCTAAGAGAACAGTGGCTCTGAAAAGCAACCAGGGTGTCCAATTTCTGTACACTTAGGATCTGATCCAAGCAAGATTTGTAAAGGTGATTAGCTCTCACTGACCTTGGTGAGTGCTTAAGAGCTTCACTGGACACTTTACATAACTAAGACCAAACAAAACTCACCACTTTTAAATCATTATGAGTACACCTCTTGATTGCACCCATGCTTCTTCAGACCTGTCATGGAGACTCCGAGCTTCTTGGTCTCCTCTGCTTCTGAAGCCTCACCATCCTTCACTGAATCAAACAAACTTTTACACAGAGATTCAGAAACACAAGGAGAACAGGGCAGCTCCAGAGATGGGACATGGACTCTAGTGGTCTGTCCCCCACAAAAAATCACCCAGGTCACTGATGACTATAGGTTGCTACCTTTAGACATCTGAATTAATGAAATTTTTTTAATCTCACAAAAACCCCCAGCTGCCTTACTGGACCCATCCAGTATTTGTAGAGTAACAGAATAATCTAAAAGGTCACAGCCTTATCTCTACACCCTGCACTTGCTTGTGCTTGCTTAAGAAAATAAGCTAGAGGCATAAGAGAGGGCAGGCAGGCTCTAAGGCTCTGTGGCACAGCTCCAGGACAAGATGCCAGGCTGTGTAGAGTTCAGCACATTCTCTCGTGCTGTCAAAACACATCCACTCAACAAGTCTTGTGTCATCTTAACATGTAGTCCTGTTTGAGAAGGTATCACTGGAACTCCCTGGCTCTCCTGGCACAACTGTGGCATGTCACGAAAAACCCCATGGCATCCCTTCACCCTTCCCATTCACAAAATATTTAACCTAGCCTGGCTTTTTGTACCAAAGACCAACTGGCAGTTCTAGTCCAGGCACAGTCTGAGATGCTGCTAAAAACACCTCTCAAACCCTCTGTACAATTAAATACTTCATCAATAAAAAGTAAATACACTTCATTTTCTATTATAAAAGAATCCCTCCCTCCCCCCAATGTTTTATTTTAGCAAGTGCACTCAACCATGTTCTCAATCTGCACTTCATTTCCTCCTATTCAGTTTTCTGTGGTTCACAGACGAAAATACCTGGGGGAAAAAACAAAAAAAGCACAATACCAGATCCCAGGGGGCTCTGATTTACCACAGGAGAAAAATGTGTAGCACTGTACAACAGGAGCCTGCTGCCCAGGATGGGAGCTGGAGACACAATGGGTGAAACAGAGAGCATTAAGCTCAGGGACAGCAGTGCCAAGAGCTTCTTAAGTCCTCTTCCAGCCAAGGGTATCCCCAGGAGGGTATCCCCTGTCTTCTTCATCTGTCATTTATCACTGTAGAAGTGGTAAAGAAAGAAGTGGGGTATTTCTGTGCAGGGCATTCCACCAGCCAAAGAAAAAGAGCAAATAAAAGCTTTAGTCCCTGTTCCTGCCAAACCAGGCCCTTTCATCATTATAGAGTTAATACAGAGAAATGCCTTTCTGCAGCCACTTCCATCCACGAGGATCCTAGAGAGCCAGGTCTTCTGCAGCTGTGGTTGGCATAAGATATGAAAGCAGGCAAAACCTGACAGCAGATTGCCATGGGATTTATAGAGCAAGATGATATGGCCACTCTTTACAATTTGGGCAGAAGGAGGTTTGGGGAGAGAGGTTTGGTGTTCTTGGCAATGAAGTTCTTCCCACCCACTGCAGCACAGACTTTCCACATCAAACAGATGCTTCTGGTGCTGCTCCCTGTCAGAGAGAAAACCCAGGGGACACAGGTGCATCAAGACCAAAGAATAATCCATCAAAAGAGAGCCAGCAGATCCACCTCCTCCACTGCAGCAAGTCAGGGCAGCCAAGGGATAGCAGGTAAGGCTGGAGATGGAATCGTGTCCATCCCAGCAGGCATGGTCCCACCCCACCCATTCCACTGGTTACAGCAGTGATGAAACCAGAGCAGGGAGTTCACTCACATGTTTTATCACATCACTTCAAGTAATGTGCAACTAGGCACTAAGTAGATGACAGTGCATTACAAACGTCCAGCCTTGTCTCTGTGCTCCAGTTTCCCCTGCTATCCCAAGTGGAGAATTGCAAATTACAGGTTTGCTGGTGTGGATGTGGCAAAGAGGAAGGAGAGGGACAGAGCAAGGCCAGAGAAGAAAAAGATAGAGAAAAGAAGGACTAGAGGAAGGAGGGGACTTGGGGCTAAATACAAGTGTTAGGGAACAGAGAAGAGTTTGTAAGCACAGGGATGGGAAGGCAGAGACGAAGAGCCAAGGATAAATTGTTTTGATGAGTGCTTCAATGCTGAAATAAATATAACCACCCAAGGGGGCTGTGTGACTCAGTCTGACATTTTGGCTATTTTTTTCATGCCACCAGATGTAATCAATTTAGCAGGGGGGGGCGAGGGGGGAAGCACACACATATTTTTATTGCGTTCTAATATCCAAAAAAAAAAGAAAAAAAAAAAAAGAAAAAAGTATGTGTTGTGTTTTGTTTTGTTTGGGTTTTTTCCTAGTCATAGTATACAAAACTTTGTGCAGACCCAAGAGCAAGCAGAACTTTCACCTGCCCTTTACCATCACAGAAACTGGAGTTTTGGGGACTAGGTGCAGATCAAGCCCCTCATCTCCAGCACAGCAGGGAGCAAACCCCAAGCTGAAGGAGCATGTAAGGGGTAGCTCTGCAACTTTGTTCACATTTGCCTCAATACGCACAAGGGAACAAATATGGCCAATAACATCCTAAGATATTGTCGCGCTGAAATTCTTTGTTTACCAAGAAACGACATGTTGAAAGCCCTTGGCATTTATGAAGCAGATGATTTCTATTTTGAAATTGAAGCATTTTACAGTACTTACCCAGACACTTGGAGCGATTAATTTGCCAGATCTCATGTGGAGGACTGGGGCAGATGGGAGAGCTCCAGAAAAATCTCTTAGGGTCCTAGAGGAAGTGGAGTGGTGCTCAGTGGGTGGTGCTCACCCTTCCATCCAGGACCAAGGTACGGGAGGGGGCCTGTACTGCTGGATTCTTTCAGTTGTAGCTTCAATTGGGCATTCAGAAACCTTCGACTCCTGTCCAAAACTTTGGGGAAATGTTTCTGCGCACTGTTAAATAGCTCCTGCATTCCACCCAGGGGCTGATGCTGTTCTGTGGTAGGTGAATAATTCCATATTTATTCTTTGTAAAATATTTTGGACTCCGGATAGTTTTTGCTCAGGCAGACTCCTCCTGAATTAATAACAGCTTTGCCTGAGCAACAGCTACAAAATGAGAAAACAGTGCTGCAGAAATTAATATTTTTTAATTAATCTTGGTTATGGGCTCTGCAGATCAGCATGCTGGTGGGAAGTACCTATTCCTGTCTTTCTGTTACAAAGCTGTCCTACTCTACCTCCTGCCCATGTATCTTTGAAGGAGCCATAGGAACTTAGCCCAACACAGGACCTAGGATTACACACCCAATAACTAAGCATAACTATTCACTGAACTGGTTGCCAAGCTTCCATCCAATGACCAACATAATGTCCATTTTATCCAACATCTAACCCATAACTAGACCCACATTTTATCTCAAAATCTGTAAAGATGCAGCAGTCCTCAGAGTTACTTCCACCACGACTAGATTTTTGGATGTCTTCTCCTTGGATGGCTATTGGCTTGGAAAAGAAGCCCTAAGCTTTCCCATATAGGGCCTCTTTTTCAGCTCTCATTTAATTAATCCCCTTCCCATTTCCTAGGAGCTCTGTGCTGAAGGCCATCAGAAACAGGGGAATTCTGTGAGGTTGCTTAGTTTTTAAAGACAGTCTCTAGTATATCTTAATTTTCAACTCTGAGCACACATTTTTTTTTCTGTCTTCAACACATCTGCAGAATCTGAAACTCTATTTTAAAATCAAATCCACATTTATTTAAAGTGTCACAGTTGCTCTTATCTGTCGTGTTAATTATAAAGACTTTTTTCCCTTTAAGTGGGAGTAATTTGAAATATATATAAATGATTCCGTAACACGACTTCTTATCACCTATTCTAATGTTTCAAATCAAGTCACCCACAGTGAAGCATCCTGGGTATTTTGCAAATTAGCCATTTTGAACGTGTTTTGTGTGAAAGTAATTGTGTCTTGTGCTCTGTGCAGAGTCTATACTGATTCTGTACATGTATGTATATGTCTGAAAGTACCAAATTTATATCTACTTGTAGGGACAATCTCTGAACATTCAAGAAGTTGCCTCATCACAATAGGGTAGAGAAGGAGAGAGAGAAAATTCTACAGCTGCACAATGAGCTTGTCTTAACTCTGTAATGTCATTAATCCTTGGACTGGAAATTGCTAACCTTTAAAGATTTATATAGTTGAGCTTAGTATTTGGTTATCCTAGCTTTCTAAGAAGAGGAAGGTTGTCTAAGGAAAACAATCTTTAACTTTGAAAATCCTAAGGAAAAACATGTATTAAAACATAAGCCTCCTGTAAATGATAAATTCAACCCTGGAATCACTGTTTCAGAATCACCATGAATGCAGTTCCCAGAGGTAATTTTTAGTCCTGCAGTCCTAAACAGATTTTTCTGTATTTCAGCTGTCTTTAAAAAAAAAAAAACCAGAAAAAAACCCAAACAAAAACCCCCACCACAAACCAAAAGCCTCTACCAGAGATACCCTTAACTAAATCAAGACCAGGTTTTTAAGACCAGGTTTTTAAGTCTGGCGTCCTCGACCCAGATAGGAAGAAAGGCGAGCTGCAAATCCAACAGTTGCACTAAGATACCCATTTAAAATTTCCACAACTTTATAACTGATAAAATGCTTTTCCTTAAGCTGAATAATTTTTCTAGCCTCCTCTCTAAGGAGATGGAATTGAAGTCATGATTGAAAAAAAAAATTGATACATTAGACGTAGGAAGTGGAGATTTTTGCCTTTATGTTTTTGAATCATCCTGAAAAAGTAGAGCAGATGAAAAACTAATGACCAAAATATATTTTTTTAAATAGAAAGTGTAGTTTTCACAAAATCTGAATGTTCCATGGAAAATCTTTAATTTTGCCAGAGCTGCTTAGTTTTCCACTGGGGAAGATCTAAACAAGATATTTCCTTTTAAGTTCTAGTTGACAGAAATGTAAGATTTTAAATAACTTTTTCAAATAATAAACAAGTAAATAAAGGAGGATCCATCCTCTAAGGATTTTCTTCAGCCTGATGTCTCCTGAGACAGGAAAGATGGACCTTTACCAAAAGGCAGAGATTAGCAAGGAGCCCTACAAAGAGGACTCCAATGAGCAGAGTCCATACCTTCAGCAAAAATGTGTCACTGGGCTAAGACAAAGCATGGAAAATTTCAATCCAAAAGGAAATGATAAAGATAGAGAAAGATATGAGCACAAGTGATGGAGGATAGGCAGGAACAGCAGTTGGAGCTCCACGTCCGTTCCAGCAGCTCCTGCCATAGCTGAATAATAAATTAATAAATACCATTAATAAACACCAGCCCCCTGTGCAGAGCACACGCAGCCAAGGCGAGGCAGCCACAGTCACTTGTGCTGTTTAACACCAGCAGGAGATACCTGCTGTGGGTGCATGAGCAGAGATCCACACATCATCCTTATCCCCAGGGACATCAGCCCTCGGGATGTGATATCTTAAGGGCCATATCCCACTTTTCTGAGCTTCCATGTGTGGATCCCTCGGGCTGCTGGTGGCTTAGGAGTCCTGCAAGCACCAGAGGAGTGGCTGGGTACCTCACGAACACCTCCAGCACAGACTCAGGTCCTTCTGTGTGTCACACAGGGCCACGACACCATTGCCATGATTTCCAGGCGACCAGCAGGAAGGGAGCCTGTCCTCTTCCACCTTCCTGCCTGCCAGGCCTGGTTCTGGCCAGCCAGGACATCTGCTGCAGAAGATGATGCTCCTATGGGGAGGAAGAGCTTCATGGAGCCTTTCCACTGCACACCTGACCTCTCCTTGTCCTCCCAGAGAACCTGGCATTGCTGAGACCTGAGCACAATCAGAGGCAACTGCAACCTGAGTCCTGTCCCAGCCTGAGACCCCCACACATGTCTGCCCTCTCTCAGAGCAGGGCAGCTGTCTCCAGAAGGCAGCTCTTGAGACAATTTTCAGACAATCCAACACAAATGGAATTTGAAAACCTATTTCTTCCTGCCCTGAAGCACCTTATATTTTTGTTCACACTGCTGGCACTCAGGAAAATGGAGGATGGTTTTATTTTCCTCTGGAAAACAGAAAGAAAAACAAAAATAATCAGTGTTGCCAGCTCTTGAAATTTTAGTCCCACGGTACTTGATGTTTTTCTTCAGCCCCTCCTCAGCTTCTTGCTTCAATGTGTTTTGCAAAAATCTCAGATTTCATTTTTAAAAGAGAAGAAAAAGGAACAAGCAGTTCATGGACTTCCAGGTTCTAGAAAAAAGCTGAGAAACATTAACTCAGAGCATCCTAAGGCACCTCCAAACAAAAAGAGAAAGCATGGAGAAAACAGTTTTGGTTTTTTTTTTTTTAAAGAGGTGAGTAAAAAAAAAACCCCTCATGACCTGAAGGACCCAACTGATTTTTGAGCCCTTGGGATGAAGAGCCAGCTAATTCCATAGGTACCACCAGTGGCTTGCACTGGCTAGATTTCAGCTCCCTGTGCAACAACGTGGAGATGAGATGTCCCCTTTTTTAGGAGTAGGGCTAAGTTTCTACCCCACACCTTGGCCTTCCGGAAGAAAAAAGGAATAAATCATGTCTGGAAGGGAAGGAAGACTGCACTTCAGTGGGATTTCAAAGTTGCTCAGTAAGATGGTTCTGTGGTGCTCTGTTGTCCCAGGAAGACAAGTGCCCATGTAAGCCATGGCTTTTCCTGGGTTAGATGATCCAAGGAGATGAAAACACTGATATAGACATGGACAATGCCAAGAGGTACAGGGTGCACACTGAGAGCATGGGCTGCCTTCTCATGCACCCCATCATGTGCTGAGGAACCAGTTAACCCCAGGAACAGTCCCTCCTGTGCTTGCTGGGTCTCTGCACTTTTAAGAACCATGCCAAGAGAGCCCACTTAGTCCCTGTGTCAAGAAATTTCAGGGGAAGAAGATGCACTCAGAATAACTGAACTGCTTTGGAGACTTTGCTTTTCCTCTGTCTTGTTCTGGCATTTAATTTTTTTAAAAAATCGAAAACACAAGACATCAATTTTTTAACTTTGTGGCTGAAATTTTGTGGCTGCTGTTTATGTATGGAAAATATTTAACAGTTCAAGTCAGAAAGCCCAATATTCAGAACCTTAAGGGCAATCCAAAACTCCTAGGGTCTTCACAATCAGACTAAAAATACCATGAGAACAGGGTTCCTTGAACCAGATACTGATTTTCTGCAGCAATGTGAAGGAATTAAAGCTGGTCCTTAAGCACCAGCTGGGAACTGCCCTGACATTTTCATGTCATCTGCTCCCTGGTCCTCTTGTGAAGGCCATGCAGTGATAGGCTGGAGGCTTTCAGGGCCCTACTGTAATCCAGTAAACCTTGGCTGGTAGAACCAGCCCCAGAAGACATTCCAGCTGGCTTAAGTTAGAGCAGCCCTGTGGCTACTCTAACTTAAACCACCTGCCAGTTCAGTCCTGGGCCAGCTCTAGGATCTGGGAGGTAGAAATGTGGACAAAAATCAAATTTGCCTGCTGTCTTCCTCATTTGTCCTAATAGGAGGCTAGAGGCCCAAACCCCATTTGGAGAAGTCCCTGGTATCAGAGGGACACCTTTGAGCTCCTGGTTGCATCTAAAATCCAAGAATCACCACTAGTCAGTCCCATTTTCTGTCCTTACCTTCTCTCATCACAGTGCTTGCATTCATAATACTGAAGCCTGAACATGAGGAAATGTGCAAGGATAGGTTATTTCCTGGAACAGCTGATGATTTCTGCCCTCTTTTGACTTTCCAGGCAGCCTCTCCCCTGCAGCTCTGTGGTGCCTCCACTCCTGTAGGGAACCAAGCAATAGAGACCAGACGAGATAGAGAGGGGTTTTTCCTCTTTTAAAGAGTGGAAAATCAGAAAGTAAATTTAAAAACAAACGAACAAAAACTTTCCCCAAATATTTCCAGAGCTGCTGATCTTGGTTTGAGCTTTGGCAGTGAGATCACAATGGATTTAAACAGCCCCAATTCACCCTTTCACAGAGACACACACAATCATGTGCAGTGGTAGGAATTACCCTGGTAATACAGCCTGAATTGTCCTGCCCCTGCCCTTCCTCCTTGCCTTTCACCATGCAGCTACCAAAGATAATGAGTAACAGTGATATTAAACAGGGATTTGGGGGTTTTTAACTTTTTTTTTTTTTCTCCAGAAAGTGGATAACATCCTACAGTAGATAGAAAAATCCATCCGACTTTATTTAACTGTAACATTTATTAAGAGCAGTGAAAAGGTCAGCAGGGACTATATGGGCTAAACTCCTTCCCCCAGCCTTGAATGCGACAAGAAAGCAGATCCTTTAAGATGCAACTATCTTAAGCTCCCCTCCGATGGTTAAACTCTTAGTAATTCTAGGTTTTGGAGACAAACGTCAAAGCAGAGGGCTCTTCCCTTCATTATTCAAGAAAAGGCCCCATCAATATTATCTGTAATAAGAATCTGCTGTTGACATGGCTCACCCCGCAGTTCCTGTTCCAGGCAGTAGTCCCTGTCAATAGGATTAAAGTGGAGGAATGCCTTTGACAAGTCCACTGGCTGCTGATTCATTGCTGCCATCAGGCTGCGGGCTGGGAAAGGCAATGGGCACCAGGAGCCAGTCCTGCCCTGGCCAGGCAGGGACAAGTGCCCCTGAAGATTTGGTTTCTTATGCGTGAGGGAACCTCCCTGGAGCTGCAGGGGGAAGTGGGGAAGAGGGAAAGCCTGGGAGTGGTTTGCACTGCTGGTGTCCTACCCTGTTGTTTTTGGCTGAGCAATGGGCACATCAGCTGGGAAGTTTTGAGGTGGTTTGATGAGCAGTGTTGAACCCAGGGGCGCAGAGAAGCCATCCATCATGTACAGGATGGGAAGGAGTGTTCCTCAGCCTCTGTCACCATCTCCTCCTTGTCAGCCTGGGAGATTGCACAGTGAGATGAAAGAGGGACTCTGCTCTCACATTGGAGTGCTCTCAGTGCCAGGCAGCCCACGGGAAGCCATGAGCAGTGACACCTGTGCAGTGCTGCCCAGTTGCAGCACTGGCAGCTGACAGACCTGAGGTGCAATGGCCCTGGGAACCCAGAGGGAGAGGCACGAGCAGCTTTCTGTGACTTGTCTTTCTCCTGGAGTTGGCCTAGGCTTCACCAGGCATAAGGATGCAGGGATGTGCTCAAGGGACCAGGAGTAAGACCACGGCAAAAATGAACCACTGTGGTTAAAGCCCTGGAAGAAAAGCTCTGGGCACCAAGGGTGCATAGTTGGGCACATCCAGTCCTTGACAATACTGACTTGTGTTTTCCTTCTTGTTTACCACAGCTCCCTATACAAAGGCTCTGTCATCACCCCCTGGCTTGCACAGCCCCAGGTCTGCAAAGGCCCTGGCTCACCCTCCCCTGCAGGCTGCTACCCGCAGTGGAGGAGCCAGAGCAGGGATTGTGCAGCCCCTCTAGAGCCCACAGGGTCTGGCACCGCCTAAAAATCAGCACCCAACCACAAAAGTCAGGGGAGAAGTGAGCTGCAGGAAAAATCTGAGCCTCCTAACCTTCCACCTCTCAACTCTTCTAGCAGAGCATGCAGGACACATGTGCACACACACATACACATTAACACCCTCATCTTTTCCAGTGACTAAGCTCCTGTCTAATTCGTTCTGTTCCTGTCCCCTCAGGTGCTGAGGCCAGGTCAGGAAGCAGGCAGCCTAGAGTAAATAGATCAGCTCTTTTTAAAATAAAACCTCTATTATTATCCGTAGGAAAAAAAAATAACAACCCTCATTTTCAGGAATTGTTACATTTAATTAGGCTGCAGGTTCCACTGGGCTCCACAAACGGAGCCAAGAAAGCATGAATGTCAAAATATTCTGCACACAAGATGAAAAACCCTGAGCTGGGCGATCCGGTGAAAGGGAGCCCTGTCAGCTCGCCTGTCAACTGTGCTGCAGATTTTTCAAACCTAATTAAAATGATCTTTAATTTTTTTTTTCTTCTGCTTTTAAAGAAACACATTTTTCTTTTCTTTTTTTAGATTTTTTTTTCCTCTTTAGTTTTTAATCAGTCTGATTTCCTGCATTGAGCCAGCCAGGAAGAAAGTGAAAGGGAGACTCTCACAGGCATCCAGGACTGGAAAACAGGAGGATGGGTGGCTGTTCAGGCAGCAAAGCCTTTGCTGCAGCTCACCACGCACCCACTGTTTACTCACATGTGAGATCAGCCCTAACAGGAAGAACAAGGTACCAAATTCTGTCCCTGCCTGTTTCCTGCCACCTTTGGGGGAATGGGACCTTTTGGGCTCTTTGTAAATAAACAGGAGCACATCAAAGGGACACCTGACCACTGCACCCATTTTTGGAAAAACTAGAACAACTTACAGGCACTTGAATTTTTGGCTGACAGCTCATACCAAAAAAGCCTTTACTGCCCTAGTATTAGCTAGCAGCTCTGATGCTTTGGAGCTGATAGAGGAAACCAGTTTGCAAATCCTGAAACAGGAGCCTTACAGGAGAGCTTGAGCCACCGACTAATTTTGCTCACATCTATGCCTTGCCCCTGTGGGGCCCTGCCAACCCCCACTCCCTCAGTGGGTTCATTGTTTATATGTGTGAAGTTATTTGTCTGGGCTGATCTCAGCAAAGTGGTTTGTAGAATTCTGCAGCAAAACGGGAGCTTGCTGAGATGAAGGTGGCAGCACAGGGCAGAGCAAGTCATTAGGACTAATAACCAGCATGATAAAAATGGGCATAAATAGGGATAAAGAGATTTAAACCAAGAAACTAATGCTTGAGGGGAGGTTGGATCAACAGCTATATAAACACACACTTCCCCTCCCACCTCCCCTGCTCTAGTGTCTTCAAGAAAAATATTTGCTAACAACCATTTTTTTTCAGCCTAGTTTCCTAGAGAAACAATTTGTTTTGATCATGCTGTGGGTGTGTCTGTCTTTCTCCCTAATAAAACTTGTGAACTCCCTGGCCAATTTCAACCAATTTTACCAGAATGGGCAGAGTCCTCAAAGATACCAACTGCTTTCAAGACTTGCCAGAGCTGGGTAGACAAGAAAACACCGAACCCATGGTGAGACAATGGCTGCAGCCTGAGCACTCCTGATGTTAAACACGAGAGCATCCAACCTGGAGTTGCCTCATATGTTCCTCTGCAGGAAGCCACAGTTCTCTGAATCACACCAAGTGCCCTGTAGAAATGGTATCATTTGGGCTGAGAGTTTAGGATTATGGTCTCTTTCTGAGAAATGCCACAAGGGTAGTGTCAGCATGGGAAGGAGTCCCAGCCAAGTAAAATGAGGTGCCTGCAGGCACAGAGTAGCATCAGCACTGCTCTCCAGCCACCTAAACTGGTCCTCAGCCCTTCCTGCACCAAAGCCACCTCTTGGGCCCCAAGGGGATCCAAGGCCAGGAACTGGGATGGGGCCACCTTCTGCTCCATGCACCATCCCAGCTGCAGGGTCTTTCCTGCTGCTTGGGCGAGCAGAAGTAGAGGTAGGTGCAGTCTAGCTACTGTGGGAGTCAGTGACTCATAAACTGAGAGCATTTGACCTGGGATCAGCCAGAGGGAAGGACATTCTAACAAGGTCACTCTCCTACAGCATCAGTTTTCAGGCTCAGCTTGCACTTTAAAAGCAGATTGGGAAAGGCCTGCTGCAGATGTCTCTCTCTCATAAAAGGCATGGGGACGCTCTTGGTTGGGTGGGAGCATGAAAGTGAGCTGGGACCTGCCATACTCCAACAGAGCTTGGGTGCTGATGGGCAGGAGGGCTTGAAAAGGACAATGGAAGAAATTGAGAGTCCCAACCAGGGCTGCTCAGTGTCAGTACAAGAAAATGTCCTCATTAAGAGGGTCTATTTTCCTCTAGGTTGGGTTTAGGATGGTTTAGTGCAGTCAGATTTAGGAAAAAAGTCAAGGGGCTTACCAAAGGTTTGGATGCAGCCATGAGCTCCTGTTCTCCGAGATGATGGAGACAATATAGATAGGGGAATGCAAAAAGGACAATTCTAATGGGGAGGATCTCAATTTTAACAATCATACCCCCGCTCCCGCATAATTTAAATTTGGAAATCTCCTCAGTATATCACAACAATCCATTTTGTTGTGAATGTCCTGGCACTTCTTCCCTCTCATCAGCTCCCTATTATCTCATTGGGAACACCCTCTCATCTGCTGAGAAAAATAAAGCAACTCCTGGAGTAAGAAAACCCTTCAGCTGGAGCTAAAGGAAGCCTGGCAGGTCTTACCCTGTGATTGCTCAGGGAGAATTGAGCCATGTGATCTTTGTGTCCCAGGGAGGAGATGAAATCGAGCCTTGCGCAAGGTGCTGCAGGGAAGGGACGGCCAGGCCAGGTGGGTTTGCCCTCGCGGTGAACAAGCTGGGATCTTGCGTGCCTGGGAATCATGTCCCTAGGGGAATAGATGGAGCTGGCATTTTTGGGACCCTGTGACTGGCTGTCCAGCTAGTAATTTAGCAAAGGGTGAGCAGGTAATTTCCTGTTGGACTGGTCTGTTGGAAGGGCCTTTCCCCTCCGGGGAGCTGCTGGCTACGCAGCCAAGCCTGAAGACACACGGGAGCAAAGCGTGCTCGCTCCTTTTATAGCGGGGCTGGTTTCCCTGCATTGCCGTCATCCTGGGGGTGAGCAGTGCTGCAAGACATTTGAGGCTCTCCCCCACAGAGGGTAAAAAGTCAAAAGGGTATTAAGCTGTCACATTGGGGCAATTTATGTGTATAAACAGAGCCCCGCTTTGCTGATTTACACCCTGATAGCACATGGCCCACAGGTAATGAACGCAGCACATCCCCACATCTGCCAGTGGAAGCAGTTTGGATTGACTGACCCATAAAACTGCAAGGCCTGAAGTTATCTGTCTTCACATCTACATATACACACGCAAACAGCCGCAGCCAGCAAGTGCTCATGGAGTAACACGATATAAGCAATAAACGCTTTCCCCCAGCAAAAGTTAGGGGAGAGATTAGATAAGGTGGCTAAAACAAACTTTAACCACCATGGTGGGAGCTTGGCTGGGCTGTCCTTTTACTCAGCTGAATAAGTCACAGCATAGGGAGCCCACAGCACCAGTCGCCCTGTAGTGCTGGTTCCCCAAAGGATGCAGACAACCCAAATTAGCCAGCCTATCTCCACTCTCTGTGAAAGCACTATTATCCCCATTATTATGAGAGAGCTGTGCTACCTCCCAAGTTCAGGGTCCAGTTAAGTCTTGCCTCCCACTGAAGTACAGCACCAAATACTTTCTCCTCTTTGGGAATGCTCCTATGGGGATCTTAGGACAGGGCTGGCCGTGGTGGGCACAGGGGAGAGGGAGGCGGCCCTGGTGCCATTGCTCCCCTCCCAGATGGTGCAATACAGCTCCCTTCCACATTGCACAACCAAAACCCACTCCCTCCCACCTTTCCAGGGAAAATCATGTTGCAGCTGACCTAGAAACTCCATCCTTTCCCCTTCAATGACACCAAGAAAGCAGATTACCCCCCGACCACCAACATGCGAAGGTAGGACTGATGGACACACAGATGGGTGCCTGCTCCTGACATACCATGTGCAGCATTTGCTTCCCACCATTGCAGCCCATGCCTTCACATCATTGTGCTGCTGTGGGGATGTGAGCAGCCACTACATTCCCCTTCTGCCCAGCAGACTTCAGTGTCAATTGCATGCTTTGGGCAAAAATAACAATTGGAAAAAGTAATTGCATTTATCATGTTGGCGACTCAGCCAGCTACATAAGAATGTTACATAGCAAAACCACAGAATTCAGCCTGTTTTCACACAAACAGCAGAACAATGACTGGCAGAAGTCCCCTGACATCAGACACTTGCCTTTAACTCAAGTAGTTTTTCCACCAGCATCTTGAATTCACCAACCTGGGATGCCACAGCAGTCTGGTCTGCAGGTAAAGCTGAAGCTGATGAAGACACCAACAGCCAGAGGACAATTTCCAACAACAACTAAGCAGACAGGAACACCACAGCAGACTTAGTCTACTATTTTGTCAGTGAAGGCTCAGAAAGATGTAGGATTTAACTTCTCAAGTCAGACCATGATTCATAGGAAATTAAACTTCCCATGCTTGAGGCAGCAGGGATGGGTGACACATTATGGAAGAGGCAAATGATGGCTCTTCCAGTGTCACCATAGACCCCACAGATATGTGAATTGCAGCTGTGCCTCTCACTGTAGCTTTTCAACCTGCACAGTACCATGTGTTATTTCAGTCTAGACTTTCCTTTTTTGCTTAGCCCACTAACTCTGCCCCTGTGTAACCTGGTCACTGTGCTCACAGACTGCTTTCTTGCACAATTTGTCTCATTAGAATATGCTGCTAACTTGCTTTGCTGTTGTGAAGAGCGATTTAAGATAATGCAATGCCCGTCTCAAAGAGTCCAAGTCAGAAAATCAACTGTTATTGAACAAGCTTCATTCCTTCCAACTGAAGGGAGCCACAAAAATCCCACCTGCTCTTTTGGACTGTAGTGACTGGGAAGCCACTCTGAAAGTTGCATTTTTTCAAAGTAGATTGGATCCAATTTGAAACCAGCTCACCAAAACAGAGGCTGCACAAGCAGCAAGAAAATCCAGCTCCTCAAGAGACAAGGTGAGGCAGGAAGCAGAAGAGCAGTGCTGCCCCTTTTGGATGCAGTGCCAGCTAGATGGGTTAGCCAAAACATGAATTTGTTCCCCAAAGCCTTGTAAGCAAATGTAAGTTAAAATAGGTCCCTCTTGGATTCAGTGTTCATTGGTCTTCTGACTCCATGGTGTGTAAATTATGTCAGTTGTAGGCTCCCTAAGACTTCATTGTGTAGGCATAAAACATCAAAATGAATCTGCCTGGGGCATTCTTCTGCTCACAGGATATAAACAGTTGGCAGTGACTGATCTGCCACTTGTCAATGCACTCTCCTAGCCTGATCCTGCAAAATAAACTGCATTAGCCTAAGCTATCTTCAAGGTGCCATCCCTGGAGTTAGCTTGTTCTTCTCAATGAAACTTGAACCGCCTTAGATCTCATTTAGCAAACAACTTAAATACATAACACCACCAGTGCAACTACACTTAAATTGGTCCTAGATGTTGGTTCATGCTGTGGATATGCCATGAGTTGCTGAGCCTGGACAAAGATCCCAGACAGCAGAAATTAATTCCTGATTAAGCTGACTCCTTGAAGCTTTTTTCCCCATCTGACTGCCTCCACACTCAGCTTTCAGTTGCTGTGCAGTGTCTACTACAGAAAAAAAAAATTAATATCCTAGTACTTACTTCACTCACCACATCTGCAAACTGGGACCAACTCTATCTTCAATTTTGCTCTGGTGGCTTAGCAAACAGAGTCACTCAGGGCTTTTCTATATTTCCAAAATTTTCCTGTCTCTTCCCTGAACCCTCTCCAGCATTTTGATGCTTTTACTCACCACAGCAGCCCTGCCATCAGGAGGAAATACATTAGAGACACTCTATTCTCTTTCTACCGCCAAGTGTCCTCCTGCTCAGTTACAGCTCAGCACCAAGACCATCCAGTCAACTGATTTTGGCTGGTGAAGAAGCTTTTAAAAAAAAAAAAGCTTCCCAAAAGCTTCTTCAGGATCCTTCTTCCTGGAGTTCACTGCCTCAAACACAGCTTTTGTTCTTTTTTCTTGCATTCACCTGCATCACCATATTTGTTGTTTGCTTGGGCCTGGCTCCCCAAGTGCTCTGTATTCCTCCCTGTCAGTGACCTCCCCTCTCCATTATTTACTGTTTCTGTCTCATCACACCATCAACGGACTACATCAGTGGTGATTTTACCTTTTCTTCCATGTCATTGATAAAGATATTAAACCCAAGAATACTGGAGGGACTTTGCTACAAACACAGCTGGCAGATGATTTACAGTTACATTTGGAGACTTGTCAGGGAGCCAGGTTTTAATCCATTTAATGCACACCCTCTTGATTTTATACTGCTCTAGATCCTTAATCAAAATGTCATGTGGTACCCAGTCAAATGTCTCACAGAAGTCTTGTATGTTACTATCACTTTTATCAACTAAACTAAAGAGAGGCATCCCATTCTATTTTCCATTAACTCATGCTGATTGGCATTAATTACAATTTTCATCCTTTAATTGCTCATGGACTCCCATGAATAAGGGCTAACTTGCACCACCCAGTGCACCACTAACAGCCTCTGTCTGACTCATCCTTGGCACAGCCCATGTGTATTTTGGGAACAGCAATCCTGTAAAATCTGAAGCTGGATCTGGGCACAAGCAAAGCTGGGCACTGTCTGAAGTGGCACAATAGGGGGACCATGGAAACAATCATGGTTTTGCTGATGGCTTTGCCTCTTCCAGAGGGCTGGAAGGGCAGGTGAGCTGCTCATTTTGGACACTAAAGAAAGGATGTGAAGAATGGCTCTGTGAAGTGAATCAATCACAACTAGTCTTTGAAATAGCACTGATCCACACTGGAATCACTTCCCCAGGAGTGGTCAGGAGAGTCTTTTTTATGGTACAAGTGGTGATACAAAATGTTTCTCTCATTGCAAGGAGACCAAACATGAGACTGAAGCATACTTCTAACAATAACATGGCACGTGTTACCTTATCATCCCAACTATTTGGTTTTTTTCCTTGAAGGCTGGATGTAATTCATTAGCTTACCACTGAGTCACTGCCTTGGTTTTTTCAACTTTCCAAGTGAAATACAGGAAGAAGTCCCATAGCACCTAGCCATGATACTGACACATCTATGACCCTGGACTGTTCTCCTTTTATCCTTTAACTTTGCAAATCATTGTCTAAGTATCCCAAATGGAAGTAATTCCTCAACCAAGAAACTATAGAGAATAAAAGGAATCAAGAATTTTGCTTCAAACATCCAAATCAGGTTGATTTTCATTTTGATGCAGTTGTCATTTTAGAAAAAATGGAGCAGAACAAAAGTATTGGTTTAACTTTAAACTTTTTCCTTTTTTATGAGGGATGTACTTTAAAAAAAATATATAAATAAAACTGAAGGAAATTTCTAGGAATGAATGTCTCATGTTTTGCAGGAGAGGACAAAATATAAAAGCTGAAGTCCTTCCAACACAATAGCATAGGCACATCAAAGTGAAGTCGCTAAACATTTCAGCATCATTAAAACAGCATTTGTTTATTTCCTACAAATATCTTAGCTGAGGGATTTTTCCAATCATCAGTCTTGGTCAGTTACTACCGGAATTCAACTGCAGCCTGTCTCTGTTTCAAGTGTGCAAGCCCTAGTAAAGGGTAGAGATGAAAACCTCATTACCACCACAAAAAGTAATTCCCATAAAGGTAACTCCCATAACAAGACCTGCTTGGATGGAATTGAAGTATCTGATGTAACTACCTAGAAAGCCCTTCTGAAGCTTGAGTTTGGGGGCCCCGTAAATCCGAGCACCAGAAGCAGAGGAGGATGGGGGATGTAAGATTGCAACTCCCCAGACAGGACCATTCTCAGTGGCTTTTTTCCTTTTTCCACTTGTCCAACACCAAAGAAAATGACTGTGCTGGACAGTAGGAATGTTTCCCTGCTCAGTGGTGATTGTACACAGGCTCTTCTCTGTCCCAGGGAACAACACACAAGACAGCAGTTTTCAGCTGTAAGACACTCTAGCTTTCATCTTTTCTCTGCTTAAGGCGAAATCTTGGCAGAACATGCTGGAAAACACAAAGGATATTGCAGTCTTGGGGTTAATGGCTGTGCTGCTGAAAACTTTGCAGAGCCTTTGACTTACCTCATTAGCAAGCCAGAGATCTCCTTTGGCATTAGATGTCACCTATGCGTTTGGAACAATCCCCAACATCAATAAATCTCAGCAAACATCCCCTCACTGCAACCCAAGTGCCTGCAAGGGTGCTAATCCCCAGCCAACATTCACTTGGCTAAATTATTTTTAAAAGATGATGCAGCTAATACTCCTTATTCCAGAGAATCCTGCATTGTTTTCCTTGTAAATTGCTCCTCCAAAAGGATAAAGGCTACAGCTTCTCACTTTCCACTCCAAAATAACCCTTCACCACTGGAGCAGCAGCCTGTGAACTTGCCCAGGAAAAGTGAGATGCATCTGGTGAGTCAGAGCCCAGTTCCCAGCCACAGCCAGAGTGATGGTCAGGGGCCGTGGCTGTGTTTTATCAACCCTCGCTCTTTGTGCTGTGCCTGGCGTTTATGTCTGTTTCCCTCCTGGATTTGGACGTCCCTCCCGCCGGTGGGGCTGGGGGGCAGGAGCAAGGCCATGCAGGAGTCAGCAGCATTGAAGGGCTCCGTGCTGGCAGAACAATGGGTTTGCTCCAGGCACAGCTACTGACTTTTAACAGCTCTTTGCCAGTAACCCCATACGGGATTGCATCATGGAAAATCCTAGTGGAAAGCTAGGAACAAAGGAAAGATGTCAGGCTGCTTTTAAAAGGGACTTGTTCTCAGAGCAGAGGAAGCCCTTTGGTGGCCAGAGTGGGAGGCTCAACCAGAGGAACCTGAGCTCTGTTGAAGACTGGAGGCAAATCTGGAGACGTACACCAGACGGGAGAGATGAGAAAAGGGCAATGCTCAGGAGGCGACAGCTTTGCCTCACTTTGCAGCGTTCCTGCATTGTCTAGGGATGAAGTGTGTGTGTCTGTGTGGAAAAAAATTCCTATGCAGATGTTATGTCCCTTTATTGAATTGTCCCCACGGTTGCTGAAGAGTCCAGAGTGCCAGTCAGGACAGACGATGCAACAATGCCCACGGGCTACTGAGCTCTCATCTCTGATCCAACATCCCCAGAAAGGGAGCCAGGCAAGAGACATGTCCCTGAAAAACAGGGCTTGGGACACTGCCTGGACTCTGTCCAGGCTCGGGTAGCTGAAAAGCACCCAGAGCTGATTTTACAATGTGTGACAAGAGATTTTGGTCAAGAGAAGCTCTGTTCTTCCATAGAGAAGCATAGTGAAAGGTACAAACAGAATCACCACTCCATTTCTGAAGGGATCACAGCTCTAAGTGGTATCACATTGCAAGCCCAATGAGAAACCTTTTGATGGGGGATTAGAAAAACAACACTTCTGTGAGTATGGAAGAAACTGCTCCTGAGAAGAAGGAAAACTCCCAAGGAGAGCCCAGCAAAGACACTCTACAGTGCTCAACCGTGGGCTCAAGGAAGTTGGCATACCATGTGACTTTGGCTCTGATGTGATATCTAATTTACAAAGACAGACCTTCTTGTCTGCCTTTCTTATTCTAAACTGGTCTTTCTTTAACCCTTCAGGGACAGCATATGGAAGGATAGTGCACAGCAGGTGCTTGAGAGGCTCTGCTTCCTACTTTGTCATTCCACTCAAAACACTCCATTTCTCATTGGCAACACAAGGAGAACCCCATCAGCCAGTGTGATGTACTTAGATCACATGGCTAAGGGAAGGACACTTAGGTACTATCCACAGAACGGAAGCAGCACAGGCTGTAAGCAAGCCTGGAAAATGAGCACATTTGCATTCTCATTAGCTATATGGAAAACAGCTAGGAAGATTTTTTTTTTTGGCAATACAGCTAGCCATTGACTTGCTTACTTGGCTGAAAGACTGATGCCAAGGAGCAGCAAAGCAAAGCAAGAGAGCTGGCCTCAAACCAAGGGATTTTGCAGAGCTTTAGTTTTGCATTCATTCCCCTTAGTCTAGGGGTCTTAAGTGTTGTCAATTTTAGGGCATGATTTGGAAACTGGATTGCAGAAGGAGCTCTTCCCTATTTGTATATGGGTGTCTCTGTCTTTCCTTTTCACTCCATCCTTGGCCAAACAGTCCAGATTTTGGATAGAAACTCCCTCCCAAACTCCAATGCTCCCGTGCCTGTGAGTGTACAGGGCTGGCTGACTGGAGCAGGGCGTGGAGCAAGGCTGGCCCTGCTCTGGCAGCGCGGTCAGTCCACAGTGCCCGGCCAGCTCTCCCTGCTGCTGGCTGGGGATGGCTCTGCTGCCACTCCTTGTCACTAAAGACACACTCTTTGCTCAGCCAGCAGCGCTGGACACCGCTCTGGGCTGCCTCAGTCCCAGTAATACTGGTAGTGCTGCTGGATGATAAATAACTGAGGGCACAGCTCCCTTGCCTGAGAGCCCCAGCACGGACTGGATATCTCAATCACCTTGTCCCAGTTGTCTCCAGAAACAACAGCCACAGCAGGAACAGCACACCTCACTGCTGCCTGTACCAAACACCATGAGCAGGGACACGACAGCCCCATGCAAACATGATGGAGAAGCCTATCCCAGAGTGCCAGAAGACTGGGAACACTCCTGGCTTTCCATTACTGTGGCATTATCTGGGACTTTGCTTGGAAAGGTTTGCTGCTCTGGGTTGCCCTGAGAAATCCTTACGAGAAGTTGGAAAAGAGTGAAGCAGATACCAGCTGTGAAGACAAGCCCTTCTCCCACCAACTTCCTTTAAGGTTGGAGGTGGTTACATATCTCAAACCTTTCCCCCATCATCATTTCAAATAAATGGTTCAAATTTGGTCTGCCTGCATTCACAGGCTTTTATGTTTGTTTACCAATAATATTCTAACAATGGCACTTACTGTCAGGAACATTTACTGAAATAGCAAATAATAGAAAGCTCATAAACAGAGCAATTCAGACCAGAATCTGGTTCTGAAAGTCACGTACCAGTATTTCAGAGAAGAAACAATGCCGTGTGAATGTTCACCTAAGCCAAAGTCACCAGCACAGCTGAGATTTCAACCATTCACTAGTAACACGTTCATTATCAAGATATATTGCCTGAATTATTCTTAGATGTTATTCAGAGAATTATTTCAAATAATTAATATATGTAAGAAAATTACTGGCTCTGAACAGAAGAATTGAACTTGTCATATTAGAGCTGAATAAATGCCCTGCAACTATTCACTCTCTCTTTTGGATACACTAATTTAATCAGATTCAATCTTTAACCCCATTGGGGCTGAAGGAGAAGTTCTTCTATAGCTCTGCTTGCTGTGGTTTGGGACACAATCCCCAGGAACTCCAACCCTCTCTGTAGGGGAACTGTGGCCTTGTCTCACGGGCTCTCCATTGTATTTCAGGAAGGAGAGTCATAGTTTTACCTTTCACTTACCCCAGGATAATTTCTGTGGTCTTCAGCAGAGCTGTGGTTACACATCCATGCACAAGACAAGAATTGCACCAGGTTTAATCTTGTCCACAGCTCATTGTTTCAGCATCTCAGAGGAGGTGCTGGCAAGAGCTGGCAGGACCTGGTGGTCCATGGCCAAATGGTGGCGACAGCCAAACCTGGGCAGGCTGGAACCTGTGCTGGGATCTCCAAGAAACAAAGGAGTCTTGACGCTATTTGGGCTGGTGTCAGGAAGAGAAAAGTGAGTGCCACCAATTAGTCCAAACATAGACATGAGAGGAATCAGATCCAGAAGCTGAAATTCCCGACTTGTGCTGTTTCAGAAAAATGTGGTGGCAAGAAGCACAGATCCTCAGCAGTCATGCATTTTGGTAACACCTTCAACAAGTGTTGTGGGGTTTTTTTCATTGGTTTGTTTGGGGTTTTGTGCCTGTGATGCTTTCCAGACACCAGAAACTCCTGTAGCCCTCTGTACCCACAGAGCAACACAACCCCACCAACCTGCACTTGCACCATAGGCGACTCCTGTCGCACAGCTTTTGTCTTTCACAGTCACACAATGAACTCCTGTTACCTGTAAGAGCAACCTTGTCCCTAGAATCCCTCCAGAACATGTGATGGAGCTTCAGGATTAAGGATGCGGGATCAGGCTTCACATGGAAAAGAAATAAAAATATAGAGAGACATGTAAGACAAGTAGAATAACTAAGGGAAGAGGCATATTTACATGAAACTTGCTACATAGGTGTCTTGTTAACTGCATTGTGGCATTGTTCCTTGTCCTGTTATTCCCAAGAGCTTAATCCCTTCTCATGCAAGCCCAGGACAGGCTTAACTTGACTGAGGGCAGGATCTAGGTTTTACCGGGCAACAGAGGTCAGTGCGGAGAAAGAGTCTGCCTAGCAGGGTTTGAAGAGGGATTTGGGTGAGGAAGGGCCCCAGGGGTCACAATGGGATCTTTGGCAAGACCTCAATAATGCACCTCGTGCGATCCTGGCTACCCAAAAACATACAGTGCCTCAAGACCCAGGAGAACTTTTCTGCATCAACAATCAGCACAAAAAGTAGTAGCAATAACTGGGAGTATCTGAAAGGGGTTCTTTGCTATTCTCTCCCCCCTCAACTCCCCCTTTTTTTATTTGCCTGACTGACAGAGGATTTAAATGCAAAGTGGATCTAATGCACACCCTGAAGTCGGCTGGCAGTATGCAAATGACCTGTCAGATTAAAATCTGAATGAAAGAGATAACAAGCTTATCTTCATAACAAAAGACTCTTAGGGCAAACTATTTGACGCAGTGTTGATGTTTGTTTTAACCCGTGGACTTTGGACAGTGCAATATTTCAGGGGCTTCACTCTTCTCACTCCCCAGTGCTTGCACGCCTGTGTGTGGTGTGTGTGTGTATTTATACTTGCACTGGCAACAAAAGACAAGTGATGTGATAATAAAAGAGGGAGGAGAAAAAAAAAGAAGCCTAGTGAGGGTTCTAACAGTTGATTTTGAAGTCTTTTTGGGGGAGATGGCTCTGTAGAGCCAGTGCCAAACAAACCAGCAATAGGTCAACTCACGCTTGCGACCAGCACTACAGCTGCAGTGAGAATAAGCAAACACAGCAGCAGGGGAAAGAATTAAAGGAGGGGGCTGGGGGTGAGGCGGGCGATTTATTCTTCTGGCACGTGCAGAGGGGCTGGAGATGGATCAGCTGTATTTATTCTGTGAAAAAGGGAAAGAAAAGGTGGCAAAAGAGCAAAGCAAGTTTCACTGCATCAGAGAAAACAAAGATTTTCAATAAACTCCCCATTGCCACCCGCTCCCTGGAAAAAGGGGGAGAGGAAGGGAAAAAAAAAAAGCTGCAGGTGTTTGCGAGGGGTCTGTATAGAAGCCGTGCAGGGAATTAGCAACTGAGGCAAGTTGCCTTTAGAAAAGGAATCTGCCCTGAATAGATTTGCATTTCTTAATTTAGGGATCATCAGCAAACAAGAGCCAGAGAAAGCACCCCTCTGCAGCACCAGGGGCTTCAAAGTGAGCAGGGCGGTGTGCCGGGCGGCCCGGGAGGCGGCCGGGCCGGCCATTGAGGCCTGCGAGCTCCCGCTGGGGCCGCGCTCCTCGGGCCGGCCATTGAGGCCTGCGAGCTCCCGCTGGGGCCGCGCTCCTCGGGCCGCACCCCGAGCCCGGCTCCCTCCGGCCACCCCGCTTTATCCTCCCCGCACAATAGGGCCCGTGCGAGCATTGAGGAAGTGCCACCAAATCCTCCCCTTTCAGCTCCTTCCCAATCCTCTAAAGCCCCTCAGTTAATGCCCCGCTGCTCTGCTCTCTTCCTGCCAGCCTCAAACCACCCAGCAGCGTTTACAAGCTTTTCCCCGGGTTGCAATCCACCCTGATGCCGACCCCTTTGCTGTAGGGGACAGCAGAGGTGTGGCCATGCCACAGGGACAGTGGCAGGAGCAGAGTCCTGAGACAGAGCCTGGACCTGCGCCACGACACCAAGGCAATGCTCCCCACTCCTTGCAGTGACAATGAATCCCAACTGCATCCCACACCCAAACCATTTCCTATTATTCATATATGTTCTTGTGTAAGGGCAGTCTTTGCACAGGACACCTTCCCATGCATGGATTGTAGTGCTCTGCAGGCTCAGTCCTGCACTACAGAAATGTACCTGTTCCAAATTACTCTGTGGGAAATAGGCTGGAAGAGAAATCCCAAATGCAGTCGTCTTGGATGAGACCGCAGAGCATGAAACCACAGGCCATGGAGAGCCCTCCAGGGCAGGTCTCCGCACTCTGTGAAAAGGTCTTTTAATTCTGGAAGGGAAAAGCAAAAAGAAATGTTATGTAGATGTTAAGTGACAAGCACTGTGAAACTTTGCCTTGACTGCCCTCCCAGCTCTGGCTGAACATGAGATGGGACTGCAGCAGATAAACCTGGAGATGCAAAAGAACAGATGGAGTGGAGTATGGCAGGGATACAGAGCCAGAGAATTGTTTAGGATGGAAAAGTCTTTTCAGAACATAGAGCTCAACTGTATACCCAGCACTGCCAAGGTCACCACTAACCCATGTCCCTCAGTGCCAGCTCTACATGTCTAATAAATTCCTCTAAGGATGGTGGTTCCACCACTGCCTTGGGCAGCCTGTTGCAGTGCTTGACAGCCTAGTTGGTGATGATTTCTTCCTAAAATCCAATCCCATTGTACCTCCCCTGCTGCAACCTGAGGCTGTTTCTTCTTATCCTATTGTTTGTTACTTGGAAAAATTTGCACGACCACTCTCACCAACTTTTACGGCTATGGAGCATCTCGAGGTGGACTGGGATTCCTTGAAATTCACTGGTGGCCATTTCCAATTCTCACTTGCACTGTGGCTACTGATGTGCTGCTTAGCTGTGATCAGGGATGACATGGGCACATGAAACAGCTTCTTAGCTGGGTAAGTAAAACTCCCTTTCAGCCCTGTGGGAAGGGTTGAATATTCACTGATGTTAAATCTACTCAGCACAAACCGCAAGTTCCAGTGAAATATATTGGTACAAACAGACAGAGGAACCAGACAAGGGCAAAAATGCAGTCAAAATGGGTAGAGAAAAAAATTCCAGATTTCCAGTCCTAGAACACTTACAGCCATTTTTTCCATGTTCTGGGAAACAGCTTTGCTGGGCCCTCTCTTCCATTCAGATTTTTGTAGCTGGCTTGAGGCCACAAACTCACAGTGAGCTTGTACTAAACAAAGTTTTTCCTGAAGCTTCAGTTTTAGCTCTCAGAGGCAACAAATGAAATCAGAGATGAGGAGTTGTCACATAAACTGTAACCTGAATAACTAACTTTGGGAGGTTGGTCTCCAAATGGTCCTTTCAGAGGAGCATGAAAACATTCAGAAGAGTAGTTTCCCCCCTCAGGTACCTAAGACAGGTGTCTCAAGGTGAGCATTACAAATAACCACCCATTCTTCAACAGGTAAAAAGAGTATCTTGCCTTCCTTGCTTTGGGAAAAGGATGGAAATGTAATTTTTAAAGTACCTTTATGGTTTCAAATACAGAAAGCAGGTAAGAACCACCAGCAATTAAATCAGCCTTTTAAAAACCTTCTTGCTTGCAATCCAAGGTCATTGTTTTGCCTGAATGTTGGATTGCAACCTCTAAATCTTGGCTAGCACCACAGCTAGAAAATAACACATTTTTAGTGACTCAAACCAAGGATTTGCAAAGAGGTGTAAACCACTCTCTTCTGAACAGGAATCCTGGAATATTCACTGCCAAGATTAAGCCTGGAACAAAGTAATACGTAGAAATGTACAGAAAATTTAGCTTGTTGGAGGCTATTTTTGTTATGGTATTTGCAACAGCACTAAGAGCAAGTTTAACCAGGATGTCTGAGTAGTCATGGGTCCATTAGGACATGCCCTCACTAAAGAGAGGCACCCCAGCCAGCACAGCTCTGCTGTGCATAGTGCTCATGCTCACCATCTGAAGCTCCTCCAGGCCAAGATGTTGCCCAGCAGATCCAAATCCTGTTGCCTGCTGAAGCTCTGTTGAAGGCAAGAATGACCCTTAAACCAGGAACTTCTCAGGAAAGGGCAGTCGTGACTCCACTCAAATCTACAACAAAGCTCCTTCTGGCTTAATTATATTCAGCATTTCATGCCATCATGTCTGTTAAATGCCTTAGAGTGCTCTACCCAACCTCAGTACTGTATAGACAGTAAAAAGCCATGAACACAGCATTTCTGCCCTTGTCCTTTGCATCATTTGTCTGTTAGTCATTTTGGTTTTAAGAACTAGCCGTGAACAAAAATCTGTCTATTAATTAAGCCTATGAGGCACATAAGGCAAAACCTCCCTTGTGCTGGGCATTCACTTTTGGTCTTTTCTCAGCAATAAATCCAAGCAGCAGGATCCTCAGCTGGCATGACTCAACACAGTTTATTTGAACTCACACAGTGACACGCTGCTCCTCTGCAGCACAGATTCTGGCTCCATCTACATAAGCAAGAGCCTGTGTTTGCTCCAGAAAGGTAAGATAGGATCTAGAGAGATGACACTACCAAAATGAGGGTGGGAGGGTAAAGCCAGACAGCTGAGACAAGGCAGACAGTCCATGAAAAGCTGGAATTAATATATTAATTTTTAAATTTCTTTTCTCTTCACTGATGGGACACTGATGTGTAGTTGAGACTATGCTCATCCGAAAAGATTTTTAAGATGAGTTGCTTCTAACCATTTTTTTTTTCTGAGAAATGATCCATGTCCAGAGCATCCTGCTCCATCAGAGAGCAAGCTACAAAACCTTAAACTCATGAGGCACACTCTCTTCCTGCCCTTACCTCCTGTGTGTGGGCAAACTCCATCAAGTGAATAACTTTTGGGCTGCTCTCCTTGTGCACAGGGAACATCTGCCTGTGCCATGATATGGGAGCCCTGGGTCCTCTTTCCAAATCCTCCAGTGCTTCACAGGCTTTCTTCATTCACAAATCTCTAGGACCTCTCTGTGCCTCAGTTTCCCTAAACTGTTGCACAGTATAAAGCTGACAAAAAAGAAACTCTTCCCTATGTTTTCTTTAAATTATTATGTCTTCCTTTTACAATGGCAGTGAACAGATGCAGCCAAAATAGAAAACAACGAGTAAAAATATACAAGAAAAGGCAGTCCTGCTCCAGATATGGCTTTGAACACAGACTGCAGTCAATTTGAACTGGCTTTGCTCATGTTATTTGCCACAACATCAGCACTTTGTAAATAATACTGTGATTCCCTGCCTTACAGGGTTGTTTTAAACACTTGGTCATCTTGTGTGAAGAGCAGTGTGAGCATCAGCCTTTCCCATGTGAGGTAGTTTATACTGGTAAATCAGGGCACGTGGGAATAGACTCACAAGGATTTTACCTGTAGCTTCCATGGATTGCCCTCTTTCCAGTCAATGCCTGTTTCCCCTCTTTGGTTACAGAAGGATAGTGGTCAGGGGGAGTGCACTGCACTGCTGGCAGTGTAGAAGCAGCTAATATACAAAGCCAGAGATAAAGAGCTTTATGAAATAAGAAAACAATACAGAAAATCCCCTTGCATTCCTGAATCATCAGGAATTGACTGGCTTATACTCTTAGCAGTACAAGTATGAAATAAATAAAGACGATGTTGTTCATTTTGTGTGTGTGTCTAATCCTATATTCTCAATAAAATGCATTTAACCTTGTTCCTTTAAAAGAGCTCTGGACAATCAGAATCATCTTTACAGAAGACTGCATCTGCTTCTAAATTAGCTTTTTAAAACGCAGCCATTCTCTCTTTCTCCTTTTCCAATTCCCATTCACACTTGGCACAGATAAACACAGGCAGGCCAGGGCTAGGAGCTCTCCGAATGTTTAAATGGAAACCACACTCCAGAAGAGCAGTGCTTTTCCCCCACAGCAAGTACACAGTTTACTGTCTGCCTAAGCCATAAGAGATTCAGAAGTTTTGTTTGTCATCAGCCCCTCAAATACCAAAAGTTTAGATAAACAAGCTTGCAAAACAACTACACCAGTCCATGTGACCACTCATAACACACCTGGGAGATGGTTTTACATTCCAGTAATACCACAGAAAGCACCTCTCTCCCTCAGAAACATTCCTATCAGGTGCAGGTCAACTCTATTTAACCTAATTTTTGCCTGTCCTGGCTTTACGTCCAAAAATCAAGTCCAGCTCCCAGCCACATGGGGAGTTGTTCACAAGACTGACCTCCGTGTCAAGAACAAACTTGGGAACTGGTGTGGAATTTGACCTGTAGCATTTGTTAGTAACCTCCTTATTAATCATCTTTGTCACTTCTCCAGTGCCTCCCCTCTGTGGATGCAGGAGCACCTTGCGAGCCACAGTGAACTAAAATGATGGTGTGGATTAAGAAGGGTATCTCCATTTTCCACCTGTGAACAGAGGAGCACAGAGGGCTGTGTAATTAATGCTCAGGAGATGGGGGCTGCTGGCATTCCCACAGCTGCAGATAAGTCCTGCCAACGTACAAAACCTGCTCCCACTGTGATCCTGAATGCACAGGGAAGTCCTCCCATGATGGGGCTGCACTGTGGGAGAGGAGCCACAGTGCTGCTGTGCTGGGTGGCTGGAAATGATAGAGGAAAATGAGCACATTTGTGGTCGAGGATGGCATGTGCTGGGTGGGGGAATCACAACACAGAAACCATCAGGGAGAAAGTTTCCATCCTGCAAATGCTGGAATTGAACTGCCCTTATCATCACCGGGGCTGCGTAACGGCGCGCTTGAGTGATCAAATTACTGTTCTGTCTGTGAGCTCAGGTTAAAATCCCAGCAGAGATGAAGTCTGGCTTTAGCACAGGGCTTTGCACTACTTACTCAGGTAGCTCAGTTCAGGCCCTGCTGTGCAGTTCTGTGACAGTGGCACAGCTTATGGGAGTGATGTGGGAGGATGTGCCTTGGTGACGTGACCAGAGCCAGCAGGCAGGACCTCAGTGTCCAGGGCCCCTCCTGGGCTCTGTCTGAAGCCCTTGAACCAGCAGGTTTGAGTCAGAGCCCTAGACAGACCCAGGGAAAAGGTAAGGTTATATCAAGTCTGTAATCCCAATTTTACCACAGTGAGATCCCATCCTAACCCCTTTCAGTCCCTTATAACTTTGGAAAATAAGTATTATTCACTTGACATATTTCATCCTTACATTTAACAGCAAAGCAAAATCCGCAGGGTGAGGTTTTCCCTTTTATTAGACCAGCTGGAAGCACTGGATAGGAAAAGACAGACAAGTTATCAATGCCTAAGCTTCTCTTCAAACAGTGTGTGTAAGAATATTCCAAACTGTGGTCTGCAACTGAAATTTCTGCTGATTTAATAATATCCTAGACAGATTTCTTACATTCTTAGTTGAGTATTTGTATATCAGTACTGTTTTGCATGTGTCAGGAAAACAGCCCCACACGTTAGCTATGGGGAAAGTGCAGAAGCAGCCCTGGGTGGTCACACATTACATTGCACAAAACCATACTGGGAGTGAGAATAAAACAACTCCTTACATTACAAAATCAGCTTTTCACATAAAAATGCTTTTTGAATAAAAAGTTTTGAGTTATATTTTTTTCCTTTTCAAGCAAATATATTAAAAATTAAATGAAATTGTTTTCTCAGTACCAATTCTAGTTTTTAATCAGCAATTGTTTTTTAGTACTAAAAAGTGCTTTGACTTCTTGTGAAGCACTAAAAAAATAAATATCCCTTTAAACTTTTAAGGCAAACACAGTATTCCCCCCACCCTTGGCCAGCAGTTTTCAGTACAATACATTTTTTAAATGAGGGGGGGAAAGCATCAGCATACTTCAGCAATGTGTATTTTCAGTAACACTGGCTTTATAGCTCACCTTGGAAGCCTCAGATTGCTGCTCAGGGCAGCTTAGATGGCAGAGCATCAACAGCAGAGGTGCCACTGGGTACAGACAGGCTGGATCATATATCCATCAAATTGCTCTATGTGTTCAGATTGAAATACTTGTATTATAAAACATGTCAGGGAGGAAAAGAGCTCCTAATAGCCCCAAGCATTTAAGAAAGGGCAGATGATCTTGCAGAGGAGATGAGATAGAGCACAGGTAGGGCTCGCTGACTCAAACTCATGCATTTCTGGGCTCTTGCACCTTTTTCTCAATGAGCTCCTGCTTAGTGCTGCTATAAGGTGGAATTAACTAGGAGTTTTTCCACGCTGAAAAGTACTTTTAGTACAGCAGGGTTTGCACAAACCCATGCTTTGGAAAATGGGAACAGTTGTCTGTCTTCAAGGGTTGTTAGGGTAAAACTTGGGCAACTGGATGGGTTTGATGAGCAGGGTGCCAAGGAGGTGTTTGAAGACCTGGATTTCGTGGCTGACTGCACCGGCAGCTGGGGGATCCGAGTCAAGTGCACACACTATCTCTGTATCTCACTTTCTGCAGCAGTAAAACTAGAGCATTTCTTGAGACCATTAGGAGGCTAAATTCACAAATATTTGAAATTTGGCTTGAGATCTCTGAGGGACAGGACTGTGGTGTGCCAAACAACGGCAGTACTGTGAATGTTGGAGGCATGGTGAATGTTAGCCAATTAACTGCAGATTATTATATTTAGAGGAATTAAAATAACCCCCTGGATTCTGGCTTGGTACAGCCAGGAGGGTGTAACAGTCCCTCTGCTGTGTCAATATCATCCCCAGGTCCATTAGTGCAGAGTCGCTGTGGTACAGAAAAGCTGAGCCTCACACCAACACCATTCAGCAATTGGTCGTGGACAAAAACTGTCCCCACCAGAGGCTGTCTGGGGAGAGCTGGAGGCATTTAGTTTTCATCTGACCTGATTTTGAGGCTCTCATTTCTTCTCATTCCCAGTATTTCCTTTCAATATTCCCTTCAGTATTTTGGGAGAGGTGAACATAGTCAACAGCACATCTGATCAAGAACTCTGTCACCCCTAAGTATTTGCTTTCCAGCCTGCGTGGCCACAGTGGGAGCAGTGGTCAGTTCCCGAAGGACTGGATATCTCTGACTCCGGGAGCAGGAATCAGAGCCATGCAGATAAGGCTGTCATCAGAGATAACAGCAGTCAACAACCCTCAGTGTCATTATCTCAGCAAAGGGAAAAAGCAGGCAGCCCCCCTTAATATACAAAGTGCCGTGGTTATATATGTCTCCTTTACAATGATAGATGGAAAGGGATAAAGGGAGAAATCTAACAGAAAGCCTTCAAAGCCAGCCTGCTTCACATCCTCGCTCTCCCAAACTGGAGCATGTTTCCATAAAAGCAGTAAACAGCCTCCCCCGAGCCCACACCCACGCTCGCCCAGCAAAGTGGCTCCAGCAAAACAATTGTGAGGGCCGTTTTCCCCTCCTTTGGTTAGTGGAATTTCTTAAGAAGGAATAATGAAGCAGTGATTGTCAAACATACCTTACAAGGCAAACAGATTGGCCGGATCAGGCCTTTTTAATTCGAAAAAATAAATAGAATAAACCTGAATTTATTTGCAATGGTTTGATTGCTGTCTGAAGCCATTTTACTGTTGAGCTCCTTTTCACCTTATAATCAAACTCCAGGAGTATAACACGCTCCAGCCTGTCACTGTGCTGTGTGAGCTGCCCCAGGATTTACCCAGCTGCATCCTCCCCATGACACACACAGATGTGTGCAGCACAGGACCCAGCACTTCCCTGCCACAGCTGGCTGCTTCCAGAAAGGGACCTGCGTGTCACCATCGCCAAAACCCCAACACCAGCGTGACACACTGCAACTGCCCCTTTCAAACATGCAGGCCAGTTTACAAAGCCCCAGACGAGCTGATCCTCAAAGAAACACCTTAATCAAAGCTGAAGAGGAAGCAGGGCAAATTAATAAGCAAAGATGTAAGGAAAAGGAAAAGTGGCAAAATTCTAAATAAAACGTCTGGGTCTGATTTCTTTATGTGCATTTCTGAAGTGAGAAGAAGCACACAGAAGGGCATTTAATTAAATCAAAGGGTAAAGGAAGGGGTTGCCATGCAGCTTGCTATTATGTTACAGTTCACTAAAATGAAAACTTATTTTTAAACCTCTGGTATTAATTTGAGATTATTCAGATACTTAATTAAAAGTGCAGCATGTGTTAAATATTATTTCAACAAAGATTATCATCAAAACCCTATGTAATAAGATCCTTCAATGCTTAGAGCGATATTTTATGCAAATTTTCTATGCCACCAAATGAAGGTCTCTTCAATTTTTTCCCCCCTTCTTCATTTGCTGCAGCAAAATGTTCCAGGCAGGGAAAAAAAAAAGGTTTCTAGAATAACAAGGATACTACAGATAATGCAGTGCAACAAATAGCAGCTCGGTGGTAGTCACGTTTCTGTGCTCAGCTCCTTTCCTGATACCACTTGGCAATAAAGGACGAGATCAAACAGGCTCCCATTAGAGCTAAAGGGCTGAATTTTGCTCCCACTGAGGTTACAGATGGTGTAAGCCAGGAGTAAATTTGCCCTGGAAAAACCCTGTCAGAGTAAGAAAGGCAGGAATTCGCTCTTCATGCATCAGGAATGAACCAACAGTTCATACCTGGAACATATAAGATAACAAGGTTTCCAGGGCAAAGAATATGTTTTCCTGTGTGGGATTTCTCCTGTGGCCTTTATTCCTGTGAATGAAGTCAGTGAAGTTGATGGGAACTAATCCTGTAAGACCAAGGTTCAGTGCTAAGTTTTCAGTGTCATTTGGAGTTTGATTTTTTTAGAGAAAAAAAGATTAAATACTTGCTCTAAGTGACACTATCCTGCCTGAAAACCAGCAAATGAAACCCTTAGGAAAATAATCAAATACTTAAATGGATTTCCCTCTTATATAATGGCTGCATTAGTTCTGCCACAAGCAAACTTCATTTATTGATTAGGGCCAGCATTCCCTAACAAATCCAGGACTATTCCTGAGCAAAGACCTCATTGTTTAGAGTGAACATGAGGAATTGCACACACTGGTTTGAACATATAAAACACTGATGTTCCACAATGCAGAGCAACTTCAAAAATAGTTTGTTCTTGCTATTCAGCATGTACTCAATACACTGATTTTCTAAAGACTAGGAAGGACTTCCATTTATTAGAGGTTGTTGTTAAAATATAGGAAAAGCAACTACTTTCAGTTTGGGGAATAGTTCAAGCCATCATCAAAAAACAGAACAAAAATCTTCCAGAGAACCAAAAAACAAAAATAATATTCTCAGTGTATTAAAGAGTCTGCCCATATCCTTCATCCCCAGCACCACACACGCACGCACACACACACGCAGCTTCTGTCATGGATTCTTCACTATCACGGCTTCCACGCAGTTTGAAAGTCCCCACTGAAAGGACAAACCATATATTCTGCTGAAATCACAGCCCTAAAAATCTAGGGATAGGAAATACTGAAGCTATGTTATAGCAAATGTTAGCCAGACTCAGATTGTGGTTGGAGGTAAACTGCACCAGCAACACGAGCAAGAGATAATATGGAAGAATAATTAAAAAATATCCAAGTCAACATATCAGAGTAGCAGAATGCCAGCCCCAGCTTCAATCTGAGAGCCAGGAGGGGAATTCCTCTGCGCTGGATAAGGATTATCAGTGTGGCTGTCTTCAGAACAAACTGCGGGAAAGGTGCAATAAAGTGCATTTAAGGCAAAGAGAAAAATGTGGAGCCGAGGAGCAGTGCTCGTTTGTAACCATTTGCTCAGTCCTTCCTGTGCCTCGGTCGGTGCTGCGGCAGCTGCAGCGGGTCTGGCTGCAAGCTCGTGCGGGCAAACAGCTTGCCCTTGTACTTGCCAGGAAAGTTCAGAGCTGGCCACTGATGCTACCAAGAAGTCCACATGGGATCTAAAAGGATTTTGATTTAGTTTGGTTTTTAAAGGATCTTGTTAACAGGCAAAGAGAGAGTTAGAAAAAGTAATAATCATGGGATTTTAATGCTGGGTGTGCATGTTCTGCAAACAGCAAAGTTAAAAGTGATTAAATAAGAGGTAAAAGATAGTCCATCGTGAAATCTACCCATAGCTGTATCTTGAAACAAAGATCAGAGCATAACATTATATATCATCTTGGGTTTCATATGGACTCGCACACAAACAAAAAACTGCTTTTACAGCAACTTACGCATTCTGTACACAAATTTACTGAGATGTTCTTCGGGGTGTATTTTTGCACAAACAACACAGTATTATTTCTAGGTATTTAAATGGTTGTGGTTTTTGTTTTCTTTTTAATAGGTCTTTTGGTATTTTTCCATTATGGGGAAAGTTACCTAGGACAGCACGTCAGAGCCTCCTCACTCCGCACTGCAATTATGCACAGGCAAACAGAGAAAAAGCGAAAAACCGCAAAACCAAAAAAACACCGTTCCTGCAGGGGGCTGCTGCCGTGAAGAGCAGGGGTGCGCGGGGCTGGGGGTGGCTGTGCGGGCGGTTTGCGCGGTCGGTGCGGGCTCGGTGCGGGCTTCGCGCGGCGCGGGCGGAGGCGGCCCGAGCGCAGGCGGCTGCTGCCCCCTATGGGCCGCGGCGCGCAGTGCCCCGGGCGGCGCGGTGCGCGGAGCCGGCCCGCACAGCGCAGCGCGCACCCATCGCACGGAGAGGCCGCCGAGCCATCGCCGAATGCCCGCTCTTGGACCCGCCAGGCCGGACAAAGCCAGGCTGGCAAGAGCATCTCTGCTCAGGGCATCGCTTTCCCAGCGCCGCTCCTGCCAACTTTCACTATCGGAACTGTTAAAGAAAACCCCTGGCTTTATCGCGGGCTCTTTGTGCTTTAGCTCACTGCCTTATGGTTTCAAAAAGGGATCTACACAACGCGGGAAAAGAAGAGGGAGCACAAGTTTCCCGCTAGAGCAGCTGACTAGGTATCAAAAAAAAAAAAAAAATTAAAATTAAAAAAAGGGGGGGGGGTGTGGGACTTTTGACAACCAAAGTGGTGGTGGTGGGGAAAAAAGAGCATAGCAATGTGCATATATTGACCTGTGAAGCCCCACACTTTGGTGCAGTCATTTCTCAGACGGGCTGAAGCAGTGCCCTTACCCAATCACTTACACAAGCGTGTCCACATGAACGCTCACCTTCAAGGAGCACAAATGTTCCTCTCAGTCCTGTCCTCACTTCCACTGGTTTTGAAAATCTGGAGAAAAGCCACAAAGTTAAGTTAAACCAGCAAGAGTTTAGAATCAGATTTCCAAATATAGTCATTTTAAAGGATGAACTTGCTCCTCCTAATAATGCATAAAATGTTGGTGTCAGTCCTGTTTCCATTTAAGCCCTTATAAATACGCATATACAAATTGTGTATAATATGTCTAATAGGAAGAGAATCATGTATGTGTGTAGCCAGACTGTATTAAAAATAATAAATATGCATGTTCTCTCTGACCAAAATGCATATTGGGGTAAACACTGAAGCATACAAGAAAATACATATTTTTTTTTCAGGCACTTAAAGTAGCTAGTGAGAACAGACAATGAAAACTTACAGAGAAAAATTTAAGATCATAATTTAAAGCAACTAAGATTAGATCAATCTTTTAAAAAATAAGTCAGATATCAGGCCCCAGATGTCAACATATCCTGTCTCTCAGGTAATAGCTGAGAAAAATAATTCAAACTGTGGGGCTTGTACTAATCTGACTGTGTTTGGGTGCTTCTCTGATGGGGGCACATAACTGCCTCAGTCCCAGAACAGAGGCAGTTCAGGATGAACTGTGAGGCCAGTCAGAGCTAAACACCCATCCTCTACCCAGCACTGTATTTGATAAAAACCAGCCCAAATTTATTCCCTTCCTTATGGTCTTTCAGGCTTACCTGCACCAGTCTGTTAGTTCGTTACTGCTGCATGGGTAAAGGCTGCTCTTAATTCCTGCATCTGGTGCGAGGCAGAGGACAGAGCTGGTTTTGAAAAGCAAGTCAGTGTAAGAGTACACAGTACGAGGAAAACTGAACAGGGCCGGTAACACTTTGTGATACGTTCCGCAAATTCTATCCCATCTTTTATTCTATTGCAATTAGAAATAAATTACCTTGCAGAGAAAGCAGACAGTGATCTGCAGCTGGCCTAGGTGGCATGGGGAAATTTATTACCAAGTGGCACAAGTGAAGGTTTCCGTCACATGGAGGTCAGTGTGCAGTGCACAGACGCTCTGTGAGCGTGTTCTGCGGGTCATGTTTTCATCTTCCCAGACGAGCGTGTCTCTACAGTAACCGAACGTTTGTTTGCTTGTATGGGGCTCATTACAGCTGGGTCATACTTGAAATCCCAGAGTTTATGGCATGTACAGGGGAAATTATTTTTCATATGGTCTCTGGTCCTGCTTCTCTACAGACATTTAGAGCCACCCACATAGCCCACATCCCACTGCCAGCCCAGCTGCCTAACACCGATCAGTCGGTGTTTTTAAACCACCCATGTCCCTAAGCAGCTTTCCATTGACTAAAATGATGGCTGTTAGTCTTCATCAAACTTAAAGGGATACCAACACATCTAAAATACATTAGGGTTTTTTTTTTGTCTGAGAAAAAGCAAGGAAAAGCCACAACTATATTCAGAAAGAGAGAAAAACCCTGAAAGAGCAGTATGTTTGTGATTGACTGACTGCACAGTGTGACACCAGGTGCCTGAACCTGCTCTCCCAAAACCTTCTGTGTTCCTACCATGTTATTAATTGCACTGAAAACTCCTTCAGTTATTTGAAGCCCTCAGTTATCCAAAATTCTCCCCTTCTCCACCATTATGTTCAGATAATTGAGGCTGTGTGGAGCACACTTGCAGCCAGCTAGAAGAGCGAGCATTATCTTTCAGCTGATACAACTATCAATAGCAAGTGTACAGCATATACTACAAAGGCTTTATTGTGTATATGTAGGGAGATAGAGATGAGATATGGTTCCGGGAGGCAGTTTGTCTAGTGGTTACAGTACAGAGTTGGGTGTCATGAGACCAAAGTTTTAATTACTACCTCTGCTACCGACTCTGTTACTCAGATAAACTGCTCGCTGTCTCTGCATGCCAGCATCTCACCCAGCAAAAAAAGGGCACTGTGAGAATTACCCACCTTTGTCAAGCACTTTGATATCCTTAGATAAACAGCTTTTTATGTATAACTGCTGAGTCTTACTGTCCATTTAATTGCATTTCTAAAACTCTTTGGAAAGAAAGGACTGAAGAAAAAAAAAAAGCTGAAAACATTTGAGAAGCATAACTTTAGTTGTCAGAGACTGGCACAAAGTTCACCAGGGCTGTGCTGACTTCATTCAAGGCAGACCTGGCTCTTGAAACATAGGTTGCTGGATGTGACATGACCAGTGTGAACAAGCTGTACCTGTGCTAGGTACAAACTACCAAACACCAGATTCATTTGTATTGCTGCAAAAGTCTTTATGTCTTACCACAAACTAGTACCAGTACTTGGTATTTGAACAAGAATAATTCAGCATTCATTAAAGCAATAATCTTTGTGTTCAGTATGCTCTGAACAAAGTCATTTTGTTTAGAGAGTCCCAAAACTTTCCGCACAGAAGGATCGGCACCAGTGTGTGTCCTCCCCTCGAACGGAGCCAGGCGATGTGCAGCACATCACTTGCTGGCACCAGGAAAGGTGCCAGCCTCAAAGAACACATCTTAAACTGTGGTGCCATTAGTGCTTCCAGCACACAAAATGCACAAAGATAATAGAAAACAAAGGTCTTTGAATAGCGATAAACCTCCTGATTGCAGGTGAGGGACTACATAAGCTCCTTGTAACTGCACGTACAGTACACCCGGATACGGTGCAGCCGTATTTGTAATCACCATCCACCAAACTCCTTAAGAGCAGGCAGAACACGACCTGGTGAGGTAAGGAGAAGGCACCTGCCGCTCTGCTATCTTTCTGCTTTGTCTTATAAGCATCTGAAATTCTGTTTTAAGGCTTTTCCATGTGACGATTTCTATAAATCGCCCTTATCGGCTGGAGTGCTGAGGTGAGGGGAAAAAAAAATCCCGCGCTCACTTAAAGCCTTTTATTTCTCTTGTGACATGGACATCTTGGAGAGCAGATTAGCCAGAGGAGGAAAAAAAAAAAGGCAAACAGAATACCGTGACCTAATCCTTCCTCTCAGAAAAAGAAAGGGGAAAGAAAGTCTCTTGTGATCTCCAAGGAGTAACTTGCCTTGTAAACTAGTCTCCTGTTTGAAACGGAAACAAGAATGTGAATCCTGATACAGAGAAGCTACCAAAGACAGGGAACAGCTTAAGAGACCAGAGATTTTCCCTTTCAGTGCAGTGCTGGGTATTACACTGGTCCTGCCTACATTAGAAATACAGGCAGCAAAAACTTAGCAGGTTACAAGATCCTTTGGCCACAAAGATATCGAAATGTGGTTATTTTTATGCACTAGGCAGGAGCATAATCTGTGTCCAAGTTTATAAACTGTGGGCTTGTAGTTTATTAAAAGGATTCTATTACTGGCTCCCCTCTCTTCAGTTATTGCATCCAACCCCTGTGACATGCAGTTAAAGCCCTCTCAAGCCTGCCCCTCTATAAAACCAGGAATGCTGCCCCTGCACCCTACTCCCCTTAGGGAATGGGGGCAATCAGCATTAGAGTAACTAAATATTTGAAGAAGATATCCACTTTTACTGGCAAACATTATTTGGAATAAAAAGTTTGTAGTTCCTCAAGTGCTTGGATAAAAGGGCACGAAGGCATGCACATTGGCTGCCATTGTCCTTTTTTATCATGTAAGAAAGCTGAGATCTGTGGCAAGCTCATAGCAAAATTGAGAACCCCTCAAAACTCCCCAGACCCCTCTGCAGCACCAAAGTGGACAATTGGCCCGCTGAGCCTAGTCTCTTCCCCACCTCCAGCCAGCCAGATCATTCCTAGCAGCCAATTCTTGAGACAAATTAAATTTCCCCTCCTGCATGCATATGCCCATGACTAGGCTACTTACACCCTCTATTTTTCATTGTCCAGAAATACTTGGAGTGGTGAGGTTTCTTGCAGCTTCTTTGAACATCTCACTCCATTCTCAAGAAGCACTGTGAATATGCTCTGAGCACTGTGGTGGCATCACTTCTGTTCTCTTCAGGAAGGGGATCCAACCATCACTGGCTCTGACACACAAACACAACTGGCATGGAAAGCTTCCAGGAATGCTCACATGCTTATGCTTTTGTTTTACTCTGCAGGAGCACAAACACTCATGAAAACCTGAATGGTGAGGAACATATGCAAACAGAACTTCATTGTGGCAACAGCTAATTCATTTTTAAAATTCCAGGTATTATCTTCAGACTTCTTTTTTGGCATCCTTCCCCAGTTCCTATCCAAGTATCCAATGTCCACAGCTTCCTAAAACATGGTGGCAGATGCCATTCTGATAGGAAACCAGAAATTCCTTCCTGATCCAGCAGATTACATCATGCCTCTGAAATGCAAGATCAAATCCAATCCAGTTACCTGTCCATCTCCAGAGTGCCTATCAATTAGCATTAGACACTAATTTGATTAAATTGGTATGTTGAAATTTTATTTGATTCCACCTAAGGAGTGTAATTCCCCTTGCGTGTTCTCTGTAACCCACTAATTTTCCAATGGAATGGGAAACACAGGTTGGGATTTGGAGGCTAGTTCTTCAACTTGTTAACATATGAGCTTAAAACCACAGTAAAAAATAAATCCGTGCAACTGGGTAGAATGAGACTTGCCAGTTTAAGAGAAAACGGATTTCTACAGAATAACCCAGATTGGGGGGTGGGGGGGGAAGTATACTTTTAACTCTGAAACCTGAAGTGTTCTTTGAGGGAAAACGAATACATTTTAGCCTTAAAGGGATCACAGACTGCAATTATATAATTCTTGTCAACTGATGTTAAAGATAGGCTGGAAAGAATGTATGCTGAGGCCCTGCAATAAAACGAGCTCCTTTACTCCTTTCAAATGTTTGCAAGCCTTGGAGGTTATCCAAAGGTCGGATACAGGAAAAGTCTTGGTGAACAGAAAACATAATCATGAGCTTTTTTAATACGGGCTCTTTTTGTAATAAAATAAAATTATGGTAAGGGAAGGGAGGGCGGGCTCTGTCTCCTCAGATCTAAGGCCAGGGGGGCTGAGTTTTAATCAGAGGCTGCTGTTCTCCCCTCCTCTCTCCTCCCCAGCCTGTCACTGCACAGAGAGAGAAGCCAGCAGAGGTGCACAGGCACTGGGCGCGCTGCAGAGGGGCAAAGGCACAAGCCTGCACTGAAACCCCCTTGGCTTTGCTGCAGTGCAAGGACACGTTTCCCCAGAGGGAGATGGATCTTCGTGGCCAGGCAGCTTGCACAGGGAAGCAGCAGATCCTCCTCAACACCCTCACCTGGGGTCTGTTGGAGTACAGCTCCGTACAATGCTGGAACTAATGTGCTGCCCCTTCTGGGGTGCACCAGAACAAATGGCTTGCTTCCCACAGAAACTCCCCTGGAAGCTGGAAATAAGGTGTATGGAGAATATCACATCCGGCTGCAACTACACAGGAGTTGTCAATACACTCATGGATTTTGGGGTGGAATCCAGGGCTGCAGTCTTTACTCTTTCCAAAACGATACAGCTTTAGTTGTGACCACCTGCAGTCAGGGAGCTGCTTTCTGTTTCACTTGGAGTACCTGCAGACACTGCCTGCTTACCCCACCTGGGCTATGGCCACAAGTCACACACAAGCACTTCCATCACCTTCTGCATTTGGTTCAGAAATTTTCTATCCAAGTACAGATTTGACTCCATCCCATCAGTCTGCTACACACAAACCTGGAGCAGCAAACCATGAAGTATCTGGAGGGAATTCATGAAGTGGACATTTGCTGAATGCATCAGGCACTTCTGAGTTGTGATCATCCTCCATGAGACAACCTGTGAGACACCCACCAAGAGTGGCTTTGTTCTAATCCCACACTCTGTCACACTTTTATCACCATTTATCTCTTATGGTGACTACTCCATCATCCAACTGTCACTACAACCTGTCTTACCTGTACCTCACAGGCTGAGAAAACAATCTTACAACAATGCTTTTTCTTCTCAAAAATTAGAAATCTGTTTTTGTGATCCATCTGGGGAATGTCATTCATGCTGACCACCATTGTTTTGCAGCCATTTTTTCCTGTTTCTTGAATTTCTTCTGGATTTCCTCTCACATCACACCATTATCAATCTGGATGGACACACCTTTCCCATTCCATGCTTCATATGAATAAATATAATTTGGGGGGAAAGCAAAAAGAAAAAAGAACATACCTACTATTCCCATCTAGGCAAGAAACCCACTTGAGAGCTGGAGAGAGTTGGAGCAGTGTGGATTGACTGGTAAATGCACCTGCTCTGTTAGGATTTGAAATTATTTCACATTAGCAGTGCTCCCATGGACCATCTCTCATCCTACTGACATGAAAACTTGACTGCATATTTAATGTAAATTTAAGCCTTGGGGGTGTCCTGTGCAGGGCCAGGAGGTGACTTTGATGATCTTAGTGGGTCACTTGCAACTCAGGATATTCTAAGATTCTATGAAAGTATTTCTTTTTTATGTAATTTCATGCCTGTAGTATGTTTTCTGTAAAGAACAGCACATTTTGTTCTCTCTCATCTCTGAGGAATAGATGCAGATGCTGCCTTTCACAAAACCAGAAGACAAAGACCTTTGACAGACCCTCAACATTACTGCATGCAGAATATGCCATATATTTATTTTTAACAGTATAGTGAGTCCCAAAAGAGATGTGATTGGCAGCCCTATTGCATTCCAGGAGTGATGGTTTGAGCCATTAGGAGGTATGACCCAGAACATCACCTCTCCATTTCATTTCACCTCTCCCTCTTTCATCCAATCCTCTTCCTGCTGAGTGGCGTTCCTTGGCTTTATCCACATGTCCTTCCTCTTCCCTTTGAGCTGAAAAGTCAAGAGAAAAAAATATATGAGCACTGAAAAAGCCACTATAAAGCAAACTGCTGATTTTAAAAATAAGGTACCTATTCACAGGCTGATTCAGAGAATTGTTTTGGCATGTACCTAAATGCAGCTGATCTCCACAAGATGTAAAAATGCACTAAAACTCAGATACCAAAACTCAAACAGACATTGAGAAGCCCTTCCTGAGTGAAGCTGAGGGATAAGTTAAGATATCCTATAGAAATTCCATGTGCTCAGGACAGCTCTTGGGCCCAAGAAACCGTGATAGCAGGAAGCTGACCCTGCACACCAAAATGAAATCAGAGCCCTGGGAGATGAGATCCAGATTTTCCTGAGAGCAGGAGGTGGATGCTCAGTGGTGCTGCAGGCAGGCAGCTCTTCAAACGAGCTCCACACATGGGAACAAACATGTCCAAAGGCCTCACACCCAACGGGAAGCTGCTGGGTGCCGAACGCAGCTGAAAATCTGGTGCTCAGAGTGGGCACTGAGCCCTGGCAAATCCAACTCCCATCCCTGCTGAAAATCTGTCACCACATCGTCAATGTTAAAAGACAGGTTTTTCAGATGGGAAAAGTGCGTTTATCACCCTCAGCAAACTCACGATCAACACAAGGCATAATTGCTCAAATGTCAAATAAAAATTCTCGGCTGAGCAAACACCACGCGTGGACCTTTTTTGATCCCCAAATATGAATGCTTTAGAACAGGATGAGCATGTGGCCAGAGGGGCTGGAATGGAGAGTGCTTTGTAACCTTAACTATACCAGGCGTGATAAAGTGCCCGCTATCATGAAAAAAAGCTCATCTAAAAGACAGAGGGAAACCAGATGGGAAGAGAACACAAACTCTCAGCAGGAATTTCAGGGATTTTTTTTTTTTTTTTTGACATTGCTTTCAATTTTTCCAAAATAAAAATCTCATCCCATTGCTCGATGCTAAGTATAAATATGGTCTGATCCACCTGAGGCATTCTGAGGGCAAGGCTGGAAGGTCAGGGTTAGCTCTGGAGCTGGAGCTGCAGCCTCCCATGCCATCAGAATCTGTGAGCCCAGCCCAGGGGAGCATGTACTGCCAGCCCCTCCACCCCATCAGGCACCTGGGGCTGCAGAAGTGCCTACCTCAGCTATTGCTGACTGCAGCACCTTGGCTACTTCTGTTACTGCAATTCTTTCTGCTGCCCTGGCAAAAGCTTCAGCCACTCTCTCTGCTGCTGGGTTTTCCGACGCTCCCACCACGGTTGCTGCTGCTCCTTCAGGAGTGACCACCTTCCCCACTAGGCTTTCTGCCTCTGGCATTGCAGCTGCTTTTTCTGCTCCTTCCACCTCAGCTTGTGATGCTCTTGCATCCTTCCCTGCTTCCTCTGGTGCTGTGACAGCCAGCAGCTCCATGTCCCCTGCCAGGTCACCAGCAGCCAGCGCGGCAGGAGGACCCTTCCTTCCCTGGGGACAGCACAGTCATAGAGCTGGCCTGGAACCTGCTGGTAGAAACAGAGAGTGTGAAGCAGCACAACTGTAAAGAAATTTGTTTTCTGGTGTCACTACAAGTGGACAGTAACAGGTTCTGGAGCCAGCAAGGACTGCTTTCCCCCAGCCTGCCTTGTCCATAGCAGTCCAGAGCAAGAGGCCAGGACTCACAGCACTTGTGCAGTCGCACAGCTTTGACTGTCTTGTCCCAGCCCCATGTTCTCCTGAGGGTAGCAGCCACTTTTGCAGTCTTGAACTGAGGCCAAGCTGTATCCCAAAACATCTCAATGCCTCATATCAAGTGGTTTGTGCAGCAAAAAGGAGAATAAAAGGAAGGCTGACTCTTTCCTGAGATACATTTTTGATTAATATTCCAGGAAAAGAAACCAACATTGTCTACAGAGAAAACAGCATAAAATCCAGAAACATGCAAGTCGAAGTGTTTTTTCAAATTGTCACATTCTCTTATGAAAAGAATCTGAGGGTCATGCCCACAGGTTGGGAAGGCTTGGGTCCCAGAGTTTCTGCTAATGCATCTCACTTCTGATCTGCACCAGCCTCCCTGCTGCAGTCTGTGCTCCCCATACACACCTTGGCTGTTGGGCTTCAAAATCTCTGCAGTCTCATTAGTTTTCGACTAGCATGTTTGTCCCAATGCCATGGGAGGTATGGGTGAAATTTTGACAATCCAGTTATCTTTTCTGGTAAATACACAAGGGACACTGGTAGAAGACATCCATAACTATCTAATATGCATATACTAATCTACTGTTGTATTAGAAAGATCACCTACCAAGTGTAGCTGCTATCAGGTCAAATATAGCTTGCAGTGAAGTAAATGAGTAATTCCCATAACAATCTGTGAGAGCTGTTGCACTGTAGGTGCTGCTACTCCTCCCTAGTGATATCTACTCCAGTCTAGAAGGAAAGACAAGTCTGAGAGGTGATGCTGGATGGACTAAATTGTATGAATTCAGAGCACAAGTTTAGGACTCAGAAAGAGCCCGTGAATCTGCTCATATCCACTGACTTGGGCGGAAAAAAACCAAACCACCATTTGATTAATTCTCTTACAGAGACCAACACAGGCACTGGATTAACACACAAGTAACTTTTTGGCTTTGACTACACAGCAATACAAAGATTCCTGCAGCATGGAGACATCCTCAGGCTGGCTGTAACCCTGCCAGCACCACACCAGGGTTTGGCACAGCTCACAACCCCCTGCACACCTCCACGGGCAGTCCCAAGAAAAGGACAAGTAACACTTGACAGATGTGCTGAGAAGCTGACATCAGCAGGGGACCCTGATGAGGCACATGGGGGATACTGGCCGTTCCCAAGCTCACACATGCTCCATAAACCACTGGCAGGAACTTGGGCAGGCCTGATGAAATAGTGATGACACCGCTGTTCAATGCTGCTTAGCATCAGTAATTAAAAAAAGAGAGGAGGAAAAATAAGGTGGGGAGCTATGAAAGGTTAGGATGGAATACACAAGAAGTGTTAGGGTTGAAAAAAAGACAATTGTAGAGAAAAAAGGTAAAAGGAGAGCAGAGAAGGTAGAGGGGAAAAACTGGAGAAGAGGGAAACGGGATACAGATTGTCACTGCTGAGAGTTGTGCCCAAATGCACTTAGAGAGAAGACAGGGGCTGAAAGCCACCTGAAGTGTCCTGTCACACACACACCTATATCCCTGGGACACAAGTCAGTCACTTGCTCACTGAACAAGTTACCTGCATATCTGCTTCATTAAATAGTAACCCTGTAGGTCTGCTGACAAGAACATACTTCTCTCTCCTTTGGTAATTAGCCCCGAAGGCTGGTCATGCTCACTGGCCATGACACGCTGCAACAAGCAGCCTTTTCATGCCTCGAGCTTACCTTTGTCCCTGTCTGTTCCCGTCAGGCTGGGGAAGGCAGGCACCATGCCCACCTGACGGGGTGCTCCCCGGCCCCGCCCGGAGGGTGCCGGCGTCTCTCAGCAGGGCAGAAATGAGCTCGCTGGGACAGCTGCGACTGCAGAGACCGGGAACTTTCAGCCTTTTCCTTCTACTTGGAAAAAACCCAAGGGCAGACTCGGGAGCAGCAATTTGCTGCCAGTCAGCTTGAGACAGCTGCAATTTGATATGCTGGGAAGAGGAAGGGTCTTACAAGGCTCCAGAGACAGAGAGGAAGCACAGGGTTTTGTGTCAGGAGCTGGACAGGAACTGGAGGCTCAGCCCTTCTGCACAGGCTGGGCACGTTGTTTGCTCAGCAAACCTGGAACTGGGGCTGAGCAGCTTTCTCTCACTGTTGCCACCAAGGACAGGATTTTGCTGGCCCCAGTCAGTGATGTAGTCATAAGAGCAGTAAGAGACTCAAACCTATTTTAACAAACATAAAATGCCTCCTAAAGTTCCTGCAATGTGGGTTGAGTTAAGCTAAAGCTGACATGAACTCAGCATAAGGAATTAAAATGGTTTTGGGTTTTTTGTTTTTCTAAATTACTTTTCTTGTCAAAAAACAAAGGAGGCAGGTTACTAACACTTACCCCTCTCAAACCTGTTAGGAGCCTGAAAAGAAGCATGCATAGCCCAAAACTTTAGCTTTATGATCACATTTCCCCTCCAAAGTATTTTGGAGATAAATTCCAGGCGCTTCAGCCTGGAGAACTTCACTGGAGAACAGTGCAAAGATTAAAACCAAACATATTGCCAGTAATTCCTGGCAGCCTGTTCCAGCAGTGAGTCCATGAACCTGGGAATGAACCTTCAGCTGTGTTCTGACTCAAGATAAGACCTTGGGTAAGTCCCACCTGCCACTCTGGCCTGCAATACTCTGCAGGGGCAATGGCTGAGAATTAGCAAAGGTTATTTTTTATTTTATAGTGTCTGAGGTCTGGTCACTGCAAGTCTGTTTTTTTCAAGAAGCTTGCTGCCTGCCTGCACTGTTTTTGTATATGTAGATATTAGCATTTTGACCCGTTTTCGTGGGGGCCAATTTCACTTCCTAACCTCCAGTTTAACCTCATAAATTGCCTCTAAACCACCAGAACATTGCCCTGTTGCTCCCCCAGGAGAGCAGGCTGGCAGGATTTTGGATCAAGCCACCACTCAGCTGCACCACACTGTCAAAGTCCACCACCTGCATCAGTCCCAACCTGACCTCCTTTTCCCAAGCACTTGCATACCTGGCTCAAGGCTGCTATGTAGGTAAACTCCCTTGTACTACACAAGCCCTGTTCCTTCCACCAGAGACCACTACAAGGTCTATTTTCTGCTCTGCAACAATTCTGTTCATGGAGGGACATGGTTTGCAAAGCCCCTTTTGTAAAATCTCTCCCACCATTTGGCACTCACCTAATCTGCCCCCAGCCCAATTGTTTATGTCTGACTAATGGGCATTGCTTCAAAATGAGTTTGGAGCTAATGCTGTGTCTACCAGTTAAATGTTTGATGGAATGACATCAAAATCAAAACAGACAGAAAAAAGTATTTCCCTTTGATATGCTGACCACATTGTACAAAACTCACTATTATAAGACTCAGGTTGCTTAAAATTTTGCCAGACTTTAATCTTTTGAATTAAAGCTTTTGATGCTGGTTGTTTGCCCTGCTGGAATTCAGGGTGAAAATTTCAGCTAATGTAGTTCATCTACTACAGGAAAGCTTTTTACCCCAGGTTAAAAAAGAGAGAAACAACAAACAACTGGTATCACGTGCAAGCTTTTGGTTGAATAGTCTCAGTGCTATCATTGGGAGCTCTGCTTTAAATTTTGGCAGGAAGGTCACAATGGTGCCAGGGAATAATTTTTTACAGGAAGAGTAATGCACCTTTGTCCAAGCTATCAGCCCCTGAAAATTCAGGTTGCATATGCTCTGTAGTGATTTGTGATAGGCAGCAAAAATATTTTTCAAAGTCCTGATTTCACAATCTCAATATTCTTTTTGTGCAGTTTTGGTTTCTTTTAATGTAATCTGTAAAAATAGCCAGTGACCTTTAGTGACATCTAAACAGGCTCCCAGTTTCCTTCCATAGTTTGAAGCCTTAAACAATAGCCCCAAAGAAATGACTCAATGCCACAAACACATGTACTTGATGCCTGGGAAATTGCTGGTTGTTGGTCAGCAAGAACAAGGAGATTCACACAGCCCCAAGGCATGGCAGGTTCAGAGAATTTGGGGAACTCAAGGCATCCAAGGCCTGAGATGCAGGAAGCCAACATCGTCCCAGCCACCACTGTGAACTCCGAGGAGTGTGAGGGTGCCCATGAGTTTGAGTGAAAGATAATGAGGGTAAAAATCCTTTTGGGATTCCATGGGACACTGTGGCTCCACTCACTGAGCTTCTGGCTCAACATTTTCCATGTGCTGAGCTCCCAACTTCTTAGCACAGGCTGCTCAAGTCTTTCAGTGTGGCAGAGTAGAGGATTTGTGCTCTCAAATCAGTATATTCCTATATTAGGGCAGGAGCATTAAATTACCCTTGTTCTTAAAGGAGGAGGAAATCTCAGAATCCTATTAGGCAAAATTCACCTGACACCAGCTTTTAATATGTGTATGTATAACCTCAGACAGAAAGAAACCTTTGACACCTCAGCTGGTGGAACTGTTGCCTTTAGACCACAAGCAATGTGTGTGAAACCTGAGAGAGGAAATCTGCAGGTTTCTGAATAAAAGAGGATTCTGGAAGTGGGGTCAGCCTTCTGGCTGACAGTCACAATATGGCAACCACCAGTGACCAAGGACAGTGGGCAGTTTGCAATGAATTATGTCATTGCTCTGAACCCCCTGTGTCCTAAGGACTTCTTTTCTCTATACCTGCCAAAGCTGCTATTTACAGAGCCATAGCATTGGGTCATTAAACAATGCTGATGGCAATGCCCAGAGAATTCCAAGCACCTATTGTACTATCACTGAATTCCTCCTTTGATCACCATGGTCAGACATATCTGATTTTTATCACTCTTTAATAGCTCCCAATCAACTTTAAGAAGTTACCACAATGCTCATGGCAGAACCTTTGTCAGACCAGGCTAATAATTGACAAACCCAGAACAGCAGATCTCACTGGCTCTGCATTATCAGTCATATATGACCTTCTCCATGGGCTTGAAACCCCAGGGACAGAGTTTGAGCTTCCATGTTGAAGATTACTCTGCCTGTGTCAGAGCAAAAAGAGCTGTAGATGTAGAAGCCTTTTTTCCCAGGTTCCTGCAAAAGCTCACAAAGATTAATAGGGAAGAAAATTTGAAGTGCATTTGAGCAATCTCAGAAGGACACACACTCCTAAGCATGAAATAGGAACTCTCCTGTTCGTGTTGTAACTAGATCACTGAAGAGAAACACATCTTTCCCATACTCAAGGCACAACAAGGCTCTTCCTTGTACAGTTCTGCCACCCTTCACCTGTGTACCAGACCATGCTTACAAATAATCTGGCAGCACTTCCCAGTCACTGCTATGACCTAGAGATACCTACTCTCAGCACCTGCCCCTCTCTGAGATGGTCTAATTCACACATATCTAACCCCAAGCAGCTGCTTATTCAGCATATGCTCAGCACTGACAGCTTCTGGTTCAGACTTGGAGGGCTGGTGTGCCTCAAAGTTTGCCTGAGCTCTCCAGCCATGCTGCTCCATCTAATAAAAAACACTATCTCTACCTACAAGCTTTGTCCAGCAGTAATCAGAGAAATGTATCTTGTCTGATTCCAAAATTTGTCAGTTAAAAGGAAATTAAACCCCAGGGCTCTTATGAATGCTTCTGAAAACAAAATGGTCAAAAGAAAGGAATCTGAAATCAAGCTTATAAATTATAGAAGTTAATATCATTTTACAAATCCCTGTTTTCTGTATGCTGTTAATGTTGCTCTTGAGAGGCTTATTCTTGAAACCTAGGAAACCCTCAAGAATCAGAAACACTGAAAGTGAGTTCAGGAGCAAGACTTCTTTTGGTGCAGGAGACATATGTCAACACCCACGACTGCTTGTTTAAGTGAAAACAAAAAGGGTTATCCTTGGTTTTGGATTTATTCTGTGAAATTTATGAAGATTGTAACCCAGTTGCAACACATTTAATGAATCACAAATGAGCAGATGACAAATTTGCAACAGCCATTTGAAGAGGGAGCATTTTTAGGTAATCATAAGTTATGTAATTACATGATTAATGCTCTAGTTTGTAGGTAGTCAAAACATGGCAATAAAACATATAACAACATGTTTAATCCAGTTCAATAATGTGCAGTTGTAACCCCATGTTCAGATAATTCCCCTCTTCCTCTCAGATATTTTCTCTCTTTATTACCTACCTGGTGATGTACAACCTGGAAATTCCTGGATTGACACTGAAGCATCAGGCATTATCTAGAGGCAATACAGTGGACTCAAGGGAAGCTGTACAGTGCATTGGCCAATTTGGGTGAGTTTCTAAGGGGTTAAACAATAATGGGAATTTATAAGACTTGCATGTTCCTGAGGAGTAAGAAAGAAAAGGAAAAATCTCATATGTCTAAAGGAAACTTTAAGAGTAGTCTTGTTGGTATAATCTACCTGGGGAAGATGAAATAAAAAGCATAGATTGCATTCACCTCACCCAAGAAGCAGCTGTGTGTGCTGGTGGAAGTGCTGGTTTCCTGCCTCTAACATGTGCACACATTGATGTCCCTCAGTTACAGATCACAAACCCATTAGTCCAGTTACTTGATTTGTAAAGTTTAGGAAATCATAAGGATTTTCACTCTGGTGTATTTTGGGAATTCTGCAGACTTTCAGTGCACCTACTCAAGTCAGCCACACAACCAGATGATTAAGCTAAATTCAGTTAAAAGAAAATCCTTATTTGATGCTTAAACAAAACCATTGAGCTCTAAAACGTTGAAGTGTTATTTAATGACCACTGTGGCAGTGTGACAGAGGGATGCACAGCCAGGGAGAACATCCATCTCCTCTGGCCCTGGGTGGGACAGAGGGGCCGAGCTCCCCTTCACAGCAGCCTGATGTTACATCATCCCTAAACTGTGTGCATCACTCTCTGCAGTGGCTCACAGAGCTGCTCTTGGGCTCTGCCTCTTCCCACTGAAGCCCTGGGCATCTTTAAGCAGAAAATGGGAAAAGGCCTTGGCCTGTGCTTGTGTTGTATGGCAACACAGTCCATATGGAGCATGCCCATAGAGTAATTGAACCTTTGCCACAAAGCAGCTGTCTCAGGCTTAGAAACCAATGCCTCTTTACTAGTTAGCCAACAAAAAGATTCAGGGTTACTAAAGAATAAACACCCATTCTCTCAGGGAAACCTTTATAGAATATATGGATGTACCAAGCTTTTCATTTGGTGAGCTCTAATTACTGGAAGCCCCACAGGTGCAAGTAGCCAGCCCATGCTCAGACTCTCAGAGGGACACTTGAAAAGCTCTCCTCTAATCACCACACTGCGTCGGAGAAGCAGAGTTAGAAAAATTCAAGCAAATCCCTTCTGGATTCTCAAAGGAGGCTCTTATCCAGTCCTACCATCTACTGAGAAATTCTGTTTTTGAAGGAAAAGGACCTGTCTCCCATCATGAAAATTTCCTCCAGCATCTGAGCTGAGCCAAGCACAAATGAAACTTTGAACCAGTGCCCAGAAAGATCATCAGGAACTGAAACGTTTGAGTTAGGACAATATAAAATATGCCAATAAAAATTTCTTTACTGCAAGTCCTGTTCTGATGTATAAGCCTTGCCTCACGTCCCTCCCAGCCCGGCTAAAACCTGGGCTGTGCAAAAACCCTGGGGAGACCCCACTCACAGTATTTCTGACACAAGCCAGGGAGCAGTTGAAATTACAAAAGACAGTTCTCAGATGAAAGAAACCCACCTCCATTTGCATGAACTTTTAGATAAACACCAAAAAAAAAGTTAAAAGTTCACTGAGGGACTGACTCTTTCCTGCAATCATCCTCACACAAATCCTTTATTTGCCATTTGTCTTGATGGGTGGTAAGGTCTTAGGGCAGGCACCACAACTTCCTCTGCATTAGCAAAATACCAGCAGCATCAGCTTCTGGTTCTAAATGGAGTCTGAGAGTCCTGCCACAGTATAAATAAAATTCGTAACCTACCCAAGCCCTAACACTACTTCGTGAGGACCCTCCCCTCCTCTGTCCACGCTGCTCTGAGTTACTGAGGTCAGATTTAGTGAGGTTGGACATGTGAAATTGACTCAAGCATGGTATGTCCAAATGATCAGAGACTGGGAAACAAGACACATGATCAGGTCATGTCAGAGCAAAGCTGAAAAATTTATAACAGAATTCGTCTCTCTCTCATTCCTCCTTTGCTTTAATCAGCAGATGTTCTCCATTCAACTACCTGCTACCTTCTCTGAGATTTAAATTAGGCACATAGTACTCCCAGGGACATGATCACAGCACAGAAAGGTTATAGAAGAAAAACATTTTTGCCTTGGCATCCTACAACTGGTAAGAGATATAAAAAAAACCTGAAAATCCTGTGATGACAAGCTAGCTTCAGGCACCCTACCTAAGAGCTCAGAAATCTCACTTTCTCCCTTGTATTAGAGCAAGCAGCTTCACAAAGACTCAAACCCTAGATTATCTTCAGGGTTATTGTGAGGTGACTGCGAAGCTTTCTCATCAGGCTGCCAGTGGGGGGGACAGAAAAAAGCTTTCTGAATCAGGCCCTTATCATTTATACCACATTACAATCCAAAATGAAAAATTACTTGCTCCAGATTTGATAGAATAAAGCATCTTGAGATGCCACAGAAATATCCAATTTTCAATAAAGATATTAAACCTAAGCTTCAAAAAAGGGGAATAATTACATCGCTTTTGCTTTGAGTTCTAATGTTAAAAGTGTCAATTTATAAAACTAGGTAAACAACCACAATTCCTAAGCAGACTGCAACTAATTAGACCCCTTTTGATCTTTTATTTTGCCTAGAAGCTTATTTAACAACTTTACACAAAACTCAAGGTTTTGACACACTAGTGGACTGGGGGAGGGAAGAGACTACAGAAAAGAATTTTTTTCTCTGCTGCTTGCTAAGGTGGGAGACTGCTCTCCTCCTGAAGCACACTCACTAACAGCAAGCCTAGGAAACCTTCTAGCCATGAAAACAATTGCCTCTTATTTGAGCTGTCTTGATGGAGACAAAAACTAAATCAAAGCACAAATCAAATGTTCCAGCTCTACACACACGATTTGTGTGTGTGAGTTACTGGCTTAGGTGGAGGATCACAACAGAGACCAAACAGCATGACTGCAGACCTGCTACTGCAAATAAACAGGGCTCTGGCGTTGCAGTATTCCCCAAAAGGGCTGCACAGGGCAGAGAGAGGAGGGAGCTGCAGTTCCTACAAGCAGCAATGCCCCGCACTGCGGAGGAGGGGTCCAACAGGGTCTGGTGGGAGGAGGACAGGCAGTGCTGGTCACAGCAGCAGAGCCCATCCTGTGCTATGCTGCACCAAAACAAATCTTTGAGCAAGTTGACTCCATCTTGGGGCAGCAGAAAGCACTAGACAATATCTCCATGTCCCTTCCAGCCCTCCTTCCCATGAAGAACTGACATTAAAATAACCATGAGGGCTGGGTGACACAGAAGCCACTAGGACCTGGGCACTTGTCACTTCTGTGACCACATCACATCCACCTCCTTTCTGTCACAGGAGAGACAGACATCCCTATCTGCCAGGAACTCACCACAGCAGCAAAGTCAGGAATGTTAAAGGCAAAAAGCTCCTTGCCCTGTCCTGAAATGAAACAGTATAATTAGTCTTGAAGGACTCAGGTCGTTGGGCTCATGCACACAGACAAAAGCCAAAGACACAAACATACATTCCCTTCCCCTCCATGTAACTGGGAGACCATTCCTCTGGGATTATCTCCTCCCGGCCTGGGCACACCAGTGGGTGTCTCTGCAATCTTTCCCAGAGGATGACAGTTTCACAGCATCCACCTGTATTGCAGCAGCCTTCCCACTCCCCTGGGCTGAGGGCCAGCCCTTACAGCAGGAAGCCAGGCATGGAGAGGGAAGAGTAATAGAGGGAAGAGAGAGAGGGAGTGAGCTGCTCCAAGCAGCATAGCTGTGTCTGCAGTGACATGCTCCTGTCTGCAAGCAGATCCCATCAAACAAGCATCTGGATAAATCTGAAACAACCATAACCATCTTGATTCACTGCTTCAGCTGTGTTAATCCTTTAACTGGGGCCCAGTGCAATCCTCAGTCTGATGTTAGTAACAGACCTCAGTGTTTCCCTGTTACCACTTCACTGTCTTCAGTCTTGAGGTAAGAAAATCTGAGCTTACCTGACAGCTGAATTTACCTAAGATTCTTTGTTCAAGCAGGAATAAAGATGCTGATGGCAGCTCTCAGCCCCCACTGAGCTGTTACAGCCTCCCCACACCCACGGCCAGGTACCATCCTGTGGATTCAGACACAGCCCTTGTCTGTGCTCCAGTTCTCCCACCCTAGGCTCACAACCACTAAGAAAGCTTTAAACATTGCCAATTTCTTGAAAAATTGGTCTTCCTCACCCAGTTCCAAGGCTGTCCTGGCTTGCAACTTCACTTCCTTTCCTGCTCACTCGCCTGCAGGTGCGTCAGCTGAATGATGTTCAACAGAGGAAGGCAAGAAGGAAGTGATCAGAGGTGGTACCTGCACAGCAGCAGAGCTGTTTCACCCTCGTGCTGCACATTGCAATGTTAATGATTTCAAAGAAAACCATTTGCAAAGCTAAAAGCTTAATGTAGGAACAAAAATCAATACTGTGCTCACTGAAATCCCCTGATGCTGGAGATTCCAAAGCATCATTCAGGTAGACAGCACTGGGCATTCCCTCCTTAACGACTGCCTGCAGACCAGGGAGACAGGACAGTGCTTTAATTTATTCTCTTTGTCATTCTAATATAGATCTTCCCTTTTAAAATGGTGTTTGTACTTTATACTGCAATCTGGGTTCAGAAATAGAACAAGTCCTAAAAGCTGGGATCAATACATCCCACATTACCTTTCAGAAGGGAGGCAGAGAGCACAGCAAAGAGAAGAGGGCCAAATGCCCTGCTGGCAGAAATAGTGAGTTCCTAGATGCTGCTGTTTAAAATACGAGTCAAAGAATGGACTCAAACTTAGCTAACTAAATTGAAAAAGAAAAAAAAAAAGGGAATTAGGAAAAAACCAACCCCAAAACACCAAACTAAAGCCAATAAAGACCCCAGTACAAAGAAAAATCGACTTACCCTTCTTTTGCCCAAAACAGCTCTTTACAAATAAATCCAAGCCTCTTCCAAATATTAATAATTTATAAAGTGTCACTACTAATAACACTGGCAAACAGTACTGTTGGGATGCAGAAACTGAGCAGAAAGTCTGACCCACCCAAGGCAACTACCCAAAGAGATGAGCCAGCTCACCTGCCTGCTGCCCCTGCTGCTCTGGCACAGAAGAATCTCTTCTCCTTTTCCAATATCCATGCTATCCAGACACCTGAGAATTTTCAGTAATTTTTCTGGAACTATCCACAAGTGAAACAGTAGACATAAAGGCTCCTTTTGCCTGCAAGGGCAAATGCTGTTTTAAGGTACAAAACACTAAGGTTCTGTGAATCCACAGAAATTACAATCCCTGGTTCCAGAAAACTTTCAGTGCTGTGAGTCTGGTCTGTCTCTTTTTAAGAAAGGATTATTCCCAAGGTTTTTCTTGTTTGTTTTTGCATGCCAGACTCCTGCCCTCTGAGCAGAGGTGGAACATAAGAAGGCATTTCCCTGTGTTGACCACAGTGGGCTTGAAAATCTTCCTAAAGGAAGCAAGCAAGCTTAATAAACAACAGCAATCAGTCCAACAAGCCTCCTCCTTGGCTCCCAATAAACAAGGAGCAGAAGGAAGTAGATTGAAAAAAAATCCATGCCCCCCCCCCCCCCCCCCCCCCCAAATATGGTGGAGGGAAGATTTTAAAAAAGTGGCCTGACAATATTTCATTTTGCTCTGTACATCAATGAAATTTCTATGAATTTACATGTTGTGGGGTAATTCCAGAATGAAAACTGGTGCATGTGTGCAAGTCTCATGCAGCTGTAACAGTTAAACAAGAACTAGCTCAGTTTATGGACATTGAAATGATGATCAGGTATGGAAGATGATCTCTAAAAGTTGCAGGGTTAGAACAAAGTGCCTCTCTCCAAAGGAGACAGGTTAGTTCACAGTGTTTTGATGTACATAGGCCACCCCAGGTGCTCTGAGGTGTCCCTGTAATCCAAAATCATTCATGGATCCTTAAAGGAGCGTGTGCAACAGGCACAGAAACTTAACTAAAGTTTGTTTTTTTCTGATCTAATTGATGAGGTTCCTCAATCTGACATTGCCCTAAGGGTCAGAGATACTCTCTACTATTATTACATACAGATGCCAGATCCATATAGCTCCGTTCCACAAGAAAGAAATCCCCAAAGATTCCAATTGTTTTAAATAAAAAACCCAAGCAAATGAAAAACAAACCCTCTCCTGCCACCTACTCAACAAGCACATGCAACCCTACCCAAACACTTCTGCTAATGCTTTGCAGTAACACTTGCTCAACACCAAACAAAAGCACCTATAAGTCACCAAGTCAGTTGGTAAAATCAGATCTAATATGTCAAAATATTTCAGTTTCACCTAAACATTCTTGGTTAGTTAGTGCTAAATATTCATTCCATCTCTTAATCCTTCTGCTAGGCAAGCCAGATTTCCTGCTAGCAAACAAAGTCAAGCAGCATGTCTAAGATCACAGAGGAATGTTGCCTGGACCAAAATAATAACCAACATCTCATCCCTCAGTCTGCCCTCCTCCAAAAAACAAGGGTCCACTCCTTCCACTTCAGCACATTGCACCTTGGCTTTTATCCACTGCTTATTCATCTTATTTCCTCTCTCCTAGAATCCAAATAAGCCTGCATGGTGTTAACTGAGCTCCTACAAAACAAAGGGTGGAAGAAAGGCATCTCAACCCCCTAATTCACTGAACAGCTCAGGCAGCCCAGCAAAATGAGCTGCCACGTGTCCCCTGGGGCCATGCATGGCCCTCAAGGTGACTTCTTTGGGGGAGCACCCACCATTTCCTGAAGGAAGCCACTGCAGCTCACTCACTGTCCCTGCTTGAGCACTGGGGCTGGAGCCTTCAGCTTTGGCTTGCTCTCTTCTGGGTTTGATCCAGTCCCTGAATCCTTCCACCCATTCTTGGGAGCTGAGGTTCACCAGGGAGCATCAGGACGTGTTTAAAAAGCAATGGCTGGAGAGTGTCCTGAAAGCTCAATAAGGGCTTTTGTTTCCACAGGAGAAATGTCTACAGGGCTGCATTCAGGGAAAGGGCAAAGAAACATCTGTGTGCTCACAGCAGCAGCAGTACAGGCACAAGCTGCAGCTGCAAAGCCCCTCCAGCTTGGCTGGTGCTCTCTGCTAACTGCTGGCATAAATATAGTAACAGGGTTGCACATATGGCAGGCTGTTTAATTTTAGAAATCAAAACTATTGAGTGATTAAGTTAGTCATCCTTCCTCAATTTGGGACCAATACAACACTCCCAGAGGCAGTGGTCATAACCACTGTGGTTTGCCAGAGAGGAGGAGAGTGCACGTGCTCCTGATGCAGCAGGGAACACCAGAAACCCCGTCCTGCTCTGCCCAGCCTGGCTTCTCAAAGCTGGATCAGACAAAAGGAAGAAAACCCAACTGAAACCAGCCTTCAGATGAAAACTGAGAGCCTGCAGATTTGCACACATGAGCATGCACAGCCTGCAACAGTTCTGGATGGGGCATGGCAGAACTGCTGTCCTGAGCACAGTGCTTTCAAAAGGTGAGATGAACATCACACTGTGCCAATTGACCTCTGGAAGTGACATCCATTCAGATCTCAGTCAGGGACTGGAATTTCCCAAAGGAAACTAATGGGAGGGCAGTTCAGGCAGCACGGCTGTGTGGGTGCAAACACGCCTGGGTCAGGAGGAAGAGCAAGCTGTGTGCTGGGACACTGCACAGCCCCTTGTCACCAAGTCCTTCTGTGCTCAGCAGCCCAGCCTGTGCCAACATAAACCCACCCATGGCCAGGAGAGGCCTTGATGCACCCCAACAGCAGCTGCTCCCTCTGCAGAGCCTGTGGCTTATCCTCAGCTGCAGCATCAGTGGCACCAGGAGGATGCAGCCCAGCAAAGCCAGCCAGTATCTTTCCCTTCCAGTGAAAGCCAGCAAATGGGGAAAGCAAACGCCATGGAGGGATTTTCTGTTTCTCCAGACAAACACTCTAAGAACAGTTCAAAAGAGGCTAATTAAATTCCAAAATCCCTGCGCAAATACATTAATAATGATTTTGAAATTAGCAGTTAACCGAGGAAGTTTTCAAGGTGGGAAGTGTTTGATACAGAAGCGCCTGTGAGAAAGAGCTGCCCAGCCTACATTAGAGACAATCTCTCTGGCTAGCACATGTTCAGGAGAGTGGGCACAGCAAATGCTCCTGGGCCCAGGAACAGCAGTGTCCCTGGGCTGCAGGGGGACAGAGAAGCCAATCCCCTTTCGTTCCAAATCATCAGGAAGCCAAGCAAACACTAAATGACATAGCCATGAGTCTGAACTGTTGCTGCATAGCCTCACTAAAGAGCTCCTCTTAGCCATTTCCAGGATGAAGAAAAAGCAAAATACCATTTTTTCTCTCTTGCTGTCATTAAAGGAAATTTCCAAACACCAGATAAATTTTTGTCTTCCCACAAAGGCAAATCAAGAGTCTGATCACCCTGTGCATGAAGGATGGAAGTATGAAAAATGGATAACTTGTTATAATTGCCCATATAGCAGTGGAAAAATCTGATATTGTTGCATGGTCTGCACTCCCACGGTTCATGGAAACTCTCAATGTTAAAAGCCATCATTCTCACAAGCAGGAAGGACAAGAGTACCATTTTTCATTTAATGATGGCAAACCAAGAAAAGAAGTGATGTGAAAAAAACACAGAAGGGAAGTGATATGCCCTTGTAAAGTCCGTGTCAGAGCAAGGACTTAAACCCACTGGCTGAGGCCCTGAGCACCAGGTCACCCCATCTTAGTCAAACCTCCAACCACAGTCACAAGATTCTCTCTCCTACTCCTTTCCTTTTGTTCTCTCCATGTCTTTTCCCAGCAAAATACAATGATGTTTTTTTCAGGTAAGATCTCATGAGGTACTGATTCATATGCTTGTTCAAACCCAGATCCATTATACCTCTTTTTGCTTTCATTCACTAATTTTATTGTCCTATAGAAGAGAAGATTTTCTGGTGAGATACATTTACTGTGCCACCACTACTGCTAAGGGCACAGAGCTGCCATCGTCTCCCGGAAACAGGTTTGGTTGTTTCATAAATCCTGGCTTCAGTGTTTTGCTAAATACAGAAATTACACGCAGGATAATAAATTCCAGGATCATTCTTCCTTTGGACTTGACAAATAGAACTGCAGGTCTTTGCCCAGCCCTGAAGTGCCTGTTTAAAAGAGCAGTCAGCAGTTTGATAACTCTAGATAAACCATTTAATTTCCAGAAGGAGCCTTGTCTGTATACACACAGTCTACTGGGTGTTCTCCTTTCTCCCTGACTGCTCCCTGGTGGGAAGCAGAGGCTTTGGTTGAGTAACTGGCAGTCTCAGCTTTCTGCATCACAAAGCTGTCTCATTCAAAATTTAAGAATCACTTTCATGAACCATAAGAAACTGTGTTATTTACCTCAGCAGCAATCCAAGTATGCTCTTCTGCAGTTTCACAGCCTAGGAGAAGAGGCTCAACAACTTTTTTTTTTTTTTTTTAAATTTTTGTGGAACTGGAAGGAAGAGTAGGAAATAAAGATGGAATAAAAAATGACCAAGAATTGTGAGGCATTGGCTTAGGAGGGAAAACAATGAAAGAGTAGAAAAGCTGTGCAGTTTTCTTTTCCTGTTTAAATGCTGCAAGAAAGGAGAATGACTTAGAGGTAAATCCAGTCTGTAGAACTGGAAGAGAAGGAAGGAAGTTAACTGCCAAATTCAACTAGACCACCAGAAAAAGCCTCCAAGCAGTTTGATTCATTATGCCATGGTTAATCCTGCTTAGGGAGAGATTTCATATCTAAAAGCAGCTCAGATAAAAGAAACCAGATGTGTGCTCATCATATATGAGCACACATCAGCTACCTTTAGCTAAACCTTGCACATTGATAACAGCAAAAGCAGGACAGCTCAGTGCAAACTGGTCATCAACACCTCCACAACTTCAGGCAGAGGCAGCCCTTCCCAATACACACATTTCTATGAGAGCTCTGTCCAACAAAATGCATGCAAGGGTCGAGCTGGCAGAAGAACTGCAGGATGTTAAAATTTATTTCCTTGTAACCATCTAATTGTCTTTCAAGCTGAGGCAGCTGAGCACAGGAAGGAGCTCTGCCCAAGGTGCTCAGGGCAGTCATTCCCACTCACACCACTTGTGTCCCCTCTGGAAATTTCATGTGGGTAAATCAACCTTTCTGCACAACTGCTGCAGCACACGCCTGTCCTGCTGATGTGGAGCTGCTGATCATCCAAGCAGGAAAGCCAGGCACCTGGAGAAGGGCTTGCAGCATTTGGGTTTGCACTGGGGCCCTTTGCAGGGCACACAGAGAGCCTCCATAGACAGTAGCTCACTGCCAGTGAGGGAAGGTGGGCGGCAGAATTTCTGAGTGTGGTAATCTCTTACAATGGCAAAAGCATGTTTGCCCATGCTAATGCTTCTTTTGGTCCACCTGAAAACCTCTAGGAACAGCCAGTGTTAAAAAGTGCAGAATGAGCCCCCATAAAACCTCCTGTCTGGAACCTGGGAGCTATTAATCAAGAACATCAGTGCTTTTGCACGAAAACGTTGTTAGATTTTGTTGTCTGTACTTTTTCGTGCATCTTTGGGTAAGGATTTCCCCCCACTGTTCTCACAGCAGCTAACAGTGCTGAACCCCTGAGAAGGTATGGTCACAGAGACAGGTCCATAGCATTGTCTGGGATATAATAGAGTGAAAAAAAAAAAAAAATCACAAACCAGCAAGGCTGAGCTGCTGGGAGAATTGTGCTAGGCCAACATTTCAGTACCTGCACTACACAGGTATTTACAGACCTTATGGGCTGCTCCTAGAGGCAGTAACCCCAGGCTAAGTGCCACTACACAAGGGTTGGGATGACAGCTAGACATTGTGGGAAGAGCTGGCACATGCAGAGCATCAGTTATTTGGGAACAGAGACAGCTCCTTGGCTGTGCTAAAGGTTGCCATACCTCAGTAAGCCCATCTGCAAAGTAGCTTTCATCATCTGCAGTGCAGCAATGTCAAATCCCAAAAACCAGTCCACTTGTCTGCAACACACTGTAATATGAAAGAACACAGAGGTTACTTGCAACAGACACCAAGCACGAAGCAGCATCTGCTTTGAGGAGCTGTCCTTTTGGTCAGAAGAGGTCTGATGTCTTAGCTGAGGTGCCTGAAGGTCAGCAGCACTGGTCAGTGGGCCAGAGCAGGGCATCCTGGCTCCTGCCCTCTGCTTGGAAGGGTGCTTTGTCTCACAGTCATAAAGCAGGTGAACCAAGATCAAGATTTTGTTCCTCATTCAACGCTGGCTCACTCTGTAACCTTGAACAAGATCCTACACCACACCTTCCCCTCGTGGAAGTGGTACAATTTATCCATTTCCCTGCGCTTGTGTGCCTGCTGCAGCTGGTGCCCATGGGGCACTTTCAGGTCACTGGCTCCAGGGTGCCAGGCAAGAACAGAGCTTGGCTGTGTTAATACATCCTGGGCTTATTCCACACAATGTTAGAGCCTGGGTCAATGCATGTGAATTTTTTCCAGCACTCCACGAGTTCTGCTGTATAGCAAAGTTAAAGCAAGCAAGAGAGAGAGAGAGAGGTTCCCATTTGATTGGCTGTGACTAGCTGCAATTAAAAACTATAATTTATTACCCTGGATTATGAGTATAATTTCAATGCAGAGAATTAAGGTTTTCTTCTGAGATGGAAATAAAGATTAATTTTTAATTTCCTTTCTCACTGCACATTTAAGAGCAATGGACTCCATAGAAAACTACAGGTCAAAGTAGTTTTATGGAGGAATGACAATGTTCCATTGCAGAATAATTTAATGCTCTTGCTGCCTTTTTAATATTTGACTGCAGCTCCCTCATGCGAAACAGCAGCAGCAGATGCTGTACACGTTTGCTGCAGCACTCAGGTCAAAGTGACTTTGAAACAACAAAGTTTCACTGCTCAGGACGTGGACAGCTTTTGGAGCTCCCTGATGCAGGCAGCTGCCTTCCACCAGAAGGGCACAGGCAGCCCTTCCATCAAGGCAGGCAGCTGGTCTGGGGATGGGGAGAGAAAGGTGGAATTAAAGGTTGGGGAAAGAGAGGGACACTGAAGCCTGAATGGAATAGGCACCAGCAGGTGCATTCCAGCTCACACAGGGACAGGTACATTCAGGTAAAGGAAGAGAAGTATTTCCACCCTGGAAGTGCTGCTGTAGGACAGCAGGACTCTGTGGGTTTGCCTGCACACAGACTGTGTTATTCCAGTCTGCACAGCACACCAGCAGAACACAGGGGAAAACTGGGAACCATGACTTGGAAAGGAGAATCCAATGCAACACCAGAAAAGAGAGGGGGGCTGTGTACATCCAATCCTCCAAGAACAAGCACCTCTCAGGACAGGATTTTCTGTTGCTGTTCACAGCAGGCTGATACCAGAATATGCCATAGGCCTAATATTTACCTTGGGCAACTGGCAGTGAACAAAAACATCCCCTGAAATTCAGGAACACTTTAAATTCTTGCTCTGGTGGTAGAAACAAACAAACAAACAAAAAACCCAAACCAAACCAAACCAAACAAACAAACAAAAAAACCAAAAAAAACCCAAAACCAAAAAACTGAACACAAACAAACCAAAAAACCCCACCCAAACTAAACAATAAGCCCCTGCCATACTAATTGCTTGGGTCCCAGTTAATTGAATAACCCTGTGCTGAGGAACTGCATCCTCAATGGCCTGGTAATATATAGCATAACCTTTCCATTTCTGGGGTTTTAAAATTTATTGGCATCTTATACTTGGTACCATGGGTTATAAAAGCAATTAGATGCCTAAGTGATGCAACTATTGAGCATTGTGTGGGGTCACCAGGAGGAACATCCCCCAGGGACACAGTGGTGACAGTGCTTTCAAGGTGGACCAGATCCTCTAAATGCCAAAGATCCCCAGCTCTCTTGGTGGTCTTCAGATGAAGTCTGCTTAAGGAGGGGAGAGAAGGCTTTTTGTGAAAATTTTTTCCCTACGTGAAATCTGTTCACATAGAAATCTTAGGGGAGATTTGGACAGAATAATGAAACAAGTTCTCAAAGTTTTGGCAGTCCCACTCCCTTCAGGACTTCCAGGAGGCATGTAAAGTAGATTCATTTTTAGTGCAGAACAACAGCAGAGCTAGGAGCCCAGTTTAGGACATCAACACCTGCCTGCTATTCACATCTCAGCTTATAAACTGATCCTGTGTAAGATGGCAGTTTCATGAGGCATCTCCTCAAAAAAGAGGACAGAAAAATCCAATGGTGCTGCCATTCACCCAGAAGTCTCTACACAAACTGTATGTCAACCTTTTCATGTTAAGTCTCAAAACAGAAGATATAACACCCAAAGAGAGCTTCCCATAACCCCCACTGCCCAGGCAGCAGGACTGCCCTGAGTCTGCTGCTCCTGCAGGGACAGCTCCAGCCATTTGAGGTACTTCTGCTCATCAGCCCAGGAAAAGACTCCTCTGAGCTCTCAGGAAAAATCAAGATGAGCAGTTATTTCCAAACACTCTAGAGGAAGCATAGAAGCTGGAAAAATTAAGGTAACTGAATTGGGAGTGCTTCTTCTTTCTAGTCAGGAGTGCTTCCCAAACAATCTTCTTGCTTTGTGTGAGAGTTTGGAAAAGAACTCTGGCCAACTTCAGCGACCGGAGCTGCCCCAGTAGCTCCTTCTTGCAGCAAGGGTGCTGAGTAACACCTGACTGATTTCCACCTTGGGCATTTATCACATCCTGACACTTTACAGAATTCCCTGCAGATTTCCAACTGCCTACATTATTTTCTTGTACTGTCTGTCCTAAACAATTGTGTCTAGTCATTGTTCTCTTGAATCAATCGTGTTTCTATTCCCCTGTGGCTGCCTTTCAGCAGCAACTGAAGCACTCACTAACTACAACAAGTTTTCTTCTGATGGCTGACGACTCTCAAATCCTGCAAAGGGGATACGCACCAGTCTGGATGTGACCAGACTTTGGGAGTGTCCAGCTTTGCTCAGCCCAAAGCACATAGAATTTTGGTGAATTTTTCAGAAGTATTTCCCCCTCCACTGCAGGGATGCTTATGGCCACCTTTGCCAAATACCCTAGATATTGGACCATTTGGGACTACAGTTTTGGAGCTCTGGGGAAGCAAAGGAGACACAGAACCACCAGCTACAATGGAGCATCTTGCTCATGAGCATGCATCATCCAGCCCTGTCTCTAGCAGCCCACCCTGGTATAACCACTGCCCGCGTGCAAAGACTGGTGTGTGTCTCCGGAAATGGAGTTCAGATGTTTGTCTTATCTGAACAAATTCAGTGACTGAACATGCTGCACAAAGAGTGTGAGTAACCCTGACAAAGCAACTGCCTCTCCTTATCACGGTCTCCAAAAGACTGAAAAGAATCAAGCATCAGAGGCTTATCTCTCTTGAGATGTTCAGTGCCCATGCCTGGCTTACCAATCAGCCCTAACTCCCTTTTTCACTAGTGTTCTTGCCTTGTTTTTGGTCACACAGGACAGCCTTGCCACTTCCTGAGTGTGGAGGAGTCAAGAGGGGAAGTGTGGTGTGGAGGATGGGCCCCTTTGCCCATGCTGTTCTCCCGTATTTCTGGACATGGGATGGCAGACAGCGTTACCATTGTGATAACCGTAACAAACGGCCGTCCTGGGAGCATGGAAAGGTTCTGAAGGTTTGTGATGACAAAGAAACAGAAGCTGAGGACAGGTTTTCTTGACCCCACATTAACCTGGGGTCTTTCTGACAGCCTACCCATGCCCTCAGAGTTCAGTGTGGGGCCCTGCTGCCAGCATGCCAGCTATCTGAAGGAGAAGTGCTCACCCCGAGATGGCAGAGGGCTCCTGATTGTGGCTTACTCCCAGGTCCATATGAGCCTCTTGGGCTACTCAACAAAAGCAGAACCATCACAAGGGTCACTCCAGGATGGTGGGACACGTCTGACAACTGGCATTCCTGTATTTTTGGTGCCTGAATCTAATGGCTCAACTCCTTATGTCAGAACCTGCCTGCAAGAAACAGGCTGGGGTTGGTCCCACACCAGCCCCACGGGTAACGCTGTTATGATGGTCATAACCATCAACTGATCTCCTACATTCACAATGTTCAAGGTTGTAGAAATTGAAGTCCAGAAAATATCAGCTGAAGAGAAGGAGGATTCTGATTTTCACTCACGCCCAAATCTCAACCAAATTGTGCTAAACCAGGTTAGAACAGCCTACATCTACACTCAAAATTTTATTTGATCTCCTTTCACTGCCTCATCCCAAGTTCTCAAATTTCTACAAGCAAATGTGTGGATTCATTTAGACCTAATATACACTCTTGAGATCATTCTGAGTTTTGATATTTCTTAAACATGAACATTTTTCTTATTGTCCCTTCATTCTGAATGCAGTAAATGTATAAAACTAGCATCATGCTCTATCCTTGAGACCACTAGCATCTCTCTCCTCAAAAACTCAGTGTGTAAAGCAGACATCATGAGAAGGATGGTGAAAACACCACATTGAGGGTGACAGCAATGTTACCACTAATTTACAGGGCTATTCTTACTTGCCCACATAGGCCTGGAGGCACAGCAGTGTTTGAGGACTGGGCAGAGCCATGGGAGCTGCAGCCTGGCCCAGTTCTGTTCCTACATTCTTGCACGCAGCCCTGAGCAGGTCACCTTACCCCTCATGCTGGCCCTCCCTCTGCCCAGCTGTCTGCCATGGCTGGGGCTGTCTCAGGCTATTTGCAGCAAGGTGTATCTCCTCAGGCATATTCTGTACATTGTTCAGTGAAGCCCTAGTCTGACCTAAGGTCTCTGAGCACTTCTCTGAGACATAGATTCAATAATAACATGAAACGGATGCTAACCGCTTGTGCAAATACCTCCATTCATTTCCATATTTTAAAATCTTTCCTCCAGAAAACCCACATAATCAACACAGATGTTTGCCTGTAATCATGCAAGGCTGAATTCATAACAGATGATGTTTATGGAGAAGTCTCACTGAAGGAGCTTTGCACAGCTACAGTTCTTTTATCAGGCACTCCCCAAGCAGCCCCTCTCTCATGCTGTGCTCAGCTAAACAGATACAACAGGGGTTGGAGGGGAATTTTCAGCTGGCAGATAATAACCAACACTTGAACCCTTTTTTCCAAATCTGTGGATTGCAGAGGTTTGGCACACTGGTCATCAGGAGCTCAACTTAGCTCACGGCTTCACATCAATCCATGCAGGACACAGTGGAGCCCCACAAGAGTTGCTCAGACCTCTCCAGCAGCTGTACCAGAACCTGAACTATAATAAAAACTTCTCAGCTATTTGTCATTAGGCTTTTTCTCTAGGAGGATATGGACCAGGCAAGACAGTGCTCCTCTCCATCTCCAAACCCATTAGGGCTGCCCATTTCAATCACAGTCTGCCACGTCTCACATTTGCCAAAAACAGAGTCACTTAAGGAATGAGTCCAGACCCTTGCCCACAGGGTCTAAGCCACAGGGCATGGTTCAACATAAAATGGCCATCTGACAGCCTTTGCTGTATAGTGCTTAATTAAGCTTTAAAGATTGGATAACTGAGAACTTCTACCAAAAAAGAAAAAAAAAAAGAGAAGTCAGCAGAGGCTGTCGGGAGAACTGGCTGGCCACTGCCCATGGGGCACCCATGTTCCTTGGAAATCAACAAGAGAAAACACCATCACAGCTCAGACCTACCAAACAGAGCTCTGAAGAAAAACACATCTTGTTTTCAAAGATTTTCCTCTAACAGGCATTGGATGAAGAGAGGAAAAAACCCAACAAAAACCCCAAGCTCTGATGAGAAAGATAAATTCTCAAAACCAGTGACAGACGCACAGAGCAGATACCAGAGGGAAAATGCCACCAAGATCCGATTAGCCCAGTGAATCAGCACTGTGGACAGTATCTCTGAAACAAACTACCCTTCCCTTTTGCCCTCCCACACTCTTCTTCCCATCATTGCAAAGTCCTCCCAGCCCACACCCTCCCAGGGGTCTGGTGCTGTCAGTGCTGGCTCTGTTGGAGCCAGTGAAGTCTGGTGCAGGCACTGGGCCCTTGGCTTGGGATAGCTTCCCTCTCCACACAGCTGCTGACACCTGCTTCCAACTTACTTTTAGACTACATTTGGGACAATTTCTGACCTCATGCAATTGGAAGGGATTGGGTTGGCATATAGGGAAAATATCTTCATGGGAAAGATGAGAAATGTCTTTATCAAAGGAAGACACACAGTTGTTAGATAGGTGACGTTCTGATGCATTTTCAGGGTGCACTGCCTATACCAACACAGGTTTCCTCCAGGGGCTCCTGGAAGTGTCTTAAGAAGAAGGAAATAAAGCTTCTAGAAGGTTTGTTGACTTCATGACCTTAGGGTGTGGAGGCTTCTCTGAAGAAATGTCCTACATCCCTACTCCAGTGATCTGGCCCTGTGCCCTGGTCAATGATGGCAATGGAAGACTCACCAAGGTATCTTGAAGCCATCCAGTCTGCCATGGGCTGTGCTTGTTGGCTGGATGAGGAACCTGCACCAGGCTCTGTGAGGCCAGAAGTGCACAGGCAGATTAGCTCAGAAAAGTTGTGTGATTCAGCCACTGCCCAGGCAGATCTGCCTCAAGTGCTTTCCATCAGCTGAAACAAGAGAGGACAGCAGCATCCAAGTCAAGCAGCACTGGACAGGCTGCTCTCAGCCTTTCCCTGGGAAAGGAAAAAACAACAAAGGGTGTGAAGGAGACTGAGAGAATACTGCTCTTCCCCAGCACTGAGTTTCTTCTTTTCCTAGAGGGAACAAATAACAGTGAGCCATAGTAGTGACTGGAGCAGAAGCTGTGAGAGGAAAAATTCTCTCCAGAATAACCAATCGTAGTCAAAGAGAGAAGAAACAGGAAGAGGAGTGGCAGGAGGATCCCGTCCTGAGCTGACAGAGGAATTCAGTCAGGTTTTAGCTATTTACAATCCCCCTGCTAATTAACTAGCAGACCTTTCAGTGACTTTTCCCAGCAGTAAGACAGTTCCCATCCTGTGAGCTGCGTCACATCACTCCTGTGCTGGCCAGATCAAGTCACAGTTTCCAGACCAAAGGGGTACCATTTTGGTCTCTCCAAACTCAAGACACAAGCCCAGGAACAAAGCCTGGAGCAGAAAAATACTGCAGCTTTGCCAAACCAAGGGCAGCAGCTTTACCATGTGAGCATAAAGCTGGCCTCTATTTGCCAAACTGCAAGGGGGCTGCTCGAGCCCCTGGCAGTGAGTGAGCCCAGTGCCACTAGGCACAGCAGCTCTCCCAGGCCTCCTTCTGCTCTGTTCTGGGGCCAGGATCAGCAATATTTCTGTGGAAATAAGCCCTAAGAGTTGCTCTGGGTCCAGCAGGAGGAGCTGGCTAAACACATATTTTTGTCTTAATGTGGGGCCTAAATAAACAATCAAATAAGACCTCAGTTTAAAAAATTCTGTAGTTTAAAGGATTTCCTTAATTCTCAGTATTTCTTTTATTCCCATGGCAACTGTTATGAGTCTGATCTGCAGCCCAAATATTTTCTCCTGCCTCCTTTTCTAGTGTAACTAGAAACATACACAAATTTAATGTTGGCTTGTACAGTCCTTGCAAATACTGTAACACATTTATTCTAAGTAATTGGTGGAAGCACATTGCATTTTTTAAAAAAACACATCAACTGCACTGATGCACAAGCAGAACATCTACGTAACTGAGAGATCCAGAACTACTCAAAGGCTTCCTCTCCATACATCTGAAGGCTGCAATGCCAGGACTCAGTTAACTCTTACCTTCAGGCCATTACAAAGTCCATTCAGGCAGGCAGGGGTGCACAGACCAGCCCCTGGTTGCCCACACCAACCCAGTAGTAGTCCTGGTACTTCTGCACACTGACTGCAGAGCCAGCAGAGTTCAGCCAAATGTCAACCCCAGGTTTCCTAAAAATCATCCTCCTTTCAGGCCCTGCTGCTACTGCCATGTCATTTTGCCCTTAGTGCCATGGTCTGGATAACAAGGTGGTGATCAGCCAAAGGTTGGACTCTAATATTAGAGGTTGCTTCCAGCTTAAATGATTCCATGATTTAGCAGGAACAGCAGTTTCTGGTTCCTCTGGTTAATGAAGGCCAAGTTCAACCACAATTCACTTGCCATGCAGGAGCTGGGATCAAATGGAAAGACCCTCACTTTAATTATCTTGTTTAAACAGAGATGTAGAAAACCACTCTCTCAGTCTTCAGGTCATCCCTTTAGATTTTGTCATCTTCTGGCCAAACTGCCATGCTGAATCTTCTTAAATTCCTCCCCCATGGTAATAAGGAGCTTGCAGGACTAGCTTTTTATTTGGCACATCTACCAGTTTATTTAGCAGAGTTTGGATCACTTTTCAAAGGGTCCATGCTCCTGTCACCAAAATATACATTTCCTGAGACCCTTTAAAAGCTTTGTAAAATATCTTGCTCAGCACCTCCACCCCTTGTGCGAGTTCCACATCCCTTCAATAACAATGGAACAGCTTGTTCCCAAGCTGGGAGCAGCCTCTTCCAGGCTCTAGGAGGGAAGGAGTAAGGACTTTGCAAAATTGTCAGATATGTGCACCTGCTTATGAGTGGGTATTTTGTCCCATATTTTTGTAGTAGAAAAAGAAACCAGAGGTTTTACCTGACAGCTTCTTACAATCCAGCCAGTGTAAGGTATAATACAGTCTTTTTTTCCCTTGCTTCTCAGATCTCAGGAGCGTGTGCCAAAAGACTGTCAACTTGTTAAAAGTACATTAATGCAAATTCCAGAGCTTTCAGTTATGTTTATGCTAATAGAAAGCCTCCCTCTCTGTGACAGGCCCAAGTGAAGAGTCAGTAACAGGAAAATTAATTCCAGCTGTTGAAATTGATTTAAAACTAGCTTATTCATAATAATAATAATAAGGGGGGAAAAAAGAATTCCTGAAATAAAAATAATAAGGGAAATACAGAAAGCACAAAATCATGTTTACTGCATGAAAGCAGAAAGGGTTCTCCTGTTGGGAAGAAATCTTCCAAATTTAATCAAGCCTGGTTAGAAGAAAGCTCTAGCTTGTTATCGGGTTGTAAGTGTAGATTAACATGAAAAGAATTAGCTATATGCACAGCCTGATTTTGCAAAGGAAACACAAGGGTTTTGTGCATGTATTTTGTTTTATATTCCTTATGTCTGTCTAATCCACAGGCAAGGAGACCAAATCCAGGCTGCAACAGGACAGGTAATATTTTAGATGACAATGGTTGCATACTGAGAACTCCAGAGCTCTGGGTGGGGAGATTAGCTCCCCAGGACTGCTGCATTTATTCAGTGCCTTTACATACATTTCTGCTGCCTGGAGTTCTGAGTGATTTCCTTGTTTAGACAACCCCATCTTGGGATCACATACCCCAACTTTGCTGGAGTTTCAGAGTTCAAACCAAGATCTGGTGCTGAAACTGCTGGCCAGCCTGCCATTTCTGAAATGGTCTCAAGTGTGCATATCCTTGATATAAATATCCATACTATTTTTATCTGAATTTTTCTTTTTAATTTCCCATCAGTGATCCTCCTAAGTCCTTGACTGTGTGTATGTGCAGCCCTAAAAGCTGAAGGAACACCTTGCAACATTCAGTTTAGATGTTGAAGGGGAAGCAGCCTTCAAGAATTTCTTCAGAAATAGACTTTCATTCATTCAACACCTACAACTGGAACCAGATTTGAAAATCCAAGGCATTCTCATTTAGCCAAGAGAAGAGAGTTTCCAAAGCACTGGCCTCAGACTATTACAATTCTCCCTGAGTATAGGATCTGCCCTTTCCTAAGGAGCACTTCTGAAAGACCTGAGGTCTTATTTCGGGTCCTGCATGGGTGCTAAGCCTTATCTTTTGCCACAGGGGCATTATCTGGTCAGGTCCATACTCCTTGCTGGGTTTGAAGGGACTGATCCAGAGCTCACTGAAATCAACACAAACCTCTCTATTGGCTCAGCAGTTTTCACATCCAGCTTTAAGGGACAGTCTTGCACTTCAGTCTTGGAACAGCCTAATAAACTCCACAGACTGTTCTCCCTGCCCTCCCCTCTCAGCTCCATTTCCCCACCTCGTGTCCATCTGCATTTGCCTCCATTTCAAACACCACACATTTTTCACAGGGGTGGATGAAGGGGCAGAGCCAAAGAGATGCCATGGCTTCCATGGATCCTAACCAACTTATGACACTGAGACATTTACATGTGTGGGTGGATGTGAGGATAAAGTGTTGGAGCAATTTCAGCAGGAACGTTTAGAGAAGCCAAGTCAAAGCCATAGCTATGCAGGAAGTAACCAGGGATGCCAGCCCTAGCCCTATAAGGACAGAAATGGGCTGATGAGTTTGCAGGAGGTTGCTTTATTTCAAGGCAGGGGGAAGTGGGAAGGAAGGAAGTTTCTCTGGAAATCCTCCTAGAATTTCAGAAATTTGCCTCTTTATTGTCAGCTACAGAGAATTTAGACAAATCTTACAGCAGAGTGCCACAGCTCAGTCAAACAATGAAACAGGCAGACTGATTGCTGAAAAGGAGGCACTGTTGGTTCAGAGACTGACAGTGCCCCTGACTCATGCCATCAGAGGAAGGAAAAAGCAACAATAAAGAAAGCAGGGGCTATTTCTCAGAGTGCACCCCATGACTTCTGCTAGCTCATGCCAGGAAAGAAGTACACTGTATGTTTTCAACTGAAGTGTGGGCAGCTAGAACCATCATTTGAACTTAAAAGGGCCATTCAATACTGTATTTACCAAATACAGTTCATCATGTGGGGAAACAAAGCATTGCAGTTTAAATTAAAATCTGATTAACAAAGGAGAAGGAGGGGATATCATACTTTGCAGGACTGAAAAGTGAGGGAAGTGTGTGGAAGCAGGAAGGATTTTCTCTAAGGGCTGGTATTTCCTTCCATGGCACTCAGTCCTTGCTCATACCACTCTGGCATTTGCACACCAAGCTTAGCAGGCACAGGCCATTTGCAAATAAAACCACCAGGTTCTTGCTTCTCTGTTCTAATGCAAGTCAGACTTCTACCTGCCTTCAGTTCCTTTGGCCCAAAACCAGCAATGCAGACCCAGGAATTCAAATACCATCAATTTGGGGAGGGGATGGTGGTGTTTGTATTTAATAACAATCAGCTTTGGGTTGTTTTTCTCTGTCTTCTGGATCCTGAGTCTTTCAAGCATAACCAAATCACACTTTCAAATTACATGGGGAGGTGTGTGGGGGGGTGGAGTTCACACAAACATAAGGACTAGAAACATGCCTTTGAAGTTAAAATTATCAAGCAGTTATTTAATTCCCAAAGAGCAGACACTAAACAATAAAAAATATCCCTATCCTCACTGGAAAGTCAGGTGCTGCAAATCCCCTCCTCCTACACATTTCTTATTCACATAAAGGGAGTTGGATGTGAGACCTGAGGAAAGACAATCAGGATTTAGCCCTATGACTTAAAGAAACTGTTATGATCCAAAATCTGTAATAGAGAGCAGAACCACGAGTCGCTTTTCCCCAAATAAACAGGGTTTACCTGAACCAGGCAAGAATCCTGTGCTGTAAAAATTCAGGAAAAAGTGTGGACAAAAGCCCAGAAGGAATACACACACAAGGAATGTTAGGAGGGCTTCTCTGCCTTGCTTTTGCATGGCTTTTGAGCCCACTGCTCTAGTCAGGATGATGGTGATGATGGAACACAGGGATTTGAAAATAGAGGAAAAAGTAACCACCACACCTCAGCAGCTGGACCAGGCTGAAGTGATTCCTGCACCTGCTGGGAAGACCAGAACACTGTGGATCCCACACGCTCCAGGTGGGAGTCAAATTCCCTGTGTGCTGCCCTGCTCCACATCCTCCTGGAGAAGGCCAGGCTGGCCAAAAAAGCTGGAGCTTTTCAAACAGCCCTCATACTGCCCACACTGACCAGCTGTTTCCCCAAAGCCTCCCAGGCTGTGCAGCACAAATACACCTCCTGCTGGACCCACTCAAAAAGCTGCAGCTACAGGAGAAAGGAGCTGAGCTCTTTTACAAGGCATTAAGTTTCATTTGCAATTACTTGGGATTTTATTGCACTACTGAATATAACAGGTTCCTTAACTGGGCCAGCAGCATTGTACCCATATGCCTTTTTAACAGAGCTTTTCTGTTATTGTTTCCTTATTGGTCTTTTCCCTTTTGCTACACACTACTGGATTTTACTGGCGTCCAGCTTGTGCAATAGGCCCCAGGTGGCTCCTCCAGGAGCCTTATTTGTTAATTTGATGGCTGAACCAGTGCATGAGGAATGAAAAATACTGAAATGCAATGCCCAAGATGCTACTTCACAGCAGTGGCAACAACCCAGGAAATGTTCCCCAGAGTAAGGCTGCTGGGTGAAGCAGCTCCTTGTCCAGGTCATCCTTGGAAGCAAGACATCCTTGATAAAACACCTGTTTCTTTCTGCAACTGACTGTGACTCCAGTAGGACGGAAAAGAGCTGTGACAAATCACCCTACAAGAAACACAATGTGCTGCACAGGGATGGAGCCACATGGGGAGACAGCAGGGCCCTTGCCCCTGCAAGTATAAGCTTCAGAACACCTGCAAGACTTCAGTGCACCTTTGAGACAGACAAAAAGAAAGAAAATGCAAAAAGCCACAGCATTTCCATAGAGAACACTATTTTTAAGGCAAAGATTCAGAAAAAAAATCTTGGTTCAGTCCAACAACTTTCATTCAGAATGCAATGACCAGGTTTGCAAAGGAACTCAGCAGCCACCAGCTCAAGTGCTAAGTGAATAAGTGAATTCAAGAACTTTGAAAACCTGGTTTCCTGAGCAAGATAGCAGCAGCTGATGGCAGACCATGAAGGGTTCCACCATCAGGGCTCACTGTGCTCTTGCCTTGTTAAATAATGCATTTCTTTCTATGGTGGATAAGAACTCAAAACCCTTGTGGAAGGAATACATCTGAAGGAGGGATTAGAGCAGAGATAAGCCAATGGTGGAGAAGGAGTTCTACTTGCACAATTCCATGTCAAGATTTTTTTTTTAATGGAAAAACACCCCACTCCTCAATAGAAATCTCAAATTATCTCAAAGAAAATGTGTGTAAGAAAGGACTGATTATATTCCTGACTTAGGGGAAAATTGGGGAAAGCTTTCTGTTTTTTTTTGCCATGACTCTTAAATTGAATGTCTTAATTTACACTTGGAAAAGACTTGAAATAAAAATAGCAAAAACTAAAAGTAGATGTTTCAGTTGTGCAGGTCATATGTTACCTGAGCCTTTATGTTTTATGGTGGGGAGGGCTTGTTTTCGTTTTAAGATTTTTGGGTAGAGACATCACTGTCCTGATTTAGGAGATTACTTGGTTCTGGCTATTTTTCTTGTGCTGAAAAATTCTCCAAAGATGGGAAATCATGGTGAGCTCTGCTCTAGACCCAAGTACAAGGAACAATATCAAAAGGCATCAGCACCCGAGAGTACTTCCTTCTGCTGAAACAGAATCCCAAAACATTTGCTTTGCCAAGAATAAGAGAAAGAATAGAAACAGGATGCTCTTGCTGGGGTTACAAGCCACCATTAACAAATGCAACCTCCTCAAATGCCAAAAGAGCATTTTGTGCAGCTTTACTGGCTCAGGGTTGCTTGAGTTGAGCAGAAGATGCATTCCTGATAAACCACAGCAGAGACAAGAAAACTTTACTTCTCCTCAGCACTTCCCCCTGCATTACCTCCTCAAGTTTTCCCTCATATTATGTCACAGATAACAGTGGAACACAGAAAAGGCTGGATCCAGGGAACACCTGCCCTGATCCATCCCTTCAGCCCTCCCCACAAAACCCCCTGATGGAACTCCTCACCTCTCCCCCTTCCCAGAACCCAGTGGAGCCCTGCCAGCATCTTCTCCACTGGTACCCTGGACACTTGAGGCAGTGAAAGGTATCTCCACATGCAATTCCACACCAAATCTGAACCCTTCAGTGCTTTCTGGAACACCCAGAGCTATCTTCAGAATCCCTAACAAATACATTAATTGCTTTCAATTTATCAGCCTCAAATCATTCAGTCTAATTACCATTCATCTAGAGTTTGTGTTTTTAATGGTTTATGGGTATTGTTGGTAATCTTTTAATTTCTCATTAAAAACAATATCTTGTACCCACTATGTGTGAAAAGCCCTAATCCGATAAATCAAGCAAGAGTAACACAGTTAAAAGGAAATCAGTGGAACAATATTTGGGTTTATATATTTCTGCCAGTCAATTTGTAATTAAAAGTTGCTACTTTAAAAAACACAGTTGTTGCTGTGAAAGCCATTATCAGTCGGCATTTTCATATGAATACTGCTTTAATTAATTAGCAAAAGTAAATACATTATATATCAAAAACCGCTTTCCCACTGAACCCATGCGTTCCAGAACAAAAGGCTTAATAAACCATACAAAAGAGGGACAAATTAGCTGATCCCACCCTCCCTTTTCAGGTTTAGAGTCTTTTAAAGTTCTCCAAGGTTTTTTTTACCCCACACTTGCTTTTTTTTTTTTTTTAATACATTGTTTGTTTTTCTTTAGAAGTGGGGGAGAAGATGCTACACAAACACAAAACATGTCATTCAAACTAAATTATTTGGAAATCAGTTTAGCTGGTTCTTAGAAAACAGAAGTGTTTGTGATTATTAAAACCCAAATGTAATTACGATCACATACAACACAGTCTCTTTGGAACACATTATTTGCTGAACATTAAGGGGCTGGAGTTTGATTCACAAAAGGAAAAGATGTGTCTGAAAAATTCTTTTGTCTAGGGGCATTCCAGAGACTGGAAACAGCAGAAGAAAATTCTCCATTTTCATCAACAAGCTGGAGAGAAAGTGTGGATGAGTAGTGTTGTTTCAGACTCAGGCCTATGATAAGAGCACCTTGAGACATCAATGGCATCTCTTATCTCACAGGCCTTTAACAAGAAACAAGGGTCCTTGTTAGCAAACAAATCACTCACCTCATCCTGTCCCTCTCCTGCTGAAGTGCTGCGAGCAGGCTCCATCTGTGGGAAGGGAGCAGAGAGGGACAAGGGTCTCAGCTGGGAGGTGACTGTGGCAAGGGCTGGGCTCCCTGAGACAACAGACTGGGCAAAGGCAGCCCAGGGGAGGGACCACTCACAGGTGCAGAACCTGACCTTAACAAAGAGCTCACTAAGGCTCTGTCTGATGGATAAGACAGAAAAAAATTAATTACACTTACCTACAGAGCTGGAGTTCACAGCACAGGGATGAACAGCAACCTCAGTGGGCTGATCCTCACCCCCATTTTAACAGCCTAAACAAATACTGGTGAACAGGTGAGGACAATTGCCAGACTGAAAGTGTTCAAGGGCAGGTTGGGTGGGGCTCTGAGCAACCCAGTCTAGTGCAAGGTGTCCCTGCCCATGGCAAGGGCTTGGGACTGGATGACCTTTAAGGTCCCTTTCAACCCAAACCATTCTGTGATTCCATGGAGTCCAAAAAGACTCAGTGGAAGAAAAGGAATTACTCAAGGGACAATTTTTTCCATGACAGTACTAGAGGTTTTCCACCAAAGCATGCCTCCAAAAATAAAAACCAGCACTAAGGAGATGAGACTATTGGACTGGCTAATGGTATGGCCGTGTGACAACCCATGCAAAAATCCAAAATTTCCCTAACGTAGGAAAACCAGGGGTGCACTCATGCAAAAGCAGTTTGCAGTCACCAAGTTCACCCCTCTCCACCAAATTTCCTCTCTCATCAGATATTTCAACACTCCACTCAGTCCTGACTCCTGGTCATCTTCCCACTTGCTCAGCATGCTTCCTTGCAAAGTAGATGGTAAGCAATCTTCGTTCTTGAAGGAATTACTGAATCCTCCTCCTCTGATCTTGGATGCATGAAAGATCTAACAGCCAGTCCCAATCCCAATTCCCAATATCCTGCTTTCTTATGCTTTCTCTCCCCTCGTATGCTTAGGCTTCAGTTCTTTGGAGAAGGGACAGTTTTGGAGAAGGGAACTGGCTCACAGCTTTCAGTGACACACACCCCAGCAGGACTCAGAATTAATGCTTCAGGATGCCTCAAGTACCCAGATGATTTTGAAGATTGTCCTCCTGCTCACTCAGTTCCTTTACACCATCTTACTTCACAGCAAATTTCTTCAGCCTTTTCTGACAGGAAATCTTTACACCTGGCTTCTCATCCAAGGGCTTCTGTGCAACCCTGTGTCCCAACCTCCATCCCTCTCACATCAGCTCTGAGGCATACTTTGGTGAGACACACACCTGCTTCTTTGGAGTCCCAGCAGGACCTGAACATCAGAACACTGCCACCTTTCCAGAGAGATGAAAGTCTCACTCCTGATCCATTGCTGGCTTCTTGCAAGGGCTGAGAGACCAGCCCTGCTATAATCCCACTGCAGTGGCATGACTTCTTGTTGCATTTGGGTGATTGCTCACCTGGACATGTTTCTGGTAGGATTTGTGCCTCAATCAGTGTGAGGTTTCATAAGGTACCAATGGTACCTAAGCTACCAATAAAGCAAGCCAGAATTCCCCCAGCAAAGGGCACAATTGGGCAGACCCAGGGGGATGAGACAGCCTGGGGTGGAGTGCCCAGAGTAGCACCGTGCTGAGGGATGTTTCAGCACAGAGAAGTGTGTGCCTCATGCACAGGCATTCTTTTCCCTGCACATAACTTCATTGATTTTTATCATTGTTTTATTTGGTTTAGCCACCCATCTGGAGAGTTCTTGCCTCCCCCGGCCCCCATAAATAACCAAACCCGGCTCTAACCAAAGGCACTTGACAGAATCAGCCCCATTGCCCTTTGGCAGTTCTTCCAGGAATTTTTAGGGTTTTTACCAGTCAGGAAAAGGCTTTGATGCTTTGGAATCAGGATTTTATGAAGATCACTTAGTAGGGTTCAGCCAACTCATGAAGTGTCAAATGTGGGGCACTCTTTCATCTCATCGCTGGATGCAGAAAAGATCCTCCCTCTAACCAGAATGAGGACTGGAGAGGGGGGAAACAGAGACATGAAGGTTCATCCATAGAGGGGAGGGTTTCTTTTCTCTTGATAGAGTCCACCCACCACATTCCCATCATACTGATTGCTGCAGTCCTATCTGTCTGCTCTCCAGGCTACATCAGATAAGAGGAGAACTGCTTGTTCGCTGTGGTTCTGATCCTGTGCTCAGGGGCCTCCCAGGCTCCTCCTCACCCTCCTTTTCCAGCTGCTGCTTTCCATGGCTGCTGCATCGGGAGGGATGCTGTCAGGAAACCTGCCACATGCAAAGAATGAGACAGTAATTGAGAACAGACTAAGGAAATTTCATCTTCCACTTCACACTCATAAACACCCATCTACAAAAGAGAGCAAGAAAATCCCTGTTCTCTCTCAAAATTTATGTGCAAATTCCTATCCAGCCATGCCCAGGCTGTTGAGGGCTTGGCTGCCACTTCCCCCTGAGCCAGTCCCACTGTGGATGGTACTCACACATTGATGGGCTGTTTCTGAAGCTTGCAGCTCCACTGCCTCAATAATTGTCCAGAAGCAGCAGACACCAACTAATGTCTATTTGGCAGAACTTAAGGCTTCTGCAATGCTGTAAGCTACACAGCCCATCTTCATCTAGCAGCTGATATCATTCCACCTGGTTCAGAGCAGCTGAGCTGCACAACAATTGCTTACATCCTCTCCCCTGGATGGGCATGGCTGCATTGTCCCAGTTCACCTGAGTGCAAACACAGCTTCTTTGTTTGGGTACTCTGCTCAGACCACTCAGAAAGTATTCCTCTGCTGGCTGTCTGGCAAACACACAAACACCAGATCCATGTACTGGAAGAAGAGTGAAAACAGCAAGTGGGACATCCTACACCCAGAGCTTCCATCCACTCCTCTTCGGCAAAATAGAAGCCAAAGGCAATGTCAGCAACAGTCCCAAGGGAAATGACAGCAAAAATAACCCTGATGGTCTCCTCCATCTTGCTTCACTCATGTTCACAACCAAACACAGAGGCCAGTCCAGGGTTCAACAAACTCACGATCCAGTGCAAGGCACACAGCCTGAACACTGCTGGCCAGGGGGCTTCTGCTGTATCTGCACAGTGCTGCTGAGGTTTAAGTGGGGAGACCTGGCAGAAAACATTTTACAATGGTCACATGCCTCCAGCATACTGCTTTCCAGGGCCACAACCTCCACCACACCAGAGAACATGAAAGAGCTACTGAAAACAGCCCAGCAGCCTCACAGCCATTTCCCAGCCAACAAAATACCAGTGAGAATCAGTGTGAAATTGCTCTTTGGTGCTGTTGCACAAAACAGGCTTCTATACATTATGTCTTTTGGGTCTATTACTAAAGGTAGAAGACTCAGGTACTTACAGTGCTGGAGTAGATCTGCCTCCAGTTCCCAGCTCTGTGTATATAACCTTGAAAAAGTCATTCAACTTTTCAATGGCTGAGCTGCTCAAGTGCAAAACAAGGCTTTCCCAGCTTTTGGCTGTCTTGTCTGTTTAGACTGTAAGCTCTTCAGGGCAGGGACTGTCTCCTATTAAACAATCGTAATTCTCAATTAGGGTCTTCTACACATCCAGGGCCCTCACAAAAATGTCATAAAACAAAAGCTTTCTAATAAATTCTGGGGGATTCCAGATTGGGATCCAAAACTGCTCAGTGGTTTTCCCTGCTGAATATGATGCCGAATCCCTTGTTAGTTTGTGTGTGTGAGGGGGGAGGAGGGAGACTGTAATTTAAAGAGATTGCATAAAAGACCATTTAAGTCCTTGTGGCTGTATATTTCTTTTAATTAGTTTATGCACAGTGCATTTGCATGGGAAGCTGCACAGCGTGTGGACAGACTTAATTAGGAGAACAATACGTTCCCTCTTAAGATAATGACTTGAGGATTATGAAAATTATTATTCCAGATCCATCCATGGGTCATTTGAGGTTCAGTATCCAACGAACTTTTAAAATGCATTGAGGTCAGCAGTTTGGATACTGTCTGTAAAGTCACTTGATTTTGTTGCTTAAATGATTAATTATGAGCAGCAGCTGCAGGCATCCCCCAAGTTACACAATAGCCCAAGGACTCACTGCATTTCACACGTGCCATCAGCTTCTCTGGAGAGACAGATGTGCTGAATGGGGCTGTGAGATCCACTGCAGACCACGGCCAGCAAAGTCTCCTTGTGAGCTCTCCCCACTCCCTTTCATCCATCCCTTGGCCTTTATATTCCTGGCTGGGAAGGCAAGAAATTTCCATCTCCTCTAATGAATCTTTGCAGCTGGAGAACCAAGACAATTAGGTGAGAGTTTTAGGACACAGGTCAGTAGCCCACATGAGATGTCACCTGTCCCATTTTAGAGCAAAGCACCATAGGCAACTGAGCTGAAGACATCACCTGAGTGCACCTCAGCTTTAGCCCATAGCTTGGTGGTCTTAAAAAAGGCTTTTTTTATTACTGCCTCTCTCCAGAGTCCAATCAATTTTCCTTACTCTTAGGAAAGCATGATCATCATGACAAAGCATAAGAACAGTCTTCTTGGAAAGAGTTTCCACATGGTCCAGGTTTCAGAGCCAACTCCTGCTTCCCCCTCTTCAGAAATGGTTGCTGTTGGGTGAACAGACTCCCCAGTGCAGCAGGGCACCCTGGAGAGGGGCACACCTCTATCCCAAAACTCCAGCTCTAACTGGAAAGGTCATGGAAACGACTCCCCTCAAATCTGGAGCACCAGGTGCAGAACAGACAGCAATCCCACCTTTCACCTTGAAAAGCAAAGCCACATATGCAGCCAAGGAGGACAAGGTCAGCTCTTTCCACATCAAAATCCATGACTCATTTGGGAATCATGGCAATCACACCTTGAGTGTCCTTTCCTTCCTCTTCCCTATAATGATAAGACAGGTTTTCCACTCAAGGCAAGGACTGTGAATTAAGTCAGGCTCTTTAATAGCAGTGACAGCAAAAACTTGGTGAAACCTTCAAGTGTGGTGTTGCTTTTAGAGCTGAGGAAGCAGCAGTTCTGGGAGCAGAGAGGACATCTTCAGCTGTACCTCCCCCACTGAAGAACTTTGATTTAGGTTGATCAGAAATTGACATTTCACATCTGGAAGTGAGAGAAAAGTAGGTTTGCGGGGAAAAAAAGAAAAAGACAGTTAAGGAAAAGAAATTTCAAAGGATCATTTTGTGGATTTAAAACAACTCAGCCCAGTGATTAAATCCCTCAGAGTCTTTGTACATCTTCTCCAAAACATTAAATCAAGAGAAGGAATGAGATGGCGTGTCTGCTCTCACATTGGCAAAGGGAAAAATCTGTGACTGGTCCCAGCAGCTGCAAATATCCCAGGGCTTTTCCTTGCTACTTTCACTATTTTAGGGCTTCCTGAACCACAGTTGGTGCTTAAGGCCAAGTGTGGAGAGTGAACACCACAGAAAACCCACGGTTTGTACAGCAGGACACGAGGCTGTGCCCAGGAGAGAGCACAGCTCCTGTCGCAGCACCTCCATCCCACCACATCTATGGCCAGAGGGCCCAGCAAGGTCCAGTTACTATGGAGCAGGGGGGGGAAACAAGAGCACTATTAACAGTAGCATGAGGAGAGAACAGCTCCTCAACTCTTCAGGGTCAACAGACAAGATTTGAGAGCATCACCCATTACTCAGCCTCTGTTGTTGATAACACAGCACCCAAAGCGTGCCAGGCACTGTGCAGGGCATGCAGAGATGTCCCTGCCCCAAAGAGATTGCCATCTAATTCTGATTTTACAGTCATATTTCAAAAGCACAGTGAGATCAAAGCCCTTCTCTCTCCCCCAGGCACTCATTCTCTCTGGTGGAACATATCTTGATTCATAAATCAGAGAAGCAGGGATCTCAGTGAGCACTGCCATTCAGGACACAAAAGGAGATACAGAGATGCCAAAGGTAGTCCTAACATCATGCCAGTGCTCAGGAGAGTAATCTGGGATGCAGGAGGAAGGGAAACACAGCCATTATTAGGTTTTCTCCCATTACCAGAGCAGATTTTTTGTCTGTCTGCAGCACAGACAGCAGTAACAGCACATGACAATGATCCACAGCACTCTAGGACTAAATATGTAAAAAAAAAGAGCTCATTCTAGAAATTAAATGAAACTTCAGGAGATATCAGGTGAGATGGTCAGAAAATACCTTAAGAATGAAAACAAACATTGGGATAGGGTAGCACTCATTTGGAAAGGACACTGAGTTAGACAAGCAATCCCAAAGGCAAATCCCACAGATAGCACCAGCAGCATCAGGGCACACCTAAGCACACAGGAGGAAAAGCCAGTTGTCTCCCAAGAACTATCCCCACTGCAACATTCAAGTGTTCCCCCCACCCCCTCCGCCTCCACCCCCCCCCCCCCCCAAAAAAAATCTGCAATTCAAAAGCTAAATGTTTGAATTTGAACTGTTTAATCTGCAAGCTCCAGTGATCTCCCTGCAATGGGTGCACAGGCAACAGATGTTCAGACACCAAGCTGGCACTTTGCACACCTGAAGGTGTGACTGGGAGCCAGCCAGACAGGATGCACATTGCCTGGGAACATCTGATAAGGCCGTGCCCTTCAGAGCCTGCACAGCAGTGAAGGGGCAGGAGAGAGGCTTAGAAATAACCAGAAGCTTTCTTCTTCTTCTTCCATGAGTCACTCCTGCTTCAAGGAGCTGCAGCTTTGATTATTAACTGGGCTAGTCAGCTAGATATTTAAATGATTCCCAAAAGTCATTAAGAGCCCAATCAGATATGCAGTGCTTGACTCTAGCACAGGAATGCAGAGAGGGAATTATTAGCATAAACTATGCTTTAGAGAAAACCTCCATGTATTTTATATTTCAGGGTACAGGGGAATCTGATTTAACTGAGTTAAAGGGAAGAAAAAGAAGCTTAAGCAATTTAAAGGAGCACATTAAACATGGAAGGGAGTAAAAAAATATTAAATAAAAACATCAGCTACCTCAGGGATTAGGAATAAAAAAACAATGTCAAAGCACTGCACTCTTCCTCTCTATTCTCTAAGCAACAGGCAGCTTCTTTAGATTTCCCCTGAGTTTTCAGAGAGAAAATTTACACTCAAAGTCAAAGCACTGCTGAAAGTTGCATGCCTGATCAGGAGATCTCATAACCCTGCTGTCCTCTGTCCCAGACTGAGACCAGAGATCTGAGCTGATGCAAGAAGTGAGGAGAGGGGCAGACACAGAAAGCTTACCTTTATATTTACCTGGCCTCCACTCCAGAGCCATGACACACACTCTCCCTCAGCAAAATCTCAAAGCCAATCTTTTGTAGGATGGTTTTTGATGTGGGAAATGTGATGTGGCAAGAAACCCACTGGATCTGGTACCAGAAGACAATACCAGAACAGAAGCAAGCCCAGAGCAGGGGCCATGTCAGAGACAGGCAGAGGGTCACCTAAATTGTCTGCAGCTTTTCTGCTGGTTTGCAACTCACCTCACATCTCTGTACACCCAGCCTAGCAGGTAGTTCCTGCCACATCCTGCATGGAATCCAGCCCCTGGGATGGTGAGGTAGCACAGGACTGTGCAGGGGCTCATTCAGAGCAATCATGACCAGTATGCTGCATTCTTGCTGCTTCAGGTTAAAATCAGACCCAGGACAAGCAAATCTGCAAGACAAAACCCGATTCAGGGCGATTGGAAAGATGGGCTAAGGCTGGAGTTTATATAACAAAAGAAGAAAGCAGGTAAAAGTGGTGCTTGCAAAATTCTGTGGGGGATCACCTCTTTGGAAGCAAAGAGTAATCAGCAACTCACTTCCTTGCCCTGCTTTTCAGCAGAAAACTCAATGGTTTCTCACAAAAAGTCAGTAAACAGCATAACCTGAGGCTGGTCACTGAAACTCTTTCTCCATCAGTTCCCCCATCCAAACATTGGGGCTTAAAGTATTTTACTTCTTTCCATCAGGGAATGGGAGCTGGCAGATTGAATGTGCTCGTGCCTACAATACCTTTCTTGGAAAGAGACTGCCATAAAGAGGGCAAAACTGCATTGTGACTGTGATTAGAAACCAAAGTCCTCCCGTGCAGTTATTTAATTAAACCATAAATACAAACGGATAAGTGTCTAATGAGCCAGCTCTACACAGTGTATTTATATTCCTCTGAAAAAGAACAATGCTTAAACTGGTTGCAAATAATAGTCCTCTCTCCCAGCCTGGTTTTCCCTGCAATCAGGAATCAGGCTGCACAGTAGTTTGCTGACAAATTGGTTCATGTTATGAAGATAATGAAGGCATCAAATTACTGTGCACTCCTTCCCCCTGGAAGCAGCGAGGCTGTTGCAGACAGCGATTGCCAGGGTTTTATTTGTGCCTGCATGTGTGTGTCATTTGTGAGCAGACAAGCCCCAGAGGCCTGTCAGCCAAGGCAGGATGGCTCAGCCACTGCTCCCTGGCACACTCTGGTGCTGCACTGACCTTCTGGCTGTGCACTTGTCAGGCTGCCAGGGAGGTGACCGTGGCAAAGAGCCACAGCCTCTGAAAGGCATTCTCTGCCTCCAGCACCCACAGAGATGCTCCAGGTTGCTCTCTGAGGGCTTGAACGGGTACCAGAACCATTTAGTGATGCTAGGGCAGCCTTTCTCTAGCTCTGGTACACTCAGCTTTCCAGGAACAAAGCCTAAAGCAACAGATCCAGCAAAGCATTTAACCAAGGAGCTGAGCAAGGTCATCTCCAGAAGAAATAAAATACTTTGGCAGGATCACAGTCCTTCTGGACACTAGCTCTGGAGTTTTTTCTACCTCTCTTTCCCTTTCTACCTGCTAAAGGAGGTTTTAACTCCTTCTTTGTGGAGGTTCCTGGAACTCAGGTAGAGAAGGATAGCAGAGAAGAAAATATTTCCATCCTGAGCTGTTATTACTAAATATATAGATTCTGAACAGGTAGGATTTCACTAAACTGGATCCAAGCAGCTTTTTAAAACCCCTCCAGCCACTATGAGCACCAACAAGCCAAGAAAAGCTTTTTAGTGATCATAACAAATGTGTCAGGTGATTGATTAGCTTTTGGTAACATAAGCTAAACTTTAAATCTATATTTCATATATAATCAAGCAGCCAAATCGGCCTTTTAATATAGAGCCCAGACCAGGCACTATGTCTTTATCTCAGAAAGCAGGAGGGCCAACAAAGCTACAGCCAGGGAACTGACAGTTCTTCATTATTATCCTCCCTGATCGTACCCATCTTCTCATCTCCCCTATCAAATTTCTGGGCCTTTTTGATAAAATATAATTGAGGAGTGCGCTCCACAGGAAGCACACGAAGGTTACAGATTGAGCAATGCCTGGGAACCCCTCTTTAAAAGGTGCAAAGAGAAAAAGGGCCTGAGAATGGGGGCTGCACACAGGGATGCCAAGGTCAGACCCTCTGGGAGAGCTCTCTTCCCTTCCCAGGCACCAGCAGCACCTTCTGCTGCTGGAACCCAAATGAGCCTTTGGAGTCTCTCTGGGCACTCATTGCTTGTTTTCCTCACTCTCTCCTCCTGCTGCCTTGCAAAGCTTCCCAAAACAGCCCACTCCACACTGCTGAGTCAGGCTGAAGAAGACTGATCTTCAGCTCTTTCTTATGAAAAAGGACTTGGGTTGGGGTTTGTTTAGAGGGTTTTTTGTTTTTTTCCCCCAAGTTCATTCTTCAGCAAAATAGTTCTCCCTGTTGGTTGGGTTTTTCTTTTTCTTTAAACTACTCAAAGAATTTTAATCTCCTGCTTTGCTGGGAGGAAAGTTCCATGCCAGAAATGTGCTGGCAAATCCAGTTTTGGGGATCCTTTCTGAGTGCCTCTGCCTTGCAATGTGTGATCCCCTCCGTGTGCTGCTGCAGTGCCCCATGACATCAGCCTGGCTGGGGAACTGATCCACTGCAACAAGAAACACACAGGACACACAAAACCAGGATTTTTTTCTTCTGCAGTTGGATCAATTCCCTGAGATACTTCACTGCACTGATTGCAAACCACATGGTCACCCTGACAGGGATGGCTGCTGCAGGCTGGGAATGCCCCAGGCCATGGTGCAGGGAGTTCTGCAGATGAAAGCTGGCCTTGCCTTGGCTGGCTCAAGCCTCCCCTCATCCTCCTGCAAGTGCTTCAGGGCTGTGTCTCCAGATCAGCAATTACATCTAATAATAAAACACAGCCATTTTGGTGAATCCAGGTTCTTCTCCTAGACGTCTTTTCTGGGACATTTCAGATTGAAGCTTCCCACAAGGATCAAGGAAATTTGAGGATTTGGTTTAGCTGCATTTCATAGCCAGCTACAGAAATGACAAAGGATTCCACCCACCTATGAAAGATAAAATGGATTTATGTCCAAATTCACTGTTTAGCCCTCTGTGACTGCTCCACAAATCAGCATGCTTTTCAGTAGCACAAATAACCCACAAATCAGCATGCAACAGGAAATTTAGTGTTCAGGCTGGCACCTTCATCCATAATTTGGGCTGTCAAGGGGAAGAATAGGAGGAAAAGACCTAAAGGGCATATTTTGTGTATCTGGAAAAAATGGACAGAAGGTTGTGCCAGTCATTCACAACCTTATTCCACATGGACCACGTCTCTGTTACAGACCAGCAAACTACAGCACTCGTATTCAATGGGCTGCATTCACAAATGCCAGTCCCTGAAAGCCAGATCAGCAGAAAGGCAAGGATTTCTGAGCTTATCTCTTACCTCTCGTGCCAGTTTCCCACCACTGCAATTTGCTTCCTGGCCAGTACTTAAAACTGGGTTCCTTTACAAACTCTTTACCTTAGAATAATGATGCAGTGCTGAAGTTAACACTTTGAGGTACCAGGTGGCAACACTGTGATGCCCTTTCCCTGTGCTGCAGGGTCCCACCAAAAACATATCAGAAAAAAGTATTTTCCCTTCTAATGAGAAAAAGAGGTTTAATTCCAGATTATTATGTTGCAGAGGAACTTTGTTACAGTTTGAGCTTTCTCAGATTTAGCTTGGACTCTTTAGTTAAATAATTTCACAAGATCTGACAATTTCAGCACTTCCTATGCCCCAAGCAAGACCTCCTAACCTGATATTCACAGAGGAGTGGAGTTTGCTTGGCTGTTGAAGGTTTTCACAGGTTTTTGTTTTGGTTTGGTTTTTTTAAGCATATTTTGAAACTCGGCCTTGAAGTACCTTGGAAATGGGTTGACTGGCTGATGGCTAACACCTGTGAGTCAGGGTGGTGGCTCAGAGTTTCCCAGCTCAAGCCAAATCATTTCCTAAAAGATATAAGCCATGATGATCAGAAATGTATGGAGTCAATTAGCAACATACAATTTTCTCAAGTGAACTTGGATTTGGGAAACCTCAGTTTTAAGGTTACTAATTTCAAACATTTTAAAATAACTTAGTTGCTTAAAAAGAGCTATTTTATGCCATTCTCTGAAAGGCACCCAATGCCAAGAACCCAAAAAATGAGTGAGTACCCGAAATCCTTAAGCATTTTTTAGACTTTTAGAACAAACACGGAAGAGATTTCATTTTCTTTTTTGAAGTAAGTAGTACTTAAGGCCCATATATTTGTATTTCTTATGATTCTCCTCAATGCACCTCCATCCTGACCCTGCAGGGCATTTTGCTTTTCCAGCTCCAGTAGCTTCCCCACACAGCACCAGGGCTGTTTCAGGCCAGGTATATTCATGAAAAGGTCTGTCAAGTTCTTTGGAGCAGCACATGGAAGGGTTTTTGCAATGTGCCTAACAGGATCTATTCCATAAAAACCAATGAAATTCAATTCAGCTGAAATAAACTAAGAAAAGCTTAACCCTGAGGCTTCAACACCAAAACAGGTGGGGGGAAACGAAAACACAAAGAAACCCCAAAACCAAACAACAAATCTAAAAGCAAAAATTACTTTCTTGGTCTCGCTGTTTGCATGTAGCCAGCACAAGAGTGCTCACACTTTATCTGAGACTTTCTGAGAGAGCTGAGCACTCAATCCTCATACATCACATATAGTCCAGCATTAACTCCTAAGGTGGATGATTTTAACATCCTAGGTGTTTTAACATCCTAGGTGGATGATTAAAACATACAAAGGCCATTTAATTCATTTAATTCATTTAATTAGCACCTCATCAGGCCTTATAACTTACAGTCATCATCTGGTAGCTACCAGACAGAGCCACAAATGTGCATACCCATCCACCCACACACTGTCACCCCCCAGGAACACAAGTTCCTCCTAAGCAATTATATCTCTGTGCCCCCTAATTCTGATCTCTTGAGCATTTAATGCGTTTGCTCTGGGGTCTGCACAATCCTGCTCTAATTTTGCCAGGGGCCTTTGTATCAAAGGCCTGAGCTGTGTGAAAGGTGATTTAGCAGAGATGGTGTCGGTGATTATTTTCAAAGGAACTGTTGCAGCCCCACCACGAGGGACACTGCAGCCTCCAGATAGGGGGCCCTTATCATATTTTCTATTCTCAGATAAGATTATGTTTCCTTTTTTCATCCTCCTTCCTGAATGTTCTTGATAACAATTGGGGGCCAGTTTAATCACGGAGGTTGAAATAACCAAAAGGGTTCCTGGGGTAGTGGTGGGGAGGGCAGGGAACAGGGCCAGGTGTGTGGGGAGGAGAGAGAAACCTCACTGGGCAGAAAAGTTGGGTAAGAGCAACTAGGAAATAAAGCCAGCAGAAACGGGGTTATTTCAAAGGGAACAGCTGTTAAACTGCAACCAAACGAAAAGCACATGCAGCCAATGTTGTTGTGGTCGCCCATCAAAAACAAAACAAGTTGTTCACGAGCCCATTCTGTGGTCTAAACAAATTAGAGTGACAACAACAGGACCAGGACAGGGAGATGGATGACCCCAAAACAATGGGGACAGGCCCTTTGTGCAACAGCCCTTTCTGCTGCTGGCAGGGGGTTTCTAAACACTAATAACATCTTTATGATAAGGTGAATGAACCAACTCTGACCCCTGGGGTTTGATTCTACTTGGACTGAGCATCCGAGAGCGAAGAGAGCAGTGAGTGCCCTGTGTTACTGCCCCAGAAAAGGATTCAGATGTGGAGTCAGAGGGGTGCAAGGAGCTCTGCAGCTCTGGCCAAGACTGTCCATTCCAGGAGAGCACAATAACGTTACAGCATGGTGAATTCCCTGGCATGTGTCCAGGGGGGTTAAAAGCTCAGTCAGTACTTGAATGAGACTTTTTAAGAAACAGCCATCTGAACTCCTCCACAACAAGGCCATGTCCTCCAAGGCTGCTCTGAATCAGCACCTAAATGTTGCATCAGAAGGTGCCAGGCTCAGACAGTGGCAGTTGAGGGGCAGAAGGTGGGATGGGGAGATAACATGTTTCACATGGGTTATAAATCAGAACTGTTCATCGCCTGTTGCTGTTTAGCATCCCCCCCTCCCATCTTTCTCCGTTGCAAAAAACTGAAAAATCCCATTGTGCCTTGGCAACACTACTCCCAAACAACCCCTCAATCACCAGTGTCTGTTGTGTCAGTGCCAACATCCCCACATGCCAAACCACAGGGGACTGTTGGCCCATCCCTGTGCAAAAGGAAACCATTCTGTCCTTATGGACTCTTTGCAGTGAGAGGCAAAGTGTACCTAAAACACCAAAGAACCTCTCAAGGCACGTCCTACTTTCCTGAGCCAGCCTGGACAAGAAGAAATCATTGAGATATTGCCACCACAATATGACACTGGTGGGGACAGGGCCACCACGAGCCATTGTGGCCATTGTCCCTGCTCAGACCTAACAAAAAGGTCTGTGTTTCCAACTGCAATGCTGGAGGCACCTAGAACTGCCGAGGGGCCAGGTCACACGTGAGGATCCCAAGCACCTGGGCTCTCCTGGGTTGCAGGAGCCCGTTGTCCAGCCTATGGCCACTGATGTCAGAGCTCTGTTCTCTCCTGGGCCTGGCTTTTGAGGCTGGAGCCAAACCTTGGACCTACCTTCCTCCAGGGACAGCCAGTTCCACTTGTCCCCAAAGACACTCCCGTGCAGAGCTCAAAGCCAGGCCTGTGTGACTGGGAGGCAGTGGATCCAGCTTCCCCCAGAGTTCCTGGTAATAAACTCTATTTGAAGACTCTCAGTGAAAAGTGTGTTCCTAATAGAGGATAACATTTCATGGTCATTATGCGATACACTTAACTTTAAAAGGAACAAAAATGCTGAGAAAGTAATTTTCTGAAAAGGACTCCCGGATTTCATTACTATGGGTCAAGTGCCTGGGGAGAAGAATTAAAGAAAAACACGAACTTGTGCACAAATTAATTAAAGATATTTCCACTAATAAATTGTCCCCATATCCCAAGGCAGAGCCTTCAGTTTGCAAAATGTGGTAATATTCAAGTTGTGGTTTTCTCCACCAGGCAAATGGTTCAGCTACATTTAAAATCAAATGGACAGAGTTGGGGATGTGGAGTTTGGGAATGGGAGGGGGTTTGCTGTCTGCTTCAGCCCATATAAAATTTAAGGTATTTTAGTGCACTTCTGAGAAAACAACAAAAAAAAAGCCTTGTTATTACCCAAACCCATGATGACCATTTAAATTCTTATTTTTCCTTGATGCAGCCAGTTTCTCCAAACAAGATCCCCTCCTCCACATTCTTCCACCAAAATTGTGAAGGACTGCTCCTTTTGATGCAAAGGCAGTGCCAGTTGCTGTAACATGAGGAAATTGCAGCATGAGGAGAAAGAAAACAAAACAAAAATCCCAGAAGGAAAACCAGAATTCACAGAAGTCAGCAGATTTGAGGAACAGGCCCAATACTGCCCAGTGTTAGTGACCCCCTTCCAGCTGCAGGAACAGCTACACAAGAGGGGCTGTATGCAAGCAGCTCAGAGCAGCAGTGGGATGGCAGCTGAGCACTCTCAATCCAAGCTGTTTGCAATACATGGCCAAAGCTTCTTGGTTGTCTTGAGAGGCTTAATAACATCCAGATCCACTGTCTGGGCCAGGCACCCCCAGCTGAAGGTTCTGGGCTGTGCTGAAGCCAGAGTGCATCACTGCATGGAAATTGGTGGCTTATGAGGTGGCTGGCACAAGGGGTAACAGCTGAGTGCTCAGACCTGCCTTCTCAGCTTTCCCTGTAACCACCACAGAAAACTGAAGCTGAACTTGATTTTCTTTTAATTCCTGTGACACTCTCCCATTTTGTGGTGTTTTTCACTTGGAGGAAAGGGAGGTGGGAAGATTTGGAATCCTTTAGCAGCACACCTTCTGCAAAGACCACCACTGTCTTAGATCACTACTGGCCTAGTGACAGATGGGAAGAATTTGGTCTCTAGAGTAGGTAACCAACAAATCAAAAGAATGAGTCTCTCATATACACAAATACAGCTAAATACTCCTGTCCTAAGAGTTGGGAGAGTTTATTTGGTTTGTATTGACCTGATCCCATTTGAACATCCCCGTTCTCACACTGATCAGGGGCTGAAATGGAAGGAAACAGCTTCAAGCTTCTCTTATCCTTTATTTTTTTTCCCCCCCTTCTCCCCCCCACCACTTAAATTTCACAGGCACCTGAATCTGATCACAACTTCCTCTGTCCAGTGTAAAGTTTAGTCTGAGAGAGTGCACATACCACAATACGTTGGGATAATATTAATGTATAGTATTTGAAGCCCCAGGGCCTGTATGTTTCATTAATTTCCTCCCCATTAAAGTAAAATGAGGATATCCTGTAGAGAATTGCAGTGAACCATTTGGACTGTGAAACTCGTCCTGACCCTGCTAAGAAAAACAGACAGAAGAGGAAAGAGCAGCTGATGGCAATATAGAGCCACCCAAACGAAACACAGGGGCTCCTTGCTCAGCCCTCCCTGCACCACCACCATGCAAATATTTAGCTTAACAGGATGTGAAGAGCTGGTCAGCAAGCGTTAAAAAAATACGCGCTGATTTTTATTTGTTTAAAACGCAAAACATTTCCCCTACATTCTCTGCAGAGCATTAACCTCAGGCACAATTTCCACTCTGGGATTGAGCAAGCCAGAGACCTGGGCTATGCACAAATAATTCAGATTACTGCATCTGTTTGTGTGTGGTAGGAGCGTGCATACCGATCCCTGCTCATTAACCCAGCGCACCCAAGCTCTGCCGAACCCTTGAGGGCTGCCACCCCAAAGGAGGCATCTCCTCCAGGACAAGTGGCCATTGTCAGCTTTAGGACAAATCCAGCAGAGCCGAAGGCCTTTGAAAGCACAAAGATAAATCCATTCTATTCTCTTACCACCCTTGGTCTGGTGCTGTTTCTCACCTAAACCCCTGATCCTCTCTATGCAGTAACTTTGGTCCTCACACCCTACACCACTGCTCACCTATCCCCCAGCTCACTTGGCAATGAATAAAGGAGAAAAGTTTCCCCTTTGGACTTGAAAACCCAGGTGTAAGCACATGGATTTTGTAAGCAGGACTGGTTTCTTTGTAGAGGACAAGGGCAGCCATTCAGCCAAGGTTCAAGTTCTACCAGCTCCTTTTTTTCAGCTTTTTCACCAGCTCTGCCCAAATGCCTGAGCTCCACTGCTCCATGGCAGCTGGCGAGACAGGCGAGGTGGGAGGCAGGGCTGTGACCCCTCTGAATATCACTGAACAAGTGAAGAGACCCAAACAGAGCTTGCTGCCTTCATTTTTTTCCAGACACCCCTACCTTGCTCTGCAGGTTCTCCTATTTGTCCAGTGATGTTCAGGTCATGCCTGAAGTGATCCCCAGGAAGGCAGGGTGGAGCCTGGGGACCAGCCCTGCTCAGGGTACCTGCCACAGGCTGCACAGCCAAGGAACTTGCACATAAACTTTCAGCTGTTCTGGGAAACTAAGCACCCAGATTGGTCTAAATTACCTTCCACTGACATGAGACATGCTTCACAAACACATCTGGGAAATCAATTTCCTCTTTGCAGCCCCTTCCAACACCAACCCTTTGAAGACCTAATTTCAGTCCCAAGTAATGGCACTGTCCTGGTCCCAAGGCTGCAGGTTAAAAAGCATATTTTGGAGGAAGTGTGTGTCCTGCCCTGGGGGAAGAAGGCAATTTAAATTACCCTGAACCAGCCCCTCTGGATTGCTAACAGACCTGGGTGGCCAGGCTGCAGAGGATGCCCTGCCTGTGTCTAAAAGAGCACAACAGGTTTATGATGCATGCCATGGGGTGAACCCAGAGAGGGGCAAATCTCAGAGGACTGGGAAGATGTCCTTGCCCTCCCTACAGAAAAACCCCAAACACAAAAAACCAAACCAACCAACCAACAAACAAAACCAACCACAAAATCCAACCAAAGAACCCCCCAAACCAAAACCACAACAACAAAACCCCAACAACAACAGCAACAACAGAAAGAAGAAAAATTCCTCCCATGCTCTGCCTGTGCATCAGGGTACAAGTCCCAGAGAACTTGACCTCTGTCTAACTTCTGCAAATGGTGCTGGCCCTCAGGGGCACAGAGGTGACAGTACTGCAGGGTAACATGTCCCTCCAAGGCAACAGCCAGTTAAAATCATCCCCAGCATGCACCCCCCTGAGATAAGACTCACAGAATGATTAGGGAATTTGTCTAACTACCCCCCAAAATCCTAGTCCAGCACCTCACCTGCTCCTCACAAAGCCCTAACTCTGATTGTCCTGACCTGCAAACCCATTGCCAATGCCCCTCCTGTGCCAGAGGCTCATCAGAATTATCCATTTGTACTTGCTTGAACTTTAAAAGTTAATCCCATTCCAGATAAACTCTCATTCCCTTATTTACCAACTCCAGTTGCCATTTACTTTTCCTCAGCATTCTACCAGCTCCTTCCAACAAATCCCATCATATTCTTCTCCCATTCCACTCCACATCTGTCCTTGCCAGAAACTTTCTTACTCCTTCTACCCCAGAAGCTTCTTACTCTTACCCCTTGCCCAGCACACAATTCAAATGCTTCCCTAAATCAGAGCTGGGTCTAAAGAATGAAGGTCAAATCCAGATGTTGTGATGTTTCTGTGGCATTTGGCTCCCATGCAGCCACTTGGGCCTGCTTCTGCTTCCAGGGCCCTAAACTGCATGAAAAATTTGGCCTCTGGGCATTACAGGAATGCATATAATAATTAATCACAAAAGTCTCCAAGCACCATATACACGCCAGCAATCCCATTTGCACCATTTAAGATCTGAAATGAGGACTTTTATGCTCACATTGGCTTGTATAGTGCCAAGCTCCCATTTGAGACTGTGAATGCATCATTTCCCCATTCTGCATGGACTCAAGCCTTCAGCCAGCTCTCATCAGGGTGGGGGGGGCATAGTCATGATATAATATGCAATAGTCTGACGATTAGTGGTATTTCTTAATAAAAAAAGCACATATAAAAAACCTCAGGCACTAAAAAAAAAAAAAAACCACAGCCCCCAGCTCATTATTTGAACAAGGAGGAGGGAAGAAGGTGTGGGGGGAAATTGTCTTAATTAAAATTCTCCCTTTCATCCTGGTAATTACATTCAAACAGGCGACAGCAGCAGCATCGCTGTTTGTCACTGTGCCAAAAAAAGAAATTGATTTGATCACCGGGACATCGTGTTGCATAAAATAAAATTCTTAAAAATTTGCCAGCTTTTTTTTTAAAACTGTAATTACTTCTAGAATGCTGCAAAGAAGGCTGAAAACAGAGAGAAAGAAGAAGAGGAGGAGGAGGAGGAAGAAGGAGACCCCGTGGCAGATAATATGCCAGTAATGATGGAAACACCTGTAAGCCAGTGGAGATCTAGCAGCTATCAGCTCTGGCTGCATTCCATATCCATTAGCTACAAGAGGCTGCTTGGGCTCCAGGAAAGGAGGGTGTTAGCTCTGACAACTGGTGAAAAGCTGATGAAAACGTACCAAAGGGGCAGTCACGGCACTGCCATTTGATAAAGAGGGAAAAAAAAAAAAGAGAGAGGAAAGGGAGAAGGGAAAAAAAAAAGCCAGGAGTAAATCAGTCTAATTAATGGCTTTGCTCATTTATCAGGGGCAAATGCTAATTATTCTTTTTAATCAGTTTTCTGCCACAGTTGCTCATTCTCTCTGATTTTTTTTTTTTTCCCTGCCAGCACCGCTTAGTGAGAGAGTCTGGAGAAAAGCAATCCAAACCTCTGGCTTATAAATAAGGAAAGCACAAGAGAAAATTAAATAATGGATAAAATTGTTCCATGAAATCCTACCAAGCTTGTCTCCATGTAGAAACTCCCAGCACCCTTGCTGGTGTCCCACCTCCTTTCACGACCTACTGGCTAAAAACCAAAATGCAAGAGCGGTCCTTGACAGAGGCTAAAGACCCTGCAGACAGCTTTAAAGCCAACCTTCCAAACTCTGAACTGCTGCTCTCATAAAGCACTTTGCTGTCCCTTATTCACCAACACCTGCATGGACAGCTTTTGTTCATACCAATGTGCAGGAAGCAAATCTCTGTGGCAAACACAGAGCTTCTGTGTCTGAGTACCAGTGTTTAACCTTCCCTTCCATTGTTTTATCCACGCAGGGCAGGGCTCTCAAAAGCAGGGAGCAATGTTGGCTGCACATCTCCAGGCACCTCAAGAGCTTGGATTTAAGAAGGCAATGAACACACCACCTTCTCAAGCCTTTTCCAGCTGGTAACCCGAAAAACCACTAATTGCCACCATAAATCTTGATCCTATTCATCAAGTGGTGAGCTGAAACTTGGGGTTTTGGTGACCAAACAGACCATAAACACAGGGACTGAATCTGAAACAAGCCCACAGACTTAAAAAAATTCAACAAAACTACTCAGCAGATTGTCAAAAGAAGCAAAACCAAAAGCATACACGCAGGAGCAAAGCCAGTCTGCAATCAAATCCCAACAAGACAAGGCTCAGTTCATGGCTGTCTGTTTGGAGTAAGATGTGATGAGCTCCCACCAAGAGACAGAGGTAAACCATGCCTGCCAGACATGACAGAGTGTGTGCAAGCAGCACTGCTTAACTAGCAGACCCAAGACCTGAGATCCTGGTTTGCTGTGCCTTTGATTTGCAGAAGGAAACAAGCTGCTGACCCCAGTGAGTCAGGTGCACCAGCCTGAGCCCCGCTCCCATTAAGAGCAAAGCTACCCAGGGCAGCAGGAGCTGGAGGAGCCGGCTGAGCTGTGAAAGGAAACTCTGTCAGCAGAGCAGCTTTCTCCAGCTTTTTCACAGTTTAAAGGTCTCCAATAAGAATTTAATTCAACAATCCAGTTACTGCATAGTAAATCCCCTGAGTACTAGATGTGTGTCTTGATAGCTGCTAAACCTCAGTAAACAAGTCTTTAATCATCCATTGGTAATTAATTAGCAAACAAGAACTAATTGCAACTAGATAGCTTCTTAGATTCAAGATGGTTGTTTCACGTTAATTAAATATAGAGGTCTGTGAGCTACACAAATACATTCTAACCAACACACATGCAGGTTTCTAAAATGCATTTGCTTCCTAATGAACTAAACCCCATAAAAATTGTAAAAAGGAAGCAAATTTCAGGGTGCAGCAAAGACTGGCACCTGTGACAGATGCCCACAAGCACAGCTGAAAACAGGGACACCACAAACAGGGATAAGCAAGCTCAGGATCTCAGAGCCCACAGCTCACCACTCAGTGAAAGGCTGAAAAAGCAAGAAATGATAAATGAATGGGGAACTTGGACCCTACTACACTTGTAGTCTGTTCTATGCAAAATTACTCCTGGAAAAATTGTTTGCCTGGATTTGATGCCAATCCTAATGGCATTAAGTCAGACTTCTGTCACCAGTTTTGAAAAGAACCAAAGCTTTCACTCTGTGTTTCCAGACCTCATTTTACAACCCCTTAAAGCCAGAAAAACCCTGGACCAAGCTAAAGAGGTTGTACTAAAAACATGAGGAATCAAAGGCCAAATTTGGCATTACCACACCAAAGATTTTGTGTAATCAAATGAAAATTTGTGTCTCTTGCTCCCCCAGGTTGATCTGAATTACAGGTTTTATAGACCCCTTTGTCTGTCTTCGAAGTCTCTGGGACCTTCTCCCAGCTGTGCCACTCACTTGCCAGGCAGTATTTACCAGCAATTCCAAGTGATGCCCTAGCAGCCCTTTTTAGTGATACTTTGTAAGATTTGCTAAGATGCCAGGGTTATATCAGCACATCCTAAGAGGGAGAGATCATTTTGAGTCCAGGCAGGTTTGGAGAAAATGAACTTGTGTGGCTCAGATGTCTGGGGCTGCAGTGCAGAGGTTCAAGGGCAGGGAGAGAAAAGGAAGGACAGATGACCCCTCACTGAAGAGGGGTAAAAGAGAGGGATGAAGCTGGGCAGATGAAATTCAACAATTGTGATGTAAACACACAATGGAAAAGCAGCAACCAAGAGGTCTGGGATCCAAGTCCCAGATGCTGCAGCTCTTTGCTGCAAGGAGGCTCTGTCCCCTCAGCATGGCCTTCCCAGACACTGCACTACGTACACACAGTTGTGGGATAATTTCATCCAAATGTGCAAATATGCAAAACAGACCATCCAAAGGGCTTGAGCTGAAATGCATTAATGACTACAACATCCCAAACTCCCCCTGAGCAGCTCAAACAGCAGAACATTGCTGCCCAAACTCCTCAAAGGGGCTGGCACACAATTCCTTTTTCATGTCAGAGCACGGGGGAGGCAAAATCTCTATATGCTGCAAACTCTTATCTGTTCACATTTACCCACCCAGCAAGAGCTGGACTTGAACGGAAGTGAAGGGACAGAAGGTGAGATTTTTCATCTCAGCTAGCAGATTTCATCTCACTCAGCAGCCTCTTAGCCCAGTAACACCCCTTTTAGGCCCCCATATCCCTCTAAAACACACTCACTGTGTGTTTACAAACACACCATTTATATGTGAGTGTCACATGCTCCCAGACAGCATGCCAGGAGAGAGATTTAAACAAAAAATATCTCTCTCTCTAAATACTGTATGTTCCCCTGGTCTATTCATTTCATTCTGCTTTATCTATCAAAAATATATTAACCCAAAAGCCTGTTTCCATCAAAGTCTTGATTCCATGAACATTTAAAGATAAGCCTTATCTTATTACTGGTGCATTAACAACAGAAATCTAAAGGGCTACTGTCAATCATCTCCTTTTTTCTGTTTCTTTTTCCTCTCCCCTCAAAACAGCTTTGCAAAGCACAACTGGGACCTCAGGGGGGTTTCTGGCAGACACAAACATACACAGACACCAACAAGCACAACCCACTCCTGCTCCAGTGAAAAGTACCATGGAAAAAACTGATGGTTTGACCAGGGCCAAGCATGCACACGTGGAAAAGGAAAGAGAGCAGCACCAGGCAGCACCCACCCAAACCAGAAGGAGCCCACAAATTTCTACAGACATGTCCCTTCATGCAGAGCCTCAGGGCATATGATCTCAAAGCAATTTTCAAGAAGTTTGCACAAGAGAAATGAATCACTTGAAAAGTCCAAGGTCAGAGAGGTCATCTGCACTTCTAACTCCATTGTATCTCTTGTTTTATTACAACAATCTCTTTCCCTTGCCATCCTTAATTCACTACTTTTCCCCTCTACATTGTCCTCCCAATACCATGTGTGAAAATTTTAATTATTCTTATTAGGATATTTGCATCAAACTTAGGCAGCATCCAAGTGTCTTGGCAGAGATGTTTGTTTGAGCTTTTAAAATTAAAAGGTCAGAGATTACTTATGGAAATCAGAAATCATTTTCTAGAGTGATCTTCTGGGGCAGAGCAAACTCTGCAGTGGACTGCAATTCCATGCCTCTGGGGCAATTAAAATATCCACCTTAATTTTGCAGCAATGTGTTTTTCTTCCCTTGCATTTTTTTTCCCTTCTAATTAGAAGTTTTAATTCTGCAATGAGTGTCACTGAGATTGAGCCAAAAATAACACAGCCTGTTCCAAAGGCCCTTTGAAAAGCTTTTATTTTTAAAAGCCAGAACCAGACAGACAATCCAAGAGTGATAAATCTAAGGTTTCTGAAAAGAGCTGAGGATAGCAGGAGGGCAAAGAGACAGCTAGGGATGAACAGCATGCACAATGCAGTTCATAGCAAAAACAAACTTCTCCTCATAGGCAAAACTCAACTGCACAAGTAGATTTCTACCAGAAATCTTACCAAACCTTGTTGCAGGCCAAAATGGTAATCATGGAGGACTTTCAGACTCAAAGCCTGACCCTCTCTAGCATCAGCAGCCCCTGGACTGGGTTTGCCATCCTCTTCCCCAGATGTAGGGGAAACCTCAAACTTTGAAGGTCTTTGCCTGAGGTCTGTCCCCTGAGCAGTATGGGAGAGCACATATCCTCCTGCCTTGAAAAGGAACACTCTTCTGGAAACACAGCTCTGGGACTCTGTACTGTCCCTCCAGGCAGATGAGTGCAGTGAAACCACTGCACATGGTCAGCAGCTTCCCTGCCATTTCTGTCAGATCAGTTTTACCTTCACAGGCCCAGCACAGAGACTCCACCTCAGCCAGAGCAGCACCACAGATGTTCAGGACTGCCCCACCCTGTGCACAGCTGGGAGCTGGAACCAGACTACAATTGCTACAAATGATGCCTCTAGAAGAGTTTTACTGCACCTTCTGTTCACACCTTTTTCAGCAATTTATCTGTTCTATGCCCTCAGTTCCAGGAAACATCTGATCTTCAGGTCAAAAATCCCACTACACAAAGAAGCAGCAATGAAAACATTATCTAAGCATGATGTTCTTTCAAGCTTCAGGAATTTCAGAGTGAACAAACCTGATTTTAACTACAGCTGCACATGGTCTAACACAGATTCATAGAATCACTCAGATTTTGGGAAACCATCTAGCACCAGCCTCTGCTGAAAGCAAAGTTATTCCAGACCTGGTGACTTTATCCAGGTTGGTCCTGAAAAATTAGCAAGAATAAAGATTCCAGAATTTGGAATGTCAGCCTGGTCCAACCTACATGGCTTTCCAGACTGAAGCACTGTCCTTTCCATCAAGTGTACTGAGGGGAGAGACAAGGTTAAATTGTGTGAAATAGTTTAACAGATCACTGCTGGAAACAGAAAAACATTTAAGTGTTTCTGAAGTACTGTTTGTTATATCACATAAACTTGCATTCAGATAAACTTGTCTACATTCAATCAAGTCATGGCCAGCAGCTCAAGGCAGAGTTAAAATCAGGTTATATCTTATACATTCTGAGAAAATAGAAGAATGAACTATAGGTCTTCCAAAACCACTGCACAGGGACACAAGATTTTAACCAGGAAAACACATCAGATATTTATGCATGTTAGGTGTTTATTTTTCAATCAGGTACATGTGCTCAGACCATGACAGGATGTTTGAACTGTGCACATCAGGTCTTTCACCACTGTTTATATGAATGTCAGTCACTATCAGGCCTCCGTGGAAGATAAACAGATTGGAGAGAGATGTGGACATATCAGAGCTTTGCATTGCTTCCGCCTCCAACTCTGCTCCTGGTGCTACAAGAAACAAAACCTCTTGACCAGAAGCATCTCAGAAAAAAAAAAAAAAAAAAACAGGGAAGGGAGAAAAAGCACTGGTCACAAACCAGGAGGCAGAGAACAGTGCAAATCAGCATCCACACCAAAATGTTTAGAGATGGGTATTCTTGAGACCATGAGACACCCAGGGCAATTGTTCAGGAATCTGAAGATGATGGATACAAAGCAGCTGAAACTAAGACCAAAAAGACACATGATCCATTTACCTGGCAGAAAATATTCCACATACACACCAGAGAGACTTGCTAAAGGGACTGCAGGATGGCCAAATCCTTGCTGACATTTGGATCACTGGGCTTCTTCCTCATTCCAACACTTGTGAAGTCTCAGAACCCACAAAGTCAGGCAGTAGTTTTGGACCTATGCATGGTGCAGGGATGAGGGCTAAAGGCTAATCACAAACTGTATTATTTTTTGATACAGTGCAACACCATGGTCAAATTGACAACAAACATGGGCACAATCTCTAAGCCAGAAGTAATTTTTGGTAGAGCCATCCTTGCCCTCTTTCTGCAGTGGATCATCCCAAGGTTTCACACACTGTTCTAACCAAAAGACAATATCCAAATGTATTCAGTAGTCTCTGCTCATGTTCTGTCTTCCCCAGATGTTTTCCCTTCATTTTTCCCCTCCTCTGCAGGAATACCAGTTTACTGTGTATGTGAGGAGAGGTTTAGAGACTATTGAACAGACATCAGAGTATGCATTACAAACAAGAGGTTAAATCCCTTTAATTCAGGGGAAAACAGCCTAACTCTGTTGGAGGCCAACCAAAGTCACTCCTGCAGCCATACCAAACCAGGCAGAGCAGTTTGGCTAGGGCTGTCAGCTGCATGCTGTGGGCACACTCCTACCCCTGAAGTTAGCCATGAAACTCACTCTGACTGTTCTAAGAGTGGGTTTAGGGATAGTGCTTCTGCAAAATCCCATTCATGGGATACACCTTTACCTTCAAAGGTAATTAGAATAATGATTCAACAAATGTACCCAACACAGGGCAGACAGCTAAGAGCAAAAGGGATACTTGCAGCACTCCTGTCTATGTTCAAGCTTTTAGAGCACAAAATACTCTATTGGCTGTTATCTAAAGGTCCCTTTCACTGGCTAGAGATTAAGATGAACAAAAGGCAGATGATATGGGGAATTCTCCCTTTACACATTTTCTAGCATTGCCTGATAGAAGTAGCAAGTTAAAGTATAGCAAGACTATGTGCAATCCCCCAACAGCCCCAAAACTCCAGTGTTACTGTTGGGAGGCTCATAGACTTCAAAAGAAAAGAGCAAGGAACAAAATTGCAGCATTTAGTGACAAAACAAGGCCTTAAGCCTGTGGCCAACAGCTTGCTGGCTGTACCAAAGAGTCTACTGATAAAAATTGTTGGTGGAACAAAGGGACAGAGAAGCAGCAAGGATGGGGTAAAGATAACTTCTTCTGCGTGGGAGAACCAATGAATTCACCACTCTGCAAATATCTGCAAACTCAGAGTGGAAAGACCACTTCCCTTGCATTCGAAGTACTATCTGCATTTCCCTTCAGGCTGTGATACCATCAAAGCCCAGTGTACTTCCTGTGGCACACTGTCCCCTGGCTGAAGGGCTGTCTTCTGAAAAGATGAAAACATCAAATGCTTGGTATTTCCCATGAATCAGCCCCAGCCCCAGGTGTTTGAGATGCAATCTAATTCTGCTGCACTATGGGGACAAAAGTACATGTAACCCCTACTTTTTGTTGTCTGAGCAATCAGAACATCAAAGCATCATTTGAGCAGTCACATTTACCGGAAGAAAATGCTACAGGAGAGTGGAGGCCTGAGCCTCCTTGGGTGGGTGAGAGGACAGTGTGCTGCTGCCTAAGGCACCAATCCATGGGCATGGTTAAAAGGGTAGACCCTATAGCAGATTATTGCTCTCGTCAGCTCAGAGTGCTAACTTGCCCACGCCATCCCCAAGGTTTTGGAATGAAGACTTCCAGATTTACACCCCCATGTCACTACCTGGGGCGCACACCAGCACCATGCATTATTTCTCATTCCTACAGATGAGCCCAAACCCTCATGTAATGCCTCACACTCAGTGAACTTCCCACGTGGGCCCTGAAGGCAACCACAGCTGCAGGGTAAGGACTCCAAGTCCCAGTTTGAAGCTTTTTGGTTCAGAGTCTCATCATTTCCCATCCCGAGCTGGGTGGGGGGAGACAAAGGCCATCAGTCTGGCTGCAGAACAGGCTGGCTCTGTTTGCCCCATGCCCCAGACAACGGAGATTGTCGGCTTTTAATGGAGCACTCAGGTTTCCATTGATGCCAGCTGCAGATAGAACAGCCCAGCAGCAAACAAGTTCAGTCCCCTGGGGCTGCTCAGATTCTCCTCTTATTTGTTAGTTTACCTGTAAAATACAGTTGGGCTAATTCTTGCTAGTGTGGTTGCAAAGATATGTTTCCCTCCTCTCTGGAGCAAGAAGGGGGAAAAACCAAGCAAGTGGAGAGGGGCTAATGGAGTAAGACAGCATTTCCCATGGCTTAGGAAACAGCAGGTATTTTCTGCTGGGGATTGTTTGCTGAACACCCTGTGCAGAGGTGAAGTTGTGCAGCACTTTATAATAACTAAGAGCCATTCACTGCACAAAGGTGCAGGAGACATCCTAATATCTCCATGTTCAGATGGGCTGAAATCCTTTAGTTCCTCATGACATCAGCTCTTGAATTTATTATATGCTTATTACAAAGCCAAGAAAGGAGAAGGAATTATCAGAAAATGTCTTGATTTTTAAATTTTAATGAAAACATTTTAATCACACCTGAAAGCATCATGATACTGACATGGACAACAATACTAACCTGCAATTCAAATCCCCACTTATTCCATACTTGAAAATGGCCCTGAATGTCTCCTCAGACTCCTGTTAAGATTCACCCTTGTCACCAAAATATTGTTTAATTCAGCTGTAAAATTTGCTGCTTCTTAGCCCTGAAAGCCTTACAAGCTGTGATTTAGACATGAGCCATGAGAGAGAAAAGCTGCAGGGCTGAAACTGGGTCCAGGCTGTGTTTGGATGCCTGGCACCTGAGTGTTTGATGACAGCTCTGATTTAGGGCTGCGAGTGCAGAATACTTAAACCAGGCTGTGAACACAGTCTGCAGGTCAAGATTAAAATGCACCTACAGAACAAAGATAACTTGCATATCAACAGTGTACAGTGTATTTTGCACCAAAGCAGTCCACATTCCTAAACATCCTCTTACATATAAGAAATTTAAATTTTTGTAAGAAAAATGGATTCTAGTAAAACCCAAAAATAAACACTTGCCTTGGGGCAGCAGGCTCCACACAGGTCCAGTTTTGCAGCTGAAGCCAAATAAAAGCAGAGTGAGTAACTCTGAAAATATCACCTAGAACATAGGTAGCTTGATTTAGAAAAAAAATTGGCAGTTTTCCACAAGATATTTGAATAAGCAAGCTAGGGAAAAGTCTCCTAGAGAAACTCATTATAGGCTGATCATGAGACTGTTTGGAGAACATGAAGAGAACAGTAATCAATGGTATGCTGTTTGGGGGGGTGTGCTAAGCATGGTTCAGAGAGGCTTGTCCTTGAGCTAATTCTATTCAATATTTTCACTGATGATCTCAATGACTGGATAGATCAGTTGGGAATGAATATGCTGGAGGAAAGGACTAGAATTTGAACCCAGCAAACTGGTACAGTAGTCTGAAAAAATAAGAAGCTATTTCAGATGGGATGTTGAAATGACTAAGTACAGAATGAGAAATGGAAGCCTGTACTAAGAAACCTACAGAGAGGTGTCATGATCTGAGCTCACACATTAAACTCAAGGCAATAAACTCCTAATTGTGCAAAACCTGCAGACAGGGAAGCATAAACAGGCAGACATCCTGAGGCACCCCCAGAGTTAAAATCCTACTTGAATTAGTCAGCTCTCATGAGGTCTTAGCTAGAGAACTGCCTGGCTGATAGAAATGTACTTAAGAAAAGACACTGACCATTTGGAGAAACTCAGGAAGACAGAAACAAGCCCAGGTCCAGGAAACACAGATCCCAAGGGGAGAGACTGTACCAACAAAGAACATTTAGTCCAGAGGAAAGAAGATTGATCACACCCATGATCAGTGTTCAAGTATATAAAGAATGCTGCAAAGTGAAAAAGAATAGACTGTTCTCTGTACCACAGTGGATAGGGATAAAAAATATATATATAAATAGGCTTACACTGCAACAAGGAAGATACTGAGGGAAAAAATCTGTTCCCTTGCTCTCCCAGACAACTCTAATGATACTGAATACAACTGATCCTTCCTCTGGGTAGGGACAGGACAAGGTGGCTTTAGGATTTCCTTCAAAACATAACAGTTCCTGCAATTCTACATACATCTAACAGATGATAGCTCCTTACTGAGAAGGTGCTGAGAGATGCTTGTCAGCCACAGATTCTGAAGAGATTTTGCTAATGGAACAGGAAAATGTTCCCTCTCTTAATATTTTCATATTGATAACAAAGCAAACCACATGATCCCAAGACAAAAATGGAGATGTCAGAAACAGAGTGGGAGCTGAGTGCACAGTACTTCTAACAGGATTTGGTGCTGAGACTGACACTATTGTATTGACATCCAACTGATGCATGTAACAGAGCTCCTCCTCTTCACACACAAATGCCACAAGCTGGGATGGATGTGGCCCTGCTGCTCTGTAACTCACTGTGCTGTTGTGACCACCCCTCTAGGAAAGGCTGTACACCTGGTGAAGGGAAGTATTCTATTCCATAATGTGCAAGCCACTCACCTGGATTTGAGATTTTGAGCTCAGAGTGACAGAAACTCCAGTACACAAGCACAAAACAGTGAGATTGGCCACAAACAGAAAGACACCTAATTTGCAAACCAGGAGCCACAGGCTATTTACACCAGAATGTCTCAGCCATAAACATTTAATTAAATCAGCCTTTTTTCAATCATGGAATATTTTCTACATCATTGCTCATTTTCAACTTGTTGCAAAGCCTCTCCTGATGTTCCCTTTTTAAGACACTGAAATGATGTTTCAAAGTTTCTGCAAAAGTCACGAGCCAGAGCAGCCAAGTGCAGAACTGTGACACTGGATTTGCTCAGCCACTCCTCAAGCACTGCCCACCTCAACATCCACAATACCTGCAAAAGTCCTTCCAGCAAAACCTCATTCCATGGTGCTGACAGTGCTAGCTGAAAAGTTCAGGTGAAAATAAAAATTTTGTCTTTACAAACTTAAAACAGAATCTGCTTTCACTATCAGGTGACAAAGTAGATTTTCTGTTTGTGATCAACTTTGATCTAGAATTGCTCAGCAAAAAGTGGAGATGCTCTATAACATTCATTAATTATCAACTTAGTCACTTCTGTTGATTGGTATAAAAATGACAAGATCACTAAGTGCACAGTCAGCAGAAAATGATTGATAAAACACTTCACTGATTATTGACAACATTTTAAAATTATTTACACACTAACAGACACATATGTTGTAACTACAGCCAATTACCAGAGTTACCACTTTCTTTAAAACAGAACTTAGAAGGAATTACAGACCAGTGTCAGCTTACTTCAGTGCCAGATAAAACCATGAGGCATCAATCAAAACAGGCAGGCCAATCATACTGACCAATGTCATTCACTAAGCACCAAAAAAAGCCAAGGAAAACTGGATACTCCTACTATACTGGAATTATACACACACATTCATAAACCATTTGGCTACCAAAGACTTTCTGCAAGAAAAGCAAAGAAAGAGAAGAACAGGAGTAAGAATCTGGCTTTAATCAAATGAAAGATCAAGCAAGTGCTAAAAAAGTCCACACTAACTGAGTGCTGCTTAACCAGTGACCCTCCAGAAAGGGAAGAACTAACTGGACAAGATTTGCAAATAGCAGAAGGTTAATACAGCTGGCAGGAAGAGGAGGAAGAACTTAAGTACCACCAAAGCTAGGCTGAAATTGAGTATTGACAAGTGAAAGTTACCCATCAATAACATATAATTGAACTATGTGAATATATTCACAGAAGAATCCATGATGAAGGATTTGGGCATTAATGTGAACCCTCAATAGAAATGAGCACTCAATAGAACAGGGACCTGCACAGCAGAACTCTGTGGGATGATGCTCAAAAGGGACAGTTAATATTGAAATTATTAAAATGTTACTTATCAATCTTCATTTGGAGGAGCATATTGATTAACTAAAACCATTAGAAGCATGGATAGTTTTCCATACCAACAGAGGTGGCAAAGATTTGCACTTCTGAAGAGAGATGACATTTGATAAACAAACTAACAGCAAGAAATAAGGAAAATCACGACTTCTGTTCCTGCAGAACATGAAATCAACTCAAAATAGCAAATTATAATTGCAGTACCATAATTAGCTTGTGGGTTAGAGTGCCACAAGATACCTTGGAAAATGCATTTCAGCAGTTTTTTAAATGATTGTGTATTTGTCTGGCTAACAGAAAAACCCACACTTACTCTAGACAGAACAAAAATACAAATTTTCAGGCTCAAAGGACACAAGATATCCACCAGTTGTGAGGAGACTGGGGAAACAGTTCCCTTACATAGGTTATTCCATAATTATCCATGGCAGAAGTTTTTGTACTTTCCAGGAGTGTGATGCTGGAAACATTAAATGCTAATGTTTAAAAATCTATCCTATCTCCCCTTGAATCTGCTTTAAAACAAGAAAGAAGAAAAATGAGGTAAGGGAGCTTGAGCAACTCCAAATACATCAGCCCACAAGGCTCCCTCACACCCAGCAACATGGTGTGTTACAGACAGCCCAGATCAGCACATCAGGCATGGGGAAATCTCTTCAAGGAGCTCTTCTACATTACAGGACTGAAAATTGGAGGTGCAGAAGGGCCAGCATAGCAGCTGATCTCCAAAGACAAGGAACCTTCCTGCACTGGCACAACTGGGGTTAAGCAGACAAAGGTGCTGAGGTGAAACACTCCAACAATTGACCTATTTGTCATTCAGGTCTGAGACTTTGTCCTTACACCTTGTGTATGATCCGTGAATCTGCAACTCTTCCCTAAGATCAGGCTCCTTGGAACACACGAGGTCTGATCAGGAAGATGAATGCTTCCTACCTTGAGGAACATTTCCTCAAGAAGCAAAACACACCTGCAGGCAGGAGGGTGGGAGCTAATCCCTGTTGTGCTGCAACCCTACAGAGAGAGCTGATCCTTCGGCAATTCCAAACTGCCAGTCAAAGCTTTAACATCTTAATACACAGCATGCTCTAATTAAAATTTCTAATTAAGGGAAAAAAAACCACCCCACACTAACCAGCAAAACTAATGTTGCAAATTAGCAAGCCTTGTGTACAAATTGAAGGTGGTCTTTGCTGCTCTTTCACAAATGACTTTAATGTTCATATTTTAGGCAAATTGTGGACAAAGTTACCACAAGTTCACTTCTGCCTGTTTTAGCATTGGGACACAAGTACCAATTCCTTCATGAGCCTTCCATGTTAGGAGGGCAGTCTACAGACAATCCATTGAAGAACCTTCCTTTGGAAGATGGACAGAACCAAACATGGACCATATGGACAAACTCTGTCTGCATTGCCTCAGTGAAACAAAGTTAGGGCAGATTTCCTCTTCCTTTTGTCACAGGAAAGAAATGTTTTGAGGAGTCCAGACTACCCTCAAGGCTGGCAGCAGCAGACTCATCAGTGCCCTTCACATGGCAGCAAGGGAAATGTGGTAAGAGAAGCAGCAGGAGCCACAGTCTGAGGACTCAGGTCCACCCACCCCTGTGACATCCCACACGTGGCAGTGGACAACTGACCAAATTAATTCTCCCACTTTTGTACCCATAAGTTGGTGCAAGTTGTACATGATTATGTGCTTTTGAAATACACCATATATCAAAAGCAAAAGTTGTCAAATATTGTCAGTACTTGGTACTGAGAACTCAAAAAACTTTGTAGGATCTTCTCTCAATACTGATCTCACAGCAACTTCAGCTTTAAAAGAATTTGTGTGTTAAACTGTGATGCCTAAAGATTTATGTACCTGTTGTAACAACAGAATTACTAAATAAATGTGCTCAGATACCATTATTACAGCAGTTTAAGGTTCCTACAAATACATTTCAGTCTAAATCCATGCCTCTCATTGAGTTTTGTGTTCCTGACAGTTCTTTTTTCATTCCAAACTGGCAAACCTCTGTGTTCTTCCACTGTTCTAAATCCAGACCTCTGCCTGAAACTGCCCAGTCATGCCATGCTTTGCCAGATGACAAATGAGATTTAGAGCTCAGTTTAGAACTGGATGGAGACCAAACTGACCACTCACCCAGTGGGGTTCTAGGCACAGATCAATGTATAAAGTGATTTGCATTTCTTTCAGAACAAAATGCTTCTCTTGCCAGAGCTTTCCAACAATCTTTTTAAAAGGCAAGATGACACAAAACCATCCCTTCTTTTTCCCTTCAACATTCATCAGCAATTGAAACCTACCTTAGTTCTTCTAAAGACAAAACAAGTAAGATGTGCATGAGAAAGAACACTTCTCAGATGCCTGATTTTTTGGGGGGAATAATTTTAGTTACTCTTGCACAATAAGTAACTAAGTTCCCCATCTGCATTTCCACTGTCCTCACAAAGGGTATGACCAGCACTTTACAGAAAAAAAATTCCATATCCATTTAACAGAGGTGGGCACCAATGCAGATAATGTTTCAGTAACTTGACAGTGTCTAGAAGAGCTTCTGAAAGACCTTGATCATTCGAGGTAACAAAACTGTGTTCTCAGAGAGTGCAGAGTTCAAGTCAGCTTTGGCTGAAGTGAGGCTTAAGAAAGAAAACTAGATGATGGATCGCTTACTTAAGCAAAAGCTAAGAAATTTAGGCAAAACTTCTGTGTGGGGTCTAAGTTTCAGCTTGTCCTTCTGGAATGCTATTTTGGGAATGAATTCACCATGAGGGCATGGATCACTCCTAACTGTCAGACTCAAGTGATAGGCACTAAAATATCAGTTTTCACAGAAAATAGTATAAAAGAATCAGCTCCTACACATCTGAATAGAAGCCACATACAGCCTAATAAAAGCAATTTTGTGGTCCAAAAAGGATGGAGTCTCTCTGATTGACATAAACAAGGCTCTTGAGAAATCTCAGAATGATCAACCAAAACACAAGAAAACTGCATGGCTCCCACTCAAAGGAGAAGAAATTGATCTAAACAGAACATGCTAGAGCTAATGAACAGCCCAGCTTTCTAAAAGGATCAAAAGTAATCAGATCAGTTTAGCCAAAATGCAGTGTGAGGGTGTTAGCAGGCTCCTCATTCACTGCTGGGTTTGTCAGTTTAGCAGCACTTGATCCAGACCTCAAATTACCTTTTGGCTAAGAAATATGAACTAGAACAGGCAGGACTGGCAAGGACTCAGTAGTCAAAATGACAGACTCATTTTAATGAATGTGCCTTGTAAAGCAGTGCAGGGTTGAGATTTACCAAAGATCTCACAGTATTTTCTGATTCTGTTCAATGAGTTCCTTTCACAGCTGACTATGAAATTCAAAAAAAAGAATTTGATACAATCTCTCTCCTAGAGAGATAAATACTATATATAAATAGTATAAATATTATGTATACTAGAAATTTGTACACTAGAAAAAGTACACAAATTCATATCAGAAATGTAGGGCTTAGATGCCCCTTAGAGGACTCACCTTTGACAAACAACAATTTCCTGGAGGGGGACAAAGATGACCCAAGTCTTGCAGACTGATTACACCATCTTGGAAAAGCACTTGTACCAGAGACACAAATGGAAATAAAGAACTGTAACACTTACTGAGGAGTGGAAACCCAACAACTGGAACTTCAACTAGCACAGCATGCACAGCAGGAGATGTGAGCAAGACTCCATATTCTGGCTTTGACAATGGGAAATAAGCAGATCCACTGTACTCTTTTTCCTCATATATTGTCTACTGTGTAAACTGATGTTTTTAACCTGTTTTTGCACAGAACAACAGGAGAATTTGTGGGGAATCCCAGAGGATTTAAAGTATCTTGCTTAAACTCAGCCTCCCCAAGCCCCTGGCTTCCTTCTGGGTGCTCATCTAGCAAAACTGGCCTCACCACAGATTGCAGTCATAAAGTCCTTCCCTTTCTGCCAGGCTTGGCAGGTTAGCTCCCGGTACTCTTAAAATAATTCTATTTATATCCTCAACAAGTTTGTTTAAAACTCACGTGTTTGTAAATGAAGAGCTTTCCAGCTCACTGTGGATATTAAACTAAAAGGGAAACATGAAGGGGTTTTGAAACTGCTAATAAGGTAGCATTCCTCTGCTGCCTTTCATCCCTCATTTCACAAGATCCCAGAGCACTCTGCAGATGTAAACACAGAGCTGCTCATCCAGCAGTGAGAGGCAAACAGTGCTGGGGTGAACTGTGGCTTCACCACTGCATCACCCCACGAGCTGTGATGGGCTCTCATTTTGTTTTACCACCCAGTGGCTGTTCAGCTGCAGAGCCCAACAGGCAAGGAAAGTGCTATTGCCCAGAAATAGATGCCTTGGACACACCAAGAACTGCCCTGGTGCAGATGGTTCACTTTTCCATAGTCAGTTACTTGCAACCAATACAGGATTCAAGAGACAGAGCTATTTTCAGCTGAGCCAGGAACAGACACAGAAAGGACACCAGTGCCTCACACTTTGGTCAACAGATTGGAGTTGATGGCTCTGTCCCAGACATTAAATGCATCGTAGTTTTTAACAGAAGCTGTTCTTTAAGAGCTGTGCTGCAAGCCTGATGCAAACCCTTCAGTCTCAGTTCCAGTGCAAACCCCCTTTTTAGGTGGGGAGACTCAGCTTTGATTCCAAGCAAAGGATGCCACCTACTGAATCCTTGCTACCATGAGCACAGCTTTGACCCTCCTGGCTCCAGACCTCTGGCATGCTCACAAGCCAGACTGCAGTCCCAAAATAAATTCCAAGGAAAAGTAGAAAACAGGCTTGTAAAAACGAAGCTTTTCTCCCTGCTACTCTCTCCACAACCCGAAGATGTATTACTCACCAAACATCTGCACAGCCGTAATAATTTCTAGTTTTGCAACACTGACAACCTTAGGAGTATTAAAAAACCTCCTTACATCTTTAGTCCATTTTGGATTCATTATAATACAGGCTGACAATGTATGCTAGTACAGTACATTCTGCAACATTTAACCCCTGCTCCCAGCTGCCGTTCTTAACTTCACGGCTTAATGACACAGAGTCAGTAGATCACAATATGACCCTGTTAATATTTTTTTAATGCCATTTTTACAAATTACAGCATAATGCACTGATTATGAGGATGAAAGGAAAGTCTCTACGTCTGTCTGGAAACCAAATAAAAGAATGTTTGAACATCTGTTCATCCTACAAATGTCTTTTAAAGCTTTGATTTTCCCATAATCATTTTGTTCCACCATTTCACCCTTTTTCGAATGTGTATCCGACAGCCTCAGGACAGTAGCCAGAGATCTGCAGTAATAGCACATTATAATCAAAGTTCTTGGGCATACTTATATTCTCCCTTTGGAATTCTGAATTGGGAAAACACAAAACCAAACCCCAGTCTTCAACAGATCCCTTCCCAGCTGTGTATCCTGCACAGACCTCTGCAGCAGAAGCAAAAGGAGAGGATGAGGCTTTGTGACAGGGGCTTTCTGCAGAGGATTCCAAGGCACAAGGCAGGGTAGGGGGGGCAGGTGAAGGCACAGCCTGCTCCTGTGGGTCCATCAGAACTGCCCAGGGTCAAAGCCTGAACAGAGGCAGCTCCTCAGTGCACACAGGAGCTGGGATGAGCTGCAGACCAAGAGCCTTCCCCTCTCACTGGGCTTCCAGCAATCCTGGGAGCCCTGTCATGGATCTCCAGGGGCAAGAGCAGAGCCAGAGCAGGGAGAAGCAATGAGCAAAGAAGAAAACGGGAGCACTGAGGAAGAGATCAGGTCTTAGACTGAGAAGATGGAAGAAAAATGTGCAGCTAGTATGCTAGTCTGGAAATGAAATGGAAGATAGGAGGGAGATTTTAAAAATATATTTACAAGAGACTGGATGAGAAAGGGATGTAGGTCCAACTCTGGAATTATTGCTGCTCACTCCCTTGGAGTACCCAAGCAAATAAACCATGGGACTCCCTGCACTAGGAGTCCTTTCAGCCAAGCAGAGGACTGCAAATCTAAGTGTTCAGGGTTAATGAGTTTTCAAAGGGATCAAGTTCCATAACAACAGACTCACTGATCCTGTTAAGGGCAATCCACGGTGGGGGGGGGGAAACATTCATCAGATAGGCTTTTGTGAAAATACATCCCCCCATTTACACTGACAACCTCCTCTCCAGAACCTCAAAAGTGTCTCAGAAATGAGAAAAGACAAAATCCTTTAAGTGCAAGGATAACAACTCTGGAAGCACCTTTACTGATCACTCCCCTTTTCTTTCCAACACTCCAAATTAGCAAGCCATTTAAAATTTGGCAAGGACATTAGAACTATACAGATACAAGTATAAGTTCCTTAATAACTAGGAGCATTTAATTAGGTTTTTTATACCCATAATTCTTAGACTAACCTGAGATGATAGTAACACTGTTTCTTCAATGTCATCTGTTTCTCTATGTTCCATCACTGCAGTATCTTAGGCAGAGGTAACAGTGCAGAGTACAAAACAGGATTTGATAAAGGCTTAAAAGAAAGACAACATTATAAATATTCTTTCCAAAGATTGCTTTTGGGGGTGTTTGGGAAGAAGAGAGAAATGGGGAGGGAGAGGTGACAGGGGTGTGAAATGCATTTTTCCCATTACAGAAGGAAACATTTTCCAGCAAGGCTGGCAGCACAAGTTCTGTTAAGCCAATAGCTGAAGTTGCCTCTCTAATTCCTCTGGGATCACACTGAAAGCATACCCCATCATCTTAAGGGATGTGCTAAAGCTTTGCTGGGACTCACTCAGCAGAAACTGTTTGGGATTATTACACAAAGCACTAATTCTGCTCTGATTTAAAGGGGGACCATCAGCCTAGTTTAGACACCAGGCTTGCTCTGTCTCACAACTGCCTAGCTGTAAATATCCTCTCAATAGCTGATAACTTCGCCATTTGTAGCCACTGTGGCTACCTAGAAATTAAAAGGGAAAGACTGGAAAAAAATCAGGATCATGTTAACATGATGGACTCATGCCCATCAAGAGAGATAATAATATGATTAATAAGAATGAATGCAGCACTTATTTACCTCCATGTGCAGCAAGTACTTACATTGTACATATGGTCACCATCTAGAGCTGACTTCAGCAAAGGGGTCAGAGGCTGCTATTCAGCATCAAGAAGTAAGTACTCTTTTTGTTCAAAAGGCAGGTACCAACATTTGCCATGCTGCCAAGCCTGAGTCCAATTTCTGTTCCAGACTGCAGCTTTCATACCTTGGAATTGCTGTTAGTTTTCATGTTAAGGTGTCCTATACTTTGTATGCAACAAGGAAGGGATATTACCAGTGCTCTCCTCTTCATGAACCTAGGACATGAAATTGAGAGAAAGAGCTAAAGCAGCCATGAAATCCCTATTAAAAACTAATGGTTTCTAAAGCATCTTTGAGACACTCATTTTACAAGGCTTATGCAGCAATCTTCTATCATTATTTTAATGAAACAAAACCCTTTACTGTTTCCAGAGGCAACTTTTTCTTTCACACACAAAAGGCATTTTGGTTACAAAAAAAATAAAAAAGGAAAAAGAAAACAGGTTTGGAATAGGATTCATTTCAGAACAGGCATGAAAATCAAAAAAGCTACATAAAATGTCACTGAAGATAATTCTGAACTTTTGGAACAGCAAACAGAACAATTAAGACTCTCAGCTACACAGATCATTATGTTTAATATGGAAAACATTTCTAGATATAAACCATATTTATAAAAAACATCCATACCATCTCTCAGATAGCATCTTACATATTTGCAACTGAAGGAATGTGAAACATCCATTTTAGGTTTCACCTATTAAATAGCATGCCTTCTGTCTCCCACTTTGCTCAAGCCTAGAATAGTCAGCTTCACTTTGTGTGTCACATGAAATTCACATCCTGACTTGGTGGCAAACTTCTAAATCAAGAGAAACTTCAACACAATTATCCAGGAAAACAGTGCAATTAGAATGTACACCCAGGGGTGCTCCTCTGGCAGGTGAGATTCTCTGAGATGCCATAAAGATGCACATCACAGAGATGACAAAATAAGCACATTTGAACAGAACAATATGAGATTGCAGAGATTTTGGAAGGGGGCACAGTCAGCAAAAGCTTCCAGGCTCTGTTTGTGAGGAAGGAGCAGGTTTAATGTGTTTGGACAAGAAACACATTCCACCTCAATGCATTTCAGGGTCTGGACTTTAAGGTGTAATCAAAGGCCTCTCTTGTTTCCTCAGGATTGGATCATTTTCTTCTGTGTGTCAAAAACATATCTTTTAAAGATAAGAGAGATAGTAACAGGTTGGGCTGAATCATTCTTGCTGCTTTCATCCTCTTTGGTCATATCCCCCTTCCCTCCCTTAGATTTCTTCTTGGAGGCAGCAGTTAGCAGCATCTTGGTATCTGGCTTCAGCCCATCTGTAAAAGAACAAGAACACACATGACTAACACACTCAACATCACATTTCAGAGAACTAGAAAAAATGAGCAGGCATGATTTAATCTGAAATCAACCAAAGAAAATAAACTAAATCAAATGCATGAGGGAAGTCAAATTTCTGCATAAGACTCCTGCAGTATGGTAGTTTACACAGAAAATAAGAGAAGTCTTTAAACATAAAGTTCATAACAATGATATCACAAATCCAGTGCAGTATCCTGAATCCTTCAATGTCCATCTATAGCTTTTAAAGTATTAAACACAGGGAAGAATTTAAACAAGCCAGACCAGCTTGCCTGGTCTAAGTCTTTTACTTGGCAGGCCTTTCCTATTATTTAGACACATACCCAAAGTTTCTTGTCATCACTGAGAATATTTACAAAAATATAAGTCACGAACTAAAAACAACTGGTAAAACACAAAAATTATAGAGAGTCACAAGGCTCAGAAGATTCTTGAATTTCTTTAAATCTATTTTCTGGATTTACCTGAAGCACACTGCTTTTTTATAACTTGCACATTGTAAATGATACAGGTTTTGTGTTCGTTTTTGTTTGTTGTGGTTTTGTTTTGTTTTTATTTTGTTAAGACAAAGTATTTGTTAGGGATTTCAACTTGCACTGCTTATTGCTTAGGGGCATGAGAATTAAGCTGCACAGTATTTTGGGGATAGGTTTCTCCAGGCATTTGTGCCAAACAAAAATATTTGTCCTTTTCCTCCTAAATAGCCAGGGTTTGTTACACCTTTATTTTTTCTTATAACTCAGCACAGTGGTAACATTTTAGATAAGAAAAGCAAGATAGCAAAGTCCAAAGATATGCTGTAAACCCAGAGAGATGCAGCTCCTGAAAGACCACTCCTGAAGAAGCACTTGCATAAAGCAGAAAGCAACAAACTCCTTAAAGCTTTTGCAGCGCCACCTGAATATGCTACAATGTGGTTTTCAGGCACTGGGCCAAAACCAGTTCAGGTATTTTTAACCTGTGGTGTCACATAACCTTATCTCAAACACTTAATCAGCCTCTCTCCCTTCATACTGAAATTCAGATGCGGATTCTCGTATCACGGCCTGACAAAAAGATTGAGATGCTTATGATTTACTGGAGACAGGAGGTCTGCAGGCACAGGTGAACTGCTCCAGCTCACACACATCCAGGGCCACTCTCAGCTGATGGCAAGGGGACACAGCCCCAGAGCCCAGCTTCTCATCTTGCTGTGTCAGGGAGCAAATTGTCCCAGCAGCATTCCCATCACATGGGCAAGGGAAGGGAGGAAATGAGGAAGTGTTGAAGCAAAACCAGGAAGCTCCCAGTTGCCATTTCACAACCAGAGGCTGTAAACCATCCCTAAAGCCCTGCAGTGGGGAGGCTTTTACAGAGAGAGGGGTCTTTTATTTGGAAAAAAACAAAAAACAAAGAAAAAACACAACAACAGCAAAACAACACACAAAACCCCAATCAAACAAAAAAAACCACCACAACAAAAAACCCAAACCAAACAAAAAACCCAAACAAACAAACAACCACCAGCCCCCCAGGAAAAAAAAATAAAAAAGGGGAAAAAGTGCAAGGGTCCAAAAGAGGAGAAAATCAACATGTTTTGTATAGAACTAAATAAATTACAGCCCTCACTAAGGCTGCAGGAGTCCAGCATCAAGCACAATCAACTTTGTACAGTTCTGCAAGATCATGCATTTCAGTTCTGGCAGCTGCTGTTTTCTCTTTCCAGATGGCAGGACACAAAAAAAGCAATGATTATTTCATTGTGAAAATAATTGAGACTGTTCTTCCTTGATGGCTGAGAAGTCTGATAATGACTATCTTTGCACACGTAAGGTTCAATTAATCAAACTAGGTAATATGGTGTGGCGGGACCACATATTTATTATATGATTTTATTACATTGTAGAGTCATGTTTGATGCAGCTGTTTCAATTTTTTAATTGGATGCTTTCATATAAATCCCATTAATATCATTACCCTTACAATCACTCCATCTTCACTACGAAAAATAATTTATCACTACATGAAAAGCAACTTATTTCCTATTTGGAAAGCTCCGAGACCATTATGGGTGCTGCTAGAAAAAAAATAGCAACAGTCAAAAAAGGGGAAAACAAAATAAAAACAGCAGAGAGTGACCTCATGCAGCCCCACTTGCTACCTTTGCAGAATTTTTAATATTTTATGTTTTGATCAATCTAATTGTAACTGTCCCTGCACAGGGTTTCCTCTGCTTTCCTGAGACAATCATTTATTTTTTGGACAAAGAAGCATTTCATTTTGCTTTCTAGTTGGTTTCCCTTTCTGGGTCTTATCACTATTACAAATGTTGCTGTTACTGGCACAGCACTGTTTAAGAAAGATGTTTAACTAAATCCTTTCAGAAAGACACATTTTAATTAAAGCAAACAAATCCTAAAACACTTTTATTTATGTTAGCAGGCTTTGCGAGACGCTAATTTCCAAAAAATGGTAATTGGCGGAAAGGAGAGAGGAAGGGAGGAGATGTGGCATTAAAATTGCAGCCAAAATTTTCCCTTCTGGGTATCTGAAGAACCCGGGCTGCCTCTGCAAGCCCTTGCCCACAGGGACATGGCAGTGGTTGGCCTCTCACCCCACAGAGACTCTGGGCTGCAGCAGCAAGCAGGGAAGTCTCAGCCACGAGGGTGAAATAACCACCGAGGATAAACTGAGCTTCAAACCCACCAGTGACATCAGCTTGGATGGCCCAACACAACTGAAACCTGGCACAGCATCTGTAGTGTTCAAACAAACATCTCATGTCTAAAAAATTCTGTTTTGGAGAAAAATAGACATGCTGCTCGTGGAATTCTGCTGGGGAAATGCATTTTAAACTGAGCCATCTCACCTCCTCCACCCTGTCACTAACTTCCACATAGAAGAAGTAAAGGTATGCCTCACCTGCAGCACGTAACACCTATTTGGATTAAATTAGGTATTCCAGGTAAGAAGTTTACAGAAAAAATGGCAGAACGTGGCAGTTTCTACTGGTGAAGTGACAGGCTGACAGCCAGAGGCAGCTCAGGTATTATTAAACTCACATGGTATCTAAATTACCTAATCAGATCCCATGGCCCTCATTCTGCAAACAGATTAGGTGGCTGGCATCATACCCTGACAAATGGCATTTTCTGTTTTTCTGCTCTGGTGCCAGCAGGTCTCAGGGCTGAGGAGGCTCTGAGACAGGGAGCAGCACAAAGGGGCAGGCAGAGAGAGACCGGCACAATCGGGGTTTCATCTACCTCCGTGGATTTCTCACATTACACACAATGCATGCTTCACATTTTACAAAACCAAGGAAATGAAGGGAAATATATCTGTCACCGAAGAAGACATCAGAGCTTTAATAGCTGAAATGATGGATATTTTTAGATGGAGGTCTAGTTTAACTTACTTACATTAAGGGTCTAATCTCTGCTGAACAATAGCTATGTTAGCTTGAACACATAGTGAGAAATCTGTTCCATTAATTAAGTGCTGCCTGTACTACTCGGATTTGTAGCAAATGTTAATAGATTTTTTTTTCCTCCTCTGTTGGACAATTACTTTATTTTGCCAAGTTGCTAATGGATTAAATTGAAAAGGTCCATGTGTTAAAAAAAGACCTGAGCTTCAAAGTTCTAAAAAATGCCTTGCATACAACAATGGAAAATACCTAGGTATTAATATTATTAATGGGACATCCTCAAAGGCACATAAGATATGTGAAAGCTTAGCAAATTCATTCCTTCCCATCAAAACCACATCTGTAAGAAGTGCCCAGACAAGGTCTTATGCAAAATGTACTTTTAGCATCCACTAACTCAGCTTAGATATGAAAACCTAGTTGCCAAACAGTGTAATTTACTTCATTCTTTTCAACTACTGTTAATAATTAACAGATAAAAATACCAACTCTAATATCCTTTGTCTCAGAATGGCCTGAAGGATTTAGTCCAAACTGATCCATTTGTAAGCGATATTAATAAAAAAATGCATTTTCAAGTTCAAATGAAAAGCAATACCAAATCAGGAAAAACATTTTCCAAGTCTAAAAACAATTTCACATGCACAAAATAAAGGAAAAGCATAGTATTTTGTATAGTTTTCACAAATAAAAAGCTAACAGCTTAGTGATTTGCAGTATCTTAGTTAAATGAATGGCAGCATTGAGTTTTACAATTGCTCACACAAGAAATTTGCATGGAAACACACAGATTTTAACCACTTCATACAGAAATTCCACCCCGTAGAACTCAGGACACCTTGTGTATAGATTAAAACCCAGTTTTATCTATACACAACGAATTCAGCTCCCCTCCCTCCCTCCCTGCAGGGAAGTGACTCCCATGGACACAAGTTCTGCCCTGTGAACCCCCTCCCGCGGAGCTGCTGCGCCCGGGACAGGCTCCACATCAGCCAGCCTGGAATGTCAGCCCTGACACAAATCACAACACCCACACACAGCACCATAATCGGGCTTACTCCTGCTTTGTTTTCACTCCTGCTTCAGCTGGAAGGAGGATGAAAGCTGACACAGCGTTTGCTCCTCTAATTCCTTTTGCTCACCCAACAGCAGGGTGAAGGAGCACCTCTGTGCTTGTGCCCCATATAAATATTTATTTTATCTATTACCTGTAACCTTGGACTCTAGTTTGTCTTTTACACTTTTAACTTCTCCACTACACATTCTACTTCACTTAATACTACCATTCCTTATCAACATCCCTTGTCAGACTTGTTGACTTTTTTCTTATTAGCCTTCTGCTTCCCTGCTCCTTCAAAAGGTCTCCAAGAATGGTCCCTGTTCTTTCTTTCTAAAATCCAGCTCCTTCTTCCTTGACTCACAATTGCACTTGCTATTTAGCCCTTTGGGAGTTTTATCTCTCTCCCCCTTTTCCAACTTAATTTTTCAGATTTCCCAAGTCCGTATTTCCACTTCCTATTTTCACAGTTCTCTTCAATATTTAGGAATAGTCCTGTCTCCTTCAAAGCTAATGAAACTTAGTGTTTGAATGCAAGATTTTGAAGACTGAATGCCAGACACACTTCAGATGAGAAGCAAGATAATGCAGTATCTCCTTGTAGCCCAGCCAGAGACAGGAGCAATTTTTAAGCAACTGATAACCCATCATTGAAAACAGGTGTAATAATATAGGTGCTGGGTATGCTTTCCAGCACAGCCAGGGAGAATAATTTATTTTGCTAAACTTCAACAACTCCCTTCTTTTGTGCACAATTGTAAAAGAAGCCTATTGCAAACTATGCTGGAGAACATGGAAGTATCTGCATGGATTTTCACACAGTTTTCTTACAGCATAAGAGTTGTAATGGTTAAAAAAAAAAAAAAATCATGTTAAAAGCTTTCAATGCTCCCAATTAATGAGAACTTTGCTTTCAGGCCAAAATGAAAAGTTCATCCTACCCAGCACTGGTACTTGCCATGGTTTGCTGGAAAAGTGCTGGCTCAGGATTCTCACCATGCTGTTAGGAAAAAGCACATTGAGGCTACACCAGCAGCTACTCTGGGAATAGAAAATATTCCTTTCTTCATTACATATTAAGAAATTGCTAGACTATTCTTGACTTGCTGATACTACTGCCAAACCTCCCATTCCATTCAGGAATTTGTGAGCAGAGTTTCAGCTGGGAACTGAATTTGCTTCTCCCTTCTGTAAACAAAATATCCTATTCACTTCCTTTGAATGCTGCAGGTAGAAGACTCAGCTACATACAACTTCTTGCTTCCTGTCAACATTCAAGTGTTAAAAATTGACTGAACATCAGAGAACAAGTTAACGCTGCATATTTGACGTCGGAAATAATTTTTATCCGAAGCCAACGTAACCTTTTAATATGACAGGCAGACATTTTTCTTTGCTCCCGAGGGAAGGAAAAAAAGAGCAAAACTTGAAAGAGGCAAAGTGTTGGGGATAATCCTCACTCACAATGGATTATTCGTAACAGCTGGTTTGCACAATTTCAGGATTTCCTCAAATTGAACTCTCAGAACCTGAACCCTAATTACACAGTTAGAGAGTGTGTGCCTGCATCAACTCTTGCTAACAGAGAGCACAAAAGCTGGTTGACCTGAAAATCAGAAATAATTAGAGGCCCAGATGGAGACGTCCATGCCACAGTCTGATGCAGAGGGGCTTCACCAGAGAGGGTACAAAGACCAGCCTGTCCCTCAGCTTACTGCAATGATGGACCACTGAAAGAAAATAGAAACTTTCTGCCAGTACTGCAGGACTCAAGAATCCTGTATTTCAGCACAACACAATTAAAAACTAATTCATTTTTCTTTTCTTGCAACACCTATATATATTTATCCATCTTTAGAAACGTCCATTCTTAGAAAAACATAGCTACCTGTGTCCAAAGGAGGGTACAAAGTTCAAATAGAGTAGTACTCCCATTTGTTTCACATTTTGATTAACTTTAAAATAAGAATAATAAATTTATCATTGGTTTCCAGCAAAATTAATAGAAACACCAGTGTAATAAGAACTGATTCTCAGAGTCCACAATACACTAGAAAGCACACATTTGTTTTCCAACTAGTCCCAAAGCACATCAGCAGTTCTACAAAATTTTCTATGCACCCTTCCTTAGAACTTGCAAAGCTCATGTAATATCTCTAAAGTAACACTCTGGAGTTTTGATTTAAATAAAAGGCAGAAGCATTCTGAAATGAGAGGATCTGTTTGCCCAGCCTCCCCTCTGCAGTTATCTCTGCAGTCAGGCAGAAAGGACAAGAACAACAAAATATAACAACCTGCTGCTTCAACTCCTTACACCACTTAGCGACTCTGCTTCTCTTCTCCTCTCCTAAAGACACCCCAAATCCTAACTTTTGATGTTATTAATGCAATTTTTCACCCTCAATATCCCAGCAAAAAAACCCCAAACCAAATCAAAAACAAAACCAACAAAACAAAACAAAAAAACCCAAACAAAAACCAAACCAAAAACACCAACAAAACAAAATCCCAAACCAAAAAAAGCCCCAAAGTGATCAGGAAAAATAAGATCTTTGTGAGCCTTCTAAGGACAAAAGGACTATGTTACTATACCCATAAACACTATAATGGGGACCTCAAATGGACCACACTACATCCTGTGGCCTGGATGATGGGTCATCTAGAGACTGCTGATCCTATCTAGCTTGGCATCCCATCTGCCTCTCATGAATGTATTGTGCTTTAGAAAGAGCAGGGGTGAAACTGTGTCCTGAGCTAACTGGAGCCCAGGATCAGGCAGGAATTCTCTACCTGACATCAGGATCAACACCTATAAACCTTTTCTAGTCAGATTTAAGGTCTCTTACAGGAACCAGTTTACTCCGCTCCGAGGTGTGCATCACCACGATAACAAATATAATATGATTACCAAGAGAATTTCAGGGTAATAGTTGACCAGAGATTCACTCAAGAAACAAGGGATACATACTCCTTTCCTTGCTACCCTCAGGGGCTCAGGATTTCAGCCTCAATTACTTCCACAGATCAGGCAATGAATTTTACTTATGTAAATCCCTTCATAATTCTCCAGTAATTCTATTTTGAATTCATACCACCTTTTCCACATCTCTTGTCAGCTCTCTCAAATATTCTGCTAGAGTTTCAAACTCCAGAGAAGAGTAATTTTTCTTTTCTGGCCAGTACAAGATCAGTTATTATCACCTTGTCTGGCTTGTGAATATTAATAGGGCTACACAAAGAAGTTGGCCAGGGAGCAATGAGCCTCCAAGAAGACAAGAAAGGAGACTCCTTCCTTCCAAATATGCTGAATCCTCAGCATGCTATTTGGGATCTACGCAAAACATCCATAATTCTTTGTTTGATGACAGAGACAAGGAGAAAAAAAATCTTACAGCCACTTTGAGCAGAAGTAGGTTGCCCCATGTCCCAAGCAAACACTGTTGTGACAGCCAGCCTGCATCAGCAGCACTATTACTGCAGTCTCAGCAAGGCAGACTGCTTGGAAATCCTTCACAAATAAAACATCTTCCCATAAATTGGGGAACAGCTGCCCTGTACCACATCAGAGAAGGCTGCAGCTCAGTGGTGAGCAGGACTGAGTCTTGTGTATCAATTTAAGTTTATACAGGCTTTTGGGCTGAAAGATATTATTATAAGAGAAGTGGTACTACTGGAAATAACATGGATTTCATTATGGGCTCCTACTTCACAGGGAAAGAGCCAATCTTCCCTGATGAGGAAGACAGAAGCTGTTTTAATTTAAGCAGCTGACCTGGGTGAAGTTCAGGCCAAAGCTGTATTTGGAAAACTCTCCCATCAAGCTGGACACAACCCTTTCAAGCTCAGTGCCAATTCCACACAATGGCTTGAACTACGCTCTCTGGCAGTCCTTAAAGGCACATTTTGTATCTTGGCTTTTGCTGCAAGCAATCAAGAAAGAATGCAAGAAAACAAAACTGTTTCCCAAGCACTGTTTGCTGGTGCCATAATTAATATAATCAAACAATTCCACAAATTGCTTCCAATTGCTGGCGTCACTTTCATGTGCAGAGCCAGACTTTCAAAGAAGGGCCCTTCTTGTCCTACATCCTTACACTGGTAACCCTCCTTTCACACAATAGTAAACAAGACCTCACTAAATAGTAGAGGGTAATTTGTACTGTAATAGGTCCCCAAGGCACCATGGACACAATTTGAAATGCCATCTAATTTTTCTTTTTAATTAAAAAAGCAGTTACTATATTTAAACAACAACACAAAAAAGTTCAGAGGGGACAGATTGGAGTTTCCCACAGCTCTCTGGGAGTTTTCTCAAGGTCAGGAAGAGTTTTATAGGCTCAATTGGTACACATTTTTTTCTTTAATTAGTCTGCCATACCTTCTACATGAAGTCAGCGTCTTGATTTTCAGTCTGATATTTTTCATATTGCTAAATGGAGCACAGACTCCAGCACCACACCGTAGCTGCTGAGCGAGTATCAGTGGTACACTTCCCTGTGCTTCCCTTCCCTCTCCTCTCTTCATCCTAAACCTGTCATCCACACCGAGGAGACCCAGCATAACACAGTGCATTGAGGATGCCATTCATTCAGCTTTATATTGCTCAATTTCCAGCAAGATGACCAGGATGTATTACCTGTTTTCCCAAATTTACATAATACGATCATGTTTTTAACCTTGTTTTTCAAAAATAAAATGCAACTATTAAACAGAAAGTACAAATGGACCACTGTCATCTGAAGCCACACATCAGGAGAGATTTCTGAACTTGACAAACACCCATCATGTATCACACCACTGCTCTGCATCCATCTCATTACTTAAGTAAATCTACACAAGCCCACACACACTTTAGAAGGGTATTTGCAGTTCCCACTGTGGGTTTTCCAAAACACACCAACACACCCTTCAGCCTTAAATGACAGCATGGAGATGAAGTGACATACTTAAGGTCTTCATTTCTTGGCCAGCTGGCCATCCTTCAGCAGAAATCAGTTGAGAGTACCAAACCTGACCTCATTTTATAGGCCAACACAGCTGCTGTTGCACAGTGCACCACAACCTCTTGCTGGCCAGGTCTTCCTGGAACAACGTCCCTAACAGCAGAGAACTTTCTACCCTGCACTCTTGGAACACAACTATGAGTTGTACGCTCTACAAAACTTTGTGGTTCTGTGCAGCAGGGACTAACCTTAATGCAGGTTACAGGGAGACTGCAGTGCACCATGCTCTAGGTCTGGGCTACACAAATTAAGTGTACACCCAATACAGTGGATCAACTGTCAGAGCTTGAAGACAAGCACAGTGATCATATTTCTGGCCTCAAATCCAACACTGTTCCACTAGCCTAGAGGAAATTTTCAAATTAATTTCTGCATGGACTTTCAGTGCAGTAACAAGGTTGCAATTATGCCAGCTGATGCATCATACCAACAATTATTACAACTCCGTTTTCATTCGATGGCCACTCAAGGTCCACAGAGACATTGAGATCATGCCTAAGTGCTGTAGCATACCTGCAGGGAGAGGCACCACTCACACTGGTGCTGTGATTTCAGTCTACACATTCTTCAAGCTCCCTGAAGCAAAAACTGAATGCATGGAAAATGCCCAGTGCATAACAGGAGCAACTAAGAAAAAATAACGGAACTAATAGGAATCAAATTTTTATGCATATAAATGCAGTGTTGGGAGCTTGGGATTATAGGCAGGCTCTTATAATTCAGCAGTAGAAAAATTACAGGCAGGTCAGCATGAAACACCCCAAGACCATTCAAAACACGCAGAACAGTGTCTTGAGATCACAATTACTGTCACTGGATCTCCTAAACTCTCTCTCTTCTGGCAGAGTACTAAGAAACATGCAGACATAAACACAGAGCAGAATCTGGGAGAGTGTATGACAACTGTTACACAGGACAGAATTTCACAACTTTTATTATTGAGGTAGTCCTTGCTGATTAAATTCTCAGATCAAGAGAAGCAGTATCACAAACATGCCCCCAGAGAGTATAATTAGGTATGTAAAAATAGGAACCACTAAGGAACCATTAAGCACAGGAGCTTTCATAATTTTGAAAACCATAGAATACCCCTTTGGCACTAAATTTCCATCCAGTGAGGGAGTTTCTCAGCCCAGAGCCACTCAGCAGTGGGCCAGAGCACTTTTGATTGTGTTTTTGTCAGCACTCCAGGACCTATTAAACAGTAAATAAACAAAACCAACAATGCTCAAGTTGTGTGCACCAAGGTGAGCAGAAACAACTGAAAACATGTTTTGCATTCAACAGAAGGGACTAAAACTTCATCATCCCAGTTGAAAGGGAACAACAACAACACAACCTGCAGCAGTGCCCAGGATCTCCTGCAGGAGCCTCTCAGAAATGCATACAATGCAGAAGAGGTCCAGGTTAGCAGACCTGACACAGAATCAAAGGCAATTCATTACAAAGCAGCTCCAAATCAAAGTGCTCAATCCACAGGCCCCTTTGTAATCCTCCCACCTCCCCTGCCACTCTCCATGTGGAGGAGGCACCGCAGCGGCCAGTTAAGCTGGACCAACTCCACTGACACATCCCAGGCATCTGCTGCTCAGCCCTGGTCCAGAGTTTAAGTTTGGTGATATTCATCTTTCCCCAGGCTGCCTTTTTAAAGCAATCCTGAACAATGGGACTTCAGAATAAAGACTAAAACATTTAAATATTTTTTTTTTAAACTTCTAGGCAAGGGCCTTTAAGGCGATTAGAAGGGGAGGGGGATTGGATAGCAGCTTTTGCTTTTTCATGTTATGTATATTGTGTGTAAACAAATATGCAATTTGCTTTAAAAAGATAAGGTGATTAAATTTTTATCGGGCTTGTACTCTGTTGTCACCACAACAAAGAGAATTAGGAGGAGGAAAGAAAGGCCTTTTTATTTGAATTATGCTCTTACCAGAGGTTCTCTACAGCACAGCTGTAAAGCCACTCAATGTTCTCCAAACAGGCCCTTTGATTACATTTTATTCAACTTGTTTGCATTTGGAGCAATCGAAAGGAAAAGAACGCTCCACATTTTGATGTCTTAATGTTCCTTAATACCTTCTTTAATTTATATTAAGCTTCTTAACTAGGGTGATGAATTCTTCAAAAACAATAAAGACCTAGTGCAGAAATCTTCCACACACCATGAAAATTGAAATTATAATGTATTCATGGTGCTTTTTTGTTATAAAAAACATTATTTAGAAGAAAGATTTAAAGCATATAAAAAAAATCCCAAAGTTGTATGAAAATTACTTGATCCAGAGAAATAGAGGAAAGTTCAAACTAATTATTACAAGGGGAATAAAATGTTGTAGGAGGTGGAAGAGAATAAACAGCATGAGAGTTTTGGATTACTATGAAGTTTTCAGTCTTTTAATAAACTATACATTTCTCCTCTATGGCTTTCTACCAGAAAACCAACCAACCAACCAAAAAAAAAACCCACAACAACAAAAAACCCCAAACAAACAAAAAACCCCACTCACTAAAAATTTGTACAATTTTGTCTTACCACGACAAAATCCAATCTTTGCCAGTTCTTTCTCCTTTATTATTCCCTATTATTCTCCTTTATTTTAGTCCCTAAAATGACTCTTCACAGTTCCACAGTGGGTTCTCCTCCCAGTGTCTTCCACAGTCTGCCAAGACCAACAGTGAAACTGCTGGTGATCAGGAAGGGGCACTCAAACACCCTCAGATGCAGCAGCTCCATGGGCACACAGGTTCCTGGGTGAGGCTCCCAGACTCAAACCCCATCCACAGGAGGGTCTCAGTCAAACACCAGGGAAGGCTGCATCAGAAAAGCAAGGGTCACTCAAGAAGTAGAGGCCACCTGAGAGACAAGACTGGACAGGTTTGCCCTCACTGGCACTGTGTTTTTCAGTTATGGTGGATGCTCAAAGACTAATTACCTGGCTCATGTATCAAAACTCAATCTAAACAATTCCAGTGTTCTTTAAAAAATCCCTTCTGCAGAAAATAAACACAGCTTTCAGTGAAAGCCCATTATGGACTTCTATGTACAAATTATGGACTTCACATACAAAGCAGTCCTAGTAAGGAACATCCAAAAGGGTGCAGTCTGTATTTGCTTCCCAATTTGTCAACTATTTTACCTTTCTTTTTACTTAAAAATTGTACATTCTAATTTAACTGCTTTAAGTTTTCAACATACATATGCATCTGCACATGTACAGCCACAAACACCTCACTTTGCTCCCCCTTGTCCTCTGCAAAAGAAGTCCAGAGGAAAAAACCAAGCCATGGCTGGTACTTCTCTGACACCAATACAGTGTCCAGAGCTGTGCTACAGTGACAGGGTGTCTGAGTACTACAGCAGCAGAGAAATGAGCTTCCTAAGTGAATAACCAAAATCCTCAAAATATTCTTGAAATAAGAGATTTCAAAGAGAACAGACATTTTGATCTGGAACAACTGTAATTTTCTGTTGACATCCACTGACTGCCCACCTACATTCTCAGAGTCATGTTTTTAAGCAAATTCCAGGAAAGCAGAGTTTAAAACCTGCCAATAAAGCCTGCCACAGCTACAAAACGTTTGTGGAAAAGCTCACTTAGCTTTACCAGCAATCAAGTGGCCACAATAATTAAAACAATTAAAAAATTCACATGCTGCATTTACCACAGAATAAAACAATGCTGATCCTAATCTAACACCAATGGCACCCTGGTTGGAACAACACCTTCCCCTCCTGAACGAGTCACATCACACCAGCACAGAGCAGCAAAACCCAACTCAAGAGTGAGTATGGATCAACAGATCAAAACTGAAAAACCTGAGTACCAAGAAATTGCAGGCTGTGACTGAGGCAGCACAAAACAGCTTTACAAACCACGCTGCTGCCTTCTGCTGTGGTGGAATGTTTTCTTAACAGCTGTCCTGCAAAGCAGTCACTGCTTTTTGCAGGAAATAAGAAAGAAAGACAATATAATGCTAATATAAACAGTTATTCAAGCACAATAATAATTGTATAACAGGTAATCAAGGCTTTATCCCAACTATTTCAACTTCTGTCTGCACTTTTTAGGGGAGCAAGTACCAAATTTACATATCCAAAACAGTATTTTATGTATGTAACCAGTTAAGTCTTAACTGCTGTGTCTAAAAAAGCTTGTGCCTTTAAGCACAAACGATTCATGAATTTTAATTTGTTTTAAATGTTGAAAAATTCCATCCAAGTAAATTGAGTCAACAAGCCAAATGATGAAGACATGTATCTGGCTTTTATTTAAAAAATAAAAAACTCAAGTCTATAAATTTCTTAGTCACCCACAAATCCTCTAGCAGTAAAAAATGCTTTCCAATAACTAAGTTTTCTGCATTTCTTTTAATTAAGACACTATGCTTTTCACATGCTGGTTAAACACTACTGAGCCTTAGCTCGATTCTCTTTGTATTATTTAACTACAATATTTTTAAATGTTCTTACAGAAATAAATTAGCCAATGATTATCAGAAAGGATAAGGGGAGGAAGGTTTGCAGAATGGGACTCTATAAGCTGCTTCAATATTGTAAATTTCAAAAATGCAATGTTATCAGTCCACTCTACAAATCAAAATGCTAAAAATTTATATAAACATTAGTCTAAAAGTAACAATTTACTTATATTTCCCTCCAAAGTATCAAGACTTAGTTCAATATTTTTATTCTTTTTCTCAGTAAATACAAAGACCAGAAATAAAACTTTGACTATAAAAGCTAATGTTTTCTAATAATTACTTTGTAGTACTCAGGCTTCAAATAAACAGCAATGCCAACCAAGTTGAACCTGAGTAGTGAAATGTTTTAAAAAGGGACAGGCACAGTAGGTCAGACGTTAAATGAGATAGCACAAGCTGCAGAGATACAGTGACACAGACCCAGCACATATTAATAACTTAATACCTCTATCCATGCCACAGCAATACTTCCATTTTTCTAGGCAAGCACCCAAGGGTTGGGTTTCCTTCCTCACTGCACTCTTCCTGGGGCACAGACTGTTCTAAAACCCAGTCAAGTAAAATATCAGAAAACAGGTACAGCCTCTGTCCAAGTCCAGGGAAGCAGATCATATTTGGGCTGAAGGAGATTAGCTCTCCTGAACCATCACCCCAAAAGACTCTCTTCATCTTTCTGAAATTTCCAGGTGCTGATCACACTGTTTAGAAATAAGATGCAGGCAATTCACAGGGCTCTGATGCAGAAATTATTAACAAGTGTCCTGATACGGGTGGCTGGCTGGAACAGAACAAATCACAGCAACCTACTGGACAAGATTCCCACTACCAGTGCAAAGCTGTTTGTCTGGGTACAAATGCAGCTGTGAAAGGGAAAAGGTTTGCAACTTATATGGCAAGGTGTTACAACAGCCAACCCAGCTCCGTGGAGCAACAACCTGAATTGGAGAGCCTCTGCACACTTCCAACACACCAACTCCTCTGACTCGCACTGCCAAAAGCATCCAACCCCCACAAATAAATATGGTGTTTCTAGGGAGTGCAGTAAAAGGCAGCATTGAAGGAGAGGAAAATAAAATTACAGGAGATGTAATATGATCAGCCAAAACACACAAACAAGAATAAATCAGCCCCATTACCAAAAGCACAAAGGCAGCACCTTTGTGATGACTATGGATTCCACTGAGTTCAGGTTCTAATACAGTCCATTTCGGGAGCGGGGCTGTCAGACCTGAAGACTCATTTTTCTTGACAAATAGTTGTTAAATGTTTGCCATGTATTAACATATCAATGTTTACTATATCTAAATTACTCAAAGACAACACAGGAACATATTTAGCCTATCATCACAAATAATTTGTAGAGAGACCCAAAGAAAGCCCACTGAGTTTTCCTAGAATACTGTATTTTTGAAAGGGGCTAATTTAAGAACTATTCACATTCAAATTACATTTTTTCTGGTAGCTCCTCTACATCTTCCTTGTAGCTCCCATTATGACACTGTTCCAGTCAACTCTGCACCTCACAGCATCTGAAAAGTCATCCAGTAAAAGGAAACCCCTGTCCCTTCCCATACCCATCTGTGTTCTCCATTTAGAGCTCTGATGTCTCCAGTTACTGCTCAGGGCAGAGATGATCAACTGCAGGTTCTATGATGGCAACCAAGAAGCCATTTACAATTCCAACAGCTGTTACTGATTTTGCAGCAGAATTATGGCAAATCTCTAGTTCAAACCCTTCCTCCTTATGAGGAGGGGGAAAACAACAAGAACAAGGAAAAAAAAAAATCAACAAAAACCCAAGAAAAGGGGAGGACTGGGGAAGTACCATGGATAAAGGGCACAGCCCTGGCCAAAAACAGCTTTGCCTGTGCAAAGCTAGGAACACAGAGACTATTACACCATGTTAAGACAAGCCCAAGGTCCTATCTTATCCAGGTTCCTTCCTTACAGGCAGGCAGCAGAGGGGGAAGTCTGCAGCACACCACAGTATTGAGCCTTATTCTCCTTCTAAAGCTCTGCATGCCCTGCAGACTGAGGCACAGGGCAGGGCTACCTCAGGGACTGCCTAAGGGAATGGTCCAGCCAGGAATCACATCTCCATGCAGATTAATGTGCCAGCAAAAGCAGCAGCTCCAGCTTTATTAGGCTACTGCAGCTTTCAGGGATCAACATGGAAGCAGCAGCATTCCCCCATCTTGCATACTGGTGAGGGAATTCATCAAAGTGTTCATAAAAGTGTGTGTTTTACAGGCAGTTCAGCAAGGCTATGGATCTGCAGGAGGTTTACATCAATACTTATGCTGCTAAAATTCAAGCTCTAGTAAAAACTCCAAGGAGAAAGAAAAATCAGAGTGTTTATAAAATCTATCAGATGCACTCCCTTCCAAATAGGTTTAAACAATAAATCTTAACAAGATTTTCCTGAAGGACAGCTATCCTTGAATCCTTGGAAAAAACATGGGATACTTGAGGAAGACATGAGCCTCTCTCTTTGGAAGGCAAGCAGGTATTTTGCCCCAGAGACGAGGCAGGTGCTTAGAATGCAGCAGCCTCTTCAGCTGCCTCCCTCTGAAACAAAAGCAGCCCCCATGTCTTCAATGCCCATAGTTTAGACAACCTGTGTGGCACCCAAGGCTGCTCAAGATGCAACATTAATCATCAGTCTGCAGACAGAAGTGAACTGATCTTATTTCCTGTGGTAGGTAAAAAGGAGCTCACCAAGGTCACTGTAGCAGAAGTCAAAAGAAGCATAAAACAATTATTGTTTAGCATTTTGTTTCACGCTTGCATGCATTAGCTTTGATTCAACAAGTTTTTATTAGAAAATGCAGCAGGAATAAAACATTCCAGATAAGACCTGCTCACCTTGCAACTCCAAAGTATACTTCTAGTGAACTTCCTCAGAAAACCAACAAAAAATATTAAATAAAATAGCCTTAACGTTAGAAGAGTCTCAGTCAGCAGTGCTGACTTCAAATGAAGGTTAGTTTGTACTCTGCAATCTAAAATTATAATGGACAGGCCACCCTATTCCCAGCTTTTATTCAGTCCTATTTTACTACTTCAAATATATACTACCTAAATTTGTATACTCTTTAAGAGTAGTTAATCTTCAATTAAAATACCTAGAGCAGAAACTAAGATAACTGGTTTAAAAGGTAAAAGCTTATTGACAAAAATGTATTCTTCATATTGCCTTTTTTTTAATTCTGCATATTAAAAATGTCATTTTTATGACTTGGAAAAAAATCTTCAGGAATAATGAAGGCTAACAAAAGACTGAAGAGCAGTAATTTAAAAAGCTCCATATGTAGCATCCTGATTACTGTATCAGTCCCATTTCCATAACGAAGGGAGAAGTCACCAAACTGCTGCCTGTCCTTTCTGGTGACAGGGAAAGGGCAAAGAGGACGGTGTGTTTCCAAGGCACCATCCTTCAGGTTCCAAGGGAAGAACAAGAAGTCTCCTGCAGTACAAGATGTGGGTGTCAGTGTCCAGCACTCTTCTGGAATACGGTAACCCCAGCTTTGGTGGTCCCTGCACATGTAGTTAATTTGGAAGCAGCTGGGTTCAAAAGTTTATCCTCCCTTTTTGACCTGCAAAGGTTTAGTGTGTGGGCATGCACGAGTGTGCACATCATACCACACAAGCTGAAGATGTGCAGCCACAACACACATGGTGTGTGAGCGTTTGTGTGTCAGGGTTTGCACACAGAACCTGCTGCATCTTCCCAAATACCAAAACATCGTCCAGCATACACTGGAGTGATGTGCACTGGATGCAGCATTCAGCCATCCCAAGCTAAGCATAGCCAGTCTGCACTTCAAAGAGCTTTTGGAATTTTTAAGTGTAATTTTAAAAGGACAGACTACTGAAAAAAAAAAAAATAATTGCAATATTACCTACTGAAATAAATGGATTGAACATGCTCCAGATAAAGGACACTGACCAGTTCTGCAAGCCTGACTAGATCTACACACTGATATGCCCACCACAGGTACACCCAAGTAATGGATTCTACAGACCAGGAGTTCTCTTCATATTTATAGTGCTTTCCAGCACAGACACTGCAGAGTAAAAGTGTAAATGAAGCTGGGGGTTAAGTAAGATGGGCAGGAAGTCTAGAAAGCGTGAGGAGGCTGGGGATCACTGAGCACAGTAAGTTCACCAGTAACAGTGACAAAAGTAGAGTCACAGACTAGTGGAATAGTCACAACTTGGAAGAATGAATGTATTTTCCAGCCAACATCTGAATATCTTCTTGAATTGCTCTAAAGCACTCTACAATTGCAGGTAGAAATGTCTGATCTTGGCATGAAGGATATATTTTTCAACCATTTGTCATTTTACAGGTCAGACACAGAAGCAAGTCAATGCCTATCAGCTGAGCTTCAGTCACTGCAAAATGCTCCTCAGCACACCATACTCACCACAAAACATCTCCACTGGGATTTAAAGAGAGATCTGAGATTCTGAATTTATAGCACACTTGTGATGGGGTTTGAGCACTCAGACAGTCACTATCACTGAGATAACAAGCAGTAACTCATTAATCCATGGAAATGTGACAGTATAGTTGAGTGCAGCAGTTTTCTCAGCACTTGTGTTATTTTGAAATCTTGAATCAATTGTTTACAGAAGCTCTTCACTTGTGTTCACAGCAGTAAGTGCTCTACATACCAGTGAATCTTTAATACTTCCTAAGATGCAGCATGGATGAAATAGTGGTTTCTTTTATTTAAACAATAAAAACCAGCACATAATGGATAAATAGTTTATAATGAGTGTAAGATACCAATTTTTAAACAGAACAAGCACTTTGTGTTTGTTGATGAAGTTTCAACTTTCAGTCAGAATTACATAACAATAACCCTATTACAAACCAGTTCCAAACACAACAAGGGGAAAACACTCTGTATGCAACACAAATCAAGTAAAGTATGTAGGCATAATGGCATAGAAAATAAAAGTTATTTAACAGAAGAGCCCATACATCAGCACAAACTGGGAATTAAAACACAAGATGGAGCCCCAGGGGGAACACTTAATACAAAGACACTACAGACGGTGAGTCTATCGAGACCAGACTACTTGACCAATGCCAAAAAATGCAAGTCTCTCTTCAAAAGTTCCAGGGACAAAGTGAAAAGTTAATGTTCAGAGCTATTGTGCATTTCAAACTTTCTTGTGACCTAAAAACAAAACAAAACTATCTAACTTTACAGGGAAATTTCCAGTTTTCAGCAAAGATGTTTTATACAGTGCTTCAGCATCAGATGTGATGCCTAATAAGTGGGGAAAAAAAAGTTAAAAGCTCTCCAAGAAAACAAAAACTATATTTTCATTGTTATACAGTAACCCTAACATCTAGTCAAAGAAAACACTTCCTATTTTTGTTTCAACACGGTAGCACACAACTACTTAAAAAAACTCCAAACAAATGAAATAAATAATAACAATTCCAATACATTACATTAAAGCAGAAAAATAAAGCTCATGAAGCAATAAAAGAGAGAAGAACAGGCTCCCAATGCCATGCAAGGCTTTGGGCTGACAGCTCTATGGAAGGGATAGCAGCCAGACCTGCTCTGTGAGCAGGGACAGAGCATTTATTCTCTCATAAGTAAAATCTCTTTCTTAAGTATAAACTGGGTCTACCTACACATTTGATGGTTGAAATGAGAAGATGATGGAACCAGAAACTGTTGCTCACAACAAGGAAAAGAGAGGGACAGATACTGCCTTACAGAAGCCTCCAAACTGTCACACAACTTGCTCACAAATTTTTGCAGCCCTAATGGGCAGACATTTAGACTGGAAATTAAGAAACCCAGGCCTAGGCAGTTTTGCTTGTTTGGCTTCCATCAGTTCACAACATTATTTCACCTCTGTCTCAGCTTGCCCACTTAGAAAACAGTGTTCCTAATGCTACTGTTCTTTATACAATACCTTGGAATACAGAGTCCTTTTTCAACCTGAAGAAAAGCTACACATTTTGTGTAAGTTTACAAAGTGTCATTGTTGATGAAACAGCCTGGTCCTTTTAATTCCAAATTTAAACAACTCTGCTGAGGTCTGAAGATGTTGATTTATTTCTGATTTTACAAATTTTAAAAAAGGCTTTCCATGGAGTGTAATTCATGACTTAAACATTTCATCAAATATGCTTTTGTTAAGTGTGGTTGAGCAGGCACATTACTCAAGGTCATAAACTTTAAGTCAAATCACAGGCAACTGAGCAGCTCCTGTGCTTTTTCTATGGTCTCTGCGCCTCCACAGAAGGCTAATTATTTTACAACAAAACTTGAGAAGTGTATTTTTTACCCTGAAGCCGTATTTGTTCCTTGTTTCACTATTTCTGTTTCCACAGCAGGAACTCTTGCCTGCAGTTCATACTTTCCCATCAGAACCACAGTGCTTGAACCATTCATACACCAGCAAGAAGAATCATGTTGAAGGTAAATTACAGCCTTAAGAAGCATTAACTTCTGAGTGATGTGAAATTTAAACCACAACAAAAGAAAACATAGACACAGAGTTCAAAAGTCAAACAAGAATCAGAAGTACCTCTCAGCTTGCCTAGCTGTGGGTCTTTCAATGCTGCTGGCAAAAAAATCCAAACCAACAAACCAAAAACCTACTGCCCTCTCACAACAAAATCAAAATGTACCAGAAAGAAAGAGTGAAAAACCACCAAACCTGTATTTACTAAACACTTGATCTATTTGTGTCCTCACAACTATAAGATGTGTACATAATTATGGAAAATTATTAGATCATCCAGATAACATCTCAATTTAAGACAGGATATTTCCTGAAAGTACACCTTAGGTTCCTTTCCAGATGCATTTACAACTCTTATGGATAAGACAACATCCAGTTTTCTTCTGAATATTAATCCCCAATAGAGAATGAATGCAGTGGATCAAAATACTATTAAGATAAACAATTAAAAAATAAATTTACCAACAGTCAATGCCAACAGGCTTCTGGCTAACCCAATAACTAACCTGAAAGGCAAAGCACTGCAAAAGCTCCAGGAGATGGACTTATACTGGTGCTAAACCAAAGCTCCAGAGTCTTCTTCACTGTGCTGCCATAAATTTGCTGGCTACTATCTCTACATCTCTGTTCCACAGCTTTCTAGAGGAAAAAAAAGAATAAACTCCATCTGATATGAGACAGGCACTAGCTGGGGGCTACCACTACCAAATGTCAGGGAAAGGACTTGAAACAGTTACAATCCATTAGACTCATATTTACTTTATGGATAGAGCAATAAAATTCTCATGTGAATATACAAAAATTCAAACTGTCCAGCTTTGCCCAGAATTTTGCTGGACAAGAACTCTGTATATAATGTGCACATTGCCAGAACTCAAGTCCCCTGAAAAAAAAAAGAAAAAAAAAAAAGCCTTAAACTCTTTGCTTGTAGGTACATATTGCTGGGTTATTTCAGCATATAAGCTGTTTGAATTCATTTTTACATTGAATATAATTTTCTTGACTCCTATGGTTTTTTTCTTCATCAGTGTAAAACTAGCAGAAAAACAGTCCTGCAAAAGTAAACAGTTTTATATTCTAAGCAACAAATCAGATGGCTATGATGAAAACCATTATTATTACATCAGCTCCATTCTTAGGACAAGCACCAAGATGTGCTGACATAACAAAGAGAAGTCATGGAAATACAGAAACAAAAGTCTCAGGGCACTATTTTGTACAAAAATAGATATTTCTATTTTTAGAAGAAAAAAAAAACCAAACCAGCAAATGTATTGCTGAACTGTGACTGGTCTGGAAAAGGGAGTTCCCTGACTATATAAATTGTCAACCTCACCCAAAATAAAGCAAGCGGGTTGTTTTCCTTTGTTTTTCTCTTTTTACATCTGTTAGGACCAAGTGACCCTCTTAAGGGAGGTAAAGTCTATTTTAATCTCTTCAGTTGTCCTGAAGCTCTGATTTTATCCTTGTCAGTTCTACAGATTAGTCCTCCACAAATACCCCTGAGCCCAGCCTTTAAGTTGTTTCTGACTTGTGGCACTTTTCTGAGTATGTCTGAGGGACCAACAATCACATATGCTGGAGAAGGGCTTCCTGTGCAGAAAAAGACTCATACCCCCAAAAACTTGGGATTAGACCAAAGAATGCCGTGATACAGTATCATGTGCCAGCAGTTTTCTGTTCAGGAAATCAGTTATTGAAAGCAGTGTCATAAAAGAGAGTTGAGCTAATGAGAAAAGAAATCACACACTTTCCTTCTAGGTATTACAACTGTCTCTGGTAAGAAAAGAAGGGAGCTCAGCAACTGTACTGGGATAGAAAGAAACCATAACTTGTAGTAGTGCTCCAGGTGCTAAAAGCATTCACCTTCCAGGAGCTGGAACTCAAGGGGATCATACATGGCTCTCCCAGGGCAGCCAAAGTGCACACGCTGCCTTCAGTCAGTGCTGAGCAAAAGCCCATCCTGAAATCCAGGAAATCTCTTTGGACACAGCACAGTGAAATCAAATGGCAGGGATGCTCAAACTGCAGCTCCATCTTCCTCCAAGCACTACATACAGCATTCCTTTGTATAGCCTTGGCTGCAAGCCCACTGGTTTCCCCACTTAATGCTGTGACAAGCTGCAAAGCTTTTATATTTGTGGAAGCACATTGAGAAAGTGCCTGAGAAGTGCCAGTAGATGTCTGAAATGCCACCAGCCTGTACCATCTTAAAATCACATGCAGCATTAAGAAAAGACTGATAAGTAAGACTCATATAAAACAGGTTTAACAAACCAAATTAAATAAAAGAAATTAATTTATAACTACTGCAATCTTTCTCCTTTTATGATGACCAAATATGGGTACACAGCATCAGCTTTCAGCAAGGCTGGGGGAAGGGGAAAGACTTAACAGTTGGTCCCATTTAGTCAGACAAAGCTGGAAGGAGGCAAAAGGGTAATAATTTAGTAATGAAGAAACTCCAAAGACCTAGAAAAGCATGGCAGCCTCCAGAGATGGGGCTTGCCAAAAGGCTATTTTGGGGACAGATAGGTCTACAAAGCTGCTATTAAACTCCAATCCTTAAAATAAACCCATAAACTCAGAAAATATTTATCTGTAAGGGTGGCAGCCCAATAAAAGTTTTATGAATGTTTTAAAACTGCCCTGTCAAGGGGCTAGCTGCTCAGTCACCTCCCTCCCTCCTAGAAAAACAACACAAGCAAGAAAGTTAGGCCCATGTGTCAGGTTCCCAAGCAGGAATGACAGGAGAGCCTGAAAAATGGCTCTGCACCTCCTGCACCCTCCCATGAAGCCAGCAGAGCACACACCTCCCTGCTGGGAGCAGGGTCCTGCCACAGCCAACGCCAGCATCCCTGCACCACCAGCCAGCCCTACACACCTTCCCTGGGATCTCCTCTCCTTCCTGTGACTCTCTGCATGCTGAGGAAGGAAATCAGTATTTATGAACAAGGAACACCATGGATGATGGGAAAATATAAACCTAATCTGGTTTTAAAGTTTAATTTCTGAATTCTTCTTGGATCCAGAGATGGCAATAACATTTGGTTTGTATGCCCAAATGGACCAGTCACTGTAATTTGGCACTGGCTTAGAGATGGACAGTGGGCAAAGTGTAGAGTCCACTCTGGACTTTCCATGAGTCCCATTTTTGTTAACACCTAAAGGCTTTAGAGAAAAATCAAGTGGAAGCAATGCAGACAAAAAGAGTGAATTTAAGGAAGAGAACACAAAATTCATTTACAAAACTGTGTGAAGTCTGGAACACCAGACAGAAGAGTGATGCTGCTTCTCTCTCCTGCTACAATTTTTTCCTTCTCTCATTCCCCACCATCAAACCTAAAACTCCACACAAAGCTTAGCCAGAGGAAGCTTGGCAAATTCCTCAAAATCCATGGGAGGAATAACCACTGGCAGGAAAATCAAAATAGGATGAAAGATAAGAACAAGCAATGAAAAACTGTTTGCAGCCAACCAGACTCTCAGTGCTCACATGCAGAATGTGCCATGACAGTAATCAGGGCCAAGCCAAAGCAGCTTTCCAAAAACTGAACTACAGTTTCTTCACACTTGGTCCACTCTTTCTAAGCAGCACTATCCTACATGGTTTCTTCAATTTCATTTTCAAGTAAAATGTTTACAGACTTAAAAGCAATACAAAATGCCCAAAGAAAATAACCCAAACCTCTGTGGCAGAACAGAGGGTCTGATGTGCACTGACACAATGGAGCACACACAGCTCCCAGGCTGGGGGTGCAGATGTGAGGCTGTGGCCAGCCCAGGGATGGTTGGCAATGCAAGATGTTTCCTGTCACCAGTGTCATGTTTGTGCTGTTACAGATTTTTTTTTTTTTTAATGTATTGTGTTACTCCATCTATCTTAGTGAATTGTCTACCTTGTAAAATTCTAATTATATTATTTTCTTCTTGTTATCTGCATTATCTAAAATTATTTATACTATTATAACCTTGGTTTCAAACACTGGTTATAAACATTGTTACAACAGTTATGAGATCAGGGTTCCTATACATACACACAAAGAGATGAATAATTTACTTTCCAACTGCTCTGAAATGCTGGAACATGATTTTGTTTCCCCAACATGCTTCTCTAGCAAAAATAAAAAAAAAACCCAACAAACTTGAGGGACAAGATCCAATCTCTCTTCCCCTGGGATCTCAAAGCAGCAGCTTTCCTGAAGATGGCACAACACTGTCCTGTATTTGAAGCTTTGCTGGCCACTTCTTTCTGGGGGCGTGGAGCAGTTGCTGAGGCAGAGTTTGGCAGGAGTAAGTGCTCTGTTAGATTAAATTTCAGCATAATGTTCTTGATAGGAATCGGAGCACCATCCTGAGAGTGCAACGGGAGGGTAAAACGCCAGCCATCAAGATGGATGGTTTGTTTTTATTTTTATAGAGATTTTCTAAACCTCAACTTTCACCTCTTAGCTCCCTCCCCCTCCTGTTCTCAGTCACCTCCAATACTCCATCTGTCCGCTTCATTTAATAGAAACCTCTATTTCCTAGCTAATGGATGCATTTGGCTAAGAAGATAATCTCTTTGTGTTCGCTTCAGTTGCCACATTCCTGTTATCATATTAATACTGATTAAACATGAAACCCAGCATTGAAGTCAGACCCCACACATCATTTAAAAGCGACAAGATGTTCGTATTTTGGCACTTTGAGACCTCAGCCAGCATGGAAGTGACCTCTCCCCCACTCTGAACACCTTTCAGTTGGGATGCCATCCATATGGATTTGTACAGGACAGGATATTTTAAGAGTATCGTCCTACTTGAGAGCCCCAGACAAAGTTCAGGTTTCCTGAGAAGCTCCAGGAGTGCACAAACTGATCTCAAGGAAATGAAGATATTGCAGGTCAAGCAGCACAACACTGGAGGTTACAGGACAGGAAGGGTCCGTCCAGATCTCTGCTCTCTCAAAAATGGCCATTAACAGCCCATGTTTGTGCCTCAGTTTCCCCATCTATATGAGAGAATATTTCACAAGCTGTGAAATATCCACAAACTGGTGTGCAGCCAGTTAATTAATGTGTGTTTGGGTTTGCACAGCTACAGACTGAAGCTGCTGCAGAAAAATGAAGTATGAATAACCAGACATGAAATCAGCAAAAACTAATTCAACAAATTCTGGGATTTAAGCCAACTTTGTAACATGTCACATTTTAAAATCAGCCAGTCCCACATGTGATAAAGCACACTTCTAAACCAGAGCAAAGCCATCCTCAAATTCCAGAACAACTTTACTCATTGGAACTACATTGCAATAAGACCCAGATGAATTTGTACCATTCCTTTCTCATTTCTCATGTGACCATCATCATCCTCCTCTGTGGAGGAGGAAAACTGGGACAGAACAGTTATGGAAATGAGCCTAATTAGATGCATGCTTTAACTCTCCATATTGTTCAACATGTAACCATCACTAATTTTTTTTAAGAAAAAATTATTAACATAGCTACTTATTTATTTGGGGTTTATACCATTCAATTTAATGGGATACCACTGCAAGTCAATAGAAGCAGAAATTAGTAAAACAACCTCAAAGTTCTGGTGAAATTAGTCATGTATGTCACTGATTTCTCAGAAGTGCAATCAGTAAGAGCCCAAGTTGAAGGTTGTAGGCATCTTTGTGTGCAAACATCAAGTCTCAGAATGAAAGCACCGCAGTTACACATGCTACACATGCAAATTATTTATGAGTTCCTGAAGACAGACCCAGTGTTCCAACCACTCTGATTGCATCTACCTTTCCTTGAGAGCAGGTCTGAGCTGCACGCTCCACTCAGGCAGCACTTTTCCTAGAAGGCGATGCGACACCTCCTGAGCAGCTTTGGAGCAGACGAGGTTACAGCATGGTCAGGAAAGCTCCCTGGGGATGTCAAGAAGGCTAAGCTAACCTTCTGAGATCCGTATAAACAAACAACTGAACATGGAGAGCCTTGAACCCAGGGACTGCTGTTTATCTAACCCCTGAACTCCAAAAGACATCAATCCCTGCCTTATTAAAGAAATGCATACGCTAGCCAGACATGCCTGCTTGATCAGCTCTCTCCCATTCACAGCTTCTCCAGGGTCGGAGGAAGTTTCAACAGGCCCTGTTCCATAAATAAAATCCTTCTGGCTGGCAAGAGCTAAATTGTATCAAGACTGGCTCAGACAGCTTCGATTAGAAATAATTGGCAGGGGTGGACTGAAACACCCTCCATCAGTTTGCCTACAGATGGACTCTTCCTCCTTTTCCTCCCCAAGCCAATTCTACCAGGTTCAATGACAGTAGCAGGGAATCCATACCGTGCTTCCACTTACTCTGTGTGCAGCCCATGTATGCATGTCCTGAAATGTGTGTCCTTTTACTCTTATATTAGTATCTAATATAAGAGTAAAAGCTTTAAATACAGAGGCAATCAACAGGTCTTTACCAGAAGATTCCCAACCATCAGCAAGCAAACCCAGGAAACTTCAGAGTCTGAATAACACAGACCCTTCCCCATCTTTATAAGATTTCTCTCGTTTCTTAGCCACCCAAAAAGCAATCATTTGTGTATACTACATAAATCCATCCTTTCTTGATAATGGTTAGAGAAAATAAGGTTATTCAACCAAACTCATTTGCAAAACTCTAAAGTATAGTCTTCTTACAAGAATCAGTATTTATTAAAGCTCAAAATCTTACAGAGAAACAACATTTAAAATCTGGTGTTAATCTACCTATAATGTTTTCCAAATGCCAAATAAAACTTTTTTCCTGTGCTTATAAGAAATAAGTTCTAAAAGAGACTCACTCCTGCTTTTGCTCCATACATTTACTCTGAAATCTAATCACATATTTAAGACTAAACACTCATGAATTGCACAATGATCAACTGAGCAGAAATAGTCAAGTTGTAGTATTTTCACAGATGTGAGAAATTGATTTGATTTTTCACAGGAATAAATTGTCAAATATTAAATTAGATACATATTTTAGTATTTTCCCAAAAAATCTTTCTATTTGGCCTTGGTCAATGGAAAAATATTCTTAAAAATATTCAGCTTCTCTTAAAAGGAAGAGTAGCTCAACAGAGAGCCTGGGTCAATAAACCCAAGCTTAAATTTCACTTCAAGTAAAAAATAAAAACACTGATAATTCACTGAATAAGTCTATCTTTCTCTGAATGTGCACAATTTCAAGACAGAAAAATAAAACCCAGAACTAAATCCAATTACATTATGTCCTCAAATTACTCACTTCAGAGCCTAACAAGAAAATATGAAGAAAAACTAGGGTAAAAAAGTCTGGGATTGGGGAATCAGGCACCAATTTCCACATGAACTCCAAAGGGACTATAATCTTTGAACATCTTCTGAGGAAGTACTTGTGAGAACAATCCATTGTAATGAGGCATGAAAAGAAAATCCCCAGTTCATGATATACAGCCTGTTCTCCTGTCAGCAGGAACTTGCATTCTGCAGCACATTTTCAGTCCTCAATAAACATCTTCTTTCTCTTATGCCTGGCACAGGCTGCTTGGCACAGCCCATGTTACCATTGTGGGAGCTCGAGAAGATAATTCATTGCAACCATAAAGAAAACAAATGCATATTCTACAGGCTGCTTTCATGTTGTAATACCAATCCTGATGAGCTGATACTTCAGCAGGCAAACAACCCTTTGCCTAACACATCAACTGGCTATATTAAGGAGAGAGAATTGTCCTTTTACAGACACAAAACTAAGGTAAACAAGTGCACTGAGGAGTAAATACATACCTGGCAGCAAACTTGTACTGAACTAAAAATCCTCAGGTGCACAGCAAAAAACCTGCACCACACAAACAGCGATCTTCATTTACATACAATGACACAGTTTAGGTTGGAACAACAAAGTAATCAAAGGGATGGCACAGGTCCAGGTTCAGGGTTCTGTATGTGTATGTATACATATACATACACACACACACATATATATACACATACACACACATATCCCTTTAAAAAATACCCTAAAAAGCAGCAGTGGCTGCTCTGGGTTGTGTGGGAAAGATCAGGGGAAGGGGCTGCAGAAGTGAGAAAAGGCAAGTGGACAAATGGAGAGGGAATTGAGTGGGGAAGGGAGAGTAGAAATGGATTAGGGTAAAACATCAAAAAAAATCAAACTGGGTAAGTCATCAGTTGTAACAGGAAAGAAGAGGTTCTCTGAATCACCTAATTGTCTTGATTTGCTAATCTGGAATAGTTGAGGGGGATGAGGGGAAAGCGGTGAGGGGAACTGAGGGCTCAGAGGTTTAAAAAGAATATTGTCATAAACCCCATAGCAGAATAACATGCAATAGGGAGTTCTTGGGATTGAAGTTACAACTTCAGATATTACAAGAAAGACTTTTCTAAGCAGGATGATGGTCTTCTCTACTTTTCCTATAGCTTTTATTCCATGTATTAAATACTTTTTAAAGTATTTTTTGCAATTTTCTTTTTAAATGTCGTAATACTGCAGCTACAGGCAGGAAATGCTTTTGTTGCTTATGTATAACATTATACAAAATCATGTTACAGCAGAGCCCCCCCTATGAAAACAGGTCTATTGAAGCTCCAGTTATTTCCTATTCTTTATTAAACACTCAAATTCCTTTGTGAAAACACAAACCAAAGACTCCTTTACACAGACTTCCTTGAAATCAATGCACACTATTAAGAACAACTATTTTTTTTTGTCCCCAAACTCAAAACATGGATCAGGCTCTCAAGGTTAACGTCCTTGTCACACAACAGTTCTCATACCCTGTGCACTGGCCACTGTTGTGAGTCAATACTTCAAATACTCTACAATTTGCAAACCACAAAGCTCTATGCCTCCAGGAAGCCCCCGTGGTGTATGTTTTTACTCAGACTTCAAAAAGCTATCAGAACAAACACTGGTGGAAAGGGAAGGTGAAAGGCCCAGGGGATGAACGATCAAAATCGAGTAAACGAGCACAAACAGTTTACAGAAAGGGAGAGAAATTTCATGGCAAGGGGACAACCTGAATGCATGAGTGACCCTTGTGGAGACTTAAGAAGATCAAAGTTATGTAAAGGCTTGTAACCTAAGTATTTTCCACCCAAATACTGCAAAGCCATGAGTGAGAACTGTAGCATCCAAAAACTAGCATCCTGTTTTGCACACAAGAAAGCAGAAATAAAGATGAAGGAAATAATTCCTTCTTTGGTATTGTATAAATAAACTACAGACCTGGGAACACAAAATTTGGGTTCATGGCTTCCAGTTCCTTGCTGTACACAAAGAAGAGGGCTCTTGGAGAAAAAGCTGCCCACTACAAATAGGACAGAACAAGTTCCTCCTGACCAGCTCATCCTGAAACCCTTGGTCCACCTGTCTAGAGAGTACTTCAGTCATCTCTCACCAAAAACCACAACCCTTCAAAGTAAAACTCCACCTAAAACATCAGAAGAAGCAACCACAAATATGCATATCCCCTGTATATTTCTTGGAGAATTTAAGGATGACTTTAAAAAGTACCATATTTGGATGGTTTGGTCATGTAACCGAATTCCTACATTTAGCTGTACTGACATCAGCTAAGCCTCAGCAAGAAAAAGGATAGTTCCTTCCCAGAAGGACAGTGCTTAACTGAGCAGCAGTAAACTAACAGCCATTCTTAGGATGTTTTCTAATTCTTCAGAAGAAACTACTTTGTTCCTTCTGTACATTTTTCCAAGGCACTCACTGAAGCATCCCAAACTTGTAAAGCACAAGTATATGAGAACTAAGTTAAAAAAAAAACCACATTTGTTCTAGGAGATACAAGATATTACCAAATTATTATTTTTTGATGCTCTAAGGCCAAACAGCCAAACTGTACAGACACATAATAAAACCCACTATTAGTTATACTCTTTTTCAAGAAAAAGTTTTCACATTTGAAATTACAGCATGTACTGAATTTGCAAAATGAAACACCTAAAAAGGACAACAACAAAAAACAGACAAAAGGTAGCACATGCCTCCTGCTCTTGTTTGCAGGATGTGTGGTACATCAAACTTCTGTACTATTTCATGAAAATAAGAGAAATTGTGTTGTTCCATGCCATGTTCTAATCCAAACTGTTTGCAACTTCAGCAGCATAAATCCAGTGAAGTCATAATTAAATGAAGAATTTGGCCTGTAAGAAACAGGACAACTGGGTTGTAGTGACTGTGCAAGGCATCTCCACTTTAAAATGAAAAATATCCAAAATAAAAATGCAGCAGAAATTTTAAAACCTGAATATGGTTCTATTCTGAACTTGTGTGTTTATGGAACCATCACACATGTAAAACAGGGTAGGATTCCTTTTATAGGGGAAATAAACCTGCTCAGTTTCTCATTTTGAATACTTAATTTTGCCTCCCACCCACATGTTGGATTTCTTCCTCCTTTTTTCTTCAAAAAGGTAACCTTCAGTAAAGGACCCCGTTGAACAAAGGATTTCCTAAGCACGTGAAGCAAGACTCACCACAGCCCAACAGGCAGTTTATATAACAGCAACAAGGAGCCAAGAGGTGTTAGATAATTTGGAAATGGTGCCCAAGGAAGTTTAGGGTGATGTGATGGCAAATACAAGCACAGAACAAATACAGGCAAATGGAGCAGCCTCTTTGGCCACATCCCCTGCAGACATGCCCTGCCAGGGAGCTGGACTGGGCAATGAGCTCCAAGGGCTTACAGCTGCTGTTATAATTATTCAAAATTCAGCAAAGTAACATCCCTACCTAAATGTGCAAGATGCTTATTTTCTCCCAGGGAATGCAACTTTCCACAATAACTACATTCCCCCAAAATAACAAAGCCTGGATTAACTGGAAAGACTTACGACCACAAGAGACTCTACACAGCAGTAAGGTTATTATACACAGCAGCATTTCCAGCTCTCAGTTTTACCACAAATCTCAAGATAAGTGCACCTCTTTTGAAATCCCAGAACCTAAAAACATGCAACTGAGTGCAAATCTCAGTTTGTTTAATTTATGTATCTAGCTCTTGTGGCTTAGGAGAATCTTATATATGACCTGAGTTTATCTAAGAAAAGAAACAATCTTTACAGATTTTTTTTTTCTTTTAATAAAAGGAAAATCATTCTTTGGGGGCTTACTATCATGAGTACTTTGGACAGCTGACTACCAATGCCACTGCCAATTGAAACAACAACTGCTCAGTTTCAAAAATACTTGTAAAAACCCACAGTCATCTCCCAAGCTCTTCCCTCACTATCAGATCCTGATTTTATCCTCAAATTAAGATAAATAAATTCTATTACAGCATCTTTCTATTTTGCAACAGGGATTTGAAACTTAACTTCAGAATAACCATTAGAGCAGTTGCTGTTCTTAGAGGCAAAAAAAGGCAACTGAATTAGAATGCACTTGGAGCAGACTATTTTGGCAGCTCAATTCCCAGTGGCTGCCATCTGCAGAGGGCAATCTCAGGCACAGAGCTAGACTGGATTTTCCCTTCAGCTTTTCCTTTCAAGAGCTCAAAATATTCACTAGAACAGAACATCCACAGGTCAGAAACAATCACCTCTGCCTTGGACATCTCTACAGAAGCCTGGAAATGGTGGAAGAAATATTTGAGAGCAAACCAGGCTGTCACTGGCATCCAACTTCAGGGACCAAGAAAGATGGGCAGGGGATGCAGCAGCAGATGAATAAAGAACCGAAGCAAAGAGGAGAGAGGTGAGAGCATTAGCAAAAACTTAGTCAAAGTGCAGGGAGGCTCAATGGAGATAGGAAGCAAGTATTAAAAAAAGAAAATGAATGCAAGTGATTACTAAGTGGGGTTTCTTTTGGTTGTGGGTTGTGTATTTTTTTTTCTTCCCCAAGTGGTAGAATCTGTATAAGATACCCTATGGTCAAACAAATCCCATCTGTTGAAATTCTCTTTATTTTCTTAACAGGATTTTTTTTCCATAAATAGCACAAATAATTGATTTCATATTTACAGCAGGACTCCAGTAAAATACAAAAAATAAAGGAATTGATTACTCACTATGGAGAAAAAAAATCCCTCAGTACAGGACAACAGGTCAGTTACAAAGCATCACCAAAAAGAGCAAAGTTTCCTCTTGTGTGTCAGTGTGGGTAATGCAATCACTTAATTATACCTGGTATCATAATGCATCTCACAATGGAGAGTTAATTAAAAGATTTTTTTTTTAATATTTGAAATTCTAAATGCTTAACTTCACACCTTGACTTTTCAAGGTAATTGTCTTTATGGATTGAGGCAGCGCCTACATCCTTACTGCTTTCCACATACAAACAGTAAGCTCAGTAAAACACGCTCTGCTGAGTTGTACAGAAACAAACTGAACAAAAGCCCAAGAGGCAGCAAAGCCCAGAGTGAAAGCTCAGTTTGCTTTGGGGCTGAGCTCACACTTGTGCAAGTGTGAGGTGCTTTGCTGCTCAGGGAAGCAAAAAGGGCTCAGAACACACTGCTCTTTACTGCCACAGCAGGGTTGGTCAGAGAGCAATAGAATGCCTCCTGAAGGACACCAAGAGCCCTGCCCTCGAGGGGAGTTTGGTGGTCACTGGTGTGGTGTGGGCTGTAGGAAAGAAACACTGCAGTCACATCACGTGGTGAAGAACCACCAATGCTCCTTCTGTTGCACTAATGGCATTTCCATTAAGCTCCTCTTGCACAAGAATAGAAGGGTGGGTGGCAGTAAAATAAAAGGCTCCCTCTCACTCTTTTCAATGACCCAGAGGCTCACTGTGCAGCCCATATTGCACCCAACCCAAGGGCTTACACAGGAGCTGGGCTCTTTTCTTGCAGACACACTCAAATGCTGCTGTATCACCTGATGCCTGATAATTCCATAGTCCATGCCTGCTTGATGCCAGAAAAGCAGCTTGCTGGACTCCAATGGAAACTTCAAATCCAAAGAGTCACAACCTGCCCTGGGAGCAGCATCTGCTCTAGTGTGCAATTACCTGCTGCCTGTGAAACCAATCTCACTATCTACACATTCCCCCTTCAGAGCTCTCAGTTCAGAGATTCCATCCTGCAGTTCTGTCATTGCAGACAAGACCAGGATCTCCCAATCCTATCATGAATGAGGCAGACAGGCAGTTAGTAAATTGTTATTTCCTTGACTTCTGTTTTCATTCAGAAGGAATGTACACATTTGATTCCACAAGAACTCTCTAAGGTTGATAAATCTGGTTATTCAGTTTCAAAGGTCACTATGGGCACACATGATGTCACCACTCAAAAGCAGGCTCGATTCCTTCAGGCCAATCTTTTTGTGCAAATGCAGTACAAGTTCCTTGTTCCTATGTGGTCACCGGGACTTCCACATCACTACAGTTTAATCTGCTCAAGAGGGGATCATACAAGGAAGTGATGCCTCTCTGGCAACAATCCTCTCCCAGCTTCTGTCCATACTACACCAGCCAACTTTCACAAAAAGGAGAGAAGGAGATTTATGCCTCAAGTACCCCTTAAGGATTTTAGGTTTTGTTTGGTTTAGAGGGTAGGGGAAAAGAGACTGTGAAAGAACAAGCAGAGCTAATCTCCAGCTTTTAAATAAAACACAGCTACACAGATTTCTTTGCCCTTGGGCTTTTGTTTTTCCTCTTGACTGAAATCCTGCTCAGCCTCACCTGATACTGACAGGGATGGCAACCCACCAGACCCTTGCAGCCAACAATTTTTTATTTTCCTTTATTAAAACAGAAGCCAGGCTGAGAAAACAAGGACATTAAATGTGCCTAAATTCCATTTGGCCTAAGAGAAGATTATCCCATTCTAATGCAATACAAGCAAAGAATTCCAAATGTCAAGATCTCCCACAAAAAAGGTATGCTGCTCAGTGACAGGATGTTTAATTATTCTCAGTGCAAGGAAAAGGTTTAGGCTGCCCATTCCTACTGATGTCAGTAAGGAGTGTCCTCCAAATGACAGAGTTGGGAATATGACATTAACTACAGTCAACCATTTAAAGCTTGTCTCCAACAATTGTTAAGAAAAACCCAACCCCCTGAAAGTAATATTCCACAAATGCTCAGCTTGGAGTGTTGAGACCTACCTGAACAAAGCGACATATGCCTTGAATAGTAATGAAAAATATCAAATATCAAAAAAGAATACAATTAAGATAGCTTTTAAGGAGGAGGTTACAGAAGACAATGTGATACACAAATTATTTTACTGTTGTATTTTTCAATCTTCACATAACTTTAATTTCCCTCATGCTATTTAACCTCCAGTCAACTTCCTTGTTTAAGTGGAATCCTTAAAAATACTGAAAAGAAATTGAATTGCACTTTGAAGCCCTCAGTTTTTAACTGGAATTGAAATCATGCAGAGTAGTGCTGTTCATGTAAAGCTCTTACACCACAGCTCTCCCACTATGTCATTAAGTACTTGGCAAGCCAGTGGGGGATCTCATCCAATGAAAAAAGTGGCAAAATATAAAAACACCAAAGATGCACCAAATCCACAATATGCGGAGGGGGAAACATATTCTGTATTTCTACCCTTAATTTCACATGTAAGAATACATGGAATTCTCAAGAATAAGACACTTTGCTGAATTCTGACACTGTGTGTCATAGTATGGACCACTGCACCCAGAGGTGCTGTGTCCTGGGTGAGGGAGAAGATCTATGCTGTCACTCCAGAACAGACTTTTATGGCATATTCAATCCCTCTTACCCTGACAAGCAGTGGAAACAGTGAAATGGATTGTTCTCTCAAGTGCAAGGCAAAAAGTTACTGGTAACAAAAGACAAAGTCATAAACCAGTTTGTTTTCACCTGTTTTAAGAAACCTAAAACTCCTGTTATCCTGTATGGCTAAAAAGAACAGAGAAGCCACAAAGCTTGTACTCCAATATTCTCATTTTTATCTCTTCTTATGAAAAGTGTCTTTTATTACATTTAAATTTGCTCAATTCAGAAATGTGTTCAGCTCTTAGGAGTGTTAGATATGCACTGCTTCTTTCACATTAAGAAATAAGGTAACTCTTAAAGTCACGTACAGCAATTTTTAGTCAAAAAGAGGAGAATGGCAGTTAGACACATTGCAGTGCCTCAGAAAGGATGAACACTTCACTAGAAATTAGACAGAAAGACAGAAAGGAAAGTGAACCATGCCTGAGATATCACACATGCTCCAATTAGATTTGAAGTTGCTGCCTTTTACAAAATCAAGCACACGACAAACGCAATGAGCCAAAACCAAAGAAATGGGCACGTCTAAAGTCAGTCTTTTAGAAGATGTCACAACACACAGCAACAAACCATGATTTTGCAAACCAAGCACAGTTTTACAGGGTCAGTTCTTGAGTGAGAGACAGTTAAATAAAATCCACAATTAGCATGAAGTTATTCAAATGATTTGCTGAACTTTCCTCTAAATGTCTTATCAACTGGTACAACATTCCTTGGTGCAAGGTATGTTGAAATAAGTATTTTCCAAAGACTGTCATTGTTAGCTTTTATCTTCTTTAGAATAAAACACTTAAACATACAGTCCTTGCCTCCCCAAACTTGTTCTTGAACAATACTTCTCACTCATTTGCCCTGTACAGCGTTCCATTTACAACTAAAACAGCTGCCACATATCACCCACCTCAGCAAGCAGTGCCCCATCAGTAGCTCACTCCCTCACCCACACAAAGCATATCTTTAAAAGCAGTGTAGTTTAAATTGCCTTTCAAACCCCGTCTGCTTTTTAAGCAGCTTGTTAAACTACACAAAACTCTCTTGTGAGTTTAGAGATTATGTCCCTCTTTTTAGGCATTTGATCATGCAACCAGTCTGGAAAGGAAGCGTCATCCTGTCAATTAACAGGCCTTGAAACTTTGCCTTCAGTTAAAGCACAAACAGCTCCACAACTGAGCCCCACAGAACAGCAGATCTGCCAGCAAATATTTCTTTTTTTTTCTTTTAGATGCGCCTGCAAACATTCTAGAAAGGTCATACCTTGTCATTCAAGCAATAAAAGCATGCTGGGACACAAAAAAATGAAGTGAGCTGAAAAAGAAATTGTACTTCCACCCACCATCCTACTACCTGCCTGTTTTACCCTGCACTAGCAAACATCCAGGCAAACTACACATAAATATTTTCAAACTAGAATACATCTTCATCTGCAAAGATGATCTGGCAGTGCAAGACATCTCTGCTAAATAACATCTCTCAATAGTCAAGTTACATTTTGCATTATTTCTTGTTATTAAGCTTTGTTTCCACCTCCTTGGACCACCCTAAGGGATTCTTCTCCATTATATCCTTCAAATACATGTGGATAATAATATCTCCCACTTCGACATCGTTTAGCCAAGTTTCATGCATTTCTTTTCATCTTCTTTCCCTCATAAATCAATCCCTTCAGCCTCTCCAGCATTCTTGCTGCTCTTCCCTGAACTTTTTCCAAAGTTCTGACATCTTTCAGCAACTGAGGAACTTCCAATTGCATGCTGTACTCTAGATGTGCTTTTTGTACTCTAAAGAAAGATAATTATGTCTTTTCAAGAAATATTAATGCTCTAAGCCTGGAATAAATCTAAATCAGGAATTTCATTATTTTGGGGTTTTTTTCCAAAATTGATAGCAATTATCCCCATTTCAGAAAGCAGAAGAGCAGAGAGAAGTATCTGACTTATTGCTGCACACAAGCAGTGCCGGAGTAAGATCCATGTTCTGCCATTCCCAGTTGAGGTCTGCCAAGTTTCAGCCCACAGATGACATAAGACAAAGTTCCCAGGCAGATCCATAGCAAACACAAGCCTTTTCCAAGAGAGCATGGAAGAACACTTGGGGAGCCCAACACTTTCTCACATGAGAGGTGGTGTTGGTACCAGAGGGACCATGCAGTGCCCTAAGATGTGCCATGGTCTATTATCACCTTTAGTAGTCAGAACACAAATCTCCTTGAATTTTACTGCCATGGAGAGGTTTGTTTCTAGAACCAGCTATCATCAGGTTGGCTAGCTGAACAAGCTCAGTTCTAGGGGTTGACTGGCTTTAAATAGGAGAGGACTGATGGACTACCAGGCTCAGGCAGCACAAGGCAGTTTTCAACCTGGACATTTCCTTTCCTTCCCTCCCACTCCCTGACACATTTCTGAAGGAATCACATAAAAGTAACTTTAGAAAAATTTAAAAAAAAGTCTACCCTCCAAAAATATGAAAGAGACTGTATGAGAGGAGACAAGGATGAAGAATGGGATGGGGGTAAGGGAGAGAGAAGTCTGACCAGTTAAATTAAAAAAAAAAACAACTCACAAACAGGGTGCAGACACATTGAAAAAGCAACACTGATCTAACAAAGGAATGTGAACTGCAGTTGACTCAAGCAGTATCACAGCAATGGCCCTCCCCCTGCACACAAATCTCTGGAACTCTTAAAGAGACAGGTTTTTAGGCTCTTTCAAATTCTGTGCTTCTTTTCCATTCCCTGATACTCTCAACCTCACTTAACTTACTGCCTTTTCTTTCCAAACAACAAGAGCACCCAAGTTTGACCCAGACTAAAGCAAAGCAAACTAAGTTGTATTATTCTGCCTACCTTAGACAGGTATTAAATTCTAGCATTCTGCCACATATTCTTCTCATTGAAAGAATAAACCATAAAGGGTCCTCTGTTTCAAGGTCTGCTGTTGAACATATGATGAGTGTAACCAAGATTAGATAATGAACACCTTGGTGAAAGGTATCATTTCTTCCCACTAGCTTAATGGACAGAGCAAAATGCCATTATCTAAATCTATATACAATTTTCTTAATGTAACTGCTGGTTCACAATTACAGTTCCTGCTTAAATCCACAAGGGTGCCAGAGACTCCTTACAAGGCTTCTCTCTGTCCCAGGAAGAACCATTTCCTCCATCCAAAAAAGTAGAAATGGCAATGTAAATGCTATCCTCCTTTTCTTTTTGTTCATCAGATTTTTGCCTCTGGGAGGGAAAAGTTACTAAGAACATTACATAACTACATTTTTAGGCAAGACACCATCTTGATTTTCAGCTTTTCATCTCTAAGGTCATCTATGCATCATTTCATCACCTACCTAAAGGTACCTAAGGAATTCCCACAATCTTTTATATACCAGAAAACTAAAAGTAAACATGTATCTGCTGCAACCTTTTTCTTTAAATGTGAAATGTGCTTGCTAATTAGGCTCTCAGACCTATTTGGAAAATCAAGCATTTGATTACAAAACTAGAAGTACAGCTAGGATAGAACACATGAGATATTTTATATAGTCAGAAATTCTTATCCTCTAATAGGAAGAAGAAAGGAAACTTGCAGACGGTCAAAATTAGAGCAGTTGCATCACACTAAATTAAATGCAAAGATAGTGCATCTTCTGCAAGGAATCAGGAAACTTCACCTTTCTCTGAAGATCAATGGCTATGTTGACTGTTTGCTGCCATAGAATACTGTAATTTCTTTTCTCCACTTGTTCAACAGAAGCTATCTTGCTCATCTCCTAAGAGGGTGGGGGATTAACTAGTGACAACTGGGCTGAAGGGAAAACAAAAATACAAAAGTACTGCCTGGTATCCTTAAAAATCTTATCCTGCAATCTGAGTTAAATCCAACACCTATTACTGCCTTTTGAAAAGGCTCAGAACTACTCTCCTGCCTTAAACGGTGGGAAAAAAACCCCAGTAAATGACACTTATAAACTCTAGCACCCATAATTTCCCATGCTCTAACCTAAGGAGGCATAAATCCTCCCTGTAATTCACCAAGGATGAAAAATACAGTCATATATAATATTATAAAACTAGGAGACACAAGCAATAAAAAAACTCTCAAGATGTCCAAAACCCCATTTATCAAGCAGTTTTTGCTTGAAGGCAAGTTAGGTAATAACATGCAGAACAGAGCCAATTTAAGGAACTTGCATCCAATATACTATACTTAATAAACAGCCACAGGTAAAAATGATTGCAGGTTTGCTTTCTTTTATTTGTTCAGAAGGGCTCTGGTGCAAATCATACATACATTAGGAGAGGAGAGATTACCACAAACCTCTCTGGGCACAGGCATAATTACTGTGTTAGAGCCACTTAGCAAGAAGTCATTTTGAGACCTGAGTTTGTTGGCACAGGGGATGTGGCTTCAGGCCATTCAGTGTCACACGGTAAGTCACAGCCACCATCATGCAATTAGAAGAGGTACAGGGCCCCACCAGATCACTGCTCCAACTGGGCTTGAGCTGATTTCAAAACTTCAGGAGATTACTGGTAACACTTCACCTTGCAATGTGGAAAGTTCCTGGACATAGATTGTCAGTAGTTAACTGCTAACACCTACCTGGAATGCGGATTTTGAATTTGCCACTTTGTCCAAAACCACCATCTATTATTCCATCTTCTCCTGTAGACAGTTTCACTTTCAGACCCACAAAAATCTGGATGTTTGTTTCCTTTTTAAACAATGAACGACCAATCACACTGTAATCATCCATCACCTGCAAAAAAAAAAAAAAATAGGAATTCATAACTCCAGAAGCTAAAGTGACACGAAATTATTCATGTTATGTGCTAAGTTTGGCAACTTCTACCACTCCACCTTTCACAAACCATTTACCCCCAAAATGAGCAAAACTCTGGGTGAGTCATCTAAACTGCTGAGTTTAAGGCAATTTGTGTCTAAAACCATAGAAGATTTTATGAGCTAACATATTTCTGCTTCTACCTCCCCTATCAAAATATAAGAAGAAGAAAACCTACATCAGAACATGCTGCAAAGATTAGTTAATTAAAATATTTTTTCTGCTTTGAAACCTTTCCACGAAAGTCACTGAAGTACCTATCTTGACAAAAAGTTTATTCCATTATTTATTCTACAGCTAAGTACATTATCACCAACATAAACATTCTTTCTCTTAGCTCCAGACCTGCACTCCAACAGTTACACTTCCAAAGAAATGACACAGCTTCTAAATAGAGCCTTTTAAATACTCACCTTAACATACATATTGATTTGTTAAACCAAGAGCCTTATGACCACTGTATCCAATTTTAATTTCAAGGTTTGTAACCCAGTGGGAAGAACCATTCCAAGTTGAATTGTTAATTAAGCTATCAGGAACAAGAGGCAGTGAGGTTGGTGGGTAAGGCAAGATAAACAACCCTCCCTTAGGCATTACAAAGTATGAGGTGCAGTCAAGTGAGCCTAATCCTGTAGGTGTGAATATCCTTGGACAGCCAATGCCTGCAGTTACTCTACCCTGTAGATGCAGAAAGAACATTTATTTATCAGAATAAATATGGGGATATTACTTCAATCTTTCCAAGATTATTTTACGTGGTAAAAGTCACAGCTCTTCTTCACATCTCAGGAACCATTTTTAGCTACACCTAAGGGTTACAAAGACAAAGTGACTTAGAAAGTAAAGAATTGCAATCAGTTCTGAACACTCCCCTTTACTCAGTTTAAATGAACTCAAAATATTGAGGACTCAAAACATTGCCAGTTTATTAAGCAACTGTCCTTCCCTGAAGCCTCCTCCATAAACTATAATGCATATACAGACTCAAATTCCTACAACTGTTATTATTTTGTTACATTTATACGCCTCCGTTTTAATGCCAATCTCAGGATAGTAGTAAATCTAGCATCAGAAATTTCATTTTTGTTTTATTTTAAACAGAATTTACTTGCTCAGCTATAAACAGTCTTGAAAGGGCTGTGCAGTATTAGAGAGCACTGGCAGGACCTCTCCCTGTCCCAGACCAGGTGCAGGATGAGAAATATGTAGAGCCCTTGTTGCTTCTGTCATGTGGAGATGACAACAGGACAGGCAGCCTGCTCTGGGCTGGGTGCAGCCAAAGCTGTAGGCAGGAACACTCAGATGCCTCAACAACACTCACTGCCCAAACTCCTCATCTTTCCCCAAAAGGACACATTTATGGGTTTTTGTTGTGTCTGTCCTCTCCCACTGCTTCCAAATAGCTTGTGAACCATTGATGGCAGTATCACTGCTCAGCAACATTCTGGCTTAAATGCAAAACTGAGTAATGTCTTTTCCTAGAGCCCCTGATAATAAGTAGAGGTTAAGGGGGAAGATAAGCTTTCAGGCACACTTGCCTTTCTTTGGCTAGATTAGAAGAAAAAGAAGCTGTTAATTCCAACCTGAAGAAGCTCTTACAGTCTCAAAACCTACATTTTTTCCCAATTACAGTGGCTGGAGAAATGAAAAAGTTACTTCATCTTATAAATCTTCTATTCCTAAAACAAGAATTTCAAAACTGTTCATATCCCTCTTGTCCACTGTTGGCTAGTGTTTCTTTCCCCTGTGTTTGAAATACAGATGGTACAATATGCTCCAGGGAGGATCTCTAATATATCTATTATTTTTGCAATTATCCCTCAAATGGCACAGGAAGCCATCTTAAAGGGCCAACATCTTTCTAAACATCTTTTATTTTTCTAAGAGCACTTCAAAGTTATCTTTAACTTAATTAAAAATGGAATTACAGGATGAGCAATCATACTAGGCTAGCATGGCTCAGTTTAGAGCTTCCCCAGCAAGGCTGTCAGAAAAAACTCCAGTGACTTCTGTGAGCAAGTGTTATAGGCATCAAGTACCTTAGAGTGAACTAGCAATGATAACCTTTAATTGAGTAGAAGAAGAGAAACAAAACAAAATCTATCAGCATTTAGTTACGCCACACTCACTTAAAACCTCTGAATTAAAAAACCCTTATCTTTTATAAAGAAAGGTGCTTTTTGGGGTCTTGCTCTTGTACACTCAGTATAGGAAAGTAACCAGGGACTCCAGCTACACTGTTCTTTTCACTCCAATGGCTACAGAATCATAAGGTTGGAAGAGACCTTGAGTCTAAGCCATGCCCTAACACTTCAACTAAACCATGGCACTGAGTGCCACATTCAGTCTTTTATTAAACACATCCAGGGATGGTGATTCCACCACCTCCCTGGGCAGACCATTCCAGTACTTTACCACCCTTTCTGTAAAAAACTTTTTCCTAATATCCAACCTACATTCCCCTTGGCGCAGCTTAAAACCGTGTTCTCTTGTTCTGTCAGTGCTGCCTGGAGAAAGAGACCAGCCCCACCTGACTAAAACCACCTTTCAGGAGTTGTACAGAGTGATAAAGTCACATCTGAGTCTCCCTTTCTCCAAACTAAACACCCCCAGCTCCCTCAGTTGTTTCTCACAGGGTTTGTATTCCCAGCCCCTCTCCAGCCTCGTTGCCTCCTCTGGACACACTCGAGTGTCTCAACCTCCTTCCCAAACTGAGGGGCCAGAACTGGACACAGCACTCCAGGTGTGACCTCACCACTGCCAAGTACAGGGGCAGAATGACCTCCCTGCTCCTGCTGGCCACACTGATCCTGACACAGGCCAGGATGGCCTTCTTGGCCACCAGGGCACACTGCTGGCTCATGTTCACTCAGCTGTCAGTCAGTACCCCCAGGTTCTTTTCTGCCTGAGCACTGTCCAGCCACACCATCCCCAGGCTATAATATTGCAGGGAGTTATTATTTTGCGGCCAAAATGCAGGACTGGGCACTTGGACTTACTAAACTTCATCTTATTGGACTCTGCCCATCCATCCATTCCAGGCCTCTCTGTAGAGCCATCCTACCTTCCCACAGATGGACATGTGCTCCCAGCTTAGTGTCACCTGCAAATTTACTCAATCCCCTCATCCATGTCATCAATGAAAACATTAAACAGAACTGGCCCCAGCACAGATCCCTGAGGGGCACCACTGGTGACTGTGGATGCAGCACCGTTCACCACCAGTCTCTAGGCCTGGCCATCCAGACAGTTCTTAACTCAACTTGTTAAAAAAAACCCCCTCCTTTAACCAATGAATATGTTCTGTAGGTATCACCATGATTCCTTGGGCATCTCTACAGGCCTTTAGAAACAAAACACTTTAGTGGTGCTGAGATAATAAGTGATCAGTGACTTGCCTGACTGGCTGTTTGGAATAAAACCTCTATGACCCGAAGTATCTGTCTCACACACTAATTACTACAGACCCCATCCTGTGCCATCCTTGCCCTCCGGTGGGCCTATCACCATTTTATCCCCGACAAAGACAAAATAACTAGAGAATGCCTGTCCTAACAGGAACTAAGATAACTGGATCAGTCTTTGCATTAAAATAAATGAGTGTAGCAGAGAATTGCTATGAAGGAAAGCTCATTTTCTCAACTTTAGGATTGCATTAGAAAATAATAAAAGAAAAAGAAAAATTATATTTTTGGTTTAGCTTTGCTTTGTGTAAAAAGGGGAAGAAATGCGTGTTGTTCTCTCTAACTGAAACTCAACACTTCCAATTACTTTACCAGCAATTTACCTCCAATGGTGGGATTTTAACTTAATCCCCTTTGAGTTCTCAGAACATCTACAATGGCAATCACTTTGCCTATTAGCTGAACAGCCTTTCGGGAGAGCTTTCTGCTTTTCTCTCAAACACTCTTTCTTTTGGTATAAAATATGATGAACTTACAAAGCCAAACGCCACAAAGACAGTAAGGGATCCACAGTCTGCTCTGAAGCAGCAGCAAGGGGCCTAGCAATGAGGGCAGACTAATTTTATTAACTTCAGGGAAACTTCAAAAAGCTTTAGGGCTTTAATGCCAGACAGAGACGACCCCAAAAGTCAGTTTAAGTGCTGCATAAACAAAGGATTAGGGCAAGAAAAAGCTGAAGGCTCCTTGCATTTCTTGTTTATATAGTCATATGACCTAGTAGGAGTGGGAGAGGGCTGCCTCTCTGACTTTAATCCCCCATGGTGTACAGTGGCGTTTCAGTTCACTGACCTACATTACGATAATATTTTTTTAAATTTATGGGCAGAGGTGCAGTATCAAACTCACTTAAGGACATTTAAAAAAGAAAAGGGGCAGGATGGGAAAAATACCCAGAAGAGAAATTTTCTGGCTGGTATAGCCTCCCCCTCTCACTTAGGTTAGATCAGCAGCTTAGAAAAGGATTTCAAGTTCAAAGGGAATGTCTCTGTTACTCTTGTTTTATGGCTTAGACCAGAGGACACAATAGCACTGAGTTTATGAAATATCCCTTCCCACTTGGCTTTTGTGTTTGCACAAAAAAAAGTAAACAGTGCTTTATAACCGTAGGTGAAGTATGTGCATCTCTGGCACATAACCCTTGTGCTGAAACCAAGAAGTTAGTGAAAAAAAAAAAATAACCAACTTGCACTCCTCATCTCTTCAGTACTTATCCTGCCTTAGACTGCTTGCAAAATCACAGTTCACGTTATGTGTTGGAATTCAGTGCAAAGCATAGTATTAATTCCAAGGAAAAACAACTCCAGGATGCCCCTTAGAGCAGGATAGCAAGTTCTACTGTCCAGCCTGTTAAACAATCCTTCTTTTTAGGATGATTTAGAAATGAATGTCATCTGAACACCCTCTCAACATATTTTGAGAGCAAATAACTTCACCTCTTCATTTATCTGTAGGAAAAAAAAAAAGTGGATCAGAACAGAAACACAGGAGGAAACAAAGTGGTGCCAGTATGAGAGGGAAATAAGGAAAGGCTTAAGACAAAGTAAAAGCACTGAATATGAAATACTAGAAAAGATACTGAGAAAGAGAAGGAATAACCTTTTCTGATTTAATAAAAAGTTGCATGAGTTTAAAAAGAAATTCTTTTAAAGGCCTAAGGATTATTCTGAGCAAACTCATAAAAGGTTCATTGGAACTAAAGCAGAAAAACAACAGGAGAGAAAAAAAGAACAAAAAGAACCTGTGACTAATACTGAAAATACAAAGCATTTTTATTACTTTTTTGTACGTCAGAAAAAGTGCACTTGAGACATCTTCATCATGATCAGTGACAGCTCATTTATTTCTAGAAAACAGTTTCAAGCACTTTCCATTTCTGTGTCAGAAATGGGAATGTTTTTGAGGCTGCAAATTCCTGTTCTCTTTTAAAACAAGGTTTCATGCATTGAGAAAATGATGGTACATGAGGCCACAAAAAGGGTGAAGGAGAAAGGAACTGAGAGGATTGCACCAATGACCAAGTTACCAGCTTTTCTGACTCTACAAAAACTTCTAGCTCATAGCTGATCACTGAGAACTAGCTGAACAACTTGGGACAAAGAAAGAATCATTTGGTCAGTCACAGCTTTTCCTCAAGAGCTTGCTTACAGCAACATAAAGACTTTTCTTTCTGCAACTCCCTCCAGCACTAGAAGCCTCCATCTTCACATCTCATTACTGCTCTTTTAATGGAAGCCATCACATTAACTTCTCCACATATCCATTAACTTGGTTTTCAGATGTTTGTCCCATCCCTCACCAGCCTATGTTTCTTATATCCAAAAACCATTTTCCTTTCTCTGCCTTTGAGTAAAGGGACAATTGAGTTTGGGAACATTTAACAAGCAGCCATAAAATGCCCTTCTCTTTGCTGAGCATTGTGCCACCCCCAGAACCTGGTCAAACCTTGCATGGCAGAAAAAAAAAAAAAAAAAAAAAAGGAGTGCTGAGTACTGAATTAAGACAATGAGTGAGAGGTGCACAACCAGACTGCTCTAGATTCTAAAAGCCCTACACCTCCCCAACAGCATTCTCACAGCACATACAGGGTTTCAGCAGGGCCCTGCTCATTCATTATGCACCTTCATAGTGCAAGTTTCCTTCATCTCTGTTTAAAGCTTAGCAGGGTTGAATCCCAAAACAAGCATAGGCACTGAATTCCTGACATGCTCTGAATGAAAACATTAGTTTTACCAAGTGAGAAGAAACTGGTTCATGTCATGATTTCATTTTTTATTAATCTATGCTGCATTCCCATTATGTGGAAAAAGCAACATTAACAGATATGGGAAAGTGGAGGCTCGCTACACAGATTAAAAACCCTGTGATCCTTACTATCCAAGAATAAAAACTAAACCACAAGCTGCTCTGTAGACCAGATGGTATGTACAGGTCTTGACCTGGCTCTGTAAGCATGACACAGAGAGGAATGCCAAGCTGAGGATGTCTTCTCTTCCTGGAGAAGGTTCTGAGCAGCCAGGAGGATTGCTGGTGGTACCTCCATGACTTAAAAATACACAGGTAATTTCTTAACTATTTTAAAGTATTTTTAACTGTGGTGATCTCAGGTTCTTAAATCCTAAGCATCCAAAAAGAGACACCAGTAGGACACGGCAAGTTTCATTTGGAACATTGCACAGACCTGGCACATAGCAGGAGGTCAGCTATAGCCACAGTAAGTTTAATTTCTAAAGGAAACTGCCCACAAATAGCTTGAGGAGGGCAGGGGGGAAATGAAGAGCAGAGGCTTACAGAATCCTCACTGGAAGGAGGCAACAAGGACAGGACAGGCCTGGAAAGAGCTTGCCTGAAGCAACTGCTGCTGAGGAAGAAGAGGGAACTGTCTCTGACAGAGACTGGCATTCCCCTCTCAAGACATTCAAATACCCTGAGTCTGTCCCCTCCCTGAGGATCTCCACCTCCAGTGTGTGGATCTGCTGCCCAGAGCCACCTCCTCCAGCAGGTAACAGCTTCCTTCTGCCATTTGGCTAACAAGGTTTGTGCTACCAAGCCACACAAGCCTGTGCTACACTGGATGTTTACATCTGCAGCCCCAGTGAAGGTGCCCAGTAAAGGGATGGCCATGCTTCAGCAATATGGAGGTTTAATTTTACTTATCTTTTGACTTTAAAAATACCTAGGAAATTAAATAACTTAGGTTTTATATGAAAGTAAGTTGCAGAATTGGGCACTTAAGAAGTTAAGAAATGCCAGATGTCCATACAATCTTATCCCTGTTCCTCTTTGATATGCTCCATGATATAGTCTTAACATGACCACATCCAAAAAAATTTCAGAGGAACCTTGCCTTATTAAGTGCACAGGGGAACAGAATTAATGTTGCATAAGCAACTGTAAATCTGGTATTTCCTAACTTTCAAGTTCTTGATTTTGCAACCTAAGCAACATTCTTAATTTATTTTTGTATCCAATAAATAAAACGGTGTATTGGTTGCCTTGCTGACAAACTGATTCCCCCACAGGTGACTGTTACACAACCTCAGAAAAATCAAGACCAGCTGTCCACACACTTGCAAGACTCAAAAGCATGTCTGCCTTTTAAATTTAATAATGTAAATAATAACCATAGGTGTTACTCAAACCTTGCAAAATTCTCCTATCCAGTCACGTGGAGTAAGCCATTCTTTTGCTGGTGAGTGAATAAAACTTTTTTTTTTTTTCCTGTGGGTAAGAAGACAGATTCTGCAACTTACCTGATACACTTTTATGGCAAATTTATTGTACTGTGCTAATCCATAAGCTGAGTTTGGGAACTATCACCATCCTTTTCTCAGCACTGTTAAGCAGAAATGCTATTTCTGTTTAATGGGCAATAAGCCCTCTCTTCTCCCTTCCCCCAGCTAGGCTTCTCAAACTCTTTTACTGAAAAACTAAACAAGAGCCAATAAATAAATGCATCTTTTCTATTCCTATTTAACAGTGCATTTTAACTAGTGAATGTGCTGTGCACTTTTATTCACCTGATTGCCTTCATCTCTGTATTATTACTGCATTAAGCATACCATCAGCAGCCAAGCAGAACCAAACAAACTCATGTTCAGACTTCAAAGCAGGAAAAATAGTAATTGTGGCGTCTGCATGTTTACAGTAGGTGATGGAGTGACATCCACCACTTCTCCCAGCTAGAGTCACAGAGGGCTCTGCAGACAGCCCAGGACACTGCTTGTACGAGCAGGCAGAACTCCATCAGATTTCAGAGTGCAGCCTTGTTACTCACAGGGGGTCCCTATCAGTCTGCAAACCCCACCTCAGTCACCCAGAAAGCACCTGCCTGATGCAGGGTTTTACTTGCTATGCCCCTGGCATGGCATTGTCACTGTAGATGCAATATTAGCCCTAGTAAGACAAAAAAATATTCTGTACCTAGAAATAAGTTAAATGGAAGAGTCTGACTATCCAAGGTGGTAAAATTTAATTATCTTCATTCACAGCAACACCATGCAATCACTCAGCAGAACATTTAAGGGACAGTATTTCTGCCACACGTACTTTGAAAACAGTCTAAAGTCACAACTGTGAAACAAATTCTGCTATTATGGATATCTGCAAAGGATTAAGTGAAAAAAGTACCAGTGTTGTTTATAAATTATCCACTACCTAGGAATCTTTCCAGACAGGAATACTCTGGTACTCCTATACTAACCTACTTCACCAAGAACTGGTCTCATCCCTTAAATGAATGACATCAGATGTTCCTATTCACTCATGGGCAAGTCCATTTTTCCTCCTTTGCACACTCCTTCAGCAGTGTGGTTAAGTGTGTGGCTGAGCTACTACAAACCTGGCGTGTGCTCAGTAACTAAATGTGCTGTTTCCACTCAAATATTGCTCACAGTTTAAAAAAACCCATCATTTTCAAAGCTGCTGCTTTTGAAAATGTCTAGTTCCCCAAGGGACAATCTGGGTCATTCCTGGTCATCAACAAATTTGATACCATTTTCTCACAGTTCCTGTAGTTGCTTACTGGCACTCATCTCCACAATATCCTATCCTTCTTCTGAAAGGCCAGGAAGATCTGTGAAGTGATGGTGACAAAGACCTTCCCTTTGTAATGTAGGTAATGTACTTGCTCTGACAAAGCTCTTCCTAGCCTGCTGGAAGAAGAGGAAAGAACCCAACAGTTTTAAAAGATGCTGAAAGATAAGCTTTCTCTCTTCCATTCAGGCTTCAGAAGAGATGCACTGATAAAGATAACTTACTCTGCTTTCACTTCTTGCTCTTGCAACAATGTGTTTCTCCTTGGGGACACTTAGACCACACCAATATGCAAACAATTAGTAACATGTTGTTATTAAGCAACAGACATCCCCAAAAAAGAAGCACGCCGGCTACATGATGGCCTCAGCCCCCAGGAGAATGAGTACAACAAGAAAATTCACTATCCAGCAACCCATAAAACCTGTGAACAAAGTGGGATGAACAAAACCAGGACATCATGCACCATGGTTAACACCAAGTAAAGCCCAAAGAGCAAGGCAAAAAATGAGAAAGATACATGAAAAACTTTGAAACAGAGAGAATGAATTCTTCTAACTGACAGAGGAACACAGATAAAGCACCTTTATAAAGGACAAGCCCATTATGATAGGAAACCATTCTGCTACACTTAAAATGGGAAACCATTCCAGCCAGCACATGTACATTTTTCACTACACAAGCATGAAAGTGAAGTTCACACTGCAAGACAGACTTTTCCTCCTCCTTTTGTTTCTGTCACAGAGCTATGGATTTACGAGTACCCATGACAATAGGACCCTGTGGCAACCATCCTAAGATAAATCCTGCTCATGCAACCATTTTCAAAACAGGCAGAATATCTGAGTCATGCAGGAAAGCATGATGCACTCCTACAGTGCACCTTTCAGTTGAAACTCTCTGCACTCAACCTGTACCTTCATGGAAGCCAAAGAGCAAATAATGTGACAAATATAAAGGATTTATACCAGGAACTGAGTAAGTGCTTCATGAGTCAGACAGGAATTAACCTGCAAGGCTGCATAGAGGTTAAATTCAAAGAAGGTATTTCAGAGATGATGTTAGGATTAATACAAGTTTCTTTGCCCACAGCACTGTGAAGAGCTGAACACCATCTCTAGAAACACAAGACCAAGGACAACAACTGCTGCTTAGCTTTGTAATTTGTCCCCAACTCCAGGAACAGCTGACCTGCTCCACTGCAGCAAGTGCATATCCACTGCCAGCACTGAATGCCAAATCAGAGGGACAAAACCTCCTTCTCACTCATTTGCCCTTTTTCCAACAAGATTCCCACATCACACTCCTTAGAGCTGCACTGGTGTTCACAATAGCACTCTCTTTTACCTTTTTATCAGTGCAAGCCACTTGTTGCCAGCCTAGATTTTCCTATTGAAAGCACATTTGTCAGGCAGCCAAGGGTTTGCAAAAATAAAACATCCAGAGGGCGACAGTCTCTGCCTCCACACAACCACACCCAAAAGATGCTCTACGACAGAAACTTCCTCCCACTGAAGTTCTCCCCTCTCTCAAGTCCTCTCTGCAAGAGAAAGCTGGACAAGTACTTCACACTATTTTTGAAACCATGAGGTTAAGCAAATATGAACCTCTACCACTGTCCTCTTAGTTCTGATGAAATCGCATATTTTGATTTTCCTTAAAACTCACCACACTTAAACATAAAAAACCCCTCGTGGTCTAAAGTAAAATAGAGCATCCACACATTTTCATAACAGCTCAGAAATATCACACGGTATAACACCAGATAGAAACCATTACTGCAGTAGAATCATGCAACATTTTCATAACCAACATGCAATCCCAGCACCTCAATTTCATGAACTAAGCTGCACCTGAGACAACATGAACTTCTCACATAGTAATTTGTCATGGATCACAGTAATACTTACTCCCCTTTACTCTCCTTCCCCCCTAAAAATCAGTAGATTAATAAACAAGGATGCACTGCAGACAGGTAAATACAAAGATTTTGATGAGCCACAGTGGTCAAGTTTGATTCTTTCTCTCCCAGTGCTCCACTCAATCTTGGGATTAGAGAAGTAAGACACCAAAAGGGAAAAGTGAGCAGTAAAAAATGCAATGACAGGGTACTTGATTTTTTGTAGAACATTTTCCATCACTTCAGCAGATGAGAAAAAACAGGAAGCTCAGGCATGAAATTTCAGTAAACTGTACTACTCAAAGACTGTTTGCTAGCTTAAGTATGATTTTTTTAAAACATACTGTGTAGTAAATGCCATATTTTCCATGGATTTGATTTCTATGTGAAACAAGAAAAATGTCACACTTTCTTGTAGAGAGACCAAAAATGTTGGAGAATAAATATTCTTGTTTTATTAAAAAAAAAAAAAATAAACCTTACAGTGCAGAAGGGTGCCACACACAAGGGGCACACAAGAAAAATACTGTGATGCTGAAACTTAATGAATTTACAGTTCTTACTATTCCATGAGTGCTCTGAAAGTAATCAGAATAGGAACAAAAAGCCAAACCATAAATGCCTGATTTCTCCTGGGTAAACCGGTAGTTAAACTGCAGGGAATTTATTTTAATTCCAGCAGCAAGCAGGGGGGCTTGGGAGACCCCACATCAGATTAGCAGCAATGTTTTACAAATGGGCACTATTGAATTCCCCTGCATCCCAGTTTTGAAGCACGTTTCTATGGTGAACCTGAGGAGGGACCTTACATGGCCCTGCCTCCCTCTCTCCCAGCCTTTCAGGAAGCTATGAAGCTAATTTTCCCCAGCAGTATTCTCTGAAGGAAAAGTTCACTTCTTGTGTAGGTAACATGTATTTTTTAATTATTATTATTATTATTTTATGCCTCCCCAGGGAAGGTGAGGAGGGGGGAGCTTCCTTGCTCAACGGAGAAAGAAATTTTCCGGTATCAGTGCCAAGAACAGACACCCTAAATTCAGCGATCCTAATCTACAGCCATCCATCAGCAGCAGGGTGGGACCAGCTGATTCAAGTTTTCTATTAGCTGGTGACTTTGTGTACTAAAATAAGTCTCTGTACCACCCAATTGTTCCTGCTGCTGTGCTCTGCAAAGCACAGACTCAGCCAGCAGCTACCTCGGCTGTAAGCACTTCCCCAGCAGGCCCTTTATACCTGGCACAATCCTCTTCCCACCAACCCTTCCAAGTCCCTGAGTGCTCCTGGGACTTTACACCATGAGCCTTTCCTACAGTGTTTACTCCATCATCCCTTCAGCATGCATCAGGGAAAATGCCAGCTCCAAGTATCTGCAGGACCACAGGAGACAGAATCTGGGTACAAACAAATCTGTGATGGCAACTGTCCCTTTACAGGGCCAGTTGGTATCACACAAAGTGATTAAAGCACTTATATAGGGCACACTGTGGGACAAAGGCAGGATAAAATAATAAACCTCCCTGATCTACCTTTTAAAAGGCACAGGAAGATAAAATAGTTCACTAATAAATTATTCTGTTGGTCAAATATTAAATAAAGCATGTTCATTGCTTTTTGTTTGGGCCAGAAAACAAAGCATGTGTAATTGATTAATGTTATTCCATTATTTACACAGTAAAATCTACAGCAGAATATATAAACTGGCAAACAGTTTGAAAATGACACTAAATAAAAACAATTAAAATTGTATGACCAGGGCTAACAGCAAACTGTCAGCCTCAACAGACCACTCACACAATTGTACTCTGCAAGTTTTAAAGTGCCATAGATCAGTGCCAGGTACTGAGAACAAAAATAAAGAATGTGAGACCAGTTCACCTCAGTCAGAGAAAGACATCTGCCTCCATGGCTCACACAAACTTCCATTCCCATTGTTATTCTAAGCCAGCTCTCACTGGATCCTGGCAGCATGGGCCATGCACAAGTGTATCAATCTTTAGCCAAGATAAAGGTAAAAGTTTCATGAGTTCAGAAAGCTCCTGAGTGTCAGAGAAATGACAGACACACATATTTGGTCTAGAGCTTCTCTGTAGCTTAGAGCCCAGAACACTTTGGACTCCTGGTTCTAATTCAGTGTCTCCATCAGCCAGAGAGAAAGGCAGCTGGACATGTCAAACAAAGGAGACAATAAACCTGCTACCAAAACTGGGAAGAGTGACTATGGGTTTTGGGTGTTTCAGATAACTCATATAAACAAAGATAAAAATTCAGAAAGCTACAGACATCCCTCTCCTAACTACCTCCCTTTCTAGTGACAAAACTGGCATTCAAAAAACCAACACAATGCCATAGGTCTGTCATTCCTTTGAAATAAAAAGACTCCAAAATCAGAAGTGAAAATTCAAAGGAGAAAGTAATTTTCTTTTTTTTTTTTTAAGAGCTAAATATTCAATAGAAACATAGGAAAAAAAGGAAGAAATCTAAATTAGCTATTTGATCAATTAATTTAGTGAGGCATTTTGAAGAACCTCACTAACCGTGCCCTAGCAGGGATCTTCCTACTATTAAATTAGTAAAGCAAACAAACAATATTCAAGGAGTCTGCATTATACATAATGACAAACACAGTCTCATATGCCAAGTGTTTTGTCTCCTATAGCAAATTAAGGAGAGATATTATGCAATCCTCCACTCACCTTTATGGAATTTTGAAAAGAAGAATGCTAAACATTTTGTTCAAACAATGAAGTTTTGAGTTAGGAAAATCAAAATTAAAAGAGTTTTTTAAGAGTTTTACAATATTTAATAGATCATCTATCATACCAATACATCAACTAAACAAATGTTGAAGTTTGCATCAACTCTGTTCATTAAGGGGTAGACAATTAAGTTATTTATACATTGCACATCTCCACCTAAACCATTCATCATGAAAAATTCCACTGTGCAATGTATCAACAAGTGATTCTCCACTGCTGACTGAAGGGTAACCACCACCATGGCCAAACCTATGCCAGCAATGTAACACCAACCACTACAGACAGTGCATCTCTCCAGTTCCAATGGCAGAGTACAAACCAACCCCCTTTAATTCACACTGTAGCTGCTAACTCCTCCAGAGAGCATCTCTGTTTTCTGCTACACTGAGATGGGTCAAATACAAGCACTATAGCAGATGATGATAATTATTATTATCTGTGTATCATAGAAATAACATGCATTAGGCATGGCTGAAGTTCTCCCTGTCATGAACCTGATTCTAACTTCAACATGTTATCACGTGTAAGGCATCCTGTAGGAAATATCTTTTTGCCTGCTAAAATAAATGCTCTTATTTATTAAAATGTAAAGATACTAAAAAATAATTACCTATGTTACTTGTGTTATTTAACCAAATGCTACTTTGTTTTCCACTGTCTTTGCATTTTCAATGTACTGCAGACTATGTAAAGTACATCATTGGAAACCTGGAAGTTTTGTCACTTAGGAAGGTGAACAAAGCCACTCTCTGGGAAGAACACACTGATCAGACTCCAAAAGGATCAATGCAAAAACAGCACCAAGCTACTCACCACTGGATTGCACTGAATAAACCAGCCACTTTAAACAGTGAGTTCTGTTTGCATGCAGACCAGATGTAATACAAACATTAGAAAAATCTGTGTAAGGGCTCTGGAACATAGCAGTGACAATTATGTAGTCCACCAACATGTACAGGACAAATATTTCCAGTTCCCATATACAGCAAAGACAGACAGCTTACCCTTTCCACCTGTCCCTCTTTGTGCTTCTGTTTGTACACTTTCAGCTTTGGAAGGAAAGTCTCTGTGTAGTTCTTGTCTTCCATGCCTTGGAGCAGCACCCCATGGAATGCCAGCCTGCAGGTATTGGCATGAATATCTGTATCCAGCTTAGAGCCAATCACAAGGCACAGTTTAGGACAAGTGACTGGTTTTTCAAACTCCAGCAAAGCCCACTGTTGTTTTGGGAGCTGGACTTCTCCTGCCTGGTCATTTTCTTTGTTCTCCTCTGAAGAAACCGAGTCCTTGGACAAATATTGCTCTTGATAAAGATAATCTTTTTCAAAATCAAACACATTTTCTTGAATTTCTTCGTTGAAGTTAGCAGGGGCTGGACTGAAAAACATCACTCTTCCCATAACTGTCTCATGACCCACTGTGATGTGGAACTTGGCCTTAGTCTGAAGAGCTCCTCGGAAATACTGAATTTTCTTCAAGGAAACTATGGCAGCATGGATGGTGTGAAGTGAATCTGGGGTGCAAATCAGGCCTCGTTCCAGCAGCTTGGGATCAAACTGGGTCACACAGACACCTACTCTGTCACCCTGCATTGCATAAGTCACAGGAGTATGGAACATCTGCATGGATTTGACCTTCTTTGTCACCTATGGATGAAAGGGGAACAAAAAGAATGAAACAATTAATTGCACATGAGTGCATCATAAGCACTCAGATGTTTGTGTCACATGGTATCTGCTTATATTGTGATGTATCAGCCACACGACACCCTGCTGTCTTGCAAGGCAACTGACCTTCTAGAAGAGTCCACAACTCAAAAAGTAGAAGGCCAATAGTCTGAGAACTCCATCTCTTAAAATTTCACATATTTGAGCCCCCAAACTTATTCTCCTTCTGTTCATGAGACTGAATATTATCATGACCACAATTATGTTGATATTTACATCATCTGTGCTGCAGTACCCACAATACTATCTGCAAATAATCAGATATACCCCCACTACGGAATAGCTTAAATATACTCCCTTGAGCATCTGCAGCATCAAAAGTTTAGCACTACAATACCCTCTCATGCACCTATGTGTCTGCTTTCCCACCCCTTCCATGAAAATCCTTTCACACACTTCTTTGACATGGCTGAATAAACTGTAAAATGTGCAGAGCAAAAAAAAATTTGTATTTGCAGAGCACCAAGCACAATGAACTCATGAACCATCACTACAAAATAATCAGTAATACAAAAGCCTACCCATTCCTGGTCTATAATATTCCATAGACTAAAAGAAAATCTTCAAAGCTTTCTTAGGAAGATTTGAATGTTCATGAACAAACAGCTAGCACTGCTGTCACTAAAAGTGGGGCTCCATATCTCAGGAATATTGTAGGAAAAGTGAAACACCAATCACTACTTATTCTAAAATTTCCCAGATGCTATTTGGCATCTGGGAAAAGTGTAGGAAAAGTGAAACACCAATCACTACTTATTCTAAAATTTCCCAGATGCTATTTGGCCTTAATGAGCTTGCTATTGTATTACTTATTTCAAGGAGAGGAGAAGATTGAAATAAGCTTTATAGATCAGTCTAAGCTCAGCTTGATCAGACTAAACTGGTTTAGTTTAACAAGGATTCATTTTTGGTTTTTTTATTTTCAGTTCAGCAAACCTTCACCCTTGGTAAGTACCCCCATCCCCTCAAGTTGAATGTAACCAAAAGTTTTTTCTGGTAATATGTTTATGGTGCCACCTGTTGCATTCCTACTAATGCTGGATGCTTGGATAGGTAACCCCTCTGCTTCAAGTCCCTACATTAGATAGCTTTTAATACTGAAATGATATCTTTGGCAATAAAAAAAATTATCTCCTAAATAAATATTATGTACTTGGACAAGAGTCCTTAGTACAGAAAAGTTATACACAGCATTTTTGAAGGGCTGAAACCTCAACACTCAGATCCAAGAACTGAACTCTGCGTGAGAATGCTCAATTCCAGAGATAATTTTTTTAGTATGCTTTTATCTACATGCAATAGATTATATTGTGAATGTGTACAGAACAACAACATTGCTAGGACAGACCTCAACTCTCAGCATAATTTCTTCTTCCATCTCCCTCTACTTATCATCAACTCTACAGCTATCAAAAAGGTTCATGCCAAATGCTGCTGTGCTACTCTCAGCATTGAAGCTTTTACTTTCTTACTCAGCTGGAACTATTCTCAAATCAATCTCCAACCACCCCATGTCCCTTAGCAGCCCATCTTCTAATCCCAGCCCACTCATTTATCTTCTAACTCTTGAAAATAGAAACACAAAATATGCAAGCACTGATGAAGAGAATTCCAAACCAAAGGACTGGACTCAGCAGAGCTGGGCTTCATCCTCAGATGTCACACAGCTTCAGAGCACAGCATTTAGGCTGGACAATTCACAACAGTCTAGGCAACTTAATTATTTTCATCACAGAGCTATTTACTCAGTAATTCATAATATTGACAATATAAGCTTTTTTCTGCATGTTAGCTGGGAACATAAGTGGAAACAAAATGATGTTTTTCACATTCTCCTTTTCCACAATGCCTGCTGCCCTGTATGGAGGACATCTCACTTGGCTCTAGATAATCTGTCTATGCCTATTCCCAACATCACCTGACCCAGAGGGGAACAAATTGCAGAAACTTAGATCAAAATGGAAGAGCAGATGAAAAGTCTATTGGCTGAACTAAAACCTTCAGTAACTGAAATATAAAGAGGTCTCCAAATAAGTCAGCAAAAAATGGTCACAGGCAATATACAGAAAGCTGTTTAGAAAAAAAAAAAAAAAAAGAAAATCTAGCAGCTACATGCCTTCTGGAAAACAACAAAAATCTTGTATTCCTTTTGGAAATCATAATTATACAAATAACAATACCCACGAGCTTCACCACTATGAATATTGTTTGGGTTCCCTGAGCCTCTGGCTGCTAACCAAAACCAAAAGAAACACCCTGTTACAGATTATAATGTTATTATTACAACATTTTTCAAATCAAATGCCACATCAATGCCTGTGAATTCTCGAGGAATCCACAAAATATTATGAGAAAAGAGATCAAGAGGTATGTTCATGTAAGAGAAAAAACCCTCACTAAAAATGCCTGAACCAAAGTAGTTTGTCAAGATATTAACTAATGTCAAAACAGACTTAAAAGACCATTGTAAATACTTGGTAGTTTCAGTTTCAAGCATTTTTGTACTCAAATAAACATTCATTACCCCTTTAGTTAAACCTCCTCAGCAACACTAACCATACAGATACATTGGAGAGAAACAATTTGGCATTTACCTCCAGCTTTCTCTTGACTTCCAAGACTGTATTTTTAAAGGCTGGAAGCAGAGGGGCTTGAATCAAACATTTCCCAAACCCTTCCTTCTTTTATTCCCCTACCCCTCCCTCTCCAGTTTCAATCATTCTTATAGTTGCATCAATGGTGATACAAGTAATGTTTAAGGACTTCAAGAAGAAAAATGAAACATCAAAAACCCAAGATTTTCTAAACATAAGTGTTTCAAAGACATTACAAGCACTACGAGAGTGAATCTGTAGCATGAAAAGTGCCAGCCCAAAAAATTTTGAAAGACTTCTGTGATTTCACATGTGATAATACCAGCAGTGAATCTTTCCTCTTCTACAACCATGGATGGGTGTCAATAAATTGGCAAGAACTAAGGAATCTTCCAGCACTGTCACTCCTCAAAACAGAATCTTCTGTAGAACCAGAAGATGCAGAAGAGATCTGTCTAGTCTTCTATTTTAAATGAAGTCACAAAGACTTTATTATTAGTATTCCAGTTTATAATAATATTTTTTAGAAATTACCCACCTAAACAGATTAATGAAAGTATTACAGAAACAGACTATGTATATTAATCTGAAATATCTTTTACAGAATTTAGATAACATTTAAGACAAAAAATGTGATTAGAAAACACAGTTGTGTGCATACACTCAGAACACATACAGGCTTTTAATTAGGAATCCATGAAACTTTCCTCAGTGTTGTGTCTTCTCTCCCCTCTTAAATTAACACAAATGATTAGGCACATCTGACATGCAGCTCATAAACAGTGATCAGAAGGAGAATGAACAAGCACTTTTGAAATATTCACTCCACATGATTAACCTTTTTTCATTGTGATTTACAGTTCTCAATCATAACACAGAAAGGTGGATTGTATCAGAATATAAGCTGTGTTCTGCCACCACCCTCAGTTCATCTACACTAAACAATACACAATTGCAAAGCATCACTTCCTGTGACAAAAAGTCTGCTGTAATTTCTATGTGTAAGATAAACACTGCAGTGGAGTATGGACACAAAAGTATTTCCCACTGTTGAATGAAGCTCCTGTTGATACATTTGCTCATGGTCTTCACAGTTTCAAAAGCCAGTTCAAGAACAGTTTGGATCCTGACTAACTCTCTTTCAGAAAACATTATCCTACTAATTGAAAACACAGTGAAAATTTGCAGCATTATGTAAAGATCCACCCACCCCTGCCCCTCCCCAACCAAAGCAGGTTCTGTGCTGCCCCAAAGTCTCTCCCAGAAGGGAATTGTGACTGTGCTCACCCAGAGCTCTGAGAATCACCTGATTTCCTTTTAGCTGGGTCTGGCTTTCAGACAGGTTTGCTTGTCCTCAGACAGTAGGAAATGCCATTGCATCACTCAACCTGCTGAGAATCACCACTCCATGCTGATCTATCCAGTACCCTGCAGATTGTTTAATCAGCCCATCTACATTGGCTCTAATTGGCATCTATTACTGTATCTGAAGTTTCCATAAACCTATCAGAGAAAGAACACATTCAAGGCCATTTCTTTTTTCCCCTCCTGTTCTCAGTGCCAGAACTGTCACAGGAGCACACAGCACAGTATCTTAACTGACCATAACCTCTGTTCCAAGAGCATAATGTTTGTAGGAACTAGAATCTGACCAGAACACAGAGTGTGACTGGGGGATGGATTAGATCACCCAAAGTGAGTTGGAGTTGCATCTCCTTCAAAAGGTCAGACATGGAACCAGCAGAGAAGTGAATCAGGGAGTTGGTCTGCACCCACTGTATCAAATAACAAAAGCCAGAGTAGCTTTAAATCACTGATTTCCTGTTTTCTGAGCAGACCATGAACATCAGTACAGTATTTCACTCCATTTCAGTCTGATCCTGACTGACAGAGACATTTGCCCATGGTTTAAAATACTCCACATGTAGGGTTTTTCTTCAAGAGGCTCAAGGACATAAGTAAAATTCATCTTTATTTTGTCTGGCCTTTAAAATACAAACCCAGAAGCACTGAAAAGGGTGCAACTGACCCCCAGTATTAGATTTGTTTCTCTTATGCATATCTAGTTTCCCTATGTAAGGGATCCCTATAGGCTATAACAGAGTTCTAAGCTTTCACCTATTTTCTTTAGCTTTACAGCAATGGATTTTTCAAGTAGGGAGTTGGGGCTGGATCACCCAGACCACCCCTCCACGACCAGAATGAGGTAAAATCCTTCAGAGCACTGTCCTGATCAATAGGAATTTGTAACTGAGGCCAGCTATGACAAATATCTTTGGCATTTCTTTGCATTTATTTCCAGCACCCCATTTTAGTTCCCAAAATTCTGTCTGAAAAACAACTTCTATCTTCTATGGTCCACAAAAATTACCCAAGGCCCATTTTAGCAATCCACTCAAGGTGGGAAAATTAGGCCTTCAGACACAAAGTGAACAATATTGAGTGCAACTTTAGAGTGACAGGCATTACTGCTTGTGAACTATGTAGGCAAACATGGAGAACATGGATACCATTACAAAACCTGTCACAAACTTTGCTAAGAAATTCACTCACATTTTGTTTTCTTGTGGCACAGGGGAATTGATTATATGTCAACATATAAATCAAGAGCCACATGTTGAAATCTTGCATGTTTGCAGAGATTTGCTTCTGGTTTTAAATTTTAGTTTGCATAATCACATTAATGTTCCTAAAGCATCATGTAAAAAGTCATTAAAAGGGCGAGAGTTTGTATTCAAATGCAGATTGAAAAACACAAAAAAGAAATCAAAAGCACCCAAACAGTTCAGCCCTTGAGATAAACAAATGTATCCAATATATGAGAACTTGTTATTTTAAGACCAAAGGAAAAGCCCACTAAGATTTTCAAAGCAGTTTACAACAGACTAATAGAAAACAGGATACAGAAAAAGTCCACTAATGACTTTTTGCACTGATATGTCAGACCTTTTTTCCTTTATTTATCCAATTTCCATTAAGTTATCAGCCATATGCCATTGCTCATAGCTTCTTCAGATAAAAACCTAGCCACCCTGCTGCCTCTCAATGCTGTGAGTGCATCTTTCTGATATGAGATACAGCAATCATGCTTCCCTGTAATGCTGATGAGAAACTGCAAAGTTAAAATAATTAGTCTCAATAATATGTTAGAGAAAATACTGATTATGACTGCAGTATTTATAAAAGGAGTATTGCATACACAGTATAAAAAATGACCCCACTTCAAATAGTGGACTCCAAGTTTCAAGATAAAAATCACACTTCACAGCCCAGTCACTAAGAGGTGCATCTTTAGACTTACATTGAAAAAGAAATGGAAATTAAGACAGCACCATTTCAGTCCTTTAAAGGTTTAAAAATACACCAAGCACAAGCCTGCCTGAATCAGTACCCTAGCAAGAAAAAACTCTCTACAGAAGTACAAGCTGGCCATATATTGTAGCAAAATGCCAAATGCATGAAACACCACCTCAGAATCATCCAGAAGTGCATCTTCAGAAGCAGAAGGGGAGCAGGAAACTCCCAACTGCATCACCAATATGCAATATCAGTGCATCAATCACCAATCCCATACCTGCTGCTTTTAAAAGCAAGAACTTCCTTCCTCCCTCTTGATCTACTACAAATTCAAATAAAGAATAAGGCACCTCATCTTCTCTCTTCCAGTATCCTCTCTTGGTGGTCAGAAGATACCAAACTACACTGGCCTCTTGTCTGAAGGGCCACAACAGCTGAAAATTTTTCATTTTCAGTCAGCCCATGTTTGAGCACATCAACTGAAATGAACCAAAACTCCAATTCAAACATAAAACTGCTCCTTACACATAAGCAGATACCTTTATAAATTCTCTTCTAAACATGAAGAATGTTGAATTCCTTGCTTTATGAGGGATGGCAAAGCCAAATCTCATAGATGAGCAAGCAGCCATGTATTTAGTGAAGCTGGCAAACCACTCCTGCTCAAAAGGATTAAAAGGACATACGGGATGTGAAGGCACAAGAGAGCAACAATGAGCCATCAGAAATAAAAAGTCACATCCTCCACTGAAATGTAAAAAAATCTTTTGTTTTAAGAAATGATGTAGCAAGTATTTTCTAGATTCTCTGAGATGTCTTTGTGGTTCATGCAGTAACTAGTTAGCTCCAAAATTTTAACCAGCATTTCAAAACAGCATAAAATGGAGATAAAACAGGAGGTGTCAATAATACAAGAGCTGTCAATAACACACCATTGAACAGCAAATCACACAATGCAGCCTCTGCCCACTGCTCAGGCTGTGGAGAGCTTTCTCTTCTAAGTCAACATCACAGGAGCAGCTAGGACCAGCTACAAAGAGTGGAAACCTCCAAGAGTCAGAAATAATTCCAAGTGTGTGAGTTCCAGCAAGATCATGTGGCTTAGTAGCAATTATCTGAAAGACCTTGAATATTTCTAAATTCTATTATTTTTGCATGGCCTCACCTCCATGTGGGAAAGGAATATAGCATCTAGAGAAAAAATTATTTCATATTGAATGATTCTTTCAACTTTTTTTTTAAGTGAGTTTTATAAGGGCATTCACCATATGACCACTGTGGTGCTTATGTAACACCCCACACATGCTATCAAATTTTATTTAATATATTCCTCCTTCTGGATAAAATAACACCAGAGCCTGAAGAGCCTGCACTGCAACACTGGAATAAAGCAATATAAAAGGAGATACTAAAATCCATTTGGGTTATTCCCCTTCACAGCATCTGAAATATGACTATACACCCAATTTATAAAAAAAGCAGGTCAATGACCTTACTCTCATGCAACTCCAATACCATCATTTTCATTTATATTACATGTATGCTATATTCATGCAGACAGTCAAAAATCAAAAGATTAAGATTTTTCAGGTAAACGTAAGTGACCTTCTGTGCTTAAGCAGTCTCCTCTAGCCTTTAAATATATAAGCCCAAATTTTTTTCAACAGAACTTAATCTATCCCACATACAGGCTGGACAAATCACACTGAATAAAAAAACCTGTCCTCATTATTTACTGTAAACCATCAAATTCCCACTGTATTACATGTAGGCTATCTTACTGGAGTATTTATTTGGTAAACTCCAGTAATCTTGTCACCCTTGTGATATAACATGGCATTACGCCTCACTGCAGATAAATTCAACTGCATTTGTCACAATCCAAATTCTCAAGATTAAAAAAACCCCAACAATGTCCACTTTTTAAGAGGAAAAGGCTACTTTTTCAGAATTATTATAACTGCATAGCAATTTTCCTCATCCACAGCAAAGCTTCCAATAAACATAACCATTTCAGACAACTTTTAACTCCCACCAACCTCCCCAGCCCATCCCATCCCTCCCCAGCTGCCACATGAGAACGTTGTGAGAGATGCTGTCCAAACCCCACTCAGGTCATGACTCCTCCTGTCCCTGTGTTCTGCCCCAGAAGACAACCAGGCTGCTCAAGCACCCTGCAGCATTTCCCAGTAACACAAGTTCTTCAAGCACTCTTTGGCTCCCAACCCTCACCTCTGCCAAGCCTCACTGCATTTTTGTTTTCTCTCTGCTCTGCCCCTTCCAGATGCGGATGAATCTTTTCACACAGGAGAGGATCACCTCCCATTTTGGTCCTCTGGCCAAAAGAGCCCAACAGCCACACACATCAAATGTCTGGCAGGGAGGGAATAGATCCCTGCAACCCCCTGGATCTGTGGAAGGATGCAGAAGGCAGACACCTACCATAATCCTTTCATCTCAAAATGACTAAAATATCTGAGGGTTTTGTTTTTTGGTGGGGTTTGTTTGTTTGTTTGTTTTTGTAACAAGAAAGGAATATTAAGATGCCAAGTATCCTAAACTAAGTGGTACTGCTTGTTCCACCTATCACCACAGATGACAAGGTATGCATTTTAAAAGCAAAGTGTACTGCCAATGAGTTGAGGTATCAAGTATCAATACAGAGAATGTCAGACCCATAGTAAAACTATGACACAGAAGCAGCTTAACATTTACATTCCAATTAAAATTTCTGCAACTTATCAAAAATATTTCAATAAAACATTTTTCAAAGAAAAAAAAGAAGTCAAAAGCAATGCAAAATTATAGGTTAAAGAAAGGCTGTCTGGAATTTTCTTCTTCCAACAGAACAAACTGAATTTTTTTTTCCAAATAGATTTAGGTTTAGAACAATAATAATACTTTTATCTGAAGACTTCAAAGTCCCATGCAAAAAAATATATCACAGTAAACACAGGGTTGAAGGTTTTATAGAATTTCTACTAGCTTTTTCCCCCCCTTCTTCTTTAAAAGAAATTTGTTTACTACCAGTCTTTGAAAAGCATAAAAGGGAGGAAACTATAGGGAAAAGAAGTAAAACTTTTACGTGTAAGGAACATTTGGAGCTTTGTGAGAAGGCTGGTTTTGACAGAATATGCGACATGTAGCCCAATGTGAGTAATATTAGATCTCAAATAAAAATCAGCCCATGAATATACATAATCCAAAAGGTAATTCTCCCAATCTCTGAAATGTAATGGAGCCACTCTAGATCACTGAGGCATGAATATTTACCGTATTCAGGCTTTACTGCTCTCGATCTGGGTTCAATTTTGCAAATTAAAATGAAGGCTCTGTGGATAGAGAGATTAAAGAAGAGCATCCCAAAGCCTGCCTGTTTGCTTGGTGTGGCAGCAGTGATCTGGTTACCCTTCTGTTGGGTTATTTCTTTTTACTTATTGGAGTAGTTCAAAAGCAATTGAGAGTGGAAAAGGGGGTCATTTTTGGGTCACAACCTTAGAGTTACAGGCTCACTAAGAAAAACAAACAGAGTGAACATAAAGCTGCATTTAAAAATAATGAAAAATATTTTCAACTCTTTTCACCTCTGTTTTGAACGGCCAAGGGGAGAAATAAGAAAAAAAGTTGTTTTGCTCACTTCTGTCTCATGAACAAAGTTCTCCTGTCCTTTCTCTAAAATAAGCTTGTTAATAGAAGCCATGATTTATACAAAATGAAACAAAGGTGATGAATAATTACTGAGAAATCTGGTAGGCTTCATTAGCTATGGCAAACGTTAACATTAATCGTGATGATTTGTACATTTTCTAGGAACGCTTGGAATATAAATACAGCAGCACCCAGGTGCAATACAGCAAACAAGCAAACACAACACACACAACAGTACAAATCAAATGATACAGTGCTACTCCTGGTGAATTCCTTCTACTAATTACAATCAAAACAAAGGCTACCTCTGCTAGGAGAAGAAAAGGAAATGAAATTAATTATGATCAGACAAGTATTTTTCGCAATACTTTTGAGTTTACGAAATAAAAAACAATTGGTATACAAAATCTTTATAGCTTTCCCTCGAGGCAGGATTTTTTTAGTGGCAAATTTTAAAGAGTTCAACCAGTAAGCAATTTTCTATTACAAGTCAGTAACAGTGATTAAGATTAGACGAGTAAATTTATATCCTCTGCACTTTTGCAAGTCCTTAGGATATTTGCAAAATCTAAGCAGCTAAGTCTAGAGTAAAGAACAAATGGATTTATCCCTACCACCTTGGCAAATTATAGTAAGCTATTAAAGGAACAAAGCAGTACAGTGAAAGATTTCATGCGGCAAAAATAAATTCTAATGCAAAGATACTTGGTAAAAAAATGTCAGGTTTACAGTAATGATTCTGATTACTTCATTCAAATGCATCCAAGGGAAAATGGAGGTAAAAGGTCAGAAAAATGAATGAAAAAAAAATGGAGGAAGAATGAAGATACTCTCTCTTCTGAAACTGGAAATAAAGGGAAAATGTAGCCATCATCAGGTAACAAAAACTGCATTTGCTATAAAGAGGTGCCATGTGATAGCTTATGAAACAAGAAATTCACACTTTTTTGCTTCTGAGCTACGTCATGGTACCAAAGGGTTACTGTGCTTTGAAACCTTCACCAACAGCCTTACTAAACATTTAATATTTTTCTTTCTACTTTCTTAAAGGCCCCAGATGTGTTCTTGCAGATCAAAAGAGACCAACTTATAAAGTTAAACGAAATCAAGGGCTTTTGTTCCGAGGCATCATTGCTGAACTAATTATTCCTGGATGTTGTTTAATGAAAGAGCAGTGCCATATATTAAAACAGTTAACAGGATGAGTTGCGTGAGTTATAGGAAAGGTCTGATCTGGGATTATAAATTTTAGGTTTTCTTCAAAGGAGATGAAACAAACTACTCACAACTCCCCAGTCCTTTCTGTCACTGAAAGGCTGAAATAAAAGAACCCAAAAATATATGAAAGTTGAAATATCATTCTACATATTTATGCTTCCCTGAATGATAGAGAACTAAAGATGGGGGAGTTAAAAAACCTCCTGAGATTCTCTGAGATGGGGAAATGAAGATCTAAGTTAGCCTGTCTATTCCCTGAATGCTACAAAGCACAAGTTAAAATAAATATTGGTAAGTCTTAGAAGAAACTTCATTTTAGACATACACGTGCAAAATAAGACAGGACTCCCATCTTAAAGCAACCCAACACAAATAGTTGTGAAAGCAATTAAGTATATTTATTATCAGGAAAAAAGGCAGGAGGGTAGGTAGACAAAGAGCTATTCCAGCATGAAATTATTAGCAGAACTAGATCTTTTACATTATTTACACTGCAGCCCCCAACTGCTCTACTATTTTTGGTAAAATGCATATTTAACTATATTGTTACCTTACTGAGAGAAACAAAAGACCCTTAAGATCCCTAAGGACATCTCAGGCTAGGAAGGCAACTTTTCACTCTTATACATTCAGACAATAAACACTTTACTTCCCTACTGATAGTCTCTTCTGTGTTTGTATTTAACAGCCTGACACAGGCCAACCCAACACTTGACACCCAATTAACAGACCTAGGAGCTGGAGGTCCCTATATTGATCACACTAAATGGGATTAGTGTGAAATAAAAAGTTCAAAGGGTCTTGACCAAACTTCACCACAGCCCAGCTGTGACAGCTGCTATGAATTTGTGTATCCAGTGCCTCACGTTTTTATTAAGAGGGTTCTGGTGCACAAGAGTTTGCAGCAGCCTATGAGATCACAGAGGTTCACTAATAATGTCAGGCACTGTAACTGTAGTGACTGACCAAAGAAAAAATCCTCTTGCTTGTTTGCATAGGTCTTTTTGATTAACTCATGAAAAGGGCCCTCACCTCTGATACAGCAAGCACTCACAATAGACAAAGAGTTGTGACTTCTCTGCCGGTCAAGGATTTGTTAACTTGCTATGGAAGAGCTGTCCAATTTGAAAAACCCTAGGTGTGACTATAAAAGAAGTAATTCCCCACACATGCTGCAAGTATACCTAGTATATTCTGACAATGCCAGACACGAGCTGTATTCAAATGATACAAGCACAAACTGTAATCTTCTAAACACTTCTAATCTTCTATTATCTTTCTATTTGCCTAAACCTTTCAACTGTCATCAGGTGAATAAATATTTCTACATTTTGCACACAGGCACTTCTTACTGGCAGTCCTATTGACATGATTTTTAAATCTTCATCAAGATCCAAAGAAATTACAACTATCATCAGCATATTTTAGTATTTCTGAGTACCTATGTGTCATAGGTGAGTGATGAGATGGTTGGCTCCCACAATTAAGGGATGAATATTATGTGTGTGTTAAGAGAAGCCCCATGCTCCCAGCACTATCATTTTTCCTTATTCAATCCTTTGTTATACTCTGTTAAGGTTTAATAAACCTTTAAAACTTAAAAGTGAGCATTATTTCTCACACTATGCAAATCCATTTCTTATTTAAAACAAACAGCCTCATTTTCCAGTATCAAGTATCACAGACACCACAGAAATCAAGTGCAGCTCAGGGAAGGGAAGAAGCCCACTGGGCAGAGATGTGCAAGTACCACTGAGGCACAGGGAATGCTCAATGGGATTCTCTTGGTTAATACAACCTGTACCAAAATATTCATGATAAACTATGAGCAAAATGCTAGTTTGCTCTTGTTGATGTTTTTATTGATTTGTTTTAGAACACGCTCTATCAGAATATTTTCTGAGAAACATCAGTTCTGGGCATTTATATATCAGTGATAAGGAAACAGTTATCAGTCGGGAGAAAGATATGTCAATTTAGAAATAATTTTAATCCATTAGGGGTCTTTTAAAAGGAAGCTAGTTGTGGTCAATGAGGGAACCTTAAAAATAGGGTCACTGGGGTTGCAACATGCATGTTTAACAGAGGAGACAGCTTCAGAGCCATCAGCAAGGACACCTGGCAGCTAATCACCAAGGACAGAAGCTTGGTAAAAATAATGGGAGCAACCTGAAACCTATGAAAGAACAGTAGTCTGTTGGCATGTAAAGGTATTTCACAGAGCAAAGAACAATTCTTTATGTGGTCTTGCAGCACACCAAAAACCAGCTTTTCATTTCCTTTTTGTTCTTTTCTATGTACCTCTCTTCTGCTCCATTTCTTTCCCCACAGGATCTGTCATTTTCTGTCCTTTGGGTCTCAGGACTGTTGCTGCTGAATGACACCTGCTTGACAACCTTCACTAAAATGGCCAATTCAAAGTAATTCAAATTGGGCTTCAAAATTAATATCCCAGGACTAGGAGATTTCCATATGACTGCTTTGCCTGCACTCAGGACTGTAAAACTGCAAGTGTCACTCCCTCCCAAGGCCAAAAAGCTAGAACCTTCTCTTTTAAAATTAAAGTTGAAATTACATGTAATCCAAAGTGTGCAGGCCACAAAAAATTCTATGAGATGACTGAATCCAGTCCAAAGAAGGTTATCTAGCCTATCCAGCAATGCAAAAACGTTTCATTCTTAGAAACTAGATAGTTAGGATCAGGTGTTTAGATTTTTTATTTGGTGGCAGGGGCAACATATTTTGAAAAGTTTCATCAGATTTTTTGTTCAGATTTTTTCTTTGCTGTGTGGGACAACATATTTTAAAAAGTTTCATCAGATTTTTTGGAAGTACTTCTTCATGATCAGGCTTCCTTATCTGCAGATTTTTTTTCATCATAGTCACTAGATCTCATAGCTCCAATATAGCAAAAAGCACTGTGCCTTCCTATGTTATCAGTTTATTTTCTCTGGGCTAAAAGTTGCATTAATGCTCACCCACAGTAAATAGAAACATAGAAGATACATCACAGTGAGACTGCAACATTCAGTTACCTGGAAACTGCATAAAGACATAATTTGGGATGCACCATCCCAGTCCTGTATGACTTCTCTAACACAATGCAAAGGGCTTGAAAAGAAAATATAATTTCATTGGAAGTGACTGAGCACATTTTGGAAGTAAAATGCCAACTAGAAAAGCCTATGACTAAGTCCAGAGTGAATCTGAAACTAAAACCCGACCGTATCAATTGAAAGAAAAACGTCAGTGTTAGAAACTCTTCCTACTACAGCCAATGTCCATTAGAGGAAATTAAGTCAGCAAGTTGGTACAACTGGTGGAAGTTTTATCACTGTCTTTCAACAGCAGGAGTGCAGGAAAGATAATTTAAACAGAGATGAGGCCAAAGATAAACAGAAAAATAAGAAAATCTTGGCCGGTATGCCAAGTTTCTCAAGCCTCTCCAAGGAGATTCCTGCTCCAAACTGAGGAGACCTAGCTTCAAGAATCAGTAAAACAAAAATGAGAAAAAATACACATGCAGTATTTAAGCATACATTTATATCCCACTGGCTCTAGATTATATGTGTAACATATGTACGTTTCATATTCTATCAGAAAATTAGATTTAGAGGAGAAAAATTTTTACATAAAGTTTGACAAAACAGCTGCCATTAGTCACTTGACAATTTCATTTTTCTGTCTTTCTTAAAAGGCAAAATATCACTGTACCACTGAAATATTCTCTGTTCAGCCATTGTAATTTTTTGCATACCCTTTGGATATCGGATTTTAAAATTATGATAGTTTTTTCTTCCTTTTCCTACAAAAGGCAGGTACCACATTGCCTTTGGGGTTTTTTAATTTTATAAAAATGGGATAAATTGCACGCATTGTTTAGAAAACATCCCATCCCCTTATTTTTATGAAAATATTATTTAAAATCCCAGAAGGATGCTAAAATTTAACAAAGAGCATAGGGCTAGCCTACTAGGATACCAAATCTGACAAGTTATTGGAGGCAAAGACTTATTTCAGTCCTTCCAGAAGAAAAACATGAAACCCCAGTACCTTCCCAACCATGCATCAATAGAAACGAGGTTGCAATGAATTCCAGTCTAACCCTCAATAGTGGATTATAGTTACCAGGCTCACAGGAGAAGGAAATATATTCTTATATTTTAACACCATTTTTTCAGATAAAGTAGTAAATGCTGCCACAGAAAACACTGCACAGATGTAAATCTACAGAGAAAATCAGGTTCCCACTCAAACTTCACTCTTCTTAGTCTTAGTTAGACCCCTGGTACATGAAGGGATGAGCTCTCACTCTGCACAGACAAAAGGGAATGAAAGAAGGATGCTAATGTGAGGTTTAGCAGCAAATAAATAGCTTAGGTGTTATAAATTTTAGTAGAAACATTATTAGTTAAACTTAGTGGGCTTTGTGGTTTAATGTACATTCAGCACAAGTCATTTTTCTACAAGCCTTTGGCTCCATCTGCTGACTTTTAATATTAAAAATAATTGATGAGGTTGAAAACGCTCATGGTTTTGGAACATGTAAATCACCTACATTTTTGTAAGTGTGGTTCAAAAGGTACAACTAAATATCCCAAAGTGTGTGGTCCTGTAAATTTGTCTGTTAAAATCACCTTGAAGCAACAACATTGCATCTCTGAGAAGAAGGTACCTGAGTGAGCCTTGGATGTACAAGGGGTAAACAAGTCTTGCTTGGGAGAATGGCAGGTATGAGGTTTAAACAACAGGTAGACACCTGGAAGTTTATACCACAGAATCACCCAGCAATTAAGTACAAACCTGAGAAGTGAGATTCGAGCAGACTAATAAAAAGAATGAAAAACCTAAAGCACAACCCTTGTGAAAGCTCACTGGAGACATTTGCTCAACACCTGACTGTGCTGGTTTCAGCTTCTCCCATTTGCAGAGAGATGTCTGCTTCAAAGAAACTAAAGCTTGTCTTATTTATGAACAAATAAAAAAAGATAAAAAATAACTCTGCAGGTTCAAAAGCACACATATTTGCCTGTTCCAACTCTGATTTATTTTTCACTATTGCAGAATTCTGATCATTATCAGAGCACTACAAACTCAATCTAGGTAGAACTGCCACATAAAAAATTGCATATAAGAAATGCATCCAATATGCTCTTTAAATGTAATAGGGAAAGTCTTAGTCCCTAAAAACTCCACATTTATGATACTTCATTGGCCTTTTTTACAATTAAACAACTAAATCCATCATTAAATCACAGCAGTCTGCTTTACATTAGCACTGAGTTCCCGTGGCTGCAAATTATTTGAGTGGTAACTGGGATCATCGGCATCTCTGGGAATTTGTTTTCCTTTGTGACTTGAACTTTTAGTATCTGTATTAGAAAAATCTAACAACCACTCTCACAACCACCCCCCACAAAACCAAAAACCCCCTACACACTCAACTTTCAAGACGTGCTGTGACATTTCTGTGCACTCTGAACCTTTCCTGTTACTATCAGTGTAAGAGTTACATTCAGCCTCTCAAACCAAATCCCACTTGTTGCAATTGCTACGTATGGAGAAGATTTTTTCTTTTCACTTGCTGTTCTTAGTTTCTTTATCAACCTGTTGGAGTCTTAGTAGCTGACTTACAAACACAGGTAAAAAAAAAAAAGATGGAATAAATTATGTTAGCAAGGGGATTTAAACACAGAATGAAATCTTAACTTGGTTAAAGCTAAGATTAAACAGAATCTGAAACAGATCCTAAAGCTCAATCTTTATCACAAAAAGGGCTCATTTTCATAGCTTTCTAGGAAAAAACCCAAACAACTCTTCTAAAATGAAAAGATAAAAACCCCTCTTAGATATAGCACATGCCACAGATACTGTAGTTTCTAAAAAGTTTCTTTTAAAGCTATTAATTGTTTATAACGTCTCCTTCAGATCCAAGACTGAACCTAAGAAATGCACTGCTTTCAAAAACTTAAAACACAGGAATCCAAATTCTGAACAAAGATTACCAATGAATGTTAATGACCTACAAAACATTAGGAAAATACAAGACCCATTTCTACATGGCCATGGCCAGATATAGGTAGGGCTCCAATAGGTTTAAAACTATATTTACGCAAATACACTGAGGAAAATTATCACCACACAACTGAGATTGAGGGAGACATTAATGAAAACTTAAAATATAATCACATTTAAACATAAGTCTAACCTGAAAATTTGATTCTTCATATGTAGGAAAACAGCAAGAATATCAGCATGCACTTTAAAGCAGTTCACGTAACTATAAAAATTTAAATCACATCAGTGAGCTCCCTGTCGAAGTGTATCTAAATCCTGACTCAGATAAAAAGCCCTAGTGTCAGCATCACTAGATGGCATGGAAAAAATGAAAGGCAGGATTAAAACTTCATTTCTAGCTGATCAGAAGGGACATTGCCCATCACGGACAACAAAGTAATGTAAAAGCAAGAGCAGTAATACAACGTTTGATTTGCAGCATTACTCTCACTGTGCCAGAAAACATGAATGTTACGGATTCAGAATAACATTAACTCAGCCCACTCCTCATTCTGGATATCTAAAGGCATGTTTTTACAACTGTTTGCAATGTATGTGTCACATGGACCAAGTCTTTCTTGTGAGTCACACTATAACCACAAAACTATGCCTGAGCATTAACTTTTCCTTCTCCCCTACTCCATTTAAACCTGACGTAAAAACTTCTTTGCCTATCTCTTTCCCCATATATGCACCTTCAAAGGATCTTGCCAATACTGAACACATGAAACCCTCAAGAATTAGAACCACCCTTATTTAAATTAACTAAACAAAAAAACCAAAACCCCCATCCTCCTGAAAATTACAAAAAACCAAAATTCCACAAACAAAAAAGAAAACCAAAAACCACAAAACACCACAAATCAAGTGAATAGAACCCCTACCTTCACATTCTTATTTGTGTGTTTTCACTAGAGAATTACTGTCACTTTTCCAAAAATACTGCTTAACTTCCTGCCAAAAACATCCTTTTAAGAAAAAGCACCTCAATGTTTCTAGTAATCCCCCAAATTAGTTCAGCATACACGTTTTACAGAGGTAGAGGCCACTGAAGCCACAACTGCCTTCCCCAAAAATGTTCTCCTTACCCTTATTAACCCCATTCTCTCTATTCCCAACAGTAAATCTCAAGTTGTAAAAAAATTCCCCCCATCACAAAGACTTTAAAATCTCCAAGGACCTCTCCAGAAGTGCAGCCACAGCCTGTGATTTCAGCTCTGACAACCAGGGATGTGCTACCTATAAGATCACACATCTGGACAGTGGATTTAAAAATGGAATTTCAACAACCTCCACAGAAAGGATGAGCAGGCAGGAAAAGTGAAGATGAAAACAAGGCAAAGACAAGTAAGAGGAGAGACCTGGAAAAAAAGCATTTGTACTACAAAACAGTGTTTGACCACAATCGTATTTTAGAACTTTTGACTAATCTGTTATTGCTTTCTGCAAGAAAGAAAAGCAGACACTGAGTTTTCTAACAACCCAGGAATTTTCCACCCTTTTGCTACTATTTAGGGAAATACATGCCCAAAAAATATTATCACACCAGAAAAAACGATGCTGAACTTCAATCTTACCCAACAGCTCAGACCCACCAGAGGGCTCAGAACAAGTTGGGGCCTCGCTTTGTATCCCTATTTTGGAGAACTTTCTCCACCTCCACCCTTCAGAGAATAAAGACCTACCCTGGGGTGAGGATATCTAATAACCTCCTCTAGACCCAAACAATAGAGCAGTCCTTGACAAGGCTGGAAAGAAGCATTAATATCAGGATCTTTGCCACTTTAATACCCTTTGTACACACGACTACTTTTCCCCAAACAAGAACACCATGTCAACAGCAGAAAAGGAACATTTGAAACAGAAACACATGTTGTACAAAACATTATTCTTGTTCAAGCACCACTTGACTCCAACTCCCTCCTAAAACCAAATGCAAAATAGTTCACTGTGGGATTTACTGTTGTATTTTACTTTACTTTACAAAGATCTGCATTTAGACAAAACCAACTGGTGTTGCTCTGTGCTGACTCAAAGCCAAACTGGACATTTATTTCAGACGTATTGAGCATTTATTCTAATCCTTTAGTAAAAATACAACTTTCAAGCTTCCCTTTTTTTCTGTGGTTTTGTTTTGAGTGTTTGTGGTATACCTGCATATTCCTCATTCCCTCAAGTCTTTAAGTTGTTGTCAGCTAATCTCCACAAGCAGGACTGACATTTTCAACTAGGCAAGAAAATATCTCATGAATAATACCCATATTTCAAGAATGAACTTATTCATAATAGTATATATTTTTTCCTTAAGCCACCATTTAACTTTTTGCAGTCCTCCATACTAGGACACAGACACATCAGACAAAAACCTCCTCTAGTGATGCTTAGCATAACAGTCTATTGAAATTCATCACATAATATTAAGAAAAAGCAACTACAACATAGTAATTGAAATTAAGAAAACAAAAACAAATAAATTATAGGAACACCAAGAAAGAACAGAAAAACTTCTAGACATTCTGAAGCCCCACACAAAATTTACATGACAAAAAATTTCTGACTTGTTTTCCATACCTCTATCCCCTTTCTGTTGAAGAAAAAACCTTGACAGCTGTATATATAATATACACTGGGGTTATTTATTTCCATGAGTTAATCTGTTCTCATGGCTGATTTCTGCCACCTAAACTGCACAAGGATTAAGGCCACCTCTGCTATTCTTCTGCAGAACCTATTACATACCCTGTAGACATATATTGAGGGAATATATCTTAAATACAGGTTGCCTAGAGAGGAACAGCTCGACTAGTAAATCTTTCACAAAGACCTGACAGTTTTTAAGTCTACAATTTTAGTATTTAAAAATGTATTAGTTAAAGAGACTCTTTAAAAGGCTATTTGAGCTTTCCTTGCTGTTTCTAAAGTGTGATATGTTTATTCTTGATTATTTATTCCTTAGAGGAGAAAGAAAGAGAAGCCAATTCTATGTCCTATGCTTTGAAGCTAATCTTTACTGCCATGAAGAGCCTGGGAGTTTGCAGCTTTCATTTCAGACAGTTGCAAATGGAAATCTGTACCTAGGCATTCGTATCGTGTTCATCACAATACTATCTGGGCACCTAAACTAATTATAGCATTCCAGCTGATACTGTAAATATTGGCTCTCTCTAGCATTAACTTTTCCAATTCAAGCTGCTCCAGCTATTATAACATGAAGTGATGGGAATATTTTAGTAAAAAGATGCATCTCACATTCAGTTTCAACGATACATGTTATTGTCACAGGCATATGATGACAGAGTCAGGTGATGAGCTGAATAAACACTTAAAGAGCAAAGTAAATTCTCACATAATTTTCATGGCAGTATCAAAGAATAAAATGTAGAGAGCTCTCTAAGTGAAGCCATCTCAGAAACACACAGTACAAGGCATGAAATCCAGAGGACTTCCTATGGTGTTATTGCAATACTTCAAGAAAGTACTCTGGTAATAGAGTAAATACAGATTTCTGGGCAGTTATGCACTAATCCATTTTCTTCTGTCTCTGGGTCATATTTATTTTCAGCAGCATTGGTTAAGCAATGTTTTCAATATTCAAATCCTTTCTTTGCCAGTGGCCAGAACTGAGCAGAACTTTATAACTTACAGACCACAGCTTAGTTAATGTGGCACTTGCTGAGCTGTTCTGCTTCTAAAAGCCTCATCAAATGAGGAATTGTACTGTGTATGGATGACCAAGGAAAAAGAACAGTGACATTGCCTCCCTTCATTCTGATTACTGAAATTCTGCCAAAGCCTCCAGCACTTGAATTTGAATATTTAAAACATGAGAGGTCCTCTCTGCCCTAACCAAGCCTTCTAATAAAGTTACATTCCCAGCAGCAATGCCATGTGAAGGCTGTGTACACCACACAGGAGGTTACCTTCCCAATTACTATTCAAGCATCCCACTAAGATTCCTGCTCCAACTGTTTGTGTACATGCATGTGGGTCTGCTTTCCATTTAACTGCACTGAGAGCAATTCCACCTGATAAATTAAAAGAAATAAAAATAAAGTTAATGAGCTGGCAGCAGCAATGCTTAAGTAAACAAGTTATGCAAACACTATCCAGCCATCCTTTGCTTTAAGGAGTTACCCTAAAGTTAAACAAAAAGGCATTTGGATGAAACTTGTGACTACTACAGCAATGTCCATTAACTGAGTTCCAAACTGATCTTGAACCCCAGGGTACACAAAGCCAAGAACACAACACCTGATCCCTGGAGCTGCAATGGTTCAAGAGGAAAGATGTTACCTACAAAGTCACAGGATAATATGTGCCTTTTTGTTCAGCAGCATCCTGGTCACAGCTCCAATTTGCAACAGCAGATGGGAAAACGCAAGAAGAAAAAAGTTCTTTCGATCTATGGTATAAGCAGAAAAGAGCAATCACTTCAAACAGCAAACTCTGAGACTGGAAAGGAACCTAGAAATGGACAAAAAAGCACAGGCAGGAGAAAAAGTAGAGTGAGCAGACACAAAGTTGACACAATACAGAAAAATCTACATGTCAGGAGTAGTTCATTAGATTCTTAGTTTTCTTTTCAACCTCATTTTGGAGTAACAAGCCTGCATATTTGTTTATCTTTGTGTGTTGCTATAGAAGAGCCAAACTGCTCACTCATGTAGCATAAGCAAAACCCATTTCTCCATTTGTGGCACTTGTGCACTGGGATTTGGAGCCTCACCATCAGATCCTGCAACCCAGTATGCTGGTAATTCCAAAAGGGCTACAGAACACTGAGCATGAGAGACTACACATGGACATCACATCTGCCAGCAGTCTCCAGGAGTCCAAGGAGGACACTAAAGAGGCAAATTAGTGGGGACAACTCCTACATACATGGAGCAGCACATGCAGTCACTAGTGGAACTATCACACTTCAGTGCCAAGATCAGCCTCAGAACAATGATCTGCCTGGATCATTTGCCTGTCAGTACAATGGTTCCTTCTTCAGCTCAGTTTCTTTCCCACCTTTTATTTCTGTCACAACTTTCTTTAGCTTTTCTAGCAGTTCTCATGGGACAAAATGTTTACTGAAATCTTGACAGAAAAATTGTATCTTGACTTTTCTAAGAAAATCAGTCATCATATCAAATAAAAGTGATATGACATTGATATCACAAAGTATTTTCTTCTACTTAAAGTCAAGATCATCTTGCATTCTTTTTTTTCAATTTTAGCCCCACTGAAGAGTGTACCAGTTGTTAGACAGTAACAGATCTCTGCACTAGCTAACTATTAAGGCAAAATTATCTGCATGGCAATGGCACAAAATAACACATTCCAAATTAATCTTATGCATTAACCACTACCAATCAGCACTGCAGATAACCCTGCACAAGCAAGCAGTGCCATGGAAATGCTGCAGAAGTTAAGTCTGTCTTGGAGAGCAATACTGTTTCCAGCAATGCTGCATGTCCAGGTGGAGCCTTGATCTCAACAGACATTTTAAGATGATTTAAAAAGACAGAAGCAACACAGAAGTTACAAATCTCTTCCTTTTCAGATTCACTGTAGGAAGGAACTCATATGCTTTGCCTTCTAATGGATGAGAAAAATTACCCAATCTTGTACCCCAACTATCTCAATCTGGCAGGGAGCACAGGGAACACCCAGACCTCCAAGAAAAGCTGCAGATGAATTTCAGTATTTGAAGAGTTAATTGGCCAGCACTGACTAGGCCACTTTTCTGCCTACAGAGATCACATTAGACACACAAGCTCCAGAAATACAGTGTATGGTTTGGATTAGCACTGCTCAGGTTGGCTGCTCTCCCCTGGCTTCCTTCCCTTCTGCTCAGACCAAGTAGAAAAAAATTAAAAGCCCCACAACATATATCTATTATGTATTATCCCTGGTCCTGAATAAAACAAACCTTAATGCACAAAGTCCTTTATCTTGCTCCCTCACTTTACTGTACCTACATGATACTCAATAAAAAATTCCAAGTGTTTTGAACTAAACATTGTACTTCAGTAACAGGTAGAGAATGAATAGCAACATACAGATCTCTTGCTGAATGCTTTTATTCCTGAGGGGGTTTTTGTAAGTTTAAAGGTCTAAAGTTAACCACGATTTTGTATGGTTTTTTTAATACACACTTAAAATGGATTTTGTGCTTTGCAGTCTTTAGGCTTTTTTTTTTTTTTTTTTTTTTTGAGGGCTTGGTGTTGGTTTGAGTTTTTAAAAACATGAACTAAAAGAGAAATAAAAAACAAAACCAAAAAACCCACACAGTAAAAAGTTGCAAAACCATACTTGAAAATGAGGGAACTGATCTTCAGAAAGAACTCAGCATCTGCTACTCTTATTCTCTTAAGAGATTGAGCCAAAAAGATTTGAGAAGTTTTTATTGCCAGATCTAAATTTCATTCCACAGGCACAGGATCAGATCTTTCATCCTCTACTTAACCACAAAGAACTGTGCAGAGCAATTTTGTTCTTCCAAAACAACTGATAATATCCTAAATGCTCAAAGCAGAGTACTTTCCAGTATAAGCCAAAACCTGCATATTTTGCTTTTAAGTAATGCCACAGCAGATGCAAAACCAGTAGGATTCACACTGATGTTTTCTAGGAAAGAAGAAAATCTCCAAAAAACCATAACCCATGTTTTAGAAGCAACAGACAAATAAAAGAAGTTTCATTCTTGTCCAGAATTAAACCACATGTAAAACATTATGTTTCTACATATAATTTATTGCTTTAGGATTTAAGATTTGTGCATTTTTGCACCCACATCTTTTAATATGCACCATAAACTACCTTTTCACAATTTACCAGCTACATTTAGGCAATTCTTCCTCAACCTAATTCTCTGAACTGCCCTTCTTCACAGCACTCCAATGAGTGAAAAAGAAAATGTTCAAGGCAAGTAAAACTCGCTTCCCAGCAGAGGATTTGTTGCATTTGAAAGGCTGCTTATATCAGTATTGGGCAAGAAAAACCCAAGCAGCACAGGAAGAAACAGATGTAGAAATAGTATTCAGACTTAGAATATACAGCAAGGGTTCTCTCTATCTGGAGTGCTAAAAGCCATCAACACTGACTGCAGCCTGCAAGGGGCATATTAGGAGGCCCAAAGTGCTCACAATGGTAAAAGCAAAAACTTAACTTTGAGACTGTACCATTAAAGCCCACATACAAACATCTCTGTGATCCAGTTCACTGGGGTTTGATCCAAGTTTGTTTTCTGAGATTTAACTGTCCTCTACAAGGCTTAACTGTGCAACTCTGATTGTGCAAAAGTCCTTAAATAAACTAAAGTTAGTTCTTACTACATGTATACACATACTAAAACCCACTAATCTGAGGTCCTGAGATATCAGATAGACTGAGGTGCTTACATGGACAAAAGTAGATCTCTGTTACAATTTTAACAGCTACAATGGTTTGAAGGAAATAGCCTTGCAAATGCTATTTGAGTTATTCTATCAGACAGTGGAGAATTTTTTTGTTGTATCAGTCATAAAAGCTACAGAACATTTGCCAAAATGCAGACCAAGGTTATCTAGCCAACAAAAAAAGCTTAGGAGGAAACATCTCTCTTCATATGGTGAAAGTATATGAAGCCATGAAGCTTCTCAGTATCATGCAAAACTATGCTTCTTTAAAGTTCATAAAGTCAGTACAATTTGACAGTCAACAGGCTCTTGCCAAGACAGAATCACTACTGGATTAAACCAACACCCTCATTTACTAGGAGACTTGATGAGATAAACAGAAGCAAGTTCCTCACATTTTTCATATCTAAGTCTCACATGAGCTTGTGAAAGTTCACCTGAGTACTGAAACAATCTGTATAATTGCTCTCCAATACAAGGGGAGCATTTCATAAGTGTGCTTGTAACTTTTGAGACTGAGATGCTCCACACTAAAAATGGCAATTGGCTACTACCAACCTCCAGGATGGTCAAGGTTGGAACTGGTAAGAATATTTCTTTCCTTTTAATGAGATTTATTACACAAGAAACAACTTTTTACAGTACAACACCAGATAGGTTATTCAGATTCAGCACAGAGCAAGAATCCCCACATGATCCCCCAGAGAAAAACATGAGTGCAACCACTCAGCAGGAACACAGCTACTCAGCATTCAAGACACTCACAACTTCTGACACATACATAGTACAAATGGCAGCACTGGACTTTACAGGGGCTCCAAGTCAGTTATTTACCTGCACCAGGCACTCAGCTTGCATCAACCTGCTCCAGCATTTGTTAGCAATTCATTCAACAGGACAAACAGGAACCTGACTATAACACAAAGAAAAGTTTCTACTTCTTACAATTCCTGGAATAGAGCCCCAGCAGTGGTCTTCATGCTGAACTGCCACATCTGTGCTCTGAGTCTTGTGTACCCACAGCCCCAGCCACAGAAAAGCAATGCTGAGTGGACACTTCCAGGATAACCAGATCCATGAGCTGTGTACATCCCGCTCTGCCTCCTCACCCAATTCAGACTTCACCTTTTCTACAATCTTTCTCACCTGGATAAGGAAGGCAAAAGATACCTTTCCCCCACTGAAATGAAAACACTTTTCTTTTTCAGTTAAGTGTGCTATAAAAAGACCCAGCAGCACTGGAACTTGACATTCATCCTCATTTAAACTGAAATCTCTAAACAACATATGCTTTAGATATCAGTAAAATAAAAACAAAACTAAATTGCAAAAAATCCTTATTATTCAACCTCCAGTAACATTTATAAAGCAGAAATAGAAGTGTCACAAGTTGTTGCAGTTTATAAACTCAAAGACTATAGAGATTGAAAGACCACTGAAATAATCTCAAATGACATTCAGAATTCTGCCAACACTATGTTTTTGCTGCAGAAATCCTAGGTTCATGCTCTTCAAGGTGGATTTCAAGTGCTAAGGAGCAAATAGTACTAACTCAATTGGATAGTGAACTGTTTGCTGTGTCAAAGCTTTTTGCCAAACACATATATATAATTTTTCTTTTTGCTATATGGATAATCAACCCCAGATGGCAATTTACATAGGCAAAGCATAAAGGAATCCATGCTCTGCTGGTGCTCTCAGCCTCAATCAGAGCCAGCATGGGCATTTGAGAATGTCACTGTTTATTTTTAATTGCTGTGTCCCTCCTTTGTGCAGGTTCAAGCGGTCAAAGATGTCCAAGTCCATTAGTAGAACTGGAAGGTGATGCCACTTCATTTGGTGAGAGGGTTCTTCAAATTTAAAAAAAGCAGCTAGTTTGTAACGTCCCTAAATGTACCAGCTGTCAATCTCAGTTACCATTGGGTCAGGGCAAGAAAAGGTCAGAGAGAGTCAAAAACCACAATGTGTTGTGAAATGTGCTTCCTCCGTTACCTTGTACGCCTGAGAAAGGTTTGACCTTTCATAGGTATCCTAACCCAGCTCTGCATGATGCTGGCAGGGGTAAGTACAACACACAGCTCAAACTTACAAACATTGCTTCCTTTTACTGTGCCTCGGTTTCCATACCTGTGCAACATGAAGGTGAATGCCCACAAGTTGCTAGTGCCAAAACACAAAACTCTGCCCACAGCTATTATCATCCCGAGGCATGGACACACCTTCTATTTCACACACAGCAGTGGAAGGTTCAATTCATTAACAGCAACTGGAAGAATAACTAGAACTTTGAAGGAAGTGGTTAATGCCATAAGACCAAGCGATCTGGCTTGTCTGGCAAATGACCCGTTCATCTGCTAAGTTGTCTGTCACTTCAGTGACTACTCTCCCAGTCACCTGGGAAGAAAGCCCACTAAAAAAAGTCACACAACGTCTTTTCCACTGTTGGAAAACACACAAAGTCTATCTCCACTTTTAAACACGAATTCACAAGTTAGTTACTATATTTTTGTCATTTCTTCCTTCATATGGATTCTCAAAAAGCAGATTTAGTCCTAAACACGTTTCTTCAAAACATTCTTGGACTACAGATGAAAAGCAGAATAGTCATTTCCAGATATAATCTAGTGATGCATTCTTTCTTTGCAAGAAATAATTACTCTGCCCTGTCTCCCCCATCTCCTGAAGCACAAAATGACAGGAAGTTTGGCAAATGCTATGCCAAAAAGAAAGCAGTGAACTCACTATGCAAGGCCCTGTTTGGGCAGGAGCCATCTCCCACTCCTTGCACTCCTGACTACTTGGCCCTCTTTGGACCCCGAGCACAGGCAGGCCCAGGACTGAGAACAGGACACAACAGCAAAGGAAAGAACACTGCCAAGTGGAAACCAGGAGAGGTTGAAGCTAGAGCTACAATCCCAGCCAGCATATTCTGTGCAGGAATTGAAAGCACGGCTCCCAAAATAGGCTGCATGCTGTAAAATAAAAATATGGGCAGTGAGGAACTCAACTGGGGAAGCAGAAAGGTCAGAGTATGTATGCCACAAATCACTTCTATGCAAAGGACAAGAGGATATAAACTAGATGGCCACAGGAATCACTGAAGAGGCTGGTCAGAAATGAATTGTCCACTATCAGCCAAATACCTCAGGTGAAATCAAAATGCCTGATGTAGTCCTTCACTTGTCCAAACAGTGCAGTGAAAAGTGAGAAAACAGCATGTTCACTCAAAGAACTAGTAAGGTCCTGATAGTAAAATGACTTGAAGATAATACTGACAGCAGAAGAAGAGTCCCATCCAGAACAGAAGTTCTGTTAGGGCAGAACTTGCCTGCCCACAGAATGTTATCAGCTCAGTCCACTTTTAAGGGGCAGCTGCAAAATGCTCCTCATGTCTTAATTAATTTTTGGCAATTAATACTAAGGGAAAATCAAAGCAGTGATAATCAACACCTGTGAAATAGATTTCACATGTTCCAAGCATAAAGTCACTTTGCTTTCTTTTAAAGGATGAATATATTTTAAGGAAATTAAATAGTAACAACAGTTGAGCAGTTCAAAGGCCATTGGAAGGTCTCTTTGACTTTCTACAGGCTCTCTGAAGAGCCCAATAGCAGCAAGCCACCTCGTGCATCCCAGCAGCTCTCTCAGAACATGCTGACACAAATTAAAGCCTCAGCAAACAAAGAGAATGTGCATCAAGCATTTCAATGCCCTCTTCTTGTCATTTCCTTTGCTTTCAGACATTTTTGGAAGCCTACCTACATGGATTCTTTTGCAAACCTTCTTACTGCAGCATATCCCAAATGAGAGTAACCTCCCTCAAACCTTGCTCAGTCCTTGGGTGCATCCCAGCTTGGAAACATGCCCATTTTGCTTCTCTGAATTTGAAAGCCTAACATGCTAATCTAGATCAGTCTTCTCTTCATCCAACTAAATTACTGAGCAGGTAACTTTACTGACTGCCTAATTTAAAAATCACCATGCCTCTTACTGTTATAAGCTGGGTTATAATAAGAGTACAAAAATAAAAATTGAAAATAATTCAGTAATTTCAGATTGGATGAGAACACTCTCTTCTTTGTTGAGTGTTTCTTTCTATCAGGAAAACCAGGGGGAATGAAAATGAGAGACTCACCTTCAGGGCAGGAATCTCCACATTGTCACCAAGGCTAACAGAGCCAGAAAGAATAGTCCCTGTCATCACTGTGCCTTGACCCTTGATAGAGAAACAGTGGTCGACTGCCATAAGGAAGTGTCCTGAGGGGTCTCTTGATGGCAGGTAAGCCTGAGACTTCAAGACCTGAAAAAAAAGATAAAAGCAGCACCATGCCTGGGTGAAAAGTCATGACAGCAACACAGCAGAAGGCAGGCAAGTGGATGATTGATTGAACAAGCTTGCAATTTTACTGATTTCAGGCATCTCCCAATGAGCTTAGAACTCACCAATGTCAAATTAACTGTGTGTGCCATAGGGGAGGTGCACACTTAGCAGCAGGAACAGTTCGATTTTCTGCATTAGAAAGATTTGGTGCTGCACATTTAGCTTGGTTAGCAAAACCTCACTGGCGATAAAGTTGCTGCCAAACTCAATATAAACACTGCAGTAAAGCAAAGAGGAAAAAAAACTGTACGTATGTCATCTCCCCCTTTTCTCCCCCCCCCCTCAAAAGCACAATTTTACAGAGCATTTTGCTACTTCAGCTTTTTTGGATTTTGTGAAAATGAACTTATGTACAGATATTAGTGCCCCATAAAGCCCATCTCTGTCTCCCTCCCAGAAAAACTGTAATACTGGGTGAAGTTTTCAAATTCAACTTCCCCTTCAGATTTTTTTAGTGCTTCTTGAAGGACCAATCCATTAAGAAAAACAACAAAAGTACAATTTTCTAAAGAAATTCTGAGTTTAGCATTTTTCTTTTGTTGACAAATACTACGTTACTTAAAATGTATCACCAGACAAAAGATTTTAATTATAGAAAGGAAGTCATGTACTCAACAATGCTTCAGGGGAACTGGTTCACTCCTGTCTCAAATCACTTTTGATATCTCTCTCTGTTATATCACCTGCATATACAAATTGGTATTGCCTTTAACATCTGTTTTTAAGGTCAAAAACTGCAGTCCAAGCCCAGGTTGTAATGGCAGAACAATGGAGAGTCTCTTAGGAAGGACAGAAGGGATAATAGCTCCAAATTCAGTGGCAGGGCTCACACAGCATTTGCCAGCTCATCTAATATTAGGTTTCAGTTGATGAAACAGCTCCAATGAGAATTTCCTTCAAAGGTTTTAACCCTGGAGAGCATCCCAGTAAATCTAACAGGAGCCAGATAAAGGCAGAAGCAAGCAGTTGCATATCTCCTCATCTCTAGAAACTGCTGGGGGCAGATTGGTCCTGGCTAAGTCTGGTCTAAGGACTGCATCCCATCCCCATGCCCATCCTGACTCTCACAGCCCGGGAGCTGATGCAGCATTCAGTGCTCAGCAGCCTTGTGGAATATCCTGCCTTTATACAAGCCTGGCTGCCCAGGGTCAGGTATCCCTAGATTTTTGATGACTGATGCTGCACCTTAACTTCAGCAATTAGTAAGTACTTGAAACCTGGCAGCACCCAAATCAGAATTTGACAAGTCTTCAAAGAATGATGCCTTTGTTTTGAGACTTTTTTCTGTTATCTTAAGAAACAGTGGCATCCCTCCAGGGCAAAGATGTTCCTCTCCCTAAGCTAATGACAGAAAGGGTGACAAGTCTACTGCAAGCTACAGACTGCTCTCAGTTATTTTAGGTGTCCTGCCCTTCACAATATAAACATCATGCCATGTAACCAAGGGTTTTGAACATCTGAGAATGGATGCTTTCATGTTATCATGTTCTTCAGCAAGTACCTCAATTAATTCAGAAATACCCTGTGGATTCTCAGACTCTGGGGCTTCTGGTCCACCAGGCTTTGCTGCAACAGCAACAATAGGACACCCAGAGAATCTGAAAGAGAGAAAGACTTTCATTATTAGACCACAGATCTCCTACACATGTCAATATAAAGAACTTCCAGGCTCATCTGAAGGCTTGGAAACTCCCTAAAATTCCAATTCACCTGCTCTTCTCCCATTGTGACTGACCATTTCTTCCTGAACTACCAGCAGATCAGCACTACTGGACTTCACTATGAAAGCCTCAGTCCTGTTGCACATTAGCTACTGATTCAATGCTGTGACAGTCAAAAGCAAGATTCAGTTTATTTCAGAAGCAAACATCTGCTGTTACCCAGTCTTAATGCAGTAGTTTGCATCCAAAGTCACTTTAACTGGAGACTAGCATTTTTTAAACTTTCATTAACAATTAAAATTCTAAAGTCATAACCTTCAAAACGGGAGCCAAATGCAAGATGCCTCATGATGCCTACCTGAGTCTGCAAGATCTGCAGAAAACAGAAAGATCTAAATCTACTAAAATCAAAGTCTGCAAAACTCACAAATCTCAAACACACAAAGGTCCAGAGAGAAGCAGTACAGCCAGCTGACCTCAGTTTACCTTTTATCCTACAATCAGTTTTATTCTTCAAGTCCTTAACTAAGAGCAGATTTTTTTTTTTACAAATTCAGTCAGCAGACTTAACTTTGCCCCTTAAAATACAACATAGTGCTTTTTATTGCATGTTTTCAAAAATCAGAATTAACCACATAAAATATATATTAAAGTAATGGAATAATAATCAGTAATTACACCAAAAAGTGACTGGCTCTCTTAGGTACTTCATTCTTATGCAACAGATTCAGACCAAAGTTAATTATTTTGGCCATCCTCTTGACACCCACCCCCCAATGATTTTGTCACAAAAGGGAGCAAACTGAAGGCAAGAGATGGTGCTTTGCTAAAGAAATGTTAAGTTCTAGGAAGGGAGCTCACTCAGTGACCCAGCTGTAATCAGGCATATGAGGTATTTTCTTTGTTTACACGCCATAAGCCTGAGGCATCTAAGGACAAAGGGTAATAAAAACATGCACTGAAAATTCCTATGATTAACCATAAAACTTTTGGAAATTTATTTTCATACAAGTATTTCAAAGCACTGTATTGCAATAAACAGAAATTTACATGTAACCAAATGCTTTACTCCTCTTCCCATACACCAGAACAAAGTGGAGTAATTGTACAGTGCATTTGGAGGCACTTCTAAACATGATCCAGCCCTACTGAAACTCTTACTTCATCAAACCAAATTTCTCTCTGCATAATTAAGATCCTGCTGGATAAAGGGAGAAGCTGATGTGCAAAAAAAATTTTAGAAAATAGAAATGCCATTCACAGAGACGATTTGCTTTTAGTTTTGGTACCAAGTCACAGAAAACTGAGTTTTGATCAGGTAAATTCACAAGTATTAAACTATGCAAATATACAACAGTTACCTTTCTCTGCCTTTTTTTTTCCTTCCATACAATTTCTTGACAACACTAGAATTATTTCCCCAGCATTGGTGGCAACATCTACTCTACAACTGCAAAAGCCTTCAGCTTTGCTTACTGCTATGGAATCTACATGCACACCCATGTGTGTAGTGAAAGTATTTCAACAAGTAAACTATTTGAAAGAAAAACAAAACCAAAAAACCACAATTGCCATTAGAGGTAACTGCCAAATGGTATCAGCATATATCCTGCTAATAAGAATAGTTTAGGAATAGAAAAGCATTTTAAAACCACACATTCGGAGATTCAAAGTCATGTATGCCCAAGATACAACAGGACAGGCACTTGGCAATCACACCCAGATCAGCAGTGCTTTCAAAGCACCATCAAGCACAGACTGCACATGCCAAAACTGAAATTTGCTTCTCTCTCGTCTCTGCTCTGAATCCTATTCCTTAGAGTCTTCAACTCAAAATGTGACCCAATAGTTATGTCCCCTTATATCCCTGAGCAAAGCAAAGATATGCTGTAACCTCATCCAACAGTTCACCTGGATATTCTGGCTTTGTATTATCCTATCCAAACTCCAAGCAGCTCTTTAAATCTAAAAGCTTAATTACTGGAAAATATTTATCTACACATGATACTTGCAGAGGTGAACTTGGAATTGCATCTGAGTTTCTGTAAATCTTTTCACTCTCTTCTCATCATTTTTGCTAGATGTGCCAGCATGTTTAGAAGCATGTTGAAAGAGAAATGTTGGTATTTTTGCTAAAACAAGTTTTGTGACAAGTTATTTGTTAGTATTACTGTTCACTTACTTGGTATTTTCCAAGGTCTTCTGCATTTTCTTAGTCATCTTCTCAATGGCACTCTGTCTCTTCCCCTCTGGAAGGAGATCTATTTTGTTCAGGACTACCACCATCTTCTGGCAGGCAATTTGCCCAATTACCAAGCACTCTGCTGACTGTGTCTGCATCCCCTTTGTCACATCTATCACAAGCATCATTAAATCGATAATCTGGGCACCTGGAGGAGAACTCACAGTCAGTATTGCCACAGCATAAAAAGATTAAGGATAATTTTCTCAAATCGTTTCCATTTAAAATTGTCAACATATGTACAAATGCCCAGAAAGACAAACAAGACACAAGTCAAAGTAAGCACTGAATTCCACAGCTCTTTTAAAATTAAGAACTTGGGAATTCAAGCTGTTATAGGCTATCACTGAGTCATAAGAACCAGGGAAAAATGTGATAGTTCAAGTCTAAGGCTGTTATCACTACATTAAAAAAAACACTAAGAAAATTAAGCTTGTAGCAACACAGGCATGACATTTGCCTCAATTAAAAATTATAATCTAAGCAGCCAAGCAAGAATCTAATACAACCAAAGAAACACATAGCAACACTGCAGGGAGCTGCACTCTCAGAGCAACCCCAACAGGAGCCAACCAGGTACCCCATAAAAACATCCACAAGCCTCAGTCCCTTCCTGCTTCCCACCATTCTTCTTTCCAAGCCTAAAATTTCGTAAAAGTGAAAACCGTGATCACCACCAGAGACAGGTTTATCCCAAGTCTAAAGAAATTCTTGAATCCCTCAATGTTAGGAAGAGGCAATTTAAAACCTGCAGTGTATTGCCATTCACTCCCAAATAGATCCACATAACTTGAACAAGTAATTTCAAACACAGGAACTGATCTATCTGATTCTTAGATGTCTTTGTGGAAAGAACCTAAATTTTAGGCTGACATTACCTATCATGCTTATGGATTATTTTTATTTTTCCGTGTATTGTTGTCATGAATCCTTAATCTTTTGATTGAAGCCACCTGAATTTCATGGATTTAAATTAGTTTTCAAGGAAGCTTTTGATGAACATTGGGCCTTCCACTAATTACATTCAGAATTTTCTTGTTTCATTTGAGGTAACTGAAATGTTCTGAATACTAAAACAGAGAAGTGCAACAGACTCAAGTGTTGAGAAATTTTAAGCATAAAAAGGTTAAAAAAAAAAATGAAGTTGAAGTACCAGAAAGTCATATGCCAAAAAAGTACTTTTTGAAAGATGATAAAAGCTAGAAATCATGTAAAATTCCAGTTCTCTAACTTAAGTACTTTTAATATTGGCCTTAAGATCAGAAGAACAAGAAATCAATACAACTGTTCCTTGTTCCTCCACACTGTCCAGCCTTTCCCTTGCCTTTTTTGCTTTTAAGGCTTTTACAATGGCTATGACAACAGCTCCCCTTGTTCCCAGTTCCCATGAACTCAGGATAGGAAATCATTCCGAGGTTGAAGTGCATGGGTGAATGAGTGGGTGGGAACTACAAGAAAAAAAAAATTATGGCTACAAATGACTATTTCAACCTACCAGACCTTTCATCTTGTAATAATGAATGTTAAGCCCTTCCAAGCACTAGTTGGATAATTATGGTATTTCCAGTGCTCCTGCAGAATTTTCACCAATCATTTCAAGTATCTCTCTCTGTCAAACCAAAGATGGGCTTTTATATTCTCAAAAGTAGTTTGCATTTTTATTGTTTTGGGAATTGTATTGATTTAGAGCTTGCTTAAATTTCAACACAAACATCATCAAGACTGTACAAAAGGCTCAGATTTTATACACCACTCAAGTGCAGATTTAAAGGTCAGAAACCAAGGGAAACAAAGGGCATGAAAATAGTTTGAGTGGGACAAAGCACTTAACAAACAGAATGGGTCCATTTTTGTGAATGCATACAGCAGGGCTGTTTTAAACCTAATACACAGATTTTGTATTACACTGTTCTACACAGCTGACATCCTCAAAAGGAATGGGAAAAAATAATGGAAAGCAAACCATCAAGTCCAGTTCTTTACTAATACTATAAAAAGGACATTCTGGTAAGACAACAATGCTGCAGCTTGAGCCTTACCAAACATTACTGTGACTACTAAAGCACAGTGATCCTCATGCTCCAGAACTAAGCCAAAGCCACCAGATCCAAACCTGGCCCAGAGAAGGGCAGCTGATAAGATGCATTATGTACAGTGTGGTATCTTTCCCTCCAAAAGAACACAAAATCTGCACTGAACTGTAATATGTAGTTTCAGTAAAAGGGGTCACTTTACCTTGAAACTCAACATCAACTGCTTCAAATTCATTTGCTCTACAGCAAACACTTGCAATTGCTGTATTTATGAACCTATTAGCAACACTTTAAAAGAGCCATAAAAATCACCAACCCAGCTGCTAGAAGGTTGAGAATGTTTGCCTTGAGGCATTACCTCATCTTCTATGAAGACACACAAATAGAAATAACTGTACATTCCACAGAAAAACTCCAGAAACAACAGAAGATATTCCATGGCACTCCAGATAAAAAATACTTCAAGGCAAGGAAAGCAGCAGCACACACAATTTCACAAACGCTGTCAGCACAACTACTGTGCCTCCTCCAAAGCCCCAGTGTACTGACTGGCCACAGCTCCTAAGAGATGGCACAAGATGGGACAGAAGGCACAGCAGGCAGAGCTGGCACATGAGCAGGGTGGGAAGTGCTGCCCTTCACAGGATCATGGAGCCAAGGCAGAGACTACGACAGCACTGACAAAAATACCTGAACTGCCTTCTCACTGAGGAATGAGGATGTTTTACAATGTTTTGTATGTGTCTACTCATGCATATTAAGGCAGGAGTGCTCAGGTTTACAGGACCCCTGAGTTACAAGGTGAAAAAATAATGCTAAAACTTGGTTCCTCAACTTTCCTTTCTGAGCTGTTTCATAAACCATCTTTGACAATTCATGTTCTTCTCAATCCCCCATCTTCTCCTACATGGTTTTACATTTTGGTTTATTCTAGAACCCATTTCTTTCATTGTCCATCAGCCACACATTAAGTTCATTAAATACTAAAACAAAATCATCTAGACAAGTGTACTAGGATTCACCAATATCACATTTCAAATCAGGAAAGTTGGCAAGATGACAAAACTGTAACCCTCTCCCACCTACCACAGAACACCTCATTCAATATATTTTCTCCTCATAACATATAAATGGTAATAACAGACTTAGAATATGTTTAACTTCAAATTTACTACTTAAATAATCTCTATTAAAGAATCAGCTTACTATCATATCAGAGTTCAGTCAACAAAAGGAACAATGTTTCTGAATAATTTTCTGCAACAGAGTAAGATTTAGCAAGGAACAGTGAAGCAAGGATGGACTGCATCGGTACTCTCATGAATACAACCTCACTTGGAAATATTTTTCAATTGGGACATAAAAATTATGCAGATATACTATGTGGAGACTCAAAAACAGTAACAAGAACTAAAGGTGAAAATATTACCTACACCTGCACTATCCGATAACAAAATGTCAGCCATTTGTGCAACATGGAACAGAAGAACTGAAAGAAGTCATAGGACAAAAAAGCACTCTTCAGAACTCCTCAAAAAAGGAGACAGAATACGGGCCTACAGAGTTAAAAACAGTAACAGGGAAGAGATTATGGACTATTTGAATATCCCTCAAACCTTCAGAACAAGAAAATGGCTTCAAATTCCATTTAACAAAGCAGAGACACATGCAAAGGACAGGTCTGCATACAAGGAAGCAGAGCAATCAAAAACATTTTATCTGCACTGAAGCAGGTCACAGAATCAATGAAAAAGTTAAACTAAGATACTCAAATTATTTCTTCTACTGAGAAAACAGGGGTGTAACCTTTTATTTACCACTTCATCTATGAAAGACATGTTCAAGAACATTGAAGAGATAAATCCTGACATGTGATTTCTCACTTTACTTGAAAATGAAAGATCAATTATTGGAGTACCCTTTGTGTGATGACACACAGCTCAGATGAAGCCCTGCAAAAAGCAAATGAAAAAAAACAGTTGTCACCAGAAAACACAAGGGGGTGGAGAAAGATGGGCATTATACTTCAAAGATAAGCAGCTAAACCACAGCAAAAATAAAGTAGATAGTCTGAGTGAAGAAAAACAAACAAGAAAGATAAAACATGAACTGAGAGATTCTGGATGACAGCCAGATACAGGAAAAACACAAGACCAGCAGCACAGCATCACAAAGACTGCAAGTGCCAGCTAAACCTGGAGGCAGCAGCACTCATTCGTATCACAAAAGTGACAGCGAACACAAAACTCAGAAAATAAGAAAAATACCTTCACAGACAAGATAAAGAAAAGGTCCAGCTACTGCTTTGAACACACAACCCAGGCTAGCTCCTAAATTTTGAAGAGCATCTGATTATATAAAGTCATCAAGGAAGTAATTTATTACTCTTAATTTATTACTCTTTACTCAGTTGAATCACAGATGTCAGAGATTATGACATGTTTCCAAAGAGCAGAACGAAGCAACTCAAGCTTCCCTAAAGTGCACTTGCAACATCATTCCTAGCTAGCTCTCACTCTAGGATCCTGAAAGAACTCACCAGCTGCTGCCTGAGTACACTGAAAAAGAAGAGTGTGCATTTTAAAAGTATGTATTGATCAACTTTTAGTCTTTTGGAAAAAATTCACTGCATTCTCTATATTTGCATTATTTAGTTTAATGTATCTTAAAACCATTGCTGAAATAGAAACAAAGCCTGCCCAGAGTTTCAGGCAACAAGGCTGCAGACCTTCACCCCCTCCATCAAATTCACTCCTCATGAATGTGTTTAGTGTCACACACAATTAGTAAAATCCAGCTCTTACATCAGTGTTCACAGGGAAACACCATGGGAGTAGCTAAGATATCAGATGCATTTTGGAAAACAGTAAAGCACTGTAATTGCCATGTTTTATTCTGGAACAGAACATCCCATATTAAATAACAAACCTCCTTCAACCTCAACCACAGAGGCTGTTGCAGTTCTGCATGTGCATGAACTCAAAACACCTTCCATTTGTGCAGCCTGCATGCTTCTAAATTTTATACCCAAACTCCCAGACTGAGCTGTGTCCCTACAGCAAAACACAATATTAACACTAATTTAGAAAAAAATGACATTATTAGATCTAGGAAGGCAAACAAAGAAACACTTCAGCCTCATGTATTAATTTATCAGTTCCAAAAATATATTACTATTTTATTATTAATGCACTGAGCCCACCTTCAGAATCATCCAGTTACAATTTCCAAGCACTAAACTAGCCACCAATTCCTTACTGAAAAGCTCACCCAAAAGGCATTTTCAATAAATAAGCAGAATCTCACTTGGTTTGTCTTTACCAAATGCAGATCAAGAATATGAGAGCATTTTAAGCTGTATTATTTTGGCAAGCATAACTAAAGTTCTGCATTATATTCCCAATAATACATCAATATAAAGCTGACTTGGCTTCAAAAGGCAAAACCTGGTGAGTGGAGGGAAGAAGAGGGGATCAGGTCCTTGTGTGAACAAAGGGGACATTTTGCATGTCACACATGGAACATAGGCACAGATTCTGAGTGGTGCCTTCTTTAAGCTACTGTGTCCTGTCCTGTTTGTGGTAATCTTTTTAGCTGACATTGCACAAACAGTACAACTCTTGTTCACAGGCAGCAAAAGGAAGCAGAAAATGGAATTTGAAATGTAAAAATAAAATAATTGTGGGCCATGGGCTATAATTTGATTTCATGCTTTACAAGGAAATGAAAGAAGACTTCCTTAAACATACTTTTTTTTTTTAAATATGCTTTTTACCATGTTAGGATTTCCTCTAGTGTAGAAGAGAAAATAGGATTGTAGAAAATGTACCGTTCTCAAGTATCATTGCTACTCAAGGGCAAAGCTCTGTTTTAATGTGCACTTCCCATTCTGGGGAAAAGGAAATTCTTCAATTAATAAACCGGGTGGACTGAGGCGAGTTTTTAAGGTTTAATCAATTTCATCTGCACACAGGATAAAAAGACCAACTATTCTACCATTTTTACCTCCGCTATTCCACTTTCAAAAAAAAAAAAAAGAAAAAATTAAATCAATGTTTTATTTTAAATTCTTTGAGGTTAGTATCTCCTGTCTCAGGAAATATTGTCTATATCATGCAGAGAGTATCCAACTTCCCCTTTCAAAGCCCCCTCCCCCTACTTTTTTTTGTGTTAAGAAACTTTATTCAGAAACAACTAAATTATTCCCTGTTTTCTTATACAGTTGCACCCTGGGAGATGTTACAAGTCACACAGGATTTTGCTAGTTACCTTAGGGGAGGCACTGTGATGAATAAGGAAGATGTTTTACAGGATATGGGATCCTCCAAAATTCAAACAGAAATAGGAGGTGTGATGCAGGGAGAGGCATGCACTCAGCTGGGGAACATGAATTACACATGAAGAAACCTTCTGTAAAGCAACGCAAATCGTGGATCAAAACTGGAGCAACTCCTGTTAGGAAACACTTTGAAAAGAAAAGGAACTCATGGAGCTCAAGCATCCAACCATCACTTCCAAAGCAGCTCAGAGCACAAACAGGGAGCGGTGCAGCTTCAAACTCCAGAGCATTTGTAAGACCAGATAGAAAGCATCACACTGGCAACCCACAACATTTCTGAGTGCAGAGTAAAGCTTAAAATTAGAGGCATTATGTCATTGCATGAATTCTCTCCAAATGAAAACCAGCTACTATGGTTGGTCTGTAACTGAGAGCTAGAAAGGGAAAGCAGTGTGGCCATTAGAGCATACATAATTGGAAGAAGTCCATTTCCTGTATGTCAAATAACACATCTATTACAGTTATTTATTTGTAAACATGAGTTCAACTCAACTACAAGTGGTAGGTGATAACTTGTTATAAGAAATAAAAGGGTTCTTTTGCAAAAGATGTCACACAAAAACCCCCTTGAATATACTTCATGTGGAGAAGAAACATTGTGCCATCTTGTTCTGAAGAGGATAAAGGATAATGCCTCTACCATCTCCTTTGTCAAGTCATCCAAGGATCTGTCTTGTTTGAGTAAGTTTTAACTACGTGTCAGAAACAAGGCTGTGTTCTTCAAAGGGAGGAAATGCCTGTAATGATTAGAGTATGTCAATAAGCTTGATCAGCCATGCTGAAGTAGCACAAACAAAGCTGATAAAGCCTCTATGAAGGTCATGCTAAGAAAGAATGAGGAGCATCTTCCAATAATTTTTACATGCTGGTGTAGCCATTGTAATATTGTACACAGGACTAAGCTTGTATGAAATGGATGAGTTATTGAGAAAAAAAAATCACAAACAAACCCTAAAGTGAAAATACTCTCAAAAAACACAGAACAATACAGGAAGAAAGGTTATCAAGAGATCCTTTGGAAGGATTTACAGAACGTAAGGATTCCCACGTTGTCTTCAGCCTCTTCAGAGGAAGGCCAAAAGCACAAGCCTGAGAAACGTCTGAACACTTTGCTAGTTTCCACCACTTCTGGAAAAGAGACTATTCTTAAACAAGGCAAATACAGGATGCCCTTATTGACCAGTGAATTTAGTCAGATTGCAAACACACATAAAAATTACATAGTATTGTAAAAAAATACATAAAATTACAGAGAAACTTTCCTCCAAACACTTCCAAATAAAAATTCACTACTAAAGAGAGAGTGCTATGAACCTTTTTAATTTAGGTACCAAATTAATTTCCTATACTTGTCCTCCCCGTAGTATGCACCTCCTCCCAGCCTGAGCACAAGCTAGAGCAGCACAATGATGGCCACTGCTAAGGACACATCCTTCCACAGCAAAGGAAAGGCCATGACTAATATCCTTCACTTCCACTGTAAAGACAAAACATGCAAGGGAAAAAGGCAATTTTACCCACGTGGTTTCAAGCCAGGGCAATCACACACTTCACTTTGTTACTGTGCTGATCTACATCTCTGCCTGTACAAAGGAGTGATCTAGAAGCAGCTGCCAGTGAAGCACAGTGGTGAAAAGGCTCTAGCACCTGGGCATGGAGCCTGCAGCTCCATGAACTGGGAAGTTCCTGCTCCCAGTTACCTTTCCCCACCACTGTGTTTATTTAGGCCTCCCACAGCTGATGGAGGGTCTGATGAAAGGCAAAGTTGATGCTCAGACCAGTCAGCTCAACCCAGGCACACCAGAGAGCTCTGCCTGAGACTGGGGAGATGACCCAGCTCCTGCAGCACTGCAGGGAGAGCCAGAGCTGGCACCAGTGAGGCAGCAGGACCAGCCAAGAGCTGCAAAGGTAAAAAAGGGAAGGAGCAAAGTAAACCTCCTGTTCCTGGTGACAAGATGCTGCTGCAGGCCAAGGGGCTCACTGAACAGCAGCCTGAGGAACTACAGAGCTGAATAAACAGTCCACAGATTGTTAGGAGGAATTGAAAAAAAAAGTATATGCGTATACACACAAAACTAGTTCAATTACTTCATAAAAAGGGGAAAAGAAACAGTTGACACAAGCTGTTCAACGCAAAATTTAAGTTTAGAAGCAGCAAAGAAAGGTAAAGAATTAGACTTTGCCTATATACAATATAATATTGAAATAAAATACTGCATTTTGATCTGGTCATTTTCTGGAAAAAGGAATCTTAAAGATAAAGTAGCTTCAAAAAAGGAAACAAGACAAATGCAGTTAGGCCCTCCACAAAGAAAAATCCATGTTAAGAGCACACAGTGACAAAAGCCAATGAAGCTGAGGGAAAGAAGGCAAATAAAACACCTCTAATAAAAGAGCACAATCAATTATATAATTTTACGCAGCACAACAATTCAAATTCAGTGCTGCTAAATACCATTTGTCTTCAGACAAAAATACAGCTTTGATATCTACACCATTAAGATTTTAACACTACAGCCATCTAGATGAAGCTTCATTTTTTAATAACACATTCAGGATTTTATCCTGTGTAAGAGGCATTAAGATGAAACTTAAAGAAAGGGACACTTAATTCCATCACAGACTTTCTTGTTTGTCCCTCAAAACTAATCATTTCTACTATTTCCAAAGAAAATGGAGCAAACCAGATGAGTGACTACTATGGTCTGGCATTTAAATTCCTGTTCTTTAAATAAATATTTGTCAAAAACCAGAAAATCACCCCAAATGGAAATCCTATAGACAATGAGGGGAGAGCAAAGCAAACAATCCTTGCCTTGTAACACAAAATGCCATGTAATACATAGCATGTGTAAAAATGGAGGTAAAGCACCATATGAGAGAAGACGTCATCCTTCTTCCATATGTACAAAAATCCTTCTCTGTAATATTACCTATTACTAGATCTGAATTTATATATTGACAGGGCACAAACTGGACAGAGTCCAAAACAGACCTCGACTTATTTTAATGCTGAAAACATAAACTATGGTACAGTTGAAAAAAGCCTACATATCTTGGAAGAGCAACAATCATTCTGAGTAGACACAGATGACTGCTACAAAAAAAGGTAGCATTTGCTGAATTACTCAACACCGTGGTATTTCAGCTGCATTAATTTCTTTCTTGGCTTGAAGTCCAAAGTGCATAAATTGTGAATTACTTAGCAAACATTAACTTTTTAAAGTGTCATTCATACATATGTATATGCAAATACAGACACCAGTAAAAGCTGAGAATTTAAATATTTAGGATACTGCACAAAACTACAGTTTTAGCATTTTAGACTGAATGTCATTATACAGCTCATCAGCCATGGAGTGCAATATGTGGCATATAGTAAGAAAAACTATTATTTCATAGACTTGAAAGCAAAAGAAAGCATAGAGGAAACCAACTGGGTTATTACTATCCAAGTAACAAATCTGGTTTGTCCAGGGGTGTTTGGTGGGATTTTGTCTGTTTTTTGCACTACCTGCCTATATTACACCCAGCAGTAAAAAGTTTAGTTTCATATTTTGGGATTCAAGCTATAAAACATCTCAGGCTATTTCAATATTTCTAAGTTCCCAAATGTCATACAAAAACGGCACCTGTAATTCCACCAATTCATATCAAACCCAAACTTAAGAGATTGGCAATGAAGTGCCCTGTTCCTTTTGCCTGGACTTGTTTAGTTTATAAAATAAGGCTTCTCAAACAATGTGACAGTAAGTTGTGTAAGATATCAACACTTTCTGTTCATGCTTCAGGAAAAAAGGTGCAAAGTAAGAAAAATGGAAAATGGATACTTGTAAAACTCTGCTTTGACCTCCTCAGATGATATTGTCTGCTCAGGGTTCTAGTAAGTTTTCCTAGTGCCCAATAAGTGATTAGTTCAAGTTTCAGACTTGTTACTCAGAGGTATTTTGTTTTGGTATCAAGGCCACGTGTGCCTTTGCACAGCTCTGAAGAGTTAAATGTAAGGTAATTTTACACTTGGGCCTTATATAGTGACCATAAATGGTCCCTGAAGGTCCATAAAGTCTTTACAGTAAACACTGAAAAGCAAACAGGTCAGAGGACCAAGAAGAAAAAAATACCATTTTTATAGTCCTGACCCATATCAGCTTTACATTTGCTCTCTACAAGATCTCCTGCCAAGTTTCAAGAAAAAAAAGTAACTATATTTCCATGTGATAAGGTTAAATATGTTGCAAAGAATATAACTGCAAGTATGACCATTCTGTCCTTCGCATCTTTCACAGATTACAGCAGAGACCATCTCTGAAGATATTTTCAAGACCTGAGAGAGAAAATAGCAGCTTAGCAGTATAAAAAGAATCAAACATCTGGAAGAACTGCAAAGGCACTGAACCTGCACCAATGAGGACATGAGCCCATCCCCAGTTCTGACTGACTTCCACATTTCTGGAGTCCTCTGCTCATCTCTAATGACTCAGTTCACACCACACAGAAACAGACTATCCCCAGCTTCAAGAATGTTGCACCTGAGGTTTCTCCACTAACTGGAGTGCGGAGACAAACATTGAGTGAAAGCCTCTGTGGTAGCTACAACCATGGAAATTCCTGCTACCTCCCTGATACTACAGGATGCTCAGGCCAGAGCTGACAGCAGCCTATACCAGTATGCCTTTCACTATGAATGATAAGTCATGCAAAACCAGGTTTATACTGGAAAGAGAAAAGCAGTACAAAAATTACTGGAATAACTTGATCTATTTTCCAAGACTGTTTCAGGGAGAGCAGCCCATAAACAGCCAGACCAGTGCAGACATTTTCCCTCAAGCAGAGAGCTCTTTCAGTAAGTGAACTCCTGTGTTAGCTTTTCAGACAGTTTAACACTGATTTCCAAGAACAGACCAACTGAAATATTTCCCAACCAACGTGTTCATATTTCTGCCCATATTTGAATCTACTATTGCATACAAGCCCAGTGCTGGACTCAGAGAAGTGGCAAAACCAGACTCATGAACAGTTACTATGAAGTTTCTATAAATACTGGTCTCTATCAGTACTACTTCACACTCAGCTCTTTGACTTTTCAAGTTAACCTCATTTGTACAAGATGGTATCCTTCCATTAGCATATTTAGGATTCAATCCCGCCCATGCCCCCATGTTTTAACACACAGAGAACCAGCACATCTCAGAAATCCTTACACAAGCAACACACAACTTTAGTACTTGATTATCTCAGGATGAAAAGAATGTGCTATGCTTAATGACCAACTAGTTGGTTTTCTCCTTCCCAGAGGACTGGGGAACTGTTACTACAGTGCATCTATTGCCTCCCTCGGGGTGCTTTGGAGAATTACTGAATTATAAACATCTTGGAATATGTTAGAATTTCTTTAAGCATATTTTTATCAGTTTAATATTAGATGACAAGGAGAGGTTTTTGCTATCTTTTGTGTTAACTTCAAGTCCTGCCTAGCCAAAGGATATCTCACTGCAAATTCTTGCTCACTCTTCTGCCATATCTTTGAAAGATCAGTCTAAAGAAAAGTTCCATGCAGCAGTCACTGGAGATAAGGACCATCACATAGGTAGACAGACCTGAATATACATTTAGATATGCAACTCCAAACTTCCAAAACCTATAAACAGCAGTTTGCATGCAGTTGAAAACAGGTACAGATATGAAAGTTGTACCTGAGAGATACTGCTGAACCACCTTGAAATTCTTGACTCCAATTAACTTTTCTCTACTTAAATTCAATGTTTGAGGCCAACTACTCTGAAAAATCATAGAATGCACTGGAGTCCCCAAGAAACACACCAATTATCACCCTGATCACAGAGATTTGCTACAGGATTCTCTTCTCTCCACCCCTCTGTCAATTCAAGGACAGTAATCTTACAGTGCACCTGCAACTTTAGATAGCTCAACCACCACTAGTAAGAAATTGATTTAGAACCTTGTACAGAGCAAGAGCACATTTCTACAAGACTACCAAAAATAAATTCTGTCACCAAGTCCAGAAGTAAAACTCAAACTCATCAGATTCTAAATCATTCTTCTACAAAAAAAAAAAAGTGTTCCATACAAAGCTGAAAAAAAAAAAAAAAGTATGTGATTCTGCTCTTAAGTCATTACAAACCCTAAGCTACCTTGTCTCTGAACTTGTCTCTGAAATAAGGTAAGCAAAAGTCTTGCACCCTGCATTAAGGAGCTTCTTTTGTATTAAAATCCAGTCCTATTATGTTTTTACAACATTGCATGTAACACACTGCTCTAACAAAAGAGTTATGGTAGAGTATGGGAAGATATTCCTGCACAGCTCTCAGATGTGCTTCATCTGAGAATGCAAAACAAGGGGTTTTTTTAAATTACCAGTTTACATTTTGCTTTTTCTTAAAAAAAAAAAAAATTAAAGACTGCTAGGGGCAATGAAAAATGCATTCTTTAATTTTCTGTTCACCCTCCACAACACTGAAATAACATCAGTCAGGATTATAAACATCTGTAATTGCCAGGGGAATGTACAATACATTCAGAAACTCCAGGCCCACATATCCTGTAGCTCTGCACTTCACAAACAAAAGGTTGGGGAAAGAAAGAGGGGGTGGGGTATAGGGAATAAAGGCTTAAAGATTAAAGTCACAGGCAGAGACAGACGGCTCCGTTTTTTAATAACTGAAAACACTAGTTGTGCCTGAATGTGCTCATTGTTTTATGGCAGGGGGAGAGTCTCTGCATGCTGGACTGGCTGGCGACAGAACTGCCCTTGCATCAAAAATAAGATTTGCAAAAAAAAAAAAAAAAGTCACCAAACCCACGCCCTAATTTCCCCTCTTGCAATGGTTAATGATGCTTTTAGGTAGCAGTCAACAAATTATCCCACCTTACCTTTATTAAAGTGGGGATAACTTCATGGCTGGAGGTATTACCTGATGGAAACAGCGTAAGACACGGCTGCAGAGGTGGCTGAAGGTTTGCTGCTGTGAAGGAACACAGACTACGAACAAGAACAGTCACAAACAGGCACAGCTAGGGAACAACAAGCTTATAAATCAATTTCTGATAGGTTCTTAACACAACAAAAGCAGTGCTGCAAGGCTGAATTATGGTATAAGCAGATTTGTATATGGTTTCAAGAAGTTTAGCTGTCATGAGGAAGTTCTTAAGTCCTTACTTTTTAAAAGCATCAGCTATACTTTTAGTGAATGAAAGTTTCATGAGTTGGGTTCACTTCAGTCAGTAAAAAATGCTATTGCCTCAAAATATTGCATTAGAGCATAAAAAAGTTGAAAGCGTTTCTTTTATGCTTTAAAGTAATTTTTCTCTCAAAAATTTAGGAGTAAAAGCACTTGCACACCACGTGGCTACTCAATATCCATAATTACAAATGTGTGTTATTTTTAAATTCCATAATATTAATTTTTCTATTACAAACAATCTAATACTTCTCATGATCCATTACAGTGGAAAAATTTTTGCGAGTCAGATCCCACCAGGGCCCAGGAACCCATCTTAAGGTCAATGCAATGAGGTCAGTTCCACTGCTGGGTGCCAATGGACTACAGGTAAGCAAGTAGCCTCAACAAACATATGTCAATAAAAAATATTAAATAATTTTTTCACTTTTATTCTAATCTAGCCTCAGGTATTACCATAAGAGAGCTTTTGTTTTACTGGATTTTTTTTTTTTTTTTAACCTGACAACTTGGTTTAAATACAGACAGAAAGGAGATAATTCAGTAAGACAACAGGCTCTTTCATCTAAAACCATGAAACTCCCAGTCATAACTTCTTGGGGAAACCTAAAATAAGGAGCAGGGAGCCACACAACAGGAGTCAATGAAAAGTAGTCTCCTGCCCCAAGCAAGCATGCTGTGCCGGGAGGAATCAGTGCTCACAATACACAGCTCCTCAGCCAAAAATGTCAGACCTGGAATGCTCCAGCTATCATCCCCTCTCTGTTGATGCAACACTTTTGCATCATCAGCCACTGGACATCTTGTTGAGATTAAAAATATTGTGGAGAGTTACTGTCTGTTCAGCAAGGAAAAAAAGACAAGAGCCCATGTCAGAAAGGGAGGGGAAAGGAAAAGCTGAAATATGAGCTCATAAGCCTGATGTGGAGAATAAAGACAGGCTTTGTTTTACCTCATTCATACCAAGTACAAACAAGAGACTCATCACTGTTTTGAGTTTGAACTGCAAAATTTGTTTTGCAGGCAGCACTGCCCATTTTTTTCCTCACGTAACTCAACTACCCCTCTTTCTCAAAAGTAACTCTGATGCTCCAATCATGTATTTAAGCCTAGATGAAACCTGTCTAGTAACAGACTCTCTCATTCTGACACTTCAGAAGCACCTACAAAGGCATTCTTACATGGTAAAGACCAGCCTTGGTTGTATCATTGATGTTGCCCCGATGTCCTCATGCACTCAAACAAAGTAACTAAAAATAAAATATAGGAATATTTAAAAGAAAATCAAAATCGCTTGGAGGACACACTGGCTATCTAACCACACTAAGAGTTAGGCAACACTTATTAAACTGGAGATACTTCTTTGGGCAAGAAGTATTAATTCTTCTTAAACTTTCAAATGCAGATTCAGTTCAAAAATACAACACAATGTGCAGTCTTAAAGGGTACAGTCTTTGGAAGATTAGAAGTAAAAAAAAAAACCACAAGGAAAAAAGTCTGTCCTCTGACAGAAACACTACCCACCAGCGCTGTCCCTAAAAGGGCTCAAGGGCAATACCAAAAGGCAGCACGGGAAAGCAGAGTCTGGATTCTACTTTTGTGCTCCTCGGCAAAGGCGAGGAGGGTGGTAATTTACCATGTACAACCAAATTGTACATGAAAGTTTCAAAGCAGCCAATTAAAGCTAACATTATGGAATGGAACTGAGGTCCGAGTGGAACGCGTTAGACACGCATTCCACACAACGGCTCCAGAGTCCGCCTGCGAGGCGGGCACTACACAAAGTACAAAGGGTCAAGAAGCTCCTCTCAAAGAGAGCCCCAGCTCTGAGCAGGAGTCAGGAGAGCCTGCCCAAAGCAACCAAACGTGGTGCACAGCTGCAAAGTGACAGCAAGGCTGCAAAGCCAAGTCATCGCCTGCATCGGCAGAACGCTACGGAGAGAGATTGAAAATTCATCAATCAAGCAGGGGCAAACCTCATGAGCCACAACTGAGAACCAAATGGAGGGGGACAACATGGAGCAAAGAAGAACACCCCTAAAACTAGCAGCAATAAACATGCCCATATCAGTTAAAATCTCTTACATACATCACTTTCATACACTCAACTGCAGTGCATCCTCCAAGTGATTTTTCTTTTCTTCCAACTACAGCTTTGCTTCTCTTAAGCAGGTCAATGTAGAATGGTAGAAGAGTTACTAATACCTAGTGGGAAGTTGGATGACAACTATCTCAAGTTACCAGGACTATGTTACATTTTGCCTTAGAGTCATCTGTACACTGGAACATGGTGAACCCCAATTTTGATGCAAGTTTCTGGATTTCTGTGACAGTAATGCAGAAAACTGTCATGTTGGTACTTCAGCTGCAGAACGTAACCAAATGGAAATAAAAAGAGAACAATTAGGTTATTTCTTGTGTCTTATATTTCAACATAAAACTCCACACACATGCAAACTGGGAAATTAATTCAATGACACAATAAAAAATCCTGTGATACTTCTATAGCACTACCACTCCCCGAACCTTCGCCATCTCCAAACACCAACAAGAACTATAATCTTTACCAGAACAGTAGTTGGATCAAGGATGAAAAATAAGATACATGTCAAAAAAAGTAGGTTGTTCTCAAGAAAGACACCCCACAAACAATCTCAGTTTTCATGTCAAGCTTTACTTCAAGCACCCACATTACCACACAGCCATAGCAGTGCAGCATGCAGAAAGAAAGCTCAAACAAATCAGTCCCAAACAAATTGCAGATGCCAGTTCTGAGGAACAAAATACTTTCATTCTCTGCAGTGTACATAGATAATTAGAGCCAAAGTAAACAAGCAATACTTTGGAAAACAATTTTTTCTGGACACATTCTAGGCAGCGGTCAGTTACCCTGACTTGCTACCATGCTAAATATTAGGTGCTTTGCTAAATTGCAAATTTTGGCAGAAGGGCAGCCAAAGAGTTAATGCTGCCATAAAATTGCTCTGGCTAAAGTTTTAAGACTTTGTACTGAACTACCAAGGGAAGTTTTTATACGGAAAAATCACCACAAACTTAACACTTGAAAACCACAGTCAAAACAGTGATCTATTAGTTTATTCTCAATTCACTTTAACAGAGTTTTCCATGTTTGTACACAAAGGCTGTAACTTCTGTTTGTCTTAAAAGACAAAATGGATTCACCACTCAAGATTCATTCAAGATTTATTTTGTATTTGGTTGTCTGGCCATCAGCCAGTGGCAGACATCAGGCCCTGCCCATCAATTCACCACCTAATCATGACAATAGCAAGCATTCTGCATAATTTGTTATTCCACAAAGTCACATCACATTGTGCTAGAGACACTTCTCCAACAGGCCATTATCAAGCACAGGGTACTATTTCATACCTCCTGCCAGGCCAGCACAAGGGCTTCTGACAGTGTATTTATTTTTATTTAAATTTTTGCTGACTAGGATTGCAGAAGATACACACCTCATTTTGGAGCAGTCCCAAGGGGTCAACAGCCATGTAAATTTCACATCCCAGTACTTCAGGACAAAACAAACTATATCATGTGGATATACTATCTAAACTGCCAACACCACAAAGCACTCCAGAAATTGCAGGGTGTATGGCATTTGTGTTTCACATTATTACATTCTCCATATAATTAATATAAGTCCACTAAAATACAAAAGGTGAAGCTCAATGTAAGGAAGAAAGCTGTGCAAAGTTTAATTACTAAATAAAACTAGGCACAATACTTGTCAAGACTAGAATTTATACTGTGTAAGAGGGGCTGGAATTTAATGATATATAATCCCATCGAGATAAGAGACAGTAGCAATGGCTGAGTAAATGTTGTCCACAGGACTAAGAAGAGGCAAGGTGAAAAATCTAAGTTATCATGATTTGTAGCCAGATGACTTCTATAAAAAAATTTTACAGCAGAGGGAGTGCCATAAAGATATTCCAAATTTCACTGGTGGAATATTAGTTTAAAAATAAATACTTTAAATGTTTTGAATTATATAGTTTATTATTTAACATTAGATAATCATGTGAATGAGCTTTACCAGCCAAGGAGCCAAATACAGACCTGGTCTGACTTCATACTGGTTTGGACCTTAATCCTGCAGTCTCCCTTACTGAGTTCATTCCTACAAGGACTTCATGGATTCAGAACACCCAGCTGGGCACTGAACTGGTACTTCTACAAAGCTGCAAATGTGCATGGCACCTCAGAGATAAACACAAAACAAGGCCCTAAGTTTACAAAGCTCTTAGACTAAATTTAGACCCCTTGCTCCCTAAAATAAGGAAAGTATTTTAATCTCTGACACAACCACGTTATTTCATTGCTTCAAGTTTTATACTTAGAATAGCACAGATCTTTGTGAGGTGAACATATAGAAACCATCAACATACAAAACCAGACCCTTTATCTCTAAAAGCCCTCATAAATATAGGAAAAGAGTTTTCAATTATGTATTTTGAAGAACTTCCAAAAGCGAAGTTGTTCAGCACAACCCCACACCCCTTAGAAATTTCCTAAGACAGCTCAAACACTATATAAACCAGAACATGATTATCTAATCATAGATATTTCAGTATAATTCAGAGCAAGTCCTTCCAGCATTTTTTCTAGGATGAGCAAACAATTGAATAAAATAGAAATGTTGACACAAAGGAACAAGCATTTTACAAGCAGTGGTAGCAGTTTCTGTAAGCTGAGTTTGTGAGCAGTAACACCTGTGGGTTAAGCAAAACATCACTCAAGCAGAAAACCTTCAGCAAGAACAGAACTGTGACAAAGGAGGATCATCATAAGCTAAGTACAGCAGGTCTCACAGTTTTGCATCCCACACTCACCCTCCTGTTTCATTTAATCATTGAAAACCACTTCTTTTCTCACAAATCAAAATTTAAATTTTTGAGCTGAAACAAAGGCTGACAGCATCCCCAGGGAAGTGGGAAGAAAGCCTACAGAAAACAAAGTCTGCTCAGAATACACATTGCTCTGCCAGGCCCATGTGACCAGCTCTCAGGAATGCTGGCACTGCTCAAACTATTCACTCAAAATAAGCAACAAACAAGAATCATGGATAAACAAGAAAATAATATGGAGTGCAAGGCACTAATGCTGCCACTCCAAAGCTGTAACTGGAGACTTTCATTTAACTGCACATTGCAAGAGAACACCAGTCCCAGCAAAAATTCAAAGAGCAGCAAGTGCAGGCATTGAGCCATCACTCTCTAGCTTGGATGGGGCTCTGGAAAAGAAGCACCCAGAAGTGCAATAAAGTCATCTGCCCCTGCTAATCTAAGCTCTGTGACTAAGAGAAGAAATTGCTAGGCATGAATACAAAACAGGATCAGAAGTATATGAAGTATACAAAGAATATTTAAAGATGACACACTTCACTCTTTCACAAAACCCCTTCTTGGATGCTCATGCTTTGTACAAGCCTTTTTTATATTTTTAATTATTGCTTTTCACATTTTGTTAGGTCTCCTTTCCCATTCATATCTTGTAGACTCAGAGAGCACAATGGTTTCTAAATTGAACTTCCTGACAGCAAGAACTAGAATTACAGAACAAGGGATGGAAAATTCAGAATGAGAATTTCATTTCAAATGAACTTAAGTAAATATACTTGTTATCTAATCACTTTGGCCTTTGCATCAGATGATGGAGACAACTGCTGCTGGAGAAGCATATAATAATAACGGAAGAGAAATACAATGGAGCTTTATTAAGTATATTCTTACAATTTACTGTAGACCTACATTAAATTTTGTTAGAGGATTTCCTTAAAGTACTTCCAGTAAATTATTTTTCTTAATTGTGTTTAAAATGTCATAGTTAATTGGCTTTTGAGGAAAAAATTATCTTGCCATTTTGTAAAAATATAACATTGAAATAAAGCATATAGAAAGGAAAAAAGGTATGTAGGTATATAAAATGAAATTGTCTAATGACTGGTGTACACAGAAGAAAAAAATCAAATAATCATAGAAATGGAGATTTAATTTTCTTCCTCCCTTAATGAAGTAATAATAGCATCTGTTTATATGCTTTTTACTTCTAGTGTCCTGTCAAAAGCAAGCTACTCCTTGGGGCTGGAGAGAGACTTGAGACACCACAAGAGGGGAAAAAAGTTTTTAAAATAGTTTTCGCATCTGTAGTCACCATGTTTTAAAACTACCTAATGTTTTCTCTTACTCAGGAAAACAAGAATTCAATCTACAATGAGAAGATCTGACTCTCTCCAGGACCTAGATTCTGTTGGTCAATGGAAAATTGAATCACAACATCTCAAAAAAGTACACAAGTTTTAGGAAGAGCTTTACCAGCAAATGGAAAGCTTTGAAGTTTTCAGTCCCAAGAGAGCAGCATCAATCTCTTCCCTCTGCAGCAGCACTGGGCAGGCAGAGAAGCCTATTTCCCTGCAGCTGTGGGAATCAACTGGAACTCAGGCTTGGGTACTGCTAAATCTGAAAGCAAAGCCATCAGACTTTAAAACATGGAAACAGAAAACATGAAACAAAAGAAGTGAAGCAACCTGGGTTATCAGCAAGCCAGCTCCTGCCACAAACCACTGTAACTCTCAGTCTGAGAGTTGGACTCACTTAAATTTAAGTCAGTGCTCACTTAAATTTAACCCCAGTTACAACAAACAAGGGCAGTTTTTAAAAGTATCAGTATCCTTTTCTTCTCCCTCTTATTTATACAGGTAAGGACACCATATAAACATCAAGAAATTAGTTTTCAATCCCATTTCACATTGTCCCTCCTCTTTTCCTTCTTTCTTGACACCATTTTGGGTAAATAAGATCTTTTAATTCATTTCTGGAACTGCCAGCTTACGAACACAGAAAAATCTATTCTAAATACAAGCCTGCACACCAGCCTGCTCCAGAGCTTATTCCCCTGTAGCTAAAAGAGGCACATCATGAACCACTGATGTTCTGCAGACAAAGCCTATGGAGATGGACTTCAGAAAGGAATTTTAGAAGTCCAAAGTGGTGGGAGGGAAAAAGAAAACAACAGCAACAAAAACCAAAACAAAAAACAACCATGCCCCATTTTTTCCTTTCTTTTTCCCCCCTGAAAATCTAGTAAGATTATCATTTTAAATTATGCCAAGGTTGTGAATGCCTCTCTATTGCTTTCTTTCAGTTCTTATAAGGCAAGAAAAAAAAAATCTGCTGAAACTGCTCAGCAACAGCCAAATTCAATAAACCAACACTAACTGTAAATGCACCACCAAGGTAAATGAATGCCTAATTGAAGAGTACTAATCACTCCTTAATGAAATGCTGAAATCACCAAGAACAAATACAGCATTGGTGATTAAAGCTCAATTTTTTTGGATGCTCAGAGCTGACAGAAATAGAAAGACAGATTACAACTCATGCATTTAAAGTATTTTACAATGATCGTTACCACTTAGCAGAAAAACATACATTCCAAAATATATTTAATTTTGAAAAACTGGCTTGATGTTTTGCTAACCTATTACAAAATCACAATTGCCACCTATAGTCTATGCCCAAGCATTCATATTCACATTACAACCACACAACTCTACTCTTACAGCAAGTTCTCATAAACAGCTGAGCTCACCTGGGCTGCTTTTACTGCATCTATACTGTACAATGCTTCTGACTCAAAAATTTATTTGTTATTGTTAGAGAACATCAGACTCCACTTTAGCTTCCACTTAGCAGAAACAAATTTTTCACTCACAGAACTTATTTATTCTCTTTCTGAACAAACAGTGCATAAAGAGGAACTGGGACAAAATTACAACTCTTTTACATAAAGCTTCTAAAAAGAACAACAACTCCCCAAAATTAGTGTATTTTGAGGATTTCATTATCTCATCCTGAAAATCTTCAGCATCCAATAACAACAGTTAATGCAGGTGCACTTGAGATGCTACAAAATTGTTAGCTCTCCAACAGAAAGGGAAACTATCATATGCTACTAAAATATTAGACAGCGTCACCTCAAACATTCTTGTACTTATTTTTGTTCCAACTCTTTTTACAAGAGCTCATAAGCTACTGCAAAAAAATTTAAAACAGTACACAAGCCTTGAAAGGATACTGTCAACTAATTTATATTTCACATTAGTAATTTCTGGTTTTACCTAGGATTGACTCAGTTATATGCAAGAACATAATAAAAAATTCCATAAACCTAGCATCACTTTCATGTGTGATCTATTCTCATCTTAGCTACACTTCACCATTTTCTTGACAAAAAATAAGTATCTTTACAATGCAAAGAAAAAACAAACAAGTACAATGACCAAAATAACTTTCATCCACTGCATCAATTTGACATCAAGTCTTTAAAAAAAACAGCATTCTTTTACACAGTAAGTTTAGGACTCCCTGGTTTCTTGGCACAGGGTAAGTAAAGAAACAGACAGCTAAATTTATCTTCACTTTGATTTGTTTGGCTTTAAATTACAACAAAGAAAACATTCAGCCACATTAAGCAGTGCTAGACATTAGCAGAATAATCAACTCCATTATACTGTCTGTAAACTTAAAAATACATAAAAAAAGCACATTTAGGGGCATACAGTGAAAAAACTCCCAAACACCTGCCTACACATAATTTGTTAGTGAACACAGTTCAGCAATGAAAACATCTCAAACAAACTTTCTGTAAAGACTAAATTTTCAGTCACTTGTTTTGGTTTTTTGTTTGTTGTTTTGTTGGGGTTTTTTTTGTTTTGTTTCTTTTTAATAGAATTTAGCTTCAGTTCAAACTCTTTTGTTCCCTTAACCAGAAAAGTATTTTCTCTGCACAAATTTGGTACAGTTCATTTTAACCAAATACACTTTTTTTTGTACTTCCTCTAAAAGCACTATGCAGCACCAAAGACAGGTGAATCTGTTTCCACAAGACACTTCAGTTCAACACCAGTTTTATACAGAAAAAGCCACAATTGCTGGATATGGCAATACACACCAGAGAGAGTGAATAGAGAGCTCAACTACAAACAGATGGGCACCACAACTTCACCACAGCACTTGAAATAATAGGAGAATCTCAGCTGTTAGTCAGGTGAAACATCCACTCAGAGAAAAAAATACTCATGATGGTCTCTCCCACAGGGTAAAAACCTATCAAACAGCAAGCAAATCCAAAGAACAAAATTACTTCCTTAAAAAAAAATTATCAGGGTGCCTGACCTGTGACTTTTGAATTTTTAGCCATACACAAGAATAAATATTAACTATTATTTCAATGGTTTTCTAATTTCCTTTATTTATACATATATAAACAAACAGATGTAATTTCAGTGTAAAAACTTGCTTTTCAGGCTTTAAGGAATTTTTAAAATTAGGCATATTACCATATGATTTGAAGCTATTATAGAGCCAGACAGGGGCCAGTTTCAGTGCGAAATGCCCAAAACTAGTCCCTCAGGGGAACAGTACTGCTGACACTTGGTGGCTTTTTCTTGATAAACTTTTTAATACTCTAAACTGAATACTCATCATTCAGAGATCAGGGAAAGATTCTAATTCTGAATGCTTTTAAGAAGGATGATGTTTTGGGATTTCTTTAGTCTTTACATGCAACCTAGGCACCTAAAATTAAGCACTTTAATTGAACCATTTGAACAAATTTGAGCCATTTTCCATATTCTCTGACGAAATGTGCCTTGGTCAGATCTTTTGATGTCTTTAAAGGATACTTGCTAAATTAGAGTACAAGCTCAAAATGTTTTCTAATTAATGCACCGTTCATTTCTTTCATAAATCTTCAGAGTTAGGGGACAGTACAGTCCCCAAAACTGTATACATACAGAACTGCACACTGAAGCCAAAGAACACAAAATAATTATGTGACTCTTTCCATCACACAGCAACACTGCTGCACATGTACATTCCAATTTTTACAGGATGGGGCAATCTATCTCTACAAAGTTATCTGCAATTCATTGCATATCCACATTTACATTGGGTTCCTCCACAACCAGCCCCACCACACTGGTGCTGCCATTCAAGCTGCTCAACACCTCCAGTAAGCACTGTGAGGGTTAACAGTAACACTTGCTGATGAGTCCCAAGCCCTTGGCATGGGATCATGTCACTGTCATATTTACTGAAAAATCCCTTCCCCAGGATTTCTTCTCCTGGGAAGTTAAGAAGCCCCAGAGTAAAATGTAAATAATAATTATCTGATTCCTTCTCCTGTGTTTGCTGCTCTAGAATGTGGTTTGGAGATTGTTTAGCAACAGGTGCATATTTGGTTTCCTGTGAATTGTTTTTAGTTAATGACCAATCACCATCAGCTGTGTCAGACTTTGAGGAGTCAGTCACGAGCTTTTCATTATCATTCTTGTTAAGCCTTCTGTCTGTATCCTTCTCAGTATAGCTTTAGTATAGTATTCTTTTAATATAATATCATAAAATAATAAATCAGCCTTCTGAGAACACGGAGTCAGATTCTCACCTCTCACCTCGTCCTGGGGACCCTCACAAACTCAACAGGATCATTCACAGAAACTCCCTCAGCCCACATTTACTGCTTCTCCCCTCCTGTCCCAGCAGGTGACCAACACACCAGAGCTGCTGCTGCTGCTGCCAGGCTCACCTGAAGTGACAGCCCAGAGGCAGCGAGGAGCCAGCTGTGCCACTCTGCACTCTGAGCCTCTCTCTAAATCATCTCACACACTGCAATGGCAGCGTGGATAACCACTGCCAGAACACCACACAGAATCCCCCCAAGTCAACCACAGGTTCAGGTAATCATGACCTCTCTTTTTACAACATAAATGCATAATTTCCACACCACTCTTTGATGAAGGGACCACAGACTTAAAAAGAGGAAACAATTACAGTCATTAGAATTTCACCCAAGCGTGAGATTTAATCTCAGGCCATGGTCTTGCCAATGGCTGTGGGGGTCTCAATGGAGACAAAACTGCTCTGTGGGAGAAAAAAATGCCTTGATGATGACATTAGTCAGCAAGAGAGACTGAGCTTTGTCTTCCATCCAACAGCACAGTCAAATACAAGGAAACCATTTTCCCTCCCCCTCTTCTGGATCCTAAAAAAGAAAGCTACAATTTTGTTTTTCTCTCTGAAATGCAGTTTTTGCATACTTTGGAAAACTTTCTTCCCCAAAGCAATACTGCTGTAAGGCTAATTTTTAAAATTAGAGAAGTAAATTTAAGCATAAATAAACATCTACAACAAAAAAAACATTTCCCATGCCTATCCTTATTAATATGATAGGATAGTTCTATCAACAACTCTCAAACACTTCTATAGCTTTTTTCTATACCCAACAAGTTCTTAAAGACCATTTCAAATTTTACATACACAGAGAAATCATATCTAAAGTATGTGTACCTGCTCTACACTGCATTTATTGGAAACAAGACAGGTAAAACTTGGCCGAAAAAAAATTAAGGCAGAGTTTAACAACTAAAAAGAGCTCCTGAGACCCAAGAACACCAGCTTACAATCATATGCCAATCATATGTTGCATCCCAAATAAGACAGAAAACCAAAGAAAACCTAAGTACAAAAGACAAGAAAGTGCTACAGGCAACTATATTAAATTCATTTTTCCAGTACTGCAGGAAAAAACATATTTGCAGTGGACAAAAGAGTCATCATCATCCCTTCTATAACATGAAGAAAGGAATTTCTCAACAAAACCAAAGTCTAAATAAATCATCTCTTCTCTAGAGCCCGAGGTGAAGGAGCCTGGATTCTTAACCAGATCAATATAAATCTCAAAATTCAAACTTCAATTTTTATTTCCCCTTACCATTCTTTACCTCCATGATGCTCCTGAATACAATTTCTTCATTTTTATTTAAGCTACGCTGTCTACTCCATTTCCTCTCCTTCTATTATCCACCAATTCCTTCTGCTGTTACATTAAACATAAATATATATTCATTATTGTTTGTCTGGTCCCAACTACCCCTAGTGTTGCTAATGCTGATAATTACAATCAAATGTAGGATTAATCAGCCTAAGTTTGAAACTGAGATTGCCATTTAATTTGGAAGCCAACACAAACCATTTCATGTTCACTTGAAGAGATTAGATAAACTGCATGAGAACATTTTGGTAAAATAATTGATAAGGAAATAGGAAATAAGAGTTATTGGTATTTACTTAGCCTGCAACACTTTCTGGAAGCAAATAGTTTAAAGGAAGCACTTCAGAACAGCTCCCTAATCTGAATTTCACAGACAGCACAAGGAGTATTTCTCACAGAATGCAGAGTACCTCTGCAATCCCAGCTATCGTGCGAGCTGTTCGAGTCTCTCTGCTGAAGCTCACAAAGGTAATTTTAAGTCAGTTTTACCCCATGATGAGCTGTGCCCCACAGAACACAACATGTTCAAGAATCCAGCTGGAAATTACCACTGCAAAACAGCTGTCCTTGCCCTTCAGCTTGCCAGGCCAACCTTAGGGTTCCCAGACAGAAAACAACTCACTGTCACAAAGAAAAACAACTCCTTATTGCATTTAACAGACTTTAGCAATGTCAGTGTGCAGGTTTGGTTTGCACCCTTAGCGAGACCTGTTGCACATCTGCTTTACAATTATAACCTCAATTCTTCCATTCACATTTTGTTTTTCTAGGGGTTTTCACAAACAGTACTTTACAACAGCCATGCAAAAACATGTATTATTTTAAGTACAAAACAAATACATTAAGAAAATTCAGTTCATGGCTCCATCAAGCTAACTAGCTATTAAAAATGGTTTTACACATAAACAACATATCATTCTGCTTATATCTAGCATCTACTAATTGAAGACAACTTTTAAATCAAGATGCAGAACCAATACAGTAGAATCTTATGAGGCTGGTTTGTTGATTAGCAGATCACTGAGTTGCTCAATTGTACTATTTAGCAAGCAAGCATACCCATCATCAGTAAAAATACTACTTTGAAAAATGTGCTTTAAACTTACTTCAACAAGGGTAATTTTAACTATAAATATGCTCCATTTTTTACAGTAACTTGTTGTAGATTTTATGCAGTTATTTAAAATACTTCACTACATTAGCTAATACTTTAAAGCATCTAAAAATTGATTAACAAAACTTCCCTGCTCTTCCAAACAGCTTACAAAATAATTTAAAGCAAGAATAAACACGAAGCAAAAGTGAAAAGTGGTTATTTGATGAATGCTTGCACACAGTATGCTGGAACGAAGAAATTCTGTTTTAAAACCAATAGGAAAAATGATCAAGCAGAATAGTATAATTACAGTGCTTGGTTATTAAGTCTTCCTGAGAAGCTGTCATGGTTTTGTGTCAAATAACAAAGTGTCAAGTAGCACAGTTTTGTTGTATACAAGCAAACAAGCACAACCACTTAGAAGCTCTGTAGAAAAATTGTCATATATTAGCAAGGGACAATTTAACATTCAAACAAGTTTCAATAAAACCACTCCTGGTTAAAATCTACACTTTAGATTGAGAATTCCATTATAAATCGCATCTTCCAAACAAGAAATGCACAATTATTTTTATTTTTTAAACCCCACACAAAAAAACAGTACATTTCTGACAGGATTCTAAGAAGCAGCAGAAGAGAATGTGATTATTCACTATAACTTTTGATATCAGGATAAAATGGGTCTCTTGCTCCTTGTAATCTACTTGACCCAGAAAACAAACCAAAGACTCCTCCAGCTTCAGTCTCTAATAGTGTCTAAAAGTTGTTGTGTAAGTTTACGAAGTTGTTGAATGTGTAACTTCTACAGCAAAATCAGCTTCAAGTCAAAACTGCAGAACAGGGCATAGAACAGAAATAATTTTAATCCCTTTCCACTGTCACATCATTCACAAAATCCACAAAAAACAAGAAGTAATGCAATACATAGATAGTTAGAGCTATTACAGTTATGATATAGACAGATAAAAACTCCACAAGACCCCTATTTTAAGGAACCCTGATACACCTCCCCAAGTTTCATTCTACCAAATATCACACAACAAATCCTATTTCACACAGTAGTGGTTCAGAGCAGATTTAGTTCAACTAGCTTCCTTTTACCCAGTTATTAAAAGACATGGGGAAACGAGGAAGGAAATAAAAGACTTGTGCACACTAAATTCCATGGCTCCCACATCAAACCGGTTGTTTTTTCTCACCTGTTACCTGTGTCTCATGTCATGTGTAAGACAACAACCCACACATTTTTATTGCTTAAGGTATAAAAAGCACAACCCAAATTATAGATGAAATAAGACTAACCTTCCTTAAAACACAGAGGACGTTTTCTTTAAGAACAAGAAAATTAACCCGGAGTTGTGTTCCAAATCGTGTACTTAATTCTGTTTCGATTCACAGTGAGGTCACTCCCCCCAGGCTGACCTGGTACCCGAGTACTTATCCCTAAGATCCTACAATGTAAGCAAACACTGCCCTCTTGTGCACTGCAACATCCAGGAGACAAAGTTTCATTTCGAGGGCTGTGGAGACCACGCAAAGTTTTTATACTGGTTACCCTTCTTAACTCCTTAATTAAAAAAAAAAAGTAGCTTTCATTTTAAAATGTCAATAAAAGTACTCCGTGTTGTCAGACAAGTATCTGGCACCAGCCAAATTATAGTAACTAAAAAAAAAAGACACTTTCAATTTCACTTACGGAAATAAAGTTTATTTGAAATTTTAATACAAAGCAGTGTCAGCAATTCACAAGCACCACAAACCCAAAGAGTCTAATAGGTTTTAGAAAACATTCCCACTAGTGCTAGCTGAAGTCCCTTAACAAGTACTTCCATAACATCAACCACAACATCAAGATTTGTGGCTAGGAATTACATTACACTAGAGCTGTATGTTAATTTCATTTTTTTTCTACCAGAACAGGGTTCATTATGTTACTCTCACTTTCAACTGGCATCCAAAGACCTCAAGGCTCTCTGAATAGAATGATATCCACTAAATATAAGGCACTCTTTCCCTCCAGAGGTTTCCCTTCATTTGACACCTGTACTCAACAGCAAGTCATGCACATATGTATCTACACCTATAAAACTCTACTTGCTCACTCACCTAGAATAGGGGAAAAAAAAACCAAACAACCAAGAACTGTCATATCTTCACAAAGATCTCAACAAACAAAAGCTCACATCGACAGAAGGGTGTTTTCCTGGCAGTAATGCAAAGGCAACCCCGACTTTACAAATCCTCTTAAAAGCTTATAACAAACTCAGCAAAACAACTAATCTGTGATAAAAGGTGGGTGTTTTTTGTGATATGTTAATCTTACAAATAATCTGCATCTGACTGAATTTGAATGCTGGTAGCAAGACCACATTTCCCTTGATCTCCCAAGCCTGTTTTCACTGTACTCATTTGCATCAGCAAGACATGCTTTGCTATGCTCATTTCCCCCTCTCCAAGCTCTAGTGCAAGTTCAAAAGTCTTGGCCCCTCCAATGTATCAGGTATGAATTAATACCCTTCCTTAGCTGAACACAGCAGCAAAGTGGAAACAGACACTTGCAAGGCAGTCTGCTTTGAAAGGAACTGCAGGGACAAATGGTGACAATGAAGTTCTAGTTATAAAGTAAAAAGGTCAAAGGTTCAGACAGGCATAAGGATTACAAAACTACAAGTTTGTCAGAGCTCCCCCCAGCCCAGGTTTAAACAACCAGGGTCAAGCAGTAGCTTTCCAATTAAAACCCTATAAGGATACTTTGTCCTTTGAACTTCATAGGAGAAAAAAAAAAGAATTTTCTGCTTTAGAAGTTGTTTTGAGGACCCATCTTGAATTCAAACAGATAAAGGGCATCCAACAACAGCTCACCTAAAGCAAACACTCAGTAACCCTTGGCTGCCTGTGTGGGGGAAGTTGGGATGAGGTAATCATGTTCTCCTATATTAGTGTGCTGACCCTTTGTAGGGCATGAAATTAACCATCAGCAAGGAAAAAATCTGCTACTGCTTAAACTACTTTGCTACGCAAAGTGGTCTTAAAATGAAATATGGGGATTGAATTTCGTCTGGCAGATTAACTTGTCTAACCTCTCTGCAGGCATCCCTTCCTGCTGAACTCATTTGAGAAACTATTCCAGACCCTACTGGTGCACAGGTCTGTGACAAACAAATGTAAAAGTAACTCTTATTTTATTTCAATGACATTAATATCAGCTTTGTGGAAGATGAGGATCTGAACATTAACAAAAGAACAGAAGTTTAAACACCCCATAAAGCTGTGACAGAAACTATCCCATCTCAGTGTGAAATCTTACCAAAAATACCACCCTAAATCTCTACAGCAACAGAAGAATGCACTAGTGACAAAAATATAAGTCCTGTATCTTGCAGTCATTCCTTCAGTGCACAAACCAAAGCGTAAGGCAGATCTGGATACTTCTTACTGCTTGGCCAAGTCACACACAAATTGCTGTAAATACTGGTTTTGTTCCCTTGCTTAAGACAAATCCTGCCAAAGCATAGGAAAAGTCTAAAATTGTGTTTTAAAAGAAAAAAGTTCTGTTCTTATTGTTTGAAAGTGTAAGACAGAAATGTGTAGTACAGTCCAAGCCACACAGCTACCCACAATAACTTAATGCCTTCCTGCCACAGACTCACAAGAGCCTTAGAAGAATACAAACCAGGATGGTTTGAATACAAGTGAAAGGCATGATAAAGTACACCAAGTGACTATTACTTATTCCATTCCAACCTTGACTATCACCTTCCATCTAAAACTTAAACAAAACATCTTGGGTGAAACTGTCTGCAACATTTCCCATTCCCAGCATGCAGGTAAAAAAACCAAAAAAACCACCCAAAACAAAACAGTTTTGATTTAACATTTGATATGTTTTGTTTTCAAGGACAAGCTTTGCAAGAAAAATGTAGCCACACAGAATGAAATACGACTTCTATTTTTCATTCCAATTGGTTACTGCTCAAATATTCTGCATTCATTTAATCCTAAGGTATTGTGTCTGAACAAGCATCTTGTGAGTGACTGTGAGAAGCACTCACAAGGTCAAGCACTACCTAGCACAGCATGACAAAAATGCAATACCAGATTCTGACATGAAAAAACCCATTTCAGGAATTAGCTACATAGAGAAATATGTTAAAGAGTGGTAAATAGTGACATTTAACCTGTGAGCAGATTTATCAGCTTTGTACAGCTAAGGAATTAACTCTCAGAGCACTCTGGGAGCACAGAAAAGATGACAGTTACAGAAGAGAGAGAACCTGGGACACCACTGGTGAAAACAGCACTTTGGAAGAGAAGATGCAGAGAGCGACTCCTCAGAAGGAAACCCCTGAGCTCCTCATCTCATGGGAGACCTGAGTGAACAATGCTGGGGCTACCCTGCCACAGCAGAGGGTGTTTCCATGAGCTGGGAGCACTTAAAGGGAAGCCAACTGCAAGCAAGAAGATGCAGTAACATTTTCACAGGGGTAGCTTCTCCTGCAAACCCTGCCTGCACATGACTAACAGAGTTCTGAAGCAGCCCTCTCATCTCTGCTGTCACTCCATCTTCCAAATCCTCACATCCAGCTCCTTTGTTCACAGGCATTCTAGTTTTTCTCCAGATCAACTTCCACCTGTAGCTACCCCAGAATTTCAATTCAGAACAATGACATTTTAAAGACGTATGGGAAATCTGAGGTGCAGCATAAACATGGGAAGATAAAGTACTTTGCACTTATGTCTTAATGAAAAACCATACACAGAAAAAACATGCAGTAACAGGGAAATCACAGATTCCATCAGAAAGAAAAGGGTAGTGGCATTCCTGGCTGCAGAGAAAATGTTTGGAATGGTGAATCCTTAATTGCTTAGTAACAAGGAAGTAGATGAAAATAACCTAAATTTTTCAAGTACCATTATCTGGGAGGACTCACTTTCCATTCCTGAAGTGATGAAAAAGTTGGCATTATTGAAACACACATGAATACCGAAGAATGTATCCTGTTACAGAGGACATGCTACACTTCAGTTTGAGTTTCACCAAATCACACCAAACCTGCAAGCACCTTAATACTCCCACAGGCACAGATCAGGTTTTATCATCAAGGCTTCACTTTTCAAACCTGGTAGTAAAAAAAGGCAAAAAAGCATCCACTATCAAGATACATCTATTATCAAGCAGAAAACTGAAGTTCCTAATTCTTTAAACTATTAACCCAATACTGCATTTTCTCTACAACCCTTTCTTAACACACAGAATTGCAGTAAGTCACACTAATCAACCATTTTACTTCATTAAAATACATAACCTGGTATAAGTGGAACTAAGCAAGTTTGAGGTGCTTATGTGTCTGAATTACCATGTGTAAAGAATTATTTTTGCTGGGAAGAAAACTATCATCATCTCATCCCATCCATGCCTTCCTTCTCCCTGAACAGCCTATCAATAAACAAATCTGAATAACTTATTCAGCTGTGACTAAAGACTTTGAAGATGATCTTAAAAATAGCAGAAAGCAGTGAGAAGTCTGTGTATCAAACAACCAAACCGAATAAGTGTTAAAGTTACTGAAAAACAAAACTGGTTGAAGCTGATCTCTAAGTTTTCCCACGTCCCCTTCATGAGAAAGTTCACACCATTCAGATTAGTTGCTTCTGGCAGAAAGGAATGTCTGGCTACAAGTGAATCTTCAGTACATCCAAGAAACATCTGCCAAAGTCAACTTTGCTCTTTAGAAGATAATCAGGTGCTTACAATTACTAAAGAATAATAAGGGCTTGCCAAGTACAAGAGAAGAGTACAAGACCGAAGGTTTCTGGAATTAAGAACACGGCCACTCCTCCCCTGCAGCTGCGGAGCACACGTTGCTGAAACAGACCATTTTACTGCTAGTGAAACTGACAAATAAGTAAATATTTATTATCCAGCCACAAGAAGGGCAAACACTACAACACCGTTACCACTACCGCAACTTACAAACAACACAATTGCTCAAAAGGGGGTTAAATTCCCACATCGTGACAAGTAACTCAGCCCGAACCTCAGTCTAGCCAAGAAACACTGTCCTACAAAACCACCACCAAGTTGTCATTAAAGAGACAGTGGCAGAGGAACTGAACTTGCAGGCGGATCCCCGCAGTTACAACAACCTGTGCCTACTTTAAACTCCAGCACCTGTGACTATCATCTCCTTAGTCAAGCACCGACCACCTCTTAACACTCTTCAGAAGAAATGGAAGGGGGAGACAGAACAAGGTGAACTAATTTAAAATGAGTCCTATTGCAAAGCAAATTAAGCTTCTGACAATCTATGAAGACTAAAATGAAGAGTAACCAAAATCCACAAAATTATTTCTAACCCTAAAATTATCATGCTACAACTCCCTAGTCCTCCAAAACAACATGGGCATGTCCAGCAACTGCATCACAGCTCTCAACTACAGACAATATCAAACTCTGACAGCTTTACCAGGCGAGAAAACAGCAATTTATACGGCTCTTCGATGCCATTAATAAGACCTCCATACACAATAAATGAAACTTTTTATCTAGGAAGTGTAAGAAACCTGCGCACACCTGACCATCTAAACAGCAATCCAAGAACTCACGTGTATTAAGTGCTTTCCTATGAGCAGAGTTTGTTTTATTTGAAAAACAACTACGAGCAAGCGTAGCAAAGTCGCAGGTCCGTGAGAAACCTGTCTCTGCCCGTCCCCTCGGTTTGGGCACGGCCGGACACCCCGGCTCCCAGCGGCCCCGCTCCCACCGCGGACACGAGCGGGCGCAGCCCCGCGGGGCGCGGAGCACCCCGGGAGGCACGGCAGCCACCGGGGCGGCCTCCCTGCGCCCCCCTTACCGCCGATGATGGTGCGGATGAGGGAGGCGTGCCCCGGGCAGTCCACCAGCGTGAACTGCAGCTCGCCGGGCCCCGGGCCCAGCTGCGGCGGCAGCGCGGTGCGCAGGCAGGAGAAGCCCAGGTCCAGCGTGATGCCCCGCGCGCGGCTCTGTGGCGCCCGGTCGAAGGCGGCGGTAGAGCCGGTGGTGCTGAGCGCCCGCGCCAGTGCCGTCTTCCCGCTGTCGATGTGGCCCAGCACTCCCACATTCACGTTCAGGACGCGGGCGGCCATGGCGGCGCTGCACCCGCCCGGTCCGTCCCCACAGCGCCCCTGCGGCAACGCGGGCCCCGCCGCCGCCGTTCCGCCCGCCGGGGGCCGGTGCGCAGGGCGGGCGAGCGCCGGGCAGGGCTGCTCGGAGCCGGCGTGGTTCGTCCGCACCCCGCGGCCGGGGATGCGGAGCAGCGGCTCGGCGCACAGCCAGCTCACCTCTCTACCCCTACCGGGCACCCCCTGCAAGGAGGGGCAATTTCAGCAGGTCACCTTAATGCCCAACAGCTGGGCCCCCTCCCCATGTGCGCCCGGCCTGAGGGAGGGCTGGCAGCCAGCGGCCCTGCGAAGGGGGTACGGGATTCACCCTGAGCATCCGCACCTGCGCTCACACCTCGCCCGCGCTAATTAAACACTGCAGGGCTGCTTAAACAAGATCACTGCCACATCACCCCCTCCATTCTGCCCGCAGGCAAACCCCGGTGCTGCTGATATTGTGGTGACCAGGTTTGATTTCGAAGTCACATGGACATTGCAAACCCACGTGAAGAAGCAGGTCACGTTTGGATCATTTACTTTCCTTACACTTAATAAATTCAAGGCTTGCATAATTAATTTTCTTGTAAATGGATATTTAAGTTAGGTAAAATGCTGCTTTAAAAATCATATCCTTAATGGATTAAGAATCCAAGATTATTAAGAGTGGTGAACAGATCTGGTAAGCACCGCTACCACCACCAAAACAGACTGCAACAAGCAGAAGAGCATTGGAGAAGCCTGAGGGCATATCAGAGGCTAAGGGCGTGATTCCTTCACTGATTTAAATCACTTCGCTTTACAGATTACCCAGGGAGATAAATAAATGCTCTACAGGATAAAGCTTAATGCGTATGCTCGGCATTTCAACAGTGACCAAAGAGCCCAGAGTACCTCTTCAAATGATTACAGCTCTTTACAAGCCAAGAAACCAAGTCTGTGTCATGGACTTGGACTTCCCACAGGTATCAAAGTAGACTAGACTTGTTCTATAAGCCACTTTTTTTTTTTTTTTTTTTTTTTTTGTGGGCAGTGCAGTTGCTTTTCTGCTCACTCTGTGCAGTAGTACATATTGCTTATACTACTAACATTCACATCAACTAATGAATGAGCCAGAAGTGTAAAATGACTTGCCTAAGGCTATTGTAAACAACATGGATTTGGGTTTTAGGCTTTGACTCCAAACTCCAGGCTTTTTCCTACAAAGAAATCTGCTTTATATACCGACACTTTCAATATAAAAGAGTTTGGTTTAAAGCTGGATGCAAATTACTCCTCCTTCCCAAACACATGGAAGTCAAGATGACAGAATCAATGACTCAAATGAAAAAGGAGGAAAAAACCCTGCTTTTCTTCCTAGCACTCAGTGCTATTTGAGAGACAACTGTCTCCCTGAAGGAAAGACATGAACTCACAAGGAATACTGAGCTAGCCTAGCTAATCAGCTTCTTGAGCAGAATAGTTCAGCCTGATGGAATCTCTGTCATGGGAGCCAAATTAAGCATAATGTCACTTTTCAGACCAAGTTCCCAGGCTTTGAATAGTTTCCTGTTAAATTGTAAGCCCATACACACTTCCATGAGCTGAATATGTTACATCAATATGCACTTGCAAAGGGAAGGGAAAGTTTACATCAATTCCCATAAGGCCCTAAAAAGTTAGAATCCACACAGATATGCCTCTATCATATAACCTACCTTTTAATTCTTTTCTTTTAGCATTATTAGATGAGTTCAGAAGAAAGAAGTGGGAAAAGGTCTGATTTTCAACCAGAAAAGGTAGTATCCATAAGTCCTCTCAAAACATTTAAATAACAGCTATTTTTCAACAAGCTTTGACAATGTAGAAAGGTCTAAAACTTTCTACAACTCTTGAGAAAACTGGCAATGAGGTCAAGGAGGTCCCATTTCAATGCTCACAGTGTAAGAGGCCACAGCAGGACTCACCTGAGATCCATTTTGGTCTGCCAGCTTAACAAAGAGATGCATTTTGCTCAGCCAGAATTTAGAAGGATACTGGATAGAACTTGTGGGATGAAAAAAAATATAATTCTTTCTGTGAAGGATGGCTAAGGAAGGATGATAAAAATCCACAGGAAAATAGTTTTCATTCCACTCCTCACATAACAATAATGGCCCTTCTTTTACTCCTGAGTGACCTCCAAGAAGGAGGAATAGAAATGGAGGTTTAATTTTATCCCTTTAGACACAGAAAAGATTTGCAACTTTCTAGATAGGGAAGTAGTTGCTCTTCTGTAGAGGGAAGGAAAAAATACTCAGTGCCTACAGCTTTGTTGTTACCTCTGAGATCAGACCTCTGTCTTCAGGGTTTTAAAGCCTGTGGATCTGATTTTGTCACATATCACTTGAAGAAATTTTAGACTGCACATTGTACCTGTGAAATTAGTAACTTCAATCACCAATATCAAAGAACAAACATGATAAAGACAGACATAAGCACTTTTATTCAGCATTTAGAAAGGTCCATTCTGTTAGCTTACAATCTTTTAGAATTAATTACAAATTTGGAAATTAAGGTGTGGCATTTGGTAGGACACATCACTCCTATTGCTTTGAAGAGTAGAAAAATAACTAGTTTCTTTTGCAGGGAGCAAAACAAGATATGACCACTCTCCCCACCACTCCCTACCCCTACACAAAGGTCTTGGTATTACTGAGAGGGAGAGGGGAACCTGGCAAAATGAGAGAATCCCAACTTCTCCAGATTTTTCTATATCCCTCCCAAAATTTGTAGCATTTAGCTGTTTTCCTTGTTTTCCCATAAATAAATCATTCTCCATCCCAGTTCTCTCCTGTATGGAATTTCTTCCTTAAAACATGTTCACTTTAATGCTAAAGTCTATGGACTCATGGGAGAAAGGGCAGGAAGTCAGACTTGTGGGATAGGGTAAAAATGTAAAGGTCATTCACACACACACACACATACTCTCTCTCACTCCAAAAATAATACACTATTTGACAGTTTCAGGATTCAGCATGTCCCACTGAAATTTGAAAGCTTATGTGAAACTAGGCTACGTCCTGTAACCTCAAACATTTAGTCTAGGAAAACAGCTCTCACGTCTCCAGCTCCCACCTCGGGTATCGCATGACGTCTGTGCCAAATAGAGGACCTCAAACCAGGGGGCAAAAGAAACCTTGGTAAAATGAGTTGGTTAAACCTGGGGAATAACAGTTCAGACTGTTAGTGATATTTTTTTCTAGTTAGCTGGCTAGTGAAATATTAAATTATATTCAAAGCATCCACAGAAAGAGCTGGGCAGGATGGTGGTACAACCGACCTATGTTCCATCTGGTGGCCTGGAAAAAGGAGCAAGAAGAATCATGTTTGCAATTGAATTATTTTATCCTCCCTCTCTAATACATTAACTAGTTTAAAAAAATCACATATAATCATGTAAAAATTGAGGTTTTATATTTCCTCGTATTGATGCATTACAACACAAGACACCAGCTATAAAAGATGATATACAATGTGGAAGTTTAGTTCTAAACTTCCCAGTAGTTCCACTTGTACCCTGCTCTTCATGAGGAATAAACAATTAATCCTGTGTGGTCTAAAGGATTATTGTTTATTTTCCCTCATCTGAATATCCTCTTTTGCCCCTCTTTAACTGCAGCTTCAGGACAATGCTCAAAGAGCATATGGAATGAGTAAAACAGTCAATACAATGAGCAATGCCAAACCTGGCACAGTTAAGTAAGACCTGTAAGCAAATAAGAGGGAGAAACCAGTCTTACATTTATCCAGCAAACTATTTCTTACTTTTATTTCTGTTGAGGTATCATCTTCTACTACAAACACAAGCCCAAATAATTTTAATCATGTTTTCTGCAGGTCAATATTAAAATTGATAATTTTAATGGCAGCAGATTTTATTTGCTGAACAGCAATGGCCATTAGCAGACAGAAGTTTTAGGCTCTAAATTCTGAGTTTGAGACATCTTATTGCTGTAGACAAACAATTAACACTCTGTTTCTTATCCACTTTAAGCAGGAAAAATCCCTAATTAGTATTTCCAAAGTTAAAGAATCTTATGTAGCATATCTGATTTTTATACTCATAGAATATTTCTATCCTTCCTCCAAGTTACAGTGAAGATTAACAGCAATTCTCTATGCCTACCATCTACATTCCTATATATTGAATTTCACCAAAAATAAATAAGCAAATATTATTAAATAGACTTTGAAATGCCATCATTTCAAAAACAGGTCTTATTGCAACATCAAACAAGGTAACATGGACCATATGGACAAGTTTCAGTCTAAGTTAACAAATTATTATGTATTTCACCCTTTTGAGAAGGAGGGTCATACCTAGCCTGAACCCCTTGATAGCAACACCACTGCCTTCAGAGCTCTTACCAGACTTGCTAATTATTCTTCCAGAACTGGCAGAAACTTGAACTCTGACCAGACTTACCCACAGCACTTGCGGCAGTTTAATGCACTGGAGAAATCAAAGTTGTATATTTGCTCTTTTACAAAGGAAAAAGTCTGCAGCTCACTACCATTAGGTGTTTGTATTCTGTGACTAATATGACCCTGAGAGGATGTAGAGAGTCTAATGACATACACACTTTTCTAATTATTTAAAGAATAGCTCATATTTGTTAGTCAAAAATTCTTAGCTGAACAGTTCTATAGCAGGATACCCTTACAAAGGTGCTGAAGCACACATGTGTGCAATTATATTGTAATTACAAATTTAAACTAGAGTATGTAAATATAAACTGACAGAACAATTAACAGAAAAAGCAAGCAACAATAAGCAAAGTCTTTTCTTTGCCAAATTACATTTATAACAAAACGAATGGAAGCTCTTGAACAAAGGGGGAATGAATAGCACGTATACAGTTCACTGGGCTTTTGCAAGTTGAACCATAGCTCCCATCCTCCCTAAAACTGCTCTCTGAGTTCATGCTGTCACAGGACTGCTTGTGCAACTCCCCTGGTAGTGCACAGGAAAGCCAAGATGGCACCAGACACCAGTCCTGCCTCATACCACATTAATCCGCTGGCTTCAAACACTGCAGACACAGACATGGCTTTTAATCACAGAAAACTCTCTATACCTATGGGAAGAGTCCCCTGTCTTTTTTTGTGGGAGAGATCACAACATCTACAAACAGAGAGAACTCACTGGAACAGCAGGCTCCCAGATCCCATCTAAAATTTCACTGTCAGTGATCTCCATGTGAAGCTTTTAAACCCCTGACAGAAGGTGCAGCAGAGTCACCACCAAGCCCCAGCCAGGAGCTGTAGCATCACAGACCTCGGACACACCGATGTTTCTGCCAGGCCATGAGCCGACCTGCTGGGAAGCTGGAGTGTTTTTACCCATTTCAATTGCTCGAAGCTCATAAGGAATACATGCTGTAGGTGCAGCACGTCACAGCCTCAAATGCTTAGAGGCTTTCAGAAAGGCTTTCAAGATGCAGACTAGAATTATTCTGCAGTTCAACTGAACACTAGAAATAGTGAGCAACACCGAGCAGGTAAGAGACCACCCCTGCTTTCCTTGGCAGGGGAGTTGGACTAGGTGATCTCCAGTGGTCTTTTCCGACCAAATGATACTGTGAATCTTTGACAAAGCTTTAGAAAACACCCTGGGAAAGCCTCAGCTTATTTTTGTGAGCTACAGCAAGCCGAGGTTTTGATAAGGCTCAGGGTTCCTGGCGCGCTGTCAGCGGCTGTGGGTGGGCAAACGACAGGACACCGAGCCGGGGCCACACAGCCCTACCCCAGCCCCAGCAGCAGGACAAACGCTGGCTCCAGCGCCACATCGGCTTGTAGAGAAAAAGAAAGAAAGAAAGTGCTTATGGTGCTGCAGGGCCAAGAAACCTGCGAGCAAGAACGAGCTGGTTCCGCCTCCAGGAGGGCTCCGCTCGCCTCTCCCCAAACCGCCCTTGCCGATTCAGAGAATCTCAGAACCACTTCGAGTGGAAAAGACCTCCAAGATTACAGGACCCAGCCCATGACGGGTCATCACCTTCTGAACAGGACCCTGGCACCGAGTGCCACGTTCAGCGTTTCCCTGAGCGACTCCAGGGACAGCCACTCCGCCGCCCCCCTCCTTCCCGGCCCTACTCCTCCGCAGCGCCCGCGCCCGCCCGGACCGTCCGCGCGCGCCACACGCGGAAACGGGCGGGCGGACCCTAAAACCCTGAGCCCCCGCGGCTGACGGGCAGGCCCCGCGCCCAATGAGCGCCGAGAGCGCCGCGGCGGGAGCCAATGGCGGGGCGTGGGCGGGGCGCGCCGGCGCGCGGTGGGAGCCCCGGTAACGCGCGGGCCGCGTGCGAGCAGCGCGGGGCGGCCGGGCCGGAGTTGCCGCTGCGCTGTCCCGCCGTGCCCCGCCATGAAGATCGAGGAGGTGAAGAGCACCTCGAAGACCCAGCGCATCGCCGCCCACAGCCATGTCAAGGGGCTGGGGCTGGACGAGAGCGGCGCTGCCAAGCCGGCGGGGGCCGGGCTAGTGGGGCAGGAGAACGCGCGGGAGGTGAGCGCCGGGCCGGGACGGGTGACAAGTCCCCGACAGCGAGTGAGAGTCGTGCCCGGGGTCCTCCGTGTGCCTGCTGCCGTGTGAGACGCGATGGGGGCGGTCGGGGTTGTACTTGCTCTGCTCCTGCTCCCCGCAGGGACGGTGACGGTCTCCCGGGTATCGGCTTAGAAATTGGGGTGTTAGAGGCAACGGAACCGGCCAGAAGGCAGCAGGTTTGATGCAGATGGGGATTGGAGCATCCGCTTCAGTGCGGGGGCCGGATAAAACCATCATAGAGTCCCTGATTGGTTTGGTTTGGAAGCGGTCTTAAGAATGATCTCTCGTTCCAACCCCTCTGCCGTGGGCAGGACGCCTCCACTGGACCGGGTTGTTCAGAGCCCCGTCCAGCCTGGCCGTGGAAGAAGATCCGTAGAGGATCTGCGGCTCAGGCAGCGAAGATTAATTTCTTGCTTTACTTTCAAACCTCTCTCTGTGCTTGGGACTGCGAGAGTAGAAAAGGAGTCGGGGCTCACAGATTGAGTTTCGTTTTCTGTGGTTTTTAATGTCTGTGTCAGATAAAATGATTGTAGAAGGTACGTTATCCTGATCTTGTCTTTCCTTTTGTGTGCATGAAATTGAAATCTTTATTTTTCGTAAAGCCTGTTATTTCTAAAACTTTAAGTAATGTTAAAACAAAGGATACTATAGCAATACTTGTGTTAACAGTCTAAATATTTATTTGACTTACAGGCGTGTGGGGTTATAGTGGAGCTAATCAAAAGCAAAAAAATGGCTGGCAGAGCAGTGCTGTTGGCAGGACCTCCTGGAACTGGCAAGGTATTATTTTTCTATTTTGTTACAAAATAAAGTATTTCCAAATCTAGTTTAATTTGTTGTCAAAACTGTTTTAGGGTAGTGGTGACAAAATGTTTTCATGTACCAGAATTTTTTTTCAGTCAATGTATTGATGTAGTTTTCTACTTGATATTTTTACCTTTGCGGTGTCATTGACACTGGTAGTACCCAGTGGTGTGTTCAGCATCTTGAATGTGAAATCACCTCTTTAAGTTACTAAACACATAGGTAACAAGGGCTCTGAAGAAGTTTTAGAAGTTACTTGTATATTAAAAGCGAGAATAGTTTTTGCTTTGTTTACTTTTTCCCCCCCATGCTATTTATTTATTTATTCTTCGCATCTGTATCAACTGTCAAATTCAAATGCCTAGTTTCATGTTTTCAGGGGTTTTTTAAAGTCTTTGGCCAAGGTCATCTGTGTTGGAGGAGGGTTTGTTATATGTGAGAAATACATGTCAGATAGAATAGTCTTACTATTAAATTGGTAGTTGATGTATAGAAGGTGATGTAATGTGGAAATTTAACTTTGTGCAAAAAGAATAGTTTCTTAATTCACTCCAAAATTAATCTCTTTGGTTGTTTTTTTTTTTTTTCATTTAAAGACTGCTTTGGCTTTAGCTATTGCCCAGGAACTGGGAAGCAAAGTTCCTTTTTGTCCTATGGTTGGAAGTGAGGTCTATTCCACTGAGATCAAGAAAACAGAAGTTCTAATGGAAAACTTCCGACGTGCAATTGGTAAGTTTCAGGAAAATAATAATTAAGTGTTTGCATGATACTTTGCTTTTTCTCAGTCATCTAAAAAGGAAAAACTTTTCAGTGGTCAAGACGTTTCCAGATTTTTGTATGGTTATTTTATTCAGTGATGATCCTAATTTAGTGAATCTCTTTCCCACTTAGTGGAGTCAGGTTTTCTGTTCACAAACTGTAATTTAATTTTTGTATTTTGGTTTACACTTCACCAGATTGTCTCATCCTCCACTTTCACCTCTCTGTTTTGCCTGTGACTGAATAAACCCGAAAGAAAAAATAATTTTTAGTTTTTTACATTAGCAGAAATACTTGTAGACAGAAAAATGCTCTTCCTGTTTTTTGATTTAGTGATTTCACCCTACTAAATAAACAGACTTAATCAGGGGCTCCCAAACAGCAGCATTAGCCTGACTTACTGTTCCAGTGAGCCCAGAGAAAGTTCCATGCCAACTAAATAAACACTGTAACTTAATGTCATCCTCAATTCTGTGGTCCATTTACAAGTTTGATGTAAATTGGTTTAATTTGCAGCACAGCCTAAGTTACTATCTAAAATCTCTTACACAGCCGCTGCTGACAGCTGATGAATGCAGATAGAAGTGGCCCTTTTTTGTGTGAGGATTTGCTAAAGAGAGCCCAGTTGATTTTAGTCCTGAACATATTAACAGTAATTTTCCTGTTTCAGTACCACGTTTCCTCTTGGGCTTCATCTGGCAGCAGCAGGGTGAAGTCTCTCAGTTCTTCAGTGAAACAAAAGTATTCCGTTGACTTTTATAAGAAAGCAGCTTTCAGTAGTCCCCTGTCTTCTGGTTACCATGAAACTGGCAGGGCCTGGGGGAGGGAAGCCTCAGTAGTCTGCAAAATTTCCTTGATGTGATGAAGTTCCCTGTCAGAGGTTTGGAAACCTGAACCAGCAGGTGGAACTTATGCCATCCATGTTGTCAGTTCTAGAGATAGCAGAGATTTAACAGCCAGCTACATTGTTAGTTCACTGCATTCCCTGAATGTCAGTAGAGAGACACTTCTAAACAAATATTAGTGTTAATGAAAGATGGAGCTTCTTTTATTCCTATCTGTTGAATTCTGTGTCACATTTTCATAACACAGTCTTTATTGAATATTTTTATGTGTTTAAAAAAAAATTCTCTGAATTATTTTAAAGGACTAGTAACCACCATTTTTTATAATGAAGCACTTTCCAGTTGAGTTTTAATCTCAGGTTTTAGCTTCCTTGCTAGGTAAAGAAATATTTTATAAGGGTACATTTAAAAAAAAAATATTCTGTGCAGTGTTGTTGGGTCTGGATGCAAGGGAGGCTTCAGCTCACATGTCCATCAGTACTTGAAAGTATTAATTTAGGTTCTGTTTTGTTTGTTTGTATGTCTCTATGGTAGCAGGTTCTGTGTACATCATCATTGCTCATACAATGCATTTTGCTTTCAAGGGGTTTAGCCACCTGAATTTTTAAAAATTATTAGAGATGTTAACATCAAATTTTTTACTTAATGGTTGGGGTTTTTTTCTTGGAAACTGCAGTCTGACTGATTTGGATCACTTTACAAGAAAGTAAGTTACTCTGAGTTTAGAGAATTTTTATAGTTGAGAGTCTTTTAATAACAGCCTCGACATAGTCTCATGGCCAGGTAGTGTTTGGGATGCAGTAGAGAGATTATAATATGTAAGAAACCTAAAAGGACAGAGTGGAAATGTGGAGATCAAATTGTTTTATAGTTTAAAAGAAATTTAACTTGGGAGAGATTAATCCTGTGTAGAGCTCATTAGCAGCTGGTGAGGATGATGATAGCAGCTAATGTTAAGAGCTCAGTTGCAGTAAGAAATAACTGCTGTAGTAGCCACTTCAGTGGTGTAATTGTTCCTTGTGTTGCCAAGCTGTACCTGCCAATGGGTGGAGCAAGCCCTGTTCAGCTCCATGGAGTGCTGTTGAACAAGAGCATCAGACAGCCCACAGTTGCTGCCTTGGATTTGTGTCTGATCTGGAAGTAGGAGATCTCTCTGGGTTTGCCCTCACTGACTCGGCTTTGACTTGTGGAGCAGAATGAGCACATGAACTGGTTTCTTTCCTGATGAAATGGAACTGAAAGATTGATTGCATGCTTCAGCAGCATACAAATTATACCCCAAACACAAACAGGCTGCCACATTTTCAGAGCAGGGTAGAACTTGTGCTGGAAGTTTAAAACAAAACAAAGAGGACAAGCAGACCTGGTCCAGTTTGTGGCAATAGCAGTTTCAGTGTGCAGATTCCCATATTGCTTCACACTCGTTGCTCATGAGCCAGTGTGGTGCAGCCTTGTCTAGGTCAGTTTTTAAACTCAGAAGTTCATTAATGTCTGTCTGGTGTTTTGGCATGCCTGAAGAACATATTAAACATTTCTGAAATTAACTTTGTACACAATTTTTATCTCATCTTAAGTAAGAGAAAGCAGACATTTCTTACCAAGAATTTGTCATGTTATTCACAGTTAGGCTGTTTCTCACATCTCAGATCCTGGTCTGAATTTGGGCCCAGTAGAGGGAGACAGACTCGTATTTGTCAGTTCTTTATAGCCTCTATCAGCAGCTCAAAATTACTGCTGAAGTGTCTGATCTATTTCAAAGCAAAATGAAAAGTTACGGAACAAGCAAAGGTTTATAAAGTCACAATACCCTCAGACTGGGCAGGATGACTTCCTTATATCTTGTTACAGCCCATTCATTATTTTTGGTATGGCATGTGTGTCTCATAAAATACTTCATGGAGTTTCTTCAGATGTGGATTCTTTGAACTTCTGTGTAGTTAGAACATACATAATTGTAGTGGTGGTGGTGATGATAGTGGGTTTGCTTTGAAACAGTCTGCCTGCAAATGTCTTCAGCTCTATATTATTTATCAATTTAAAATAACCTAGTTAATTACAGTAATTGTGACTGGAACAGAAGATAGCTAGATATTCTGATGATTGCTTGGCTGTCTGAAAATTAACTAAGTAAGGATGTAATTTTCAGCTATTTTGAAATAGTTGTAAATTTGCATTGTAACAGTTTCTGCTAAATTTAGCTCACCTTTTGCTACTAACTTGAAAAATATTTGAAATTGTACATAAACCCTTTAGTAATATTATGACATTCTGGCACAATACCTGTTAATGAATTTATGTTATATTTTTAACTCAGCTGCTTAAAGTATAAATTTTTTTATAAAGTTCTTTTTTCTTTTTGTTAACTTTGCAGAGCTTTTTTTATGGTCCAAAAACTCTGTAAATCTCATTATTATATTAGTGTCACTAGTTTCAGAAGATGGTCCGTGTTTCTTGCTTTAGCATAAGGAGCAAAAGTTTAATAAACTTCTTAGCAGGTCAGAACTTGGACTGAGCTTTCATTCTGATGCACAGGATGGATATTCTCACTTAATATTGAAGAAGAGAGCAATAATTCGTCTTTCTGCCTTTAAAAGTTAAACATTACCATGAAATGTAACACACCCTAACAATATGTTACATTTTGTTGACAGTACAGCAGCAGACTCCTATGTGCATACTGAAATGATTTTAAACAATTTCTTGCAGGGTTGAGGATTAAAGAGACCAAGGAAGTTTATGAAGGAGAAGTCACAGAACTGACTCCCTGTGAGACTGAGAATCCTATGGGGGGATATGGCAAAACCATCAGCCATGTAATTATAGGACTCAAAACTGCAAAGGGAACCAAACAGTTGAAGGTAAGTGTGGTAGAGTCTCAGAGATTTCCTTTAAGTATTTTGGGTTTGCAGCTTCTATTTTTAGCACTTCTTATTTCCATTTCAGGCTCTTGATCCCCTCTGTCAGGTGGGGCTGCCAGGAGGCTGCTTTCTTTGGCTAGACAACTTTATCCTGACTGTTTATCTGCTTTATGTAGAATATTAGATATCGGTCTTGTGTCCTACTAATTGCAATAGGAGATAAACCCATCATCACTTGGTCAGCAGCTGCCTGCTGTTTCTCTGTTTGGCAGCACTCACCTGAATGTCTTCAAGGAGTTAAAAGTGAGTTTTAATAGGAAGAGATCCTGATGCAATTTTGTAAATGACAAATACCACAAAAAATGGGCTGACTTGGCAATCTGAGCTTCATTCTGTCTCAGTCTGTGATACACTCTGACCCTGGCTATAAATTAATGTTCATGGTAATAAACATACAAGAAAGGCCTTGTTTGGTTTTGTTTTCATGATTGTCAGGAACCAAATTTTTTGAGGATGGCTTGGGAAATATTGGCTGTTTGAATATAAATTATTCTTTCTGTCACATCTTTTCTTTCTACATGGGGTGTCATGCTCTAGTGAATATTTGATAGAGAACTGGAAATTGAGCTGGTGTGTTGCCAGCTCAGGCCCACTTTCCTTTTGTTTTCTTGCCTCCATTCAATTTCCCTGTCAGACTTGGAGAGAGCTAAAAGCTGTCTCTGTTGTTAAGTATCATCTTTCATTTGTTCACTTTGAAAGCAAGGAAATGAAGAGCAAAAGTGAATAAACATGTACCAGGAGAAACAAAGGCATCTAATATATTCCACACCCACTCTCTCTCACAGAGCTCCACAGAGGATAAGGAACATTGATTCATATATTCATATATTCTATACGCTATAGCCAGATTTTTAATACAAGTTTTCCTAGAAAGCTAGAGAACTACTGCTTCTTAGGTATAGATACATTGTCACATTACTCAGAGGTATGTTTTGTAGCTAGTACCATTATGTTTCTGGCACTGTCACTTCCTTTTGGATAGCAGATTTTTTTGTAAGACAGCAAGTTCTGTGCATCTTCCAGATTTATTCGCTATCCCTACTCCAAACGTTACAGCTTTATAAAATCCTAACGGTATTGTCAGGGTGAGTTGCTGTTTAATTTTGTCTGATGGGAATGAGCTTCAAACTGAGTTTTTTTACCTTGATTACCATAACAATATGGAGCTGTTTTGATCAGCTGTGCTGTTTGCTTGTCCCCAGCTGGACCCGAGCATTTTTGAGAGCTTGCAGAAGGAGCGAGTGGAAACTGGTGACGTTATTTATATTGAAGCAAACAGTGGAGCTGTCAAGGTAAAAGAAAAGTTCTGTACTTTTATGCAGCTGTATGTTTTTTGCAGACCTTTCTCTGCCTTTGTCAGAAGGCTCTCTGATTTATTAACCTTAACTGACATGATATGGTTACATGGAAATTTTAAAAGGAGCCCAGTGCTTTCCTTATCTGGAGAGAAAAGTCTCTTTTGCACCCAGAGGATGTGGAGATCTGGTTCACAATTAAGGTCATCTGGCAAGGAAGCTATCACTGATGCTGTCTGGATGAGTTTTCTTTTCTGTAAGATCAAGGCATCTCTAAGGGAAGAGGGGAAGAACCAAACAACTTTAGTCATTTTCAGGCTGACATGTGCAGTGTATTTAATCTTTCTTTTATCGCTCTGATATTTTCTCCACAAGATATATACATGTAGAAGGGAATACTGCATTAGTTAGCATTCTTTTCATATCTGATTTAGAAAGTGTACACTGATACTTGCTGTTTAATGGATGAGCATAATATTTTCTATCATAATAAATCACCCACCTACAAAGGAGGTTCTCCCAATCTCTGGTTAATCTGCTGGATTTGTCCTTTAGCAAGAATTGTGTACGGTAAAAGAAGGGGAGAAAGGAGTAGAATATTGTTGCCACTGAAAATATCAGGTGTTTCTCAACAGAGTTTTTGAGCTTTGATCAGCAGATAGGGTATGCCTGTTGCTAAGCAGGGAGTGGGGTGTCTGAATTGTCGGCTGAAGCTTGTCAGAACTGGAATTGTGACCTAACTATGTTATCAAATTCATGTCACTCAAGGTTTTGGTACTGAAATTAATTCTATACCTGGGTTTCTCTTTTTTGTTCCTCAGAGGCAGGGCAGGTGTGATATCTATGCTACAGAATTTGACCTTGAAGCTGAAGAGTATGTTCCCTTGCCAAAAGGCGATGTGCACAAGAAAAAGGAAATTATTCAGGATGTCACCCTGCATGACTTGGATGTGGCCAATGCTCGGCCTCAGGTATCTGACTTCACCAATGAAATCTTTACAGAAAAATTATTTGAGATAGTTGTGATGTTACCAGAATAATGGAGATGTAGGAAGTTGAGCTAACTCACCCTCAAAGATTCCACTACAGGAAAAGCAGTAGTGTTACACCTGGAAGCCAGTCTAGCTCTCCTCAGGGAAGTCATGCTGCAGCTGGCTGCCTCAGGGCCCTGCCAGGGAGGTTAAAAAGGCAGTTGCTTCCTTAGAATTCACGCCCCTGGTCGTGGAATACTGTCAGGATAACACTCCTAGCACTACAGAGAACGGTCTGGGAGTTGTTCTCTGAGGTTAGATAGATCAGCTTTGAGGTTATGTAGTTGCTTACTATATAAACACAAAGCTGATCTATCACTTTCTTTTCCTAGGGAGGACAAGAACAGCTTCCACACAGGTGTTTGGGATTCACCACCTTTACAGTTAATGCAAAATCTAGACCCTGCTCTCTTCCCTCCACTGCTGTGCCCCATCACTTGCAGAAAAACAGCATTGTGGGCTGTTGCCTCTGACCAGAAAAGGGGATTATTGCTTTCTCTCTAGGAGGAAAGCTGCCTACAGGTGTGAGGTAGCAGCAGCCAAACCTGCATAATTTCATTTAATGAAAGTTCTGAATGCAGATTAATATACTCTGCTCTGTTTATGGTTTTATAACCATCAAATGGAAACTGCAAGGACTGTGATAAAAGGTATCTTAAGTATTTTTGACTGCTGTGGATTCTGTTGATGCTCTTACTTATTTCAGAAATGTTTCATAGCCACTTGTTAAACTTCTTTGTAAATTTCAGTAGGGCTCTGCATGTATTGCAGCAAAAGAAATCCCAGAAAATAAAAGAATTACTCCTTGCTTGTCTTCATATAAATCCACTCTTGAGGTAATTCTATCTGTGTCAAAAACAGAAGTCACTGACAGGTTTAAAGGCTGGAATCCCTACAGTAAAACAATGCAGCTCTTTAACTTACTCAATTTCAAAATAATTTGAAAAAAAAATTCTAAAAATCTTGGTATTAAAAAGTTATAAAATTTAGAATCATTCTTCCTGTGTTGACAGGCTGAACACCTACTGTGCATGCAGGCAGTCCAAGTCTCTGTGTTCCCTGACAACTTCATTCCTTAAGAGTTTCTCTGTGACAGTTTTTTCAAGAGAAGATGTCTCATTTTGATTTTTTATGCTCTCCTAATGAGCAAGGATGAGGGGGTAGCTAGGTGATAATGTTTAGAATACTGCTGTTGTGAGGTGACCTAAACTTTGACTGATTATCAAAGACTGCTGTTAACTCTAAAACCAATCCCTAATCTATAAAATTTCTTACTACATGACCTCACAGCTGATCTGTCACTTTCTTTTCCTAGGGAGGGCAAGACATCCTTTCTATGATGGGACAGTTGATGAAACCTAAGAAAACTGAAATTACTGGTACGAAACCTCTATGGCATTTTGAGATTATATAATCTATGTGTTTTCCAGTTAGAAAAGGATTAAAAATAGAGTTTCTATATTTAAATGAATGCATACATAATACATATTCATAAATACTTAGATTTCCAAAAGCAGTGATACAGTTTCTAGAATTGCAATGGCTGGAGACAGTACAAGTTACAAGTTACTGGTTCTTGCATGTAGTGGTAAAATGTTACTATCTAAATTTAAATCAAAATCTGTTTGAATACCTAACTGAATGGTCAATTTTTGAAGTATTTTGTCTGTCCTAGAGGTTGCTTTGTTTATTCTAATACCAGATACATTGATGTAGCATCTGGCATAGCTTTGAGAGCAGCAGGTTCACAGAAACATTTCTTTTTTGGTTAAACACAACTTCTTTGCTGAAATAGGGTAGCAAGATTTCATTTTTTCAGTGATGTTCTTTTCAGCCATGCTTGGAAACTTCAGTAAGTTTTGTGTTTAAAATGAGGTTTGACTTGACTTCTCCACTCCTACTAAACTCCACCACTGTACAGCAATCAAATTTTCACGTGTGAATATTTCAGTTAGAAATACTTTGTTGACAGATATCTCCTCAACACAGTGTGAAATGTCACAAAATTTTAGAGTGACAGGTATTTTCCTTGTGGCAGTAAGATACCAAACCATGGAAAAGTTCAAGGAGAATTTTCCTTGCTTCAAGCCTTACCCTCTGACCTACAGTTCATTAGCAGAACAACCAACAGTTTCTTTTTGTTCTCAGACAAACTTCGAGGAGAGATAAATAAGGTGGTGAACAAATACATTGACCAAGGCATTGCAGAGCTGGTGCCAGGTGTGCTCTTTGTGGATGAGGTTCACATGCTGGACATTGAGTGTTTCACATACCTGCACCGAGCACTGGAATCTTCTATTTCCCCCATTGTCATCTTTGCTTCCAACCGAGGAAACTGCATTATCAGGTATGATGGCTAAACTTGAATTTGCCACTTTGCATTGTTCCATAAACCTTGGAATTAGCTGTGTCAGTAGAGTTACAATCTTTGAAGGCTTTTGTCTCTGACACTGACACCTATGATAATCCTTTGCATGAGTTGCAAGCTGCATTGGTGCTCAAGAACTGCTCATGAGCTTCATGATGGGACAAGCATTTAACACCAGGCTGGCTGGAATTCCTCCTTTCCCCTAACACATCTCTCCTCCTCTAACAGTCTCTGAATTGTTTCACTTCTGGGTGATCTGTGACAGTTACCATTCTCGTTGTATACCTCATACATCTGTTGCCTGCACGTTAGGGACATCAAAAGCACCAGAGCTACAAACCTCTAATACCATTGTTTCCTGCTTCTGGATTATTTTGCTGCTTGCAATCCTAATTCCATCAGACTTCAGCTTCTGGTTCATACTGGTAAAGTGTGTCACAGTTCAGCCTCTCCCTTTTCCTGCTCTGTTGGTCTGGCATTTTGTGATTCTTCAGTCTTGCCAACCAACTTGTTTTTCATTTCCACTTCACTTTGATATTTTGCACCCACAAAATGCATTCTTTGCATGTTCAGTAATAGTTCTCTCCTCTGATTTCAGTCTTCTGTAAGTTCTACTACCAGTTTGTGGTCTAGGTCTAATTATGTCTAAACAAGCTGTCATTAGCAATGATTGCTATTCTTTGGATTGATTTAATTCAGCTGTATAACCAGCTTTTCCTTTCCCTCATAGTGGCTCATCTGGTATTAATCTTTCTCTGTTTGCATTGGTTAGAAGTGAGAATGATAAGCCCTTCAAAAATGTTTAGGATGGACATTACTTCACTCTGTTTGCAAAGATATAAAAAAGCTGTCTTGTAAAAGTAAAGGAAGTAGAGATCTGTCAGCATGGATTCACTGCAGATCTTGTTATGAAAAAGCTGTGATTTAAGAAAGGAAATTTTCCATATAATAGTGACAGCTAATATTGGAGAACCATGGTCAGAGCTGCAGCTACCTAAATTCTAGCACTGAACTTCAAAGAGTAATTCTTTATCAGCACTTCACTGTTTTTACTGCAATCTGTGTAATTCTCCTAAATTAAATCTGGGTATTTTTTGACTTCACAGTAAATACAGTGGTCTTGGGAAACCAAGAGTGCAAATGTCTGCAGGCTGTGCTGTTGGGTGTTGTGTGTCAAACAAATAAAATGCTTGTGGATCTAGATCCTGCCCTGTCCTTCATACAGAGACCTAAACTTCTCAGTTTGCTGGGATGCAGGCATGGAATGTAAACCACCAAAGTATTCTCTGGAGGGACTGGAGAGAATGGCTTGCTCAGCAACAGGGGATGTTCTCCAAATGGATGATAGTATATATAATTTCTGCTGATGCTGCTAAACAACTTAGTAAGAATGATTTGTTCCTTGCTGGAGGATGCCTTGGAACATTAAATAAGGCTGTATTGTGAGATACAATACAAGAAAGCACCTCTCACTATATTTGAGAGGCATGTTTAAGAGCTCCAGCAATAGTGTTTGTTTCCCTGGGGCTGTCTGGAATGAACCTTAGACCAGAATGTTTCCTGTCTCTGACCCAGGGGGTATGTGTCTCTGTGGACACACAACAATTGTAAACTAGTGCAGGCACTCTGTACTGATTTTAACCAAATCAATGTACTGAACTCCCAGTAGTGTCTGATTTCTTTCTGTTTGGTTTCTCCTCTAGAGGCACAGAGGATATTGTGTCTCCTCATGGAATACCTTTGGACCTGCTGGATCGAGTCATGATTATCAGAACCATGCTCTATACACCCCAAGAAATGAAGCAGGTATGCAGAGGATTTTAAAGAGCTTGTTACAAGTCCCCAAAGTTGTGCACAGCTTCTGTCTGTTCTCTTACTGTAGAGATGTTAGACTCTGTGGTCACCAGGGCTTCTGCCAGAAAGCTTCCTGCTTGCTAAAAGCCTGCTTCTCCAGGAGTCAACACAGAGAGCTGGTTAAAGCTGTGCACACAACCTCTCTGCCAGCCAGCCACCTAGGAGTTGCTGAGTACACGTGGAGCTGAAAGAGGCACCTCACTTGCAGGAAGGGATGCACTGTTAGCTGAAACAATCTCTTGCACAGATGTACTTTCCATAGTTAGCAGATTTCATCAGGCAGTGCTTTTTCAGTTGGTGTAAGATGAAGTGTCACATCATGAGATCTTTAGTCCCAGAGCTCAGGCTTTTCCCTCACGTGAGAGGGAATACAAACTCATGTGCTGCATTTTTGCCTTTATGCCCTGTACTGTAGCTTTAATCTAGTGGGGCTGTCTCCTGAAACAGGGAGAATTTAATGCTCCTAGTTAAGTTTGGAAATGTAAGCACAGAAAGTGTTGCAGAGATATCCTTCCAAATGCCTGGAAGTTTTCCTGGGGGGCCATCACAATGTATTGTGTATTGATTATAATGCTTGGTGCCATTAGGATGCATTGTGTCAAAGATCCCCCCTCATTAGCCTCTCAGTGCTGGGAAGTGACACAATGCAGAAGACATTAGGGTTTACCGTGTCAATTCTTTGTATTATTTAAGAGATAGTGTCAGTGGAGGAGAGTGTTATGCCAGATAATGGTCTCCTGCTGCTGGAGAAGTGCCAAGGTGACATGGATGCATTTATGGAACAGAGGCAAAGTTTCATTTCACTTGGTTTGAGGAGCTTTTCATTGATGATGTCCTGAGCTGTTCTCAGGATGATTTTTTTTGTACCTAAAGGACACTTTTAAGCATTGTGGTGTAGATTGGAGTAGAAGCAGCCCAGTGATTTAACAATACAATTAGGTTTAGTCTACAAAACAAACTTTCATGTGTGACTTTTTTTCAATCTGGGTGTTTTAAAGACTGTCTGGATTTCCCTGTAGTGTAAGTGAATTCTGTGTAGTTAGTGCTTTATTACCATGCAGGTAAGACACTTTCTGAATGCTGATGTTCAGAAGAGCTGGGTAAGTGCTGGGATTTCCACCCTCCCCAGGGCTGAAGGAAAGGAATTGTTCAGAGTAGTATTTCCCAAAGGTAAAAATAGAGCTCAGACATTTGGCCCCATAAATCATGTTCCCATAGTCAGATAACCTCATCTTCCCTTAAATTAAAGCTTTTGAATGGCAACTTCTCATGGGAGAAGAGGAGGAACTATTACACTTAACTTTGGCTTCTAACTAAGTACAGTTGGGGTGGAGGTAAAAGCAAGGCATAAGTAAGTTCTCTATTTTTACTCCCATTTGTCTTTCATGTTAGGAGGAAGTTTCTGCTGCTGATGTTTCTGTGTGAGACTCTTTGTCTTCACAATTGATTCCTTTTTTAGCACAGAATCTAGTCATGTATCTACTGAAAGTTTGTTCATAACCAGTTCAGAATATTTTTTTGGGCACGTTAATAAAGTAGAAATCCCATTGTGAAGTGCTGCTCTGAGACAAGACACACAGTAACCTTAGTGTAGCCAGAAGAGGGAAAAAAAGTCACTTTCATGCTTATTCTAGTCAGCTGGTGTTGTAATAAAACTTTTTTGCATAAGTGCCTTGGATATTAAAGGTTAAAACTGAGGTGTTTTGTTCCTAATATATTTCACCCGATAAACACGTGTTTTCCTATTCCATAGTAAATGCATATGTAAGCAAGTGGTGGATTAATGGCTTGGGCCCTAGTCCTTGGGTAATGTTCTACCAGGTTATAGATAAAAAGTTATTCTGAAAAACATTGTTGAAGATGTGACATTCAAAACCTTGTTTGTAGCAGAGGAAGAACAAAGTAGCAGTGTTTGAATGAAGGGAAGGGGATGTCTAGGTGATCTACTGGTAAAAAAAATCTTCGATCTGAAATTGCAATTGGCAGCAGCATTGCCAATATTCAGTGCACATATCTTAGCACCAACTTTCTGCCATTTCAAGCCCCTCTCTTCCTCTGCTCCCTGAGCACATTTTTATGGCTTTAATTTAAACGAGTGCTTCTTGATATCTTGTTTACAAAGCTGCCAAAGTGAAAAATACCTGTATTATATGAGGCTTGCAGTTCCAGAGTTATCTCTGCACTACAACACAACATCATTATCCAGTCTGCCCCTTATCACTCAGCTGGTAATACAGACTACCGAGAGACTTGTGCCACTTTTGTTACAGCTTTATATGCTCAGGCTTATTGGTGATATCTTCCTCTCCAACTTTGTAAAGATCTTAAAACTGGTACAAGCCTGAGACTGTTCTTGAAAGATTAGATTCCTCTTAGTGATTTTTTTTTTTCTTCTTGAAAGAATAGGTGAATCATAGAAAGTAACTTTTTGATTTATTTTACTATCTTCTTGTCAATTGAATAAAAAGTGTGTTGTGAGCTGCTAAGGAAAGGGTGTAGCTTTCTGTAGGGCTATTTGGAGGGCTCTGCTGTACAGCACCAGTGATACACTGCAGAATTCAGTAACTGGTGTGACTCTCCAGAAGTCTCCAGCTGCCACAAACTTCTAACATATATTTTCCATTTTCTTTTCTAAGTTCTCATATTCTGCTCCTTATTAGTAGGTAGGCTTTGCTAAGTGTGCAGAGTTACCATGAAGGGTTAGCAGTCCAGGTGTGTTACTTTACCTTCCTTGTGTGATAATTTTTTTCACCATTATATTTGCCTGTTCAAAGACTTAGAATTCTACAAATTCTGGTTTAGTGATAATTTACACCGGGATAACTCTCCACACCATCTTGTTTTGTAGCATGTCTCATCTCTAAGCTGACAGTTTACAGATACTAAGTTAAGTAATTTAGCATGTTTATTGTTTGGGCATGTACCTCACTTACTCTTCCCAACAGATCACAAAACTTCGTGCTCAGACAGAAGGGATTAATATCAGTGAAGAAGCTCTAAACCACTTAGGGGAAATTGGTACCAAGACAACCCTAAGGTAAGTTGGGCACAGTTTTCTATTCAGCATGACTGGGTCTAATGCCACTGTAGGATAACTCACTGCTGGAAGCAGACAAACCTCTCCTTTACAATGACATGGTCTGTTAACAATCATTAAAAAGAGAGAGGTAATGCTCCTCTTTTCTTCTTTAAAGAATGAATGTGCTGGAGTGCTTGCTGACTTTCTCATACTGCTGGTAGAGCTGTGTTTCCTAGCAAATGTCCCAGCTCTCTGTGTCATCAGTTCCCTGGGATGCACTGAATTGTAATTACTCATCTGCCTCTGTTTGATCACAGGTATGCTGTGCAGTTGCTGACCCCAGCTAACCTGCTTGCCAAGATTAATGGGAAAGACAGCATTGAGAAAGAGCATATTGAAGAAATAAATGAACTTTTCTATGATGCTAAATCCTCAGCAAAAATCTTGGCTGATCAACAGGAGAAGTACATGAAATGAAAAGCTTATCATGTTCCATGCTTTGAAGTAGCTTTAACCCTTAGCCAGGGCTGGCTTAGTTATTGAATGAGAAATGTTAATGGTTTGTCTCTTTTGGGACTGAAGAATATTTGAATGTTGGACTGCTGTGTCAGGCCAGAATTAACTATTGAGTGTTCCTATTTCATGATAAACAATGAGATGCTCCATGGTTTGTGTGTAACATCTTAGTCTCCCTTTTATCAGTATATGTGACATAAGTAGCTCTTGGCCCATCAGTTTTGTCTTTAGATTTCGTTACAAAAGAGCTCCAACTCAAGCTGATGTTTAAGAACAGTCTATTTTCTTTATGAATCCTGTTTTCAAAAATAGTTTCCTTTTACAGATGATAACTTTTTGGTTTTGAATCAAAGTTTGTCTGAAGTACTTTATAATAAAACATGTCAAGAATATTGGAAGTGTGTGTGTGTTCACTCTGGATGTTGACCGGTCTAAGAAACAGTCAAAATAAACTGGAATTAACAAAGCCAAATATGAGTGAAATGGATCTTCAACACAAACATAGATTGTAGCAAAGGGAAAGATAGATTGGGATCTTTTGAAAGTGTTAACTTCTTTGTAGGGTTTGGGTTTTATTTTCTGAAGACTTCCTTAGAGAATGCAGAAATACATAATCATTATCTTAGCCCTGTTTAAAGCATTTCCTCCAGAGAAACTTAAATTTTTCTTGTGTTTTCCTAAAGCAGATTAAAAAAAATTTGTTTCCATCATGATTAGCTATTTTTTTCCACTATCCTCTCTTTCTTGATCACTCAGAATCAGGACAAATTTTCAAACTAAAACTGAAATCCCTCTCTGCACAGTCTGGATGAACTTCAGCTTAGTCTCATGTTCACAGCTGTGTGGAGCATGGATACCTGATTGCTTCACAGCACTTGGAGGTGAAATGATTCATGATTTAGATCCCTGTAACACTGAAATACAAACCTCTGTAACCACATAAATGGATGTATTGGAGAAAAAAAATGTAGAAGCCTTATCAAGTGACTAACCTCACCTTCCTTATTAGACCCTTTAGGGATTTTAAACTCTCTATGTACACTGCCTAAATAAGCATTTCTTGGGGTAGGGTGGGAAAAATAGTAACTTATCACAGGAGGCAAGGTTTAAATGTCCTTTTCAGCATATGCAAAGTGGACATTGAAGAGGATGACTTTTCAGTTAACTCATCAAAATGTTCATCTATGTTCCTGAATGAGACACTGCCTCACAAATACCAAACAAACATACTCAGCCTTCCATGAGTCCTTCACAGGAAGTCAGTGATTCCTCATGTGGGGACAATCTCACTGATGCCAAATTAGGCAGACACAGGCCTGTGGGGGGGGGGGGGGGGGGGTTGGGTGTTGTTTTGTTGTGTTCTTAAAGGTGAAGTCTACCTCTGTTACTCATTTTGCTTTCCTAAGAGGTTTTCTGAGACTTGGTGGTAATTACAGAAGCTAAAATTACCACAAAGCCATAGCATGCACATTTGTATAAAATAATTTACCTGGGTTAATTGATACATACCAAATGTAACAAAGCTCCCTTGTTAAACCGGGCAATTCTGCCTCCTAAAACACACAGGAGCTCAGTCATCATCTCCTTGGGGAAGGAGTCCAGCTGCTAAAAATCTCTGTCCTCACTCCTTTATGTTCTAGAGACTTGTCTCTTCCTTGTGCTGAAGTGCTGTTAGTGGAAATTGCTAATGATTTTTCAGCTCCAGTAACTGTGGACTGGACAGCAGAGTCTGCTGGGGAGAAAAAAAGAGAGCTGGAAGGAAGCTGGGTGGTTTGGATTAAATAATGTTTTGATCATATTCTACCATCTCAGTCACGTAGAAACCTATCCCATTCTTCAAAGTAAAATTCAGTAGTCTTGTCAGCCAGCCCTAATTAGCTTTTGTACTTTAAATAATCTACCTACTCCTTTCTCTACATCTGCAAATAAACAATAATGACAGATTTAATGAATTATTTTATCTGTGAGTATTTTTGGCCAAGGAGTATTCCTGCTTTCAAACCTAAAAATCTGCTCTAGCTCCAAATGAATAAAGATTGCAAGTACACCAGCAGAATAATTTTCACAGTGCTTCTAAAACCTCTTTTTACTGTGGCTGGATGGCACATTCTGTTTTAGTGCTATGGCAGCGTAGAAAGACAGGGTGAATTAAGCTGCTGCACGATCAAAATTGAACCTTCTTTTTTTCTGTTGCAGTTTGAAAGTCCTTCTTGGCAATGATGAATGTAGTTATTTAAGAATATAAGTACCATTTTTCTTTGAGTTTTCTGAAATATCTAACTGATCAATTTCGAAAGAAGTTTGAATAAGCCCTAAATAATTCTGAATGCCAGAGCAGTTCAAAGGCCCAATCAATGTTTGATGGCATTGGCTTTAGTGATGAATTTGTCTCTGTTCACTCGGCAGCAAAAACCTACTGGGGCAGTGAAGGGTGGATTTCCTGGGATGCTGAAATTCTAAGACCACTGTTCCCACTTCCCATCAGCAGGAAGGGGCAGGAACTCCTGTTCCTACTTTAGCAAGCAGTTGTTTCTTTGCTCACAAAATGTTCTTTATAAAAATTCAAGCTCTGTAAAGCTGAGGAGAAATACCTGTTCTCACAACAGTAAAACAAGTGATTCTCTGTAAAACTCAAGCTGGGTAGCCTGCCAGACCTCAGATACAAGCAAAGACCTGGGAAGAAGTGAACTGTGTGCCACACACTGCAAATAAGCAGCTCCATTGGGCCCTGGTTTCACAGCTGACTTCATGACTGATGGTACCTGTCCTTGAGACTCACTGCAGGTACAAGGGTACTTCAGGAAGAAAACAACATCTCAAAATACACACGGGGGGAAAGCAGCACCAATCAAACTAAATCTGTTCTCCCAAACCTTGAGCAATTTAAGAAAAATAAATCATTACTTCATGATGTAAGACCATCCTTACATCTGCCAAGTCCATGGCAGAGCAGTGGCTGGTCCTGGAGAGTCCCCAGGAAGGAGCAAGGACCTTTCTAAGGGGCAGAACTTGGTGCCGAGGGTGCTCAGGAGGGGCTGCTGTTGCCCACAGGTTTTGCTCCTGGAAAGGCCCCACTTTTCCCTTCTGCACCTTCATGCCTGTACAGCACACCAGCCCTGGCCCTGTAGCACCCTGTCCCCTGGTGCCACCTCTCTGATGGCCATAAGGGCCTGGGGAAGATGTAGAGCTGTGCTACAAAGGGAAAATCCTTCCTCTCTGAATGGTGAGGCAATGCTTATCTAGCCTATTAAGGGACGTCCAGCAGACTTACTGGTGTCAAAGCTTTGCCCATGAAAAAAGGTCTTTCATATTACTGATAAAAATAGTTGTGTTGAAAGAATCACTGCACCATATACAATAGGTGCTGCTGAAAGATCTTCAGAAAAAGTAGAAATACAAACTTCCCCTTGAAGGAGGAAGGCACAGGCAGCAAGGAACATTCCCACCAAATAAGTTTGGTTATTAATATTAAATGTGAAAGAACAAACTATTATTTTAATTCTTTTCTTTCTATTTTCCACAAAGGTTGCACTCTGTGCATTAATCTTCTCAGGGAAGTTTTTACGACCGATTGCCTACACACTATGAGAAGTTTCTCCATCCATTACTTGCAGGGAAACGGGTCCTGCTGTATAGGAAAATATTTGTTACATCTTATCAGGGTGACACATAATCTAACAACAATTACAGCAAGCCCATATTTTGTACTATTTCGTTTTCAACGTGAAAAATAGTTCTAATATTAAACCTGGGGTGGGTGGGGGTTCTAGTAACCAGTTGAATATTATAAGCTGTGATTTCCTTTCAATGTGGAGCAATGGCACCCTTGGATCCTGCTCTGAGGCAGGGGATACCATAAATCCAGTGTACGTGCCTCCTATGCAGATGCCATGGTGTGGTGGCACCTGAAAGCTGATTCCTCCTGTTTATACACACCAAGGGCAGAAATTGTCCTGCCTTTAGTTTTCATGTGGCCAAAAGCATTTAAAACAGAATTCACCTTTTGGGGAAAATGGGAGAAAGTCTGAAAAGCTGACCCAGCCAGGAAACCACCGCTGTCATGAAAACTCCAGACTATACACATCCTGGAAACTTCCCAACTCAAAAATTGGTCCAGACACCTTCAGAGGAAAAAGCTTTTAGTCCCTTGTTGCATTGGCTTTTACCTTTTGAAACTGGGGTACCCACAAGCAGCTCTTACCAGGGTGAATGCAGCAGCTCAAAGCAAGGCAAGAGTTTTGCTGAGGGTCAGCAGGCACAAGACACAGGTACAGCCTTAGCTCAGGCTGCAGATGACCAGAGGATGTGCTGGTGTTACACCAGTGACCCATTTTACTCCTGCAGGGCCAGCAAAACACTTCCAAAACATTTGGGAACCCTTCCTCTGAACCAATGCCTGCACTCACAGCTGGAGTGTGAGATACATCAGTGAGTGTTCCTCAGGCTGGGAAGCACTTAGAGAGGTGAAGATGATGATGCTCTTTATTTCTTTTGACAGAAGATTCCTGCTGGTAATGACTCTGGAATAGCAGGGTGATTATTTTGAACTCCACAGTTCTCTCTCAGCCTCAGAATGCCCTGAAGCAAGCAGGAGATTTTCCTGCCTAACATTTTGGTTTCTTTGAAAGGAATGAACAAGTGCCTGCTCTGCACCAGCTCTGGGAGCTGGGTGTAAGCACACTTTGGGCTCTCAGGTCACAATTTGTGTCTCTTCTGCCAATTAATAGCTTTGGAGCCTGCGCAACCACATACATTTTTAATTGTGCATGTCAAAGTGAGTCACTGGCAGCAGCACTGATATCCTGGGAGGTACAGCCACAAATTCTATTTGGTGGCAACATTTTGATAAAGGGAGCAGGCCAGGGAAAGAGCAGATTTTTTTTCTCTTTAAACAACAAAATTAAGAATGAATTTATTTTTATCACAAAACAGTCTAAACAACCTTCACTTGGGTTTTCATTTTGGGTGCCAATTAAGGATTTCCAGACAGAAGAGGACACTTTACCTTGTGACTGTGGAGCCTGCACAGCACTGCTGGGCTCCCAGCCCTGGCACCAGCCTCCCAACTCTGCCACTGCCCATCTCCCCTGGCTGACAGCCCCACCACTCTGCCAGGGGAGCTTGTGATGGTTTTCTGGTGCAAAACCAGGCAAACAAGGGTAAAGAGGAGAGATCTGAGCATGTTTCAGATTGGAAACCAGGCACAGGAAGGGGTGCAGGGACAGCAAAGAAGCAAAGAGCACGCTCACATCTGCAGCTGATGCTTGCTTTCTTTCCCAAAGAAAGTTCAATTCCTGAGTCTGCAATGAAAAGTGGGAAAATGGCACAACTTGAGGTTTTACTGCCAGCTTAGCACGGCCTCTGATTCCACTGATCATGCAGATCCTGTCTCCTGTGGGAGGCTGGAGGCAACAGGACTGTTGAAGGCAGCTGCCATGAAAACATCACCCAGGCTGAGTTCAAGCAGCACAGGAGGGAGTCAGCAGGGGCAGCCCTGGCTCCTGGGCTTTGGGAGAACAGTGGGGCCAAGACCATCAGGTCTGCTCTCAGCCAGCCCTGGGCAGAGCTCCTGGCAGGGGCTGCTGCCATGCAGGGAGAGGGGTGGCACTGCACTCCCCACAGCACAAGTCATTTGCCAAGCAAGGACAAAAGCAGCATTCCCAGCACATGCCTGATCCCCCAGAACTGGGGCACTGTCCCTGCAATTGTCACCCTCCCAGTGCACTGAGCTGCCCTGGCCAGGACAAGCTCTGCCCCACAGGGTGCTCAGCACACTTGCTGTGCTCTGGGTCAATGATCCACCCCCTTGGTGCCTGGCTTGCTGGTTTCTGCCCTGGGGTATAATTCCCCCTCAAAAGCAATGGTGGTAACCTCCAGGGATCAGGCACTTGTGCAAGGGACAAAACAGATTTTACTTTCAGACAAACCTGTGGCTGCCAGGGAGCCCATCTGAAGGCTCTGCTGCAGAGCAGAGCAGCAAGACCAGCACTGCCACATCCCACAGACCACAAAACACTCTGGATTCGCTTGTGGAAGTGGAGACCTTGCCCAAGGACAGCAGCAACTGCACACAAAACCCCAGCACTCAATCACAGGGCCCCCACGTTCACCCACTGTGCCCCTGCAGAGGCTGCTCCACCTGTCAGAGCTGCTGTGGGGTCCTGTGAAACACACCTCACCCCCAGGTGTGCTCAGGTAACTGAACTGAGCCCCAGAGCACTGCAACAAAGATGAAGCAAAGCAGAAAAGTTTTTTTAAACTGTCTAGTAACCTTGTATGTGTCCTGAGTGGGACATCTGTTGTTCAGTTTTCAAAATCATCTTGGGCACTTGAGTTGGAGGTCCCTGCTCTTACAGTTTCATGCACTGCAGAAAATGTGACCAGACAAAAGCATTATTTGCTCTTTTTAGCACCAGCAAAAGACATCTGAATAATCTCTGCAGAGTGTATGTGAAGGGTTCTTCCTTTCATGCATCTCTGAGGCTCCTGCATGGACAGACCAAACCAACTGGACCCATTTCCCCTCCTCAGCAAGATCAGAGCTCTGCTTCCCTGCATGAGCTGTGCTTATCCATTCTGGGTTCAACACTTCCCTTTGCACGAGGGAACATTCCTCAAGGACTGCTCTCACCACCCCTTCTAACCAACATTTATCCCATCCATATGGGGCCCACACCCACCAACCAGGGGCTGCAGAAGTTATCTGCTTCCATGGAGTAATCACCACTGAATTTTTGGAGACCAGATAGAACAAACTACTTCTTTTGGAGATGCTGCCTAACCCTCCCTGCTTTCCTTCTGATCCCGTGGGATTTGAGACTGCAGACCACAGAGACCTGCACCCCTGATTTTACAGGCAACCTGTTAGATACAGATCTTCATATAATCCCCACTTTCATTGGGAGAAAAACAAAACCAGATGCAGATTAGCAAATCATTTGTAGGGACAAGAGAGCACAGAATGAGAGAAGGACTGCCAAATGCTAATGCTAAAGAATTCAAGCCCAGGGGCTACATACCAGGGAGGGACTGACAACTGCAGAGCAGAGCTGGGCAGCCAGGAAAGCTGCTAAAAAACACAGGAGATAACTGTGTTTGAGGACACTGCTGCTCATCCCTTAAATTAAAATAGACACATTCCCTAAATACAACAAAATGAGCTCCCTCAGTGCCTCTCAACGATTTGGGCACCTGCTGCTCTCCCAACCCCCAGAACAGGGCTGAGGTGTCTTTTACACCTGGGGTGGAAAATGCCCCCACAAACTTCCCCAGCTGCCTCCCCCTCTCTCAATTTCTTGGAGGAGCTGCTGGGTGTGCAGGGCTGGGCACCTGCAGTGGGAGCCCTGGGCACCTGCTGCAGTGTCCCTGTGTCACAGCAGACCCCACAGCACCTGCTGCAGTGTCCCTGTGTCACAGCAGACACTGCAGCACCTGCTGCAGTTGAGGCACCCACAATGCACAGAACCTCACCACACAATTCCAGAAGGCTTTAAGCACCCACCCATACAGTAACACCTCACCTCATCAGAAGGCTTCAGGCATCTGCCCATACAGAGGAACATCCCATCACTTCAGGAGGCTGCAAGCATCTGCCCTTCTTGTCTTTCAGCCCAACCTTTTATCCCCTCATGCTGATGCACTGCACCTGTGTGCCCTCTGCTCCCTTTGGTGGCTGCTCAGTGCCCCTGGGCACTCCATGGCTCATTGCTGTCAGTGCTGCTCACCTGCTGCTCACAGCTGTGCCCATTGGGGATGAGGCTGGGCCACCCCACTCCCAATTACCACAGACTGTGTGCCCTCAGCCCTGGGCACAGAATGTGGGCAGTGGCTCCAGGGAGCACAACACTGCAGCTTGGTCTGAAATCAGGGCTCCAGGGTGCCTTTGGGCCAATGCACAAGGGAGCCCAAGAGCACCTGAGGCAGGGGCAGCCACGCTGCAGCTTGGAGACAAGGGCATCCTGCCCTGGAAGGCAGAGCTCCTCTGGGGATATAAGGCAGCTTCTGCAGAGTGCTGCTAATGATGGCACTGTGGGCTGAGTCTAGCTGAAACCAAAGGATGGACCAGAGTGGGATGTGAGTGGGGCCCTGCTGCAGGGGCAGTCACACGACCTATAGCCACACATTTCTTCCTCCAGGCTGCAGAGGTGAAGAGAGATCTCTGCCCAGCATAAATCTGCACCCAGTGGAGTCATTCCAGTTTATACCAAGCACTGCCAGCACATGGGGCTATTGCCAGTCCCTCCCACACGGCCAGCTCTGCCATGCAGGAGGATGGTGGCTTTCCAAGTTGCTCCTGTTCATGGCTGGGCCAAGGACTCCTCTCCCTTCACAGAGGGGGTCCCAATGCACTGAAGGCCAGGAAACAGGACAGCAGCTTCAGATCCACTGCTGGCTCCTCACTGGAGGCACAGGCACCTCAAGCAGCCAGCATCACCTCCAACTTCACTTTTAGATTAATGTTCTTCCAAACTTTCCTTGGCTCCCCGTGCTCCCACTTTCTGTCACCCTTCTCATTACAGATGTATCTTTGCATCAAGGAAAGCGGGAGGAAAAATTGTTCTTTCAGGGTGACAGCTGAGCGAGGGCTATATTATTAAAGGTACCAATCATAGGTGCCGAGCTATCATCGCACGATGAATGCACTTGTCAGGAGCCCGGGGGAGAGGGAGGGAGGGAGGCAGGGAGGGAGGGAGAGAGGTGCTGGGACAGGGCTCAGGCTCCCCCGCTCCTCTCCTCCCGCCCCTCTCTCCCTCTCCTTTAGCGTTGGCCACCTCCGCTCGCCTGAACTTGGACCTTCAGCAGCGACAATTTCTCTGGCCTCGACAGCAGGATTAATTTCTCCTGCCCTCGGCGGGGCCTCTGAGTGCGGTGGAAGTCCAGCTGGCCTGCTGCTGATAAGATGTACCTTTTGATTTGTTTTGTCTTTGATTGCCTTTTCTGTCACCTACAATGGCTGGCCGCCTGGAGACCTCCGCATCGCCTGACTGACGGATCTATTTATCTATAGGCTGCTCCCGGCTTCTCCTCCCCCTCGCTCCCTCCTCCCCCAAACCACCACCTTGTACCACTGAAGTCCCAGTCTAATAGAAGCCGTGAAGGCTCATCCACCATAAAATACATCTGCCATCCTCCTTCTCTCCAAGATAAAAGCCTGTCAGTGTTACTTTCCAATTCCAGGCAGCTTGATTAATGGTGAAAAGCCACTGCAAGATCGACTTCTGGTTTTTACAAGCGCTGTCAGCCAGCCCAGGGTTATGCGAAACACACTCTTAGAAAACAAAACAAAATGAGAAAAGGTTGGGTGGGGAGGGAGAAGAGGGATGGGAAGGAGGGAGCGAGGGTAACCAAATCATATTAGGCTCAAGACTAAATAAAATAGGAACCTGGAGCCATCATATACCTGTCAGTCGGGTGCAGAAATACACTCTGCAGCTCATTGTACCGAGGCAAATTATGGCAATAATAAATCATTGTTGAAGGAAGATTGTTGATAATTTTTTTTTGGATGGTGGCATTCAATAGGGGCTCTGGGACACCTGCCACTGGGCTTGGAGCGAGAGCCAGAGCAGGTTATTAGCCTGTCACTCAGCCCTCCTCCTCACACCCCGCAGGAATCACAGGCACTGGGACTGGAATAAAAAGTCTGGAAAGAGAGATATTAAAAAAAAATTAATTACATAGCTGAAATACTCCTACAGGAAAAAATAAAAAAAGGGAGGGGGTCAAAAGAATTACAGCCCTCTTTGCAGGGCTCACTTTTGATAAAGAGTATTTTACAGTGGCCCAGCCTAGTAGTGCTTCAATCACTCCACTTCATCTGCCATCAAGAGACAACCATCTCTAGGGTGAAATATGACTGATGGAGCAAGGTAATGCCACACTGGAAAAGTCTGGGGAAATATACAGCTCAGAACAGAAAGTATGGAATGTTCCTGAACCACTGAGACTGGGCTTGAATGATCAGGAGTGGGGATTCTTCAGGCTCAATCCCATGACAAGCAACACCGTGAAGTGTTGAGGTGTGAGAGCTGTGAAGGTGGATCTCAGCTGACCCACAGTACCTCTCACAGCACAGGACTCTCTCTGCTTCATGGGATTATTACCCACCTCCAACAGGAGCCATTTATCCTCAGATAAATCATTCACTGCAACATCTCTGCATCTGAGGTAAATTTCCCATCTGAGCTGATTTATTCCATTATTTCTTGGGTGATGAGGCTTGACTGGATCATGGGTCAAGGTGCACATTGCCTAACAAAATACTCCCTGTCCCTGCTTTCACCAAGCATGGGCAGGGCTCAGCATCACTTTTTCCAAGCTGGGAGGGCTGGCTGATCAGCAGACATCACCTATCCTCTGCCACTGAGAGGGGGAGCTGGCAGGGTAGATGTAATTTCCAATGACCTCACACAGATAAACTTCTCTGTTCATTTGTAGGATCCTATTTGGCCTTCACAGTGGACAGAACCTCTGGCCTGGCCATAGGACTTCAGTTTATTGCCTGTGGAGACACCCAGCAGAAGACAGAACAGACTGAAGGAAAGGGCTGATAAACAAGGAGCAGACACTGCAAGGGAGGATGGCAAACCTGAGAGATACAAGGAAGAAGAGAATGGAAAAGAAAATTCCCTGAAACAGAAGAAGAAAGTGTGAGGAAGAAGAAAGAAATCTAGAGAATGAGGAAAGAAAAAGAAAAAAGGCAGAACTATGCTAAGAATGGCAAGAGAAAGTACAGCCAGAGGGGAGGAATAAACCCTCTGTACAGCAGATGCAATCCCAGAGAAAGCAGGAGGAGAAGCACAAGTGAGATGGGATGTTTGAAAGAAGGTTGTGCATCACAAGACAAGAGAAAGGGAGATGAAGAGTAGAAAGGTGAAATGGAGGAAGCAAGAGAAAGAGGAATCCCCTGGAAATGCAGCAAGCTATCTGGCACCCTTCTTCCCAGGAAGCTAATGCCAGTAAACAAATAGAGGAGAGAACAAAAAAGTGTCGAGAAGCAAATCCACCAAATACCCAGGTAGAGGTTTTACTTCAAGTTATGAATCAAATAATGTATTCTGTTAGTATAAGAGACACCTTCTCAGACACGACTTCCAAATTTGTGTGCGTGGGGGACCTCAACTGCCACACCCCTTTCATCATACTGCTCAAAACACTCGGTTCCCTCAATCATCTCACCAGCCAAAAGCAGTCGCAATTCTCTCCCCAAAAGTTCTTTCCACACGTCTGCGGCATCAGTCCCGCGTCGCCTGGCTGTGACCTGCCAGCTTGAGGACACGGGGCTGTGGCTGTGCGGGACAGGCTGGCTTCCCCAGGCGGGGCACAGAACCCGGACACAATGTCCCCATTGTCCGTGTGCTCCTTGATCAGCCTGGGGCGCAGATCGGTGACGGGGGATCCCCGCCCGGCCCCGCGCTGATGTGAGCGATGGCAAACGAGGGGTGACAGCGGGGACAGGGGGAGCAGCCCCGGGCCGTGAGCGGCAGGGCAGGGCCAGCGCCCGCCCCGAGCGCTGCCGGGCGGGAAAGGCACGGCAGGCTGCTGCACATGGAGGGGAGGCACAGGGCAGTTCCTCCATCCGGCTGGAGTTAATGACTCCCGCACTTCAGCTCTCCTATCAGCCTGTCAGGAGCCTGCCGAGATGCCGGGACACAGGGGCTCCTGTCCCCGCTGCCGCCCTTCCCGGGAGCAGCCCTGCGGCCGCAGCTGGGGGGTTCATCCTGGGGCTCGGCACTTGCCTCCATCGCCCCACGGGCACATCACCCCATGGGCACATCGCCCCACGGCCCCACGGCCCCATGATCCCATTGCCTCATGGCCCCACAGCCCCATCACCCCATAACCCCATGGCCCCATCACCCCACAGCCCCATCACCCCATAACCCCACAGCCCCATAACCCCACAGCCCCATCACCCCATAACCCCATGGCCCCATCACCCCACAGCCCCATGACTCCACTGCCCCATGGCTCCATCACCCCACAGCCCCATGGCTCCATCACCCCACAGCCCCATGACCCCACAGCCTCACGGCCCAGCTCCTGCCTGTCTGTGCTCCACAGGCACCACCCGCCCCCGGCCTCTGAAACCCTCCCAGACCCAGCAGAGCCAGAACCTCCATGCTGTGCTGAGCCCTGGGTCCAGCTGGGTGACACTGACCCCCACCTTTCACAGCAGCAGTATTGGAGGTGTCAGAAACAGAGGCTCAACTGAGAAAACAAAAAGAAATTAGGAACACATGGTAACATGTATAAAAATACACATTTTTAAAGTGATACTGTTACTTTTGTACTCCACTGCTTGAAAAGAAAGCCTCCTATAAAATGAATAAATTCTTCACTTTGAGTTATTACATGTTAAAACAGGTAACTACAACCCCCACTTATTGCTGGCCAACTTTACTGTCAGTCCTTAATTTTGTACTCTCTTAACTACATTGAAAGGAGTTTATACTGAAATCTCACATTGTTTTTTCCCCCAGCTAGTTCCTCAAAACAGAAGTTTTTATGTATCTGCATTATTATGTCTGGATGTAAGATCCACTTCAGAGCCATGAGATATAACCATCTTTCTTTGTATACACATTAGCAATATTGCTGCCTTTTATTTTCAGTATCTTATTCTCTCCTATTTTAGGAATAAAAGTATTTAATTTCTCTGTCAATGCAAGAATCGATGCATGAGATGCAATTTCATTTCTAACATGGCCTGTATTTTGACAAGTATTCCAGAAATATTAATATTTTCCACGTGTTATCTAATTGCACCACCCACCATTTTTCATCATTAGACAAGCAGACAAAGTTTAACTCAAACAATAACTACAGGAAATATTTCACTTTTCCTAAGAAACCCAGGAGTTTTCCTCCAGTCACAAGATTTTCTCCACCCAATAGCGACTTCATTAAAAAAAAAAAAAAAAGCATAAAATTCAGAACTTTTTTCTGTGATAATCTCTCTGCTCTGTGAGGCTCGAATGTCATGAGCATTCAGACCTGGCAGACCTTACTAAACCAGACCATGGGAGCAAGATCATCATGAGCTTGGAACCATCACGAGCTCTGAGCCTGTCACACATGGCTCTGAGATCACACAGAGATTCTCGTGTGCATGTGGGGAGAAAGGCAAAGAGGTCTGTGGTGGGATCACCCCTTTTCCCTCCCAGGGAGCACAGCCCTGTGCCAGCCTGGTGCAGAGCAGTGGCTCAGCAGCATCACTGCCACCCCAGCCCAGCTGTCTGGAGAGGCAGACAGAGATGGATGGCCAGGACTGCCTGATCAATAGACCTTTTGTCCAAGCCTTTATCACAAACAATAGCAGCTGCAGCAATCCAAAATATATTTAGGTAAATACTGGGAACTAGCAAGCCAAGTGCTGCCTCAGAGGCCAAAACCAATTCCCCAGCATCACCTTTGCTGGGTCCCAAGTGGGGACTGTCAGGACCCTCAGCCCTGCTTCAGCCTGTCTGTTCTTTTATTATCCCCAAAGCTCTCCAGGTCTGAGAGCTGCACGTGGTTTTCCAGAGCAGTGACTGCAGGAGTGATGTGTTCAAACTCAGTATTAATGTAAAGAACTATTGCAGCAGCTTTATTGAATGGCTCCAGCCCCTCTGGACATCTGTATTGTACAACTTGGATACAGGTGATAGGCACCTAAGATTACAGAGACTGATAACTATATATTCCTAAAGGGTCCTGTCCCTTTGGATAGATTTTTTCCGAGGATGAATTTGCTTTGTCCAATCCAGAAGGCAGGATCTTGCCAGGGCTATCCGCACATATCATCACCACTCTTCAGAAAAACCAGCCACCTTCCCTCACACAGAATCAGAGCAGGCAACCCCACCCAGCCAGTGCTAGGGCAGCAGGAAAGCACTCATCAAATGGCATTTAAAGACCAATGGAACACACACATAGGAACAAGTGAGAAAATAAAAAATATTACATCCAGGAATTGATAAGTCTTTTGGATAGAAATATAGCAAAATTGTTTTACGTGGTCAAGTGCTCTTGCTGTTGTTGTAAGATGAAAACAAATTGTGTGAAGCTCATCTCACCCTTTGAAAGGTCATGTTGGAAAAGGTCACAAAGCCCCTGTGCCCCATCAGATTTGGCAGCCAATGGCATGAGGCTCTTGTGCCCTCCAGCAGACAGAGGCGTGTGCACAAAGCTCTGATGTACAGGGAAGAAAGGCCACCTCTGACCTCTGCCCACCTCCTGGGCATTCTCCTGCTCCTCAAACCCCTCGGCTCTTCCTGCCCCTGACAGAGGTATTTGGCAAGAGCCACATCATGCTCCTGCCAGAGGATTTACAAGAGAAAGGCAAAGCTGCTCCTTATTGCTGCAGTAATGGCTCTGCATGGCGATGGAACCAAACAGCATCTCTTCAGATGACAGAGGTACCTGCTGAGGGGGCTGCAGGCAGGGGAGCTGGGTGCTCCCCAGTGTGTTTGCATTTGCAGCAGCACATTATTATGGGAAATGTGAGGTTTGGACTGTCTAAGGGTCACTTCCACTTCAGGACTGAAGCTCTGACATGAGAAATACCTGGCTTGTGCAAGCACCTCCCAGCACAGATCCACCCAGGGAGCACAAGGGAATAAAGTGGAGGATTTTGCTCAGGCCTTTCAAGTTGTGGGTTGGAGCCTGGGCTAAATGAAGATGTTTTTTCCTGATGATTAGAGGGTGCAGCTTCATTATGCTCACACAGAGCTCCCTGAGCTGAAGCAATATAACAGCCTGCAGGAAACTTCATTATGTGTCCAGTAACACCTTCTAGAATCCCAGCAGCATCAATCTGTCACCTCTGCTTAGGTAAAAGATCTAGATTGAGTAGATTTTATAGCTATTATGTTTAACAACCAAAACCATAGAGAAATGGTTTTGTCTTCTCTTCTTGTAAAGTGTTAAACTTGATGAATTGCAGGCACTCAAAGCTCTGATCATCATTTAATGGATTATGCATAAAGGAAACACTCTCTGGATAAGCAGAAATATTCTGCAAGGGTGAAATAATATCAAGACAGTGATGCATCAGCAATTCTGCATGAACAAAGGAAAACATGACCATGATGGCACATGGACCACTGAATTCCCTGACCCCCATTCTCCTACAGGTATGAGCTCAGTGGTCTCACACTGATTTTGGGATTTACAGAATTAAGGGTATTATTTCATTAATTAAGTGTTGATAGTTATGTTTTAAAGACAGCTGCTTCATATACGTACATGTGTGCAGTTTGGATCTGCATTTCAGTCAATAGAGTTAACACTTCTCCTGGTGCTTAAAGAGGCAACATCAGTGAAAGAGGCAAGTTAAGAGGAGGCAGACACTGTTTGAGCCAGGACTCCTGTAATGATCAGCTGTAGGACTGGGGACAGGTCCTGTCCTGCTCTGCAGCTTTTTTTTTTTTTTCTTTTTAAAAGTGGGAGGTTTTTTCAGAGTGCACAAATTTTGGAACCAAAAATCTCCATGATATTGTAATTGCAGCCAGCACCCACAAAAATGAGAGCTCGCATGCAGAAGAAACAACTTCTGCAACACAAATAACAGATGAGAACCCACTTCATAAAAATGGAAACACTTTCAGTCTATTTGCTCTGCAACTAGAACTCTTCTCTTTTCACATTTCATATCCCTGTCACCATTCCAGTTTAATGGATCCTGTGAGCTTCCAGCTATCCTCTACAAAAAGGTGGATACTGTGTTTAAACCTAAATAAAAAATATTTTGATGTACCTCAGTTGCAGAAAGTAGTGTCAGACTCCCTGGCTTGTGCTACAGTGTTTCATCACTAAATTAGATAAGTCTTATCCCAAATGTTGGCTTGTTTCTGCCAGCCTGCCCTGCTGAAGAAATGGGAAGCACTGAGATAAGAGACAGCTCTTTTCTACCTACTTGAGGAAATTAACATGTCCCCCCCCAATAAATCTCTCCTCCTTCCAAGAGTCACTCAAAACAAGGGGGATAGGTTAAAAATTGCTCTTCTAATAACTTAAAAATCAACAGTTTAAGCTTTATCCTCAAACATCCAAGATAAAGGTGCTTAGAAAAGGAATTATTTTAACAAACACACTTTTGCATCTTACAAGTTTCTACATCTGCAGAGCACGAAGAAAACTTTGGATAGTGCTAAGGAAACACGAGGTCAGTCTGGGATACCAAGGTTAAACAAATCATTGATTTCTAGAGCACACAGGTATTCTGGGCTTGTCTGGCAGGGGAGATCCAGCAGGCAGCTGCCCCTCTGCATTTTAATCAGCATCCACTGCCACACAAGGCACTCACAATTTGTTGGTGCTGCTCTTCAGAATCCTGGAGCTCAAGAGCATTTTCAGATGCACTGATTTAGGTATAGGCACATCAGACCACCACATCCCAGCTTCCCAAGGGTACATCCCCTCACTGCCCCTTGGCTCCTGCACTGCTTCTTCCCACAATTCCTTCATGGCCTCTCTCCACACATCCTCCAGTTACTTCCTGCAGCTGAGCTCTGTAATCCCAAATCCTTGAGTCAGTGACCACATTTGTGGTCAGGGAGCCCTTGCTCTACCTGCATTAGGCATAGTTCTGCAGCCCCAGGGAATCCAGCAGCAACAACACTTTCATGTTCTTGCACTGCCAAAAGATGAAGCTATTTAAACCAAAATAAAAATCACACTTATATAGCGAAGTTAATCAGGCAGAATGTTCTGCTCACTGTACCTTGTTCCTCTATGTCTGGAGCTGCCTTCTCCTTTAATAAATCTTCACACCACAGGTATAAAGAAAAGACACATTAGAGCTGCAAGAACATTAGAGAGCTTCAGACACGCTGAAGATTAAAGTGGATAATACTTGCCTGAGATTTCAGATAGCAAGATTCCCCAGCAGCACTCACACCATTTTTGGAACCATCCACTTTAGCCTTAATATCTAAGAAGGGGAATCTGGGATTTTATATATGTGCTATGTATCCTGATTCTCTTAAAAGAAATATAAAAATATCTGAAACAGTTTCTTAAAAATATGTATCATCACTGTTCTATTTGTTCCCTCTGTTTTAAGCTCTCAGGTATTCCTATTTCTGAGGTATTGGCCCAGTCTTCTTGTTCCTCAGCAATAAATAGCTCAGAGCCAGCATCCTGTCCCTGACCTTGACAGCCCCCTCTGTGATGACAAAGTGTATCATGTCTGCGCTCCTTCAGTCTCCAGCCTCTTTGACACAGCTGCCAGAAGAGGTGCCAATTGTCAGGGTATTTCCTTTCTGCCAAACGCTGCCAGCTTGGCTGGAACCATGCTGGCAATGGCCAGAGGATTGCTAGAACCTGGCCCACAGAAGAGTTTCAATTTTAGCAGATCCATCCAGGAGCATATTATAAACCAGCAGCTTAAAGTCTAGCTGACTAATTAGGTCCCTAGCTTAGAATATTGATTTTGGTTTTAAATGCTTATTTTCTTGTCTTCTTTTCAACTCCATAGACTGTCTCAGTCTAGGCTTAAGTGGCAGAAGAAGACAACTGCCCCTTGGCACCCAGCATGCCTGAAATATATTAGAAAATATTATAAACATTATAAATGCTTTAAAATACTATTTTCACCGTTTCATCTAAAACAATCTCAAGCCTGGCCGCAGCTCCAGGAAGCTTAAATAAATATTGGCAAACTCTGCTCCGAACTTTTTACGTTGTACGACGCCCACCGGCATCGTAGCGGAGGAAAGGAAAGGACGCACTTGGGACAGGCGGATCCGCCTTCCCCCGATCCCGAGTGCCGCGCTTGACTCGCAGGCTAACATCGCCACCCGGCGGGCAGAGGCTCCGGGCCGGGCTCGGAGCTTCGGGAGGCTCGGCGGAGCTGGGGAGCCGTTCCGGGGCCGAGCAGCCGCTCCGGAGCCGCAGCCCCCGGAGCCGCCGGCGCTGTCCCGGCTCCCGCAGCTCCTTTAGGGGCAGGAGGCCGCCCGAGGCGGCAGAAACCTGGCGGAGGAGCGGCGGGGAAAGGAGGTGAAGGACAGGCGAGGCGCACACCAGGTACAGCAGAGACGCCACCAGTGTCCCTCCCTGCCCAGAGGGACACTGTCCTGTCCTGTCCCTTCTCCACTGGCGGAAACAGCCTGCACGGACCCGCAGGGAGGCAGCCGGGCCGGGAAGGGCGGGAGTGCGCAGTCAGCAGCCGGCAACAGCGGGAGCAGGTCTGGGATCCAGGCACGGGTGCTGGCCCAGGACCCGGCAGGGTCACAGCACATCCGTCAGCAGACAGCTGTCAGGAACCTCGGAGCCTCGCCACAGCAGTGGGGAACTGAGGGGCACCTAAAGCTTGTTTTTCCTCCTTGCAAGAGAGGACAGTTAGGACAACAAGTTACTGGGTCACTTGGCTTCCTCCTTTTCCAAAAGCTGTCTAAAAACCTTAAATCACAAATTCCACAAATCTGTCTGTTTACAGTATGGGACAGTTATCCCCAGAAAAAAATCAAGGGAGCACAGTCATGAAACATTTAAACTAAAGCAACAACCTTTATAGTTGCAGCCAAAAGGAATTAATTTATTTTTAAATATAAAAACCCAAGAACAAAATGTTTGAGAAATTAGAGGAAAATGTCCATTTGTTTGCTATCTCAAAATTACATGGAAATAGGCCCTAGGAATAAATGAACTAGAATAAACCAGACGATTTTTAAAGCTACATGAATAATGACAAAAAGGACAAAAATTAAATAGTCAGCACTTAAATGCTAAAGAAACTTTCACCTGAAACCTGCAGGGCAGAAGAAAAGGACACATCAAGAATTTTGCACAAAATAGCCCCAGGAGAAAGATGTCAGATGTTGCCCTGGTGTTGGTTCTCATCCAGCTCTTGCACATAACTCATTACATCTACAGTGACCTCAATTATTTCTGTGATCATATGTGTGATGACATAATATTCCCACAGCAACCACAGTCATCAATGCAAGTCTCCTGATGAAAAATAAAACAGCAAGGGAGAAATCAGGCTGCTTTTTAGAGTGACTTCAAACACAACCAAAATCATGGCTGAACTTCCTGCATCCAGTAACAGTATTTTTAGTAAATTTGCGTTCAGCTACTGGGATATTTCTATTCAGGCAGAAGGCAAAATTTTTCCTTACTCTAAGTTTAAAAACTCAAAGGGCAAAACAATATTGGGAATATCATCAGCTTTGAGTTTTGTTGTCTCAATTATCACACTACAAAACGACTGGCAGTGTATCTCTAATAGAAACAGTTTTTGTTAAAGCGATGAATCATTACCACACTCACCCTCTATTTACTTGTGCAGCACCTTTAGAATTGCAGCTCAAAAAAAAAAAAAAAGCCCAAAGGAATGGTCCAGATCCAGTTATTTTGGCAACCCACTACTGAGAGACCTTGGAGCAAATACAAATTGTCTTTATTTCACACTGGCACTCTGATCAGGTGTTTTGAGGGTACCAGTATCTGTGTCAGAGGCTGGTAACCTTACTCTACAAGTGTTAGAATTGTAACAGCATCCAAGCACCAAAAGCCAAGCACTAGCTCCAAAGATGTACTTTATTTCATTATAAAGCAGATTTTATAGGCATTATTTCTTTTTGTGAACATCCATTGTATGGCCAGCAGGTTCTGCTTTGAGGAAACAGCCGTTTGATAACAAAGATTCACCACTAGACCACAAAAATACAGATGCACAGAACAAGTGCTGCTTAGATACTGAAGAGCAAATGGTCTAAACTGCAACCAGTTCAAACAGATATGACCAAAAATACAAGTATAGCTCCAGCCCAGCCAGAGCAGCATGCACAGAAGTGGAGTCTTTTATATTAAAATAAAGTTTGTATTGGGCTTCCTGGAAAAACATCATCAAAATCCCCAAAGCAGAATCATATCAGAACCCTTTCCCTCTCCTTTTAATGCCACTTTTTCACTGTCCCCATTTCACACCACAGTTGTGCTGTGGTGCATTAGTACTTCATAAAAACCAGAGAAATTATTCAATGTAGTGTGACATCATAGTGAATGGCTGACAGTGATCATTTCATGGATACTTCATCCCAATTCTTTTATTCCTTTTCCAATCGTGATCCTCATCCCAGGCATTTGACTTTCATTGATAGGTGCATCTCATTCCACATTTGCAGATTTCCCACGTGTTTGGTATCTGAGTTCAGGGTATTAACAAGGGTTTCTGGATGTCATCTGTGCTCCTTGGGTGTGTAACAGAGTCCCACCACTCCAGCAGGAACAGTGACTCACAGACTGCCCAACATGCAAAAATGCACAGAAGGCATGTTGATGCAGTGTAAAGAAAAGTTCAAGCAGCCACAACTCCTCCTTCTGGTTTCCATGTTGTCCAATACTGATTGAGGAGAAGTGTATTTACAAGACTCATACACAAATATTTGCAATTGGTCCTAGGCACCTGATTAGTACTGACAACCTAAATTAAAATGGAAAATTAAGTTTTATTCTGGTCCATTACAGCCTTAACTGTAAACTCCATTTTGAAGGTGTGATCTTCAAAAAAGGAATCCCAATACCTTCTGAAAGAGGATTTTCCTACGTACCACTCAAATCCATGAGATTATAGGATGGAAAAGCCTTCTACATAAGCCCCTTAGTGGAGTTATCTGACAGGGGTTTCATATCTAGATCTACAAAAACAGACAAGTAGCATCCATTCTTTCCACTCTTTTGTGGTAATGAGACTCAAAATTCACTTGATATGAGTAATGAGATAACATCCTGATTGCTATGAGACCAGAATTCATTATCAAGGAGAGAAACTTCACTCTAGCAAAGAGCACAAGCAGATTTGCATCTAAGCAGCCATAACACTCATTCCTTTCAGCTGACATCAGAACTAGAAGCACAGCCACTAATGGCAATAAAGACTAATTAGAAGGCTTTACAAAGTCAGTTTAACCAAGTTTCAAAGTAGCAACTCTTAGGCACAGGTTCTGGTAGAATCTAGATTTACCTGAGTTTTCTGCTTGTGGAGGAGAGGTGGTGGAAAAGGACACATTCCTTTCTTACACAGAAACTTGAAAACAGTCTCAAGCCAATACTCAACAGCTGACAAAGTCTAGTGTAGTAATTACGAGACAAAACATTTGGAATTATAGATATTATATCATAGTAAAAAGAAACAACTGCCTTTCAAATCTGCCATACTGAAAAAAAAACCCCTGACACATGAAACCCCATTTGTGCTTACAACCATAATTATGGAACTTGAGCATCAGATGGAGAGATTTTTTTCACCATTACTGCAAAGGAGCTGCAAAACCAAGTAAAATGGAAAAAAATCCCTTCCAAATATTCGTTTAACAAACATTAATTAAAACCTGTAAAGGTTTCAGGTTACTAAATGTGAAAGGGGCTCAAAAAAATTTCAGGAGTCATTGAACTAAATCCAAGTTAGAAAGCTGACTCTCCTAATACATAATTAAAAAACAATTTTCTTAAAAAATTTTTTTGCACATCTTCCTCATCAATTTATAAAATGCAAACAGTATGCTAGAAAAGTTTGAATGTAAGGGAATGTGCTTTGGAAACATTATTAAAATATGTGTTTCTATAGAATGACACTATCAAGTTTATGATACTTCTTTTCCCCTGACTGGCTACACTTTGAGAATGTCCCTCCTCTTTTTCCTGGGTCCATGAGAAACTTAAGTTTAGAAAAGAAGAGCTCCCATACTGCCAACTTCACTCTGTTCCTTTACAAAAATTTCAAAGTACTGATAAATGATGGTGACAGCAAGCAGAATTCCAGTTCCAGAGCCAATTGCCCCCAGGAAGTCTGCCAGCACAGAGAGGGCACCGATACAGAGCCCACCAAAGGCAGCAGCTGTAGGGATGTACCTGGAAAACATGAAATGAGAATAGAAAAGGGCATTAGAGTTTGCTTAGATAGTAACAAAAAAGTCAATGGCAGAATATTCTCTTCCCTTGTGGGTCTGCAATCTGGATAAGAATATAAAATGCTCAACATGGAGAAGAAGAAAATGCTACACTAAGAGGAGAAGGTATTACAGTCCACCATGCAATTATGCACAAATTTTAAACTCATGACTACTGGCTCTTCAAATCATCTGTAGGTGACTGAAATCCAAAGTAACAATAATATTACCATAACACAAAAGGTTCATAGGTCCTGTCCTGAAATCTGAAAACCTAAAGACATCAACCCCTGCCCACCTCTGCACCTAGGAGATTTAAGTAACTACTTGTTTTAGAAGTGAGATCTGCATGAGAATAGTCCTCAAGACTAATAACACACAAAAAATTACAGTAAGAAAATATTTTTGGGTCAGCTTGAAGTAGTAAAGCACACTGAAATTCTCATTATTAGCTACCCTGAGAAGAATACATAAATGAAAAAAAAAAAAACCCAGGAAAATAAAAGGTCCAGAATTTGAGACAAATTTTTTAAATGCAAGGCAAAAATAAGCTGTACTGCACAAGTCTTCCACTAATGAGATAATGTTCTATGTCATATGCATGTGACATCAAAGCTGAAATAATATCTGTGTTCTAGGTTCTAGAAAATGGAAGTCAAAGCAAACTTTGCCCTTTGTTTGCCCATAACACTTGGCAAGAACAGCCAGTGAATATGTAGCTCACCTGTTGAGTTCATGTACCATTGAAGTTTCTCTGTGACCTCGCATTACCATTTGCTGTTCTTTCAATTGCTTGGCAACCTGCATTGAATCAAGGAACAGAGTAAGTTAGTTTAGTGTGATTTCCCAAGGCCATGGAATGTAGTACTGTGGGAAAACAGTAGTAAATGGTGGTGGGGTTGGGTGCTTTTTGTATTGTTTTGTGGTCTGGATTGTGTTTTACATGATTCATCTGAATTCATCCAGTATTTTAACTTCAGATAAATTACAGTCACAGGCACTTTTCTACCTGTCAATTATACAAAGCTTTCTGGATAATTCTAGTCCTAGTGAGAAAAGGAAAATTTGGATACTGGTAGGCTCTCACACACATAATTCAATCCATGTTTTTCCATCTACCTTTCCCCTGATGAGGGTTTTGCAGATGTTAAAAAATCATTCCTTGAAGTGTTTATTCCATTTCAGTTTCCTGCATTCAGTTAACTATTTATTTGTGGAGCCAGACTTAGAATCCCTTCTTGGAACATTATTCTTAAACTGGATTTCTGCAGTTGCACAGAGTTACAGCAGAGCCCTGCAAACACTTTACTAACAACTGTGGGTAACAAACTCTAGCAGGGGAACACGAAGGTGCTCATCACTGACTCCATGCACTGAGAAAACACACTTTCAGATGAGTAAGCTGCCAGTTTTCCACTACACAGTGAACACTTATGTAATAATTTATCAACTTTCATTTCTGACCTTTATTGCATGAACCTAGAATTATTTTATTTAGTATCAGGAAAAAGTATTTAAGTGTTAAAAATTGTCTACTCTGAATACTGGATTGGTTTACTCTGAAATAAAACACCTGACTGTACATGGCTGTGAGTGCCTCCCTGCACACCTGAGAAGCAGCAACGTGCAAGTGCAAAACAAGAGAGTGCTCACACTGCTCCAGTAACTGTGCAATTTGTTAAAGAATGGATTAAACCATTCCATATAGCTGCCAAACTTCACCTCCTACCCAGAACCACACAATACAAATATATCACAATGACAGCTATTTTCCAGTTTGTTTTCCAACTCCAATTTCAGGGTGATAAGTTCCTGAATGTTAAATATCCCGTAGCAAATAGAAATTTTGAGAAGCTAGCCTCAGGTACATCAATGCACTGCATCATATTCTCCATTGCTAGTGCTCTCTAGCTAAAAATAACAACCTCTAGTTAATTTTCCCACAAAAGAAGCTCAGAACTCTCTGCGTCAGGAATGGCTGTCTGAGCTTTACCTGCAAGTTTTTAAGTGGCAACTGTCTTGCACATGGTGCACCTGTCACGTGGCACTGAAAGAGTTTCTACCTCTCCTGTTACCTGCTCTCACACTGATCACGTTTCTATGTTCTAAATTTCCTAATTCCAATGAAAGCAATTTAAGTTTTGATGTTGTTTTGAAAAAGCAGTAAACAGGAAAAAATGACCCCCATTCTGTCCGAATCTTTCTCAATTAAAAAAAGATACAGTCCCTGTTTACACAGACAATGAACATTACCAATAAGATTACCAGCAGAAAAGCTTTTTAGAAGAAAGTCAGTCTCATTCTTACAACTGCCCATCTGTTTCCATCATGTAAGCTCACATAATTTGTCATTTTAAACTTACATCTTTGGCAGAGGAGCCAGAGACTTCAATCCATGTCTTAGAGAAGAAAGCACAGGAGCCCAACATAAATACAATATAAACAACTGCATGTACAGGGTCTTCTAACACTGAAGAAAAGGACTCTGGAGGTGACAGGTAGTAACAGAGTCCACCAACTGGATAAGCACGAGCAGGGCCTCCAGATGACGTGTCCTGGAAGAAGAAAACAAGCAATCAGACACCAATCTTCTCACTATTTCTTAGCCATTAAGCCAAGCCTTAGAAAAGTTTGTATCACCTTTGTGTCATCACTACTGCAGCAGCACACAAATTTCCATTCATCACAGCAAGCCTCATATGCTACCATTAATTCAAACTAATTAGTAATTTAGGAGTTTCAGAGTGTATGACCACTTATCAAAGTGTGTCTTCATACTGAGAGACCATCTCTTCAACCCCACATTTCAATGGTGCCCTTGTAAAGATGCGTGCAGGATGAGAAGGAATACTCACAGACCAGGTGCCCAGGAGGCTGACCAGCAAGTTGCCACTGAAACGGGCAGAAAGCATCTGGGAGATGACGTACAGGTTGGACACCAGGGCAGACTGGAGAATAATGGGAATGTTGGAAGTATAGAACAACTTGATGGGGTAGGTGTTGTACTGGCCCCGGTAGCGAGCAGATTTGATAGGAAGATCCACTCTGAAGCCCTGAAAAGTTTTTAAAAGAAAGTGCCCATTACATCTGGATGTGAACCCAAAAACTGCAAAACTGCATGGTTGTCTAAACACACAGCCACACACAAGAAGGTATGAAAGATTCAGACCAGAAGAAAACTGAAGTTTCAAGAAGACTGAACAAAGCAACCAGGAAAAGAAACATTACAACTTCCTACATTCTTCAGCAACAAACAGGCCTAAAAATTTCAAAGTGTTTCCCAGTAAAAAGCAATAGCATTTGGGTTAGACAATATTACATGCACACGTGCATCTGGGGTATTTTTATTTGGTTTTTTGGTTCTTTTTTCAGAGACCAAACTAAGCCTCAAGCCTTCTGTGTGACTATGGTAAGTGCAGAAACTGATTAAGAAAAGGCAGTTTATAATAAAAATCCAGATGCTGCATGTACAAAAATGAGCCTTGTTGCAGAAGGAAGCAAATTTCAGACCTACTTTCATACAGTTTTACAACCCTCATTATTCCAACTGACCTGGAAGTAAATGACAATTGCAAAGACAAAGATGGTGGCAATGAGATTCATGAGGTTGGGAAGGTTCTGACGGTAAAAGGCCTCACGAAGAGCTCGGACTTTGTCTGTGCGAGTAGCCAGAAGGTGGAACAGAGCAATGATGGCTCCCTCAAATTCCATGCCTTGGAAAGGAAAAGAAAAAGTTAGGTGAGCTGTGATTATCTCCAAGTTTAGGTGTTTTGTCCCATATTTCTGAACTACAGGATTCAGAATGGGATTGCTTTGAGTCTTTTGCATCATGAGCATGTTCTCAGACTTTCATATTGTCACACTTCATGTCAGCTGTGTTATTTCCAAGATTTTTTTTAAAAATCCCCTTGTAGTGGCCTAGAAACTAAATCATAACCCAGTACAGGATAACTCTACTGGTCTCTAGAAACACTGGCAAGCACAAAGTTCTTTCTTTCCTCCTCCTGATAAAAAAAAAAAAAGAAACTTACAGGGAAGCATAAGGCTTTCTAATGTCAGTTGTGGTGAGACACAAGTTATTGTTTAGATTATAGCAAATGGCATAACCTCACTTCTATTTTCTACTATACAGCAGCAAACAGGATCATGTCCAGTGGAGTTTGGAGAATTAGGAGTTTAGGGCAAAATGTAAAAAAAGCAAGGAGCAGAAAGAAACAGCTAATATTTGGTCAGTAAATTGGACAGCAGTCATAATACAATGGCTTTTGATGAAGGCACTGTAAGAAACTCAACTTCAGTAAATATCCTGTCAGATACTACAGACTGAGAAAAAATGTCTTTGTGCTTGCACTTTGCATAGCAGCACCTGCTGCATTAGCAAGATTCACTACACAGCCAAGATGGCAGTAACAACATTTGGCATGAAGTTAACAGTGTAGAAAAAAAAAAGATGTTGCCTTTTTTTACAAACTATTGGTAAAGAAAACAGACTGTGCCATATTACCTCGGCCGGTGTTCACTGTGGTGGGGCTGAACGCTTTCCACACAATGGTCTCACAGATATTGGTAGCAATGAAGAGAGAGATGCCAGAACCAAGACCATATCCTTTCTGGAGCAGCTCATCCAAGAGCAGAACTATCAAACCAGCAACAAAAAGCTACAGCAAAAAAAGAAATTAGTTCCATGTCTTGTTCATTTTGTTAGAAAAATAATGTGTATTAAAAGATTAGACCATATGTGAAGAAGCAGCTACACTTGGGCCTTTTTGTTCTGCATGAGGGACAGCCTGCCCATGAAGCTGCTTTTTTGACCCTTTCAGGGGAAGAACAAGTAGAGAAGACTAAAAATTACCTGGATTGTGATAAGCAAGCAGATACCAGCACCCATCTCAGATGGGTCTCCATACATTCCAGTCATTACATACACAATGGACTGTCCAATGGTAATGATCATTCCAAACACTACAGAATAAAAAGAAAAAGTATGTATTTGTCCTGGATACTTATGTCAGTGGGCAATTAGAGAAACAGAAACCACTTTTTTGTAGGGAATCGTGGGTTCAGCTGAGATAAAATTAATTTCCTTCGTAGTAGCTGGAAGAGTACTGTGGGTTGGATTTTCCATGAGAATAATGCTGCTAACAGGCTGATGTGCTGCTGTTTTAGTTGTTGCTCAGCAGTGCTTACCCCAAGTCAAGGACTTCTCAATGTCCCCTGCTCTGCCAGCCAGCAGGTGCAGAAGAAGCTGGCAGGGAGCATGACCAGGACAGCTGACCCTAAGTGGCCACAGGGATATTCCAGACCCTGGAATGTCAGGCTCAGTAGGGAGGATCAGCCAGGAAAGGCTGATCTCTGCTCAGGAACTGGCTGGGCATCCAGCAGGTGGTGAGCATCGCAGTGTGCATCACTTGTTTCTCTGAGGTTTTGCTTCTCTCTCCCCTTTTTGCTACAGTTGTTGTTATTGTTATTATATTATACTTTGTATCAGTTGTGAAACTGTTCTTATCTCAACCTACAAGTTTTATTATTTTTTTTCTCATTCTCCTCTCCTTCTCACAGGAGAGTGAGCAAGTGTCCCATGTGATACTTAGTTGCCAGATGGGGTTAAACCACAACATTTGGGAAGGAATACATAAGTCACGGGGTGTTTAAATTCAAGAGCAAGTTAACTTTGTTGTCTGAAATCTGGCACTGAAAATAGAAATACACACAGATAGTTCAAATGCACTTAGAAGCAAGTGGGTTTGGTTACCATAGGCTGCTTCAGATACTGAAAACTCTGAGGGTGTTAAGATATTACTGTAGAAATTTATGATTTTTTCCAGTACACATATCAGTAAATAGTGTACAGCATCAAATATCTACAAAACACCAGAAATTTTTTTTTTCTGGAAGTCATTATCAGCTGACCACAGAGAGCCCTTATTGATGAGAAAGATCCATGCCTGGAGCTGCAAGGTATAAACAGCTACAACCAACACCTTATTCACTATGAAACACTCAGATTAACACTGACCATCACAGTTCAAAAGTTGAGTCTCCACAGTCTCTACATTGCTTCACTTATCTAGGGAGATTATAGCAGCAATGCCAATGGCACTGACTCTCTTCCTTTTCACACCTTTCTGAAGCTTAGCAGCCAGCAAGGCAGAGAGCTGTCAGTAGGAGACTGCTGAAATGCAGGTATCTGCAGCAGAACACGACACAAATCCCCAAGCCCAACTGCACCACTCATCCCATGGTAAATTCACTTTCTACTATCAGGGTGAGGTACTCTACGCCACCAGTGCTCAACCTGAGCTGTTACTCACATTTCTGGGCTCCATTGAAGAGAGCTCTATCCTTTGGGGTGTCACCAACCTCAATTATCTTAGCACCTGCCAAGAGTTGCATGATGAGCCCTGAGGTGACAATGGGTGAAATGCCCAGCTCCATCAATGTTCCTGCCAGACACAGGAAGAAAAGTGAAGTTAAAAGTTAGTTTTTATCAACCTTTACATCACAACGGTGAAGATCTAAAACTCCAAATCTCCATAAATGTAAAAATTATCAATGATAACAAAAGTTTTTTAGAAGTCAGTTTGACATGTAGTACTCCTCAGTACCTCAGAAATACAGTGTTCAGCAAAAAAGACTTTTGCTGTCAAAAATAGATTTACTCTACATAAAACTGATAGATCAAATGATATAGAATGATAAAGAGCATTCAGGAAACTGTCACCATTCTTAATTCACAGCTGCATTAGAAAGTTTACATAAATTTCTTGGGAAAGCTATCATGAATTTTAACCTTCACAGCTGCATTAGAAAGCCGCTACAAGAAAATGAAATTTATATAAACTACTGTACATTTCAATCTTCTGTGTGGCAGACTGAAAGAAGTCACCCAGGAAACCACAGCAGTCAAGGAAACACAAATGATTTTGAAACACAAATCACAAATTTTGAAGATTGCAACAGCAGCAATGCAGGTAATTAGGAACTGTCTCTCCCCTAACCATTTCCCTCCAAAAAAAAAAAAAAAGCTCAATTTTTGTACAGATAATAGACTGCACAGTCAACCATACAACCATACACTCATTTTGTTCAGAAAGTGCCTTTCCCAATGCCACACTGATTTATGACTTTAAATAATACAGAAAAATTATTTTTCACTCTCCACTTCAGGTTTTTATATTCATTACAATGGAGCAGAATGCAATCAAAACCATTTTGATTCAAGCTAAAAAAACATGCCCTCCTGAAAGTCTGGCCATACCTCTATTGGATGCCAAAATCACTCTCATCCAGTAGAAAGGATCTGCAGAGTCTGATGACATAATGCCAAACAAGGGAATCTGCATTTCCAACCAAGAGATTAAATTAGAGACTTCATAGCATGCTTTAAACATTTCAGCTCTTCCTTAAAAAGGGAAGGAAACATACCTGGCAGCATACTAAGAAGATGAAGAGTGTGATAGCTGTCCATAATACCTTTTCCTTAAACTGAATCTAAAGGGAAAAACACAAAACCAAAAACCAACAACAGATGATAAAGCTGTCAACATAATAACATGTAGTCCATCAAGCAAACTTTCATAGTAGCACCTTTGATTTTCTTGTAGAGGAACAAAGTACAGAATACCCTAAAGGAAACAACATACTGTTCATCCCTTTTATCCCACATAAGACCAAGGAAAGCTACAAAGCTTTATTCAAAATTTAATCCAAATAAAAAGGCTTATGTCAATGCAAGGTAATTCTAGTACTTCCACAGAAATGAGTCTTACATTTTCATGAGTAAGAGCTTATGATGAGAAAAAACCAGTAATAGGGAGCAGCTTATCTCAGCAAATGATCTTAGATTAGAGCTTATGAAGCAAAGATTTTCAAATTGTGGCTTTAACTTACTCTAGTTTACACTTCAATCTGTACTGCCTTCAACATCTCACCATGCACTGCTGTGACAGAAACAAATCTGTCCAACCCCATTTATCCTTGTACAACCACATCCACATGAGATGCACCACACTAAAAACAGCTGTACCTAAATCTGCCATTCTCCCATCAGGGAAGAAACCCCAAATCCCACAAATGCAAACTCTGATTTTACATCACACAAATACAAACCTAGGAAGTAAGTTTTATTAACCTACCTTCCGTTCTGGCTTTTGAATTTCAGGCAAGATAACACAGAAGGGCTTGATCACTTCAAGAAATTTTACTGTACAGAAATAAGTTTAAAAAAAAAGTGAACACACAGATACAATGCACACTGGAAAAAGCTCAAGCTGAATGGAATTTGAACAAGTAGTCTATATAATAAAAGTCCCAGTTCTGGGGACATTTTGGTTGGTTTGTTTGGGGCAGGGTGTATGTTTTGTATTGTTAAAATCTTATCTGTTCTAATTACACAGAGATTCAGCTAACACATTTTAAGTATGGACTAGGAACAGAATTAAAGAAAGTCAAGCATTTTCCCATTTCACCGAGTAGGCTGACAGCACCAGAAAACCTCTGTCATTGCTTTACATGAGTTTATCAACACCCTGGAACTTTTACTTCATGGTAGCTTCTCCTCAGCCAGATATTAGAGAAAAAAGTGCCTTGGGTATTATATATATATATATATATTACATTTGAGCCATCCAGTTTAAGAAGTCCTACACACTTTTGGGCCACACAGCTTAACAGTTCCTACCCATGCAATTAAGAAACATCAATTCAAGTTAGTCTACAGAACATCTCATGCCATGATCCCCTCCCAGCCAAAAAGACACATCCTTCGATCTGAAGTCTGTCTTAAAATAAGCATATAATGAAGAGGGGATTTGCAAGGTCACAGGACCTCCCATAAGCAGAGAGCTATGAATTTGAAGGGTTAATTCTAAATCTGCTACGACAAATCTAGGGTTGCATCCGTATTTTGGACTGATTTGAACTCAGAAGAATACAACAGTGCAGAACTGAAATTACTGGTGCCTTTCCACCTTTTCATGGAAGGCTGCAACTTGAGCGGCAACTTAAGACCAGCACACAAAAGACATTTTCTTAATTTCAAACGATTATGTCTGAAAAGCTACACTGGACCGCGATATCCAATTTAATTCATATCAAAGTCTCTCCAACATCTACAGTATCACAGCAATCGACTACGGCGCTTTCCAAGCAGCTTTTCCTCGAGGTACGGGACCCTGCAGGTTCTCACGGACCGGACCACTGCGGGATGCGGACACAGTTTGTAACTCCCTGTGACACTGTCCCTGGAGGGGTCACACCCGAGGTGACATCGGCCCCCCCACCCCGGTACCGCGCCCGGCACCCTCAGCCTGGCGGGGCCGGCCGGACCGCCCGGCACGGGGCACGCGGCGCCGGTTCCTTCCCCGGCACGAGCTGCCACCCCCGGGAACGGCGCTTTCCCGGCCAGAGGGGAGAAGCAAGAGCCCAGGGGGAGCGGCGGGACGGGAGTTCCCCGGTACTCACTGCCCATGGCGGCGCCGGCCGAGCAGCAGCGAGCGGCGGCCGCGGCGGGAGGGACACGTCAGGCTCCGAGCGCGGCCGCCCCCTTCCGCTTCCTGCCACGCGCCGCGTCCGCCGCCGCCGCCGCGCATGCGCCGGATGGTGAGCACTCCGCCCTCCGCCTACAACTCCCATCGTGCTCTGCGGTCAGAGAGAACGACGGAGCGGATGACGCCCATACCGGCGCGCAGCTTGCCGGGAGTTGTAGTCCTGCGCCTCCCGCCATCTTGATGGGCGATGGGGCTGGCTCCTGTGTCAGGTTGTGTTGAGGAACGCGTGTTTCGGCCACCAGAAAGCGTAGCGCTGGTTTAAGAGGTTTCAACAGATCAACACATAAATAAGCAATTAAATTATTTTCCTGGTTATGTGTTTTTGCAGTGGGGTGTTGTAGGCCTTGCTGTGCAATAAGAACTTCCTTGCCCCTGCTGCACAACAAGTGCGTCAGGTGGCAGAAAGAGCGGCTGTGTGTAAATGCCTCAGCTGCCTCTGGCCACGTAGAAGTGATCTGTGTAGGTCGTTCTCTGGACTCTGTGTTCAGTAGAGACACAAGTGGAGAAATACCCTGCTTGCCTTACATCTCTGGAGAAATCACTCAGCATTCTCACAAGAGTTTTCAGATGAGTTGAATCAACCTCCAGAGGTATTTATCTCTGTTATAGAGGGAACTCAGGTGACAACTTCACCCTGTGTTTTGGGCATCCGATGTCAGACAGCTCCAGCTGTCCGAGGTGGCTCTTGCCAGAAGCACTCAGTGTTCTGTGTGTTTTCCAGGCCTCTGCAGGGGCAGTTACCAGCAGTCTGAAAGGGAAGGTAAACACAAGTCAAGGGAAAGATTAAAGCAAATAGAGGTGCTGATACAAAGCAGTTAAAGTCAGTGTGTACACTCTATAAAATGCATAATTGCTTCCACAAAATCTCCCTGATATTTTCTGAGCACTGAGGTATGCTTTGTTTGATTATTTCATCCCTTAAAAGACCAGACCTAATTTCCATATAGTTTTTTTTTCTTTTAATGTTTCTTTATTTGCCCTTCTCCAAGCTTCTGAAACCAAGCATCTCATCTGTGAATTATTGAAGACATTGACAATGGCTGTCAGAGTGTTTTAGTTCTTGTCCAGGGCTGCTCATTTCAAAACATCCAGTTTATTGAAACTTGTTTCAATCCACCCATTTCTAATTAGAGATAAAGAAACTGCTTTCCAAGTGACATGCTGTGTTGCAGAGTTGATTTGATAAGATGGTTTTGATTTAGTAATGTGGACACTGTGCTGGTTGATCAGAGCTGGTAAGTGGAAAAGGGAGAACGAGCAGTGGTTCTGTGGAAGTCTGGATAGGGAAGCACAGCAGTGACCAGGGGATTGATGGTAGAAGCATGCAATGAGGTGCCAGAATTTGCAGTCACACACACTTTTTGTACAAGTAAACTTTGTCTGTGCCATAAAAATAGACCAAAAATATTTAATAGGCTGTTATTTGCATGCATATATCACCTGTCAGACTCCTTGTGTTCCTGTTTTTATTTTTTAAAACAATTTTAGACAGTAAGATAATTTGGTTATCTACTATAAAAAAAAAATGTATAATTACACAGAATTGTCTGCTTAGGGAGGATGAAAACTCATTAGATTTTGCCTACCTCTGTATTTTGCCCATCCTGGCCCTAAACAGCTTCACATTTTGGGTGAACAGTCCTTCAAGTGAAATTTGCCATTGAAGTTCAGTTCTAGGTAGAACAAATGGTTGCTGAAAGCAAGCTTTCCTTGGATCTTACTGTGAAAAAAGGAAACTGCTTTGCCAACTGAAGTAAAAAATACACAGAGAGGAGACAAGTTCAGCTCCTTTGTATAATCAAGTGTCACTCTGCAGAAGTGAAAAGCAAAAGAAACTGAAGATACAGTTCTTGGGGCACTGTTACAGTAAAGCCATCTGAGACACTGGGTCAAATTTTGGCCTGGTATGACTCCCTGCCCTTGAAAATTTATCCTGGGGAACTATTTTGGCAGCCAATTGCAGACAGTGTGACAAAAATGGAATTTTATACTCTAGGGCTGATTTTTACACTGTTTTGGAAGCACCTATTACTGCAAGAAGACTCAGTGTGGAGTGGTGCCAGCTGGTACAACTGGAATGCTGATGATGAAGAGGAGGAGGATTGTATGTAATTAATAAACTTCTCTTTAGAGAACAGCAACATCTGAGAAGCAAATGTAGACTTAAAACAGCTTGTTCTTTTCATGTTTTGCTATTCTTCCTCAGACCAAATCAGTCTCTCATATAACCAAGCTAAGCCTGCTTCAGAAATAATGTAGTTTAGGACCATTAAAAACAGTAGTACTCGCTTACTGGCACTGAAGTTTGTTAGCCACTGTCACACAGTGCAAATCTTCAGCCTTTACTGCAAAACTATGTATCTCAGTATACCTCTATTGCATTAGTGCAAAGCTGACATTTAATTACTGCTTTGCAAATCAAGCCTTGCTCTGTGGTGACTGACTGCAGGTGCTGCATTGTACCCTGATGCAAACAGCAAAGACTACATGATTGCTTCAATAGCCAGAGGTAAAAAGCAGGAAATGGGGGCAGAGAGTAGAAATGGAGAGACCAGCATAGATGAATTCCTGTCTGCCTTTACCTGGTTCCTTTTTGTTCTAGTCACTGCTTGGAGAAACCAGATACAACCTCTCCTTGAAGAAATCACATTTTTCAGGTCTATGACTTGCTCACGCCCCATTCCCACACCAGCACATTTTATCAGTGTGCCCGGATTGCCTGTTGTGCTGAGTGAAGACTTTTCCTCAGCAGGGAGGGTGAAGGAGTCCTTCCAGCTGTTGGGATCCTGGTCTCAGAGCACTTGTAGGCTGGGATGGCCAGAGGGCGAAGGCACTGCAAAGCTGTTGTTTGTACACACCTGTGTGAGTGCACACACACACACACACACACACACACACACACACACACACACACACGGATGTTCACCTTGCAAAACAAGGCTAGCTCATGTTTGTAGCATCAGTCTACAAGAGGGACCTGGACAGCACAAGCCAGCATGGCCTGGGTCTGTTGAACTGCAGTGTTGTATCCAGTTCCCTGCCAGTAGTTGTATGTGTAACCACAAGGTGGAAGAGCTGCTTTATTTATGGTGCCTTCTCAGCTTGCATGAGATACCCACAACTGGTAGGCAAGTTTTATTAGTGTCATTATTCAATTGTTACAGTACATCCATGCCCAAGGGGCACTTTCAGGAACAGAAGTCCTTGTGTTAAGTGTAATGTGACCCAGTCTACAGACCTGCATGGAGCTTCCTGCAGGCAGATCCCTGGGCCCTCAGGGTGCTCCAGGAGATCCCTGTGACCTCTCTGCAGAGTACAGCTGTACTGTGAGTCCCCTTAAAGATCCTCACATGGGGGCTCCATGAGATCCTGCTCAGATGGAGCAGCTGCAGCTCCAGTGCTCTGAGTGTTCCAGGGACGAACCACAAGTGTGACATACTTGACATCCCCTTTGCCTGCCACCCCCATGCTGTCTCTCAGGCTGTTTGACAGGTGCTTGTTAGATGTCCCTAAAGATTTATTTATGCAGGTAGGGGTGCATAGGGGCTCTAGGGGTGGTAGCAGGTGTGAAACAAGTCACAAGTCACTAAGTGGAAGTTCATAATCTGAATGACAACATAGGAGCACAGACATAAGGATGACCTTCAGGAGACCCTAAGCAGACAACATTCCTAAAGTATATTGTTTGCTACTCACCTAAAAGAGACTTAGCTGGTAGCTCCTTTAAGCCAATAGCCAGACTCCATTGATTCCACAGACCTAGAATCTCCCTAGTAGTCTGTAATCAAGAGAAAATCTCCCAGCTTGCTTGAGGAGCCCCAAGCAGCTGCCAGTTACAAGTGGTGCTCCCCAGGCCTCCACACGGGGGCCAGTTCTGTTAAATATCTTCATCAAAGATATCATCTGGTCCAGGGGGTGGAGGGCACCCTCAGGAAGTTGCAGATGACACCATGGGAATGCTGATTTGCCAGAGAAGACACTCCAGAGGGGTCTGGGCAGGCTGGACAGATGGGCCAAGGCCAATTGCATGAGGTTCAATGATTGTGAAGTGCTGGGCCCTGCACTTGGATGTTTCATATCCGTGCCCATTTGGAAAAAAAAAATCCAATTTCAATATCTAAAATGAGATATCCAAACCATTGATTAAATAGAATACATCAAAAGAAGTATCAAAAGAAGTCTGCCAGACATAAGACCAAAATTGCAATGCACAAAAGCATTTCCAATATCATTATCAGGACATGAGAGGTTAACTGAATATCTTGCTAATATCTGCTTTGCACAAAGTGTTTTGAGTCCTGGACTCTATAATGACTCACACCCCTATTTCTCAAATTTGTTCACCCAGGTGCTCTTGGAACATCATTTTATTCCATGTATTTATGGCAATGCTTAATAAGGTATCTAAAATACTGTACAACACTGTACCTTTAACGAGCCGTGCTCCCAGCTGGCAGCATTACAGCAGTGCTTGCTCAATAATGAGGATCCTGATTTCTGGTTCTGATAAAAGAGACCTTCTACATAACACACACTTTGTGTAGCACAAAGAGTCAGTGGCTAAACCCTGATCTTGTCAAAGAACAACAACAAAACTGCAATAGGAGTACTGTTTCATCCTGCATTTTCACATGAAACCTCAATATTTCGAGTAGAAACAAAAGGTAATGTGTGGTTTTGCAATGAGAGAAGCACTATTGATTCAGAAAAAGCTCTGCAATAAACCATGCCATGGAGGGGACAAATAATGACAAATTATGGTAAAATTATGCAGATCAGCCAACAAGGTCAGACAGATACTTAGCACTACCAGCTCGTGCAATATGGGCAGTTGAAATAAATGCAAGAAGAATGAAATGGTTTTACACCCTTCGCTGGGGGAGGCAGTGCTGGTGACTGCTGGCCACAGAACTCCAGACTAGATTGATAGTGGCTGGTTCTCTGCAAACTGTACCTGCTCTCGGTGAACCAACAGGTGAGTATTTCAGCAAGACTGAAAGGCCACAGTTAATGCAAGGTTAAACTCTCTGTACCATCTAAACGCTTCCCATGTGTTCTCTTCCAGCTTCTTCAAGGTTTCAGAAGCCTTCAGCATGTTTTTTTTTTTATGTTAAACCCCTCCACCCCCCATAGATTGGTTATTTTTCATGCCCTACTTGTTTTTCTGTGGCTTATCTAACTAGATTCTGTAAAAAATTATAATAGACCTAACAAAACCAAATGTTTTCATATTTCTAGGTATTAAGAACTAGCTTTTACTCCTATGATCTGTTTTTCAGTCATCAAACTATTGACCTGGAACCATTGTTTAAAAAAACCCAACAAACAACAGTGTTTGGAACATTAAGGAAAAAAGTGCTTGTCTTGCAAATACTGATGCCAATTTCCCTGAAGGGCCTATAGACTAGTAACCAGATACATATAGCTCTGATAATGGCCCAATTTACATAAAAATCACTGCCAGCTTGATTGTAACATTCCCCATGTGGAAATTGGCCAGGGCTGGAAATCACCACAATTTACCTGAGAGCCTTTGCACCATTGCAGAGACAACTTTTGGCACAGAGCCTTAATTTCATCTCGAATTTTATGAAGCATGAGCAAAAATACCTTTTGTGCTGCAACCACATTGGACCTGTATTTGGGAATGGAAACCGACCAACAGAGGAGGTGTTTGGTTTTCAAGTAAGCAAATGTTACCTGACACTGGGTCCCTCTAGTCCAGCTGGAAAGTCCTGACAGTGGTCAAATAACAACACGAACATTGGACTTCTGCATCAGCTGTTGTTTTTCAAGGCAGTGTTTGGATATTGAATTTGAATAACCTCATGCACCCAGAGCTGTGGAGTTACATTCCCCTCTTGCACACAAAGCTGTACTGGTGGGGTGCACACAGAGTGAGGCTGAGCTCTGCCTGTAGCTGCATGGCTTTTTCATGCAAATTCAACCTGGAATACACTGACATTTCTGCATGCAGTAATTATCATGTGCATGCTTGAAAAGAAAATGCTGTACATGTAAAACTCTGCTTTTGATCCTGGAATAGAACTGATTTCTGTTTATTTTATGGATATTTGAAGCTCTTGCTGAATAATTCTGTGATTCTTTCAATTTTGATCTCTTGACAACATCAGCTTTTAAATCCAAACTCTTTGTAAACTACCTTTTGCGCAACTGTCTTTTTCTTTCTTCTGGAATTTTGAGCAGCAGCAGAAATTCATCAAGTAAATTGTCTTCCTGGCTTTAAAACCAAATCTGAAACCTAAGCTGTTCTCTTTGGTACGTAGTGAATGGGCTTTGATTTGATTTTTATTGTATTTCATTCAAACTTTATTTTAAAAATCTCCCAGGGACACTTGCATGGGAAACACTTTGCAAGTAAAACAGCATTGTATTTCCAATCTCCCATTTTTGAAGTCTCTCCATTATTGTAACATTTTTGTCATGCTTGCTCATCTCCATAATAATCCACTGTATGGCAGACAACTGCAGCTGTTAGATCATAGAGCTAGATGTCTCTGTAGGTTTTTTTAATGGATTTTTTTTTGCCCCATACTACAAAAGGCTTTCAATGTGTCATTAACCCAGTGACCAGCACTTCTGCAGTCAGCCTGTGGGCTGTCCCCAGGCTGCTATATTTCCAGTGTTCTCTGACTCCAGTTTTGCCTCAGCTGATTTACTGACATGGAGTTTGGTGTAGATTTGAGATCCCTCAAAAAACCATTATGGTTTAAATTGAGCAGATGATCTGTATGGGTGGTTCAACAGTGAGTTTTATGTTGATCCTAGTAGTTAGTCCCTTTAGAATTTATCCACCCCTATTTTTCAGTGGAACAACGGTGACTTTCAGCAGATGGATAATTTCAGGTTTAGATTCAGGTTGGGCATACCAAATGTATTCTTGATGTCTCTTTCCTTGTAAAAATTGCAGTTTAAATCCAGACTAGATAAAAAGAAGTGATATATTGTAATTTATATTTACTTTTGATTACTATTTATCTCTCAATCTCAGAGAAGGCTTTTTTAAAGGCTAACATTTAACAGGCTTGGTTTGATACAGCTTCTATTTCCATCATTGGCCAAAAATCCTGCTGGGTCACATCCTCTGAATAGACATCCCTGTGGATCTCCTAATGCACTTTATAAAATGCATCCAGTAAATCCAATAACAACAGAAATATGATTAAATACACAGTGAACACATGGCTCCAAAAAAAGCAACTTAGAGCTTCACTTTGAATTTTTACTTACAAAGATTTACTTTCCATGTGAAAGTAGGCCATATAAATCTGTATCAATATTTACTTAGCTCAGCTGGGGAAATAAAACAGTAACTACACCCTGATCTGTGCAATATCAGAGCAGTACAAACACATTAAAGTCCTCCTTAAATGCAAGTGGGCAGGACGCTGGCCAGCTAGGCAGAGCAAGAGAATTGCTAACACGCCTGAGTTTTACAGACATGCCAAGAGGCTTAGCAGCCTTCAGTGAACATTGCTGTTACAGCAGCTTGCCTGAAATAAGAAACAAAGAAATCAGATTAAAGACTGAGCTGCTTAGGGCAGCAGCATTAGTATGGCAAATTTCCTGGCAAGAGAGCTGTGATTTTGGGCATCAGATGGCTGCTTTATGCTGCAGTGCTGGGTAGCAGCGGATTCCTCGTCCCTTCTGAAAAACACAGAACAATAACTGTCAGGAAGGTTTTATCATCTGTGAATACTGGAAAGAGGGTAAATTTCCTGTTCCTGTGGTTTTGTTCATCTGCTATTTGGCATCTTTGTGTAAGAGCCCAAGAAGCCATCAAGCAGTAAGCTATTAATGCACCAGCTATGACAAGGCTTTGGAGCAATTTCAGTCTTTGTATAGCCTCTGACTGTTTGTCCCCTCTGAGCACTCCAAAGAGCTGGCTTTGCAGTGGGCTGGCTCCAGAGCTGAGGTGAATGCTGGTGCATCCAGGCAGCCTTTGATAAGTGAATTTTCAAGTGGCAGTGCTGGCACAAGCAGCTGCTGTGCCACACACCCCTTAGTGAGCATTTGTTCTCAGCGCCTCTCTCTGTGCTGGTGTAAGCAATTTGTAGCTTCATGGCAACATGGGCTACAAAATTATCTGACTGCAAAATGCTTTTCCAAATCCTGCAGATGAACTACAGATTCCATCTTTTTTTATACTCATTTAGGAGTTCTGACTGCAGCATGAGTGAATACCTTAGTTAGCTTCAGCTGAGCCTGATAATTAATGAGAGCAGCGAGCATGTAACAGCTTGGGCTTCAGCATGGGCTGTCCAAGCCAGCTAGAGATCACACTGAATTGCTCTGACAGCTGGCACCTGCACTATTGAATCTTCACTGCTAATCATTACATCTGGCTTGGATACATCTATTCAGCTAAAAATCACATCTCACAGCAGCAGGATGGCCATAGCTTTGCCTAAATGGAGGTGCGTTCTTTCTGACAGAAGGGAGATGGAATCAGACATCTTTAAAAGTCACTTTTCTTTTTACTTTTTTATCTTCTTACCTTTCCCTATACACTTTATAGTGTACCTGTGGACTATTCGAGCAGTTAAGTGGACAACAAAACATTAAAACATTTTATTACTGAAGGATGCTCAAGAAATAAGCAAATTAAGAACCCCTTAAGTTTTACTTAGTTTTATTTAATTCAGTAGCTAAGCAAGTAGATGCTATTGTACAGTAGCAATATTGTAAAACCCTTTTATGCATATTCTGAAGGTGATTCCTTGGATGCAGCAGGGCCTTTTAGTGGCTAGGTAAATCAGTCACAGATTTGTTACAGAGCTCCCCAGAGAGCTGAATCTTTCCTATAAAACATGTGATAGATCATCTAAATTCAGGTCTCCGTTACCCAGTAAATCTCCTACAGTTCTGCAAAGCACCTTCTCTTTTTTTTGCTTCACTGCAACTGTGTCTAAGTGGAGTATTTTATTAAATCAGATCTGCTTTGAGAAAAAGACAGTTCATTCATCCTTCTAATTACTGCTGTTCAAATTTAGCCTCAATTAGTGACCACTCAATTTGCTGAGATTAGTTCTGGCTGTGTACAAGTGAGACTGGCTATGAGGGTACATGTAATAAGCCCTACATTCCTCCTTCTGCTTAACACATCAGCAATTAGATATGTGGTGCTGCTTTTCTGTGAAGGAGTAAACAAAATGCCCTTGTTGGCTGCAGACACCCAATCTCTCCTTTCCCAGAAAAGCTCAGTTTCCGAATGCTGGGGACAAATATGTTCCCAAAAATCAAGAAGGTGAGAGCAGTGCAACAGTGTTATTGTTCTACCTCTGTACAACTCTTTCTGATATGTGGATCTCAATAAAGTTACAGAGATGTGAGCCCCTCCCTCTAAACACACAAGGCAACCCCACAAAATGCTTAGGGATGTCTTATTCTAACTGTTTCACGTGGGTGAACCTGGGCAGAGAGACCAGATGCCCAAGACTAGCAAATGGACTGAACTGAAAACACACCCAGAGGTTCAAACTTCTGATCAGTGCTCTAGTTACAAGACATCTCCCTGTGATCCTCCTCCTCCTACTGGGAAGCTTCGAAAGCCTATTGAATGGGTATTATAGCTTTTTATGTTTGCATTCAGCAGTTGTTTCAGCCACATTTGAAAGGAATGAGTCAGGAATTTGTGTATGTGGGAAGTGGTTTCGTCTCACATTACTGCATGTATGGATGAAATACATTTCTTCTACTATGAAGCTGCTGAATGGGGAAATAAAGTAGTGCAGCTGACTGGCACTTTAGTGGCTGTACTTGGACCCTGATAATGAAAAGCCAGCGGCCTTGGGAGGCTGGTTTGGACAATGCATTCCACAGAAAAGCTGGTGAAATCACTTGTATTATTATAAAGAATTACTAGAAAAGGACAAAGGGGAGAAAAAATACCAATATTAAAACCTGATAAATTAGAGACCCAGTTCTTTAGTGAAACCTGGCCTGGCTGAAAATGCAGGAGGAAATGTGGCTTTAAGACATGAGCTACAAAGCAATAATGAAGACGCCTCCCTCTGTGCTTCAGGCAGTTTTTGTAGCATCCAGTGTTCAGGAATCAGAGATAATGATAATGGCTTGTGCCTGCAGTCATTACAGCCGTGGCACACACAGTATGTGAGGCATTTAACGTCAAACTCAGGGCACCATGCAGCGAGGGCAGGGCAGGGCTGGCTGGAATGCAGGTCACCTCCCAGCCTGGTCATGGCCACAGGATCTGTGACATTTCAGAGCAGGCAGGTCTCATCTGGTATGAGAATGGACCCCAGAATTTGGGCTGGGGCTAGAACCTGCCCAAAAGTGAGTGTCCACAAATCCAGGGAGCTGGTGTGATCCTCCTTTTGTCCTTCAAAGCTGATTTGATGTTGGAGCTGTAGGCTTCTGTGAGGTCTGGAGCTGGTGAACACCCCAGTGGCTGTTCCCAGCTCCTGGGGAACTGGAGCAGAAACAAAGGAGTTTAAGGACTGGTCAGATAAGTGGGCTGAGTAAGAAATGGGATTAGGGGAAGAGAAACAGAAGAGACTTGCATAAAGCTTTTGAGAAACCTCTGAGGAGAAAACTTTGAGAAAACTTCTGAGGAGAACACTACAGCCAGTAAAAAACTGGAGAAGGAAGAAGACATAGGGAAGTACTAAAAGATTTCCCTATTTTTTCCTTAGCTCATCAGGAATTTAAGGATCTTTTTGTCTTGAAGCCCAGAATAGTTCAAATTATTTAAAGACCAACACTTTTTTTTTAAAGTACTTTGATGAATTAGGCAGAAGACAGACTTGCCAGGTATGTTTTATAAAAAGAATCTTACTGCTGTCAGTAAAGAACTTCTAAAAATAATGTTATACATATGTATATAAACTACATAGGACATTGTGGAACACTTAAAGATAAGGTTTGAAGGAAATTCCTTAGGCAGGGCAGGGCAGGGCAGCCTGTCAGGATGCACAGCTCCACTGTGGATCCCTCCAGCAATGCCAACACGCAGCCCCAGCCTGGCCTGTGCCATGGGTGATGGGTGAATCACTCCAGGAAACACCAGGCAGGGCAGTACACACTGAGACATTCACTGAGAGAGAAGGAAAGTGTATTTCTGCCTACTTTCTACATATATTTTTGCCATTTCCAAATATTTCCTTTGCTTTCAACCTCTACACATCAAATGACAGTAAATTGCAAATGTACTAGTTCCAGCTGAGCACAACTAGGGGTGAAATAGCTTTTCTTTGAAGCTGGAGCTAGAGTCCCCTTAAAAAGCTGTAGGGAGAGCTACAGACATTTGCAAATGAAAACTGAATTTCTGACCAGGTGATTCAAAGCATTGTGATTCATGAAACTTATTTTCAGAGGAGCTACATAATCCATTAAGAGAGCAGCCAGTGAAAGGGACCACCCCCGTAGCTAAGACAGCAATCACTAGGTATACAGCTTATTAAAAGAATGTCATTAGCTTCCAAATCAGCAGAAAAGCAACATAGATCTCTATGAATATATTGGAATATAAAAAAATGTATTGTAGCTTCTTTTATTTTTTCACTGATTGGAACATGATCATGGATCTCAGTACACATCTCAAGCAGAGGAAAAAAAACAAGATCAGGATCGAAATCCACCCCATGTTGTGACACTCTGGGAGCACTTCCCACCTCTTTTGTCACCCTCTTGTATAGATGCCCCTCAGCCTCTTACCTGGAGCATGTTTGGGAGTGCTGGTAGAAGAGCTGACAGCTCTGTGTGCACCAAGGCAATATTTATCTGGCAAATCAAGGCTTTCTGAGTGGCAATGTGTGTCTGCTGGAACACAATACAGACACTGCCCCATAAATTTCAATATTGCACACATGCAAAATGCATGTGAGTGTCTGCCTGTAGTGGGCAGGGACTGAGACCCAGGCAAGCAACTCCAGCAGTGTGAGGGTGAGGAGTCAGATGCCTGATGGTTTCCCCTTTGACCACATGTATGAAAACAGACATGAGAAATCTGCAGGGATCTTTATGAAGTCAGTTATCTATGGACAATTTCAAAATAAAACATTAGCTGGGGTTAAAAATTGAGAGCTTCAATTAGCTTTTTGTAGCATTTCACTTTTTTGCTTTTTACCCTGTGTGCCATGTAACCAGCTACCATTCCAACATTTTCCTTCCTGTATGGGAACCAGTGAAGTATTTCAGCACCTCAAGTGAATTTTGAAGCTTTTGCTTCATAAACCCCCCACCCATTTAAACAGCTGGTGGCTTCCAGCACTGCTTGTATTTTAGAGTTATGGATGATGTAAATTCAGCCTTGATGAAACACTAAGCTAACTGCTGCTCAGATGGAAAGGGGCTGCAGTAAAATATTATTTCAGTGAAACCCACACTTGGTGGAGTTTGGAGAATGCATACTCTGTAATTTATTTTTTTCTCGTATCAGGTTTTGTCATAGAAGAAATTAAGACTCTTAAGGGCTTTGACAGCAGTGTGAGATTACCCATGGACATAGAAGAGCTGCAGATTCTTCTACTCTCAGAGGGATGTTGGTTGAGATCTATGCCTCTCAATAAGCATGCTTTCTGCTTCTGCCTGCCTCAGACAACCTGCACTTTCAAGTACTGGTTTGGAAATTTTAGTCATCCCAAGGGCAACCCAAGGAAATGCATAGGGCCCACATAAATTTAGGAAGTTAGTGCCCCCATTCTAGATATTTAATCCAGAAAAAAAACCCCAAACATTCCCCTGCTTGATAAATGGTGCTAGACATTCTGACTTGGGCAGAAACAGAGACAGACACATGGGGGTCCCCCCTGGCATCAGACCCTGTGGGCAGCAGGAAAGGTGATGCTCAGTGCAGATGAGGGAAGGTCACTTGGCCCTGCTGCATGAAAAACCCTGTTAACAGCCCAGGGCAGCTCAAGCTCACTGATTGCAAGGCCAATATATAAAATGTGTGTCATTACTCACCTCAGTTATCAAGACAGACCTTCTCAGAGTATATACTTCCCTTCCATCCAGCTCATTAAATATCAGTCTTAAAAGCAAAACATATGAAGTGAGAAAGAAACAGCCAGCTCACTGCTGAAATAAAAGTTTAATTGAAGAGTGCCAGCTGAGTTTCACCTACATGGTCAAATATTACTAATGAAAGGTTGCAAATATCTCCCTTCTTCCCTTGAAATATTCCAAATAGACTGTCTTTTAGGGAGTGAAATCCAGTAGATTAGCCCAGGCTTTAAACCACAAGGACTGTAAGGAATAGACCACAGAGCAGAGACCAAAGATCAAAAAAAAAAAAAAAAAAATCCCTTTAAAACAATCTGCCTTAAGGCAAAAATAAAAAGATGAAAAAGGCAAAATCAGTAGGTACAGTTGCAGAATTTGGAGTTTCACAAGGAAACCCTTCATGGATGCTCAAAAGCATTGCTTCCAGCTGCCTTAAGAGCCTTGTAGAGAAATTAAAACAAAATTACCTTTATTTCACAGTAACAACAAAAGCCGAAGAATTTCCAGCGTTGGATGGTTATTGATTGGAAGAACTTTCTACTGATTTTGTTTAAAAACTTATTAAAGCAGAGTTTGCCTTCTTGATCTTACACCTACAACTGCACTTGATGACCAGAGGGGCTGAGATTTTAGGAACTGGTCACTGATTTGTTCTGCTGAATTTCATGGTTGTCACAACTCTGTTCTAGGCAGATGAAAACCTATATGAGCAATGCAAAGAAAAAAGGATGGCTGAATAATACAGAGATTATGCAAACACAAGAGTACATGTTTAGGCTGTGGCACACATTCTGATGGGAAATGCAAAGGGAGACAAGCAATTAGCTGTAAGGCTCATGGATTTCCTCCTTTTCTATGTGTTTTCCTTAATTCCTTCCCCTCAAATCCCTTCTTGTCTGAGCATTCCTCTGTGTCCTACAAGAGTTATCAGGAAAAATTAGTTCTCTTCCTTCTTAAAGTTTTTACATGATATTTATAGAATAATTACTGAATAACAAAAGTCAAAATTGGGAAAGGGCTTTTGGATCATCCTCTCCATCTCTCTCTGCCATAAGCAGAGCACTGCAGTCAAAAAAGCAACAAAGAAAGCTGGCATTTTTGCAGCCTGAAACATGATTGAAAGAGAAAATTGAGATGCTCTAAATTACAAATCCTGGAAGTGACTATGGGTAAACTACCTGATGGGCTCTCTCTTTTCTTTGCCTTTTATTTTTTCCACTTTTGTTGCTGTTTTTGTAGTTATCAAAAGCTACTTTTTGCTGGCAATGATTATTCTCACACAATATCACAGTTTAGTCTTATGTTTGCCTCTGGCAGGCAGTCTGCATTGCAGCATGCTGCCATTTACAGCTGTGGCCCAAGAGCACCATGAGATTTCCAGTTCTCTTTTCTGCACTGCCCAGGCAGTGACAGATACACTGCAAGGCAGGCACCAGAGAACTCATGAATAGTTATTGGTAATTCAAATGGGAGAGCAATTTTCACTCTAACCTACTGTCTGCAAGCCCTATACTAACACTGCCTTCAGAAGCACTGTTTGAATTGTTCCTCTTCCCTGTGATTATAGCCAATTCTGTTGGTGGAGAATTAGCCTTATTAGCCTCCATTAAAGCTATTATAGAAACATTTATTGTTTAGCACATCTCTCCTTTCCCTGTGGCTGCAATGCTGATATGCAGATAATACTGGTCTCATTTATTACTTTTTAGTTGGCATCCCCTTATTAATCTCTCAAGGGAAGTTTCCTAACTGAGCTCTAAGATCCTGGTCATACCAGGCTTTGTAATAAATAGGATTTATGTGAAAATTTAAGATTCTTCTTGTCTTTGCTGGAGACTGCCTACCAACCCTACTGAAAGACTCATTTGTGATTTGCTGCCAAAGGATTCGTTTTCTCCTAGCACAGGTTCAGGTCTATTAGCAAAGACAGGATGTCTTGACTGTAGTGTCTGTCCTTTAGATAGTGTTTGCAGGAGCTGGTGTTCTTGGCTAATGGACCTTGGCTAATGGGATTTTGTTTCAAACAAAGGCTTTTCTATGTTGTACCTTTGCATCAGTCAATTACAGTCTGGCACTTGTTTTTCATCAGCTGACTTACTCTATTTCTTCTCTTCCTGGGGAGATAGTAGATCCAAGTGGGATGAACAGCAAAGGAGGGATTTCCCCCACTAAAGCTTTCTGCCATGTGTCTGCTGTGAGCTGAGCCCTGGGCTGCCACTCTGTCTGTCAGGCAAAGAGTGCCAGCAACCCAGGCATCACCCAGCACTGGAACTTGCACAGCCAGACTGAAGATGTAGAGCCACACACAAGGCTGGACAACCTTGGCTTTCAAGCACAGAAGTGCAGAGCACCAGAACTATCAAATTAAGCATCATCAGAGAAGCACAGCTCAAAGGCAATTATATCCTTTAACACATGTTGCCCTTTCCTCTGGGTGCGACCCAGCTGTGATCCAGAGCCAATGCAGCATTTTCTCCCCAAATTCTTCAGTCTCTGCAGAATCTGGAAGCACTGAGAGTCCCTGAACTTCTATTGGTCCACTAAATCTGGAGGAGGAGGGATCAGATCCCGTGGGTTCAGCCGAGCCACGAGGCACACGTCGTAACTGTCGTGCATGAGGACGTTGGTGGCCACCACGTTCCACTGGTTCTCCCACGTGTCCAGCTCCAGGATCTCCTTGGTGATCACTTCATGACGAGCTGGAAAACAAAGGCAACAGCAGCAGGGGCCAAGTCAAACAGGATCCAAGAGGTTTGGGCAGTTGTTACTATGAGCCCTCTGAAAGGGCAAATAAAAAGGTAATTTCTGGGGTACTGACACTGTCAATGTACAGCAAATTAAATAGTGCAGATGGAAATGTCACAGTGCATGCAGTGCTCCCACTCTGGGTGCCAGGTGCAGCTGCAGAGACAAAAACATCAAGTGCTCCATCTTTGTACAAGTATGCAGGTGGCAGTTTATCCTGCAGTCAATTGTCAGATGCTCATCTTTTAGAGACAGAGTATTGCCTCTTGTTCACAAGCATGCCTGCATGCAGTGTGTTCTCTGCTTTGCCCTGACCAAGATGCAATTCTCAGGCTGCAGGAAGAACTCCAATACTATGGCTTTCCTTGGATGCACAGTCTGGACATCCTGTGATTTAGGGAGAAATAAAGACAGAAAAAGCCCCCAAGGCTCTAGATGCACTTTAGACGTTCTGAAATGCTGAGGAATTTGTCATGGACAGGCACGTTAGAAGAATGCCATTAAATCACAGCCAATCTCCAGACAAGAAGCTTTTTACAAAGACAAATAAAACATAAAAGAATCACCATGAAGCAGAGAACCAGCAGTGCTGTATTAAAATTCTTACAAGACTACAAACCCTTCCTTTGCTAACAAGAATCCTGAGCTCTGCAACAATTGTTACTTGAAGACAATCTTTCCTAAAAATAAAAACCATCTTTCATTTCTGCTCACTTTTTCTTTTAATCCTAAAGTTGCTTTCTCACAGCAAATAACTTTAGCCTAAACTTTCCTTACTTTGAGCTGAGGACAGGCACGTGCTTTGCTGCCAGATGAGCCTCAGGAGAGATGTTTTAAAAGCCAGGTCTCAGACTTCCAAGAACAGACACTTCAAGGGTACCAGGATAAGAACCATTATAGCAAGAAACATTGAATACTCAATGCAGTTTTATTGAGTCTTAAGAGACTGGTGACAGGATAAAATTTACAGGCTCCAGAGTGAGATTGCCATTCAGCTATCCCCATGGAAATTTTTTAATGCAAACAAACCCCCAGCAACAGCTCTATCTCACATCTATCAATTGCACCTCATGGTTTGGGCACTGCTCTTATGTGTAACTGGCACTAAAGGATTGAAGAAGGGCAAAAGAATGAAGGCAGAAGAGCACCCAGAGACACAGATTGTTTCTCATGTTGGAAACAGACCACGTGTTTCTCCAGGGGACGGCAATACTGGGGGTTGAGCACCCCCAAGACAATGCTGTCATGGTTTATTGGTGTTGATGTTATAATGATGCAGTGTGATGGGATTTAAAATACCCCCCAGGCTCCCCTGCAAGGAGGAGCTCTGGGATGTGGGGAGGTCAGATGGAAACAAGACTTCTCCTCCCAGGAGTGGCTCCCTTGCTGAGTGGGTACAGGACAGTTCTGTTTTCAGCAGGTCCTGAACATGCACGAGATCTGTGGATGTTGCACAAGTTTTGGGGACATTTCTGCACATTTTTGTCATGCTTATCTAAGGAATCCATTCACCATCACCCTCTTTCATCTGGATACAGGAGGGCAGCACAGCTTTTCTGCCCCAGCTTCCACAACCTGTTCTCATTTCCCCCACATTGTGTCACAATTTATTGTGGTGTAATTTTTGTTGGTCCAAAGCCAGACCTCTGGGACCTCATAGATCTCCACCAGCTTACTCTGCAGGAGCTTTGAGTAAGATTTCAGGATACAGTCTCATCTGAACAGTCTTTGTTCCATTCCTTTTTGTGAAACAGGTTATGATGGATTGCTTATTGAACCTGGACTTTACAGGAGGATAATAATACATGGGAAGACTGCAGCCATTCAGGACAGAAGACAAGAAACTGCTAAAAAAGGCATTTACATGTGAAGAGAGAAGACACAACTGGAAAAGAGCAAACAAATAACATGTGCCACTACCAGCAAACTCCTGTATGACCCTGCAAGAGTGAAGAGGTTTTTCCTGAGGCAAATACAGGAGCACAAACAGACCAAAGCTGTGACACAGGAGGCTGCTGTCTCTGTGGTTTTTTATTAGATGATCTCTTTTATGCAATAAATTTTTATGCCTGGATTTTCTTTGGCATGGATGATGACAAAAATGAGACAAACACAGGAAAAATAATCAAATGCTGGAACCAAGACCTTCTGTGAGTGATTGCAACACTTCAGAAAAAGAATTCATAATTAAAACATCAAAGGCAGGTTCAGCAGCCCTTCCTCACAAGCCTTGCTGTGTTTTTTCCTGACCTGGGTGACTCTCAACCTTTATGTCCCTTGTTTCCCTTTTCTGTAGGATATTCTGACTGGTTTTGTTCCACACTAGAAATTCTGCTTTGCAGCACAAGGAGTGTTAGTTAACTGTTAACCCTTGGGAGTTAAAAAGATTCAAGGGAAGCAATCATTTCTCTGGTCTTATCTTGTTTAAAGGAAATTAAGCAGCACACTTTAGATGAGAAAGTTCATGTGAGGCAAAGCACTGCTCAAAATAGTCATACTTCAGAAAAAAAATTACACCTTTTCTATTTCAAAGAGAAATGAGTTGAAAACCTTCAGTTCTCAAGCCTTAAATTTATTTTTTCTCTTATTTTTTCTTGGTAAGAACAACAGAAAAGGTGATGCTTTCCAAAGAGAATAGCACCTTTGATTCCAGGCTGTAATGCTGGGTTTGGGCTTTAATCCTAATAAACAGCTTGAAGGTACAAATAATTCCTGATTCTTCATTGATTTGCCTTATTTGATTGCAGTTTTAAAAAGGCAATATCATAGCAGCCTATTTTGCTCACAGGAGAATCATGTGACACCTACAAAATTAAATTGGCTGTATTGCAGAGATTGCCTTCCTAAAAAGCCACCCCACACAACTCTCTGTCCTCACTGCATTATCTGCCTCACCAGACAACCATCTCACCTAATGAAAGGGTTTCACTCATTTTATTTCTACAAAATGAGGCATTGTTTTTCTCCATGTTCTTGCTTAACCAGGAGAAATTTTAAGAAACTTTCTTATACTGTGTTCTTCTGCACAGGATTTAAACCACTTCAGATTAGAATTATTCCAATTGCACAAACCTAACCCTGCTGCAGATCCTTTTCCAGCAGTAAAACAGTGATTTATTCATACTCAGGAAAGGAAGAGGCTAAACCAGCAGAGGGATCATTAATCCCAGTGGAACTTAATCCCCACCAGAAATTGTGGTGTGTTAAAAAGAGTCAGAACTCTTTTGGCACAGTTTTGCCTTCTTGATGTAGAAGACCAGACTGAAGGTTAACAGTGAGCCTACAAATCCATCTCTTCCCAGTGCAAGACTTAAATTACACCTGAAAATGTTCAATTTATAAGTGTTAAAATTGTATGTTATATATGCAAATACAGTAGTCAAAGCTAAATTAGTCTTATCTTATGGTTAACTTTTATATTCTGGTCTGCAAACAGAACACTTTTTCACATTATTTTTTTTCTTCGAATGTGCAGAAAGAAAAAGAACAAAAATATTAATTTTCAGTAAGTGATTGCCTGCCTTCCACATACACAATTATGTTTTTTCTTGGAAAGGTTTGTGATTCACTCCCCAAATATGGCCAGACTTCATTTTATGCCATAAGTTTTCTCATGCCATTTGAATCAGGACTGAACATAAATCAGGATGAACGATTCTTGGAAAGACACATGGTATGACTGCAGGCAACATAAATATTTCATTTGCTTTTTCATCTGTTTTGTTTTTGTTGGTTTTTGTTTTGTTTTTGGGGTTTTGTTTTTGGTTTTTTGGGTTTTTTTGTTGGGTTTTTGTTTCTTTGTGGGTGTTTTGATGGATTTTTCTTTTTTTAACCACATTCCAATTCTGATTTGGAGGCTGGGAATGAAAGAACAACTTTCCATATGACAATAGTATTTATTACCAATTTTTTTGGACCTTTCTTTCTCACTTGTAACTGAAAATTCAGGGACAATTGTCAGGTTTTGAGTTGAGAGGGCTAAAGTGAGGGAGATGTAGAAGAATTAAGCAATATACTTAGCAGGTAGAAAATCCATACTTCATCCAGGACTACTAACCACTCAGCTATTACATTTGTAAGCCAAGATAAATAAATTCACTCTGCTGTAGTCTGCTCATTGTCCAGAGGATTGAACTTTAAAAAAAAAAATTCTGAATCTCCATTCACTGGAGTGAAATCCATGGCAAGTTTGCTGAAATGTGGTTGATATTTCATTGTTTCTTACAGAAGCCCATTGACATCAGTTGGGAGGTTTGCTACAGCACAGGAATGAGGAAACAGAGTGGTGGAGACAGTGAGAGCAGGTGCCAAGCCACAAGTCATGATGCCTCTGCATCAGTGAAGGGCAAAGATATTAAAATATAAAAGGTATTCTGGGACAAGTTCACCTGCCTTCTAGCAGCAACAGAGCCACACTGGCACACTGTTAGATGGCCAGCAGCACCTCAGCAACTTCATCCAGAGCAGGGCCACCTTGTATGCTGGGAAAAGCCTCAGTGTCACATCTGTCCTGGAGCTCTGTGCCCTAGGACACCTTCACACAGGCCACTTGTCTGAGCTCCTCCTGATGCTGGTTCTGAGGCTGACACATTTTTTCCTTTCCAGTTTGAAGGTTCCTAATATGTGCTGTATTCTTTTGCCATAGGTCAATTCATAGAAATAAATTTCAAAAAAAGACACCAAACCTGTCACAGTTGAACTGCTGTCTGCTCTGCTCCTGTCATGGAAAAAAGCACCTGAATATCACAAGGTGCTTGCCAATTCAACAGTCCTTGAAATATTTACTCAGGTGTTTCTTTCACTTGTTTGCCCAGTTCTTGACACCAAAGAGCCACCCAGAGCTGCCTTGGAGCAGCTCAGCCTCCACTGCTGGTTTGTACCTGCTTTTTCATGCCATTATCTGTACCAGAGAGTGATTTCAAACACATGGGACTAGCCTCTGCTGCTTATCTTCCTCACCACTAATAGCTGCCTTCATAATTGCATGAGGTGGAGTTAGGTGACCTGGGAATTCATATTTGTGTTGCAATGAGATAGAAGTGCATTTAGATCATTGCTACCAGATGTCCTGGCTCCTCATTTGCAGTAGGAAAAATAATAAGTTCATCAAGTCTGTGGCCTTCAATCCCATTTGTGTGTGTGAGCTGCTCCCTAACTCCACCAGTGAGACACAGGCAGCACCCTCCTGAGGTCAGGGCCATCCATCATCTGTGCCTGTGGGCAGGAGCAGGCAGAGAATCCACAGGAGAGGAAACCTGGCTGGGCTGTTTAGGGCTGGCCAGCCTTCCTGGTGTGGAGTACCAAGGCAGTGTATCCCACCAGACACACCCAAAGCTGGGGGCTTCAACTGACCACTGTGGCAGCTTGCTGTTTTCCCAGCACCTGCATGGAGTCAGGTAAGATATTCATTCTCATAGACAGGTCCTCTCCCATCCTGATCTGCTGTGCAGTTCTTCAGGACCATGGTTTCCTGAGCCACCCATTCACTCACACATCAATGGATACTAAAATTAAATATATAAATATATATAAGGAATGGGCTTGTCCACAGAAGGGATCTCCTAAAACCCCTAATTCAGTTGCTCCAACTGTTATCCTTGGGACTGATCCTGCTGCTTAAGCTTTTAAAATCTTTCCAGATTTTGCCTGCTCTTCATGGCCAAGGCCTCTTTCAGGCACAGTCTTACAAGCAGGTGACAGCAGGATCACAGGTTACAGGGACAGGGAGTCAATGCAATGTGAATTTCTGTGGGTAAAAACAGCAAATCAGAGTAAGAACTGTTTGGCTCAGCCTATCCTGAAATACTGTTTCTAAATGCCTTACAATAGGTTCATATATAATTTATAGAAGATTTAAAACATGTTTAGACTGTGCACGACAGGCAGTTTTGAACACAGAATTTGTCACACATGGCTACATGCCATGTTTCTAAACAACCTATTGACCTTTTCAGCAATTAATTAAAATGCATTAAAATATCTATTAATCATTCATTAACCCTTTATAAACAATAAATGAGCCTCAGTAAGAAGCAGGACTGAATAGCTAATACCACTTCCAGAGAGTGAGAAGGTCAAATTTAGATGTGAAATGAGCAGGTGCTGCTGCCCAGCAATTCCCCTGACCTGATTTGGCCTCATTCATGGCAGCACATTTCCAGCTAATGAGCAGGGTAGATGAGCAGCCCTCCCTGGGCAGGCAGCAGTTGCAGAGGCCTCTCCCAGTGCCAGCAGCTCATGCTGGTGCTGGGGGAGAATTTGGTGAAAGGTCAAGCTGCATTTTTTGGGGTGGATGTGGCTGGTGAGCTGCAGAGCCATGGCAGTGCCTGCAGCCCTGAGCAGAGCCCTGTGCTGAGCAGAATGCAAGGGCCTTGAATCCCTTCCTTTGGTGGGAGTATTTATTCTAATGGCAACAACTGTGGGCAGGAGAACTTTAATTATTCATCTGTGCACACTAAATTTTAACAGAGGGAAACAAACAGTGCTGCAGATAAGCAGCCCGGGGTTTGAACCTCTGCTTTATTTAGCTGGGAACATGGGAAGGTGCTGGAGAACCAGGTTTTGTTCCAATCTCTCAACCCCCAAGCTTCACAAGTGCAGTATTTGCTGTGCCAGACTCCTTAATATGTCTATATTTAATTCCAGTAATGTTCCATAACCACTATAATAAAAAACAAGCACTAGAATGATTCTCCATCTAAATCACATAATGGAGGAGACTAAGGGGAACAACTTCCATGGGAGATTAGTCAAAATAAATAACTATTAAGTTAGTCTGCTATTAGGAGTGGGCAGTGTGGAGATAAAAACTCATTAGCTCAGCTGGAATATAGTAATTACTACACAGTTCTGCACTGCTGCAAGCAGAGTTGCTTCTATTCCAATGCATGGATTGCAGATTATGTAAATGAGGAAGAATAGACTAGAAAATTAATCCATTGTAAATTTTAATTTTGGGGTTTTTTTTAAGAATCAAAACTAACACAGGTAGTAGGACTCTGTATCACTGTCACCTATCCTGGGTAACAGTTGCAAGCACAAAATAATTTAGATTCTTGCATGTCCATTTCATAGATATTTCTTCCCTTCTTCCTTTCTCTGGCTGTAACACTATTCAAGAGAAAAATTTATTTCTACTTGATATGAGTAAGTAAATAACAAAACTGCATTAAGCAGCTCTGGTCCCACATGAAACCACACATTGCAGAAATTTTCAACTTACATGTTAGAGAAGTACATTCACCTCCTCTGCTCTAAGCTACCCAGGAGGGAGATGGCAAAACTGCCAGTTCAGAGAGACAGTTCCACAAAAAGCCCCATTACCTGATGAAATTATAAGACCTTTTAGGGGATATGTGCTGCTAAGAGCAGATCTATTAAACATTTCATAATTTGAGTTGAGGTGCTTGTACCTGTACATTGCACATCAGCTAATGTCACATGGATGACAGTAGCACAGTAAAATAGTGGCATTTTAATTAACATCATAGAATCATTTAGGTGGGGAAAGGCTTCTAAGATGACCAAGTCCAACCTTTAACTCAGCACTGCCAAGCTACCACTAACTCATGTCCCGCAGTGCCACAGCTACATGGCTTTTAAAAACCTCCAGGCATGGTGTTTCCACCACTGACCTAGGCAGCCCATTCCGGTGCTTTTAGTGAAGAAATTTTCCTTAATACCCAATCTAAACCTTCCCAGGTGCAACTTAGGTTACTTCCTCTTGTCCTGTCACTCGTTACACCTGGGAGAAGAGATGACCCCCACCTGGCTACAATCTCCTTTCAGGTGCTGTAGATCCATAAGCTCCCCCCTGAGCCTCCTTTTCTCCAGGCTAAACATCCCAGCCAGTCCCACGGAGGTTTGTGCTCCAGCCCCTTCCCCAGCCCCCTTGCCCTTCTCTGGACACACTCCAGCCCCTCAATGTCTTTGTGTAGTGAGGGGCCCAAACTGAACCCAGAATTGGAGCTGTGGCCTCAACAGTGCCCAGTGCAGGGGGACAATCATTGCCCTGGTCCTGCTGGCCACACTATTGCTGATACAGCCAGGATGCCAGGATGCTTTGAGTTAAAAGAAAAAACAAAAACAACAAAACAACCCAAAAACCAAAGCAAAAACAATTCAGCTCTGGATTTCAGTTTTTTTTCTTTCAAATCTATGAAAAATCCAGCTGGACCAACATCTATAGCCTGAAACTAAAGCTACAACCCCCAGCCACCAGATAGAGGCTACAAGTGGCAATGACAGAGGATGACATGGTCCCAGTAAGCAGGCACACACCTTTTCTTTCACTACTTTCACCAGAAAAACATTTATAATGCTCAGAAGCAGTCAAAAGAAAGGGAACCTGATCTGGCAGGCCTTTTCTAAGGGTGTAATCCTGCATACCTGAAGAGCTGCTCCCCCCCCTCCATCAGGGAGCCACACTAATGAGGCTGCTTCTGCACAGGCTGATGTCAGTAGCTGTCAACCTGTGCAGCTTGACAGGTTTTGTTCAATGAAAAGAAAACAAAACACATCAACAAGAACACTGTAGAGTCAGGCTGCAAAGGCTGGTTTAAAATCCACAGTTACAGCAGGAAACATGGCAGTATTTTAGCAGAAATCTGGCTGGCTGTTGCACACTGAGCCCTGCTGAGTATTCATACTTGGGGTAATGTTTTTGCTCTGTGCTGAACTATAAACCAATGGGGAAAAAAAATTGAAACATATGTGATTATCTTGATGAATGCTACAACACTGCTAGGAAATAACATTTGTAACACAGGCTTCATGAGCAAGAGCTGAGACAAGCAGGTTAATGGCTCCTGTTTACCATAGAAATTTCAGTAGAAAATTAGCTAATTTGTATAAACAACTGGACAACAGATGAAGTTTTGCAAGTCTCGCTAAGGAGGAAACAGATTCAAAACAAGAAGAGTGGGTTTTTTATACTTATGACTGTAAAACATACTAATTAATCAGCTAGTGATAACAATACAGAGGTGTCTCAGACGTTTGCACCATCAAACCAGACACCAAGTTCTGATGTGTTTGCACTGGGTAAGACAAGTTAGAATCCCTCACTTCCTGATTTAAACATGAAGCTTTAAGAGGAGGAGAGCTCCTCTGAATTTTGAATTTCTTTCTGCTCCTTCAGAGCAGATGTAAAGCACCAAGGATCTGAATCTCCCTCTGAAGTGTCTGTGGTTCTCCATCTGCTGCAGGGAGCCTAGGGTTACCAAGGTCTTAGTGTAGGCACTGCAGAGAAGTGTCTGAGCTTCAGCTGAATTAATCCCCTTTCCTCTTCCATGGCCAGCTTTGAACAGGCTTCTAACTTGAGCAAGCCTCAGCAGGAGAAGCTTTACCAACATATCTAAACATTGAAAAATATTCCTTGCCGTTCAGAGGGAGCCTGAACACACTTTGGAGTTCACCCATCTTCTAGAAGGACTCCTATTGCTACTGTCACCTGGCCAAGCTGACTTCCCTCTAGAGTAGCTAGAGTTTTTTTTTTTTTCCCTTTTTCTCCTGGGGATGATGTTAGGGCTGCACCATTTGTCTTCCCTTCTGGCAGACAAGGACTTGTGACAGGCAATACACATGGAATGGGAATCCTGCCATCACAAAACTTCATTTGTCACATGGGGCTCAGAAAAGATGGTAGGTGAGCAGTACTTATCCTTTCTTTCAAATTTAGGGCCCTTTAAGCAGTTAACAACTGCTTTTCAGCTTTGGCTGCAGCATCTCTGGGCTCTAATGATCCACTTAGGTCTATACACATGCAGGGAGGCATAGAGAGCATGACACATACCAGTCAAAAATTAACATGGAACAATGTCTTTGCCAGGTCAACTTCCTGCTGGATCAAGAGTGGGTTTAAGCAAGTGAAGGCTGAAGAGATTAGGACAAATCTATACTATACACAGGGTTGGTTTCAGCCCTATAGGCTAAGACTTCAATTGCGGCAGTGATTTTGGCATATTTTCCTTTTTCTTTTGTTTGCTGTGCTTATTCTTGAATGATCACAGCAGTCTTTTGGCATTCAGCAGGCAGAAAACCCAAAGACTACAGCTGTGCTTCCAGCTTGTTCCAAGAACTCCAACTGGATGAAAATAAATTACAATGTTTTGTAAAATTGGAATATCCTCTTTCGGTCTCATCCCTCACAAAAACCCAAGTGACATGCCAAGAAGCCCAAAGACCAAAACCAAACAAACACATTCTAAAATAATACTATCTTCTACTAAAGCAGCAGCAGCACATGCTGTTCTGTACCTTGAAGCTGCTGAGCAGCTGTAATTGTGAAAGTGCAGGGTCAAGTCACCCTCGCCAAGCTCCCACGTGGCAGTAATAACCCTCTCTCACTCCAAAGAGTTCATCCAGAGCCCTTTCCAGCATGCAGAGAACATGTGGCCAGGGAGAGAGGGCAGCCAGGTGACATCTCCATGTTCACCTCATGGCCTCTGCCCATCCCTGTCCTGAGGATGTAGCCAGAAGCTGTTATTGCTGTGACCATTTAGAAAGCCCTTTTCCTGAACTAACTTGAAAGTCACTTTAAGAAGCCTGTGTTTAAGGCACAGGTTCCTCTCAACTCCTAATCTATGTGGTTACTCTTGATTTGACAGTGAGACTCTTATTTTTGGCTGCTGGTTAATGACTGCCTAACAGCAGAACTACACACTACTTCTTTACTGGTGCACAGAATGCACATGTAGGGGGTCAGAATTCAGGTGCACAGGTAACTGCAAAACTGGCATTTTCTAACTTTGACTTCTTGTTTTCCAATCTAAATAACACTGTTAGTGCAGAGGAGTTCTATACATAATGCTATAGATTGCAATAGTGGAGGGTGGAATCAGGACCCCATTGAGCTGGCATTATACAAATATACAAAAGACAGCCTTCTTGAAATCCACAGGAGGACTTTCAGCCTCTCCCAGAACAACCACTCTTTATACATGACTCACTCAGTGACAGAATGCGGTGATATTGTACAGAAAGTGTTTTTATGCCTCTGAAGTTACACTAGTCAGAAAATCTCATATTAATCTGTTAGTCATCTGGAAAAAAATTGCTTCATTTTTCACTGCTAATGATCACAGAGTCATCAGATTGTTTAGGGTGGAAAAGACCTTTAAGATCATCCAGTCCAACCATTAACCCAGCACTGCCAAGCCCACCACTAAACCACGTACCCAAGCTCCTCATCTACACATCTTTTATATCCCTCCAGGGAGGGTGACTCAGCCACTTCCCATGATTAGCCTTTTGAAATTTTTACCCACTAACTTTAGGCTCTTTCATAATGTTGCTGAGAAAAACCACAACTAGAATGGCACGAGGTTTGCTATGGAAACCCAGTGATTTGTGATAAGCAAAATTTCTGTGACGTCACAGAACTTCCATCAGAGATGATGTGGAACATGCCCAACAATTCTTTTCAGGAAGCAGCTTCCTCAAACAGTAGCAAATGAAAGCAGAAGGCAAATTGTGAACTAGCTGATGAAAATCATAATTCTAAAATAACAGCAGCTTTAAGTTTAGAGGTTGTTCTACAAGTAAAACTGTAATGAGAAGGACAGGTCTCCCAGTGATACCATGTGACCATTCCTGGTCAACAGTGAGGCTGACATGGTATTGATTAGCACTGGATAACTGCTATTGCTATCTGTGCTATTGCTTTCTCCTAGAAAGGAATTTGGGGTGGCAGCTGTATGTAGCAGAATCATTTAAGTGTGCTTGTTTTGCAATCCCTTGCATTTATAATGAAAAAAAATAGGTTATATGCACTGGAGATCTAGATAAAGCTAAGCAAAGTTGGAAGGAAGAAGACTTAAAAGAAGAAAGGTGTCCCTGGGGCTAAGATTATTTAAAATCACCAGATCTGGAACTTCAGTCTTTTTGTATCTCAGTTTCCTACCCAGGGTCCTCATTAACTACACAAGCTTTTCCAACATTGATTACAACATGCATGTAAGTAAGCAGGCAGAGTGAGATAACATGGCTAAGGACTGATGGACAGGGACTTAATCTTCAACAAATATGCCCAAGTTCTCTAATGTCCATAAAACACTGAGCCCCCAATTTCTGTGACTCTAAATGTAAATCCAGAATAATTCTGCTGAGCTTTTAGATTCGGACAGGTTTAGAAACAGATCAGAAACATCCTTAAATTTTTGTGTTTTGTTAAGGAAAAAAGCAAAAGTCAAACAGAACCCAATTGATATTGACATTAGGAGCTGGCAGTCCAAAGGGCAGAATCAGGTCTGTGACTCCAGGACATGCCAGTGCCATCTGACAGGGCTAATCACTCATCAGGTCAGTCTGTGTCCAGTGAAACTGATTTTAACTACACAGAGAATGTTGGACTCATTTTAGTACCTGCTCCATGAAATCCTCCACAGAGGTACAGCTTCCCTTCCACGCAGCCTGCACTGGTGGAGTTGGTTCTCAAGGAGAGGAGGGGAGAAGGCAGAGGGGGTCCATCCCTCCAAAAGTCTCCATCAGGGTTATAAATCTCCACTGCATCAAGACATTTCCGTGTCTGTCCTCTGTCATAACCAAGGCACCCAATTCCTCCTGCAAAAGATACACAGGTCAAATGTAGCAGTCCCACTTCTGCTGTGAAATACATTGCTGGCTGCATTTTCTGTTTGCACCTTCTCATTTCACGCTCTTTCTTCTTTGCAGCTTCAGAAGTTTGTGAGAGAACACAAAGCAGAAGCTACAGCACGTTATCCACAGACACCAAAGCAAGATCCCTTCTGAAGTCTCATATCAAAGGAAGAACAAGCAGAATGTCTTCAAAACACAAAGGTATTTTGTTCTGTTTTCTTCCCATATGGTAAAAATTGTCATAATTATTTGTTCTATTTGCTGGACAAATTGCAATGGATCAAAACCTATTTTTCAAATACCGCTGTTGGATTTGACCCCCACACGTTACCAACAATTATTTGCATTTCTTGGTTAGTTTTCTTCAAAAAAAGAAAAATATCATACCTACCTCATATGCTAAATTACACTTATTTCTTAAAGCAAATAAAATTCCAGTAACAAAACCATCCAACACGCAGGAGAGCCAGCTGAGTTATTAGCAACAAGCCCTACTGATGAGTGGTTAATTAGGGTGCTTGAAGTCAGTATGCAGGATTGAAACAGATCCCAGTTTCCTTTTGCTGGGACTCCCTGCAGGTGTACCTGAGATCCCCATGCACCCTGGAAACAGTGACAGTACTTTGCAAACTCTGCCTTTCCCAATCCCTTCCAGTGATCAAATCCACATTTTGAATTTGCAGCCTTTGGTTCTCAGGAATTAATGTGCTGACATCCCCAAGCAGGTTTTCCATCTGTGCCAATGGACACAATACCCTGTAATGAGCACTGATGGAGTTCTTTTGTGCATGTGTGTGTTTGGGGCTACTTTTGAACATAAAATGGCTGCAATAGGCAAGCCATTTCCACATGGAGGCTGGCATTCCAGATACACGTGTAGGGCTGCTCAATTGTGCAAATCCAAAATGCATTGTAAGCATGTAATTATGCCCTTGCATATGCAAAGGGAAAGGACCGCAAGTGCAACCTGTGCTGGTTCAGCTGCTTTTAAAATATATTGTCCCTAGTGCTGTTAAGCTGGTCTGTCAGAGAAATGAGCCCCTAGTGCTCCAAGTTTTACTTGGATATGATTTTCCACCTACCTCTTCAAAGGGACCATGTTATTTTTTAAATCTCTTGTGCATTCTCCCAAAGTGTTTGGAAGAGGAAGCTCCCTATAAATGGGGACTGCAGTGCTCCAAATTTGCTAGCACTGTGTTCCTGATTTGCATTTTAGAGTCAGGCAAATATATAAAAATCACTTAAACCTGCATCAGAGCAGAAAAATTAGAATAAAATTTGGCGTCCATTATCATCAGCAGGAAGTTTTCCTCTGGCTGAAATTAACAGCATTTTATTTTGTTCAATATTTGAAATTGAAAGCCTTCTCCGAGTTTGGTTTTCATCTCTTTTTCCAGCCCAGAGAACCTTTACTTGCCTCAATACCCACCAGCAAGGTCCTTGCAGTTTGTACTAGATATCCCTTAGTGTGTGCTAACACAGGGCTGGCACTGAAACGTGTTCAGTGTTAACCCCCTCAATTAAAGCAGCATTTGCCCTGATGGGCTCCTCCTCTGAGGCTTGATTCACCTGAGAGCTGAGGCAGAGATTAACCGTGGTCATGGGATTCTGCTAATCATTTCCTTGTCAAAAAGGGAAGCATCACCCTGCTGAGCCTTTCTCATGATGGAGGCTCACTGAGCTATTCCTTGGGGTATTTCAGAATTCAGACATTTACAGTATTGTTCTTTACAGCAGAATATTATCCTCTCCTGTGCAGACTTCTCCTCTACTCCTTAATGCCTCATTAAAGAGGTGCCACTCTTAGGACAGGACAATATTCCCCTAAATGTATAATGAAAAATTTTAAGAGCTAATCCAATTAATTAACTGATAAGGCTATTTAATTGATTGCTTATCTCCTATGGTTTCTGATTGTACAGCTTCCACTGGCAGATTCATAGAATACAGCATGGAAACAAATTTGCCACCAGTTTATGTACAGTCCACAACTGCAGTGTAATGCAGAGAGATTCTCAAGGCAGTTTTAACTGGGAACCAATAATATTAGAACTCCCCACAGACTAAATTGACCCTTTCAAAATACATCTTTGTGGTGCCATAGACAGATGGCTGCTGGTTGTCAAGCTAGATATTTTTAAATTAGCCCAGTTGTTGCTGTACCCCACTGAAGAATATGCACTCACCCAAAAGAAAAATCTTCATGTGAGAAATGAAAGAGGTTCTTGTTCAATCAGAGGAATAAATGGCACCAGTTAGGGAATGCATGCAGCATGTCAGAAACCAATAACTCAGCTGATTGCCTTATTATTTCAAACAGGGAGGGGGAGGTGAACAAAATGGCCCTGAACTTCTCTAGAAGCATAATAGCAGTTTATTTAGAAAATGACAATAAAAACACAGTAAGAAATGGAGTAACGTGGGGCAAGGTAGCTTTAGAAAGAACACAAATAATCAGGTACAAAATGGACAAAGCAGTCAGTGACTTTTTTGCAAAAAACCTCACAACCATTACCTTTTAATGAAGGCATTCAGCTGCCAGTCCAGGGGATCTCCCACCAAATATTTTTCCTGTACAGTTATTAGAAAAGTAGTTTTCCAGGACCTATTGATGCATCTTTTCAAAAATTTCAGAGCTACTACATGTTTTCAAGCATGAAACCTTCATGGGGTGATTGAAGCAATTTATATTTAACCTCTTTTAATCCTGTCTTTATCAGAGACAGCCCTGAAGGTACAAAACATTTCCATTTTATTTAAGCCCTGCACAGCTATTTCAGCTAAATCCAATTTCATATTCAATTTACAATAGCAAAACTGAGTTCTCAGCAAATAGAAAGGAAGAAGGAAAAATCAGAGGGGAGTAAAATTTAATTTTCAAGCTTAGAAGAAGAGCATTATGGAAAACAAGAAATCATGAACTTCAACCTCCTCTCTTAAAGCAATGCTAACACTGGCAGGTTGCTAACAAAGGAACTGAGGATATCAGACTCTCTGAGCTCTGTTTTTCTGTGTTCCCAGATGCAGGAGTTGAGAATTACTCCTGTAAGAAAGTATATTTTTTCCTCTATGGAAATGGATGTCTCAGGACTCTTTACAAAGAACTGAATACAAAAAACAACAACAAAAAAAGCCTCAAATTTAAAACAATTCCCATCTACAACCAAGTGGAGGAATCTCACATTAACCAGGCTGTTCACAATCTATAATGTATACAGCATGTGAGATTTCAAATTGGCAGAAAAAAATCCCCTTGCTGTGTCAGACAGCTCTGGCCACTTTGTGCTCCATCACTCCACAATCCAGATCATCCTGTCCCTTGGGCTTCTTCATTCATTTTTATGGAACCATCACAAAGGCAAGTGGAGACACAGGGAACTGTAGTTAACACCACAATTCTGCCTTTATCTCAGGTTCTCTGGCCAGAGCAGCTGAACAACTGAGCTCTTGCTCTGCTCCTAGAGGAGCCTCTACATAAAATGGGGGTGGCCTTTAGGGAGCAAAGGCAGGGTGCAGAGGAGGGCACAGGGGTTTAGGTCATTAGGGCTGTGTTTAACTGATGCTCCTGGACCTATGGGCAGAAGGGGTGGGTGGAGGCCCCAGGTGATGCTGCTCAGGATGATCAGAGTTGTTAGTGCCCTCAGGGTACTGACAGTGTTATTTTTTATCCTATAACTGAGTCCTCAGATCACAATAGCAAGCAATATGTGCTCTTAGTAGTGCCTCTTTGATTTTTATTAAAGGAACCTCAGAAATGGGTAAAAAAAAAAAAAAAAAAGGGACTCTTCAACAAGCAAATGAAATCCAAGATTTGTCTCCTGTAAAGTAATTCATTATTAAATTGATCTCTGGAATGCACAATGAATTTAATAGTGCTAATCTCTTATGTAACATTTCCCTTCATTACCAGCACTCAAGCTGAGTCTCAGCAGTTCTGTTTCTCCCTCACTCTCTGCTAAGTAAGGCTGGATGGCAGGGAAATGAGGGAGCCATAAAGCAGCCCTGGCAGGCACTTCCAAAGATGAAACCAAGGAGCACTCTCATCCTTTGCTAACCCAGAGCACAGCAGATGAGGTAATGCAGCTTGTGGGAGACATGAGGGCATAAGATTGATTAGAAGCAGGGCTGAAAAACCAGATTATTGTCTTCCTAAGCATGGTCAATGTTTCAGTTTCAGCTCCTTTTCTCATAAAATGCCTTTTCTGACTGCCTTTGAAAATACTTAAGTGTGTAGAAAGCAGTTTCAATCTCATCTATCAGACCAATTTATCTGCCTATTTTTGTTCTTCCTGCACATGGACACTTTGGAGGCTGTTGCACAGGTACAAAAGCTCAGAATCAGACCCATAAGCTGCTACTTGTCAGAAGTCCAAAGCATATTTATAAATAGACATGTTTATTTTAAAATAAAGTGTTTTTCAAATGCACAGTTAATACTCAAGCACGAAAGCTAAAATGTTTCCTTCCAGCTCCTCCTACACACACTTTCTTTTCCAGAGAGACCCCAAAGTACATATTCAAACAAGTATTTTATGATCAAGACATTCAGTATTTAATTGAACCTCATTTAACTGTTTAAAACTTCTAAAAGAAGCTTTCAGCAAGAACCCAGGGGAAAAAACTCAAGTTGTAAGAGGTAGGATGCCAGTCTGAGGAGGAAAACCAAAAATTCTTTGGTTCCTAAATCTTCCCTAATAGGATTTCTCATCTAAGTCCTTCAATACATTATTATTTATAAAGCAGGAATTATACAGCATAAAAGCAACACATGGCTGAAGCTGTCATAGTGATACAGATTTTTTTTTTACCAGTGACCTGTATTTCAGAGACACTAGTTCTACTGAGTGTGTTTTAACAGAAGTAATGAATATGGCATTCAAATGGATTCATTTGGATAAATTTTCCTAATTTGTATGTTGGCTGTGATAAGTTTTCAGAGAAGTAGCTGGAAAGGATATTTTTTAAAGTGAGAGATGAAAATGCATGACCTTAAATAGAGCCCTCCCATCTGGTTTTCCTCCAAAAGTGTCTCAATTGCCTCTGTCATTAAGAACACAATACTGCTCTTTCTTGGGCTTTCCAACAAATATAGTTATGCTCCTGGGAAAATATGGAGAGAAAGAGCTGAGACCAGTGAAAAGAGATGAATAGGAGAAAGGATTTTGAGCCTTAGGAAATGCTGCTCATTTACTTGTGAGGATTATATATGGTGTATAAATAGCATGAGAGTCTCTAGGAACACTGCACAACAAACAGACAATTATGGTGCAGGACTGCTGATTAAGACACACGGTACAGGTTCTTGAACAATGCTATTACTCAGACCAAAAACTCTGATCTACTTCTCATTTTCCTTCCATCAGCTTGACTCTACAATAATTCCATTTAAGTCATTAGGGTTTTACATGCTGGAGCTGGCAATTAGTCTGGGAAGGGTTTTTGGACAGTGACTACATCCTCTGTGCTGTGCCAAGAGGACTTTTCAGAAATTAACACTTCAAAGGCTAAGCATCAGATTCTGATCTGGGTGAGAATAAAGTGATCTTAACACAACTGCCATCAGCAGACTACTTACTACAGATTTACACCTACGTGGATGACAGCAAAAATTAAACTTGTCTATCAAAGTCTGCTACTTCACCTTATTCAAAGCTAATATTCCATCAATTCTTTCTGCTTCATATTTATGATAGAAATTGCATTTATACATCGCAGACATTAAAGAGGATCAACTTTCTCTGCAATGATTTTTCATCTGTGCTCTAGAGTCCCTCAATGTACTGACACCTGTGTGAGAGATCCTGCAGGAAAGAGCTGACAACTTTATTTCATTTAAGGACTTTGTTTTCAAGACTTGCTTGAAAGAAATCTTCTGTCTGTGCATCACTATGTGCCCAGCTGGAATTCTCTTTATTTCATGTTCTTATTCCTGGGAAGCAGGGTGTGGTCCTGCAGGCATACAGAAGATACCTTGCATTTACCTGTTTCCACCTTGCCTCCTTTCCTTCCTCTGCCTCCAGCAGCCCCCAGTGGATCTCCTTAGCTGACTGCAGGATGCCCATGGAGATGTGCACCCCAAAAGGAACAATAATGGTAGGGGAAATGGGGGATCCCTGTGGGAATCCAAGGGATACCATTCCATGCTTCTGAGCAGCCCCTTCACAGAGTGTCCCCTGACTGGGACTGTACAGTGCTTCTCATGGCACACTGCACCATGAGAAATTCCCATCAGGATTAGGGAGGTTATCAATAGCAGAGACTCAACAAAAGCCTCTCTCTCATCTACAGCACAAAAGCTTAGACATTATGCCTGAGCTATCTCTGAGGCCACTACATGAGAACAACCTCTGACCTATCACAGTTGACACAGCCACAATACACAGAGCATCCCCACACAATTTGAGAAGGCTTCAACCCACACACAGTAACACCATTCCACATCAGAAAGCTTCAGGTGGCTGCCCACACAAAGCAACATCAGGACACTTCAAGAAGCTGCAAAGGTCTAGTCTTTCTCGTTCTTCAGCCCAACCTTTTATCCCCTCCTGTTGATGCACTGCACCTGTGTGCCCTCTGCTCCCTTGGGTGGTTGGTCAGTGCCCCTGGGCACTCCATGGCTCATTGCTGTCAGTGCTGCTCACCTGCTGCTCACAGCTGTGCCCACTGGGGATGAGGCTGGGCCAGCCCCACTCCCAATCACCACAGACTGTGCAGCTACAATGGTCCTCTTCAGAATTTGTCTTTTTGCACAAATCACCCTTGACAGCATCTTTCTAGACTCCCAGAGTGCCTGACACTCCTTATGACGCAGGGTCATGTCCAAGGGATCCCCAGCTTTGGGGAGCCTGCAGTGGTTTTACCACCCTCATGACAGTTGCTATTCTTTGCTCTGTCACTATCAATCTCTGTTCTTTCCATCCCCATTCTCTCCTGAACATCATCTCCACAACCAAGTGCCACATCACCCAGAGTAGGAGCACTTTCATTTTCTCTCAATGCCATGAGCTGCCCATTGTGATGGTAACTCCAGCAGCCATAACTCCCAGCTGGAGTTACCATCACAATTGTGTCCAAAGAGGAGCTGAACCCACCTCACAGCCCAGCAGCCTGAGAACTCACAAGGTAACATGAACCTGTCACCACAGATAAACCATGGAATGAAGCTTTTATCTGTGAGGTTTAGTTACAGTTGGTGAGTGTGAACTTACAGCTGGAGATGAGGCCACGTGTGGTGTCTGCATGCAGAGTAAGAGGCCAGTATCATGTCTGTAGCACTGTTTTCAGCCAGAGTTCATTTGGAAATTGCTTCATCACTCTGAGAGGTCTTGGAAGATGCTTTAATCTCTCCACAGTTTTCAGACTGTGATGGTTAAAATTTAGCAACCACTTTGTCTTCTTAATTTTAACAGATAAATCTCTGTTTCTACCAATACTCTTGCAGGTGGATTTAAATCAGCATATTCAAAGGCAGAATTTGTTGACCCATCATTTTTGGCTCAGACTTGTCTTTCAATTAAAAAATTAGTTGTAATATTATTTGATTTCCCAAGAAAACAAGACTTATGCAATTATATGTGTGGTCTCTATCTACATTTACATTATTTTTCTCTACCTTACATAGCTTTTGTGCCTGTTGGCCAGTTTCAACTAAATGTTGCAGATTTATGGATGTAAAAGTTCTTACAAGGTTTGTGAAAACTGGCAATGAGGAGGTTGTGGAAGCAGCCCAGACCTAGGTCAAAATGTCTTCTCTGCAACTGATATCCCTGCTACCTGATGGTAACTGATCTGTGTCAGCACTTGCTGCAGTTACACCTTGAGTGGGCAGAGCATCAGAAGGGAGGCAGGCTCAGAAATGTAATGGTAAACATAGCCCAGTCTTTCTCAAAAATCTGCTACTTGGAGCAGTGTGTGAGCTTAGTTACCCTTGGTACAAATCATAAGCAAGTTTGTCCATTACAGTGAAATTACCCCAGATTTACACTGTTGGAACTGAGAACAAACAGTGCCTTTATGAATGTTTAGTTAGACTCAGTGGCAAGAGTGAAGGGTCCAATGCAGCAAACTGTTCACCTGAGCATTAAGTGCATTGGTTCCCTTAGGAATGGGCTCAAATAAAGACTGCCATGGGAAGGTGTGTGAACCAGCAAAATGATGGAGACAGAGCAAAACCCTGTTACCACCCACGTGCAGATCAGATTGTAGCAAAGGTTTTCTCTCCCACACACACAGAATTATTGGTATTGGCCAGCAGGTAAGAAAGAATCCAAGCTAGTGTTCACCTCCCTGAATACTCCAGCATTGGCTGCTTCACGTACAAAACCAAGACTTTTTATATTTTAATTAGCAAAATGCTTCTGAAGGTCCATGAGACCATGAACTTTCCTCAATGCCATTTAAACAGGCCTTTTCTGGATTTAAGGCTGTGTTTTGTGTTCAATCTGTACATTTCATTACTGCAATCACTCACATATACTTCTTGCTCTGTGAGATTTTAAGGGAAGAAAATGGATGCAGTTTTCCCCATTAGCCACTCCTTTTCCCTGTGCCAGTGTCAGGCTTGCTGGGAAGAAGACTGTCAATTTGTTTTATCACATGCATCCCAAGGCAGCTGCTTTTTTTTGCTCCCTGACTCCCTGTGTCATCACAGCCTTCGAGGTCTTGATCTGGCAGCACTTCTTAGTGAGACACATGAAGGCTGCTGTTCTCTTCCCAGCTATTCCAGCAGCTTCTGCTGCCCCATTGCAGCATCAGTGTCAGTATAAATAATTACACGCATTTAACCTTTTACAAAGCACAAAGTCTCCATGTTTTCAAAGCACCTTTGAACCTGGACAGCCAACACTCATTATTTAACAGCACACTGACATTCTCTATCACTAACCTTTGATAATAATAACCCAACTTGCTGTTTTCAAACTCACTTTTCCATATGAGTTTCTTTCACCCTTCCTCCTGGTTGTGCCAATGGGCCTCTCTCAAATCACTTAAGAGAAAGAAGTTACTCTAAAAGAAGACAAATGCAGCATTAAAGCCACTTTCCTCTTCTGCTTCAAAGACACATTTCCTGTACACCTCCCTTTCTGTATTATGAGCCAGGAACAAACTGCTTTATCCCTGGTGTGTAACAACCCAGACAAAGCCAGAACACCCTGATATGGGAGGTATATTAAGCTGATAACTCTGTATTCTTGTGTTCACTTTGATCAGCTTGTAAGCAGGAGCAGTTTGAAGCAGAGGGGATTGAAATGTCCTGAGGTGCTGATAGAATTGCTGCTTTCTTCATACCCAAAGCTGCCCATGAGACCATGGGAGCATGGAAGGGCATGAATCACTCACAGCCCACCTGCAGATTGGCTGGATGAACTTTTTTCCTTCCTTCCCCAAGAACTTTCCAGTCATATCTCTATCTACAATAAGGTTTTGGGGCAAAAGATTTTGGGGTAGATAGAAGATTATTGAACTCATTTGCACAAATGGTAAAACTTTTGGTCAAAGTACCAAAGTTTCATGTTTTGAAACAAAAAACCTGAACGGATTCAATCAAAAATTGTCAAAAAGAAATATTTATTTTTATATAAAATATAGAATTTCTATATGAAATATAAAAATGCACTGTGTTGAGATAGGTGGAATAGAAGTATTCACTGAGTTTTGTCAGGAGACAGTCATGATGTTAGTTTTGGGAAATAAAAATTTTCTTTATCCTTATGCCTTTCCTTTAGGATGCTGCATACATTTTTTAGTATTTCACTGCTCACCTGTGAAATGGTGCTTCAAGGCTTCTCTACTCACCTTTTAAAAGTCATTATTATTTATGCCACACACTGACACCCCAAAGAAAATATGTGTTGCACGAATCCAGAACACTACACATTCACATAATTTAATCCACATAAACTACAGAAGTAAGAAATAATGTGGGAACAAATAACTTTATAAAAATACTCCCCATTTGTCACTGGCTGAGGTCTATGTACAAATCACAAACGGGACGGGACTGCTAGGAATGTGCCTTGAGCTGTTTCATTTTCCAGCATCAGTCTCATGACATGGTTATAACAATGGGAAGATGCCAGCAGCTCACATCCCAGGCAGCAGACCAAGACCTTAATAACTTACTTTATAAGTTTTTTGACCAATCACACAAAGCAGAATCATATTGACAGTAGTTCCATCCAACCACTATAAGCACACGTATCTTTGGTTAAAACAATGTTTTCTTATTTCAAATACAATACCTGCTTGTAAGCCTGAAAACACAATGCACAGAGCTCCATTACTAAGCTTAGAACTTCCTAATATCTCACTAGATACACTTTTCTGCAGTTAGGGAGTTTTTCTAGACAAGCAGGAGTTATTCTAGACATTACTCCCCATTTAGTACGAGGCACTTGGCCTACGGTACGTAACAAAGGGTGAGATATTTCACTTCACAAAGGCAAATTGCTGGAAAGAAGAAAAAGTCATGGTGCTATCTGTTAAGAATCTGTTTCCCCTTACCCAAGACATAAATCTCCCCATTGACTACGGCAGTGCTGAAGCGGTACTTGGAGAACTTCATTGGGGCTCTCTCCCCCCATTTGTCTTGGCCCGGGTCGTAGCGAAACGTTCTGTTACTCAATCGATCCGGCTCCTCGTCGGGCAGATCCATCTGCATGAAATATGACAGCCATGTAATAACACAACATTTGGAGCCCTCCACACATGCCTGCAGGCAGTTAATCACAGCAGACAGCTCGGCAGATAAATAGCACAAACACATCAATTACAGCTGGGGGGGATTGTTCTCCCCAGGGTTTACACAGCACCCATGGCTGGTGCCTGGGACTCTGCTGCAGAAGCAAAGGAATAAGTGGCTATCTATATCCTGCAGCAATAGAGTCAAGAATTTGGGTCCTAACAATACATTCAGGATTAGGGTTAGGGTTAAGGTTCCCAGCTCTGAAAGATCATACCCCCTTCAACAAGGCTGCTGTGCAGTCCTAATAATAATGAGGCAAAACCAGTCTGTCTTTTTTTTCCTGATAAATGTTGAAATCTCTTTCCACTATTACTCAGACTGTACCATGAGTCTCAGTCAGGTACTTTGCTGGCCTTTCTTAGTCACATGTACATGTATATGTACATGTACATGTGTATATATATGTATACGTATACCTATATGTATACGTATATGTATGTGTATATGTATATATGTGTGTCTATTTATTTATATCTATTTCTATATCTCCTCCTAATCAACATTTGCATGCTTATTTAGCCAGCCTAACCACTATAATGTTGTTGTTCAACAGCTGTAACTTCAATAGTTTTCATAATAAGCTCCTAACCCCCTCGCCATATCTTTGCTGCCATAACACTTCTTATACTGACTCCTACTCCTCTTGTTCTCTCTAATCTTCTTCCCCTTTCTCTGCCTGGCTTATACAGGGAATTTAGATGCTGTTTTCTGAGTATGACACCCTTGAATGTTAGCAGTGGGATGTGGAGGGAGGATTCTGAAATATTTTGGGATGAAAGTTTTCACATAGAGAGAGCGAGAAGGAGAGAAATACTTTGCTTACTTGTGATGGCGTTACATGTGTCCTTGTTTTCTTGTTATTTTTCTTTCCCAAAAGACCTTTCCAACACTAATGCCATGGATAAGATAGTAGGAGGCAAACTAGAGAGTAAATATAAAGCCCCTTGGTTATTCCCTGTAAGTGCCCGGGGCATGTTCTTTCTCCGTGGTAAGTGTGAAACGCTAATTTATTCACTGAAAGAGGGGTATTTGGAAGCTGAGTATTTTCAGCACAGACTAAACATGTACTTAGGAGAAGACACCACTTGACATGCTGTAAATTCACATCCAGCCTCATTTTTGTGGTAACATTCTCCTTGGAGTGCACCCTGTTCTCTCTGTGTACAGAAAACATAACTTCCAGTAGCCCTTCTCTGTGTCTCAGGGATCTGAAATCTTCCTCTCAGCCCCACCAAACAATTTCTTCTATTTTAGCAGCCCCCAGTCAGCAAGGCTGGAGTCACTTTGGGTTTTAACTGTGCTGGCATCAGGGGCCAGCCTGATGCTGAGCAGAGCAGAGCTGCTGTGAGCGAGTCCTTGCCCTCCTAAGCTGTTATTTTATGTCCTGGCTTGACTTTGTCTTGTCTTATTTCAATTACAAAGCCTGAGTGGGAAGGGTATTTTTCTCTGTCCTGTAATGGACACATGCATTTAGGGCACTCTGTCAATGCTGTTGTTAGTGTTTGTTCAGGATTGACAGAACATTCAGTGCTGCTCCATCCAGCACAGGGACAGCCCCTGGCTTGGCCAGCTCATTTGCTTTCCCAGTGCAGCTGTGGTAACCCCACATATGCAATCACTGCATCTGACAGGGGAAGATAGATGGTACCAGAATTCAGCACTCTTCGTGCTGGTCTCAAAGCACTTTTTTGAGTACTTTAGCTAATTTATTCTCATTTGTGCAGGTACACCAGAATCGTACAAAGCTGTGGGTTTTGATCAATTGCTGTTAATCTGCTCATCTCAGCTCTATTTCTATATAAACTCAGACACCCATGCATTGTTGCTGATAGTATTGGTATGGAGGTATCCACTTTAGGTGGGTTTAAAAAAAATTATTCTTGGCTCAATATTCCTGACTTGCTCCTCTAAGCCACTTTTCCCTCTCACAACTTGTTCTGGAAAAAAGCTCAACAAAGCTGGTTGTCTGACTTCAACATCTATCTTTGTTATATGACATATCTTTCAGTTCAAGTTTTTTTACAGACAGATTGTTTCTACATTAAGTATTTTCGTGTTTTAGTTCTTCACAAATGAGATACCCTTGCACAGTTGTTTCTGTATCAGAAATACTCTCTGATCTTTCTGTTGCCTCCTTGGGGACTCCCGCACTCAAAATATTCAAAGAGGTGGAAGTCTTGTTAGCAGAATGCATCTCACTTTTAAATACTTTAAACAGTAATTTATTTCAAGAGGACAGAAACCATTGAGTTGTGATGACAGGCTGAACATATTGCAACCAGCATTACAGATGCTCCATTTCATTGTCAAGTGAATGTGGGGCTTTTTCCTCAGCACTCAAATTTGAAATTCACCAAGCAATAAATAAAAATGGGCTAGACTCTTAGAAAAAGATATTTTGCACTGGGAGCAACTGGAGAGAGTGAGCAGTGCCCTTGACATCCATCTTCCTTGTAGCATAGTTCTGTATAATCTCTGAACTACTGAACAAGTATCTGTGGCCCTGCTGAAAATCCCTGTAAAAAATTTACATGGCCAAGCAATGCAACAGAAATAAATTATTGGATTGGATAAAGGACTCTGTTTCCCAGAGAATGCTTTGACTTTTCCTTTAAAATGTAATTTAATGAAAATCAAATGAATTAACTTTAGTTAACCGAGAAAGCTTCCTGAGAAATCAAGGTGAACTTTAAATGTCATATAGAAATCTGTCCCTGCAGGGTACCTGTGTACACACTTTTTGAAGACAGGGCACAGTTAAGGGTCCCTGTATGATTAAATGCCATTATTTATTATACCTAGAAAAACTAAGAGGACGGTAAATAAGGAATAGAAAGGATGGAACCTATAATGACAAAGGAGATGTATTTTAAACTCTTAGCCACTGTCCACATCTCTGTGAATAAAAACTGCCCTTCCTGAAGTTGGCATTTACAGTGAGGATGGCATAGATGGATATTATTCTTCTTCACCCTGTCTGGTTTTCCTGCAGAATATGTTTAAGCAGAGGAATGTGAGCAACTTATTGTTCTGTTCTCACTGATGTGATTTCCCATGCAAGAAGCTCTGTAAAATTACACAACAGTTGCTGTTAGTGCACAAAGCAAAGTAAATGGGCACAATTCTCAACCTGTGGTGTCCATCCACCCAGCACGTACAGCTTGTCCTTCACTGTCACCACCACGTGGCAGGCCAGTGGCACTGGCAGGGGTGCTGTGCTTCTCCAGGTGCCTTGCTCCATGGAATACTTCTCCACACAGTTTGTGACCAGATACTGATTTTTCACTTTCATTTGCCCTCCTGTGACGTAGAGGTCATTGTGGGCAGTGCCCAGTGCGTAGAGCTCACGGAGCTGAGTGGTGCACAGGCTGTGCCAAAAGTGGTTTCCTCTCTGGTGGTATCTGTAGGAAAACCCACAGTTGTAAATGCCCTGCTTCACCCAGGTCCCATCAGCCTGTTTGGAAATGTTACCCCCTTTAATTGTCAGTGTTTACTCAGTACAATGACAAGAGGAGCTCTCTCCTTCACAGAGAAGTTATAAAATTGAGCCCAATGTTGGCAAGATCAAGCATGTTTAGTATGAGAAATCCTAGGAGTCCTTTCAAAGATATTTTACCCAAATTAAGATAAGAAGACACTTATTTCTGCATGTGCTGCTCAATCAGTTTCTGCTGAAATTAGTGGGAGCAGTGAGAACTCAACACTGCTGAAAAGAAAGCCACTTCACCTGCCTCACTGTGAAATAATTTCCTCAAATTTAGGTATTTGCATTTGAAAATGCTGTCACCATTTTAAAATTTGATCTTTAATCCAGGAAATGTCTGGTTTTCTTGAAAATGTGTGCGTCTGAAAGGATATGAGTAAAAACAGAATGAGGTTTTTGAGCTATCAATCATTATATTTAATCTATGAAGCATTATCATCAACATTAACAGAGAAGCATGTTTTCTCTGTGTTACTTGGCTCATTTCCCCCTGCTAATGACCTAGAAAAGAAAAATCCAAGGAAAACACTGAGATTTGGATAAAGCGAATATAAAATCTACATGTCTTGATCAAATTGAGCTCATTTATTCAGAGATACCACAAGAGTTACTCCTCATTCTTTCAGAAGAGTTTGGTTGTATGTATATCTCAGAGCTGTGACAATAAATTGTGACAAATTGATCCAAGTAGTAAAAATCTCAAAGAAAAAAGAAATCAAGTAAAAAATGCTTTGTGTAAAGGTCATTTTTTGTCCCCAGGGACATTATTTAGATTTAAAATTTTTCAATACTTAGGGGATTTCTGACAGAGGGTACACACCTATAAATTTCAATGTTCCTGGTCCTTTGTCTAGACATTTTGACGGCGCTTGCCTCGCCTGCCACAATGATATCATTTTTCTCAGTGACAACACCAGTGCAAACACATCCCAAACCCTCTCCATACTTCGGGGAGGAAATGAAGTAGGTCTTTCGTGTCGCAGGAGCGAAACAAAAGCTGGCATCTGCATAGCTGCCGTGCCTGGACCTGATGCCGAGGGAGTTGTTGCCGATGCAGAGCAGGAGATCCGTAGTCTCCATGCCGTATCGCAGGCTGAGGGAAGGGTGCCTGGACAGCTGGATGGTTTTCAGTGCTTCATCAAACATATCACTGCATTCTGAATTGCACAGAATCATTGTGTTCCTCTTCCGGGCTTCCACAAGAAAAGAGGGGCTGACGAGTACCAGTCTCACTTGCTTGAGGAGCTCGACAAGGTGTTCTGAACGTGACTCTCTGCTGTGCTTGACCCATCTAAGGACGAGGTCCAGAATGCTCTCCTCCCTGGAAATATTCAGATCATCTGATTTGATGAGAGTCAGCAGCTGCTGGAATTCAATCTCTAGTATTTCTTCCTGCAAGCTCACCTCAGCAAAATGCTGATACACGTATTTCCTCGCTTGGTCACATAAATCATCCGCCCCGATGTGGTTTGCAAAGTAATAGATGCCCACGCAGTTGGAAGCATCCATATGGTCCATCATGTACTTCTGACACATGTTGCAAACCTCTTCCATCTGCATGAAGTAGGCAGCGAGGGCGACGGTCTGCACGTTGAGGCTGGTGAGGCGCAGCTCGGCGCTGTACATGTAGTGCAGGATCACGGACACGCTCTCGGCAGACACGTCCTGCAGCACCACTTCCCTCTGCCTGCACTCTGCCAGGCCACACGTGAACATGGCTCTGAAATAGGCACTGAAGGCAGCCAGCACCACCTTATGGCAGGGGAACCTCTCGCCTTCTGCAACCAGCACCACATCGATGATCTGTGTCGATTCCTTCATGCTCTTGACTTGCTCCAACAAAGCCAAGCTGTGGCGCTGCTTTCGCTTCTCCTCAGCCCGGTGATCCATGGTGGATCTCCAAACCTCCTCTCTTCAAATGTCCTCAGAACTAAAGGTCTTCATTGGGAATGTTTCTAGAGATAGAAGCATAATATTGTCCAATAAGAACAAACTATTGGGCAAATGAATATTGCTGTAATTACCTAAAGTTAATAATCTGTATGGTGTGATATGAATCAGTAATGTATGAAAATTGTGCAAAATTATGGGGAGGTCTCAGGTTCAAGGCCTCCCAGACAAAATATAAGAAAAATCAACACTTCAAATGATCTTCAGTATTCAATATCTACCCCTAAGTTCTGTGATTATTTAAAGATAATTGCAGTCTTCCCTTCAAAGCAGCCTTTTTCAACTGCCTTCTCCCTCTTTTCCCTGATCCTGATACAGAGCCTATAAAAACTGAGCTGAGAGAGTCAAAGTAGTGTTGTGGGTAGAGGCAGCTTTTACCCCCAAAGACTGGTAGTGAAGTGGCAGGAAGCAACTTGGTCCAACTGGCCACATTCTTTTCTCTCTCACACCAAAGCATAGGTCACTGGTTTCTACAGAGTTGCTACTGGATTCCTGTGGAAAAAGTAAAGTAAATAGAGGAAATAAATTCAGTAAATAGAGGCCAGCCTTCAAGCTGTCCTTCTTCTCAGCAGGATGTTTATGTGCTGCAGAGTCACAGTTTTGGTTCCACTCACTCTAAGCTCAAGGGACATTTTAAATTCAATTATAATTATTAACATGCTCCCTCCAGTTTTATTTAAAGGGGGGAAAAAGGGAAATTTGTCATCTCATTTCTCTTTGGTTTTTGGTTTGGGTTTTTTTTTTGGTTTTTTTTTTGTTGTTGTTTGTTTTGTTTTGTTTTGGGGTTTGGTTTACTTTGGTTTCTGGTTTTTTTTTGTTTTGCTTTGTTTTTTTGAAGGCAGATCCTTTAATGAATCTCTGTCTTTCTGCAGAATGTGAGGTACAGGTGTAGAATTTCAGTGGGAGAATGACATTTACCATCACTTGAGGGATACCAGCCCTTATCACGGTTTTTGGCTGTAATATGGTAATGAGACAGTTCTGTTTTAGAAATGCATTAAGGACTCATGTCATGAGTCACCAGTTACACGAACAAGTCCTAAAGCTGTGGTATAACCATGTTTGAAACACATTGTAAACATGGTACAAAGTGCTTAATGAGACTGTTCAAATGAGTAACATTCCTCAGCAGCTTAAATACTTGCAGGATCAAGGGCTTGTATCACAGATTGAATTGGTTTTCTCAAACCCTGGCAGCACAAAGAGAAGTCTTAGTTTCACTAAAGAAATATGTATCAACATAAAAAAATGAGTATATGAAATTCTTTGAAATTCCTCTAAAGGTATTTTTACAAACAGTCCAGATTTTTCTACAGATTTAGATAGATAGATCTTTAAAAATATTACAGTTATTTTCCAGGTGGAAAGGAAACCTACAGCTATATCACCAAACTCAAACCTACTCTTTTAGCTGTTCAGTTGTTTTTGGAACTAGTCCTCATTCTACAGTTAGGTAGATTCCTCTCTTTGAGTGCTAATTTAAAAGCCAAGCATGCTTGAAGATTGGCATTTCCTTGATTTAATTGAGTATTTCCATATTCCAAATATGGAACCAGAAGCAACAAATCTAAGAAATGAAACTGGGTTATTACCAGATTTGAAAAATGAATTTGGAAGACTAAACATTAACATCTGGATGTGGGCCAGGCTCTGAGCTCTTCTTGTGATACCTTTAAAATTCAATCAAAACAGCAAGTTTAGTACAAAAAGAAGAGATGGTATTTCAAAATCTAGATTTTTTTTTTCTGTCTCCTTTGAAATTAAATACTGCATTTGAGAAAATATGGGTCTTAATTCTGCATTGACTACCTCTGGAGCAGTCTTTACAGTCAGTAGAAGCCTTTCATGAGATACTAAATGTTCTTTTTTTTTATCATACATGATAATTAGACCATTTATTGTTTTCCTCTGTGCTGTTTCATAATTTTATAATATTTGATCTTCAGTGCATTTTGATAAAGGAACCTCCCTACAGCTCAGAAACTGTGCTTCCCATCTCAAAGAACATAAGCACAGACCTCTTAAAGAAGATGAGCTGTAGTGTCCTGAGCCAGGTTGTTCATCTCCAGCTGTTTGAAAGTGTTAGTAAGCACCAACAAGCCCCAATCCTGTTTCACATTCTGACTAATCATGACTTTTCCTCTGAAATTATCAACCTCTCTCCTTTCTTTTATATGATGTCAAAACTTCATGCATCCCCCAGCTTTTCCATAATGGTCAAAATATGTATTTATAATGTAAAGAACAAGTGAGATAATTAATCATCTTCATTTCCCCCAGACTTTTGTACGGATCAGGAAGAAGCTGTCTGCAGAACTGAGTTATGATTTCATTTCCTTTGCTGGTCACCTTTAAGTTTTCTGTTAATTTAGCTTCCTTAAGAGCAACCATTCATCAGTGATTACACTGTTCATTAGATTTGTGAATTTTAAAGTGTTCATAGCAGCGATCAGCACATCTGGCACAACACTCTGGCAGCCATCTCCTCTGCTCTTTCATCAGCAGGGCCTCAGCAAAAGCATTGTTGAGGAAAAACACAGCTCATGCCATTAGTGTGCTGCTTGAGGTATTAGTAATCTGATGGACAAGTCCCACAGCCAGTGCCCAGGCAATGAAGGGCAGTGTCCATCTGCAGCCAGGTGGGCTCCTCTGCCCCCCAAAGCTGCTGGCTCTGCTCTGGACACCCTCCCCAGGAGCAGCAGCAGGACTGCCCACAGCCAGGTGGGCTGGGCCCCTTCTCCTGGACCTGCTCCATACCCACCACACCTCACCCTGTGCAGTCTGCACCTTCCAGGAGGGTCACTGCAGCCCCCCAAGCTGTCTCACCCACCTCACTAAGCTCTGCAGAGCCATGCTGCTCCCCAGGCAGAGCTGCAGGAAGAGTGTGGTTACCTCACTCTTGCAAGAGGACAATATTCACTTTTTCTTGCCAGAACACACCTTCTTTATCTCTGTGCTTTGACAGCACAGCCAGCTCCTGACTGAACTGTACTCAACAAAATCATGGTGTTGTCTTGCACGTGAGTCTACTTTCTCCATTCTACAGCTGAGGAAACTGAAGCTAAAAGGTTAAAAAGAAAACAGGATTAAAACCCAGGGGTGAAATCCTTTCATTAACTTCAGAAATTCATCCCTGTGCTTTAGGTGCAAACTTGTCACTTCCCTCCTAGCTTTTAGCAGTGTTTAGGTGGGGTCATTGGAAGGATATTAATATTCTCCTTTATATCACTGGAAAGACTGTTAAAGGGTAATAATGGAACAGTGCTGCTTTGATTTCCCTCTGGGTTACAGAGGGGAAAAGATGGCACATTGATAGTAAAAGAGAGGATATGTGTGATACAAATATAATTTGCAGTGAGACACTGCTCTGAGATTTTGTCAGAGGCTGAGTTTTCACTATAAAACTTCCAGTGCAAGGTTCAAATTCCTTATAATGTCACCAAGAGCTGAAATCAGAGTTAATGCCTCACTCAGAATTTTGGGATACTTTTTTCTTCTACTGTGAAAAATGGATTCAGATGCAAACCTCTATTGGATGTTACTTTATTTGACAGCTGGGCTATTAATTTTCTCCAGTTCTCTCTGCTACTTTAATTTTTATACCAACCATTTAGTTAGTCTAATTTCACCTTTTCTTTTTTGCCTTTGTGCCATGAACCTTACAAAGAGCCATATATAATGGTATGCAGGAGCTCCAGCATACACTTTGCAAGGCAGTAGCGTGCTGCATGAGCAGTTTAAAACATAAATAAGCACACTGCTGTGAGCTCAGCTCTCCAGCTTTTATGAGGCTATCAAACTATAAATAAATGCTGTCCTCAATTCTCAGTTACACTGCAGGCTCTTTGAACTGCCCCAGTGCAAAGGGACTGTATACCAGATGGAAGTAGCTCATCAGGAATTTCCCCCAACCTCTTGGGGGGGAAAAAAAAGCTACCCTGTGAGAAGAGACATTATTTTCTCAGTATTTTTTGTCTGGGACATAGATTTTTTTTGGTCTTTTCCTGAGGAATCTCCTGTTTCCGTGTCATGGTGGGAGGGTGGGAGCTGCAGGACCTGGCCCAGTAGAGGTCACAGCACCCAGCATGGGGGGCACCTCCTGCATCCTCCTCTTCCCCCTCTGCTTTTTTTTTTCTTTTTCTTTGCCTTAATGAGGCTGCCCTGCCTTCAGCTGGCCTCCCTTCAGGTGCAGAAAGGATCAGAGTTCAACCACATCAAAGATCCAGTGCCTCTGCCCATGAATTATTTGTGCTTCCTTTGTTATCAGTAAGCTGAGAAGCAAATCTGTTAATTGTATGCATTATGACATTTGGCTGACAGCCACAGTGAGGCAGAAATCAGCACCCAGATGATAATAATGTTATAATCTCAGAGTTCAATTATGAAGGCTGTGCTGGCATTTAAAATCAAGATTTTAAACTGTGCAAAAGATCCCACAGTGCTCAAAAAGGGCAAATAATAATGCTAATCTTGATACAAGGAACAGGTATAATAAGATATATAAAGGGAGCTTCCAATGAATTATAGATGTTCCTGTATCTATAGGATAATAGGAATCATTCTCTTAATTCTGACACCTGGAAAGATGCCAGAAGAAACTATTATGTGATTGAATTATAAGGATTTAAAGGGTAACAAGGTGATAAAAGCAATTATGGCACCTATTTATCAAGGACAAATTGTGTCAATCCAACCTAATTTTCTTCATTTTTTTCGGGGATAATAGGGGATAAATTAGATACTTTGTCTTAAGACTACTGATATGGTCATATGTGACAAATTGTGATGAAATCCACAGACTAAATCAAGATTAGTTAGGTGCCCAGCTGGTTTAAAAAGCCAATACAAATAATAGTTATTGGTGGTCAGACTGGGAAGCATCTCTAGTCTGTGGCTGGAGATCTGTGCTGAAAAGGTCACTCACAGTTTCAGGGAATACTTTCTTGCTTTGATACAGATATGATTTCTTGAATTAATTTCATTCATTCTGTCCAGATAAAATATACAGACTTGTGGCAGAACATTAGGAATCTCCAATTAGAATTGGAGAACAACCAATTCTTTTAGGAAATTTATGTTCATATAGGCCTACAGGTAAGTGTCACTAAAAGATGGTTCTCTGTAACAATTGTACATTTAGTGCATAGATGTGTTTCAAGTATCACTGTAGCTCCCAGCAGCCAGGGTACCTTTCTGGATGTTTTCCATATTCAGTCAGTTGCCAGTTACTTATGGAATTAGGATTTTGAGGCTTTCAAAGGCATCTAATTAAGTTAAAAGCCCAGCTCCTGCTTCAGCTTCCTGTGCAATGTAGGAACTAAAGTGTCTGCATCACTTTTAAAGGTGAAACTTCAGCCTGAAATAGCTTAGGGAGTTCTAAAAGATTTGCCAGATGATGGGATAACCTTCTATTAAAGTCATTGGAAGAACCCTCCTTGCTCAGCCCTCTTTTTCTCTCAGGATCAGCCCTGTAGCAGCGGGGAACAAGGCAACACGGATCCCAGTATGCATCCAAAGGAGATCGCTTTACTGTAAAAATCAGCCCCATTTCACACCTTTAATTTTGACCTGGCATAACTGAAACCAAACTGTGTGTTTGGTTATAAGCATAGTTCCCACATTTTGGCATACTCTAACCATATCTGCCATGTCACAAGTGTGTGGGTTATAAGGAGTGAGCAACGCTTTTCTACAATCTTCGTTTGCGTTTGTAAAAGCAAGCTGCCACAACAGGACAGCTCTGCCCTCACCATTGTCCACCTGTCGGGAGAGCATGGCTTGCAGTCTGTCCAGCAACTGCACTAATGACTCTGCTGGACTCTGTGAGATCTTAGCAAAAGGCAGGTTGGGGTCCATACGTGTCCCTGGGAGTTGCTGCAGGGCCTGCAGGGTTAGGTGAGTGATACCACAAACATCACACGGGCAGCCTGCCTGGGCTGCAGGGACTGCAAAGGCACCCTCTCTGGTCAGCTGCACAATGGTGACTGGTGCATTTCTGTCCTGCAGTGCTTCTGCCCGGCCTGTACAGAGTTCTCAATAATCTGAGCCAGACTGCAAACTGCATTGCTGTTAGAATAATTTCATTATGCTCTTCCAGTCATGGGGTATAAGGGCGTGCGCAGTGGAGATGGGTTCTCGGTAGCTTAGGGTGTGATGGGAGGATAAGCTGCTTTGTTGTATTATTGCCCTCTGTTCTTTAATTGCTGTATAGTCACTGGTCTACTCAACCTCCTGGTGAGGTGCATGCACTTTAAATTCCCAAGTCCCTTCCGAAACTCTTGAATTCTTTCCTAAACTCTTCCCAGATCCTTCTCCTGGATCCACTTCCCAGATCCTTTTCCCAGATCCTTCCCAGCCCGTTCCATGAGAGCTGCTACCAAAGCAGACCGCACACCCTGTGCCGCCTTTGTAGGTCCCTGTTTGGGCACCATTTGTAGCAGTGGGGAACAAAGCGACACGGACCCCCTTCTGCATCTGAAGGAGATCACTTTATTGTAAAAATCGGCCCCTTTTTATGCCTTTCATTTTAACCTGACATAACTGAAACCAAACTGAGACCTAACAGAACTTAACAGAAAGAAGGCACCCATTGGCTGGCTCAGCTGCCTCGCTGCTGTCCACCCATCCTACCATCCAATCAGCTTTCTGTTCATGCACTGTGTGTTCCTTCAGCCAATCAGATTCCTGCTCCTACACTGTCCTAGAGTTCCTTCAGCCAATCATCTTCCCGCTCCTACGCTCTCCGCACAACCTATCATCCAATCAGCTTCCTGCTCCTACACTGTCCGCGCATTCCTTCAGCCAATCACAATCTCCCTTCCAACGGTCACTCACCTGGCTCTCACTCCTCCTTTGACTCCTGCCCATCCAGCCTGCAGCTGTGCCTTTCCCATGGGGCCTTCTGGTGAGCCTGAGCCTTACAACTCTAACAATTGTACCCCCATGTCCTACACAGCCCCACAGCAGGTACAGTTCAGGTGATCTGAACTGATTTATTCCTGGCACGGAAGGAGGAATTGTGAGGTTTTGAAACTACTAACACTACAAATCCAGTGGTGTCATTGGCCCGTATGAGAGGAAATACAGTCTAACAGTCCATCTGAGAGAGATTTTAACTCTTTTTCTCCCTCCATCACTGTGGCACCTTGTTTCTTTACTGAAAAGCCTGGGTCAGGGCACTCTGAGGTCTCACTAGATCCAAGCACAGGCCTGTTTTTGCTGGGATGTGCTGCTAGCCAGGCTCATGGGATCTTTCTCAGCTTGTAACCCTCTGCAAGTAGTGCAAAAGGAGGCTCTCAGTGCAGGGACACAGGCTGCTGACCTACAAGCTGCTTCTGTAGATGCAGGCAGCTGTGGCACTCTTGTGTTCCCCTGTGTACATCCTTGCATCCCTGCTGCTCCAAGCATCCACTCCAGCACAGCCTGCAGTCATCTCCACTCAATCTGCAACAGACACAGCCTGACCTTTCTGCAGAAGCTTCATTTTCCTCCTCATTGCATTGCTCTTAATTTAAAATGGACCTCAACAAGGTGCTATGAGCTAGGAGAAACTTGGTACCTACCAGGGAGATTTTTTAAGCAGTCTGCAAAGCTTCAAAAACTGTGTTTGGGAGCATGATTGACCATTGGAGACCTGAAGATGCTTTGATCAGTTTTCAAAGCCTTTGGGTAGTTTATGATTCTGGGAAGATTTGACAGTTTGAGCTCTGTGTACTGCCAACTCAGAGGCCTCGATGTGGGATTGGATTAATATTGATCCTATCTCAGCAAATACCAGGCATATTTTTTTTTTCTTTAAACTGTTACAGATTCATGAAAAAAATCAAAGCAGCTGGAAATGAAAGACCCTATGGGCCATCTTTTCCAATGTGCCTTCACCAGACTTAATCTGGTTCAAAGCTCAGTGAAGTCAATGAAAAGAATCCCACAATTTAAGCAGAAAATTGATGTGGCTCTGTTAACAAACAAATGCCTATGGACAAACCCCAGTCTGAGACAATTATGTGCATTAATTGTATGAGAAGAATAGAACCTAAAGATAGACATACCAAGCCCATTTCTTTTACAGTTCACATATGCAGATCATTTTTCTTGCATATAAAAACTAAGTGAAATGGCAAAGTGCTCATTCACAGAAGGAGGATGCACAAGTTTTTTAAAATGACAGATGCCAGCAGAAGGAAAATGTATTTCTAAAATGCATTTCAGTAGCTCTTTAGGCAGCCTGACAAGGGCCTTAGGAGTTTCTCTTTTTTGCATTTCTCTAAATATACTGGCTAGTATAGGAAAGGCTCACTTTCCAGAACAGTTATATAATATAAACAGGACTGTGTCACAATTCAAATAAACATAATTTAATAACTGTAGAAACTACGCCCTCTTTGCATTTTTTCAAAAGATAGTGAACTCTAATTGCTAATACTTACATAACTCAGGAGCATGCATCCCTCTGGTGAGCAAATGCAAGTATGTAAAAACTTTAATAACTTTAATTCAGCAGTGAGATCATAATAAAGTGCAAATTGTAAACCCTTATAACTCAATGTCAGGATTCCATTAGTTACTGTTTGAATCCAAACTTACCACTGAATTTCTCCAGTTCCAATTTCAATCACTACCAAGCAAATATGTGGGTATGTCCATATTCACAGAAGGGAAAATTCGGAGCAACCCGTGGCAGCAGCACACCACCACCTCCAAAACGGCCCCTTCACTGGCACACACATTCAATATCTCCTAAATCTGCAGTCCCCACTGAACCCTCGTATTGAAAACGTTCATCCCTTTGGCAGGGATCAGTCCCAGGCATGTAGAGATACGCTGATTGCAAAGGCAAGAGTTTCTCTGAGCTTCCTAGCCAGAAGCAGGTCCAGATGTTTCCAGGTTTGTGGAGTATTCAAATCTCCCCACCGTGCACAGACCTCAGGCACTGAAATTCCTGCATCCACTGGCTGATCCTGTTCCCACACTGCTGATAAACTCCACATAGCTGCAAACAGACCCCGAATTTGATCAATGGTTCCTGTCCTAACTTTGTAATGAATCTCTTACAATTCCTTTATGAGCTAGACAGCAGGCACTGTAAGGAATGGAGAGGGCTCAGTTTTGGCACCAGCAGTGCCCCCTCCCCCTGCTGCTGCCTTGCAGCTGACCCTGTGTTTATGCTCCTCCGGAGCACCTTTAAGGATTCCCCAAGACAAACATTCAGGTGTCCCTGCCCACAAGTTTCCCATGCACCCAGCAACCCAAAGCAAGCTTGGCCCTGGTGATTCCACATTGCCCATCTGTCCCAACAGCAGACACCCTTCCCTTTCTTCTTCCAATGGGGATGGGATTTAAATGTACCTTTTCCACGCTGAGAGCAGCAAGGGCCTGTGAGAGGGCATGGGAGAGGCAAGCAGAGCTCTGACACAGCACACAGAGCTCCTGGTGCCAGTGAGGTGCCAGGGCTATAAATAGCCTTGCACTGGGCTCCTGGCTGGGACAAGGAGCTGCTCTAATGTCAGGCTCAGGGGCACATTAGGACACAGCCGACAGGCGCCGTTCTCCTCACCCCTGTCCATGTGCTGCCCGCCAGGCACGGTGCTGGGGAGCATCAGACTCTTCCTTGGGGTGGTGCAGCTGCAGCTGCTGTTGGTGAGCCCTTCAGGAATTATGTCCCCCACAGACCTTGCACAGAACCAGGCATATCTCTGGGTGGCAGCTGTTCCTGGGTGGCTGGAGCAGTTCCAGCACAGGAGCACCCACCTACCTCTGAGGTGTGGGTACCCAACCACAGCAGATGCTGTTGCTTGCTGACCCTATCCAAGTCATTCCCAAAACCAAGGCCACTGTCTCCATAGCTGACAGAAATTTTCCCAAACTGATCCTCCTGCCCTTCTGTGAGAAGCTGTACACCAAAGAAGGATTGCTGACCAAATTGAGTTGTTGTCTGTATATTTTATGGCTACCTTCTTGTTTGTGCTGGTGTAGATCAGAAACAGATCAACTAAATTGGTCCAGAATAGTGGGGCTGCACTGATGCTCATCTCATACTCTGAAAATTAAAGAGGAGCAGAGAAGGCCATAATACACTATTTTTATTTCCATATGTTTAAGCAAAGATGGAAAAAAGATTAAGCAGAATTTAGGGTTATAAAATTGATTAATGTTGAGCCAATACTTTTAGTTGAGAAAGACATTAAGGGGTTTTCAGAATGTTCACTTTTAAATGGCATTAATTTATTTATTCACCATGCTAATGGGTTGGTTGATTTTTAATAACGTCTGAGAAAATTGGAAATGAAATGTAGATCCTTATCTAGATTTTTATTCTGATGATTTTATTACACAGTTTTTCTAAAAGCCATAGAGGAAGTTTGCAGAAACGTTCAACTGCTAATAGCAGTTTGTTGGCTTTAGAGGGAAAATTAAAGTACATTATTTTAAAAGCATATTTCATAGGACTTGTGAACAAAACTAGGAAAAAAAATCCCAGTGATTAAAGTTTATTCTTGTCAGAGAATTCGAGAGACCAGATTACAAAGATATATATTGTCTAAACCCCCAGACTGTTCTTATTAAAAGTTCAGATTTATCTTAGAAATAAAAATACCCAGTCTGATACCACAGCTCTCACAGAAGCCAAGATAGAACAGTGTGCTGATGAAATGCCACAGCTGTGATAAAAATGGACCATACCCTGTAGATTGTTCTCCTCTAACTTGGAACAGTTTATAGCATGGTGCTGGTTAACAATGGAGCATTTATGTAGTTAATTTTATTTATATGAAACCGGTCCACTACCTAAATAATTATCATGTTCCTTTATGGATGCATTTCTTCTGATAATTTCTATAATGAGCATGTTTCACAAAAACACTAACACTTTTAAGGAAAATTTCTCTTTATTGCTCATGAAATGATGAGTATTTCTCTTGCACTTCATGAATTAACTGGGACACCCCATCATGCAGTGGGGCAACCCCTGGGCAGCTCTCAGCAGCACTTCATGATGTCACAAATTGAGTGTGTGCCCCCCATATTTTTTCTGGAATTAAAAGCTTTTTCTGCTGTAAGCCAAGCCTGTTTTCACCTTCTTCATGTAATTAAGTAATAATCTTTTCATTCTGATATCATTATCTGTTGTCATGGTGATTTTTATTATAAAAATGAATGGCTGAGATGTGGGCGAAGACAAGTTTTTCCTGAACTTTGTTAAGCTAATACCAGTGGAAGAGTATCTGTGATAATTCAATAAATGTGTGATCTTTTAGCACAGTGTGTTTTAAAACAGCAAGAAGGACTAGGCATCAGAGACAGAAAAGGCACACTTAATGCAAATTTATCAGTGTTTAGGAAATATGTGTTGAATTTAATGTTTTAGAACAGTGTCTGCATAACACCAGTCATACAGTACATGCTGGTGCTGCCTGAGCAAAGACATTCCTTTCTAAATCTCAACTCTTAGTGATTCACTTATTGGAAAAATAGCCCTTTTTTAGGAAAAACTCTGATCAGTTTCCAAGTGTGTCTTTATCACAGTCCAGAGTTTGAGAACATCTATGCAACGTTCACACTCCGCCTGAAAGCAGGACTCCTGTTCTGGTGGGTGTGTGCACACAAGTGCCCATGGGTGAAATTTTGCTCTGGTTTGCCATGAGCAGGACCATGAGTCACAGTCAGTTCTAGCTGAACTTCAGAGGAGGCCTACATCAGCTCAGTTAAACTCTGGCAGGCATCAGGACATGGTTTTTCCTTTCTGCCACTGAAACATCACAACCGAGGTTCTGAGCTGAACTCATCTCCTCTGTCACTCTTGCCATGGTTCAGAGCAGAACCTCCTTCTCCACTGAAAAATACACAGCTGTGTCACTCAATGGTGGCACTTCATCATGGCTTGGGAGAGGAGACCCTCATGCTTGGTGACTCCTGCCCATGGGTGGCTCCCCAGCATGGACACTGCTCCTCTTATCTCCCATCCCAGCAGTTTCTCAGGGCTCCTCAGCCTCTTTTCCTGGAGAGTGAGGCAGCCTCTGGTTTGGCAACTGGTACCTCACGTTTGCTTTACCTCCCACATGAGTGGTTCTGGCATGTTTGTCCCTCCGTGTGGCACCAGCTGAGTGTGGAGGAGCCTCCAGGCACTGGCCCCGTTCATGGCACAGCTGCTCCCTGCCCCAGCACGTCCTGCCCGGGCAGCTTTGGCCTCTCCTGCCTGGGCAGAGAGCTCGAGTGCCTTCAGCCCCCAGGGTGGGTCTGCACCACATGGCCATGGTTGCTCTACAAACCATTGGTTGTCAGAACCAGCAATGATGTTTTGGTTATCATATCTGTATAAATAGTGCCAGTTTGGGCACACAGGGACAAAAACCCAGAATTGCAGAGATTTCAAGTTTGATTGTATTATCTATTCTCTTATGACAGTCCAGATATGATATTGATTTGGGTTTTTTCCTTGGGGTTAGTGTTGGACTTTAGAGCAGGCCAAGGGCAATCTGGAGCTTGTCTGTGACCACAAGTCTGGAAGGCAGCACCCTGCAGCCCCTCTGAATTGAAATCTCTCTCTGGCTCTGTCAGCTGATTCCCAGGTTGCCTGACAGATAATGTGGCATGCCAGCAACCCGCTGCTTTTCCATTTAAATTAATGATAAAGTTGTGGTTAAATTAACACTCCAGCAGAGGTAATAAGGACCAACTCAGCAGCTGCCATGATGTATGCAAATTGCAGTTTCACACATTAGGAGCTAGATGTTGCCTAATTTGTAGGTCTCTCTGTCTTTTCAATGAAAGAGCCTCCATCAAGTACAGGCAATCTTAAAACAAAAGGCAAAAGAAACTCCCCAAAGTCAACCACTCACCAGTGCTTCTAACTGCAGATTTTAGATTTCTTTTTTACAGATTCTAACAACAGTTTTTCTTGTGGGGTTTCCTTCCTGATCCCCAATAAGCAGTTATTACTGAGTTACATTGCACTGCTGGGTGCTTTTAGGCAAAATATCTGCTGATTTCCAAAGAACAGACAGCCTGATTAAGGAGGTACTGCCGTCCCTTTGGTATAAACAGAAACCTCATTTAATTTGCAGTGGTGCCACAATCCTGAGGCTCAATATCCATCAGGGCTTTTTCCTCTGAAAATGAAACTGTGACAGAGCAAAAGAAGAGCTGTGATAGCTGCCAGCTAATCAGACAGCAGGAGCAGGCTGATAGGAGAGTCCTTTTTCTCCTTTTACATCAGTAGAGATGGGACTGGAGATGCAAAGAAGCATGTAATTGGATGGGGTTCTAGGAAAGGTTGGTTCCTATAGTTTTAATGCTCCTTAATCTCTCTAAGAAAATTATGTAACTGTGTTAGTGTCAAAAGATTTCCAAATTGACACCAAAAGTGCATCCTCAGAACAGCAGAACTTGGGATTATGGCCACGGAAAAGACTACTGTCCATGAAGGTGTGCTCTGTGAGAAACAGCAAAATATTAAAGCCTTTTGAATCAAATTTTAGCTGGCTCAGAAATGTGCAGTCACTGTATATAGGGCTAAAAATATACTTGAAGCTCACACAATCTTTTCCAGGTTTTATTCAGAAAGGCAAAGATTTCATTCTAAAACAAATCCCATCCACATGATTTAAGGATTTGCCTATATTTTTTTCTCTTCTGACTTATGTGGTCAGTTCTCAAAAGCTGTTGCTACAGGTTTTTGAATGCCTTTGGGGGAGATTCTCCTTGCTCTGCTCTTGTCACCAACCCCTCCCTGCTCTCTTCCTGATCCTGGATGTCATCTTAGCCTTCACCTCAGCTAGAGATATCTTAATGACTCCTGGCATCCCATTAGCAAAGAAATAACAGGAACTTGCCCTGTCTAGTCATGATTTGGCTGCAAGTGTTGAAACAAACTCTCACAGGAAAATGCAAGATAAAAAGCTGCAATGAATTTGTGGGCAATAAACACTCAGGCCATAACCAAAACAGGGGTGTCTGAGAGTGAGTCCCAGCTCCCAGAAGTGGAGGCATAGTCAGCCTGGTTTCCAGCTCCCTGCTGCAGCCAGAGCTCTCCACTGCTCCTACTTCTCATGGAAAGGAAATCTGAGCAGTCAGGTGGGGTGAGAGCTGCAGCCTGCCCTGAGCTGAGCTCTTGGAGACAAGGATTGAGGGAGAATCCCCAGGTGCCTCCATTCTGCTCTTCAGATCAGTCTTGCCAAACCTGTGTGGTTTACTGTTCAGAACACCAAAGAAGTTTGCATTTCTGTCTGCTCTGACTCTGTCACTCAGTATAAGCCCCTGCCACTCTCTTTGGTCTTTGTCTCTCATTGCTGAAGCAGGATAATGATGATTTCCTAGCAGTCTGAGAGATTAATTAGCATTTACTAAGCTGCAGGGCTCACTTGCCAATTTTGCAAATACATGTTTGTGTATTCCAATAAATTCTGCATTTGCTGCAGCCCCCCAACCTGGGACAAAATGGAACCACAAAAAAAAAATTTAAAAATTATAAAAAAAGCATTGCTCTTCTGACAAGCAGAGGCAATAACTCTGAGAGAAACAGAATACTCCCATCATGGGCTTGAGGCATTTGTCCCTTTAGTGGTATGAAGATGATGTTGGTTCATACACATCCAGTCCTGAGTGCTGAGCTGGAGGAGGTTCCTCTCTCCCATTCCTATGCTGTCCCAAAGGTGGCTGGGATGCTACATGGTGAAACTCTGTACCAGAGACACACAGACAGCCTGGACTGTCTGTCCAGCCCTGGGTGTCAGGGTGACTGGGAGACAGATGGTCCCAGCAGGAGGGTGAAGGAAGGACCAGCAGCAGGGCCTTACCCTCCGAGCCCTCAGTAAATGGTGCACATCCTGACAGGCTGGCACCAGATCCCTCCTTCACCCCATGATCTGAGTCACAGGCTGCAGCTTTGTGAGTTCACCTCTGCGGGTTCTCATGAATTAGGAGGTAAAAACTTGAAAAGATCTGCAATATCACCATCCTTTTAGTTGCCCACCTACATTTGCCCATAAACATGCAGCTGATTTTGCTCAAACCTTGCAGCTGACCATACTGGTTTATCCTAGAGCAGCATAGAAAATAAACAGGAATTAGGATCCTTCAAAAAAAAAAGTAAAATTTCTTCTATTTCTGTTCAGAAAAAAAAAAAAAAAGGATGAAGAAATGTAGCATCTTCCAAGCTACATCCCATGTGGCAATCTTCCAAACCTCTTTCCATATGTTCCTAAGTGTTGAAAGCCCAAATGTTCCCTATCTTGCTGCCAAATTCTCTGCATCAATCCAAATGGCTCTTACAATACAGTTGAATATTGTCTAGAGAAAAAAATCCCCTCGGATAGATTGATAATTAAAAATATATTTGATCATCAGAGAGATATGACTGGCCAAGGGGTGCTGTGCTGAATGGATCATTCATGCTCACATATTTCAGAGCAGAAGGATGTCTTTCTGATCTTAATGGAGTTGCCCCAGAAATCCTTAATTGTTACAGAATATATTGCTGAAGAGATTTGAAACTGGGCACAGAGGAGGAGGCAGATGAGCCACAGCAGAGCTCTGCACTGTCGGGTGCAGCCTGGGGAGTGTGTCTGGCTGGCTGCAGAGGGAGGCTTTGGGCTAAACAGACATCCCTGCACTGGCCTCAACCCTGTCTCATTTCAGACAGCCCCACAAAACTAAAGGCTAGGAATTTATCCTTGTTTTAAACCACAGCATAGCTGCTGCTGTAATCCCATCCCTGCAAGTGCTGGGGCACTTGGCAGAGGTCTTGGGATGGGGTGAGGCTGCACGTGTTGGTCAGTGCTTCTTGTACACATTTGGTAGCACGGGAGGGAAAGAGAGACTCTCCAGCTTAGGAGCTGAATGCTGCAGCCTCCCATCTGCTGTCCTCTTCCTCAAACCCCCCAAGGTCTAGCACTGATGAAGCTTCATGTAGGTATCTCCATCCAGGAGATCTCCTCCTCTTGTGTCTGAAAGTATAGCATGTCCAAACCTCAGTTTCCATTTAAAAACTTACTGTAGCTCCAGAGAAGGTTCAGTAATGTACCTGAAAGATATCAACAAGAGAAAATAAACCCCTGCTGGTGTCAGAGCATAGTACTGTGGGCTGGAAGGTTCCCATCTGCATGAGTTGAGGAGTCCCCTCCAGTGGGTCTGCAGCAGGAATATCAATTGGTGTTAGGGGTCCCCAGCTGCTGCAGATGCCAGTGCCTCCACAGCACAAACAAAACCACAGATACCTGTGCTACATGAGAGTCAGACTGTAGCCAAGATACAATGGATAACTTGTCTTGGAGGAAACGGGATGAGGTTTGGGGAGTGAACTCTCAGATACTGTAACTTTTGGTGTTTTTAAGAGTACATGCTACTAATTTTACAGTAAGATCAGATGGCAGGTGGTGATGGCCTTGGGGATTGAAGACACATCTCTAAGACACATCTCTAAAGCATTCAAGGCTCTGGTAACCATCCCTTCATATCCTGAGATTGTCCAAGAAGCAATGCCATCTTACATAGGAGATACTTTGGGATGCTTTGTCCCATTTTTTCCTGCAATGCTTCTCCTTTGACTTCTCCTTTCTGTGCACTCCTGGGTCAATTACCACATGCATTAATTCAGCCTAGGAGAAAAACCAGTGAGTGCATTTTTCTGCACTAGAAGGTATAAAGTAATTGTAGCAGACACTGTAAACATTAGATAACTGAGAGGGAACAATTCTGAACCAGGGGCAAACAGTGATGAGTACTTAGTACAGATCAGGTCACCTGTGATTTCATGGTATTAGGGCACAACACTGAGCACAACTGGGCCTTAGTTCTGTCGGTCACCTGGTGCCACCACAGTTAGAGAACCCTCCCAGGAGCTAGCAGTGCATTTGGGGTAAGGTTTCTGCAAGACATTAAGATCCTTCCTAACACCTCTACCAGGGTGGCAGAGTATCTGCTACAGATCTTTTGTTGTTCCATTTGCACAATGCTTTATTTTTTTTCTGCAACATCTATTTCACACTAGGAATATTTTTTATTTTCTCTGGTACAATTCCCACTTTGCATCAGTGAGCAGGAGCAGGATCAGGCCTCCTGCTAAATAACTAATGCAGCTGTTTTGCTGAACCAGCTTCCTGGCTGGGAAATGAATCCAGTCAGCTGTGGATCACAAACCCCAGTAATGGAGATTTCAAAGATTTCATACATTAATTTCTTTTCTTAATATTTGAAGAGTTACTTTTCTTACAAAATCTGTTAGGCAGATGTTAGGAAGTAATTACTGTACATGAATCAGAAAGAGAATGCACATCTTACATTGAACATGAGTGGACTGAGTAAAGGAACTGATGATAGATGAAAAAAAAGCTAAAATAGATCTGAGTGAAATATGCCTGAATTTGCCTCGGGATCATGAGGAGGAAGGAGCACAGGGCAAGCTCCTCTCATGAGCCATGTGTTCATTGTCTTTCCAACACAACAGCCACTGCTTTTTTTATCAGCAGCAGAACCATTGAGGGAAATTGGCCCTGGCTGGGCAGGGAGAGTTGCCATCAACACCTAACATCTAATTGCTTTCCAGGCAGTTGCATCAGTGCCCATGTGCTGGACAGAGCTCAAACATCACAAAGCTAAAATACTCTCAAGTGTCCCAAAGAATCCTTAGATCATGGAGCACACAGGTATGGCTGATGGGACTGATCATATCTGTTAAACTCTTGTCTCCATGTACAGATTTATTGTAATTTTTATGTATAAATACAAGCAATCTTCAAATGATGATGTCAGGAGTAATAACACCAGAACAACAGAAATAGAAAGCAAATAGAAATAGAAAGCAAAACTGTAGGGAAAATGTTGCCCTGAATAATGTAATTGTCCAGACTGTGGTTCTGTCCAGGCCACAATATCCCATATATTTACAAACCTGGGCACTCTTCAGGTGTGCCCTCTGCTGCTTCCACTGTGCACAGTGCTCTGATGGATAGATTTTGAGATTAGGTGGGAGTTAGTAATGGTATAATTGGGTAAAGAAAACCAGGAGCATTAAGAATGGACTCTGCCCTCAGCTTGCCTCCAGTATTTAGTCCTGCTTTTCTCTGCACTGGTTTCTCCTATGTAAAATACAGAAATCATTCTTTCTTTCTGAAGTGCTTTAAAATCTCAGGTTCAGAGTACTACATTAGAGTTAAATAAAATATCTCAACAACTGATAATAACAATACTGTGTGTGTTCCATCACTAGCAGTTAATGCCCTTCAGAGATGGGGTTTCTGTAATTGCCTTTATGCCACAATGTGGCTGGAGCAACTGAGGCTGTAATCAAGGAAATTATTCAGCTGTACTGTGAAAGCTGCCTTAAGATGCTTTTTTTAGGGACATAAACCAGACCTTCAGATTGTGCTTATTGTCACACATAAAGTCAATTTCATTCAAAATACAAATTTCACATCAGTGAATACAGCCTTCTAAATTCCATCCCAGAGTCTATAACCTATAAACCATAAACAGAAATGTTACAAAGGAAGCCTTTAAAATTACAAACCAGGCAGAATGTTGAATATTTCAAGTGTAATTTACAATATAAAACCTAATTTTGAGAAATGCTATGAAGGCATCAGGGTTGGGTACATTTTAGAGCAGCATTTGTCACAAAAAAGAGCTTGAACATTTGGGTTGCCAAGGCAGAAACAAGCACCACAGACTCTCTTTACCCTTATGGGGATTCATCAAGGTTGTGCAGTGCAGCTGTTGTCTTAGTAAAAGAAAGTATCAGCCCCTGGCTGAAGGAAACAGAAACATAATTATGTTATGATGAGCTGGAAAACGTGCAAAGAAAAATTGGAATGCAAAGCGTGATAAATGATGCTTTGTCAATTGCAAAGCAGCAAGAAAAGCAGGCAGCACAATAAGAGCCCTTCTCCAGTCAGTGCTTCCAGTCCAGCTACCAAAATAAAGCACCACTCTAAGCATGGCAGGGTGGTGCTGGCTTTTGGCTGTAGCATTTAGCCCTGGTGCAATAATGCTGGGTTTGTAAGAGTGGACTATGCAGTCACTCTTAGGAATAAAAATGAGAAAAGAAATGCTCAGGTTCTCCTCAGAATTGAGACCATAATTCCCGCTAGAGAGAATTCATAGTGTCATCTTACTCTGATTTTTATGTGTATTAAAATTCCAAGGTTTGGACTTTCTCCTTCAGGTTCCTTTTGATTGTGTTTTCTGCCCCCAAACCCCTTTTTCTTCCAAGGTGTTCACATTTTATGACCATTACTATGGCCATATGCAAGGAAATGCCATTCTGTAAAAACATTCTTTAAGGTGCCTGTGCTCACATTGACAAGGGCAGGATTTCCCTTTCTCCTTACACCACTGAAATTCATTCTAGAGATGAGTACAAATCCAGAGGGAAAATTGGACTAATTATACACCAGTAAGGAAACCCTTATTTAGACATTGCAAAGATAAAAAGGGACAAATGTCTAAAGGAAACCTCTCTGTAAAGGGCAGAATGAATGAAAACAACCCAAACCAGCCCAGCTGAGGGTTGTTTTGGTAGGGCTGCAATGCCCACAGGCAGCCCTTGTCCAGCAGAGCTGAGGCTGTGCCCTCTAGTGCTGGCCACAGAACTGAGCTGAGGCACCTCAGCTGAGCCTGTGCACTTCCAGACCTCTGTGAAAATCCATTCATTCCCTAGGCAGAGCTATTCTCAAACCAAAAGGCTGCTAAAATAACTCCATCAACCCCCCCCCTATGGAAAAAAGCTCTAGGGCAGAATTTCCACTCTCATTTTGAATTTCCTGCCTTTGGAAGATGCCTTCCTTTTAATACTAAAAATGTCTCTGAATCTGGTATTAATAATCTCGTGGGGTTTTTAGTAAAAAAACCCCAAACAAAAACCAAAATGAACCACCCAACAAAATATGTATTGCTTCTATAATGAAAAACAACCAGTTCTCAAATTAGCATCTATGTAGGATAGGTAATCTTCCATACATCACTTTAAAAGGCTGAAACTGATACTCAATTACTGTATTTTTAAGTGTGTGTTTTTTGCCCTGTCAAATAAGGAGCACAGGCAAGATACTGATCACTCCACTCATACAGCTACTGTTAGCAAGTCTCAGATTTGTGACTGTTCATTACAGCATGATTTGCAAATTTGCATTACCTACAAAAAATGAGGACTATTTTTACCACTAATTATTTTTATTTACATGGTAAAATTGCTTCTTTATTTGACTATAGCTTACATCTAGGGGTATTAACCAACTTGTAGATTAATCTAATAGTTTTATTCCTACTGATTGGGGAAGGTGACATTACTGAGAGGCAACAAATCAGTGGAAGCCTGCAAACAATTTCTGTGATACTCATGTATTCCCTGTGCTTACCCTTCAACCTTTCCCCATTTCACGCCAGTTTGTGAGGTGGTCCATGAGGCTGTAGAATTTTGCAGAACAATCTTGAGTTACTTATAATTCCTCCTGACACTGTTAAGATCAACCTGATCAATACAATATTTTCCTCTAGTATTTTCTTCCTCAGTTTGGTTTGCCTGACACCAAGCTTCTTTTTTGGCTGCAAGACATTAAAAGAGATATTTTACAGGCAAGTGAGAGCAGTTCATCCCAGCCCCCACTCCTGCCTCATCCCCATACATGTCTTATTCAGGAAAAACAAGAGAAAAGCAAAGGCAGATTACAGAAATAAGTAAAGGTGAATGCCTGGACTGTGTCTAAGAATTAATAATAATAATTTAAAAAACAGCCAAAGAGAAGGGCAAATCCAAATTAATGACTCTAAACTGATAGCTTTAGTGGCATTGGCTTCTTTGATTTTCACTTGATTTCAATTCTTCCTCTTCATGCTTCATTTCCCATCATTTCCCAGATGTTCTATTGCTTGTGCAGTCTGTTGCTCTCTCCAGCTGCTCCCTGACTACTGTGACTTCCAGCATTTTTCTGGTTTTGCAGCAGATTCTTCCATAACTACATACTCTCAATATATTTTATTATTTTGTCCTCCTCCTCCTCTGGTATTTTTTTCCTCCTCCTTGTCAGCAAGTTCACTTTGTGGTCCTGGTGAGGAGAATCCCAAATGGTTTGTCACACACAGCCTATCAAATCTACTCCTCAAACAAAACCACTGCTTTACAATTTAGGAACATGGTGCTGTCAACAAGAGCAGAAGGATCTCATACAGTCTATTTGCCTTTGCATGCCAACAGGTTAGGATCCATTAAAAATTCATTTTGAGAACAAAAGCCTAACTGCAAAGAAAGTCCTTGTTCCTTGTTCCTTTACCCTGCCATCAGAGCTACACACCAGCCTGCTGTGCTCTCTCCCATCATCCTTCTCTTCTTCTCTTCTCTTCTCTTCTCTTCTCTTCTCTTCTCTTCTCTTCTCTTCTCTTCTCTTCTCTTCTCTTCTCTTCTCTTCTCTTCTCTTCTCTTCTCTTCTCTTCTCTTCTCTTCTCTTCTCTTCTCTTCTCTTCTCTTCTCTTCTCTTCTCTTCTCTTCTCTTCTCTTCTCTCTGCTTGCTGTGATATCAAGTTTCATTACATGTATTTACTCTGTCATTCCAGCAATTGATCCTTTCCCTAAAATTTGCTTTGTCTGAAAGTGTACCCCTTTTCTCTATATTCCTGTGAATACCTTGGGGGTCAATAGAGACACTTAATTAAGCAAGGCTGAGCCTTTAATAAACCAAACATCCTTTCCAACAAGGTCTGAGTAATGGCTGAGTTAGTGCAAAGATTCACCTAGTGTGAATCTATTTTTTATTACACGTTGATTTATCCTAAGCTCTATTTCTGAAATGTATTTCCCTCTACCAAGACAAGAGAAGATGTTACAATCTCATAAATACTGCATGCTCAGGCAGCCCTTTGATTTCTCACAGGGAGGCAGTAGGCAGCAATTGCTCTGCTGAAGCCTGGTGTATAGTCTGGGTATCAGGTACATGAACTCCCCAGACACAATCCACTTTTCTCCAGTGGCTTTTCATTCACAGCTTGAACTCTGCAAAATGATAAGACAACAAATCAGCAGTTGCTCCTCATTCATTTTCATGTTGTTAACATTGAGATGGGGAAGTGTGTATCACCCATGGGAAGAAATGTCCTCAGATTCCTGGGGTCTTAGGGAAGCTGGTGAGAAGGGAAGGAGCTACTGGTTGATTCTTCATTCCAGTGCTGTGGTGAGGACCTGAGCCTGCAGAGAGGGCAGGCTGCACCACAGTTATGCTGTCTCCAATTTTAGCTGCACTGAGGTTAACAGGGTACCAAGGGAATCATATATCTGGGCTGACCAGGGCAGGTTCTCAAAGTCAGGGTCTCGCCCCTGTGTCCCAACAAAGGTCATTTTCCTTGAGATGCTATTTTTATCCAGAAGTTTAAAAGGAGATTTTCTCCTCAACTTCCTCCACCCTTCTGTGGCCCTGGGAACTCTGATATTCCCAGCACCACAGCAGGAGAGGAGCCTGTTCCTGGCATCAGATTTCATGGATGGCTGTAGGGAAGCAGTAAAGTGTTCCTGGCAGATAAACCCTGAGCGGGGGAAGAGGGTTCTTTCTTTATTTATTTTCTTCTTAATCCAGTTATTATTTGATGTGTATCATTTAAATAATTATATATGTCCTTGCTTCTACCAACTCTGGAGCTGGCTTGTGATAGCTCTTTAATTCCACCCATTCATACTTAGATAGTAACTGGCCTAGCAAATGGTACAGCTCCAGGTACAGCTCCCAGGGCTCTGCTTAAGAGCCATCTGACCTAAATCTCACTCCTTATAAACAACCATAAATGTTGGTTTTGTTAATTTTTTTTTTCCCAAACAACAGCAGTTACAGGAACATGTAATTTTGCTTTTGCCATTTATAACTAACACTCCCCCTAGGCATTTAATATAAATGACACTGAAAGATGAGCAAAATAAAATCTGATTTTGATTTCCTTTTTATTTTTATATGGCCCATCTCTGAGATTTTGCATTTATTGTTATTAGTGTTAGCATGTATTTCTTTCCTTTCTTCAACTTTTGTTCACAGATTTACACTTGATGAGCATGTTGCTTCACTTCCAAAATAAGGTTAATAGCTGCCTCTTCTTAGAAAGGCTTGAGACCTCTAAGCATATGTAGGCATGTAAAAATGAAAGGAGCTGATGAAATGTAAAAGGCATGAATCTGTGCTCAATCAATGCTAACCACTTAGCAGTATTAAATGACAAAATTCTCTATTGAGATAGCTCCCCTTAAAGCTGGGGAGCTATTTTGGCTTCAGGGAACCTTGCTGTGACAATTTTTATAAGCAAGTATCATATACCACCAAATAGATCTCACATTACAGAGTAGCAGCACATGTATTGCATATAGTGACATAATGATTTATGTGAGTATAAATCATATGCTGTGTTTATAAATGGCCTTTACCCTGAATGAGGCTGCAAATCTTGGGCACTTCTCTGAACTGGTATCGGAGCGATCTCCCCGGTATGGCTTCAAAGCCTGAAGAGGTGCGCATTAAACGCAAACAGCGAAGTTTGGTGTTGGGATCCCGAGGAGCTGTTCGGACCGGGATGCCCAGGAGGCAGCACGGCTCCACGCTGTCCTGTCTCTGAAATTCTGCGCGAGCAGCCGCCCCCGTCCCCGGGGTGCCTCCGCTGTCCCCCAGCCCGCAGCAACTGAGCGGCCGCTCCTGTGCCCGGATCCCGGTGCCGGGGCTACGGCAGCGCTGCGGCCGCTCCAGCCCAGCGGGGCGGCGGCGGAGCCCCCGCGAGAGGGCACCGGGGAAGGGGGCGGCCGTGCCTCCGCTCTCCCCGCGGCCGGGCGGCCCGGGGGCATCGCGGGGCTCCCCCGCTGCCCGCCCAGCCCGGCCCAGCCCAGCCGAGGGTGCGGCAGCACCGCCCGCCCCTCCATCCATCCATCCATCCATCCATCCATCCATCCATCCATCCATCCATCCATCCATCCATCCATCCATCCATCCATCCATCCATCCATCCATCCATCCAGCCTTTCATCCATCCACGAATCCATGCATCCTCCATCCACCCACCCGCCCACCGCCCTTCCGCCGCTGTCTCCCTCTCCCCGGGAGCAGCCCGTGCGCGCCGTGCGGTGGAGCCACCGCGCTTCGGCTCCGCGGGCGGACGCGTGGCCGCCGCGCCCGGCCGCGACAGGAGGATGCGTGTGCGGGGCTGGCGACCTGGCATCGCGTCGGTGCTTGGATCCTCCCTTCTCCCTCTCCTCCTCCTCCTCCTCCTCCTCCACCCCTCCCTCCCGCTCGCCGCCTGGCAGCGCGGGGCTGGGGAAGTTGCGCTTACACGAGAGATGGCTTCGCAGCGGGGATCGCTTTGAGGAAAGGTCTCCCCCTCCCTCGCCTCCCCCCCGTCGCAGCGGCGTCCGAACTGTAAGTGGCAGGAAGGAAGTAAAGTTGCAAACAACCTGCCGCGGCAGGAACTTTGTGAGCTGCTCCAGCTGCATGTGTTCAAGGTGCCTTTGATGTACGTGCAGCAGCTTCTGGAAAGTGGACTGCAGCTTTCCCACCCGCCAGCCCTCCCTCTCCCCAACCCTTCCCAGCCTCCCCTCCCACCTCCGCCACTTCAGCCCGCACACGCAATTTGTTTGAGAAGAAAAAAAAAAAAGTGATGAACGAGAAGTGGTGAATTACCCAAGCGACTTTCCTCAAAGAGGGAGCGAGCCGGGGAGCGGAGCCGGGGCGAGCCCCGCGCAGGCAGCGCCGGGAGGGACCCAGCGGGCGCCCGCCGGGAACCGCGGGGCTGCCGGGCTGTGAACGCGGCTCCGCAGCGAGATGCAAAAAGCCTCATCTGCTTGCGTTTGACTTGCGATGCCGGCTCCTCACTAGAATGCAAACCCTTGCACAGGATGAAAACAGGTTTGTGGCAAATTGTCTCGGAAATGTTTCGCTCCCCGCCGCCGCCACCTTCCAGTCTGAGATGTCAGAGAAGATCTTAATGATGACACGGTGGCAGATACCTCTGCTGTGTACCCACCACTGCTCTTTGGAGATGTTCCGCCAGAGATAAATCTTTTATGCAGCTGTCTTTTCATATATGTAGCGATTGCTGCATAATTTGCTCTTGATTGCAGTTAAAATATTCTCTCTAGGATCCGCTTCACAAAATGATGCAAAATAAACTCAGATGGGAGAAGTGTGGAATAGAAAGCTGTAAATGAAGTACTGATGGTGGATTGCTCTTCCCTTCTTCTTGTCCCCTCCCCCCTCAATGCTCTACCTCTAAATGTGAGCCTCTTCTGAACAAAAACATTTGCTACATTTCTGTTTTAAAGCAGTGATTTTGGGGGTTCTTTGGCTGTTGTTTTGGGAGCAGCCTCCCATCAGTGGTACTTGCCTTACTGATTGACTTTCTTTACTGTCTGTGGCTGCCAAGCTTTTATCAGCTTTTATCTTGTTTCCACCTGTGTTAAAGTATGTTGTTTCTTCTAACACCTTGCAGGTCATTCTTCCAGAATGCCAGAGGAAAGTTCGCCAAAGCGGAGTCCTCAAAACATCCCATACAAGGATCTGCCCCATATCATCAATGCTGATGGGCAGTACCTCTTCTGCAGGTATTGGAAGCCAGAAGCATCTCCCAGGTGAGCACTTTCAAGCAAATGTCCTTTTTACTATCACTAGATACGACTCTGTTAATGCAAGTATTATTTATAGCTTGACTGGCATTACAGGGCTGTGTACATGGAGCTTTATAGAGCCCCTTAGAGAGTTTTCTGTCAACTGAGAGAGTCCCTCCTGTAAAAATTGCATTCTCCAAACCTTAACTTGTTCAAGTCAGCCTTGCAGATGTAAAACCTGGAGCTGCTGTCATTCCATGCACAGCTGGCTTGGTTGGCAGTTCAATATTCTACCAAGTGGCTCTGGCAGGTGGCTGATGCCTATCAGCAATAAACAGCTATCCCCAAACTGATAGCACAGGCAGCCAGGGAGGACACGGATACAGGCTTTGGAATGTTCACTCTTGCTGATTTTCTCAGTGTCAACAAACTTAACATCAGCATCTAAGTTCAGTTTCAATAGTAATAGCAGGGTAACAGGCAAAATGTTTGACTGCATTGCTTTTTGACTGGTTTTAAATTATTTATACTTAGTAAATGATTCAGGGAGCTCTCTCACTGGCAATCTCAATTTCAAAACTGACCTGTATAATAAACACAGACAAAGAATCGAAGAATTTTTTCTAATATTTTGGTCATAATTTAAATAATCTCTTTAAGCTTTCTGGGCTAATTATGATCTGATGTGGCTCCCGTAGTTATCATCTTTCTTCTTCCAGTATCTGCTGGCTTGGCATGTATTTGTACTGCCACTAGTTATGTAGATATCTACTTCATAAAAATCTGGATATTGCTTAATTGTTTACTTTTTCTACAAGCCAACAGGAAGAGCTGTGTTGATTTTATATAGGTAGAAAACAGCACAGGAACAAGTTATTCAATCTGTAGTAGGGAGTTAAACTTTATCCTGATGACCCAACAGGTTAGACACCATCCTCTGCCCAAACCAGCCTGGCAACTGCTCTGAGAGAGGGATACAGGTCCAAGTTAGCTGGCCTGGGGGTTTATACCTACAAAACTAAGGGACAGTGGGAATAACATAGGGCTGGGTTAGCACTCAGGTAATACAGAGTGTGGGCAAGCCCCAAAATACACTGGCCCCAGAGGGGGGGACAGTGCAGCCACCCCACCACAGCTCCGTGGCCCGGCTGGGCTGTAGGACAGGGGTCTGGTTCAAGATCTCCTGGTCTACAGAGCAGTTCATAGTTGCTTCTACTCACTGCCTTTCAGAAACAAGGAGGAAGGTTTTTGGCACTGATGCATTACATAGTCTTTGCACCAAGATGAAAATTGCCTTTATGGAAAAATAATGCTATGAAATCAAGGTTCTACAGTGAAACCAGGCTGTTTTGTATTATAATGATAATTAATCATTAACTACCCATAACATTTGTCACCCAGTTGTGGAACTGCTTTTTTATCACATTTAATTTCTTACCACATTAGTGGTGGGTAGATGGATCTTTGTTCCAGAAATGATAAAGAGCTGAGAGTCAAAACTTGGTGTCTAAGTCCTCTGGGTAGTTAATTTTTTCTTAGTGGTCTGTGCACCAAGCAGTTAATTAAGAGTGAACTTGTCCTAGTTTTGTGACAAGAAAAGTGGATGGGATCAGTGTTGCTCATTTATTTGCAAGGAGCAAGGAGCTCCTGTGTGTGTTTGCATGTTTGTGTATGAGGAGGGGGTGTATTGTTTATTATTAGCTCTTTGTGAATTGTTATATATGAGAGATGATAAGTGACTGAATAACAAGTCAGTGCCTGGATCCTGTGATCAAGACTGCTCTTGAAGTGCTTTGATAGGCAAACAAAAATACATTATTTTGCCCCCTTTCACTTTACATAAGAAGCTCTGCTTTTTCTTCTTCCTGTGTCAAAGCTCAGCAACTTTCATCTAATTTTAAGCATTCAGAAAAACTGATCTCTCTATATATGTGTATAGGGAGAGAAAGAGAGACACCTCAGGGGACTTTTACAGTCCTGTTACAATTTATTTTAAATACTGAAAGCAATTCTTTCAATCTTCTAACTCAATTGTTGATTCAGGTTCAAATCTTAACACTAATGAATGATGCTATAACCGTCAAATGGTGAGACCTTTCATTGATCCATTATGTGCCTAATCCCAGCTAGAGCTGTAGAAATACCTCTCCACTGCAGATGCCCAAAGATTATCACTGACTTGTCTTCTATTAGAATAGAACTTATCGCCCTTGATCTCTCCCCCAGGGAGGGGGAAAACCCAGGATGTCTGCCAAAGGAAATATTAAAAAGTAGCTCTAGCCTGGGCTTGAAGAGCAGACAATGGCCAGGCAGTCTCTGAAAGTGGGGATGACTGACAGACACCACCCCTTGGAGCTGGTGCTTCTTTTTTATCTCATTGAACAGACTCATAAATGTGGATAAAAGTAGCAGATTAATGTGTTATAGCATATTTTAAAAAAACTGAAAAACATCCACCAAAAAACTATTTTTTCAGGAAGATGGAGAAATTTTGTGAGGCATTTTTGCTTCATGCTCACAAATACCCAGGCTCTGATCCTGTGTGGTGTTGATCTGACTGATCAGCCCATACTGGTGCACATATGGAAGCTTTGTTATAAGTGCCACTGAGGCCAAGGTTGTCCTGCCAGTGAAAGGCACCTATTGTGAGTTCCTCAGCAGGGTCTGCTTTGTTTCAGAGAGGGATTTAGGTGATTACTTCGCAGGAAGCTGACACACAAAGGCACTCAGATGTCATAATGATTAGATGGGGTAGATGGAGTAAGGAGTGGTGGGACTAAGGAAGAAGAAAGACAGTGTTTTCCACTTGTTTTTGGCGTGGGAAGTCACTCCCAACAGCAGAGCTGGGGCCTGGATGTCATCTTCTCTTGCTGCCTGCTGGCAGCAGTGCAGGTGCAGCTTCTCTGGTCAGCAGCCCTGCAGGCTGCCCAACTTGTTGAGCCAGTTCCACCTTAAAGTGTAATTAAGTTGTCTCCCCTTGCTGAATGCAGCAGGGAAGAAAAAGCAGTGTGTTCTGGTGTCGTTTTCATGTTTTGTGCCAACAGCAGAACTTGTGGACCATGAAAATGGGTAACTCTTTGGCACCACAAGTGCTCACTGCTGAATGCAAAGCTTAGGATCTGGGCAAGGCATGGCACTTCCAGGTCTTTGTAATGTTGCTTGAAGGAATTAAATCATTAGAACCAAACAGGACTGATCTCATGCCTATAGCATGTTGCAGTAGCCAAAGAAACCCTACTTAATAGGAAAGCAGTCACTGTGTAAACATAAGCAACAGCTCCATGCAAGGCTTAAACCTCTGTCACCACCCTGAGCACTCTGAGACAAAATATGAGGTAACAGGAGGTGAGGAATTAAGAAACCAAGTTCTATTCCCAGCTCTCAGACAAAGCTGCTAAGAATAGACACTGATGAGGAAGGGGAAGGAAAGTTGGGAGGAGAAGTCAAGACATTTCCTTTGAGGCCCCTGAAGGGCCTGGGGAACTTCAGAGGTGACCTTCTTCCTCTGTGGTCTATATCCCTGTAGCCTTTTCTAGATGCTTCCTCCATTCTTGTCACTACCTAGATAAGCACAAATAGTTTTTTGTGGGGCACTTTTAGCCCCTCTTCTTGACCTCAAGTAAATCCTGTGTGATTTATTGACTCAGAGTAATTTTTACACAGGTGCTCATAGCTGTAGCTGCCACTGACTTCAGACAGAATGATGCCCCAGTCTCTCCTGGCAGATCAGTCACTTTGAGCTGAGACCCTTGAAGCTAGAGGATGCACTTGGAAATGTGATTTCCAGACATGTATGAATATGAGCTTCCTCAGCCACCAAAGAGAAAGCATTACCTGGCTAGTTAGCATGGTGCTTGAGTGTCTCTCACAGGATGGTCTCTAGGTGGACTTAGAGGGTTGCCTGGATGCACTGTGGTTCTCTGCCTGCAGGTCACAGAGGCATTCCTGGGCCATTGTTAACTTACACTGCAATGGCTTGGCTCAACTTCAGACATGGTGAGCACAGTTTAAGTAAACAGAGCTGCAATTGTCTGGGTAAACAGTGCCTTTCTAAGAGTTCTTTCAGTTCTACACCTGAGATGTGTTTAATAATACAAAATTAAACAAACAAAAGGCACCCACTTCTCTATTTACTTTTTACATTTCTTTTACTCTTTGAAGAACGCCTGCCATTCTTTCTGACTTGTTAGTAATGCAAGGCCAAGCCAATAAGGAGAAAACAAATTTCTCTGTTCCCCAAAGATTTTGCAGATGTGCCTGTGGTGCAGAAATATAAATTGCCTTTGTATTTGAACTGGCCCTTAAATTGTAAATATTGCTTGATGGTTTTGGCATCTCATTACCAGCACTTCCATGCCATTTCCAGAAGAACAGTGCAGCTCCCAGCATGAGCAAATGACAAAATTGAATTTGACTTTCAGACCTTTCCAAAGTGAACGAATAAATAAATAAATAAGGCAAAGTGAAGTCACAGCAAAAGAAATCAAGCCACTGATTATAATGTCTTTAATTATAGTGTATTGTGTTAGTCTCTAGAAATATTTCAAGCAGTTTCTAATTCAGCATCATTTTTGAAGAACACTTTGTTTGTACTAATGAGGTCAACTCAAAATTAAAGCCAAATCTGTAGGATGCAGAGTGACTTATGTCAGCACAGTTTGCTGTAGGATGAATTCAGCTCCCTGTGTTTTTCTGATCCCATTGCACACACTGCAAAGGGAAATGACAATGATCATTGTCAAATCAACATTCCAGGCTTGCTTGCTGTATTGCTACTGTCTGAGTTTCTAAAGCATCCCTTCTTCTCATCAGCTGTGTATGTGTTCCTTTAATGCCTCTGTTATCTTTGCTCCATGTGACTGTTTTATTCACTGTGAATGGGGGCATCCTTTTATGATTCCTTATGTGGTTCCAGAGGATGGGCAAATTAGCAAACCAGCTTTGTGTGAAAGGGACTCTGACATACAGGGGAGCTGCTTTGGTTCTCACTGCAGATACTTCCAACAGGCTTCTTCAGTATCATAATTTTTTTTCAGTCTCCACAGGAATGTCCACCACAAGCAAATCTGCCTTGTATTCCACAGAAACCAAGGGAAAAGGTGAATAGCAAATGGGATAACAATTGTAATTAAACTGTCCCTTTTGCTCATTGCCCTGTTAGGATCTGCTTCTGAGCACAGGTGTACAACTTTGTGACATCAGTGTCTGGGAACAAGGTGACTTTTGGAGTTCCCTGTTGTGAGTCTCAAAGCACTAATATTTCATCCTGATCCTGAGAGCAGCAAAAAAAAAAGCAAAATCAGTGTTGGTTCTGTGTGCCACCTGATGAATTGGAAACATTGCTGTCCAGCACGGTGAATATAAGAAGCAGAGGTAGAAATAAGAGAAAAGAAGAAAAATGGCCTAAAGATAGTGTTGTAAAGATAATTTTTCTGCTCATTATTCTGCCAGAGACTGAAGGATAAGCAAACCTGGCATCTGTAAAACAAACAGTTCATTTGCTTTTTAATTGGAATACAAGTGTGATGATCAGTACTGGCTTTGTGCCATGACTCCAATGGATGCCCGAGTTGGTCACTCAGCATTTAGAGATCTTTATCCTGGGCAGACCCTCCACTGGCCTCTTCTTCAGCTCATCAGACTGGGAATGCTCTGAGCCAGCTATTTGTTGGTAGTGACCCAATATCTGAAGTAGACAACTTGCTGATCATACCAGGGTTCCAGATGCAAGAGCACTTTACTTCACTGCTATAAGGAATATTCAGGTTTAGTGAAAATAATAAAAGAGCTGCACACAGTTCCTTCCTTCAATTTCTCTAGCACTCTTGGAACATCCCTTGGGAACACACAGCAGCTCTTTTAGATCACTGTGAATACATCTACAAGAACTGGCTGTACAGCTGTTCTGGCTGGAAGAGGCTATTTTTTCTAGATGTCTGTAGCAGAGGAGTTGGCCTTGCAAGTTCCCTTCAGACTGCTGTGACTTTGTCCTTTTTAAAGTCAGGGTGAACATCTGACCTCTTTGTTCTTCTAGGGAAATTGCATTGTTCTAAGAGCTGTCCCTGCAGACATATTTGGCTGAGCTGCCTTCCCTCGGTTCAGGCGTGTCATTGTCCCAGTGTGTTCCCACTTGAATGGAAGCCACCAGTGTTTGAACCCTCCTATTGTCCCTCATGCAAGAGATGTGACACAACCCTGATAGCAAATGGCTGATTTTTCCAGGTATCCAAGGAGATAGAGTTGCATCTTGCCCATGAGATTCCTAAAGATATCCTTAGGCAGGTCCTTTACCTCATCCCACCCCAGTTATATCCTTACCTCCACCCAGCCATCCCTGCCCTGCACTCCCCAGCACAGACACTCTGACGCTGTGTCAGTATGACTTATTGTCCATAACAGGAAAGAAGGAAATCAGCAAACATCAGAGTAAGTGAAGTTTTTAGACATCATTAGAATTATATCTCCTCTAGGGTTTCCTCTTGCAGACCAATACAGTTTCACTTATGTGAACTGAAAGAAAAATGCTGGTGCAGCAATCCCAAATACCAACCTTGGGCTAGTCCCAAGCACAAACATCTTCTAAAGCAACCAGACTTGGGGGAGTCACTGGGTGGTGGTGGCAGGAAGGTGTCCCCAAGCTGACCAGACTCACTGCCCAGACAGTGAGTACCAAGGTGTGGCCTTGGAGCCAGGAAGGGAGCAGCTGGTGGAAGCTGTCCTGGTGGCCACAGCACTGCAGTCAGATTTACCTGCCTCCAAGCTTGCTCCTGTGGGATATCCCCATCAGCAGGAGAGGTGATAGGTCTTGGTTTTGGTCTTTTTCTGCTTGGGAATGTGGTTGTTCCTCTCAGGCAGATGCAGTATGTTTGTGTCTGAAGGGATTCACTCTTTTTGTAGCAGTTTTCAATGTTCCAGAACCTTGAGTGATACCAAACTTCATGAGTACTTCTACTGGCATGAAAGAGACCCCCTTCTGTGTCAGACACTGGCTCTGCAGCCAGAAACTATCTTTGTTTCTGTTTGGCAGGCACTCACTTGATGATGGAAGCCTCTGAATCCTCCCATTCAGAGTGGTGGCAAAGGCAACTTGCTAGACCTAGAGAATTTAGTGTCAAAAAACAGAAAAAAGGAGGCAGTGAGGAGCAGAGAAAGGCAAAACATGGTCAAGACAGTCATTAGACACAATGACCAGTGATTTACAGAATAAAACTTACAATTTATCCATACTTTTGTTTCCTTGTCTACAACTGCATGTAGTCCTCCAGTCAAGTGATACAAATTGGGGCTGGAGTCTCTAGCTGAAAGTTGCCAGAGAAAATAAGTTATTTCTTGAGCAGCTGGTGGTTCAAGAAGGCTTGATGTTTGAAGAGAGATTTTAAATAAAATCTGCTAAGTGATGATTTAGTTGTTCTTTGCTGAATTAGTTTACTTTTGCTGCAAGTAAATTGTCTCAGTGGCAATCATTGAAAAGAAAGAACAGGGAAAAAAGGGGGACAAAATATTGACAACTGGGCTAAAGCCAAACACCCAGCAGTAACAGGGTAGTAATCATTTGCTCTGGTGTTCTGTACAGATAGGTAAGGAGAAAATGTACAAACTACTGTAGATTTGGTGTGCAAGGAAGAGTGCTGATCTTTTTCAGATGTCTGTCTGACCTGTGATAAATGTCTTGCTCTGTATGTTTTCTTTCTTCCTTGCTCAAGCTTGAAGCTTTCAGAGTGAGGGAATAAGACCTAAATCATTGGCCTTTCTTTAAAACACAATTTGGTTGAATTTGCAGTAGATATCAGCAGGTTAGTTGGTTCACCATCAGACAAGATGAGCTTATTTTTATAATTTTTCAACATAGTTTTAACTTTTATTTTCAAAATTATCTCAGTGGGCTTTCAAATTCAATTGTCAATTCCAGAAGTCTGCAATGGTTTAATTTGCTGGGTGAAAGGCATTAGGAGTGACAAGGAAGCAGTAAGTAATTAAATTTCTGTAAGATAACATCCAACTGACTTAATGGTTAAGCTTTTTCTTCATTTTTTCAATTTTATGTGAGAGCTAGTCTACAATATTTGGAGCATTAAAATCTGTATTCTGAGCAGCATTCATAACCTCGTGTTATTAAAAAGACATTAAAGCAATCAGCATTCAGTCATCCTCTGTATGTCCCAAAAAAGAGATGTGGAACATCTCAACCCATCTTGTTCTGAAAATGCACAGAGCATCACTCTGACATTATTAGATGCCCACAAATTCATTAGGACAGAAAGATTTTTTTAATTGACTTTGTTCCTTCCAGGTTCACTGTGGCCCCCTTCCCTGTAGCACAGGGAGCCCGTGGTGATATCTGAACTCTGCTGTTAAGCTCCTGCTGGCTGCTTTAGAGTCAGGTTTTTACTCACACTGTGTGTCCATCCTTGCCTCTGGCATGCTGTGCTGCCACAGGAAAGGCTTTTTACCTCTGTGCTTCAGTTTATGTGGCAGTGGGAAGAAGGGTTGGTCCTTGCTTGGGGTGAGGTAATGGATCAGAGAATCTCTTGAGGTGCCACTCATCTCTGCCTTGTGTGACCTCTGCAAGCAGCCTGGTTGCACCATTTGTAAAGCATTTTGGGTTTTCTGTATGAAGAGTGTTGTACAAAAGCCAGCTGCTGTTATTATTTATCCTCTTTATTTACTGGTCACATTTCTCAGAGCTGGGGAATGGAAAAAAAAACAAGCAATCAGCAGATTCACTTTGTTTACATTTCATTTCACTTTCGGTGTTTGGGGAATGCTGATTTGTTAAACTCTATTCCTTCCTTTGAAGCCTGTAATTTTGCATAGTGGAAACATTGCCTCATTTTTACACACAGGTTTACATTTCTGTTCTGAAGCATTATTTAAGAGTTCTGCCCATCAGAGGTTTGCTTCCTGCTGGGCACATTCTCCTCCACACCAGCTCTCACTCTTTCTTTGCCAGGAATTGAAGGAGTTGAAGCTGGTGGGGTTAATGACTGTGGTATTGAAAGTATTTGCTCTGGATATTGTTGAGGCTTTTTAAAAATGGTCATAAATGTGTGGTACAGTCTCTGGTGAAGTGTTCCACATGAAACACAGCATTCCTGCAGCAGAATAACAGCTTGTGGTTTAAATAAATGTTGTTATTTCTGCTCAGCTGTAGGTGTACATGTATGTTTTGGTTCAGTGACTGCCAGATACTGTAAATGAGTATTGATTTCCTTTTCTATTTTAAGCTTTTCTGCAGAAAAGACATCCCACATGCCTTTGGCTTTCTTTGCCTGTATCTAAAACGATTGCAGCCAAGGACTCATCTAACTAAATACTCTTTTTTTTTATTGTTACCCCCCATCTTTATTCTAGTAGTTGCACCTCAAGTTGGACGGGTCCCCATTCACATTTTGGAGCTTAAAGCTATTACATCCAGCCCTTTTTGAGAGCAAATCAACAGGGCAGTGATTAAAACTCATGGCAGGTATGTTCCTTATTTGTGTTAGCATGGCAGCCTCACTGAGAGAGGTGAAGCTGCCTGGGTGTTAGAAATAAAATAACATTTTAGGAACCAAGCCTGCAGTAGCTAAAGCCTTTGGACACCCAGATTAGCTCAGTGCAGCCGAGAAATAACACATATTGATTTGGCAGCCATGGGCTGAAGTCTGTATCCAACTCTTAAGTCATCTGTAGGTAAACCATTGCACCTCACCTGTGACTAAAATTCACTTTGGTCAAAATCATGAATAAACATTTCAGACTTTAAAGCTCCTGTTGCAGTGCTCATTGTCTTAGCAGCATTCCATGTCTCATGTTTAGCTGCTTACATTCAACTTTCCTTCCTACCTCAGGTCTACAGCAAACATGGAATAGTAAATTAATTGGAACATGCTGAAAGCCTTGGCAAACGCTTTGCCTGTGACATTCCTAATTTCCCAGGGGAGTAGCTGCTGATATTGATTTTGACAGAGCCTCTAAAGCCTCTTGCTGCAAAGATTCCTCTCATAGCTGGGAAAGGCTGAAGTGCAGCACTGGGATGTGCCAAGATTTCATTGGAAATTAATGTGTTTAATCTCCAAATATGTTAAAATATACATAAGCCCTTTATGATTAAGAAATAAATCCTTGAGCTTCTGTCTCTAAGTTTATGGGATAATTCCACCCTAGATTTTGGAAAATCATGTGGAAAAACTTGGCAGTTTAGAGACCCATGCTACCTCTGACATCTGAACTTATAATGAGTTTGTCAGTTAGTTAAGGAAAACCAATTAAGATCTCTGCCAACACAGAGGACTGCTGACAAAATTGGATCAGGAAGGTAAAAGTGAGGATGGGCAATTGACTCAGTGCAGGAAGTAATCAGGAGTTCCAAGTTAGGAGTGTAATTGCCTGGCCACAAACAGTATTATTGGGTCGAAGTATTTCAGGGAATTGAAGTCTTTCTTTAAACCATTGCCATACAACTAGGAATTGCACTGTCAGTGCTTTTTTAAAAATTTATAATAACATAGTATCTTGACTTCACAGAACAGGTAAAGTGTCATCTCCTTTCTTCCTTCTTCTTTATTCACAGCTCTCTTCCTGGAATGTGTCCCTGACCATGACGAGGGGGTGGAACTAGGTGACCTTCAAGGTCCCTTTCAACCCAAACCATTCTATGATTCCAAGCTAGGGAAGGTTTGCCCACAGAAGCCCCAAATGCCTGATCAAAGTACTTCAGGAATAGCTCAGAAATGTTCTGACCCTCTTGTGCCAGGTGTGTGCTTTTCAGCCTCTTCCCTGCACAGGTGCTGGGGTGCTGGGCTGAATTCTTCCTGAAACAACTTTTTCAGTATTGCTGATCAGGAGCTGTCTATACCACCCACTCCCTGAAATAGGAGCTTGAGACTGGAGGTGATCAGAGCCATGCTAGAGTCTGAACCATGGAAAAGATAATTTTTAAGAACCATTGATTTAGGGGGTGGAATTGGCTATGAAGAACCTCTGGTGCACCTGGGTTCAGACTATGAGTGATGTCCTTCATAAAAATTCCTTGCAAAAGAATTAAGGTCAGAAGAAGCCTGCAGACTTGTCTTACAGGACTCCAGCAGGTGCCACTTAACACTTAGATGTGGTATTCTCTGGAGCACTTGATTATTTGTCTCACACCACAAGCCCTTAACAAATATTTTAACACAACCAAGAAAGCAGAATGTTCCTAAGGACTTAAACATTACCATGTACTTATGAGGATCTAACCAGGGGGATGACTTTACTCAATAAAATAATTTCCATCATTTGGAAGCTGCAGAGGCATATCTAAAACTCTTCACCTCAATAACTGAATACTGCTGTCTATTTCCATCATCTGTGCTATGCCAAAAACTGAGACTAAATTGTAAAAATGTGGCTGGGATGCCATGTAAGGAGCACTCTTGCATGGCTTGAGCTCATCCCTTAATGAAACACACCTTGTTCCTTTCTAGAAAGCTTCCCTCCTATTAGGGTTGAGTTGGATTTCAGGCTATGAACTTAGAGCAGCAATAACGACTTGTCACTGGAACAGGTTCCAATGCTCTGAATATGCCACGACTTCAAGGGAGTTCAGTAAAACGGAGCTGGTTTTGCACAGCTACTTTGAAACAGAGACATACTTTTATATAAAAAAACCCTTTTTTGTTCAGAGAGCAGGTGTAGTACTGAACTAGTGAGTAATGCTGAGTTTCAGAGATGGTGACAGTGCAGAAGCTTCTTGCCCTTCAACTGCAGCTTTCTCATGCTCGGAAAGGACAGTCCATCTCACCACACAGGCCTTCCTGTTTCCAAGGCTTTGGCTCACTAGGCAGTGTCTGCATTTTGATTTCAAGAAGAAACTGCTACATGACTGGCTAAACAGTCATTTTTGTCCCTTTGGAAATCATTAAACATTCAGTGCAAGTGAAGAGGAGAGAGAGTCTGTGAAAACGTTCTCGCTCTTACTCCCTGTCTGTTGGTGCTCCACTGAGAGTGGTGGCCCTGCACTGGCTGTGCTTCCAAGTCAAAATGAATTTTTAATCAAAATAACCAGAAGTACTTTATTTTTCCTGATTTCCAAGGGGATCTGTGCCAGAAACTCTTTTGTTTCTTTCCATATTCTCCCTCCACACCCTAAAGCTAATCTAAAAAATTGGGGGTGATTTCAGGTTGACTTGAATTTTGCAGCTGATGTCTTCTATTTAAGCAATGTTTTGCACAGTTGTTTTAGACAGACACTGACTGCTTTGTGCATCTATCCCAGTATCTCCCCTTGGGAGATGTGACCTCCATTTTATCTCCCTTCTAACCCTTGTACTGAGCAAGGGCTGATGCAGAGCAAAGCACAGGACTGGGATGTCCAGTTCCAGCATTCCTCCCAGTCAGGTCCTGCCCAGGGGGGGCAGTTCTGTCCCCCCACATCATCCCTTCCTCAGTCCCGTGTGTGTGACAATGCCTACCCCTTTTCTTGCTGGAAGCAGAAGTCATAATCCTTCTTTCAAGGCTTCCTGTGCTCTGTAGAAGTGCAGCAGCCACAGGACAGCTCTGATCCAACCCTGGCTTGCCCAAGTCTCCAGGGATCTTGTCTGTCTTGCAGGTTCAGAGCAGCAGGTCTGGCAGGCAGTTGTGCCAAGGCAAATCCCATCTGTGATATCAAAGTGGAGGAGTGTCTCCCCAGAGCAGTCCATGGAACCCTAGAATCCCTCCTCCTCAGTGGGAAGATCCAACCCCTGAGTTTTAAGCTACACACCAGGCATTTCACCTCTGATCTCAGCTTCATGTCCCCTAAAATATTACTGCAAAGCCTCCTGGAAACTAAATACAGCTGATCTTAAATGTTAACTTTGCAGAGATTTACCCAGAGCTAGGCAGTTGCGAGGACCCAATAATTCTTTCTCTCCCACCCCCACCTGAAATTTCCTTCCTCTCTTGTCCCAGTATTAAACCGCTCATGAGTTATTCTCAGGGAGGGCTTGCTTTTTGAAAAACTACAATAAATCAGCTGAAACTATTTCTGCACATTGTTTTGTGCTGGCTCTAGCTGGATCCTGTTGAACCTTTTGTTATGAAATATATTTGTACTAACCAGATCTGTCTCTGCTCTGCTGATTTATGACGTCTGCACTTTCTGACGGGGTTGGAAAACTTAGCCCTGCTACTCCTTCTGGACAGTTTCAGAGCATGGCAGTTCTGAATTGTCCTCCTCACTCTGTTCTTGTGAGGAGTTGTGATTTTGAGATGTGTGATGAGACCAGGCTTGCAGACATGTTGCAAGAGGGCTGCTTACAGGAGCAGGCACAGGTTTTAAGACTGAGCCCTAAATCTCTGTGGTGTAAGACAGCAAGAAGGTGTTTAAACTAACAGCAGCCCCTTTGGAGAGGCTTGCATGGAGTCTTCCAAGCCTGAGGAAACGAGAAAAGAAAGCAAGAAGCAGAGCTTGATGAAGAGGCTTACTTTTTAATTGCCAATGTAAGATCTGGACAGGAATAAAGCTGCTGATTCTACTAGTCTAGATCAAACCACATCAAACACAAAGGTACAGAACCCTCAAGCCCCACAAGCTCTGTATAGTCAAGCAGAAATCGTGTATTGTGAGCCCAGTGCAGGTTCCTGTGACATGATCTTTCATGCATAAAGGTTTTTCAAAGTTAAACCCCAGAGATAAACTCCTCCAGATTCAGAGCTCTGTGAGGTATCCATGCCAATGCTGTATGGTCTGTGATTTTGAGAGAAGGTGGATAGAGACTCAGCTCCAGGCTACTGACATTCTGATTTGCTTTTTTCCTTGAACTGGGAAAAGCAGTGATAGAGCTGCTGGAGAGAGGTGGCTGCCCAGAGCCTGGGCCTGCATGGCAAAGCTGTGGGGCAGTAGGGCAGAGGCTAAGAATGCAAAAACCTGAGCAAGAGAGCAAGAAATGCCCTTGGGCGCAATGCCTCCTTGAAACATGGATTGGAATTGGGAGAAAAGTCACCCCCTCTTGCACCTCCAGGGGGACATAACTCAGATGTTTCCTAGGGGCAGAAGGATGGCATGAAGGGACACACCTGACTCCATAAATATTTCTGTCTAACTGGAGACACTAGGCTGAGCTTACGGCTAAGCGTGTGGGTCACAAGCATTCATAACATAAGTGAGATTGCTGTAGCTTTTTGTAACCCCTACACATGGCCCAAGTGTTTTCAGGGTTGTCTTGGGGCACAAATCACCTCCAGAAAAAAGAATGCAAAAACTGACTTGAAGAGCAGAGACAGAGACAATCCCCTTCCAAACTTCAGGTCTTACACCCAAAGCAAGGGCCTGAAGAACCCTCTAGAAAAGGAAAAGATCACCAATAGTTTAGATCACAAAAAAATTTATTCTTCATTACGTGTTCTTGTAAATTATTAGCTGGATTTTTTTTTTTGTAACCTTTAAGCAAATACCAAGGGTAGAAAATTAGATTGACACTTACACCTCAACAAATCTTATTGTATGATAGACAGCTAATCCTCATAGTGAGGCCCATTCACCCAGCTAACACAAGAATGAACACCTTCCAGTGACTTTCCATTATAATATACTTTGGAAGCAAAATACACACATAACATTTTTAACACACTAAAAGATCTGTGAGTGACTATCCACTTGCTTGTCCAAAAACATCACCAGTTTTTGGTAAATAAAAGGTAATTGTTCAGCTACAAAGGAACTGATAAATCAGCTCAAACAACACAACAAAATGTAGTACTTAAGCCAGTCATTTTTCTGGCAGCTTAGCTGGCTCAGAGCTTTCCTGTCAGTTTGTTTTTGAAAATTACTTTAGGAATTCAGTGTCTGGAATTCAAAACTGTGCAAGTCAGATGTTCTTTGTTAAAGCTGATCTGGTTCTGGTAACAACATCCATAAGACCAAATGAAAAGCACAGTTACCTAACATAGAATAACATGGTATTAGCTTAAGTTGTGAGGGCTTGATTCAGGAAATCACTTCTGTGTGTGATTAAATCAGTCCTTGTTCCGGACAGCATTTATAAATCCTTTTTTAACTTTCATCCTGTACTTGGAGAGTCCTGTTGACTTTCATGTGTTGAAGAAAGTTTCCTGAGGTTAAGGCGAGTACTTAAATATTATTCTGAAGAGGGATGCTTTTGAATGGGGTGGAAAAGATTGCATTTTTCATATATGCAGTCATAGGAAGCTTGTCTTCCGCTCTTTGGTTCAGCCCTAATGTTTTGGGTTATTTTCTGGCAATAAAAGAGCACGCATGGGGTCCCAGAGAAGTGGCTCTGTCCCCAGAGGACACAAGATGTTAAAGCCACACCATCCTGCTTGCAACCACCTTTGTCTAGCTTAGTTTCAACATGAATTTTGTTCAAAGCAAAGCAAGAACAAGGGTCTTATGCCCAGCAGGACCCAAGCCCTGAGTGGTGTTTCAGGCCTGCAAAGAGTCACAGCACAGCAGCTTTCTGGCTGTGCTTCCAGTGTATTTTTCTTCTAATAGTCTTGGTTTAGGAGGGCTCTTGCTCATGTGTGTAAGTCCTGCAATTTAATTTCCCTAGAATTGTTCTTCTCCAGTTGACTGTGGAGTTGTATCTCTGAACAATTGTCAAAAAAGACAGCAAAACAGAAAGTGAGAACCTTTAAACCTGGCACTGCCTTTCTACCTAGAACTGCAACCTAAAGCATGACCCTGCCCTGCAAAGCTGCTGCCTACACAAGAAGAGAAATACTAGTGGATGTGAAGGTACAGTGAGAAATAGGGAAGGCCTGGACACAGCTAAAGCTTGGATCAGATGGTGAACTCTCCAAGAGGCAGGAGAGAAGAGAACAAGGTGTTCACGTGGATTTGTGCACACTGACTGTGTTGCAGCCTGGCCTCCACACTTTCCACTCTCCCTAATAAAGCTCAGGGTGTTTGCAGGTGCTTTGTATTAACTGCAGGTGTAGCACTGCTATGTTTTACAAAGCTTGACAGGCTGCAGCTGCAATTTAGGAGGGACTGATACCAGTCAGGGGAGACGTGGGAGCAAAGACAGGTCATGAGTGCATATCACCTCCTCATGGAAGAGGACTAAACACAGCCAGTAGTTGATTTGAATACTAAACACAAATATTATTCTGCCTTCTTGTTGTAATAAGCAAGTGCATCTGTTTGCCAAGCTGTGCAGTACCAGGAGGCAGAAACCTGCAGTAGGGAGGGGGCAGGAGGAGGAGGTGATAAAGGCCATGGGAAGGGCAGGAATCTGCAAAAACCATCTGTTGCTTTTGCAAACAGCAGTCAATAAAGTGGTTTCCTGTAATAGCCTGTAATTGCTGTTGCAGAGCTGGGTGAGAGCAGGAGCGTGGGACTCGGTCACGCCCCGCTCACACCTTGGCTTTGTGCTCCGAGCCAGCCCAGCGAGGCTGGGGAGTCCTGCTGCTCTGGGAGGAGCTGCACCCTGAGCAGCTGCCAAAGCCCTGCTGTTCCGAGGTGTTCAGCAATCACAGTTCCACCAGCCAAAACCAGCTGAAGCAGCCAGAGGTACACGAGCTTTCTGTGCCTGTGGTCAGAGACATTAGAACCAGCAGGGATCCAGGCACAGGTCACTTTGCAGAGAGCTCTGCAGGCTGTGCACAATGTTTTCTAGCTGCTATGTGCAAACTTCCAAGGATTTCAGCAGCACAACTGCAAGAGCTGGAGGAGAAGAAATTTCTCCCCGTTACCAGTTTGATACAAACCTTTTTGGAACAAAATTCTCATTGAGACTGCACAGAGAGGAACTGCAGTCCTGCAAAACCACAGACACTGCAAGACCCATATTAATTTTGAAAGCAATCTCTGATAATCTGTTATTCCAGCCATTGTGATAAGGAAGGAGAAGACTGTGATTTAAGAGCAGGGATATCTGCAAAAATGTTTACATACAGGAAAGAATTGCTGTCAGTCAATCTAATAGTTTGTTGTATTTTCCTGGCAGCTTGCTTGTGAAAATACGTTAAATCACATTTGTTACACTGCCTTCAGGTATTATTTGCCAAATCTAAACTTACTTTGTAATGGAAAATTGGAGATTAAGTGAAAGAGCCAAATCCTTCAATACTTGTCCACATGATGCTCATACTAATTTCAATTTTTGAAGGTAGTGTTCAATATGTGACCCATGTGCTTAGACCTGAAAGCTGGAGCTAAAGAGCTGTGTAGATGTGACCTAGTTTTTAGTCAGTAAAGCCACTCTCACTTTTTATTGAACAACAACAGGACAGGCTGATTTTTTTTCAGTGTCACAAATTGGAAATTTTATGCTGTGTTTATGATTATTGGTAGGACAAAACTTTCAAAAGTATCTAAGTCCTTTCAACAGCTACTGTCATTAGAACCCTTAAGGCACAAACAGGCTCAGGGGTTTTATTCAGCATTTTGCAGACAAATAATAACCCAGGTCTGTTCCCTGTGGTGTACAAAGGCTCAGTTCTTGACACCTGGAAACTGTGTTCCAGGTGGAAGGAAAGGTCACAGGAACACCTTGCCTCTCTGAAGATTTGGGTTTTTATCCTTTCTCACTTGGTTTCACATAAAGTGAGGGCTCTTAGCCTCTAGAAGGATGCTGCATCAGTGTGAATAAAAGCAAAACAAGGACCTCACTGTCACAGGGATGAAGAACTAAGAATTTCCTGGAAGAGACCTCTTTGCCAGCTTCCCATTATGTTTCATTCACTTAGTGCCATTTAGTGCATAAATTCAAATAATATTTCTCTGAGAAATGAAGGGCTTTATTCAGTCAGCCAAGGTGCACCTTTATCTCTGTGCCTAGTCAGCAGAAACAAATATAGGTCCCCTAAAGAGCTTAAGTAAGACATTGAGCAAGGAAGCTGTCAAGCTTGAAGGTAGTAGGAGGTATGGGAGTAGGAGGTGTGGCAGAGGAACTTAGCCTGGCTGAGTCTGTCGCATACCAGGGCAATGGGCCCACAGGAAGAAAGTTAATATTCTCCACTGGGTAAGCAATGTCTCACTTTCTTCAGTATTTGGAGGTATAATAATAGATCCTGCACTCCAAAAATCAGTCTGTCTGCCAGGTGCATTGATAACTTGACAAATCAATTGATCAGGGACAATGACAAAGGAAGGAACGACTGCTCCACATGGATTATTTTGCAACCTTCAGTGACACTAAAGAGGATTTGTAAGGCACAGCAAGTTAAATATGGTACATGACCCAGTGTCACCCTTGCTAACTGGTGTTAGACAGATACCAGAGCATCTTTGCCTTGTTGCTTTTGGGTTTGCAGTGGACTCTGTACAGTGCTTCTGGTCTGGATGGATGCTCTTTTAAATTGTTCAGCTGGGCAAATGCTTTAAAGCAGGTGCTAATTAAAGAGCTAGGACAGGAGTTTCTACATCATCCAACATGTTTTTTAAGTTTAAATATATTTAAGACCTAAGCAGTTCATTGCTGTGAATACACTGTCTAAAAAGGTATTCAAAACCTCAATTAAGATAAAGTTGAGGAATTCCCTGGCTGTTAACTGCTTTCATTGTTTTATGTTGTCAGTTCTTGTAATATTTCACTCTTTATGTACTGAAAATGTCAAACTTGTAGCCTTCAAATGGTTTTGTAGTTGCTGATGTTGCAAGGACAAATGGTCCTTTTAAGCAAACAAGTTATGTTTATGTTGCTAAAACTGAATTTTAAATAATCACCTGTCAAATCCAGCAGAACTTCTACATCTGCTACATCTGCTATGGTTCTAGCCCAAGTCTATACTAATTTTATCTGGCAGAAACACTGGGGAGGTTCAAGTTCAGTCACTTTCATTTGATGACATTCCAGTAAAAGTAAGGTATTATTCATAAAACTGGAATATTCAAAGATAGGTATTTGCAAAAATAAGTGTCTATTAGACTAGTTTTTTGTTATCTCTGTCTACACAGTGGCTATGTAAGAGTCACTTTAATCACAGAAGTGAAAACTGGAAATGGTAAAATTACCATAATTGAATCAAAAGATAAAATTCCAAACTCCAAGCAAAGTGCTGGAGACCTATTCTTTGGCTGAAATTCCACCTGAGAGTGTTCTGGAGCATCAGACAATGCTTGAAGTTATAAAGTTAAGGACGGTGTTGGTACTTGAATCCCAGAGAGATACCAGGCCCAAAAGAAACAGATGGCATCACTTACACTGGAGGAGCCATGTAGAGCCTCAAGGCCCCATGGAGATATCCAGCTCAGGAGCTGATGCTGATGCCCACCTGTATCTTGAACTCTCAGCAGCCCATGGTGGCTCTGGCCCATGAGCAGTTGCCCTCCCTGGAACCCATCCTACAACAACCTCTTGGAGGCCAGTCCATGGCGGGCCAGGGTGACAACGGCTTCCCCTGTATTCAAGCCCTGCAAATTCTATACCTGCCTGGTGTTTGCTGATGTCTGAAATGCTGTTGCTGAATTGAATGGTTTCCCTTGCAGCTCTGCAGTGTTTGCAGGGTGGTTGCCACGTTAATGGTTTGTGCATTGATGCTCCATCCAGGGCCCTCGTGTTCATCGCCCACGGCGCTGGGGAGCACTGCGGCCGCTACGATGACTTGGCCCAGAAGCTGACAGGACTCAACTTGTTTGTCTTTGCCCATGACCATGGTGAGTAGCCTAAAACTGTGCTTGATTTACAGCAGCTCAGGCCTTTGCTGAAGTAAATGCCATCACAGCCACTCAGCAGCGAGAGAAGAGCCAATACAATATTTATAACTAGATATAAATGAAAAAAGGATTACCTGTTGCTTTGCCGAGATCTGCATATTGAATCTGTAAAAGCTATCCCTGTTTGCTTTGAGTTTTCCTTAGCCTTTTGACCTCACTCTAAAGGATCATTTCTTCTTCACCTGTCTCTTGGGGGTAAAGTGGTATTGCCCACTGTGGAAGTGGGACTAGGAGCCATTTCTGCTGAATTCACAGTCAGTGTCCTAAGTGATCCCAGACGGGAGGCTGAAATGTCAGCACAGCTTTCATATACTGATACAATGAGACAGCTGCACCCTTGAGACATGGAGAGGCAAGGAGGCATCACAGACACCTTTGAGCACATCTCCACGCTCCAGCAGAGAGACTGGAGCTGGCTGGGCATGCCTCAGCTCTGAGAGAAACCCTCTGAGGAGGGTGCAAGGCTGTGACAACACAGCAGCACCCCTTTGGCCCTCAGCCAGCAGGGTGGGGCAGTGCTGGCCGGGCACACTGAACTGTCCCTGCCTCTTCTTGCTTGAAGGGCTCTGCTCTGTGCCCCATGCTGTGATGGAGACGTGCTGGGTGTCACCAGGTCTCCTGCAGTGCATGCATTGGGACATCCCAGAAACATATTTGAACCACCCATCCTGGTTCTCTGGTAGCCTCCTGTCACACATAAACCCTTGCAGATTCATAACTTCCTTGTGCTTGGAGATCTTTGCTTTGATTTTATCATTGCAGACTACTGCTCCCTGTGACAGCCACTCCATCAGTATCAGTATCAGCAAAATGAATCAATGGGATTGATGATGGCAGCAGACAAAATGCAAGGCCAGATTCTGAGCTGACAGGTTGAAATGGGATGAATCTTGGTGTAAATCTGACATCCTTTGGGCAGATTATCCACTGGCATTGGGAAGCATACTGCAATTTACTTGGCTGAAGCCAACAATTGAATCTGCCCCCAAGGTCTCCTCAAAGACAAGACTGTTTAACTTGAGTTTGAAGATCCTGAATGTACATGAGTCTTTGCACCATTTACCTGTGAGAGGAAAGGCAAAACCTTACTTAATCTTGGTACCAAGGCTTTCCCTTGCTCTTGTGTCTCACTTTTGGTCACAGCACTGCACTTGATATGCAGAAATTGCTCCTATATTTTCTCTGAAAAAGAGAATATCTAGTCCTCAAGACAGCTTGCAAGGAAAATAAATAAAACCCATGTGACTTTTTTTTTTTTTAACAATTGATCACATGCCATTTTTGAGACTGGCTTGGCAAAGAGAGTTGACCTGTGCAGAAGGATCCTAACTCAGCACCTTGGTCTCTTTCTCCCTGTGGAGGCAGAGTGTTTCTGAGTGTTGATTCATTCATTTTGATGCACTTCCTCCTGAGCTGGAGGCAGGCTAGTGGGAGTCTGCAGTAATCCCAGTAGGAAGTGTCTCTGTTTGTCTGTATGGCATAAAGTTCATGGGAAGGGGGCTGGAACAGGCCACATGCTGCTCTCCCTGCAGCTGCTGTTAGCAGACCACAGCCAGTCCATACAAAAAGTCACTGAGCTCCAGGACACTCAAGCAACTTGTTCAGTGTCCATGAGCCTGTGAGGGATTGCAGTTGCTCTCTGTGCATGCTTAACACCATGCCTTAGCTCCTCATTCCCATAAAGCTTGATAAAGGTTTTAAGAAGCAGAGTTAAAATAGCATTAATTGAAGCAACAAATCGAGAAGAAATGATAAAACATTTATTTACTGCATGGATTTGATACAGAGAATGCTTCCTCTGTTGATGGAGAAGGGTCTTTGAGGTGCATGCTCCTGTCAGGCATGTTTTGTGCTGTGTGAGTATTTGCTCTCTTTTTCCTTGAACATCTTTTTCACTAGAGAAACATAAATATTTCTTGGTGTTTTGGGCTTTTTTTAAAAATACACAAGTATTTCTGGATTAAGCAGTGCAATTAGTACAACTCTGATTTCTCAGGTCAGTGAACAACTTTGTTCTCCCTGTCAGACCTACAGTTTTATTTGCAAATTCTGTTTTCCTGATCAGTAAAGAGGAGAGGGTGAAAAGGAACCTGAAAGCAGAACAGTGGAATCACAGTTGTGTTACACAAAGAGCTGATGTAACTGAGCCTTGATTCACTGTAAATTAGAAAGACAATTAACATCTTTTAGGCTCTGTATTTACTTAAAGAGGCAACCACGAAGGATAAACTTTGATGAAATACAAATTACATCCTGAGCTAAATGCCAGTGAAAGCTGAAGGACATAAATGCCTCCATTGCTAAAACTGCTCTAATCAGTCTGGGAGATTTAAAGTTTTCCTCCAATATTTTATCTATTCCAAATAATTTCAGCAGTGTGCTCCCTTTTGTGTTCTTTCCTTTGGATATCTTTGGATAATATCAATTATTCAATTGTGTTAGCTCTGTAATAGCTGTCTGTTCCCTACCTCATACCATGGCTCTTAGTCATGTGAGCTCAATGTGGACTTCCTGACCTGGATATTTGTTCAGGTTCTGGTATTCTCATGGATAAAATTCCCAATTCAGGTGCATTATCCATGAGATCATTAATGCAGTTCCACAGCGTGGCAAGCGAGATTTCCCAAATGACTGGGGAAGTTACCAGGGTTGGAGTGTGTGTGACTTGACTGATTGATGTTTTGTCTATCCTTCAGTCAAAAGAAGGAAAAATAATTTCCATTTTTATTGCTGACTCTGTAGGAGCTCACACATGGGCTCTAAATCTTGCCAAAGGCTGCTCTGCATCAGTGTTTGCTCCTGTGCAAGGTTTCACCAAAAAGGTGCTTCACAGAGCAACAAACACTGTGCACCCCAATTGGTATCTTAGTATTGCCCCTTAGGGTGAGGTACCTCTGGCTCACTTTCCTCTGTATGTGAAGATTTGAACATTTACTCTTTGGGATATTTCATTGTAATCACAAGACTGCTGGACCTCATAGATATGTATTAGAAATTTTCCATGGTGATGGTGGAAATTGAATTCCAGAAGACCTCTTAACCTTACCTTACATCTAATATTATTAAATGGCTTTGGTTTATATCAGCCCTGTGAAAGAGGAAAATGGGATTTCTGTGTAACACAGCAATTTTTTTTTTTCCTGTGGTCTCTTATAAGGTGTTTTTCACAGGCAGGTAACTGCTTCCCATCATTGCTGGGTTTGCTTGGCATGCAGCTTCATGATGGCAGAATTAAGGCTGCTGGGATGACCTTGCTATTTCTGCAAGTTTAGGTATTTTGAAATAAAATCTCACCTTTTCAACTTAATTTCTGTGTTACTATTATTTTATAATGTCAAGATTCTGATGACAGAAGAAAGATACAAACATTTTAGGTTATTGGCAATCAATTTAGGAAAGCTCTCAGAAAGAATAACTGTGGGGGATTCATCAAAGTGGAGTGATATTGCAGTTCTTCAGTCAGCTGCAGATTGCAGCTCCTTTAGTTTTAACACAGTAATTTTAGGGATCTGTAAAGCTGAGAGCCAAGGAAAACAAGAATAAAGGCTGGAGAATGTGGCTTTGTTTTCTCATACCAAGCATTTGGAGTTGGTAAAGCACATGATGTTCCAGCCATCCTCATCTCTCCTCCTGTAACATCTCATTTGCTGAGATCCAATGCTCTATGGTTGCATTACACGGCCAGAGCTCAGAAAAACCACAGTTTCACCTTCAAAAGTAGATGTCAACTAATAGCAGTCAGAAACCCATTTGGAAGATACAGGGACCACAAAAATGTGATACTTTTTTCTTGCACTTTTTTATCATAGTTGAAATTAGCCCTCTTTTTCACTTGTACTTGCTCAGGCTACTTACGGGTTTTGTGTCAGTTTTACATAAGGATGAGGAGGATGAAATAATCAGCCCTAACCCAGTGGCAGTTCCTAGCCACAAGATATACTTTCATCCTACTTTCTCCAGGAGGAATAAACCCTCTACCTGTCCTGGTACATGAAGCCCTTTGACCCTTTCACCCTTTTTGAAGCTGTTGAGTTTCCCACTCTCAAGTTATGTTTAATGTCAGATCAAAGCAGGGGGAAGCTGCAGCTCTAACAGCTTATTCACATTCCTTAGATGTTTCTAACTGAAGTTCAGCTTGCTCTGGCAGCCCTGCTGCTGCTGCTTTGTGTGTGGTGAGCACTTCTGATGGGTTAGCAGGTCCCTCTCAGACACCCACTGGTGCTTCTTCTCTCCATTAATTTTTTCACTGCTTTCTCTGTTTAATGAAGGATTTATTTCTAAAATGTAGAAAATAGCTGGAGCAGATATTTTTAAATGCACCAAATATTAGCTGCTTTTGTTTTGTTTTTTTTTCCTAAGTGATTGCTGTGTTGTTCTTGCAACTGTTAAAAGACCATTTTGTTGGTGAGAACAGAAGGCTTTTATTTATTCACAGCACTGGGAAGGATTGGTCTACACAGAAAGATTAAAGAGAACTAAACATGGTCAAACTAGGAGGGGAAAATGACCAAGAAGGATGTCAGAATTAATAAGAAAAAGAGTTAAGGTGGCACTGCAAGTGTGAAGTAACAGCTCATGTACATTAGCATGCAGGAATGTCCTGGACAGCAGCATTCCCTGACATTGTCATTGGGCAGGCTTCAGGGCAGTCTCCAGGGATGGAGTCAGGAAAGCCTTGGCAGATGTTATTGGGAGCTGGTTTGCCCATGGAGCAGCAGCACTGCTCCTTGGTGCTGGTGTGGGCCCATCAACCCACAGCAGTCTGCTCTCTCTGCTCTCTCTGCTCTCTCTGGGTGAGCCCATGGCACCAGAGCAGGGAAGGTTTGAAGCACTTTTCTGCAGAGCTGTGGGGAAGAATGGCACTCCCTGTTTCCTTTCCTTTGACAGGAGGCTTACAATGGGTTGTGGGCATTTTCACTCTTTTCCAGCTGAGGGCTATAGGTTCCTCTCACAGGGGACCCCAGAGGAGATGGCTCTTTGCCCTGGCTGGTACAGCACTGCCAGTGCTGTTTTATCCCTGTTTTGACTCCCTACTGGGTACAATCCCAAACCTTTCCCTGCCTTTCCTTCTCCAGATGTTGAATGAAGGTAGCAGACAGGCTTATCTGCCTTCCAGGCAGTGGTGAGGAATGCTACCCCTCTGTGAGACACACAGGAGCTGAAACCACAGCCTGCAACTGCAGGGTGAGAGTTCAGGTACTGCACTACACCATGGAATTCCTTAGGCAGTGACACAACTCTGAGAACCTGGAGAGAAGTCATCCTATAAACAAATAGCTAGTGAGTAAACTTAGTTGTGCCTCCTTCTCTAACTCTGTTTTGGCTGAGGGGATTCTTATGGAAAGAGATGAGCTGGGATACCACCCTGCAGCCACCAAAGAGCTCCAGGCAAAGTGAAACCAGCTGTTTCTGAGCTTCAGCTCTTCTGGAATCACTGATCTTGTAACTCTGGATCTCAGAGTAGCAGTCACAGCTTGCTGAGGAAACTAGGTCATGCTGTTTTAGCCTCTTTGAAAGTATAGAAATTATAAAATTATTGCTACAGGTTAGATGCAACTTTTCCCATGCACTGAACAAGCTCTTGAACACAATCTTTCAACAGGACAGTCTATTTCCCCTTGCTTTCTCCCAGGCTGCTGCATGAGCCTGGGTTCTTTTGGTGATTGTGAGATGGCACCTCCCAGAGGGACCACAGCTCATGCAGGAAAAAGTGCTCTGGATACACCTCCTGCAACATAATGGTGCTGGGATGTGCCCATAATTCTGTCATAACACAGTGTAGCTCAAGGGGACTATCCTGTGGCACAGCAGGCAGTTGTAAGCACTTTGAGATGGGCTTTATTAAACGGAGGTTTCCACATTATTCTTGTTATTTTTGAGGAGATCATTACAGACTTCTGCAGCCCAGTCTTGCCCTGCTGAAGTGATCCCTGCTGCTTTAGCCCTCACCCTTCATTCACACTTGGATCACACAGTCCCAAATCTCTGCATGCACCACATGGCATCTTTCAGGGCAGTCAGAGTTGTTTCCATTTGAGAGGAGCAACTGCAAAACAGAAAAAAAGAACTCTGGGTGAATCATGAAAGCACATCCCTGCAGTGTCTCTTGCTCTAGAGGAAGCCGGGACTTAGAAAGTCAAATGCAGCCTTTGTTTTTTTTTTTTTTTTTTGTCGTGTGAAGGCAGATGAAACAACACTGTGGGGCCAGGAAGCAGCTAGACCACAGCAAACTAAAAATAAATAAACAGTAAAGCTCCACAGAGCTGATGTGTCTCATGGAGCACACAGATGACATATGCAGCAGTGTAGTATTAAAGCAGCTTTAAATGTTTGGATTAGGAAAGGCACAGGGAATACTCCGAGGTGTTTTCTTTCTACCTCACTCAGGGGGATGAGACTTTATTTGTTTCACAGACTTCCCTGCTGATGTAAAAGTGGGGAAAGCATAGCCTTGCACCAGTCTTCTAGGCAAGGGAGTTTGGAAATTGTGAGGACTGGATACCCCTTAACACAGATGCATAGAAGAAAGACACGTAGTGTCATCTACTGTGAGCTATGAAAACTTGCCAGCCACACCCAGGCTGCTCAAAGCAATCTATTTGTTCATCTGACCCTGACCAATTATTAATTTTGAAATCAGATTTAGTTGTGGTACAGTCAGTGAGGTAAGACAGACAGGTTAGCTCCATGCTGTAACCCAGAGCTGGATGCAGGCACTGTTGGTAGAGGAAGAGACAATGCAGATGTCCCTTGATCACTGCCCCTCTACGTGGACATCCCTAGATGATCATGTTGGGCTGCAGCAAAGTTTGCAAAAGAATGGTTGTGGTTTCCTCAGTTACTCTGCTCCTCCCAACGGCTCAACCATTTCCTCACTGCTTTGTATCCACCCTGCAACAAAAGGTTATGGAATAAACAACGTGTCATCCAGTTGAACAGGATCTTTGGCTCAGGCCCTGGCTACTCATCATCCAGCAGAGATTTGGTGTGAGCTCTGAGGGGAACAGGGCTGGGACACATCTTAATCCAGTCATGCCTCATCCACCTTCTGGCATGAGCCAGTTCTTGCCTCACTCCCTCAGGTGAAGAGAAGAAGGTGCTGGAGAGCCATCTCCCCCGGCTTTGTTTCAAGCCCACTTTATGAGGGAATCCCTTTTGGGGCACACTGGGATCTGAGGGCCTGGCTTTTTACTCCAAACAAAATGGGCCAGGCAGCCCACCCCAGTCCTCCTAATAATTCACTGCTTACTAAAGAGCAGGGGGAGAATTGTCAGTTGGTCATTCCACGAGACAGGACATCTCAGCAGCTGCTTCTTGAACAAAGCCTCGCTGTTGGCCTTCACACGAGGAGGCGTGAGGCTGGAACAGCAGTCCCTGTGAGTGTGGACACGGCAGCAGAAGGAACAGAGTGCTCCCTTTGACACAATGTCAGCTCTGCCCACTGCCCAGACCGTGCTCCTCAGCCTGTCACTGCCAACTGTTAGCTGTTGACAGACAGACAGCATGACAGAAGAAAGATAGGTCACTCTTTCGAGAAACTTAAAGGGCTTTTCCTTCCCATGAGGGTTGGATCCTTCTGGCTTCCCTGTCACAGTTCTGCCTCTCAGGTGAGAGATACACTCCATGGGAGGAGTGGACCATTCAATTTGTTTTTCATGGGGCGCTGAAAATGTTGGACCTAAGTGATAGGCATTCTGAATGAGTGGTCCTGATAATCAGGAATAAAATATTTTGTCCTTTTTGGACAAAGGTTTCACTTCAGTGAATTTGAGAAACTAAAGGGGAAATAGCCCTGACTGAACTCAGCTCATTTCATCTTACTTTCATATTTTGTTCCACTCTTGGTATTTCAGGATTCTGTGCAGTTGTCATCTGTATTCAGTCTTTACCTGTACAAATTAATCCCCAAATCAAGGGTCAAATTCTGCTTTCCCAGCTGCTCATATAAATCCAGGATAACTCTGTCACTATGTCAGAAAGCAGGTTCAAGCTGCAACTTGTAATTGCATTTTGTATTAGTGAAGAAGGGCTGGCAACCTCCTGTAATGTTTTCAACAGCTTCCTTGCTCTCCATAACCAGCTCTGCAGGCTGTGGGCGTATGTCTGCATGCAAGATGCTCGAGGCTGGAAGGACAAGGACCAGATGGTTATTAGAGCTAAGGCTGAGAGAACAGGTCCTTCCATGTTCCCAGCTATGTCTGCTATCTGGGGCTACTGGACAGATGTCAAACTTGCTTCAAACTTTGTTCCTTGACTGACTTCTGTGGTAGAACATTAGTTCATATCATCAGGGACTCTGACCTCAAGAAGCATCAGAAGAATCTGTATTCTTCAAGGGAAAGAATAACAAATCAGTGTTGTTTATAATATCAGTGGATCTTTTTTCGTCAGTGGTGTGGATGATGGGATGGAGAGCACTCTCAGCCAGTTTTCAGGGTGGAAATTGAGCATATGCTGGAAGGCTGCTATTCACAGGGACCTTGACATGCAGAAGAAAGGGACTGGCAGGGACCTTGTGAAGTTTCAACAAAGGCACTTGGGGAGTTCTGCATCTGTGGTGGAGTAACCCCATTCAGCATTAAAGGCTGGGCACTGAATGAATGGAAAGCAGCTTTGCAGAAAAGGACCTGGGGATCCTCACAGACAAGCTGAACATAGGTCAGCACTGTGACCTTGTGGTGGAGAAGGCCACCCCATACTGAGCTGTATTGAAAGATTATAGCCAGCCACCAAAGAGAAATGATTATTCTCTTCCATTCAGCGTTTTTGGGACCACATCTGAAACACTGGGTCCAATTTGCTCCCCAGCAAAGTGAAAACATTGACACACTGGACCAAGGCCAGAGGAGGGCTGTCAAAACAATTAGGGTACTGGAGGACAAGATGTGCGAGGAGAGGCTGATAAAACTGGGCTTGTTTAGCCTTGGAAGAGAAGGAATCTTTAAGAAGCCTTTTTTAGGCCTAGAAGAGGGAATCTTGTGCTGTCTACAAGTCTCCAGTGGGAGCATGTGGTGACAGCAGAGCCAGACTCCTGGAGGTGCCCAGGATGGAATGAGAGGGAAGTGACACAAGCTACAGCCCAAGAAATCCCAATTATGTACAAGGAAAAATGTCTTCACCATGAGGGCAGTCAAATGTTGGAGCAGGAGCCAGGGAAGTGGGGACATCTCTGGCCTTGGAGATATTTTAAACCCAGCTCAACAAGGCCCTGGAAAACCTGGTTGAATGGGAAACACTTTGAGTAGGGGCTTGAACTAGATAACCACCATACATCCCAGCATCAATTATTTTTTATGAACTAAAGAGCATCCTACCCACTAGTGTTTGGGATGTTGCTTCTAAAAATAAAACATAGAAGGTTTTGAAATGGGTGAAAAAAACTACCTTCTTAAAAGCAGACTTTAATAGTACCTATGGTTAAAACCAGCTTCATCTTCAAGGAGAGGCTTTATGACATTTTTGCACTATGAGAAAAAGAAAGCATGTTTATTTCCACCTTTACAGGAGCAATTTTTCCATAGCAACAGCATTTCATTAATGTGCTTAGCTTTCCTATTGTTTTTCAGATGTGTTATTTGGATGAAGTTTCAGAAGCTAATTACTGATGATTCCTCACCTGCACGTGAATCTTCCTGCAGGTGTGGACTTTGTCATCCAATTGAGTTACAAATGACTGTTCCAAGTTACTGAACACCCTTTGAAATTAAAGGGAAAAAACATACTTTGTTTATATAACTCCAGTTGGATTAAAACATATTTGGATTCCTTCAGTACCTTTTTAGATAGATAACAGGAGTCAAAGGAGCACAGTCCAGCTCAGATCAGTCCAGCTCAGATTAGTGCCTGTTTCAGCACTAAGCTGGAGAAGAGCCTTATTAAGGAGTGGGGTGTGCAAAGAGAGCTCTTACTTGCACGAGTAAAGGCAAAGGACAGGAAGATTTACAAAGAGAAGTAAAAAATATAAACAGTCAATGAATGGCCTGAACCTGCATTTTTCAGCTTCCTACAGCTTCCTGTTCCTTCATGGCCCAAGCTCCTCAGTTCCAGAGCTCCACTTGACAAAATAAAGATGCAGAAGCAGCCCATATACTGCATTTGTAGTTCCAGTGTTCATTGTTTGTTTATTTGTTCATTCATAACTGTGTCATGTTGTTCTAGAGCTGGAATTTCTGATTCCAGCTGGTGGATTTTCTCCCTGCTGATTTTTCTGGGAGTAGCTCTATTTGTTACAGACTGTGAGCAGAACTTTTAAGGGATTCTCAGAAGTCCTAAAAGTAATAGTAATTTTTAAAATAACAAAATATGTAGAGGCTTTTTTAAAAAAACAGACTGTTCTCTATCAGTGCCTCCAAATGAGTGCATATTGCAGCAGCAAGCCCCAGAAGGAAAATAATTAGTGAACAATAGGAAAATTATTCCTTTGTTGATTCACATATTCAGGTTCTTCCCTCTTCAATAAGTCCAAGTGTTGCAGAGAAACAGGTTTGGTTCTGCAGTGTCTGGTGGATTGGATTTAATTTAATAGGGCTTCTATTGCATTTTCATTTTGAATGTTAAAAGAGGCCATTTATTTTATTATTAAGAATACTCCTGTTAGCAGCAGGGGCAGAAAGTCACTCCCTGCATTATCTAGGCATTTGTTCCTGTAAACAGCATCCTCTGGCTTCTTCACAAGTGGTCAAGATCAGTTCTTAACCGAGTTTGGTTGCCAGCAAACACTGCTGCTGCTGAGCAGGCTGTTCCAGGCTCTTGCCCCTCTGACTCTTTGAAGGTCCTCACTTTTTGTCCCAGTGTATTCCTGCCCACATTAGGGCTGGAGGCCAATGTTTTTCTCTTCTCCATCTCTTAGTTACTCACAACATGTTAGTTCAGAGCATTTCTCTTTTGGTTGTCTGTGGAGCCTGGCAGAGCATTAATAACATAAACTGCTGTCATTAGCTGATGTCTTTCACTTCTGTACCACACACCCCATGGCCCTTTGCTGATTCTGCCTCTCCTTTCCTCTTTGAGACATCAGCTGGTCCCTGCTGAGGGATCAGATGCCATCAGCTTTGCCCCCCTCTCCTTGTGTGCCAGCTCAGCACTGCAGCCTCTCATTTCTTTCAGGATGCCTCTAACTTACAGCCAAGTAAGTTTAGAATCTGATTCTTATATACTTTGGGGATTTGTTTCTTCATTTCTTGAGCCTTAATTGCTTCTGTGCTGCTGCACACAGAATACATGCTTGCATCCTCTGAAGGCAGTAGCTAAATGCCATTAACTTCAGTAGGACTAGGATTTGACTCATAGGTTTTAAGGCTTTTTTCCTATTTTAGTAAAAAACTTGCATATCTTGAACTATTATTTTAGAGAATAAAATATCATTTTAGCATTTAAAGTGTACAGGGAACTATACAATCATGGTGCTTTGGGAAAATTATTTCAGAATTTTAGGAAATTTAACTTGATAATTGAAAGTCTCTGGCAGTGTGATCCTCTTCACTTCTGAGGCCTTTGGCAAAACAAAGCAAAACATCTGGTTAACCTCTGGTTCATTCTCTAACCCAGATGAGATTCTCCAGCATCCCAGTAACACTCCTTTTGGCCTTGAGCCTTCTTCAGAATAACAAAATGAGGATTGCAAAAGGTCTTACAAAACCTAAGGCCATCTGGAAGAAGCCTTACCTGAAGATGTGTGTGGAATTCACTTTGAAGTCTTCTTGCATTGTGGCAGTGAGGGAGCCAACTGCCATGGGGGGATTTTGGTTCCATAATGTACTAAGACATCAAATAAGGACTCATCAGCCCATTTCTGTAAGCACCAGCCAGTCCTTAGATGGGAGCATGTCCTGGTGTGTGCCAGCTCTGGCCAAATTTTAGTGACCTATACTAGAAAAGCTCTTTTGCTTATATTTCTGAAGACTTTCCTGGATTTCACAACACTTGAATCTGGCCTGTGTTGTGTTATGTTCCAAGAGTGCTGCAGTTTTAGCTGTGGGTATCTCTTGCAGGTTCCCTTCCCATTGATCAATCCTGTGTGACTCAGATCAGGATGTGGTTCCTTCTGTAGCACTCATTCTGTAGGCTCATTCTGTAGGCTATGCAAGAAGGGGATTGGAAACTTCCACTTGGCTCTGCCACAGGTTTGTCTTGGCTCTCAGGAATGACACTTCAGCTCAGTGTATCTCAGGTTATCCACGAAAACATCTGAATGTGATGCTGCCCCACTTCCAGGGAGCTTGCAGCTGAGAAGCCCTGAGCTCCAAGAATACAAAACCATTACTGTGAATGGTTCTTCACAGGCTGAGAGGAAGATTCAGCCAGTGAATAGAGCAGCTTAAAATAAAACATCTCACCAATACTGAAAGGGATGAGGCAGAAAAATAAGAAAGGTTAAATTGCACCCGTATAACTTTTCCTTATATCCAAATTCTAAGCAGGTGCTTTCAGAGCTGCTAAGGAATGGGCTGTGGATGGAAAATAAACAATCAGATGTCAGGTAATCACAAGCTGCTTGGCTAGTTTGGTAGTTACACACCCTTTGGTTGAATTTGTCTTCAGGATTCCACCTGGAAATTTGACCACTTCACCAACAATGCAGAAAAGTTACTATATCAGCCATTCTAAGTTATTCCAAGCCTGTGCTTTACTCCATCCTTCATCAGTATTGCTCCATGAATAGGAGAGACCTGTTCTAACCACGAGGTGAGATTTCCCAGAGCACTGAAACTGATGCTACAGAGCCTGTCCTGTGGCACTCGAGGGTTAATTTCTCTGAAGATACTGTCTGCAGATTCAGTTCATGGGGAGAGCTGTTATACCCACAGCATCTCTAATGCTGGGATTTATTCAGGGCTTGGCAGTACTCTCTCATCTGAGAATTCTTGCTTAGCTACCAAAATAAAGTTTTAAAAAAAAGCGCTGAATTGTAGATGGCACAAAGACTAATGCTCTCAACCCAGATCTCTTAAAATTGACATTCTCCGTGCTACATTTATTTTCTGGTTCTGAATTTATCCAAGACAAAGCCTGCTGACAGATCCTGGCAGTTTTTCTAATGCTACAGAGAAGGCAGCCTGACCCATGGTGGTGCCAAGTTCATGCTCAGCTCAGCAGAGGGCTGGGGGAGGGAGAGGAGGCAGAGGACACTTGTGAACTGACCCTGCCTGATACCACCTGCACTTTTGGCTACAGCCCTGTGCCTTTTCATGGACCTTGCACCTCTCCTGCCCAGATTTTGTAGAGAGCTCTCCCTGAGCTGCAAATACACCCTTGCTGGCTGATGGTGAAGTAGCTCTCACAGCCCAAAACCAGCGTTTGGGTCTGTATCCTTCAATAACTCAACACTTGTATCTGTACATTGTTTACTGAACTGTAGAGCTGCCAGCCAGGATTCATTGCCTGCTGTCACCAGCCATGGCTTGAAATGAGTAATAGAGCACAGAAAGCAATAACCTGCCTGTTTGATCCTGGGGTTTTTCGGTAAATATATATATAGTGAGGAGAATTTCAGAGCTGCAGTGGGGAAAGATACAGAGAAAAGGGTATGAAGTGGTAAAAAACAACCACAACACTAACTTTGAAATCAACCTCTACCAGGAAAGGACAACAGCTTTGCTGCAAGACAGATTTAGGGGAGCTATTTTCTGCCCTGCCACTCCCCCCGTGCACCATCTAAATGCCACTCAGCCATGAGCCAACTGGCAGCATTTATGCTCTGGCACACTGGGCAGGACTGACCCACCCAGGAATGCTCCCTGCCAGACCTGCTTCATCAGAAGGTTTTTTCCTTAATTGTGTTGCTCCCAGATCTGTTAGGGTTTCAGTGAGCTACAGCTCTGGGCGGATGTACCCTGTTCAAAAAAAAACCACCAAAATTAAAAAAGCCTGCCCTTACTTCAAATAATCCACCTGCTGCTCAGCCATTGAGCTTGTGCAAAGTGGGTATAAAAAGCTATTGGCTCTGGGAGAGTGGTATTTCCTTCGTGCCTTGTCAGGAGCAGGGACAAATCCCATCTAATGAGGGTGGCACTGCCATGTGGCAATAGGAAGGAGTGAAGCAAAAAGCAAAAATCTTTTTAACTCTGTGAGAAAGCTCCCTTTGGACAGGGTGATTGAGAACTGGAAGTGCAACCCATGGAGAGAGCAGACCCTGAATGGAGGGTCTTGAGATCTCAGGTTTGGTAATGACCTTTTAGCAGATTAATTGGTAAAACACCTTACTGGTATCCTAGAACACGAGTCACTCTTTTTAGAAACACCATTATTCATTTGCCAGTTGCTCAAAAAAATTATATAACCAACAATTCTGTGCCAAGATTGCTTTGGAATAGAGAAATGCTGTACTCTGGTGCCAAGAATCTCACAGACTAAACAGAACCCACTGGGAGCCCTTGCTCTAGATGGGAACTCGTGTTTATTTTAACATGTAAATAAATTGGATGAAAAATGGGTCTTTTAAATTCTTTTTTTGTTGTTGTTGTTATTGATGTGTGGCCCCAATGGGTGGTCTGCATGGAGAGGAACCTTTTGAAGAGAGCTTGAAAGGAAGCTGTGTCCATCTCCCAAGACATTCCTCAGCAGCATGAAGGGAGTTCTTACATGATCCAGCTTTCATCTTCTTTTCTTTGTGATGCCTGAGCTGCTGTAGGCAGGGAAGGATTAGGTCTGTCCTTCCCAAAATTAATTGATTTGATTGTTTGCTCGAGCACAGAGCTACCCAAGGCTCACATCTGGATTTTGCAGGGTGAGCAGCTGGGCTGAAGCTGCAGCTGTGAGCGGGGCAAGGCTCCCTGCTCAGCCACCTCCATTCACCTGGAGCACTCTTCAAGCAGAGCAGTCAGCAGGGCTCTGCACACTACCAGGCAGGCCAAATGGAACCTTCTTTCAGCAAACAGAAGAGCAAGAAATGAATGGCCTTTGTTAAGGGAAGAAATGGAAATGTTTTCTAGTTGAAGAAGCTGTCATTTAGGAGTTAACAGCATGTGCGTGTTGGAGAGGCAGCACACATGCTCTGGAATAAATGGGCAGGGAAGGGGAAGGGGAGTGTGCATCTCCACTCCAGCACTCCAAAATTATTTTTTTCATTGAAAATCCAGATATTTTGAATTAGTGCCCCAGCTGTTTTAAAACTTCATAACAGAAAGTTAATGCAATTAGATTTTCGTCCTTGTTTTGAGCTAGGAAAAAGTAGAATTTGATCCCTTGATTTTTTAATTTATGGAATTAAATCAAGAGAAGAAAATTATATGTGTTTTTAAAGCTAAAATAAAATACCAAGGGAGATATCCCTTGGCTGCTTGCCTCCTTCCACTGAAGGTGAAACTCTAGCTACCATCAGTGATATCTCAAGTCATACATGAAGAGCAGAATAAAAGCTCTTCTCTGCTCTTAGATCAGCAGCATATAGATCAAATGAATTTGTGAGACCCTGGATTAACTCCAGCAAAGTCCATGCATTTTTTCTGTGGTATCTGGGCATTGATACTCGTTCTGTGTCATGCCAGAATAAGTCTTTGAAGATCAATTCCAATACTAAATAAAGTCACCTCACCAATTCTTCGAGAAATTTTGTGCTCCTCATGAAAGAGAGCAAAATCTCAGTGCAAAACTGCAAGAATAATTGTTAAAAATTATAGTGCCTTATAAAAATTATTATAGGCCCTAAATAAAATCCCTTAGTGTTTGATTAGTTAGTGTCTCTGACTCCTTAGAGCCACTGTAAGTTGTGCTTTGCTGATTATATTTCTTATATTGTGTTGTGATCTTCATCCCATAGGAGAAGAGATTAGACAGGAATCATTTCATTCATCAGCAAAAGAAACTCTTGCAGAGGAGCTCAATGGCTACTCAGCCATCCACACTGGCTTTGTGCAACGTTTTCAAACCATTGATCCCAGCAGCCTGGTAGAAAAGGATTTTTCTGCCAGCTGTCTTCTGCTTTTCTGTTCTTAAGGGCTGGCTTGGGAGGTGGCACTGCAGAAGGGCCTGAGGAAGAAAGTGGAATACTATTGTGAGTGTGCTTTGTGGAAGAGGAAGTGGGCTCCATATTCCTCTTTCATGGACCTTGGCTTCACCAGCCACGCCACAGCAGCTTCCTGATTTTGTGACAGGGATGACAAAGCTGCCCCACTGCAGGCAGTGTGGGAAGTGACCATGACATGTGCACATTTTCATACTGTCTTGGTCCCTTCATCTCATGGCATCCCTGGAGACACTTGGGCTTCTAGCCTGGCCACAGCGACTGCTGTTTGCAAATGCAGCCCCTTATTTTGCAACACAAACACTCAGATGGGTTTTTTTCAGCACAACATAATGTTCCAGGAAGACTTTTAAGGAACTGCAGTTCAGAGCCAAATTCAGCAACTGCATTAGAAATGGGCAAGTCTTCTAAAGCCAAAAGAACCATGTTTGTATCCATTAGAGAAGAATTGGCTCTTAACACTGACAGAAACAGTTTGCCTTGTTAGCCAGAATTAACAACTGCTCTGATACATACCAGGTCATTTTGTTTGTCATCTCTGGAGTACAGAAAAGATTTCAAATGGCTTTAGCAAGATGACTGGTTGTCTGCTCCCTAGCAATAAGGCACAAATAATTTTAGTATAGAAAATTGACTGTTGCTTTTTTTTTCCTAACCAAGACAACAAACAATATATCTCTGTGTGCACTATTCTAAAAATATCTCATCTCTGCAAATGTGTCTCTGATGTGGGAGGAGAATGCTTTCAGTTTGCTGCACTCTTTGTGTGAGGCAAGTGAATAAAAACTAGCCAGCAAATGCTGAAAAGAAAATTATTTTGCTAACCTTGGAAGGGAAGAGGGAAGCTGATGGACTTGTGCCTTCAGGACAAGGCTCTCTTTTGGTCAGAGAGAGGCAAAATCCACCTGTAGTTCTTAGCTACATGCTTCATACATAAAACACCCAGGGGAAGAGGTAATTCTGTTGGGTACCATATCCAGTGGTTGCATAATGTGCCTGTGTGGGAAAACCCAGTGTGTTCACTGCATCTCTGCTGGAGGTGCTAAAGAAGGGGTGCCCAGGACTACCCAGATGTTGGTAAGGATAAGCATATGTTGAGCTGTATTTCAGGTTCTCAAAGGACATTAAAGTGGAAGCAGTGGTGAGAGAGAATCTTCCCCTTTTAGCTCCTAATGGTTCCCATCTGATGTGAAAGAAATCTTCCTGGGAAAGCCCATAGGCTTGTGTCAAACAGGTCTTTGTCCCAGTGGAAAGCAGAGCTGTGGGAGAGGAGTGCACAGCTGAGGCTCAGTCAGGTGGACACTGAGACACTTGGCTCCAAGGTTCAGCTACAAAATAAGCACAGCAGCTGACCTAGACAGCAGCTTGATCAGAGTCAAGGGAGCATGACCTATGTCCTAAATCCTAGGACAGCTTCTCCTGCTCTCTCCTGGCTCATGTGTCTCTGTCCTGGTGCCAAAGCTCTCCACATGCAGCAAAAAGAAGAGTAGGTACAGATGGAGGGCAGAAATTTCCTTGTGCCCTCGGTGCATCAGACTTGATTTGGTTGAAGTTTGGGGAAATCAAACAGGAACAAGCTCCCTAACTGTGATAAGTCTGTTCTGAGGGCAAGAAAGATGCTTTGTTGAGCAGGAATCAGCAGGATGATCTCTGAGGTGCTTCCTCTGTGCATTTGTTCTGCCAGTGGAACATTTGCTTTATGTGTTACTGACAATACAGGCACAGTCTGTTGACTTTTCCAGATGTTGATTGTCCTGCTTTGATGATTCTTCCTGTTGTTTTAGTTGTTTGTGTGTCTGAATGGTGGATTAGATGTACTGCTTGTTAAACAAATAATTAAACATTGAGAGCTTTGAAATCCAGTATGTTTAATTAATGAGCTTTGCTCACTTGATGAAAAAGATGTGTACTTAAATCACTACAAAACAAGTATAGTTTTTTAAGTAGTGAACTCTTATGACAATTTGAAGTGTTTACTATTTCATTAATAATTTTTTCATTAAACCTTAAAAAGTCACCGAGAAGAAAATGAAGTTTTCACAGAACATTTGCTGTGTTGCCTTGTGTATTGTGTCCCCTTAAATTCTCCACTTAGGTGCTTTCTCCAAGCTCCTCCTCTGCAAAACCATGCTGCCTTAAAGCCTGAGATTAGAGTTAATTATTACTTTTAAATCTTGCTGTACCTTGGACCAAGGTCTGTGGTGATACCCTGTGGTGCTGGTGCTGTACAAGGGCTGGAAAAAAAAAAAGGAAAAAGAAGCAGTCCCTGCTCAGAGGAGTTTCAGCAGAGCTCATAAATACAGGCATCAGCTGCAATGCCTTGTGACACACTTCATTAGCTGCTGCACTGGCTGCTAAAGCTGAAACACTCTGGGAAGTTGTAGCTGCTGCATCTGGTGCTCTAAGTTTTATCTCCAAGTCTGAATGTATTTTGTAAAGGGCAGAGAGGAAAGCAGAGGCAGGCAAGGGCTGTCTCTCAGTCTGTGGGGTCTGGATGTTAAATGAGCTGCTGAAGTGGTGCTTTCCCGTGGCACTGGGGTCTCAGGATAGGCTGGGGGCCATCACAGTGAGGTGCCCACCTGAGCAAGCAGCTGCAGGCTCAGAGAGATTTGGGTGAGGGTTTAGGCTGGCACATTACACCACGTGCACCAGAAGAACCATCCACATTTCTGTCACTGGCATCTCCCCCCTGTGGGCTCCAGACCCAGCATCATCCCTCTGCGTGGGCACCTGCAGAGGGAAAGCATCTATGAGAATTTTTAATTATGTGTTTTATTCCCTAGACCAGACAGCAAGCAGGACACAACCATGCTCATGTCTCTTACCAGCAGCACAATCTGTGGTAGGGAGAGAACAAAAAAGGGGGACATGTGACAGTGTCCAACACCAGTGAGAGGTCCATTCCTTCTCCAATTTTGGGCAGAAAATAGAAGCAGGGGGCTTCAGGAATAAAACAAATCTTTCCAAGAGTTAATAAACATAATAGCTTCTTTTCCAAAAGCCATTTGGGCATTTGCTTCAAATGGACCTATCAGATTCCAACAAGCTTATTGATGAACAAGGCAGTGAAAGAAGAGGATCTTCAGCCTGAGCTTGGCTGTGGGCTCTAACACAAATCCTTGTGCTGCACACCACTGTCTGTGCTGAAACGAGCTGCTGCCCACTGCTGTGGCAGTGCCAGTGCTAATGCAGCAAAATCACCTTTTCTGGCCTGCAACAGCCCTTTGGGAATTGACTCACATCAGGCTGCAGCTCATTAAATCAAACACTCCAGCACCAAGCCTTGCTAATGATGGCCCCTCTGCCATCAATAAGACATTTCTTTCCAGCATGGGGCTCTGAGGTACCAGAGCTGCTCCTCAGCTGTTTCTGGGAATCATTGAATTCACAGTGGTGGCACTTCTCACCTTTAACCACTGAAAACTCCTGACACTCCTCTGTTAGTACCATTGCAATTCAAAATATGTCTGTGCTGAGAGAATGGTTAGCCTGGAATTCCTGATCTAACCACTGCCTCTGCCTGTTTCTGATTCTCCCACTCTAAAATCTTGGAGTTACACCTCTATAGAGGAAAACAGATAGTATTGAGAATCCTGAGGCAGGAGTCAAGCCCTGCACTCCCCCTGATTGTTCCTACCATCAGTTGGCAGGGGAGAAAATCTCATCCTACAGCGGTGGTGTTCTCACTACAATAAAAATGGATCCAAACCATCCCCTTTCCCCCTGGAAACATCAAAATATGTGAAAAGCCAAGATACAAATTCTTCCTGAAAAATTACTGATCCCTAGGCAGATTTCTCCTGTCCTCTTTCTTTGTTTTATGGCCTTTCCATAATAAAGAGGGGGCAAAGGCTGACAAAACAACATGGTGCATAATTTCTGCTTTCCCATGACTGTAAGCTTTAAGGCACAGCACTGAAATTGGTGAATTTACAGCACCATAGCTGAACTCAACATTTGACCTGCATTCCCATCACCTCATTTTCCATAGCAAAATGTTCCTGCTGAAGGTCAGAGGGTGAACTCAGTCCTCATCTGAGCACACAGGGTCAGGCTCCACTTTTGTCAGGAGGGTTGAGCACTTGGAAAGAGAAACAAATATGTATGGTGTGTGGCTTCTGTAGAAGTTAGTGTTCAGGACAAAACCAGAGCAGGTATCTGAGGGTGGACAGGGTGTGGGGACACACTCACCATCCCCACAGTGCCTCTGAGGGCTGAGGCACCCCACATGTGCAGGGACAGGTACTGCCAAGCTCTCCCCTCTGCCCAATATTCTTCTGGTCTTCTTTACTGCATTTAAGGACAGATTTTTTCAGCTCTGGTGTGGCCCCACAGCCCCAGCAAAAAAGCATCATGCTGGTGGAGATCCAGCCCAAGTCCCCTCATCAGACTGAGTCTGCCCAACAAGCCCAGAGCTGGGCTGCTCATTTCTCCAGGCAGCTCCCATCTGGCTTCCAATTAAGGGAAAGGAGTGTCAAGTTGGACTGGTTTTTATTTACATGTTTTTCAGGATATCTCCAATCTGAACAGGACGTAACCTTTTTTTGAGGCATGTGAGCTAATGTCAGCTGAGGAGCCTGGCTGCTCTGGAGTGGTTTTCAAAAGCAAGCCCCACAGCATGAGAGAATATGGGATTTGAGGAATGAAGGGACTTGTAGAAGTATGTATTTCCAGGGTCACAGGATCTGTTATGCTGGCAGAGTCATATTTACATGGTTATAACTGACACCCCAGAGACTTCACACCCTCAAATACTCCATCCCTGAACTCTCAGCTTTGTCTTCCTGTGCAGGCAGTCAGTATTATTTTATCCAGAGAGATGTGTAGTTCTGGAGGATCTAAAATCATTGGTGGATCCACACTCTGAAGTCCTGCTCTCTGACAGGACTGACTGAGTTGTTTGTTGTTCTTGACTCCAGGGGCAGAGCCACAGTCTGAGCATGCTCATGCTGAAAATAGAGGGAAGAATTTAATAACTGTGACTTATTGGGCCAGATGATCAAGCCTTTATTCAGATTTTGTTTGGGCAAAGTATGTTATTTTGCAGAGGTGTGTTTGGTTGGAAATGGATGCTTAAACCTCCTAATTCTAGATTTGCAACTTGAAAATGTGTGGTTTGTGTTCTCACTTTTAAAGACTCGTGGAAAGGGTGCCTGCAGTTGGGTCAGTACACACAACCTGAATTGATCACTGAGCCACTGCACAGACACAGCACTGGCAGTGAACCACAAGCTGGGTGTGAAGTCAGATAGATGGGAAACAGTTTAAAAGCTTTTGGGTGCTGAGTGTGCTGTGGGGACGTGCACCAGCAGTCACAGCTCTGTGCACTGCACCTCACACTGCCCTGCTGAGACCAGGGGTCCCTGTGGGAATGCTGGGATGAGGAGCTCATGGAGCTGTGATTCTTGGACACTTCTCTGTTGTCACCCTTGGCATTGTGTCACTTGGGTGTGGAGCAGTCTCTGGGGAAGGTGGTTCCACTCCTCTTGCACCCACTGTTGTGCCACTGGCACTGTGGAATCACTACAGCAGATTCATTCCCAGCAAAACCCAAAGCTCACAGCTTTACATCAGGATGAACCTGACCTTTCACTCTTAATAGCTCTAAGGGCAAAAGATCAGAGAAAAACACGTCAATATTCCTGACTGTATTGATGTTTGGTTGTGCAAATATCTTTCCTCTAATAGAAGGGGTCTTAGTTCCTCACCCTGAAGTTTGTCAGATGGGGAATTCAAACTTGCAATATACTCATTCACTGGAGAACAAGTTTGGTTTCTTGGAGGGGAAGAACAGAAAACAGTAAAATAAAAGACCACGACCTAGCAATGCCCCCTGGCTAACCTTGTGCAAGGGACAGGGAGAGTATCAAAGCAAAGACCTGCATGGCTTTCCTGTCCCACATGTGCAGACAAACTGCTGCTCAGGCTTTGTGCCATCTGAGTGGGGAACAGGAGTTTAGTGTTTAAAACTGGGGTTAAAAAGGGGGTCATTAAGTTATTAATAAAAAAACCTGGAAAAAATCGACGAGGAACTTGTCACAGCTTTGCACAGTTATTTCTTGGATTCCACAATCATTGCTTTGACTGTTACAAGCAGTGTCACTGTTATGTGGTAGGAGCAGGGGAAATTCTTCACACTGAGAGCCAAGGAGGCTTTCCAGACCTCCCTCAGTCGCGTCCAAAAATAGGCCAAAGACTCCCAGTTCCAGAGCAAGGAGTCATGTCCCATTTACAGGCCTGGGCCACGGGGGTTTGCAGTCTCTGCTTGCACAGCTGTCTGAGCACTGGAGAGAAGGAGAGACAAGAAGCAAGTGAGGCAGCACTGGAGAAAAAATAAAACTGAAGTGCAGAGCTCTGTTAGGAAAAATGTTCCTCTCCCTGGACTGTTAAACTCACATTAACCTGCTACATTTGGAGTTGAATAGTAGGCAGATAACACATTTGAGGACCATAAAGTGAGTGGACTGAATGTGTATAAAAATTGTAATAAGCTCACATTCCATCTGTTACAAAAAACCAGTTTAAAGTCAATAGTTCCTCTAGCCACACACATGGTTTCACTTCTGGAGATTATCATGACTCGTATTTTAATTTGCTCTTCGATTTGTTTCTGGTCACTGATCCGTGGAGGATGCATGCTGCACCATATTTTGGCAGGAATTGGAGTGTGTGCATGGAAAGCAGAACTGGTAAAATGTTGTTTATAATTGATCAGCATGACGTGTATGGGTTTTTATGGCAGCCAGGGTGGCTGATTGCAGCCTTCACTGCCAAAAGACTCAGCCATGGAGACCACCTGACAAAAATACAAGTTTGGGGTTCAGTTTTTCCTAGATGGAGTGAATTTAGTCCAGATTTTTATTATAAGTTCTGCCTAATTTGCAAGGTGATTTTTTTGGGTGGCTTACAAGAAAGTTGAGACCTACTGATTCCCACTGGTATGACCGCTGCCAGCAGATGTGACTGACTACCTTTGTGGCTGTGTCAGTGGTGCTTTTCTTTGCTGATCACTGCAAGGGGAACCATCCAGCATGTCAACAGTTATCAGCTTCCCCTCCTTTAACAAGTCATTGTCCCTTTGTGTCTACAAATGGGCCTCAGTGCCCACTGGAGAAGGCCTAAGGAGACACCCAGCAGGAGGGAGATGTTCCAGACCCCCTATACCCTGACCTATATGGGTGGGATGCGTTTTCCCCTTCACAATGTTCCTTAACAACCTGCATGGAACAGAAACAAGCAAAGGGCTGTTTCTAAGGGCAAATCCTATTTGTGATAGGCAATAACAAGCATGTGTGGTCAGGTAAGCATGCAAACGGCTTCCCCAAGGTGGTATTAATTTCAAGCCTTTGCAAGCTCGAAATTGCCTGGGGCTGTGTTGGTGGTGATGCTGGCTCCACCTCTGCCAGGGATGCCACTGTTCCCATGGCAACTCACCATCTCCCATTTTAGTCTTCCCCTTCCCTTCCATTAGGCAAGATAATTCCCAGACACAGAGTGAGGAAACAGTGTCCAGGTGTGGTACAGTTGGCATTAACACTTGTTTAGGAGGAAATTGCCACTGGATACTTGCCCACTGCAGGCTCCATCACTTGAACCCTTACCTCACACAGAGGAGGTTTGCAGCCCAGCCAGCACTGCAGGGTATCATGAGAAAAAACAGGACTGTGAAGCTTGTGCACATTCAAGCCCTGGAAGAGGCAGTGTCCGTGGCCCATTAAGTTTATAGTAACTGTATCTAGTCTTCAGAATCTTTCTGTTTCTGGCCAAGATGCTACACAGCAGTTACAGCTGTACAGTGAGCCACCAGACCCAAAGCATGTGGTCCCTGAGGCAAGTCCCCTTTTTCCAGGATGCAGTGACCCATCAGCAAGGCAAGACAGCCCTTCCCCACCCTGATGGTAGAGGTTTCCATGAGGAAAATTGCTACTCTTAGTCTTGAAGAGCAGATAGAAACATGGGGGAATAGAAGTCCAAATTTAGAGGCCCCTTGCAATCCCTTAACATTCTATGATTCTATGATTTTTTTTAAAAAGTCAGGTCATGGACAGTGTGCCACTTAACAGCTCTGTGCAGTTTCCTTTGCATTTCTGCAGCGCTTTTTCTGTTGAGAGATGACTGCAGGGGAAGGTCAAGTTAGGACAGAAGCAGTCCAACAGGTTTATTTCTGCCAGGTCCTTTCTGACTGAACCAGTGCTTCCAATGACTCAGCTGTGTGTTCTGTGTGCTCTGCTTCTCCCCTGCAGTTGGCCACGGGCAGAGCGAGGGTGATCGGATGGTTGTCTCAGACTTCCACGTCTTCATCAGGGACAGCTTGCAGCACATTGATCTCATGAAGAAAGAGCACCCCAAACTGCCTGTTCTCATCCTGGGGCACTCCATGGTAAGCACCATCCCCTGCCCCTCCCAGCAGCACCCAGGACACGTGTCATAGCCTGGTGGTACTCATGAGGATGGCAGCAAATGACTCGTTCCACAGCAGGAAAACAAAACTACAAGGAGCCTTCCCCTCCATTTCATTCACTGATTGATTTGCCAGCATGCTACAGCCCTGAGATCAGCCTTGAGTAAAGACAGTCCTTAACTTTCTACCCCCACCATGGCCCTAATGAGCCATTTGCAAGGAGAAGCCTGCTTTTTAACATGACCATTCATTCCCGTGGCTGTGTGGTAAGTCTCATCAGCTCCCTGCAGCATCGGGTTTCCCCTTTCATTTTAACCTGTAACCAGGAGGTTAAGCCCTCCAAGGCTTTGTGAGCAGCATGGGGATGAAGCATGAAAATACCCTGTAGCCTTATTCTGTTAAACAACCTTACAGGAAAATGTACCAGGGATTAAGGCTGCAAAAACAAAGGCACTGATTTGGTGAACAGATCTGAAGCCTGATTCTGACAGCACGGGCCAAATCCCTTTATTCAAGCTAACAGTATTCCCACTGATGTCATTGATCTGCCCTCCCTGCCTTCCCAGAGGAGAGGAAAATGAATGAGTACTTTGGGATTCAGTCCATGCTCAGATAAATAAGTGTTCTGGCATAAGAAGGCACGGCATGCTCTGAAGGGCTCCCGCGCTCCAAAGCCACCGTGTAACAAGGAGCAATTTCCCACTGAGGCCTTTGAGATGCTTCTCGCTGTTGCTCCATTTAACAAGCCCCTGGTTCTCCAGAAGTGTGGAAGTTCACCAAATATTTCCCTTGGCAGCTAATCCTCTGCAAACTTTCCCAAGCGAGCCCACGGGATTCCTTCCATCAGCACCCCTCGCCATCAGCCCGTCCTCGTGCAGGATGGCTCAGCCTGGCTCTCATTTACCTCCAGACCACGGGCTGGGTGTTTGCTGCCAGGCCCTTGGCACAACACTGTGGGGCTGGGGACACTGGGGAGGAGAATATTTAATTCCCATTAATTAGTGAAGATTTTCCCATGCCAGTGGCAGCATTGATGTTGCCCGGGTTACCAGCAGCACAGCAGGGAGCTAGCCCGGCTTCAGGGCACCTTCCCCATGCAGCACCAGTCTGTCAGGCTGATGAACCTCAGCTTGCTTCTCCAGTTCCACCTGAACTGCCACTTCAGACATTTTCTTCTTCTCAGTCCTTTAAATTAAGGAGGACACAAGGCATCCTGGGGAGCTGATGGGCGTTGCATGGAGAGTTGAGTTGTGTGACATGAGGGTTTATAGCATGAGAACAGAAACCAGACCTCTTCCCACGAAAACCAGACACTTCCAGGGCTTCTACTCCTCCAGCCTCCCTTGCTGACCCCACTGCACTCTCAGTGGGGCAGAAGTAATTGCTTGCTTGGACTAAACCTTTTCCAGTAGCAGTATTACTATACATACAAGATGCTGGCACCTGTATTAAGCTGTGGGCTGTTATTTTGCATTGCAGGGGGGAGCCATCTCCATTCTGACAGCAAGTGAGCGACCCAGTGAGTTTTCAGGCATGCTGTTAATCTCTCCTTTAGTGGTAGCCAGCCCAGAAGTTGCCACTCCCATCAAGGTAAGAGCAAACCCTCCTTGCACATGGCCACCTTGCTCTTCTGCACCAGCAAAAGTGTCAACACCTCTGGCCTTGAAATGCAAAACCCTGCTGGGATCTGTGCCACCCAGATGCCAATACTTTTCTTCTAAGTGCCTCCCCCACAGTTCCACCTACTTTTCAGAGGAGAAGTGAATCCTGAACCTGTCCAGAAAAACCTGTTTAAGCAAGAGTTGGGTACTGGTGGTAGCAGACTGTGCTTTCTTCACCTCACCCCGTGGCAGCCCACACAATGCTGTCCTTTCCCTTCCTCTCCTACAGCTTTCTTCCTGACTCATGCAGAGTCTGGTATAGTTGCAACACAGGCTGCTGGCTAAGTCAGGCCAGTGTTATTTTTGGCATTTGGGGGATGACCAATTTCTGAACAGAACCAGAGTCCTCAGTCCCAGAAATCCTTGATGAGCCTCAAAAGAGGCTTCCAGCTAAAGCATCAGTGCCCCAGCTGCATCCCATTTAGCCTGGTACTATGACTGGTACCATCTCTTGTCCAGACCATCTCTTTTGGTTTGCATTTAGGCTTTATCCCCCTCCCATTTCCATCTGCCCTCCAGAGCTGTTTCTGATCCACAGTTGTATTGCCTGGTTTGCCCTTCCCCAGGGAGGTTCTGCAAAGCAACTGAGCCTCAGTTCTCTCCTCCTTTTTGCATTCTAAAAAGAATAAACAACAATCCTAAAAAAGCTGGAAGCAAAGGGAAGGAGCAGCTAAACCAGCACGAAGGACAGAGCCTCTCATTCCCACAGGACTCCTTCCTTTATCCTCTCTCCTTAGACACTTCTCCTAGGGCTAGCTTCTTGTTTTAATTTACTTCTAAGCTATTTCTCCTTTTTTTTCTTCTGTGAGGAAGGAGACAGATTGCCTCAGCTTTCAGTATAATCCTGTCCCACTTTCTGCTGTAGCCAAAGCCATCTAGAGACCTCACAAATCATTACAAGCACCAAAGGGTGCTTTCTAATTACCTCCTTTCCGCTGGAAAAAAAAAAATGCATTAAGACCTCTAGCCTTAAGATGCAGGACCCTGCTGAGATCTGCACCACCTGGATGCCAGTCAATATTTTCCTTCTAAGTGCTTTCCCATAGTCCTACCTAATTTTAAGACTAGAAATGAATCCTGAAGTCATCCAGCCCAAGTAAACTTATTTAAATAGGAGCCAGAGTACCAAAGTCTGGTTTTAGCAGGCTGGTTACTGATTCTTCATGTGAGGCTGCATCTGGCATAAGATGTCCTGTGAGCACCAGTGCCTCTGCTTTTTCTTATCTGGGAAAGCAAAAAAGAATAAATATTAAGAAAAAATAATAAACAGTTTGAATATGAGAGAGACTGTTAGCCTGTTCTTTCTAATCAAGGGAAATGGAGAACAATTGCTGTAGATTTACCTTTTGCTGGATGCTCAACCCTTTCTGAAAGAAGAAAGGACTCACCAGGTCTGTGGGAACTAGCATTACTGTTGTCTGGTTTGTTGCAGATCTGTACCAGGTGTTGCTTTATTTCTGTGTAAGAAATAAATGCAATGATGCATTATTAGGTAGGAAATCCTGTTCTGTAACTGATGTATTTTGGAGGATTTTACATGGCCTCTTTCCTAGAAAGTCTCTCACATGCAGTATTACAAAAGCACAGTCAGTTTCTTTCTCTTTCAAATCTATTGCATCTCAACACTGATAAAAAATTAATTATGCCTGAAATAGCTCTGTTCTGTCACACTCAGTTGAAATCATTTCGGGAGTTGAAAAGGTATTTGCAAGAGGAAGGACTGAAAACAAGCAGAGTATTCCTGCATAAGCCACATTTTCCCATAAAGCTGTGTGGTTTTTTTCCTCTGAGAGTCAAAAAACATTTCATGGTGATTGTGCTTCTGAGGAACAAAGGCTTAGTTTTCCCTTGGAACTGGTACGACTTCTCAGCCCTGGGCCATTTCCCAAGGACCACTGCATTCATCCCTTTGCTGGGGAAGTTTCCAGCTGAGCAAGAATTTACCTTGGCCTGAACAAATGAGGGCTCAAGACAACAATAACAGCGAGCCAGATGACACACTGGGTCCTTCAGACCCTCTTAGAAATACCTTCCCTGACTGCTGAGCCAGCCCTGGCAGCGGCAGAGGCACAGCATGTTTCAGGCTCTGTGCAGGAAAATCAAATGCTGCTCTTTGCAGAAACAATTTCATCAGTGCCCTATAAATCCTGTGTCCCGATGGAAGCATCCAGTTGAAAATCCAGTTGAGTAAGAGGGATCTTGCTGCCTTCCCCCTTTTCTTCTCAACTGACCTGGACAAAATTCAGCTCTGAATCTTTGCAGTTTCAAAGGCTGCAGAGACAGGAGTCACACAGGCTGGCAAAGGGCAGAGCAGGGGTGAAAGAGCATCTCCCTCTACATTTCTGCTATTGAATGCTTTGAAATTAGGTGGGCAGGACATCCCCTCAGGAAATATTCCCTGGTGTTTAATCCTGTACTGACCCTCAGCCTATTGTTTAAGGACTCACTACATGATATTCTTTCTTCACCTTTTGTGCTTTTTCCTCTTGCTGATCTATTGCTTTCTAACCTGACTGGGATCACGTTGCCCACTGTCTTTCAGCCTGAATCTGCACCCAGTAACAGTGGGTGCAAAGGACTTTTCCTAAGGTGTAATCAAACTGGAAGAAAGTACTATATTAATTTTTATTCTTGTTGTGGGTGCAAAGGACTTTTCCTAAGGTGTAATCAAACTGGAAGAAAGTACTATATTAATTTTTATTCTTGTTGTGGTTGCTTTATTCCTTTATTCTGCTCAGTTTAGCAGAGATGATAATCATCAAGTTCAGAGTCCATAATCCTGCCTAGGATACATGAAGGTGCACAGCTTAAATCACCACTGCCTGGAGTTAACATGAAATGAGGAATATCCCATTCCTTCCTGGATAATCACAAACTCATACCTGCATTGTTGTGTAGCAAAAATTAACTTTGCTGGCACAGTGTCATAGCCAGTGAGGGGCTCAGTATACTGGCAGTGACACTGGCTCCTGCTCATGGCTATCCCAAGGTACACACATGTTCCCAAACCTGCTGTGAGTATTCACTGCTTTTCCCTCCTCAGTGACTTTGACTTCAACCTTGTGTTTTTCCCCTAATATCATAATTAATCTCTCATGTGTCATCTGTGATCTGAAGTGCCAGGGAGTGCTTCAGAAATTTTTAGGTATCTGCAGAGACAGAGGGCATAGGGGACAGCCTACCTCCAAGTGTTAGCTGTGAACCCCACAGCTCCACAAACCAGACCAATGAACACTAACTGTGTATTTTCTGACTTAAGCAGTGATCACTTAATTAAAGGCAGCTATCAAAGATCAGAGCAGATCTGGTATCAATGTGCTTGTAGTGCTATTGAAATTAAAGATGTTACCCTTTCTTCTACCAGCAGTTTCCAGCCTAGGCTGCTCAGTGCTTTTGTGTGTGGTTCCCAGGAGATGTGTGAGCAATGGATTCCCTTAGCCAAGGCATGCACACTTGGCTGTTGTTTATTTACAGGTTCCCTGGAGAATACCCTTATCAAAACGAGTGCAGCCTAGGCAACTGCTGCAAATGGCACCCAGCATCACTTAGGCACTGCAGCCTGAGATCAGAGCTGTGGCAGCAAGGAAAGGGCAATGAAGCACCAAAAACCAGCCCTCTAGGAGCTGGAAATGACCTTTTCCTATCAAAGTGCTTAACTGAGGCCTTTCAGAAATTAACTCAAGAATGAGGAAAAGCCCCAGTACAATGGAGTTGTGCTGCTGCATGTGGACGGACAGCTGACGGCATTTCAGTCTAGCACACCCACTCCCTGCTCCCAGGAGCAGTTTAAACACTTTCCTCGTTAAGAAAAATGGTTTAAATATAGGACAGATCTTTCTCCAGAGTTAGCTGACAATTCTCAACTGTTTAACTCCTGTGCTGATTTCCATCAGCTCAGGATTTGGGCTTCTATGTTCCCTCTCTTCCTCTAACTGGCTTTTTGACTGCTTCCTTTTCTCTCCCACAGGTTTTTGCAGCAAAAGTGCTCAACTTTGTGCTCCCAAACCTGTCACTGGGATCAATAGATCCAAGTGCAATTTCCCGGAACAAGAAAGAGGTGAGAACCTTCATGCCATTTTAACTCACTGCAGAGTTGGTATCTTGTCCCAGCCCTGCCAAAACCCACAAGTGTTTTGCTAAATCAGGAGGGAAAAATCTGTGCTGGTGTAGAAAGGTGACATATCTCTGAAGCCAGTGGAACTGACTGTTCACACAAGGCTGTGGGAAACCAGCTGCTCCTCCCTGCCTTGCCCCCACAGCTGCTGTGGGTACCAGAGGTGACAGAGAGCTACAGGTGCAGGGGGAAGCACGTGGGAGCCACGTCTTTGTCTCTGCTGCAGCACCACCACTCATGACAGCAGCAAAACCCAGCTCAGGTAGCAGCCACACTGCTAAAGTCAACTTTTCCACCCCTGCTCTTTGCAGTGAAACCATGGAAAACCCTACAGTCCTGGGGATTTGTTTTCCTGCTTCCAAACCAGGATCACATTGTGCCAGATGCATTCAAGCAGAGGACAAAAGCAGGCTTGAGCCAAAGGATTTGTTCCAAGGTCTCCTGGATCACACTCTGACTCTGCTACAGCCTTTCCAAACAAATGATATATCCATGCTGCACCCAAGAATAATACTTCAAGGAGCTGCAATTGAAGCAGCTGTTGTTACAACACAGCTCCAGCCTCACCACTGTGAATGTGCACGGAACTGTCCCAGGGCTGAGTTTTTATAGGGCCCCAACAGCCTGGGACTGCTCTCCCACTCACTCCTGGGGACAACTGTGTCAGCCTGGTCATGCCATCACAAACAGGTGTAGCTGCTACTGCTGCAACACCACCTAACGAGGGTTTTCCTTCTCACCACTGTGGGAGGAGTGAAAGGAGGTAATCACAAACCATAAGTGAATGAAGGTGCTTAGGCTAGACCCAGACCTTGGTGCATTTCAGAAAGCACCATTTCTTCTTGAATTATAGAAAATGGCACTCAAGGGTGTCTGAAGAGCTTTGCTGGTGCAAAGTGGTCACTTGTTCTGTGCTCCCATGCTCCCATCTCACTGACAGATGCTGTAATTTTCCCTGCTGTTCATGCAATGGTTCATACTTTAACTAGGAATTAATAAATTGCCTTTGTCTGGGGAGGCAGCTTGACCAGCGTTGGAATTGAAGCTGAAAGGATCAGGGGCAAAGACAGTGCCAACACCTGTGTGAGTGCAGTGCACTTGGCCTCAGCATAGCCCACATCTTTGGCTCACCTATTCAGAAAACTGGAAAGCAAAGAGTTTCCCAGAATAGCCTCAAGGCTCAGGGTTGTTTCTTGGCACTGCCAGAGGGGATTTTGTTCCAATGACTTTCAGTTCACTTATCCTTGAATAGAGCATAAGATTTCACTGTGTTGGAGGTGGAAAGATCCAAGGAGCTGAGGAAAAGACAGGACTAGTGTGGAGTGAGATCATGTGTATCCTCTGCTGCACCATGTGACATATGCTCCAAAGTACCAGATGAGGCTGTACAGAATATATGCCTGGGAAGAAGGCTGACTCCAATCTAGCTGCAGTAACTTGTTCTTAATTGCATTCAACTGCCATAACTCGTTGCATATAATTCAAAGAAAAGGTTTAAATTGGACAATCAATTCTCTAAAATGACACAGAGGAAAGTTTTCACATCTACATTTGTATTTAGAGGATAAAAGCAATCAGTGCTCTGGAGGAGGAGAGGAATTGGAGGGCTTCATTCCCTACCTGAAGAGTGAGCATGTCTGTGACCTGTGGGTCTTCACCTGCTTCTGCACTGATTTGTTATGTGGCACCTGAACTCTGCTGCAGCTGCATTTAAAGGATGTTTTAAATTTAAAACATTTAAGGATGTTTTAAATACACCCCCAAGAGCTGGATCCTCTGCTGGAAGATGCAATTGCTGGACTCGATAGCTTTGTAGGAGAAAAGTGATGATGTAGGGACATCCTGAATAATAACACATTTAGGGAAGTGTCAGAGAGCTCCTGAAATTGGCACAAATTATTAACTGAGCACTTCCGTGTTGTAGTGATGTTAGGAGTCACCACAGCAACCACTGGACATACTTTATAATAATTGCTGTTGTGTTGTCTTTCTAACACATATTTGCTGCTGCTTTGTCTGTTCTGTGATGCTTCAAGTCTCTGAAGGTTCCTTGGAGCATTGTTTTGCTCTGCCTTTCCCTTTCCATGGAGCAAGGGAGAGCCCTTTGCAGTGGATAAAGGTGTAGCTCTGCTTCATTAGAGCCTGCCCATAATGGAGATATTTTCCAAATGAGACACCCTGTGTGCTGTGCTGCCTTCTCACCTACACGAGAGCACACAGCTGACATAGCAGCTGGGGGTAGTGATGTAAAGCACTTCCCTGACCCCCTTCAAACACCAGGATTTGAGGGTCCAGGTGCTTACTGAAGACAAGACAGCATTTTGGTCCTCTGCCTGCCTCTAAGCACACTCCCCCCTCCTTTTGGATTCAAGATGCTCAGATTTAAAGCACACAGTGTGCTGGAAACATCCATTATTTATATATTACACAGACTCTCCTGCCAGACCAGCTTTCTATTCACTAGAAATATTTTTGGGACAACATCCAAGAATTTCCTAATGAGTTTGTGTTCCCAGAAAGCTGTCTTCAGGCTATGGGGACTGAAATATGAAATGATATAGAGATGTTTGTTTGATGTTTGCTGTACCAAACACAAGAGAGAAAAAAGAGAAAAAGAAACAACCTTAAAAACCAGTCCTGTTATTCCAAAGAGGAATGACATCAAAGTGACAGGAGCCTCTTTACCCCTGTAATCTTTGTTAGCTGCTGTTGACTTAGTGGAATGGTCCCCCTGATTCAAGCCTTGTTCCTGCCAAGTCCACATAGGATGAGGCTGCAAGAGGAGATGCAGACCTCCAATCAGGTCAACGTGATGCAGCAGCCTGATGGTTGCTTCTGTCTTGGAATTACATAGAGATAAAAACAGCTGTTGTGAGAGACCCTGGAGAGCCTTTGCCTGGCAGTGTCTGGAAGCACTCACACCCTCTCCTGGGATCACCTTCTGTTCTTGCCCCCTATCTCAGAGCCTGGTGCAGCAACAACAGTTTTGGGCTTGCAGGGTTTGCAGATTGTAGCCTGCAAAACATAAAGCCCATTCCCTGTCTTTCCTCCTTCCCCAGAGAGCTGCTGCTTGGCACTCACCCCATGCACTGAGCATTAACTCTGACAAGGATTCCTGTTCATTGACTACAAACAGGATACTCCTCTGCACTCCTGATCATCTTGGGTTGGGACTGGATTTGGTCTTTTTTTTTTTTCCTGACATCATCAACATAAAAATATTTCTTGGCTGCTCAGTAGCTAAAAAATCCCCATTCTTTCAGACAACAAGAGAAAGAAAGAAACTCTTCAGGTCATTCTTGTAGCACTTATGGGGCTGGGGCAGGGGCCAGCTCACATGAGCTCATCAACACTACTTTACTCCATGGGAAGGGACCTTCTGTCAGTCCATCCACCCATCCTTCCTGAATCCCTGCTGCAAAATCTCTTATTTACTGCATTCAATTTAAAAATCCAACCAAACAAACCCACCAAGATAAAAAATAATAAAACCATTCCAAAACTCTGTTGCTTTGGCACAGCACTGTGACATAGGTCCAGATTAGGCTGAAGCCAGTTGCTAAGTAGCCAATGCAACACAGTGGTTTTGCTCAAAAAGCTGAAAGATGAAAGTCCCCACGTTTGGCTGAGCACACCAGCGTGGGCCCAGCTGCCAACAGGAGAGTGAGCTGCACCCCACCAGGTGCTTGGTGTTCTGGAAGTCAAAGCTGAACTTCTTCCACGAGCACATTCACAAAGGAACAATTTCTTCTAAACACAGGTGGCTTCTTGCCCTGTTTGAAAGACTTTGGAGAGCAGGGAAGGTACAGCTGAACAGTGCAGGGGATGAAAGATGCAGATGAAGATTTCTGCACCACCAAGCTGGTTGGGCACTGGGTGGTCCATGCAGAGCCAAAAGGACTGCGAGCTGTTCAGTCTCTGCTTCCCAGGGCCATTAGCAGGAGCAGAGGATATTTACCATGTCTCAATGTCTTAACCACAGTCTCATCTTTGCAGTTGCCTCTTAAAAGCAGTTTTCCAGACCTTCAGCAAGCACATACTTCTTTGAAAGGGAGACACTGTGTGTAATATCCTAATATGATGAGCTGTGATGATTATCTTTGTTTCCCTGCCAAAAATTACCCCTCACTTCAGAGCAGACATAATCTTGCACAGAGACCAAAATACAACAATAGCCTTAATCAAATCCTAGAAACATCCAGCACTTCCAAGGATCCCTAAGTGAGTTTTATGACAACTTGAATTTTTTCAGTCCAACTCCAGCACAGAGTGGAGTGGCTGTACAGCTGTCCCTCCCTGGACCATCCTCAGTACGTGGGCTGGGTCTGAGGGGTGTCAGCCACTAATAGTCCCAAATCTCCCCCCACATCTTTCTCTTGCTGCATGTAGGGATAGGAACCATGAATTCAGGCAGTGGGAGATGGTGGGGACCAGAAGTAAGAAAGTGATGGGGAAAGACTTGGGAGTATCAGGGTGCCTCACTGCCACCTCCATTTCCAGTGCTTTGTGCTCCAGCACATTTGAGATGACAGCAGAGAAACTGCCTTCAAACCCTCTGGCAAGTGAATGCATCCAGGTGGGAAAGGCCCACCATGGTCTGCCACCCTGAGAATCTCATCTCACAGGGAATTGAAGACAGAATCCACCCCAAAACCTTTCTGTCCTACAGTGCCTGCCTGTGCTACACCTACACATGGCTACGTGTCCTTGGGTGGCCTGTTGGGTCACCTCCTACCCATGGTCCCCCCAGGGCATGCACAGGCAGAAGCAAAAGGAGCTCAAGTTAATGCCTTCAAGGTAGAATTTGAACAGACCCCACCGCCCGTGAGGAGAGGAGGAGACTGTTTTCAGCTAACCTATAAATAACCATCATTTCTATAAACATCTGCCAGGGTTGGGAGAAAGTGGAGGCTGTGCCAGAGACCAGCCCATAATCAAAGCATTCTGGCAAATATTGCAATAGTGGGGTCTGTGTGGGCCGTCTCCACATACAGTATACAAATATTTACTGTAGATTTGCCTGCTGCAGTAACTACTCCTTCCTAGCAACTTTCTGTACCAGCTCTTGAGCATTTTTATCCCCTCACAATCTGGCTGAGCAAGTTGTTGAATACTTTTTTTTGCCTATTACCTAATACCATCATTTGCTGCCCTGTCTGTCACACTTTGCAGCCAGAGATGAGCCCTTGGCTTTGCAGTCACCTCTGTCAGTTGTCTGGAGGTGTAGGTCATGGTCACCACCCCCAGACAGGGAAAGAGAACATTTGAGTCCTCAGCAGAGAGGATACTGGCCTGGAGAACATCAGCTTTCAAATAACACAGTCTGTGGAACCCTCTGTAGAAGAGGTATCACATTGGAATGACAGAAGGGCACAGCAGAGGAGAAAAATGCAGGCAGGAGCCCCTGTGGGAATGGTCTTTATGCAGCACTGGTTGTTTCCCTGCAGGAGCTCCTGTCAAAGAGCTCTGGCTTGAATATTTCCTAGTGATGTAAGAGAGAAACATGCAGCAAAGAGCATGTCAGGGTGTGTGAGCAGTGCTGGTGAACCACAGTACCTCGACCTCGACTCTGATGGCCAGATGTCCTGAGAGAGTAGGAAATGACTGTGCAAGCCAAGGGAAGACTCTCCATTGCCAGGCTGACCTGCTTTTTCTCTTATGCATGAAACATTGCTAATCTTAAATCACCTCTTTCTCCTGCCAGATGGAGTCTTACACATCTGATCCCTTGGTGTACCACGGCGGCATGAAGGTGTCCTTTGTCATCCAGCTGATGAACGCCATCGCCAGAATCGAGCGAGCCCTGCCCAAGCTGACCCTGCCCATCCTGGTGCTACACGGCTCCTCCGACAAGCTCTGCGACATCAGGGGCTCCTACCTGCTGATGGACACCGTGCAGAGCCAGGACAAAACACTCAAGGTCACCTTGCTTGCGTGATTGTTGGGAGATTGGGCTGTCACTGCTGGCCCGAGCATGGGTGGCAGTGAGGGGTGGGAGCCTGCTGGCCTCCAGGGAGCTGGAGGCAAACAGAGCTGGTGGAGGGGGGAGGCTGGGCAGGTACAGCCCCTTTCACCAGGAGGTAGCCCAAGCCCAGCCCTCCCTGGGCTCAGTGTGGTGGCCTTTCACCAGCTACAGCCAGGCTGGGGGCAGGGGATGGTGGCTGCATGCCTGGAGGGTGTCTTGGATGTGAAGCAGCTTGGTGCAGAAGTAGAGCAAGTCTCGGAAGCAGGTAAAGCGTTGACCCAAAAAGCTCTTCTGAACAATGCCAAGTGTGTGAGCACCAGCCTTACCTCATGTCCCAGCACGTAAAGGTGCAGGAAGGTCTTTCCAAAATGCTGGACAACAAAAGCCACTTCACATCTGCTCATTTCAAGAGAAGCACAGCTGATTAACCAATTGTTAGCACATGAATAAACCTGAAAGAAAAGGGAGGGAGACCAAGGGAAAGCTTTTGTCATCAGAAAAATAACTGGATAGTCTGAGCATAAAAGGAGTAAAATTGCACAAGGCATGATGGGAGCATCCCCCATTGTCCTCTACATTCCAAGGGCATGATAAGAATTTCCTCCTCCTTAGTGGAATGGGGCTGGGACATGCATTATGTTCCTAAAGGGCAGCGGGGTGCTCTGGTACCCACAGATGTCAGGCAGGCAGCAATGCCAACACCTTCCTGCTTGTTGAGGACCAGCACCACCAGTGACATCTCCTTGATTTCATAACCTGCTACATCTTGGAAAAAACCTGACAAGTTGTGGGCAGGAGGTGTTGGACCTGTGGGTGTTGATGAGAGGGGACTGAAGGCTGTTTTGTTCGTGCAGATTTATTTCTTCTGTGCTAATCTGTACTTCTCCCTGGTTGCAGGTGTATGAGGAAGCCTATCATGCCCTCCACAAAGAGCTGCCTGAGGTCTCTACCTCTGTCTTCACAGAAATACTGACATGGATTGGCCAGAAGGTCTCAGCAGCTGGGGAAACCAGCCATACTTAAGAGCAATTGCATTTGCAGCTCTTACTGGGGTTTTCTAGGAATAGATGTTTTTCTTACTAGAAATCTCTCGGGAAAAGATCTAACATGGAGGGATTCTTGGAATATTTTATCACACACAGCTTAAGGGAGGGTGGGGGGAGAGGCACAGGGTGGGGCATTATTTACTGATGTAAATGGCCACTGCCCTAATCTGGAGAAGAGTTGATAGCTGTGGGATGCCCCTCACCCACCAAACTTTCTCAGCGGCTTCCCCTTCTCTGCTTTCGCTGTGGTGACTGGGGTGTGTTTTTACTGCAATAATTATTGGTATGTAAAAGAAATCTGTATCTTCCACTTCATGGTTTTGATGCCAGGTGCGTCCCTTGTCCCCACCATCCAGCACCTTAAAAACCCTGGTCCTTGAGAGGAGAGCACTAACAAAGGTGCTGGGTGATGAGGAGAGGCTAAAGATGGAGCTGACAGCTCCCTGAAGGTGAAAGGCTGATTTTCAAGATCAGGCCCCTTTGGATACTACCTTTTTAAGCAGACCAGGCCAGGGGATAGAGATGCCTCCCCCACCACCCTGCACATCCTCTGTGAGTTTGCACTTGGGGAAAGCATGTTGAACAGTGCTTTGATTTTCATCATCCAAGCAGGATCCCAGAAGGAAGAGCAGGAATGTGGAATCAAACCCACTTAGCACATTCAATTCCCCTGCTTTTCCCCATGTCAAACCCCATCTCCTCTGCAAGATGAACTGTTCTGTAAATATCCCTAGGGACAGGGTTTTTTTCCTTCCCCTCTTCCTTTTTTTTCTTTTTTTTTTTTAACTTTCATTTCTTTTTTCCTTTTGGGATTAATCACTTGTGCTACTGAAAATGAAAAAGCAAAGTCAAAGTTATAAGAGAATATAGTAATATAATATATGATATAGAGGTGGCTGGAAGCTGGGAGAGAAATGGGAGGAGAGTAAAGAAGGAGTTAATCATTCCTTCTCTTGGCAAGGAACAATGTTGTCCTACCAGGATCTGGTCCTTTCACCATAACTTTACAGTCATAATCTGTTGTTTTCCCTCATCAGTTGGAAAATGTCCTGAAAATAATGCTAGAGAGAAGTGCAGAGCATCTGGTGGGTGGGGAGTAGCAGTGGGTGTCCTCATGGTCCACTGGTTTAGCAGGAGACCCACAGCATGAGCAGAGATCCTGTCCAAGCCCATCCCAGTCTCCTCCCAGTCAGCACTGGGGTAGACCACTGTGGGGCTGAGCTCAGCCCTTCAGGACACGTGGGGACTGAAGGCAGAGTGTGGAGTGTGATCATCCATCCATCCATCCATCCATCCATCCAACCAACCATCCATCCATCCATCCATCCATCCCGCCTCTACCTTGTGTACTGGGCAGCCACAGACCCTGCTGAACTAGCTGCTGTGGAGGAGCTTGTGGACAGGGCCTGTGGTGCAGGTGGGGCAAATTCTTGAGCTGCCTGAGTCTCTGCTAGCAGCAGGGTGAGAGGAGAGAGTTTAGACCCTGGATGAGAGCAGAAACATTGTACTGGCACAGTAAAAGCTGCACAGTGATGACAGAGTGGCTGTGCAGGACAATTTATCCAGCCCTCAGCATGAATATACTTCTTGGCACTATCCAAAGGGAGGGGTTTAACCTGCACCTCTCCCTCTGCTTTTGCAAGAAGAGAATGCAAATGTTGCACTATGAGAGAGTGGGGCATCTCCCCCAGTGACAAACCAGTCCTTACTGCCTTCCCTGGCAGCAGCAAGAAGCACCAACCACTGTGCCTTGAGCTGCTGTCCCCAGGGCTGGATCCCTGCTTTGACAGCCAGGGGGTCACCCACCTCTTCTCCCTTTGGAAGCAGTTCTAGCAGGGTTCAGGAAAGGGACCTCTGTGCAATAACAGTCGGAATCAGGGCTCAGTCCCATTCAGTCCCAGATGAAAGATGTGTGGATGCAGGTTGTATCCTTGCAGTTGCCCTAAGGGGCCCAAGTCAGGGAAGCTCTTTCATACAGGTTGATCCAGGCACTTTGGCATTTGTATTTTCTTGCCTCTAAAGAGAGGAAAGAGCTGTAGTTCTCCCAGCAACATTAGCTTTTAATTGAAATGTTATTCCAGTGCAATCAGCTGTTCTCAGCAGCCCCTGTGAAACCTCTGGTGACACTTACTCTGGGAAAGAGCAATGAGCAGGTCACCTGCTTTCCATCTTCCAGCAGCCTGTCTTGAGGCAACTTCTGTTGCCTGAGCAAGCTCCCTCCTGGGCAGATGCTGCTAGAGAAAGACAGCAAGAAGAGAAACACTCCAGCAGTGATAAATCTCACCTGCTTCTTCAGCTGGAAGGGGAAACAAGTGGGTGTGATCCAGAGGTGACAGACGTTGCGGGGGTAGTAGGAAGATGATGATTTAAGGATAGGATTTTTGAAAGCACTTTTCTTGAGGAAGTCAGGAGGAGTAAATCAATGCCCACAATTTTTACATCCCTTCCAAAGTGACAAGCACTTTGCAGGAGGGGAGAGGGAAGGGACCCTTCAGCAGAAAGGTCAGAGCCCATCCGCTCCCTCCAACCTGGCTTCAGGCAGAGGAACGTCAGTTGTCAGTGCCTTTGCTAAAATGTGTCCTTTCACCCAAGAAACATCTGCAGCTGAACAAAAATAAAAAGAAACCAATTACATTGACCTGGGGAAGACTTGTCTTTCAGTCTATAGCTAAACTCAGCAGTGGCACACGGCCTGGGGAGGCTGTTTCAAAAAAAGGTTTACAAACAAAACCTAGAAAAAACAGCAACAAAAAAAAAAAAAAGCCAAATGACCCCAAAGCCATGGCACAGCAGCAGGTATTGCCACCCTCAGCCAGTTTTCTGAAGAGTTACCTTCTGAGGCCATTAACACAGGGAAACCTATCCAAAAGAAGCTGGACACTGCCTGCGCTGACCCCACAGACCCCCGGGCTGGCTGCTGAGCAGAGGGGCCACAGCTGCTTGGCAGGGCAAGGAGTGCAGAGGGAAGGAGCCAGGAACAAATCAGCCTGGGCCAGGTGAGACAGCAATCTGCACATTTCAGCTCTCTCCGCTGTTGCTGATCCCTTCCCCTGCCTGTAAGCTCCTTTATACTGACCTAGTTAGGTTTCACCAAGCCCCAGAGGAATTCTTCCTTGGCTGACCAGATTAGCAATGAGCAGAGCAGCTGCTAGGGAAATGTAATTACACTCTATTTCCAGCTGGCAGGTACCACTTGCAGGGAGCACAGCCAGCCTTACGAATGTTGCTGTGCAGAGCTGCACCAGAGTCTGGTCTGCCTTGGAGAACAGGTGGCACCCGTGACTGAGCAATAGCAACGTGTAACTACTGTATATCTCACCACCTGTAGCACTGAGAGGCCATTTCCCACTGCCTAACCCATCCTGTTTTCTATTTAGCCTGTCCTTTTTATACCACTCACCTTAGCACACTGCCAGCACAAACCCATTAGGATCACATTTCCTTTTACAAGTAATTCCTGAGGTTGTCTCTCTTGTTCTGTTGTGTTCCAGTTCAATAAAATACATTATATATATATATATATACATATATAAAAACATATATACATACACATGTATTTTCAGTGGAAAAACCATATACAAGTTTAGAATTCTTAAAGGAATACAATGTATATTGCAACTAATAATAAAGTTATGTTTTCTGAACAGAGTGTGTCTGAGGGTGTCATTGGTGACCATTACAAAGTGCTTCCCACACCCCAGATTAAACAACAGTGTGGAGCTGTTGGAGGATAGGCAGTATCAGGCAAACTCAGCCTGCTCCAGCACCTGGTTCCCATGCTTTTAGAAGCCCATTAAAATGGGATGCTGGTCCTGAACTAAACCCAATTCCAACAGGAAGCATCTGCACTGTGGCCAGGAGTAACTGCTGATTAAATCCGACATTTTGACCCCAGCTGTGGCTGCAGATCAGGCTGGGGAGTGGCTTTGATGCTCTCAGCTCCCAGGCAGTGCCCAGGTGCTGTAAGAGCTCCTGGTCCATGCAGAGCCAGGGTTGGAGCTGTCAGAGTGCCCCACACTGCAGAACTGTCCCCCCTGCCCAGAGAGCGGGGCTGGGCCAAAGAGCAGCCTCAAGGTCCCCTCCTGCTCTCCTCTCCATGCACATTCAGGACAAGTCCCTTGTTTGTAAGGGCTCACCAGCCTCTCACACTCCAAACCCCGTGACAGCTGCTGCAGCAGGGCACAGACAGGACAGTCTGCTCCCATGCCAGCCCTGTGGCCAGAGCCTTTAGCAGCACCAGCCCCAACCTGCAACCTTCATCAACTCATTTCATCTTCCTTATGCCTCAAGTCACTAAATCAAGAGAATAGTATTTTCTTTCTGCAGTCCTGTGCAGGCTCTGTGTCTGATCACACCCCAGCTCACCAGGTCAGGAGCTCTGGCCAAGGACTTTGATGCTCATCAACACAGACAACAGAGCTGGGGCTTCTCACCAAACCAGCAGGCACACCATGCTAGCAAGGAACATCATTAGTAACAACATTTGCTTCAATTCTGGCAAGTCCACAGCTCTTTCTTCTGATATTTTGGTGTTTGTTAAGCTCAACACAGTTTTGAGGGTCACTGGAGGGTGCACACCATGGTGCTGGGACAGGGACTGAGCACAGGAGGAAGGGGACAGTCCTTCACAAGGCTGGGAGCAGCAGCAGCACAAAGGAGCCCTTTTGGAAGCGTGCACTTCTCCCAGTGTCACCAGCTGATGGCTGGCGAGTTGTCACAGCCATAGGTGGCCTTGCTGCTTTCAGCCTGTGCTTCTCCTCTGATCCTGCAGGAACCCTGAGGCTTTTGCCCTTTTCTCCTCCCTCAGTCTGGTGTTATCCAAGGCTGGCTCTGGGGGTAGCTACCAGCTGGGGATCAGCCAGTGAGTGGTAAAGCAGGAGCCAGAGCAGTGCCAGGGTGGGGGGAGAGCTCCTTAGGAGTCCCTCCAGCCACCCTGGCAAGGACAGACAGCCTGCATCACCAGAAGACAAGAGGTGCCATACTCAAGTCACAGAGCAGCAGGGACCATGCCTCTGTCAGATTTCTGGCACCACCCAGGCCAGGCTCAGGCACTGAGCAGGCAAAGGCTGCAGCTCCAGGGAGTGGTAAAGAATTTAAACTCAGATCTGCTCAGCACATAACCCACAGTGCTTCACTTCCATTTGCTGCTGGTTAAGCATCACAGGAGGGAAATGTGGGGCTGCAACCCCCTGCAGAGCTGCTGCTGGGGGTGAGCAGGGACTCACACCTCTCCACCCTGCCTGGCTTCAGGCAGAACTTCATCACAGGAAAAGGGAGATGGAGCTGAAGGGTTGTGCAGGTGCCACACACATGCTGCAGCCTGGCCACCTGCCACACCACTCCTGCTCACCCAGCCCCTGGAGGGGGGGATGTTGATCAGTCATTTGCTCCTCTCTCCACATATGAGCACAAGTCTCCTTTACACACACAGAAACAGGGTCATGCTCTCCCAGATTATCCACCTGGGATGCTCTTTCTCCTTCTGAGGGGGAAGCTGCTGATGTGGAGCTGCCACTCACCTCCCTGCTGCTCTCCAAACAGCTGCCTTATGTAGCAGAACTGCCCCAACTGAGCAAACGCTGCAGAACCCGGATCTATCTCCCAACAGGCACAAGCCAAACAACCACCCTTCCCATGGCCACCACTCCTGGAGGGGAGTGACACAGGATTCATTTCCCTTCTCTCTGGAGGAAACTCTTCAGTGGATGGAAACATTCCAGGAATTTAGATGAAAAACAATTCCTAGGAGATCAATTAAGAGTTTGGATAGATTGCATGATATGTGCTCTCCAAAGGAAACCTGGCAAAGTAAGCTACTTGGCCTGGGGGGGAGCTGATGGGAGGGCAAGATGTCAAGCATGGAAAACACTTGTCTTCTAAGAAAACACAGAGACAAGAATGGCAGAGGGGAAGGAATGGCAGCTCAGGGGCAAAGGACAAGTGGTACCTTAGGAAGGTTCATGACCAAAGGCAAGCAAACCTCTGCCAGAGCACAGTAAACCATGGCATGAGACAGAGCCCCAGGAAAAGCTGGGCTTTCCAGACCTCACAAAGTCAGCAGCCTTTGTGTCAGCATCTTGTCTTCATTTACATTTAAAAAAACCCCCATGCAATGGCAACACCAGGGAAGCTCTCTGCAGGCTGACACAGTCAACCCTGGAGCAGATTTTTTTAGCAAATAAACAACTCAGGTTCCCCATACAGAGGAAAATAAAAAAAAAAACAACCAAAAATCAGCTTTTCCCTCTGGCTGGACTGCAGGATCAGCCTCATGCTGAAATGACAGCAGTGAGCCATTCTCCCCGTGGGCTGCACAGGGCAGCCCTTGTCTTTGTCACATCAAAAGCTTCCAGGGTTCACCCTGTGCACTTTTAACACCAAGTCCTCTCCTCCCATGCTGAGCTTATGCACATCCCATGCTGAGGCTGGTCTGTGCCAAACCCAGCCCTGAGGCACTTGTGTGACTGGCAAGTCCTGGATCCCCAGTAAATGCCTGTTGTGCCCCCTCAGTGCAGCACCACGAGCACTGTGCTCAGCAGAGCAAGAAGTACTGACCCCTGTGTGCTTTCAGACTAGGAACACTGATGTTTAATTGTATGCCTGATTGGAAAAGGTCACAAAATCAGGAAACAAGAACACCATGTTCCCTGCTCTCCCAGCGAGAGAAGAAGCAGTCACCCCAGGAGCAGCATGGCCAGAGCCAGCACCTTGAACAGCTTTGGAGATGCTGTGCCTGATTGGCACTCAGACCAGAGAACAGCACAGCAGCAAACAACTCACCTGAAGCATTTCCAGCTTCTCAAGAAGAGCTTTTCAAAACAGGAAGGAGACTGAACTTGCCACCAGCAAACTCCTTTTGAAACTCCTGAATAATTTTTCATTTTAGATCAAGGGAGAAAGGGGATGGAAGGAGCTCTAGAGAGCAGATTGCTGCCTCCTGTTACGGAAGCGAGCTTAAGAAAATTAATAGAAATATTGGTAGTTCTGCTATGCTGTGCCAAAAATGCGTTAGAATAAAACCCTCTGAGCAGACAGGAGGGATACAATGTCAACTCAGCCTTGATATGAAAGATCAGCCTGCATCTCTTAAAGCACATCCCAAGGAGTAGCAACTAACACACCAGCTTTCCTTCCCTTCAGAGCAAGTCTGCACAGCCTGTCTCATACAGTTCAGCACTGTCACAGCCTTGAACAAGGAGTACTGGGATGACCCTGGCTCACAAAGTTGTTATAAAAGAATAAAGAGGGAGGCATTTTTCCTTCCTGGAGTTTTAATGATATCACAGGCCAGCTTGGTTTTCTCCATGGGAAATTACATCAAGTTATTTTGGACCAAATCTTCCCCGAGCCCATGAACAGAAGCATCTGGCCACAGTACAGCACTTTCTTCACCTCCTTTTCCTAACCCAACACACCAAAGCAACAGCCTTGCCTTCTGCCATACCAGCAGAGCAGGCAGACTGCTGCTGTCATGAGCCAGCAAATCCCACTTTCTAATCCTGCTCTTTCCCCTTGAGCTTGCTCTGCTGGTAACAGGAGGAGGGAGAGAAAAGCTCTCACACTCATTTTCAGAGCTTATTTTGGGAATTGGCAGCCAGACCCTTGGGACTGGAGATAGTTGTTTGCATGGTACTGATTCTCTTCCAAGGTTTTCTTTAATCTGCTGAAATGCCCTTCAAAGTTTGTCCTGCACTTTTATGCTTACAAAGTTAACCACAACCAGGAAAAGCAAAGGGCATGTGTGTGCTCATCCCCTTTGCCCCAGATGCTGATCACACATAAGCTTGATGTTCATAGCTTGACTTTGGCTTAAGGATCTGCATGTCCATAGCTGCACCCAAATGTGGCTGCCTAATTAACTGCTCCTCTGCAGCCCTTGCCTTGGGTATTGCCAATAACCCACCTCCAATTTCCAACATAAAACCCTTGAAACCATTTGTAGCCTAAAAAGGGGTTCTCTGTCTTTCTCCCTCAGCACTTCTTCAAGGCAGGCAGCAATCCCTGCAGAGCCAGCACCTTTATTCAAAACAGGCCCTGAATATAATAAATGGTTTGCTGGTGTGGCCTCTCAATAAATTTGTTCTGTCGAATTTATTTTAGCTTAGAAGGTAAAACAAAAACCTGCTTCTCAGCACACCCACCCCGTGAGCAGAGAACTAAGCCAATCCATGGTTTGCCATCACCAGCTCTAGCCAGGATGGCTCATCCCTGGGAGCTGGGCACAGACACATTCCAGATCCCAAAGCTGTGATGGGCTTTGCCAGGCTGTCCACAGCAAGAGAGGAGAACAATGTCACCCTGAGCAGACGAGTCTGTCAATGCACACTGACTGCAAACTGCTGTGTGGGAAGTGCCATCTCCACTTTGACCATGACTGCACAACATGAACAGCTCCAGCCTCCTGCAGAAGCTCAGCCTTTACTCTCACAGCACAATGCTGCTCCTTGTGTGCACTGTTTGTTGAGTCCCAAAAACCTGATTAAGCCTTGAACTTTTCCAAGCCCTCCCTTCAACAGCATTAGTCATTCAGATGTTATTAGTATCTCCTCTCTGAAAATTTCATGTTCCTACACAGGGCAACGAGGACAAGATGGATGCTTGTTCCCTGAATGCCAGTCATGCTCTGAAGCCAACAGGGGCTGAACAGACAGCTCAGCTACTGCCTTTACCCCAAAAAATTGTAGCCACCCAGGCATGCAAGAAAGCAGACAAGAAAATGGGTGCCTGTGTCCTCAGAGAGGAAGGACTGCCCAGACACTTCAGCAGAGTCACAGTTTTGGAGAAAACACAGGCTTCCAACTCCAGGAGTGCACTAACAAGTCAGAGTAGTTAAACACAAAGGCTGAAAAATCTCCATCCTTGCACATAACAGACAGCCATCAATGACAGGGGCACAAGATGGGGAAAAAAAGGGAAAAACAACTTACCTGTTAGCAACAGCCCACAGCAATTTTCCAAGACAACATCACGTTCCTGACAACAACCATGGCAGTGACCAAGCCTGCGCTGTGGTGCTGCTAAAGAAAGGGAAAAATCCTTGGAGAAAGGAGAAGTAAAAAACAAGTTAGTGCTTTACTCACCTACTCTGTGAGGACTGTACACATTGCTTGGGAGCCACACAGTGCAGAGCCACTGTGGTAAGTAAGCCTGGGTAAGGGAAGATGAAGGAGCTCATTTTTGGTTTCAAAATGAAACCCATGCTGATGTTGTCAGTCAGTAACAAAGAGACCACAGCCAGAGCAGATATAGTGAAATAGACTATTTTATTGCTGCACACGTGCTTACAGATTTCTTCTTGAATATAACCTTGCTCTAGTAAATTTTACAATCTTCTTGATTCAGCAAGTGGGTAGTAGTAAATAAAAAGGACAGAGGCAACAAAACACAGAAAGGACAACTGGCAACAGAAGAAAAATCAGAAGGTTTTTATTTTATGATAAAATTATTTGCAGCAAAAATAAAGTGAATTCAAATCTAAGTTTTGTCCTGGCTCATCTTAATTAGAGAGCTTGCCTGCATGCTGACCATCTGCTTATGCATGCTTTTGGATAACCCTATTTTGCCAAAAGGGATGGGGGGGAGTTAAAGGATCCCGAGTAATTGGACAATCTGACAGGCCTCACAGATGTGACCACTAAGTGCACACAAACAGATGAGGCATTTGCCTGGAAGCCCACGTGGACTTGCACTGCTGGGGTGGCAGATCAAAAGGCCACGCTGACCTTTTCTCCCACATGTACAACTGCAGCCTCACTTGCTCCACACTTAAGGATGCAGGAATGGAATTATTCAAGAGCAGCCATATGGAAAATGCTTCCCAGCACTGCTGCTCCCCCTCTGCCTTCTTCCTGCTTTGCCCACTGCCAGTGTCCATTTGCTTTAGCAGCTGAGGCATCTGCAGAGAAAAGCATTAGCACATTCCTTGATAATCCTGCTTCTGCATCTCGCTCAGTACAAGCAGAAGGCAAAGGCCACGTCCTGTTCTCTGGTGGCTCTGTGCAAGCCTCGTGGGCTGTCACAACCACTGCTGTGGAAAGCCAACTGCTTAGATGTCAGAAGCGGAATTTCTGCTGGAGGAGGAGAAGAGATATGATAAACTAAACATCCTGCTTATGTTCAGTGTCAGCCATATACAGAGGAGAAACACAGGGGAACTGAACCAACTGAGTTAAGCTGCTGGTTTCTGTAGCAGATTTTCATGAGCCTGACACTCCACTCAGCAAGAAAACAAGGAGTTCTCCTTTCACCCTTCTTCCTCCAAAATATATGGGACTTCATCTTAAAGCTCCCTCGATAGCCCTTCACCCTCCCCAAGTTCATGGGGATATATTCATCAGTTGTGCTGGGCTCTTTGGTGGTCCTGTCAAAGACACAATGAGCTTAGAGGTGGACATGGAGGTACATTCCACAAATCACACAGGAAATGCACAGCTCCTCTCCATGTCACTGTCCCAAAGAGAAGCACACACCTGCTGCTTCCTGCTCCCATGCAGCAACACACTCCTGCAGAGGGACACATCCTCCATCCTCACCTAATATGACTGCAGGAAACAAACCACAACAACTCCTTGCACTTCTTCACAAGGGTTTTCAAACAGAATTGAAGCACATGCTGCTTGATAGCCCTGCCACCACCATCCCCTGCCCCAGACTTGATCTGCAAAAGACACCACTTAAACCCAGATGACAAGGTGCACAAGCATCTGGGATTCAATTATATCAATGAACCTCATCCCTGCTCCCCCCACCCCAGCTCTATCCACAGGTTCTGTTAAGTGCAACTCAATCCTGACGCATGATTTTGCCAAAGTCTGGCTTTCCAGGCTTTGTCCAGAGTGCCCTCCTCACAACTGAATGCAGCCTGCTTAGGGCAGGTGGTGCCCAGAGCCTGCCTGTGCACCTGCCAACAGCTTCAGTGCAGGAGAGGAGCCGGAAGCAAGGCTGCAGCTCTCACTTGCTGTGGGATATCAGTCTCTCAACTGGTGAGATTAGCAAAGAAAAACCCATCCTCTCAATACATCCACACCTGAAGCAAGTCCCTGCCAAACCCCAGATCTCCTAACCCCTTAGCCATGAGAGGCACCCCCACCATTACAGAAAACAACACCCTGAAGCTGCAGGGGATCCTTACCCAGTTCCCACATCACATTATAAAAGCACCTCTGGCACAGTATATTCAACTCTTGCCTCAGGAAGTGACCAAAATGATTGTATGAGGTGGCCACAGCAGCTCAGTGCCTGTGCATGTGCTTCACGCAATGCTTCTTCTCCCTCCCAAAGCACAGCATGGGAAAGTACACCCAGCCTGCACCCTGGAGACCCAACACACCATTCCAGAGATGGACAGCTCCAAGGGCAGCCTATCTGGCAAGGCAAGGCTATGCAGGGTTATCACCTGCTGATTAGTGCCAAGGAGAAGGAACACCATTACCCTCATTAAGAATCCAGGCAGACAACATGAGATAACGAAATACAGATTCAAAAACATTCATTAGTACAGACAGTGAATTTCCTGGAGAACAATGAAGCTACAAGGCTCAAGGCTGAGCAAAGTCAGAAGGTCATAGAGTGGGACAGCAGCCCCAGGAGAGCCCTAAAAGGCCCCTTTCCTTCTGTAAAAGATCTCCAGTGACCCCTCTTGCCAGACCCACCAGCAAGTCAGCCTTGCCCTAACACAGTGGACAAAAATAAAGGGAAAAGTGCTGTTTCCAAGAAGAAGGTGTTTCCATTCCCTCTTAAAAAGGGCTGCTCTTCCTTCTTTTGTGCATTGAAAGCTACTGCTTTCTAAGAATGGAAGGATTCTGATCTCTACTGTATTGCCAAAGATGCTTGTTTAGAAAGCAAAGCTTTTAAATTCTGAGCACTTCAAAGCAATGAAAAGCTAAGGAAGACCTGGAAATCACTTTTTTTTGTTTTTTCCATCTAAGTACTAAAATAGCAGGTGAAGACAGTGCCTTCCACATAGCCAAGTACCTCGCTGTCCCATTAGGGAAGCACTGCCCAGTTCTGCCAGTCTTACAATGCTGACAGTGACAGTGCTGACCTCCTTTCCCATACACTTATTAAGACTTTAATCCAGTTTTCTTCCTCTGTTGCTGGTAATTCAACAAATATTCTGGCATAAGCCAGTTTCAGAAGTGTGTTGTATTGAACCACAGAATAGGATGGGTTCTAACCCCAGGCACTAGGAAGTCCCAGAACAGCTCCTTCACCATTCCCAACAGCTCACAGTCTCCTCTCCACAGTATATTGTACAAAGGAGCAGCTACTAACTTAGGCTGAGCTTTGGGAGCTACTTCTGAAAGGAGAAACAAAAAAAACAAAGTAAAACCAAACACAAACCAGAAATGCAAATGTCCAGACACAAATAAATTAAAAAGAAACTATGCCTGAAGGTGGATGGGAAGGAGGACAAAGAATGGGAAGTGGGACATTCAGACTCAGACGTTCTTGCACTCTGAGCCAATGCAGTGAGGGCTGTGCAGGCTGCATATGACAGGCAAGGTTTGCACACATCAGCACTCAAGCCCTATACTGGCCAGGAGGTTTTCTAGAGCTTCAAGTTTCTGGTTGGCTTCCTCAATGGCACTGTAAGTCTGCACATTGCTGGTGATGTGGAAGCGGATGTCATCGACCAGAGGGATGGAGTCAGTCTCTTGCCGCTCCTCCACGGCCTCTGCGTTCTCCTTCACAGCAGCTGCAAACTCCTCCAACTCCACCAGCTGGACCAGAAGGACAAGAGAACCATTAGGAATACAAGAGGTAAAGAGATGCAAAGGGTTGGCATAACGGCCTCAGACACTGTTAAAGGATCCCACAGAAAAGAAAGGAAAGTGAGGGTACATGGAGACCCAAATCCTCCCGCAGACACCACCTGGAGATGCATCCTGCCATCCACCCAAAGGAGACAGTAATACTCCAACAACAAACAGTCTCAGCTGAAGGCAATCTGCACCTCCAACACTGCCCTGTAACACCCTCTAACTAAGCATCCCTGGTTCTGGAATTGGGGCACATGCACATACACTATATTCCCCCCCAAAAGGCTCCCCAGCAGGAACCAGGGGATGTTGCCAGACACCTGGGCAATGTCTTCTAGCACAGAAGCCAGTGGGTGCTTGTGCCCATTTCAGAACTGGGAGCCACAAGTTACAATTCTCCCTTGACTCAGGCCCATCACCACCAGCAAGGCAGCTGCTCTGCTCTGCACTCAACCTGACAGAATTGGGTCACCCATGAATGATTCTGCACCAGGTTCCCCAGGAATGTGTGGTGAGCTGAGGGGTGAGAGGCAGTTTCCATCTGTCTATGCTGCACGAACTGTGCCTGGGCACAGCAGGTTGCTGAGCTCTGATCTGCTACCATACTGCCAAAATCTCTCCCTGCTGCCATTAGTGCATCTCCACAGGATGCTGGCAACCACTGATGTCTGAACATCAGCTGGGGTGGCTCTGTCTGTGCCAACACCCTTAAGAAGAAACCCTGCCAATGCTGGGTTCAAGGACTCCCACTCAAGCTAGAGAATGGGGAACACACAAGCAAAGCCCTATCCTGATCATTACTTGGGAAATTCAACATCTTTTAAATCCTCTTTCAGAACCCAGAATCTGGGTACATGCGGATGTCATTCCCAAGCTATACAATGAACAAAGTAACAGAACCATTTTCTTTCTTCTGTGTTGTTTTCTCACACCAAAAATAATTTCACACCTTTCAAGCTGCAGGTGAAAATGTTACATCCCCATGTGAACTGCACAAGCCATTTATAAAGATCTGTCTCAGCATAAAAAGCCTTCATAGGTTCTAGTTTATCCTTCCATATGGCAACTTTCCCCACAAGTCCTGAGTCTAAGTTACAAGCACTCAAGATAACACTTAAATTGAGCGCCATAAAGAAAACTTCAGTGTTAAATTCATTATTTCTTGCTGTTCATCAGCAAATTATCCACTCAGCAAACCCCTACTATTTGATTTGCCATCCTGGAGGAGATTAGAAGTCACATTGATTTTTCCTAACTAGAGCATTATGCCAGAAAGAATTTCCCCCAGCAAACACTAAAAAACATTTCCGGCATAGAGCTCCCCTACTCACCCCTTTGGCTTCTCCAGCCTGCAGCTGGTGTATTCAAGCAACACCATGGCTACCTGGCACAATGCCTGAAAGTTCAGTGAAAATCACCTGCCCCTGGTACCTGCAAAGCTTGTAGGGCAGCTTTTTCACCCCACATTCCACAGGGATGTGCTAGCCAGGGACCAAAATCTGGCTTATAGTGGTGACATCAGGTACTGCCACACTCCTCCTCCTCTGTCCTAACTCACCACGTGCCTTGCTACTTAACTGCTGCTCATTTCCTGGAAGCACATGAATCCAGAGAGGACAACCATTAACTACAGACCAAAGTACAACTATTCAATCTGTCGTCTCTATGGCTCAGATACATGGGCACAGGTGGTCACTGCCATGGGGAGTGTTTCAATACCTTCTCAATGATCTTGGCCATGTACTCAGTGCACTGGTCCTCCAGTCGGGTCAGCTGGAACAGCTTTGCAATCCTCCAGATGCTGATGATGTTGTCCTCGTCGAGGATCTGCGCCAGGGTCCTGCCACAGAGGCGCTTGAGCCCGGGCAGCAGGTACATGTCAGCCACACACAGCACGTCATAGGCGTTCTCTGGAGACAGCTGCAGTGCACAGGGGAGTTACTGCCCAGTCCCCAGCATGCTGCCTGTCACTGGCAAACTAATGTGCTGTTTGGCCCATTACTGGGCAAGTGCTGACTATGGAGAGACAGGAGCCCTTGTCTTTCAGCCTGTGTCTCGCACTCAGTTTCCACAGAGGAATTTCAAGTGCAGCAGAAAATTTCTCATGCTGCAGCTAACCCCAAGGCAATGCTGAAATACCCAAGGGCACATGGCTGCTAAAAATGGTTCAGTGTGACAGTGGTGGGTAGCTTTTACCAGACATACTTCCAAGAGACAAACAGAAGAGGCTGGCAGGACAGAGAACCTTGTCCCCACATTTTTCTTCCCATTTTATACTGCTGGACTCTCATTTGGTGAAAAATATGAAGAATTCTCTTAAGAACCAGCACAACCTCCCTGGCATGGGGGGGGTACGCTCAAGGACAGAAAATTGAACTCAAAATAAACTGTAGGTGAGGCCCAGGTGAGTAAGAACATACTCTGCACGTCAAATACTAGTGGAGCTCTAACATGCATTCAGAATGGACTAAATTAACGGACCAGATGCTCAAACTTAAAACTGTTGTGAATGGTCTTTGACATTTTAAGGCTCTTGAGCAAGAGAACCACCCTCCCATTTCCCTCTTGGGTACTTGGAAGTGATCTGAGGATAAAAAAACCCTGTAGACAAAGTTGAAGACACCACCTCCAGCTTCACTCAGCCTCTTCCCCTTGGCCAGGCAAACCCTATTTTTGTCAGCCATCTGCATCACTAACCTGGAACTAGAGTCTCTCTCTGTTCCTGCTGGTGTGAACTGCAAAGAGCTCAGTTACCCACATCCATTGTAACAGTGGATCTGCAGGACACTGCATGCCCTAGCTGTGGAGGAGGCAAGGGCCCTTGCATTTACAGACAAAGCCACACTGGTCTGGATGGAGGAATAATAACTGGTGCAGTCAGGTCCACTCTCCTGATAACCAGTGAGCAGCAAACACACTGCTGTGCACATCTATATGTGTGGTTGTTCACTCTGACAACTGCAAACAACTGATTTTTTCTTCTCCCACAGCTGTCTCCACCTGTATTTGGAGAGACAGCTTCCAGCAAGTGACCCAGCTGTGTAACACCCTGCAGCAGCTGGGCAGAAGAATGCAAGATGTAGGAGAGCCATGCCACAAGGGCTATGTATGCACAGAGGGTAACAAAGCCCTTGGGATTATTAATCAAGTGCTGCTTTGCCCCTTCATAAGCTGTAGAAACCCCAGGAGCTGGAGGTGCTTGAGCCTGTAGTGTTGATGGCAGCAGCTCCCAACTGCTTCATCAAGGACAAGCCTGGTAAATGTTCCTCCAAGAACTGCCCTCGAGCCTACACAAGTATTCTGATCAGCAACTTGTCTTTGTGCCTGGAAGCCTTTATGTCCTCTGCACACACTCTTCCCCAAAACTGCAAACACTGTCACTACTGCATGGCAGAGAGACACCATAAATCCTTGGCAAAGAAAAACATGGAATCGAGAGTGCTGATACTTGGCTGGAGAAACACAAGCCAGGGAGAACACTCCATGTGTAAATGTGGAACTTGAGCTATATTCCTCTCTTCCTAACTATTTTTTTCTGGTAGTTTCTCACGACAGGTGAACTCTCTGCAGAAGCTCACATCTTGGCTGCTCGGTTTGAAACCCAAACTCTGCACCATTCTGCACATGAAACACATGAGTAGTAAGTTCCTTTTAACTCCTACACATTTTGTTGGTCTGTCCTCCTGACCCAAGCCCAGACAGAGCAGCTGAGGCACCCCCTGGAAAGGAATAGCTGCTTGGGAAACATCCTTCCTGTGAGTCATCACGAGGAGGGCAGGCAGACTGGAGAAGTGCAAAGGAACAGGGTCAGGCTCCAGTACAAGGGAACAAGATCAGGAAGATCTTCAAGCAGCTTCTTTCCCTCTCTGCCTGCCCCTTCAGCAAGGGGCTGAGGGAAGAGTGCAGGCAAGTGAAGAATCAGCTCTCTGGCATACCAGTATCAATCCTGCCCTTGCTGGCTGCCAAACACATCTCTCCTCACTGCTACCCACAGGTGAACAGATCAGCAGAAACAAGGTCACAGCTGTGTGCACTCTCTGGATGTGGCATCCAGAGCACAAACATTGTTTGGGGGAAGTGACACTGGCAGGTGCAGCAGCAGCTCCAGTCACCGCCCTGATGCCAGAATGTGTTCTGAGATCTTGCAGAGAGACCTGCTGAAAGCATTTGCCACAAAACCAAAGCAGGAAGCTAATGAAACACTGGGCTTTGCTGCATCTTCCATTAGGCTGAAAACTAAGTGGGTTAGGACTATTTTGTTACTGCCTGCAATACTGAGCACAGCAAGACACTGGTCTCACAGTGGAACCTTTGCCCACCCCAGTAATAAATTACAGAAATAATGACTTGCTACAAATGGAAAAGTAGGCTATGAGTAAAGTTATTTGCCAAGAGTAAATAAGTAGAATCTCTCGACCTATCCAGATCTCCAAATGTGTTCAATCTGCCATCTACTGGCAGATGCTTCCCTTATCTTTCCACAGAGCCCAAGAGAGAAAGCTGCAAAGCTCTGTACTTATCCTGTCAATAAACAACATGCAACCTAATTTCCAGATTTTTATTGTGGGACAAAAGACTACAGATTTGCTTTCTGAACATCATGCACATGAACTACAACCCTGCCTGGCTAACAGCATCTCCCAGTATGTGGATTCCTGAGACAAAAGTGAAATAGCAGTGTAGGTCAGTGAAATTTAAGAATATACACACAGACCCTGCTCCAGATTTAGAAAAACACTGCTGAAAGCCCCTCAGAGCTCACCAGCACTGAAGGAAGGACCAGTGGCTGGGCTCACCTCTGTATCATCACTGTAGATGTAGTAGAGGACCCGGATGAAGATGTCTTCTGAGATGTTGTGCAGAGTCACCACAGGGATGCTGGGCTGTGTCTGTAGCTCCTCACTCTCACTGAAATGATCTTCAAGAAGGGCTTTGAAATAATCACTGCGACCACAGAAAAATGCCTGGAGAGGAATGAAAAACCAAAAGACTGACATCTTGCTCACTGCACCAAATCAAAGGGCAGAACCAACCAGCTGTCAGAGCAGCTCAGAGATATTTCAGAAGTACAGACCCCATAACTTTGATTTTCCCTACATTCTGACACTGTATCTCCAATATTTTTCCAGACCTTATTCTATCCATGCCTACCCTCACAACCACAAACGGTGAACTCAAGAGATTCTAAATTAGCACGGCACTAGGGCAGGACCTTGAGTTGAGGCTGGATCTCAAAATTCATTCTTACTGCTGTTCATCTGCAGATCAAACATTCCTCTCTCCAGACATTGAACTCATAAGCCAGCAGCAGCAGATTTTGCAGCTGTGAATGCCATAGCTGAATTTATAAATTGATCTCCACACCTCTGCAAGAAAGGCAGGCTTTGCTGTGTTGTTAAATGTTTTAAATGCAGTTTTTCAGCTGAATCAATGCTGCTTCTGCAGAGTGTATCCAGCACAGAAGGAGTGGGGGACAAGCAGACTAGATTCATGGCAAAAAGGGAGGAGAAGGAAATACAGCACAAGCACATACCTTATGGCACAAGAAGTTGTAATCTTCCACACGGAAACACACGTCGGGACAGCTGTTGAAGTTGTCAGTGCTGTCAAAGGGCAACTCCCCAAAACCAACCTAGGAAGAGACAGCAGAAAACCCTTCCTTTAACATTCCTGCTTTAGACACACTCAGGGTCCCAAGTTCAGACTGCTATGTTTTCCCAGAAAGTGCCATCCCTCTATTCCCTCAGCACAGTGCAGAGCACCAGAGATGCTCTGAACACAGATTCCAGTGTCAGGAAATTAAGAACTCCACTGCTTCTAAGAGATATTCCTGGTACAAGTTACAGTTGCCTCCTTTATGCATGGCAATTTCCTGACTCTCCATACACCTTTGGAAAGTGTTTCTCTGCCATCTAACAAGGCAGATAACCAGGTGGAGATGAAGTTTACTTCATGCAGTAGGTATCATAAGCACACTGGAGCTTAGGACCAGCCTTTTACTGGGTACATGTATTAATATATAGATTACATCCATGTGTGCACCAGTTTGAAATGGTTCGGCTACAGTTATTGCCTCACTTGAATAATCCAACATTGCTAGAGCTCATTTTAGATTTTTGATTTGCAGCCAAAGATAGTGTTGTTGCAGTATTAATACTCAAGTGAATTATTTTAACAACACACCTCCACCCAATCCCACATGCCAACAATGACAGCACACACCAAAAAAAAAAAGCCAGTTTGCCTTATGTTATTTTAAAGTGACGCTTCCAAATATTTTCCCTTCCACCTTATTTTATATACAGTGTAATTCAATTGCAAAAAAAAAAAAAAAAAAAAAAAAAAAAAAAAAAAAGAAAGTTTATATCCACAGTCATGTAGCCAAGACAATCTCTGGAAACAAAAGTTTCCCCTGGTTTTAACTTTCCTGCTGTCTTTCATCCAGGAAAATTACATCCCAAGTTTGTACCCAGGAAAACCCAGGCCTGACAACAAAGATTGCACTCACGACAGCAGACTGTCCATTTCCAACCCACCTGCCTCCAACAGGGCTTCCAGCTCCACCGAGGAGCCAGATGACTCCTCCCTCCTGAGCTGAACAAAGACACAGACTGGAACACACTGGGTGGGAGCCCTCAGCCAGGCTCAGAGAGGTTTCTCACAAAACACATTGTCAGATGTGGTAAGGCACCAAGCTGGCAAAAGCTCACACCACCACTGACCATGGCAATCTGGACTCATCCACCATGCTCTTTGTCCACAGCAACACTTGGCAGCTTCTGATTCCTAATCACAGGAGAAGCCCAGTGATGAAAATCATGCACAAGGCTGTTGCAGTAATGCTGGCTCTCCATAGCACCTCTCTCCTGCAGTCCTGCTCCACTGGGCAACTCCTGTTCCAGAAGAGAGGCAGCAATTCAAGGAATGTTGCCCACCTGATCTATCACCTCTTTTTCATATAGCTGCAACACAAAGGGCAACAGCTGCAACACAAAGGGCAGCACCTCATCAAAATGAGATGCAATTGTCCCATTTGTAGATTTCCCAGGCTGCTATTTTACTGTTATCAATGTCTCATATTTCAAGGCTTTGGTCCTTGGTCCATGGTCTGGGGATCTGCAGCCTCACTCAGTGGCAGTGTGTTAAAAACACCAGTATCATGATGCAATTGCCTGCTCTGTTTGCCTTGCTGCTCTCCCTACCCTATACCCACAGCTTGCATGTCCTCTCCTACAAATTCTGACAGAAATTTGAAGGCTACAGATTTGCAGGCACATCACAGGTAAAACAAACCTAGAAACAAATTTTGACAAGAGGCCACTCTGTGGCATAGGAATTTTAATTGAGATAAATGCCACATCTCCTATAAGCATCCTTCCTTTGCTCTCCTTTCTTGGCCCAAAGGTAAATCTCTAAAATAAGTCTATCCCTCTGGAATGGATATGGAAGTTTTATTTGTCTCAGAGTTTGTCTCCTGAATTATAAATTCCTCTGGGCTCAATTTCCTGCTTCTAGCCTTGCCTGGTCCCCACTCTGCTGCTCAGGTTTACAAGGTTATTTTCAATTCCTACTACAAAAGCAGGTTCATGTCTTTGTTTCTCCTATTCAGCACCAAGTGGCTCTGCAGAATTTTCCCTTTTACTCCCCTTTCAAGGCTCTACTACTTCTACTCTCCTCCCTTGTCATGCTTGAGGAGTCTAATCTCCTTTTCAGGATCTTCCTGCAGAAAATTGGCTTATTCCTCCCACCACCCCTATTCATACAACCTCCTTCACGGGCCTCTGTCCAGGCAAAGCACAGCTGCCAAAGTCAAGTGTTCTGCCCAAGGAGCACAACACAGTCCAGCCTACCAGGTCTAAACACATTCACAATAACTCAATCACCATACAGAAATACTTTGAAAATTCTCAATCTCCACCATCACACATGGAAGACCAAGTCTTTGCTGCAGCAAATTTCCTATTAGAGCTTAAATAGAAATGTTGCTGGAGGCAAAAACATAGAAAACAAATCAGTGGCAGCAATTTGTACCTTGGCCAGATTATCTCAGCAAGAAAATTGTAAATAAATTACAACACAAAATACAGGGGTTGGTGATCTAAGAGATTAGCAGCTCACCAGATGCAAGTGGATTAGATACAAAAAAACCTAAAGTGGAAACATGTTGTAAATATTTCAGGGCATCTGCCTCTTGCCAAACAGGCAAAGCAAAGCACAAGAGTCACTGCCTTGGACAAGCACAGTACACAGATGCAGACAGACAAGATGAACCCATCTACTTGTTTCAAACTGTTCTTCCTATGCATGACGAGATCTAGTTTTACCCCCAAAGTGGCAAATAGTCTCTTTTTTGCAGCCACACCACGTGTCAATATGGATGGAAAGAACAGTATTTATTTCATGGCAAACTCTGATCCTTTAAGTCTGATTGCATCTTGGTTTGGAACATAAGATCTCAGTTAAAAGGTAACTGAAAAACAGTTACAAGGAAACCTTGGAGTCTGTAACTCAGAGGTCACCTGGCAGATATGAAGAACCAGGCAGACATGGGAAGCCACATGGTTTTTTACAGTTGCCTGGCTTTTCATGGTATTTTACTTAAATCTGTCACTGCTAAATTTTATTGCAACAAACTGAGGAAGCAGCTGTTGTGGACAGAAAAATCCTGGCCATTACTACTTTAAAACAAAACAGAGACAACAACTACACTTGTAAGAGAAGACATTGGGGAAAAAAAGCCTTTCAAGCACAAACAGGAAAGAGAAACAAGGTACCAGAATTATAAACGTGTTTGCGATTTCAAAGAATAGATAGTTCTCAGTCTAGAAAATAATAATGAGCTGTAACTGGATATCAAACATTCATTATTGTTTTAGTCATGCAAGATACCACTAACCATGAAATTGAAATGCACAAAGTTTCATACATCATCCAAGTATCAAAGACATTACATGCAAATTATTTGTTTATACTGAAACAGAAAGCTGAATCCCCATTTCATATAATATGGCATTACATGACATGCAGCAGCTCAAAAGGTTTCTTGCCAAATTCTGGAAATGCTAGCTTTTATCCAGAATACAAATACCTATTCTGTTCTGCATAGGCTAAAAAAAAATAATGTATGCTTCTCTTCAAAACACAGATGTCAGTGTGTGACTATTCACTTGTTCCTGACATTTTAGGTTACATAGTTTGTATCCTGTTCCTTGGAGGGCAGCAAACCCTGCAAGAATGAGGATGTGCAATGCCTCTGTCCCAGAACAAAGACGCCCAATTCAGAGATTTTAACAAATTGAAAACATTAGAGTAAGAGATAAATGGTAAACAAACAAAAAGGAACAAACAAAAAGCACCTAGAGAGAGAAAAATGGGAATCCTTTAGAATTTTTCAGGCTTAAACAAAGCACCCACACATGTGCAAGGCACACAAATTCCCTAGTGAGCAGGTATGCCTGCCCACGGCCTCTTCACTTGTACAGCTGTAATAACTCTAATGCTGCCTTCATTCCAATCTATGAACACAGCAAGAACACCACAGCTCACAATTCACAGCACTGTCAGATGGTTACACTATTCCAATTTCCTCCTTTCCATACAGCTCCTGTTCTACATGAAAGAATTAAGAAAGAAAGTGCTTCTAACTCTAGAAGAACAGCTTAACAGGAATATGCCATCAAGGTCTGGAAACAAGCAATCAAACAGGAAGTATTCTTTTTATTTGTGAAGTGACTTAAAATATATGTAAATCTCACTATTTTGGGATCCATAGTCCTTTTTTTTAATTCCCGGGGAAGTAATCTGAAGCTTTTTTTATAGTATCACCTCCCTTTAAAGCCTGAAAACATACAGAAAAGCATATTAAAAGTTACAAAAAAATGTACAGCTATTTGGAGGAGGCAGGTTACACAGGAAATATTTCTAAACTGGTAGTTGTAAACCTGATGGAGAAAAGACTACTACTACTACTCCCACTGTAGTGAAAAAATAGCCAGCACAAAACATGCTGGCTTATGAATGTAAGAAACCTTACCCATGTACACACACACACTCTGCACCAGGCAGGTCTATTTGGCAGGGGACAGAAAGAGAAAAGGCAATAAAACTTTGCTATATCACTCAGTCATACAAACTCTGGGCACAGCAGCCACCTATAATGAGTCCACATTATTAAATACAGTGGTTGGTATAAAAAAGGAGGACAAAAAAGGGACATATATAAGACCAAAATCAATCTGCTGATATTACAGAAAGCACCAGATGCAGAAAGAATGAAGACAACTAATAGTTATGCTGTTCTGCAAACAGGAGAGAAGGTCCACATATGTGGTCCTAACTAATAATATGACAGTATTTTAACATAGTCATCATCAACCTAGGGGCTATTTCTGAGGGACAAGACATAGTTGGGAAAAGCAGATCTATTGCCAGTCAATTAAATTCTCTTCAGAGGGACTCACATTTCTGCTGGAAATATTTTCAGGGTTTGGAAGCTTCTCTCCATTGCAGTGTGTCAGTTCCTAGCAAGCAAGCCCAGTAAGCCATCCTTCACCTATGTATCTCTTTGGGTACCAAAGCCTGCTGCTACAACATTCCTAATTCTCAAGAAGGATAGCAAAGAGAAGAGCTGGGGGGCCTCGTCCCATTGTATTCCACGGGGAAATCCCCACCAACCACACGGAAAGGCTTATATTTATCAAGATCCCTGCTGGGGGAAACATCCAAGGAGAAAGACCAGCACCAACAGCCTCATTACACAATTTCACAGCATTTCCAGGCAATAAAAGCCTTTCAGCACTCGGAGCACCAGGAAAGAAGCCAGCACCAAAGCCTATACAGCAATGATGGGACTGGACACAAGTGAGCAGATATCCCAGCCCCAGAGAGCCCAGGAGGAGGAGAAGTGCTCCCTACCCGCAGTTCAGCTGGCAGGGCGCAGTCTGCCAGGAGAGCCAGATCTTCCTGCAGCCGGCAGTTACCTGTGGGCTCAATCGTCAGCACTTTCACACAGGTCCCTGGCTTGGAAGAGACTGGAAGAAGCAAAAAAACAAGAGCAGAGATTCCTGAATTCTTCTACAAACATTCTCTCCCATTTAGATAAAAGACACACCAGGAAAACCAGTATTATTGCTGCTCAGCTTTTACTGCACAACACACACAACTCTTCTATGCACACACACCTTCAGCACCCCTCAGCCAAACTTGCTCTTTGGAACCCATGACATCAATTACAGTTTAGGACCATGGATCAGGCTGCCCTGATCCCTGCAGAAGCCACTCACACACTGCATTCCTCAACTACCCTAGAGCTGACAGTGCCACCTAAGGTAAAGCCCATGCCAGGGAGTTTTTAAAACTAATCTGCTTCCATGCCTTTCTGCTCTGTCACATGATTTCACTGGCTCCCACTTCTGCTGTGCCATCCTGACTTCACTGCAAGGAACAAAGGGATTTATTCTTGTTTAGCTGGTAAATTCAGCAGGTATGAGTCTGTCCTCTACTCTCCATCTCTAGATCCCTAAATCACAAAGACCCCAAAGTACCCAAACTCCTGCACATGCCTGACCTAAGCATCACTACCATCAAAGAGCTCAAACAGACCATTCAGATTCAGCAATTTCATTTGCCTTTTTCAGACCTAGTGTGTCTTCCCATCTTGTCTATCAGCCTACACAATAAAACAGCCCATTAAAGGGAAAGCAAAATACTTTAGTGATCATACTTTAGTGGTCTTGCTATGACCAAAGTTGTTGTGGAGCTCATAGAAGCCAACCCTAATTTCAAACAAGTGCCAGCCCAGAGGAGACCCACTATGATACGATGCCACTTTTGGCACAGCCTCTCTTGTTTTGGCTATCTTGCTCCATCACCTGAGGTTTGTTCACAGGTCAGCACGGTTTGGGGGAAGAACTGGATCATGTAAGACATTCAAGAGTACCTGGCACACAAGGAAACTTGTAAAACAAGATAGAGCACCACTGGAAAATGCAAAGTCGTGGTGAGGAAGACTTAAGACACTTTTGGGAGCCAGAGAGAGACAGAGTTAACTCCAAAGCATTCAGAAGAATTTCTGACAGGTATGATTCACCACATTAAAACCCCTCACAGGTGAATCACACCACCTTGAGACCTCATTTCTCCTGACATTTTGCACAGCATTACATGAACTCCATCAGATGACTCCACTGGGTCGTGGGCGAAACAAGACCACGATGTGCCACAAAACAAGATCTCCACCCCTCCTCCACATCACTGCTGCACCCTTCAAATATGCCACCACTGTGCCTCTCCATAGGCTGCATATCCCAGAAAGATTGCTGGAAAGGGAAAGATAATCTACCAGTACAAAATAGTCAGGTACCATGATTGCTACACACAAAGCTCACCAGCAAGGAGGCAGGCTGTCCTAATGCTACCCTCAAATAGATGACTTCCAGGGTAAATAAGCTAAGAGGAGGCCTGGCACCAACACAAACCAGACTGAGTGCATTTTCTCAAAAAGCCCGGATCACTTACACACCAGCATGAGAGAAGGAAATTTCTTAACTTTGCAATTAGAAATTCTTCATGGCAGAGACAAACATTTGTATTTCTGTAGTACTTATTGGAACAGTCACCAGGTCAGGCTCTGTAAGTGCTAATGGACTCAGTAAGTTCTAAGCCAAGGCAAAGAGCTCTTCTCTTGGGATCCACAGAGCATCTGTGAACTCTCCCAGTGAAACAAAAGAGCAGTGATTTTTCTGAGAAGCAAATCTATTCAGACACTGCATCTCAAATCCAAGGGCACAGCATTTGGCATCACTCAAAAATCTTTCCTAACAGAGACAACAAAAATCAAAGTTGTGAAATAGGAATAAGATGCTGGCTGCCAGCAAGGAGCAGGGACCATGAAAGAGGAATGGAAGAAAGACAAATGGAGGGGTTTCTGAAAAAAATAACATAAACAATGCAAGGAGCTGAAGGGAATAACCAAACTGTGGCTGAGGTTCAGATTGGGTTTCTTCCCAGTCTAGCACAGCTGGACAGCACTGAACATCACCTACCAATGTATCAGCTGCCTTGGTTTTCCTGCTCAATACTTCTTTGCAGTCTTCTGGTTAAATTGAGCCAATGTACCACAAAACAGAAGAGCCACAAATAAACCACACTAAACTCACAAAACCTTCAAAATGTTCACACTCAGATGCATCTTCTTCCCAGTGGCATAATTAGCTATAAACACAGATTCTGAATATGCAGTGTCTTTGCTACAATGGTAAGCATCTCAAACTTTGCTCTCACCCTTTTTGGCCTAAAACCTGCTGAAGTAACTGCAGAACATTTATTTTTTAATACATGCATTTTTACAGGAAGGATTATGGCTTAATCTGGACAAATTGTTTGAGCTCTTACGAACACTACAATAATTTTTCCTTTTATAGCCACAATATACACACAGGGGAAAATAGGCAAGCATTCACACCCAAATATATCTCAGGTGCAACAGAAGGCACTGGGTCATCCCCCTTCCTGTACTACTGTCTGTGCATGCCAAGATAGTAAGTGCTTTTGAAATACTGATTAACTCTAGATAATGAGATTGCAGACACTGCAGTTATCCAGTGGAGCAGCAGAGGCTTGAGTTCATCTTGTTTTCTTGTTTCAACTTCATAATACAGATGCAATACATGACCCTGCTCTGCAAACCTGAATCAGATGTCTGTTCCACAGCCTACACTTGGATCAGGTTCCTAAAACACTCAAAGAAACAGACATGTTTTGTCAAGTGCCAGACATGATGTGATCTAAGACCTTTCCAATTTTTTAACTTCTATAAATCTTACATGTATGCCTTTCTGCAGAATAAAGTTTTCCTGGCTCCACATGAGATTTAAGAAACAAACTTTTAACAGTTGCTCTATTTGCTTGAATCCAACCTGTCATAAATAAAAATCAACTAGAACTTCCATCAATATTTTAAACCACCCATTGATAGTCTTCTGTCAGGCCTCAAAATTGAAAAACTGGTCCCTCCCCAAAGAAAATAGAAGTTAAATTATTTGTCCACTGTCACTGTATTTCCAAGAGGTGCCTTTATCTAAACTTCCAACTAACCTGAAACTTTACTTCATTATTTTCCATCTGAAAACCCACCAAGAAATCAGCTTTTTTGCAGTTCACAGATTTAAGCACCTTCTTTTCCTTCCACAATTTAATATGGGGTGTTAACTAAATTAATTAAGATGGAATGTCTCAGCTAGACCCTGGGAGAAAAAGATAAAAATTAAAAAACAGATTGATGGCATCTTACTGAATTACACTGATATCAAAAGATGACACAAAATAATTTTGTTACCTGATTTCTGAGTAGCTTTTATTTTATATTCATTCACCATTCCCCTTTTCTGCCACTTATTTAATACAAACTGATACCTTACAGTTTTTGTAGATACCAAGAAATGCATTTCTAATCTCTTTAGGTCCATGTTTACATTTCTGTTAACACAGCAGAAGTAAGACTGTGACACAGCTTCGATAAGGAGTTGCACCCTGGTCTACATGGGAACAGCTGTAGCATGGTAATCTTCTACCCCACCACCACCAAACAACTGCACATGTGTAAAGGGAGACCTGCACATGGTAATATCTTCCATGTGATTTGCAGATGAGGAATTTCTTGAGCCAGAAGTATTCTATCAATTACGTCCTGCAACTTCAGGAGGCTGAATAATCACAATTTGTATTCAAAAGGAAAAGGTGGAACAGCTACACCCCTGCCTCTTAGGTCAGGGAAGAAGATGCTTTTGCCTCTAAACTATAGACTGGAGTCTCTTCTCAGAAAAAAATTAACTTGATTAAAGTAAAGAAGTTAACTCAGAGCACAGAATGAGAATCAACAGCTTTCAGCCTGAAGGTTTTGTTATCCGGTAATTTTTTTCTGCTTCGTGACTAACGGCACTTGTGCTGCTCTGATTGCTCTTCACGTGTGCATGAGCTTGAGCTAACGAGATGAATGATAAACTCCAACTGCTGGTCTTCATGAAATAAGCTTTGGAAAACAAAAAGTCCTTAAAGAGAGGATTGTTTCATTTAAGGTTTGGCACATCCATGTGTTACTAATATACACATGCTTTCAGAAATACTTATTTGCTTTTAAAAAAGAGTTCTATCTCCCTCTGCACCCTTTTTGGGCCAATTATCAAATATTTTACCTTGGTTAGGAGTCAGATAAATGTAGAAAAATACCTCTAACTGTATATATTTTATCTTTCTGGGGATTTAAATAAGCTCCATGTTGGAAGGCACTTCCCAATATATACTCCACCATGCTCAGCTGAATGTCTGGCAGCCATGGCAAAGTCCTGCTGCCATGGCTGCTCTACTATAAAGAAAGCATTCAATATAAATTATAAACATGCATGTGTCAGAAACTACTACAGCTACCCTACAGAAAGGCCATGACTGAAAACTGTCATGCAAACATGGAAATTCCACAACGTGGAAATTCCACAACAGAATCATTTTCCAGAAGCCCCAAGAACACCATGAAACATCCACCATCACACTTTCCTGTTTCTCCCTGGAAGGGCACACAGGCACAGCAGAGACAACAGCAAGTCAAATGCTTACCAAATTCATAGACTTTTTTACATTTGGTCTCCAAATCATCAATGAGGTCCTGCAGCCGACACTGCTTGGCCAACCTCTTGCAATCACTGACATATTCTACATCAATATCCAGACGACCTGTCAAGAAGAAATGCAGTCAGCTCACTTAATCCACAGGATTTAGGTGTAAAAATGGCAAAAATAAGGATGAAAGACTTAATAGCACAGAAATTTAGTAATTAGATACACTGCCTCACTTTTCAGCATCCACTTACAACTCAGCCCCAGAAGCTAAGACTTGGTATTCCACCACCACCCACCACTCAAATCAATAACAGTTTGGCATTTAACTCACATTTCCACTCTCCAGGGTTTACCCTAATAGCTTCATTCAAGAGTCCAAAGACCAAACAGGCTATACAAAACATGTCTAATTCCCTCAGAAAATCAAAAAAGAGCAACACAAGAGCAGCAGGCATGACTGCCACCATTGAATATCTGGCTTTGGGTAAGAACAGACTTTAGGTTCACAAGTTTTTTTTCTTCCCAGATCTTTTACAATCACTGAAAATGTGGCAAGGGGACATTTCTGAACACACTGTATTGGAAAAGAAGAGCCTTGAAGACAATGTTAATTTCTGGCACCACCTCCTGGCCTGAGATAGTTCAGCATTTAGCATGCCTACAATACAACGCTGGGTATTTTCATAGAAGGTTTAGGATCAACTTCTGATCAAAAAAATACTAGAAAGTAGTCAAAACATTCAGCACACACTGCTCAGGTCTGCCAAACTGAAAATGTCCTATATGGGAAACTTGCTTTTCACCACCTTACGAGGCTGTTACACCAGATGACAGATTTTCCTTCCTTGAGTCAAAAACACAGTCTCCAAATCCATCCAACCAATCAACCTAAACTGATTTTGGTTTAAATTGACCGTATAATTACTGGCAGGCCAACAACTGGCAACAGGTACAAACATCTTGGAAGAACTGGTGATAGCTCACATTCTCCCTTTCTGCCAGCAGAGAGGATTTGTTGGCAACTCAAGCACCCAAACACTGCTGAGTGCAAGGCTGTGCCTGTCAGTGCAGAGGCACAGACAGCTGCCCACCAGCCATGTAAACAAACACCAGAGGGCAAGGTCATTTACCTGTGTATAGATACTGCAGAAGAGCTCCAAAGGCTGCTGGGTTAATCTAAAATAAAACAAGAGAATGTTACATTTGGAATCACCATGAATTTAACAGTAAGTTAGAAACATGATCCTTTAAGTAAGAACTCACACATGGTGATTTCCTTGCTCCTCACATAACTAATGCTGCCACTCCACTTGGTTTACACAGCTCCTTACTGTTTCAACTGATACTAATCCCCCAGGTACCTCAGGGGACAGGACCTGACTAATGGAGGAGCTCAAAAGACACAGTTGTAATACAGGCTCTGCAAAATCCAGGTTTTTACTGATCATAAACATTTCCACATCTTCCTAATTCCAAAGGAAAGATGTTCTTGTACAAAGAGAGAGGAGACCAGTGTTCTGAGAAACTGGAATTATGTTTGTCACAAGAGGATTTGCACTGCCAGAGTCAAGTTACAGAAGTGTATGCCAGAGTATTGGTGGTTAATGGATGGAATGCACTTATGGCTTATTTAGTTCTTGCTGGAAAGGCAACAAAAGGGACTCAATTAGTACCAATTATGGAGGTGATGTCTTCACCACAGACCACCTGTCCACCAGGAATTAGACAGACTCATCCCAGAGAGGGGATGTGATGCAGCTGGCAGATGGTAACAGCTACATGCTATTGCAATTAATTAGGATATGTTTGAGTCCATGACAGAGGGAACAAAGGCAAGGTATGCAATCTACAGCTTTTTGTTAGCTGAAAAAGATGCAATTTTACTGCATAAAGTGCCTCCACAAGCCCTTCTCCTCAACTAGGGTCATTCTGAGCCCCAGGAGCTATTCACTGTGGAAGTTAACCCTCAAACTCACTTTCCTCACCCAGCTGGAACAGCAAAAGAAAGGAAAGAGCTGGTAGCACAGCCTTGCTCACCAGTGGGTGCTTCAACACTATCATGTTTTTCCCCTTCCATTTGGTCTCAAACATCTCTGCAAAGTAGGCGCTGCGGGCGCTGAGGATGCAGCGGTGGGCACAGAAGGATTTGCCATGGACGATGAAAACAATGTCACTCTGGTAACCCTGCTCCAGCAATCTGTGAGGAACAGAGACAAGGGAAACTCCTTGCAGGATGAAAAAGGAAAGAATGGAGTAATGCTAGTGGGGAACATGGTACAATTAGGTCTAAATAAACAAATACCCGCGGGCATTGCAGTCTCTCCCTGCCCAGCAGGAAGGCCAGCACAGGGGCTGGTGCTTCACATACTGGAGTGGAATGTCTCACTCCCTTCCATAACTCAAAGAAGTTTTGTTAGGGCAACAGGGAGGCTGCAGAATGAAATCCTCCTGTCTTAGGTGAACACCTGAACACAAGATTTTAAAGTGGAACCAGTTGCTGCCAAGTGCATCTTCAAAAGTTAATACTGCTTTTAAGTTGTCAGATGTCAAAAAAAAAACCCCTGCAAAATGACACACTTTCAAAAAGAACTACTCAGCTACAAAGATGCAACTTTCCTGCTCTCTGGGCACTGTCAGTGTGCGTGCTTTAACCATGTAACTAATAGAAGACTTAATGTCCCCACCCTCAGAAGAAGGAAGGATGTGACAGGCATGAAACACAGGCAATTACCACATCAGAGCTGAAGCCTTGTTTATGCCTGCATGCCCATACCTTCATTCTTCAAAAGGAAAAAAACAAAACTGCCAGTTTTAGAGTTTACAGCAACCATCACCAGTGTTTGTGTTCCTAATGCCCATCACTCCTTCCATATACATCCTCACAAACATCCTCAAGAGGTCAAATCAGGTGGACAAGAAGCATCATACTCCTTCTAGAGAGCTGGAGTGGTGCACAGAAAGGTGTGGAGTCACATGCAGAGATGTTGTCAGAGTCTTGAATGCCAATCTCAATCTCCTGCCCCTAGCACACCCTTCCTTCTAAGAGACTTGCCCCAAACCAAACAGAAGCATTAGGTTTTTACTTTTTTCCCCCCAACTGTTGCCCTTTGTTTCAATTTTAACACAAGGTCTATTTGAATGACAAGCAGAAACCAGCACATTTTAGCTTTCATGTATGCTCAACTCTGCACATCTGAGCCACAGTCGCCAGGGCAGTAATAAATCACTCTGCAAAATTCTACTTCCCTGGAACACAGAATCTGATTTTACTCAGATAAATGAGTTTCCTTCCTCCCCTTGTTTCCTACAGCTTCAGAAATTAGGACACTGTAGTACTGGGAAGATTGTAAGATTTTTCTAGGACTTATTAACACTCCAGTGTCAAAAAAAAATAACCCCACAAAGTTAACATTTGTAAGTTAGTCCAGTGGGAAATAAAAAGGAAAAAAAAACCCAACCAGCAAGTCTGTAATAACATCAGAGTTACCAAGGTAGAGAAACAGCAAGGAGAAAAGCTTGAAACTATTCCTCTACTCCTGAGCAAGTTAGCCTGCCACTCAAGCTCTAGTACAATGTGGGACAGGCAATTTTCAGGAGTATCTTAACAAATTTTAATAACCAAAAAGAAAGAACTGGACAATGTCACTGTCAATCAGTTTGAGGCTTCTTAAAGTGCTCTGTTTCACAAATGAGAAACATTTCATCAGTGTTGAAAATTTCAGCTTGCAAACTATAGTACCTTCAGGCCTAAAACTTTAATTTCAGTTGACATACTATCCTAAATTGTTGATGTGGTTTTAGTGATCAGATTTTGGTTTGACAGTCAAGGATGACATCTTAGAGCTTCTGCATTATAAAGACCAGCTTCCTGTTGACTTGAGTGTGTACCCAATTCACTGGAGGCTATGCACACACACACCTGGAGACCATCCCTTAGGGCACAGAGGAACACCCCTTAGGAAGCTCTTCATGCCCAGGAATGAGAGAGAGTACTGACCAGCTGCCTTTCAAAGCTGCCCTGAACAGAGGGCTGGAACATGCAGAAGAGCTCAGGCAGGCTGAAGGCTGCTCTGCCCATGCCCATGCCCTTACCTCTGCAGGAACACATCATAGTAGTCCCTCCTCATGCACTTGGCTGTGATCTGCTTGTACTCCTTCAGCAGGCGGCGGATGGCGTCACTCAGAGCTCCGTACAAACAGCGCTCCCCATCAAAAGTGTTCGCCTCACACTTTGCTCCTGTGAAACAGCCACAGGCCAGCAGGCACAGTTAGATCCTTCTCCAGTATCCTCAAATGGTCACCAAACAAGCATGATTTCTATCCGCTGACATGTTTCACTGTGGTCCCCTCTACTGATGAGCATATTGACAAAAGCTCAGCTTCCCTCACGTGTGTACAATCTAAAGCTGCTCTTCCACAGACAAATCTCCTTCTGAGAAAGTCATGACTTGTTTAAACTGACCTGTGTAAAAAGCCTCTCAGCAGGGCTCCAGCAGTCTTCTGGGAAGACAAATCTCACTGAACAAAGAGTGCAATAATTTCTTGGACTGTTAAGAACTCCTCCTAGAAAGTATTTCTGCTTTGTACAACTGCTTCAGGTTAGAACCTGCTAGGAATTTTGGAGGGCATTTGCATTTTTCTATTTAGAATTACACAAGTGGTTGATTAAGATGCTGGGAATGAAGTAGAAAACTAAACCTTTTGAGATATGACTCTGCACTCTGGTTCCTCTGGCAAAACACTACCAGTGCCTAGAGGAATCTGGGTGCTGAGAACCAAATGGGCAGACACATGGCCTGAAGAATTGGTCTTGCTTTGTTTGAGATTAGCAAAATCCCTTTTAAGTCCTGCTTACAAAGCCAGGCTATCAGTAGAGTACAAGAAAGTTTTACACAGACAATCCTTCCTATGAAGTACAACTCTTAGATCAGCATATTCCCAACACACTGCACCCTCACAAAACATCAGCTGTGATTTCAGAAAGTCATGCTGCCTTGAGCCAGCACAGACAGCCTCCCTTTCTGTGCATTTTCAAGATTTCAAGCAAATCAAGAATTTTTAAGCGATTTCAAGAAGCAAATTCCAGCAGCAAATGGCCTGCAAAAGAGACCATGAAGCTGTGTGCAGGGCTCCCTCTGTAGCCTGAGATCACTGATCAGATGGTTGGCTGTAACAGAAGAAGTTTCCACAAGGGACAACTAGAAGGATATACAATTCCAACAGAGCAGAGGAAGACATTGCACCCATATCAGGAGGACACTTTTGCTCACCATTGGCTAGAAGATAACGTACAAGCTCCTCATGTCCACACAGACAGGCGTAATACCTGACAATAACGAGAGAAAGAAAATTAGAGATGCAGTAGGAAGCAAAATTCAGTGTTTTGGCACATCACCACACACAGATCACAGCACAGAGCATCCCTGAGAAGCTTGGGAGACGACTCCTGACAGGAGTGTGGAATCGCTACCAAACAGCACAGAAGCCTGATCCCAGCAACAGACTAAGCAGGATCTGTTCCCAGCAATCCCAGGCACTGCAAGGAGATCTCAAGCCCCAGTTTGGGTTCAGCATCTTCTGTTGCACCACCAGCTGCCAAATCCATCCGCATTTTAATGGAGATCATTTCATGGGCACTCAGCAGTCCACTGAATTCTCCAAAACACTCCTTGCTCCTTCTGTTGTCAGCCTGACTGCTGCACGCTGCCAAGGAGGGAACAGCACCCACACTGGGTGTACAGCAAATCCACCCCCTGAAGTTCAATTAGTTTTGTTTTCTTTCACAGTCTAAGCCTTTCATGATTCTCTTTCACAAGGATCTCAAATTATCCTGCAAATTAGGAGAATCCTGTAAAATGCATTGCAGCAGCCAAATGTTAGTCTGCCTTTACTTTGGGAAGTTATTTTGTACTCTAAATATAATGCTGATGTCTAAATGTCCTTAGGAATTGTGGGGAGGTAACAAGCTCACAGCACATCCCTCAGCACCTCCAGGGGGGTTCCTCATTACCTACTGCCAGACAGACTGTGACCCCACAGTCACCTGGCATTTTACCAGGCCAAGCTTCCACCTGAAAAGACATGCTAGAATGCCACAGACTTTGGTGAGGGAAAAGCCTCATCCAGCCAAGAGCAGAGTGCTTAATCCAGGTAATTTGGCCACAAAACCCCACGTGTCAGCATCACTACAGCAAGCCCCAGACAAATTGGGAGACAAAGACACATTTAGCACAGCACCCACAGGGAAGAGAAGCAGAACTACATAGCCAAAGCTCCAAAAAAGCAGAACCTGAGACATTTTGTAACAGTGCTCATGGCTGCTGATGCAGAGAGAGTAAAGGAGCTCTGAAGGCCCTACCCCCCGCCCAGCCAGTGCTCCAGGCTGCAGCACTCACAGGGGTGTACTGTCCCACTTATCACGGACATTAATTTCCACATCTCGCTGTTCAAGAAGGTATCTGGAAGAAAAGGGAGAGAGCAAAGTTACAACTTCATGCAGCTACTCAGTCTCATTCTCCTCTCTCAGAAGATGTAACTTCAAGTTCATAGAGTAACTTCCAAAGGTATGACTGGATCTTACAATGGAGTTGGGGAACTGTCAGCTGCGGCTGAAGGGGCATCAGCCAAATCTTCAACCCAAAGAATGGTGTTCTACAGCATGGTCTGGGAGCTCCTTTCAATTTTAAGTGGTGGACATGGGGAAAGAGGGTAATCAGATGCATTTCGTACAGGGCAGCAAGCTCAAAAGAAGCCTGAGTACTTCTGCAGTACCTTCACATTCCCCAGCAACACTTCCAGCCTGGATGCTTACAAATAAGTGGCCAATTTTATGAAACCAAGGCTGGACTCCCCTCCTGCTCATGGTTTTTCCTGACAAAAGCAACATCAGTGTCACTCCAGACTGCTCTTAAATCCTGCCACTTCCTTGTCCTGCATGTTTAGGCTGGATACAATGCTGCCAACACTCCCTCTTTGACACCTCTAGAAACCAGGCTTTGCCTTGCAGAACAAATCTCCTGCACAGCCTTGCTCTTGTTAGAGCCTGTACTGCAACAACCACATATAAAAGTCCCTCTCAGCCTTCACAAAGACCCTCGAGTTTTGGTTTTTTATCACCCACCACATGAGTCCTCTCTTTCACTCCCTTCACCTTTGTCATCTCAAACTTCAGGTTCCTCTGAACACATTCAACACACCAAGCAACTCAGTTCCTTTCTGCTCAGTCCCATGTGGTCAATTTGTCTCCCTGCTCTGACAGCACTCTCAGACTCTCATTTCTCCACCACTACTTCTATACAAGTCATCTTAAACCTCTGTAAGACCATCTCTCAGACCCTTCTGCAGTAAACCTGCAATTTATTGCTTCCAATGATTAATCTAACACAATCACAACAGATAACAATGTTCTCCAAACCTTATCTATCTGCACACTTACCCTTCACTAGCAAGCACCTTGAAACAGAGGTTACTTTGATTATCTGGCATATCACACATTAAGAGATGGAAGAATTGAGTAGGATAAAGAGGCAAAGAACAGTTTTAGATTCAAACCATAAGATGCAGGGAAAAAGCTTGTTGTAAACGCTGAACCTTGTATTCACCCTGCAGACAACAAACCCATCTGCCTCCTGATCCGAAATCACAGCAGTTAAGCTGTGCTGCTTTGAGATGAGCAAGGAAACTTGACCTAAAATTTCAGTATCCCCACATTTCTCAGACATACTCCCGCAGCCTACAGCACAAGGTGTCTAAACATTTCCATGATGATTGCATCTCAGGGATCCAGCTTCCTACCAACGCAAATACCATTTCCAACGGTAAAGAAGAGCAGCTGGAGAGGAGCCTTGTGCAAGGACATTTGCCACAGGCAGCATCCACACCCACGAGCACGCAGTGACCGTCTGACACTCAGACACCTGCCGGAACCGGGCACACCTCGCCCGAACCTAAGCACCGCGGGAAAGCCGCGCTGCACACCCAGCTCCTCGGGGTGCAAACAAGCGGCATTTCTGTGGGAGAAACAAACTGTGATAGCCGCCCTGGGGAGGCCTGGGACGAGCTTCAGGCGAACACGTCCCAGCGAGGCCGGGCCGCCCCGACAGGCCCAGCCCCGCTCGCCCGGTGACCAGGGCGGTTAAAGCAACGGCGGGTGCGAGGGACCCGCTCCCCGGCCCGGCTCACCGCACGCGGCTCACGTCGCCCTTCTTGCAGCTGGTGAACAAGTCGCTGGTGTCCATGGCCAGGCCAGGCCGCGGGGCGGCGGCGCCGCATTGACGCGGAGAGCGGAGGAGCGGCCGCGGGGCCGGGCCGGGCCGAGGGGCAGCAGCGGCGGGGCGGGCACGGCGGGCACTGTAAACACGGCAGCGGCACCGCCCGCCCGGCCCAGCACCGCCCCTCCCGCAGCGCCCCCTGTGGCCCGGAGGAACAACTGCCGGCCGCGCTGCGTGCGGACACGCGGGCCTGAGCTCGCGAAAAGGGAACCGGCCCTGAACAAACCGGGGGAACCGGGGCTCGCGGAAAGGGAACCGGCCCTGAACAACCCGGGGGAACCGGGGCTCGCGAAAAGGGAACCGGCCCTGAACAACCCGGGGAACCGGGGCTCGGGAAAAGGGAACCGGCCCTGAACAACCCGGGGAACCGGGGCTCGGGAAAAGGGAACCGGCCCTGAACAACCCGGGGAACCGGGGCTCGGGAAAAGGGAACCGGCCCTGAACAAACCGGTGAAACCGGGGATCGGGAAAAGGGAACAGGCCCTGAAGAAACCGGGATCGGGAAAGGGGAATCGACCCTGAACAAACCGGGGGAACCCGGACTCTGGAAAAGGGAACCGGCCCTGAACAAACAGAGGGGACTGGGCTGGAACACACCTGAGGAGAGAACTGGCCCAGAACATGGTTGGGATGGGGTTTGGAACATGTGGCACGGCTCTCTCTGGGCTCTGTGCAGTTGCGACAATAGAGGGGGCTTCATTAATCTATTCAAAGGCAGGTGCCAGGAGGATGGTGCCAGGCTTTTTGGTGGTGCCCAGTGACAGGACAAGGAGCAAAGGCCATAAACGAAAAAACAAGACGTTCCACCTCAACATGAGAAAGTCTTTAGGCTGAGGATGGCAGAGCCCTGGAACAGCTGCCCAAGGAGGGCGTGGCGTCTCAGGAGCCATTCAGGTCCCACCTGGAGTTGTTCCTGTGTCACCTGCTCTGGGTGACCCTGCCTTGGCAGGGGCTGGGCTGGATGATCTCAGAGGTCCCTTCCAATCCTGATTAATTCTGTGATTCTGTAGGGATCCACATCTGGAGCAGGTGTGGGATGGTGGAGAGCGGCATGGGACACACGTGGCACAGGGCACACAGGCAGGACTCTGCTGTGTAACAGAGGCTTGTGCTAAGCCACTCTAGCAGGAAAGGCATCCTGGGCTGGTCCTGTGGGTACTGGAGGGGTAGAGTAACTCCATGGGAGAAGCCTGTTTCCACAGCCTGGGCACCTGGCATGGCTCAAGGCTTCCACAGAAATCTGTGATAGGAGAATTAAGGAGTGTACTGTCGGGAAGGGGAGCCAGGCTGACAACCCCCATCCTGGCAGAAAAACCCTGGCCAGTACTGCATTATGAGATGTAGACATGAATTCAGGCAGATCTAATGAAGCAAAGCACTGCACTCAAGCCAGTGTTCAGACACCCAGGAGGTGTGTTTTATTGCAAAGAAAACAAAACCACAACCCTGCTATTTCCAGGGCCAGACACAAGTGTTTCTAAGTGTTCTCCAGCAGCAATCCCGAGCAGCAGACAGGGCTTCCAGTTTGTGTTCAGCAGGAATGAAGGTGTTGAGAACGGCTCAAAGCCTGGCTGTCAGCTTAGATGAGCACATGAGGCTCCCATGAGCCACCACAGATGAAGGTGCTTGTTGTGTCTGACTGTTGGAGCTGTCCCAAACCTGCTGAGAAGGATAGATGTGCTCCTGCATGGCTGCAAAGGCAGATGGGAACAGAGAAGTTGCTGATGGCAGTGGCTGCAATGGGACCCTGCTGCAATGCTCGAAGGTCATGCTGCAATAGTCCTTAGGATAATGTTCCTTCATTTCACACCATATCCTCTGCCAGAGGGATCCTTAAAGTGTCTCTTGAACTGTATCCTCAAGCTGCATTACATCCTTCACAGCACAATTACTGGATCACTCCTCGTTGTTTCTTTCCACCCTACACACCCCAAGGCGCTGTGCAGGATGCAGAGTCCCAGGACATGTTAGACTGCAGGTTACAGGCACAGCTCCAGACCTCTGGGTGACACCTTGGAATAATCTGCAGCTTGGCCATCCCAGCTCCCACCTGGCCATGATCCCCAGAGATGGAGAGCCACTCTGCTCTTGGCCGTGCATCCAGACGATGCTATCGCCGGTGCTCCCCGAGGCACTGCACTCCTCTCAACAGCACCTGATGCTCTTGCTGAAGAACCACCTCCATTTCAAGGCAGAGTCCCTGCATTCTAGCTGTGGTCCCAAGGAGCAGATGGAGCAAGTGGCACACAAAGCAGGAAGATGGAGCTGAGACCCTGTGTTGCTACCCAGGGCCTCTATACTGGTGACTCCAGGGAATGTCCCATCTCACTACTTTGCAGACAAGGTTGTCCTCACATAAACCATCCTTGACATGCCTGGTACAAGCCCCTCTGCTCACAGTCGAGTCCTACAGCCCCTTGTGAATAAAGCAGGTTATCCTAGGCAAGTCACAGGAAACAAATACCCAAAGCTAAGAGAAAAGTTCTCTCTTTTTTTTTTTTTTTTTTTTTTTTAATTTTTCGTTTCCAACTCCCAACCACCACCAGGTGTCAGTGCGACCAAACATTTGGCAGATGGAATTATGGCGATGTCCGAGTAAGTTTTCCAGGAATTGCCTTGTGTCCTCCATCTGCTCTGTCACCTGGCACACTGCTCTGAGAAGTCCAGCTTTCACAGTTTTTATTAAAAAGAAGTTTAACTACATTAGGGTGATAGAAAAGCTTCCTGTTACAAATGCTAAGACAAAGGTTTTCTTCCTCTTTACATCGTCCCTGTGCAGAGCTGGAAATACAAGCACTGGACAGAGTTAAGTGGGCTACCAACAGCCTCTCTACAGTGCTTCCCAGCCTGCAGGTCCCCGGAGATGACCCATCTCTGCAGGGCTGGCAGGAGAGGGACAACAGTGCAATCGACTTGACAAGATCAGCCTAGTGCAAAAAATGATACAGAGAAAAAACAAACTGTAAAAGGATAAAAAGTATCACCAGACTAAAGTGAAATTCTATCAACCAGTAGATTTCTGAAGCTAAACTGGGATCATACAGCCAGGTGCACCCTGTAAGAGACAGCAGAAAAGTGTCCTCAGCCTCACAACAGCCACCTTTATAGTGTCTCTCAGATTACCTGGATACTCCAGACAGAGAAGAGCATCTCTGGAAAATCCTCCAGGCCACGAGAGGCCAGAAGAGCAAATTAGGAGAACTTGCTAGCTGATTATTGAACCCACATAGCCCCCTTGGTTTCTTTAAAGTTTGAAGACTTTACACAAGATTGGGAGGTGCTGAGCCCAGCCAGAAGCATTGCTTTATCAGTGCCTTGTTGTTTCTCTGAATTAGAATAGTGGAGAGAAAACAGGGCAGCAAAGTAGCTCTTAGCAGGGATATGCACCAAGGAAGCCATCTGTGGGTGAAATGATTCGCATCTGATTGGTGGCATTATCTTTTTAACAGCCACTGGGCATTCAAAACATATTTGATGAGGATTATTGGACTTGGAAAGATTTACACGGTGGAGTTGCCTAAAGGCCACGGGCATGCCAGGCCCTGTTATGCTAAGTGCTATAAAACCTCAAATTTTAACTCCATGCTTTAATTTACTCACCATAACAACAATTTGCATTTAATCCTTTGAGCCCCAAAGTGCCTTCAACGCAGCCAATGGACTTGTGCAGTTTTACTGCACAAACCCATCAAACTCAGCAGGAGCCACCCACAGAGGGGTGGTCAGAGAGGGCCATTTATGGCTGTCTGCATCCATGGACTGTCCCCCACTACCAACTGCTGGGGCAGGAGAAGGAACTCTGAGCATCTCTGCAACCCTACCAAGGTACAAAAGGAGCTGATGATCACTGTGTCCTACATAACACCAGGAAAGATATGGAGGCAGGCTAAAACCACTGAAAATTGGAATCTGGATAGGAAACCAAAGGTTACCACCTTTCTTGAATCCTTAATAAACTGGTATCAGAGTGGTCCTCCATCGAGGTGATCTGTGATTCAGTTTGCATGCAAAGCGCTACACAAACTGCAACAACAGACTGGCACCTTGACTTCAGGCACACCCACCAGGGAGGAACATGCTAGAGGTCTCTATACATACAGTGATAGATTTACAGGCTGCACATCTGGGGCCTCTGTGTACAAAGGTTCCCTTCAAGACCAAGTGTGAAGCTGCATCTTGCAGGAAGCAAGCATGCAGATCACCACCACTAGGGAGAGAAGTACTGGTGCCTCTGACCGAAGCAAGTCCCTCAGTCCCTCAATGACAGAAGAAACAAATGTTCTGGGATTTCAGGCTTGACAGTAGTTTAGGCAGGGCTCAGAGAACAATTACACATATTCACGTGCCTTTAGCACACATCTTCAGGGAGCTGGAGCCTCAAAGTTGCCTGAGGCATGCCTGAGAAACATTCATTGGGGAGCTCTTACATCCGATTCTCATCTCATCAGAACTGGCTCTTACATTGTTTAAATGCAGTGATTTTAAAGATGTTACCCCGATTTATACCTGTGGAATATTAAACACTTCCACCCTTCCCTCAGGGCAAGATGCTGAAATTGAAACAAAAGGATGAGGACATTACTGTTTCCCTATTTTAAAAGTTTCACATAGTCTTTATATTTACTGCAAAATGACCAACTGAAACCAAACTAACCTGAAAAATAGAACTGGAGTGGAAAAGGCCAGCCAGTTTAAAACTTACACAAGACAAGGGATATTTTCCTGCTGATTTCCCAGGCTATTGTGAAAGAGGCATGTAAACACCATTTTTGAGCAACGCTCCAACCAAAAGCACATTTCCATCTAAAATGCTGCACCATGGCACTGAATTCTCTGCAATCAGTCAAGCAAGGGTAAAGTGCTCAAACTTTGCAAGCTCAGCTTGGAGTTGTGGAGCTGAAAAAAGGAGTGGGGCTGTTTGTGGTGCAGGGGTGAAAAGAGATGACAGCAGGGAGTGGTGGGAGGGGTGTTTTTCCCCAAATGTAAACATCAGCTCTCATACAATTAGTAGCTGAATGCTAGAGCACTAAAAAACCTGTTTTTCACATGGGGATTGCAAAGTCTGCCCAGAACATTGACAGAATCTTGGCTCCCCTCCATCCAGAATGCACAGGTTTTGCTGCACCTGCATGGACTGAATGTGGTCTTAAGGTCAGTATTTGGAAAGTAAATTTACTCCCCAAATCTGGACTCTGGGTGGCAGGCAGCCCCACCAGTTTGTTTCTCCAATCCAGACAGTCTCAGGCACTACCACAGAGCTACAGTAAGTGCATTTAAAGGTGATGAAAGCATCGGTGCTACTGATAGGAACACACACACAGAGATCTATAAACCCACCCCTCCCGCTTCCCTCTGTTCCGTGATCCTCTTGGCTTCAAGCCTCAGATGCAGGCTCAGGACTTCCATAGGGAAAACTTGCCCAAAGACTTGTTCAAAGGTTTTAAGAAGTTCCTGAGAAGCCACCTGATCCCATGGTTCATCAGTCAAGATAGGAGAAAAACAAGTGTGTTTAAGAGGGTGGTTCCCTCCTTTCTTTTTCTAAAGATGCGTGTCTTCCTCAAACACATCCACATCCTCGCTGGCCTGCTTATTGATCAGGACATCCCAGCTGTCAGGGCCATTGATGGTGTTCCCCCCGTTCACGCTCGGTTTCTTCTCCTGCATTTCCGACTGGCTGTCACTGGCCACGTCCAGAGTGGGGTTGTCATGGCAGCCATTCTCAACAAAGCGCAGCTCCTCGCCGTGCGACTGCCAGGGACGAGAGGACACAAAGGGAGACAAAGGGGGACAGGTCTTAATGCTGCTGAGAAGCACAATCAGACCAGGCTATGAGGGTCACTGAGACCTTTGCAGAGTCAGTGGGAAGAGGTAGATTTATTCCCAGCCCAACCCTCAGAGTGGAAATGAGCTGTCCTAGGCATATTTGCATCTCTCTTACACCTGAATGAACTCCACTGCTGCTCCAGCAGTGTATCCAACTATGTCTCATAATTGGACAGGGGAAAACAACTGCCCTCTTAACTTCCCAATCTCCTCCATCCCAAGGGCTAAGAGTCTGGCCACCTTCTCCATCCTTCCAGAGCTCACCATGTTCTTCATCTTGGGCAGGCGTCTCTGCCAGCAGTTGTAGATGAGCCCCAAGACAATGATGATGGCACAGATGGAGCCGATGATCACCAACACCACAAAGAGCTTCCCATAATCACTGCGTGTCTGGTTAGGGTGTGACTGACAGCTTGTGGTGGTCGAGTAGTTCTGGATACCAATCTGGAAGGAAGGAAGCAGTACACTAAAAGTGCTAACCTGCAGGCAGATAGAATCCTGTTCAGACTTTCCAGGGTCCAAGTACAGGACCATGAATGTTGGCAGAGGAACTCAGGTTGTACACAGTCTTACATCACTAGAAAGCTCATACCTATACATAACACAATTTTCCATGAAAGCTGACACATCAGCAAATGACAGTAGGCACAATTTTATTTTGCTCACCTGCACAAAGATATCACACCTCTGTGTATGACAAGGAGGCTTTCATGGGAGAAACTGTCCAAGACTGAGAGTCCCCAAGACAAACTACGAGCCACTGACGTGTGCTGAGGCTTTGGTAACTACTTGGCAGAGAATGTAATCCTAATAAATAGGTTTCCAGTAAAGCTCAGGTCCTAAGAGAGCATAGTGGTCTTGAAAGAGGACAGCTGCCCACTGAGCCTAAAAGCTTAGGAATAGCTGCCCTAGAAACTGGCCCCCTGTGGCTGTCAGCAAACAGCCCAGGTTGGTCCCAGTGACTTGGCAGATTTGAAACAGGTTATGTATCAATTCAGTAGTAAGTGTGACAGGTGTAAGAGAATATCCTCCCTCCTCCTTGCAACCTCATGTTGGTGCAAGGGCAGCACTGTGAGCAGAGTTTCATTACTGACAGAGCCAGAGAGCCAGACGCATGGGGCAAGGAGGCTCTGGTAGAACTCACATTAACACAGTTGCAAAGTCAAACCTTGCCCCCACACAAATCCTTCTTTCTGGACAGTTCTAGCTGCTGATACTTCAGTCCCACAATTTCTACAGGGTTGGCTTTTTGCACTTTCTCTGGTGTAAGCCAATCAATACACCACTGAGCAGTTAATTTGCTTTGTCTAACTGCACCAGTTTGTTAGGTCAGGGAAAAACCTGAGAGCAGACAGCCAGCAAGGCAGTGGCTCAATCTTGCTGCTAAAATCAGCAAAATTAATCCAGTGATTGGCACAAAAAACTCAAGCAGAATCAGGTTCTCAGTGCCTACATACCCCGTAGGACAAAGGGGCAAAGGCAGAGATTGTGGAGCTGATTTGTCCTCATTTCTATCCACTTCCAAGCTGCCCAGGGTTAGAAGGGAATATGTGAGGCCTAGAGGAAGACGGCAGAGGAGTCTGGCATCCATTGACCCAGGTCCTCTGCCTGCCCTTGTGGAGGCAGTTGTTTCAGGAGTGAAATGCAGACCCTGGATTTGTAGAAGTTGTGTGAATGTGTCAAGAGAAGCCAATGTGTGCAAAACAGCTGGAGGGTGAGCAGGGCCAAATGTGGGGGTCTGCAGCACCCACACTGCTTTGGACAATAGTATGGAAGGGGTGACACTGAGAATCCCAACAAAATGAATGTGTGAAAAGTAGTCTCACAACGAAGCCAAAAAAGCAGGCAAGTAATAAACCACAGTTACTCTCTTAAAAGGAGCAGACATTGGGTGGCCTGGCTACTACCAATGAGGGGAGAAGGGAGTTTGCCAAGCATCTGACTCATCTGTTTGCATGCTCTGGGTTCAGCACTTGGTTAGACTGAGATATGCTCCCAGTTTTCAAGTTGCTTATTTTAATTGTATAACTGGTCTTAACAAACAGATGCAGGCAGACAGGCTCTTACCTCAGCTAAGCTCCTCTTAACATCCCCCAGTGCCATGAGAACATCTTTTGTAGGGATAACACCTGTAAAGTAGAGGAAGAGATCAGTGCTGCTCTCAGCTCAGGTTACTCAGTCAGATGTATTCATCAGTATAAAATCCCCAACAGGATGGAGGCAGGGAAACACACATTTTTGTTCACTGGTGTTTTAGGTCAGGAGGCTGAAAGAACACAGGATCACAGACAAGGGTACCTCCAAATACTCTTTAAAGGAGTAAAAAAATCCAGGGATGAACTGATAGCAGAGCAACCTTGGTACTCTCCCCACCACCACAGAAGCTCTCAGGATCCGTGACTGCTCTGGGAGCAAGCAGCAGCACTCAAAAAGTCATGGAGACAGGTTCACAAAGGTCATAGAGGCCATAATGTCAACATTAGAAACCTCTGTCAGTAAGCAGGTGGGAAAAGGACCCCTGTACCAAAATGGGAATAAAGACATGGTAAAATGTTCCAGTCCAGCCCACGTTCACTGTCAGCTTTTGTTTCTTTGGGGATGAAGGAGGGCACTATGAGGACCATCCTAGTTCAGACAGAACTTCAGAATTGATAGGTTAGGAAGTGAACCAAGAGCAGGCTGTCACATCCTTCCATGATGGGGAGTACATAAGGAGAAACCTGACAGATGCTCAGGGAAAGGCAATCCAGGGATGCAGCAAAACTGAAGGCAATGTGCAGAAGTGCAAAGTGCAGTGCTTTGTGCAAGCAGTGAGGGACAACCCAGAAGCCAGATGTGAAGAAAGATGTCCTCAGTCCCTCTCCATCCCTCAAGTCCAGTGAACACTGAGAACCGGTGGGATTGAAATGGATTGGAAAGCAAAAGCTCCTTCCAAAATGGCTGTGTACTTCCATTTAAATATACTCCCCATCACAGAAGGCTCTTTCTGCCAGCACTTACCCTGTTCCCCTGCCAGTGTCATTAGCAAGTGCTTGTCATTCTCATTGGGTTTGCTCAGAGAGATGAGCCAGCGGTCCTGCAGCCCCTCTGCCTGCCTGGAGAAGGCATCCTCCACCAGTGCCAACAGCTGGGGACCCCTCTCCAACCGAAATTCCTCCTGCCACAGGAAAGGAACCTTGGTGAGTGCATGGTAGGGACAAGGCAGCTGTAGCACTGCAGGGCTGGCACGGTGGAGACCTCACACGTGCCCAAAAGCCAGCAGTGTTAAACCTGGTGCAATGCTCTGCTGCACAGCACCCCAGGCTGGAGCCACAAACACCTCCTGATGCACCAGCCTTCCTCCTCAGCTCCTGAGGCTGCCATGTGCCCCACACCAAGCTCTCCTGGCACACAGGGATCCTGAAGCAACATGATGGTGTAAGGTGAGAAGGAAGCAGCCAGGCTCCTGCCCACAGCCAGCGCTGGGTCAGCAGGTGCCGCTCAGCCTGACGTGCTCCAGCCATCCCTCAGCAGGCGCCTTTGCTGCTTTCTCACTCCTGTGTTTCTATTCTCATCTCCAGTTGCCATGCCAACCTGAAGGCCACACAGATGATTAATAAAATGGAGAGTTCTTGTTGCCATGGCAATTTGAAGCGCTCAGGGCAGGCACAGGCCTGTGCCAAAAATGGCCTAATTGGAGAAGACATCGATGACTGGAGCCTGAATCACAAGAGCCTGGCAGTGCCTCCTCTCATGAAATGATGAGTTTTGGTGTGGGGAGGCAGGAGGAGCTGCATGAGGAAGCAGCACTGTGATGCAGCACCATGATGCTCAGCTGCAGCTCCAGCTCATGGTCCCACTGCCAGTCTGAGGCTCTCTTTTGGGGGATGCAGAGGAAAGGGGAGCCAGGAGCAGGAGGACAGAAGCCAGATGTTTCTGGTGATGGGGAAAGCAGAGGTTGCAGAGCACTGATCAATTCTCCATGGTGGAGAGGAGGGAGCAGTGAAGGAGCTTGAATGCACCTGTGCCAAGGTGGAGGTCACCTCCCAGTGCATAGCCAGGTACCACTGCTGGGTCAGATCCTGCAGTCCTCACTTGGGCAAACTTTCCAGGTATGTTGAGCAGGAGATTTGCCCAGGGAGAGACTGAAGTGATTTGCTTGCCTGGAGCCCACTGGGAAGACAAACAAGCTTCCAGCTTAACCCAGACATGATCCCTGCAGCAGGTAAAAGCCTGGTGCCATGAAGTGCATTGAAGCTCAAAGCACAACCTTCTGGAAGGAGCTAAGCACCCTCCTTGTCCCTCAGCTTTTCAGTGGGACTCAATACACACCAGATCATGGCACCAAAACATTGAAATATGTGAGGAATACCCACTCATACTAATTTAAACTACAGCACTTGCAACACAGGTTCTCACTCAAAACCCTGGAAAACCAAACACCACAGAATTCCGATACAGACACGAAAAAACAAAAGGGACAGGCAGACAGTAGGTGAGGTGCCCAAACTGAGCAAATTACCAATGGTATGAAACAAATTGCATCAACACCAGTGGAAAGATGAAGAGGTTGATTCCAGCTTCACTCATGCAAAGTGGTAATGGGAGGCAGGGAATGATGAGATGCTCATGGTTAAATATGTATGTCGACAAACGTCCCTTCGAATAAGGGGTAGTACAGCACAAATCATTCACTGGGAAATATGTTTTGAAACATGAAATCAAGTAGAAAAACAGTTCAGTCCTGCCTATCCCAGGGCACCGTGTTTCTCCAGCAAGGCAGAACTGAGGATTCAACAGCAAAGACATAATTTGATCAAGAGACATCTGCACATCTGCTTTTCAGTTCTTCCCCTTACAGAGGTTTAAACAACACAAGTGACCACAGAAAGGAACTTACTACATATTACAAAATTAACTAGTATTTAAAGTCCACAGAGATGGGAGAGAGAGTGATGGGGACGTGAAGGAAACAGGGCAGGAGAACTCTGGTTTTCAAGGACTTCTTTTCTGCATTACAATTGTGAACTGTAGCAGAGATCCTTAAAGCCCTCTGCACTGGTTTCCCTAAATTAGGAGGAAAAAGACTGACTTTTCACCTATTCTTAGAGCAGTTGGCATGCCTTACTGTATATAGGAATTTCCCCATTTTTCCTGTCCCCAAAAATGTCACTTTAAAAAAAAAGCAAAACAAACCAACCAAGAACTCACCAATAGTGGCAAGAGGTCAGTGCCAGAGAGCAACCCTGCAGTAACAGAACCAGCAGGCTCTGCCCAAAGCAGGAGCCCCACAAAGCTGGAGTGCAGATGCACGAGGCCAGAACACAATTCCTCAATGAAATATTTTAGTCTCAGGTTGTCAGGCTTATAATAACTTCTTAGAATTATGAAAGGCACCTTGACCCCAGACCTTTCACAACTGGTTTCTAAGTGCCTGATAAAAGGCCCAGCAGAAGTGAACAAGCCCTTTTGTCAGGGATCCACAACAGGCTCTGGGCTCATGAATTAACTGCAGCTTTATGAGGATGGATGTATAGGCATTGGATTAGCAGAGCATGGCTGGTTAACAGACACAGCTAACACACAAGATAATAGGGTAGAGGAGAAGAGACCCTTAAGGAAGATTTAGTGATAACTGCTTGATACTTATCCATGCACAATCCAAATAGGAGTCCCTGTTCCTCTGAGCCATCAGAGGATTGTTACTATATGCTGGAAGGAATGGAAGGAAAAGGAAGAGAAGGAAGGAGAACTGCATTCAATCCTGTAAGAGGTGCAATGTTAAAAGCTCTCATGTCTCATGACAATCCAGGTACTGACTGGCACAGACTAGCAGCCAGAAGTTAGTAAAAAATCCAATATGGAACTGACATGTGCTAGACTTGGAGCAAAATCATCTCCCTCCACCCACTCTTTTTCCCTTTTGGAGAACAGAAATATTTCTGTCCTCCCCTTCTCTTCACAGCCTCTATATGTTGAGATTTAGTGCTTTTAAAATGTTTTGTGGTGAAAGCAGACAGGAGGAGCTGTGCCTGCCTTCACTTTCCTACACACCATTGCCCCCATGCCATGAAATCTCTCTGGACTGACTTACACAGTCAATGTTATCCGACATATTCAGGATGATATAGTTCTTTCCTGCAAGGTTGCTCCAATCTTTACAGATCACCTGGAGAGACAAGACAAAGACAGCTGGGTTCAGGTGTGAATGTAACTCTGCTGCTGAAAGCACAGGGTACACAAGCGACAGGAGCAGGGCACTGTGCCATACTCCCAGAAGCACTTCTCAAAGGATGTGACTGTCCTTTAACTCTCTGTTTTACAGAGCAATCACCATTTCAGTGCTAACATAGAATGGGGACAAAGCTACTCTGCCAGCTTGCCACAGCTCAGCTTGACCTTCCACTTCTATCTAGACTCAAGGAGGACACAGTTTCTCAGTGGAAAACTCTCTAGCCTGCAGCCTTATCAGCACTTAACACAAAACCTAACCAGGAGCCTCTGTGGTCCTTAAACAAACTGGTGAGAGAGAGCAGCACTTTGCAGGCAGGATAGGATGCACCGAGGGACTAAGTCACTTGCTCAGGCTCCTGAGTATCATGGGGCAGAAAGCAAAATTAAAAGCTTTGCTTGGTACTTTCTCACCAGTCAGCTCCTGCTACATATCTTCTCTTAACCAGCTGTCAGTTTGCTGGATTCAGGAACTGCAGTTCACCCCTCCTCTCCTACAGGCTCTCCTAGACCAACATCCTCACATATAAATGTACTCCGCTCCACCCGCTCTGCATCTGGTCCCTGCAGGCAGCATTAGCAAAAATAGCACTTTCTTCTCACTCCCCTTCCAGAAATCCTTGGGGCCATGTTTGTCCTGACACTTCCAATAATGCAGGCTGAGGAAACAAGGAGCTTTCTCTGATGTGCATGCCCCAGAAGAAAGGTGTTCAGCTTCTGTTTATCAGAAGCAGGATTTTGTGCAGCTAGGAAGATGTGAAGGGCCAGGGCTTTCACCAAGGATGATGGATACTCTTAAGAACTGCTGTGAATAACCCTTCCTGAAAATTCAGCTTTGACTGGGTGAACAGAAAAACATACTTCCAGCAGTCAGACTTAGGGACAGGCTTAAACACTCCCCAGGAGTGAAGTAGGCAAATATCCCCACTGCAACCTCCCAGCCCAGCCCCTGCTCCCAGTGCAACCTGTGCAGAGTCCCAGGGCAGCTCCGTGGGCAGCATGGCCATGCGGGCGTCCCCAGCCTGGGGTGACGAGCTCCTCTCTGCTGCTGCAGTCTCAGTGGCTGACTCGGTGTCATTCCAAAGGGGATCCAGCTCAGGCTCATCAGCTCTGTCCCACAGAGACACAGAAGATGGCTGCTGCTCACTACCAGGAAGAGTCTGAGTGCCTGGGGAGCTGCTTGCAGGAGAGGTTGTCCCCACAGGCATTTCCACTGTCTGCTCCATTTCGGTCAGTCTCGTGGGCTCCAGCATCTCCCATCCCACTGTGGGCTCTGACACCTCCTCCCTGGCTGAATGGTCTTCCCCACCAGCCTCTACTGTGGTCTCTGCAGGCTCTGCTCCTGTTGTAGCCACAGTCAGCTCTGAATCTGCTCCCCCAACAGCCCAAGTGTCTCCAGTTGTCACCTCAAAGAGTTCTTCTGAATCAATGGGAGATCTTGCAGCAACTGTAGTAGAAAAAGTAGAGGGCACAGGTAGGCTTAGACCTGGTCCCATGCTGCTCCCAAGGTCTAAGCCTGGAGAAACAGAGTCCTCTTCTTGTCCTCCTATGGCTGCCTCAGTCACAACACCTGGCCTGGCAGAGGCTGTGGAAAACAGAAGGGAGAAAGAGTCCTCTTGGTCCAATGGTTCAGAAGATGTAATCTCTGGTCCAGAGGTCTGGAGGCTCTCCATTCCTCCTCTTGAGTGGTCTATAGGGAGCAGCCCCTCCTCTTCCTCTAGTGTGGAGAAAGGAGTGTGTAAGTCAGGCTCCACAAATTCTGCTGGTGGCTGGACAGTGGCCATTTCCCAGTTGTCTACTTGTGTCCCATTTCGTTTTAGCAATGCCTTCTGAGATGAAGCAGGAAAGGTATAATCTAAAAAGAGATCCAAAAGACTTCATGTTACATCTGAACTAAGAACTCTAAAAGGCAAGGAATATCTCATTATGTGTCCAGCCACTGGTGGGAGTCAAATGGCAGAGACCCTCCAAGAGCAGGTAGCCTGCCACAGCAAAGAACCATCCCATCCAATATGTGCACTTCTCCATCTACCCATCCCATCCCAGTAAACCCATATTCCCAAGGGATGATTTCCATCTTTGTTTTCTCCACATCTGCCTGTCCATAGGCACTTTCACAGACAATAATAACAGTTTTAACACTTGGCATCTTAAAGTTGAGGTTATGAGTGTTAGGAATTAGCTAGAACCAGAGATTCATTTCAAATGAGATTGAAAAAGATAAGGGGTGGTAGCAGCAGTCAGCCACAAGCTAAATGAGAAATACTACAGGAGAGAAACTAAAGGACAGAAACCCAATTCGTCATTCCTGGCACAGCCAAGTAATACCACCAAACCCTGAACTGACCTGGGCATATTTGAAATGCAGAATTTTAGTTTGTATAGCACTTCAGAGCAGAAAAGTCATCCCACAAACATCTGCATTAGTTTTGCTTTGCTACAGCAGCTGAATCTAACTCCCCTCCCTCCAACTACAGCCCTGTTGTTCTGTGGCTCTGACCACGAATGGAAGTGTTGTTGCTAGACAAACACAGATGCTGAAGGAGATGCAGCTCACAAATGTAAGGTCAGAGCAGGCTGGGGTTTCTTCTGGAAGCTAACAAGGAGCTGGGGACCCAGGAAAAGGAACGTATCTGTAAGATCAGATATGTTTAGTTCAGGGGGGCAGGCACAAATCCAGCAAGCATATATCAACCTTCATCTTTCTTGAGAAACTGCTCATACCCACGGAGTTCTGTTTCAGGAGTCTGCATCCCAATTAACTCCCTTTCTCCCCAAGCCAAGCACAGCACATTCTCACTGAGAAGGGAAGGAAGACGATCCCTTCACAGCCAGAAATCAACCCCCTGCTCTGTCTATGGTTATTAAATAAATGACTGTCTGAAATTCCCAAGGCTCCCGTCTCCTCTCCTGCCTGCCAGAGCAGATGCTCCACTAAGCACAGTGGGCAGCAGCTGTCTGGATGCCTTACAGAGATCTGCACAAAAAAACTCCACATATCCCTTGCTCGCTGCTGCCAGAGTGGGTGCAAGCTCCCAGGCAGAGAGGCCATGTCAGCATACACACCCACTGCCCTGGGTATTCCCTGGCAATCAGGACTGCCCATGCTACTCCTGCCCAGCCCTCCTCAGCAGAAACCACACTGTTCCATCCACCCCAAGCAGGAGGTGTAAAGATCCTCCTGTTCAGCTGGCACACGGCTTTCCTAACCCACAGCTCATTCCCTTTAAGGTGTCAGCAGCTCCTCCCAGATGTTGCCCAAAGATGAGTGTTACCCAGCTGCTGACCTTCAGAGCCATGGTGTGGAGACTGGCTCCCAGTTCTGTCTGCAAAGAGCCCACTAGGATTCACTGCCCAGGGCAGGCAGAAGTAATGTTGCTTTGCTGCTGTGTCTCACTAGAGAGCACCCACCAGCTGACACCCCACCCAAAGACCCTGAGAATTAAAAGACTTTTGCTTCCCAACAGCCAGCTGCTGATGCTTCCTCATAGGCCAAGGAGGCCGGCAAGAGCAATCAGCAGCAGCACTGACCAAAAAAACCCATCTCTCCTCCACTGCCTGGCACTGGTCTTCCCAAAGGCCTTCCCAACAGGTAACATCCCAGTGTCTTCAGACATGGTCACTGCCTTGCTGGATGGATGGCAGGAACAGCCACAGGCCATGGGATTGAGGAGGTTTGGGTGGGACTGTCTTCAGACAGATAGTAAAGCTCCCAGGGCTATGCTGCTCCTGCTGCTGCAGGGATAACTCAGGGTTTGCACCAAGAACCTCCTCTGCCCTGACATGCCGTGGGTGAAAAGTAAGGGTTTTGCCCTTTAAAACAAGGCCCTGCCAGATATGATGTTATTTTCAAGGATCAGTGATCCAATCTCCCATCTCCCTTGCCTAAAGACATTTTAAGATATTCTCAAGTCCTTTACACCTTCTCTCTTCCGTGCTCTTCCTTCCACCTGGAGCAGAGCACGAACTGGCAGGCAGATGGGCACAGCAAAAAAACAAACCACGAAAAAGCAGCATGAGGTTCATCCCACAGGACCAGAAATGCTCCCAGCCTGTCAGCTCTCCTTTGAAGTCACACAATCAACCTTTCCTTAGAGTGCTCTGCCACAGATTCATTGGCTCCCATGGGGGAAAGCCCCGCATGGTGCAGCTGTGCTGCCTTTCCACCAACAAGATCTAAAGATCTCAGAGGAACTGCTGCCTCTGCCATCTCTTCTGGGCAAAGAAAGTTTAGGACTCATCCCACTCTCTCCGAGCAGACTTCTATCTTACAAGGCAGCCAAAGATTGAAACCTGAGCTGCTTCTCTAGGCCAACAAATCAACAGGGTAGAAGCAGACACAGGAATCCTCACACTTGCTACTAACTGGGTTAACATTCCCACTTGTCATCAGTTTCCCCATTACCCTGCATGTTAAGCTGGGAACATCCTTCTGTCTAGTTCTTAAGATCTCACTGATTAGAAACTCAACTCCTCTCAAATCCTGAGAGGGCTATTACTCAGATTCAAGTAGGGAACAGTGAAACTTGAGGCACAGGGGTGCAGGATTGTGCTCCTTAAAACAAGGATCTCTCCATACAACCCTGTCACCAAAGGGGTTCAATCCCTTTCCAGGTTCAGGAAGGATCACAGAAGCATCAAGGTTGGAAGAGACCTTCAAGATCTAGTCCAACCATCAACCCAGCAGCACTATTATCATTCCTAAACCATATCCCCAAGTGCCACATCCAGATGCCAACTCTGATGAGTCAATCCTTCTTTCCAGACTCTTCAGCTAGACAGTTCCTGTCTGGAATCAGCTCCTCCTGTCTCACTAACAAGGGCATCTGCCAACTTCCCAATATCAGATTTAAGGCACTCATATTTCTTTTCGTTCACATCCCTGTTCTTTGATTTGAAGGAAGTTTTGTACCCTGTCCATCTCCCCGGTATGATATCAGCCCCTAAGCTAGTCCCAGCACATTCTTCCCAAGCCTCCATCCAGACAAGCTGGCCTGTCACTCATCTGTGCAATGCAGAGCTAAGAGCTTGCCCATTTGAAGAGTCTTCTCAGCATTTCCCTTGATTCCTCTTCCCTCCAACCCTAAGGGAACTCAAAGGGCATCTTCCACTTTTAGGATCTCTTCCAGCATTCAAGTAGCAGCTCCCCTTCAGCAAGTGGTTTACAACCCCCTTGGCCCACCTGGCTGTCCTCTACCTTCAGCAGACCCAGTACACCTGGTCCCCATACTCTGGGTACATGGCAGTGCACCCTGAGACCTTCCCACCTTCCAGTGCCAGTGCCACCCACTTCCCTTCTCACCACTTTTGTGGGCAGAAACAGCAACCACAGAACAGAGATGCAGAGAGACACAGCAGCCTGTGCTCCTGCTGCAGGAATGGGACAGAGTCTTCTGCTAAAGGGGACAGGAATTATGGAGCTGGCTGCAATGCCAGATTTGCCTGGCCTGTTTATCAGCTCATCTAATTTCAGGGAGGAAGCAGAGCTCTGCCAAGCCCAAGGATGCTTGAGAAGGGAGAAGGTAGTAACTGCACACACCATCAGCTCCTTCCCTGGCAGGGTCTGCTGTCTCCCACCAAGATCAGCAGTAGGCTGGAGCACAAGAGGAGCTTGTGGCCACACACAGACATGGCATGTGCCCCTTTCCCACCAGAAACAAGAGCAGCCAAGCAACAATGGAGCCAGCATGATCACAGAGGGGGGCAGCTCAGGAGAACTGGAATGATGAAACTGTCCCAGCACCTCTGGCAAACAATCTAGCAGGGATGGACCAGAGGAGTGTAGCAGGCAGACACAGCTCTACATCATGTACCCTCCCAGAGCTAGCAGGGATGGACCAGAGGAGTGTAAGCAGGCAGACACAGCTCTACATCGTGTACCCTCCCAGAGCTTCTCAGCCACACCATCCCCTTGGGAATCTGGCTCACTGATATGAAATTACACACCTCTGTCTCACCTCTTTACCACCACATCCTTATTCACCCCTTAATGGCTTCCATCAGTGGTGATAGTATGCATATTGCAGCATCCAGCTGCCTCCCACAATCACCCAGCTTTTCTCTTCCAAGCTCTCTTACAAAAACCCTCAGGCAGTATTTTTTTTAAATAAACCATCTTTCACAGCTTTTCCAAGTCTTGCCCTTTGTATCTCCAAGCAGCCCCAGGTCTGGGTCACACAGATCCATTTTCTTTGCCTGGGGAGATGATTTTCCCTGGGAGAGGTAAACATGAGCTTCAAACCTCTGCAGAAGCCACCATTCAGGCAATGTCCTGCTTTCTCCAAAATCAATATCAAAACTTCTCTGACACCAGATGGACCAAGACATGGCACTGTGCCAAAGCACAATTCCCCAGCCAAACATTTAATTCATTACATTTCTGCTTCTCTGTCATTCAGAAGAGCTGCTCTCAGTTGCTGTCCTACAAGGTTCCCTACTCTGTATTTGCTATTAACTGTTTAAAGCAACTGCGACAACTCAGGAAGAGAGTGATCCTCATTTTTTTTTAGTACACATAACCAGACCATAAGGTGTTTATTGGATTAAACTGGGAGATCATGTTAACCAGTGATTAAATTACTGATAACTAGAAGGTACTGTGATAAAGACAAGACCATTCCTGGGTTCCAATCACAACACATAACATTATTCACACCAAAACATCTGCCAGCTTTGGGAATCTCACGGTGCACTCCACTGAAAATGCAGCCAGGGCTGAAACTGTATCTGCTCTCTTTTTCTGCAGCACAGAACAGTAAGGCTTACTGCAAAAAAGTCATACTCCAGCTGATTGAAACCACAGGGGGATTTCAAAGAGGCAAAATACAATTACTGGTGCTGGAATTAAGCCAGTTGGGGCTAATATACTAATCTTCCAGAAGAGCTAGGAGAGGTTATTATCTGCAACTCTGAGACAAGTCCACACACACAAAAGAGATCACAGTCAAAAGAGAGACCCAAAGTAGCAAAGTGATTAGGCCACATTGTAGTTGAATTTGCTTGAGGTACAGACTGGGCACCAAGGACTACTGTTCCCAAATAGCCTCATACCTTATTCCAGCTCAGCAGAGAGACTGCAATAAAGGCAGAATAAGCTATCCTCACCCCAACACAGCCAGTCAGGGAACACCCTGCCCAGAGAAACCCTCTGTCATGGGTTAGCCTTTGGCAGCAATGTCTTCACAGAGCTGGCTTGTCCCAAGATAGATCACCCCTGTCCCTGTACACTAAACCAGGGCATAAACAAGAGGCATCCCTGGAGCTGAGCTAGGGCAGGAGGCTGCTCAGCACTAAGCTGCTTATGGAGACAGTCTTTACCAGGTGCTTAATACCATTAATGATTGGCTTGAAGATGGTATTAAGAACTGCAGATCTGCTGTCAGTCTGGCAGAAGAGGCAGTAGATTTCAGTAAGGCTGAGAGATACCAGGATCTTCTTGCCAGAGGCAAGTAATTCATCATGGAAAGAAGTGAATCTCACTATCAGAGAAGATGGAAGGTATTTTATTCCATTAGCTGGTCAGAAAACTTACTTTTTCTTGAATATAGTCTTTCTAACATGTCTGTCCCACTATCCCTCATCCTAACTCCCCTGGGAATCCCTTCTGCTAATTACTATGAATAATTAAAAGATTACAATTTCCTCCCCCATCCCACAAAGCACCACATGCTGTCCTAGGAAATCACCAATCTAAAAAACTAGATTGGATAGCTCCCAGTACAGTCATCCCTTGGTCTTCAACCACCTTGGAGCTAAAAGAGCAGTCCCTGGCTGTAATGAAGTGAGCTTCATGCCAGCCCGCTGTAACACTGGGAAATGGGATGATGCACTCCAATCCTTGAGCACTCAGCTGTTGGGCAGGGGAGGAGAGGGACTAAGTGCCCTCAAGCACTAGGCAGTCACAAGTGTTGTGTCCATTTTCAAGAGCCCACACTTCCCAGCAATTAATGACCAGGCTGCCTCACACTCTAGCCCTCACTGGAAGAGAGGAACATGTGGGACAGTGCGTCCTGACCGAGCCAAAGGAGAACACTGAGAGCTGCAAACAGGGAGAACTCCAGGGTGGATACACCACCATGCAGCTCCTTCACCAAAAACAAGGGATTCAAAGAGACCTACAACCCTACTGACTCCCATCTTCTAGCCCTAAAGCTGGATGAGATGTTTTACCTGCTGCCAAGGGCACCGGTGTAACAACAGGAAACACGGGGGACTGGAAGCCTCCCCACAAAACAAGATGGAGAAATGGGAAGAAAGGAAAGGAGAATAGGAAGGGCCAGATACAAGACCCTGCAGGTCCACTGAGTTGAGCTGTGGCTCAGGGCAATTTGCTTTGCTACCAAAGGTAAAGCAAAGCAGCCAAACCCAAACTACAACCAGAAGCTTCTGGGATCCCTGGAAGCCTGAAGGGATGCAGAAGTAACAGGTTCACAGCTCCACTGACTTGCTTTTTGGCTGCAGTACAAATCACACTTCTTCTTTCCATAAGGATATAGCATCCACATTCCCACCAGACCTAATCCATCTCCTCCGCGTGTGGCTCCACTGGGTAGCAGCTGTGCATGGGGTGACCCACATGCAAGTGCACACTTCTGTGCACCCTCAGACAGAATGAAACAAATGTCAGGGCCTTTCCAAAGGTTAGTGCTCACTGATGTCAATATAGAATCACTCTTCTGTAACATAAATCAGCAAAAGCACATTATTCAGGAGAACCAGAGCCCTAGCCTGAGCTGTGCTCTTCCACTGGGAGTTTGTTCTCACTTTCTAATGGACTGACAGGTGGCCCTAGAAATGTTTTCTATAAATATTTTTAAAGGACGTTTTTTGTGCACTTAACAAAAAAAAAAAAAAAAGTAACAGCTGCAGATTGTTATTGCTTTTTTGCTCTTGCAGCCTTGAAGTCACACAAAGGCAGGGCAGTCTCCCCACACAGAGTTCAGACAGACATAAAAAAGACGAGAGATGGAGATAACTAATTCAGCTTTTGAATAGTAGGAGATATGGCCTATCTGCAAGATCCTGTACCTGGACCAGTTCAGGCCCAATATCTTTGTATAAAGACAAAAAGAAGCCAGCACAGGTCTCCTTTCATAGCAGGTAATTTTCTCTCTTTAGGAATACAACAATCCTGTTCTGTGCCTTGATTGATGCAGTGTTTCCAGTGTGTGCCTGGGACAGAGCTACCAACTATGCTGGGCTACACTTCACTGAATGAAATCTCACATAAGGAAAACTTACACTACAAACTTTTTTTTCTTAAACAGCAGCTGTTTAAAACTGTTTAATGGGTTTATACATTGAAAATAACCTAACAGATGTCATCACACAGATCCACAACGTATCACACGGCATCTGTCACACATGCAGCATGTAAGTTCCATCGGTTGGGTGCATCTCTCATACAGAGGCTTTGCATGACAGGAGAAGACTGCCCAATTTAGGGATGCTATTACAATATCCTTTATTGTAAAATGACACACGGCAGGTTTCTAATTAAATTTTAAGTAGAAATGTGCTCCCAGCTCTTGAATAATTCAAACTGTTCTATTAACCAAGGTTCTGAAATGCCATTGAGACAGGAGCTCTGGACACAGCAACTGTCAGGGGAAGAAACAGCGCTTGGAAGCAGAGCAGTGGTTAGCCGGGCAGCGGATAGGGCAGGGTATGCATAAAGGACAGCTGAAAGAGCACATCTGCTCCTGGAGGAAAGAACTGCAGGCGAGAACGGAAGGAGAGAGCGGCGTGTTCCGCATGCAAATGGGGCGAGGCACGTGCAAGAGGCAAGGCTGGGTTCAGTACCAGTCATCTCTCCCTCAATGCACAAGCACACGCTGTTCTCCAAGTCACGTCCCAATCTGTGAGGACATGCAGGTGCCTGCTGGCACACCAAGAAAAGCGTCGCTGAGCGCTGCCAGCGCGCGAGAGCAGCTGAGCCAGAGCGCGTCCCAGGGATGCGCGGCAGGAACGGCGCCATCCCAACGGCACATCCCAAAAATGGGGCCTTCCCAAGAGCACATCCCAACAGTGCCTTCCCAACGGCACATCCCAAAAATGGGGCCTTCCCCAGAGCGCATCCCAACAGTGCCTTCCCAACGGCACATCCCAAAAATGGGGCCTTCCCCAGAGCGCATCCCAACAGTGCCTTCCCAACGGCACATCCCAAAAATGGGGCCTTCCCAAGAGCACATCCCAACAGTGCCTTCCCAACGGCACATCCCAAAAATGGGGCCTTCCCCAGAGCACATCCCAACAGTGCCTTCCCAACGGCACATCCCAAAAATGGGGCCTTCCCAAGAGCACATCCCAACAGTGCCTTCCCAACGGCACATCCCAAAAATGGGGCCTTCCCCAGAGCGCATCCCAACAGTGCCTTCCCAACGGCACATCCCAAAAATGGGGCCTTCCCAAGAGCACATCCCAACAGTGCCTTCCCAACGGCACATCCCAAAAATGGGGCCTTCCCCAGAGCGCATCCCAACAGTGCCTTCCCAACGGCACATCCCAAAAATGGGGCCTTCCCAAGAGCACATCCCAACAGTGCCTTCCCAATGGCCCCATCCCAACGGCACCATCCCAAAAACGGTGCCATCCCAACAACGGCCCCGTCCACCCCCAGCATCGCTGCAGAGCACAGCTGCCCCACAGCCAGGCCTGCAAGTGCCCCAGGGCAGCCAGAGCACAGCCAGAAAGGTTTAGCAGCACGGTCAGTGAGCAAAGGGCTTTGGAGACCTAAGCCGGGATGGCCCTTGCCCCACATGGCGTGCGCTGTGCCCCAGTGGGCAACCCAAGCCACAGCTCTGTGGCATCTCAGCCCTGTGTGAGCACAGGTGTTTTTTAAGGTCACAGAAATAGGAGAGGAGATAAAACAAGACTTGTGCTTTCTAATTGCAGACCTCAGTCAGATGTGCTGAGAGCGATACTGCATAAGGGAGGAGGGATAAGGCTGAAGCCTGGCCCTTGGGTAACACTTAATACATGCCCCACATGACACTTAAGAGCAGGAGCATGTGAAATAATCTCCTAAGCTACTGGAAACCCTGCAATGCACCTCCTCCTTCCTCCCATCCCTCTCTCTGAGAGCATCTCAAAGCTAATGAGGGGCTTGGGGAGAGACTACTGAGGGGACTCAGTGGTCTCAGAAAAACACTCCAGAGAGGAAAGCAAACTCAAATGCCAATGGAACCCATTTTGGTCATGAACTCTCAGGAAGCAGCAGGTCAGGGTAGGCAACAGGACAGCTGCCCAAGGGACAAAACCTGCTATTTTCTCTTGGACCAAATCCCCACTGAAGTCACAGAGTGAGGAACCAGAATTTGACCCAGGGAACTCAGCTCTGACTCAAACGCTAAGATGGCCTTGATCTCAGTTGGGCTCTTGAGACCTTAAAGTTGTGCTTAATAGACAGCAACAGAAAAAAACAAGAGAGAAGAGAGCATAAAGGGGAGAAAGTGAAAGGAGGGCATGAGGCAATGGGAAACTAGATGGAGGCAGTGCTTTTCCCAGCTCATAGCAGCTCAGGAATAAAAAGCTCAGCTGTAACTTGGTTTCTAATGCCTGTGCTTGCTCAGGGTTCATTGGGGACACATCAGGCACTGAGGTGAGAAAATAGAGCTGACATTTAATCTCAGGCCCTCTTAGCAAGAGTTGTGTCAAAGCAGGAAGATAGATCCCTGCATCCTTCCACTTCCCCAGAGTCCTTGCAGAGTGGGAGGAAGAATGGGGTAAAAAGAACTTACCTGTTGCTGGTCCCAAGTCCAGGCTGGAGTCATTGAGCTCTCCCCCATCTTCCCAGAAGTACTGTGGGGGCTGCAAGATCTTGGACTCCTCATTCTCCTCACTGGCAAAGCCTGACCCTGGAGCAGCATGCAGGGAGCCAGGGGCAAGATCTGGCTCTGCAGCCTCTGGTCTGGTTTGCTTGTGGGAATTCATGGCCTCCAGGTGGGACATCATAGCAAATTCCAGCAGGGAAGTTGATGTGAGGCCATCAGCAGTTGGGTCCTCCGAGGAGGCAAGGCAGAGGCACAAGGTCCCTGGATAATGACAGAAAATACACATCAGAGAGAGGAAGGACACCCACTGGGCTTGTCTTCCCCTTGAAGCCTATTCCTGCCAAACCAACCTGCCCTGAAGATGGGCTGTGCTCTCAGCTGATGAGGAAAATTAGGTTATTTTGGGAAACATCCACAAGCATGCAGAGTGGCATTCACATTCAGGAGGAGTCAGTGCCAAGCAACCATCCAGCGTGGGGCACCTCTTTCTGGGGTGATGATTCACCCTCTCTGAGCTGTTTTTGCCTCTGTTAAAGGATGAGGTTCCTTGTTAATCACCCATCCTGGAGAGGAGGTGGAATGTCATATAGTTCACCATGAAACACTGGCCTTGTGAAAACAATGGCAGTTTCTATCAGACTGTCCTGATCTACAGCTATATTATATGCAGGGAGGCTGATTCAAACCAACATTATTTACAACCAGTATTAATCATGTTTTAAATCTGTAGGGTGAAAATCTGGTTTTTTGTTTGAACTTCAGTGCACTCACATTGCTGGTTTTCATAAGGAAGGGCTGACCATTACAGGTAACAATTATATTGTGACAAAAGCAAACATCCACTGAACATTAAGCAGGAGAGCAAGCTGCATTTTGCACTTTTCTATCAACATTACACTCTTATTATTTCCATTTTACTATTAGAAGGATTGACTGACACTTCTTGATTCCTAGATGAGACTTTAATTGTGATTTGTGTCAAGGTACATTCACATGCATATTGAACTCCAATCAAAATGCAAGAAAACAGCACCTGGGACTTGGCTTTATTCAGCTACTAAATACCACTATAAATATGGAGGCATAAGGAAAAAAATAAAATTACCAAAAGCTGTTTTATATTTAAAACAGTTTTGTTAAGCAAGTGAAGTAACTAATCTGGGTGAACAGAACCATTTGCTTTGAAGCCCTCTATCATTCAGCACATCAAAACTAAAAGATCTCATCCTCTCACAGCTGATTTTTATTCATAGATTAGAAGGAAAAAGGACAAGTTTTCTTGCTTTCTCAGCTCAGACTCAGTTCCTCAATTGTTAATGAAGTAGTCACTGAACTGAACTAATTGAATAAGCTGAAATGAAGACTAATTTGGTATTTTTCTTTGATAACTGATTTTCTAGACAACAGAAATGCAGCAGCTCTAATCCATCTGGACTTCAGTCAAACATCTGATACAGTGCCTCATGAGGAATTGCAAGAGACACAAGAAAAGATACCTATTAGCAGGAAAACTGTAAGGCATTGACTATACAAAAAAATTACAGAGCTTGTGCTGGAGGGAGGCTACTAGTGAAATTGCTCATGGTTTGTCTTTGGATCTGCTGTTCTATCACATTTTCCTAAGTGACCTTACAACAAAAAGTAGGAAGGTGATAATGAAATTAGCCAAGGACACAAAGCAAGGAGACATCCTCACTGCACAGAAAAACCACAGGTACAGCCAGGTGATCTTGAGAATGGGAATAACAGAAATATTATGAAAAGAAATAGCATAAAGTGATAAGCCCCTCGAGAACTAGCACAAAACATTTCTGATACAAGCTGGGAAAACATCCATCAGAAATGTCTTACGAGGAGAAACTCCTGTATTAGGAACAGCTCTGAGATATCACTGGAATGCAGATGTGAAAATCCTTGCAGAGTAGTGAAGTATTAGAAACAGAGATTTTACAAAGCACTGCTGAGACATCGCCTGGGAGCTGCACACAGATCTGGATACTCAAGGCCTGAAATGATTTAAGCAGAGCTGAACTGCCTTCAGGCAAGGGCACGGACAAGGCAACCTCCTGATGTTGCTACCCACCACTGTGGCCTACAACTCCACATCCCAGGAGCACAAATCCAAACCAGGGCAAGTGCTACGATGAGCTATGGGGCAATGGCACAGGGGTTGGCCCTGGTGAGTTCACTGAAAACATTGGCAAGTTGGCAAAGGAAGTTTGGAAGTCACTGCCCACCTGACAACAGATTACCAAACCTGTCCTGGGAATACTGGAAGCCAGAAATGCATTTCATAAGTCCTCTGCCTGCTCTGACCCTCTCCACCTTCCTCCACTATTCTCTGAACTCATCAAAATCAAATATTGGCTACCCTTCTGCATATACACTTGGGCCAGGCTTCAGCACTTCTCAATCTTGTTTATTTTGCCCTACTCATCCAAGGCAAGATCAGCTGAGGCCTGAGCAGCAACAAAAAGGGAATGGCAAAAGAGGCAGAGTATCAGAGGGGAAGGAAGCTACTGCATCATCACAGAGCCAACCAAAAGACCTCAGGGCATCTCTAGGGATGTGCCAACTCCTGAGCCATGCATGAACAGTGAAGTCCACATCTGGAATCAAGAGCCTGAACACTCCTTGTGTGTGAGCACAGACCCAGGAAGGTCTGGCCAGGGCAGCCCCGTGCTGGTTCTGGGGTGCTCAGCAGGCTCCACTGTGAGCTTCCCCAGCTGACAGACAACACCTGCACCACTGATGGAGCACCAGAGAGAGCACTTGTCTTGAGGAGCTTGCAGCTTAAGCAAACATGACAGAGAGCAGCAAGGAGGAGAAAAGAAACATTAGTCTCAAAGTTATCCAGCAAAGGAGAGCAGGATAGGAAGAGACCATGGCAGGCCCAAGGCCACATGGAATATTTGGTTTATATGTGACTGCAGCTGACTGCCTGGATCCTGAGCAAGCTCTTTATTCACCCCAATGTCTCAGTTTCCCCTAACTCCCATTTACAGAGACATGGCTGATGTGGCACCTCAGCTTTCCAGCCACACTACAAAGCACATCCTGGGTTTCCCCAGCAGCAAGGTAAAAATCTCAAAATGCACCTCTGTGCCAGCATCTATACTGCCTCAAACCTCTTTTCCACCAGCTACACTCGTTAGGGCTGCCTACAGAGCTCAGCCAGAGCCCACCCCACCCCTTTTACAAGACACATCTCATGGCAGGTGAACCTGGTAATCCAGAGAGCTATTTCCATCCATGTGGGAAGCTCTGATGCTGGGAATTTGTTTACCCTCCTTTAACTCTGAAGTGTTTACTCAGTTAAAACCCCCTAAGCTGCATTATCTGGTTTACTGGGCTGCTTTCCTCAGCCCAAGATAAAACTACACCACCTCATCCCTAAGAATGAGTCATGCACAGCCTGAGCAAGACAGGCGTCTTGTCCCTGGGGTGGATGTGAGTAACACTCTGGGGTCTGATCTACAGGCATGGGATGCAGAGACTGGTCTGGGGGAACCCTCTGTGCCAGCACCAGCCTGAATGCCCCAGGGCTTAAAGAACCATCACGCCAGGGTACAAATCAGTACCTCTCCAGACACCAGCCTGACACCACTTCATTCACACCTTCTGCACCAGCAGCAAAAACCCAAAGGTTTGGGGTGCCAAAAAGCAGCAGGAAGATTTGCCATCTTCCCCCTCTCTTTCAAGCCTCTCATAAAGGAGCTCCATGCAGCTGTCAACTCCAAGGCAAAGAAAGAATCAAAGCACAAGCTGAGCTGGGAGGCAGGGGAGCACAGCTGAGAAAGGAAATCTAATGCCCAAGACCTCAGTTGCAGGCCGTTTTCCTCCCAGGACGGGTAACAGGGATTAGACAACTTCTACCAGCCATCAGCCTCTCGATTTTGTATTCTAAAATGCAGATCAAGTGATAAGAATAAAGAACCAAATGAATAAAGACCTGCAACTGTAGATGGGAGGGAGCAGGGAACGGAGCCAGGGCTCACCAGCTGCTTCAATGGGGCGTTTGTCTCTCATTTCTATTTTTGCGGCACCTCTGCGTAACCTGGAGGAGACGAGGCTCTGCATGCTAAAAAGGGCAGCCAGCCTTTGGGGAAACAGCAGGGCTTAGAGCACGGGAGGAAAAACCCTCCCAGAGCAGACAGAGGAGGGGCCAGAAAGCAGTGAAAGTGGGAGAGGTAGATGGAGAGGGGAGAGGGAACAAAGGCGGGATGGGAGCTCCTGCGCTGGCTGCGCGCCGTCCTGCTGCCAGCACCCACAGAGGCGATGTGGGGAGCCAGTGCACCTCTGTGAGGAGCAGAGGGGGCAATTCCAACGGCAGGGAATAATGCTGCAGTGCTACCTTTCTGAGGCCGCTGAAAAAAAGCCAGCCAGGAGGATACAGATGAAAAGAGTTTGCTAGTGCTGACTCCACCGACCCCTCAGAAAACAGTTCTGAGTCAAAGTGGTGAAGCTCACTCTGTTCAGCTCAGCAGAGGATTCAGCACAACAGCTCCAGACAAGGAGATGAGGGAGTTTCACTCAACAACAGAAAAAAAAAAGCCTGAAGAAAGACTATCTGCCATCTTTCTCACAAAGTGCTGTGAATAACAGCAGTTTCACAATTCTAAATAATTCTAAAAGAACCCCAAAGTGTTTTCTGCATTGGCTGACCAAAAATCACTTCATCCCTTTGCCACAAAGCAAGTCACCTCTCCATGGGACAGGGCAGCTATTTAAAAGCTCCCAACTGGCCTATTGAACAGGACTAGAAATTAAAGAGGAAATAAGTCATTTTTGTGTCCAGCTGAAATGAGAAGAGGGATTTGGGGAGATGAAATGGAATCTAGCTGTTGAAGCTGCGACTGTGTCAAAAAGCCTTTAATTTTTTTTTGCTTTTTAATTAGTGATAAGCAAGCCTCAATTTCTCTCCAAGGAAACACACAGTCATCCCTTAAGACATCACCACATCAGCCTAATCTGTAGAGGGGCTGGAATGCTCTTCAGTTTACCCAACAGAAGGTTGGTTTTACCTCTGCTTCCTGAGTGTTGTGGCTACACCACAGTGCCATGGAGGCAGGATCAGCCTGCTGAAGAGAAGAACATTTTCCTGGGGCACACTCTGACTTACCTGTCTGTCATCACTAGCTAGCAGAGCCTGCACACCCTACCCAAGCACACTTGCACAGGGAAGGAGGTCAGAGCATGGTGGTACTGCCAAGGAAGCAGCCACAAGAATGTCCATCTGGCCCTGCTACCGTTGACCTTCCTTTCAAGCCCACCCCACACCCAGGAGCAATCCAACAATGTTATTTCCTAGGAGAGCTGGGTCAGGAATGGGTCATTTACTGATAATCACTTAGGACAGAAACACAATGACCAGATGAGGGAAGCATCTGCCAGGGATATTCCCTCCCCCAGACCACTGTGCCTGGAAAGGCTGGGGAGCAAGGCCCAAGGGCAGAGAGGAGAGAGGCCCCAAGGCAGAACGGTCAGGGCACAAACCACTTCCAGAACATAACAAAATCCAGGGTAATTTAAATAACAAAAAGGGATCCCAACCATGGCCAGTGGAGGAAGAGGCGGAAATGCTGTTTAACTGAGGGATGTCCAAGCTGATTCCCACACAGTCACCTGGAGCCTCTGCACTCCAAACCCTCAACAGCCTTGCACAGGGAAGCACATGGGATGACTGTGTATGAAACCAAGTTCTTTTGGTGCTCATTCAGAGTTACAGACCACAGCTGTTCTTGGACACACCACCTAAGAGAACTCCCACTGCAGCTCCCACACAGCCTTATTGCTGCTCTCCCACACTTCATTAGACTACTTACACACCCAGCCATGGCCCTAATCTCAGAGATCATTTCCAATTAGGGCTTCAGAAAACAAGATCAGACTGCCATCCTCCTTTGGTACTGCCAGCAACCAGGTCCCTTAGTGAGTGTCCCTCTAAAACCATCCACCTTCCTGTGTCTCCAGCATGTTTTAGAAAGCAATAGGAAAAGTACTTGGTCTGCAGGGAGCACATACTTACCTACCTACACCAAGAAGAGTAACAAGGCACAATGGAAGAAGCCCCTGCAATGGGACAGCTCTTTGGGGGATGTTGTGCCAGCATCTTTAAGCTTTTGCAGCTCTTTACAACAAGCATAATGAGAGCTCCAGCTCCACCCAGCTGCAGGGAGTGCGTGTCAGCATGTACTGGGTGGGTACCACCTCACAAAGAACTGCCAGCATCTGCTCCCTTGGCATTTCAGCAGAGAACATCCATGGCAGACAGGGCCAGGTACATGGGAAACAGCAAGGCACTGCCAGGGCACGCACCTGCTTTTGCAGATAATTGCAGATGTGCCCTTTGTCAGCACGGGACCTGGTGCCCGGGGTGCTGGGCATCCTCATCCCAATCCAAGATGTGTCAGGTCTCCTGTCCTTAGGATCTGCAACATCCAGACTGCTCTAAACACCTCCACCCATTCACACATAGAGACTCCATGCAAGCAGGAGACACTTCAACGTGCTGGCCTGTCCTCCCCCCTCTGCTCAACCATTCACGCCTGGAGCCACAATCTCACTTGGCTGCAGTCTCCCAGACTGTTTGCCTTCACTCCCTCCCTGGATTGTCTCGTAGCCTTCACACCTCCCTCCTCTGCTGCCACCACGTCTGCTCTCCTCCACTCCTGCTATTGACAATGGCAGCTCCCAGCTAGGGGCCAGGGGAGATGCAGCCCCTGGGAAAACAGCATTGGGTAGGCAGTTAGTTCTACACAGCAGAAGTGAATTTTCTTTCCTCAGTTATCTTTCATAGGCCTCTTCAAACAGACCCCCAGGGGTTGATAGACTATGGGATGAAAGCCACTGAGCTAAGAGTAAAACCAGAGCCCACAGACTTCTTTGCCCTCTCACAGGCCCAAAACATTTCATCTGACTCACCAGGCCTGTGCTTCCCCTTCTCACTCTGTCCCAGCCTGGACTATGTACCCCACAATGCTCACTCTGATTTCCAGCACACCCCATAAAGGCACTTGCCTGCTTCTTCTGCAAAGCCTTCCTGCCCAGGCAGAGGAAGCAATACCTCAGGTGCCTGAGGGACTTCCCTTGACACACGGTCACTTATAAAAATGTAACTGAAACCTTTTACATGCCAAAAGGTCCTCAAATCCCCTGGCATAACACTGAGCAGGAAACACTCCACTCCAGCCCCTGCAGCAGAGCAATGACAACCACCCCACCACACACTGCATCCCCAAGAGGCTCCACTCCTCAAACAGCCTCAGCTATCCTAGGCAAAAAAAAGCTCATGCAAAGGTCTGGTTGTCCAAGGCACATATAAGGGTTCTGAGTGCCTTCACAACACCAGGCAGGACAAGAGGAGCATGGCTGCAGTTGGCATATAGAGGGAGGGCTGCAAAGCTGGTTTCCAAGCACTAACAAATTGACCCCAACCAAGAATGTTCATCCAAAGCCTGGTAACCACAACAGGGCTTCACCAGGCACAGGGACAGTGAGGGACTGACCTGAGCCCCAGCAGGGTGCACCTTCCTTGCCAGCATCCCTGGCCCTCTGAATAAACCAACACACGTGTTTTCTTGGCCTCGGTGCAGGCTGTGCTCGTGTGGCTGACAAATAGCCTCTCTCCATTCTTTTGGGATTACGTGTTTCAGTGGTGCCCTGGTTTCCACAAAGAGCCAGCAAGAATGAGGAGCCAGTTCACCCAAGCACCAGCTGGGAGCCGTGGTGCACCTTCCTGCAGCCCCTCTGCCCCAGCCCTGCAGCGGGGCTGTCCGTGCTGCTGCTCGCCCAGGTACCCACACAATGCCACAGCTTCTTCCCAGGCAGAGTGAGTGGGAAAACTTCTGTGCACTCTGATCTGCAGCTCGTCGCCAGCAGCTTCCCCTTGAGGGCTTAATGTGGTTATTTCTACCCCTGATGCCTGTAATTAAATGAACATTTCCTTATGGCAGCGAGGCGGCCAAGGAAAAACTGACTACAGGGAATTTTCATTCATCCTGATCTATACTCCCTCATCTCTGGCTTGTTCACACAATGCTAACAAGACATCTTCTAAGCAGGCAGAAAGAAAAAAAAAAAGCCCTTAAACAGCCCACATGCAGACAACCACCTGGGGAGACAAAAAGAGGAAGGAGACCAATTCCCTCCTTCTCCCCCTGCATCATTTTTCTACTTGCAAAACCAAAGGGGCTCAGATACCCTAGAGCCTGGAGAGATGTTTCCAAACTCTGCCAACAGACTTGTGCTGCCCAGCAGTCTGATGGGACCCCGATGAGGCACATGTCCCATTTCAGCACATCCTACAGGTATGTGGAGGCTCCCAGCCCAGGGAAACACGTGGGGAACTGCACGCAGTCAACCCAGCTCCCTCTCAGGTATTAACTGGTCCTGTCCTGTGCTACTGGAGAGGTGAGGCCAGAGTGCACTGAATTATTTCAGACTGGAACTGATCCTGAACCACTGAGCAAAGCTACTACCCAGAAGAGAGCCTGAGGTACAAATTCCCAGCAGTCTGCATCTCCACTTCTGACCTCCCATCTGGGTAGGAGCCCACTGGTCTGGGGACACCCGGCCAACCGAGTGCCACAGCCCACCAGGATTACAAATTTCACTAGATTAGGAATTGAGCTGTCCCTGGGAGCTGCTCCTCACCTCCCACCCCTGTGCCTCTCTCTGCTAGGACAGCAGAGAGGATCACAGGGAAAGCCAAGCACCCAAATCCTCCATATCACCACCAGCTGGACAACACTACTAGAAAGTTTCCAGCAGCCTCAGCAGAACAGGAAGCATATCCTCCCCCCAGCACAGCAGTACCAGTGGTGGTCCTTTTGGCTGCCACATTTTCAAACCACCATGAGGTCCCTCTCCTTGTGCAGAGCAAACATGGCTTTCCAGCTATGGGGATGGGGCCAACACTTGCTGGCAGATTGGCAAGATGGGATTGTGGCAGCTCCCCCCCTCCCATCTTACACTCTTCCCTGGAGGAGGCAGAGGTTTGGCAGAATTTGGGCACACGGGTTTCCTGCTGAGACAGGGCTGAAGAACCTTTGCCAGCTGTGCCCAAGCTATTCCCCTAGTGTGGACAACCTGCCTGGAGGAAACCACAGAACTGGCTCCCTCCTCAGCTCCAGAAAGACTTATTGCTTCTGTGCCACAGAGTATTGGCACAAAACCCCAACAGGTTTTCAGATCCATTTTGCTCTTTAAGCTCACTATTGTTTGCAAACCTAAAAGGCTTTATCGCTTCTCTTTCAGGAGCCTCAGATGACAGAGAATAACAGCCCATAGACAGAGCAGCTCTACAGATGACACACTCCCCCATGAACATTTTCAGGAGATTGGGGTAATAAAGGAGATGTGCCAGGGGACTGGATGTCACTGTATCACAGCTTGGTCGTGCTGGAAGACAGTGACTGGTTGGTAAGTCAGCCCTTCCTTCCCTGTCAGAATGACTCAAGACAAAGACTCCCCCACACTTCAAATGTCCCCGTTCAGAACTCCTGTTCCACACTAAACAGATTTCTGTACAAAGGGATGGGTTAGGGAGGAAGAGGACAATCTCAGCCTCATGGGTCTTTGGGGGATCCTTTTGTTGGGAAATTTCCCCAGACTATTTAAAAATAGAAGCAGAGCCTTCATAACCATTCCGAGTATAATTATTCCTGCACTTAACTGCCTTTTCCTGGCACCCTACCTCTCCTCCAAATTTCAAGAGAAGGCTCTTGGGGAATCGTGGAGCAATTTGTGGCGGCCCGTTCTTTGTATCAGTTTCACGGTAGTTCGCAAAACCACCACGACGCCAGACGAAGCCACCGACACCCAAACGGGCGGTGTGGGGCAGCGCTGCCGCAGCCGAGACCGCCCCGGCCGGGCCGAACCGCGACCCCCCGGTGCCCGCGGGTCCCGTGCCGGGTGCTCCATCTCCGGGCGGGAGAGCCGGGAGAGCAACCCACGTGCATCCAGCCCACCGTGCCGGGAACGCAGGGGGCCCCTGCCAAGCCCCGGGGGTCCCGGGGCAGAGAGCGGCTGCCCCAGAGGGCTCTGATGCCCGGGTGGGGGGCAGTGCCAGGCACACAGGGGAGCTCCGGGGTGGGAGATGGGAGCCGCCGCAAGTCCCGGTACCCGGGGTCAGTGTTGCCTGCGGGGAACGGCGGGGTGATGGAGACCAGCCCGCTGCAGAGGTCCCGGCGCCCCGGGGCATTGGAGCCGCGACGCACTGCCGTTCCCCGGGGTGGGGGGTGAGCAGACCCGCCTCCCGCCGGGGGTCCCGGTGCCCGCGGAGGGGATGGACACCCGCCCGCCGCCCAGCCCGTAGGGATGGCAGCGCATCCCGCCGCGCCAGCCTCACTCACCGGCGGCCAGAAGCAGCAGCAACGCCGGGGCCCGGTGCAAGGGCTGCATGGCGGCGGCCGCTGCCCTGCCGCACCGCCTCTTCACGGGGAGCGGGGCCGCCCCGCCGCCCGCCGGGCTCTGCCCCTCGCCGCCGCGCCCGCCCGCCGCCCGGCCCCGCTCCGCATCCCGCCGCCCGGCGCCGCCTCCTCCCGCCGCCGCCGCCGCTCCGGGGGCGGGGAGCCGGCAGGGGGGTCCGCACTGCCCGCCGGCTGCGCGGACCGAGCGGCGGGGCGGGGGCGGAGCGCAGCCCTCCTTTGCTCCTAATTTCTGGCTGCGGAGCCACCGCCCACCCGGCCGGCGCCCCCCGGCCGCGGTCCCCGCACGCCGGCCCCGGTGTCCACAACGAGTGCCGGCGGCGCGGCTGCTTGCGCCGGGCGCGGGTGATCGGCCCCCGCCGCGGGCAGCGGGGATGGATGCGCCGGGATCCGCCGGCGGCACGGGCAGAGCCCCCGGGAGGCAGCTCCCCGCCAGCCGCAACACCGGGGCAGCGACGGCCCCCAAACCAGAGACCCTCCGCATCCGTCTGCTGACCTCTCTTTAGCTGTCCGCAGCTAACGGAGTCACCGCTTCTCCCTCGCCCCTCAGCTCCCACCTCACTTCATCACCTGGAAAAACTTCTCCCGCTGGGCAAATTAGTTTCCCCACCTCTGGAGTCCATCTGGTCCGAGCCCCTGGTCAGGTGGGTCACCTACAGCCAGTTTCCTAGGACCATGACCAGATGGTTTTTGAGTATCCCCGACCTTGGAGACCCCACACTTTCTCTGGGCAGCTTGTGCCACTGCTCACCCTCACAGTAAAATGTGTTTCCTGATGTTCAGAAAGAACCTTCAGTGTTTCGGTTTGTGCCCATTGTCTCTTGCCCTGTTACTGGGCACCACTGGAAGGAAATGTGACCCTGGATACCATCACTACCTTTATGGTAAAGGCACATCTCTGGCTCACATTTTATGTGGTGTTGCCACAACCCCCAGGTCCTTTCCTGCCAAGCTGGTTCCCAGCTGGATATCTCCAGTGTTTTCTGGTGCATGAGATTGTTCCTCACCAGGTGCAGCCCTTTGAAAGTCTTGCTGGACTGCAGGAGGTTCCTGTCAGCCCACTGCTCCAGCCTGTCGAGGTCCCTCTGGATGGAGCCTTGATTCTCTGGCTTATCAGCCAGATAAAGATAGGCAGATATGGAGCTCTTCCCAGTTTTCTGTAGGGATCCTGAACTCCACCATTTCATGGTCACTGCAGCCAAGACTGCCTTTGACCTTCACAGCCCCAACGAGCCTCTCATTGCTTCTTAGTAGGAGATCCAGCAGAGCATCTCTTCTTGTCAATTCTTTTATCACTCATTGCATCCTGAGGCTTGGGGTGTTGCATCTGTTTCTGAAGCTGGGTCTGTGTTGGAGCCTCTGCCCTAGCAGGGACAGCTGCTTTGACACCTGCTGGTAAAACCATTCCATGGTGTGTCACCACCATATCCAAGACTGTCACATTGATACTAATTCAGCTGATATTCCCTCTTTCATGCCCTTCTGTGCAAACTGCTGTGGGCTCTATTAAAAAAAATAAATCTGTATTGCAGCAGTTGTGGAGCAGTTGTGGTGGATAGCACAGCAAAGGAACATGCTGAATATCCTGCTGAAAATCATTATTACAGCAACAAGACCAACTGCTCCAATTACACTAAATTTCAAATTAAACACATCTTTAGTGGCCTCAGGGCACAACATTACAGTAAATGACTCAAGCAAGGGCTTTGTCAGACAGGTGCCCAAGAAACAAGGCTCAAGAGGTCCTGCAAAACCACAGCAGTTGTGAGGGAACACGTGCCAGCTCCCAGCACTTCAACCCCTCTTGCCAGCTGGATGAACCACAGCCATCCCACTCCCCTCCTGCAGGCCTGCAGCCCCTCAGAAAAGCTGTGCAACTCTTGGTTCAAGGCCACAAATATAATATGGCTCCAAACCAAAGGACCCAAGAGCATCCTGGTCCCTTCTCACTGGGCACTCAGCTCATGATTTCAAGTTTTCCTCAGCAGTGGCTCGGAATCTTTCTCTGATTTCAAAACAGCTTTCACATCACACATTCTAGGAGGGCAGGGGATGCTAAAATCCAACATTGCAAGTTCCATCTGAGGAAACAGCTGTACTGTCACAGCCTCACCAAATGTCTTTGTGCTTGCAGGGCTTGTAGTGTGTGCCTGGTACTCTGCCTCTCCCACACAGCATGTCACTGAGACAGCAGGACACAGATCTGAGGGTGATCAGGATTTTAAATTCAAGCATTCTCATTCCTCAAGTAAGTGTTCATTAAAAACATCCCAGAGTCTTTATTTTCTTGTAAATAAATTGATTTTTTGTTGTTGTTGTTTGAAGAGTGAATCTCCCCAAAGAAAAATTGATGGTGTTTTTTTTTTCTGTCATGAACTTGCTGGTTTTCAACAGCTAGAGAAAGGTGTCAAGGTGCCCTAACCTGCTGCACTCTGTAATGAATCAAACAGCCACCTGAGGGTACTTGCTATTATTGATACTGACCTTAGCAGCTCCTAGCAGGCTGGCCCTGGCACGTGTCACCCATTTGTGCAGTTGCCAGCCTCTTTTTGCCAGCTCTTTCCTTCCATCATCTGCCCCAGTGCTGCAACTTCCCCCAGCATGACCAGGGCAGGTAACAGACTGGCTGCCCCCCTTCCCCAGACTGGCAAGGCAAAGCTGACGGGCTTGGACCAAAGTTCTTGCTCTTGGCTTCTTTTAGACCACATCCATGCAGGGCTCTGAAAGTCCTTTTTATCCCAGAATCAATGCAGCCCCCAGCCCCCACCAAGCAGGAAATGCAGCAGGAACTGCCGAGCTGTCGTTTACCCATTAGATGAGATAAAAACACTTTAGTGCACTGAGATTCTAGCCCAGGCATGGCATTTAATGAATGCTCTTGTCATTTTTCACTTTGTTGCTGGTAATTTGGCTGTCTTTGCATGCAGGTGGCTTACTACAAGTGGGTAACTAAAAGCCTTTCAGATCTCCTGACCCTGCCACATCCAGCTCCCAAATCTCAGAAGCTCATGGCGCTCCCTGGATTTATTTTGACATTGTACATCAATCTCAGGCTGAGCAACAAAGAGGGAGTATGAAAGGAGAAGATACATCTTAGGCAAGAAAATTAAATAAAATTAGTGGCAACATCGATCAGCCAGGTCAGCGCTGCCAGTGGAGCAGAAAACAGCCGGCAGAGATGGGCAGCACCAGCTCTCTTTAAACAGCAGCACCAGCTTCAACCCAGCACAGCCCCTGCATCTCCATTTCACACTCCCTGGAATAGGTGCAGCTGGCTTGGCTCTCTTCTGAGGCATTGACAGCTTTATAGTCAAAGGCTTGTCATTTCTCATTTGATCTCCCTCCAGCCTCCCTACCTGGTGTATATTCTCCTACGATGTTCAGAGCCCTGGTAAAAGAGGCTTTACAATTGCACTAAATGCTTCTTTTATAGCTGCTTCAAAGCTGTTCAGAAATTTTTCTTGGTATTACCATTATCTGTGCTTTTCTGTTCTTCCCCAAAATTGTACAATTTCACAGTTACGTCTGTTAGGCAGAATCAGAAAGCAAGTGTGTATTTTAGGCTGGAAAACTGAAAATCCTTCTGCTGTCTCCCCTGTGAGTTACTGTAACGGCTTTTGCCTTCAGGAAATTCAGCCAGCTTTCCCATTTCAGTGGAAGGGTCACATTTTGTTCCAAGATGCCTGCAAACAAATACTACAGAGGTAGAGGAATGAGGTGATAGCTAAGGGAAAGAATTTGGTGACTAAGGCTTGTCAATTAAAAAGAAACTAACCACAAAATCTAATCTCAGGGGAATTTAACTTATTTTGAAACTCCACATGAAAAAAAAAAGCAGCAACTCATTAACTTGAAATATGCTGGTGAGATGTTTTATTCTCCTAAATACAGCAAAACTGAGTTCATCTGCAAAGGTGAACGTGATCTATTGCCTGTGCTCAGCAGAGCAAGAAAGTAAACAATAAGCAAAACAAATAAACAGTCAGATGTTAAGTTCTGGCAGTGTTACAAAATATAAGATGTCACTAGCACCAGGAAAAGAGTTTAACCCTTCTTTCTTTGCCCACTGACACTTGTCAGGGCAACAAAAAGGGATCTGTGCCCATTCTTAGATCAGAAGGAAAAAATGGGCAGTTCCCATTACCTTGATTGCCTGCACTTTGGGGCAGAGGCTGGGTGACACAGCAGGCTTGTGGCACACCATGACATTTAACACAATCTTCTATCAACTATACAGCCTTTTGGCATCTCATCCCTCCCGAAGAGGAAAATTCCCTGCCTTGTCCAGCCCCTCCTTCCTTAGGCACAAAGAAAGATTTAACCTCTCCCTTTTTCCAGAATATGTGAATTTACTTCAGAGCCTCCGAAAAGCTTTGTATAAGCTCATTTGCTGACTTAGCCTTTTTAATTCTGGGACACCGTGAAACCTTTTGACTGTACCAAGCAGGGGTGGGTACCTGCTCTATTCCTGCATAGCCCAGGCATGCAGCCATTCTCTGGGCAAAGCACACAGGTCCTGCTCTCATCCAAAATCCTGCTGGGGAAGAGCTATAACAAACACTTTAAGAAGAGAGACATGGAGCAATTAATGCCTTCCAGAATAGGCTGTAATTAGAAGAAATTCTGCTCTGTTTAGAGCCCCGGCAAGATTTTCTCTATCAGTTTGGGACATTCTTCATCTCTGCATCAGTTTGTTCCACTTAAGGGACAGCACGCTGTCCCCCTGGGACACAGCGCTGCTACCAGCCCTTCTTCTTTCCCATTCCTGGTGCGAAATGCAGGGCAGAACAAGCACAAGTTACGCTTTACTTCCCCATTTCCACATGCCCCTGCTGCCTCCCACCCCTAAAGGTTAGTGTTTCTCTCCTCGCTGAAGTGGAGCTGATTGCTGCATTAGCAGCCACTCTGACAGCAAGCCTCAGCGGATTCTTAGAGGGCAGAGCAAAACAGAGCTCTATTGGATTTGATTAAGGGGCCAGAATAACCTTTACCAGAGTCACCTGGGCCAAGAAGGCAGACAGATCTCCAGCTGAAATCTCACACAGCCCAGGGGACAGGGCTCCTCACTCGAGGGGAATGGCAACCAGGTCACACTGCTCTGTCACAGCTGGCGTGCAGAGGGGTGGCCACAGCCCTCCATTTACACTAGTGGTGACTTCTGAGCCCCCAGCCAGGAAGGAGAAAGGAGTGCATCTCTTTGGGGCCATTCACATTGTCTAATCTGGACCTCTGCACAGTTTAGAGAACCCCTTTATGTTGAGCTTATCAACTCAGACAGTAAACAAATTACTTCCTGTAAGGGATGAAAAATCTGCAGAAATGAAGATGTCATGAGGGCAGCAAGCCTCAGATCTTCTAAAGCTTTTAGCCAGGGCAGAAGGACAAGCAAGATAAAGCCCAGTAAAGCCAAGGGGTTGATGACAAGGCACAGGAGGTTTAGTCTTAGCTCTGCCTGTTTTAGAGATATGACCAGAGCCTGAAGAAGTCACTGTCAAACCCTCATTGTACCAGGTTTGAGGAGCACACAGCAGGGAGCTGAGCACAGCAGCCAGCAGGACAGCCCCAACAGAACCCAAGACAGATGAGCAGCTCAGAGATGAGACCCAGATTCAACCAGAAGTCCAGATCCTCAGAGAAGGATGAGATGAAGCCGGACCAACACCAAAGCAGTCAGTCCCTAGGTCCGAGTCAAGGTCTGTGATGGCAGCCATCATTCAGGAATCACTTGGCAGTTCCATGGTAGAAGATGACTGAGATCAGGAAGGCAGTCTATGGATCACAGCCCAAAGCAATAGGTACTTTGAGCAGGCACAGGGAGACATACACCAGTATTTCCCCCCTCAAAGCTCACATAAACCCCAGACGGAGCTTGAATAGAGCACCAGGCCATAGATGTGAATAGAGGCCCAGGAGAGCCTGGTCAGGACAACTAAGGCTTATTAGTAGCTTCAGAGCCCAGATACAAACCTTTCTCCTTGAACAGTGACTTAAGAAGGTGAGGGGGAGTTCCTATCTTCTAATGGGCAAAGTGTCTTCACTGGGTAGAACCCAGAGGTGCTTTGTAACTTTTCATTCTGAACTGAAAAGGCTAATGTCATCTTCTGAAAAACTATTTTAATAGCTGACTAAGCTGGAATGTGGGTATGTATTTTCAGAGTGGAGGGATCAGCCTGTACCTGAAGAGGGCTGGTAACTCTTGCCTCTGAGGAGAGCCAGTCACTGACTCACAGGCTCTGCTGGTACTCCTACATAGGTGATCCTGGGGGATTTGAGGGGACTGAAGCTCTTCAGCATCTCTTAGACAGGACAGCTACTGTCAGATCTCCCTGAGCACTCGATCACTCAGGGAAGAAACTTGGCACTTCCTCTGGGTTCCAACAGCCTTACCTCTCCTTTAGAGAGGTGACTTGCTAAATGAGCAGAAGGGAGCACAAGCCTTTCCAAGGTGCTTTTGCTGTAAAAATGCAGAGCTCAGCAGCCCCTTAAGGCTGCTCACAAATGTTTAGTAGAGGCCGAGGTGCATGCTGGATGGCTGGAATCCTTGGCAGACCAGTGCTCCATGATAATGGAGACATTAAATCAGTGATGGCAGCAAGAACTGCATAATAGATGCAAAATACAGCAGAAGCCTGATCCAATTTTGGCTCTGCTTTGTTAAGTAGAAAAGTATTTTAGGAGATGGAAAAATACTAGGAAGTTCAGAGTGCATCCTTGCTGCAGTAGGAGATGTAGCTGTTTGCAGTGACTCACCTGTATCTGTGGATCCACATCTGCTGTAAACATATTCCCATGCTGTCTTCACGTGCTGGAATTCAGGTGAGTTGAGGTCAACAAGGGCAGAGCTGTAAGCACCTGAAACAGCCCTCCTGGCTGGACTGCAGCTGGCTGGACTGCACTAGGAAGGAAAGATGCCACTAACCAACACAACTGCTGCATCCTCAGCACTCTTACACTGGGAAAGCTCTTGTCACTGAGTTTCCAGACAGCTCTTTAGTAAACACAGTGGAGGTGGACAGAGAAGCTTCCTCCCAAGGTCTGGCATGGGAGAAAGCGAAATACTGCTGGTCCAGAAATGCTGGATATGCTAATTTTTCCAAGAGGCTTTGGCATTAATTTGGGGAAAACCACACATTACTGAATGTAGAACTTCACCTGTTCAAGGGGCATCTGCCACTTGACAGGCAAACTCAGAAACAACCACTGGCACACTAGATGAGCCCATGACTTGCAGATGTAGTGTGTTGCTTTATGATCACAATAAAGACATAAGCTAAACTCTGCTAGTATGAATGAAAAGCCCTTCCCTGCAAGCTCTGTCTCTCCCTTTTTCCCAGCTCACACATGCTGATTGATAGCTGGTATCTGCAGCACTTGCTCATACAGCCCCAGCAGGTGCACTGTTTGTGTGTTTCTGTGTCTGTTTGTTCCATGCTCAGCTCAAGTCAAACAGTTTATTATGAGATGCAGAGAGCCCTGCTGCTCTCTCAGGAGTCTGCACACAGCATGTTCAGATTAAACTGCATCAGGATCTGGCCCATCATGCCCTTTTCAAATCCAGATGCTCTTTCAAGCCAGACTGACCCAGCCTTTGCCAACAGCCACAGTCCCAAGGGGAAGATGACCACAAGAAGGGACACCACTTGTCTCCACAGAGCCCCGTCTCCTTTACAGGGAGCACCTTTATTATCCTCCATGTGAGCCCAGGCACAGCCTGCTGTGAACAGACCTCACCTCCCCCAGACTCTTGCCTTTGCCCCTGGCTGCCAGGGGCACTGTGCAGTCTGAATCACAGCAGCAAGAAGCCAAGTGCACAAGCTTGGCTAAACTCAAGGTTGTCAGGGGAGCAACTCCTCGTTCCATGAGTGGGGCTTGGCTTGCTGAGCTCCAGAGCCCTGCAGCAAAATCCCCACTGTTCAGCAGGAACATGGCTCCTGGCAAGGCAGCCCCTGCTCAGAGCAGCATGTTTTCACCCATCTGCACCCCTGTCCAGACCAGACACCTGATGCTGTCAACAGCCAAAGCTTGCTCCAGGGAAGCTGAAAAGCTCAGTGGCCGTGAGAGGAGGAACATGCCTTCAGACTGGCATTAACACTCCAGTGAGCAGCTGATGCCAGCAGGAGTGAGGGCGCAGCTGCAAGAATTCATTGCACTGCTGGATGCTGGCAGCACAATGGTGGGAGGGCACACTGCCTTTGTGCTGAAGAGATGGGAGGCAGAGTGAGCAAAATGACAAACAAGTGACTCCAGCAATGGCATCTCTCTTGCTGCCACTGCTCACTTCATGTGCCAAGTGAGGTGGGACCAGAGCACAGGAAGCAGGAGGAAGCTGTAGGACAAAACTGAATGGTGCCTAACAGCCCAGTCCAACAGTAGGGCAGAGAGCTGGGAAAATCAGGAGTCCTCCCCCCTTCCTGTGTATCTCTCGTGGTTTGCAGTGACATGTTTGGCCACCTATTTAACTGTGAGTCACTACAGGCGTAGCAAAGGCTTCACAAGGTTGCAAGGGTTTAGGAAGTATTTTCTATTTCTCCAGTATGACATAAAACCTATTCCCCCTCCTGCACCCAACATTCATTGACACAAACACACCAGTTTGCTTGACAAGCTTGTTTCATTCCTTCTTGTTTCTGGTTTTGCTCTCTCAGGGCCAGGACCTTCCCCAGCAAGGTATGTGGGTTACCACAGAGCTGGGCACAGTGAGCAAGTTGCTGTCCCCAGGGACAGTCTCTGTGGCCTCTGGCATTAGGAGGTAAGGTGCTAACAGCTGTGAACCTGAGGAGCCCCACTGGACCTCACAGGGCAGTTGCAGGCACACAGCAGCTTGGCCATCCCCAATCCAGACCTGATCCAGGCCCATGTTCAGGGGCAAAGGCTTGCTCAGGCAGGGAAGGAATACCAGCAAATGTCTCTATGGGCTGCCTGCAGAAAGCTCTGGTAGACAGAGACCCAGTGGGAAGGGAAAAAAACAGCCAAAACAGTTAAACAAATACACAGGAGGGAGCTGGCAGACAGAGGAGGCAACCCACAGAGCCAGTTTCAGGCTGAGAGTCATGTGCTCAGCCCCCAGCAGGGCTCAGGCACTGCTGGCTCCAGGCTGGGAGGACACACATGCACACATCACTGGGACAAACCCCACAGTGTCAGTGCTGACAGCCAGGGACACCTCTGCTTGGCCAGCACACAAGTGTAGCAGCCAGCTCACAAATTCTCCTGAGCTCAGGCTGGAGATGCCATAAGGTCCCACAGCTCCAGCCAGGAAAAAGCACATTCACTGCAGAGCTCAGCTGTGTCCTGCAGAGGGGTTACTGCTTCTCCCAGACTGGAATCCAAGTGGCAGCCAAGGCATGAGATCAAGGCTGTCTAAGCCAAGTGTGTGTAAGGAAGGGAGGTGGGAAACACTGTGATGGGACAGTCACAATGGGATACAAACATAAACAGGCAGGACAGGGAAGGAACCACTGCAGGCAGGTCCTTGGAGGGCAAGGCAGCATTCACAGCATGGTCCAGGGCAAGTGTCCTGCTGTCAGTCCACAGATGTCTCTGCTAGAGCTGACAGCCAGCACTGGCCATTCCTACTACCCTGAAGAGCAAATATGATAAGGGATTGTACCCAAACCTAACCCCACAAACTGCTGAGCAGTTCATGCAGCATCGAGGTTACTCGCCTAAGCTCTTACTTGACTCTTGGTGGCAGGAATTACCAAAAGAGGAAATGCAGAAGTATTGAAAAACAAATGTATTTAAAACACACACACTAAGAAAATTGCATGTGAACACTGAGCCCATCTTGTCCTCCCTGAACACATCCAGCTTAGGCCTCCTCCACTGCCATGCCCAAAACCAGCACTGTGGGAACTTCACCCTCCACAAATGGGTGTGAGAGAGGGTGCTCAGTTTAGGTGTCAAAGGTAGCACATGGATTCAGCTGTAAATTCACACCTGCTGACAGCTACACACAGATAACATCCACTAAGGCAAGGGAAGCCTCTCCACTGTGGATTCTGGAGATTCCCCAGCAGGTACTAAAGGAGTTTTCAGTGCCCAAACAGATTATCATTAAGATCAGGAAGAGCTATGTTTTGTTTCATTTCTTATCCTCCTCTGCCTCCCCTCTCCTCCCCTGCAGAAACCAAGGTCAGCCCACGTGGGCACCTGGCGAAATGGCAAGTGTCAGGCACAAAGACCTGGAGCAGAGGCTGGCTGGTTCATGGAGAGTTGAAAGCAGTTTCAATTATCACCCATCAGGCTGTACAGTCACCAGAGATGGGAACAGAGAATCCCTGAGGGTGCTTGCAATCCAAGGGGGATGGATAATGCTTTCCAAATGCTCCCAGTTGGTCCCTCCTGCAGAGGAGCCCATAACAACTAGTGACAAACAAACAGAAAACATGTCATGTAGATGGCCAGCAATTCTCTCCCTGCTGTGCTTAGCTACAAGGCAAAATAGTGAACAAAGTTGCTAAACAGACTTGACAGGGCATTTAACTACTTAATTCTGTTCTATTCACAAGGTCTTCAGCAGCTCAGCACTCTCTTAATCCATAAGGCACGAAGCAAGCAAGAGGATGTGCAGCCTAGTCCCTCTGGCTCAGGATCTCTGCATCATCCTGGAGGGCTGGAAGATGGATGTCTCATCTCACAGAAGCATGTGGCAGGCTCTGCTCTAGCCTCAGAACTGCTGGACAATCAGCTTCCTCTTCACATCCCGGCTGAACCGATTCATCTTGAACACTTCACTGTCATAGAAGGCTGAGAGGTTGTGGATGTTGATCTGCCGAGCCTGGGAGGAGGAAGACGGGAGAGGTAAATGTTTATTTAATCAAAGTAAGAACCATGTGGTTTTCCACAGCAGAGGCTGCATAAAATTTGACAGTCAGCAATCTCTGCTCTGCTCAGCAGGAACCAGAGCTGCAGTAGCAGGGCAGACTGCAGGTCAGGAGGAAGGAGCATTGGCAGTGCTGAGCTGAGCCAAGAGAGGATGCTGGCTCAGCATCTGCCTGCTCTCAGCTCGTCCTTTTACTTCCAGCAGAGACAGAATGTAACTCCTATCCAAAAGTCCCCAAAACCTCATCCAGCAGGAGAGTTTTGCAAGGGAGACATCTGACTGGGGGTGGTCACCTTGGCACCACCAAGCTGTGGCTTTGGAAGTAGTTACTCTGCACATCTGATGCAAAGAGCAGAAAAGCACTAAACCACACTGCTCTAGAGCCAAGCAAAGTCACTATTTTGCACAGAAAGGCCAAATCAGAAGAGCAACCTTTGGACAAGGATGAAAATGCATTAAGGAGGAGGCAAGCTAGCCTCAAGAGGAATTGGAAAAGTTCATACACATAGATTTCTCTGCCTTATGCTTCTTCAAATGTAGATGTCAGGGAACTTGAGTTCTCATTCACCTGCATAAGTACCATACTGCAGGATTTACCATTTCAACCCCAAAGCTTTATGGGGGTGTATAAAAACAGAGAGGGAAGAATACAGAACCTCCAAACAAGAGAAGCAGATGCAGAGACAATCCTGATGCTGGGTTATATTGATTAACACCAGTCTTTTTTATAGTACCATAATGCAGGAAGGGAAGTCAGAAGTCTCAGAATGCCTCTGGTTCTGAGGCTGCAGAGAGCATGAAGCAGTCCCAGAGGCAGCTGGCTATAAGCCCATACCTTGTCCACCAGGTCCTTCTCGGGGACCTCGATGGTGTCCTGCTGGGCTCCGTAGCGGTTCCTCTGGTACATCACCTGCTCTGCAATCAGCTGCTTCAGGATGAACAGCAGCAGCTCGTTGTTGTCTCGCTTGAACGAAAGGTAGCGGGAGAAAGTCTAGGAGGGAGGGTGAGATGAGCCATCAGGATCAGTGACACATTGCAGTGCCCAGCACCAGCCAACCCCCTCCTGCCACAGAGCACACAGGGAACCCAATGACACTGCTGTCACCTGTGCCCTTAGTGTATCTCAAGGGACTATGGCCTTGCCAAGCTGCCACCTGCACATGCAGTGGCAGCCCTCTGACAGCCACAACTCCTCTGCTGACTGCTTTTATTCCCATCTGGAGTCTCTGTAGGGGTGCTGGTGCCTCTTGGGGGCTAGCAGTGCACTGCAGTGGAGTTGTGCTGCCCACAGGGACACAGCCAAGGGAGGGCTGGCCCTGGGCAAGGCACAGAGCAGTTTCCCTTAACCCGGACTGCCCTGTGCCTCCCCAGGAGACGCTCATACTTGGCTGGCTGTTTGAGGCCAAAGAGAGAGGCCACGAGTCGTCCAGACAGAGGGCAGACACTCAACAGTGGATAAATGCCAGCATGCAGCCTGCCAAGAGCTGTTCAGAGCCAGCCCCTGCTACTCAGAGAACAGGGCAGACTGCACACTAACCCACAGTGAGTGCTGTCCTGTGGCTAACTGTACCCTGAGAGCCCAATAAAAACGTGAAGAAACAAACTGCCTGCTTGCCTTGATCACGTGGCAGCAGCAGGTGCCCTGTGCCAAAATAGCAGGGAAGGTGTCAAAAAAGAATAGACATGGCAGTGCTTTTGAGTCAGAAGCTTGAGGTACACTTCCTTCTCAGACCCAGCAAGGACATTGCCTCACCACACACTAATGAGGGGCAGTCAAGGAACAATGCCTTGTTTGGAGTCCCTCCTCAAAGGCACCCAGCTTGAGCTGTTGTTATTGCACAATGATTAAATTATTTTAAGTATCCAGATGTTTGAGACCTTGCTATGGGAAAACCTGGGGTCAAGCTGGTAAGGAAACCTTGTCTGACTGTGCGATGTGTGTAGCTGTGAAGTGGCCTTGGTCCCAGGTGGTGTTAGTGTGACTGCCAGAGCGGCTCCTGCATGGTCAGACAGGGAACTTCCTTGACACTTCAGCCCCACAGTACTCCACTTACACAGGCTCAGTGTGTCTCCACAGGACAGACCCCTGCAGAGCATAAGTGTCCTCCCACAGCCAGGGCAGTGCAAGGAGCTGCAGCTGAACCCGTGGGCCCTGGGTGCAGCTGCAGCCCCCGGCTCAGGTGGTGCCCATCTTGTGTAGGGGGATAGAATATAGGAAAATAAGATAGTGTAGAAAGTAATCTTACCCCTAAGGAGTTTCAGCTGGGCCAATTGTCAAAGATTAACAGGCCTGACTTTAACAGGCCACAGCTGTAACCAATGAGAAGGGCACTATAAAAGAATGGGTTGGCTGGTTGAGAAGGAAACTGGAGTCAGTTGGCTGCTTTGTGAAGGTGAAAGAGTCAGTGCTCGGAGGAGCAGCCCACGAGAAACACCAAGAAGGTGTGAAACCTTTGCTATAAGGAGACAACAGAACGGAACCCCTGCGCAAAGATGACACCAACCTTGCGCATGCTCCGCATGACGCTGAACTTCTGCGTGTCGATGAAGCTCTCCAGCATCACCCTGATGGCCATGTTGACGTCGTCCTCCACCACGTAATCGCGCAGGTGCATGCGGGCGTGCGCCTCGGCCATGCGGATCATGGACTCGATGTGCCGCACCGTGATGGGGATGCTGCCCGTGGCCTGGGGGAGGAGGCAACGCGTCACTGAAAGGCCAGGACAGGTGCCTTGTGGCCCAGGACCCAGCTCCTTTCACACTGCAGGAGCTCTCTGCACCTCTGAGGGTGCCTCAGGCTAAGGAGGCTCTGCCACCTGCTGGCACGGCCACACAGCCTGGCACAGCTTCCCTGCTCATCTGAGTTCAGCACAGTGCAAGGGGATGTTGTGGGGTCGCTCTATGACACTGTTTAGGGCCTTTCCAAGATTAGCAATCCAGTTTGCTCCAGTAAATTTTGTGAGTTAAAGAAAGAAAAGGCTAATCAAAACAGGTACAAATTTCCCGAGCTCCAAAAAATCTCCCTCACACCTCAACAAATTCTTCTTTCACTTGGTGAGCATGAAATGAGCCTGAGACATCCCACTGACAAAAGAGAAGGGCATTTCTACAGATAATGGCTCCCTGTAATGTACCAGGAGCATGTGGACTGAGTGAGTGCAAACATCTCCTGTGGGCCTGCCAGACTGGGTGACAACAAAAGGACTTTGCCATGGAAGGCACTGTACATGTGTCCAGTCCATCAGTCTACACATCATCAACAGGCGAGACTCTGCACTTAAATGAAGAATCATCTGTTCAGCAGACACTGCAGGATCTGCCTGTCTCTCACAGAACAGTAATGGCACAGACTTCTGTGATGGGAATGGCAAGAATGTGTCAACATATGCTGGAACAGTCTCAGGCTGATTTGCAGTCTAGATACATACAGTTCTTCCCTCCCTTTGTCGGTATTCTCACCATAGACTCCTTCCTGAGGTCACTGTACATCCTGGCCACCTTGTCCTGGTCCATCTGATTGAGTTTGGGGTGGACCTTCTCTTTGGCATAGACGATGTACTTCCTCAGGATCTCTTGAGGAATGGGTTCAACCCCATAGGTGTTGGGAAGGATGACCTCGTTAGTGTCCCCATTCACTGCCTCCTTGCTGCCTGGGTGGTGCTTGACATGGCTGCCAACAACGAACCGGGCAAGCATTTCATCCTGCAAGAGAGCAGAGCACCAACAGACACTCAGCACACTCGGTAGACAGAAAAACCTCAAGGGGCAGCTGCAGCTGAGCATGCCAACAGCAGCACTGAGGCCCAGCACACGCTGATGGCTGGCACAGCCCCTACCTGCACTGGGTCCACCGTGTCCCTCACCACACACAGGATATCAAAGCGGGAGATGATGGGCTCTGTCAGGTCCACGTTCTCCGAGAACGTCAGCGACGGGTCGTATCGCCCACCTGGGTCACACACAATCCAGGTCAAACAGGCTCCAAGGCTGGAGCTCTGGAGGAAGGACAGACCTCCAGAATGATACTGAAGACTCTCCTGCTTGCTTGATCTCTGCTCCAGAGTTGAAGGAACCAGGCAGAGGGAGGGGAAGCTGTGCCACAGCTCTCATGGCTGGGGAGTTATGCTGAGGGCCTGAGATGGTCCTGTAGTCTCTCAACACTTACCTATGGGATTGGCAGCAGCAACAATGGTGCAGCGAGCTTGCAAGGATGTGACAATGCCTGCTTTGGAGATGGAAATGCTTTGCTGTTCCATGGCTTCGTGGATACTGGTCCTATCTTGATCATTCATCTACAGGCAAGCAAGAATGATTTAGAATGAAACTATGTCTCTCTACCCCACTGCCAAACTCACCAAGGGCAATCAGCTCCAAATGCTCTGAAAAGGCAGCAAACTGCACTACAGACCAGCAAGGGCCTAAGCAAACTGCAGGTACTTGGGTCATATGGGAGATGTCACCAGGAGTTAGTGTGTCCTCAGAGGACAGAGGTTACACCTGGTCACTCCACAGCTAATCCTTCACAGAGAGATGAAGCTGGGCTCACCTTGTCAAATTCATCAATCAGGCAAACACCTCTGTCAGCCAGCACGAGGGCTCCTGCCTCCAGAGTCCACTCCTTGCTGACTGGGTGCCTCTGCACGTAGGCTGTGAGGCCCACAGCAGAAGCACCCTGGCCAGTGGTGAAAATTGCTCTGCTTGACACCTTCTCTATATATTTAAGAAACTGTGATTTTGCAGTACCGGGGTCTCCACACAACAGCACGTTGATGTCACCACGAACTTTGTGTTTGCCACCTACAAAAGCAATGGGAAAACCATGTGGCAGCAGAGTGCATGGCTTGGCTGCAACCCTGTCCTGAGGACCACAAAGCTAAAGAGAGGGCAACCAGCAGGCATGGCAACCAGTTTACAGGAAGGTTGAGGGGGAAAGAAAGTCAGTTTTGGAGGCAGTCATCTTTGTATAACAGACTTTCTAACCTTGCTGACATATCCTTCTAAGGAGATGATAACAAATCAGGGTGCCAGAAGGTCAAACCTCTGAAGGAGCATTAAATGTGACCTCCTAGCAGAGGGATATAAACTTGCCTAGGTTTGCAACAGGAGCTGTTTTCAGTCATAGCATTTCTACTGTCACACCAGAGTTTTCAGTGTGATAGAAGAACCAGTTCAATCACAGATCTGTATTCTTGTTGCAATAGCACAGACAAACCCCAGGCCCTTTGCCCTCTCCTGAGTGAGGCAGGACCAAAGGACACAACTGACACTCACCTGGGTTTTTGGGCTCTCCACCAAAGAGAGCTAAAGCCAAGCCCCTCTTGATATCTTCATGTCCATAAATAGATGGGGCAATGCTGGCAAAAATCTGAAAGGGAAACCAGAGCAGTTGTGCAGGGAATACCAGCTCCCATTCTGAACAGAATCTTGCATGAACATCAGCAAGGGGCCATATCTAAAGCTACTCTTAAGATACTGCTGTCTCCAAAGAGTGTTTTATTATCCACAGTGAGAGGCCTTTTTCAAAGGTGATGACCCACCCACTGTTGCCTAAAGGAGCTTCACAAAAATGGTGCTGTTGGGGCGTGGCAGATTATTTAGTCTGGTGCTGGAAGCTGCTGTCACTGCCTCCACAACCCCGTTCTACACAAGGCACACCACAGTGCCTGTTATCAGCTCTTGTGAAGCTGGGGACCTTGAGCAGAGGCTGACTCCCTGCACGTGACAGTACTCCAATGGGCTGTGCCACACACACATAAATTGTTTTCATAGTCAACTATTACAAACAACTGGCTTATTTTCTCAAGGGTATTCTGAAAATAACCTGATGCTGGAGACTACTCACGTTAAAACACTCCTGGCCCAACTGAAGCTGCTGCATGCACTGCAACAGCAGTCACTGTAACAACAGCACAGCCAAGGCAACGGAGCAAAGTCCCCCATTACAGAAATGAAATCTGACCCAAGTGAGGTTGAACATGCACCAATCCAGGAGCTTGTTCTTTCAAGTACTGGATTCAGGTCTTAGCATATAGAGGAAGCACAGCTAGAATATTAAAATCTCTACCATAACTAAGCTAAGCAATAATATCCCCTTTAGGGGACTGGAGATGCAGTCACTGGCCTCACAGAACACTTTCTACCACTTGGCTTTTAAGACTGAGAGAGAAAACTGACCAGATGTAAGCACTGTTTGAGTGTATCTCATCGGTCTTCTAGCCCTGTTGGGATGTAGAAGGATCAGAGAAGGAAAGGGAGAAGCAGAAAATTTTACCTCCAAAGGTACAAGGGAGGTTCCTTATTTACTTCCCTCCTATAATAACAGCAGTCTGAGAGCTACAGAAGACCATTCAGAGAGAACTGGGCTCCTTTAACCACTGTTTGGCCTGCTGACCCATTTCAGCACTTTCTGATCCAGCTGCCAGGTGATGGCAAGCTATCAACAGGAAAAGAAGGGATGTCTGAGGCTGACCCACCTTCTCCCCAATTTGCTCATCCTTGGACAGACCCACAATCACTTTCACATCTTCGTCAGTCAGCTCCCCAACAGCCAGCTTGTTGTCCTTCTTGGCAATGTGGTTGGCCAGGATCACAGTTGCAAACACTGGGAACCCATTGGCAGTGTTCAAGGAGCCATCGTAGTTGTTGTGGTAGATCCCTGTCAGCTCCTGGGAAGCAGGAAATGCTCTGTCAGTGCCTGCACAGTACAAAACAGCCCCTTCTCCATTCTAAGGTAAGGCTCAAACGCATCTGAGGACAACACCCCCATCCCCACAGATGTTCCCGTGATGTCACTGTCCGAATTTAAAAATACCCTGTGCTCTCCCGAGACTTGAGCCATGTACTCACAATCTCATCTCCTGGCTTGCAGCTGTCCACCAGGTCAGCGAGGAGAATGGCATCCTTGGAGCGGGGCAGCCTGCCCGCAGCCACCTTCCCTGGGCTCTCCTGGATCTTGATGCGCTGGTAGTTCTGATACACTGTCTGCAGCAACAAAATAAAGTTACCCAGCTAGTCCAGCAGGCACCAGCATGGCTCTTCACAGGCACCTCAAGAGAGGGGCCATTCCAAGACCTCAGAAAATTATGGACATGGGAGGATGGAGGTTGTGAGGAGCAGTTCCAGGGTGTGATAGGCAATAGTGGGGACAGGAAAGCACTTTGCTGCATCTCACCACTGTGTTTTAGCCTCCACAGTGTTTGTCCACCCAAATACTGTACCAGTTCCTGGGAGAAGAATGCTCCACTTGTGATGGTTAAAGGTTTCAAAGCAAAGAATGAAAGTTAGAAGCTCCACACCAATGATTTTGCTCTCTGGTTTCCTTAGCTGACAGATCAGGACAGACTGACCTAACTGGGAAGGAGAATCAGACAGCATGTGTCTGCATTTCTAAAAGAGGAATAAGTAACTGTGTACCACAAAGATGACTGTGGCAAAATTCAATCCAAACACCTACAATGTGGCAATAAATTACTTTTGGTTGATAAACCGAGTCAAGAGCAGGTCAAGAGCTCAAACAGATCTATCTTCACACCCCCCTGGATATAGCAGAAGACCCCTCTAGTCACAGCAAACTGTTCAGAGGGTGGGAATCAAAGCAGGGCTGTGAGAACAGTGCAGCAGGATGAGCAGCCACTCCCATCCAGGCAAGCACACAGTCTCTTACCTCTTCCATGTTGATTTCAAACGGGCCAAGAGACTGACACTCTGGACAGGAACCAGGTTTCACCTCCTGGTTCTGTGACTGGAAGAAGGGTCCTAGGATGAAGTTGCACTTGCTGCAGTTGTATTTGACCATGCTGAGCTGAGGCAGGACCCCTGTGCAACTTGTCACCACTCCACTGGTCCGGATCAACTGATTCAAGTGCAGCTGCCTGGGGAAAGACAGAGATATGCTGAATGCCTGCAGGCATCAGAAGGCAAAACACCCTCCAGAAATACTCCTGCTGCAAGGCACAAGTTTACCTCAGGGATGCTGAAATTTCACCCTTAGTATGATTTTTCCCTGTGCTAAGCTCAGCTATCCTGTTAGACTTACCCAGAGGTTTAGCTCACAGGTGAGTCCTGAGCACCCTAAAGTCTAATGCAAACCTCAGAGCCACTGCTGGTAGCTCTGCTCTCACCTGAGTGACCGCAGCTCTTCCACCAGAGGGAGGTGGGAGATACGGACATGGATCTCCTGAGCAATGCGATCATACTTGGGGTACATGGCCAGCACCACTTCCTTGGCTGCTTCATCAAAGATCTTCAGCATCTCTGCTGGGGCCTCAGGCAGAAAGTAAGCAAGGACATGCTCCTGGGCTGCCAGATCCTCGTAGTTCACCACCAGACTCTCTCTGTTCTCTTAAGAAAAAGATGGAGTGAATTGTAATTTCAGCCTTCATTCCTCAAGGAGTTTGCAAAAGATTGCCAGAACATACAAGCCTGTATCTTGTAGGCTGCAGTTAATAGATCTCTGCACCTTCTCCAAAGTTTAGAGTTTAACAATTTGAAAATGGGTGGAAAACTCTTTTAAATTTATTTCTCTAACAAATTCTTTATCAGTACCAAGCTTGTGATTGTACCTCTCCAGTTCGGCAGATACTCCCCAGGCTCACTGTTCCTGAAATCCAAAAGCCTCAGCCCAATATACAATTCTCTCAGAGACCTCCAGGAAACAGAAGTTAATAGGAGAGACATTATGTGTGCTGAATGGTTGGCAAAAAACCTCCTGTGTCTTATGTTCGTGGAAATGGATGAGACAAATGCCTTTTATTTCCTAGCTTTACAAAATTGATCCTGTTCCACTGCTGAAGCTTCTGCTAACTATAAAGAATAAATACAACAAATACAGCTACATGAGCTGTTCCTAGATGCGACAATTTCTGCTTTTAAAACTCATCAATGACAGCCTTAATGACCATTTCTTCTGGCACTGCTTAGTCAGAATACAAGGCTACAACACTGACACAGTTTCCAAAGTCACAAGGTCTATTTGTGTCCCCTTGCTGGATAATGCAGTTTCCAGTGTGAGAAAGTAACTGGTGCAGACAGCAAGCAATTGTTGTCTCTTTCAGATCACAAACTTGCAGGCCACTGTCTGCTGCCCCACATATTCTTCTGCAAGCACTTCTACGAAATGAATATTAATGAGGAGCAGACGCCAGGGGCCTTCTAATTAGTCAGCCAGAATCAAAGAAGACACTAGACATGTTTCCATTATTCATTTATCTCCATCAGCATCAGGCTTTCCTGAAGTGCTGATTCAATGTCTGGAACAAAGAGGGCAGGCAGCAAAATCTCCACCTCTGTACTGGATCACCACAATGTACCGTGACCCACATAAAGAATGAGAGAGCCTCCAGTGACCCAGCCCTACCTTTGCACATGTCACTGATCCTCTCCTTGAAGACATTGTGCCCATGGTCATCCACATGGGTCTTCAGGAAGTTCTTGAAGCGGTGATAGATCTCAAGCCGGGGTGCTGCCATGGAAACCCACTCCCTCACTGAGTGCCCTTTCATGTCCTCCAGGTTCTCAATGCTCTCAATCATGTCTTCATCCTCCTCCTCCATGCCTTCGGCAGCCCGCTCCGCCAGCCGCCTCTTCCGGGCAGGACGGTCTTCGTCCTCATCGTCACTGTCTAAGGGTGGGAGGGAAAACTGTTCAAGAGCTGGGATTCCCATTCCCACTCTCTGGATTAGTCACAGTGGGATTGCATAGGCTGTGGAAGTAATGAGGTCACAGCCTGGGATACAAACCAAGAGACATCCCAGGCCCAGCCTGAATTGTTCTAGACTTGCTCCTACATCTTCCACAACACAGCCAAGACTTTAAGGGTGTGAATTTGAAGATCTACATGAAACAGCACATATTTGAGTCCAATAATGCACTGACCAAAGAACGAGCTTGAAAGTGCTTCAAAGGCCCTTCCATTCAGCCCGTAAAAGTCTGTACAGGAGCACCAACAAACTCAATAGCACAGCTTGGTAGAATCCCAACCCTTTGATACAGGCCCGGTTTCAGCAGTGACCAGAAGGACACCAAATGAGCTCCTGGGAAACCCAAAGGAAAGGGATCCTGCACTGGGGAATCCAGCCAAGCCCACAGCCAGCGATTTCATTAAGAGCCCAGCCATGCTGGAGCTCTAGAGACCTCGCTACTAACCTGAGAGTAGAGAGCCCAGCTCCCCCCAAGGGCGAGGTTATTATCAATCACCAGCTCACTGCACCTACCGTAGAGCAGCCCCCTCCTCATGCGGCCCATGCCCTGCTCCAGCTCGCGGTCCCGCTGTCTCATCACTCGCTCGGCAGCTTCCCTCTGGCTGGCAGTCAGCTCCTCAATATCTTCATCATCCAGGGCCAGGCCCTCTGCTTCGTACACATCCAGCTCCGGGATGGGCCGGTAGTCCCTAGCACACACACACAGAGCAGGGAATCAGGCCAGGAAAGCAATTCTGCAGCCCTTCTCCAGCTACTGCTGGGCAGGCGTGAGGACAGTTCTGCAGCAAGACAGAACGGTGTTGAGCAGGAAGGCACTTCCCAGTGGAGGATGCCCTGCAGTAAAGGGCTCCAGCACCACGGTTAGGAATGAGAGCATTCAAGCCTTTGTGTTGTAAAGTTAGTTTGCCGGCAGACCTTGCTGAGTAAAAAAAACAACATCAAAATTCGTGCCTGGAGAAGCAAAGAGCTGGGCTGAATGCACAACATACATCAGGGTAGATCCTGGTTTACCCAGCCGGGACCATGATGGCACTTTGCTCAGTTCTCCCAGGAATCAAATGACATCATACTGTGACCTTTTCCCATTGCCCAGCAGCTCTTCTGCTCACTCACCCCAGCTGCCAGCACAGCAGAGGGATCCCACAAGGCCTGAGAGCTCCCTCCATGTCTCTGGCTGCACTGACATCCCCAGCACACCATCTCCGGACACAACCCTCCGAACGATTTTCTTACCTTTCCATCCCTTCCCCAATAAGCTCTTCCCCTTCTTCCTCCTCTTCAGGGAGCCCCTCGGTCCCCAGGAGCCCTTCGGACTCATCCTCGAAGGGGGGCAGGTCCCGACCGGGGCTGGACGTGAAGGCATCGCCGCGGCGGGAGCTCCGCACGGGGCTGGTCACCGCTGCCTGCGACTCGGAGGAGTCCTGCAGGGACGGGGACAGGAGGGAGAGTGAGGGCGGGGGGCCGCAGGAGAGAGGGGGCTAGTGCCCCCAGGGGCCTCTGCCATGCCGGCCGCCGTCAGAAGGGGGGGTATATGGATCACCCGTGAGTTATAATAATTAGCCCTCCTCGCAAAAGACAATGGAAACATATGGGGGGGGCGGAGGGGGGGGAGGGGGAGGGAGAGATGGGGGTAAATCCACCCTCGCAGCGCAGCCGGAGCGGAGGGAAAGGGTCCGACCGTGCCGCGGCTCGGCTCTCTGCTCGGCGGAGCCGGGCACGCGAGAAAATTCCCCCGGCGTTTCGGGAGCAGCGCCGGACGCGCCCCCAGCGTCCCCCCCAGCCCGAAATCCCCTCTGGACCCCGCAGCGCCAAGTGTCCGGCAGCGGGGAGACCCCAGGGCCCGCAGCCGCGGGGTGGCACCCCAAAGGGACGGCTCCCCCGGCCCGGCACGGCCACTCACCGCCATCACGGCCGCTTCCTGCCCCCCGGATTCCGCGCGAAAACCAAACCACGTGGTCACAAAAGCGCGCGAAACCTCATGAATAATGGATAGACCGGGACGGGCCCCGCCTCCTTGTGAATATGCATGAGCAGGGGGCGGGACCCGGGGCCACCCCCGGCCAAAGGCACTCGGGCGGCTGGTGGGCGGCTCTGGCGAACTTTGGCAAACATTTCCCTCTGGGCTTGAGAGGTCTCCTCCTCCCGGGAGCCCGAGTCACGGGAGAGATCCCGCTGTGAATTCCCGTGCTCGCGGTTGCCTCTTTGAGAGCTAAAATCAAACCTTGCCTGACAGGGTTTGCCCCTGACCCAGTTCAATCGTCTTTATTCTGATTCTCGCTGAAACTACAAGAGGTGGGAAGGAGGTTCTGGCATTTTGTGATTTTGTGTGTGGGGGGGTGTGTTTGTTTGTTTTAGGTTTTTTTTTTGGTTGGGGTTTTTGTTGTTTTTGGGTGGGTTTTTTTTTTGGTAGGTTTGGTTTTTGTTGTTGTTTGGGTTGGTTTTTTTTATTTTTTATTTTTTATTGTAAGCCTGTATGTACTGGAAGTCACAGGGGGCTGATCAGAGCCATTCTGAAGAACAGACACATCTGTCTCTCCAGCTGTTCAGTGCAGCAAGCACAGCAAGCAAATGCCATTTGTGAGAGGAACTGAAGAAGAGCACCTGTCACACAGAGATTGGAAGAGGAATTTAGAGAGACAAGCAGTGGGGCTGATGTTTGGCAGAGAGATGGAATGCTTCCTTCCAGGTCACAGGGTCTTGCATAACAGCAGGTGGTTTGGATTTTGGAGATCTGCATTCTCTGAAGGGTTTCTGACCACTGTTCAGTATCAGGCTATTTCTGCTCTTGGCTGGACTCGGGTGTGAGACAATGACCCTGAAACAGGAGACACCAGAAGCAAAAGTGACTGAAGAGGCAGCTGACAATCTGAAATGGATCTTCCAGGAGCCCAGCTGGATGATTCAGGCTGGTACTAATATAGCAAAGCAGGAGCATCATGATATAAATAGGAGTGGCTCAGCCTCCTCTCTGTGACACATGACAGGGAGCTAGCTGGTGCTCAGAGTGAAACAGACACAGGGACACCCCCAAGATGCCCCCACTTGTAGGTTTCTAGAGACCACTATAGGCTTGGTGATCTTAGAGGCCACAGAAACACAGAACCATGAAGGTTGGAAAAGATCCTCAGGGTCATGGAGTCCAGCCATTAATCCAGCCCTGCCAAGCCCACCACTAAAACATGTCTCTAAGCACCACATCTCCATGGTTTGGGAACACTTTCAGGGATGGTGAATTCACACCTCATTGGAAAGCCTGTTCAATGCTTGAGCACCATTCCAATGAATAATTCTTTCCTAATGTCCAGTCTTCCAACCCAAATGATCCTATGGCTTAAGGGAAGGCAGCCCAGGACCTGGCTAAACTGGTACTGTGTGACAAGGCCCAGATGGCACACTGTGATGAGCCAGTGTCACCACAGGGTGCCACTGTCTCTCCAGGTACCAGACAGCTGGATGGACAGACAGATTTTCTGTTTGTCCTTCCTGGAAGACCACACACCATGCCCATGTTTTCACTGCTAACTTTGAGTGCCACCAGAAGTGGTTCTATGCTTGAGCTGGGGTGCTCTGTCTCTTTGACAAGAGCTGAGCTTGGGCAGCTGAAAGCACCCCTAAAATCAGGCTGCTGCCATGCATGGAACAAGGCTCCTTCTCCTACACTAGAGACACGGACAGGGTGTGTGAGAGGGCTGAGATGCAGAGGGGGCCCAGGCTGCTTGCTGGTCTGACCTCACCTGAGCACCACACTCCTGAATATCCAACCATACCACTAGGATTTTGCAGACTTGTGGCTTCTTGCGGCCCAGGAAGAGCCCTAGAGAGTGAATTCCCCTTGAAAGAAACAAGACAGAGACACAGGAGTGCAGTCCAGGTGGTATCCTGTGGTACAAATTTATGCCCAGCACTAGAAATCAGTAGGCTGGAAGAACAGCTCTGAAACAAGACAGGCACATCTGTCCCTGCAGCTGCTCAGCACCTCAACAGCAAAGCAGTTTCAGATCAGAAGTAATATCCTGTTCAGTAGACTGATCTAATAAAAGTTGAAAGAGTATTTGAGAGAGATAAAATGTCTCAGAAGAGTGGAATTTGGTGACTACATGAAGGTGTAATGCTGTTCTGGACACCATGTCTGCATCTTCCATCTCTGACACCTGCAAGGCAGGTGAGTACAGCAACAAGTGCCAGCTTTCCATGGGGCCCCCAAGGTTGCATCAAGGCTGCTGAACATCACCTCTTGTCCTGCCTCAGCCCAGCAACACCAAGAGACCCAGCAAGGACAGAGGGAGTGAGCCCTGCCTTCTTTAGGTGCTGGCTGGAGCAGATGAGGCACAGAGCAGCAGTACTCAGCTGAAGTGGAAGGATGTGTGCAGCTGAGGACACGGAGCAGTCCTTGGAGGTGGGAAGAGGGAAGTTATGTTTCCCACACCATGTGGGGGCTGACAGGCAGGGCTGGTTAATTCAAAGGAGCAGAAGTGTGGATGCCCTACCTCCTGTTTCTCACGAGCAGTGAGGAAGGCAGAGCTAAAGTGTCTTGGTCCTTGCAGTGGCTCCCAGCAGTCTCCTGACCATGAAATAGCTTTTGGATCTGGTGTCCCAAATACTGGGCTCTAGCCTCAGACTGAATCAGATGGGAAAAGCAGGTGGATTGGAAAGCAAAGTCTCTCCTTCTGATACAGTTATGTGGGAGGTAACACATTCAACTAGTTAGTGCCTGAGGCTACAAGTGAGAAGACATGGATTTTACTTGTCTGTTACCAAGGCACTTCTTAGGCAGAAACACTCCACCTCTCTCTAACCAGAAGTGTCCCTTCTGTAACTCGGAGATCTTGGTGTCAGTCAAGCCTTTGAGCTTGGATCCATAAATGGAATGTGCCAAAATATTGCAACATATCATTAACCTGAGCGACAGTGTGAAATGAGACAAGCTAAGGACTGGCTTCTCCAGATGTCATTCCAAAGGCGTGACATCAGCATGAAAACCTGTTTCAACCCAGTGGAAAATGAGAAGAATAGGGCTGAGGCAGGCAAGTCTCCAGGTACAACCCCTTCATGAGGCTTGCTGAGGAGTAGCTGGAAAATTTGACCTAAGAAGAGGATCAAGCAGATTTAAGCCAAGGAAGATCCATCTGTGTGTGAGGAGGGCCTGGAACCCTCTGTGTACAGTGTTTGCTAGAGCAGAACAAGCAAACTTGACCAAGGTAGGGATCTTCTAAAGAGATGTAGGCTCTGTACAGCAAACTTCAGTGTAGCAAAAGCCTTTCATTCCTACAGAAGCAAACCCTGCAGCCACAGGTGAGCCACAGGTAGAAACCCGTGCCAGAATGTATCCTCCAGTCCTTGCAATGACTCAGATAAAAAACATTCTCCTTGAAACTTCCCTGTCAGTCAGTTCTTACTGCTCAGAATAACGTGCTGGTGCTTAGCTGGTTATTTCCTTTAATTTCCTACATAAATCTTGGCTCATTTGTCACATTCGCTTCCTTGTTTACGATACTGAGCGCCTCTTTTGTCCGTCTGGTATTGGCACCTCGAAATCCTGCTAATTATTGATTGCATTTCCCTTCAGCAGCTGTTGTCCAAGCTACGCCGAGTTTCTTCAGTCATCTTTGAACTCTCCTTACAAGCCAAACTCACATGTTGTTAATCATTCTCCCCTGCAGGAATTTATTATCGGATCTCCCTAATTATTAACCGCCCTGCCTTGCATCCTGAGGCCATACAGAACTCCCGCGGAGCTGTATCGTGCTGGCCGCCCGGAGCAGTGCGACGGTGGGTGCAGGATGACAGAGCGCTCGTTCTGGGATGGGATCGGGCTGGAAAGGGCAGAGCCTGCCCTGCACGGGCAGAACCGAGACCGCGGGACCTGCCCAGTCCCGGGGTAACCTCCCTGCCCGCCGCCTACGCTCTCCGCTGGGCTGGAGACCCACAGGTGTGTGGGGAACGGGGCGCCTTTAAAGCGCGGCGGACCCGCCCCCTTAGTCCCGCCTCCCGGCCCTTTCTATTGGCTCGCTCTCCTACTTCTTTCGGGTCCTTTGGCAGGACCCGCTCTCTGATTGGCCCAGCCGCGGACCTCTCGGGGACCGTCTCTCAATAGCGACCCTGGGCTCGGCCGATAAGTCCCGGCTGTGGCGGCCGCGTCTCCGCCTGGCTGCGCGGCGCTGCGCTCCGGCCTCCCTTCAGCGACGCTCCCTGGCTGAGGGGAGCGGCAGGGCCGGCGCTGGGATGGCGGGGCCGGGACCCCGGGACTGAGCGGCGGCGGTGGGAGCGGGGCTGGGTACGAACGGGACCCGGTGGGTACGGACGGAGCGGGGCCGCGGAGGGTGGCAGTGGGGAGGGAGGGAGGCAGCGACACTGCCGCGCCTCAGAGAGGGGCGGCGAGGCCGTGTTGCGCGGGGGCCGCGGGCCTCCGGGGGCCTCCTAGAGCCCCATGGCCGGAGCCTCCGGGGCACCCCTGACCCGCTGAAGGCTGGGCTGCAACTGCAGCGGGGCTCAGCTGCTCCTGTGAGACAGGCGGCGCCTCCTCGCCAGCCTGGAACCGAGTGACCGCGCTCTGCTACTTTCCTTGCGTGTTGTGCACCCGCCTTCCACAGGAATCAAAACCAAAACAGAAAAAACCCCGCGATATGTATTTCTGTAATCCACCTCTGGGCCATGGTTCTCTGTCTCTAAGGGTTTGGGCTTATTGTTTATACTTCTGCTTTTGGTATTTTTCTTTTTTTTTCTTTTTTTTCTCCCTCGTTGCAGTTCCTTTCTTTTTAAGCTTAGGTCAGAACGAGATGTGAGTGAAACTGGAAGGGAACGCCTCAGTTACTGAGGGAAAATCCCTGTCTTAAATTCTAAGAGTGAAATGAAAAAAGCAACTCTTGTGACCAAAAAAAAAAAAAAAAAAAAGGCTATTTTTTTGTTTTTTTTTTTTTTTTTTTTTGTTGGTGGTGGTGGTGGGCTTGGTTTTGGTTTTTTGATTTTTTTTCTTTTTTGGTTTGTTTTTTTTTTTTACTTGTATTGTTCTGGGGTATTTTTAAGCGCTTAAGTTACTGAAGTAACAGTTTTATTATTTGAGCAGGGATCTGGTCGGTGCAGTTTTTATTGCACAAATACAGTATCATAAGAAGCAGTCTTAATCCTATCATGATCTGTACTTAAGAGACTTTCTCATGCTGCTTGCAGAAAGACAGAAAAGCTTCGATTTTTTATTACGGGTGCGACTTGTGCAGGTAATTCACCTTTCTGTAGGTGTGCTTGGAAGGAACAGACAATACCAATGATGAGGTCTGAATTTCACTGAGCTCTGGAATTACAATGCCATGATTCAAGGATCAGTATGCATTGGTGAGATAACATTTCCGTGAAGGTGCAGCAGAGCCCTTCCCAGTGCTCTGTCACTGCAGCCCAGGAATCATGCCCATGTTTCTTAGTCTGAATGCAGCTTGTCCAGGGCCTGGACTGAGGAACTGGCCTTTACCAAATCAGCCTGACTTCATCTGGAGTGTAGGAAAACATGTTATTTTGTGTTCTGGTCTACAGAGCTGCCTGCTGGATGAAAAGGGGAGACCATGACAGCAGCACTGGTTTCTTTCCACGTGGCTCTGGGGTGATTTTACCCCCCATGGCCTGGGCTGGCTGAAGCAGGCAGTCCCGTGGAGGCAGGGTGTGGTGAGTGAACTCTTGGATATGCTCAACTGACAGGACTTATTTAGGACTAGACAGGGCAAGGACAGTGCTGAAAGGAGCAGTATTGCTGATCCCTAGTTGGATCCTTTCCATCAATTCCTGGTCCTGTTGCTGTGTGATTTTTGCTGTTGATTTGGACAGGAGTGGGCCAGTTCTCCAGCTCCTTGCTGTAGGCCTTAGCTATTACAAAAGCATGACCACAGTGCTGTCTGTCTGGTGGCCTTGGCTGCCCTCTCTTATCACGTTGGCTGTTCTGTTGCTCTGCTTTGTGTACACTTTATGTGGGGAGGAAGAATACAAGTACCAGGCTGTAGTGAGCAGCCTGGCTGAGAGGTGAGCTTGATTCTGCTTTGCCCTTTGAAACCTCGTGACTGGACTTCTGTTACATGTGGCCAACCCCTCTCCTTATCAGCAGCTGCTGTTGTGTGATAGTGGTGGCTTCTGGTGAAAAGTAATGGAGTCTGCTTGCTCTTTTCATAAGAAGTTGTTTTGCTAATGTAAATCTCTCTCAGCTTTATACTTGAGTTCTTTTCAGTGTGACAGGCAGATGGAATTCTTTGTCCCAGAAGAGCTACTAGGAGGTTGTGATGGTTCACAGTTGATAATGTTATTCTGCCCGTGGTCTGTGAGGTTCTTCTTTACTTTTCCCCAGCTTTTTAAAAAATCATGTAGAAATGTTTCTGTGGTGGCAAATGTGACTGTTCTTGACCTCAGCTGTACTGACATGTAGTGATGTTACAGAGGAAGAGAGCGGAGCAGAATTGTTCAGAGAAAATTCTTCTCTTAGCAGTTCAGAGAAGTGAGTAGCTGGAGGGAAGAGAGGACATTTCCAGAGACGAGTTTGGAATGCGAAGGTCATTTTCTGAAACTTCTACTTAGAAGTAAAATTTTTTGGCCCAGGCATTGCCTTCTTCGAGCAAAGCTGCTCCTTCCACATCTGTGTGCTTATTTACTGTGATGCCTCTCGTGCAGCCCAGCATACAGTAGTCACAAAAGAAAATCCCAGCTCAGGCAGTGTCTGGCAGCAGGGCTGAATCAAAGGGAAAGTTTGTTGGCTGAGGAATGGATGATTCCCTTGCCCCTTAGAGAACCTGGGAAGAGTGTCAGCCTCTGAAGAGAAAGAAGCGCCCAAGACTGACAGTCTCAAGCAAGTCTCTAAAGAAGGTGCTGCTGAACTCTGAAAGCTCAGCAGATGACACAGGGCTGTGCTGTTGCTTTCCAGCTTGTGACTCATTCAGAACCTCTAAGGGAAAATACCTTCTGAGCCCTGTCATGGGGGCTGTCAGTTTTCACCACGCAAGTCAGGACTGGAGTCAAACAGGGAGAATTTTTTTAAAATAAATCCTGGATTAGCTATAACACACAGACTGTTCAAGTGCTGTCCCTGGCAATGTGCATCTTTAAGATGCTGGCTGTCAGAGATTTATCATTTCTGCATCTGTGGGTTGTCTATGATCTCTCTTTTGGGGATTGTCAGGAGGGGTGATTGCACCCTGTGTTTGTATTCAGCTTGTAACTACTGAAGTACCTTAACAGTCAGGATTCTACTTTAGGGTGGGAAGAGAGTTGCTCAAAAATAGAATAGTTCTGGTGTCTTGCAGAGGGTTAGAAAAAGAATGCTGCATGTTGGTTTTTGCCAGTGTTGGGTTTGAAAGGTAAAGACTGTACAGTTCCTTTAGGTGGGTGTATGTGAGGCTCTCCCTGCTCTCAGACTTCAGAGTTGGTAACAGCAGTGGGGTTTTGGGAGGGACTTTCATTTTTTTTCTTTGGAGTTTTGATTTAATTTTTTCTTTGATTTCTTTGAAAGCAAGTTATTGGCTATCACTTCTTGATCTTGGGACCAAGAATAAATGTCCTGGTGTAAAGTAGGGTTTTTGTCTCTGTCTGATGATGCCGTACATTGCTGTTGAGTCTTGATTTCTTCTAGGAATCTGCCAGAGCTCAAAGAATGACAAAATTTAATCCCACATGGCACCATTTGAAGGTGCTTGTTACTCTGATATCAAAGTGTGGTTTTGTACTGACCAACCTAATGGCTGTGTGCAGACTTAGGGCAGGTGGCATTTCATTGTGTAATGCAGTCTTTGACATGATGATAATTGGCTGTACCAAGCAGGAAGCAGTTGTGCAGGGGCTTAATGTCAAGGATGTGTTTTTTTAGCTGTGACTCACAACTGATTTAATATTGCTTTTTTTCCCTCTGCTGTGGTTGTCTTGCTCTGTTTGATCTGGACCAGAAGGAGGACAGGATGTTCCAGTCCATGATGTCTGTGATGACATTCTCTGTGTCTGACAACATCACACATTCGACTGCCCTGGTGACAGCGCTGGATAATGTGACAACTCTCTCCCCAGTGACAACGCACGTGATCAATGACACCAACATCACTGTGCCGCACAAGTGCCTGCTGCTGCTCTATGAAGACATTGGGAAGTCCAGGTGAGTTGGAGGAAATGGTCTGACCCTGGACCAAGGGAAAGAGCTTCATTTGTTTCTCAGTTTGATTGAGAAGGGATCAGGGCTGGTGCCTTCCTTTCTAGAGGCTGAAGATCAGGGATAAAACCTGTTTTATTTACTTTTTGCAGAGTCCGCTACTGGGATCTTCTGCTCCTGGTTCCCAATGTGCTTTTCTTTATGTTTCTCCTCTGGAAGCTGCCCTCTGCCAGGGCCAAAATCCGGGTCACTTCCAGCCCAATCTTCACTACATTCTACATACTAGTGAGTACCACTCTGTGCCATTGAACTGAGTGTTATTTTTATTATCACTCATGAACAATATCACTGAACTAGTGGAGAGAGCCTAGACCAGCTCTTGCAAGGATAAAATCTGCTTTCCCTGCTTTCAGTCTGCTAGTTGAAGGTGTACTACAAGAAGTAGACATTTTTTTCACAGTTTGAATTCAGCTTTTAATAGGTTTTGGGGCCAGATCTGCTGGATTTTGTTCTCCTGTGATGATTTCACTTTTTCCTTTTCCTTTTTTCTTTTCTTGCTTTGATGTCTTGGAAAGTAGTATCTTATGCTTTCTTTGCTCCTTGCAGTAAGTAGCATGGGACACAAACCCAGCTTTCCATTGAGGTAGTGAAAGGAGAATAATTTGTGTCAAATTGTTGAAAAGCTTGGTCATCTGCTGGAGAAAATGGTTATGAGACAGAGTTCTGGTTAGTCTGGGAAGGTAGAAACCCAACCCTCTTAGTTTTTCACATCATGTCAAAGTGGCCCTGACTAGATATTCTTTATTGTTCTTAAGGTGGAGACAATATTCAGTACAGTTACAGTTGACAAACATCAAAGATCTTGCTGTTCTCCTCTCACCAGTCCTGTGATGCCCTGTGATATTGCTTATAGGACGTCATAAATGCAGCTAAGGGCTTACCTGAATTTGTTTAAAAATACCATTCAGAAGCTTTTTGATATCCTGGCTTGCCCTTGTAGCCTCACCTGAATCTTTGTTGGCCCTTTCAAGCCAGGAGTTGGGGTTTTGGGCTTCGGCACAGTTTTATATGACCAGGTATACACACAAATGTTTCAACCTTTTAAAAATATTATTTTCCCTTTCCAGTCTGGATTTAAACCTTCCTACCTGTTTGCAGTAATGCACATTGGCACAGCTTTGTGCCAAAGGCTTTGAAACACAACTCTCGATAAACCAAAGGGAGGAAAGTGAACTGACTTAATGCTCTGGATGGCAACTCAGCCCCACACAGCTGCTCTCTCACTCCCCCTCACTGGAACAGGGGAGAGAATCAGAAGAATAAAAGTGAGAGAACTTGTGGGTTGAGATAGAGTTTAATAAGCCAAAGCAAAAGCTTTGCGCACAGAGAAAGCAAAGCAAGGCATTCACTTACCACTTTCCATGGGCAGGCAGGTGTTTAGCTGTTTCCAGGAAAGCAGGGTTCCATCACATGTGATGGTTACTGGGGAAGACAAACACCATTACTCTGAAAGTCTTTTCCTTCCTCCTTCTTCCTGTCTTTATGTACTGAGCATGATGCCATATGGGATATTCCTTGGGCCAGCTGTCCCCTCTTAACTTGTGCACCTCCAGCCAACTTGTTGCTGGAGTGAGATGAGAGGCAAAAATTGTCTTACATTCTGTGTAGGTGCAGTGCAGCAGTAATGAAAACATTTGTGTTATCAACACAGTTTTCAGCACAAAAATCCTAAACACAGCCCCATACCAGCTACTGTGAAGGAAACTTCCTCTATCCCAGCCAAATCCAACACCCAGTCTTAGAGGAAAATGCTTTAACTCAGTTTCATACTAATTTCTCGAGTATGTTATTGGGAAATGAAGATGGAAGTGTGTTCTGTGAGGTCTTCCTTTGAACTGGCTGTTTGTCATGTTCTACAGGAGTGCTTTTTGTGGAGTTGGTGATTAATGTGGAGTTAACAGATTGGGAAGAGTCTCTACATGCTTAGAGAGGAAATAAAAAATGTGTGTTCCTCTCCAATGAGCTGTTGCAGCTCCAGAACACCATTATATGCAGGGACCCATCTTTTTTGTCAGTGTTTTGTCATGGAGTTTTCCACCCCAGGAGGGATTGTTATATTCTCTGTTACCATTGCTGTCCCTTCTTCCTCTAAGAGAGAGAAACTCATCTGTGGGTCATTTGTTGGTTCTTTCCATTCTGCAACCACCTTAGAGTCAGCTTGGACTCTTGGTTCTCTGATAGGTTTGGCTGTCTCATACCTTCACCATTAGGATCAGAGTGACATTTAGAGAATACTATCTGGAAAAATTCACTTTCTTAGAGTGTAAGTCTGCACAGTGGAGTGTAGATACATCCAGCTGAGCTCTTAATTGCATAGTGTGGCTGTGACAGCACAGAGAAACTGAGCCTTGCTGAGCTGTCATGCTTCAGTGGTATATGAAGTGAGGTGGGGATCTCTATGTTGCACTCTGCAGCAGGGTAAGATGTTTTAAAGCTGGTGGCTGCAGGTGACTTTTCCTCTGCATTTCTGAGCATTGTCAGTACAGAGTGAGAGAGCTGCAGGTTTAGTTTTGCCACAATTGTGTAGTGTGGTAGTTGGTATTGAGTGGTTTCTGTTATCTGATATGAATGGTTTAGTCACACATACCAACCATTTGGTTTTGTAATTCAGAGGTTTTGTAATGTTTTTTCTGTCTGTTTCTTTTTCTCCTCCCCTGCCCCAGTGGAAGGAAGGGAAGACTAAAGATACTGTTGTAAAGATTGGGTGAAGAACTCTTCAGAGCTTAATCTGACGGCTGAGACAATTGTTCCTTCCTAAATTCCAAGGCACTGCTCCTATCTAATGGGTCTGAGGAATCTTTTTCAGGAAATTAACTCTAGTCTGCTGCAGGAAATTCTTAGTACACATTATCAGCCTGAAAAGCTGACCTGAAAGTGGCGTTCCAGAATGGTTTCTGTTCACTGCTGCATATGTGCCTTTTGACATGAGCTCACATCTGCTCTTTTTTTGCAGGTATTTGTGGTGGCTTTAGTTGGCATTGCCCGAGCTGTTGTCTCCATGACTGTGAGTGCCTCTGATGCTGCCATGGTTGCTGACAAGGTAGGTGCAACACTGACATTAGAGGCTGTGCTTTGTAAACTTCTGATCACAGCAATCTGCTCTGGCTTCCCTCTTACGTGCGTACAAGAAGAATGTGCTTTTTTTTGCAGTACTCTTAGGTATGTGTACTGTGGAATCCTGTTTTGATAGCTGGATCTAAATCATCACAACATCCAGGATTGTAAAACAATGGATTTCCTAAAATAGACACACAAATAGTGGCAGCAAAAGTTTCCTGTTACAGGGATGAAATTAGTCTCTTTTGCAAGAGGTAAACATTCAGATACCTTTAATGGATAGGCAGGACCTGGCCTTTGTTACTCTTGCAGTATTTCAGTGGCTCTTTGAAAATGTTGAAGTTTTTGTATTGTATGCAAATAAAACCAACTTCCCCTTTGAGACTGAGACCTGAACATCCTTGCAACCACTCTGAGCACCAGGTGAACCTTTAGTGAACAGGAAATAATCTTTGTATGTGCTGTTCCTTTGTAGTAATTTGACTTGTAGCAAAATATTACTTAAAAAGCTCTGCAGTACTTGAGCTGTTAGATGAGTCACCTACAGACTACAGGTCATTGGGCTTTATTCTCTGGGATCAGTGTGGTTTCCTTGTTAATCCGTTTAATGTTACTGTCAAAGCATTGTTGCAAGTGGCTGGATGTTTGTAGCGTTTTCCATTCACCTCTGTCCAGCAGATGTAGGTCCAGGACTTGAATAATGAATTAAGAGGTGGAAAGGTGTTTCTCTTCAGCTGTGGTGTTGCTGCTAAGTGCAACAAGTGGGAAATCATGTAGCAGGACAGATACTCTGACTGTTTTTTCTGTAAACCTGTCCAATTCTGTCTATTATATTTCTTTTGCGGTCTCTTATATATATGCACACACACTGTGTATTTGCTGGGATTACAAGTGTCTTATGCAATGCTTCTTAAAATATTACATGTCTTTAAGAGAGTACAATTCAGTGTTCAGAGGTAAAGGGTTAATAAGCCAGAATCTGAGTGCTTGTTCTAGGTTTGGCACTGATTTATTGCACGACTCCCTGAAAAATTGCCTCACCTGCCTTTTTTTGGTCCTGTTTCACCAAATAAAGCATGAGGTTGCAAATGACAGGCTGGAATGGGGGGTGCTTTTTACTTGAAGAATATGCTTTAGATTTAAGGACCAGTAGCTTTGGAAGAGGGCAGAAAACAGAGTTTGTTCAGGCAGATCTACTACTTTAAGAACTGGCCTTGTTTAATATTTTACTTTTGAGGTCATTGTGGGCTTGTGCTCTTTGGGAGCACAGCAGCAAGAACACATTTGAAACAAGTGACAAATCCTTAACTGAGGCAAGCCATGGCCACTTCCTCTCTGTAGAGCTGCTATTTGCTCATTCCCACACAACTGTTCTGTTCCACAGGCAGGAACAGGGCTTGGAACAAGCATGTGATCAGTATCCCTGCAAAGCCATTCAGAGGCTGCTATCCCCTGGAGTTTTGCTTCATTAACTTCAAACTGGTTCCTGGCTTCATCTAATTGTGTTTATCTGGTCTCTGTTATCCCTCAGATCCTATGGGAGATCACAAGGTTCTTCCTTCTGGCGATTGAGCTGAGTGTGGTGATCCTAGGCCTTGCCTTTGGTATGTGTCAGGAGTGCTGTGGTTGTTTCCTGTTGCCTTTCCTTCCACAGAGGTTGCATTTGTAAGTGTATGGTGATGCTGATTGTATAAAGTGAAGAGGCTATAGAATAAATACAAAGGGCAAATTGTGGAGATTTAGTTAGAAGTGGCTGAAGGCCTCATTATACTTACAGATCTATGGTTTGTGTGATTTAAGGGTTTATATTTGCTTGCTTTCTTCTGCACTCATATGATGGAGTATACAGCTTAGGTAAAGATTTTATGCAAAGATCAACAGTCTGATCTTTGCTTCAACCTCATTTTATTTAAGATAGTCCTGTTGGGGGCCCTTCTATCCCCTTCATCCCATCCTTAATTGATTTGATCTATCCTGGTTGCATTCAAATACTTTATCTTCAATTTTTCAGTTATGCAAGTGAAAATGCCTCTCCTTGTGGGTCAGAGGTAGAGGAGGGGGTGGGTGTCGCTGTGGCACATGTCAGTGGGACACATGAGCAGTGCATTTTTCATCTTTTGAGGGCTCATAGAATAATTTAGATTGGAAGGAGCTTTGGAAATTGCCTACTTTAGTATATTCCAGTACAGATTCTCTACCCCAGCCTCCCATCAACTCTTGTCCCTGAAAAGCAGCTTTATAACATCTCAGTGTACTTGTACTTGATGCTGGAGTCATTATTTTTTTTTCCTTTCCTGTAACCCCAGCAGAAGGACTTAGTTGTTTTCTCTTAGTGTGGACAAGAGGAAAGCAAGTTAAAATCTGTTGTTTTGTAAATAGGATTTTTGCCTGTGAAAGGCTCAACACTCCAAATAGGGTTTAGTGAGCTTTAACCTTCCCTTGAAGGCCTCTGGAAATAAAAGTGTTTTCCCTTATTGGTTCTGAAAGGAACTGTTTTTAACTAGTGCTAGGATTACATCCTGAGTCATTTCCATACCCCATAATTACAGGTCACCTGGAGAGCAAGTCGAGCGTGAAGCGTGTGCTGGCAATCACCACTGTGCTGTCTCTGGCATATTCTGTCACCCAGGTGAGTACACTGAAGCAGAAGAATTTGCAAAAGAAGGAACTTTGCTTGAAGTTAAGCAGTCAAGTGTGTGACCCCTATCTGAAAGTGGCAGCTTTGCTCTTTAGATGAGGTTTTGGAGGAAGACTGAATGCTTGTGGCAGTGTATAAGCAGATAGTATCTGCTTGTCTACTTTTCTGCATAAATAGCTCAGGTAAGGTGAAGAAATGAGGTTTGGTTGGATTGCTTTGTTTAGTGAATCTGGGAACAAGAGTGAGGTTTTCCACACCTGAGCCACAAGGTCTGGATCTGGCCTCAAGGGCCATGAAAACCATGTGTTTCCCAAGTAAGGGCAGTGGAGTGCCATTGTCTGCTGCATCTTTGAGAGCTGAGAGCTCTTGCTTCTCTTCAGATTAGCAGCTGCCTTGCTGGCTCAGTTTATTAGGCATGTCTTCATGTCCCTGAACAATGCAATCTGTGTCTGGGTTCATTCTCCTCCTCAGCATGTCAGTGGTCAGCCCATGTCTCTATACTCAGGGCAGTGCCAGAATAACACACAGAGCTTTGTTCTGGGACCAAGCTCTTGGCTGCAGAGGCAGTGAGCTGATCATTACCACATGATAAAGCTGGAGGAGCCTCATAAAATGTCAAGTGTTGGAGCTATATCTGGGTTTGGTAGTGCTTACAAGCACTTGGCTCTCCACTGTCTATATGGGTAACTCCTAAACAAGACAGTGTCCTTTCCCAAGCTGACTGTATTCTGGATGTTTCAGCAGAAAGGTCTACTTTAAAGATGGAAATTAAGCTCTTGGTTTATTTTAGACAGAAAAGTGCTTGCATCCTCTGTCTGCCTCAGTCTCTCTTCTGTAATGTCACTGGTGACAGTTTCCTTCACATGTAGATTCCTGCCACTCTTTCTCTCCTCACTTCTTGTCTGCAGTTTCTTCCTATTCTGTGTGAGTGTAACTTGGTCTGGGCAGGGCTTGGTTGGGTTGGGGGGCAGGCCAACTGTTTTCTGAACTTCTTTAAGCATAGTGTCCCTTGTCCAAGTATGCATTTAAGTGAGGATACAGCTTGTAACAGAACCATGTTGGTGCCACTTCTCTCCTAGGGCACCCTAGAAATCCTGTACCCTGATGCTCACCTCTCAGCAGAAGACTTCAATATCTATGGCCATGGTGGGAGACACTTTTGGCTTGCCAGCTCCTGTTTCTTCTTCCTGGTAAATAGTGGGAATGTGTTATGCACTCTGATAGCTTCTTTGTATTTTCTAAATGGAGCAAGGAGGGTGATCTCAGTACAATAATGCCCTAATCCCCCTCCTACCTCCTGCAGCACAACATGGATGCTTCTCATGTGGTGGGGAAGCTGAAGCAATAAAGGTGCAGTGGCAGTGGTGGAAGCTGTATTCCAGCTGTATTCAGCTGTATTCCAGCTGAGCTCAGATGTTCCTCCCTCCTGTGTCTCTCAGCTGTTTTGTGCTGATGGAGGGGAGTTGTGGGGCCTTCAGTCTGTACTGTGTTTAATGTTAAGGGTTTGTGCCTCTGCCCTGAGACATATAGGGAGTGCATAATACCACACGCCATCCCTGCAAAGATTGCTGAGTTGAGTTGCCAATCAGCCATACAACTGTTGGTTCTTTGTCTCAACAGGTTTATTCCTTGGTGGTGATTCTGCCAAAAACTCCTCTGAAAGACCGGATTTCTTTGCCCTGTAGGTAAACTGTTGTGTTTTCCATAGTATAGATGGATACAGCATCAGGATAAAGCATAGATGGGAGTAAAAGGTTCCTGTGTGTGCTTGTGCTGCAGATGCATTCCATGTCTCAGAGTTTAGATAACATGGCAAAGGACTGGTAACTTATCCCTAGAAAAATTAGTATGTTGTATCTTTTGGAGAGCAGAGTAAGAGCAGTTATACTGCTACTTTAGTAGCTAAACAATTACATTAAGAAAATAAGACCTACTGCTCAGTTAATGATACAGGTATGATGTAAATATATAATCTTCAGAGAGCCTTAAGAAATGGCTTCTTAATAACAGCTTCCTTTGAAATGCACGCATGATGGTAAAGTGTGTGTGCTAGTCATCCCCTGGGAAGGGAAGGCTAAGTAGGAGATGCTCAACAATTTTTATCTAGGCTTTTACTTTTGTAAGTAAATGCTTCTGTTTGTTTGGTTTTTGCTGTTGTTGCAGAATATCTGCAGCTCTCGAATAAAGAGAAGCTGTTATTAAGGTGTTTGTAAGCTCTTATTAAGCTTATTATTGTTACTAAGCTGTTCTCTACCTAGTGTTAACGTTGCTGTGTGGGTATCCTGAGGGAGGGGATCTGTATGTCACATGTCACAGGCACGGGTCCTTGGCCTGATCTGCCTGGTGTCCAGCATACCCTGCTGCTCCTGTTGAGTCCCCTGAGCAGTTTTACTAGTGCTGTACATTGGAAGGGCACAGCTTCTGGTTCAGCTGGGTTTTGTTTAGTTTTCCTTGCAGTCCGTTATGTGCCTGACACTGGTTCCAGATGCTTGCATATTAAATCTTTGCATGTGTTGCTGTAACTTTGCTCTCAAAACCCATCTTGTGTGTGTATATACACATGCAGGAGGGTATGGTTTAGTCCATTTTACCACCATCAATCCTGCCAGCATGGGATAGGAAAATGCAGCCTTAGTTCTTCAGCAGCTTTTAGAGACAAGTTGGTGAGAAGCTTCTGGTGGATTTGGCATCTCCATCAAACAGATTTCCATGGGTCTGGTGTTTGAGGTTGAGCTTCATGTGTGTCTGTGTCTTTCCCACAGCCAGGAAGAGTTTTTATATTTATGCTGGCATTCTGGCGCTGCTGAACCTGGTGCAGGGCCTGGGCAGTGCCCTCCTCTGTGTGGATATCATAGAAGGACTGTGGTATGTACACTGGGGGAGGAGGTCTGCAGCCCCGGATCTTGTGTTGTATCTGAGTGTCCTTAATACTGCCTCTCCCAAAAAAACAAACCTATGGTGTGTTCCTAAGAAGGAATAAACCTGTTGGTTCTGGTTTGTGCCCAAAGACCTCTAAGTAATCAGGAAACTCCCCAGTGGAGAGGTTGTGGAACTTCGTGTGCTGCAGTTGTCTTGAGTTGAGTGAGAATAATAGTGTGAATCCACTGATGAGTGGCCATTAGTAGGTAATAAGAGAGGAAATTGTCTGTTTGTTAGAAATATGGAGACACCCTTATACCTGGAGTCTCGTTCTGCAGGGATCAGTGTCACATCTGTGAGTCAGAATTGGGAGTACTGAGACTGCTCTTCGTCAGACCTTGGGTTTTGGCACAGTTCCCCTGAGTGTCTAGGAGCAGTGACATATGTTGATGACCATGGCTGTTACTTTGCATCAGTTTAAATTTGTTTAGCATGATTTTTCTTGATCTCTGGACACTTTGGAGGGAAATTGAATTCTCCGTGAGGGTGTGAGTGGTGTTACCCAGCTGTATTGTGTTTGAGTACTAAATCCCTTCATGTTCCCTTTTGTTGTCGACAGCTGTGTTGATGCTACCACGTTCCTTTACTTCAGCTTCTTTGCACCTCTCATCTATGTGGCATTCCTGAAAGGCTTCTTTGGGTGAGTAGCCAGGAACAGGAATTTAGATGGGTATATATTGTCATTTAAGTGTTTTGCACTCAGGTTCTCTCAATTTGTACAATAAAGACAGCAATTAGAATGCCAGTTAGAGAACCAGTCTTTCTTTTCTGCCCTTGAAGAATTTCTGTGATCTGGGGCTGCTCACTTCTGTGCAGGGCTCCTTTGTATGCAGAGCTGATGGCTGGATTCCTCACACATTTCAGAGGATCACTTCTTCAGCATCATTTGCAGTACAGAGTTTTTCTGCTGAAGTTGATAGCTAAATGCTTAATGAGGAATTGGGTCCTAGGAGCTTAAACGGTGTTCTGTGTGGGTTTCGGGGTAAATTTGTAGAAAGGATGAGGGCATTCAGTAAGTATTTGGCCGAGGACTCTCGCATGGGCCCAGAATTCGCTAGTGATGGGCCCTGGGAAGGTCGATTCTCAGGCCGGGGTCTCCACCGTGTGGCCACTCGCAGGAACAGCACCTTGCTGGGAAAACGAGTGGTTTAGTGTGTGCTTTAGTCAGGCTTCAAAATAACTAAGAAGATAGTGCTTTTAAAATATAAAAATATACTCTGCATCCCTTTGAAATTAGAAGGGAACATTGTCTGGAGTTAAAGATGATAAGTGCTGATCTACAAGTGTTTGTATTTTGGTTTCCGTGAGGTGTACAGGTAGAACTTGAAGTGTACTCCTGTTCTGACTCATTTTTGTGTCAGTAGCCAGGCTGCTCTGGAGTTCAGTAGTAGGTCGGGTGCTGTTGCCCTCAGTAATTCAAAGCTCCCAAAGATGAGAACTCTTCCCACATAGAATCAGGATTTTTATTTCTCTTAAGTGACTTCATCCAAAGCTTAATTTAGCATTACTTTATGGCAATTACTTTGCCACAAATTTCTAGACCGAAAGCTCATTTAAAGAGTGTTTGAGGTCTGAATGCACAATTTCTTAATGCTGATCAGTTTCAGCTAAGGATAGGTGGCTGTGATACCCCATTGGTAAAACATGCATCTTAAATCTTTCATCACTCCAGGTCTGAACCGAAGATCCTTTTCTCCTACAAGTGTCAGGTGGATGAACCTGAGGATGTGGATGTGCACCTACCCCACCCTTATGCTGTTGCCAAGAAGGAAGGAATGGATGCTGGGTTCTACTCAAGCACTCAGATTGACACCACAGCCTACCTGGACGATGTGGCCTCTATGCCATACCACGTGGGCAGCATCAACAGCATAGACAGTGACCGCTGGAAATCCATCAATGCCTGAGGCAGGGCACCTGAATCACACGATGCCTCATTTCTTTCCTTCCAAACTCCCTGATACCACAGCTCTTAGGATGTCCGCTGGAAATCTGTCCTTGGCTACCTGCCATGGCTTTTCTCTTGTCCTTAGGATTTCCAACACCTATTGTGGAACTAAGTTGGCAGCCCAAACCCTTTTGGGAAGAGCACTTTCTGTTGCTACATGAAAACAATGTAGAGCGGTTTTGTTCATAAACCTTTAAACACTGAACTTTCCTGATCTTCCATGTTCCAGATGTGAGTATGACCCAGAAGATGGCCCTGGCTGGCACCTCTTCCTTTTCAGTGACTGAAAGCACTTGTTTCTCACTTAGAGCAATGGTGTTTAGGGTTGAGGGTGCTGATTTGACTGCTGTATTGTACATATATAGAAAGATTTTGGTAGTTGAAACCAAAGATGATGTTCCTGGGCTAAGCAGCATGGCTGACTGTGTCTTGCCCTCATCAGACACTATCACCACCTGTGCAACAGCATAGGTGGTGATAGTGTCTGATGAGGGAAGCTGGTCACTGGAGCTCACCCTTGGTTTCAGCTAACACTGTTGAAAATTGTGAGTTGGAGTTGCTAGTGGTTAAAAGGAATGTTCTCTGTGTGTGGGGAAGAAGAGGTATGAAATGGAATGAACTGTTTGTTCTCTATGCCCAGACAACGTTTGAAGACTGGTAGTCCATAGCATGGATGTGAAGTGACTGAACAGTAGGGAGACAGAAGGACAAACAGTGCTGCAGTCTAGCCGAGCTGAAGGAGCTGTGAACCAGTCTCTGGAGGCCGTAGTGCTGTGCATTTGAGCTCACAGGAAAATCTAAGTAACAGCACTGAATCAGGGCTGAGTTTCAGGGGTAAAACCTTTGGGGTGGGTGTGTTTTCCATCTGCACCCTGCTTCATGGCTTTGGCAGGGGCTCGGAGAGTGCTGTGAAGGAGGAAGGTGACTCTGCAGATGAAGGCTCCAGAGACATTCAGGTGCTTGAGGCAGAGCAGAAGCCTATGATGAGTCTGAGCTGTCAGAATTTAGTGACTGGAAACTCAGACACCTTAGGTGTGCTAGAATCAAGCTGGCTGGTGTGCTGCAGTGGGAGAGCAGTGGGAGGTGGATGTGTATCTCTGGCAATGTCCTCTTACATTGCAGTTCAGATCCCTGGACTGCTGCTGGTCTGAGTAAGTTTTATGGCTCAATATGTTGAAAATGCTTATGTGCATGTGGGGAGCAGTCCTTTCCAAGACTTCCTGGAACTTCTTATTAACCTCTTCCATGCTGGAAGAGGGACTCCTGTTGTCTGAGCTGTCTGGCATGCAGTTTCAAGATGTGGTGTTCCAATCCAGCAACTGTTCATATAAAGGCTGCATCAGTCTGGTTTCTGGGATATCCTGTGCTTTCCAAGGGTGAAGATGTGTATTTAGATTTGGGGGTGCTTTCCTACCTGAGTCCTCCAGGTAGGTGGAGATCTGCTGTAAGCAGCTTTCCACTAGGGGTGGTAGAAAGAGGGAATTTGCAGTGTTTGGGGACTGTGTGAATCTCTTGCCCCAGCTTACTGCTGTTCCTGAAGAATACTGAGGTAAGAGTTAGCAAGGTGCAGTGTGGAGGTGCTGGTTTGGATCATTAGTAGGTAGAGGATGGTGTTTGCTACCAGGTGTTCCCACCACAGGGAAAGAAAACGTGGGTAAGAACATGAAATTCATATTGGTTGCCAAAACTATGCAGGCCTTTGCTTATCTTATTTTGTTAATGAGCAATGCAGCTTCTCTGTCTGCCTGGGTACTTTGCCCTGCAGGCCTCTAAGTAGCACTGGCACCTTGGAAACAAACAGTGCCCCAACCCCTCACCCCCCTTTTTTTATTTTTATTTTATTTACTTCGGGGGGAAAAAAAGGCTTCCATCTGTCTATGTGCTAGAGGTGAGTAGTTTCTTGCAGGTCACAGCCTGTCACATTTCCATTTCATGCAGTGACTGCAAGGGCTGGATGAGGAGCTGGCTGAGTCAGCCCTTGTCACGTTAGAGAAGTGTTCCATGCTGCTCTGTCACTGCTGTCAGTCAGCCTGAGCCACACTGGACTGCTTGATGTGAAAGGGATGGATGATGTGCTGCCTGAATTGCTGTGCTGCTGCTCCTAATGCTGCTTACAACTCTGATCCTGAGCTGCTGTTGGTTAGAAAGGGTGGGGGAGCCTGCAAAGCTTCCTGGGCCTTGGACAGCGTCAAGAGAGATGAAGATTTCAAAGCAGTTGAGAAATAAAGGAGCTACTGGTTTTCCATCCCAAGGAGTATTTGTTGATTTTCAACACCCTGAGTGAAAGGAATTACCTGCCCTCCTTGGTGATGTGAAGAGCCTGTTATGAATTTGCCTTTTTTACCATCTGAATTCAGTGCTGAAGGATCACCTGTGCAGGTTGCCAACATCCATCCTGTCCTTTGCTGGCAGGACTCCAGTATTTCTGGAATGTCCCATGTTCTGCTGCTGAGGAGCTTCTGCACTAGGTCATGGACTGACCTTCCTCCTGTTATGTATTTATGTATATAAATCTTTGGGCCATCTTAAAGTGGTTCTTGAGCAAAATGTGTTATGTGTGGGGGGTGGTAAAAAGAGAGAAAATATAGAATAAATGTATATTTTTGTTTGTAAAATAAATAAAATTAAGTTTGGCATAAATGGTCATGCTTTATTTCTCAAATGAGACATATTGGGGAGGAAAAATAACATGAAGATTAAAAAAAAATTGCAGAAAGGTGTGGGCACAGGTGTGATGTGGTTTTGTTTGCCTTTGCCAGCTGTCCTCCCTGGATCTTTGCAGGTGATGGCTGCCACCTGGCTGGGAGTGTGCACCTGGAAAGGCCTAGGGAAGGATGACAGGAATAATCACAGTTATGGAAATACTTCTGGAGGAGTAATCACATGGTTGAGAACTCGCCAGCCTGGAAGAGCAATGGTGTGAGCCTGTGAAACCCTTGGGACAGAAGAGGTGAGTAAGGAATATCTGTTCACGGGCTCTTTCAGTACTATAATCGGGTACCATCAAATGAAGTGAGCAGGTGGTAGATAAGAAATGAGCAGGAGGTGGGTGAGTGTGCTCTGGGAGGGAGCTTCAGACCCCCCTGTGCTCTTCCTGGCTGGTGCAGACTGCTCACAGGGCACAGTGCAGTGCCCTTGTCTTGAGAGCTCTAGCAATGGGCTGACTCTCCAGCATACAAGGTGCTGCACAATTAACCAAAATATTCCCTGCTTCCAGGAATGTGCTCTAGAAGAGACCTGGGTATTCAGGGGGGGTTGGGGGGTGCAGAGTCCTAGATACTCAATGCTGGCCCAAGTCCCACTCTGAGGCAAAGCTCTGGTTGCTGCATTAACTGCAGTGAGGAATAAGCATTAAACGGTTAAAACTGCTCCCAGGCACTGCTGAGCAGCAGTGGGCCAAGTAGATAAGTAGCACATTGATACCAACTGGCCCATATTTCTGGGAATGCAGAAAGCTTTTTTGAGAAAGATTCTCCAAAGCTGTTATTTCTTGGTTCAGCTGCCTCTGGGTTACGTTATCTCATTCTTTTGGTTTAGGCTGTTGGATCAGCCATGCCTGGCAACGGGGACTGTATCAGCCGTGGCCTGACCTATGCAGGACCTGCCGTGTGTGTCAGGGCAGGTGACGGCACCGTGTGGCTGGAAGGAGCGGAGGTGAATTCTGCTCCCAGCGCAGCTGCTGTGTCTGACAGGAGGTCGTCCTCCCTCAACTTGGGAAAACCCCGTGACTTGACTTGTAGCAGTGGAAGCTGTACGGGCAGTTTTGATGCCGCGTTCACTGCCGGGGCGGTGTGGAGTGCGGGCTCACTGGGACAGGAGCGCGACTCTCCGCTATCCCGGAGCCTCGTTGGTGCCCTGCGCTTCCCCGGTGCAGAGCGGGCCGCCCGCTCCCGGCACAGACTACATCCCCCAGCGTGCACCGCGCCTGGCCGCCAGCACCGCGCCGCGCTATTGGCCGTCCTGCGGGCCCCGCCAATGGGGAGCGGGTATATTGGCAGGGGCTGGCAGGGCAGAGGCGCTGCTGGCAGCCGGTGCAGGAGAGGGGCGCGGCGAGGATAGGGCGACCCCCGACGGCATGGGCAGCTGCGAGAGCAGCCAGGGCCGCAGGAACGTGTCCTTCGAGCTGGACGAGCAGGACCGAGTCCGGGTGCTGCAGGGCATCAGGGTGAGGCGGCCCGGGGGTGCCGTGGGGCCGGCTGTTGGAGGGAGCTGGGCTGGGGAAGGCTCTGGCCGGGAGCTCAGGGGAGCGAGGTGCGGGGAGCGAGGTTGGAAGGGACGGGTGGGGGAAGCAAGGAGGAGGGGAGGGAAACCTGGAAGGCTGAAGGAGTAGGGGGCTGGAGAAGCGGTGAAGTGAGTGGTGGGAAGGAGAGCTGGGGGCCTGGGCATGGCTGTTGCCCACCAGGCACAACAGCACCGGCTCTTTATTTGCACTTCCAAACTCTGCTCTCAACCCTCTTCTCGCTGCTCAATGACTTCGTTTTGTCCCTGCCTTGTGCTTTGCGAGCGGTTTGATGCTAACGGCGCTGCCAGGCTCGGAGGGCATCCAGGAGGAGACAGCTCTGCCCTTGCTCATGGTGCCAAGAGCAGCCGTGCCCTTGCTCATGGGCAGAACATCGCTGAGTGAGCAGGGGGTATCAGAGCTGGAAACAGGGAGCTGTTCCTGGGAGGGACACTGGGAAACTGCTGCTTGACCTTGGCTCGGAAACTGACAAGTGTGTCTTGTGGAAACAAGCAAGCCCTAGAGAGTAGTAGTGCGACCCTTAAGGATTCCCCGACCCCTGCCCCGGCAATACTTTTCTTTGGTTTTTCACATGTTAGTTTTGGGATTTTTTTATTACTACCATCATTTTCATTGCTCATACTTCTTGATACTTTTATGTGATTTCCCCCTAAAATCTGCCAGAAATGCACTTACAGAGTGTGTGTTGCTGTGGCTACTTATTTTTCATCCCATTTTGACTAATTTGACAAAAGTTAGCTAAGATTGTGCCTATCTCCTTGTTAAAGTGTTTGATGGAGATAAAGTTGTCTTTGCCTAATTTCTCTTTACAGGATGTAGACAAGGATTTGTGTCTTTAAAATCAGGAATTGGGCATGATAACAATGTAAAATGAAGGTGTTAAAAATGCTGTTAAGTTGGGTAGTAGTGATATAACTGAAAATATGTCTTCTACTGTGGCAAGTCTAGGTGGGGAACAGCCTCGTTTTGTTTTGTTCTGGAGGCAGACCCTCTGACCTTGGCAGGAGAAAGGGGTCAATTTTAACAGTGCTGTGAAAAACCGTTGGGACTGAATTGCCAGAAAACTTCAAGTTAACTTTTCTTTCTTTTTCATGGGTTTGAACCCAAGTCAGGGAGTGAAAATGAAGTTAAGATTGCTAAAGTGTTTGCAGCCTTATGTGGGTGGGAGGCTGTTCTCTGTCATATGGGTTGCAGCATGTCTGCCTTGCTGAGCTGGGTTAGCAAGCATGGAGCAAGAAGAGGAAAAGATGGACTTAAAACCTGCTTTATTCCTTTCCTTCTAATTCTGGTAGATTTGTCCCTATACAAATGGTTGACTTGTTTAGGGGTGCTCTCCACCTTTGTTGGTGTTTGTGGAAGATTGTCTAGTGAAGCTTTTAGGGTCAGGCAGTAGATTGGGGATTTTGTCTCTTAGTGATAGGGTATGGATTTTAAAAATGTGAAGCCAACATACAAGTGCTGACTGCCTGGACTGGAGGGATATTGCAGTGAGGTAACTGACAATACTTCTGTGCTATCATAGGAACTAACAAATGGGGAGGTTCACAGTGAAATGCACACCAGAAAGTGACATGGCTGGTTCTGTGTTTCAGCTCACTGAAGATGTAGTGAACAGGATGAAAGGATCCTCTCCAAGTAGAAGGGAGAACCAGAGATCTCCCCTTGCATCCAATGGCACAGGTCCCTCCTCCCTGGCTGCAGAAGGGAAACCCAGACCTACAGGTACTGAGGGGTGGTGCTGCCACTGCTTGTTACAGGGGATGCTGGTAGTTACCCCCTTGTGAGAGGAGCTCTTTGCTTAGCCTGTGTCACTCTGGGAACATTTCTAGCATTTCAGATCAACGTGCAATGAACAAGGCAGAAATATTTTGCTTTTCATTTCTGGCAAGCTGCCTTGTTGTCTGCTGTACATACACAGAGTGTATATTGTGCATGGGTGAGGGAAGTGCTGCTTTTTATTCTTTGGAAAGAAGCTCCCAGGGAAAGATAACCTGTCCAAGCACAGCTGGCTAAGTGGTGGTGAAAACTTGGTTTCTGAACTGGACTTTATTTACATGTCAGAAAACTATTTGATTTCTATTGGTTCTTAAATAGGCTTTGGTGATGTATATCAGCAGTGTGAATTTGTTTAAGGCATCCAGACTAAAATGAAGTTAGAGAACTAGGCCTTTGCTTTTAGGGATTTGTTTGCTGTCAGCCTATGTCTTTCCTGAATGCAGATTTAGCTTTATGGATGGCCTGATCTCCATGAAATAATTTCATCTCCACTTGTGGAATTCCTTTTAATTACAAGGAGAGAAGGAGGTCAAGAGGAAGACTTACTTTTACTAGAGTAAAGAAATGGAAAGTCTACAACCATGCTCATATTTCAGTATATATAAGGGTTTGAGGAGTTAATATCCTCACATAGAAGTTTTCTGTAGCATGGTTTATTCAGTGTGCCTGTTTGAAAGTGATGCTCTTGGTGTGTCTTTTTCATAAGACACACCAAGAGCATCACTTGGTGATGCTCAGACTCTATCCATCAAACTTAAATTTTCTTGACTTTCTTTTTCTCTTGATGAATAATATGAAATTTTCCTAAAATAATCTATGATGCGATGAAGGACTACATTTGTAGTACTATTAGTTGTCACAGGTTTCTCTTTTCCTTTCTAGGAATTCAGCCACCAAAGGAAAGTGACTCTACTGCAGAGCAGGAACTCTACAGGAGGTGAGGTGAAGCTCTTGAAAAAGACAATAGTTTAGCTCATTTGGGAATATATCTATGTATGCATATGTCTGTGTTTTACTTGAGTCTGAGCATAATGAGTGTGTGTTTGACAGCAGCTGAACATGAGCCCAGGTGGCCAAGAAGGCCAGTGGCATCCTGGCTGTATCAGGACCAGGGCAGTGATTGTCCCCCTGCACTGGGCACTGTTGAGGTCACAGCTCCAATTCTGGGTTCAGTTTGGGCCCCTCACTGCACAAAGACATTGAGGGGCTGGAGTGTGTCCAGAGAAGGGCAAGGGGGCTGGGGAAGGGGCTGCAGCACAAACCTCCGTGGGACTGGCTGGGGTGTTTAGCCTGGAGAAAAGGAGGCTCAGGGGGGAGCTTATGGATCTACAGCACCTGAAAGGAGATTGTAGCCAGGTGGGGGTCATCTCTTCTCCCAGGTGTAACAAGTGACAGGACAAGAGGAAATGGCCTCAGGTTGTGCCAGGGGAGGTTTAGGTTTGGTATGAGGGAAAATTTTTTCACTGAAAAGGTGGTCATGCACTGGAACAGGCTGGCCAGGGAAGTGGTGGAATCACCATTCCTGGAAGTATTCAAAAGGCCTGTGGATGTGGCACCTGGGGACGTGGTTTAGTGGTGAACACAGTGGCATTGGGTTAATGGTTGGACTTGATCTTTTCCAACCTTAACAATTCTGTGATTCTGTTTTATGATTATGTTTTAATACCTGAGAATCCCCTTTGAAGCTTTTTTCAGTTCAGGGCTGCTTCTCTTAGTGCTGTTGCTGCATGCATTTTGTGTGATTTTTCTTTCCTGTTTAAGAGCCAAAGAGCAGCATTGTCAGCCTGGCTGACTCCTTTTATTGTTGTATGTCCCTTGATCTTTTCCAAAGCAGTGTCTATTTGTCTGGCTAACTGCTTCCTATTTTCACTGTTTTCAGGTGATAATTAAATACTTAATAGAGCTAAATATAACTCAAGCATAAGCTTATGTGGTGCTATGCCTGCTGTTGTTGCCAGAGCTGTACCTCGCTGCAATTGCAGGTCATATTTAAAGTTTGTTGGGCTTTTGAATTCCTGCTGATAATGGGATTGTGAGCAGATTTTGTGTCAAATTCTGGATTTGTGTTTTGGCTCTAAGCAGGGGTACTCCATGACAAGGCATGACCCTGTTGCCAGAAGTCTGCTGATGCCCTTCCCTCTGCTTTTGGTGCTCATGCAGGTACTTGCAAGAGCAGACACTGGTTCAAGAGGAGTTGGTTCGGCTGGCCAAGAGAGAAAGGGAAGCAGCCAATGAGGCCAGGGAAAGGTTTGGCATTATTGAGGAGAGGCAGAGAGCAGCCCAGCTGGTGAGTAACAAACCCCCCACTGTGTTTCCAACCTGCACAGGCTAAAATGGCTCTGCTTGAGGGCATTCATTTAATGTCATTTGTGTGATGAGCTTAGAAACTGGGGTTTAGGCTGAAACATTCCTCACCTCACTCATCACTTAACATTTGGCTCACAGTGCAGCTGCAAGCTCCTCTTGCAGCATGTCACTCCATGCTGCCAAGGCATGAACAGTGGCTGTGCTGAGGACAGCTTTACCAATGGCAGGGAGTATGGTCTGAGTGTGTATGTGGTCCTTGTCTAGCTACAGAGAACTCTCTTGAACTCTCAAGTGTAATAAATGTTTCAATAATTACAGGATCAAATTCTACTGACCTGATACATCCTGAGACTTTGCTCTGTTTTTTCCTAGGGTATAATAGTGCATGTACACAAATTAATAAAAAGTAATAATGTCTTCATTTGTCTGAGTCTTTTATAAATCTGGTAACAGAAGAACTGTTATAAAACTGTCAAGTTTTAGCCTTTTGAAGAAGGTTTAGGATTGATTTTTAGGGACCAGGAAGCATAAACCTTTTTTTGACACACCACTGACTCCCAAACCAATTTGTTCTTGCCCAGCAGGCAGACTTACTTTTGGGGACTTCTTGCTGCAGCTTTTACTATTAGTCAGGCACCTTGGTGTTATGATGACCCATTAGGTTGCTGTCATACCAGTGCTGAGAAGAGCAGTGCTGGAGGCAGAAGTACAGCGAGATGAGGCTGAGTAGAGCAAGAGGCTTTTATCACTCACTAGAGTGCACTGGATTGCCATTGGTGCTTAATACTCACATGATACTGTTTTATATTGTTTTCTTTCACATCGTGCCGTTCCTATGGTGTACTGTGTGTAACCAGTGCTGAGTCTTCCTGGAGCTGCCTCTTTCTCCTGACCTGCAGTGATGTCAGGGTGTGACAGCCAGATGGGGCCATGCTTGCCACAGTGAGATCAAACTGCCTATTCATTTAGACTGTGCTGTTAAAACTTTATTGAGAGAATTAGACCAAGAGAATTCTCCTTGCCTGGTGCATACTGAAAGGATGGTTTAGGGAAAGGACAGACTGGAGTATGGATAGTCTTTATTGTGTTTCTTTCATCCTACTGATCTGTAGCTTAACCAGTTTGTGTGTGTGTGCTTGATTCAAGTGAAGAATCCTATGAGGTTTGGGGTTTTTTTCTGTGTGCTGAATGCTAACATGCCTGGCTTACCCAGGGAAAATGTGAAGCATTTAGAGGTTATAAAATAAAGATAATTTTTGGGACTGAATAAATAAAATTTATGTAAAAATGGTGACAGTGGTTCAAAGTAAAGGTCTTTATAGCTATAGTCCATCTCTGACAGTGATCCCTAGCTGCTGCTGATGGAAAGCATGAGAGCAGAGCAGGTATATAGCAGTATTTCCCACCTATACCTTTGCAAATTCTGATGTTTCAAGAGGTAGAGGCTTTGAAAGCAAGAGGTTGTATTTTCTCTTTGTTGGTTAACAGTCTTTAAGGAAATTCTCTTCTGTGAATTGGTCTGTTTGTGGTTTTGGACCCAACTCTACTTTGTCTCCATGATAAAATTTGTGTATGATTGGATTGGTAGGTGTCTGAGATTGCTCTCCTGGATAGATACAGCTTGTGAACGGCTGCTGTGTGGCAGGAAATTTCTTCTTGGCAGATTGGATCCTGACCATGGGGTGCTGGATGATTGCTCAGCTTCAGAGCAGTGATGTCTGAGTCAGGTGACTGTTGCTCCTCTGCAAAGGACATCTGGGTCAGCAGGTGCAGTATTAACACTCTTTTCACTAGAAAGAGAATATTCTCTTCACGATGCAATTAACTTCTGCAAGAGTAAGGGGAAGAAATTGGTGGATTTGTTGTCCAATCTTAAGATGTGACTTTGCTCAAAGTAGAGCCCTGCCCTCCTGCAATGAAGTGGAATGTAATCCTGAAGAAATGTGGCTAGCAGAGTCTTGCAATATTTGTGAAGTGCAAAGAGGACACCTCTAAAATGAGTTGGGACCTGACTGCTCACATACAAAAGCGGTTTTTTAATCTGAATTAGCTTTCAATCCTGTAGTGTTGCATATGCAGATATTATGTACTTGATGCTCTGTAAAAGTCTGTTTAGGGTCCCCATGTGGTGAATAGTGGCCATGGTGTGTTAGCCCAGAATGTGGTGAAAGAACAAGAAACTTTTAAATTTCATTGCTCTTTAACTATCTCTTGCTTAGTCATAAATTTAGGATTCTTAAAAAATGGGATAGACTAGTCTGTCCTTGCAAAGATGAGGGCAGAGCTATTGTTTGTCAGCTTCTAGAAACCTTCCTAAAAAGGAACTGTTGTGGCCAAACTTAAATTATTGGGATCCCTATCAGTCTTGCTTTATCTCAGCTACTGTTTCCTTTTGGGCATGGTTACCTTGTTGTATTGTATTGACTCAATCCTACTCAAACCATGTCTGTCCTTTGTCTTCTAGTGTTGTCCTCCTTTGTTATGAATAGGGCTTGAGTGTTTCTTGCTCTTCTGTTTTTTAGTCCTAGCAAATGGGGAAAATACTGGATATGAGCTGCTTGTCCATGTCTTGTGTCAATCTTCTCTTTCAGGTAGAAGATAGTAGTGGAACTGAAGGTATCTAGGGGTAATCCAGGTGCAGATAGCAATGGAAGTTATCTGCTTACATTTATAAGGAAGAAACTTCCTGGGTTGTTTTTGTTGTTGTTGTGACCTATTAGGGAAATGAGATTAAAAATGGGGCAACTCCCATGAAAGCAATAACAAATTAATAATTTGCTTCTTAAGCAGCACTTAGTTTGGTAAAAATTGAAAACCATGCCACACATAATTAGAAAGTTTTATTCATTTTTCTAGTATTTGCATTAAGATCTTGAGCTGCCCTGTGCTCTTAATATATCAATAGTTCAGTGATTAGTAGCTCTTTTTTGTACTGTTGTCTGCAGCAGTGCTGGAACATTCCCCTGTAACCATAGCACTTGTATAAATCCAAGTACCATAGCTGTATTTTGAAGTGATTTCATTGTGGTTGTGCTGAACGTTGCATGTCATTTAATCTGTTCTTTATGGCTTTCACTCACTGACTTTTATTATTGGAAATATTGCTATAAGCACTTCAGTGTTATTACATGGTGCACACAGAGAGAGGGTGGACTAGAATTAACCTTTGATATGGAACTTGCTGTCAGCTTCTGGGGCCAGTTACATGATTGTTTATGGGGCAGGGTGCAGATTAAAACTTATTGTTATTTTATTGTGGTTTGTATATTTTGTTTAGCTAAATTTTTTTCTCCTTGAAGTGTTCTGGTTTCAAGAGGGATTTAGAGTTAAGTACCTGGGTCCTTTTCTACATTTTTGTTGTGACCTTTCTTTTTCTTTTAATGACTTTGAAGAAGGTACTTAGCTTCTAGATACCTTAGGTTTTGAGTAAAACTCCTTACAGCTTTAGTTTAAGAAGCAAAACAGCTCTGTAAGTAATAGTGCAGCATTCACTTTCCTCTTTGAGTGAATATGGCTTTTTCATTAACCCTGGGGACTGGCTCAAATGGAAGTAGTCTGCTAAGCTGCTGTAGAAGAACTCTCCCCAATTTGTATTAGAGATAAAATGTTTTATTTGTTTGTGCAGGATCATGGTGCTGAGTGGACTCTTTGAATAATTTAATGCTGTGGGTACTTACAGCACAACAAGGATTATATGTACAGTATTTCAGAGCAAGGCCTAGGGTGTTTAACTAATGCTGGTGCTGTGCCTTAAGTCTCATGTGAAATACCCAAGAATTAACACAGCTATCTTTAAATCCTTTTCTATTTCTAGCATGAGGAACTTGCAAAGTTGTCAGTCAAGTTATTTAATTGCCCGACTATGTTGTGAATAGTCTCACCATTCCCCTATGTGAGAAATCTTTCTTTTTTCATTCCCAGTTAATCAAAATGTCTTCTCTTAACTTCTCAGTTCTTTCAGGTTTCTTTTTTTACCCTCCTTCCTACTAATAAAGGAAACTTTGCAAACAAAGCTGCTTTTTTCCGTCCTTTTTGCTTTGTAATCTCTGAAGGTTGGGCAGCACGTGCAGCATATGCATCAGGAGCCTCTTGGAGCCAGTGACTGTATGCCTGATGGCTTTGACTGAGACCTTTAAGACAAATCAATGTGGAATGGGGATGGATAAAAGCAGAAGCTGGGGGGAAATAAATGTGATTAAGCGAAGACATCTCATTACTACTCTAGAAAGGGAGGATTATAACTTATAAAATAGGAGGATCTCATTTAGAGGCCATGTGCACTTGTGTTATCAGGACAGAGAGAGAGCAAATAGAATAAATGAAATTAATACTTTGAAAAGAAGCATTACCCGGATTTGAGCATTGAACTAATATGATTTGTGCAAAGCCCTCAAGTTCTTATCTCCCCATTAAATATCCCAAGGATAATGGCTTTGTCAGAGTTATTGACCAAAAGTTGTCATCTTCCTTCTCACTTTGAAAGAGCAAGTTCAGAAATGGGGTGATGGTAGGACAGACCTTGCACTATGACCAGCTGTTTCAGGCAAGACTGATGGGCACTGGCTGCTGTGTGAAAACAGACTGGGCAGAGAATTCATAATTGCTGGAAGGTTTATCCAGCAGTCTGTGATGGATGACTTACTATTCCCAGTGTTTCTGATCATGCCTGCTCACTGGCTTGCTGGATGGCAACATTTGCTGTCTGGTGGTTCCAGCGTTGGATTGTTGTGACCAGCTTGGCTCAAATGGGCATGAAAGGAAATACAAGAATATGGGTTTGTTTCAGGTTGCTCCAGTAGCTGATTATAGGCTGTTGAATTCTTTCAGATGATTTCTTGCCCAGATGTAATCTCTTTGTTTCTCAGAGCCTCTCATCTTTTCTTGATTCAGGAAAGATGGGATTCAGGAAGAATGAGTGATTGGGAATGCCTTTGATCAAGCAGTGGATTTTGATAAAGGTGTCACCTTGTGAATGTGGCATTCTGAACTCTTGGGCTTTGCTGTAGCATACTTTGGGACACTTCCACGCTTGATTTAGTGTATATTGGGCTGCTGACATTTTAACTGGTATGTTTTCTTCTCCATTTCAAAGAATGTGGAAGTAAAACTGCTTGAAATTGCTGTAAACAGCATAAATAGCCAGTTCATAGATTGGTACAATGGAAGCTAATTTTGGTGTTAGGGAGTGATCAAATATTTTCTTTTTCACCTGTAGGGATGGAAGAATGATCCAATCAGCCCATTTGTGGAAAGCTTCCTTTATATTCCTGGTAGTTGATAAAGCTTTGAGTGAATCTTGTGAGTTTTTTTGCTGTGAATTGCCCACTGTTGTTGATCAGAGTCAGCAGTAGATGCAGCTGAGCTGGTACTGAAGATTGTTTTAGAAGCTGTGCTGAACATGATTTCGTTTGTGGAGGCTTTCATTTACTTTGTGATAAGCTGGGGATCAGCTTCATCCTGGCTGATTAGCCATAGGTAAGCATTCCTAGATTAACTGGGGTTTTGTTGTGTGTAATCCCCTGCCATTGTGACAAGCTGTAGTCACTGGATGAGGCCCAGCAGTAGCATGGTGTTTGTTGGAACTGTGACAGTGTGGAGCCATCAGTGAAGTGACACTGCTGGTTTCAAGGTCAGGTCTCTATTGTCAAAACTTGTCTCTTTTTTTTTTTTCCATGTTTATTTGTGTTGATGTAATGAAAGGTATTGTCTCTGTGAGCTTTGCAGTATGGTTTGGAGTCTGTTCACCTCAGGGACAGTTTATTTGGTTGTGTGGCTCTACAGCTAAAACACAGCACACTGAGCTGAACCCTTCCCTTTCTAAAGTTGTAAACCTGTGTGTAGAAAAATAGGTTGGTTCTGGGAGGTGACATGGCTAACACATGAGGTTTGGTGTTTCCTGGCTTTTTATTTTCTGAAAACACTTCTTGGTTGTAGTTTTTTATGGGTGAGGCAGAAAACATTGATTGAAATCTGAAAGTATGGAGGCTTGTTTTAAATAATAGTGGGAAGTGAGGAAAAAGCCCACTCAATTTGATTTTCATTGATGTTGCAGTTGTTAGCAACAGATATCTATATGTTTATGAAAGATACCTTTTTTTTTTAGATTGCTTTTTATGTTTTCCTTAGAAAATAAGTGGTGCATTTAGTTATTAGAATCTTCATTCCTACCTACAGTTGTGGGGGCAGCACCTCCTCGTGAACATGTTTTGCTGTGGTTTGGCTCTTTGCAGAGCATTCACAGGCTGTATGTCAAACACCCAGACCTGCCCTCAGTGCCTGCAGAAGCAGTAGGGTCCTAACTAGGTTAGCAAGAGTGGCAGTGTCTTGGGCTGGAACTTGCAATGCAGTTGTTTTTGATTGCTCTCACTAATTGACAGCTAATTCTTTCACTAATTAAATAAAGCTGCCTTTTAAATATGTTGATACAAATGGAAAGATGTATTTTTAGGTTTGAGACTTAATGATTTATTACCAAATGTTGCAAACTATTGACAGGGGGATTTAAATAGCTTCAGTCTTTGTGCCTTGTATCCCTCTCAATCTTACTGTGTGAGCTTGAGACACTCTTCCAGACTTTCTCCTGAGGAAAACATATTAGTATGGGGAGAGTTTAAAATTAGTGGTCTGTTATTCTATAGTCTCAGGCCAGACCATCCCTCCTTTTCCCTACAATTGGGCTCCGCTTTGTCTTCTACCCTCTACTATAAAAGTATATTTCTTCAGTGAAAGAATTACTTAGTGAAACCATTAAAACATTAAACATTGAAGGGATCCCTATAGAAAGTAATATTGAAGTGTTAAATGATGGACTTTGGGAAGGTTTGCATTAAATTTAAGTTTGGCATGGTGAGGCTCTATCTACATGTCTTCTACCTCCAGCAAGCTAATAACTTCTGTTCTCTGGAGCATCAGTGAGGTCTAAATTTAACTAAAGCAATTTTGGAGAGTGTGCACTACAATAAAGGCAGAAATTGAAAACACAGCCAATGCAAAAGAGAACCTCCTCTTCTCTTGAGGGAAGGAGAAGTGTTACCTGGCTAAGGGTAAGATTCTGCCTACGTACTGCTTATTTTCCTGCTACTGCTGCTCTGATTTGTCAGACATTTATGGCATTTTTTAATAACTTTCAATTTCTGCAGCTAGTCTTTTATCTCCTGACTGAAGGTTAATTTGTGTTTGGAGAGTTTTTGCGGATTTCAGCAGCTGATGGTCTTTTGAGCTTCTCATTTTTGTAGTCTCTTGAGCTAAGAGACCTTATCACAAGGTTGGCCTTTTTTAAAATCCAACAGCTGCAACAAATTGAAGTTGTCTGGGGTGCTGTCTAGTTCCCCTGTCTTGCCTTCAATTTTCCATGCCCATATTTCACACTTTTTTTTTTTTGTCTACCAAGTTTTTATAACTTATAACTCCACAGAAACTTCTTCAAGATTGAGTTGTTCTGACTTAGGGTTACTGTGAAGCCTAAGAAGGCTTTACTTTAGGAAGTTAAATATGAGATTAGCCCTCATTTTCCCTTATGTATAACTACAAAAGATAAAATTTATAAAGAAATAAGAGAATAATAGTTGATATTTTTCTGTGACTGGTCCAGCAAAACTAGTCTTCTTATTCTGCTGTCAGACTACTGTGTAGTAGAGAATTCTGCTCTAATTTACAGCTCATTGAGGGGGCATAAGCAGCACAAGACAGGCCCAAAGGCCGTTCTGTATCTTAACTCTTCCATGGATCACCACTCTTCCATGCACTGTAGTGTCCCAGTTGGAATCGCTGCATTCCACCCCTTCATCCACATACAATTTACCTTTCTCAAGCATAGGTAAATTACAGATTAAATTAGCAAACTCTTCAGCTAATGGGAAGATTCCTGATGGGCTGGAATGTATCTGTGTGATAGCACCTGTCAGTGCACAGCACAACTGGCTTGGATATTCCAGAAGGAATGCACCAGCTGCTCATGGTAACACATGGGCTTCTCAAGCTGCCAGAACCTGGCCCAACAGAGCAGGTGTGTCCTGGTCCAGATCATGTTTCCTCAAATACAGTGTCTTCCACAAGTCCCAGTACAAATGGCTTTGTAGGATGATACTAGTAGATCAAACTGAGTCTAAATGGTATGGTCTGAGTAATCAAAACAAACTGATGTAGCTTTTTATTTCTCACCTTAAAGAACAGTTATAGTGAGCTGATGCAAAGACTGAGTTTCACTGAGGTTTTTTCCCATTTGTTTATTCCCTCTGCTGCAGTTGGACATCCTTGAACCTGCCCCAATTTGCTGATGTTTATTTTAATTCTTGCTTGCTTCCTTCTTTCTCTCTCCATCCTTTTACTTTCCCAAAGCTGCAGGATGGTTTGCTCCTGCTGCCTCCCCTCGTTGTTGGTGTTATCAGGCACGTGTGCAGCGGGTGAGATTGCAAACGCCGCTGTTCTCCGGGATCCTGAGCATCAGACAATGTTTTACACGGCGTCCCATTCTCTGGCTGCCTGGTTGGACATGATGTTGGTACCTTATCTTCACGCTGACACACACTGGACATTAATAGAAATACATTGCTGAGGCACATGTGTGGAATTTCAAGCAGCCTTTCTAGCTGTGCTTTAGATAGTCTATTGTGTGCTTAACCTCTTGGAAGAGGTTTTGATGAGAAAAGCGTGATGTTAACTCTTGGGTGGCTGGCTGAACTCTGAGTTCCTTATTATAGTCACCATAATATCCTCCTAATTGAACACTGCTTATCTGTCTGGAGTTTCAGCAGGTTTAAACTTATCTTTCTATGACTAGTATTCCTCCTTACTAATGCAGATTTTTAGGGAAGAAATAACTGTGTTTTGCACATGAGGATGAGGTAGGAAATGTGTTGCTACAGAAGGAACTGAGTTGCCAGCACCTTTATGTAGCTTTTTCTAAAGTCTGTCCCTTTATTATTTTTGGCTCTCTGATTGCTGTACATCAACAAAAAAAATGACCTGGATACAGCTGCTTCTATGTGCCAGGAATTCTTTCTGCTTTTGGAGCACATCAGATTTTTTATTGTTTTCTTTCTGCAGTATCTGTGTACTTTCTCTGCTTGTTTGCTATGGCCATCTGCAATTATCTGTATTATTTATGAGTGCTGAGTAAAACATGACGGAAAGTAGTTTCTTAAAAGGGACTGTACTAAGGGAAAGGAAATGAGCTGATGACTTTGATTTTTAGACAATGAAAATAGAACACCTGCAAGCTTATGAGGAAGGGAAGGAATTAGAGTTAGCTGCTTTTTTTTTTTTTTCCTGTCTGTGCATTACCTAGGGGGTTTAGAGCTTTTTTAGCCTTGAAGACTTTGTGATAATGGGCAAACTTGAAGGATGATACAGTAGGAACCGAGTAAAAATTGATCAAACAGACTGAGCAGGGCTATGTATAATTACTGTCCAAAAGAAAAGAGCTTAAAAAAAGTTTTAATATTTACTTGAATAGAACATTAGACTAAGGATACATTTGTTAAATAACCAGTGCTCTTCCAATTAGGACTGAGAGCTTGCCATTTACATTCACTGCATCTTCAGCCTAATGCTTTTGCCGTGGAAAAAGTGGTTCACTGTCTGGTAGATGATTTTAAGCCCCTTTATTTTTTTCAAAGATATAGGTTCATGTCTCTTCTTTTCTCTCCATCCTCTGAGCAGAATGGATTTGTTCCTTGGTTCTTCTTGCTGTAGCTGTAATTGGCACTGTCAAGCTGAGACTCTGGCTGCCCTCCACCCCCAGCTTCCGAACTTCCAATGCACAAAAGGTTCCTTACAAAAGCTGCTCCCTTACCAGCTGAAGACTTGAGTAATCACTCATTTTTCAATTTTCATATGCTATTCTCTCCTAGTTTAACAGCTAAATGTGGAAAAAGGGAGATTGGAAATAAAGATAAGTTAAAAATGCCAAACCAAAACAACCAAACCCTCAAAACCAACAAACCATACAAAGCAGCACCCTGAAAAAAAACCCAAATCAGAAAAACTCCTCCCAAAGCAACAACAATAACAACAATCACTATATCAGCTGAAAATAAGCTTGCATGTTTCTTAAACCCTTTTTCTTAATTTTTCAGCATAAAAGAATTTCAAGTAAAAAACTCAAAAAACCATGAGAGCTTTAAACTGCAAAGCCAGCTACAATTTTAAAGATAATGAACATCAGTCCAGCCTATCGTTTTCTGTCATTTAAAAAGTTGTCTCCCCAGCTGCTGTGCTGTTTCCTGGTCAAGACTCAGCATTTTGCAGTGTAATTTTCCAAAGCTTTGTGTTACTGAAGGTTATCATAGTTTTCTGTTAAAAAGCTGCTTGCCTGTGATTTCCTGTTAAACAGTGATCTGCAAAAAGAGGTGGTTCCATGGTCAAGTAAGATTTTGATGCTGTTCCTTTCCTGGGAACAGAAGTGGGATGCATCAACACCCTTTCCCATCCGATGGCTGTTGAGAAGCCACATCTCAGGTCACTGCCCTTGTTCCAAATTGTGCTGAATATCTAAATGCAACCTTGAAGGTGTTGCCAACCACTTGCATTTTCTTTTTTTTTTTCCCACTAGTTTAGAAGTAGTCCATCAAATTTCATGCATCTGGTGTAAAAAGAAGAGTTTTCATTGTAATTAATCTGGGTGGAGTGTCAGTTTGTGCCCAGATTAAGTGGGGACCATTACCTGTGCTTATGCTCCAATGTTATCCTGCCATAGCAGGCTTTTTTTCTGAGCTTTATTAGGAGTATGGTAAGTACCTGCAGGGAGAGAAGCACTAATGGTTTTAGCTGCCATTCTCCTCTGTGTGCATGGGACTAATGTGGTTGATAAATACTTCCCTGCCTCAGGCCTTGCAAGTGCCGGCTGCTCCCTTAGAAAAGAAAGTAGCTCAAGGTGTACCATGGCTGTTTTCAGGTGTGATTGAACCAGCTAGACAGAAGAGATTTTCTCCAGCTCAGAGGAGTTTTAATCCCTCTCAATTTCAGTGTTTTACTGTGAGGTGTCTTGGTGAGCAGGTAATGGTAGATGATAGGTTTTTCTGACCACATGCACGTGCAAACCTAGGAAAAATTTTACTTTTACCAGGTCATAAAACCCAAAAATTTTATCTTTTACCTGTTTAAAAGTTACATCTGCTTTTTGTACAAGAAATGTATCTTACTGGTCATTCTAAAACTGTAGCAAAAGTTCACATGTTTATAAGAAGGAGTAACAAACTTTCATATACTCAGACTAATTTCCTGTAGCTGCTTGTTATCCAGCAGATGTTGCTGTTGAGCTTGGTGAGGCCCCACTGTGCCGGTCATCGAGTTATCTGCCTGTTCTAAGGGCTGTGATGCAGTGATTGGGAGCTAAGTTTCCTCTTTGAAAATTCATGTCATCTACTGCTAAGTCAATACACTGTCCAGAAGCTTAAGGTACATCTTGTGCAGGCGTGTGTGTAAATAAATAAATGATATTAGAATGCCTTTTTTGACCCATGCATTATATTTTTCACTTCATTACTGACTCTGAATTCTTATCAAACTTTCTGCTTTCATTACCAAAGCAGTTTTGATAGCTTGGTTTTTATAATTATTTTCGAGGGAGAGTTTTTTTTGGCTTTTCAAGTGAGCCTTTAGGATGTGGTGGTGCAAAGGGAGTCTGATAAACAATCCACAAACAGCATATCCTCATCAATATCCCTTTGAATGTAGGATTTGGGAAAATCTATCACCTGCATCATGCAGAATCTGAATGAGAGATGAATTAGGTTTCATATTTGGGGTCAAACCCACTGCTCAGTTCAGCAGCTGCTCTGTGTATTGATCTTGCAATAACAAGCACATCTGTGCTCTGTTTTGCAGTTCTTTGGGGTGTGATTCTCGTTGTAATACCCTTATATTGGAACTAAAATATGTTTAATGTGCACCTCAGTTGCCTGCCAGCGATGATGCCTTTGCTGAGTTCATACAGTTATCCAGCAGTGTCGAGAGCATTTGGAAAGCAGCAGTGAGTATTTCCTGAAGGTGGCACTGAAGGGACACCATGAAGTCTCCTTTCCAGGGGTGGAGCAGGAACTGCTGAGCCCTCAAATTGCTTGCATACCAATGAAATGTCTCGAAGTTTTTGCTTATTTGTTTTCTTTCTGACTCTAGGAGTTCTCCAGGAATTACCATAATATTTTTCTGGATGAGTTTACACTAAGTTTTTGGAATTCATTGCTTCCTACAGAAATTGTGCAATCACAAAATGGTTTGGACTGGAAAGGACCGTAAGGATTATCTAATTCCAGCTGTCCTGCCATGGACTGGGAGTTCATTATCTAGATCAGGTTGCTCAGGGCCCCATCCAACCTGGCCTTGAACGTTACCAAGGATGGGGCATCCACAGCTTCTCTTGCACAACCTGTTGCAGTGCTTCATCACCCTTTGAGTAATTAATTTCACCCTAACATCTACTCTAAACCTGCCCTCTTTCAATTTAAAAACATTGCCCCTTGTCTGTCATCATTTGGAGTTGTGAGGCCACTGTGTACTGACTTAATTTACAAACTGCTTCTGTCTTTTATTTTCTGACCATGGGGTTCTCTTTCCTGCTTAATGTACAGATGTAGAACTTGTGACATTGTTCTGTGTTCAGGCTGCAGAGGGGAGGACAAGGCTTGTGAAGACAGAGCAGGTTTTCACACAAATGGTGTGGTATGTTCTCAGCCACCTCTGATTGCTCTTTGTTCTCCAGTTGGTTTCTAGCAGTGTTTCTTGGGGGGGTGGATAACAGCTGTTGAGAGCAAGTTTGGTTTTGGAAGTTGTGGGAGAGAGTGGCAGATGTCCTAATGACATCTCATGTTTGCAATCAAAACAGAGATTGCTGCCTCAATTCCTCAGATCCTCTTTAGGATTCCTTGATTGGACCTACACCCTGGTCTTCTAATGAGATGCTCTCCAAAACCTGCTCTGTAAAAATTTCCTTTTGCATCTGTGTCTCTTTGGCTCTGACTGTTTGCAATTAGACTGTAGACTGAGAAGGGCAGTAGTGAAGAAAAATGGAGTTTCTCTCAGCAGAAGTTTGAAATGTATCTGCAGTACTTTTGTAAAGGTAGTATTTCAGGTCAGTCTTCACTGATATGGTAAGTTTCTGACTGATTTAAGTAATTTGGAGCTTAAAAACATAAAGATGATCTAGCTGGCCTTGGCTGAAATGAATTATTGCTTTTAGCTCAGAATCTTCTTTTGAGAGAGAAGCTGGTGGTTGACTGGAATTCCTGCACATTGTTAGGCAGGAGATTTGTATCTTTTCATCTGTTTTCAAGAAGGAGAAACAAGTCATAAAACCCACTTAAAGGTTCAGTTAAGATTTATTCTGCCTGCATAACTGCCTCCCATAATAACTTTAATATGCATCATCCTGAAACTCCTAATTGGCCCTGGTGTTGGCAGGGCTTTCAGACCCAGCAGAATCTCCACTGTTCAGCATCTTTTAGGAAGAAATGTAGCCAGAGAAGCACAAAAGATGAAATGGCTGCCTTATAAATTCTGACTGACCTTGAGAGTCCTTGTTCTAACAAGCAGGAGAATGCTGTTGAAGCCATCTAGATGAGCCCAGTGATGGAAGTTGTGTGTAGGTGTGCAGTTGATGAGGCAAGAGGAGAGGATGGGGAAAGGCCTCATGGGTTTGGTGGGAGGAGGTGGTTTCATTGTGGGCCATGTACCTACTTATCCTGTTGTTTCTGTTGTTGGTTGGAGTCTTGTCTGTACTGACACTGATTAATTTTTCTTTTCCTCATGGGTGCTTGTGGGGTTGGGCTGTGGTTTAAACTAACCCATTTTGTCAGAGCTGGTTTATTTTCTTAGGAAATTACTCCAGTCAGTTGTTCCTCTCTGCTTAGTGACTACCTGATCCCTGTGTGGGTACTCATCAGATAGATCAGAGCCTGACTGACTGAGAAGGTTGAAATTTTCCTTAGCTGCTCCTCTGCTCTCCTTTTACCTGGGTGGAGGTGAAAGCCTGCCAGGCTGTGCTGGCGTTGTGTGGTTTCTGTGAATCATGGAAGACTGTCATTCCTGCTCTCCTGGGCTGTCAGTTGGGCACCTTTTGCAGACCCTAAATTCACTTTAAAACAAAGCATTTGGCTTAGTTTATTTAATTCCATTAAGTAATTTCACTGCTAATGCATAATTATCTACAGCAGTGACACTCGTCTATGCTTTAATTATCACAAAGCTGCACAACTCCCCCTCCCCCCTGGCTGGAAGTTGTCACTTGTGCAGGGTGGTTTTGCAGAGATAAGTGTGTAATACATGGCAGTGCTTTGGGTCTCACAATACTTAGACAGTTGCTGATTCCTGAATGTAGGCAATAGAAGAGGCAAGGATTTTGGTCTCAGTCTTCTATTAGTGGTTTTTATCTGTGCCGAGTGAGAGACGTTGGGAAGGAAAAAGCTTATCAAAACTTCATAATACTGGCTTGAAGGTAAAGATGTGAGCAAGTGCTGATTGGAGACATTAAGTTTACAGGAGCTGGGGAAATTTGGAAGCGTAAGTATTTGTTTTTCTTTTAAAGTTGTGCAAGAAATGAAGCATAAGTGATCCTGGGCAGCAGCCCACAAACCCTGTTTGTGTTTGAGGAAGATTCTTTCTATTTTTTTTTTTTTTCTCCCCCTCCCTCCTTTTTGGTAAACACCCTCTCAGAGCGCAGAAGAGCCCAGTAAAAATTATTGATTCAGCCAGTCATTGTGAGGAAACAGAGATTCAGGATATTTACTCCTGAACTGGGAGAAGATGCATGCTTGAGTGAAATACCTGCTGTTTCTTAGCACCACACACTTGTTTGTTGAGGAGTGATTTTGTTAAAGGAGAGGACAAGGTCAGCCTGATCTGAGTCGAGGTTATGTGGGCAGCACGATACTTGTGTCATTGAAAGGTAAAGGTCTGTTTGGGAATAAAGTGATCTATGGAAGATTTCTAAATGCTTGCAAAATGAAGGCAGAAAAAGCCAGAGGGGGCTCATAATTGTACCTCTCTAGTCTCACAAAGCTGAGAGGACTGGGCTGGAGACACCTCATTTAACTTGCAATGATGCGCTGAGGTTTGTGGATGAAGAACACCTGGAGCCTGTGTCAAAGAGAGAGCAAATCTTGAGAAGGACCTGATAGAAATGAGGAAGGTATGAGGAAGCACAGCCTGTGTATTATCTTATAATAGATGGAAATGAGGCCATTTGTTGGTGTTATCTGCTGGCAGAGAAGTTCTGCCAACTACCTTTGTTTGGAACTCTGGCCAAGATGTGCAGTGTGTAATTGTGCTCCAGCTTCTATCCTGACTGAATTCTTAGGATTAAAATTACATTTTGCACATACAAAAGCACTGATTTTTTTTCCTTTGTATTGTTATGATGAAGGCAATTTTTGGTTGCTGACTGTCAGGAATGAGGAAGGGAGGACTATAGAGCTTGTGTTACAGCATGCATTCTCAGTCTCTGCTGCACCTGGCTGGCAGCAGTGGCACCTGTTAGAGCAAGATTCCTTTGGCCTAGAAGTATGTTATGTATTTTCTTTGGCCCAAGGACATAGTGTTAAGTATGTCACTAGAAGACCTTGCAGCTTGCTAAGCTCTAAATCTTAACATCAATCTCATACTTGTTTTCTGTGGTACAGACAACTATAGTGGTTTATGTACTTCCCAGATAAGAAGACTTCCATAATATGGTGGTCAGTTTGGGTTTCTTCTTCTCAGGAAGACCTGTACTTCCTAAAGAGGTTATATACTCACCTTACAGTAATTTAGTCTTGGACCTTTATTTCTGGGAACTTGAACACGACTGACCATTTCCAAATGTCTCTTCTCTAAATGCTGTTGGTTGAAATACCTTTCATATCAGGCAATGGGTGCTCACATAGAATTTAAAGTGACAGAACTGATACCCAGAACAGTTGTTGGGTTTTTGGTTTTGTGTACAACTTGCCTGAAAACCTTCCATACGAACACAGCAGTAAACACTGACTTAGTGGCTTTTCTGGCTCATCTGATAAAATCCACTTGTCAGGTTTGATGTTTCCATGATCTGCTTATGTTATCTGATACTCTGGAGCTGTGCTCTCACCTTTGTAATTCACTTTGCAAGTAAGACTGGGATTGAGACGTCACTCTGAAAAATATACATTTAGTTTATGCAAAGATGAGGAAAGCAGGGAAGAGAGCTTCATGATGTAGGTGTTGGACTTCTATTGCCTCACTCTTGGCTGACATGAGTGAGATGCAATGTGGAAAAAGCTTTCCTTATCCACATGGCAAGGGAGATTGGTTGGTCATTGTAAGGGAACTGCTGCAGAAAAGGGTGGGAGACTTATTCCAATAGGGCAGGCATGGGAGAAAAATAGTTACAAACCCCATAAGCCTGGGATTGGGGTAAGAGGGAGAACAGCACTTCCTGGCTTTGTGCACATGTGATGCTTTTGCCTCCTGTGAGTTTGTTGGCAGGTGTGGAGAGAAAAGATCCCAGCCTGGCAAGTCAGCCACCAGTGTGGCTGATGATTAATTGCCCTTCTTAAATTGCAATTATGTCAGTCACAGAACCTGTGAATATTAATTCTGGATGTGCTGCTTGAAAAAGTGAGTACTGATGAGATGGGTCTGTTTTACTGGTGTCTCAAAAGAGGGATAAGTGCTGCAGCCACTGGTTATTACTGAAAAGAAAGGCTGATGTGACTCTTAGCTTTGCTTTGTGTCTGTCTTGCATCTTCTTTTCCATTGTTTCTGTTCCCTTCTTCAAAATCCTCTCAGTGCTTACACTGGATTTTCCACACTGACAGTCGAAGGTGGCAGGCTGACACCCAGAGAGAGTTAATCACTGCAAGCAATATGAGTTACCTGGGTTTGGTGGATGGCTTTCCACCATTCCTGCTGCTTCCTGAATCCCTTAGAGACTTCAGAATGAAATAGGGATTGCTTTTTTGCTACTTCATCTCAAATGAGTGTAACCATTCATTCCATTATACTTGGATCTTTTGAGATAATTTTCTGATTGTGCCCTGTTGGAAGGATATTAACGGGCAAGCATCAGTACACCATGGCTGTTTTCCTTTTGGTCAACTGCTTGAATACATGGGTGATGAAAATCTTGGTTTCTTCTGTGGTTTGGGTCTCTATTATCAGTCCTGATCCTGTCTAGTATTTTCTGCATGAATCAGGACAAATTGTTGCATCTTGCTTGTGCCTTACTTTTCTTGAAATAGTAGTTAACTCAAAAAATCTTGTCATGTGTTGAATTTCACTGAGATCTTTGAAGGTGAATAGCATGATATGTCTTTAGTAAATAAAAATAAAGCCCCTCAGAACCCTCTGGTGGTTTTTTACGCTTTTGGTTTTTAAAGATTCCATTTAAAGCTCTTTCAAGCTTTCAGTTATTAGTGACTTTAAATATCTACTTAGCTCTTTGCATGCTTGTGGGGCTGGTAGATACTGAGTTATCAAAATAAGAAACAATTTGTAAGAAACAGAATTAGATGGTGGAGGTTGCACAAGTTATCTTCCCTGTTTATTCTTCTTTTAGTTCTACATTTTGTGTGTTTTTTATGAGATGATTGTTTCCTGAAATTTTTTCAGAATAGAGGTATTAAAGATCTGAAAGTGTCGGGCATATGAATGTCAACTAATTACTATAGTTGGTGCCTGTAGTTACTGTCCTACTGAATTAAAGGTACTATGTGATAACCCCTTCAAATGCAAGGGATGTGACTTGCAGGCAGCAGGAGGGTTCTTGTAGATGTGTCAGACAACCAGTGAAAGGCTAGAGGAGAATTAGGTGAAGCAGAGGACAGAAAAGAGTATTTTCAGTTTTTGCTTGCTGTGGTCCTTCCCTGGAAGGCCTCTAGCAGGCAGTTAAGTATATTTTGATAAAGACTTTTTTGCCAGCCTGGGTCAGCATCAAGAGCTGGTCTAGGACAGCAGATTCAGTGTATGATTCTGGCTTTTCTGTTTTCCCCATTTTTCAGTTTTTATAATTGAATGGTAAATCGCTTGTTTTCCTCTGACCCTTTTATTTTGGAAGGCTCCTAGCAGTCTTGTATGGCTACTGTTGCCCTTTGAGGTGAAAATGAAACATTTTGTTTTATGGAACAAGGATGTCTATTAGCACTTTAGCAGCCAAGTTAGCATTTTGTCACTAGTTCTTGTGGGTGATTTTTTTATCTTCCTTCTCTTTGCTCTTTCTCTGGTGCACTTTGTCTTTACCCTGGTGCAGAACTGCTTTGTCTAGTGCTTAGTTGATGGCATGTGAGCATGGTTGTCACAGGAGGAAGTGGTCGTTTTCATGACTGCTCTGAAGAGGTATCAGAACTGCCAGCACCTCTGGCTTCCCAAACTGCCATTTACTGGCAGGGAGTCTGCACTTAGCAACCTGTTGGCAAAATGCAGAGTTTTCAGTAGTGTCTGGCAGATACAGAAGTTTCCATTGCATTGCAGGACTAGAGAAATCAAAAGCTCCAGTCTTCATTTCTGTTTGGGTAGTGTCTGTTTTCCCCAAAAATGCTTTGAAAGCTTTGTTTTGTTATCAGAACCTGAGCTTTAGTTTCATGTTGCTTGTCCTTAGAATATTATCCTAGCGAAATAGGAACTCTGAACATTGATTTTAATTAATTGAAGGAGTTTTGAAATATGTATTTTTTGTTCTTAAATTGTTTCAGTAGGATTTGTTTCTGTAGGACTGTAGCAGCACACATGGCAAACCCTCCCTACAAGACACTGCCAAGACACTCCCTGTTTTAGGTGGCACCTGACAGACAAGTCCATAGCCTGCTGCTCAGTGCTGTGAGCTGTGTACAGTCCTTCTGTTGACACAAGGTGCAAATATCAACTATTCATCAAGAAATGCCAAGGAAAAGTCATCTTTAAAGACTATGCAGTATTAGAGATGATTTCTGTCTTTAACAACATGTCTAATTATCCCTCACAGGGGAATGGTATGATAATCCAGTGATTTATATTAAAAAAGAGTTTAAAGTATTGGGTCAGCAACTAGAGATTTGTATTCAGAAAGTTGAGGTGTTTTGGAACAGAATATGCTGATTAGTGCTGTCATGTCAGTACTTTTGATTTTTGGGGACTGAGAATGGAAACTAATACCTGCAATGGCTCTTTGTCTTATTGTAAGAAAGGAAGATTTGGCTGTAACTCGTAATGTGACTTGAGAGAACAACCAGTGTTGTGGAAAGCTTAGAAGGAGAAAGGAGTCTGCTTTTTGTGTGTTGGTACCCTGTTTGGTGTGTGCATGTTTCTTCCCCAACACCATGTTAGTAGACCTTGTCCTTTTTACTTGGCAATTCCAGTGCTTGTGAGCTCAAGGTAGGCTTTTCTTCCTTGGGGGCTGTGGTCTGAGGAGGATCCTGCATTTACAGCTTGAGCTCTGTGACCAGCGTGAGGAGGAAGGTGGGGATGGAGGAAGGTCACTTCATCTGCTGCCTGTCTCATTTCTGTCAATGTAAAGAGCTTTACAGAGACAAGTAATATTTTGCAATTGAGTTTCTCTTTTAAAGACACTCTGATGCTAATGTTGATTTAATAAGTTTCTCTCATTCTCTCTCCTTGCCTAATTTGAAACGTCTAATTTTGTGCTTCACAGTTCTGAACACAGAATTAGTGAGGGAAGAGGAGCCGGAGGCAGGAGGAGCAGAGTGCCACACCAGAAGTTGCCAGGGGAGATTGATTCAATAGAGTGAAAAGGTGCAAAAGGTTATATGTCCACAGTTCAGAGCAACGTGATGGTGGTACTAATGAGAAGAAGAGCTTGATCCTTTAAAATGTTTTAAGATCTCTGTGGGTGTATAACAAACATTAAATGGAAAAGGGAGCATTAGAGTGTTGGTTTCTTTGAGTGGATTTTTCTTTTGATTTTATATGTATGTAATATATAATATATGACAGGCAGGAAGGATAATATTCTGAGATAAATAGACATTTTAAAGTTTTTATTTTAAAGGTTGTTTTGTTAAGAGTGGCATTTATTTTCAGAAATGTTGAGAGGTTATGAGAGATTGTGAATTTGATCTGGCTAATTTATTTTGGCTGAACTTGAATGTGTATTTTTCCTGCTAGAATTTTATGCTTGTGGAAGAAGCTATTGACATGGACATTTAATTCCTTTGTCCTGGGGATAAATGTAAACTCCCCAAAACCACAGTGCCAAAAGATTATCTAAAATATTGTACAAATAATAGTGGTAGTGAAAGCTTTTTCTTTGCCTCCTGCTTTGTTAGTGTGCCTTTCCTCTTCCTCATAGGAAACCACTCTTATGCAATGGAGTTAAAGCCTAATTTGCCTCTTGCTTGACTTGGATGACAGTTCTTCACACAACTGAGCGGACAGTGTAAAAGGAGTACGAGATGTGTTCAGCTTAGTTTTATGATAAGCTGCCAACATGCTTCTTTGAAAACCTCATTAAATTGCAATTAAAATTTTTAAAGGGAAAAAAATTAGGCAATCTCAGTCAGTACTTGATAGATGAATTTGTGGTTTTCAGTGCTGGCCAGGGGCATGAGCTGCTTCTTGAAGTTGGAGCTCAGTGAAAACTTTGGTGAAGTCTGACCACAGAATCACCAAAAAACAACTGCCAGCACTGGAAACTGTGAGTGATGATTCTCTGCCTGGGTTTCTTTTATGCCCTTGGGCAGAGAGAAGTGTCTGCTTCCTGATTAAAGCTATGTATAAGACCCCCACCCCCTTTCTTCTCGCATCGTGTCTGGTAATAAAACCTGCTTTTACCAATTGCTTCTGCTGAATTTGTTGGCTAACATGGGATTCTGCAGAGTTATCTCAAACACTTGGCTGAGGAGTGCACTTGACCATGCAGGCCTGCATAAGCAATAAAGCTTTAGGCCCAACTGTTAGTAGAGATTCTAAAAGAAGCCTGAACCAGCCTTCGAGGGTTTATTTTCTGCTGACTTTCAGTGCCTATAGTGACTAGACTCCAGGAATATTTATCAGATCACTTTCCTGTCTGGTTATTTCCAGTCTATTGCACTGGCCAACTTATTTGATCAATAAATCAATCAATCAACAGGTTCTTAAAATTACTTTCATTGACTTTGGAGGTGTAACATACAAAAAAGAATGTACAGAAAATAAATTATTGTGTGTGTCCCAACTATAATTACAGAGCAAACAGAGTGGAGATATGTTTGTAACTAGTATGTACTACAATAAATATAGCAATCTGTCTTTAGGGTTCTGTGATACTATGTTGTATTGACTCTTTAAATTTGCAAACTCATAGAGCATGAATCTTGGCTCTCTCAGGTCATCTGACTGCTATAATTAGAGCATACCCTATTTTAAAGCTAAATTTCAAGCTTCTTGCTTTTGATTAAAAGGTCCAGAAATAAACACTTCTCTGGTTCCTTAGCATGTGACATAATTTTTGAGCTTCAGGAGCTTTGCCAACAGCAAAATATTTTCCTGAGAAAAATTTCTCAGACTGCTTAACTCTTCCTGCTGCACCTGGTCTATGCCTTCTTCTTGACAATAGCAACACCTGGTTCATGATCCTTGTTGATAGACTTCCAGGTACTGCTCCTTCAAAGAAAGAGAAAATTCTCTCCTCCTGAATTTTCCAAGCCATCTGCCTTAATCAAGAGTGTGTTGCATTGCCCAGTAAGTGGTCATTGAATCAGTTTTGAATTCTTGTAGTTTTTAGAAACATTAAGCACTTGCACGATGGGAAATCTGCTCTTTGCAAATTGTCTTGTCAAATGGAAATCAAAATTTTGCTGGCAGTGACATAGATCTGTGAGTTGATCTTGACACAATCATACCCTGGAGATTGCAATGTAAAAATAAAGAATGCAGCTTTATAATAGTCTGAAATCCTTGTTGTTGCTGAACCTACACTCTTCTTTTTGCAGATGATTTCATTATGATATACTTGGACTTCATTAAAAGATGCAACCTTGCAGCGTTTTATCACAGCCTTGAGAGGAGCCAGTGTATTCTCTTCCTAAAACACACAGTGGGTTGCAAGTGCTTTGGAAGCAAGGATCAGAGTCTCTAGTGGACATTTTGTCTGTAGCTCAAAACCGCAACGTAATTGGCAGCCTTTTCATAATGCTGACTGTGGCTTAGGATGTGGGGGAATGCTGCAGGTGAAGATGGGGGTACCTTTGCAAAATTGGTTGTAGGGAAATTTAGTGCTGACTGCCTGTGTGTCTTAACTGATTGGAGAAATAAGGGAGGTTGAGATCAAGTTCCTCACTTCTGGGCTTTTAATTTCCTGGGTAGTCTCTGATTATTCTTTTCATGTGTTTTTACTTCATAGGTAACACCTTATTACAAGTGTGATTATATGTGTGGACTACCCTAGACCATTTATTTTGAGACCCCTATGCTTTATATGGTCCTTCCAGCAAGGCTTTGGAATCCACATGATGTATACTAAATGTTAATTACTGCATGTCTTTTCCACATGTACCTTGGCAAGTTGGTAGCTTGGAATCTGCCCCCAGAATGATACTGACCCTGTAAGGCTGTGTAAAGTGTGTTTTGTGTGTGTCTGGGACGAAGGAGCGGGGAAAAGATGAAAATTTACAAGGCTGTCAAAGGGGTAAAAGCAAACTGAGTTGTTTGAAAGTGCACCTGATTCTCCACCTGCTGAAGAATTCATAGACAGACAAAGGATGCATGACCATGGCTGAAGGCTTCCAAGAATTTTCTTACCCAAGTATGTAATTATGATAGTCTCTCTGTATGAAAAAGCAGCCCCAAAGTCAACTGCATTTCTTTTAAACCATATAGTATTTGCAGTAATAACTTATAAATTTAAAAAAAAATTACTAATCTGGTGGCAGGAAATTTGTATTCATTTTACTATGCTGGCCTGTATCTATTGGCTGTGCCTACAAATCTCTGTTTTGTTCAGGGGCAGGTAAAAATTGTGTGTAGTGTCTGAGAGCAAATGTGGTAAGGGCATTCCATCTGAACACACAAGGTTCATAAATGTTACTGCTTGGTGGCACGTGGGTTGATTATGAATGCCATCTTGATTTTTTTCAAAACAGTGATGGTGTGTGAAGTACTATGTTTGACTCCAAAGCTAATATATTTGGTATTTAGGAATCTGGCAGGAGAGAGCTCTGTCTCCCTATGCAGGCACAGCAGTGAGATTGGGATGTAGGCATGCATAACTGTTATTTTCCCCTGTCTGTCCTATCCCTAGAAAGCCATATGCCTCCCCTAGGCTAGTGTAATGGGAGTCTGCATTAATGATTATGAGCTAGAAATAATCCAAGAAGAGTTGAGTGGCCTTGGTTTCTAGCTTTATGAGAAATACTTCATTGACTCAGTCTGAAATATATGCTGGGATCAGAAGTCATAATTAATACAAAGTTTCATGATGCCCTTTCTTGAAGTTTTGGTTGTTATTTTTTTTTTCCTTGCCCTAAATTGGTCAGGGACTTGAGATTCTTAAGTCTAATAGGCAGAGTAGGAATTTAAGCAAGAAGGTAAAAATTTAGAACAAGTTGTTGACTCACCTACTATCAGAAATAAACATCTTGAGCATACATCTCTAGAGAACCTATGCTCTGCAAGATTTCTAAAACCATTGAATGCCTTGTCTGTTGGCAGCCTGCAAAATGAAAACTGTATGTGTGCATGTATAGAAGTGGTGATGGGAAAAGGAGAATGTGGAAATGGGCTGGAGTATTAAAGCAAGCAATGAAAGCAGATGGTTTTCTTTGGATTTTATAAAATAGTTTTCTCTTAATTTTGTTTTAAATGAAAGCCATGAAACGTCACCATTGCAAACCTATTTGTAGCTGTGCCATAAGTATTAGGATGCAGTTGTCCCCGAATTATAAAAGGGCCAAGCTTTTTTTGGCTGCTTCCCATCTTCATGTTTTTAGAAATGTGTATGGTCTATATGCATTAGAGTTGAGCAATTTCATCACAGCCTTTTCTCAAAATTGATTGCTGTTCAGTGACTCTTCCTTCTCCCTCTCCATTGTCAGTTGGTTGCATCTCAGACTCTCATTACATTTAATATTGATACTGCTTCAATTTTTCACTAAACTGGAAGAGTTAAAGAGTCTGGAGTGGATACTGAATGTCTAAATATATTCTTTAAATACTTGAATTCCTATCATTCTGGACCATGATAAATTTAGAGCTGGATTACTGCTTTAGGAAGAAGTGACTGTTTGCTCATTCAGTGATGAAGTCTGGTCATCAAGATGTTGGAATATGTGCTGCAGAGTTCTTCAGATACTGACATGAATGTAAAAGTTGTTGCCAACAGCTGCCTTGGGTTTTGGGCACCTGCTGCCTTTCATTTCTCGCATCTCCCACTCTATCTTCCGCTCCCAAAGCTGGCAGTGCCCCTAAAAATACTTTGTGTTGAGTTCTTAAGTAGGAGATCTCTACCAAGCTGGTAGTCTGGATTCCTGAGTCATTGGTCACACTGCAGTGCAATCTGTTCTGTAACAAAGTTCTTGACTGTGGCAAGGAAATGGACTTCAGGGGGAAGCTGATTCCAGTCAGGTACCAAAGGCATTGTCCTTCCAAAGGCTGCTGCCCTGTGCTGATCCTTCCTCCCTCCCTGCCAATCACAGAGCTGTGTTTTGATTGCTCACTGCCATTTTTACATTTCCCCAGAGTGTGACAGACTTGAGTCGTGTGCATGATGTGTAAGGGTGATGTAGTGTCGTGAGTCTGGGAAAAGTTGCTGGGAATTGCCCTTAGGAGTGAAATACGATTTTGGCACTGTTTTCTTGATGCCATTGGAAGTTGGACTGTTGAGATGAACGTGGGAAGGCATCCCCTGCCTGAATAATCAATGCTCAAATGTGGAATTTGCAGAAGCACAGATGTATCACTCATGTAGTTCCTATATCCAGCCAGAGTCTTCTCCAAGTGTCTTCTCCTTCTCCCTAGGACAGAGGCTGCTGCTTTGGCCTGAGATTCTGTTTCAGTAACCTTTTGTTTCTGATACAGTTAAGAGAAATATCCTGACTGGGTTTTGACCTCAAACAATTAAGTCCAGTATTTATTCTGGTTCCTGTGGTTGCTGTCCAGTGGGTTACCTGGAAGAGAAAAAAAACCTTTTCAACAGAAGAGTTCAGGAGTATTGACCAAGGATGTTGAAAGATGACTTGTGTCCCAGGGCTGAAATTATAGAACTTGTAAGCTGCCATCTGGGAGCTGGAAGTGAAGCTCACTTAGGGAGCAAGGAAACCAGATATTGCTAATTTCTTAAATGGATTGCTTAAAGTTCAGAAAGATTAATGGATAGGCCGTGTCTATTGTTACCAAGACTGGTAAATGCAGGTCTGCAAAGACATCTTGGCACAGGCTTAGAAGTTAGCAAAACTTAAACCAGTAGCCCTCTTGAGTTTTCCTTTTTATATTATGTTATTAGTGTATTTTATTTAATCAGGGATGGTTTTTTTCCAATGCAGCAGTATGTACTACTACACATTCTAAATTTCCTGTTTCCATTCAGTGGAGTGTATCTATTCCTATTCTTGGAGTAATAATTTTTCCCTCTCCTGAAGGTTGACAGAATTAGAGTATTGACAGTACTGCAGAAGAGATGCTCTGTGATTAGTAACAGTGTTATATTCTCTAAAACCTTGATTCTGCTGCTGTGCATTGTATCTTATGGGGCACATATTGGTGATAGGGCTGTTCCTTCTCCTTGCTCTCATTTCTCAGCCCTGTCCAGTGCCACTGAGTTAGTACCTTTTGTTTATTTTGTCATGTGAGTGTTTGTCCACCAGCAATGTGTCAGTTCATGGCTCAGGCACCCAGGGATTACAGATGTACATCCAGTAAAGAGTTAGTGGTGTGCATGACCTACCTGCTGAAATAATAGCAGGCACCATGAAGAGTGCTGTGATCCTCCTGTCCATCTGCTGAGGATAGACAGACCTGTAATTGCTAAAATGTAAAAACGAAATTAAACTCATCTGTCCTGACTGTAAAAATCATCAGGAAGAAAAATGTTATTCAAACCAGGCTTTTGTCAAGATTGGTCAGTGATTACCAGTAAACACCTGTTGTGTATTGGTTTGTTTGGCCAAGGACTTGATGCTGCTATATCAAAGCTATCTGCAGAAAGGGGGAATTGGCTCCCCTCAGTTGAAATGTAGATGTTCAATTCCAACCCTCTAAGCTGGTGCAAAGGATAAGGATGGACGACACACATATCTGATAACACATCATCCCTCAGTTACATGAAGTAGTGTCTGTGTGCCATTAAAATGATGGTAGATCCCATAAAAACATTACCCTCCACAGTCTGCTCCCTCTGGCAGTGAACTATGACCAAGAGGAATGTTCCTTGTGCCCTGTCAACTCCCCTCAAATAAATAATCATAATGAAAAAAGGCCATTCTGAAGTTCCTGGTTAGCCAATGTGCTGCTGGTTGAAGGAAGCCCTGAGAGGCAGGGAAGGATTGCAGCCCTTGACAGCAAATGAGAGCTGTGCCTGCCTCATAAATGCCTTGGCTTCAAAAGGAGGTGGTTATGGGCATGAAATGTTTATCATGTTGTACTTGCTTTGCTGCTGCTGGCTTACTGTGTAAGTAAAAAGTAGTAACAAGTAAAGAAGAGGCAATACTGCAGCCTGTTTTATCTGCTTATCTGCACACTTAAATAGGCTTGTGGGCAAAAGAAAAGGAGCAGGTGGAGGCAGCTTGGCTTTGTGACAGAGGTTTGGACTCTGCCTGTGCTCCAGAGGTTTTCAATTGCCTATGAAGGGGAATCTGGTTGGGAACCTGATCAGTCAACTGGCTTTCTGTTAGGAATCACTCTGAAATTGTCCATGGCAAAAGATGACTTGCTATGTAGGTCAGCTTGTGCATTCAGAAATGTCCTTTAGAAGATTACTTGTTCTTGGCACGTAGTTGGAAGCAGCACAGTTGTTGACCACCTCCTTTTGAGTCTGCCCAGCACTGGCACATTCACTGGTGCCTGCTGTGTATCAGCATCTCTAACACATGCAGCACCTTGCATGGCTCCCTGGAACTGGCTGTTTCCCAGCTTCCTTTGCTTAGCTCCCACCCTAAATGGGGGTCCTGCAGCAGGCTGTGGGGACTTTGCTCTGGTTTTGGTTTAGGGGGTGCATGTGCTTTTGTTTTGCTTTAACAGCACAGTTCCCAACAGGGGACAGCACTGCATTGCTTAAGATGCTTGTCATTTTAAAGGAACTTTTCTAAACTTGTCATCTTAAAAGCTATAGTGCACAGCAGCAGGCAGCCTCCAAAAATCACTGATTTCTCTTTTTCTTCTCTTTCCCTTCCTTTCTATCTTGTGCTGTCTTTATTCCAAGCCTGTGGATTTGGATGCCTGGGTAAGCTCTCTTTTTTGTCTGGATCTTGCTTATTCCAAGTGTCATGTTGTTACTGTGCATGTACAGATTGTTATTGCTGAGCACAGATGTAGGATTTTATTTTCTGTCATTACATTTTAAAAGGTGTTCAGCTAGAAAATTGCATATTATTTCCTCCATAAAGATTTTCACTTGTTCCTTTTGTGTAGCTTACAGCTGCTGAAACCAAACTTGATCTGGTGATGTGTATTGTTGGCTAAGAGAGTAGCAGAAACATGAGGAAATGAAGGTTATACCAGTATTGCTTTGTAAGGCCATGAGTTGCATCTGGTTTCTAAAATAGAGCCTGGTCACCTGCCTTCAATAGAAGGAAAGGTAGGACAAAAGGCCAGTGATTTTGTAGGCCCCGTGTCTGGAATAGTGATTGCAGACAGCTCCATGGTAATGGTGATATTTCTGCTGATGCCAATGGAGGTTAAGTCAAGGCTCCCCCATGGCTACTTGCTCTGTACAAGCCTCCCTGTAAAGTTCTGCTATTCAGTCTTGGGCATGAAGTACACAAATTGCCTCTTACTATTTCAGTGTTGCCCTTTCAGCTCTGCCATTCCCTTTAGACTTGGCCAGGAACATGCCAGCTAGCTAATTTTGGAGTTAGCTCTGTTCTTTAGTGAATTTCTGTCAATTCCTTCTTCTCATCTTGGAGTCCTTAATAGCATTTGTTTTTCTCCCTTGCCACCTGGACTGCTACCAGGACTGGAAGAGACTTGGGAAAGCATGAGGTATTAGAATTTGCAGTTGTGAAGTGAGGCAAGCTGAGGTGCCCAGCCAAAACATCTCTGCTGTGCTGCTGCAGAGATGTAACTGTACCTTTGGGGGAAGCTGACAGCTCCTCTCAGCAAAGACAGGATGATCTAGAAACTAGGCATTTGATAGACTTGAGATCCTTTGCTTTATCCTTGTAGCTTATTTCCCTGTATTGCTTCTGACTGATTATCTAGGCATCATCTTGCTAGTTTGTCTGTGAGTGGTGGAAGTGCTTTGCCAAGAAGATAAATATTTTTGCAGTAATCTTGCCAAGTGCTGTGACTTGCTTTTAGGAAGCATTCATAGGCTGAGATTTGGACCTTTCCTTCTAGCTTGAGTTGCCCTTTGTAGAGAGAGAGTTTTTGGGTTTTATATCCTCCAGGAGAGTCTTCCCAAATCCCAGAACCCAAACAGTATTGAGGAGGGAGACAGCCTGGTGCTAGCTGTCACCTGTGGGCTGTGCTAGCACTGCACTTTATTCCCGGGTGCCACATTCCTTACTATCATCTGACCCTGCCAATAAGCCTTTTTTTTTTTTTTTTCCCCAACAGATTTCCACCCTAGTTTTCATTTTTTAACAAGGTGATGAAGTGGAACTGTGATTAAAAATAATAAAAATGTGGTCATACATTAGCCAAAGCTAATCTGGGAATGATTATAGCTAGAGTGAAGCCCAGCTCTAGGTCAGTTGCACAGTCTGGTATGTGGCATGTTGGTGTCAGCTCAGGACATGGCTAAGAGTGTCTGGTTTCGTTCATAGAGAATGAACCAATAATATTTCATTACCTCAATTAGGAGCTTGTAAAATATTTCTTTTGGCCTGTCTGTCAGCTAGCAGGCCAGTGCTTGAATCCTTTAGTTGAGCCAGTATATAATGTATAGCTTTAGAAATGTGCTTGCACTGTTTGTTTCTAAATGGGTTACTTGATAAAGGGAGAGAAGGAGGCAGAGAATCACATAACTCTGCCCTGGCTCTTTGTCACTGTTCAAGGCAGCACTGAGATAACCTGAAAAACCTTGGGCTGTGGAAAAAGTGTGAGGATGAAGCAGAGGAAAAATTTGAAAGAGTACCCAACCAGTCCATGGATCCATGCCCATGGAAGCTGTTGCAGCATGTTAGTAGTACACCTTTGCTGTCCTTTTGTAAGAACATAATCCTTGTAAATTCTGACACCATCACAGGGGATTCTTGAGCATTTCTTGAATACATATTATACCTAGATTTTGGACAGAGGGCAATGGCCAATTGCATACATGTTCTTTTATAAATACATCCCTTTTTCTAAATTTTGGGTGCATTCCTGTGTTTTGAAGCTATGTCCTTTCTTCCCTGTCTCTGTTTAGTTTCTGTGTTCATACTTCTTGAACATCACACTGTCTGTGTTCTACACATCCTAGATGTCATCCCTGAGCTTTGGTCACCTCTTGCACAGTATGTTCAAGTTCCAGTGTAGTTGTGCAGCTTGGAAGTGAAACACAGCTTTCTGATATCTGATTTTCAAATCAGTGTGTTATCATGCATGTTTTCCCTTCTCCTTCATTTTAGTTCTAAAGGCCTTTTTTCAAAAAGTCTATTGATGCTTTGTTTGGCACTTGCAATCTCAATCCCCCGTGAAATTGTAATCATAGCAGCCAGTTCTGTCTGGGACATCACAGGCTTCTAACTTCAGGTAGGGAATAAGCAGCAGGACGAGAGGAACTCTTAATAAATATCCTATATTCATTCAAAATGTCCCCAGTTGCCTAACCCAGTTTGGAACAGTGAATATTTCAGATGACACATGCTCTACTATACTGTTTGTACTTCAAACATCATCATAAAGTGTACTAAAGTTTTTAGGAGTAACAGCTGGGGATAGAGGGAAACAGAAAGCAACTTTGAAGCAGATCTGTCACAAATAGAGTGTTTCTCTGCATACTTCAATGCACTGAAACAGCAGCAGATCTTGAAAACAAGCAAGGCATTGAAAATATGTTTGTGTTGCAAGTACAAGGTTTCTCTGTAACCCCTAGCTCATCTTGCATTATGGGTGATAAGTGGGACAATGGAGGATAATATGGGAGAAATTACTTTGAGGGAAGAATAGGGAGTACTCTGAGGTTACGGTCTGCAGTTAGGAGGTCCAGGTTTGGTTCTTTGACCTCAGTTTTGCCAGACCCTGGGGAAGTGACTAACAGAATGCCTGTGTGCTGCAGGGTGCATGGCTGTGGAGGCTTTATTCACTGCCAGCTCCCCTGAGGTCAGCTTGGCAGTCCAGGGTTGTCATTGTGCAGAGCAGCACACTCTAACAGGTCTGCATCTCAGGACCCTACTTGAGAGATCAGGTGTTTGGTTTGTGTTCCCTTCCAGAGGGGTTGTAAGGATAAAGGTGCTGGATTTCTTGGTGCATGATGTCAGGTAAACTCACAAGTTGGAAAGTTGAGTGAGTGTGTGGGTTTGGGATCCATGTATTGCCAGAAACAGAATAAAGCCTCTTGAGCACTGGTATTGTTACTTTTATTGATTTTGTACTTGCAGAATATCTACTATCCCAGGAGACTAGCACAAATACATAATTATTTAGATTAAATAGAAACTTTCTTGAGTTTATAAGAATTTATTATTTGACTCTTTTGTTTCTTTTTTTTCTTCCATCATATGGTGCAGCTTCCATCTGAATCATGCAGAGGGGTCAGTACTGTCTTACTCTTCTTTCTCTTCCTTGCTTATTTTCCTCTTAAGGAAATACAAGTCACTTGTGGAGTAATCTGATTTTATGGGTGTTATGCAGAAAACCTGCAGGAGAATTGGGATCTTTTGGTCATCCACCAGACCACTCCACCTTCTTACATCTGTTTCATTTTATTTGAAATTGCTTAGTTCTTTTCTGTGTAGAAGATTGGTTTGGAGGAACAGCTACGGTTCTCTTACCAGAAAATGGTTATAGTTCTGGCACTTTCAAAGTGCCCATTGCTGCCCCTATTGTTGCTGTGATATCTCTTTTGTCAGGCTGTATGTGTGGGGCAGCTCATTCTCATCCCTCTTCCCATCCTGTTCCAGCTGGTTTGCAGGTGGGGAGTAGTATAGCAGCTATAGGTTAAAGCAGAGCCAGAGATTTGGCTTTTAATCGAGTGCCTTTGAGACAGAGATTTAGTTACTGCTTGTGCCTTATCCTGGCCCTGTTTTCTGGGATAGCAAACATGGAAACCAAAATATTTCTTTTTCTTTAAAAACAAACAAAGAAACCCACATCACCACCACACCACTACAATCTTCCTATTTCATATAATCCTTTTCTTGCTTGCTTATCAACCACCCTCACTGCCTAGATTAAAATCTCTTCTAAGCCCTATTATACCACTGTGTTTCCATCAGCAGGGGAGCAGAAAGAAGGACATGCACAGCAACTTGCTTTCAGATGTAATTTTTCTTGTTAGCAATGGCTTTTGGCCGTAAAATGACAGGTCTGAGCCCACGGGGATATTTCTGTCCCAGCTGCTTAATCATGTTGGACCAGCATTTTCTGTGGTTGTGCCATCATTAGAAGTTAAGAGAATGTTGCTGGGATGCTATGGCCTGGCAGGGTTTGTGTCCATGTTAAGCAGGCTAATCACTCTGGTTTTGAAAGGTCTTCTGCCTGCTGTTAACTTCCGTGGCCCCAGAGGTTTTGAGGTGGGATGGGGGATGTAGAACAACTGCCATTTTTTCTTGCTGTTGTTGCTTTTTATTTTTAAACTTGCAAAGTTTGATTCAGTTCCATCAATGTCATGTTTTCTTAATGCTAGTTCAGTTTAGGGGTGGGAATATAATTAAGTGGTGCTGGCTGTAAGGAGCTAGAAGGGTACAGCTGTTGCTGTGCCCACACAGACTTTTTAATTGAGCACTGTTTAGCTGATGAATACCAGAGTTACTGTTTTGATAGTGCCATGCTTATAATTTGTAAGATGGAAGCAAAATTCTTTGACAGCCATCTTCCCTCTTGCAGCACCAGCCAGAGGAACTCTGAGGGTACTGGTGGGGAATGCATAGAGAGCATGTGGAGAGAGTACTTAATTATCTGGATAGTCCTGTGTATATCTGTTGTAGGGAAGTATTTAATCCTTAGAAGCTTTTGGACACTCCAAGGGGGAAGGGTTTCTAAAGAGGAGGATTTGAGGGGATTTGGTTGTTTTTTTTTTAAGGTAAGGGGAAAAGCATTTGAGTAATGACTGTCATGATTCATGGAAAAACAGGCATGGATAAGATGGAGTTCTGAAAAAGAGAATGGGAACGTGTCACCTTTCTATGATTATATGTTTTCATTTAATAAGAAGTGTAAAACCAAGGGTTTGAGTTTGAGTGGGATGCTAATAAGAGCATTTCAAACATTGGGGGATAACCCAAAACAAACTGCAATTCTTAAGGTATCCAGTTCCACTGAGGGAGATCACGAGCAGAAGTTTTTGTTTTTTTTTTTTTTTTTAATTCCTTCTAGTCTGCATCTCATGTGCTTTCCTTGCACTACATTGTTTATTTTTAATTTCTTCTCCTGCTGCTGTTTTGTTGTCCTTGCCAGGCTGTGGAGCTGCAAGGCTGGGAGGCAGACCTGAAGCGACAAGAGGCCTTCTACCAAGAGCAGCTGGCCCGCATTGAGAGGAAGGTAAGGCTGAGTTGTCTTCATTTCTGGCCCCTGCAGGGGTAAGACACAGATCTGTGTGGATCCAAAAGATACAGAACCAAGAGGTGTTGTACTGCAACCTGGAACTGTCAGCCCTCAGTATCTTATCTGCCCCCCAACCCTTACGTAAGTGATGCAAAAGCTGTACAAATCTTGTGAGCAATTTGTGTTTGAAAGATAAAGGTTTTTTTTAACTGGATGATTTTTAAAAAGGATTTCTGGTAGTTCAAACTCTATTATCTTTTTTACCATGGGATTTAGGTGAAGGCTAAATTGAAAAAAACAAGCAAGTGCCCTGGTTTTTATTCCTTTTGTTAAAAATCCTTTCCTTAATAAAAAAAAATAATCAACCACCACAACATAAATTTTGCTATAAATATGAATTAAAGTTGTATTAACAATTTTTCTCTGGGGAGCCAAACAGTTCAAAGAATGGTGCTGCAGTACACTGCCTGCTTCTTGCAGGATAAGCCTTTGAAATAAACATGATTTAAAGAGACACTGTCAAGCATCTTTTAAGCCTGAAATGACCTTTGAAAATCCATTTAGGGATTTGAATCTCTCCCCTAAACGTAGGATTTGCTTCTCTGTTTAATTGTTTACCATGATGAGTTTTTAAAAATTGATGCCATAAAAATAGGAGCAGCCATGCTGTTCCTTATGAACAAATGTGTTCTTCACTTCCTGGCAAAATGAAATAATGTTATAAGTAGTCTTTATTTTTTAATAAATGTGGAGAATAATCTTCTCCAATTTGAAGCAATTAGACCTCCTGACAGGGAGTTGCATACATTCGACTTGTAGTTGTGTTATGTGACTAAAAAGAAGTGCAAACAATGAAGAGAGTGGGTTGTAAAGAGACTGAGAAATCAATCAGTTTTACTACCAATATGTAGCAGGATGGTGAGTATGGAACATGGGAAAATTGTAGATTATAGAAGCGGTAGGGAGCTGTTGGCATATCTATTCCTCTTTTCATTCCCTCCTACTGTATGACTGTCCATGCCGCATTTTTTGAGCCATCAGTGGTAAAACATGCCTGTGAGCAAATTCACACGATACAATTTCGCAACACTTCAATCCGTACAATTCATTAAAAATAAACTATTAAAACTACCACTCAGTGTTGCATTTGTATTTTAAATTCTATTTCTAGATAATGGGGATTGTTCAGTGAAATTGCAAACAATCTAGCAGCTATCGTTCTAATTATCACAGTTGTCCATATGTTCATACGCAAAGGGAATTTTTGCAATTTCTTGATCCCATGCTGTTTCCTTCTATTATGTTCTTCTCTCCAGATCTGCTTTCGTGAAGCGGAAATTACAGGGGAAACCTGTGAGTCTGTCCTTTATGGACAGTGGAGTGGGGAGAAGTCTGTGTCCTGGCTTCATTGTCCTCTTTTTGAAATCTTTTGTTGTCGTTTGTGTTTTCAAGTCCATGTCCCTTGCTACAGGGACACCTTTATAAACAACATGATGGGTATTTTAGTGTGGGATCTTCTTGGGGGAGGAAGGTGAGCTGCCCATAGTCCTATTCAAGCTGCAGAGCTACAGAGAAACTATCTTCTAGTTGTTATGTGTACAAAAGCAAATAGATAAAAAGAACAGGTTTTCTTTCCTCTCTTGAAACACTGGATGGTTTCTGACCCTTAAAGACTACCATTTTGCTGGTAATAAAATAGAAGAATGCCTCCAACCGTTAGTCTGGATTGGAGTGGGAGGTGGTGGGGGCTAGAAGGGAAAGGAGAGAAATGTACTTGAAACAGTGTAATAAAGCTTAATTGTATTAGTTTTGAAAAAGGTTTTTGATCTTCTCTGAGGATAATTTTATTCCTATAATGGTTGGAAAGATTGAAAATGCAGCACAGAACAATCTTTTTTATTAGTTGCTTTTATATAATTCTGCCTTTATTTGTTGAATACACGCAGACCTTGACATTTATTTATATATTTTTCCTTCCGCTGTGCTAAAGCTTTCCCACTCAGGCTTAGATATATTTTTATATATCTGTGTATGTGTATGTCAATATTAGAGAAAAGCTCTCAGTAAGGGAATGGTGGGAGAGAGCTCTGAAATAGAATTTTACTTTCTCTGCTGTTTTAAAAGAGGATGGTCACTTGAAGTGTGGTCACTGGTAGTTCAGAGGTGTTTGGCTGGGAGTGAATGAATATGGCTCAGTGTGGAGTTAGGAAGCTGAAATTTCTCCTTCTAAGGATCAGGCTATCAGGAATTCCCCTCTCTTCTCCCCTGCTGTGCTCAGGTTGGTTTTGTCCCCACTTCTGCATGATAACAGGATTCAGCAGTAGGAGACTTAAAGATTTGTTTTTGAAGGATGTTTTGAACTATTGATGTTAAAAACTCAGTACCTTCCCAGTAGGATGCTAGGAATAATTGTGTTACATACTCCTTACAACATAAGAGCTGCTCAGTGAATCAAACACAGAGACTATCCTGTTTCCTCTGACAGTGGTCAGTTTGTAAAGGCTTTGAAGGAAGAAGAAAAAAAAAATGACCAAAACAAAGTGACAAAGAAAACTTTTGGAGAAGAGTTTTCCTAAATGTTGTCAGTTGGAGGCAGACACTTGCCCTGCTGCACAAGAGTTTATTTTCATTCAGTATTTTTATTTACTGAAAGTTGATTTAGTGCCATTGTTCTTCTGTGCATCCCAAGCATTTTTCCTGTAGCCGTCTTTAGCTCTGTGCCTTCAACATCATGTGGCTATGTGTGCCCCAGGTTAACTTATATACTCTATAAATTCTCTGTTATCAGTTTGAAATATTTTTTTTTGCATTTAATATCCTTTATGTGAAAGAGAGAAAAGAAATCCTCCTCATTATTCATTATCTGCAGACTTCTTTTTCCTCTTTTACCTTCCCATTAAACTGTGCAGTCCTTACCTTTTCAGCCTCTGCTTGTGTGAATGATTTTTTCCAGGTTTCTCGTTCTACTTGTTTGTCTTTTGGCTCTTTCCCCCTGGCAGCTCTGGCTTTGAGATGTATTGACCAGAATTGAACTCAGTAGTTCCTTGAATGCAGCAGATTGTGTGAATACATTATCCTTTTATTTGGTAATCTTTGAAAGAGTACTGTAATCTACTGGACAGAGCATAGAATTGGAAGGAAAAACCTGCTCATTTTCTAATAGCCGTTTCTCTTTTGGGAGTTTGAAACAATTATTTAGTCCATCTATCTCAGTTATTCCATCTATATGATGGAATAGCTTATAATGGGAGGGCAAAGTGTTGTGAAACAGTAAAGCTATAAAAATGCTAAAAAGGCTTTGCCTTTAGTTTTGCATGAGGTGAACTATAGGTGTACCTTATTTCAAACAGATCTTGAGAAACTCACTTTCTCCAGACAGTCTTATTAAAATTTTCATGGGAAAAGGCATGCATGAAAATATAATTGCAGTTTTTCAGCTCTTGGGGTTTTCCCTGCATCTTCTACTAAAGCACTGGAAGAAATGAGACAATGAGTGCAGCAGTTCTGTGTCACAGTAAGGATCCATCTAGTTCAGTGTGCTGGTCCTGGCTGTGACTGAATGTCCAGGGATAGCTGTAAGAACTGAACTGATGGGAAAAGAGGCTGTGGAGTCTCCTTCACTGGAGACAGTCAAGGAGCATCTGGACTCAATCCTGTGCCATGTGCTCTGGGATAACCCTGCTTGAACAGAGAGGTGTGGGTCCCTTCCAACCTGGCCCATTCTGTGATCAAAGCAAGGCTATGGGGTATTTGCCCCAAATGCTTTGACCATCCTGGCTAGTAATTTTTGGAACTTCTCCTCACATGTTTAATCCTCAGAGGGTTGTGAACCAGGACTGTGTGCACAGCGCTCCGGGTGCGGGGGGACCGTGGGCGTGTGTGGCAGCTGTGTCAGAATCACTGTTTGGTTCTCTGTTTCTTTGTAGTGCCTGACACTTGATTTGCACTTCTGACTTGTGTTGAGCAAATGCCACACACTGCTGCTACTGGCAGCATTCCTCTGTTTTGAGTGCAGACTTGAATATATACAGTGGGTGTACTGGGATTAAGGCAATGCTGGGATTAGTTTCTGGGAATATTCTTCCCACTGCACCCTTCATTGTCACTTTGTCAGGGGCTTTGTGTGTGGGAAGGGGTGGTGGGCTTTGTTCTGCCTGCAGTGTGGTACATGCTTCTTAGAGATTATTTTAATCAAATTTTATTGAACAAATTCCTCGCAGAGAATCATTACACTGGTAAAACCCTTCATCTTCCTCACTTTAACTCTGATAGTTTGTTGTAGTTCTGTGTTTCTGTCTCTTGGGTCACATGTATGTTTTTGTTTTGGAGTGCCTGAAATATTTTGGTAATCAGGAAAATGAGAGGGAAAAGCTCCTTTGAATTGTCTGTTTCTTGTATGACTGGGTGTGATTGCAGGGTTGAAGCTGGTGCTACAGACATTCCATTCCACACCTGTGTTTCCAATGTGACTGTTTCATCTCAAATAAGTAACCCAGTAATGAGACCTGGCTATTTTGTTATAAGTGGTTAAACTTCTAACTCTGACTTGTTTCAGTAATTTTACACCTCATCCATGTAATTTGAATTGTTTCATAAAATGTGTGTCTTCTCTCAACTGTTTTGAATGAGGTTTTGTACTGTAGTGTTCCTCTGGGTAGAAAGAATGAGAGTTAGACTAATAATCTGTAGGGAGAACGTTAGACACACTCAACTTGAGAAGCTCAAGATGATGTTTTTTCATGCATTTCTTTGTTACTGAGAAGCAAGGAGGGAGATGGAGGAAGCTTGTTGTAAATAAGTAACATACATACTGCTCAGAACTGGGACTTTTATTAGGGATTCTGTGTATGTTTTGTCTTGCTTTCTCCAAGTAGTAGAAAGGTCCTTTAAAAAATATTGTAAGAAAGAAGTGCAGTCTCTCCTGGAACCCTTCAGATGCCAGGAGATTTCACTTAGCATATTAGTTGTATACTTTCTCCCAAGTAAATATTTGTTTTACTCCTTTTGCTGTTTGGCCTCTTGCTGAGTTTAACCTGACAAAAGCTAAGGGCAGTGCTACTACAACAAAAACACAGGCAGCACTTTGGAGTGGTGTAAAACAGCAGAGAAAGGCTGAAGGTAATCTTGAAAGATAAAGTGAAACTCCTTGCTGTAGATGATGCCTCCTCTTTGTTTGGATTTTCCTAAGCTCCAGCTCCCACGTTATCTCTTGTTAGGCGGCTGTGGACTGCTGGGAGCAGTGGGTGCATTAATATGCAACGTTTTTCTGCTTATAGTTTTTCAGAGCTGTAAGTAGCACAAGAGGTATTCATAAGCTGTAGAGTATTTGTGCAAGTGGGAAAGGAATGCATTGAATACATACCTTTTTTATTAATAAGGTTGACTACACCTTTTTCTCTGCTTGACTTCACAAATCTTGTAATTTTGTGTGGCATTCATCTTGTTTGGTTTGTTTAAATTAATCTCTTTTTGCCCTTGTACTTCCCTTTTAATTCATGTTTGTAAAGCATTTAGGGTGTGTAAAGAATGGGAGGCAAAGTTATTTTTGTTTGTTATTCCTATTGGTCTTGGTCCTTCTTCTTGGAGCTGTCTCCTACTTTGGTGTGCCAAGGTCATCCCTACATGCAAGTCCACTGTCATTTTTGGTTTATAGCTGGTGACTTGTCTCACTAAAAAATTCTGCAGAAAAAAAGTGATAGAAGCCTGAACAAGAAAGCCTTCCAGAACAATATGTTCATGTTGGATCTTCATCATCAATTTAAAGCAGACTCTCTGGGGCTGCAAAAATTAATGTCACCTGGTAAAGGTGGGGAGGGATTCCTGTTGAAGGGCATGAGAAATCCATTCCTTGAGTTGGGATGCCAGGCTTGTCTGTATCCATGAGACCTAGGGATCACTTGCCTACCTTTGAAAAAACAAGCTGTGTTCAGGTGTTATCTCCAACCAAACCCTCTGCCCTCTCAGTGGGAGTTAAAGATTCAGTGCCCTTTGATAAATGAGTTGATATGTCCTGGCAGGTGTCACTGACACCATTTGCTTTCTCCTGTAATGTCTTGGGGCTGTGTGTGAGCTATTGCCATGTGTGTAAGGGCTGCTTTGTTTGCCTCTAGTCACAATCTTGCTCTAGCCAGTGCTGTGGGTACCTGGAGGAAGAACAGCTAGTGTGAAATGAACTTTTGGTCTCAAAAAATGTGTTTCCCTTTCAGAAGAATTTCTTGTCCCCATCTCCATAATTGAACCTTACAGTATTCTTTAGAATTTCATTTTCATTTCTTATCCAATTTGTTCAGTTCTCTGTTCATCCCCAGCCCTTCCTGCAAACCCTTCCTCTCACAAACCCACCGATGCTTTCTTTGAACTTTCAACATCTATGATGCAAAAAAGCAGTTTGCCTTTCAAGCCAGTAGAGCAGTACAGCAAAGCACCCAGTTCATCAAACTGTTGATTTAATCTTCTGAACACAAGAATAATCCCCAGTGTAGTTTCCTGAAATAGGTTGACAAGATCCATCTTAATCATTCAGATACTTCCAGTTGCTCAGGTTGCCTGTCTGGGCTTGTGTGGCTGCTGCTCTCAGGTGGCAGTGGCTCTTATCAGTCTCCCAGGGCACAGCCTTTGATGTTTAGAGAATAGAAGATCATCTCCTGTGCATGAATTAAATTTCTGAATGGGAACAAACTGAAAAGGAATCGAATCTGAAATCATCATCTGAACCAGTTCCAACCTTCCATCCTCTTCTCCTTTTCAGTTTCTCTCAGACATTAAATGTCATGCTGGGGTAAGAGCGTGACAGGGAGGGCAGCATCCCTGATTTCTGCTTTCTGCAGGCATCCATTAGGCCTGAAGAGCATCTTTAGAAGAGGCTAATGCTCCTCGTAGTCTCCCTGTCTGCAGGGGCAGGTTCTTTCCTTGTTGTTGGTGGCCAACACACAAACTGACTTCTAGTACCTTGTGCCCAATTCACCCATTTAATGGCTTTTTTGCTGAAAGCTTGTGATGTTTAGTAGTTAATATACCTCAGTACACAGCTTTTAGAGGTCAGATAAATTGATTGGTAATTTGATGAACTCAAAGAACATCTATAATAGGGTAACTAAAATGTGTTAGATGTCAGCACAGCCTCTCTGACTTCTCTGCAGTGTGTATGTTCTCCCTTCAATATGTGTTGACTGCTGTACAGTACATTACATCAAATTACAAGCAGCCTCTATGCAAACAGCAGCTAAGTGTTTGCTTCCTCTTCAGCCTGCACAATTATTGCAGAGATGCCTTTGCAGTCTGTGTGCTGAAGGGTGAACTGTCAGAGCCTTACGGTGATTTTGTTTCCCTGGCATTTAGAGTATCTCTGCAGAGGGAGAGAATGATGCTTATGGGCTGCTTCATCTTGGAGGAATCCATCCTCAGGCTCGACTTGTGAAATAAATGTGGCAATGTGTGGTTTGAACTTAGTGTCTTAACACTGAATTTAGCAGCTGAATTTAGATAACAATCTGGTATCTGGTCTCATCAGTGTATCACTATGAAGACTTGTTAAAGGCAGAACAAAAAGACCTGGAATGTGATCTTGTCTCTTTGTTAGAACTCAACACTGGAGCATTTGTCAAGTCTAGTCCAAAAAGAGCAAAACAAGAGGTTCTTTTGTCTTACTTCTGAGAGCTTTCCCCATTATCTAATATTTCTGATATCCTCCCTTGGCATTTTTTATTCAACCCAATTTTCCCTTAATTTCATTCATTTTCTCATTGCCTAATAGTTTAAATTTCTGTTTCCCCCTCTTTGTGCTGTCTACATGCTTGTTTATCAGCAGAATTGCTATTTATAAATATGTGTATGTATATTTATATAGCTAACTCTGTTATATAAAAGCAGTGTTACTTTTCTAATGGAAAGCAGCACTTGCACACACCCCCCCTCTGGCTCTCACCTGTTTTTACTGAGGTGCAGTTGTACCTCAACAGCAGCTACATCACCCTGCTGCAATAAATACCAGTTCTGCCTGTTATTTCTGTGTAATTCACCAACCAGTGTACAATTAATTTCTGGCCCTGTTATTGCACTATTGGCTATTTTATGAAGCTGTAGAGAGTTAGCACAGTGAATTGATTAAATGTGTTCCAGACCTTAGGCTGGATTCTCTGTGTCTGCTGGGATTTCGATGATTGAAGCTTGTGCTTCTCTTGGGATATTCCGGGTTTAGACTTAGTCTTGGAAATTGGTTCAGGTAGACAAAACTTCCCTGTGTGTGGAATTCACTTGCATAAGAGCCTGACTTTGGGGAGTCTGAGATTTCTATTTCAGCTCACAGTGGTCCTTCCACATGTGGCAGGAAAAAGGCATTACTATTGTGACTTAAAAATAAAGCCAACAGTGGGATTCGTTTTGAAAAGGTCCTTAAAATTATGACTCTGCCCTTACAGAATATGCTGTCATCATGTTAATGGAAAATATGGCTAATAATTACTCTATAAATTGACTCTCTAGAAGATCTCAAATTTGTGCTGAATTAAGTAGTCCAAAGATCAGACTTTAAAAAGGAACTACTCCATATTTACAGCGGCTGTACCTTCTGAAGTGTTTAGTAGTTTACTGTGGGTGTGTTAAATACATGTTTCATGACAGCCTGGGGCCACTTCTCTGAAGGTTTTTTCCCCATCTGCCAGTCATTTTAAAGAAACATAAATAAAAGAGCTACTCCAATTTCTTGAACATATAATGCATGTTCCCCAGAGACCAGGGTGACTCAGAAGTAGCTTGTAAATAACATGTTCAATGTTTTTAAATAGATGTGTACCATCAGGCTCACAGTGAGGTCTTCAGCCACTGCAAACTTGCTTTGGCTGCTACAGAATCTCCTGGTTTCATGATGATGAGGGGTGGATTTTTGTTTGTTTGGTTTTGGAGTTAATTGGTAGTTTGCCCATACATTCTGCTGCCCCAAGGATGATCCCAGCCACAGTTTGCCATTAAACACCTTGGCTCAAATGAAGATTTCCTGACTCACCCATTTGGATTTTAGCCCCATTGTAAATAAATATGGAATAATGCCCAATTTTGTTTTGTTTTAGTTCAAAATAGTAAATATACATCTCATATGTAGTAGAACTATGTGGGAGTTGAACCCTAACAAATGTGGAAAGGAGATTGCCCCGGTAGGTGTTCAGCAGTGGAGTGGCCAGCAGGTAAAAAATGTTGCCCTGCACAGGGGACAGCAGCAGTGAGGAAGGGCTACAGAGCCAGGACATGCTGAGAGGCTGCTGAATCTGTGCCCATCTCCAAGAGGCCACAGAGGAGCAAGAGATGGGAGAAGAAAATGTGGGAGCTGAGATAAAGCTCTAAGCCTCTGTTTGAGAAGACTTGTAATAACTGGGGTATTTTATGAGAAGAGCTAGCTTTTCTTTCCTTCCCAATTACTGCGTTTCAGGTCTTTTAATAAGAAAGCCAGCTTAATTCCTTCTCCTTTCTTCTGCCTCCCCATTCTTCTGAACAGAAGCCAATTTTTTTCTTTCATAATTTCAAGCTGCAAGGTTGCTTTGAGCTTGCACGTCTGGGTCAATTGAGGAGTGCCTGGGTTGTGAATATTTTTTTTCCCCAGAGATGTCTCATGATGTACTGGACAGGACACAGAAATCATCTAATTTGCCCTGACATGCAGCAAGCTTTGAACTGGCTGGACTGTGGTTCTTGATCAGAGAAGATGACTCATATGGGCGTGTAAAAATGCTGTATTGTGTGCCTGTCTGAGCATGGATATGCATTTTTTTAACCTCATTTTTCATAACAGTTATGTATACCACAGAATCTCCTTTGGCTGTTTAGGGAATTAAATGTAGTGGATGAGACCTCTCACCTTTAGGTCATTTGTTGAGATGCAGCTTCTGTTTGCAGCAGCAAAAAGCCATTATGCCTGATGGCTAATCACTCATTCGTGTGGCACTGAGGTAACTCTTCCTGCAGCCAGAGACAAGGCTTTGTTGCAGGAAGAACAAAAAAATCCCCCATAATAGTGTCCTGACTGTTGATTTCTGTGAGAGCGTCCCAGGGAGGAACACAGCATTTGTCCTTGCTGGCTGAAAACAGAGCAGTGCTGGATTTTGTGTGTTCATTTGTTCTGTGGAGAGAGGATTTAGCTCCAGGTCTGAAGTGTTTGTGGTGTTTGCTTTTATTCCCTCCCGTTGTTCCCCAGCAAAAGCATAGTTCTGTCCCTTCTTTGTGTTCTGTTGTCTGAGCTCAAGCTGTCTCTAGTTGAAGAGCTTGAATTTTTTGCTTGGTCTTGTCCAGATACAGGTGAAATACTGAAGCTTTTTTTTTTTCATAGAGCCTGAAAAAAAAAATCCAGTTATAAAAGCCACTGTTTTCTCAGCCTCTTTTTCTTACAAAGTTTATCAGCTACAGCAACAAGCCCCTGATAATTAGGATGCTTATACAAAAATGTTTCTTCTGGAACTTTAGGGCTACCTATATTTCCTTTTCATTTAATGCCAAGTTCAAGGTCTGTTGTTGCTTGCATGCAATAATCCTTACTGTCAGACTGTGTTTAGAGATTTAATTCTGAGTAAATTAGCTTGCATCTATGAATGTGTGGTACACTGTGCATGTGCCATTCTTCCATTTATGTTCCTGAGAAGCCTTGGCAGCAAGACATTTTGAGATTTTTCAGGTTTAATGTTAATAAGTAATTATTCCTATGATTGTTTAATAGGCTAAAAGTGAGACCTGCCTTGTTGTCTTTTCTCTGCCTGGATTCTGTAATGAAAGTTCCATAACTGAGCTGGTGGTGCCCAAAAGCTGTGCAAGGCCAGGGGTGAAATCCTGCCCCAGGGCTGTGCCCAGAATGGTCTCTGCCAGAGATGGAGAATGAAGGAGTTGTGTGGCTGCTCCTGCTCTCTGTGGGTGTTGGATTTTCATGTTAATGTTTGCAGCTTAATAGCCCTGCTGTGAAAGTGCCTCTCTCCATTGGTTGGACGTTTGTGGTCCTTCTGGGCTTCTCTTTGGAGCCTTCCCTCTTTGACAGCTGCAGAGGTGTCTCTTCAACGCCCCTTTAGAGGAGGCAAAACAGCTGCATTAAAAAACAGATGAAAGGGAAGATTGCTAGAAGCAGAGAGAATGAGACTGTCAAATGATGGAAATTGCTTACAAATATTTTCTGATTCCTTTCTTATCCCTTCTGCCATCCTTTCTCCTTTGTCCTCCTTGTGTTTTATTTTTATCTTAGGATAAACATCTTATTTATTTTCTGTTTGCTGTGTGCCAAATTTCAATCTTTTGAATGGTAAAATACATATAAAAAGATACTAGTATTCCTTTCTCTGGAATAACTGATGCCTTGCAGGGCAAACTAGAGGTTATGTGACAGTGATATTATAAAGGCAGGCCAAAGGAATCTGTGTTAATCCATTTTCTTTTTCTTGTTATCAATGTTTCATTTTATATTTTATTTTCCTTTCTAAATAGTAATCAATATTTCTTTGTCGAAATAGCTTAACTTTTTTTTTTGCCACCTGTAAAATACATTGTTGCTTTGTAATGTTTGTCCAACTATCACTAATAAGGGAGAATGACATAAAGTTATCCTTTGTAATACTATTTTTGAACTGTGGAGCTGGGGACTTTTTCCAGGTATTCATTAACTGAGGTTTCTAGCTCACTGGAAGATAAGTGAACATTGTCCCCATTTTAAAAGTGAGACCTTAATGCTTAAGGTTAGTATTTTCTATAATAGCTTTTTTCTCTTCACTTTTTGGTTATCTGGGTATGGTGTATTTTTTCAGATGTGCTGATTACCCATAAGTTGAGCTTGAAGTTTTGAATAATGAGCTTCTGAGCATCTCCAGACAGAGCCGTGAGCCAGCAGGCACTTCTGAAAGTGTGGATTTGTCTGTGTCATTAACCGTGTACAATGACCTGTGAAGTCCTAGCAGTCTTTTGGCTGTAATCATTAAACCAGTCTCTCCTACAGGATAAAATGGGAAGAGAGCCTGCAAGCACAGTGAGAGAACCTTGACTGAAAATACAAATATCTTCAGAAAATGCTCTGGGAGTAATAGTAATAAAGAAGAAGTAGAGTGGCAAAATAAATTGCTGCTGATACAATTTTTCTTCCTCTCTCAAGTTTGCCTCTAGTATGGCAGATTTTCTCCCTTCGATAAATAAATGCAAAGATGGGAATTGCTGCCAAAAACTGTCACATTTCTGGAACTTTCAGCCCCTGATTATTCACATTAAGCCTCTCCCCCCACCCCCCAGCAGTACAGTATTCTGAATATGTACACCCACCATTCTGTCAGATCTGTGCAGTCTGTGTCTGGTTCATCTTCTGTGTCTTTGATGTGCTCCATAACGTAGGCAAAGAGAGGTCTGATAGTCTCTCTAAAAACCTGACAGTTTGTGTGACAATCTGTCCACGAATCCACAGGCTCCTTGTCAACCAAATGAGCCTTTGAATATCAGAGGTTTCAGAACAGCGCTTGCAGCATTGCATATGCACCAAGGGGAGAGTACAACAGGCTTCCTTGTAACCTGAGAGATGTCTGCCTTTTCCTTAATCATTCCAGGGACATCTCATCATTGCTTGTTGGCTGGTTCTCAGCCCCGCACATGTCGGGGTTATTTAGCAAAGCTTGATTTACTGGAAACTGCACGTGGAGAATAATTTGTAGTTGGGAGTAGAGGAAAAACCCTGGGAGGGGGTGGAACTTCCAGGCTGTGGCTTACTTCTGTTTTTCAGTGTTTTTTTGTTTGTTTCTTACAGTGACTCTCTTCCCTTCAGTTCCTTTACCCATGCAAGTGTATGGATTTTCTTCAGTATTCTCCAGTTCTCTTGTGCTTCCTGTTGCCTTGGGTTCCTCTGTTCTGCCTTTCTCTGGGAACCCAGTGTACTGCATTCCTTAGTTACCTTTTGTGTAAAAGGATGGGGTCATGAATTTAACTCAGCTTTTTTTTTTTTTTCAGTTGGGACAGGAAACTGTTAGCTGGGCCAGCTGCTGCAGTTTATAAATGGGACTTAGGGATATTCTCAGCAGAGAGAGATGGAAGTTTTAGCTGCAGCATGACTGTCCGAGGTGGTGGGAGTTTTGTTGGAGGCTCTGTCAAATACCAGCTTTGGCATGATGGCATTAAATCTTAGCTAAAATGTTCCTTCCTTCCTTTCTTCCTTCCCAAAATAAGCTCCTGTGACAGGCCTGACAGGGGAATGTGCTTCGTATCTTTTTTATTGTATGACAAGTATTTGATGGCTGCCAGTTTTGTTTGATGGAGTTTTTTTTCCCTCTTTATTCCCCCTTGAAAGTGCTGGTCAGCCTTTGAGCGAAACTTATGCCTGCATTTCTTAGAACTCTTGATATTCTGGCAATTTCCTTCTTTCTTCTCCGTTTCCCTTGGCATCGATTTCTCTGCTTTCCTGTCACTCTCTCATGGACAATGCTCAGTTGTTTGAGGCAGCAACCTGTGATCTCAGAGCTCATCCTGATTGTGTGGTAGACCTGCTGGTAGGACCCAGGTGCCCCTGCAGGATGGGCTGTGCAGCTGCCCAGCACAGGTGCTGGGATTTGGCAGGGGTGCTGTGCCCTTAGTGCTGTGGGTACCACGTTATCTGTGCAGGTCAGCCATGTGCAGGACTCCTCTGAAGCAGATGCTGAAAACTCTTGATGTTTAATCGATGCCTGGGAAGCCTGTTTACCTGCACTTGTCAGGTGTAATTGATTTGGGCATTTACTGTGAATTCCTCACCTTGGCTAAACTTCCAGCTGGGAGGAGAGCAGGGTGATACTCCCCTGCAGCAGTACTGGCATTAATCTGGGCCTTTCACAACGCTGTTGCTGTACTTTCCAGAAAGCCTGAGTTACCTGCTGGAATTTTATGGCCTTTCTCTTTGAAGCTGCTTTTACTTTCCAGAGTTTGTTTAGAGAGTTGGCAATGCTTTGTTTGTAGTCTTTCAGAAGGGTGTGCTTTAAAGCAACCTCACAGAACACAGTGTTTCTTTCTCTTTTCTCCTTCTTCCCCTTTTAATTGCTTCTGTAGTAATAATTTCTTTTTTGCTGGTTGCCTTTCTTACTTGAAGATAACATAAGGCTTTCTGCCTGCTTCCAGGGAGGCACTTGAAGCTTTTGGAAGTCCCTAAAACCATTTTGCTGTGGGGTACCTGGTTTTAATTAGACTCTTCCCAGGGTACCTTCATAGACAGCCTGACTCTGGTGTGGGATCGCAGCCTGGGTCTGTAAACCCATTTTCACTCAGATGGAGTATCTCGGTGTGGGACCCTGGTTCTGGGAAGTCCTGGGATGCATATTTGTATTTGAGTCACCACGTGCTTTAGGGACTGTAGGTTAACCTTTTTGTACCTAGTTATCCTGTGTTATCCACAAGATAAATCCAGCCATCTTCCTTCTCCCCAGCTCTGCCTCCCTCAAGCTTTGTGGAGATACAAAGTGTTCTGTGGGATTTTATCTGTGAGAAGCTTTCTAGATATGCTGCAGAATTAATATTTTGCTTTCAACCCAGGATAATATTGCAGACATGAGAAGATCTGTTCAAAGAGGAATGTACTTCTGCTCCTGACTAGTTTAACTTGCCTGTGTTCTTACTGTGGACACTACTCTCTTTATGCTTTCTCTGAATCTTAATCCAAAATTTATGATCTCACAGCTTATTGCCGAAGGAAAGAATAGAATGGAACAAATTCAATGCTCTCATTTCATTATTGGTCTCAGCGGGAGGAATGGATGAACCCACACATGAACAGCAAACAACAGAGCTGTGTTTAGAAGTTGGCTTTGGCTGAAAAAAGTCTCTTTTTTTTTCATATCAGCAAGCTGTTTGTAGTTCCTTGCATCTTTTCTCTGTTACCTTTTAAGAAAAAAAGCATATGAATTTTCAAAAAAGCAGTTTAACCCTTAACTTCTATGTGATATGCTCTATAGGCAAGTTTCTCTTCCTTGTTAATTGGCTTTTATTTTTATGTGCATTTGATGGGAAGGAGGAAAAGTGAATGAGCTAACTGCTTGTTGATACCAGTAAATGGGCTGAACAGAAACTCCAGAGGAGTGAGCTCAGGAGGTGAAGAGATTGTTTCTTGCAGCATATTCTGAAATTCCCAAACTCCCTGTTTTGGACCAAAGCTGATAGCAGTGATTGATTGTGTGGGTTGATTTTAACACATCCACAGGGTCATCCAGTGAACAGATTGGTTTGGCTCATCTGCCTCTGTACCTAAGGGAGGGATGCAGGTACACGGGGTAATTTTTCAAATCTGTTAGGAGCTGTTTGCGTGAGACTTCTGAGTGGTGAGAGTGAACAGCCTGATCTACAGCGCGTGTGAAGCAGTGACCTGCTGAGGTGTGGGGAACCTGGCTGCACCTTTGCTGCCCTGGGGCACTGCTGGCAGCAAAGCTGGCTCCCAAAGCTGGCACTGACCCACGTTTCTCTGCAGCTTCCATGGCAGCAGCCGCATCCAGGGCATGTGTGTGCTGCCTGTCCCCAGGAGCGTGCAGGCAGGCCACAGTTGTGCTGCTCCTCAGGGTGGTGTGAGGTCTTATTTCTGGCTTCAGAAGCAGCTGGAAGCAGGAATTTGAATGTCTTCCAGCTAACATTTGCTATGTAAGAAGTAATCTTTGCTTTCCTTACCTGTTTCTCTCAGAAATTTGCGGTGCCCATGTGGGGCACACCACGTATTGCCCTGCTCACAGCACTGCCTCTCGTGTTCTTTTGGGTTTGAGAGGGGCTTGCAAAGGGCATTTTGCTGCAGGCTGGTGAGCGTGGATGTCAGGAGAAGGGATGGAAGCAGCACGTCTGTCAGGTGCGAGGCAGATTGCACCATCCAATCTCCCGGCTGTCATCTGCAGCATTTGTCAGGGCCTCCACTGCCCTGCTCGTTTCATCACAGCTATCATTGGCATTCATCTAGGCTGGCAGCATTTCAACAGCTGTTAATCCTCTTTGTATCTCTAAACACTGTGACCACAGACAAGCTTCTATACTCTGAGGTGTCAAAATATCTCAGGATATCTGTGGTGGTGGTGGTTGGGTTTGTTGGTTTTAAATCAAGACACCTTCTAATCTATTGACCCGAACTGAAACTGATGGAGAAATCTTTGTTTCAGTGTCAGGTTTTTAATGCTGCTGCTTGATGTTCACAAATCATTTCACCTGAAATCTGATTAATTTTGATTTCCTCATGCTTGTTTTGCTCAGTTTTCTGTTTTACATGTTACTGCAAGTAGCACATGTTCCACTGAAGTTGTGAGGAATGTGATTTAATGTTAGTGTGAGAATGAGCTGGCAGGGTTTTCTCTTTATGTTTCAATTACTTTCCCTCCTGAAATAACCCTGAGAACTCAGTCTTCTGCTATTATGTTTTCTTGCTTTCTTTGCTATATGTTCTGGAAAGGGCCTGGGCAGTGTAGTGAGGTGTAGTAGTGAGTGTTGGAGTTTCTCTGCATGTTTGCAGCCAAGGAGGAATGCTGAATTAAAATTACTCCAAATTTAGCTCTAAGTTTTAAAATTGATTCCCTTTGGAAGGGAATTTTTAGCACAAGGGTGTTTTGGAAGAGTGGAGAGCAAGGGTATAGCAGCAAATCTGTTGTAGAAAAAGAGCAGGGTAAAGGAAAGTGGTTCTGTTGCACTTTAGGCTCTGGTTATGTATTTTTACCACTTCTTGGTGTTTTTATTATTTGCTACGAACCATCATTTAATAGCAGGGCAAAAATCTTTCAAACTAACATTTCTTTGCTTAGTTTGTTTGTCTTCTCTGGAGAGCTCTCACCCCATATGACAAAGCTCTGATGTTCTGAAGTTGACTCCCCTAAGGCTCAGCTTTATTGAGAGAAGTGAAACATTTTAGGTGGTTCATTCATTCTTTCTGTGTCTTTTGTTATTTGAGCCCTTATGGTGTCCTTTGGTCATGTTTTTAAACTTATTTCTGCAACTAAGACTGCCAGGAGCTTTATTTAATAATAGTTGAAGTCTCATGTTCAACTTTTTCTTTGTGAGCTGCCATTTTATCTCAAGCATCAAATAATGTGAAAGTAAATTAAAAGCAGCGTTCATGTCTTGTAATTTCGTGTGGAATGTTCTCTCTTTTACTGTACTACTGAATATCGTTTTATGAAGATAAAGGACTTCACTAAGACTACAGGCAGCTCAGACTTTGTTTCAAGTGCAAATACCACACCTTGATCCTGCTGAATAGCCCTTGTGTGGAGGCGACCCTGCTGAAGCTGGGGGAAGTGCTCCGGTGGTTCCTGGCTTAGCTCCTCGTTTGCAGCTTTATTATAAAGCCCTCAAAAGTTCTAGGCCACTGGAACGTTCTCTCCTGCCATAGTGTGGTGGGTAAACTGCTGAAAATGAAGCAGATCTTGTGTTTGAAGTAGTATAGATGAGAATAGTTGGAAAATTGTTCTCTATTAGTAGAAGCCCCAGATCACAGAACCTGCTGTGTCTGTGCCCATGCTGAAAGACCCTTCTCTTGCCCATTTAGCCCATTTGTTGCTCATTTAATGTTTAGGACAAAAGGGAATGTGACTTTCCTAAGGTTGGAAAGAGTCTAAAGGCCAAGGAAAATCTATTTTAAAAATCTGCTTGTTGAACAAACTCAGATTTAAATTGTAGCCCCCTGTTTTTATTACTTGGGGAAACATTTAAAGTTACTAATTCATAGGATTAGAAATAGTGTTTTATTGGGTTTTAGAGTTTTTGGAGGGGAGAGGTCCCAACCAAAAGCAAGAGGCCCAGCTGGATCACAGGGAAAGAGGTTTCCTTTTCATTTTTAAAACTCAGCAGCTTTATCTGCAGGTTGAAGGTGTTCTATGCCCCTCCTCAGTCTTTGCATGATGCCTGGTGGTTGCTTTGACACCAAGCCTTTCCTCCTTCCCCTCACTGAGATTCTTGACTCTGTTCAGGCTCTCATTTGCCTCCTTTTAACACCTTCAGAATTCAGAGCTAAAGCCTGGCTTCCTTTCCCAGCTATTTTTGTCCGTGTCCAGAGCTGATGTTGTTGAAGATGAGCCTGACCAAAGTGCTTTGCAGTTGAACTTTAATAAAGTAGGTAAGGTCGTGCCAGAACCACTTTAATCAACAGCACATCCAGCAAATGATTCTGTTGGCCATCGTTCCTTTCTTCAGGTGGGTTAAACACGACCTCATGCTGGGGCTCACGTACAACAGATTTGTTCCTGTTTTCCTCTCCTGCTGCTGTTTCACTACAGTGCTGCAGGCTAATGGTGTCTGATGGGACTACTTCCTATTGCCTGAAAAATATTTAAATTTGCTACCTTGCTTTCTCTTTTTCCCACTTTCTCTCATTCTGATCTCTCAGATCCAGTCCCTTTGAGAAATCAGACAGTATGAAATATGAAAATTGCTTGGGTAGTAATTGGAGAAATGGTGAGACCTTTGAAGCCCAATGGAGATAACGCTTACATCTACTTATTCACATTATTTAATTTTTAATGGCAAATTTAATTAATGAAGCACAGGTCTTGTGGTTTCATGTGTGAATAAGTAACAGCAGGGAGCTGTAAGTCATGAGGTCTGTTTACAGGCCAGAGAAAAAGGCACCATTAAAAGCTGAACTTTTCAATATAGGAAGGAGAAAAATGGATTTAATAGCATTGAAGTTTGACCGCTCTGTAATAAGTAAGTAAACAAAAACATTAAAGATAATTTGCTGATAAAATGCATTTTGAAGTGGTTAGTCCTTCATGATTCCTCAGTTTAAATCTGTCTCCTAGGTCAAAGTTTGAAAAGCAAAATCTGTCCTGTGTTTCTTTTGGTATGTAACATAAATTCAGGCACTAAAGATAAAACGTTTAAATATAGCACCTTGAAGCCCAGGTTCTGAAAACCTTTATAAACCTTTCAATTAGCTGAGCTTCACACAACTTCAGAGATACAGGCAGCTGTTATCCCTCACTTGCAGATGGAAAACGGTGACTTGCCCAAGATTGCACAAGTGGCAGAACCACTAATAGAACTTGAGTTATATCTGTCCTTTCCTTTTTCCAACCACTGAACAGTATGTGTTGGCTCATCATGCGGAGGACCAGCTGCATTTATGGGAAAATAAATGAAGAAGGGCAAGAGTAGTGTTCTATATAAAATGACCAAATTTGGGGAGAGACGAGATAGCAGCTCGAACTGGCCCTAAATGAATAGCCGTCCTCGCTTTCAATACCATTTTGTCACTTTTTTTGATTGATTATTGCATATTTTCTGCTTGTGCCTTTTCAGAGTAAGAGCCTTGCAGATGAGCTTTGCACGAGGTGGTTGCCAGTGGAGTCCAGAGGCTTTGCCTAAAGCAGCTTTTTCAGCAGCTTAGTGACACGAGACCTGTAGTGCACTCACTGGGGGAGTGCAGCCCTTCCCTCCTGCTGATTGTGCCTGGGAGGCTCCTCAGTGCAGCTCAGAGGAGGAATTCATCCTCCACATGTAGTGACTGAGCAGTTGTGAGCTAAAACTTTCTGTGCAAGTTCAGGAGAATTTAATGCAAACCTCTTAAGCCCTGCAGCAAGACACTCAAGACTCTGTTTGGCAGCGCCTTAACTGAGACCTGATACACCTCCCTATGTTGTTAGAAGGGAAACAGGCTGCATAATTTTCTTTTAAAGAATAAGTAACATAAGTAGAAGCACTGAAATGTAAAATGGATTTTCCAGTGCTAGCAGCCAATTTTGATACTTGCATGTCAGTAACTTACAAGATCCTTCACAGCAATTAATGAAGAGAACAAAACATGACCGAACTCAAAATAGCTCTGTGCTGGAAACACCTTGTTTTTGTGGTTACATGGAATAACCAAAGCTCATGGTTGGTTGGTAGTGACCTTTTCCCCCATTTTCCTTTCACAAAAGTGAGCCTTGGAATGAGGGATGTGTTGTGGCCTTGATGCATTTTGTTGAAAATAAAATTGACTCTTAAATATTTCTGACATTCTTTGAACTGAATATTCTGTTTCTTGTTGGAAATTGTTATTAATTATAGAAGATGACTTTATGACAAGATAAGATCTGAAATGCCTTTAATTTTTAGAGCTGAGCATTCTATTCTTTGTTTCAGAATGCAGAGATCTACAAGATGACATCCGAGCAGTATCAGGAGGCAGTCACCAAGGCAGAGGAACGGATAAAGTGAGGAGCCATTTTTGTTCTTTTCAGCAGTTCCAGTTGCATTCCATAACATTTTGTGTGTAGCTTCTGGATGTTCCTGTCAACAGAGTGTGAAGTTACCTCCTGTCAGGTACTGAGGGGACTGAGGAGGTGCAAGCTGGCATCTTCTCTTTCTGTGCTATGCTTGCAGAGTTTAGTATAAAGTTGATAGATCTTTCAAGGAAGAATGAGTGAGAAGAGAGGGACTTGAAAAATTAGCATTAAATAGGAATATTTTCTAGGGTTTTCAAAATAGCAATGGAACATGTTTAATCTGTTCTAACTTTGACCTTTTATACTTAACCTACACACTGTAGCATTGGGCTGGTGCCTGGGGGTAGGAAGAATGGCACCACTTCTAAAGTTTTCATTGTCCAGGGGAAAAAAAGATAAACAGTCTAAATCTCATCCCTGTTAGTTTCAAATTAGAATTGTAATTTTCACGAATACTTTCTTAGAATGGGTGCAATGATTTTTCTGGTCTTTTTTATTTGCTTTAGCACAATAAGTGGACCCTTAATGTCACCTTTTTACCGTGAGCATATATAGTGTTTAAATTATATTTGTATTTGTCAGTAGTGTTATATAACTTATTGTTCCACATGCACTAACAGCTGCCCAAGAAAAAATATTTTCTATAATTCTTAAATATTAATGAGGCTAAAGCAATTACGCTGTCAAGAGCAGCACTCGAATCTCAGTTGGGTAAACAGTTGGCCAACATGCAATAAACTGGAGTAGCAGCATATGTAGTCCGGTTGGGTCCAATCCAGACTCTACAATACTTAATTGCATAAATAGATAATATAGTAGTGATGAATATATTAGTGGGGTGTGCAGTATATTGTGCTGTCTTTATTTAAAATTATGTTTAACTGCCAAAGTGTCACATAACCTGTTGTAATTTCACATTTTTGTTTGGACAGTCAAGCAATAAGTTGCTAAAGAAGCCAAAACAAGGCAGCTAACACATTGCTTGCATTTCCATCCTGTTTTCCATAGCAGAATTTTAAATTCTCTTTTAAAATAAAATTTTAAAAATTCATAGGACATAACTTTCTTATAGTCTCTGATCAATGGAATCTTTTCTTGGATTTACTTCTGCAAATGTGTGATCAGTTTTTATGAACTTATGTAGTGGTGATTTATCCTTGTGACTTGGTAAAGGAAGTGATTGGGACCTGGGATTGTGTTCTTCACTTACTAGTTCAGGCTGTAACTACCTTATTTTTTATAGGCAGTCTGAAGGTTGGTTCCTGATGTTTCAGTTTCCTTTGGTCTGTTCTGTTTCTTGTGAAATGAAGACTGGTAATGTAGGAAACTCAGGAATGCAGCCATTTCTTGCAACGGTTAGTGGCAGAGACCAACACAAATGCTTATGAATTCTTTCTTTCAAGATTAAGAGAGTGTGCTTGTGGTCTCTTAAGGGTTTCTTCCCCTTTTCTTTGAGCCTTTATTATCTAACAGTCCCTGGCTTCTGGCCTTATTGTACAGTGCTCTTGAATTTGATGGCAATATGAACTTGAGCCATTATAAATGGACAGATTCTTTGGGCTGTCTTCTTTGCAGCAAAAAGAGACACCTGCCCTAATGTGAATTTTGTGTGAAAAAATAGCATGGCTGGGAGTGTCGTGAAAAGGGACGAGTGGCACGAGTGAAACTGAGGGTGAAGTTGAATATCATGCATTCTAGTTCTTCACAGTAGAAATTCTCAGCAGTAGCCAGGATTGCACTGAACTGAGCTTTGGAGTTCATGGTCTGGGACTGATCATGCCCTTTGATAACTGTACGTGCAGGAAGAATCATTGCTTTCCCCCATCCTCCTGCAGTGTGTCACTTCCATCAGCGTGCAGTGACCCTTTCCAGAGTGTTGCTTTGTGTACAGAAGACTGTACAAACACTCCTAAAGTGTTCTTGTGCCTCACACTTGGGTCATGATAGGCTGGGACAGGGTCAGGGGAAGGTTTCCTTCCTACACTGGCATCCGTGCTCAGTTGGTAGGACTTGAAGTCTGTGAGTTGTGAGGATCTCTTGTTAGGCATCCTACGTTCAAATCTTTCTACAGCTTGTTTATTGTAATAGCCTACAAGGTCCTGTGACTTCACAGGAAGGAATAGTTTGCTTATCCTGGTTTGCACTTTTGTATTGGACATAGAAGTACAGTTGGTGCTGAGATAGGTTAGACTGATTCATGCAGATCTAGTTCTTTGGTTCACAGGAATAAAGTGACACTTCTGCAAAATTATGTGAAATGGGATATTAGCCAAAGGATGAATGAAGTACAGGTCTGCCTGTTTCCAGTGCTGGACTATGATATCTCCTTAAGGAAAGGAAACCAGGAGTGGCACTTTCTCCAACTGCAGAGAGTCCACATCCTTCACCACAGTGTCTCTTCCTGAGCTTCTGTTATCCATGTTACACTATGAAGACCTGCCCCTGGCGCCTGTGCCTTGTGAGACCAGTCTACCCTGTATTTGTTCTCTGCCACTGTGTATCAGCAGAGCTGATGGAGGAAAAGGGAAATAGGGCTGGGGCTCTTTCCACAGTGAGTACCCTGTTTTTCGAGTCCGTGTTGAAGCAAAGAGAAGAACTATCTGAAACAAAACCCCAGTGTTTTCTTGGCATTTAATGACTTTTGTAATTCTTTTATCAACACTTACAGCTCTGCACAAGTGGTCAAGCATTCCATGGACTGTTTCCACTCCTTAGTGATTGTCAAGCATTGCAGAATTTAGGAATATTGTACACCTTTCCACCAGTGACCCTTCACAGCATGCCTGCGAGGTAGGCAAGTAAACCTTCCTGTCTCCCTTTGTATAAAAACAGAAGTGAAGTACTTAGTGCTGAGCTTTATATTAAATCACTGACACAGTCATTAGCTCTTGGTTTCCACTTCAAGGTTTGATTTCTGCATGGCCTGACTTGTGCAATGGACTTTGTTCCTCATCTCTTCACCTGAAGCCAACCTGCTCTCATCTCCACATACCTCCTATTGGAGAGTCTCCTCCTTTGTTCTGGGCTCTGTCCAACCTGTTTTATTTCCTCCCAGGAAAAAGATCCTAGCAACAAGATACCACTGAGCACAGCTTTCAGCACCTTAAGCAACTTGCCCTTGTTGCTTCCATGCTGTGGTGAATTGGACAGTTGCCATGGACATATTGTCTCAACTGTGTTGTTATAATTGGTGCATTGTTATTTTTCTCTTTTGTTAACCAACAGAATTAAAGTCAGGGGACCTAGAACTTCCCCTGCCTTCTTTCCCTGTTTAGCAAACTGTGCACATCAGTAACCACCCACAAAGGAAGCAGCGTGTAAATAAAAAGCCAGTGCTCCCCACCCTTCCCTTCATTCCACATCCTTTTCTCAGTGTTCATAGAGCCATGACTCAGACTGGGTTTAGAGAAGACAACTTGCTAATCCCCTCCCTGCTACAGAGAATAAAATGGCATTTCATTCCAGGCTGTATTAATGCACTCGCTCCAGGGATAAAGCAGCACTCCCTAAAGGCAGTGGCCAAATTTTCTTTCTGTTGCGTTGTCTTTGTCTTCTTTTGAGTGTTACATTTAGATTAGCTTCTGAGGATTAAATGTTATTACAGTCCCTGAATCTGTTAAGGGGAAGGAAAAAAACATCAGTAAAGAGGTTATGGCTTAGTGCAGCACTCTAGATTTATCCTCAATATGATGGTTTGGGCTTTTTTGGTTGGTTTTTTTTTTTTTTTTTTTGTGTGTGTGTGTGTGTGTGTGTGATTTATTTTCTTTTGTGAAGGTTGTCTTATCACTTTTTAAAAATTTTATTTTTGTAGTTGTTACTTTTGGATGCAAGAATTGGCCTGGGTGGGGGTGTGACTCTAACAGGTAAAGCTGCAGGAGTCGGGTGAGGGGATTAGGAAGCTGTTAAAAGATAAAATTGTTCTGAAGCTGAGTTTCTCTCTGAAATCTCCCTATAGCTTTCAGAACTGTTTTGGAAGCTGCTTACTGATGACTCTGTTGCTTTGCATGTTGTGCTGAGAGGACTGCCTATGCTTTGTGCTGTTATCAAGGAGTGCATAAAGAATCTGAGTTGATCTTATCCTGGTGGAGATCAGCTGTGAATCCAAGGCAGCTTTCCAATGGAGAATCTGCCAAAGAGATTTACTCCATGTAGGACCTACTATGTGAGAGTTTCATTTAATGGTCCTGAGATCTTTAAACTTAATGGACATGAGTATTGAGAGTGATTACATTAGAGAAACCAGCAAGCAGTAAGTATCCTCCTGACTGAACCTGGAGTGAAAAACCACACTGACTCAGTGAGGGTGGGGGAGGAAAGGTCATGGATGGATTGTCTGCTGGCAACAGGGAATATATGGCTTTCAGTACTCATGGAAATAAAGGTTTTATTGAATTACACAAGATTTTATGGGGCTGATGGCCCCTCAGAATAGCAAGATTAACTGGAACCTAGAGAAACTACCTTTTTATGTTTCTTTATGTAGATATGGAAAGTTTATAAAATAGTTATGTGAGTTTATATTGAGTTTGTCAATCTTGAAGTCTACTATGAGGCCTTGGGTATTTCAACAGAGGACTGTGCCCAGGAGACAAGGTCTGAAACAGTTATTATATGGACAGTTGTGAAGCCAAAGGAGAAGGGTAAAGACATCATAGTTTTCAGACAAAATTGCTCTGGGATTTCTCCTATCATTAGGTTAGATAAATGATTAATTTAGTGTTGAAATTAAGAACCTCTCCAACAGGGATTTTAGAGTTTTCAGGAGTAAGAGATTGATTATTGCTGAAAGCTTATCCATAGCCTTACCTCAACATAGTCCTTTTGTGCCCTGCAATGATGATATTTTCACCAAAATTATTTGACTTCGTCCCAGTCCTGTTCTTCCCTTGGTGCTTGGTTTCTGCTAGCTGTTCCTTCTTCTGTCTGCACTGAGTCTGTTTCATAATCCTCAAATAAAGAGATGGGTTATTAGTCAAAGCTTTTCTGTTTCTCACTTTTATAAAATTGCTCTTAGTAGGAAATTAAAATATTCTCTAAGAGATTATAATGCGTGAGTTTCCTCAAATTTATTTCAGAAGAGGGCAAAAGTATATGGGTGAATTTTGACTTTGTGTAATTTTATCTGGTGTGCATTTTACTGAAAGAAAAAGTTTCTGATCACTTTCAGTTCTGCTTCACACAGTTTTTCACTCATTACCTTAGGATGTAAACATTTTCCTTATGAATTTTGGAAGGCCTATTGTTAACAAACTACTTGTACCAGTGCATTGATTTCCTAGCAACATATATTCCCCTGCTGCTTTAGGAATATGGTATGTGGAAATAGAAGTTGAATATGTGCAGTGGATTTGCATAAATTTTCCAGTTGGCCCAGATTATTCTTTTTTTGAACCAAATTTTAAATCTTGAAAATTTATTAGATGATGTGCTTTATCCAAGCTGTTGAATGTTCTTTCTGAAGTTCAGTTCTTGAGGATTACTAAGATGCTGCTTCTAAATAAGATTTTTGTTTTGCCCAGTTAGTAAAATGAGTAACATTCAATCTTATGTTCACAGTATTGTGTTTCCTCTCATGCGTGATGAGGGATGAGTCCAATGAACTGAGGTTGCAGTTCTCTTAGCTCTGGAAAACTGGTGTCTCTAAAAAAGTGCAGGAACATTTCTTCACTGCTACATTGGTGGAACTTGGGCATTTATAAAATAAGATTTGAATAGCAAGGACTCAAATAGCAAAGGAAGAGGTGCCAGAAGCTCCACGTAGTCTGTTAGGGGTGTTTCTGTTGCTATCGATTTTTACATGAAATGCATTTGTTTTCTGTAGTAATGTTGCCTTTATAAAGCCCTTAGATCAGGGTTTTTTGGCAGGCCAAATGCAGATTGTTTTCAAAAGCATGGATATTTGTGCAGCTGTTAAAACAAACCTCAGTCATACTTCGTGCATCAGAGGACATGAAATATTTCAGTTCACAGCTCTTTATTGTGGAGAATACAGTGAAAATAAAAGCAGATCTCTGCCCTCACATTGGGAATTGCATATTCCAACATGTGTCATGGTGAAAGCAAGGTTTCTCCAGGTTTCATAGTGTCTTATTATGTATTTACAAATAATGGCAGATCCACACCAAAATCCAGAACTTTTTCTGCCTTTGGCCTTCCCCTTCCCTTGGCTTGAGTTGGGAAAGGTGTAATGAATATTAATTAATGATCCAGCTTAGCCTGTTCCTGCTGTGTTTTTCTGCCTGTCTTCAATGTGTGTGTGGTGGAGTGTGCTGGTGGTAGTGGTGTGGGGCTGATCTGTAAAGGACTGAGGTTAAAGTTGTCTGGGGAAGCTTTCCATAAAGAGTGGTGAATTAAAGATGTCAGAAGCAATAATGCCTGAGAAACCACTTGTTACCAGTGAATTAATGACTTGTTTGCTAATTAGGAGCCTGAGGCAAAGTTGAGGTAACACTCTAACAATCTGGTCATTAATTCAGTCGCAACTGATTTCAAGGGCAATGTTGCTATTTTGAACAGTAATTGTATTCCTGACTCCAGATTATACACTCTGTGTCCTTGCTATTGAGTCACTCTCCTCCTGAAGTCTTGGAGGGATGGTAGAAGACACCAAAGGCAAGTACCAGCTGGGGAAATTTCAGGAAATAGTTTCTTTTATAGGTCAGAGCTTTTATATTTTTGCCCTCTGAGGAAATAAGGACTGTGGCAGGACTGCTGTGGACACCTTGCACATGGTGAAGCGTCTGCACAGACGAATTTGGTGGTGTTTAATGCTGAGCTGATGGGAGATTTAAGTCCTTTTCTCCCTAATAAAAGAGAAAAACCATCTCTGCCATCAAATTGGGCTTCAATGACTTTAAATATTTATTTATTTATTTATTTACTTGTGTGATTTTTGCATTTTTCTTGCTAGTCCTGGCAGTTGCATGTGTGGGACATATACTTACCATACCCACTGCAATTCAAGCTAATTTGACCCAAAAAGCTGGTATTTGGAAGGCAGGAGCACTTGTTCAGGGATGAATATTGTTTCCTTGGAGGGAGCTGGTCAGTGTTGTGCTGACTGCAAGGGCCACCAGCAGCACACTGGAGCAGCTTCAGGAGGCACCTGAGATGCTTCATGTGCTGTTCTTCAGACTTAGAACCATGTTATCTAAATTGTTTTTTATGAAGTTTTTTTCTATTTTCTGAGGACTTCTTGAGTTTACAATATTCACTTAAAAACAGAAACAAACACACAAAACCCCCCCAACATCCCCCCAAAAATGGACTTGTAAGACTTTTTGTGTGTGCTTGCTTGGAAAGCACCATTATTGATGTTGTCTGAGGGATGAGTAGCTGCTTAATGGGGATCTTTGCTGAGTCAGTGTTCAGAATTGCACAGCTTGGTAAAAAGGGGCACTGTGGTTTTGAAGTTTAGAGAATGTGGGCAGAAGGAAGGGAATTTTTTTAATAAGGTGAATGTTTAGCTTCAGATCCCACCTGAACTTCAACACCGGCAGCTTCATTCTCCTCTCTAAATTTATTTTGGCATCTTTAGCAGGACATGCCACTCTGTCAGAGCACAATATACTAATGGACTCATATTTTTGTCCATCCCTTTGTGTAGTGTGAAGTAAACTACAGGAACCTAGTGCAGTGCTCAGTGGCATTTTGGCAAAGTAACTGCCATTCAAATGGGTAGTCAGGGTTTTCTTTTAAAAAAAGAACATTTCCTTTGCAGTGTGACATTATTGTAAGATCATCTCACATAGGAGACATTTACTGAACCTGCTGCCCCTCATGTCTTGTGGTTATATAAAATGAGCATATCACATCTTCAGTTACCTTCTTTAGAAAACTTTTGAGGAAGGTATTTAATAGACCAACAGTTCCCTAACTAATTCCCAGACATTGTAACACTGTCACAACCAATATATTCTTAGGGCTTGTGCTGCATATCTTCTACAGACTGCATGCCTTCCATTCCTGACCTGAGATCTTAAGCAGTTTTTAGATTTTGTTTTTTATCTGAAGAAAGAAAATCCCTATTCGGGTCACTTGTTGGGCTGTGTGTTGTTTTCAGATTCAGTTATTGCTTGCTATATTGCTTTTCTGCCTTGTGGGAGCTGAGCCAGCTTCCTTTCTGATTCAGAGAACTCCTTCCAGCAACAAGATTCTGACTCATTCCTGCTTGGCTTCCAGAGACTGTTTTGCTGCTAACTTTAGGCTCTTCATCTTTGCTAGTCAACTTTTAGTAGCTTGGCATCTTTGGGAAAAAATGGTGCATGGCTTTGTGGGCAGGAGATCCAGTTCTGTTAACTTCTGTATCTCTTGGCAAGTGAAGGAAGAGGCAGTAGTTTTCCTTTCATCTTCCAAACTGGCAGTTTCTCATAGCTCAGTATTCTACCATCATAATCAGTAAAGAATTTACATCCAAATGTACATTGGAATTATCCACTTGTGGGGAAAAGTCTCTCATTATTCTAAACCACTTGCCATCTGCCATGCAAAATGCTAATAGGGGTGATTAGTTATTGCATTTGCAGGTTCAGTAGGATAAGGATAATATTATTTTATATGTTTTAGTTCAGTTTTTTGCTAATTGCTACCCTTCTGTTCCCCCAGAGACCCACAGCTTATGGGGTCTAAGGAATCCAGTTAAATTTGGTTGAAACTGCAGTTGGCAGAACACAATAAAGTATAAGTGAAAGTCTGTCAGGATGACCCATTGATCAAATGGGAAATGACCACTTGTGTGTGGGGATAAACCATGTAGGAGGACAGGGGAGGTTGTGACACACTGGAATAAGTCAGATGGAGAGCTGGAACCAGCGTTGCATGGGTCACACAATCTCTTTGCATCAATTTCATGACGGAAATGAAGAAGTTGTTGTTGATTTCCAAAATTAGAAGTTGTTACAGAAAACTGCTAGATTTTAGTCACTTTCAACATCAATCTGTATGTTCTAGAGTTTGGGGGTTTTGTATGTTTGTTTTTATATTTGTTTTTTTGTTTGGTGAATGAAATGTGGTTGGCACAGGCTGTTTCTGCTGAATGCAGTACAGTGACACAGCAAGTGGCTGACATTTGAGACTTGGACTTCTGTGGTAACTTTTGTTCTCAGTGATAGAATCGAATTACTTACACAGAAGAAGATTTCAGAACAGCTTCTGCCTGTCTGTGATTGGAAAGATTGGAGGTATCTGTCCTGGGAAGAACAAGGGTGCAGTGAGTGCATGAACTCCAGTGGGAAATTGGGTGTCAGTTTCAAACAAGCTGTCAAAACAGGAATTGAGGTTGGGAAGTACTTGAGTGGCAAATTCTGTAGGATCACAGAGTCACCCAGAAACTCACAGTACTTTAAAATATTCGTTCATTTGGCACTTCATGAACAACGTATGGAAAAACAGAGTGGGGTGACCTGTTATTAAAATGCAGCTGTCAAGAGGAGAAAGAGAGAGGGGAAATAACCACAGGTGTGCAGGAGTGTGCTGCTGACAGTGTCACAAGGCATGTGAGAAGGATTTAGACAGGAATACAGCAGCTTCAGCTGAAATTTGGGGGTAGCACCCCTGTTCTTCTGAAAATTGTCATGAGGTTTCACCTTTTCTTTTAGTTTGTCCCCTCTTGTTCTAAACTGTGTGTTACTTCTGCAAGCTTTCTATTCCACCTGGATCAGTGGCAAAGCCTGATGAGCAGTGTTTTGAGTACTTGAAGCTGATCAGAAATACTTCCTTCCTGATCATATTAGTTTAGCCTCATGAGACATGCAGTTCGTTTACACTGTGCTAGATTATGTAGCTTAAACATTACTGATTTTTTAGTAGACATTTGGATAATCTATTAAGGTTCTTCCATCTCTTATTTCCCTTGCCACACAGCTGTAACACAGCTCTTACCTCTTCCATTCAAACCACGTTATCAAGCTGATGTGCAGGATCAGGGAATCCCATAGCTTGTAGTGAGGGCACAGTGCTTTGTGATAGTGCAGCATCCTGTGCTGAAAGTTAGCTTGCCTGGCTGTTTGTTCTGTGCTGATGAGTTTGTTATATGTGAATGAAATGCTTCAATTGTGTTTAATTTTCTGCTGTAAATGTCAAGGATGCAATAATGAGAGAGAATGAAACCTTTCTATGTGCTGTGTATTGCATCTGTCTGGAGTAATTTTTTCTGACATGTTAGAGAAGCTATCAGAGCCAACTGCTACCCAAGGGAGGATGCAGTTTTACAGGTCAGTTAACCACCTATTGGGTTTTATATATGTACAGTGCAGCCTGGCAGCACACCACATTTATGTGACCAAAGCATCACTGAGCTTAGTCTGAAACGTGTGTAATGGACCCTGGATATATAAACACACTAAGCAGCTATACAACGAGTCTGATTCCTTCCCAACATGCAGAAACTGCTGCTTTGTGCCCTAGGATTTACTGGCAGTGCTGCCCATGCATCTCATTGTTGGTGTCTGGGACTGTCTCTGCTCCAGTGACTCTGGTGACTAATGTGGCTTGCTCAAGTTGGTTCAGACACTGGTCTTAGTCAAATAATGCAGCAGAAAGCAGCTAATCCAGTCACTGGATTTTGTGGCCCACATGAAATTCCAGGTTGCTGGCCCATTTAGGTTTCTGCTTGCAGCTGTGTGCTGGAGCCACCTACTTTTAAGTTGGCTTATGAGAGACCTTGTGTGTCTTTGTTTGTCAGTTTTTGAGCAGAGGTATTGAAGTGTCTGAGTTTAGAAACCATCAGCTTCTGTCTTGAGTTTTTTTGTTCAGCTTGAATGGTTTCCCAGAGTAAAATGTAAAAAGAAGATCTTGCTCTTAACTCCATCTGGAATTGCTGTTCTTCCCAGTAAAGCCAAGTGATGGTGTGTTACTCACTGTGGAGTTACTGATATTGCACAAGGCTAAAGAGCTGCCAATTCCTAAAGCACTGAAGTTGCATCTCTGCTTGGGTAGCTGATCTTCAGCTGGGTGGAAGGACCAGCAAATACATTGACCTTTTCCAGCTTTCCCTTGCTTTCCAATACTGAGTCTGTAATTCTTTAAAAAGGGAACCTGTTAGCAGCACCTGAGTAGTAGCCACAGTGCTGTGTTTGAAACCTTCTGTCTCTGGGTCTGTATCCTGATGATGTGGCCTTAATTGCTTTTTGCAGTGAGTTGGGGTGTTTGTCTTTGGAAACTGGTGCTTCTTGATGAATTGATGGACATTGAGACCGGCACTTCTCCTTCTAGTGCAGTGCTTATGATAGAAATTCTCAAAGTACCTTGCTTTAACCTCCCAGACACTTTGTACTTCTTCATGGGGTTTATATCCATGTAGGAATGAATTTGCCAAGACAAATGAATGCAGTTATTGACTGAAGCAGCTGTTACCTGCTGCTATTGAACAGTTAGGAGAGGGTTAAGAAGAAAACCTCTTCTGAGCCACTAGATTGGCCCTGACTAAGATGAATGTCTAATTCACTCCCAGCGTCCTTACTGCTGCCAGTAATAAAAAGCTTGCTTCACATATTCACCCCACTGCAGACGTTTCTCTTAAATTAAATATCAAGAGGACATATAATAGCACCATTCCACGCCAAGCCAATATTATCAGATTGATGTCAGCAGTGATAATAGAAGAAGGATAAGTTGATGAGATTTCATTTATTAAATAAAGTAAGGGGAATTCACAGTGATAGAAAGGATTTGGTAACTCTCGGTGTCAAAATGCAGCAAGATAGTGCTCATTCTGCCTTACCTCAAGGGATAGTAGAGAGAAGGATGCCCTTTGTTTCATTTTAAGAAAACCTCTCCCTTCTTTTCTAGACAAAGACCTGATTTAAATCTCTCCATGGGAGGGGAAGTTCTGAAATCCCAGATTTCATGTGTATGTAGCCTTCCTGCCCATTGCACACTGACAAGGCAAAGGTTTCTTTCCTCTCTGTGATAGGGGAGGCACTGCTAATGAATTTTGTTTCTAAATCCATCTTTTACTTTTTCCAACCTGTCATCCTTCCTCCTTTCCTCCTCCTTTAAACAGATGAGAGTGTGTTTTATTGATTTAATCTTTCATGTTCTGTATGTCCTGCATGTATTTATTTCCAAAGTATTGTAAGAGCTTGTCTTCCATACTTCCATCTGCAGATATTGTGCTGTCACTTCCCAGCCCGGCCTTTCTCTCCTGCCTTTTCCCTCACAGCTGTAAATGAGCCTCTTACACCTGTTTTGATAATAGTTGTAGCAGTTGCAGGATATTTTATTTTAGACAGAGACCAACTGTCTACCTCATTTGGTGGTGACATATGCTTAAAAGTTTGACCCACTTTAGGAGAAAGGTCGAAGCATACAAGGCTTCTGCTAGTTGTATATAGAAACCTCATCCCTTTTCCACCATTTTCCTTTTCACTTATATGAGAAATAATAGTAAACACCCTCAATGACACATCAGGAGCAGTGTGATCAGGTGTCCAGAAGATGAATTCTCCTAGAGATTAGTTAGTGTCAACAGCCTTGAGCTAGGCTGAGGGTGAAGGGAGATAGTTGATGAAAGTCCACCTCTTCTGGAACTAACCCACAATGTCATTGTATTCTACACATGTGTTTGTAGTTGGATGCTGCTGCTTTAATTCCTTTTTGTCTCAGAAATGCATGAGGAAAGTCAGACACCTGTAAGGTGCAGCTGTTGTCTGTGCACAGGGCTGCAGTTCTCCCAGTGTGCAAGCACTGCAACCTGAAGCTGAGTGTTAATGTGAGCAGGAGAGTGGCACCCCCTTGATTCAAACTGGGCAGGCATTGTGGTTGCTGTGCAGGGAGGAGAGTATCTCAGGCAGCTGTTCACCAGAGCACTTCAGGTACCTCTTTCCAGTCCAGATGGGTACCAGAACTAATCTGCTGGATGTGGATAACTTGTGTACTCCCAGATTCCACAGTACCTTGTATTGATAATTACCTAAATCAACTTTGCAATTTGTTGATTAGTGTCTCTAAATCTGTTTTGAGAAGCTGGTGCAATTGATGCATAACCACAGCTTGAGGTTTTGTTTTGAGGAAATAAAGAAGAATAATCTTGTTATTTTGGGTACATGGTACCACATAAATCCTCCCTGTGTTGTGGGAAGTGGTGTGTAGGAATGCTGGTTTAAATACTTGCTGGGCAATGCATACTGGTCTGTGCTGATTGATCCCCTGCCTCTGGTAGGCTTTGGGCAACAATACTCTTTTTTTGTGGCTTCTTGCTCACCACTGTGTGGCTTTTAAATAGCCCTGTGGGCTGAGCACCAAGGGGTCTGTTAAGGAAGAGGGCCACAGACTTTGCAGCACTGTCTGAGCCCACCGGGGGGTCCTAACTTCATAATTATTCTAGGCAGTGAAGACTGATACCATAGGAAGGACAGTGATCTAAAGCAAAACAATTCCTGTAGCTCTCCCTGCTGACAATGACAACCTCTAAATATTTCTATGATATTTGTACCTTGTTCAGTTCAGATTAATACAAACTGGTTTGTTGTGTGCTGTACCTTTTAGCTCTTCCAGGTTTCTCTACTGAAATTACAAAATGCCCTTCAGTTTAACATCACTGAGTTTAAAAAAAACTAATTTTAAAAGTCTTAACTTTTTCAATGAATTGAGGGATTTGGTGGTATTTCCTGACCTGGTATTGTTTGGTATCATTTCCACAGTCTCACTGATTTGATTAGAGTGATATTAAAGTTAGTGACAAAGCAAAATGCCAACATTATGAGTTTCTGAAGCTCTCTCTAGGTTCTTTTCTATCCCAAAATTTGAAGATTTTTTTTTTTTTAAGAATATGGATTTTCAAGGCTTTAAAGGTGATTTGCTATATAACATAGAAATTAAAAATGAACACTAACCCTTAGGGACTGTGCATGGAATAAGTTTCTTCTAAAAGCTGTGAGATTAGTGAAGAGGTAGGAAAAGAAGCCTGTATAGTATCCTTGCTGATTTCTGGTCCAAATCTCAGTGTTGTAGTGTGGCTGTCATACTGATAAATTTTTCCTACTCTCTCCATGTATGTTGGCAGTAAGACTGAGGACTGAAAAAGTATCAATTAGACTATATCTCAACCAAATTATTGTGAGAGTGTGCCCAGGTTGCTGATATGGAAAAGACAAAATTGTTTTTCTTTTGGTCCTTCCCTTCTTTCCTGAGCACCTTACACAGATGTGCATGATTTGGAAACTCATATCTGAGCTCTCCAAAAGCATTTAGATTTTGGTTTAAGATGACATGTTTCTTAGAAGTCTCTTCCACCTGAGAGACTGTGACATGCCCAGGGACAGGTCATGTTTTCCCTCTCTCTGTCTTGCTATGAAGCTTTTTTTTGCTGAATGAGTGCCTGTTGTTACTGTGGAAATGAATACATCATAGCATGGCATTAATATCTGCCTGTAGCATCAAGTGCTTTGGAAGGAAGGGGTGTGTTTGATATTTGGGCACAGATCTCTAAGCATATTGGAGCAGGAAATGCGAGGAATTAAATGGATTTATGGTTCAGGAGACGACATCTGAGGATTGCTACACCTAAGCATATGTTCTCTTACTCTCTGGTAAAACATACCATGGCCATGGTGCTGTGAGTGCCTGCAATTTGTGTCTGCCTGTCTGTGCAGCTGATGTCACTGTCATTACTGTGTTTGTGCCATTGTTGCTGGGATTGTTTTACAACGACCTTCCCCTTTATTGGTACTGTTGCTGATGATGTGCCATATGTACACATGCACATTAGAGTAAAAGAACATCATCCTTAATTGTTCCTGGGTAGCTGTCAATGCCATTTACTGAGTATGAATACTAATTTCTGCAGAACTACAAAGAAGCAGATATCTGGTCTTGCTATTATTCTGGGGTTTTTTCCAGTCACTGGGAGAATTGCAGTGCTTCCAACCATGCTGGATTTCTTGTACTGTTTAAATAGATGAGAATTCAATAGATTGAGGTGACTCATTCAACAAGTCTGTTCAGTTCCTAGTCAGACTGTTACAGATCTGGTGCAGGCCCAGCCAGGATTTCTTGAGTTCTGCCAAATATTTCCAGTGTGAGTTGAGAAAATCATTGAAACTCTTGGACTTGGGGATTTTTTTCCTCCTCAATGCAGAGGAGAGATGATGTTTTGTATAAGGGTGAAATGGCCTTCTACACCAGCTAAGAAAGATCATGTTCCTTCTTTTTGCTAAGTACCCTGGATTTTTCAGTTGAAGTACCCTGTTGGTCATTTGACCCACTTTGGTGATTGGTGCTCCCACCAGTTTCTCTATTAGAACTACATGACTCCAGCATAAAATTAGTATGTGTGTTGCTGGCAGAGTGGTAGTAAGTGGTTGAAAACTCCTCTTCACACTTCATTCTGTGCTTGTTTTCCCTGCAGGAGGAGGAATGCTGATCCTGTCTGTGCAAACCTGCAGTCTGAAATCCTGAAGTGCTACCAAGAAAACAAACGTGAAGTGCTCAAATGCTCGGAGCTGGCGAAGGAATATCAGCGCTGTGTTAGTGCAGCTCAGAAGGTAACAAAAGCTTCTCTGTTGTACTGGCTGGCTTTGCTGTCTTGTTTTGCATGGTGCTATCTTCTGAGAAGTGTTTTTGAGAGCTGTGGTATCTGTTAGTCAAATTGCAATCTTCATAGGAGACAGATCTTCCTTGGGATCCGTTTTCCCACATTCATTCCACATTTTCTAGTCACTCAGCGTGTCCCAACTTCATTCCTGTCAGGGAGTCCTGTTGTACCAATCTGCCACCACAACAGAAGGACCAGTGCTCCCAGGTTTCAAAGTCAGTCAATGATTTTCCCTAGTTTTACCTTCTTGGATGTTGTATACTGCAAATGCTAAGTAAATCCTTTGGCAATATCTGCAACATTTTCAACAAGCTCTTATAGATAGGAAGATAAACCCAGGATAAACATCTCCTGTTAATGGACTTTGCAGTTGGAGGTCTTGCTTCTTTTCATTGCTGCATGGGGAAAGGTTTTGTACTGGGCAAAGCTGCTGTCTGTTAAGAAAATTCCATACTCCTAAAAACTCTTCATCTTGTGTGGGAAGCCAGGAAGCCTTATGGCTCTTCCTTCTGAGATGCAGGGTCCCAGTAGGTTCTGTTGATGCCTTAGGACAGTGGCTGCTCAGTACCTTGGAAGAATTTCTGGCTATTGAAACAAGTGAAGGGGAAAAGAAAATGAAGTATTTGGACATTACAACTAGGGTATGGTCCTGGGCCATGAGAGAATTCAGTGGGTCAGGTGTCCCTCAAGGGCAGGCTTTTCTGTTTTGTTTTTTGGGGTTTTTTTGACAGTAGAAAATTCTCTAAAAGGTGCTGAGAATATAGTAAAGGGGATGTGTGGAAAAGGATGGAAATAGAAAATTGAGACTCCTCTCATGGGATTACTAAAGCAAAAGGTGGGGGAGAGGTGGATATTTCATGGAAGCAGTCTTTCTCTGCATTAGCATTGTGAGGGGAAGCTGTATGCCTGATTTAAGTATAACATGAAACAAGCTGCCAGCCGGCTCCCAGAAGAAGCCCGACAGAAGGAGATGGGAAAATTGTCAGGATATATTAGACCAAATGTTGTTGCTAGTCCTAGTGGAATTTTTTTCCTTCCTGTTTACAAAGAAGGTCTTTGTATGTCTGCAAATCAGCAAGGTTAAAGCTGCCAGGGAAAGGGCTTTTCTCTGATATCTCTAAAGTCCCCAGCTCCCAAAACATGTGGTTTCTTTTTCTTCCTCAGCTTTAAAGTGGTGCCTGTGCTGCTGCTGCACAATCCATGCCCCTGGTTGCTGTGTGCAGAGCACTGGTGCATCTATTGCCAGCCTCTGTTATCCTCCTTACCTCCTCTAAATCAGGCTTGTAGCCTTTTCAGTGGAGTATATCTTTAGCAAATGCATTTACCAATACATCTTTATTGCATGCAGTGCAGGCAGAATGTGATTACCAAGGAAGACAGATTGCATTAAACTTCAGCATATTTGCAAGCTGCGGCTCCAGCCCGCCTGAGAAAGGGGCTGGGATGCTGCCAGCCCTGAGCCCCAGCCCAACATTATTAAAGAGTGAATTGGAAGCTAAATGGTTGGTAACAGCAGAGGGCAGTGAAAGATCCTAATAACTTGTATCTTTTTTGAATTTGGTGGAGGTTTTGGTAGGCTTGCTTTATAAACCAAAAGGTGGGGTTGTCTGGTTGTCTTCATTCCCAGAGTCTTCAGTGAAGTTCAGAATTTTTTTTCCCCACCATTATTAGAAACTACCTGGAAGGAGAAGTGCACAGGACATTAATTTGTTGTGGATGATGACAATGTGGCAGAAAATCTTGCCATGTTTTAAGAAGGGGCTTGAGAGACTAAGGAATAGGTAACTAACGCCTTGCAGCTAGAGGTAGGCAGTAGAGGGTTCTGCAAGTACAAATTCAAATGCAACCTTTGTAAGGCAATATGTCTTCTGTAGTTTCCTTTTGTCCCAGGACAGATCAATTCCCTGACAATTTGCCTCACTGCTCTTACTGACTCTTCTGACTCCTGAGATACATGTAGCAATCACAAGCTGTTGTTTTATCATGTAGGATTAAAACTCCCTCCTCCCTTCCCCTTTTTAAGCTGTTATTTTTCTTTAAGTCTAAATTAGCATCTTATACCAAATGGCTTTGTCTCACGCATTCCTCTTTCAGGAAATTCAGGTTGGAGGTATGTGGAAAAGAAAGGCCAGAATCTCTTCATTTCTTCTGTATTTTTTACCTTTTTTTTAAAAAAACACTATTTGTTTTCCAGTGCAGGAGGAAATGTAATCAAAGTTGGATGTGTGACTTCCTCTCACTTGCATGGTGGTGATTTGTTCATTTGCTTTTTACTAAGGATTTTATAAGGCTTGCTGAATATTCTTTAATGAAGCATCTGCTTCTCTGCAAGTTCCTTTTGATGGCTGGTAAAAATGTCTGCAGGGCATGGTACACATTAGACTCAGAGAAAGCCAGCTCTAGATTTCTAGATTGAAAATTACAGCTTACAGTGGATGAGAATAATTCTTTGCCTCTTCCCCTTTACTGTGTTTGTTTGAGACCATTCCTTTGGACACCCATTTCCCTTTGCCTGTTGTACAAATTTCTGAGCCAGGAGTTGAGATATACCCTCAGTTATTTCTTCCTCATGACCAAATATGTTAGGTAATCATTCAATGAGTTTTAAAATTGATTTTCTATTGGCTTTCTGTACAGCTCCTCTTCCTAGAAGAGGTTACTTTATTGTGGTGCATGATAGAGATATAGCTATTGTTACCTGTTTTGTATATTTTCTGGCTATTGGGCCATCTCTTGTAGTCAACAGGGAGAAATAAGCATATGTGGAGTGTGATGCATCTGATTCTAAAAAGTCATCTGAAACAGGCCAGCTGAATTGCCAGCCAGAGACGAGTATTTCCCTCTGCCTCTTGGGAGGTACATCCAGAGCACAGACTACAAAGCTGGTGCCTGTTCTGGGATGCTTGTGGTTATGGGAGCAGGATCCTGCTCTGGTTGTCTGCCTTTGTAGCCAGTATCCTTTCAACTTGCCCTGCCCGGCCTGCTCATGAGCTTTTCCATTGATACCACCCTGAATGTTGAGTTTTGGGCACGTCACTGTTGACTCAGTGCAGCATCACTGTGCTGAGTGTTGACTCATCAGCCCCTTTAGGCTCTGGGTTCCTTCCTGCATCCCATGCTTTGCTTATGTGGAAGTTCTCTGACTTCAGAGGATGTTACTGTGACAGCTCCTGTTTAATTTAGGAGTGTTTTATCTTTTCTGGTGGTCTGTTTCCATGGCTCTTCAGAACTTGAGCTGCAGCATAAAAATCGCTGGCTTTAAATCTAATAAAAGCTGGGATAATGGGACAGCTGTAGGAGGGGCAGTTCCCATTGTGTCTTTCAAAATTGCCTGTAGTTTATTGACCGCAAGTTTCACCAAGAGCTACTGCTGTCGTTAGATAATGAGAATTGAAAATTGCTGCTTCTGTTTCCCCAAGGTTTTATCTCGTGCCAGTGAGAAGGGGGTGTGGAAGGAAAAAGATTGTGGGCAGTGGAAATCTGCGTAATTTCTTAGTTTGGGTCCAGATGGAAGGGGAAAACAAATGATTTTGCTTTAAAAAGTCCGAGTCCTATTAGTGAATTGCTTCCCTCCCCCGTGCAAATATGCACTCACATGCAAGCTTTTCAGAGTGTTTGTGACCCATTCTGCTGCCCTTGCATTCTGTTCACACCAATAGCAAATGTGAATTGAAGGCGAATTTTGGTTGGTTACTTTGTTACGTAATTGGTGGTTATACCAGGGAATCTCCAGCCAGCTGCCACTTGGAAAATGAGGCCTCCAGTGACCATATATTAATGTGATTTGGGATTTCAAACAGAACCTGCTTCCTGCAACTGTGTGCAGAAAAATGTCTGTTAGCAAAGAGCATGTATTCCTTCTTTTCAGGGGTTTCCTTACTGTCTCTAGGTGCTTGTCTTCCACAGAAGGACCAAGGTGAAATTTTTGTGCACTAGCTCCTGGCCAAACCAAGCTAGCAGGAGCCATGTACTCAGACATGTGTTTTCCCTTGTCAGTAGGAGCTATATACATTGAGCTAGGAGCCATTCATAATCCTGCACTCTTCCTTCCTCTTCTGTGTCCAGCTTCTCACAAATCTACTATTCATAACAGACAAAGGTAAACCTACCTCTTTCAAGGCTTTAGGGCTTGTCTATGTAAGGAAATTACAATGCAATAAGCTGGTGAGTTTGTCTGTATATGAACATTCAGGGTTTGTAATGAAAGTGCAGGGAAACTTCACACACATTTACTGTGAGTCACTCTGCTGTGTGCAAACAAGCCCTTGCTAAATACTGATTGACTGAATTCCAGTGAAGGGAGACTTTTAACATAACCATGAGTTGTCTGTATTCTGCTTTGCCCTTGACTATAATAAAAAGGAATATGGTCAATTTATTGCGTTTATATTTCCAAGTGATCTCTGTGAAAGCCCAGTTCCCTTCTGGCACACAAAGCAAAGCATTAGACCTCTGCTGGAAGTTTGTCTCTAATTTGTGGTCAGGGACTTAGATTGCTGAGAGGATGCTGCAGGTATTTCTGCAGTTCCCATCCTGTTGGAGCAGTTTTGCTCAAGTACTCTTGATCCTGCTGAAGCGTGGCCTGCTGAGAGCTTTAATTTCTTCAGCTTGGATCTCTCTCTGCTAAAGAGAAACAGAGTTGGATGCCATGGGCTGCACTGCAGGTATCTGATCATTCTGGATCATCAGGCTTTTGCTAAAGTGTTGTTTTCATTCTGGTGAATTTCAGGGTACTTTACAGCAGGTTGTGTACTTATCAGGATAGAGAGGAACAGTCAGTGTGTGTGGCTGGAGAAAGAAAGTCTGGACCAGTTATAGCAGGGTCTGTATCTGTACTCTAGAAATGCCAGGACTCCTCTTCCCCCTGGGATTCTGCAGAGCTAGATCTTGGCTGTTGAAGCCTCATGGAAATGATCTATCACATGGTATGCTGCTTGAAATACAATATATCTAACTTGAAAGGCTTTAGGGTTGTTTGAGCTTTCTGGAATTCAGGTTTGTAGTTTCAGATGAATCTGTGTGTTTCCTGTCTGGAGGATGCTGTGCCCAGCCATCCTCAGCCAGGTACACAGCTGTCGTGCCTCCCTCTTGTCAGTCAGTCCTTGCTCAAAGCAAACATATCTGTAAAGGCTTTGTCTTGCCTTCTCTCTAAAGGAAATTATCTTTTTTTGTTTTTAATCTTTCTTTCTTTCAACCTGTATTTGTGCAAATGCTGTGGTGATAACACTATCAGAGGAGTTTATGACTCAATAAATGGCCCCCACAAGGGAGTTGGGGGAGAGCTGCAAGCTGCAGGCAGCTGCTGTTTGTTTAGTCATAAACACAGAGGAGCAGTGGATTAACTGTACCCAGGCATACCCTGACCTGGTACTTACAAAGGTGAAGAGGATCCATATTTTGCTTCTCATTATGAAGTTACTGTTTTGATTTTCAAGGCAGCAGTTGTAGGTTCTGGTGAGTCTTGGGTCTGTACATAATGCTTCATATCCTCAAGAGTTCACTGGTGGATAAACTAAAAATATAGAGCTGCCTGAAAGGACATAAAGCACCATCTTAATATATGAGGCATGTTCCAGAGTAAATGCTGGCCTACTTAAAATGGAAATGCCTGCTGCCTGTACCTGGTATTTATGAAACTGGAGGCATAAGTTCTTTATTTACTCTGTATTTCAGCACTTCATGAAGCTCTGATGTTCCCCACAGCTGGGTGTGTTGTGAGCACTTATTAACCCACATGAACAAATTCTTCTCTCTGTCTGCTCTTTGTAGTCCCTATAAAGCCCAAACCACCTCTGGTTTTTAATTTTTGAATAAAATGAGCAGAAATAAGTTTAAAATTCACTTGGCTGTGCTCCAGGGCTCCTCTTTCAGTGACACAGTCCATATGCTATATCATCTTCACATATGAGGTTCTTGTATCTATTACCTGGTTTGGAAGGAGGACTTCTGACTGCATTTCTCTTCTCATAAACAGTCTGTTTTCTAACAATTCAACACCCAGTTCCTGTGCATATTTCTTTGTTGTTGCCTGGTTTTTGTTTGTTTGGAGGTTTTGACATTGTTACAGTGAGGCATAATTGCTTTTGAGTCTAATTTCTTGCTTGATGGTTCTGATTTCAGATATATTTACAGGTAAAGTTAATCTAAATATGTATGTTTTACAGATGATTTTGAAAGCAACTTCTGTAAAAGAGGGAAAGAAGTCAGTATGACTTCTACAATTTCTGAAGTTGAATTATTTGGCATTTTGTTGCTTCTAAAATGTGGTCTTGCTACAGTTCTTGTTTTAAAACCTGGTTTGCCTTAAAGTGTTTAAAAATAGTCTAAAATTCTTTTACAATAAAATACTATAAGAGTTAGCTGATCAGGAATGAGACATCTTTGCTGACCTGATGCTCTAATGAGGTCTTTGAGTGGCTGTATCTGAAAAGTCTCATTAGGTTTTGGTATCAAAATTTCAGTCTTTGTATTCTCTCTTTTTCTTCTCAAAATTTATTTCTCTTTATGCTTAAATTAGTGGGACTATATGGATCAAATGTTTTTTTGGTTCTGTGTTCTCTATATGGTGTGTTAGGCAGCGTTTTCCTGTATTCAGTCAGGCTTATCTAGTATGGAAAATAGTTGCTTGGGGGTGAGAGACTGTTGTGATACATCTGGCTGCTTTAATGCCAGATTCTTTCACAAAAGATTTGTAGCACTGTTGGCAAGTGGGAAGTGGAAATTCTTACTCAGATTAATTCCAGGAGACTGATGACCAAGCAGTCTTGGACAGAAAGAAGTTTATTTCCAATTTTTAAACTATGTGTTTTGCTGCTGAGGTTAGATTGAAACAGATCCACAGAAATTGCTGTCGATAGCAGAGGCTGGTTGGAAGCACAAGGTCAGTGGTCAAGTGCTTTCAGACTCCCAGGAAGTTCCAAAGGAGCCCTGACTTCCATAACTTCCATACTAATTTTAGATCCATTCTCTGACAACTTGGCTATAACTTGGGAAATTTTATCAGTGATGCCAAAGCCCTCATGACAAACTGGGGAAACCAAAGATTTGTTGTGCTCTTTGTTGGTCATAGTCTGCACAGGATGGTTTCCTGCTGTGTGCAGTTTGCACTTCACACACCATCCATCAGGTATTTTTGTCACAGGTTTTGGGGCTGTGTTCTTTGAGGACTTGTGGGATTTAAAGCCTTCATCACTCAGCTGAATGTGTCTGTGTGGGCAATATGCAGGGGTTATTGTGGTGGCAGTGGTCCCATTCCACTGGAAGAGTTGCTCCCAGGCAAGCAAGACTGCTCTGAGTAGCCCTTCTCTGGAAGTTAGTGAATGTCAGATGAGCCCTCCTGTAGAGAGAAGCCAATCCTTTTTTCCTCAGAGCTGTGGCATACTGGAGGAGATTTGCAGAAGTTGCCCTGATGCTGCTTGCTAGTGTTTGTTCTCTGCACAGAGCCTCCTCATCCAAGGCTGTAGAGCATTCATCTGTTACAAAATCCAAACTTGGAGGGAAAGTTTCTTTCTGCATCATGCCTGCAGTAATTGTTTGTGATTTTCACCCCTCTGTGACACTGTCTGTCTGCCCAACAGGCCTCCTTGTCTGGAGGTATTTCCTGGCATACTTGTGATGCTTCCAAAACAATTTAAAGCTTTCAGTCCTAGCTAAACCTTTGCAAGCCAATTGAAAAAGTCTTTCTGGACACCAGAGCTTCAAATACAGGAGCAGGACATGTTGAAGATAGTGTGTTACAGTGATCTGAATACAGTGTTAGAGTTAGCTGTGCTGCTGATACTTCCATCTCTGGCAAGAAACATTCTTCTGGTTGTAACATTTTTTTTTGTTAAAGACCTTTACTGAGGACCTTTAGGAATTGGTGAAAGGCTTTTAAAGACCTCTGCAGTCACAGAAAGTGTCCAGAAAGATGATATTTGGTATAATTAAATTGTTACCTTTGTAATGCAAGGGAAGCAGGAGGAGAAGCCTTGAGTTAGGATGGTGCTGCAATGTCTGGTGAACCTTGTTTCTGAAGCTGGAGAAGTGTTGCTCTGCTGTGCTGAGCCTGAGTGTGCATGCAGAAGTGCAGACAAAATTATTTTGACAATGTGTTCGCTCCTTGTCCCTGCTGAATGCCTGTTTGTCCTGTATAAATGGATTTCAGGATCAGCCCATCTCCAGCTCTGAATTAGTCTAATAAGGCATGGTGCATAGGGTTTAAAGGTCATTTTGCAAGCAGCTGCCTTCCTGCATATATTAGGGGGAATGATTTTTTAAATAATGGTATTGGAAAGCTGTTGATTTAACTTTTAAAATACCTGTATGCTATAAAATTTCAGCTCTTCTGCCTCTGTCCTTCAAGCACTCTGCTTGCCCTCTGCCTGCTCATCTTTCTGTCATTTCTGATTACCTCTGCCCATCTGCCTCTGCATTCTCTCCCCTTAGGTTTATCAGTCCACGTTTGCTGCCCACAAGGACTTGGCTTGTATTTCTGAGGAGCTCATCTCCTGGGTTACTTCTCTGGGCTGTGGAACAGAAAGTTCAGGGTTCCTTGGTTCAGGCTGTTAATAAAGCACTATTACACTGTTATTTTATTGGGGGACTGGGAGCTCTCAACAATCACCACTACACTGGCAGCATTTTTGTGTCCCAGCAGGTTCTTAGTTCCCTCCTCAGGATGAATTTAACATTGGTGAAAGAAGATTATAATTTGCTTTTTTTTAAGAAAAAACTCTGAACGGCTTAAATCGTGCGCATTGATTATTCCAGTTTCCTCTCTGTGGAGTGTGTACTTCAACCTCAACCTGATCCAAGTGTTCCATATGAAAATGGAAGATTTTTTTATTCATTTACTTGTTCCCTGGATTCCTCTTTGAGTTTGCTGATGAGCATGATTTGAAATGTTCTAATGACTTGTAAAGTGTGGACACTGTCTTCAAAGCTGAAGGGAACACCCACATGTCTGGGTCATGCAGGCCTTTGGCAGGTGGCAGTGTCCTTCTGCCAGGTGTGAGATGGCACCTTCCCATTGCAGTTATTGTAGAGACTCCTGCATCTTCAAATGTTCTTTCTGCTTGTTTGAAGTTTTGTTCACAATATAGATCCTCAGGAAATCAGATAACTGGACAAAAAGCAAGCTTAAAATGTAGGGAGATGATAGCAGCTGCAATCTTTTTTCTTCTTGCATTCAGGCCAAGCTGCTGTGAAACTTTTACATTTGTCTTATTTTCTGAAGGATGTTTCCTACTCATGACTTGCAGTTGTTCTAGTTTATTCTCTTTTTAATACCATGCAGTGCCCTGACACAGCTACTGAAGCAGTTCAGTTTTCATCTAGGACACACCTTTCTTCTTTAGATATTATATTAAAAGCACCTCCTTTCTGTTCTTGAAGTTTTTTTCTCTGTAGCACTCTCCTGACTATTGTGGAAATAGGAGAGGGATACAGGACTGAACTGAATTGTGGGTTCTCTTGCTGCCTGTAAGAGCTCAGACAAGCAGTACCCAGGCATGTGATGGGTCCCCACTCAGCTTCAGTTTAAAAAATACTCTTTAAGTTGGAGGGTTTTTTGCTGATAGAACTGTAAACCTTGTAATTTAGAATAGTATATTGGCATAAGATTAAAAAAAAATTCCCCAATTTTCTAAATATCAAGGACTCAAGGTTTTTATCTTCTGTGTGAGGCAGTAGGGCAGGTAGTACACTGTGTTTCAGTTACCTACTTGATAAAATAAGTTATTTACTGCTTTATAAAATAAGTTACTTGACAAGATAGGAGAGTTTTTGGTTATAGATACAATATAGAGACTTGATGATCTCTCCAAAGGATTTGAAAGGAGACTGAATTACTATTTTTTTGTTTGTCTCATCTCGATGCCCTCTTAATTCCATGTTTGAGAACTTCTGCTGGTTCCTTTTCATGGGTGGAAGAAGGGAGGAAATGTATCTTTCTTTAGAGGCACTGCCTGCAGCTAAACAGTGTGCTGGGAAGTTATATGGGCACTTGAAATGATCCTCTGGGCTCTCTGGCACTGTCTCTCCATGGATCCAGGTGTATCCCAGTTGGTGACTTTGAACACAAGAGTTTCCATCAGGCCATATCAGCAGGAACTATTGAAAACCTCTGTCTTCAGTAGTGCTAAATGCAGCCTACTTAGGATTACATCATTTAACAAGCTCTGTAATATTCCTGGGCCCCTGGGGTGTTGTCAGTACTGTTTAAATTCCTGTGGCACATCAAGGTTGTATTTTATCTTTTGGTACCAAGCCTAAGTGCATTTAGGAGTATTCTGAAGCTCAGGAAATCTTCTCAAATCTTGTAAAAGTAGACAGCCATTGAAAAATGTATTGGATGCTGTGATCCAGGTAGGAGTGTTCCTAGCTGTGTACCTTGAGCTGACAGGATGAAGGCATGTGGTAGAGTTGGAGTGCACTAGAGGAATTTTTGTGGAGAGCTTGTATGGCACCAGTGATCACTGTATTGTTCTGCAAAAGCCAGCTTAAAGTTCTAAAGCTTGTCTAGACTCTAGATTGACCTCTGGATGAGAAGCAGGTTCATTGCTGAAGGTAGACTGGGTGTAATGTTCTAATGCATTTCCCTCTTTCCAGTCTTTACCAAATGTCTTGAGGCACATGGGCTGCCACTTGGTTCAAAAACAAGCAGCATTTTAATTTCACAATTAAAAGTGAAAGTCATACTTTGTTCTTGCAGTTGCTGATGGGTGGCTCGTGTGCACACAAAGCTATGTTGTGAACTTGAGACAGCAGAATGCTCTCAAGTTCCTTGTTTAATCCAGTATCAGATGAGTGCTGGTTGGGAAAGAGCTCAGGCTGTGTGAGACCCTTCTTAGTGCCTTCTTGTTTTGCTGAGCCTTGACATCTGCTACAATAAAACCCCATAAAATGCAGGAAAGTCTCTCTCCAATCAGGTGAGTGTATTAGCAGGCTTCTTGCACTGATGGATTAGAGCCAGGCTGTGTTCAGTAAATGTGGCTAAATAATAAAAGGTGAGATTGTGTGCAGTGATCCCAGGTCTCCTTTCTCCAGCTGCTGCCTCCTGTCTGTTAGCTGGGAGCCTTTGCACAGGCAAACAGCTTTGCTTGAGAGAGCAGGCTATGCACTGTATTCTGACACAGCCAAAGGTGGCTGACACAAAGCCAAAGGAGAGCTTCTCTCTGAGGGATTGAAATGTCAACAAAGATGTTGTACTGCCTTGCAGAGCCCTGACTTGCTTTGTATAAAAACTGAGCAGATGTTGGTAGGTCAGGAGCTTTGCCATATACAGAGCAGACCCTGGAGAGCAGGGCAGACCCTGCTCAGGTGACACAGGGGACACTGTCCTGGGTTCAGTGTGCCAGCATTCCCCTGAATGTGGGGCTCCCCCCAAGCCATGTCTGGAGCTTTACCCTGCTGAAGGAAGTGGGACTCAGGTAACCGTGCTGTACATCCGTGAGCCTGGTTATGTCCCCCTCTCTGCTTGCTCTAACCCTGCTGGTGAGTTGCAGTGGTGTTCCTCAGAAGCACAAAGGCTCTGAAGTAATAAGTTCCTGGATACCTTGTGAAAACAGGCAATTAGGTGGAGGGAAGGGACCCAGTGGTGCTTGTGCAGGGGGAAGGATATTGACTGACTCTTTATTAGGCGTGAGTTTGGTCACAGAGAAACTTAACTGTGAGACACGAATCTGGAGGAATCCAAGTGGCTGCTCATGGACAACCTATTTCCACTTGAAGACTCTGGCTTGCCTGAATGTTTGAGGGGCTGACTTCTGCCTACCACTGTGATCACCTTCATTGGAGAGACTCAACAAGGGTGGCACTGCAGCAACTAAGATTTGTCCTTTGGAATATGCCTTTTCTCTCTAAGTATTGATTTCCTTCTTGGCTTTTGGGAAATGGAAACAAACTCCTTGTTGCAAGAGAGGGCTACAGAAAGCTTTCAAAAGTTTATAGCTTGATCCTCTAAGGCCTGTTCTTTTATTTTAGGATGAGATAAAAGAGTATTAGGTATAAGCAGCCTGGAAAAAGAAAAAGGCTTGTGGATTTAAGGTAGCCTGTGGTCTTGCTTCCTGCACCTCTTTTTGTGTTGCTCAGGCAAATGTTTCATGCTTGGAAAATTTGAGCTCTGAGGATCAGAGCAACTGCAGATCCTTGCTGGTCTCAGCACTTTGTGCTGATGATGAGCAGGCAGTTGTCAGCTCCTCAGTAGCTTGTTTTTGCTGCTGTGTGTTGAGGCAGGACAGCAGCTGAGATGAGGGAAGAGGAAACTTTGCAATGTTGCCTTATGTCCAAGGACTCGTGTGACAGACATCTGTGTGTGACTGAAGCAGCCTGAGGTCTGCCAGCTCAGTGATGGGTGCTCAGTGTGGCTGTTGGTTGTGGCGTGGTTGTGCTGTCATAGCTTGTTCAGAGGCTGGTCACAGGCTCAGTGACTTTTGTCTGGGTCTTTTTTCAGTCCCCACTGGTCGTCCTTGTCCATATATTATTAAGCCCACTTTGGCATGGCTGGCAGGAGCTTATTCCAAAGCCTAGAAGCAAGGTGTGGTAGCTGGGGAACGTGGGCATTGAGGAATGGGTTGTGTTGGCAGTCTGCAGGTGGGCTTTGGACAGGATAGCAGGGGTTCATATTTATAAAGTTTTCATTGGCCCCTTGAGTCCAGTGATAGCCTTTGAAGCATGGTTTCCTCTGAGCTCTGCTTCCCCAGAAAATCTTCAAGCACGATCTATCAAAGACTGTGAAACATATTCTAAATCCCACTGCTGCCTTTTTCTCAGTCAGCAGGGTTGTGCTTTCTTCTCCAGTCTGGAATTGTTTGCTGTTGAGAATAAGCAGTCTCTTTTCTTGTGATTCCTTACCTCTCTTTGGGACATGATGCCATCAAGAAAACCAGCTGTTCCAATCTGGGAGCTGCCTCTGCCTTCATGCTCTCTTGTCAATTGTGTTGAATCAATGAAGTGCTGCAATACTGTAGAGAGAAGGGGGGGGTGTGAAGAAATGAAAAGGGAGATCACACAAGGAATATACAGAAGAGGATACATATCCTGTCACGTGGTTCACAGTGGCTGTGTCTGGAACTAGATCTGCTATAAAACCAGAAATTGCCACATGAAAACTTGAATCCCAAGTCCAAATCCTTGCCTCACTAAGTTGTGGCATCTGAGAGTCCTGCATGGAGAAGAGAGCTTAGCTAATCTCAGTATCTTGGGACACTTGATAAGTCCTGACCCTTCCTGCTGAGAAGGTGGTGGCTTTGATAAGTGTTACAGGAAAAAATATTTAAAGGAGAGAAGTAAGGGAGATAATTTCTGGATGCCAGCTGTAGCAGAAGGATAATGTTTAATATATTCCTCTTGAAAATCCTGCAAGTTGCAATTCTGACTCCCTTCAACTCTTGAACCACTGTCTCAACCCTTCGTCAATACAGACATTTTTCCTGTGAAGCTCAGCTTCAATGGGATTCTTGTTCAGCCAAGAAAACTGCCAGGTTGTGCTTTGACTTTGGTTCCAGATGTTCAGTGCAAAAAGCTTTCATTGCTGCTGTGGAAAGCTTTCCTTAAGGGGCAGCATAAAGCAGGAATGTTGTGGTGCTTGGAGGCTGAAGTAGGCATCTTCCCTTGAGAAGAGTCTTCTAAAGCACAGATGTCTGGTACACTGTCATGTGGATAAAAGGTTATAAGGATTATGTGTTAATCTGGAGCTGTTGATCTTCCCAGCAGGTTTGGATCCAACTGATGTTTGGACCCACCAGCAAGGTATGCAAGAGAATTTCTTCAGTGGCTCTGAACTGCTCCACAAGCCTCTAGGCTATAACTATTCATCTGGGTCCTGCCTGCTCTTCCTTGTGATCCCTTGGTTCTTGCTTTGCTCTCTCTGTTGGTGCTTTCTTTGGCTTCATCAATTTTGATTTGTGTGTACTATGGCACCTGGTCCATCCTGACTGCAGGATGGTAGTTCACACCCTACTGTGTGTTTTACCTCAGGCAAGCTTGTGTTCTTCCAGATAATTGCTTCAGAATCAACAGTTGGAAGTGTTTCTTGATCTTGGCACGAATTTCTCAAGTACCACTGAAGTTCCAATGAGTTTCTGGAAGTGCACGTTGTAGAGCTGTAGGACCTTGCCCTCCTGATTCCCGACTTGGCATTTCTTATTTGCAAGTTTATATCTAGGCATGCACTTGATTATCTGTTTGGGGTCTTTTTTCTAATAGACAGACTATTTTTATGGTTTTTAAACCTGTTTCCCTGAGGTTGCTGCTTGGAATCCTCCTCTAAAGTTTTAAAATACTAGTAATTGCCAGCCCTCTTGGGCAGGATGTAGAAGGTTCAGGAATCCCCATTTTGTCTCACTGGCACCAGCATCAAGTGCTGTATAGCACTGCCAAGTTATTTTCTCCATTGTATTTTTGGTTTGGTTGATTTTTTTGTGGTGTGCTGAATTCCAGATGGTTGCAGTGCCACACTAGCACTGGGGTTGGTCCCCATGAGGTCAGGAGAGTTCATAGCAAATGTTTGAGCTAGAAGCAAGGTAAATTTTCTAAAACTCTTCTGTGGTGTTCTGTGATTAAAACACAGACTGTGGGTAAATTACATATCTTTTATGTGTTGCTCACTGATCTCCTCCTCACCACTTAGCACGAACAGTTCTTGGCCATGTGTAGGTTTTTTCTTGTAGTCTGACCAAGGGAGCTACAGATACGCTATTGCCTGGGTTTGCTCCCTCCTCTTCCTCCTCCTCCTTCCGTCTCTTCTGCTTACCCATTTCTAATCTGGGCTCAGATTTTTTCTTTCCCCTCTGTCTTCATTTTTTCACCTGCTTCTTTCCAGTGTCTCTGCACCTTCTCCCTCCCTCCTCTCCTCTCTTCTGTCCCCTTGGTTTGCATTCCTTTCATTTCAAAACCTATATTGGAGCTGACACCAGGCTGCCTATTCCCTGCAGCACTGAACTGGCGGTTTGGAAGGAGGAGGCTGCAATTCCCTCAAGGGGCAAGACAGAGTTCAGTGTCTGTCTTATTTTTAAATATGCATCTGAACATGGCTGATCAGAGGAGCAAAAGAAATCTTTGGGTTCTGAGTGCTGGAAGCTCATAAGGACATAGTGCAATCCTCTGCATCTCCCTGCTCCTCCTGCACTCCTCACTGAACATGAAAGCTGCTTGGCACAGGGGACTTTGCAGGAAAGATGGGTAAGAATCAGAGGCCCCATGGAAGGAGGGTGGAAAGGGGGTGGGTGCTTAGCAAGCTTCACACCTTCTTTTTCTGCTTCAAGTTCTTTACATTCTGTCGGGGTTATGTCCTCTTTTGAACCCTGAAGGACCCCAGAGTACCTTACCCAGCTATAGGCCAGCTTTGCCAGATGCTGTTTGACCTTGGGCAAGTGAAAGACTGATGGCTGGTTGTCATGCTGGTACAGTGAGGGGACAAGCTGAGATATTCCAGTTCTGTGTTCTTACCACAGCCAGTGCCATGACAAGGTACCAGAGATGGATCTGCAGGTTTCCCAGTAGGAGTAGGAGCTCTGCTAAGGCAGATTTTGTACCCAGCTGGTGAATTTCCTGAATGATTTTGCTGTGCAGCTCTAGCTGCTGGCATTTGTTCAGGCAGCACAGTGACGAAGTCACCTAAAGGGCAAAAAAAAGGCAGGTGCTTACTGGTCCAACAGCTCCTGCCAGCAGATTAGGATCAGAAGTGAAGGAGAGCATATTGAATAAAGCTCTAATCATAATTCCAGTTTAGAGAAAATGTATGTAGCTTGGCAGAACACCAGGGCCCTGACTCTTGTAAAAATGTGTCACAGGGTCCTTCAGGACCTTAGGAAGATCAAGACCTTTATTGAAAACCTTCTGTCAGCTGTGTTACTTTCTGTGGCACAGGCTACTTTGGTTTGGCATAGGCACAACTACTCCCTTCTGCAACATGTTAGACACTTCTGATCCTGAAAGTGGTCAGACCTGGTGTAGGTAGCTAAGGGTTCCAAGGTGATTGCAGCAAGTTGTATGGGGGAGGCTGCAGGCTCATCCTCTTTCTGTTTTCTTTCAGTATCCTTGCCTAGTGAGCAGCCTAATCCATCAGAGGAGATACCTGACAGCATCAGGACTCAATACCAGATGATTGTCAACTGAAGTATGTTGACAGTGCTGAGGGTAGAGTGAAGTAGGCTCTACTCTGAAGAGAGAAGGCTGAGGAGGCTATATCTTAGTCCTTCAGAAATGCCCAAATCGTCCTGGAAAAAACAAATGCTTTTGATTGGATAAAAAAATCTTCTTGCAGGAGGATCTCAGTGTTTATGTTGTCTAATTTCTTTCTTTAGAAAGAAAAGATAGAAAGAAAAAAAGTAAGACTTTCCAGTTGCTTACTGGTGTAATGATATGTGTGAATGATAGAAGAGTTGACTGCTGGGGTGGATGGATTTGGCCTTCTGTTCTGATTCTGCCTTTTTTTTTTGCCAAAGGATCCATGGTTTTGGACTCTGATGAGGTGTGTTCAGTTGCTGTCCTTTTAACAGTTTGGACAGTGTTTATGTGGAAGAGGTTGTGCATTTGCAGTGGGTGAGGAATGGAAACAGGAGCTGGCACTGTACAGCTGATTCCTTCTCTACAGTGCTACATATTCAGTTGTCAGTTTTTCTCTACTTGCTGAAGATTTTTGGTTTCTTGTTTTAAAATAGCTGCTAGAGAGAGCGGATCGATTGCCTACAGGGATAGCTGGAGCCAAGTGGCAGATAAACCTTCCCTGGCTCTATTTGTTCACCTCCTCCCTGCCTTGGGGGTGGCTCTGCTGCTGTTGTGGGTCCCCTGGATGTGTCTCTCTGTGTACCCAGTCCTGATGAGCAGCATTGTGTACACCATGGCTTACACACTGCAGTCCCGACTGGCATTATTCTTCCAGTTAGACCTTTCTTGAATAGCAAAGCTACCTCTTACAGACTGCATTTTTTCCCTAAAAAATCACATATCACTGAATTCTTGCCAGAGCAAGGTTAAATATATGGGGGAGCCCTAGATAGCAGCAGTCAAACAACCTGAACTGGCTGCTCTGATTGCACCATTTGCTGGTGTCATTGGGGCTGGAAGAATCTTGGGAAAGGAAACAAACTGCTACAATAATTCCAGCATGCTCCTGTGACCTTGCATTTGCTACAGTGGGGAACAGTTTCCAAAAAAACAGTAGAAAGAATATGCCCAAAGTCACTTTCATGTGTAACTTAAAGTATTCAGGATTTTACCCTGGGTCCCTCAAGGTAAAAGGCTGCTGTGTTAACCCCAGCTCTTCATCTCTTGCCAAGTCTGGAAATCCAGGTTCTTAAGAGGAGCTGTTACTTGTATGACCTTCATGTGTGAAACAGTTTCTCTTTTAAAATGTGTTTTCCCCTTTATCAGTTATTCATTGAAGAGTCTCTTTGCATCTGTAGAGTTTTGAAGGGTAGCTATTATTTTACCATTTTAATTTTCCCAGCTGTTCAAATAATTGTTTTAACCTCTCAGTGCCTGGAAGTGCTTTTCACATCCTGATAGCTTTGCATTGTATTTCTTTGGTTTCATGGTTTAAATTACCAACAGTTTTCTCCCTGTTCCAAATGGTTACTCTGGGACTTTCTTCCCTATAGCTTTAAAGTCTGCAGTGTTCTGACCACCACTGACAGCAAGGCGCTTTTAAACTTCCACGCTGGGGTACCAAGCTCTCACATCCTGTTTTGGGGTTTGGGCTTTTTTGTTGATGTTCTGCATATACACATGTACCCTGCAAAAAAAGAACTTCAATATTTAAAGATCCCATTAAAACCAGAACAAACTGGTTATTCTGAAAGGTCTTGCCAGTGGCCTCTCTGGAGTTTCATTTCACTGGATGTAGGGAAGGGGCTCTGACAGAGACAGCGAAGCCAGCACAGAATACATTGTCTTCATGCAGTTTTACAGGGAGTAAAGTCAAAGCATTTAATTTGACAGTGGTTTCTGTAGCCCTGACACAAGGCTGTGATGGCTGAGGACAAGGGAAAGCTTCCTGCTGGTCTGGCAGAGGACATGGCTGATTGAGCTGAGCACTCAGTTCCAGGGCAGTGTTCCCAGTCCAGGGTGATGCTCAAAGGGGGAGGGATGCATCTTCTGTCCCATCTGGGGCAAAACACTTCCATGTGGGAGTACCTCCAGACCAGCAGTGTCTCATTTCATAGCTTCACTTTTCTTTTTGATATTTATATTTATTTTCATTGAGCATTGCTTTTCTTGTCTTTAATGCTTTCTATGTCTTTAATGGCCTTGCCATAGGGACAGAGGTAAAATTTGAAAATAAGTAATTGCATTGTGATATTCTGGACATATTGTTGTAGTTTCTCTTATGTGTTCTTCTCACATGTTCTGAAAGTTGCAAAAGGTGATTTATAATTCATCAAACTAAGCATAAAACATCTGACTGCAAAGCCTATCAATCTGATCCCATCTCTTTCCAGCCCTTTAATTAGGGAAGCCTTGCTGAAAAATGTACCCATCAGCTACTGAGAAATAGTGCATTCCTGGACCCTCAGTATAGATCTTGAGTTATCCAGGTGCCAAAATGCTGTCAGAACTGACAGATCTTAGAAAATACACCCACAGGCAGAACATTATCCATTATACCAGCACTGAGCAGTGGGCAGTAAGGAAAAATCAGCAGAGAATGTGTCTTTATAAACTTTAATTGGCTTTTCCCGTTGCTAAAAATCAGTGTATCCGGCAGGGGAGAGAACCTATCTAGCAGTTTGATTTTTCCATCCCAGAGCTGAAGGGTGCAGTCCATCTTCACTGACGTGTGATGTGGACTTGTCTCAGTGCAGCTCCTGGCAGTGCAGTGGAATCCACAGCCCACAGAGAAGGCTGCCAGGCTGTCCTCAGTGAGTGACCGTGCTTAAACAAGTGTGAAGAATGAATTACTCTGGATAAGTTGGATTTCATCTGTGCTCCCTTTGCTCAAAATTTGCTTCAGACAGAGCCAAACTTTAGTTAAAGTTTTCTTTGGGTGCTGGCTGCTAACTGCTCCTGGAATACAACTGGCTGGGGTGTGGAATTGAGGATCTGGGCAATGGATATGCTGATCAGAAAGGAGGCAACAGCCAAAGGAAGCAGGAACTTTGCCAGAGCTACAGGAAATGCAGAGATTTGGGGGGCAGAACAAGCTTCTTTTGAGTCGTTTGGCACTGCAGGTTTTCATCAAAGGCAAAGGAAACAGCAACTGTGTGGATTTCTCCTGGGAAGGCTGTTTTGACACCTTGTTGCAGCATCTTACATTTACTGAACTATGTAAAATGTTTCAGTTCTTTTTTGTTGCTTGTGTCTGTTGCCTTTAGATTTATGACAGTTTTATTAAATAATCTATTCAAGATCATTGCAAATCTATTATTATACTGGTTTTTTTCTAATTGATTAGTGAAAACTACTGATTTCTTTATTTGTGATGTGTCACTTCTCTTGCTAAATTCCACAGAATTTCTGAGATCATCTTTATTTTAACTTTCTATTCAGCTAAGTCAAGCTCCTCTATCTCATTTCTGTAAATACTAGAAAAGAGAAGTATGTTCACTCACAAAAGGCGATTTAGTAAGTGAACTTCATTAGAAAAGTTTCTTTTTCAGAGTCCTTGGTGGTCTTAAAAACAAACTGTAAGACCATCACAGGTTTGCAGTCATATGAAGTCAGTTTAACCCTTGTGCTTAATAAAACTTTTAAAAAAGCAAATTGTAAAGGTTTGTTGTTATGACAAATGAGGGAGCAGTCATTTATCCAAAGCCTGCTCTGTAGGACCCGTCCTGCTGCTGGCACAGATCCCTGTGATGGTTTGGAAGGGATCTGCTGAGCTGTGGCAGACCAAATGGGTGTTCTGGAAACTCTTGTCACCTCACTGAGTGTGCAGTGTGGAAAAGTGAGGGTGCAGCAGGGGGCAGGGAACGTTCTGGGGCTCTTTGCTCCGGCACGCCTCCGTGTGTGCTCCGGCTGCAGTGTGAGCCTCTGCCCTTGCCAGGGCTGCTGCAGGGCTGGCACAGTCAGTTCCCTGTCAGGATAAACTCTGGAGCCTGCTCTGTACAAGCTGTAAGAATATGATGGACCTTATGGAAAAATAAGTGTTGATTGTGTGGTCTTTAATTTTTTTTTTTTTCTGCTTATCATATGGCCGTGAGAGACACAGCAACTTCTTGTGCTTGGAAGGTTTCTTTAGAAATTTGAAGCAAGTGGGAGGAAGGAGTAACAAAGTCTATTCTGTTCCTCTAATTCAATCTCCCTATTTACGAGTCCAACTCGTCAATATGTTGTCACTGTTCTTTGCAGCAAGAGAAAGACTGAAGCCTTAGAACACTTCTGGAGAATATCTACAAATCCATGTGAATAGCCTAAAACATCATAATTCGTGTGGTTTCCATGGATGCCGACCATGCTGCAGTTAGGGCAGTTCTGGTGTGTTGTTCCAAATGCCACAGCAATTTCACCAGGATGCAGTATTCTTGCCTGCTGGCCCTAGACTCTGGTGGTGCTGCTGTCTGCTGTTAAATAGCTGTCTTGTGCCTGTGTGAAGGAAGGGATTCCTGCATGTGCAGCTTGAGGAAGTGGTAAAGAGTTTTAAGTTTCATTATATACTATAAAATAATCATTCCTGATGAAATTAAGCTGTATAAAAAGATCAGGATTTTGACACCTTGTTTTGAGATGACAAAATGCTCCTTTGTTGGCCTAGAGTTACTAAAGGTGTTGCTATCCTAGATTCTCAGTTTGCCAATGCACAGTGTAAATGTGGATGGACACTGCCTGGCTCTGGCTGTGTCAATCATTCCCTAAATGCCTGTTGGCATCTGAGTGACCAGCTCATCCTGCTTAAAAGCAATCCTGCATGATTCTTCTATTTTTCTAAACCATTTGCTGTCTTTAATTGAGCACTGGGAGCCATTGTGTGCATGGTGCTGCAGGATCCTTGTAAGGGCATTGATAAATATGTATTGTGTTGTCAAGTGTTTGTAGCTACTCTGCGGGTAGTGGTGGAGGAGTGAGCTGCATACAGTTAAGAGTCCTTGTGTCTCTGAGGTCAATAAAAACAAGATGGCAGAGGGAATTGTGGGAAATGGAGCCAGGGTAGCTGCCTTCAGCATCACCTGCTAATAAACCAGCTATTTATAGATCAGCTGAGGCTTTGTCAACTAGATTGTTAAATTAGTATTTACATACTGGCCTCATGGTCTTCCACAGAAAATGTCATTTGCATTAGTGCTTGGACATGAGTGCAGCTTCCTGTGCTCCAGACACTCGAGTGTGTTTGGTCACAGTTCGTGGCTGGTAGTCTGTGTTTGAAACCATTCCTGATAGATTCTTGCCTTGCAAATAAATCCTCTTCTCCCTGTAGCATCATTTTCCCATCTTTCTGTGCCTCTCATTTCTTGCAGAAAAGCTCACCTTTGTTCCCAAATGTCCGCAACTCATCATGAGGCTGATCTCGCTAGAGAGAGCGAGAGAGAGATGAGCAGCATTTCTGCATAGCAATTCCTAGTTAATCTCTGCCTCTCAGAAAGAGACTTGAATTGTTGATGGCTTGTGGGTAATTTAATAACTAGCAAACAAATAAGATGTGTAGATTGTAGCAACTTAGCCCAGATGCAAAATCCCCACACCTATTTGCATCTGTTTGAAAGAATTCTGTTATGAAGGTTTGCTTTTTTACATTTTAACACCGGTGAAACAGCATCAGGAAGAGTTGCTGCTCAGTGAAGCTGTGTTGATCACAGCAGGCTCCACACCTGGCTAAGCAGTTTCAATCCCCTGTGTGTGTGTCTGTGTGCCTTTCAAAAGGGAAGAGTAATCTGCTTGCTAGATGTGTGTCTCTCGTAGTCCTTGGACGACCTTGAGCAGTCATTTAACTGGTGTTTATTTGCCCATCTCTACCTGGGCAGATATTACTTCTGTGGTTTGGAGTGTGGAGGTTGAATGGATGTCTCGGCTTCGTTATGGATGAAAAGTGTTACTGAAATGTAAGGTATTCATACTGTCTCTTCAGACAGCTGATCAGAGTTCAGATTCACCTTCCTGTCTTGCTGCTTCTTGCTTCAAAGCCATTTGGACACTTGGATTGTGCGGGAAGTCGGAAGGCAGTAATAGCAGGGCTCTGATGCAGACAGGTGTCACAGCCTTCGCTCAGATTCACTTCTTAGCACTCGCAGGGCTGTTGATAAGGTGCTATTATGCTGGTATTGTGTTATTCTTAATCTGTCTTTGGCCTGCAAAGGGTCCATCAGCGTCAGTTTCTCTGACACCTTGGCAGGCTCTCTGGGCACCTCATTACTCTTTTCAGGAAGAGAGCAGTGCAATCCTGCTCCTGTGTCCGCAGAGAGCAGAGCTCACCTGCCTGTGCCAGCCCAGTTACTTTGAGGTGAGGGCTCAGAATGAGGGTTGCAGTTTCTCTCACCAGGTACATGAAGCACATAATACCATAACAATAATACATATTTCCTGAAACTGTTCACCTTTTATTTATTCTGTTTAAGACAGCAAAGCCTTGGTTTCCTCCCCTTCAAATTTTTCTCTTGGCCCACAGAAGAGGGAGTGGGAAGGCCAACCATAGCCATGGGTTTGGGAAACCTGGAAGTTGGTTCCTTGGTGCATCAGTTCCACTGACTTGGCTGTGCCTATTTCACCATTACCTTTCCATTTCAACTTTAATCCTTGCTGTAGGCAGCACCTGATTCTTACATTTTCAGATCTACCAGGTTTTTTCTGCCTTCTGCTACTATTCAGGGGCGATGGGGGTTGGGATGTGGTATTCTGCAAAATGTCAAGGTCTCTTCCTGGAGAGCTGACAGCAAAGGTGTTTTATATGTACATGGGCTATCAGGATGAGACATTCCTACTCAGAAACATTGGCTGAGACAGACAGACATTCCTCCTGCCACAGAGAGACAGGCAGGCTCACTGTTGCCAAGCCTTGAAATATTTGGCATGTTTTCTATTGCCCTAGTTTTGTGGAGTTGTACCTGAAGTTTTATAAGTACATGAGAATTTTAGTTCTGTGTTTTTTACTGGAAAAAAAAAAGGAAGGAATAAATAAAATACAATAAACTGACCCTCCTGCCTAGACAGAAGTGCTGTGAGAATGTGACTCAATTTCTTAAAAACAGAAGACAAATGAAATAACCCTAGTGTGTTTCTAAATAGTTTCACACGTAAACCTTGTGGTTTTGTGGGAGTTTCTGAATTTCCCCTTAGGTTTTCAATGTGTGAAAGTCTGCAGCAGGGCTTGTTTTCCTGAGTGAAGGGATATTTGCATCTAAGAGTTCACGCATCTGCGGTGTCCCCTGCAAGCAATAATGAGCTGACCAAAACAATCAGTCTCCCTGAATTAGAAGAGCCCTGCATTCTTCAAGTTTTCTTTGCATTCTAATTTGTGGTTTTTCAGTTGTTCTAGCTTTCAAGCCTTTCTTGCAAGCAGCAGGATCTTAAATTTCAAGTGGAAGCCAAGATTTCTTGTAAGAACGTGGTTCAGGGTAGTGGTGTTTTGACATTTTCACAGTTATGTCATACATCATCACACCTCTCTATGAGCTGGCAACACCATTTACACAGAGATGAGCGTAATTATTCACAGAGGGGCCCTGTTAGAGCTTCGGACTCCCTGGCTGATCTAGAGGAGACCAACTGGCTCTGCAGGTCTGTGTCTGTCTTCCATGGGCTCACAGCAACATGCAGCTGCCTGTGCACTTTCACGTTGGCTCCGTAGGCCGGTGCCAAGGCACGTGCTCCTGGAATCACCAGGGAATTCAGAGGCTCCCACTCGCACCTCTGCATGGCCTGAGCCGAGGGACACATGCAGCCAGGCTCCCACAACAGAAGGGTTTCCAGTGAAGCTGAAACACAGAGTTATTGTTTGTCCAACCACTGGCGAATGCACAGAGCCATTGTGTGGGTCCTGAAAGCCTGGGCGCTTTATTCTCTGCAGACTGAATGGCAGCCGCGGGTAATAATAACACAAGATTAAAAAAGCCAACATTATAGGGGCATTTACAACCTGCTGAGAGAATGAAATCTCAGCAAGGCTGAGCTGTGTCTCTAGTGATCCTACGTTTTTACTGCTTGATAAGGAAATGATGGGCAGCTCTGGAGAAATGGCCACCACAGAGCGGACGAAGGGGGAGCAGGTTGGCTGTTTGAACACTGCAGTAAGTAATGGAAAATCTGTCTGCAAATCAAGTGACCAGCCTGTCCTTCCCCGTGCTGGCTGAGCTGGGGAGGTGTGGGCAGGTACACTGTTTTCTTCCCAGGCAGGCATCAGTGGCACTAGGATTGGTTTGCATAGTTCAGAGCCTTGTGCTTGGAGGTCTTTGGTCAGCATCATCCAGGCTGGTGCATTGGTAGCTGTTAGCTGGTCCACTCAGGAGAATTTTCATGTGAGAAAGAGACTGACTGTGGAAAAGAGATGGTGGAATTAGTTTTCTGCCTGCAGGAGCAGGCACTCTTTCTGTCAACTTAAATTTAGGGAGACAATAAATATTGGGCATCCTGAATGCAAGTTCCAGTTCTAAGTCGCAGTAATGACAACTACCTGACACAATTTGAGTTCATCTGACACCTTCTTACACGTGGAGTTTTATTATTTTCAAAACAAAAAACCCTACTCCACAGCGGGGAAAAAAAAAAAATTTAAGGAACAGCTCCTTGTCTTAAAAATCAAGTCTTTAATTCAGTGCTGGTTTTAACAATTCTTTAACACAAATGTCTTATAAAGTTCTTTGTAAACAGCTTTGTAAGACCCACTTTGCCCTTGCACACATGGAAACTGTTCTTGGTGACTCGGAGACAGAGTACCAGCCTGTAGCGAGATCCTCTCAGGACAGGCCCAGGCTGCAGAATAATGATGGCAGATTAGGCCAGCCCTCACCTTGCTAGCCTTGGGTGTTACCAGCGGGCTGACCCTGACAGTGCTGAGCCGCAGGACTGTGTACCCACCTGTTCAGACAGGCTGTGCAGCTCTGCTGCTCGGCAGGTGTCTGAGGCAGCATCTTACACACGTGACCTTGGTCTTTGGCATGAATGATGCAGTGAGTCGGGCACACTCGGGAACACTTGGGCACACTCAGGCACGCTACTCACACTCTCGCACACTCACTCACACTCTCGCACACTCGCTCACACTCATGCACACTCATGCACACTTGCTTACACTCTTGCACACTACTCACACACTCATGCACACTACTCACTTGTGCACACTCACACACATGCTTGCACATGCTTGCACACTCTTGCACACTCGCTCACACTCACACTCTCGCACACTCGCTTACACTCATGCACACTCACACTCATGCACACTCGCTTGCACTCTTGCACACCACTCACACTCCTGCACACTCATGCATACTCATGCACACTACTCACTCGTGCACACTTGCACATGTTTGCACACTACTCACACTCTTGTACACTCACACACACCCTTGCACACTCATGCACACCCTTGCACACTACTCACACTCGTGCACACTCTTGCACACTACTCACACTCTTGTACACTCTCACACACCCTTGCACACTCATGCACGCTCTTGCACACTCTCACACACTCACGCACATGCTTGCACACTACTCACGCTCATGCACGCTCATGCACACTCGTGCACACTCTCACACACTCTTGCACGCTCATGCAAACTTGCAAACTCTCGCACACTCATGCACCCTCGCATACACTCTTGCACACTACTCATACTCTTGCACACTCAAACACTCTTGCACTCATGAGCACTTGTGCACACTCTCACACACTCACTCACACTCTTGCACACTCTTGCATACTTGCTCACACTCATGCACACTCGCTTACACTCTTGCACACTACTCACACTCTTGCACACTCGCACACGCTTGCACACTACTCACACTCTTGTACACTCACACACACTCATGCACACCCTTGCACACTACTCACACTCGTGCACACTCTTGCACACTTGTGCACACTACTCACACTCATGCACACTTTTGCACACTCTCACACACTCTTGCACGCTCACGCAAACTTGCAAACACTCATGCACCCTCGCATACCTTTGCACACTACTCATAGTCTTGCACACTACTCACACTCATGCACACTGCTTGCACTCGTGCACACTCTGGCACACTCACACTCTCACACACTCGCTCACACTCTTGCACACTCTTGCACACTCGCTTACACTCTTGCACACTACTCACACTCATGCACACTTGCTTACACTCTTGCACACTACTCACATTCGTGCACACTCATGCATACTCGTGCACACTACTCACTCATGCACACTCACGCACACGCTTGCACACTACTCACACTCTTGTACACTCACACACTCTTGCACACCCTTGCACACTCATGCACACCCTTGCACACTCTTGTATACTACTCACACTTGTGTACACTCTTGCACACCCACGCACACTTGTGCACACTACTCACGCTCATGCACGCTCATGCACACTCGTGCACACTCTCACACACTTGCACGCTCATGCAAACTTGCAAACTCTCGCACACTCATGCACCCTCGCATACTTTTGCGCACTACTCATACTCTTGCACACTGCTTGCACTCGTGCGCACTCGTGCACACTCTCGCACACTCACTCACACTCTTGCACACTCTTGCATACTCGCTCACACTCATGCACACTTGCTTACACTCTTGCACACTACTCACACTCATGCACACTCGCTTACACTCTTGCACACTACTCACATTCGTGCACACTCATGCATACTCGTGCACACTACTCGTGCACACTCGCCCACTCACACACACGCTCGCACACTACTCACACTCTTGTACACTCACACACACTCTTGCACACTCACGCACCCCCTTGCACACTCTTGTACACTACTCACACTCGTGCACACTCTTGCACACTCACGCACCCCCACGCACACTCGTGCACACTACTCACACTCGTGCACACTCTTGCACACTCACGCACCCCCACGCACACTCGTGCACACTACTCACACTCGTGCACACTCTTGCACACTCATGCACACCCACGCACACTCGTGCACACTACTCACACTTGTGCACACTCTTGCACACACTCACGCACACGCTTGCACACTACTCACGCTCATGCACACTCGTGCACACTCTCACACACTCTCACACACTCTTGCACGCTCACGCAAACTTGCAAACTCTCGCACACTCATGCACCCTCGTATACTTTTGCACACTACTCATACTCTTGCACACTGCTTGCAGTCGTGCGCACTCATGCACGCTCTCGCTCACTCACACACTCTCTTGCACACTACTGACACTCGTGCACACTCCAGTGTGTGCATGCACATCCCAGAGCAGCCAGAGAGACCCAGCTGGGATGAGATTTTGAAGCGCTGTCTAGAGCAGCTGAAGAGAGGAGGAGGAAGAGGACAGATCACGTGTATGTAGGTATGTAGCTGCATTATCTCAGATTGTGCAACATAGGTTTTGCCACATGGCTAGGGAAGGTGTGGTTTGATAACTGTACTTGTCCTTTCTAAAAACATTCTCATCTGTTCAAGTCTCTTGCTTTGCTCGTGCCAGGCAACATGGCATGGAAATTGCTGGGCCCTGGGTGCCGTTTCTAGTGTGGGATATTATGGGGATTCAGAAATTCAGAGTGCTTCATGGATTCATTTACTTGGATTAATGAATCTGTCTCTGCCTCTGTTTCCCCAAGAGTAATGTGAAGTTACTTACGTCAGAGGGATTTATGAGCTTTTTTCTATACTGGCCATTTTGCAGAGAGTGAAATTCAGCTCAGAGGGCTCTGCAGAAGGACAAAATATTTGAATTTATTCTCTTATAGTCCTGGCTACAGAAAATTGGCAAGTTCCTGTTTGAAGTCTCTTTAAACACAAAGTATAAGTACTCTTTGGTTTTTTTGTCCTCTTTCTTTCTTCCTGTTTCTTTCTCTCTCTCTCCCCTTCCTTTTTGTTTTTGTTTTTATTTAGAATGTTCCCTTAAACTGCAAACTGTACAGGTTGTGACCTGAAGGCTCCTCTGTGCTGGCACAGATTTGCAGAAGGCAGCTGAGGGCTTGCTTTGTTTCCACAGGTTGCAAGTGTGAATTAAATGTATGTTAGTGGTAAGGTCATTGTGGGCAGAGTGTAGAGAGGTGTTGAGTGACAGTAGAAAAGAATGGTCTAGGAGGGGGGCAGAGAGGATGTAGCTTCAACTAAATGTGATGCTTGCTTTTTTCCAGAACCTTTACAGGAGAAGCATGAATGTGTTCCCAGTCCACAACTCCCTTGTCTCTTCCTACCCTGCCCCCTCCCTTTTTTTCTCTCTCACCCTCTGGGGCTGCTGTTTTAGGATGAGTTGGTTCCAAACAGACAATACTTTCCAAGCAGATAAACGGACACCTAAGCAGCTGCACTGGTATCTATCATGAACAGACATGCTGTACAGTGAGGAAAATTACAAGATGGGACTGGCATCATTTGTCATATTATAAAAAAAAAAATACAAAGCTCCCCCACCACTTGAACAGCATCCACAAGACAATTGAACAACACACTTAAAAACTGTCACTTTCTTTTCCAGTCTCTGAATACATTTTCAAATGCTAACGTTAAGCATTCCACCTTCAGGTCCTCTGTAAAAAATGTGATTTAGACAGATGGAAGCAGGTCTCTGTCTTGACACTGATGCAGGACTATAAATTTGCAGAGAAGGCTATAGGAGATAATTATTTGAAAGGCTTTTGTGGCTTATTCCAGTGTCTGGTATTCTACTGGGGTGTCCTCTGAAGAGGGGTAGGGACAGGATGGAGCTAGAGAAATGCTGAGCTTGTTTTTCACTTGGTAAAGGTTTTTAATCTTGAAAGAAGCTTTTAGAATTTACACAGGAGGAGACACTGAGAAATCAAGATGCATCTCCCAGAATTCACCATGTTCCCTTCATTTGCTCAGACCCATGGTTCAGTTGTAGGGCATTTTATCTCCTGGTCTCTTCATTGCACTGGTTGAGCTGGGTGCCAGTGGGCAGCTACTCAGAGCAGATCCCTGCTGCCCAGGGACTGCCTGTGACAGTGCCATGCTCAGGGCAGCTGGGCTTGCAGCTTCCCACAGGTGCTGCCTGGGTGTGCCTGTGGTTGGGCGTCTCCATCTGATCTCACAACTGAGCGTCTCGGTGGCCTCCCGATGTGTTACAGCCTCTCCATCCTGATCCATGGCTCATGCCCGGCAGGAACACCCCGTGCTTGCTCTCCAGCCCGGGCTGCACATTCCCTACCCAGCGCTTCCCACTCCTTGATCTTGTCAAAGGGGAGTGGCACAGTGAAATGTTTAGTGTTTCTTGACTTCTGAAACCTCGGTCCAGGAGGTGTGGCTCAGTGATTTGACTGTCTCGGTTCAAGTCATTAACATTTCAAAAGGGCTGTTAATTCTGTCTGGTTGCCTGAACTTGGTAGAAGATTGTCTAATTGGGGCTTGGTGAAGGCCAGCCAACCAGACTTTTCTTCCTTGAGATCTAATCAGATCTTGCAGCTCCTGGGACCAGATATTTCAAGATGCTTGAAAATTGGCAAGAGTTAGACATATAATTAATTCTTTACAATCTGATACTTAAATACTGTAAATGCTCAGTCAGCAATAAGCTTCTGGTGCAGGAGAGTTCAGTGCTGAGTCAAACGGGCTGATTCTGCTGAAATACTTTCAGCTTCTGGTTTGTACCTGGGTAGGGGAGAATAGTCTTCCAAAACAATTTTTTTCCTCTCTTTAATTTTACCTGTAGGTGCCCCTAGTCTTTGGTAGGTGTTTCACAAAAACAGGTAGGAGTCAAATCCCACAGCTATCAGGAAACAGACCTGAGAATTCCCAGCTTTCTCTTGACTCTATCGTTGCTGATTGTTGCCTCTTCAGCCAGAAGAAAAGGAGAGCGACATCTACACCCATGTGGGTGAGATGAATACAGCTATCACACAAATAAAATTACTGGCTGCCGAGTAGCAACAGCTTAATGAAAATGTGAAGTGTTAAACAAATAAAGCCAGTCAAGCTCATAATACTTCTGTGTGGAATTTCACTGTATCACTGAACAAAAATAGAATTAGTCATAGAAAAAGGATATCTAGAGAAGTCTCTGCCTGCCTCTGTTCTTGGTGTATGAAGCCAGACTACACAGGATTGAGCCATACTTTAAATGCGGACATGATACCCTGACCCAAAGAGGAATTCTCTTTATCCAGAGCAGGAGCCTGCTAAAGCAAGACAGAAGGGAACAAGATAAAGCACCAGATTTCCTCTGAAGCCTAAATGCAAATTGTACAGAGGAATGGATCCCTTGAGAACTGAATTTTTGCATTTCTTTAGCATCTTCTTTTGGTGAATAATTATCATACCTCTGTGTGGTTGGTAAGTGGCATTACTCTTAGGTACAGAAATGGAAACTGAGATGGGGATTTATTTCAGCTGCTGGAAGAAGCTGGGAGGTGACTGACAGTAGAGAATAGGACTGGCTTATGCACTCTAGGCAGTTCTCACCCTCCTGGAGTGCACAGAGAAACTTCAGGGTTTAGTAACACTGGCAAGCACCTGGTGAAATCCCCAGTCTGAGAATTTAACAACCACTGTTGAGGTCCTGTGTCAGAGGCACAGACAGTGCCATACCTGAGGTGAAGTGTTTTCAGCTGTTCTTTGCTCTCTACCCAAGGACTGGACTTTCCTGTGCTTCCATCTTCATGAAAATTTCTGGAGTTAAAGACATGCTCATTAGAAGTAGTGCAGGTTAGTAATATATCCTGGGATGAGTTCTGGAAAGACAAAATGCAGTATATAAATCTGGAATCAGCTTGGGAAGAAACCCTGCAGCCAAGGAGCTGCTATATTTGCCTCCAAACAAAATTACATCCTCTTTTCCTGGCTTCTCCCATCTGTCTGTGTGGGGCTGTCAACAGTCAGTGAATGGGATGGGATGATCCCTAGGATTTGGGAGGACACCTCAGGCTGCTTCTTCTATCTCCTGTCTCTGTCTTCCTCCACCTGCTCCCTGATGGCATTTCTTCACAAATAAAGCACATCTCAACTAGGCTTGGTTTCAGGTTGTGTGGAGTCACTGGTGTATTGAAGGTTTTGTGTCTGGGTCACATGGAGCTTTAATACACTGGGGAATTAGAAATGTTTTTGGAGTTTAAACTCTTAAGTGCCTTTATTTTTCTGGGTGACCTTGTGAAACTTCCTTTCATCAGACCTGTATCTTGCTGTCCTGCTACCTTTATCTAATTTGTTTTCTTGTGTATGTTACTGACATCCAGTGAAGTGTAATTTGTTTGAGAAGTGGCACTTATAACAAGGATGCCGCTAGTAATCCCTGCATTGAATCCCTATATACACAGTGTTCCAGGAATAATTAAAGTCACAAACTTCAGTCTTGAGGGATGCACAGGGGAAACCTATCCTGAAATGAGGCTTGCTGTATCTGACTTTTCTACTTCCAGTGCTGTTTAGCGCTGTAGCATTTGCTATTTTTGTTTCAGGACTGAAGTAGATTTAAGAGGAAGTCTGACATCCTGAATTTACACGTCCTAACAACAGTGTTCATCAGTCAGTCTTCTTACCATGTCCCTTCTCTACTCCTTCTCTCTATTAATTTTCCTCAATAGTCTGCAGGGATCATTTGCCAGCCTGATTCAAATTCCTGCACTTCCCTGGCATCTTGTTTTATAACATCTTGCATCATGTACTTTCTATTTCTGTAATCCATTTAATCCAGGATACTGAGATGGCTTTGCAGGTATTTATTGCATTTCTTTCTTCCTCGTGTAAGGAGGTAACAGGTCATTTATACAACTTAATCCAAAGTCTCTTGGCTTCTGAGGTTATTTTTTCCTTTTATTTTCCCACTGATTATTCTGGAGGCTGGTAGCAAGAGCAGGATAGACAGTATGGAGAAGTTGCCAATATTTGTGTCTATTGTTTCATTACATTGTGCCCAGAGCATGGCTTGGCAGTTCAGCAGTTAAACCCCTGCAGCCAATGTCCCCCAGCAAATAATGTTACTGTTGCCTCGCCTTAATTTTTGGAAGTGTTGGGCTTAGGGTTTGAAATAATGAAATACTGTTGCATCAGTAAGTGGTTTTCCATTCCTTTTGGCTCTGGAAGCAGATATTCACAGTTGGGTGAAGTTCATTTTAATCCTCACAAAACCAGAGCTGGATTTGTACAAGTTGTCATTGTTCTGCTTTAGAAACACTCTGTGCCTTCTGGATCCCTTTATCCCTCCCAGGGGCTAATCCACGAGCTTGCAAAACACTTGGGGTGACTCTAGTTGCAGGATGGAGGGGCATCCAGTGTTATCTCCTTTGCCTCCTGCATTGCCTTCCCCCACTCAGTCCAGAAAGGCACAGTAGTGTTTGGAGCGTGCAGTTTCTGATGTGTACAGATAGTGGGATGTAATTACCTTCCTCTGAGATACAGTCATTACACTGGCTGTAAAGAGAGAGGGTCACAGTCCTAATGGGAAATGATTTTAAAGCAATCTTGACCAAGTCTAGTGGAGCCATTTCAGAGCACTTAAAACTCAGCCAGTCCTTCATGGCACTTGTGATATGTCCACTTCATGCAGCGAGAGGCATTGGGATTAACACTTGTTGAGGGATAAAGAAAATCCATGATAAACTGCAGCATTGGCTTTGGGCAAGCATTGTGTGCTGCCACGGGGGAAAGGCACAGACAGAGCCTGGCTTTGATTACTACTGTTCTTGATACTGATTTGGAAAAACGCAAGGCTCTCACAGAAGCAATAAGCCAGAAGTCATGAAATCTGCCACCTTGGGCTTCCTGTGCTACAAGAGCTGCTCCTCTGTCCCCAGGCTTTATTCCTGCAGGGGCAAGAGGATTGTTCCCATTTCCCCAGAAGGTAGCTGGGCAGATAGAGACACAGTCCCCAGATCAGAGCAGATCACTGGTGGGTGCAGTGTTGGTTTACCTGGGAAGGTCAGGCTTCAAAAATGTTCTGTCTTACAAGGCAAATTTGGTCAGAGGTTGTTTAATAGCAAATACTAGTTTGTGTTATGTTAGAGAAAGACAGGCTTTGGTGTGCTGGGGTGCGTGCTGGGGTTGTGCTCAGTAGCAAGGTGAGGAGAAAGATTTTAGCAGAGCTGATGAAAGGTGGCAGTCAGCAGTTGTAGGTCATATTGAGGGGCTCTGGCAGGTCTGTTGGGATCAGCCCAGGACTAAAAAGCAAACACCACTTCACATAAGCAATTTTCTGTATCTCAATCCTTTACAGAAGCACAATACCCAAAGCTGTGCAGGTTAGCAAGGCTCTAAGCTGGTACCTGGGAGAGCAAGAATAACTAGTAGTGAAATGCTTTATGTCTGATTTTCATCCTTTGAGCTCCTCTGTAATGTTATTGGAAAACAAAAATTGTTTAAATAATGGAGCAGACTCGATGAAATTGTGCAGTGATGCAGAAGGGTTGAGGAAGGGTTATTCCTTTCTTCCCATTACTTTTCTCCTGCTGCCTTGCCTCCCAAACGTGGGTGGAATCTACGTGTCAGGCGCTAGCGACATCAGCCTGGCCCGGTGGCTTTTCTTAATGGCAAGGATGAGATTAAATGCAATTAACATCGATTGAGCAAAAACTGCCCTGGGTTTGTATGTGGATTAATTAACAGTCATCCTTTCAGCAGCAGCCCTTTGCAGAGCCGTGTTTGTTCCTCCTGGCCCCACTCTTTTCTAGCACATGTCCAAAATCAAAAGCACTGAGCTTGTTCCCTACTGTGACATCTGGGGTTACCAGCTCAGCAGGGAGATGCAGCCCCCCAACCAGGATAATTTTTTGTGCAGTCTGCTGACTGCAGAGCTGCTCAGTCAGTGGCAAAATATTTCCTGTTAAGCAAAGCTAATGACGGGAGCTCTCTGCAAGTTAGAACAATGATCAGAACAACTGTCTGGAGGAAATCAATGCTATAATGCATGAACAAACAGGTGAGTCTCAGAACAGCTGGAGATTAGTTGTGCTGGTAAATAACTTGGTATTCGGGTGATGCAGAGCAATGGGGAGGTGTCGAGGCAGAGCAAAGCAAGCAGTGGGCCCTTGTGAGCTGAAGGAGAGGGAGGAGGAAACCAAAAAGACTCTTTCTGTTCCTAGCACTGTGTTGGTGGGGTATGTAGACCAGGAGACTTCCATGTGAAAGCACTTTCTGGGGTGTTCTGACAAAGCATCTGGTGAGTTTTCTGAAAAGCATCTTTTCTGCTGTCAAGCCAACTTTGAAGACACCATCTGGGGAAGTAGCCAAGAAGTCATTGGGTGAACTTGCCTGCTTTGCAAAACTATTAACACCAGAACAGAGAAGAGGGAAAACAAAACTCTCTTCATAGCTTTTTGAATTAATGTTTTTTGTTGTTGCCAGGCATGCTCCTGGCCCTCCTTATTCCAGTCCCAAGGACAGCAACTGTTGGACTCCTGAAGGATGAGAGAGACAGAGAGGCTTTTCTGTGCAATAACTATATGGCACAGAAGTGCTGTGATCCATTAGTCAGCACAGCTGCTCCACAAAATAGCCAATGCTCTGAGTGTAACAGAACAAATTGCACATAACCAAAAAATACCTACAGCATACATCAAACCAAAGTGACTCAAATGTCCCTTGCAGTGCTTTGGGGTGCTAATAGCCCTGCAACAAATGCCTCATCCACTGTAAAGGCCTTGAACACCCATCTTAGGGCAGGTCAGGATTTTTGTATTATGTTTGTGCCTCTTTCCACACTAACTGAGATGAAAAAGTTGTGTGGTCACGTTGCTGAGGTCTGCTGTGTGTCAACAGGTATTGTGATGTTGAGAGCTGCCTGCACACGGCATGGAACTAGGAACTATGGAGATTAATTTCTACTTTGTCACTGACACTCCAAATGCACAGAGTCATTTATCATGGGGATCTGCTTTCTGATTTCTTCATAGCTGCACAGTGCCCATATGTGTGAGTGCTGTGGTGCAACTGCTTAAAGGGATGTTAAAACAAAGGCAGGGCATGTGGTGGAGGGAACTTGCAGGGTTTACCCTGTGAGACTAACGCTGGTTAAATAAATATGTCTTAACACAGCTGAGGCTTGGCAAACAGTGTCTCTGGCAAGCACTGAGGGAGGAAGTTCTTCAGGGTCTGGCTTTTCAAGGAGGGAGATTCCTTCTCTGGCTGAGAGCCTCCAGCAAGGCCGAGAGCTGAGGCACGGAGCTGGCCAGCAGCTGGGGGAGGTGGAGAGGATGCTGCAGATCCACCAGGCAGCCCCAAGCTTCTGCACTGGGATGCAGACTGAGGAAGAAGGAACAGGACAGAGAAATAGATGCATTAGAAAATCTTGCTGAAGCTTGCTCGCCCCAGTGCTGGGTACCAGGGCCTCAGCTCTGTTCGAGGACAAGGACTGTGTTGGGCATTGACTGGACTCCCTTCTCAGCAGGGGTGAGATTTGTGGAGCAGATCTACTTGCAGAGCTCAGCCCTTTCTCCTCACTCAACTGGAACCAGAACTGGAAAGCTACTGGCTTTCCCACAGGGGCTGCAAAGTGGCAGGCTGTGTCAGCTAAGCAGCCCATTTTGACTGCAGTTAGCTCCTGAGCAGGGTGTCACAGTGGTGGAAGAACATGAGTTAGTGGCTCAAAGGTCCCGTTTGCTGTGAGAGGCATGGAAGAAAACAAGTGCTGTATGCCCTCCAGCTGGACTTGCTGTCAGGACTGAACAGATTGCCATCCCTGTTTGTGCTGATGAGGAATTTGCCTTTGTATGGACACTGTTCTGATATGTAGAGGCAGTGGGCTGGAGCTCATCAAGACTGGAACCTGGTCTCTCCCTGGATTGCCTTGGCAGTGGCATTAAAAATAACCTGCCCTCCCTATGCAAGAAGGGCACTGTTCCCTTTCATCAGACTGAGGGTGTGATGCACTCTCCAGGGCTGTTCATCTCTGACTTCTTGTTCTGCTAAGACTGCAGCAGAGACCAGCTAATGCCAGCTGTGGGGCAGTCATTTTTTGAGCAGGCACCAAAACTTTTCAGTCTGAGCTTCAACTCCATTAAGTGGGAGTATCCTGTCTGGTGAGAACAGTGATTACAAACTGCCTGGGCTTGTTGCCTATTCACCCTGTCTGGTGCATATGCAATGATAGGGGCATGGAGAAGAGCTAAAGCTTCTCCTTCCCTTTCCTGGCTCCTTCTGCTCAAGGTAAGTGCTGTAGCAACCTGGCAGCATCTTCCAGAAAGATTCCAGTTTGGAAGAAAATGAAGGGGTGCCAAGTCTGCCCTGGCATGGTTGCAAAGCAATGTGGGCAGAGTGGGTTTAGTCTGAGTTAGGGTGTCCCTCAGCCCATCAGTTCTTGGTCCAGGCTCACTGTGCAAAGGATTTTGAGGAGGTTTAGTCATCTGGAGTGAGATGGAACCTGTTTTTGCACAAGGAATGTTTATGACCCTCCAGCTCAATGCATACCTGGTATGTGGGTAGGTTAGGCTGGAAGGAATTCATTGAGGTTAAGAACTGGCTGTTTTCATTTTCTCCTGAAATAAGTTAAAGTATCATAGAATCATAGAATGGTTTAGTCTGGAAGAAACCTTAAAGATCATCTATTTCCAGCCCCCCTGCCATGGGTAGGGACACCTGCAACTAGGTGAGGTTGAAATATGTAGTTATGATTTTGAACATGAAATTGTGTAACTCTGATATTCTTCAAAAAGTGTTTAAAAAGAGAGGTTTTACTGTCTTCCAGAAGGGTTAACCACAGAGGAGGCACAGAAGTGATTTTGGTTTGTTTTCTTTTTTTCCACAAAATGTAGCATTCCTGGACACTTTACTGAAGTGTTACAATGTGAATACAGCAAATTACTTCATTGCAAAATTGATCGTGAGTTGTTACTGCTTCATTCATTGCAATTTCAGTGAGTGCTGTTGGAGTTTTTAAAATATATTGCTCTGTGCATAACTTTTAAGTCACTAATGATGAGAAAAATTACCTGGGAAATTAGAGTCAGTGGAGTATTATTGATGGTTCATTTGTCAGATTTCTGCATAACCTTTGTCTAAATAATTTGGCGTACAATTTTCTCTTTATTCTTGAGTTCTTTGAAGCTTTTCCAGTTCATTGTTGTCAGAGATGGGGCTGTCTTTGGAGATTCAAGGCCAGCATTTTCAGTCTGTGTTGGCCATGTGTCAGCCAATATCAGCCTGCTGTGCAGAAGCAGCCCAAATGACATCCTCACCTTCTGACAGTGTGTGCTAGCATCATTATTTTGTGATGTTTTCCATTCTGATTCACACTGAAGAAAGCTCAGTTCCTCTCCTCAGAAAGGCAAATATCTGGAGAGCAGAACTGAGCTCAAATACAGCCCTAATAAAAATGGGCAATAAGACTGTATGCTGTGAAGTGTTCTTATATCTTTCTCTAGTTGGCTTTAGCTGGGTCCTCTTAACATGGATGAGTACTGTCTGCTCTGCAAAAGGGGCCTGCATGTATCCAGCCTGTAGGTGGGCTTGCCCTCTGTGATCCTGCTGTTCCTGTAGCACTGACACAACCATGCCACTGCTGATTGCCCATGCTGGGAAGGGGGATCCAGCACTCATTTCTCAGATCCTCAGAGGGAGAGGTGTTACAGCTGGTGCCGTGTGTGTTCTCATCCACTGCTGGTGGCATTGTTGATTTCTTTGACTTTATTGATGCAATAAGATAAAAATAGGAAGAGACCACAGCAGACTTTGCAATCTCCATCCTAAAAACTTCCCAATTGGAAGCTTTCTGTCTTATAATAGCCCTCAGAAGTTCACAGCTCATATGCAGATACCTGCAGAATCTGAGGAGATACCACTTAGGAGGTTTCTGTGGGGACAAAGCAGATCTGATTTTGCTTTGAATTTTGGGAAGACTTGGGTCTTAATAGGATAAAGGCTGTCAGATATGTCAGGAGTTAGGGCGGTCTCTGAGTCCCCATCTTTCTTCTTCTCACTTCTCTGGTGATCTTATATTGATCCTGTTCCAGGAAGAGAGAATGGGGAGCGTGTGTGTTTGTGTGTGTGTGTGTTTGTGTTTGTGTTTGATGGCAGCTAACCAAAGTGCTATTATGTCCTCCTATACTGAGGCAGGACTTAGTGTGGGGTTGCAATTACTCAGTGCCCCAAGGCTTACCTGGAGCCACAGCTGTTCTGTCCCACTCTAGGCCACTGGATTTACAGTCCTGATTGTTGCAACTGACCATGTGCTCTTGATCACAGAATCAGCCTTATGTTTGGCATCATGAGCTGCTTTCTTGCTTCCACACTCCTCTCCCCTTGAATATCTTGTGTTTTACAGTAGGTGAAACTGAAGATTTTTCTGAGAGATTTTCACCCTGCCAGTGCTACTCTTTCATTTCTGTTGTTAACTTTCCCATGTCAACAGCTGCATAACTAGCTTACTGCCTTTTCCTTTTGTCTCCTTTTTTCTCCAGGAGCTGTTTGTTAATTCTGGATAAACATCTGCCAGAGAGCAGAGGACAGGGACCACGGACACCCTTGGAACCTCCAGCATCCCTCTGGACAGACACTGACCAAAACCAGTGCCTTCTGCCCTTCATGACCAAGACAATACAACATGATTCCTCTACTAACTGCCTGCATGTATCAGTCTCAGTGGATGTTCCTGGGGTTGGGAGAAGGGTCCCAGGAGCAGGGGATGCTGTAGTTTCTTTTCATTGTTTTGCAATGTAAAGAATTGTGTTGACCCTGGGTGCTTCCAGCATAGCTCGTAGCTTAGGGTATGGCTCCAGCACAAGCCTGGTTCACCCCATTCTAACTTTGGCTTCACCAACCTACATCTGAGTTTCAGGAGCTGTTGCCTCTGTTTGTTTGCTCTGGAGAAGGGGGTCCCAAGTATTTGGAAGTAACCCTGAGTAGCTTGTTAGGATTAACTGTTCCTAGCATGCTCCCATTTGTTACACCAGCAGGCACATTCCTTCCCTTCCAAGGTTCCCTCCTAAACAATAAAGTGTTTAACAGTCACTGTGTGCTGTGAGGTATTTCAGTCCCTTGAGTTTGTAAACTGCTGTTTTCTGCCTATTGCCAATGCCAACAAAAACTCCAAATGAGTGTGAGGAATAGCAGTATTTCAAGTCACAGTTTATAAATCACAAAACTTGTTCATTTTGGTCCCAGGATGACTGCCTTGTTTGAAAGTACTTGGTTACAAAGTCCTGGCTGAAGGGAACTGGTGGTGTGGAATCATACTGGAAAAACCTTTGCCTGCTGACTGCAGAGCGCAGAAATTTTCTTTCTTTTCCCAAGCTCTTGTGTGCAGTTCCTGCTGTGTCTGCCATAAACCACTGTCCCTTTCATCCTTGTGCTCTGTGTTGAGCTCTCCTTGCTGCATGAGGAATGGAGGAAGCTGGGTGTCTCTGGAATTTTATTCTCCTAGAGGTAGGTGTGGCAGAATTGCAGAAGGCCTGTCAGCAAGCCAGGGGAGCAGGTCTCCTTTGGTAGCCTGATTCCTTTTCTCTGGATACAGCTTCTCTGTCTGGCAGCATTAGCTTCCTCTATCCTCTCTGACTGTATCTGACAGTTTTTGAAGAATGTGAACATGGATTTTTGGAGGTCGTGTCAGAGTTTAATGCAGTGTTTATGAAAATGGATGAGGGGGGCTGAGAATTGTTTTCTGTGTTATATTCTGTTTCGTCTCTTTTTTCTTTAGACAGCAACTTAGTGCTTTACATCTCCATTAAAGCAACAAAATGCCTTTCCTTCTTATTGAGAGCTGATGCCACAACACTTTTCATCCTCAGAAGTGATGTTTGCTTACGCATGGCTTATCTCTCTTAGCTTCAGATCTTGCAAAAATTCTAGCTCTGCATCTTTGTGTAGACCAAACTTGCTGTCCTAAGGGAGGAAGAGCAAGTTTTCCAAAACAAAGTAGGACAATTAGTGCCCTCAGATCTGCTGGAGCAGGACTGGGTGGGCTTTTGCTGCTGCTGCCATGCCAGCTTTTGGATCTGCTTGGGATAGCCACAGAACTTCTGACTCTTCAGGCAGAGATTTAGAGCACCAAGGTCTGTCCCTGACTGGGTTTGAAATTATTGTTGGTCTGAAGAGAAAAGTATGTATTTTGTCTCTTCCTCATTTTCCTCTTGCCCCTATCCAGCATTGCCTTGCATGAGTAATTTGCATGTTATTATTTCAGTTGCCCTAAATTGGGGGGGACTGTGATGCCAGGGCTGATTATTTGGCGGCGCTGGGCAATTTTCTCTGTTAGGCAACTGCAATACATTTTCATGTTCTTTTATAATGAGCTTTATTTACCAAATTGGCAATTCCTCTGTTGAGAAATAACTGATTACAGCATTCAGGGAGTTGCTGTCATCTCAAGATACACAGGTGTCTGTGGAACATAAACAGATGTGATCATTCAGACAGTGAACTTGATGGGGGTGGGGGGTGGAATCAGCCATAAAATCATAAATGGAACAGCTACAGCTAATGTTGGCCAGGTGCACTGCGGCTGTGGGCAGCCCAGCAAGGACAAAGTGGCACTCAAAGGCCATCCAGTACCTCCAGATGAGGGACTGCTTGATTGTTAGCTGAAAATACACCTCTTACCTGAGGCTGCACTTGAATACTGGCTTGCCTAACTGTCTCCAAAAGTTTCTGAGGACAGACATTCATTTGTGGCACAGCCTTGAAGTGAGAAACTCCTCTGTCCTGCTGTGTTGGGTTTGATTTTAGCTTGCTCTGTGCTAAATGTCTACAAACTTCTTGGTGATCATGTCCGTGGGGACTGTGGCCCCATCTGCCTTTCAGCAGTCCCTTTCCTTTGGTGTTTCCTAGTGCCCAGGAGCAATTTTGTTGCTGCTGTTGCCCTAATCACCCGCTCAGACACCTGAGCCTGGGGGAAAATACAATCATCAGGGATGTCAGTAGGAAACTGCTGAAGATGAAATTCAGTTGCAGAGTCTCAGCTTCTATCCAAGAAAAAAATATGCAGGTAACGGAGCTTTTGAGTGAGTGTTTTCTCTTCCCCTTCATCTTTGCTGCTTCTGTAGTACCAAGGCCCCAGAAAAGAAGGAAGGAGTCCTGCACCTTCTCCTAGCCTCCCTCTCCTTGTTTCCCCTTGACTCCTTGTGGGATATTCAGAGCAAATTTTTTTCTGTGCAAGATTGTGACAGCAGGTGTCAGTTATGCTCCAGAGTGGGGGAGATCATTATTCCTGGAGCCTGGTGTCCAGTGTTGAATGGATGTCCTTTCCACACCACTACCACCACAGCTGGCACTAATGGACAACTAGGACAGCAGGATAAACAAGGTCTGAATCCATTGTGGAAGCTAAATTAGAGGCAGTTTCCTCCAAAGGCAGCTTTGAGGAGGGGTAGAGGCAGCCAGCCACGCTGTCTGTGCTGCATGTGCTAGATAAAAAGCAGCTCTTTTGTGGCCAGGAATACCTGTTTCACCAACTAAAACCAAACCTTCCTGTGGCCAGGTGCAGCACAGTGCTCCCTTCGGCTGAGCAGTGCATGTCCATTTTGCCTGCCTGCTTATTGCAGTTCTCTGCAAGCTGGGTAATTTTGTGTACAAATGCATCCGGTGATTTGGATGCAATGCGCACAATTGGGGTAATTTCATGTGAAAATACAGCTTGCAGAGTGCCTGCTTTAAGAGTATGAATTGTTTTAAAACTTGCCAGATGAATGGAAAGAACAACCTTTTTATTCATGCATAATTTCTTAGCATTGCAGGAAGGGAAAAGAACAAAACCAGAGAAGTTAGAGAAGATACAGGAAATAACAGAACTGATAAAAAATTTCCAGTGGGCCACAGTAGCTCTGTAAATGAAACATTCAACAAGCAGCACTTTGAGATTCCAGTGTGCGAGAACATCACCGGCACTCCAAGCACCAAATTTGTGATCTTGCATAAAAACTCAACCCGCTGCCTCCTGCTGTTAATATTTCACACTTGGCTTTGCAAGATGCTTTATCTAATATCCTCTCTGCATTTAGGCAGCTACCTTCTCTGCCTTGTCCATAACAGGAGAGGCGGGAGGAGGAAGGCAATTGCCAAGTATGTCTGTAATCTATGTAGGAGGGTTTTGTGTAGCTGTAGGGGGAGAAGAGTAAGTCTCATTTCCTATTTTATAGTCTGCTGAGTCCTGTGATCTCATGCTGTGTGCTCCTTTTCCAAGCAGAATTTTTCAATTTGTCTTTCAAGTTCTTGTTATTTTTTATTTCCAAACTGTTTAAAAGTGTTTGTCTGTAACTTGTTGATAAATTGTTTGTGTCTGACTCCCTCAGGTGCTTCATTGCCAGTCTTGTATGTGTCTCCAGACCACCTTTTTCTTCTCTTGTCTTGTGCCCCCGCAGTGGGCTGTTAACATCCCTTTTTTGGAACCCATGGGAGCCTGAAGGGCTGTTCAGTGTCCTGTGACATGTAACCCCACACCTGCTCCCATTCCTGTGGGTTTTATCCTTGTCCAAAGCTGGATGTGCTATTCCTGAACTGACTCACCTGCCTTGTCAGCCCTGTCACTCTGCCCTTGGTGTGTGTTGGATTTTCCTCACTTTCCCTGTTCTTGGTACCTTGGGGGAGTGAAGGTTGGTGTGGACTGAAGTGATTGGGCTGTATCACCTTTGAGCTGAGGTTGTTCAGGCTGGTAATGCTGCCCCTCCATCTCCCACTCTGGTGTGTAATTGTGCTGGCGGAGTGGTGGTTTTGCAGCCTGGGGCAAAGCCAGAGGAAGCAAATGGAGCAGCCACTGGTCTCAGGAGAGCTCCCAGTCAAAAGTGTGTCTTGAATTTAATGACATGTGTGCTCTTTCAGAGTTTTTATAGAGGTCAGAGCATGGCAGGGAACTTTCCTCTGTCATCTTCCTAGGGAGAACAGCACACAAACTTTTCTCTCCAAGTTGAAATCAATTGTTCCCTCAGGGCTATGTAACAAACTGCTCCTGTAGCTGATTTCCCCTTGTGAATGGCCTAAATTAGATGCTCTCCCTGGTTGCCCTCATTGGAATAGCTTGTGCTTTATCCAGCCATTTCGTTTGTGCCATTTGCTACACGATGTTGATAGCACTTGTCTGGTTCCTGCTGCCCTGTGTTGTTCTGTATGGGAGCTATTGCATGGCAGGCCTGCTGTCCCAGGGCGTGGAGGAGAAGAGGCAGCAGGGACTTGGAATCTCAATTTGACTTCTACTTTGCATCTTCCTTTGTTTTCAGAAAGTCTGTTTAAAAATAATTCCTTGTATCTTTGGAGCAGGTTTGCTAATTGACATGAATTGAAACAAAGCCCTTGGGCTTACTTGGATCTTTCTGAGGAGTTAGAATCTATTCGCCTCCTTATGGGTCCCTGAAAGCTTAGTTTCAAAATCCTTTTTGAATGCTGGGTTGATATTGGGGTGACAGCTGCAGGGTAAATTGTCTTCATTCCCATCTAGTGCTAACATTTTTGGCAAACTGGTGCATGCAGTTCAGTCCTGTACACTTCCTACTGCCTGCTCTACAGAATTAGAAAACAAGTTACCTTCAGTGTTTAAAACCAGAAAACAATTTGGAGTCACCCAGAAACTCCAGCTGTGCCTTCTGCATGTGCATCTGTACATGAGCAGCTCTGCTGGAGTCTCTGGGTAGGCATCTCCTCCTTGCCAGTGGGGCAGAGCTTTTGTGATATTTAGTCCTTGAACAGTCTGAGTTAATCCCTCTAATGGCCACCAGTGGAGGACATGAGTGACATTCCCTCAGGAGGAATGAAAAGGATGTTATTTTTTCCCTTCTGTGACCTCTTGAACATCCCACTGTACCCATTTTCTTGGTGGTGGAGTCCGCTATCATAGTGAGTTTGATTTTTATTTTCTGTGAGTGGGGAGTGCCACTGTAAGTCAGGATTAGCTAAACATAACATTAAAAATAAAGCACGGCTATTAATTTAATGGCTTCCTCGTTACAACCATCATAAAACAAGTAAACAGGAACTCTGCCAGTGCTGCCTGCAGTCCTCCTCCAAGTGGCTGAACCAAGGGAGAGATTTGAACTCTTGCCATTTGATAAAGCCATGTGTGAACATGGCTTTTTAAAAATTAAATCTTTACTTTTCCTGTAGTAGCCTTTCAACTGCTGAGGAAGCCTGGCCAGTGACTGCAGTGGAGCTTTGCAGCTCTTAATGAGACAGAGGGGAAATGGCAGTTCAGGACTTAGCTTAAATCATACCAGCCAAAATAAAAGATTACAAAAGGCAGGGAAATTGTTCTTTGTGGACTGTCTCACTGAAACAGCCTTTGTAGTCCCTTTAATCCTTACTTACTTATTTTTCTTTTGCAGAGGAGAATAACTAAGTTCTGTGTTGGGACTTTTCTCCCTCTACTCTTTATCTTCCAGAGTGCTCTTGCCAGCTGTTGGCAACTTGCTTGGATTGGAATTTACTGGATTAAATGGATCACACTGGGGATCTGTGGTGGCCACATAGACTGGGTGCCTGCTCCCAAGTACAGTTCTGTCTCTGCATCTCAGTGGGAAGTGTACAGTGGGAAAGCACACAAAGGTGTCCAAACAGAGTGTAAGCTGAAAGCAGTGGAATTATTTGTGTGCTGGGCTTCTTCCAGACTTAAATCGGGCACTTGTGCAGTGCTGTGGGGTCTTTAAGTTAAAGAGGTTACAAAAAGAGAAAATACTCATCCATTTGTTTGAAGACTCCATTCTAGTTATTTTTATATAATGCCTTCTGGTATACTGAAGTGTACATTCCCAAACTGGAGGGTGGATTGCAAAACAGAATATCCACAGTAATGTATTTAATATCCAGCTGTGGAACCTCAGTGCCAGCTGTGTGCTCCACCCAGCCTCTCACTGGCCACATGTGCCTGTGCTAGGAAAAAGGACCTTTGCTGTCTGAAGGAATAGGTTAACATCTATTCTGTGGCCAAACAGATAAAGGGGAGGGTTCATGCTTCAGAGTCCAAGCAGATTATCTGTGTGAAAGTACCCTCAGCCAGCAGGGTCTGGCTCCTCAGCTTCTCAGAAAACAAAGCAGATGTCCTCTGCTGAGGCTGCAGGTGGTCCTGTATTGCTCACTGCTGATCCAAAGCTCAAGGAGTTTTATTTGAGGCTACTTTGAGGCAGTGAATGTGATTAGGTCTCTCTAGGTTATAGGAATCCAGTGTTGAGTTGACAGTATCCAAGTGTAGAAGCAGGAGAAAGAGATACATTTCCTTCTTTGTGACTGATGGGCTGATGTTTCAAAGTGTGGTTCTTCTGCTGGGTAAAAGAACTTCATTCAACGCTGCAAGGAATTGCACAGAAAAGTGAGACCCACGTGCACGCCATAAATTTAAGGTAATCTATACCATTCTTCTGGCTGTGAGCTTGGTCACTGCCAACCAGTGCTTACCCTGTGGGATTGGAGGTGTTTACCTCGTGGGATTGGAGGTCCAGACTCTGCTCTCTGGAAAAACCAAGCACACCCATTACAGGGAGGTTTTCTTTATTGTACTCAAGAGAATTGTGCTCTAGATCTCTTTGTAGTCACCCCCGAGGCTGGGAGCTCTAACACTGCTACAGAGCTTGCAGCACTCCTGAGCATGCAGATGACAACAGAGTCACAGCTCTTCTCAGGAGGGCAGAATTCTGCCATTCTCAACATGAAAGAAAATTGGATTTTAATGAGGAGTACAAGGTGAAAACTTCTGAAACTTGGAAGCCTTTCACCAGCCTTTGAGAATGTGGACCATGGAGCAAAAAGCATCAAAGGTGGCTCAGCCCTGCTCCTGTCCATGGGGCTCCCTGGGGAGAGCTCCTGGCTCTCTGTGCCCTCCTGGCTCCATCTGCTCCACAAGAATTAGATCCCTTCCATCCAGCCTTAGATTTTAGGGTTAAGTAATTTATAAACCAGTCTGCAATATGTCTTATTGTCGCTGTATATCCCTACATATTCTCCCAAAATCCTTTCCAGGTTTTTTAAGTTGTATCAAATCTCTACCTGCTGACTGCAGGAGAAGCACCTTCCCTCTCGTGGTGTCTGTATGTCCAAAGAGGCTGTGCCTGGCCCAGGGTTTTGCCTCCTGCGTTGAGCCCTGGGGATTGAGTAGTTTATGGGAGTGAAGAGGAAGTGCTCAGGGAAAAGGAGTGGTTGGAAATGTACTTGAACTCTTAACGTGGGAACTTAACCTATGGCCTTGGTTCAGGTTTTCTAAGGATTCTCCAAGCCCTGAAAATTTGGGTGAGTGATTATGGCAGGTGAGTCTCAGAGCTGTACAATAAATTAATGGACTTTTCCATGGACCTGTGCACAGTGTATCAAGTAGTGTAATGGTGCTCTCGGTCCAAACTTCTTCATGCAAAGTCATCAGTGGTTTTGTAGCCCCTTACTGTTACAGAGATACTCCCTATCCCAGGAGCAGGGACTTTTGGAGAAGCCTTAGGTACTTTCTGCCTTCCCTAAAGCACTTTTCAGGGCACTGACTGTGGGCACAGCTGTGCAAATTGAAAAGCAAACTGATCCTGCTGACTCTGCCTCATTTTACTTCCCCTGACAAGTAGTTGAGTGGTTGCACTTTATTAATGCTAATGACTTTCTAGTTTGAGCTGTTAGTGTACAGTTTGATATTTATATTTATTTATTTGTAGCATCCAGACTTTGTACTGTCTGGATTAATCCTCAAACTAATCTGATGCTGAGCCATTATTGTGACAATTGAGTCACAATACAATTTGACATTCATGCTGTACCTGGTGTAGCTAATTTATATAACTCAATTTATAAATTACATAAATAGGTTACATAATTTACCACATACCTTGTACACTTCACAGTAATATTCCCAGCTTGCAATTTAAACAATTTTTATACTGAGAATAATTTATACTGAAGACTCTTGAATAATTTTGCAATCTATTCCTGGATAGATAAGGAGTTGTGTTTGTTAAATAAACACTTGCTGGTGTTGATTTTAACTTACTAATCACCTTGTCTTCCTTCCCAGATAATCTGTAGCCTGTCCTGAATGATGCTCTGCTGGCAAGGCCAGACCTCTGCAGAGGTCCGTGTCTTCAGCTTCTGCCTTTCAGGAGCTGCTTGCCTGGGAAAGATGAATTTTTCCCTCTGTCATCCAACTGAAACTTCAGTGCAGCTGGTCCTTGCTGGAGAACCAGCCCTGCTGCCTGCAGCCTCCCCCAGGAGTGCAGAACCCTGGCTTCTCCATGTCCCACCCGAGCACCTACGTGATGGTGGTGGTGGTGTGACCCTGGTGAGGTGGGGCTGGAGGTGAGGAGGGGGCTTCACACTGATCTGGGAGGACTTGTGGTGCAGAGGTAGAGGACACTTCCATGGGCAGTGGCACAAAGATGTTACATGTGACAAGTCCTTGGGAAATTTCTGCCTCACCTAGCTGGTGTTAGAGGGAGACAGGTCCTACTCCTGACCCTGTGGCACCAAGGCATCAAAAGGAAGCAGTGAAAAGCATTGTGCAACCTGTTCATGACAGTCCCTCCCTGGCCCCAAAGCTCTGTGCTTTCCTCCAGGAGCAGCTCCTGGAAGCAGCCCCAGCACGGGGACCCAGAGGAGGAGGATGGTGGTGTCCTTCACCCCTCTTTGGAGAGGCCTGTGGCCCATTTCCATTGCTCCTGGTTCCTGGGGTTGTGTGGGTGGCCATGAGTGTCACTGTGCTGCTGGCAGGTGTAAGCCTGGGTGTCTGCCACTGCCCAGAGGCAATGCTGCTCCTACGGCTGGGCACAGTGTTGACCTGCTGGTGATGTTTGCAGAGGTTCTGCTCTCCAAATATTTCACTTCCCATCTTTTGGAGTCCAGGCTGTGGTCAAACAGTTCCCATGTGGCCAGCAGTAAAGAGAGGCACTGGGGCAAGGACCTGGAGGCAGGTGCCCATGCAAACATCAGCACCACTTTTCCTTTCCTTATCCTGTCACTTTTCATCCTGCTATCACTGCCTGGATCCTCCACTTTCCCCAGGAGGGGCCAGTGGTGACAAAGACCATTAATTTTGCAACAGCTGCTTCTAAACCCCATCAGACCCCCCCAGCTGTCACCCTGTGACTGATGCCTCTGAGCACCACAGATATCAAACCTGCAAACAAAATATTTAGAAGTGTGGGGATGGAGGTTGTCTCACAGCCCTGGCAGCCACCATGGCCACCAGCAGTGATGCTCAACCCTCTCCCCTTCCCCATGGCTCTGCTGGGAGGAGATGTCCCCTCCCTGAGCTGCCTGGCATTTGGGGGACCATGGCTCTCCCCAGCTCTGCCTTTGCTCCTCCCAATCGATGTCCCAATCAGAGCCAACAAATGAGCAATTATGTGCACACAATCCCAGGACGTGCACGGCAAGACCCACGCACCCCAAACCCGTGTGGGCAGACCCTGACCTGGCTGGCTCCTGTAATTATCTCCTGCAAGGCAAAACAATTAGGAGTTTCTGCTCTCCTCTCCCTCCCTCCCCCCTTCCTCTTCATTGTTCTTGGCAAAAAAAGGTTAATTAAACTCAGAAAATATCCTTTTTTTCCCCCCTCCTAAGCATGAGACTTAATTTTCTCTTTATATTTGTATTTAATTAATTCCTGCAAAGGCTCTGACTATATTTTTTTGGTATTATTTCTTTCTTTGTCTCTCTCATTGTTAATCCTTGCATATTCAGTTTTTCTCCTCCCTTTTCCCCTAGATTTGAAATTCTATTACCATTTCAGAAGGCAGGCGTTTGAAGAGAAAATTGAATACCCGTCCAGTCTTGATAAGAAGGGACATTTGGTACTAACGGTAATTTGTGAAGCAGATTTCCTCACAGCCCATGGTTGGTCCCCACCTTTCTCCCCGTGTTTGCTGTGGATGATGTGCGTGTGCCACAGGGGCGTGGGGATGTCACAGCAGTTTGCAGCCTTTATATCCCTGGATTTCTGCGTCAGGGCCAGAATGCCCTGGCGGCTGCGTGTGGGGATGGGTGACATGCTGACATGCTGTGTCTGACACCTCCCATGCGCCTTCACACCCCTCAGGAGCCCACCCTGCACCCCACTTTGCTCTCTTAGCTCAGGGATGATGCCCTATCGTCCCCATGGTTTCAGGAGAAGCTGTGTTGTTTTCAGGAGAGCTCCTGTTCCCAACTCCAGGAGTATCCTCGGTGCCAGCAGGAGTGGGAGCAGGTCTCTCAGCCCTCCTGTGCAGAGCATGAAGGATCTTTCTCGGGCTGCGGCTGTAGGAATGTGCTGGCCTGGGTAACGCATCCCCACGGGGATGTCGGGGCTTTGGACCCGGGGTCCTGCAGCTCCTCCGTCCCAGACATAGCCCTGAGCACAACCGTGCCCCTTGTGCCCTTCCCCGCCTTGTCCTCGCACCTAGTGCGGGGTTAATGGTGCTGAGCTTCGGGCATCTGCTGACGCTGGAAAAACAGGTCTGGGGATTTATGGAGACCTTTTCCCCCTGCTCCGGGCTCGCTGTCACCTCCTGTCGCCTCCCCCGCGTGGGACATCCCGCGGGGTCCCCGGCGCCCGGCGCTGCCCAGGGATGCGGAGCGCCCCGAGCCCGCCTGCGGGGCCGGGACCGAGCGTGCCTCGCTCCGTGCCTCGCTCCGTGCCTCGCTCGGTCCCTCGCTCGGTCCCTCGGTGCCGGCGGCAGCAGCAGCAGGTGGCACTGTCGGCCCGCGCTGCCGCCGCCGCTCCACCGGGCCGGGGCCACCGGCGGGGCTGGGGCCGAGGCCGGGCGGGTCCCGGCTGCCCTGGGCGCGGGGCTGCGCTGCCCGAAGCCCATCTCGGGGAGCGTCCCGGCCGAGCCGGGCGCTGCCTGCCTGGTGCGGGACAAGCAGCGGCCCCCAGTGTGCCGAGGGGATGGAACGGGCTCCCGACGTTGTCTGGGTGATGCCCGTGACGGCTCGGACTGAGCCGAAGTGAAATATTCCGTTTCCTTGCCAGAGAGAGAGACTCCCTGGGCAGCCTAACCCACTGCTTGACAGCCCTTTCAGTAGAAAAAAATTCCCTCATATCCAATCCAAACCTCCCCTGGTGCAACTTGAGGCTGTTTCCTCTTGTTCTGTCACTTGTTACCTGGGAGAGGACACTTATCCCCACCTGGCTACAGCCTCCTGCCAGGTAGGTGTAGAGACAGAAAAGGTCCTGGTGTTGCTGCCCCAGAAGTGCCCAACCTGAGCTGGACAGCCACCAATGTGGTCACTGGTGTGTCTGTGACTGCAGAGAACCCCTGCGCAAGGCTGGGTGTTGGCTCCTGTTTGGTGTCATGCTGGGGCTGGAGGGTCCTGGCTCCCAGCAGGGCAGGACCATGATGTCCATGGACCTGGATGTTCCAACAGGAGCCCCAGGGTGAACTCCCCATCCTGGCACAGCCGTGCCCCTGAAGTGGAATAGGTGGGACACGATGGGGAGCTGAGGTGGGATGTGAGAGTCTGGAGAAACCTTTTAAGTCCAGGGGCAGCAGCCTGGGGGTGGAGAGCATGGGGGTGAATGCTGAAGCTGCAGAGCCCTCAGGGAGCAGCATTCTCCCCACCTCTCTCACTGCTGGGTAAATCATGACGGCTTGGACTGAGCTGAAGTGAAATATTCTCTGTTTCCTTGCCCAAATCTGTAGTTTCCTTCTGGCTCTGAGGCTCTGGGCCATATTGCACATTTGAATTTAAAAGCAGACTTGTGCTTGGGCTTGTTATTTATTTATTTATTCTAGAATTGTTATTTTCTTTAAAATCAGGGTCCTTTTTTGCTGCAGTTTTGTGGTTCCTCTTGGAGCAATGACTGATGGACAGGGGTGCAGAGGGCTGGGGACACGAGTCAGAAGTTGGTCCCTGGTTGTGTGGGGTGTCCTTGGGGATGTCTGGAGCTGGCAGGAAGAGAGTGGTGGAGGGGAGAGCCTGGGAGCCTGGTGCTGGCTCCCAGCCCTGAGAAGGGAGATGCAGAGTTAAGGCGATAGCTGGGGGTGCTAATGGGCACCCCTCTTCCCCTCCCTGCTGTAGGATTTGCCATCTGCTGTGTGAGAAGCGGCATTTGCTTGCTTCAGGGATGTCACACTGGGGATGACACGTCCCTTCTCAGCATTGCTGGGCTGTCCTGGCTGGGCTGCACTCTGCCCATGCCCAGCCAGCTGCAGCAGCGTGGGGCTGGGCCCTGGGGGTGCCCTTGTGGTCTGTCACGGCTTTGCCTTACTCCCTGGAAAGCCAGAAAAGGTTGGTCCCTGAGACTGTGGCACAGGATGCACAAGCCCCGGTGGCCACTGCAGGGAGCCGAGTGTGGCAGGCAGGGACCAGCCCCGCCCCGGATTTGGGGATGGGAGCGGTGCCACGGAGCAGCTTTGGAGCACAATGATGGTAGGGTAGGGGGAAACCAGGATAACTTGTGATAGAAGCGGGGAGGAGGTGGGACAGGCCAAGGAGGAGTTGTGCAGAGAGGAGGACACCTCGGAAGGAGGGGTACAAAAGAGGAGAGAGCCCCACTGCAGGAGCAGTCCTCCCGTGCCGCACGCCCAGCAAGCCCATCAGCTGCTAACGAGGATTAATTGCCTGCTCCGGGCTCCTGAGCGGGGCTGCAGCCGCTGCCGCCTGCCCTCCGGTGCGGGTCCCCAGTGGCTCCGCGGGTAATTTATGGCCACATCGGTGTAGGCAGCTGTTCGCAGGTTGGCAGTGGCGCCGATAGGAGCCTGTGCCTGGTTTGAGGCTCTAAATAACCCCATCGGCTCTGCAAACCATCCTGGCCAGGCTAGCCAGCCAAGCTGCAGGGAGGAGTGGGTGGCAGTCAGACATCACTGGTCCATCCCCCACAGGCATCAGGGTCCCCAGGCCAGGGGAGCAGATGGCTGCAGCCAGCTCGCGGCAGCACTGTCACAATGGGGTCCCTTAAATACCGATACCACAATTAATTGGGATTCACTGATCACTGCTGAATCTTGTGCCTCGCTGCACGTGGGGCGGGCGAGCGCCGGCAGCCGGAGCGTTGCCCAGCGGAGGCTGGAAGTGCTGCTGGCATCTCTCTCCATGCCCTGGGATATGTGTGGAGACATATGCTTCCCCAATCTGCTCGAGCCTTGCTGTGTTTTGACCATTCCTCACAAACGGCCTCAGAGGGTTTTAGCTGGGGAAGGAGGTGCCAGGGACACTGAGGCAGTGAGATGGTGGCTGCCCCACAGCCCTTGTCATGTCCTGATGGAAAAGGCTGGAAGAAGGACGAATAATTTGGGGGTACAAGAAAAGCCCCAGGGCCATGTGCTGGGTATTTATTTTTGGAGACGTTGGTTCTTCTAGAGCTGGATCTCTGTCCTACGGGGATCCAAGTCACCCTGAGCCTAGGTCAGCACAGCCAGAGGTATAACCCAATCTATAATCTTTTGCCTTCAAGGATTTAGTGTCTCTTGAGCCTTGTCCTGGCCCAAAACAACTGGAAAAGTGGAGCTTGCAACCACCTCCTCAGAGTCCCCTGGCTTCTGTGAGCACTTCCAACATCATCTCACTGGTTTGCAAGTCAGGAGGATGTGACCTGACCTGGTGCCTGCAGCTGGCATCACTTCCCCAGGTGAGGTGGCTTCCCGGGTGCAGGGGAGCACAAGGGTTCTCCCAGCTGCACCCAGGGCAAGCCAGGGAGCCATGCTGGCTGCTGGCCTTGGCCATTGGCATTTTGGGGTCCCTGGGGGAGCACCTCACTCACTGACTGCCCTGGGACTGGCTGCCGTGGCTCTGTACTCCAGCTCCTTTGACAGAGCACAGAGGTGATGTGTTTCTGGTGTAATGCTGGCCAGTATCACACAAGCAGGGATTTTGCTTTCCAAGGGGTTGCCTCTGTGTTCCTGAGTTTACTTCCCCTCCTCTATTCCTCAGGTGCCTCTGCCATCAGACAAATCCAAGTCCCTGGCATGTGGGCTGAGGTTCATGGGGAGAGCAGGGCCCCAGAGGATGGGGAGAGGCATTTGGGGGTCCTGCCAGGCCCCTGAGGGAGGTGGGAGAGCTCATTTGGGGGTCCTGCCAGGACCCTGAGGGAGGTGGGAGAGCTCACAGTGGTGCAGGGATCTTGGGAAGTGACAGCAAAGCCCCTGCCAAGGGCCAGGGAGGTGCATGGGCTCTGGAGGTGGTTTGTGTCTGCAGGATGGGGCTGTACAGCCCAGTGGGATTGCAGCAGGCACAGTGTCATGCTGGGGTTTATTAGGAGCCAGTTAATAACTCTGGACTGGATTTTTCGTTAGAGGAGTTCATTTACCCTGGGCTGTTCTCTGGTGTGGGCTACAAGGCTCAGCTCTGACTGTGTCAGGCTGAGCCTCTGCTGCCTCACTGCCCCAGGATATTGCCCTTCAGCCTCACTCCCAGCAGTAGGGAATGGGCTGAGGAGTGCCAGCAAGGATGGGCTGAGTCTCTGCAGGGTTTCTGCTGGTATTCCCTTCTCGGTGACCCCCAAACCCTGGCTGGGACAGGCAGCAGCCCCTCCCCACTTGCATGTCCCATTCCTGCCAGGAGGCACCAGCAGAGCCCTGTGCTGGGCTCAGGGCCTGCCTGCCCCGCTCACCCCCAGGTGGCTGAGCTTCCTCATGACACTGCACCGGGAAGTGGCTTTAGGAATACATATTGACATTAAAAAAGGCCCCTTTGTACCTATTAATTGAAGTAATTAAATTTAATGGGATGGTTATTGCATGTTAAATAAATACTGGCTAATTATGAAAAACATATTTGCCAAGGCTTAACTATAGAAAGGATGCCTCAATTACATGGTTATTAAACCTAAAAAATATACACTTTTAATAATGAAGTGACATTTAAATAACATACATTAACTGTCTTATTAAATGTTGATTCTTTTCATATTTGAGGACTTTAATTTGGAATGTTTTCCCTGGCACTAACTATACGATGCATCATTAGCTGTCTTTCACTCATCATTTTGTAAACTTTTTTAATAAATAGGCTGAAGTGTTTGTATTTGCTTTTGTTTTCCTAGCTTCCATCTCTCTCTTCAGGCAGCAGAGATGTGCCAGGGGTTTGTGCAGGCAGAACAGGAACTTCCAGGCAGCTTCTTCAAATCACTAAAGCCTTCCTAAAGATGGTAAACCCTTTCCTAAACCTGTCATCTTGAAATAGGCAGGCAGCCAAGCTCTACAGGATTTTTGACATGTCCTTATGGAAAGGACCACTCTGCCTCACTCTTGGTTTTCCGGATTGAATTAGTTTGTAAGAAGTACCCAGGAGATGGAGAGCAGGGTAAGAGCAGGAGCTCAAGGCTGCGGTGGAAGCACCATCCTGGTACAGCATTCTGTCTCTGCTGCCAAACCGTGGCACTAATCCTTGGAAAAGTCAGTGTTTTGGGATGCCTGCACCCTTCCCAGGCGTGGGGGAACCTGCTTGGAGAGGGATGCTCTGCAGGGCACATCCCCACGTGCTGCAGCACCCAGCCCTGCTGCTCACAGGGATTCCTCTGTGGCTGGAGGGGCAGGGAGCAGGGAATGTGGGAATGGTGTGGAGCAGCACAACCCAGGGCAGGCAGGCTCCTTCCTTAATGCATTTATTGATTGCAGTGTACACGTCAGGATGTAATTTAGAAATCACTCTCCCAGAATCAATTAAAGACCTTACTGGCAGCATAGGCATCTCTTCTAGTTAAAGCCTTCACCCTTCCCTCAAACACACACCCCACTGTTCCTGCTCAGCTTTTGGGGAGTTCCTGTCTCCCTCCCAGCCATGTGGAAATGTGGGTGCTGGGATCACCCTCTGGCAGACCTGCTGCTCTTCTGAGAGCTGCTGTTGCCTCAGCTGCCTCCCAAACCAGCCATCAGTTAGGGGCTGTCAGGGAGCCAAGACCTCTCATCTTCCGGACTCATTCTTAATGTTCCTGCGTTCGCAGCGAGGTGAGTAATCTGTGCTGGGGAGGCCCAGTGGGCAGCACAGAGGCACTCAAATTAATTATGGAGGAGTTAAGTCCCAGGGGGGCTCCGAGGGGAGTGGGCCTCAAGCTGGGCTCGGAGGCAGTCAGCCGTGCTGATGCTTTGGGCAGGGCTGGAAGGTCGCTCGCCTGCCCTGTGGCTGCTCCATCCCTGTGAGGAGCTGGCCAGCATCACAGCACAGCTGGGCTCAGGAGGAGGGGGCTCCTCAAAGGCAGCAAGTGGGATGGCATTGTGGGCAAGGGGAGGTGGCACATCCTCTGGCTTTCAGGCAAATGAGAGTAACCAGTTTAGTACAGTGACATGCCAGCTGCTCTGTGCTGGCTCTTGAGGGCTGGATGTGATGCCTGTACCCCATGACGGCTTCTTCCAGGGCACAGGCAGGGCTGCCTTGTATGTGGGGATGGTGTTGGAGGTAAATGGTCTCCCAAGCCCATGAGCTCATCCATTTCCCTCCCCTCCTGTTGTGCCATTTGGTGTTGGCAGGGAAGGTGGGCGCAGCTCCCAGGCGAGTGGGTCTGGGACCAGCTGACGGTGACCCCAGGTCTCCTAATGCAGAGAGGCACAAGGTGGGGACGGCTGGACCCACATGAGTCCAGCTGGTGGTGCAGGTCCAGCAGGCTTACAACAGTGTGGGTTCAGCAAAGCAGAGTCTGGACTGGTTTGTTTGGCTGGAGAACATGTGATTCTAAAATTAATCTTGGAGTGGGGTGGCACAATTGTTACTCAGGGTTCCTGTGCTGCAAGGCAGGGGGCAGTCAGAGTGGGCTGCTGTGGTAAGCATCAGGTTTTGTATCCTGATTTTTACTTGGTTAATATTATGGGGTTTGTTCACAAATGGGAACTGAAAAATCTTTTCACAACAGTAATCTTTCTTCCAAGACATAGACCTTTGACCATGTCTAAAAGAATTTCCCTCTTTCTCTTCCCTTCCCCGCCCCTTTTCTTACTGTGGTGATGAACTTTCATCAGAGCAATTGCAGGCTGGGTTTCAATTCAGTAAAACCCACTTTAGTCAATAATAATTTTTCCATGGAATTCTGGGATTTGGGTCCTGTCTTTGTGCCCTCTCTCCTAGCTCTGTTACAGGTGCACAGACTGAAGTCAGAGCGAGTGAAGCATCCCTGCTCCATCCCAGCACCATTATGCTCACAGCAGTGATGCCAGGATTCCTCTGGCAGTGATGCCAGCAACAAACCCAGCTCAACTCTTCCTCTGGCTGCCTTGGGGGTACCAGGCTCTCCAGTTCCTCCCACCCCAGAAACAGAAGGAGCACAATGGATACAGACCCACCTCAGGAGGGTTCATAGCCAGGAAGCTCAAGCCAAGAGACCACAGGTTCCCTCAGGCCACAGTGCCCTGCTGCCCTGGGGTGAGGCTCGTGGTGCTTGGTATTTCACAGGCCTGAGCATTTCTTCCTCACCAAGGCTCATGATGCTCCTCAAGGGATCTCTGTGCTGCAATGTAACATCCCTGTATAGAGAAATTTTCTTAAGTAATGGTTTCTGCAGATTCTTTAAAGGTATATTTATCCTATCTTTTATTGGAATAGAATTAAAGCAAAATTAGAAACTAAAATAACTTTAATTACGAATTTCATGATTCGGTATGTTGTAAATCTTACAGCATAATATTGTGCCATAAAAATGCTATTTTGTGATAATTATTATTATTATAATTAATGTTCCTTAATTGCTGATGTCGCAGGCACATGCTATCTCCCAGGTTTTCCTGCAGAGTCTCTGGAGGAGCTCTTCCACGGCGGGGGAGATGCAGAGGATCCAGCCGGGTGCTCGGGCAGGCTCTGGCTGTGTGCACACAGGGGGGTGCCCGGGCCATGCTGCCAGCTTATCCCACCCTGGGGGGTGCTTTCAGCACTTCCCAGACAAGGAGGATGCTACAAGCTGTGAATAATGCCTCTGCCCCTGGCTGTGCTGTGGTCATGCCCACACTTGTGGTCGCCCACGAGCTCCCTCTGACAGGGAGATGGGCTGAGCGTGGTTTGGTGGCTCTGCCTTTGGGCTGGTGAGAGCACCCCAGGCTCTCTGTCTGTCCTGTCAGAGGTGGGGGCAGGTACTTGTGAGGAGGAGCTGCAGGGTATGAGCAAGGGGAATATGTGATGGAGGGCTAAGACTGGCAAGAGGGAGGTGGGAGAAGGCAGTGGGATGGATGCAGTGGCTATACCAGGGCTTAGCAGTTCTCAGAGCATCCTTTATCAGCTCAGAGGATGCTGCTGGGGTCTGGGAGGCAGGGACACAGAGTGGGTCTGTGGGCCCAGGTGTGAGGGAGGAGCAAGAGCACAGGGATGGAAAATGCCTGGTGCCAAGTGCGTGAATTTTTCATGTGACCCTGAGGCCTCACTTGTGACAGCAAGGGGCTGCCCAGGCCCAGCTGAGAGAGGGAAGGCATCAAAATAGCCACTGAACCACCTGCTTCACAGTGGTGAGTCTATATGGGATGAAGCTGAAACCAGGATACATTTTTAATGACTCAGGAAGGGCTGGGTTTCTTTAAATAAGACTAGACAATGAATATGTGCTCCCGAAGCTGTGTAGTGCACCACAAATGCATTATTTACAGCAGCTTCTTCCTTGTCCATTTTAATTTTACATGGGTACTCGAGAAAGGGAAGGGACTCCTTGATGTCTCATGGCCACCCACTTGTTCCATGTGACAGAGGTGAATTTTTGAGCCACCAGAGGATTTAGTGTTGATCTTTCCATGACTTGAGTCAAGGGCAAAACAGCCATCCTAGAAATGGAGCCTGGCACCTAGGAGTGGAGGGAGCTCCAGCCTGAAGTTTTGTCTGACTGATGCATCATCTGGTCTTGACAGTGCCATTTTCTGCCTTCCCACCATGGATGAAATGCAGGGGGGACGTTCTAAGGCTGCTGCAGCCTTCCCTTGTGCCCACACATGCCCAGCTCAGAATCTCTGCTCCCTGCACTGGTGGAGGACCAGAAGCCTTTGGGAAGTGGACAGTGATGCATGATCCTAAGAGTGAGGGAGGGGGTGAATGTGCTCCATGGAAAAGGTCCTCAGCTGACCCTGGCAGGGAGGGTATGGAGCAGGTGGGAATAAGCAGCAGCACAGTGGGCTGTGGCAGAGCAGGGGAGGACTCCATGGTAGTGCATCTTGGAGAATTTGTGGACCTGGGGAATGGGGCACTGACTTTTTCCTTGTCTTCAACATTGCCCTGACTTAAAGTCTGTGCTTGGTGCAGGGATGTTGGGCTGCCAGGGGAAGCACAAAGTGGTTCCAGCACTCCTGAGGGGCTGCTGAGGTGGGATCAAAGTCTAGGAGCTGACGGACATCAGGCTGCTTTCCCCAGCACTGCCAGGCCTGGGAGGGTTGAGATGGCAGCTTGACGGCTTGGAAAATAGGCTGAGATGAAGGAATATCAATAGGAGAGCGAGCTGTTCCTGCCGAACAGCCCCAGGGCAGCCAACGTGAAATGCTGGTTGTCTCGGAGGAGTTGACAGGTGTCTGCATCAGGCATCCTGCTAATTAAGCACCGTCATGAGTCACAGGGCTGAGAGATGAAGGAGCTGGGAAGGAGCTCAGCTGGAGCAGGTATGGCCAGAGGGGATCTCTGCAGGACCTCCCTGGCCCCCGGGGATGGGTGGTACATGCATGATTTGTGGGCTGGTAGATACACAGTCATGGGATGGGCGGGTCCTTTGGGGAGCTGGGGGGTCAGCTTTGAGAAGAGCAGAGCCATCCCCCTGGGTGTCTGTCTCCCCCATTGTGGCTGTGTGCCCTTCCCTGGCTCCCATGTGCAGGCACTGATGTCCAGACCAATCTCCTGTCACAGACCTGGCAGGAGCCCCCAGAGCCTCTCCCACACCCCCAGCTCCCAGCACCCAGCCCACCAAACCTCTTCCCAAATCAAAGTGTACAACACTGCCAGTGGCAGGCTGAGAAAATGAGGATATTCCCAGGCTTGTCTTTCTCTTGATCCCCTCCAAGAAGATCCTCTTGCTAAAATGAGCAGTGGTGGTGCCAGCCTAGCAAGGCCTCTGCCAGCAAATTCCCAGGAGCATGAGCGTGGTAGGCTGGACACAGGGGCTGCTTGCCTCTTTGTGGACCCAGAGATCTGGAGGGGCCTGTAGCAGCAGGCAAAGGATGAAAGCTGTTCTGGCCTGCAGACAGCAAAGCGCCTTCCTTTCCAGGCAGAGCCAGGAGTGAAGGAATGCTGCCACCCTGGTGACAGCCCCTGTGCCACCCTGTGTCCCTGCCCCGTGTGCCTCTCCAGCACCTTTTGCCCACTGCCCTTCATGCAGCTGCAATTCCCTGAAAAATGGCTCTATTCATTACCCATCTTAATTCCACCCTGGATCCCCAGAGGTCCACAGACACAGTTTGTTATCCTGGCTGTCAAGGAGCTTAAAGAGCTGCTGATGCCTCCTGGAAAACTTTGACAAACCCTCTGGTCAGATCCAGTGCTGCTCCCCAGCCTGGCTGCTCAGCCTTTCTGCTCCTGAGGCTGGATTAGCAAAGACATCTGTGAGGGTGGGAGGAGGGAAAACCTCCATTGCTGCCATCTGGGCAGAGTGGATCCCTCCTGGTGCCCATGCCCATCAGGGGCATAGCCTGGGACCATTTGGGCAGAGCAGAGCTGCAGAGTCTGGCTGGGAAGGTCCCCAAAGCCCACATTTGGATTCCAGACTGTTCTCTGGGTCAGTCAGATTTCACAGCCTAAAAACGTTTGGGCTGAGGCCACTGAGTTTCTTTCATCCCTCTGTGTCCAGTTCAGGGCATTTAAACTGGGGTTGCAGGTTCTTCGGGGTTCATTTTCTGAAAATTTTTCTTCCTGTGGGTGATAACCAAGGGAAGTGACATGGTCTTGACTCCTGCACTGTGCAGAACTCTGGCTTTTAGCAGAGTTTTTTAGCAATCAAAAACTGCAAACAGAAGAAAAACTGTGAATTTTTTCTGATTATTTTAGGTCTCTCACTACTCAGACTGGGAGAGCAGAGTAGAAAAGCTTCCCCATCTCTCTGGGCTCTCTCCAGTGCCTTAATCCTCTCCCAGTTAGTTTCTGGTTTTGACAAAGCAATTGTCAGGCTGCTTTTAGAGGACAAGATGCCCCTCAGTCTCTCTGCTAACGCAGGCAAAGTGCCCCAGACACCCCAAGAGCAGTTTGTGTCCCGATGTAATTCTGGTCGAAGCTGGGTAAGACCCTCCGAGTTTAGCACAAAGAGCAGGAGCGGGGTGAGCCCTCAGCCCTCACTGCTGGGTTTGAGTCCAGCTGCCTCCAAGCCATCCTCAGCCCCCAGCCCTCCCTCCGAGCCATCCTCGGCCCCCAGCCCTCCCTCCGAGCCATCCTCGGCCCCCAGCCGTCCCTCTGAGCCATCCTCGGCCCCCAGCCCTCCCTCCGAGCCATCCTCGGCCCCCAGCCGTCCCTCCGAGCCATCCTCGGCCCCCAGCCGTCCCTCCGAGCCATCCTCGGCCCCCAGCCCTCCCTCCGAGCCATCCTCGGCCCCCCGCCGTCCCTGGCAGCGCCCTGCCGAGCCGGGAGCGCTTTTAGGTGCCACTCACGCCGGTTCCTCGGGGCACGGCCGGGCTGTCAGCCCGCGGGCGAGGATGAGCAGGGAGGCTGTGGATGAGCACAGCAGCCCCCTGGGAGGCAGGATAAAAGGCCGAGCTTCCGAGATAACGAGAGTCTGTCTGCGGGGGTGAGGTGCCCAGACGCGGGGGAAGCCGTGTGAGTGACAAGCGTGTCCCGGTGCCCCCGGGCGCGGTGTCCGACGAGCCACCGAGCAGCCGTGGGAGCTCTGCGGGTCACTGGAGCCTGAGGCTGTTTCCCACAAGACACGAAGCCCAATGTCCCCTGCCAGCTCCCTCCTGACCCTTGCTGGGCACGGAGATGGGTGGTTTTTGGATGTCCTTTCTGTTTTGTTTTCTTCCCTTCTCTCAGGGCTGGGCGCTCCTCGGTGCATCAGGAAGGAGCACTCTCAGCCAGGTGCCCGTTCTTTTCTCAGCTCCACCACCTTGGTTCCCCTTGTCCCTGGGAGTATGTGGACAAATACATCTTGCAGCCAAAAATAAATAAATCGCTCCAGTTTCCCGTGCCAGGGCACACGGGAATGGTAGCACCGGCCCGGGGGCAGAGCTGCTGCATCTCTCGGTCCTGCTCTGGGCAGGGAGAGCACAGCCCTCTCTTTTTGCCTCTGTGGCAGGAGACGGCAGCCGTGGGACCGAGGTGCCTCGGCAGCAGCCCTGGGAGGGAGTGGATTTAAAAGCAGTAGTGGGAGATTGCCTGAATATCTCTCCCTTCTTTTTTATTCGTTTAAGAGGTTTTGCTGTGTCGGTAGCTCCCCTGAGAGACAGGAGCAGCAGCCTCTTTGGATGTGAATACCTGACAAGTTTTTAATGTGAAAGGTATTCCCTAAATTTAGTCTCATGGAGGAAGGGGAAAAAAAAGAGAAGTGTTTCTTTCAGTCTGGGGAAGTGATCCAAATCCCAGCCACTTCCCTGCCGGCAGAGCTTGATGATTTCTCCTCTGTCTGGAAAGCTTTTATGTCTGGGCCCGATGTGTGTCCCTGCACAAACAAGAGGAGGGAGAACAGCAGCCACCGATTCTGTGCCCTGGGGGAATGGGGCTGTTCTCAGCTCCTCTGGCCTCTTGGAAACGGATGCTGGTGAGGGCGGGATGGGGAGATAAATGAGAAGAAAACCTTGTTGTCCAAGTTGCAGGGACATCATCTTGGCTCTCATGTGGGCTCTGACTGAGGTGTGAGCATTGAGATGCTGAGGGTGCTAAGGGGAGTGCAGCTCTGCTGTTAAACTCAACCAAGTCACCCTTTCCCCCCTCCATTTTGTCCCTATTCTCACTGGAACCTCTGAAGGTCCATTTTCTTCTCTGTTCTGGTACTGGAGACTCACCTGTGCCTTGTGCTCTCCTTTCATGTCCTCTCCCAAAGCGCCCTGTGCTGCCCTCCACAGCTTTGGAATTCAGTTCCTCCTGTCAGAGAGGGCAAGGAGTTCCTGTGGGTTTGTGGACACACACACCTGCCGGGATCTTGCAGAGGACATCCACACGTGTGCCTGCACAAGGTGAGCACACACCTTCCTTCAGATGGGGCAGGTCCCAGACTCCCACGGAGTGTAAAGGACAAAGTGTCAAAAGGACAAAGTGACCCTGTGCTGAGAGCTGGTGGGGCTAAAGGTATGGCTGGTTGCAGCCAGGAAAACCTGGCTGAACGAGCCACCTTGCACCGACTGCCCCTGTCCTGCAGCAAATGGTGGGGTCCCAGTGAACCAGAACCATTTACAGCTCCATCTCCTAATGGGAAGGTCTGGAAAGATCCCGTCCTGTCATTTCCATCTCAAAGGTCTCTTCTGAAATCAGGGAGGTCTCCATGACAAACATCCTATTTATTCTTGTTGATTTTTACAAAGGTCCCTTCTTTGGAGAGATGATGGAGCATTTCATTAGGGCCAAACCGGGCAGAGCAGGGTGCCACGGTGGCACTGCTGTCTCTGGGATGGGACTCTGCGGCTGGCATGGTAAGAGGGAAAAGCAGGGGAAGCTTACAAGAGTGGATAATAGCAAGCGTGCTTAAAAAAAGACAAACAACCACTTCAGACTTGCAATTAATATATTTTAATGTTTTTTATTATTTTTCTCCCCTTTTGTAAGTTTAATTTTAGGGGACTGGATGCGATGCCAGTGGCAAGATGCCGAATGGACAGCCCTGGGGACCGAAGTCCTGCCGTGGGGTGCAGGAGAGCGGCGGGCGAGGCTCAGGTGCTTGCGGTCCGATCCCTGCCCCGCAGCCCCGGCGCTCGCCTCCGCTCCTGGACCGCTTTTAGCGAGACCCCTCCCGTGGAATCGCCCCTTTAAGGGCGGGAGGGGCGGGGCGGCCACGCCCTCATCTCCCCGCCCACATCTCCCCGCCCCCGTTCCCTGCCTAGGGCGCCCCCTGCAGGCGGACCCGCGGGCGCGCCCCCGCCTCCCCGGGCTCTTCCCTCGCGCCGCCGGTGCGGGGCGTGCGCGCGTGCGCGCGGCGGGGGCGCGCGCGGCGGGCGGCGTTCCGTCGGGGCCCCGCGCCCCGTCCCATTCATGCGGGGCAGCGGCGGCGGCGAGAGCGAGGCGGGCGCGGAGCCCCGGGCGGCGGCGACGGCGGGGGGAGGCGGGCGCGGAGGAGGAGGGGACGGAGGAGAAGGAGGCAGTGGCGGCGGAGAAGGCGGCGGCGGCCCGGCGGGCGGCTTGGTGTGGAATGCAATTATGGCTGGCACGGCGGAGGCGAGCGGGGACCGGAGCCGTGAGTAACCCGGCTGCAACTTTCGGGCGCGGCGCGGTGAGCCCGATCGGTCGTTTCGCTAAAAATAATGCGGATTTGGCTTTATCGCTCCCCTAAAATATTTGGCTTTATTGCCACCGCGGCGACGGCGCGGGGCTGGCCCGGGCAGGGCACAGCGGCCCCGTCGGGGGGCGCGGAGGGGCCGCGGCGGCCGGGCAGGGCTGGGCCGGGCAGGGCCGGCGCCGCGCTGCTGCCGCCGGGACCAGCCCGCATTGCGCCCCGCGGCTCCGGGAGCCGCCTCCCGCGGGGGGACAAAACCGCGCCGGGACCGAGCCTCTTTCTTTATCCGCCACACGCCCCGCGTGGGTCTCGTAGCGGTGTGTGCCGGGGACCGGGCAGGTACGGGCTGGACGGGCTGAGGGCCGCCTCCCATCGCGGAGCTGCTCGGGCCGGGGCGCTCCCGCAGGGAGCCGGTGCCAGCGGTGCCTCCCTACCCGGTGTAGCGGCGGGGCTTGGCCGCCTTCCTCCTCCCCTCCCTCCCCGCTGCACCCTCCCGCCCGGCTCTCGGCTGCGTTCGCTGCCCCAGCCACGCCGCCGGGCTGCCCAGCCGGGTCCGGCACTGCTGGGGACGTGAACCGGGCTCAGCCCTTCCGTGCTGGCCGCCTTGGATCACGTATCTGCCCTGCCCTGCGTCCCCGCTGCCATTCCCGCATCGTGCTGCCCCACATCCTCGCTGTCATCGCTGTGTCCGCACCGCCCCGTGTCCCCGCTGCCATCCCCGCATTGTGCTATCCCATATCCATTCACGTATTCTCGGCGCTTTATATCCCCGCATCCCGCCGGGGCGCGGTGAGCGGCAGCCGGGCTGGGCTCGTCCTGGAGCCCACAGCGCCGCCGTTCCCTCCGCGCTCCCCGTTCCCCAGCCGCCGGCGGGGAGGTGCCGTGGGCGCCCTGCGGGATGGGATGGGATGGGATGGGATAGGGTGAGATGGCTGCCGTCGCCCTCGTTGTGATCGTTACTATTGTGATCGCGCTGTAGTTTGGCAGCGCAGCGCCGGGCACCTCCGAGCGAGGCGTGGGAGGCTGCGGTACCTGTGTGCGGGGCTGCGCCGGTGCGCGCCTCCCGCCGCCGGTGTGAACGTGGAAGGTGGCGAATAAAGCCGGCTGCGCGCTCGGGGTCCCTTAGCCCCTTTCCATTCCTGCCTAGCGAACGCACGCGGCAGCTCCGGCGTGCGATCGGGGAGGGATTTGCAAAATCTCTGTGGCATGCTGAAATAAATCCCGGAATCCCGCAATCGCCTTCTCCTCCCTTGTCTTCCTTGGGGGAAAATTCTTTCTTCTGCCTCTGGCCGAGCGCCGGGGTAGGGGGAGCCAGGGGAGAGGGGCTGGTGTGTAAACAGGGCTTAACATGAAGGTCACTGGTTAAAGAGGAGACGGATGGGAGAGAAAAGACAGGCATTAACCTCACTTGTTAGCTCCCCCCTGGCTTCTGCTTGGGGAGGACAAAACAAAAGCAGAACCTGCTAACGGGGGGGATGAATATTCATGATCGTTCTCGTGTGCTCCGGGACGCGGAGGGGAGAAAAGTTGGGCAGATGAGCCCCCTCCCGAAGCTGTTTTTCCTGCAGCTTGTGAGAAAATTCTTTTTTGCTGAGCGAGAGCTGTGTCGGGGGGAATTATCAGCCTTTTGCTGGATTTCTTTTTTGAATTTTTTTAATTTTTATTTTCTTTCGTGTGCGGCTGCAAGAATTAAAAAGAAAGGGAAAAAAAAAAGAGAGGAGCTGAGGCTATTGACTACATCAAAGGTTATCCATTTGAAAACACCATTTTCCTCTGAACAGCGGCTAATTGCTTCCTGAACAATCCCAGGGTCTTTTGTATATACTCAGTGGGTAAAATGAGTGACTCGATGTCTCTCTCTTAAGACACTGGTGACCGAACAGGGCGGAAAGGTGGAGAAGCCAAGGAAAAGCAGTGGTGCAGATGCCTCTGGGAGGATGCATGGATAATTTCTTAAGTGGCTGCAAGGAGGGAAGGTTTTTTTCTTCTTCCCGCTCGCTGCCGAGTGATCTGCTGGTGCCAGTGGCTGCCGGTGCCGGCAGCGGTGTGGCGACACGGGGCTGTAAGGAAGGCTGGTAAGGAAGTTTGGATTCAAAATACCCGATCATGCGTGTGATCTGGTGCTCCCCATCCGCCTGTGGCTTTGGCTGCCGCTGTCGCTCCTCCGAGAGAGACAAGCCTGGATGCGCTCGCTGCTCTCGAGGGGCTGCGGGGAGGCAGCGCCGGGGGCTGCCTGGCTCCTGCTCCCCTGGGTGGCTGGGCTTCCTGCAGCTGCTACCCTGAAGATTAAAGTTTTGGCGATGTTGCTTTTGTTAGCATGTTGTTAGCGGCGTCGGGGAGAGTTTTCCCCTCTTGGCTTTTTTTTTTTTTTTTTTTTTTTTTTTTTTTTTTTTTTTTAATAGAAGCATCAGATTTGGAGCAGAGCGCAGGCATCTGCCTTCGTGCATGCTCGGGCTGTGCACGGAGCTGCGGAGCAGAGCCCTTGTGCTCCGTCACACAAAGCCCTTTCCCCGAGCGAGGCAATGCCCTGCGAGAGATAAACAAACTCCTCTGAACTCCGCTGGAGACGGGGCCGAGGGCCATGCCGGCGGCTCCCGGGGAGTGTGCTCCAGCGGGGCTTTGCGCAGCCGAAATGGAAAGGGTAATAAAGCGGCGCTGCTGCGTGCTGGCAGGGCTGCCTCCCCTCCTCCATGGCGGCGGCAGCCGGGGCTGCCCCTGCCCTGCTCCCTGCGTGCCAGTGTCACGCCGGGCCGGTTATTTCCGTGGGTTCGCTGCGTTTGACTTCTGCCGAACAAAGCGAAGGATCTGGCCCTGGGATCGGACTAAATGAAGGGAGCTCGGATGTGTTTATTCTCTAGGCTGAGTGTGGGTCAGGGCCTTTGTTGCTGGCTGCCTTGCTGCTGGCTGCAGCCCTCACCGCCGCGAGAGCCGGAGCCAGCCCTGAGCCGGCGGTTCCCGAGCAGCAGAGACCGGTGCTGCCGCGCTGGCGACACCGGCTCTCAAACCGGGGAGCATTACCCGTGCCGGGCTCCTGCTGAGTCCCGCTGGCCTTTGTTGTAATTGCCTTTCTGTGTAGGGTGTTCTCGTGCCTTGGTCATTTGTGTCCTCAGTGAGGAGTCAGTCATGGTTTTTGGCACCTGGCTCAGTGGAAGGGGAGCCTCGAAAGAGCCAGGACAGCAGAGGTGCTGGCATGTCTGTTCAGTGACAGGAGGGTGGGCATGGGTCACCCCAATGCCCACAATGCCATCCTCGCTGCCTGCAAGCTTGAATTTTTCATTGATCTGAACTGGTGGAATGCATGTATTGAGAACTTAGATTGTTCATGTCTCTGATCCATTTTTTTTTTAATGTCTCCTTCAAGTTTGTGTGCTATGTGGAAAAAAACTAGTGATTAGAGGTTTCCTAGCCAGGGTTTGACCAGTGAATGGCTTGGTGATGTACCATGTGTGTAGAGGAAGGCCCAAAGGCCAGGAATTATGAGTGATCTAGAACTTGGTTCAGCATGTATCTTGACTCCTTAACTTTCCTGAGTTTGGACTGGGGCCCCTTTTCCCAGCAAGGTGCTGAGTGCCGTGGCTTCATGCAAAATGAGGAGGAGAAAGTGTTTGCCACCATCCACTGGTGAGGTGGCTGGTTTGGCTTTAGACTGGAGGCAACCTGCTTCTTCTGTGGCTGTACCTGGGAAGTGTTCCATGCAGGGCTCTGGGGAGCATCCTGCTACAGATACGTGGTACTTGGTGAGAACATGTGTGCTCTGACACTGTTCCTGTCCCACAGCCTCATCCATGTCCCTCTTAGCCTTCTCCACAGTGCAGCCTGGGATGTAGATACCCCAACATGGTCTGCCTGCTACGCTTGGAAGTCACATTGGAGCAAACATCTTGTGTCTCATGGAGAAGAAAAGCTGCAGACAATAAATAAGTTTTGGTGGTTTCAGTGCCAGGCATGGGCAGTACTGGCTCTTCTGCCCTGCACTTGCCATGCGCTGTATCCAAGCCCACACCTTCCCATGGGTTTGTCAGAGCGTGGCCAGACACAGGAAGGTGTCCTTGTTTGCCTTTCTTCCCTGAGCACTCTGTGGCTGCCTCTAGCCCTTGTTTCAGTGGAAGCCACCATTAAAAAACCTCAATGAAAAACATCTCAAAGTTTATTTTCCCTTTAGCCAAGGCTTGGCACATCTCTTTGTTGCTGGTGTGCTGAGAGGTTTGAGTCTGGATGAAAACTCCACATCCAGGTCATCAGGCTCACATTCCATAGACACTTTTTGCTCTTTTCTCCTATGAAGTTGCCTTGCATGGTGCAAGATGGACTATTTTGGGTGATTCCTCAGTCCCCATGGTGTCTCAGTGTAATGAGAGCCAAATTCACCCCTGGCCTGTGCCCAGCTGTGCTGGTCTGTGCCTGGGGCCGGAGACCCTCGTGAGTTGCCTGAAGCACAGAGGAGATTTTTTGTTGCTGGGGTCAGCTCAGGGCCTGGGGCGAGCCAGGGTGCAATATCCTCTTTGCTCCTTGAGCTAAGATTGTGAGGGATTTTGCTGGAGAAAGTGTTCGAGGTGAGAACATGCCAGGGGTGCCAGAGACAGGCTGTGTGGCTCTGGGGGACATGCCGTGCAGGGACCATCTCTTCCTCATCTCTCCTCCCCACCGGCAGCCTGCAGATCAGCCCTGGGGCTCGCTGCCCACCTCCTCATCCTGAGCATCCCTCAATCTGCCAGCCAAATTGGCACAGAGGCCCGGGAGCACTGCTAATCCAATTTGGGCAGTTTAGCTGCACTTTGCTCTCCGTGCTGCTGGCCGGAGCTCGAAGCTTTAATCCGGCTAATGACCCCAGCTTGAGTAACCAGGACTGTTCTCTTGGTTCAGTTTTCCTTTCTGTCGGCGATGGCGAAGGGCTGAGGCTGCTTCTGAGTCCTGTCCGTGGTATCAGGGACGGTTTTCAGGTATAGGTTTGTGTAGGGACTGGAGGGTGAGGGCAGCGTGGAGGGACACTGCAATCCCTGCTTTCTCTTTGTGAGATTTCTTCTTCCCTCTTCCCGTTTTTTTTCTTCTCTCCCTCTTTTTCTGGTGAAGATAAGCCCTTCTTCCGGAGTTATTTTGCAACATAGTATTATTTTCAGGAAGGCAAAGCCAAGAAAAATAAAAGCGTCTCTCTTTCTTGGGTTGCCTACTGTTTAATGTACAAAATACAGGGGTGGTAATTGCATTAAAACATGTATAATTATACTGGAGGGAGGAAAAAAAAATCCTGCTAATTGCACATGTGTTTTGAACTGATAAATGTTGAGTGACTCTTCATGTTTTCTTGGGAGTTTGGAGGAGCAGAGATGCAGTCTGGCATGTGAGGGGTTGGGAGCGGGGATGATTTCCCAAAATTATTGGGAAGCTTGGATGCTCTGAGCACCTCTGGGGTAGTGTCAATGTCGGGGGCCTGATCCTTTGCAGATTCACCTCCCCATCCAGGCAAGTCTTGGTGCCCTATGAGTCCCTTTGCTTTATGTGTTTACTTAAACAACTGTTTGTCAAAATATTCAGGCTCTCTCACAGGAGTCAATTCCTGGCAAGAGAAGACGCAAATTCCTGTATTAGGGGGAGAAATTTCCTGTGTGAGTAGTCCCACATCCGCGGGCTGTTCCCCCACTTTACCAGGGTGTTGGCGTGAGCGGGTGCTGCTGGGGGGCAGGCGGGAGGACGGATGGTCACACTCGTTTCAAGTGGCACGATGTAAAAACCACATTTCCTCCTGCGAATGCCGACCCCGTCAGAGCTGCCGATAACATCGCAGGTGATTATAATGGCACTAAGTTGTTTGCTTTGTGCATGCGGCCGGGCTTTGTGTACGGGCGGTTGCTTCGCTCTTCCTGTGCAGACTGTTAGTTTCAACAGGGGAAGAGGAAAACCCAAAAATATTTTAGGAGGAGTTTAAAAATAATCTTGGAGCTTGGCTGGTGGGCAGGATGTTTCGCAGGATCGTGTTCCCTGCTGGTCCGTGTCCAGCTTTGTGGCCCTCGGAAGGCTTTGCTGGATAGTGTTAAGTCCTGCGTTGTCATTTTGGCCAGCCTGAGGCTTGCTGTTGGGCTCTGGGAGCTGGAGTTCGATGGGAGTCTGCCCTGGGATTTGACTTTTGCACTGGGTAGATCTGGCTGCCCTGTAGCCGAGTAGTGTCAGAGCCGGGGCGTGAGCCCCAGCTTCCAGCTGCCACGGCCTCTGTAAAACATTTATATCTGTTCCCCAGCGTTGCATTCCCTCCACCCCCATCTGCTTCTCCATGGTTTTTATTCCTACAAGTGTTAGCATGCTGGCAGGGTCCCTGCCTGCCCGCTGCTGCTTATCTCCATGTCCGGCTCCTGGATGGCTGCTTCCTTTCTGGAGTCAAGGGGGGCCTCTCCCCTCTCTGCCGGGACCAGAATCGGCCCGATGAGCCCTGCTGAAGTCAAGAACCTGTTTTTCAGGCTGATGTCATCGGGAAGAAATGGGGGAGGAGGAAGGCAGGAAAGCAGCGCAGTTTCCGAAGGAGAGCCGCTGCCGAGCCCCATGACGCTGACAGCGGCCCCGGCTTCCACGGCTCCCGCTGTTATTCCTGATCAGCACGGCCGAGGTGCCCGTGGGGCACTGGCACATGCGGGAGAGGTCCCGCTCTGCACGGGAGAGGGCTGGGAGGGAGGGATGCCGCGGTGCCGGGGAGCGTGTGAGCTCCCAGCACAGCAGGATCTCTTGGCCCACCGGCTGTGCCTTGTATGGCTCCCTGGCCTTCCGTGGGGGTGGTGGCACTTGCTGGAGCTGCCATCCAGCCGCTTTCATTAGCAGAAAGTGAGATTTTGGCAGAGGTGCTTGGGCAGCCCTCCCGGCACAGGCGAGCAGCCGCCTCCTCTCGGTTTTGCGCTGAAGGAGCCGGTCCATGATGCTGATGCCTGTTGGAATCTCAGCTCCTCATTCATGGCTTCAGGCCATAGTAGCAAGGTGATGCCTGTGTCTAACATGGCTTGGGGCAGCAGCTGGGATCTGCAGGAAGAGGAGAAGCCTTGCTCTGCTCTCCCTCCCAGCCAGCAGCTCATGGCTGCACCCACACATTGAAGTGCACTCTGCCCCGGTCTGGTGGATGAGACCCCCTTGCTGTGGGAAATTGGGGTGAGGTGTGCTGTGTTGGCACTGCCCATAGGAAAGCAGAGTGCGGGCACAGCCACTGCTGTGGCACCTCCCTGTTAATATCAGATGCTCTTTGCCCGTGGTGCTGTGAATGAAGCTTCTTTTGGACTCTCATAACAGTTTCTCCTGTGGTGGTGTTGCTGTGGGGAGACTTTTGGGCTTTTCCCCTTCCTGTCTCTGCCTGTCCCATTGCCAGATGAGACTCTGCTCTCTCTCTGGATGTCTCACTTCTCCTGGGTCAGCTTCACCTTGGGAAAATAAAACATGGGGCTATGCTGAGCTGGAAACTCTGCAGGGGAAGCAGAGCCAGGACCTGAACCGTTTCCAGCTGTGGTTCTTGGGACAGCATAACTGAAACAGCAGAGGGGGAAGGATGGAAGGATGATAGGGGAAGGAGAAGAACACATGGCTTGGGAAAACTCATTTGGAGAAGTTTTGTGGTTGTTTTAATCAGAACTAATGTGATGGCAGTCGTGCTTGGCTCGCCACAGGACAGCACAAGTGCTGGTGTCAGCAAGGGGCCAGGCAGAAGCATGGGAATTTCAGCTTAGCTGGCATTAAATCAACCCCAGGATGACCTCACTTTGCTGGAGTAGAGGGGATCCAGCAACCGGGAATCTTCCTGTGGCAGTGCTCCATTGCAAAGAAGGATCTCTCCAGATTCCCTCTGGGATTTGGGGAAAGCGCTTGTGACAGAGAGGTGAAAATGCAGTTTGGAGAGCTGGGCTGGAAGAGGGGCATTGATCTGGGGAGGGTAAAATGATGGCTTGTGTTTGTGGCTGCCCTGGTCCAGTGAGGGATGTGGAGCAGCAGCCTGGGGAGTGAGGAGTGATGTGTTATTCCCCAGGGAATGAGATCAGACAAGGGAAGGATGCTGATGGCCAGAGGATCTCTCATTGGGCTTCCCTGCTGTTTAGAGACCTTGCTTGTGGGTGACCTTCTGGGCCTCTGCAGGTCCAGCTGGACCAAGGTGACCTCTGCCAGCAGGGCTGGTTTTTGGGACATTTATGTGGGGCAGTGGACTGATGGGTTGTGAGAATCAGTCTGGGAGTGTGTGGGCCAAAGCCAAAGGAGGGGAGGGGATGGCCTTCAGGGAATTTGGTCTGTACTACTTTGTTCTTAAGATGGGGGCAAGATGTTATTAATTGCTCCTGACTGAGGTGACAGAATTTACATCAGGCTGCTGTTTGAAGCCTTGAGTTGACCTGGGTGTTGATAGTAGGAAGCCACAGTCATCCCATGGCTGCTGTCCTGATGCCTTGGATGAGGGTCTGCGGATGATGAAAGGGACAGAGGGGTTGGAGGATCTGATGGACAAACTCTCAGAAGGAGGATGGGAAGCAGCAGGCTGTGTCCTGTGTGGATGATTACCCACGGGCTGTGCACTGATCTCCATTCCAGGCATCAGTCCAGGTATGTGTACTCCTCTCTCGGCTGCAGGGAGGACAAGGGAAGGTGGGGGGCACTTTCCTCCTGGGAAGCCCAGATCCAGCATGTGGGCTGCAAACAGAAAGCCCCTCAGCAGCCCTTGCAGGGTCCCTGTATGGACTGTGATACCTGGGTGAGTTGTGGGAATAAGGCAAAGGACAGCCACCAACTCTCACTTCTGGTGTATGGATTTGGGAAATGTGTAAGGTCTCGGTCCATGCCTGGTTTCCTGGAAGGGCTGCTGAGGCTGTCCTCATCTGCCTCCCTGCCTTGGGACGCTGTGGTTGTGGGAGCCTGGGTTTCCATCTCGGAAATGCTTGTGAGCCCTTTTTGGAAGGGATCTCTGCAGAGCAGCCTGCAGTCTCTCGGTGGTGAGTGCACGTAGTGGCTCCAGAGCTGTTCTGGAGTTCAAGCTGTTCTTGGCGTGACATGACTTCTTGCAGAGGACCAGAGAAGGGGAATTGTGCACTTGAGAAATGCTATTTAATTTCCTCACTGCTTGTTCTTTTATGCTCCTTTTTGCTGAGGGTCAAGCTTCATGAGCCCTTGGGCAGTAGACGGCTGCTTCTCCTTGATATGTTTCTCAGAACCAAAGAGGCTGAATTCTTTGCCCAGAAGATCCTTGCAGGGCAGGAGTGGAAGCTGGGGTGGATGGCAGGATGGAATCCTCAGCCCCTGCCTGTGAGGGATGGCAGGAGCCTGGGAAGAAACTGAAGATATTCTTGATTGGGTGATAGTAATGGAGACTGGGGCAGCTTCAGAGCCTGCCATTGATTTCATCAGGGTGTGGTTTGAGCCAGGGATAAGGTTTTAATGATTTAACTCACTGGCTAGGGAGGGACCCTAGCCAAGTAGTTTTCAATGGCTGTATGCAGTGAAAGAAGGAGTTAAAGTTTAGCCCTGTTGCAGCAATTGCATATGTAGTGCAGCTCGAATTTGTACCACCACCAGGCTTTCCTCGTTGCAAGGCTTTTCCCAGGCAGATGAACCTAAAAATACAGCAGCTCTAGGGTGAGGCTGCCTCTCCTGTGGCCTAAAGGCTTTTTTTCTCCCCTGGATAATCTCCCCCCTCTCCCCTTTGCTAGTTACTGGCAGCTTGGAGCTGGTCCCTTCTTGACTGTTTCTTATTGCTGAGAGCAGCAAGTGACTTGGAGGGATTACAGGTAGAGGCCCTTTAGATGCCATTTCCCCTTTTGTGGGTGGGTTATTTGGGGGTTTTCAATCCCATGCTATCTCTCCTCCAACCTCCCTTGCTAAAGTGCAGGGCTATAAAGCTCTTGGGGTGTTTTGCTGGGAGAGAATCTGCTGGGGTCATGTTGATGGAAAAGCAGGGATGGCAGGCAGGTCTGTGAGTGCCAGATCTGCACCTCTGTGCTTGGATGCATGTTTAAACCCTGTCTGTGGGTGCTCCCCAGAGGGTTGCTGCTTTGTAGGCTAGTGCTGACTCCTGGACTTGCTGCCCGAATGAGTGGAGAGGTGGTCCTTAACTCTCTGTCCAGTCTTTGCCTTTTAAGGTTAGTTTTTCCATCCCAGTACTCTTGCTTTGTGCTATCAAAAGTGATGATTGTTTTCCCAAAGTGTGATCTCCCATCCCAAGAGCAGGTTTTTGGGTATATTGCAGGACCAGGGAGCTCTCAGCCTCGGGGGATGAGTGCTGCTGCCCCTTGCCACCTCTCCAGCAGCCAGGAAGGGGGGCACTGGCATCTCTGGGGCATGTCCATTGCTTGCTGCTGCAAGGCTCATTGGAAGAAGCTGGGATCTGTGAGTGTTGGCCCTGCTGAGGTGGGTGACCCCCATCCAAGTCTTGCAGTGGCTGCAACCATCTCAGTGTGGCCACTTGGAGGTGAAATTGTGGGCAAATGTCCTTTCCAGGGAGGATGAAGGGGACTGGGGAGGATTTGGCTCTTGTGCTGGCTTTGTTTGTGATGGCTGGTTTCCTTCTATAAATATATGTTGTGTGTATATACAGATATTATGTGTGTGTGTGCACATGGTAATCAAAACACAAGCCTGTGGTGCTGTCTGGCCAGCAGTGTGGCCCCTCTGTGGGGTGAGCCCTGGGGATGCTCAGTGCTGCAGATGCTCTGTGCTGCATCACTTGCTGCCAGCTGCATTTGTGGTCCTACTCTCCCAGCTGGCATGCATGCAGCCAGGCTGGGGTGAATTATTTTATTGCTGCCTGTTTCAGGGCAGGTCTCAGCTCCAGGGTATCTGCCCAGGGTTTTCCATGCCTTTGGACTGCACTGGATGTGTTTGTGGTGCAGGTCTTGCTTCCTGGTGGTGGCAGCCATATGGTGGCCCTGGACTGGGTGACCCCAGGGCGAGGTGCTGCTTGAATGCAGCCCCAGGGGTTTGGGTGCCCTGTGGTTGAAAGAGTGTGCTAGTGGAGGAGCTGCCCTGCCTTAGCTGCACTGTGACCTCTCCATGGCACTTTGAGGCTGTGTGACAGCAGGGAAATGCCCTTTGGCTGCTGCTCCCACAGGCAGGGAGCAGGGGCTGAGCTGGCACCCAGGCTCCAGTGCAGGGCTGCCTGCATGGTGGTGGGCTTGAGCCCTGCTTTAGTTCAATCCACATTTCAGGAACCCATATCACTGAATCCCAAAGAAGGCAGACTAACTAACCATTTGTGCTGTTTTATTTTTATTAATCGTTGCTGATGGTTTTAAGCAGGACTGGACAAAACCACCACTGGTGTCAGGTCACTAGGACGAGATGTTGCTGCTGCAGTATATTTAGGAGCAGAAATCTCTGAGGAGCTCTGCAGAGTGTCATCTCTCAGCTTGCCCCAGCTCTGCCTCACTTTGCTCTCGTTCCAACTTCTGATTTGCAGCTCCCTACGTTAATTTGGGAATCTCCTGTTGGGCTTTCTAGCCCTGGTTTGTGGCAGCAGCTCGACCTCTAGTTCTCTCACCCACTTCCTGAAATAGAAGCAATGAATCATAGAAATGCACCAAGAAAGCAAGTTCCCTGTCGTGCTCTCTCATCCTGGCAGGAGTTGCTCTGGTTGGCATCTCCACGCTGCACCAATCTCCCACTGTCACCTTCCCCATCTTCCCCATTCCTTCTCTCCTTGGCACGTCACTGACACATGAATTTGGTGTTGGTCTCCTTGCCAGGCAGCCACTGTGCTGTTCCTGGGGGGCTCAGCCTCATGGGAGCAGTGTCTTAGTGACAGCTGTGCCAGTTTCTTGGGGTGGGAAACCACTTTCTGGTTTCCTTCAGGAAACCCCAATGCCTGCAGCTGCTGGGCTGTGGCTTTCTGGGCTAACCAGTGGGTTTGTTCTCACAGTGCCACTTGGTCCCACATAATGTGGTTTGGGGCTAATAAGCTCTGATCTGGGGTGCTTGTCTTTATTCTCTTACCAACAAGCTCAGACAAATGAAGATTCTGAGCAGTGTGAGTGTCTTCTGAGAGTGCCCTTGCCCTGACAGTGTTGTCACTATCTATTCTTTGTTGGAAGGCTCCCAGTGTTGGAAATGGTGGTAGGAATGGGTGCTTAGGACCATGAGGATGATTTCCAGGGTGTTGTTTTGGTTGTCTCCACACCCATGGAGCTTTGTGGCATCTGGATTTGGTCTCAGTGCTGCTCATGCGCTGTTGTCCAAATATCCCTTGAGACTGTTGCCTTGGAGGTGGATGTGTTGGGAAGTCGAAGACAGCAGGGTGAGGAGCATTGTGGGCTGAGGCAGACCTGCAGAGAGGGTTTGGAAGTGGTGCAGAAGCTTTGCCCAATGTATGTGAGGCTCAGGGGAGCTGGCAGGGCTGCAGGGGTGGCCAGGGCTGGGCTTGCCCTGAAAAAGGAGAGGGGAGTCTTGTGTGTGCTGGGAGTTGGAGAAGAGGGAAAGAAGTTTCTGCCTTTCCTTAGATCTCTCCCAGTTGGGCTCTGTGGCTTGGGAGGGGAGCTTGGGTTAGCCATATGGCTCAGTGATGATGCAGCCCCCCAAGGTTTGCATGTTGCCTATTGGGTGGGTCCCACAGCCCTGCCAAGGGCAGGATGCTGAGGCTGGGACAGTGTTCAGCCCTGCTGATATGGCAACTGGCTGCCCTCTGACACCCTGCCTCACCAGGGCTGGGATCTGGCAGAGCTGCCAGTCACCGCGGGCCATATTTCCTACCTGTGCCACTCCCTGCTAGGGATCCTCTTGGAGGTTATCCTGGGCTGAGTCAGAGATGGATGATAAGGAGAGAGGGAGAGGCTCTCCTTCTCCTCCACTCCCTTCTGGAGCGGCTTATCTGCATTGGCTGGGAAACTGAGCTGGCGCCCCAGCCATGGACCTTGGTCCCACCTGGGGTGGATGGATTGTGATAGATTGTGATGGTGGGATGGGCTGCATGCTGGCAGGGGGGTTTACACAACCCCAGGTTAGTCTAGGGGTGCTTGTGCCTGTGTGGGGAGGATGGATGGAGGAGACAGGGATGGGTTATAATGAACTGTCTGCTGAACTGACACATAGAACAGAGCTGTGCATTGGTTTCCTGTGGCCATCTCCTCCCTGCTGCCAGGATGCAAAGGTCACCCTGGTGTGGGGTATTTGGCAGGCTCCCCGCTGCTTTGCTGCTCCCTGTTGGTGAGCCCCAGCTGTGGCACAGCAGCAGGCGGAGCATCCCATCCCCACTGCGTGTGCCCCCTTGTCCCCCTGGAGCCTCTCAAACCAACTGTCTCATGTCTGGACCTGTGTTTTCTAATGCATAGAAATGCCAGAAGGACAGGCTTGTCCTTGCCATGCTCCCGTGCTCCCTCCAACCCCTCCTGCCCGTGACCCCCCCTGGCAGGCAGGTGGCAAGATAGCGGCAACATGCCAGGGCTCTTGGCTCTCTCAACTCCTTTAAAAGGTGCTTTTGGGGTCCTCCTCTGTGTAGGGACTTGGGCTGTGCTTGCTGCTAACTGGGATTTTGCATCCATTTCCAGCACCACTATGGAGTGGGACTGGGGCAGCAGGTCAGGGTCTCCTCTGCCTGCTAGAAAAATGTGAAGCAGCAGAGTCTTCTGGGTGGGGTGGAACATGCTTGAGACTGCAGGAAAACCTTCTAACCCCACTTTTCTTGTCTTTCTCCCTCTAGGGTTGACTGGACTGGCCACGCCCACGATTCCCTGAATGCTGAGCGCAGAGGAAGCAGAGGAGAGTGTTTCCCATTAGCTCCTCCTCCCTCCCCCATCCCTTTAGTTTGGGTTTGTTTCTATTTATTTTGTGGCTGGGTTTGGGCATGGCCTTGACTGGATGTGAGGCTGCTGCAATGTGGCTCCTTTGGCTCAAGCACCACTTGTCCATCCACATTTGGACCTTGCTGCTCTTGGGGAGCACCTGGCTACCGCTGGCGGAAGGCAGCCCCAAATCTCCCTTTAGGACTTTCCCGGTTACAGACTGGAGCTTGACACACTTGGTGGTCCATAACAAAACTGGGGAGGTCTACGTGGGGGCTGTCAATCGGATCTACAAGCTCTCCAATAACCTCACACTCCTGCGGACCCACGTGACGGGGCCCGTGGAGGACAATGAGAAGTGTTACCCTCCGCCCAGCGTCCAATCCTGCCCACACGGGCTGGTCACGACCAACAACGTGAACAAACTGCTGCTGGTGGACTACTCGGGGAATCGGCTGATTGCCTGTGGCAGTGCCTCCCAGGGGATTTGCCAGTTCCTGCGGCTGGATGACCTCTTCAAGTTGGGTGAGCCCCACCACCGCAAGGAGCACTACCTCTCCAGTGTCAACGAGTCGGGCACCATGTCCGGTGTCATCATCGAGGTGCTGAACGGGCAGAACAAGCTCTTCATCGGGACGCCCATTGATGGGAAGTCGGAGTATTTCCCCACTCTCTCCAGCCGCAAGCTGATGGCCAACGAGGAGAACGCGGAGATGTTTGGCTTTGTCTACCAGGATGAGTTTGTCTCCTCGCAGCTCAAAATCCCCTCGGATACACTCTCCAAGTTCCCCACCTTTGACATCTATTACATCTACAGCTTCAGCAGCGAGCAGTTTGTTTACTACCTGACCCTGCAGCTGGACACCCAGCTGACCTCTCCTGACTCCACTGGGGAGCAGTTTTTCACCTCCAAGATCGTCCGCCTCTGTGTGGATGACCCCAAGTTCTACTCCTATGTGGAATTCCCCATTGGCTGCGTGCAGGACGGCATTGAGTACCGGCTGATCCAGGACGCCTACCTGACCAAGCCTGGCAAGGCTTTGGCCAAGTACCTGGGCATCTCAGAGCAGGAGGATATCCTCTTCACCATCTTCTCCCAGGGCCAGAAAAATAGGGTTAAGCCTCCCAAGGAGTCTGTGCTCTGCCTCTTCACGTTGAAGAAGATCAAGGATAAGATCAAGGAGCGTATCCAGTCATGCTACAGAGGGGAAGGGAAACTCTCACTGCCCTGGCTCTTGAATAAGGAGCTGGGCTGCATCAACTCGGTGAGTTCCCACCTGTCTTTACTCAAGCCAGACTGTTTCTGGTTTCTGGTGGTGTTCTCTAGCTGGACCTTTCCCAGTGATTTGACCTGAGCTGTGTTTTCCCTGTGGATATAAGCAGTGTCAGTGAGTTGGGGCTGGGAGGGTGGGATGCTCAGGCCTCAGGGCATCTGCTGCAGCTCTTCTGTGGAGTCCCTTGCAGATGGGTTTGTGGGTGTTGTGTCACCTGGGGCTTGGCAGTGGCCAAGCAGAAGGTGTTGGAAGCAGCAGGATGTGCAGGACAGGGAGCACTGACCTGATGGAGGGAGGTGGAGAGGCTGGTGGTCCCAGCAGAAGTTGGTCAGATGTTCAGCGTGGAGGCACCACATCCTCTCCATGGGGTGCTGGGAGGGTACAAGGCACTGTCAGGGAAGTGGCTTTTGGGAGTGACCAGTGCAAACTGTCATCCAAGGGTGCAGGAAGTGAGTGCTGCTGTCCTGGAGCAGTGATTCCCAACTGAGGGAGCCCTCCCCTCTGTCCCCAGAGAGGTATTGTCCTGCCTGGTTCTCACCTGGGTGCCTCTGCTCCCTTCTGGTGTCTCAGCTGCTCAGCGTGGGACCTCTGAGTCCTGGTGGGCAGGGGACCTCCCAGCTTGGCTCTCGGGGTTTGTTTTCTCATTGAGCTGTTACTGTTACTGCATTCTTTTCTGGGCAATGTTACAAACCACTTGTAGTTGCTGGAGGCTACAGCTCCAGGCGACGGAGAGGTCATAGGCTGGATAGTCCCCGAGTAGGGTCAGATGTGGGGCTGAGGCAGGCTTGGGCTGCTGGTGTGTGTGTTTGGGAGGGTCTGGTGGAGGTCCTGACCCACCTGCTATCACCCACCTCCCCCAAGTCCAGCTTGTTGGTGTTCAGCACCCATCAGCAAGCCCCCAGGCGTGCTCAAGCAGAGCTTTGGGTGCAGGCAGGTAGGCAGGGGTGTCCCTGTGGAGCAGCCCTGCCCTCTCTCCCACCGTCCTCACCGCTGCTCTGAAGGAGACAGCTAACAGCTGCCTGACAAAGTAAAGGGTTTGCTGTCAAGAGCGCTGGGCTCACAAATCAGATTTTGGCTTTGAACTAATTCAATTTTGCTGGAAAATGATGAAATCGTTACACGGCTGCCTGTTGGGCCGTGCAGCTGCTGGCTCTGGTGTGGAGCTGCTCACTGCTCAGTGCTGCCTCCTGCACTCCTGGCTTGCTGCTCCCAGTGCCCCACATCCCCGGGTTTGAGGAAGCTGATCTGCCCTGCTGCAGGGATGGTTTTAAACCCTGGTCCTAGGATTGCTGCCTGGTGGCCAGCCCCTGGGAGTAAGTGGATCTCAAGGTACTCTCTGGGTCCTGCAGATATGGCTCTTGTGGGGTGGAAGGATGTGTGCCATGATGGGGAGGCTCCTGCTTTTGTAAGAGTTGGGCTGGGGAGAGACACCCTTCTCCAGGGGAACCAGGTGGTGTTTTCTGTCCCAGTCCTTTTCCAGCTGCCAGGCAGAGCGGGGCAGGACATGACTGGATCATAAGTCAAGCCCTCAGCTCCTTGCTGTGTTGAGCACAGGCCAAACCAGACCACTGGAAGTAGGTAGCCTCTTTCTGGCAGGAATTTCTGTGACCCTAATAAAATAAAGCCACCTCTGGAGTGGGTCAGGGCGGTCAGGGTGGGTCACCATCTCTTGGTGTTGAGGAGTGGCCAGAAAATAAAGGACATACTGGTTTTTTAATTTATAAGGAGGCAAAATATAATTGCTCAAGTCATTGGTTGTTTGAGATTTACACCCCATCCATATGGAAATGTGCAAGGAGCTCTCTTGCTGTGCTCCTTCATGGCAGTAAGGGGCTGAGGCTGGCCCATGCTGGAGGAGGTTTTGTCAGCACTGCACTCCCAGATCTCAAATAGTGCAGGGCCAGTGGATACTCATCCCCAGTGCTGCAGGGTAGCTCTGAGCCTCCAGAACTGGTGCTGGAGCTGGGAGGAGAGGCTACCAGGCTTGGCAGATAGCTCAGGAGATGTTAGTGATTCCTCTCCAGTGCTGGTGAGTGGAGTGAATTCCTGCTTCCCGTTTCTCTCTCCCTCCTTCTGGGATCCAGTGATCTGGAAGTGGGAAGGGGAAGTGAGCTGGCTGTGTAGGAAGACTCCTCACACTGGTGCACTCAGACCTGAGCATGGACTTACAAATGCAGCAGAGGCACCTTGTGGGAGCACCCAGGCCATTTCCCTGTGCCAGCCCCACTGCCTAAATTGCCCCTGACCCTCTCCAGAGGCTTTGCTGCTCCCAGGTTTCACTCAGAGGGGTTTGGTGTTGTGCAGCCAGGCTCTTTTCTTCCCCTGTTCAGCACAGGACTGGGAGGTCTTTGTGCCTGGGGCCAGACGTGCTCAGCACATCTGCCCAGTGCTCCTGTCCCCAGACTGGGGGGAGCAAGGGCTGGTGTAGCGGGGCTGGGAAAGGGCACAGGGCTGGAGCTGGAGTGCAGATGTTGCAGCAGGGCGTTATTTAGAGTTCCTGCAGCCCTTGACTCCTGGGCTGGCAGTGTGGGCAGAGCCAGTGCCTGGAGCCAGCGGGATGTGGCATCAACTTTCTCTGGGCTACCCCAGGGAGAAAATGAGTTTTGACTCCTCAGTAAGGCTTGCTGCCCAGCTTGCTGGCTCAGGACAATGGCTGGTGACAAACTGGCTGAAAGTGGGCCAGGATAAGCCAAATCCTTTCCGGGGCAGCCAGAGAAATGCAGGTGGTAACAAACGGTACCACACTCGGATTATTCCTGAGCAGCGATTAATGCACAACAGGCCTGGCATCCCAGCCTGGCACTTTGTACCAGCCTCCTGCAACCTCCTCCCTGGCTCTTTGTATCCCTCCACATCCTCCATCACAGCCCCTGGAGGTGCACAGGGGGAATGGGGTGAGCCTATAATGGTGTTAACTGGCGAATTACTGGCTAATTAATAATGCTGAGTGATGCGAGCCTTGTCGTGCTGTCTGCTCCCTCATTGCTTTCGTAAGTGGGCTTGAAGAGAGGCAATGAGACAAGGCATATCAGGAGACACCCGCTCCTGCTCGCTTGGTGCTGTGGGCCTGCTTTCCCTCTCCTTCAGGTCCCTTTCCCCAGGAAATCCGAATTTCCTGACCCTGTTTTGGGGAGGAAAAAATAGTGCTGGGAGAGAGAAGACTGCTGTGCTATGCAGATAGCTGCCCTAGGGTGTCTGAGCCAGGGGCAACTGAGAGGAGTGCCAAAGAAAAGCATGGAAATAAAAACAAAAGATAAAAGTAATAAAAAACCCCAACCCCCCAATTGCAATAGGCTGAAGGCTGTGGTCCCTGCAAAAACCCCATGCAAATGCGAGAGTGGGCAGATCCCGACGCCTCCTGCCGATCCCCGTGTCTCTTGCAGATCCCAGCATCCGCAGGCTCAAACGCTGCAAGGTCACTGGCCCCCGCGTGCCGTGGTGTGTCTGTCCCTGCCAGCACCGGCTGGGGCACAGCTGTCCCCCTCTGTCCATCCTGCCCTCCGTCCCTCTGCCTTGCCTCTCCCCGCAGCCCGCATCTGCCAGGGATGTCGGTGGGTTCCATAACCCTGGCACTGCCGCCCTTGGCCCGACCTCTGTGCCGCCTGCGCTTCCCTAACGAGGCAGTTTGCTGTTAATGAGCTAATTGTCGGCGTAATTATTTATCGAGGTGGTGTCGGCATGGCGGCGGCGGGAGTTCCTCGGTCCCAGAGCGCAGCTGTATTTGTCATTTCCCAGAGAGTATGTTGAGACAAAGCAGAGAGCAGTAAACACCATAAACATCTCTCCTCTTGCATATTCAGCAGCCGTGGGGTTGGGGAAGCTGCAGATTGAGCTCAGAGAGAGCAGAACCTGCACCCAGGGGTGCCAGGGCAATACCTTTGTGGCATTGCCCTGAACCCTTCTGCTACTGCAGATGGCTGGGTGGGAGGTGCTGGGGTTTATTTGGGCTGTGGGGGACAGAATCTTTTCCCCAGCAAAACAGCTGAGAAATCCCAGGTATTTGGATGGGAGCTGTGTATTGGCTGGAGCATTGCTCACATCTAACTCTGTGATTAGGAAGATAATTTTCTAGGATCTGCTGTTTTAAAATTCCTATTCTCATAATGCAGAGGAGGACGCTTAGTGTGTATGTTAGCCAATGGATAGGAGAGGGCAAGGCTGGCATTCAGAGGATGAGTGCAGAGCTTGTGATTTCCCTTCCCTCTTTATCTTGTGTTTGCAGAGATGTGCAGTGCCCCATGTTCCTGTTTTGGGGATTCCCCTGTCTGTCATGACTGTCAGAGTTCCCCTAGTTCAGGGAAGGATGAGCAACAGTCAGGCAGGGAAGGGAGCTGATCTTTGTACATTAGCTTAACACCCAAAACCAGAAGTTGGAGTAACTGAGGGGGCAGCCCAGCATCCCCGGAGTGCCTGGTGGGCTGAGTGTGACTGGTCCTTCCCTTTTGGAAGGCTGACACAGCATTGAGTTCCTGCTGCAGGAACTGCAGGGATTGGGACCACTGGCCCTGGAGCTGGAATAGTGGCATGTTGAGGAGGGCGAGCAGCCTTGCCATGGCTGTGGGAGGTCAATGCCATCGAAGCTGCAAGTGTATTGTTCTGGGGCACAGAAAAGTGCTGTGTTTTCTCCCCTCCACATGGGTGCCTGTTGGTGGGAGCTGGTCTGGGCTGATCCTCGCTTCCCAGGCAGAGATGAGTGGGAATTACAGAGCTCTGTACTGCCCTTGCGTACGTGGAGCTTGGGAGCTCGGCATTTTCCCATATGCTCTGTGCACATGCGGTATGGATTTAAAACCCCTTGGGGACTGGCATGCATTTGGAGCCTGCTGCTTGCCAAAAAACCTCTCTCCCCTTTAAATTCAGAATTATATAAGGAGCCTTGTGAAGCGGAAGAATCCCGTGACCGGAGCAGGCTGTCTCCCTGTCAGCCATGCCTGCCTTGCCTCTTTACCCTCCTGCATCCAGGCTTGCTGCCACCCTTGGGGTTTTGGCAAAGCCCTTCACTGCCTGGGACAGAGCGGGGATTTTGCTGGTGCTGTGTGACCATGTGAGGCTGTTGCCTCATATGGGAACACTGGGAGGCCCATGTGCCCCCCAGGCCAGACAGCTGTGGCCGGGGTCTGTTGTTCTGCTCTGCAGGTCAGGTGAGGATGCTCGAGGTAGGGGTGAATGCTGTGGATCTGGTCCTGCTCCCACTCCCTTGCCTGCATCTCAGCTTTCACAGGGGGCATTCCCTTGTCTTTGCCTTGCCCATCATGGCACCGTCCTTGAAGGAAGTCCATGCTCTCACAACCCTGAGAGTGGACAGAGGCCAGTGCAGCCCTGCTTCTGCCTTTCCCCAGGCAGAGGGAAAGCTTGCAGAAGCTTCTCCAGATCTGTGGGTTTGAGCTGTACTGAGGAGGCAGCTGGCTGAGCCAGGCGCCTTGTCTGGGGCAAGGCAGCATGGAAAAAATGTGGGGATTTCCCGAAGACGTTCCTGAGGGAGGAGGAACAGGGCTGGCAGGTGGGTAATGTGTTTGCTGGAGGCTTTGCTATGTGAAGTGAAGCTCTTCCAGGAGTCCTGACTTGTTTGCCTTGGCATGGCCTCATCTGGGAAGTGTTTTTTCTTTGGGGGAAGGCTGGGGTGCAGGATTCAGCCCCTCCTGCCTCGCTGCCAAGCTGATTTTTTTTTTTGAAACTAGTACTGGGATGAGGAGGAGAGGAATGTGTGTGTGGTGGGGAGCTTGTGCTGGCATCCCACGTGTCTGAGATGGCACTGGCAGGGATGGAGGGGGGAGCTGGGATGCTCCACTGGCTCCTGCTGTGTTTGTAAGTGCTGCTCTGTAGGATGCAGACGACAGAGAGCCTTGGTCTTGGTCTGCAGAGCCTGTTCAAATGTAGAGAGGGCCTGATGCAGTGCATCTGTCCCAAGTGTCTTACATCAGTGTGTAGGGAATGTTAGGGAAATGGCAACCCATGCCTTCCCTTGGCTGGTGAGGTGGGATGGCTGCAGTAAGAGGCTGCCAAAGGTGCTGTAGCTGGGGGGTGAAAGTAAGAGATGGCTGATTGTCATCTGTGAGGTCCAACGTGTTGAGGCATTGGCAAAAAGCTCATCTCTCCTCTGCTTTCTTCCAACAGCCGCTGCAGATTGACGACAACTTCTGTGGCCAGGATTTTAACCAGCCCCTGGGAGGGACTGTCACCATCGAGGGGACCCCTCTGTTTGTGGATAAGGAGGATGGCATGACCTCGGTGGCTGCCTATGACTACAGAGGACAAACTGTTGTCTTTGCAGGCACGCGGAGCGGGAAGATCAAAAAGGTAGGAAAGCCCTCAGTGGTGCTGATGGGGAGGGATGACCCTTGCCTGACTGGCCTTTTGTGGGGCACTGGTTGGTCTGGGCTTCCATACAGAGTGACTTGATATATTTGGGGTAATGTGCAAAGGGCTCATGAGGGGAAATTTCCTCTTGCTTCTCTCTGCCAACTGAATTTATAAAGCCTCTGCTCTTTTGGAAGGGTTATGATAAGGAAGGTGAGTCCTTGCTGATGGTTGTTCAGAACCCATCCTGTCATGTTGTGGGGGCAGGTGGGCTTGCCCTGGAGCTGCCACGAGTCAGGCTCTGTCCATCTGGAGCCGCTGTCCATCTGGCCTTTTCATTGACCTGGGCAGGGTGGGCAGGGGTGGGTGTTGATGGCTCCAGCCCGGCGAGGGGGGGAGCCTTCACTTCCTGCACCCTGCCTGGGCACAAAAGGCTGCTTGTGGCAATTAGCAAATAGCTCCATGCGTGCCTTTCTCTGCCTGCATCTCCACAGGGCACGGATTTCCTGTTATCATAACATCATGCCTGTAATTACAGCTGTACATGCCCTGTGTAAACATAGCTTCCATTAACACATCCTCAGCCAGGGAGAGGCCATGTGAAGGTCCTGGTAGGGTTCCTGCTATGGACCAGAGCTTGGCTGGGGGTTTGGCCCATCTCTCTGTGACTTGTAAGGTGCTTCAGCACTCTGTTTTGGGCACAGCATTCTGCATTTTTGCTACATCTCCTGGCCTGTGTAGCCAGGGTGCCCTGCAGGAGGCAGGGTGGTTTCCCTGGCAGGAATCTGGAGCAGGATGCTGTTGTGTAGTCCCTGTATGTCCTACTTGCCCCTGTTCCCCCATGACCCCTGACAAACCTGCTTGTGCCCCTGCCTGTTAGCAGCGTTTTTGGGGCATGGGCAGCACACGTTGGGGTGGGGGGCATGATGGAGGGGTCCTCTCTAGCCCCACACCTTCTACTTGTCTTTCTGCAGTCCTTGGAGGGTGCAGGGTGGTGGCAGGGCTGTCGGGATGGAGGCAGCTCGTCCTCCCTTCCGGATCAATGAGGGATCCAGAGGGACTGGTGTCATGTTGCTGCAGGCTTCTCCTGCCGCTGGGCTCCAGATGGGAGCTTTTAGATGGTGATGGGAAGGGAGGAGCATGTGGGAAGAGGGTTCAAAAAGCCACAGGGACAGTGTTACACTTCTAGTATCTCAGTTACCTAGAGGGGCTGGTGGTGGGTTTTTGAATGGCAAATTGGATTTTTCTTCTTTCTTATCTTTTTTTAATTTTCCCCTGGTCTTTGCACATTCAGAGCCATTTGGAAGGGATCAACTAGTGTGTGTGCCTTGTTGGTGTGTGGGCTGCATGCCGCAGCCATGACTGCAGTTTGAACTTGATGCCCAGGTGTGGTTTGAGTGTCCTCCCTCCCTGCAGGGCTTTCTCAAGCTTTGTTTTTCCTAGTTTTGAACTTGGTGCCCCAAAGAGCTGGTGTGGCTTTCTGGCCCTGCAGGGCATGAGGACATGGAGCTGTTGAGAATCAAGAGATGGGTCTCAGTTCTGTCTCAGTGCTAGAATGCTAGGTAGGTTTTATAGGCTTACCCTGCCTGGAGCCCCCAGATCCCCTGGTGTTGCAGAGCTCTCTAATGGCAGCATGGGGGCACTTTACAGGCTCCAAGTCCTGCACCACGAGGTGCTCTCCTTGTCCCTGCAGTGACCTTGAGGTGGGCAGCCCAGCCCTCCTGCGGCAGGGGCTGCCTGGCAAAGCGCTGCCTCAGCAGCTACCTGATCCTGCTGCCTGGCTGCCAGGGCCGGAGGCAGGGGAGGGCGAGGAGGGGCTGCTGACCTGTCTTTGAGTGGAACCAGCGTGTCCCCGGCCAGCGGATGCGATACCTGGCAGGGGTTCAGCAGAGTGGAGCCAAGGTGGCTCCTCCAGGCAGAGAGGATGTGTGTGGGAGGGTGCAACCTTTGGCAGTGGTTGCAATCCCTCTGCTTTTAAACTGTTGGTGCTTCCCACTGTCCCCTTGGCAAACACCCACACTAGGCTTGGTGCAGCCTGCTGTCCCCCCTGCCTTTTGCAGGAGCCCTGGCATCTCCTCTGGGAGAGGAAGGGCTGCGCTGACAGCTGGGGGCTTCCCTCCCCACCCCCAGGAGCCCTGTAATGGATGCTGCTCTGCTGAGGGGCACCGATCTCGCCATCTGGGCCGGGGTAAGGTCAGGCCAGAGTCACTGCTGTGTCTGGCTTTTCCTTGGATGGCAGCTCCCATGCCCAGCATTTGTCCAGAGTGTTGCATGCAGACAGAGCCTCCCTTTGTCCCCCCAAAAAGCCACGCGAGCCAGTGGCTGCCCTGCAGCCTCTCCCCAGCCCTGCCACCAACAGTTGCTGTCGGGAGGGCAGGGTGCTGGGCAGCACCTGCTGCCACCACAGCTGCAGGGAGACCCCAGCTTTGGGGGGGGTGGAAGGATCTTGCAGGCAATGTCAGATTTGCAAAACTGTCTGTGGGTCAGGGGCTGTGGGCTGGGATGTGGAGGCACCAGAGGGATGGGGGTCACAACCCCTGGGATGCTGAGCGAGTTGCAGCAGCAGAACCCATGGCAGCCCAGTCTCAGCTTGTCCTGCAGCATTACTGGGCAGGCAGTTATCTTTGGCTGATCCCAAGTTATGTGGAGAGGCCAGGCTTGGAAAGCCCTTGGTCCCGCGTGCTCGCTGTCCTCTGTGCCAGCAGTCATGGGACTGGGGCACTCGGGGAATTCCAGCCATGCCCAGGTGAACAATGCAGGGATGGGTTCCAACACTGCTGGAGCTGGCACTGAACCACTTCCTCTGTACTCCTGACCTGGCAGGGACCTGGCCTTGCACCCTATAGTCTGAGAGTGCTGTGGATGGGGAAGTGACATGGGGACGTGAGCTATGAGCATGCTGCAGCAGGAATATCAGGGGATGTTTTTGAAAGAGAAATGAAGCTTGTGTCCTAATGCCTGGGTTTTTCCTGGAAACCACCTGTCTTCAATTGGCAATGTTTTTATTGGGCAGTTACAAAAGACAAGCTGGGATAATTATATTTTTTGGGTGCATAGGAAGCTGTGTGTATGGTTGCAGTGGGAGTGCTCAGTCATGTGCTGGAAAGGCACGTTTGACACTGCACCCGTGTCAGCTCTTGAGCTGCGTATGCGAAAGACTTGATTTTGGGTGTGCTTGAAGTGTTGTATGGCGGGAGGGAAGAAGGGTGATACTGAAGGGGGTGTGCTGAAGATGGTGCAAGTCCCTGGCAGTAACTGCCCCGTGCTGGGCTGGCGGCTGGGAGCTGGAGCAGTGGGACATTCTGGGAGGTGCAGTACAGACCCGGCTGACCTCCTTCACTGCCATCTGCTCCTCGTTATGCAAACACGGCACTGCCTTGGGGCTCTGCTGAGCTCAGTGTAGCCCTTGTGGGTTGACCCAGTTTTGGGTGCAGTCTGGTTATTTTTGGGGGGATGAGCTGAGTTCCTCTCTCAAAGCAGCCGGTGGCTCCCTGCCCACAGCTGTCCCTGGCTGCAGTGGGACAGGGAGGCTGTGAGCTGTCCCTCCTGCCACAGCCCTACAGGAGGTACTCAGCACCAGGGGGGATCCAGGCACTGGAGATCCCTAAGGCAGGTGTGGTTACAGGACAGTGCAGCCTGTGCATTCCAGCCAGGGTAGCCTCGGACTACACATCCCTTGCAGCCAGCTGAGCTCTCATTTTTTGAGGATTATCTCTCTCCCCCATCACCACTGCAATCCCTGTAGCTCCTGTTCTGTCCTGGAACTGGCTGGCCTTGGGCATGAAAGCATCGTGTCACCCTTGGGAATCTGCTCCCTCCTGGGGCTTGCGCTTGCCACGGCTTGTTTATTCTCTCCCACAGAAAGCACAGCTGAACTGGGCCTATGTCTGGCTGCTTTGATTTCACTTCTTTTATAATAATAATACTACTACTAATAAGAAACTCTCCACACTAAGTGGGTTATCCCCATCCCACCAGCAGAACATGGTGCTCCTCTCCTAGCCTGGAGAGGTTGAGGGGCTCCCCTGCAGCTCCCTGTCCTGTGGGCAGGGAGATGATGGTGCTTTGGGCGAGCAGATTTGGCAGCCTATGCGGGCACCTCCCCTTGAATTCTCTAAAAGCTTTGAATTAAGGATGCCTCAGTGTGTTCACAACCCTTGGTGTGTCTGGACAGAAAATAGGTGCTGTGGGGAGAGGAAGCTGCTGACCAGAGCCTTTTTGGGATTTCCCTGTTGCTTGCTGGCTCCCTTCTATTACAAAAGCCCCCATGTGTTGGCATCCTGTGTATGATGTACGACCCGATCATGGTCCATGTGAGCTGGGAGAAGAAGCCACCAGGCTCCCTGCCCACCCTGCCCGTCCCTATCCCTGTCCCCACAGATCCTTTGGCATCACCCTCTGCTTAGTGCTCAGGGAAAGCAGCTCTGGCTGAAAAGGGGCCCTTTGTGTCTCGCGCGTGAAATCCGGCTCCCGGAGTGCGCGGGAAGGCTTGGCCCGCCTCGTGACCCTGCTGCTGGCTCCCCTACTTACTGCCTGTGCCTTGGCTGGCTTTGCTTTTGGGGTGTGTATGGGGGGACACAGGACACATTTGGGGCATGAACCCTGCCCTGGCCCTGGCAGTGTCAGCCGGTGACCCTTGAGGACTCCCCCAGGCATCGACCCCTGCGCAGCCCCTGGAAATGCTCTCCTGCCCGTGCTGCTGCCTCTTCCCAGCTGGCTGCCCGACACAAGGGCCTTTTGTTCCTCCTGCCTCTTCCCTGTGCCCTCTCCTGCTCCATCCCCACCCCATGCTCTGGAGACCCACAGCCCCCTCCCCACATGCTTACAGCCCCCGTGGGCACCGGTGCTGGGCCCCGTGAGGGAGATGCGCTCCTCGGAGCATGCGCCCACGCCTCTCCCCAATCAATGGCAATAATTTTATTGGCATGACAAGGTAGCCGACGGTTGCCAAAGTGAATCCATCAAATACCTCTTGGCGGCTCCCCGCCCCCTCGAGAGCTCTCGCTGGAGTCGTTAAGCTGTTTTAATCAAGGTGGAGGCTGGAGAGCAGGCGTGTTAAGTGGATGGGGCGGTGGGGAGGGGGCGGTGGAGCCTTCCCGTCCCCTTGCTCGTGGCAGGGAGCGCTCGGCATCGCCCCATTGCTGCTCTGCAGGAAGGGGCCCCCGCACGCCGGCGCTGGGCTTTGTTGCGCCGCCCGGCTCTGAACAGGATGTCTCATTGTTGGAGGAAACAATTAGAAATTCATCGTGAACCGCTGGCCTCTGGGATCTGCCGGGGCGGCGAGGCCGTGGCTCCAGGCAGCTGCCAGCTTCGTCCTGGGGTGACTCCTGGAGGGGAATGCCGCTGGGGTTCCTGCTCCTGCCTCGTGCAGGATGGATGGGGATGAACATTTTCAGGCTCCTGGCGCTCCAAGGGATGCTCCAGCGTCCTTATACAGCCTTGGGAAAAGAGAGGAGATGTCAGGGGACTCACTGCCCTCGAAGTCTGCTTCCCCCACCCTCTGTGCCCCCAGGCTTTTTGACTCACCAGCCACAACTCTCTCTTCTTTCTCCCCATCTGCTCTGCTCTCAGTGCAAAGCCGGCAGGTGAGCGAGGCCTAGGATTCTGGCTCCTGGCCAGGCGGGAGGCAGCAGCAGCAGCCAGCCCTACTCCAACCTTTGCTGCCGAAAGCGCTGACGGTGCACGTCTCGCCTGTGCCTGGCGCTGGGCGCCCGCAGGCAGCCGTGTGCCTCACCCCCATCCGTCAGCCCAGTCCTGTGCCTCGCCCCCATCCATCAGCCCCAAGGGCAGCACAGTGGCTGCTGCACTTCACCCCTGTCAGGCAAGGTGACTTTTGGGCAGCAGAGCTTTGTGAAAGCTGGAGGAGGCTCAGGGATGAAGGTGGATGCCAACAACCTGTGTCTTCCAGAGGGCTACCAGGTGTAAACCTGGCTTCTGTAATTGCTCTGCGAAGGGGTTTGGGGGCAAAACACCGCTTGGCAGCCTCTCGGGGCAAGTCAGTGCTGCCCTGCTGGGTATGCACAGGAGCTGGCAGGTGCCAGCCAAACACAGCACCATCACCTTCACAGCTGGTCCCTGCAGACCATCCTGTGCCTGGCAGGGGCTGCCACCCTGGAAGTATTGTGGAAATAAGACTGGGAAAAGAAAAAGCAAGAGCCTGTGGGAGTTTATGGCTGTGTGCCTCACTGCTCCTGCTCCTGTTGTAGCAGGGCTGTGTAAGGCATTGGTGGCCATGGCTTTGCAGTGCTGGGAGAAGAGAGCACATGAGCAATCTTTGGGGGCGTTGATGGGGATGCTGAGCCTCCATAAATGTTTGGGTTATGCTCATTGGGTGCTGTTATTAGAAAAAGGGGTGTGTTGGCTGGCTGGGGGCATGCTGTGCCAGCAGTGAGCAGTGGGTTTTCTCTCCTAGCTGGTTGGTTTGGTTGCTGAAGCGTGAAGCGCTCAGCATTTTCTTCTGCACCTCTCTGCTGCTGAACGCAGGGCTGTGGCCCCTGTCTGTGACCTCTATTCTGCTGGGAAGAGCGGGAGCACGACTCTTGCTTTGGACTGTGCCTCCTGCTGGGGACCTCTGTGGTGGCCCCAAAGGGAGGGGCAGGGGGAAAAGCCACCCCATTAAAATGGAAATGAGCTGGGAGGGCCCAGCTCTGTTGGATCCCTCCTGTTGGAGCCATTGTGCCTATTCACTGGCTAACTTTCACAAACACTGACTAATTTTGGCTTTTCAGGTAGGAGAATGGCCCCTACCTCCCACCAAAGGCAGCAAGGGAGGCTGGCTTTGCTCATCAGGAAGGCAGCGGTTTGGGAGGCAGGGACTGACGGTATGCCTGGTGAGAAGGGGCAGTGCTGGTGTCCTGCTTCCCCTTTGTGCAGGCCCATTAACCCAGATTTAATGGTGCCTGAGGAATTTGCCCTCAGCCCCTGGCCTGCTGGAGGAGGGAGGAGTGTGCTTAGCAGCAACTCAGGCAGCTCCAGTGTTGTCTGGGTCTCTGCATGTTCCAGCCCTGCCTCAGGTAGAGACATGATCGTGGGGAAGGTCAGACATCCCCATGAGCTGACCTCCCTCCCTTCTGGGCTGGGAGGAAAATCCATCATAGATCAAGAGCAAGAGCAAGGTGGAGGTGTGGTATGGCACTTGGGGATGCAGGATGTGGACTCCAGCTGCCCCTTAGTGGCTGCTGGATCCTGTAATCCATCTCTGAGACTTTGATACATGGGTGGTCATTTGTCTCCAAGTCCAGGAGGGATGGTGTCAGTCCCAGGCTGCTTGGAAGATCTGCTGTTTGGTCTCATGTCCCCTGCCCTGGTTAATTAATTACAGGCTTTCCTGAAGTGGATCAGGAGAAAGAATGCTAATGGCAGGCTGGTGCTGATGGGGAAGGCAGCAGAATTGTGCCCCATGGGGTTAGCATTGTGGGATGAAATAGGAATAGAGGAGCTGGGGTGGGTGCTGTGTGGTGGCGAGGGTACAGACCCCTGGGACGACACCTCTCTTTCTCTCTGGTTCTTTCCCTGGATGGCCTGTGCTACCAGAGCTGATCCTGGCACCTCCCTGCTCTTTGTGTACCCGTAGACCAGCTGCCAGCACGAAACCTCCCCGTGGCAGTGAGAGCAATTGTCTACATGGGAAGCAAGTGGGAAAGTTTTATTTAATGGATGCTTAGTTCTTTTAATGCCATTTAGCAGCTGGAGAGAGGGAAGAGAGGCAGTGCTGTGTGACAAGCCAGGTCTCTGCAGACAGAGAATGGGCTGAAGTAGTGGGGAGCATCCCTACAGTCTGGCAGAGAGAGGCAGGATAATGTGATAGTGCTTTAATTTGTCCACGCTTTGTGCTCTTGAGGGCAGCATCGTTTGATAGCTTTGTGCTGGGACAGATCTGGCATGACCAGGGTGCTCAGCCCTGGGATGCAAGGAGGGGTTCTGCTGGTAGGGCAGGTGCTGGGGGAAGCAGCTCCCTCCCACCATAATCCCTGTATGGGCAAAGGAAACAACGCTGGGCTGAAAAAAGCCGGCGTGGTTTTTATTAGCTACAACCCTAATGATGTATTTTGGATTGCTCTCCTGCATGGATAAAAATTACCAGTCCTTGAATGAAGGGGAAATAAAAAAGTCTCTCTGACCTTGAAGCTGTTCGTTCACTTGTCTTCATTTCATTCCCCTTGGCTGGGGATGCAGGTCAGTTTTGGGTGCTATTTATAGTCCGCTTCATTTGGTGGTTTTCTTTACAAAGCGAAAGGTTGTCACCTTTGTTTCTGATACTGCAGAGAGGAGCTGCTCTAGGGAAAAGGAAGAATAAATGAGAAATTTCTCAGAGTGTTCCTGTATGCGGCAAAGCTTTGTAATCTGGAAAGATCAAAAAGCCCTGGACTGCCAACCTGAGCTCCTTGTGTGGAGGTAGCCAGGGTCCATGGTGCCTTGAGAGATATGGGGTGATGCTTTTCTGTGCTGGCCAGTGGCTCCTGGGGCTGATCAGAGCTTTTATTTGCACCAAAACAGAGACAGTTTCCCTTTCCAGGCAGCTTGGCTCATGTCTTCACATCTGGCATGGTTGGCTTTTGTTGAAACAACATGTGGGCTTGATTCTTCCCTTCTCCCACCCCCATGAAGGAAGCTGTGGCTGTGTTGTCCATCTTCACTGAAGACACATGTCCACAGGAGCCTGACTGCTGAAGTTGAATCCCCTGCCTGTGCCTGCATCTCCTCCTCCAGCCCTGTCCCTGACAGACAGACTCGTTGAAACAACAAATGTTGCCATAATTTAATTTTCAGGCAAACAATAGTCCGGGGACAATGTTAAATTCATGAAACTGGCTTAATGCGATGACATTTAATGAAGCAATTTGTGCGCTAGCATGGCTTGCATGGCTCTGGAGTAGTAGGGATGCTGCTCCACCCTGCTGGGCACTCCCTCTTTGGGAATAGACTGGGAAGGGTTGGTGCTCCAGGGTAAAAGAGGGGGGTTGTCCCACTGCTCTCCAGGCTGTGTGTGCTCTTGTGGTGCAGCTTTCCCATGCTGCAGCCTGATGCTGCTGCAGTGTGAAGTGGAGCCGGTGGGTTCAAGCTCCGTGGTTTGGCCTGAAGGGAAGGGTTAGATGAGAATGTTTTGGAGCAGGAGGGGACTTGTCCTCTACACCCTCTGCTTTCCTTAGACTTTTCCTCCCTGTGTCTGGAGCCCTGGAAAGGTTTTTTGCCCCCCAGCCTCTCCCCGTCTCCTTAGTGGGCCAGAGTGAAGCCTCAAACCCTGTAGCACTCCATCTCCCAGGCATGCAGTGCTGGCTCTTCCCTCCAGGGCCACCCTGCGCTGCAGTATCCCATGGGCTGTTAAGAGGCTGTTCCCTTTAGAACAAGAATTAGGATTTATGCTGCACTGGGAGAGCACAGGCTTGGCTTTAGGGGGTTTGCAGTTCATGAAAGCAGGTGAGAAGAGGCAGTTTGGAGGGTGGAGAGACTGGCTGCTTGCTCCAGGGGTGGATTGGATTTGTGCCATCCCACCAGCATCCCTTGGGCATCCTGGCACCAACAATGTGTTGGCTTCTGCTGTGTCCCAGGAGAGGGTTCCCTGCTGTTTCTTTCTCCCCTTGATTGACAGAGCCCTGTAGATCTTAATTATGTGCCTGCATCCACAGAGCAAACCTGGTGCTGCTGTAGCTGGAGGCTTAATGCTGGTAATGCTGCTCCATGGGCAGGCAGTTCCCAAGGTAAGGGGTTTCCTTGCCTTTTTAGGGACAACTTGTAGTCCTTGCTAGACATGATGGATCTCTGGAGCTGTGGGAGTGGGAGCTGGACTAGTGACAGGTGAAGGAATGATGTTAAACGTACATGAGATTTTGGTGTGGTGTTCTTCAGCGAAGCTCAGGGAGGAGGGAGCTGGAGACACACAGATGTCACTTCCTTGGAGAACCCCATGTCATGTTTCTCACCCTGAAGGACACAGTATCCAAATGTATCCAGCAGGGCTTTTCTCACCTGCAGTCCTCCCTGTCCCTCTGGCATCTTCCCAGCCCTCCCAGCAGCAACCCCAATTGAAACCTGAGCTCCTCCAAACTCATGAACTCATGTCACTGCTGATGCTCCTCCCAAGCAGGACTTAAAAGTAAATTTTTACTGAAGGATGGCCAAATCCTTCTGAGGATGGATTTGGGGCTCAGCAGAGGTTCTTGTGGGCAGGTTAAGGTCTGTAGGGCAGTTTGCAGTCCGGCTGATCTTGGAGGCTGGGTCAGTGCCTGGCTGTTCTCTGGTTCCCCTGACTTTTTGCTTTCTGTTAACAGTGGTCAAAAATTAATTGGTAGTTATTGAGCAAAATGCAACTGAAAAAATTAATGGAGGAAAATATGATGCAGTTTGATGTAGGCACGCATGTGTGTCTCTCTCTTTCTACATATGTATTTATTTTTCTTTGAAAGTTTCCAGAAATAGGTTTGTGTCTTGGCCAGGGTGACTGCATCTGTAATTAGTTAAGGAAAGTGGGTGTCTTGGTGACAGCCACACAGAAATGCTCAGCATCCCTGGCGAGGATGCTGGGATGTGGGACCTTGGAGGCATCTAGTACTGGCAGCTTCCTTGGCAGAGGGAGGGGAGCAGCCTCTGCCCCCTGGATGGAAACACTGGGTTGGCTTGGGCTTACTGCCACCAGCCCTGGTTTCCTGGGGGAGGGTGATGCTTGTGGTGGTTTATTTAAAAACTAAGTCCTTTAAAAAGACCCAAACCCCTGAAAACTGCACCTTGCATGCATGGATCCTGCCAGCTGATCCCCCCCTCTGTGAGGGATGGACACTTCCCAAACTCAATTCTCCCTTTATTTCTCCAGGATTACTGTGTTGCTCTCCTTCTCTTTTTGGTATGTTTATGAGTCTCAAGAGATCTTGTTTTTACGCTCAACGCTCAAAATTGAAGATGTGTTTCCAGTAGGTGAGATAAACACTCCCTGTCTCAGCTGGGGGTTTCCTTCCTGCCTCTCCTTCCCTCCTCGAATCTGCTGGTGGGAAAGTGTGAGCCTGTGGCCGGAGCACATAACCTGGGAATGAGATTCCTGGGCTCTCCCAGGGGGATGAGTCAGCTTCGATGCAGGATGTGTGAGCTGTGGCTTCTTCTTCCAGTGGCTTCTTATTTTAAAAGAGGACAAAAAATTGCTGCCTTTGGCGTGGAGATGGAGGAGCAGGGAATGGGGAGGGGTAAATGTGCTTGCTCAAGCTTCAGAGTATGGTTCACCTTGGTGGCTACGGGCACGCCGTGTGGCAAGGTGATGCTGCTGCCCATCTGCAGGTGTGCTCCTTAAATTGTGGTAACTTGGTTGTGTGGCAGCATCAGCATTTCTGGCTGGAGGCTGTGGCAGGGCTGGCACAGCCTGGGTTGGCTCCCACCACCTGTGGTCCCTGCTGGATGTGCTGCTTGGAGTGCCTTGAGCAGGTCCCCTGCTCTTTGGCCACTTATCCCAGAGATGGAGCCCATCTGTGTCCCACCCTTCATGGAGTCCAGCATCACAACTTGTCTTCCCTTCTGCAGCCTCATCCTTCCAGACCTCATGCAGTTGAGCTTGTCCTTCCCCATTGCCTGCTCACCTGGGATACTGAAAGGAGACTGGGCTTTATTTTGGAAATGAAGGTGATAAAGAGCATCCAAATAGCTCTGGTACTCCCCAACACCTTATCTGCCTGGGTGGCTGTTGATGCCTCCCTCCTGGGATGGAAGAATCCCACTCGCCTCTGCCTGGCTTTGGTTCCCCCTTCCACATGCTGTCACACTTGTGTGAGCACCCTCACCACTGTGCTGTGAAAGCCTTGGCTAGAAACCCAGCCCAGATCTCCAAGTACATGATTTTTCAGCTGACACTTGGCCCACTGTGCTCTCCTGAGTTGAGCCAGAGGTGACACCTCATAGCTGAGGACCAGAGGTATTTTTGCAGAATATACTGAGCTCCAAGTCTTGCCCTCAGTGTCCCTGCCATGGGTGGCAGCTCACACTGGTCAAGACTGCTGAGTCAAAACTGTTGTTTTTGACCCCTCTAACCTCCCAAATTCTGTTTGTGCTTGAGACCAGGCAGAAACAGAGAGAGAATGAACGTTTTTTTAAATAGCTTGCGAGTTTCTGGTGTTGTTTTTCATCAGGAAAATGATAGTTGTATAGAGGCAATTAATTGGAGGAAAAGTTTCTGGTAATAAATGTCAAGAATGTTTCAAGGATGGTTTGGGTAAAATATACTTTTTTTTAAAGCCTCCCAGCAAAACAAAAGCCTTACCCTATTTTGAACCTTGCCAGAGAGAAACAACTACAAAACTTCAATTTTCTTTTCTTTTTTTTTTTTTTTTTTTTTTTTGTGTGTGTGTGAGTGTGTAACGTTTAAGTGCTTTTTTTCTTGCTCAGCCTGTGCTCCTTAAACAAAAGCATGTGTTTTCCTGGCGTGGCTCCCTCGAGGCAGCTCTGTTGGAGTGGAGGGCAGGGGCTGTGGAGGTGATGGCTGCACAAGTCCAGGCAAGTCCTGGTTTTTGGCAGGAGTTGAAGTTCTCCCTTTTTTGGGGCGGGGCGGGGGGAAGGGAGGTGGTGGTGGATTGTGGTCAGTTCCCTTCTCCTTCCTACATTTCCCAGTTCTTCTCTGTGCCAGCCGTGGGTGGTGATGCCTGCAGCCAAAAGGAGGAGCAATCCTGAGATGTGTGGAGTGCTTTGATATCCTGGGGCAGAAGGTGATAAAGGAAAGAATGAAAGCTTCAGAGTGATGTTAGAGCCTTGGCTGCCTCTCCCGGAGCAGCCATCGCCTGCGGCTTGTGGGCTGTCAGTAACCCTGCTGTGCCTCTTGCTCCCTAGAGCTTGGGGAGTTGGCCTGGCAGAGCTGACATTTTATGGGGGAGGTGATTTCCTAGTGGGGATGTCTGTTTCTGTGCATGCTCTGAAACATCCCTGGGGTGCTGTGGCTGTGTGAACCTGCCAGGGAGCTCTGCTCGCCCCGGAGAAGCCGAACCCTGCTGCGTGCTGCCTTCCAGCCACAGCCATACCTTTGGTCCCAGCTGTGGGCTTCAGTGCTGGTGTGTTTTTCATAAAGGCTCTTAATCACATACAGGATGTTTCTGTTTCTTCAAGCAATGAAATCACACAAACAACCCACCCCCAGTTTGGCTTTCGCAGAGCATCAGCTGCTCGACCCAAGTGCTCGGCAGAGCCGGAGCAATCCTCCCCTCTCCTCCTGCAGCTCTGGACCCAGCAGTGTGGTCAGAGCAGGCTTTCCTGCTGTGGCCATGCCCTGGAAAGGCGCCCGGCACTGGGGATGGGATCGGGCTGGGAGCTGGGGCTGACTCATCACTGGGGTGCTTGGCCAAGGCAGCAGTGTCTCGTGGGAGCAGGCAGAAAAGCTTGGAGAGCCAGGACGAGCCCTGAATTCTGTGGGCTTGGTTGCAGGCAGGCTGCACATGAAGCATGGTGCCCCCCCGACCCTCTCCTGAGAGGAGCATGGTGCTTTTTTGGGTGGGTGGGAGGTGGGTTGCACGCTCGTCTTGTTCCTATGCACTGGGGTTGTGTATTTTTGCATTATCCCAAGTAGTCAGTCCTGGATGGGGACATCACAAACCTGCCACTGCATCACCATCTTTTGCTTTGGGTTTTGTCCTTTGGGGTATTAAGCAGAAGGAGAACAGGAATGCGTCAGGGTGGATTGAAATAAAAAAACCACCCTGACTTTTCTCACTCCTGTTGCGTGCATTGGTCCCATGGCTGCCGTTTCCATGGTAAAGCAGCGGGCCTGTAACCCAGCCCGCCCCGTGCTCCTCAGCATTTGAAGGAGCAAAAATCCTCGGAGATGACAAGAATAATTTAACGAGCCATTAACGAGAGTGGGGGAAAACACCGGAGGAGCTGAGCAGGGTCGGGGTGGGGGTGAGGGGAGGCAGGGCAGGCTTTTGGCAGGGAGAGGGTCACGTTGGCAGCCTGCTCGCCTTGCCTTCGATGTGTTATGAAGTTTTGGAGGTTGCTTGAAAAGTGTCTGGGGAGCGATGGCGAGCCAAGCGGGCTGCGGGCCAGCTCACAGCTAAACATGTTGTTGTGTAAAATTGCAGTCAATTAATTTAAGACCTGCCAATTTCAACTGCAAAGCGCTAGGAGGTTCTGTCAAGTTTTCAATGGGATAAAAAGGGGGAAAGGGGGATTAGTTTTCAGCACTTGGATGGGCAAATGGTGATCCTCTGCCCAAGCTTGCAAAGCACCTCCTCCTCCTCTCTCTGTTTCTTTTGCTTGAGGTAAACTCAGCCTCTGCTGATGTTAAAAGTCCTTCTGGTGTGTGCTGTCGGGGCTGAAATGGCTGAAGGATGTCAGACAGAGCCTGGTGGTCTGCTGGTGACCATTTCAGGGCTCAGGGAAGCACTGGCTGCTGGGGGATGACCCACTCCCCTTTGACTTTGCAGTATTCCTCCTCCATAGTCTTGTGGGGAGTATCCCCTCTCTGGCATTCTCAAAGTGGTCTTCCCCAAACATGCTGATTCCTGCAAGCTTGCAGGTCCTGGGCATGCTGGGTGGTACACTGACTGTCTGAAATAGAGCTGGAGGAGCTGGAAAATGCTCAGGGGAGGCCCAAGAGGTGCCCTAGGTCCCCTGTGTGCAGCCCTGGAGGTCAATCCTCATTCGGGATGAGGAGCATAGGCTGGTACTCACCATGCAAGAAGACAACCTGCCCCAGAGAGCTGATGGCCAGGTGGGCACAGTGTCTGAACCCCAAAAAGGCTTATTCCCCCCATTTCATGGTGGCAGTGGGGCAGTGCTGCTCTGCACAGGGCCCCTCTTTCTGGTGGTGCCCTCCTTCCAACCACTCCCTGTGCCTGTTATCCTCTTGTGCTGCAGGAGCATGGCACCCCCAGTAATGGGACCTGGGCTGAAAACTTTGCTGAAGTTTTGCTCTCTTTATGGCAACTTTAATTTGAAAAGTGTTTCCTGGGTTCTGGGGGACTATGTGTTTGTATGTGCATCTGCAAGCTGGCTTTTTTTTTTTTCCTTTCTTTTTTTTTTTTTCTTTCTTATTTTACAGCTTAATGAAACTTCTGAGAAAGTGCAGCTCTGCTGTGAGTAAGAGTCATGAGACTGGTGGGGCAAGCTGGCTTTGGCTTGCTGAGAGTTGAGCTCCTTCTTGGGGCTGCTCGAGCCTGAGATTTGTGCCTCAGCTCTTCCCTGTCCTTATGCCAGCTTACTTTTCCTTCCCCAAACACACTGTACCTTAGATTTACACACATATGCTCATGCATCTTTCATTCCTGTGGCCTTATACCTGGGCTTTTGCTGTCACCTCTGCCATCACAGCTCTATGTCCCCAGGACACCATCTCCAAGCACTACTGCTTTCTATTTTGTCATCAAAGGGTGTAAATCCACTTCTCTCAGACTTCTGGGGCTCAGAACCAGCTGCATACCTCACCATGGCTGTGGGTCTGTGCTTTTCTGAGCCAGGGCTTTGTGCTTTTCTGTGTCAGGCTTTGCTCAGTGCCCGTGTGTTCGAAGGAGCTGCTGCATGTCCCTGCAGGGCTGCAGGCTGCCTGCTCCCCCTTGCTGGCAGGAGAGGGGATTTGGAGGCAGGTCCCTCTAGAGCCAGGCTCTGCTGCTCAGGCACTGCTGTCTGCGGACTTCCCCAGAATATATTAAGCGTAATTTCCTCCTGCTTCACCGGAAGCTTGTTAATATTTCACTGGGGCACGGGGGCAGACTGCAAAGCCCACGCTTCAAAGGAGGGCAGCTTTCAGCAGCTCTGGGGTTGGCTTTTGGTTTTCCCAGTTCTTGCTATAACTCGTTCTGTGGTTTTGAAAGTAGGTAAAAAAACCCCCAACCACCCAGCTGAGGAGAAAGCCCAGGCGAAGCCCACCATGCATGCCTGTCCCTGCCTTGCTGAGCCAGGCTGTGGCTCTACTGTCTGCTCAGCTCCACTCTTCCTGCACTGACATTTGGGGAAAAAAATTGTAAATTCATGTCTGGATGCTTTGTGAGCTCACTTGGGTTTGAAATGGCTGGGAGTGCAGCCTGGATGTGCCCTACTGCTGCCAGCATGGCTTGTGGAAGGGCTGAGGTGGGTTCCCCTTCCATGGGAGGAGATTTTTGGGAATGACTTTTAGGGAATTACTTTTACTTGATTCTGGACTCCACAAATCGGAGCAGGATTGGCCCTCCAGGAGCAATAACAGAAGAATTACTGCATTGCATGGGCGTCTTTATGTGTTTTTTAAACTGTGCCTCCTAATTATAAATAATGGCTGCGATATGAGATATGATTATGATGGATGGTGATTCTGTATTCCGTGTGCATTAGCGGCTTTAACCTTGCCGGGGTAATTATGTCTCATTTCAAATTCTGATACTATTTATTTGAGGTAGGGGACTGGGAATTTAATTTCTACTGCTTTGTCTTTTAGTATTATTATTATTTGAAAAGGATACCTTCACAAAATTGTTTTTTAATCATTCCCTCCAGTTGGCAGCACCAGTTTATTAATATTTTCAGTGCCCATGTGGGGCTGTTTTGGAAGTGTTTGTAAAGGTAGATGTTTTGGGGGAATGTGAAGCTGAAGGCTGATGTATAAGAGAGGAGCTATTCCTGCAAGACAGCAGCGTGCACCCCACAGCTTCAGCCTTCCCAGAGCAGCTGCCTTTGGCACTGGCTGCTGCTGACCCATGTGCTTCTGCCAGCCTGGGCTCCCTCCTCCCATGAGGTCCCTGGAGGTGCAGGAAGGGCTGAGGTCCTGCCCACCCCTCACCATCTTCCATGGCACGTTTAATTAAAAACCGCATCAACCCGAAGATTGTGCACGTGGTCCTTAATCAGTTTGAAGTCTCTGTGAGAATAAAGTAATTATACTACTCGTTTGGTTACAGTAATTAAAACTTTAATTAACATCATTTCCCACCCCTTGGCCTCCCTTTACAGATATTCAGGCATGTGGTGGGTGTCTGCCAGGGTTGCATCTTGGGATAAAGCTGTTTATGCTTCTGCCTGTCCCCATCTCTGTTCCCTCCAGCACCAGGCCAGTAAGGTCCAGCTACTCTTGAACCTGGCCCAGCTCTCTCAAGGCTGCAAAGTGTCAGCAGCATTCCTGTATGGGAATGCTTCACGGCCAAGGTGCTGGCAAGTCCTGGTGGGTAGCAGCTCCACTTGATGTCCCCTGTAAGCGCTGGGAATGGTGGAGAGGGTGGTAGGTGTTCCTTCAAGATCTTCTGAGAAGTTAGTTTTGAATGTGGCATGTGGTTTGGTCTGGGCTTTCAGAGAGCAGCCCTGCATTCCCAGGATTTGTTAAGGAGACAGTAGGCTCTTCATTTCCCATTGCATGGATCTGCAAGAGCTGAGGTCACAATGATTTGTGGCTGAGTACTATCACACCTGGAAAGCTCAGGGTGGGCTCCAGCCCCTCTGCACCCCATTTTACCCCCCTGGGTAAAATGTGGCCACACCACCCTGTGGTCAGTGATGGGCTCTGTGCTGGCCAACAGGACCCTGTGCTCCCTGGGAGCCTGCAGAAGGGATTGCTGCCTGCAGAAGCAGGGCAGGGAGTTCTGCATTGGTTCCAAAGGAAATCCACGCTCTGTAAAACCTGAGCTCTTAAATATCTTGAGCAGCATCCTTAGGGAAAGCAATCTCTATATTTAAATCTTCTCACTCTCTCCTTCGAAATTGCTCTGATGCACAGACTGAAGGGTCTAATTTCCATCCTGGTTTTGAACAGGGACCCCACTGCAGACAAGTGTTTTTCTTTGCTCTGGGTTCTGCACGGTGGGGAGCCATGGCCCCATAGCTTTCCCTTGGCTTTTTGGAAATATATAGAAGGGTCTAGTGTAGCCAGGGATGTGGCTCTCTGCATTGGAAATGGTGTAGGAGGGCCAGAAGTTTAGATAGGGGAATGAAGTTTTAAAACATGAACAAAAAGGAAGATCAGGGAATTTAGCATCAAGAGCTCAAGCTGGAGTGAGTGAGAGGGTCTAAATCTATTTCAAGCAAAATATTTGCAGGCACTCTGGTGTGCTCAGTGTGAAGCCAGGCTTAGCTGGCTGTTATCACCAGGATCACTGGCTATGGAATGTTGGAGGATTTCTTCTCTAATCTTTAAAGTGTTTGTGTTTGGAGCAGGGACTGTTTTATGAGGAAAGGCAGGACCTGGAGTTTTGATCATGGCGTGTTGATAGTGGAGCTGTTGATCAGAAAAGGTTAAAAAAAAGTGTGTCTGTAACTTTCTGTCTTCCCCTGATGACATGGGTTTCATTCTCATGGAGTCCATCAGGTAATGCAGGATTTTGTTATTGAATCTGTAAGAGACTCTGCATGCCCAGTTGTACTGCCTGTGCTGGCTCTTAATATTTAATGTCACTGTGCCCTGTGATATTTAGACCCTGATTGTTTATTGCTTATCAGCTCCTCCCGGGCAGTCTGGTGTGATTTGTCCATGGAGATAAAACACCAGGACAGCCCAGAGCTGCAGTAAAAAGAGGACTGATGGGTAGGAAGGGATCACAGCTGATGTTAAATGGGTGAAGCTGAACCCGCCGTGCCATCGATGTTGTCCTTCTCCTGTGTGGAGGTGAATGTGCAGTGGATTTTGTTCCTATTATTGTTCCCTTGCTGCAGGAAATGGCTTTTGGCTCTCACGCCATGGAAATAGTGGCTGGTGCACTTATGTGGTTGGAGTTGAATGAGTGGGAGGCTGAGATGGGGGTGCAGAAGGTACTGGAGTCTGATGGATGGGTAAATCCAGACATGAGCCATTGTGCCTGTGCAGGCAGCCCCACTGAAACAGGGCTTGACTGGTGCTGGATCTGTGTGTCGGGCTGCTGGGGTGGGAGGGGAGCTGACCAGGGGGAGTACCCTGAAACAGATCCCTCCTTGGAGTATGCCCCTCTGCAGCCCCCACTCTGTGGGCTTTTCCTGCCACTGGCTCCTCTGTTTGCAAGGCCAAAGGCCCTGCCTAGTCCTCAGGCAGCTCCTCTCTATCTGCTGTGTTGTTTAGGGACCAGGAAGGAAACAGCTATTTTCCTGGAGCCGAGAGGGGGGGAGGGATCCAGCTGATCTCCAGCTGTGCTGCAGCCCTGGGAGCTGATACTTCCTCCCTGACATGTCCCTGGTGGAGGCCTGTTACCCCTCCCTGCCTTTTTTCCCTGGAAATGGGGTGGTTCCCATTCCTGTTCTCAGGGAGCAAGGCTTTGAGCCCCTGGCCACAGGCAAAGACTTTGCTAATCATTTGCTCCATGTCCCAAGTGGGCAGGATGGTGAGGGTGGTGGGACAAGCCTTTGGCATTCATGTTGGGGTTGTCTTGGTCTGGTTGCATATGTGGGCAGAAGCTGAGGGAAGCTCAGGAAAGAAGGTTTGTGCTGCCCTGTTGAGCTGAGCAGCATCATTAAGAGGTAAGTAATTTGGATTTGCAGAATAAATAGGAAATTCTAAGCTAGGGAGAGGCTGGGGCTGGTGGCTCTGGGTCTGCTCTGCATGCTGTGATGGGCTGTGTGTCAAGGGGAACCAGTAGCCCAGCTGGTCCCCATGTGATCTCTGGAGGAGCCAGTGCCTTGGCAGTGGAAGAGGTGGCTTTTGTCTTGAAAACTCAGTATTGAGTCCTTCAGGTGAGAGCTTTCTCCCCAGGGCCTTCTCTGGGAGGTTTAGGTATTAACTTGCCCCAGGCTGGTCACGTGCAGTGTGAGTCCTGTGGGAGCTGGGAGGGTGACACATTGCCTTGGCTTCATTCATGCCTTTCATGCCTGGGGCCTGCTGGGACTCTTGGGATGCCTACAGTAATTAATGAACAGGAGAAAAAATAATCCAGTATTTCTGTGATGTGCTCTGCCCTTCACTGCTGTCACCCAGGGCTTTATTTTTGCATGGAGAAAAACAGTGGGATGCAGAGAGGAGATCCCTGTTGCATTTCGCTTTGTGCTCCTCCTGCCCTTACCTTCCATTTTGCAAGGCTAAAATTCCTTCTCCATCTGTTACTGGGCTTTCCTACCTCCAGAGCTCCCTCCTTTCTTCCCAAGGCTTGAGAAAAAGCAGGATTGTCTTCCCTGCCTGTGCTCCTCTCCCTTGCAAGGGACGTTTCTTTGGTGAGATGTGGTGCTGGGGTTTCACAGGATATTTTTGCTGGAATGGGCACAGCACTGTGTTCCTGGAGGCACAGTTTTGAGACTCTCTGTCACTCCCTCCCCGGGGAGCTGATGCCCTGGCAGCTGCCATGCTGCCCCAGGGACACCCTGGAATGGCTGTCAGTTCTCTTTAGCCTCAGGGGCAGAGCCCAGCGTGCAGATTGTGCAGGGCTGGTGGCTGAAAAGGGCTGGTGGCAGCATGCTCTGTGCAGAGGTGAAGTTGCATCACTGTTGCTTGGCTGAGGGTCAGCAATGACTGCCACCTTGCCAGGTCATAGCATCACATGGAGGGGTCCCTGGGGTCCCCCATCCCCCTTCCCTTGTGCCACTCAACAGCTGCCAGTGCCTCTTGCCTGGTCCCTGGAAGCCCCAGGGCAGTGCCTGCCCATTGATTTGCTTGTTGGGGGCTCCCTCTGAGTGCCTCAGCCCTGAGCCATGCTGATTGGGAAATAATTGCAATAATAATAGAGATATTTTGCTCCTGAGTGACTAGACAATATGCACTGGGCTCTGAGCCAAGAGGGTTTTGAAGGGCAAAGCTGAGAAATCAATGGCTCAAGACTGCTGGAGCTGCTGTGGGGCTGGGGGCAGGCAGGGATGGGGATGGCACCTAGGGCTTTATTTGGGATGAAAGTGGGGCAACTGCTTAACCCATCACACATTGTGTGATTCCTCCTGCCACTTCATTGTGACTTCATCATCCATCAGTCCCTCCCCCCACCTGGGTTTGACTCTGCCAATGGTGCTTCTCCTGTGCATTATCCTGGCACTTGCTCCCTCTTTCCAGCAGTTCAGTTTTGGTACAGAGAGATGGGAAGGATTTTTCTGACATGGTCTTAATTCTGTCAAAATTGCTGGAACAGTGTGTTGGGCTGCACTTCCCATCCTGCTGATGGAGCAGTCTGGCAGACCTAGTCAGGAGAGATTTTGGGAGGGTTTGCAGATGGTGAGCATGGGGCTGGTCATTCCTGTGTTGTGCTGTGTGGGTTGGTGCTGGTGTAACTGGCTCTGCTGAGCCCACTTAGCATGGTGGAGCACCACTTGTGTGGGTGGCTGAACAAGAGGGAGAGATGGAAATGAGTTTAAATGAAAGGAAAAGGTGGTTGAGAAGTTCTGGGGAAGGTGTTGCTGTGTTTTGGGGGCCTGCTGGGCAGGGTTGCTGCCCTGCCTCCTTCTCTTGTCTCTTTCCTGTGGCAAACCCCAGTGCTTCACCAGTTCCCACCCTACGTTCCAGAGAGGTGCAGTGAGTGTGTCTGTCCTCAGCCCACATGGCTGAACTCAGGATCCTGCCTGGGGATGACACATTGGCAGTAACACGAGCTTTGAAACCATCTGGTGAACCTGTGTCACATCTGCCAGCGCTGGTGAGGTGCTGGATTTGTTGCTGAGCATTTGAGCATGGATTTAGATTAAATATCTTCTTGTTTTTTGCTTTATTGTACCAATATGATTAAAGTCCCAGTATTCTCCAACTCAGGGTGATGTTGGGCCCAGGACAAAAGCCTGGCTTGTACTCATCTTTATCAAGTGAATGGGTTTCACTGAATGGAATCAGGCAGGTTAGCGATGAGGCAGGAGCATCCCAGCCCTGTGTGAGCCATCAGTGAAACCTTCTCCTGCAGGGGAGGTGGGGAGGACAGATCCCAGCTCTGCCAGATCCAAGCAGCTGCCTGCCTGTCTGGCAGGAGGTGTGTGTCTGATCCTGGTGCATTCCTGTGCAGGCAGCTGCTGGGATGGCAGGGAAGGGGTTGGCAGCCGGTTGGGGGAGCAGGGGGAGCCGGGGTGTCGGCTGCCAGCCTGCCCTGCATAGCTGGGATGTTTCTGTGGGGCCCATCCTGTCATCAGCCCTGAGACAAGCCCCTGCAAGATGCATCCCCACAGCCCTGCCCGTGGCCCTGCTGGTGGCTGTCTGTATCCTTCCTCTGGTGTCTGGCTCCTGCCCTGTGGCATAGAGCACCTGTAGGGTACCCTGGTGAAGGGTTAGGGCACTGTAAGGGTTAGCCCTGGTGAAGGGTGAGGGCACTGTAAGGGTTAGCCCTGGTGAAGGGTGAGGGCACTGTAAGGGTTAGCCCTGGTGAAGGGTGAGGGTACTGTAAAGGTTAGCCCTGGTGAAGGGTGAGGGCACTGTAAGGGTTAGCCCTGGTGAAGGGTGAGGGTACTGTAAAGGTTAGCCCTGGTGAAGGGTGAGGGTACTGTAAGGGTTAGCCCTGGTGAAGGGTGAGGGCACTGTAAGGGTCAGCCCTGGTGAAAGGTTAGGGTACTGTAAGGGTTAGCCCTGGTGAAGGGTGAGGGCACTGTAAGGGTTAGCCCTGGTGAAGTGAGGTGGGGGCACTCCTAATGGCCATTTCCTGGTTATCTGAGCAAAGCCAGAGCAAATCCTCACCACCCTGGACACCAAAGTTTGGTAACCTGAAATACAGTGGGAGGGAACAGGAGCCACTGCCTTGACCTCCCTGCTCTTGGCCCCCAGCATGCCAGTGTCCCCTTCCCCAGCGGTACCCAGCTCCCAAAGCTGTGTCCATGGGAGAGATGATGCCAGGGCCCTGCAGCTGCTCCTGTCCCTGCCTTTTGCTGCACCTTTCTGGGTGAAAGGAAAAAGAGAGTGTGTCTCCTTGGAGCAGCTGATCCAGAAATTTAATTTAAACCCTTTCCCTTCCTTTGGAAACTGGAGAAGGGCGTGTGTGTAGCAGCTGCTTGTCCTGGGGAAAGGCATGTGGTGGGGCAGCTGGTGTCCCTGTCCCCACATTCTTACTGCCTTGGGGTGAACCCAGGCCATGTGCTAAGAGGGGCTTTTGCAGACTGACCCCCCAAGGCCATCCCTTTCCCCACCAGCCCCCCTGGCTGGACATGGGATGTGCCTTTTCCTGCTGTAGGCTTGTCAGCGTGGTGTGGTGTGACACTGTGCAGCAGCTGTCACCTCTGCCCTGGTGTGGCCATGCTGCGTAGACCCTCTGTTGCCTCTGGGAGGTGGCCCCATGGCTTGCAGGAGCAGCTCTGCCAGGACCCCCTCCTCTTCTGGTTATATTTGGCCTGTCCTATGTCTTTTGGGTGGATGGTGCCAAAATCAAAGCAGAATGCTGGGGGTGTTCACACGGCCCTGCTCTCAGGGAGGGGACATTGGCACCTGCTGATTTGGGTGTGGGAGCCTGGGGCTTCCATGGTGCCTGAGCTGCGAGCACCAATGGCCTTGGAAGGGGAAGGTTTCACTCCTGGGGCTGCACTCTGCCCTCCACCCATGACAAAGCATATTCCTCCTCCCAACTCAGTGATGTGCTACAGAGCTGCTCACTGGTGAGATGACAGCGCAGGAGGGGACCAGGACATGGGCACAGGTAGGGCAGGGTCCTCTTTCCAGCATCCTCTCCTCACAGCCTTGTCTTGTCCCTGCCTGTTTAATCTCTGTCCCCCGTGGAGATGGTTGGGGCTGGGGAACTCTGTGCTTCCCTCAGCGTGTGTTGAGAGGGAAGAGGGGAGGCTTTGAAATGCACTCCCATAAATAAGCCTTTCTTTTGCCTTGCCTGTCAGCACCGTGCGAGCCCCGTGGAACTGGAAAGGGTCCCCGTGAAAAGGCTGCCGAGTGTGTTTCAGGCAGATAAGTCCCTGCCTTTGAAGTGAGGCAGGCGGGCAAAAGCGCCCTCCTCTTGTAGCTGCTGCCAGCCGCTGCGAATTAATCACAGCCCCGCGCAGATAAGAGTACAAAGCCTGACTGAGCACTTCTCCTGCCCGGAGGAGGGGGCTGGGGGGACCGCTGGGGACCCAGGATGGAGCCTGGAGAGCCTGGAGGTGGGGAGATGTAAGGCTGGGCTGGGAGGGTGCATGGGAAGGCTGGCTGTGGGGCAGTGCAGAGCCTCTCTTCCTGCTGCTGGGCTTAGGGGTGTCCCCCGTGAGATCGGGTCTCTTGGGGACCATCTCTGTGGGCCCCAAAAATGTGGGTTTGCTCCTGTGAGGAGCCAGTGGCCCACCCAAACACCTCCCAGGCCCTGCACAGAGCTCTGCTGGTATGTGTTAAATCCAAAAGCAGCCTTGGCATGTCTGCAGCTGCCTTCCCTCTCCAGCTGTGCTTCCTCCCTCTCCACCTGGTGTCCCTGGCCCAGACTGAACTGTAAAGCCCTGTCCTCCTCCGGACCTGCTGCCAGCCCTGGATGGGTGCCAGGTCATGGCTGCTGCCCTGAGTTCCTCTCATTGCCTGTCTTTCCAAAAGCTGGCTCCTCTCTGCCTTGTGCCCATTGCTGGTGCTGTAAGGATGTTGGGAGATGTTTCTCCTGGCAGTTGGCTGATCAGCAGTGGTTATGGCTCTGGGGAAGTGCCTCCTCACCTGGACAAGCCTGAAGGGCACCTTGCCTGGGGGAGAAGAGTGCTGCCATGGAAGGAGCTGGCAATGTGCTTGTCTCCCCCAAAGCCTTGTATGGGATGGCAGCTCCTTTCTCTAGCCAAGACAAAGCCATCCCCAGGAACCATCTCTGGGTCTCTTGGGAGAGAACTTTGCGTTTGCCCAGCTGGGGTGTGCATTGTGCAGTCACTCATTACACCGGGGTTGCCAGGGCTTGGGGCATTGCTCCCATCCTTTCCCTCATCCTTCCTTTGACAGGGTTCTCAGCTTCTGGGGGTGCAGCTCTTAAACCCCTCTTAGAATGAAGATGTGCTGGGTGCTGGCCTCATGGAGGTGGGCTCGTTGTTTGAGTGGGGAGGGTGTGCACATGGGTTTCTGGCAGAGCAGCCCCTGGGCTTTCTTTGAGATAATTCACCCAAGCAGGGAGTTTATAATTTCATGCCTCTGGCCCTCCCCATGTGCTTAAAAAGGCAGCAGCCCTTCAAGACCCTCATTCCTGCTCCTGTGCCTCAGTACAGCCCTGGGAGCTGGCTGCCCCTTGGGGCTCCTGCAGCTCCTGGGAGGAGGCACCACCACTGAGTTGCTGCCTGAAGCCAGCCTGAGGCAGGCAGGAGTGAGGGCAGGAATCCTGAGCAAGAAATTAGTGTGAGTAATTATTAGTATTGGGTAATTATATCAGCGTCAGGATGAGGAGAAAGGTTAATATGTTTATTTATTTATTTATTTATGGGAAATGTCTTTTCCCCTGAGTGGGAAGGCAGCCAGGGTGGGCAGGAAGGAGAGTGTTTCTGAGGGGGTCTGCTCTGATTAAACTGCATCCTCTCCCCCTTTCCCTGCTCCCATCTACCCTGGGTGCAGGGAGGGGGAGGAAAGCAGCCCCTTCCCGTGTCTGTAAGAGATGGGAGATTCCTTGTGTATTCCTTGTGCATTCTTTGTGCGTTCTTTGTGCTGCTCTACCGTGCTATAGTCCAAAGAGCCCATCCTTATCCTGCTGGCCAGGATGGGTAGGTTCATGTTGGGCTAACCCTGCTGGAAAGGCCCTGATGCTGGATTTCCACCTCTGTCTGCACAGCAGGGGGTTCTTTGGGCAGTTGGGTCCTGCCTGGCGTGGGGGAGTCTGGGGTCTGTCTGCTCACACAGGTTGCTCGTGGAAGTTGTGGGCGCCCCATCCCCAGGAGTGTTCAAGCCAGGTTGGATGGGGCTTTGAGCAGCACGGTGTGATGGAACCAGGGAATTGGAACAGAGGTGTTAGAACTAAATGAACTATAAGCTTCCTTCCACCCAAACCTTTCTGTGATTCTATGATCTCCTCATGCTGGAAAGGAGTGTTAGGATGCATTTTCCTACCATGAGCTAACTCACAGTCTCCCTCTCTGCCCTGCACTTTGGCCAGCCAGCAAACATCTTGATTACCAACTCTTCCAAATTTCGTTTTCCTGATTCCCAAACACACCTACAGGTTATCCTTAACAGAGGGAGAGGTGCTAGAGAGAAGGGTTCTTGTGTGTGCATGGTCCCACCAGAACATCCTGACGTGTGTCAGGCTGGGTTCCAACCCCGTTTGACTACTGAGAGTATTTTTAGGTTCTTCCTGGAGCCTCAAATTAACTGTAAGTGCTTCACGTCTGTTGTTTTTTTAATACATCTCTTTCTCTTTCCCAGCACTGCACAGTGCAATAATGTAATGGGGAAATTACCCCGCTAGTTAAAAATTACTGCCAGCGCGACATGCAGCCATAGATCTATTTTAGAACCAGGGTGAAACTGTATCGATTATTCTGTGCCACAACTGCAGCCCATAAAAGGATTGGAAAGGTGTGTTTGTCACTTTGCCATAGTGGGGTGGGGACATGGTGCCTTGCTGGGGAGGGGAAGGGGTGCTGCTCCCTGTTACTTTCCTCCAGAGAGCTGGCTTGGGAAGGACTTCGTAGGGGAGAAACTGAGCGCTGGGAGGGGAGCACCTTGTGAGGAGATGTGGGGAGGCAGGGTTGTGCTCTGGAGGTGATGCTGGGTGCCACAGAGCAAGGGACACTGCTGGTCAGGGGTGCCATATGGCCCTGTGCTATGGATGTCTGGGGCTTGGCCTCCTCTGATCTGTTTGGAGTAGGAACAAACCTGGTCCTGGACCTGGGCAGAAAGATACCCATGCCAGAAAGGCAGGCATAGGCTTCAGCACCCCTGGATTCCCCAGCATACAGTGGTACCAAGTGCGAGGCTGATGGGCAGCAGAGTCTGTGCAGGGGTCTAGCAAAGGATGCTGAGAAGGTGGTGGGAATACCAGGACAATTTTTTAGGTTATGGTGAAGGCTCTTCAGTCCTGTGGAAGGAGGTACAGGGGGTTTTTGGCTGTGCCATGAGCTCCCAAGAGTTAGCCCGGCCCTGCAAGCTGAGTTGTCACATCCCTGGGGAGAGGGCAGCCCCTTTGCTCACTGCTATGCAGGACTCATCTCTCTCTGGTTGCTCAGGGGTCTCTTTCTTAATTAAATACATTTGTTTTGTAAAACTGCCTAAAAATAATCCGGGGCTGGTGCATGCAGGAGGCTGGCAGTGAATCAAAGGCGCCGCTCTAATTAAACGGGCCCGGTTTGTTTGTGAGCCGCATACATTTCCATGCTAATCAGCTGCACACCGGGATCCTGCTTTCCCAGCCCCTGTCCTCCTGATTGGGAGCTGTGCAAATGCTGGCAGCAATTTACTGCAGGAGCAGACAAGGTGGCCAGGCTGCTGAGGTGGCTGCCATGGGGGCACAAGGGGTGGTCATGGATGTGCTGGGCTGTGGGAGTGGGTGTGATAACCAGGGTGGGGTTTTGGGATCCATTTGGGGGGGGGTGCTTCCAATCAGCCAGTTTGCCCCTCTCCTGTGGGGGGGTCCTGAGTCCTGCAGATGGGGAGCTGGAGCAGGTCTCTGTGTGTGCCCGCAGCAGAGTGGAGATAATCACAGGTAGAGTTTGCTCCATCTTGCTGGGCATGGTGCTTCACTGTTTACCACTGGGATTTTTGCAGAATATACGGCTGATGTGGTTCCCATCCCATCCCATCCCATCCCATCCCATCCCATCCCATCCCATCCCATCCCATCCCATCCCATCCCATCCCATCCCATCCCATCCCATCCCATCCCATCCCATCCCATCCCATCCCATCCCATCCCATCCCCTGAGCATTTCTCTGGCACTGTCCCCCTTGAGGCTGTCCCATGCCCAAATCTGGGGGTATCACAAGTGATGGCATGAGCACAAAGTCCTTCTGGCTGGTGGAGGTGCCACTCAGGGTATGCCAGTGGCAGAGCTGTGTTTAGCCCAGTGTGCTGTGTGCCTGCAGCCTCACAGTGCCTCCTGATAAGCTGATCTCTGGGACAGCAGGAACCGGCGTGCCTAGGAAGAGCTTTAACGTAATTGTGAGCTGCAAGGAGATTAAAGCCTTCACCATGGTTCTGCTCAGGGAACAAAGGCACTCTCTGAACCTCTGTTGACCTCCAACTTCCTTGAGACCCTCTTGACTTCCCCGGTCACGAGTCCAAGTGTTTCCTGTGATGGATGGGGGGACGGGAGCAGAGCCTGCGCGTGCAGTGTCCAGCCTGGCAGGGCTCGGGCCGTGTGCTGTGTGAGCTCAGCTGCTCTCAGCACCACTGGGGCAAGGCAGGGTTTGATGCTTTGCTGCAAGCTGGGGACTCATCTGCTCCATGCTACAGCTTGGAGGGGCTTTAGGGCTGAGCAGCAGCACATAATGGTGTGCAGTGTGAGAGCCAGGGATGTGTCCTCCCTCCCTGGAGGGAGATGAATGCCATCAAAATGAATGTGGTGCAAATGCACCACACAAATGTAGTAAAGCAAGGGAGGTGTTGCAGTTTGTCTTCTGGAAAGGGTTGGGATGCTTGCAGTGCAGCTGATACTTTGCTGTGCTGCAGGGGCTGTGGAGTCACCACATTGGTGTCCCTAATGGGGCACATTTTGTATCCCCCATCCTGGGGGATGCTGAGGTGTGTGAGGGATCATGCTCATCCTCCCTTGCTCTCCCCACAGATCCTGGTGGACTTGCCAGCCGAGAGGAAGCACCAAGCTCTGCAGTATGAGAATGTTGTGGCCCACGAAGGCAGCTCCATCCTGCGAGACCTGGTGCTGAGCCCTGACCGCCAGCACATCTATGCCATGACTGAGAAACAGGTAAGGGGAGGGGTCAGCAGTCCTCTGCTCTCCTGACTTGGCAGCCCACACTGCAGCCCTAGTCTGCAGTCCTGTGTGCTGGGAAGACTTTTGGGCAGATCTCTAGGGGGGCTGCCCTTTGCTTCCTGGGATTGGAGCTGCCTAGGGACCCTGGGGCAGCTCCTCCCTGCAGAAACACTGCCCTGAGGCTTTAATTGTTAGCAGCAGCTGCTTGAAATTCCCATGGTCCCTGGGGACCAAGGGCTTCCTGACCCTTCCTTGCTGTGAGTGGCTGGCCATAAACCTCCTCCCTGTTTTGGCCGCCCCCTCCTGAGCAAGGGTTTTGCAGGTCAGCGGGAGCTCATTGCTCCAAACAACTTTTTGTCCTCTGGAGCAGCTGCTTTTACATGACAGAGCAGAGGGGACATAGGGCTGGTGCACCCCGAGACTGCTGGTGTGCACCCCTTGGTCCCTGGTTCTGCTTGTGCTGAGCTAACGGGAGGTACAGACCCAGTCTGGATCTGGCGCTGTTGTCCTGGCACCAGATGGGTACATGATAGGAAGTCTGGGTTGGCTTAGTGTCCCCATGACCTGTGGGAGGGCTGCTGGTGTGAGTTCATCCATCCATGGGCTGAATTGGAGGGACTGGAGCGGGTTCCTGTCATGGTGGTGACACTCTCTGGATCTGGTGTCAGCACACCAGGCCTGGTGGGTGACACAGGATGGCCGTGCTGGGGTGTGCTGTGCCTGTGTCTCCCAGCACCTCTGCTCCTCTGCCCAGCCAGGGGTGTGTGTGTGTGAGTGGGACTGCAAGCAGAGCTGGGAGCCTCACAGTCTCCTGGCCACCAGCCCGAGGGCTTGGGAGGGGAAAGGACGATGGAGCAGGAATGTAGGTTTGTCTAGACAGTCCTGAGGGGACAGCAGAGTTCTTTTCCCCCTCCTCCCAGTGGCTGTTTCTGGTTTCTGCTCTGCTGCAGGAAACATGCAGCTTTCCAGGTGGGGCAGAACCTGCATTGGGCTCCTCCATGCAGCTGTCCTGGACTGTGTTTCCATCCCTGGCTGTTTCTGTCCAAGAGCTTGCTCAGCTGAGCTTCCCCTCTGTGGGGTAGATCCTGGAGAGCTGGATGCCAAGGGGGCAATTGCATTGACCTGGACTGGGGACCTCCTCCAGGGACCACCACAGTTTCTGGCACCCGGCACTTGTCTGTGCAGGGTCTGCCAGGGAGGTACCCTCTGCCACCACCTGCCTAAAGCAATGTCAGGGACAAACAAATGGGGACAGTACAGGTGTCCTCACCACCCTGGGGGGAGTGGTTGGCCAGCCAATCCCAGCCCTGTAGACATCATGCTGAGCCTGTGCTCTGCTGTGCTGTTTGGAGGGAGAACACCCCAGGTTTAGCCTTTAGTTTGCAAGTTTTAATTAATGAGTGAGTGCTGCCTCATGGGAGCAGTGGGGAAACTGAGGCACAGGCATGGGCAGCTGCTTGGTGCTGCAGATTCCTTGTGGCAGGCAAGTAGGAACCCCCTTCCTGCACCCCGTCCCTGTCCTCCCTCTTCTCCTCCCCTCTCCTTAATAAAGCCCACTCTTCCCTCATACGCTCGGTGTTATCAGAGTGCTGGTGGAAAGTAATTAAATGAACAGTTGTAACAGAGCTCGAAGGGCTTGGAGAATGAGGGGATTTTAATCAAATCTGGAGGAGCAATTAATAAAGGACTGGTAACCCTTTCAGAGCAGGGCTGCAGCAGCCACGGGGTGCCTGGCTGGTGCTGGGAGACCACGTGGAGCTGGGTTGGCCCAGCCCCCTCTCAAATACTGCTAAGGTGCAACAATGAAAGGAACTTCTTTGGAGTAAAAGTCTCTCTGGGGTGGGACTGTTGCCTGCAAATGTGCTGCCTGGGCCTGGGAGAGGAGTGGGTGATGGTGAGGATGGTGGGTGATGCCTTCCCACTAACAGGCCAGGGTGAGCCTGTGCTGGCTGTGTCTCTGCCATGCCAAGGTGTGGGCAGAGCAGCCTGAGCCCCTTCACTCCGTGCCTGCTCCCCACAGGTGACGCGTGTGCCGGTGGAGAGCTGTGAGCAGTACGAGAGCTGTGAGCTGTGCCTGGGCTCCCGGGACCCCCACTGCGGCTGGTGTGTCCTCCACAACATGTGAGTACAGCAGGATTGTCCCTGCAGCTCTGCCAGTGACCTGCAGCTGACAAAATGTGTCCATCCCCGCTGCTGGTCTCCTTTGGGGCATCCCTCCTGGACTTAGGCCCCAAAATGCTGAGAGATGGAGTGGTCCAAGGGGTCAGTCATCCCCTCCTGTGGTGCCCAGGCTGTGCTTAGGAGCCTCCATGCATGGTGAAGCTGCTGCCAGAGCTTGCTCATCCATGGGCCCTTGGGTTTAGCATTCTGGTGCCAATAAAAGCTGAATAAAAAATACTCCTGAAGTCTAAGGGGAGGGCAGAGCTCTGGTACGGGCCTCGGTCATCTGAGGTCCCTACCTGGGCATCATTTCCATGCCAAAGTGTTAAAAATAGGTTAGAAACTGTTGTAAAATAGTTGACAGATCGTTAAGCATGTACTGTTAGTTTGGTTATTCTATTGTAAAAGGGGTTAAAAGGGTAGTTATGAGAAATAGGGTACTCAATGTACCATGTTACACCTAAGTAAAGTGCAGCACCCCCCAAGCGAAGCAAGCCAGCCTGGACAGAACTGTAATGGGCCAATCAAGAGCCTTCAACCTTCATGCAAATGAAGGATACAAAAATAAAACAATCCAAAGGGGCAAAAAACAGGATAAAAAGGGGCTTCTGACTCACTGAAGCCATGCTGCTCCATCTGGGACATGGGGACTGAAAAGAAGCCCCAGCGCCGGCGCTGCAGCATCCTCGACAGGAACGCTCCTGCTCTGCCTGCGGGCCCCCGTGCTTTAGGCCTTTATTTTCCTTATAATAAATGCTGGAATCACTTTAGTCCGGGAGCTTGCTCTCGTTTTTATCAAAAGGGTCTGTTTGCCGTGGTGCCAGCCTGAGGCCCTGCAGGAGCCCAGGGGATTCTCCTCCTCACCGTGGTGCTTTCCTCCCCCCGCAGCTGCTCCCGCAAGGACCGGTGCGAGCGGGCGGACGAGCCGCAGCGCTTCGCCTCGGAGCTGCAGCAGTGCGTGCAGCTCACCGTGCAGCCCAGGAACATCTCGGTCACCATGTCCGAGGTCCCGGTAAGGCACCTCTGCTCCCTCACGCTCCTCCCAGCCACCTCCTGGCCCTCTGGAGGCAAAGGCCATTAGGAGACGATTAAAATAACTGATGACTGTACCATGAGTAGGGAAAAAGGGGAAGAGAGGTCTGAGACATAGCAGAGCAAAGTGCAAGGCGTTGATGAGGGCGGGTTGTTGGCTCCATATTGATGGAGATAGTAAAGCAGGTGATGATTATTCAGAAATGACATAACTGAGCAATAAATATTTCTCCATAATAAAGCATGACCATCAGAAATGCCATTCGTAGGCCAGCGATCTAGTCCAGTTCAATAGTCTGTCTCTGACTCCAGCCTGCAGTAGATATTTTGGGATAAGACTTTGATGCTCAACTTGCTGCTCTCTCTCTGTGCAGGCAGAAAGGATGAGGCACTTCCCTGAAGTATTTTTCAGGCCATTAGACCCATGAAGAGAAAAAGAAACAGCATATACTAGTAATAAACTGCCAGGTCTAGATATCTGGTGCTCAGGAATCCTAAAGAAGTTGACCAAGGAGTTCTGTGCCCTGGGGATGTGTGTAATAATATGACTTTGTAATAAATAACGGAATGTTGAGAAAAGCCCCAGAAACAGAAAAGGTGCTCATTTTTTCTCTCAGATGCATAAAGGACCAAATAGCCAGAGACAGTTTTGTTTTACTTCAGAATTAGAAGAAAAAAAGAAAAAGAACAGGTTCAGAATACACCTGATAATGATTTAAGGATGGGAATATAATTTATGCCAGTCAACGTGGATTTGTGTCTGACAAACCCCATTTTGCTCTTTGGTGAATTTATGACTTGAATTAGAAGAGGGACTGTGGGGATGTGATGTCTTTAGGCTCCTACAAGGCTTTTGACTTGGTACAACACAACGTTCTGATTAAAAATTAGCATTGTACAATATTGATAAAGCACATGTTAAGTGGATTAAGAACTGGCTCCGTGACAGATCTCAAAAATTTCTCATCAGAGGGGAATTGTCACTGGATGGAAACAGTTTGGAAAGCACTTCTGCTGGGGTAGATGTTCTTTGGTAATGTGGAGATAAATGTGGTATGGCTGCAGATGGGACCTGCTGGGGTGCTGGGACTGGGTGGTGGTGTGGGTAAAGTTCCTTCAGAGCAGTTGGGTTTGAGTGGGGCTGTTTAGCAGAGAAATTGGGGTTTGGTATGTCCCAGTCTAAAGTTAACCATGGATGGAGGTTCACCTGGTGTCCTGGAAAGTGGTGCTGGGGCTGGGCCCTTGCTGCAGACTCTTCATGCTCCTGGGATGGAGCCAGGAGCTGGGCAGTGTTTCACTCCTGGGGTAATTATCTCCTTACTGGTGGCAGGATGCTGCACAGAGGTCTGGGGTGGATGACATGGAGATGCTCTGCTTGGGCTGGAGTGCAGCTTTCAAAGGGAGGGACTGAAAAACTCCCGTAAACATCATGTAAATGAGTTGAAGGCTGGAGAAAATGCCTTGCAGTGAGAGACTTCCAGAGCTCAATCTGCTTAGCTTATCAAAAAGAAGATTAAGAGGTGACTTGATTACAGAGTATAAGTGCCTTTACAAGGAGCAAATATCAGGGACTAAAGGGCTTTTTAATCTATCAAGGAAAAGCATAACAAGAACTAATGGCTGGAAGCTGTGAAAAATTCAAATTAGAAATAAGGCAAGCGTTTTGTAAAGAGTGAGAACTGCTGACCCTGGGGATGACTTTGTGAAGGAAGAGGTGGATTCTTCCCCTCCTCGCCTCTCTGGAGTGGGTGCCTTTCTGCCTTTCTGTGCAACATACTTCAGCCCTGATGCTGTTCTTGTTCTCTCTAGAGAGCTGAGGCATAGTGGCTTGTGGTGTGCCAAGGGCAGAGGACAGAGGCTGTGAGTCATTCCAGCTCTTAACCCATTTAAACCTGTGCTCCCTGCTTGAGCAGGGAGGTGCATGGATGGGTCTCCCTTGCAAAAGCCCAGGTCTCCTCGCCATGTGTGGGTGGCAGAGGAGGGATTGCAACCCCTGGTCTTTTCTGCTGGCTAGACTTACACATAGCAGACACAGAGGAGCCTATTTTCCTAGTTCTCTGTGTTGATGCCCTTGCCTCTCCTCCCTAGCTGGTCCTGCAGGCCTGGAATGTCCCAGACCTGTCAGCAGGAGTCAACTGCTCCTTTGAAGACTTCACTGAGTCAGAGAGCCGCATTGAGGATGGGAAGATCTACTGCAGCTCTCCCTCTGCCAAGGATGTCATCCCCATCACCAGGGGCCGCGGTGAGCTTGTGCCCCAGAGTGGAAGAAAGCCTGAGACAAATGTCCCATGTGTTACCCCACGGGCAGAAGTGGAGGAGGACACTCCTCCTGTGACAGTGATCCAAGTCTTGGACTCTGAACCCCACTTGGGTTCTTGGGATATAGGAGGAGAAGGAATTGCTGCTCAAGGGAGGCTGGTTCCTTAGTCTCCTCTGATCCATGGCCACAGCTCCTTGGATGCAGCCTATGGCAGTCGGCTTGGAACTAGATAATCCTTAAGGTTCCTTCCAACCCAATCCACTTTGTGATTTTACTTGCTGACCCCTCCTGGTCACCCTGACCCTATTTCCATCTGTGAACCATTCCTGGGTAGATGTGGCCATGGGGTCTAAGACATTCTCCTGACCCCGAAACTATTAAACACTCCTTCAGCACACCCAGTATAACCTAAGGCCCCAGTCTCCATGCCAGCTGGTTGTGTTTAGCTGTAGGGGCTCAGAGCTGTACTTGGGCTCTGCTGGCCCCTTAGGTGTCTGAATGGGTTGGATGAGCACTCTCTTTTTATTGCCACGCTTGGAGGATTTTGTTAATTAACTGGACTGAGTGGTGATGCCCAGCTCCCTCCAGCCCATCACAAGCCTTGCACTGAAAGCTGGGCCATGCACTGTGTCCTTTCTGATGTCTTTTTTTGCCTGTGTCTCTTGCAGGGGACAAGCGAGTGGTGAAGCTGTACCTGAAATCCAAGGAGACGGGGAAGAAATTTGCCTCCGTGGATTTTGTTTTCTACAACTGCAGCGTCCATCAGTCGTAAGTGGCCTGGACTTTGTGGAGGGCTCCAGGAGCAGACTGGTGGGATGGTGTGAGACTGGGAGAGAGAGTTCTCAGCTTTGTGGGTGCTGATGTTGCAAGAGGAAAGAGCAGCTGAGTACAGTGCTGTTTACGGTGAGAAACCTCCACCTTTTGCCTGTGTAGACTGGGACAGAGACCAGAGCACCCACAGTTGGTTTGGGTGTGTGGGAACACGTAGTGTCAGGACAGAACCTCACGTAAAAACAGGGCTTTGGGTTTGGCAAAACTTTGAAAGAAAAAACGAGTTTACTGCACTGCAGACTGTAGAAACCAATCCATGTGACTGAAAACGCCAAGTGTCTTGTTATTCCTGGAAACAGTTAATAGGAGTGACTTGGCAATGCAAGAGGAGAAGCCTGTACTTTCCTGCCATGGTACCTGCTTCCCAGGCTTGCTGGAGAGGGAGCTGGAAAGTTACAGCAACATGGGATGGAACATGCCACATGTCCTGGGGCGTTTACCCAAGAATTTCCTAACTGGAAGTAGTTGTGAATTTGCTTTCTTGTCAGGCTGCTCTGAAATCTACTCCTGTAAGGGTTTTTAGACAGCTTGAGATATGCGTTTGATAAAATAGAGGAGGTGTGGATTATTGATGTGCTGTCTAAGCAAGGTGTCTAAAGTCTCAAACCACAGCTCCTGCTGAGGAGCTGCAGACAGTGTTCTTGAGCAGTGGGGGATGGCTGTGCTGTGCTGTAGGACCGTCAGAGCTCATGCTGGGGTGTGTTTGGGCAAAGAATTTGGAGCTCAAGAATGCAAGAGATTTCATTTCTCTGCCAGAAGCTTGCCATGGATGGTGGAGCTCTGGCTGATCAGTAATTAGAGACAAGCAAATGCCAAGTGATCTCTTTTGGATGTCTTTTTGCGAGTGTTGAGCCTGGCTTGGGGGCTCTGCTGAAGTTCACTCCTCCAAAGCCTGTTCAGAGTTTCCACTTTGATCAGGGAAGAGCAGGTGAGATGCAGGTGCCCTGGCTGGGAACCCACCCACAGTGAGCTCCAGGAGGGATGTGTCAGAGGAGAGCAAAGTTTCTGCATCACAGGGATTCCTTCCCTCCTGCTCTCTGCACAGGGAACTGGGCTCCTCCTGGGAGCGCTGTGCTGGTGAGGGAGGAGAGGCTTTGCAAACTTGACTTTCTCCCTCACCTTGACTCTGAGATGAGCTTTGTCTCCCTTCACATCCTGTGGTTTCAATAACATTAGCTCAGCTTTGGCTCGGGCTGGCTGCATGACAGTATTTTGCAAATCAAAAAGCAGATATGGCTTTTATTTTTGTAAATGAAAGAAAGATGACTTTTAAGTACAAATGGCATCAGATTTGGTCCAATCAGTGGTCCGGTGGGAAGTGGTGATGAGGGAATTGGCATTTTATTTTATGTGCCTGATACAGGAGGGGAAAAAACCCCTACCCCCCTGAAACAAACCTACAACAAAGAGCCTGACTGATTTATTACTACGTTGATGTTTAATTTTGGATGCATTATTTAAAAAGGCTAATTATGGATGCATTAATATTTATGGCTCCAGTTGAAGCTGATAGAAAAGTCCATGTTCTAAGCTAGTGAACATTATTATTTTTTTGACATCGAGAGTTTTAGGGTTTGGAGGTAGTTTTAACTATGTGACCTGCAGTCGAATCGTAGCCAAAGAGCATGACAATTCCTCCTGGGATGATGCAATACTTTTAAATACCATTTGCAGACAGGCGTCTTTAATGGATCTCTCTGGAGTTAATAGCCTTTCAGATCCAGGTTTCATATTTTGTGCAGGAAAATCTATATGTCAGCCTGATAAATTCTGTATTAGGAACAATGTGCTTTTCCACGAGGCTAATGTTTTTCCTGTGGAGATCTCTGATCACTGTGTGTTGTTTTATTTTTATATTTTGATGGCTTTGCTTAGGTTGGAAGGCAGAGTTCTGCATGTCAAATCATTTCTCAGATGAGGAGAAAGTGTTTGAGTGAGATTTTTCAGATGGTTGTGGAGAGATGGGAGGCTAGTGAGGCAGCTCTTTGCTGATGTCAGCTGGGGTAGCTCCAGGGGAAGCCAATGCAGCTCCACCATGTACACCAGGGAGAGTCTGACCCTTCTTATTTTCAGCAGACATCTGGAAAGGCATCAGCAAAACGTGGGCTGTGGGGCTGGTCCTGCTGCTGCGTGAGCATCCTGGCTCTCCTATTTCCCACCACCCTGGCAGGTCTTCTTCCCATGCATTTTCAAGGGCTGCTGGAGCCTGCCTGGTCAAGGGAGGGGTTGCAGAAGGGAAGATGCATCTGATCACTTCTACAGGAGAGGAGGGTACAGAGGGGGCTGTGCTGCCTGTATGTTTGGCTGTGATGTTCTGAGCAGAGGGGGTGCCTTCCAGGTAGAGCTCCAAAGCTGTCCCATCTGTTAATGCAGGGCTTTATGCCTGTGTGATGGAACTGTTCCCATCACAGACCAGCATCAGTGGCTCCTGGGATACTTTTTGCAGGGTCTCTGGGAGCCCTGGCCTGGAATTTGCATCCTCTCTGGGGCTTCATTCCTTTTCAGGAGTTACCTGGGAAGCTTCTAGAGGTCCCAGCTTTATGTATTCAGGGCTCCTGAGGGGCTCTGGCATGTGTTTTCAGCAGTGGTGTCTTTTGGGCATCCTGCTCCTAAAGGCTTGGGCACTAGGCAGGGGATGCTTCTGCCTGAGCTGTGGGATTTAACAGGGGAGTGGAAACCAAGGGTTTCACGCAGGGAAACGGGGCCCTTGCAAAGGGGGATGTGGGTGGCTGAGGGAGTAGAGGAGCAGGGCTGCCCACAGGCTTGTCTGCAGCTCCTGGGGACAGGCTCTGGCTCCTGCAGTGGAGGATGAGATGGAAACCCCCGTGTGAGGGACGGGGTGGGTTCCTGCGGGGCTTCCCATGGGACACTGATCAAGTGCAGCGTTTGAAGGCGCTCGGCACCTTTGATCCTGCAATGAATGACCGAGTCCAGCGCGTGCACAGGCAGATGTTGAGGTCGTCTTTGTCAGAGTTAAACGCCTTCTTCAAAGCATTTGTGGGGAAATGAGTCCCCTTTTAAGATAAAGATGTAACACCAGGCTCCCTGCCTGCCTCTGGCAGAGCTTGCTGGCGAGGTGGGGGAGTAGGGAATCCTCACAGAGAGCTAGTGAGCAATTCCAGGGAATAGCAAGATGTATTTATTTCTTCCCACTGTTTCCATGTTTCCTTGCTGGATTTCTCCTCTGGAAACTCTGTTTCATAAATCCTGTTGTGGTTTGGCTTTTTGGAGTGTGTGGCTGTGGGAAGGGAGCTGGCAAGTGGAGTGGGATGGGAAATAAGATGAGAGCCTTTGGTGCTTCCTTCAATTCTGTGGGCAGGTTTTGCAGAGTTGCTGGTTTTTCAAGCACCAACGTGCTCAGCTCATCACCAGCATGTCCTGCCACTGCAGTGTGGAAGCAAAAATCCAGGTGTGGCACAGGGAAAGGGGGAAAATCATATCAGCAAGTCTGATTCCAAGAGGGAATCCGAGCATCCTGGAAACCTGTCTCCGGTCCAGGAGGTGGCCATGATGCTGCCAGCCTTGTGGTTGTGCCTCAATGTAGTGACAGCTGTGACACCCATGTCCCATCAGCTGCAGGGTGCTGAATTTCTCTGATGCTAGGGCAAGGGCAGACATGCCAAATGTCTCTAACTCCTCCAGGCTGGAGAGATGTGACTCTGCTGTGTCTCTATCCTACAGGTCAGGCTTTCCCTGTAAGCCTCCATTAAGTAAATGGGATTTTAATGCATGTCCCAAGGGCTGGGAGCAGCAGAGTTGTGCTGGTAAGGCAGGGCTGGGCTGTTCTACTGGCCAAGGCATCCTTGTGCCACTGAACTCCTCTCTGCAGCTTTTCTTTCTGCACACACATGGAGTGGCTGCTTCTCTGTTGGCCCGTTGCTGCTTGTTCCCAGATGCTTACAGATGCTTTCTTTTCAAAGGCATGGACAGATGGCTGCAAGCAGTTGAGTGAGTGTATCTGAGTTTTTGTGGCTGAGTGGTGTGGTGGTAACAGATCCCTGTGTGTTCCTGAGCTAGGGCAGGTGGAAAATCCTGTAGGATGGCCCCAGAGACAGCTCAGGATAACCTGGTTTATATCATGTATGTTGTGAATGAGGAGGGCTGGTACAGCCTGGTCTTATGCTTCTGTAAGGGGAGGCAGCTGAGTGTCTTACAACAGAATTCTCTTAAAACTCAGGGCATGATTCTGCATCCTCGAGTGTGATGGGGGATGCTCTGGACCACCCTGATAGTAAGGACCTTGGCAAAACCTGGCAGGGATGGAAAAAGAATTGGGTTGGTGTGAAAGGAAGGGTAGAAATGGATTGGGATGGGCAGGGATGGAGGGAGGCCAGAGCTGACTCCTCCCCATGCCTTTCCTGGGCACCAGTGAGGAAGCTGCCTGTGGGTCTGTGTAGGGCTGGGGGGACACTGAGTGCCTGCTTCCACTGCTCTTCAGGATTTCCCCTTCTCCCTAGGGTAGAGAGATGGATATAAAGGCCAAAGCACTGCAGTTCAGCCCCTCAGCCCTGACAGCTGCTGCTCCAGATGCAGGCTGTGCTGGAGCTGAGTATTCACTAAGGATGCATCCTCCTGCCAAGAGGAGATCTGAGGAACAGTCAGGGGGCTCGCAGGCGGCTGTGCTGTGCCTGTACAGATGCTGTTTTCATCAACACTGTGTTTATAATTTCCCTTCTTAATGGACCTCCCCTGCTCTGCTCTTGGTACCATTCAACTTCCCCCTGTTCCTCCTCCCTGCCCTTCACTCCATGTCCTTCCTTCCTTCAGGGACATGCTGTGCCATGGAAATAGCCTTGGTGTGTGTGTGTGTGTGCCTGCAGAGCTCACATCTCCTGTCCCGTCCTGTTTGCTGCTCAGGCTTATCTCACTCCTGTGGATGCTGGTTTTGTTTTCTGCCCCCGCTGTTCAGTGTGATGAAGAGCTCTGGGCTCCTTTGGGCACGTGGCATCGTGGCATGCCTGGGGCTGGCAATGCAGGAAGGGGAGTGAGTAAGGAGTCTGGATCCAGCACTGCTGGCTCTCCACACTTCCCATCAGCTACAGCTTTGCTTTGGGTCATGTGTGGAAAACAGCTGGAACCTCTCCGTGGTCACTGAAGGTGTCTGCACGCTCAGGGAGGAGTCAGTCCCTGAAGCTGCCCCTGGGTCTGAGCTCATCCTGCACTGATGCGTTTGGCTCTGTACCCAGCCTGGTCTTTGCTGTCCTTCTGCCCTGTCTGCACCTCTGTTCTCTGCAGCCCTTTCCCTAGCATGGCATTACCAAGTTTGGGATCATTTATGGAAGTGGAGGGGAGTTTTTGGCCCAGCTGTGTGGTGAGATGTGGGCAAGCATAGGGGCTGTGGGGAGGCTCTGGCTTTGGCCCTGGGGCACTCAAAATTGAGCAGAGCTGCTTTGTTTCCTGCAAGGATGCCTGCCCTGGCTGGGGGAGGTTTTGGGCCAGCAGTGAGCCTGGACTTGTTTTGAGATGGGGCACTTGGCACAGAGTGACCCTGAAATGCTGCTCTGAGGCTGGTGCCACGCCTCTCTCACGAGGTTGTCAGAAGGCAAGGAGGGCTCTGCCCGTGGGTCTGGCCCCCTTTTCCTGCCTGCCTGGGCTTCATCTCCCTGGCCCCTGGCAGGGCTGGGGAGGAGGCAGATGGGGAGCAAGCTGTGGGTCCGTATCAGTGCTGCACCCCCACCCTCGGTGCCTCACTGGGCTTCTTGCTCTGCTGGCACGCTTTGGGGAGGCGGAACACTTCAACACATGAAGGAGAGCCTCCCTCTAATTACCAGGAGTGATGAAAGCCTCTTAGGCAAGAAGTGATGAGGGAAGAGTGCCTGACCGTGGGAAGGAGAGAGACGGCACAGATGGCACCGCGCTGCCGAGCAGCCTGCTCCCGTGCCAGGAGCACAGCAGTGGCACAGGGACACCCTGGGACACAGCCCCAGCCGTGCTGCCCAGCCTGAGCAGCAGCCAGGGACCCCTGCCTCAGCTCCTGTCCTGGCCTTTGGGCAGCCTTGCAGGGTGCTGTGGTGGTCAAACAGCCATGCTGAGGCCAGCAGGACCGAGGCAGGCTGTGAGCAGTGTTTCACCTTGTTACTGGCACCCAGGTGCTGACTTACTCACCACTCTGCCCTGGACTGGCTCTAAATACAGCAGAAATGCTGCAGAGCAAGGTGTGTGTGGGGAGTGCTCTCACAGTGCCATTTGATGTCCTTATGGCAGAAGGAGAAGCTTCTGAAGGGAGAGTGTGGAAACCATCGCTGAGGATGGGGCTTTAGGAATGGCTCAGTAAGGTTAGAAGCAACTGGGAGGGCCAAGTTAGGAAGGGGGAGCCATGCACCTCAGTGTGTACGTGGAGGATAACCTGAGATTCTTTGACAAAGGGAGACCTGGAGACCAGCTGGGACCTGCAATACTTAAATAGCAAAGGAGATCCTCAGATTAGGAGGGTCTTGAAATAGCCAAGATTTGGCTTTGACCCTGAAGAACTGCAAGTGGAGCTGCAGCTGTTGGGGCTGAGGTGTCTGGGGCAGGGCTGCATCAAGAACTTCACCCAGCTGCTTTGAGATGCCTTGTGAGATGGTGGAAAGGACTGGGGAGTCTTTTTGCAGACCCTGAAGGACCTGGTGACTGGAAAATCTCTTCTTTGGAGGATGATGGGGGCGATTCATGGGAGGTTGTGCTGCAGCTTGATAGTTGGCTTGTGGCTGCTTGTGCTTCTCTCTTATGTGACCTCTCTGGGGCTGAGCTACTCCCTTGAGGATTAATCTGTATGTTCCCTGTCCTGCCCCTCCATATCCTGGATTTATCTGTCCACTGGTCCTGCCTGAGCCCCCAGCAGGAGGGCAGGACTGTCCTTTGCCTTTGTTTGTGTTCCCTATTTCCCCCACCCTCTGCACCTCCCTCCATCAAAGCAACCAGAGATAGGAGGCTGGGGCTCTGCTTTTAAGTTGAATCTCTGCAGCTGAAATAAAATTGCATATATTTGCATAAGGAGCATCTCAATTAGCATATTTGTGGGTAAAGCTAAAAGGGCTGTTCATTTGGAAGTGAAAATGTGAGCGAAACATGGAAATGACTTCCAGCCCCCTTTGCAAGCAGCTTAATTAAATATTTCCTTAGTGTGTGTGCATGGATTTGGGAAGCTCTTGCTGTATATGTAATGGTGTGTGAAACCCCAGGGCAGGCAGGGGGACCCGCTCCTGCAAAGCCTTGGGTGTGTCTTTGCACCCTGGGCTGCCCTCACCCTGTGGCCCCCTCAGGTCCCCACACCTCCAAAGTGACAATTCTGCTGGAGGGTGAGGGATTTGGCACGCCAGGCTCTACCACCAAGGGTATCTTCTCCAGGAAGATTGTCTTTCTGCTGCCTCACAGGGTGATGCTGTGTTTTCCTGACGTTTCCCAGGGGTTGAGGCAGAGAGGTAGCTGTGATTAGGAGGAGGATTGGGCTGGGCAGGGCTGCCTGCCTCCTGCCAGAGCTGTGTTCAGGGAAAGAGCCTGTCTTTGTTTAAATATAATTGCTTTGGGCCTGATCCTTTTGATGCTCGGATCAGTGAGGAGCAGGTATGAACCTTCTAGGGTAAAAACTAGTGCTGCTGCTTTTTTATTTTCTTCTTTTTTTCTTTTCTTTTCTTTTCTTTTTTTTAAGCCAGGCTGATTATTTTTACTGCCTTTTAGCCTATGCCTCAGCAGCTCTCCCATCTCCTCCTCGGGAGAACAGCTCGGGCTGCACAGACATGCCTGGTGCAGACCCGCCCTGTGGAGGCTCATGTACTAAATGTGGGACCTGTCTGCTCTGCCCCCAAAAACAGCATGGCAGGGAGGGCTCAGCCCCCTCCCTCCTCACAGGGGGAAACCCCCAAAAGCCTCCCTCCAGCTGTGGGATGCAAACAGGGGTGCCAGGGAGGGGGTTAGCTAGGGAAGCTGACCAGGTTGTCAAGGTGCCACTCCTGTAATGGCTGTGGGACTCTGTGTGTCCCCTCCTGCCTTGGGGAGAGCCATCAGCACCCTGGGGCTGGTTTCATTGCTAAGAGGAATGGAAAGCAGAGCATGGGGGCTCCTGGCATCCTTGGGTCCTGAACACACCCCCAGAAAAGATGGGGAGAGGGGAGCAGGAGTGATCTCTGTGCACAAAGAGCCCTGAGAGGAGGCTAGGGGGGGAGATGGAAGTGTCTGGGGCTGAGGAGGGGTGGAAGCCACAGGCACAACGCAGGCGTGGCTGGGGAGGGCTGGGGCTGAGGGGGCTGAGGGAGGGGGTCACACACAACCTATTGTGAGTGCCTGAAAGGCCCTACAGTCCTGAAATGTTAATCTGACCCAACCTTTCGCCAGTTATAATTTTCCTCTCAATGAGCATGCATTAATCTGGCCCTTTCTCCCCTGTTCCCCCGTGGTGCAGAGCCCTTGTTCTGCTGCCTCTTGCTAAAATCGCCTTTCAGTGAACCCAAATAAAGCTCCCAAAGTCTGGAGCTCAGCTCCTGCTGCAGTGGGGTGGTCAGGGTCAGCCTGCCAAGAGGAAGAGGGAACGTGGCCTCTTCAGCTGGGACACAAATCCTGCAGTGCCTGAAAGTCCATATCCCCCCCCTGCCATGAGCAAAGCCTGAGGGCTCATGTCATGCAGACATCTCCCTCCCAGTGCATGGCCCGTGCCCCATGGATAAGGGATCCTTTCCACCCCGAGGTTCAGGATCACCTAGGGGTGCTGTCCTGCTGAAGCATCCCAAGAAATGTCCCTGTGCACTCTGCCTTGATGCTGCCCTAACAGTGCCCACTTCTGTCCCTCTGCAGCTGCCTGTCCTGCGTGAACGGCTCCTTCCCCTGCCACTGGTGCAAGTACCGCCACATCTGCACCCACAACGCTGCTGACTGCTCTTTCCTGGAGGGGCGTGTCAAGCTCTCTGAGGTAAGAGTGTGAAACTGCTCCCCTCGCCTGTTCTGGTCCTGCCAGGGCCCCCTGCCCTCTGGGGAAGGGGTGAGAAGAAAGCAAACTCCTTCAGAAACCATTCCCACTGCCTCTCCTGGGGTGGTGGGACTACCTGAGGAGCAGTGAGGGAGGAAAGGGAAATGCTGATGGAAGTATGTGCTTGCTGGTGGGGAGAGGCTGTGTGGCTGAGGAGAGGCAGCTTGGGAAGTCGGCTGAAGCCCAGAGCACTTTAGGCTGAATGAAAGGAAAAACAAAGGCAGAGATGCTAAAGCATTTTCCTTTGATGTTTGTGAAGGGAGCAAGCTCGAACTGTCATTGCAGAACAACATGTTTTTGGAGAGGGGAAGGTTGAAATCTGTAAAACAAACTGTTTTGCTGCACCTCACGCCTTCTTCATCTCAAGTGCTTTGCTAAGGAACGTGTTCTTTTGTGGGGGCTCGTCCTGTGCAGCATCCGTGCCACCCACTAGGGAAAGCTGCCATTGGCAGGCTGTTTGCAGGACATCCTGCTGTCCCCAGCCTGTGGTGGCTGCTTGGCTTGGCTATGGAGGTCTGGCAAGCCAGTGCTGGCTCTACAGTAAATGCTGATTTGGATCCTGAAGGGAGAGTTAAGGGATGGAAACTCTGTCCCTGTTCTGGGAGGGGGCTCCAATTAACTGATCTGAGTTTCCCACTGATTGTACATGGCCTCAGTGGGAAGGGGCCTGCTGCCTCCAGGGGAATTTACTAACTTGAGAAAGCTGGAAAAAGCTGTTTTCTCCTAGCTTGTGCTGTGAAGAAATCCAGTGAGCAATCTGCCTTTCTCAGGCATCCCAGAAGCCTGCTCCTGAGGTCACACTTCAGCCAGCCAGCCCTGGCATTGCTTCTGCAAATGCAACACGTGGGGTCCAGACCTCTGGAACACAGCAGTTCTCATCTGCCCATTCCCCTCAGTGAGGCCATGGGATCTGCCCCCCTCCCTGCCAGGTGAAACCCAAAGCATGTGGCTGTACCCCACGGTGGTGGTGCCCTTGGGATGTGTGCAGCTCTCCCACGGCCTGGCTGCTCAGGAACTTGTGTCACTGCCCAGTGTGACCAGGGTGTCCCCCAGCAGACCTTTTGGCCACACTGGGAAATGGACCAGTGCCTGCTTTGAGGTTTGGACGGCCTGGCTCAGCCTGTTTGCACATTGGTGTGGCCTCAGCAGTTCCCAGCAGGGATGGTGAGGCACCCTCAGAGCAGCTGCAGCTGTGGGCTCTGTGACCAGGCTGGGATGAGACATCCTGTCCCCATCCCTGGCCATCCTGCTCCCCAGCAGGATGGTGGGGTGGGTGGGGGGGCTTGGTGCCAGTCCCATGGCACCACCAGACAAGTTAATGGTAGACATCCAGCCCCATCCTCTCTGCAGGAAGGTTTTTTTTAGCAGGATTTGGTCTGTCTGTGTTGGCTGGAGTGTGGTGGGCTCTGGTCAGGAAATGCAGGGACAGAGGGCAACTTCTCTGCTCCTTCCCACGGGTAGTTCACCACAATTTCCTGGGTGGGAAAGTGGTTGTTTTGTAGGAAAACAGAGTGACCCATGGCACTCTGTCCTGGGCATGCCAGGAATGCTTGTCTGGATTTCTGGGGGTGGCAGGGCTGGAATGGGCATGGGTAGGAGCCACCACTCCCATAAAAGTGCCTGGAAATGGTGACAGCAGTCAGGATGTCCCTGTCCTCTGGCTGTGGTAGCTTTAAAGCCTGGGCTCTGGAGATTGCCCTCCTCTGTGGCTTTGCTGGGGTGGCTGCAGGGCTGGGGAAGAGGTGATGAAGCAGCACAGGCTGCTGTTCATTTTCTTCCACTCGTGGTGTGCAGTGGTGGCCAAAGGGTGGTCAGTGATGGACATTGGAGCATCCCATCCCATAAGGCTGCTCCTCTGAGACAGCCCCTGCTGATGCAGAGCTGCTGTGGAGGGTGAAAGGCTCCTGGGCTGTGGGGAACAAGTGTGTTGGTTCAGATTAGGTAGGTTCAGCTTGTGTTTGTTCTTCATTTCCCATCACTGGGAATGGCTGAGGACTTTGTGAAGGACCCTCAAAGCTGGGGTTAGGCCCACTCCCAGACTGCCTTCATCCTCTCTCTGCTGATGCACAGCCTTGCAGCTGGAGCTGGGAGCTGACAGAAAAACCCAAATGGCAGCATTTGCAGTGTGATTCTAAAGCTCTCACCTCTCCAGACAAACCTGGACATCCATGCCATGTTCTCATCCAGCTAGAAAAATGGTTTTAATGGAGAAAATCTGATGTGTGATGTTTGGGAGTTTGTGTGAGCTGGGGCTTTGCCTTTCTGCTTATTCCATGCCTTCATAGCTGCCTCCTCCTGGGGCCTGGGGCTCTGCTGGGAGGGGCTAGTTTTGGCAGGACACAGAGCTCTGTGGGCTGTGCAGAGTGTTCCCAAGGGATGGAAGCCCTGGGCAGTGCCAGACCGAGTTGTGTCAGTGGTTGGACTTGCTCACAGGGGAAATGAGTTGTCCTTGTACCCCCACCCCTCCGGGCACCCTGGGCGCCCACCAGCACCAGGTGCTTCCTGTTTGGGCACAGGCTGACATTTTTGCTGGATGAGACACTTTTGCTGGCAGATGTGGAGCGTGTGACATCATGGGGGGATTGGGCTCAGACTGGGAATGAGCAGAATGAGCCCCCCCTGCCTGTGTGGGGAGAGGGATACCTGTGCCTGCTGTGCTCCCTGGGCATGCCTGCACACAGCCATGGTGAGCTCAGCCTGGGGGCATGGACTTACCCACCACCCCAGCTGGGCTGCAGCAATAATTACTGAAAAAAGAGGAGATAGGAGTGTTGGAGAGTGAGACAGGAGTTAATACCTGCCATCTCTGAGTGTGCCCCATGGGCAAGGCTCATGCCACCCATGGGGTCCCTCTGAAATGTGGAGATCAAGCAGGCAGGGGCTGCTTCCTCTGACAGAACTTCCAAGCTGGGAACTGGTGGGGGAAAACCACCATGGAGTCATGGGGACACTCCATGGAAATGGCAACAGGCATGAGGTGCATCCCCACTATGAGCTGAGCTGGTTCTGGAAGTGAGGGGAAACTGAAGCCCCACTTTGCAGAGTGGCAGCTGTGATACAGAGCAGGGAGGTGACAGAGCAGTGCCCAGTGTCCCCAGACTGCCCCAGCCCTGCTGCCATCTCTGCTTTGGGGCTAACACTACCCTTCCTCTCAGCTTTTATTTTGTTTGGTGTGTTTTGCAGATAAATAGGTTCTCCCCTTGAAAACTGTGCTTTTGGGGAATGCAGTCTTGTGAAGAACAGAAAACCCAAAGAGTAAAAGTGGTTGGGTTTTTCTGTCAAGATTCGCTAAATGAAACAATTTCTTTTTCTTTTCTCTGCATTGTTTGAAAGTTAATTAATCATACTGGCTGAGATAAAGCCTGGCACTTTGCAAGGCTCAGCCTGGCTTGCTGCAGGATGGCAGGAGGCAGCTGGGCAGCCTTGGTCACACATGGCTGTTGGTGGCCTTGGGGCCAGAGCTTCCCCTGCCGCCGCACTGTGGCCATCAGAAGCTTTGGGAGAGCAGTGGAGTGGCTGTGTCCACTGCATTTCTGTTTCTAAAGCAGCTCACACGTTATTCCCTCTTGATGTTATTTCAAGCCAACACTCCCAGGAGTAGCTGCTGTAGGTGTGAGACCTCTGCCTGGCTCAGCAGAGTCAGTGTGGGATTGCATCAGGCTGTTGTTGCAGAAGTGTTACCCGCCAGGGCTGCAGAGCTGTTTTGCTGCCTGGGCTCATTTATTTTTGCTCCCTCCTGCTCCCCTGTGCTTTGCACACAAGAGTCACCAGCTCCCCTGGAGCGGCTGGGAGCCTGTGGCTATTAAAAGTGGAGTGCTTTGCCCTCCCAGTGTCTCCTTCCCCTGTGGCTGGCAGGGAGGTGCTTTCCTCTCCAGCTCAGACTCAGCAGCATCCCCTGGCTGGAGTCACTGTGTGCTGGGCAGCCTGCAGCAGGGCTGGGTGGGGTGACACTGCTTTGAGCTGGTGCAAACAGAAGCAGCAGCAGCAAAATTTGCTGCAGAGCAGCTTCTCTGCCACACTGCAGGAGCACATTGCTGTATCAAAGAGGGAAAAGGCTTTTCTGTCTGCTCATGAAGGAAAGGGGGATGGAGGCTGTAAGGGAAGCAGGAGGGCTGAGCAGGTAGCTTGGCAATGCACAATCCAGTGGCCACTGACTCTGAAACCAACTGGCTGCAATGGTGGCATTGAAGTCCATATTGTTACCAGGTGGCCCAAACACGTGTTGCTGTTGCAGCGGCAGGTTACCGATTCCAGAGATGGATCCTCTCCCCACCTCCCACCTAAATCAATCTGAGCTGTAGAAAACACTCTACTGCCCTGCCACCAGGTTCCTTTGCGCTCTTCTTTCCTGTCTCCAGGGCTTTGGGCAGAGCAGGCATAGGATGCTGGTTTGGGGTTGCTGCACATAAGGATTTTCTCAAGCATGTGCTCAGGGTTGTGTTTTTGCAGTCCATTGCCAAGCCTGCCAGCTAGGAGAGGGTCACAGGGGTGCTGGGGGTGTGTTCCTGTCTCATCATCTGCTTCTTATTCCCCTTGCAGGACTGCCCTCAGATCCTGCCTTCCACCCAGATCTACATCCCCGTGGGTGTGGTGAAGCCCATCACCCTGACGGCCAAGAACCTGCCCCAGCCGCAGTCGGGGCAGCGAAACTACGAGTGCATCTTCCACATCCCCGGCAGCACCACGCGCGTCACCGCCCTGCGCTTCAACAGCACCAGCATCCAGTGCCAGAACACCTCGGTGAGTGGGCCAGGAGCTCTCCGTGCTCTGGGCCCTGTCTGTGTGCTGCCCCTTCCTGCCTGCCCCAGGACCACCCCAGCTCGTTGCATGGGCAGTTTTGCTCTCTCGTGGCAGGTAACAGGGTTTGTGTTGCTTGTGGGGTGTGAGGGGGCTCCCTGCCACTACCCCCAGGTGCATTTGGGAGGCTGCTTGGGGTTGTTCCAGATAGGATCAATGCTGAAGCCACCAGGATTTAGGGACCACTTCCAAGGAAATTGGGTTTGCAAAGCTGAAGAAAGTTGCCTGGGCTGGAGCCAGCTGGGCCTGGCTGTGCTGGAGCCCCCCCCGACACCAAGCTGTCCCATTTTACAGGCGGGAAGGAGGTAACACCTCTGTGTCCCATTGCACACATGGAGCCCTCCACATGCAGCTGTGCCTGCCAGCCCTGCAAGCACTTCCCTTCCTCCCCTGCAGCCTCTGTCCATCCCTGATTCCATCCCTGATCTGACCAGCAGCTGCCTCCTTCCCCTGCCTGCCCTCCATCCTATCTCCCTGCATCGCTCCCTGCCTCTGTGTCCTTGCCCCTGTCACTTCACCTCTCTCCTGCAGGCATCTCTGCCTTCTCTGCCCTCTCCAGGCACCTTATCCCCTAAGTGGGAGGGGGTTTAGCAGCCCTGGGTGAGCTGTGTGTGTGCCTCTTGCTGAGCACTAGGCCCATGCACAAAGCCACTCTGGGTGCTAATAGCCCCACTGGGAGCTGCCCTTGCTCAGCTCCTCAGCTGCCTGCTGTGCTCTACACAGACCTGCCCTCATCCAGATGCAGCCAGCCCCTCCCTTTGCTCTCCCGTTTAATCCTTTTAAAATTTGTTTTTCATCTCTCCTACTGTGAAAGCTCATTTGCAGCCTAACACCAGTGCTGATCCCTGCTCTCTTTGGTGGCACAAGTGACATTTAGAAACCACTGAAGATGAGCACTGGCTCCCTCCCTCCTCCAGTGATCCCAGGGCTGCAGAGCCTTTGGACAGGAGGAGCATCCTGAGCCGTTGCCTCCTGCCCTGGGCAGCAGTGCTGGGGGATGCTGTGCAGCCAGTCCAGCCTCCTGCCAGCTCTCCTCTGCCTGGAGCTGGCAGCTGCCTCCTGCCCAGTTCTCTAGTGTGGGGTTTGGCTGAGTTTATTCCAAAGCAGTCTGGGACACGTGTGCTGCAGGATGCTCCCAGGAGGGAAGTGCTGTGGCTGCACAGTGCTGACAGCAGCAGCCTGATGGCTCCTGGGGGTGCTGGGGAGAGGTGCCTGAGCCAGAGGGGAGCCTTTACATAATGGAGGTGGAGCTTGCAGAGAGGCTCTGAAGGATGTGGACTCGTTTCTCCCCACTATGTTTCAACTTGTCAAGCAGGGGGGAGAGTCTGAAGCACAGTGCATTCCCTGTGTTTCCCAGGGGAAGCCGTGGCTGCCAGGATTGCATGGCCTCTGCAGCTCTTCTCCAGAGGGACAGGACAGCTGTAACCAGCACCTTCTCCTGGGCTGACAGTGGTGGATGTTTGACCTGGAAATTGTCAGGGATGCTGTAAAAACAGCACACATTGTCAGAAGGGCATGCGTGTGGTGTTGTGAGGTGCATGGGGAACAGGCAGCAGCAGCTCCATGGGCTGCACTCTGGGGCAGGAGATGTGGCTTTTGGGTGCAGGGTGGCTCCACAAAGAGCAAAACAGAGTTTTGACTTGAAAGAAGCTGCTTTGCTTTCAGGGTCTGCTCGCCTGCTTTAATGTTTGAGGGCAGTGAGCCAGGCTGCATTATGGTGTGGGGGATTCAGATTCACACTTGTGTGGTGTTTGTCTCCTTCATGCCTTTTTGCAGTCCATCTGGCTGCTTGATAGTGCTTCAGGCTCTCCCAGCCATGGCCCTACAGCTTCTTCCATTGCACTTCATCCTTTGGGTTAGGATTTTGGTGTGGAGAGCACTGGCAAGTGGAGAAATAGGAAAAGGATGACATCTTCCCAGCCAACAAGTAAAGGATGGATGCCAAAAGGCATTTAAGTCCACAGTGCTTCCAGGAGTTCAGTGGGATCTAAACAAGAGGTTAAATACTCTGTGGAATAAGGGATACTTTCCTGAATCACTGGTGAATGAAAGGCATAATAAGTCAAACCCCTTCAAACTCTTTGTCTTTTGTTTTAGTGCTTGTCAAACTCCAATGACTTGTTAGCACTTTGAAGAAAGGACATCTTGGTTAAATATTCAGCAGTCCATTCATTAAGGTCTGAGTGTAGACTATAAACATTGTTTGAAACACCCAATAGATCTTTGGCAAACTCAAGGGAGACCAGCTCTGGTATTCCCCAGCATCCCAGGCCATAAACCAAGCTGAAAACACATTTTCTGCCTCCTCACTTTGGTCTCTTTTTGCTCAAGAGGAAAGCAACCCTAATGGTTTTCCACATATATTGTGAAGATGCAAAGAGGAAAGACAAGCCTAACTAAGAAAATGAAGATCTTTGCCAATAAACTAATTTTTGAGAATTGATTGCTTTTAATCTTCTGGAGGCAGTCTTTTCCAGGCTCTTTTTGCAGCAGAGGATGGAGAAACAGTCACCTGTCTTAATGCATAAGGTTGATGTCACTGAGATTCATTCTCCAAATATCCTTGCCTTTGCCTATTCTTTCCCATCTGACATCCCTCCACAGAGTTCATCCTCCTGATTGCTGCGGAAATGGAACAGTTTTGCAGTTGAAAAGTGCCACAGTCCCAAATCTGCACTAATGCCTGTAACATTGGACTTGATCTGATTTAGTCTTGGCCTTTGCAAAATGGCTACAGGTGTTTCTCACTGTCAAGGCTTTGGCTTTTTCTCTCTAAAGTGTTCCTCTTAAGGCTGAAATAGCCCCAGAGCTGCTGTTTCCCTTTAAATGTATAAATAGGAAGAACCCCTGATCTCCTTTTCATGAGCTTGTTGTCTCAGCACTTTAAATTAAGCATCATGCCTCAGTTATTTCCCTTTCTTTTTAACCAAAGCCGCACGTGGTGAGGAGCAGCTGTGCCACCTCCCAGGCTCCCTTTTGGTTCCTTTCTCACCAGTGCCCCTGGCATGGAGAGCCCACCTTGCCCACTGTTTCTGCTGTGGCTGTGGAGGTTCCTGCCCTCTGGCAAGACTTGGGATGGGATGTTCACCCTGGAGTGAGCATTATTGCTGGGACAAAGTGGTGTGGGTGCAGAGCAAGCTGGGCTGGCAGGGTGGGCATGTGTGGTACCCCAGTGTGGATGCTGGGGAGTGAAGTAAGACCTCTCAGATTTATGTTTTCTGGGTATTTTTTGGTTGCTGTAGAACCTGGGTGTTGCTCTGACATATTCCCAGGGTCTCAGGTTGTCATACCATGCTGGATTTGAGGAAGAGGAATCCAGGTGAAGAAGCTTGTGTGTGATAGGGGAGGAAAGGAGGAGATCCATGTGAAAAGAGAAAAAGGAGGTGCAGAACCAGAGGCTGAGCGTTGCTGTCAAGTTGTGCTGTTGTGCGGATGACGGTGTTTTACTCGGCCCAGGGTATATTTATAGAGGAACATAAATCATACACACATGCCCTGTTCTGAGCACTGCACACCTCCACTATATGTATCTCTAATTAACCAGCCGTGGAGAGGGAAGCAGGATTGGAGCCCACAGCCCCAGCCCCGTTCGCCAACAAAGCCGCGCTCTCCATCCTAGCGGTGCCTACATTTATCTTTCCTGCAGCAGTGTTTAAAGTGAAAAGGGAGTATCAGGAGAGTTTGATAGGATCCAATTAAATTCCAGCAGATAAAATAATGATGAATTGCAGTTGAGCCCTGGCGAGACGCGATGTACATTATTGCCGTCCCTGTAGTGCGGGGAAGGAGTTGAGGTCATCAACTACAGAAAAATAGGACACAGCTGCAGCCCAAGCTCTCCTCCAGAAATGCAGCCCAGGGGGATGGTGCATGTGGGAGTGAGGGGGGCTGCACAGGAAATTTGGATGTGTGGGTTTGCTTGCAGAGGAGCAGCCCCTCTGCTGCCTTCCCCAGGGGTGGGTTGGGCAGGTTGTGGCTGAAGTGGGATGGCTGCCCTGTGGAAAGGGTGTGATGGCTGTGGGGCTGCCCTGCCTCCTCTGGCATGGGAAGGGCTAGTGCCTCGTCCAGTTGGCAGGAGCATCCTGAAGCGCATCTCACTGCAATCTGCCCACAGATTTGGGGTGTTTCCTGCTAGCTGCAGCTGTGTCTCCTGTGTGGCTCCCTGGAGGCACCATCTCAGTGCTGAATCTCTCATCCCAGGGAAGCTGGGTAGCTCTCAGTGCCTGTTGCTGCTAGCTGGTGGGTATGTGAGCAGTGGGCTTCCTAGAATCAAAAGTGGGACTTCCACAGCAGGTAACAGCCACAGCCCTTGTAGTGTGCAGGGCTGGTGGCATTCCCTGCATGGGGGCAGGGTAGATGTGAGAATCAGAGATGTGAAAAGAACGTGAGGTTTGTGGTTGTTATTTGGGAAGATGCCTGAGATAAGTTTTGGTTAAAGAGCCTTGAGAAAGGCTTAGTGAGGAGTTCTCTTGCCTGAGCTTCATCTCTGCAGAAGCAGACCTTGCTGGGAAGACCAGTATCCAGGTGGGCCGGGCTGAAACATCCTCTGTCCTCTCTTCCACATTCACCTTGTAAGCTCTTCAGGGAGGGACAGGGAGACTGGCTGGGTTAGGTAAGGAGCCAGGCAGTTCTCATCTCAACTGCTGACTCACTTGATGACATCTTTTCTCCCATCCCCTTCTGGTGGCTGTGCTGCATCAGAACACATCAGTTTTGGGCACTGTTGGTTTGCTTTCAGGCTGTGCCTGTTGCATTTTGCTCTCACAGCAAACATCCCTTTCCCAGAGCTTGTCCTCATAGCAGTTTCCAAGGCAAATCATCCTTTGGCACAGCTGGGGGGGTCCTGGGCACCTCTGTAGAGTGAAAGAGGGTCTGACAGCAGGACTGCCTGGGTAGGTGCATCCCCCCACTCACACCCATCCTGGCTTACTCCCCTGCTGCTCATCCCAGTCTGCTGCCAGCCACTGGGATTGATTAACTGGGAGGTTAATAACAATTAAATGTTTAATGGGTGTTTAACACCATGTTAGCTCCGAACAGGGAGGAACCAGTGTGATGGAACCTGTTGGCTGTCTGTGAGCTCTTTTTTGGTTCCCATAGGATGGGCAGATTGGTAAGCACCCCCTGCCTGATCCCCACCAGTTGTGAGGCCTTCAGGGCTGGAAGGTGGCTGCTGCTTTACTTGGATGCTGTTGCCTCCTTGGCTATGGCTGTGCCAGTGGGTGGAGAGGCCACTTTTGTGCTTACAGTATGGCAGGGGCTGTTGTGAGGAGGCCTCTTGGAAACACCTTTCAAAATACAAGACGTTTTGGAAATTAGATCTGATGGATCTCCAAGTCCCAGGAGGCCAAGCCTGGGGCCCCTGCAGCTGCAGCTCCTGCCTGTGCACAGCCAAGTCCTGACTCCAGCTCCAGTGTTCCACAGAGACCAGGAACCGTATCCAAGCCACAGACCCACTGCTGTCTCTGCGGGACAGGTTAGAGACTGTTGACAGTCATGCAGATGCAGAGGACACATTTTTTATTGATATCCATGTTCCCTTAGTGATCCCACACTTTGAACACCAGCTGAGGCAACAGCTCCTGGTCTGCCACTTCCCTTCACACAGTTCTGTGCTCCTGCTGCTCCCCGCTGTCCGCTCCAGCTCCCTGCCACAGCAAAGTCAGCATCCTCAGTACTGTCCTTTCCCAGAGGGAGACAGTCTCTCATGCAGTTGGCCCTTGCTGTCTCAGCCCTGGTGCATGAAGAGTTAATGTTCTCCCTCCCTCTCCCCCTATTCTTCTTCCTCCAACCCACCTCCCAGAAGAACTAATTTCCAAAAGCAGCCGGGGCAGAGAGATGCAAATAAATGTTTTGGACAGCTGCAGGCTGGATGCCTTCCCGAGATGCCAGGGCCCCAAATGAGACATGTCAGAGTACAAATTGAAAATGCCAATTTCACTTATGCTGCCACGTGGCTCGTCACAGCTAAATTCTGCTCCGGCGCTGCCACCACCCTCCCCAGCATGTGCTCCCTCCTGCTGCCAGGGAATGGGCTCTGCTCACTGCTATGGGTTTGGCCAGCTCCTTGATGTGGTTCTGTTGAGGATATCCTTGGGTGGGAGTAGCGTAGGGCAAGGTGATCAGATCTGGACTGCTAGTGAAGCTCTGGCTTCGTCTTCCCAGGCCTGGTAACAGGAATGTTGCTGAGAGGCTCTGGTGGTGGATGGTGCATGGTGGGGATGTGGTGAAAGCTGTCTGAGCAAACACAGCAAGAAGTGCCATATCCAGGGAGTTGTGTTGGGGGTGATGGGGCTCTGCCTGTAGAGAGGAGATGGCGGTGCAGCTCTAGGATTTGCGGCTGGCTGTGTTATGTCTGACAGCTGCTGTGTGCAGCTGACCAGCAGCAGCCTTCCTCTCTGGGGAGGGCTACATTTTGGGGTCCTCCACCCTGCATTTGGGTGGGATGGCTCATGGACAAGGGATCACCAAGAAAAAGCTGTAATGGAGGACCAGGCTTGGCTCTCACTGGCACCCTGTAGTGCTGAGGGAGGGGTGTGTTGCCGTAGCCAGGTCTCACACTGGGCATGTGCCCCATTTTGGTGCCATGTCTGATGCTGCGCTGGTGATGCTGCCTGTCTGGGAGAGACTCAGCACAGGAGGGACCAGCTTTGATGGTCAGGTGAGAAGACTGAAGTGCTGTTTTCAAACTGGCCTCCTTCATGGGCCACCCCTTGTGGAGGGGTCGAGTAGAACAGACCCTCTGCAGAGGGTCCTGTGTGGGGCAGCAGCTGAGGCAGGGCTGGAGGTGATGCTGAGGCCACCTCCTCTTGGTGCAGCCTGGGGCTGTGAAAGGTGACACTGGGACTGGCTGGAGGTGGTGGCAGGGCTGTGGGTGAGCCAGTGCCGGTACATCCACTGCTCTCTAACAAACTCCAGCAAGCCATGAATCATTCATTTAATCTCTCCTGACACGCCTGTCATTTTCTCAGGCGAGGAGCGGGGAATCTCTTGCCGAAGGAGGTCATTAGCTGTCAGGGATGGTTCCAAATGCCTTCCTGCCTCTGTATCGATTAAACCTCTCTGTCTGCATGCAGGGGCTTTGCAGGGAATACTGATAGTGCTGCTGGGGCTGGGACTCAGATGTTGAGGCAGGGGAGAGGGCTCTGGGTGGGGAGAAGGTGGTGGCCAGGCCAGAAGGAGAAATGGAGGTGGATTTGTCGGGACAGCAGCAGGTCCAAGGGCCTGAGTTTTGGGTCCCCTAAAGCTGGGGGGGGTAGCTTCCCTGGTGTCACCTTCCTACATGGAAACTCAGGGTGGTAGTTCCAGTCCTGAAATGGAGAGCAGCCAATGTCCAAGCACAGTGTGGAGCTGGGAGTGGGCATCTGGGGGCATGGAGGGGAGGAGTGCTCTCTCCTGAGATGTTTCTGAGAGCTGGTGTGGCAGTGGGGTGGTCCATAGCTCTGTCCCACCCAGAGCCATGTGGCCACAGCTTTGTCATTTTGTTATGGGTGATGGGGCTGGAGAGGACTGTGAGGGACATCCTCCCACTAGCTGTTGGGGGTGACTCTACTGAATCTACTCCTGTGATGTGCCCAGCCTGTCCTCCCCAAGCTTCACTAGTGATGACCGTAATCCCAAATATTCAACTGAGCATCTCTGGAGTGGGGAGGACATGGGGAAGGGCTCAAGAGCCTTGTGGGGAGAAGTACATCTGTGCTGCAGAGGCACCATCTGCTTCTTCCTCTTCCAGCAGCAGCGGCTTCAGACCTTTGAGCTGATGAGCTTTGGGTCTATTTACAAACCCTCTGTTCTGCTGCTTTGTCTTTTTTTGTCAGTCCAGCCCACTGGTTTCATGTGCTGTGACTGATGCTTTGATGAGTGGCTGTCAGACCTGTTTGTCCCTAGCCAGCAAGTCCCAGCCAGGACCCCATCCCTCTCCTCTGGGCTGATGGGAGACATCCATGTAATGGGATTGTATGTCTCTCTATGTCCCTCACCACTAGGACATTTGTCTCAATAATTAACAGGCTCTGCCTCCTTCTGTTTCCTCCTGCAGTATTTCTACGAAGGGAATGACATCAGTGACCTGCCCGTCAACTTGTCTGTGGTTTGGAATGGGAACTTTGTCATTGACAACCCCCAGAACATCCAGGGTGAGTGAGGGATGGGATGGGACCTGGCCCAGTGCCCCCTCAGCCTCCAGTCCGCCCTGCCTCTGACATTGTTTGCACCATGCTTTGGTGGGCTTTTAAACAAGAGGCTTTTCCCAAGGAGCTTTGGGAGGCATTCTACTTTGGTGCTGAGTCCAGTGTGCTGCTGTCTCCTTCCCGTGGGGGTTTGTCCCACTGGGAGCTGGTGGGAAGGGCCGAGAGCAGGTGCCTTTTTTCCCCCAAAACCTTTTCCCATGGGCTGGGGGGCCGTGCTGACCCTGCCCTCCTCCTGCCCTTGCAGCCCACCTGTACAAGTGCTCGGCGCTGCGGGAGAGCTGCGGGCTGTGCCTCAAGGCCGACCCGCGCTTCGAGTGCGGCTGGTGCGTGTCGGAGCGGCGCTGCTCGCTGCGCCAGCACTGCCTGGCCTACGAGAGCAGCTGGATGCACGCCAGCAGCGGCAGCAGCCGCTGCACCGACCCCAAGATCACCAAGGTATGTGGGGCACCTGTGCCGAGGGACCCTGATGGGATATGGGGATGGGGATGGAGCTCTCCGGGCAGCTCACAGCAGCCAGATCTACTCAGTGTTTAGTAACTGAGTGGTTTTTGTCACCGGTTTCATTTCCAAGGCTAAAATCCTCTCTCCACCACCCCCATGCACTGGGCTTGCTGGCTCTTTCCAAAATTCCAACCCTTCCTGCACGTGACTGAGGGATCTAGGGAAGCTCTAGGTTCCTTCTTGTGTTGCCATGTGCACTGGGGCCAGTAGTTCATCATCATCATCCCATTTCTCTGACAGCTTTTATGACCTTTGCTTTTAAGATTGTGTATATTAATAGTCACATGCCTGTTGGGCTGGGATCCAGGTTCACCAGGAGGGACTGGTGGGTATTTCAGCTGGATACCTTCTGCTAACCCACGGCTGGCCGGGCCTCGAAGGTGTTAATTACTGGAGTCTTAGCACAGGATCTGATCTGTTTGAGTTTCAGTGCCTTATCTGATGGAGGCTGGAAATGAGAGTCTTGGCTTTTCCCGGTGTGTGCTGCCTGCCTCCACACGAATGGGCCCTGCAGTGTGCTGGGTGGCAGCCATGTGGAGAGAGAAGGGAACAGCCCTGCTGGGCACATCCCTGCCTGCAAGAAGTACTGCCTGCAGAGTTGCCTGGGGCTGGTGGAGTGCTGGCAGAAGGGATCCACTCCTGAAAAAGTGGGATTGAGCCTCAGAGTCTGCATCCCTACATGGAAATTTGCCCTTGTGTGCAGAGCTGCAGGGCTCCCTGTCAGCTTCCCACTGTGCTCAGGCTGAACTCCCCAAATCCAGACCCCTAGGGATGATGGGAGTGGAGAATGTTGTGGGGCAGGTCATGGCCTCACTGTAGCCTGTGCCCTGGTCCTCTTGTGTTCAGGTGACAAGGGCTGCAGGCATTTACACACACACCACTCACAGCAGCTTCCCAGCAGCTGATGGTGCCCAGCATTGGTCACAGCAGTTGGTCCAGAGCTGATGGTAACAGCTCTCCCACCCTGAATCATTATGAGATTTTACAGTAATTGCAGGTGTAGCAGGAACAGATCTGTTAGCAGGTGGGCTTGACCTTGGCAGTGCTCTGTGTCAGTGCCCTGGGAGGTGGCAGTTGGTGTGGATGTGCGGTGGTTGTTGGTGTGATGCTGCTCCTGTAGCCTGCCTGTTGCCTCCCACTACCCCAGTCCCACACCTGGGCTGTGGGCATGCTTGCAAGTGGTCCAGAGAAAAGCCTGGTGCAGAGAGGGCAGCATAGGCCTATGTGGGAGAAGAGTCTCCTACAGTGGTGGTGGAGGCTCCTTCCATCACCAGAGTGCAGGTGTCTTCATGATGGTGGGACTGGGCTGGGAGATGACCACGACTCTTCACCCTTGAATCATTTGCCCATTGTTCAGTGGTGAGGACGAGCCCCTTCCAAACCTCTGTGGTGTCTTGCCTAGTGCTCGCTGTGACTGTCAGAGTGACATCCTTTCCCTTGGGAAGGGGGTTCCCCTTGGCCTCTGCACCTCCTGGCTGTGCTATGGCCACTGGAGCTGAGAGCAAGCCAACTGCTTGTACCCGCTGGAGCTGGTTGCTTGTTGATGTAAAAGGACCCTGTGAAACCAATTAGGAGAAAAGCAGCATTGTTTGTTGGGGCCAGGGGTCCGGAGGTGGAGAGGGGAAAAGGGGGGTTGAGCAGCTATTGCTCTCCTTGGCAGCTCCCCCCTCCCACACACCTTGTTTAGCTGTGACCTCCCTGTGCTGGGTGGCCAACGATGTCATTTCATTCCTGGGTTCCTTCCTCCCCAAGCACGTGGCCCTTGTCAGCTTTGCTGCGGAGGAGGAGGAGGCTGGAACACGAGGGAGCAGCTTTTAACACTCATTTAGAAACACCAAACAAACAGCCACTTCTGCCAGCCGCCCCGCCACAGCTTTCTGAAGGGGAAGACCCAACCTGCTGCTGGCTGCAGCTGCTAGAACGAGCTCCAATCCCAGACTGAACTAGGTTTAGGCAAACAGTGGCTCCCCACAGACCCAGAGGGTTTTGTTGCTGTGTAAATAGTGAGCTGTGACTGCCTCCGCATGACCCAGGGTTCAGGCACCAGTCCTAGCTCTGATGCTGGCCCGTGACACGTCCTGCAGGATGCCTGTGTGGAAGGGGACTGGGTGCTCCTGTGTGAGTTTGTGTGTGCTGAAGGTCACCAGCCCAGTGTGAATCCAGAGGGCAGAAGTTAACCCCAGAGGCAATGGCTCTAGTGGGACTGTGCAAAAACAACTCCTGGCTCCATGCAGTCCTTCAGGGTTGATGATGTGGGCAGTGTCCACTGCTGCATATTTCCCACCCTCAGCTCATCTGCTTTTCCTTGCTGTGGAGGTGATGTTCAGGAATGAGCCCTTCGCAAGGAGGAGGAGGAGGAGGAGGATCCATCTGGCTCAGGCCCCAGGGCTACAACTGCCCAGCTTTGCCAAGAATGGAAAGAGCTTACACGTGCTTGGTCTTGGCTTGAACCTGTCCAGGAGCTGGGTTTAGTGCAGGCAGAGGTGCCTGCCAGTGCTAGAGGGGAGGAGAGGCTGCTCTCAGCCAGGAGAGCAGAGGAGGCTATCACCTGCAACAGAACCATCCCTTCCCCTGGGTCAGGGTGGGATTTCTTCCTGGACTGACCCAGCCTGTATTCCCCTGTCCGTCTTTCTGCCTGCAGCTGCCTTCTCCTCTGCTGTGTCTTAGTGTGACTGGGGACCCAGCTGTGTCCCTGGGCCCACTCAGGGCATGCAGCTCTGCCATTCATCCCAGTTAGTGCTGCAGGTGGGCGCTTGACCTCGGGGCCAGCAATCACTGATGTAAAACTGCCTGTAATTGCCTGGTTAGAGGCAGTGTCCCCACATACCTTGGAACAGGGCCCACACCTCTGTTCATCCCTCATTCTGCCACTGTCTGTCAGGCCACACCTGTCTGCTTTATTGGGTATCATCCTGGTAAATGAGGCATAGTGCTGTGCTGAGGTCCCCTCCCTTCCCAACTGGCCTGAGCAAAGGGTTTGCTGGGGAAGAGGAATGCATTTCCCCCTGCCTGCCATTTTACCTCTGCAGGGATCTGTGGGAGATACTTTCTCCTTTGAGGACACCTTGGACATGGGAATCTCATCCCTGGGCACCTGGGACCTGGCCAAAAGCCAGGCACATCCAGGGGCTTCCTTGCTGGTTCAGCTGGAGCCATGGCTGAAGCTGCCCTGTCTCCTTCAACTCTTGCGTCCTTGTCACCTAGGAGCTGCCTGTGCCTGCAGGAGGGTGTCCCTATGCCAGCCCTCTGCTCGGACACCTCTCATGTCTCCTGGCTTGTTCCTGGGCTGTGGATACAGCTGTCACTGGGGAGGTCTTTCCTGCTCTGTGAGCAGCTTATAGATGTACTGGCTTTTCTCATCACCTGTCTGCTCGTTGCTGCTTGTAACACACATCCTGCAGCTGCCTGGGCTGCAGCCTGCCCAGGTGAGGTGTCCCTGTGGCTCTGCATCCTGGTGACAGACCATGCTCTCTCCTAGCTGTTCCCTGAGACTGGCCCCAGACAAGGAGGGACCCGTCTGACCATCACTGGCGAGAACCTGGGCCTGAAGTTTGAGGATGTTCGCTGGGGTGTCCGAGTGGGCAAAGTGCCGTGCATCCCCATCGAGAGCGAGTACATCAGCGCCGAGCAGTAAGTGCCTGCCGAGGGCTGGGCGTGCTCCAAGTCACCCCAGGAGGGTTAGGACAGCAGTGATGGTGTTCAAACGCTGCCCGTGGCTGCAGAAGACATAGAGCTGACTGGGCTGAACCGGGAGGGAAGTACCTGCTGGTTGTGGTTGCTCTGGGAAGAGCTCAAAGGCTTTGGGGAAGCTACTCTGAGGGCTGGCACTGTCAGCTGCCACCACCTTGGTTTTTTCATGGATTTGCTGGCACCTTTGCTTTGCACAGGGAGTGTCTTGGTGCCAGGACACTGAGAGTTTCTTACTCTCATCTCTTAGGATTGTGTGTGAAATCGGAGATGCCAGCCAGAGCAAGGTGCATGAGGCACGGGTAGAAGTGTGCATCCGTGACTGCACGCCCAGCTACCGGGCCATATCCCCCAAGACCTTCACCTTTGTGGTAAGCCCTGTGCTGGGACAGGTCTGTCACCTTGAAAGGGAGGTGATGCTGGGTGGTTTTGGGTGGTTTTCTGGCTGAGTTGGAAAATTTGCCATCATTTTCCTGAGAGGGAGGTGGGGGTTCTCTGGTCAGGCATTGAGTCATGATGATTGAATTTCTCCAAGGCTGCCACTGCTCTGCCTCCTCACTGTCCTGCAGGCACGGCCAGGCTTTAGTACTGCTGCTGTCTCAAGGTCACTCTCCTCTGTGGCCCTGTCACCTGGTTGAAGCTGCTTGGGCATGTGGGTTTCAGTTCCCAGCCTGACTCCGGGGATGCTCTTTTCCTTTGACAGATGCCCACTTTCTCTCGTGTTGTCCCAGCCCGGGGCCCTCTCTCTGGTGGCACCTGGATTGCCATCGAAGGCACCCACCTCAACGCCGGCAGCAACGTCTCTGTGACCATCGGGGGACGGCCCTGTGCCTTTTCAGGGTGAGGGGCACAGAGGGTGGTGGAGGGTGGGCAACAGGCACCTTTGAAGGCAGTGGGACCCCCAGACAGAGCAGCAGCCAGAGGCTTGGGCTAGGAAGCCAGGAGAGACCGTGGGAGCCAAACCCCCTGGGTGGCCAAAGGTGTCTCCTCTTGAAACCTCTGTGTGTCAGAGACTGCAGGAAGAGCCCTAAGAACGGAGATTTTTCTCTAAAAGCACAAAGCCCTGAGGCATGAAGTGGATAATTTTTAGATTAGGGATGATAATGGAGCGGCTCTTTAAATATTTTCCTGCGGTAATTACTGGTTATCAGCCCTAATCGCTGCTGTTTGCAGCCGCCGCACGATGGGAACGCTCAGGAGCTGCTCAGTCTTTCCCGGCTGCCTTTTGTTTCATTTCTTGGGTTTTTGTTTTTTCTTTTTTTCCTCCTTTCTCTCTTCACCCCCTAGCTGTTTCAGAAGGGGAGAGGGGCTGGGGCAGGGGGCTCCCTGGCTGCCCTGGCCTCCCTCCTGCCCGGGCACTGACAGGTTGTTTCTGCTGCAGGAGAAGCGCCCGTGAGATTCGGTGCAGGACCCCCCCAGGGCACACCCCCGGCGGCTCCCCCATCCTCATCAACATCAACCGGGCAGAGCTGAGCAACCCAGAGGTGAAGTACAACTACACAGAGGACCCCACCATCCAGAAGATTGATCCTGAATGGAGCATCAACAGGTGAATTGCAAGGAGCTTGTGGGATGCATGGAGGACTGTTTTCCATATGGATTTCCTGCTCCTGATGGGCACATCTCAGTGCTGCGATAACTGCCAGGCTGCACTCCAGAGATGTGGCAAGAGGAGTGTGAGCAATGGCTTGGCACCAGGGCCCTGCTAACTCCTGGCCTACAGTGCTCAGCCTGGCAGGGGGCAAGAGCAGAGAGTGCTTTGGATCTGCTTAATTTCAGCTTGACATTTGGTGCCGGCAAATAAAATTAAAATATTTCCCATCGGGGGATTTTTTGAAATGTTTACATATTTTTCTAAAAGGCTTGAATTGGCTGGAGAGGAGGCGAAGGAATCCATTAAGAGCTAGTGCCAAGGGAAACCTTCCCCAGGCTGTTGATGAGGAACAAGCTCCCCAGAGGCATGGCCAATGTCTCTGGGAGCACGGGGCTTTTAACACCAAGTCATGGAGAAAACCTGGCAGAGTTCAGCCTCTCCTGTCACCCATTGCCTCTGTGGTGGAGAAAGGGTGGCATAGAGGAGCTTGTACTTCTTGGGGTGCTTTCCTGTTGTGAATGCTTAGGAGCCATCTTCAGACCCTAAACCTGTAGACAGGGTGGGATGTCCGTGTTAATCACCAGGTTTTGTATCTCTAGCTGGCCCTTGAGTCAGCTGAAATGATTTGACATTGGTGCATGCCAGGTTCTGCCAGCCATGCAACATATGGGTGGGATAAGAGGTACCTGGTGCATGGTGGCTCACCCAGGCTGGGGCAGATGGGATCTGGCTGGACATGATGGCTGCTTCCTTCCTAGAACTGGGGATCCAGTGCCAAGATGCCTTTCCTAACCCACTGTCTCCATGTCTCTAGTGGTGGGACGTTGCTGACTGTGACTGGCACCAACCTGGCCACCATCAAAGAGCCCAGGATCCGGGCCAAGTACTGCAGCTCTGAAAGGGAGAATGTAAGTGGTGCTGCCTGGGGCTGGGGGTAGAGCACAAAGAGGAGGGATGCTGTCTGTGTGCAACGCAGGGCAGAAAGAGCACCCTTTGCCCTTCAGGTGTGAAGGTCTGGAGAGGCTGAGGTCCAGGGGCTGCTGCCCCAAAGAGAGGCACCAATCTCTCTGCAGAGCCTCCAGCGAGATGCTTTCAGGAGAGGGTTGAGATCTCAGCATTTAAAACTGGTGGGAGGTTTGTGGGACATCTATAAGATATTGACAGAAAGAGCCCATCTTCAGCTTGCCACCCTTGCACATCCATTGCAGACAGGAGTCTGTCTCTGCCCTGGGGTGGGATGTGATGCCTGTTGATTGAACACAACAGGAGATTCCAAAGCTGAACCCTGTGTCCAGAGCCGCTGCTTTCAGGAGGTCCTTGTGGGGTCTGATCCTGCCCACATTGTCGGCAGTGGGTCTGACCTCGTTCCATGCCTCCTGCAGAACTGCACTGTCTACAATGACACCACCATGGTGTGCTACGCTCCCTCCATTGACAACCCTGTGCGGAGCCCTCCGGAGCTTGGCGACCGCCCAGATGAGATCGGCTTTGTCATGGATAACGTCCAGGCCCTGCTGATCATCAACACCACCAATTTCGTCTACTACCCAGACCCTGTCTTTGAGCCACTCAGCCCCACAGGGATGCTGGAGCTGAAGCCCAGCTCTCCCCTCATCCTCAAGGTAAAGAGTTTGCACCTGGGGGCAGAGGCAGGGACATGTCCCTCGGTGGAGGTGGCATTTTGTCTCTCCTGGAGCAACGGTTTTTCTGTGTGTTGGGTTTTTTTAAACATTCCCCATTGCATGAGAGCTGACAGTCTCATTCCTTGTTCCCTCAAAGGGCAGGAACCTGCTCCCACCAGCTGCTGGTAACTCCCGCCTCAACTACACGGTGCTGATCGGAGACACTCCCTGCACCCTCACGGTCTCTGAGACACAGCTCCTCTGCGAGTCCCCCAACCTCACTGGCCAACACAAAGTCACAGTAAGTGCTGACAATGGTGCCTTTACTCCTTGTGCCTCATGTGTATCAGAATGTCAGTCTTTATCCCAGCACCAGCCCTGTTGTGTGCTTGTCCTTGAATGAGGACCAGATAATAGGTGTATGTGCAAGAGCGTTTCACAGGAGTCATCTTCCTGCTCCCTAGGCATCCCTCTTCCTAATTGCATGTTTGGTAAGACCAAATACTTTGTCACCCTCCCCCACACTCAGCTTGGTGTTACTGTGCCCTGGCTGGCACTGGATGCAAGGCAGGGGGGATTGCCACCTCTCCCCCTCAGTGCTGGCACATGCTGCAAGGCAGGGTTCTTTGTTTGAGGGGTTGTAGTGCAGCAGTGCTCACGCTCCAGGACTCTGCCATGTTAAAAGGGACCCAGCACAGTCCTCCCCAGGCTCCCCATCCGTGGGGAAACTCGCTTTACATCCCATCTGTTACTGTAATGTCTGAATGAGACATCAAACTCTCTGCCTGCTCCACGTGCACTGGCAGCGTGTGTGCTGCATGCCATTGAAGCGCCTTGCACTGCTCCTGCCATGCCTGCATTTGCCCTGGGCTGGGAGTCACGCCCCAGTTCCCAGCACGGTGGGCACAGCAGGGAAGGCTCCCTGTGGCACGCATTCCCTGACAGCAGGTCCATTTTTTGCCCTGCTGTGGTGCAGATCAAGGCTGGAGGGTTTGAGTTCTCACCAGGGACGCTGCAGATCTACTCGGACAGCCTGCTCACCCTGCCCGCCATCATCGGCATCGGTGGCGGCGGTGGCCTGCTCCTCCTCATCATCATCATCGTCCTCATCGCCTACAAGCGCAAGTCCCGGGATGCTGACCGCACCCTGAAACGTCTCCAGCTGCAGATGGACAACCTGGAGTCCCGGGTGGCCCTGGAGTGCAAAGAGGGTGAGGGATCCCTTTGCCATCAGCATGGGGGTCTTTGGGTGTTTCTTACTGCTCCAAGACTCAGCGTGCTCCTACCCTTTCCTTACTGCCTTTCAGAGAGGGAATGGGAATGGGCAGAACTGCTTTGTCAGTGGCAGTGAATTTTGGATGGGATTTGGGGATTTTTCCAGTTAAGAAGTTCTTCTCCGCTTCTCCAAGTGGGAGAAAAGAGAGCAAGCAGGGTAGCGAAGGCTTCCTGTGAGTGGGCAGTGGATCTCTCATTATGTGACAGACAGAAGCTGTGAAATTGGACAGAATTCCTTGTATGATACTGCTGATAAAACCTAATTGCCCATTATCCCCCTGAGCTGGCTCCAGAGGCCCCGACCCTGCCAGCCACAGCCACAAGCAGCCTGGACACTGCGAATGAAGCAGGCACTGAAAACAAGATAATAAAAAAGGGGAAAGAAAGACAAACCTTTGCTCCCTCAAGTCCCCATCCCTCCACATGCCTGTGGATGGCACTGGTGACAGGGAGAGGGGAGGGAGCTGGTGGAGGGGATGGTGTCTTGTCTTCCACAGCTGGCAGATAAAAGGATCTGCTTTTAATTAAAAGGCACAATCTCTTCCCTGCCTTTTCTCTTTTCTAGTCCCACTAGTTACAGATAAGATAGCACGCCTTTCAAGCTGACGGTTTGTTTTTTCTCATCAGGCTGACGAGCCTGCAGTCCTCTGCCTGGCTTTCAGCTCCCTTTAAAGTGCTGTTAATTTGATTTTTCTGAGGGTTTTCTCCCCCCACCCCAACCCCCTTCCCTGGTGCATTTCCAGGACTCTTCTCCCATCAGCTTTTCCCAGTAGGTGCAATTAAAGGTTCAGGACCCCCCTGGATCATGTTCCCCTGAGAGTCACAGCTGCCTCTGCTGGGATCAGGAGGTTCCGGGGTGGGTGTGTTCAAGCTCTTCTCTCAAGTAGTATTTAGGTCAAAAAGAAATGAGGGCAATCTTGTGATTCAGGCTACCATTTTCCCCAAGAAGCTCTGTTTTTGTTCAAACCTTGCTGTTCCTCCCTGCACCCAGCATCCCTGGGAGGCTGCAAGTGCTGGGCAGGGGGGATTTGACCCCCCTGGGACCTGGCAGTTCTGTTCCCAAATCTGCCACTTCATTTATTCCGGGGATGTCATCCCCACACTCTGCAGCTCAATTTCTCCATCTGTGAGATGGGGACAGCAATCACAGCCTGCCAGGAAGAGGAATGCTGAGAATATTCATGCCTTGGGGAGGGTCCACCCGTGTGGTGCTGGGGGTGTGATGAGGGGCTGAGTGCCAGCGCTGTGTGCTGAGACTCCAGGATGTGTTGTTTAATTCTGCTTTTCCCTCCCTAGCCTTTGCTGAGCTGCAGACAGACATCAACGAGCTGACCAACGACCTGGATGGGGCTGGCATCCCCTTTCTGGATTACCGCACCTACGCCATGCGGGTTCTCTTCCCGGGGATAGAGGACCACCCTGTGCTGAAGGAGATGGAGGTGTGGGTCTGTCTGTCTGTCTCTGTAGTGTTTCACACTGGGAATGTGCCCCTGCACAGTCCCCTGCACGAGCCCCTGTGCCCCCGGGCTGGAGAGATGCTTTTGTTGGATGCTGGCCCGGCGTGGTGCATCTCTCCACGTGGCAGCCGGCGTGGATGTGGACTGGCTGCCAAATGGTTACTGCGTTCTCTGACATTAATATCAATATTTATATTAATATCATTGCTGCTGTCATTTTCTACAGCACTTGCTTTATTCAATTGGGTTTGTTTGATGCCTGACTGGTCGCTTGTTTTTAGCAGGGTTGTCTGACATCGCCTGCTTGCTTGGCTCCATTTCCCCATGCAGAACCCATCCTTGGCATCCTTCCTCTGCTCCCCAAACCAACTCCTTCTCTTTTCCTGTCCTCCCCACCTCTGTAAAATTTAGTGCATGCAATTGCATAGCAATTGCCTCTCGTGTGCTGGGCTGCTGAGGCCACTCTTGATTACAAGAGGAAGGAGGGGGGTGACCTTCGCTTCCCCTCACTGCTGACCCAGCACAGTAATTAATGTTGACGTGGGCTTCACAATGTATTTAGGAGAAGTAATTGGCCCTGGTGCAAGATGCATGGTCACTAATTACAACACAACAAGCTCTTACCAACTGCAAGTGCACGTGCTGGTGTGGTACGCCAGCATGGCTACGGCGTGGGCCCTGGCCCTCTGCCTGCTCTGTGTCCCCAGCCCCTAATCCCAGCTCTGGAGTGTGGTAGGGACCCTGTTTCCATGGATTTCCCCTTGCAGCTCAGGTTTCCGGATGCTCAGAGCCAAAGCAGGCGTGTAGGTCTCCCTGGGGCACAGCCCTTCCGGTCTCTGCAGATGCCTGGCTCTCCTCTCACCTCTGCTCTTGCTCTTAAGGAATTTCCCTAAAGAGGGAAAGTGGAAAGGGTATCAAAAAGGGTATCAGAGGAGGAATTTTGCATTTGCTGTGGCAGGCTGGGTGGACTTTGTCCATTTCCAGCTCCTAATTCACAACATCCTGCCTGAGAGAGCACACCAGCTCAGCCTGGCCTGGGAAGCAAGGGGTTAAATTTGCGAAGGGGAAAAAAAATCCCCAAAAGAGATTAAATAAAGCAACTAGAGTTGTGTAAGCTTCATATAATTTAATCAGGTTTGCTTTTATTTGTCTCTTTACTCAGAGTGTAACATTAGCTATTGCAAGTGACGGAAGGAAGCTTGCTCACGCACATGCTAATCCACAGTGAGCACCGGTACCAGCTCCCTTCCTCTGCAGGGTTTAGGGGCAGGCTGGCTGCTTTATGAGAATTTAAGCCTGATTAAATATTTAACTCAGTATTGTTCATTTATTTCTGCTAATGATCAGCAAGTTGAACACGGGGACTTGGAATTGACAAGGACTTGGTGGGAAGCAGGTCTTTTGTCCAGTGGGAAAGAGTATTTTGGAGAGGGAAGTTACAACTGTGAGGAATTTCACTGAACTGAAGAGCACCAATACGAAGTTTTGATTGAAGTGAAATGATTTGATGTGTCAAAACTCTGTTCTTCATTTTGAGTTGGTGTTTTGAAACGAAAAGTGTTGTTTTGTCTCCAAATACCGACATGAAGCGAAATTTAATGCTTATTCTCCCAATCAGGAAGACAAGGGGGGGAATTAAAGAAAAACCTGGTGTTTTATCACAGGAAGGCTTTTATTCAGGAAACCATCTTTTCTAATGGGAAATCGGAGTGTTGTAAAAATATTCATTTCTGATAACAAATGTGGTCAGTGCTGGCCAGAGCTGGGCTGCTGATGGCAATGCAGGTGTGAAAGCATCCAAGCCCAATCCCTGTTGGGTCCTACGTGGCCAAATACAGCCAGAAATACAACTTCAAATGTCTCAGGAGTACAGGGACTTTTTTGGGGTGTGTCTGCAGTGGGACAGAGACAGATTTCTGCTATTATTTCCCTATGTGAAATCCATCCCCACAAACCAGGCGGGCTTGCTGCTGGTGGAGCTCGGGGTTGTGCCTTTATTTGCTTTCTATGTAATACCCAAAGCACATGTTGCAGTGGCTTGGGTGGGAATTGAGCTGCTTGTTAGCTGAAATTGAAAATGATAATTTGTGTGTGTGCTTGGGAGAGAAGGTGTGTTTGTTTATGGGAGGGAAGTGTGTTTATGTGTCTGCACACAAGTGGGAGAGAGCCTTTGTGTGGAAGGGTGTGTCTGTACAGACATATATATACATTGATGCCCTGAGACTGTGTTAACCTGATGCTGGGATTTTACAAACTAGGTAACTCTTGTGGAGGAACTGAGACTGATCACCAAAGGGGAAGTTTGGTAGTAGGGATAAACCTAGTCCAGCTGCTTTTTGATCCTTTTTCATTATTTTGTTTTGTGGGATTGAAAGTGAGTTCAGGGTGTGGTTCAGTCCAGCAACCTTCTTATCCCTATCATCCCTGTCATTCCTGTCTCTCAGCTTTGCTCTATCCTTGCAGGTCCAGGCTAATGTGGAGAAGTCCTTGACCCTCTTTGGTCAGCTCCTGAACAAGAAGCACTTCTTGCTGACCTTCATCCGTACTCTGGAGGCCCAGCGGAGCTTCTCCATGCGGGACCGCGGCAACGTGGCCTCGCTCATCATGACGGCGCTGCAGGGCGAGATGGAGTATGCCACAGGGGTGCTGAAACAGCTCCTGTCTGACCTTATTGAGAAGAACTTGGAGAGCAAGAACCACCCCAAGCTGCTTTTGCGGAGGTGAGTGTCCCCCTGAGAGGCTGGAGCTGTGGGACACTTCTGAGCACAGTGACATGAGCTGTGTCCTTTGGGGATGCCACCAGTGATGGCTTTGGTGTTGGCTGTGGCAGTGAGAGCACTGAGTCTCTGGTCAAGCATTTCCTTGCTTGTCTGTGTGCAAGTATGAGAGGGATGTGGGACTGCCTGGCCCCAGCCAACTCTGGAGCACTCGTGGGATGTTCTCACTCCAGTTTGGCCTGTGTGGGCTCATGCTGCCTGGGAAGGAGACAGCAAGGTGCTTGCCAGCTGTTCAGGTTGGTGCAGGTAGGGTACATGCTGGTGTCAGGCACTGTGGTGTGTTCCTGTAGGTCACCTGGAGAAGGGAAGGTGACCAGGTGGTCCCCCACATCACTTGGCACGTGGGGCAGCTCTTACTTTACCACAGCCTGGTGGCTGTGTGGGTGCCTCTGTGAGCTGGCAGCAGGCAGGAGTCCTCCCTTCCCCGCAGTCTCCTCAGGGCTTACCTGCCTTACCAGTCACATGGGGGTTTTCCTGGGAAAGTCACTCAGATTGCTGCAAGCTGGGAGTCTCGCCGGGCCGGGGGAAGTGCAAGCAGGAGGCAGCCTGCCAAGCCCTGCCGTGAGTCTGCCTGCCCCATCAATATTTAACGATAGCTCTGAGCTCTCCTTCATCACGGGCTGATGAATATTGAAAGATACACCAAGTCCTGAACAAAAACTATTAATAAGCTCCACTGGTTCAGCTCGAGGCCCTCCGTGCCATCTTCTTCCTTTGCACGCCATGCGGTGCCTCCCCATCCCAACATCCAGCAGCCTGGTGCCACCCGTCTTTGGAAGAGATGCAGGGATGGCTGAGAGGCACAGGGCTGGCACATCACCAGAAAGGCTCTAGAAACCCAGGGCATCTTTCAAAGATAAATTGATGTCCATGGCATGGCCAGACTGGACAAAGTCTGTCAGGTTTTGTATGCTTGGCCCTGGGGAAACACCTGGAGAATACCCAGGTGTGACTGGTCCCAGTTACATCCAGGTTGCCCATCTCGTTAGGCATGTTGCTTTCTTTCTTTCTCTGCTTCATTTATCACATTACAAAGGTGCCCTTAATGTCTCAAAGCATCTCATTAGCATGTGTCAAAGGGGGTGTGTTGTGAAGATGATGGCTGTCCATCCCTGTCCCCTGACTGCATTCTTAGGCTCTTCTCTTCCAGTCATTCCTCCATAACACCAGGTTTCACTGAAATATTTAGAATGCATTTCCAGCTCCTGAAGTAAATCAATAAAATATAAATAAAAGGCATCATGAGGAGGCCGGCAGCAGCAGTGACTGAGCCATGGCAGCGGCACAGGGGCAGAGCCCAGCCTGCACCAATGCCCAAAGACTGCCAGTCCCCAGCCACGGTACTTGAGGGCTTTTGCAGTTAGGACAGGAATAAGTCCCCTGGCCAGCACCTTGCTTGTGTTTCCCTGAGTGATATTTAACAAAGAGACACTGTTCTTGAAGCCATGGTGCAGAGAGCTGTGCTTCTCTATCTGTTTGATTAGCCTTGGGTGTGAGAGTGTGCTTACTGCCCAGGGCAACTGGATTAGCATTGATCTAACTGGGGAGAGCTGTTACTTATTTATTTGGTTGTTGGATAATCCCCCCATTGCTGTGGCATCTGGCTCTATCATGGATAAAGACAAACATCCTCCAGAGCCTGAGTGGTGGCACTTCAGATAAGCAATTATGGGCTTGTCAGGTCCTTTCTAGGGCCAGGGAGGATGTCTGCTGAATAGCTGCAGTCCACTTCTCCCTTGGCTTTCTCTCCATGTCCCTTCTCCCTTTTTTTGTTCCCTGTGGTAGATTATTCTTTCCTGGTGGGGGCATGAAGCCTTCCCTTCCCTGAAGGCTCAAGTAATGCTGTCCTCAAATGGTTTAAGGAGGGTTGTGCTACTCCAGGGAGGACAAAAAGGGCTAAGCCCCATTAGCACAAGAGAAAACCTTGGAAGGGACCATATGACACTGAGTCAGCTTGAATAAACTCTGGGAAAGTGGATTTTCTGCTCCAGCCATCTGGTCTTTGGGAACTGCTCCTGGCCCATCTGCTGGGCATGGCATTGCAGTTGGGCAGTGCATGGAATTGGGCAGTGGGACTCCTTCTGGTGGCTCTAACATTTTGGGTCGTTCTGGATTTTGTTTCTTGAGTCAACCATTTGTATTTGTTTCCCTGGGGCAAGAGGAATGCAGCCATGTCCCTGAGGTTATTAGTATTGCCTGTGCTTTCAGGGCTGTCTGCATTTGCAAGAGGCTGATCTGATAATTAATGGGTGGATAAGCTGAAGATTTTAGGAGTGAAGGCCACGTTAAAAATAATGGACATGTTAAGGGGAGTTTTCATTTTATGGCAGAGAGATAAGGTGTGGTACAGAGACAGGCATGTTAGCTGCACCAGTAGGGCTGCAGGGTTCACCAGGGTCTGCTGTCACCCTCAGCTCCCTCCAAGCCTCCATGTCCCTCTCTCTGCTGGTGTGGCACATCCTGGCTGCAGTACCAGCACCACGAGGTCCCTCAGTCTATTCACACATTTCACACCCATCCTGAGGAATCCTGCTCTCCCTTTTGTGCATGGTCCCCAGCAGACACAGGCTGGACCTTCCCTGTTGTGCTGCTTTGGCATCTGAATTTGAAATGTGCTTTAGGAAACTAGGGGTAATATACAGGTTTTCTCAAGGCAGCTTTGCCTGCCTCCTTTAACTGTATATCCAAAAGCTGAGAGGCACAGCTCCATTTTTAAATTTCTTTTGGAGCAAGTGGGTGCAGCAGTGTACACTTGCAAACTCCTACATTACCACCCCACTCCAAGGAGACACACAGCAACCTTAAATGTCACCATGCAGGCATGGAAGGGTTAAATTCCAAGCCTGGCACAGTGTCTGTGTTCCAAAAGTACAAGGAAAACAGGTTAAGTTTCCAACCACTGCTCTTACTCCTTCCTTCCTTAATCCCCTTGTTTTCAGCTGAATTAGTAGTGAGGATAAATATGATCAAAAACATATTTGGGTCAAAGTTTCCAGACCTAAATCTGCTTGTGGCTTTAACCAAGGCCATGAGCCACTGGACTGGACATTGTCCTCTTGCTCTACTGTGGCTCCTGGACTTTGATGCTTTAGACATCAAGGGCTGCTTCAGGGTTGCAGGGGAGTCCCATGTCACCAGAACTGGTGGCCTGCACCAGGGCCATGGCAGTACTGAGTGCACTGCAGGACCAGAAGGCAACAGCAGCTCCCGGGTGGGGAAAGGGGCTCCCAGCTAAGTCTGTCTTTGCCTGCAACCTCAGCCCTTCTTTCAGGTTGTGCTTTATCTGGGGAGCTTGAGGTACGTTTGGGGATATTGTACTTGGCTTAGGTGCCTCGTACAGTCCTCCTGTGGAGAGAGCTGCCTGCTTCCAGTGGGACATCATAGAAGAAACAAAGTTCATTGAAGTAGAAGGTACCAGGGAGAAGCAGAAAGCTTCTCATCCCCTGGTGAGGCTCCCAGTGGGACAAGGTTGAGCTTGTTGCAGTTCTCCAAATACGCTGGAGACCAATTTGCTTTTCTCTCCTGGGGGGGAACTGATGGGCAGGCTTTCCAGCAGAGCTTGTGCTGCCTGCTTGTGCACCTTGCTTTGAGGCTCCTTTCCAGATGAAGCCTTTTAAAGCCAAAAATAATTTAGCTACAGTCTAAGGGTGAGGTGGCAATGGGTGAGATCAGAGACCTTTAATATTCTCTGCTGATGGCTTTGCTCTCTACCTTCCCTACAGAACAGAGTCAGTGGCAGAGAAGATGCTGACAAATTGGTTCACCTTTCTGCTGTACAAGTTTCTGAAGGTGAGTTTGGGAAGAGATGGCAGCCCCGTGTGGACAGGGAGGTGGTTCCTGCCTCACTGGGCCAGGCAGCATGCTACCCAGAGCCCAGGCTGACATGGTCCTGAGCATTGCGGCTCCCTCCCAGTGCAGAGATTGCTTCCCAGATCTCTCTTTCCATCCTGGTTTTCTGCGATGTGATTCTGGTCTCCTTTTTGGGAAATAGCTGAGATTGGGAAATGAAATCCAGATCGGGATTGCTTAATGCATAGTGGGTTTGAGATTTTAACAATGGTGCCCTAAGGAAAGATAAATCTGAAGCAACTCAGCTGAGTTTTGGGGTGGTCCCCATTCCTGTCTTCTTGCCTTTGCTTGTGTAACTCAGGAGGAAAAAGCCCTGAGAGCTGATTCTTCTGTAAGCATGGCTGCAGTCGGGACTGTTTCTGCCTCTTTGAGTTGTAGTTTGATGAGTTGCACTCTTCCTGTAATGCTGCTGCTTTTCCTTCATCTCTCCAACACTGAGGTTCTGTGGTAGGGGAATTATTTCCTGCAGGCATCTCCATTTCTCCTGCTGCTTCCCCTGACAAAGGTGCCCTGGTGGGGATGGATGCCTTGAAGGGCTTGTCGACAGCCAGGGACAGAGCTCTGAACTGCACCTGCATGAGGCTGCAGAGCCTTTTAGCTTTTATTCACCTGTTTCCAATTTCATTGGGGTAGGAGAAGAGGACACCACAGTGTAAGCTCTGTTTTTACCCGTGATGCATCTACCCATATTGAGAACATTTATTCCATCAGCACCAGTGCTTCCACCTGCTACAGCTGCACCAGTTTCCATGCAGATTACACAGCAGCAGCTCCAGTGCATGGACCCCTGGCTCAGTCCTGCTGCAGCTTTGGGATGACTCTGATGGGTGAACGATGCCTGCAATCCTGCTGCTGGTTTGTCAGGCAGCAGGGCTGTTTCTTGGGATCCTGCCTGGTGTTGGTGCAGTGAGACTGGGTGGCACACTGCTGTTTTTGTGGGATTTCATCCCTCATTAAGATAAAGAGGGTTTGAACTATTTCCAGCCAAGAGATGAGAGCGAGCAGGAGTCTCAGCAGAACTCAAGTGATCGTCAACGAGAGGTGATTGATAATATCACTTACATGCACTTGGCTTTTTGCCTCTGTCGAGGAATAGCCTGTATCTATAAAAATCTATCTAGCATGCTGGGGATTGCTTGCCAGGGGTGGGAGAGGAGAAGAGCTGTGCTGGTCATAGGGAGATGTCAAACCTCCCACCGCCCCTTTGTGCCAGGGCTTTGTCCTGCAGGGCCCTTTTGCATCAGCAGTGCTCAGTGGGATCGAGTGGAGCACTGGCAGAAGACTCTTTGAGCTCTGTGAACTTGGTGGGACAGGCAGGAGTAGCTCTCCTTGTGGATAAATTCCTCCAAGGCTCCATGAAGTGAACAGGGTTATGCTTTGGCTGAGCTAAGCGCAGTGCACAGCCTATGAACACCCACAGCAGGGTTTGGGGACATTGAATTTGTGTGTGTGACTTGACATCCTTGACCTGTCCCTGGCTGGACTGGGCCACGTTCAGAAGCTACTTTGAATTAGCTCATGCACCACCAATGTCCTGCATCTGTCCTTGACCCCCTTCAGAGAAGCTTCTGAGCACATTACCAGTTGTGGAGGATAAGGAAGTCGCAGGATAAGGAGTAGCAGGTGAGAGGTGTGGGGATGGTGGAACCAGGGCAATGCCTCTTTATAAAAAAGTCCTTGGCTACACCATGACTTAGAGATGGGAAAACACCTCCAGTGTCTGAGTGGTAGCAGCAGGAGAAAGGTCTGATCTAGGGGCACCATTACAAGAGAAACATACACAGAGGGCCTGGATGAACTTGCTGGCTGTGAAATTTGTTCCGCTGGGATTCATCTCCTTGGGAAGTGGTTGAAACTCCACTTCTTGAGTCACTTGAGTTAAACTGGAAGAGACTTGAGGATGTGCTCATGCCCTCTTCTAGGTTGGTCCCACCAGAGGAGACCCACGAGGCTGTTCTCACCTGTCTCTGGACAGTGAGGATCGCAGGTGGCAGCAGCAGTAGGAGAAGGCTGTGGAGTAGCTGGAGAGTATCACAACAGACAGCTTGCCAGCAGGGAAAGTGCCCCAAACTGCAGTAATTGTGCATGTAAATGAGGCAGACAGCCACGTGCCCAGCTACTGGATCAGCTCTCAGCAAACCTGCCCTGAGCAGAGTAAGATACACTGGGGTGAGGGATGGGGACAGGCACAGGACAGCCCCTCATGCCCAGGGCCAGCAGCGTGGGGAGCCAGCGAGGGCTGGCACTTTCGGGAGGACCCTGTAGTAGCATTTATCAGACTCTTAATGAGACACCTCAGGGAAAGGGAGATGGATAAATCGAGACAAGTGCTGAAAAATGCACAATATTAGGTGCCTGATGAGCTAGATCTAGTCAGTAATACATTTTGGGAATTAGCTGGCTTGTTTCAGCCTGCTCCCAACATATCAACATGGGCAGGCACAGGGTGTCTGCAGCTGCCCTCCTCCAGCTCGGCTCACATGGAGAGCCCCCGGAGGTCCCCTCAGTCAGGTCCCCAGCAGTGAGCAAACTGCATGAGGGTTGGCAGGGTGGGCACAGTCACATTTGGGGAACAGGCTGCCCTTCATCAACCTGAGCAATCAACTGGCCGCATCTCAGTGGTCTCCTTCTGTATTTCACCTGATGGAGTTCATCTCAGGTGAACTGCCCAGCACCCTGTTCATTTTGTTGGTGTTTGTCAAAGATGATCCCTAAACCATCCTCATCTGCATTATCCCAGTGAGCTGTGACCCACAGCAGCACCTTGGCCCTGGTCTTCAAGAGCCAGTGGGGACAGTGAGGCTGGGAGTGAGGTGCTCCATTTTAAGGGCAGGATCCACACTAGGAGCAGACTGAGAAGCCAGTGTAGGAAAGACTGAGCCCACTTCTCTTGGTGTGAATCTCTAAGGTGGGTGCAGAGCTGCAGATGTGGGGGCAGCAGCCATGCCTTACTGGAGAGGTGAAAGCTGTGGGCTGAGACTGTAGCAGCCATGGCAGATGGAAGCAGGAGTCCTGCTCCAAGTCATCCTCCATCCATACTGCTTCCACAGACTTGGAATTTTCACAAGGAGTTTTTGCACGGAACCAAAAAGGGGAATTTAAGTCCTTCCACCAGAACCAGAGGAGTAGGCTTGGGATGCCCTGGGACCCCTGGGCTCTCACCAGTCTGCAGCCAACCTCTCCTTGCAGGCAGCCAGTGATGTGCAGCCTAGCACCCACTTGGGTCTCTCACTTTTCCAAGCTGACTTAATGAAGCCAAGTTTGCAAATGAAACATAATTTCAAAGACAGGCATGTTGTCGGAAGGTCTGGGGATGATGTATGCCTGTTCCTGCTCGTTAGCAGCTGTCTCTTTAATTACCGCAGATGCTAACGAGATGCTAACAGCATATGGTGACAGGGAGAGCAGCCGCACTTTGCACCAAAGTACAATTTATTTGTGAGGCGGCCGGGAGGGAGGGATGAGGGCTAGTGGGGTAAAATCTGCTGGGACTTCTCTCCATCCTCTCTGTTCCCTTTTTTCTCCCTTAGGGCTAATGCCTGTATCTGCAAGGGCTCATTGGGATGCAGCTCAGGGGACATGTTTGGGCCCTGGGTTATCAGCAGGTGTCCACTCCCAGTCTCGCTATGCCAAATCCTGGCTCCAGGCTGGTTGGTGCTTCCAACCTTGGCAGGCCCTTCACTGTTTCTGAATCCAGCATCCAGCATGTTTTAGGGGGAAGTGTCTGCTCCAGTTTCCCTTTCCCTCCTCACATGTATGAGATAGATGCTGATGTGGCTCTGTCTGGTAGCTAAAGCTGGCTCTGACTACAAGGCCTTGGCAGTGGAGATGCATAGGCTGCAAATGGTTTAACTGCAGGAAACCTCATTGCCTGGTCCCTCCATCACCTGGAGACTCAGGGTAGAGTTGTCTGTGGGTTGCTCCCTTGCTTTTCCATTCCAGTGGGTCTGGCTGGCTGTACCCAGCTGTCATTTGTAGAAACCTCCTTTGACCTTCTCTCATGTGAGACTGGGGTCCTGGCAGGTGTCAGAACTGCATAGTGATATTTGGGCAAGAGCCCCCAGACTGTCCCACTGCAGTGTGCCTTTTCCAGTCCTCAGGTGCTTCTCTTGTCTGCAGCAGCTCAAAAGACAGGCTGAATTCCATACTCAAGGTCCCCATATTCAATCTGCTCTTCAGTAGACCTGAATTTACCATTTTTAGCTCATCTTTGGCTTGGAGAATGAGCAGAATTCACCTAGAAGTGTCTGGAAGCCCTGGGTATCTGAGGTTGGTAGACAAACAACTTCCAGTGGGTTTGGAAGGAGAGAGTGAGTTCCTTCACAAGATGAATTTTACCATGGACACCCCCCTCCTCTCCCTTGCAGTCTTGAGCAAGGGATGAAGACTTTTTATAATACCATGTGTGGGGATTGATGCTGCAGGGCCACAGGAGACTTCCAACATGCTGATGGTTCTTGAAAGGCAATGCTGGTGCCTGGCACCTTCTAACTCCTCTCTTTCCTCTCCTCCATGCCCTTGTCCCACAGGAATGTGCTGGGGAACCACTCTTCATGCTCTACTGTGCCATCAAGCAGCAGATGGAGAAGGGACCCATTGATGCCATCACAGGAGAGGCTCGCTACTCCCTCAGTGAGGACAAGCTCATCCGGCAGCAGATTGACTACAAAATGCTGGTTAGTGCAAGCAGAAGCCTCAGTGGTACTGGTGCTTGCCAGGACTGCCAGGTCCAGCTATTTGCAAGATCTTGGAGGCACACAAAATACTTTTAGAGAGAATTTTGTCTGTTGTTCTCTCCAGCATTCCTGGGGTGCCTCTCACCCTGTCTGAGTGGAGCCCATCTCAGGCAAGGTCAGAAACAGGGCCTTTCCTTGGTCAGGTTTGCTCTTGCCATGGGCCCAAGGAAGCCAGACATGAATTGAATCCTGCTCCATATCTTTCCAAGCAAACCCCTGGCAAGGACAGGTTTGGGTGAGAGATGCTGTTGAGCTTGTGATATATAGAGCTCATGTTTGGTGGGGATCAAAGTTAGAGTTTTGGGGTTACTGCAGGAGGTGGAAAGATACTTCTCCTCTTTCTTCTGAGCCATGTCCTCTGTCCAGCTAAATGATAAGCCAGACCCTTCCCCTGGCTGAGCCTGCAGCTGGCTCTTCACCTGCTGCTCACTCTCCACAGAGATTGTTTAGGAGGGGAGTGGAGCGTGCCTGGGCATTGCTTGTTCTCAACAGGCTTTGGTGCACTGGGCATGGTTTGCTGGCCCAGGATTCCTTCACTAACACTGTCCTTCCCTCCTGGGAATTTGGAGGTTTGAGAGTGGCAAGGAGAGGTGGGGAAAAGGGAGCAGGAATGTGCCATGTGGCTATGACTCCACAGCAGCTCAGGAGGTGAGAAGACACGGCCTGTAGACAGCTGTAGCCTTGTGTCCTTGGACCTGCCTTTGCAGCCAGTGTGTCACAGCCTCTCATTCGACCCTTTCTGACCCTGTGCAGACCCTCAACTGTGTGAACCCTGAGAATGAGAATGCCCCAGAGATCCCTGTCAAGGTGCTGAATTGCGACACCATCACTCAGGTGAAGGAGAAGCTGCTGGATGCTGTCTACAAGGGCGTGCCCTATTCCCAGCGACCCAAAGCTGGAGACATGGACCTGGGTAAGAGAGAGGCCAAGCACTTCCCTGTGGGGAACAGGGATGTGGCGAAGAGCAGAAGTGCCAATAAATCTGAGCAGGGCAGGAAAATCAACAGATCCTACAGAAGCACATTTGTGCTTGCTCAGTCCACTTTTGCCATGCTGGTAGCACTGGCTGTGTGTGGGGAGCCCTGACACGAGAGTGCGGATCCTGCCAGTGGAGGGGTGGGGAGGAGAGCCCCCTTTGGTCTTCTGGGGTCTGAATTGCAGGTTTGAGGCATCTTGAGACACCTCCAAGGAGGCCAGCAATAGTTTAGAGCAGTGTTAATAGTCCTGTTCTTAAAGGGTGGACAGGGGAATGGAGAGTAGCAAAGGTAGCAGTCACCAGGGTCAAACTGATGCTGTCTCTCCCTGAGTACTTGGATTTGTCCCACACATTGATAGCCATCAGCCCTGGGGCTCAGAGAGGGGTGGGAGGCCTCTTAAGTTAATGCCTTGGGACTGCTCTACCCCTTGCCTTATCTTTGTGCTCCTATTATCCACTAACCACTGGTCCTTGTCCCTCTTGGGGACAGAGTGGCGGCAGGGCAGGATGGCCCGCATCATACTGCAGGATGAAGATGTCACCACAAAGATTGACAATGACTGGAAGAGGCTGAACACCCTGGCCCACTACCAGGTAAGGCTGTCCATGTTGGAGAACATGGAGCAGTCACCAGCTGCTTTGAGCTTGAGCATCTTTTCTCCCTCCTCAGCTTGGTCAGGGCCTGGGCTCAGTTCTCCAGGGCCATGGCCAGGAGATCTGCAGTCACTTTCCTGCCTGCACCTCATCTTTGTGGTCCTTTTAAATGGGGTATTTCTAGGGTTCATTGAGGCTGTTTCCCACTCTGACCTTACTCTGCCATTTTCATGCTGAGCTTTCTGGTGTGTTCCTGTTCTTCCCCTTCCCCCAGCTGTCACAGAGATATGTCAGGTTCCTTTGCTGGAGACGATGTCCCTGGGGTGGTGGCAGTGTCACTGCATCCCTCTGGGGCTCGTTTCTCCCCGTCCTCGGGCTGTTCCCCCTGTGCCTCTCTGGTGTGGCAGCCTGCTCAGCCCATTTCTGCCCACAGGTGACCGATGGCTCCTCGGTAGCCCTGGTGCCCAAGCAGAACTCAGCATACAACATCTCCAACTCCTCCACCTTCACCAAGTCCCTCAGCAGATACGGTGAGTGCACATGGGCATCCTCCTCTGTGGAGGTGGCACTGGGCTGGGCATGTGGACCAAGGCACAGGGCAAGTGACTTGAACTGTAACTCATGTGGACAAAGTCCTCCAAACTCCCAGCTCTCCTGCACAATGCTAGTTATTCTAGTGTTGGAGAGGGAGCAGGTGCCAGAGCCATCTTTCTTTGCAGCTTGTTGGACTCAGGGGAAAAAGGCAAATGTTAGATGGCTGCGGTTAAGGGATCCTTTCCCTTTTATTCCCCTGAAATCTAATTAAAATAAGCACAGAGGCACTTAGCACTTAAAAGAGCAGAGTTGAAGACTCCCACGAATGTACTGTCAGGTGTACTGCAGCCTTGGTTTGGAAGGGAATAGTGTGATCAGCTCAATGTGGCACAGGAAGCATCTGTGATCCTGGCACTTGTGTGCTGGGAGTAGGACAGGCTTTTCAGAATTCCTTCCATGGCTGTCCTGGGCCCTGTACATCAGCCAGGCTCGCATGTGGCCCAGCAGGCTGTGAGGATGGTCACAGCAGAGCTCCCAGTTCACAGTGGCTGCAGAGGTTGAATCCCAAAGCTCCTGTGGAGGGAAGGGGGATGATGGGGCAGCTGGTGAGGCAGAGGTGGCAGGGCAGGAGCATCCCCTGTGCTTGCAGAGAGCATGCTGAGGACAGCCAGCAGCCCCGACAGCCTGCGCTCACGGACCCCCATGATCACCCCCGACCTGGAGAGCGGCACAAAGCTCTGGCACCTGGTGAAAAACCACGACCACATGGACCAGCGGGAGGGCGACCGCGGCAGCAAGATGGTCTCCGAGATCTACCTGACCCGTCTGTTGGCCACCAAGGTATGGCCCAGAGACCCAGAGCTGGTGCCTGGCTTTGGAAATCTGAGTGGGGATGGGTAGTGATTTGGGTTGTCCAAAAGTGGTTAGCACTGCTCTTTTGTTAGCCTCCTGCTCTAGCCCAGGAAGAGGTCCTCACCTGGTCTCTTTTCTGAGCTGGAGGTGAAGGGTTTGTGTGTTGAAACTACGGTGAATATCCCCTGAGTGGATTTTCCTGTTTGCTCTTTGCACCTTTTGGTGTTTTTACTATTCCCTGTATCCTTGAGCAGCTGCTGGTCTGCAAAGCAGAGATGCCCTGGGATAGGTGCCTCTTTGGTGTTTGGGATAACACTGCAGAACAGGTGATGTGGGAAGGGTGGTTACCCCAGGCATTTGGCACTGCAGCATGTTCCACTTCCCTCAGCACATACCAACACTTTTTTGTTTTGTATGGTGTTTTTCTTAGTATGCTTTTAGCATGCCAGATCACACAGTGAAGGAGATACCTCATCACTGCAGTGTCTGTTTCCCAGTGTAAACCACTGAGAACCAGCAGGGTTACACAGACTGTACCATGCTGCTCTTTCAGGTGTAGGAATAGAAGGGAAATTAGTTGGAGGCTGACCATGAGTTAAAGATCCACCTCTCTGCTGGCCCAGGGTGTTGCTGAGCAGCCCTTTTCTCTTTCTCCTCCCCAGGGCACCCTGCAGAAATTTGTGGATGACCTGTTTGAGACCATCTTTAGCACAGCTCACCGTGGGAGTGCACTGCCCCTCGCCATCAAATACATGTTTGATTTCCTGGATGAACAAGCTGATAAGCATCAGATCAATGATTATGATGTCAGGCACACCTGGAAGAGTAACTGGTAATGGAGAAGGACAGTGGGCTGGGGGGGTGGGCTAACAACATTGCAGCTTCCAAGCCCTCCTGCAGGGAGCAGAAATATGAACCTGGAAATGATCCAGGACAAGTGAGGCCCATATCTCTGTATTTCGGGTGTGGGTAAATCCCTTGCATGCCTTCCTTCGCAGAAAAAATCCCAGGAATGCAGTGCTCCCTCAGCCCTTCCCCAGATCCCAGGCACCACGCTCCCCCTGATGGCTGCAGTCGCTGAGCGCTCTGTTCCCATCTCACCTTGGCCTCTCCATCCTCCGGGCTCCTCCAGGGATGCCAGCCCCAATTTTCATCTCTGCTGTCCTGAAGGTGTTTCCACACTCCTTGCTGTCACTTAGCCGTGCCCAAAGAAAGTCAGCACAGCTCTGTGTGCACATCCTCCCGGCCCTTGCTGGCAGAGCCAGCCCCTGCTCTGCTAATCGCTGGCTGAACGCTGGGGCGGGGCAGCCTGTGACACTCCTGGGTGCTGTGCTGGGGCTCCGGCAGGTGCTGGCTCCTCAGCTCCCTTTGGCATTTTTCATTTCTGCTGCCTCACTGATTTCATCTCTCTGATTTTACTGTGACTGGAAACGGGTACGTATGTTCCCCGTGTCTGGCATTTGTTAAATGGCAGCCAAATCGCTTTTGTGTAGTTCAGTAACTGTTTGCAATTAGCAGGGCAGGAAAAGAAACATTTTTAAATGGAGATGTGAGAGCGTGGAAGTGCTTGGAACTGATTTATAACTCAGCTTCCTATATTAAAAGAAGGAGTGAAAGGCAAGGGAGGAAAAAAGCCCCACACTTCAGGGGCTGGGCACGCAGGCTCTTGCATACTAATGCCTGTGCTTATCTCTGGGCGCTAATTCGACATGTGGAGCTAATTTCTCCAGGCCATTCCCTTCACAAATGAAATATGTACATGCACCCAGTACCCTCATTAGGAAAGTCCTGGGGAACAAAGTGTGTTTTCTTTAAGATAAAAGCATTCACTGAATGTAGGTGCAGGGGGATGACAGAGTGAGGAGGATTTCTGATGGGGGAGGCTCTGAGGTGCTCCTAGGAGAGGAGAAGGGCAGCAGGATTGGGAAGTGGAGCCATGGAGGGTGGCATGTGTGTGTCAGTATGCAGCAAACAACCAGTCGATGGCTCGCCAGGAGGCCTGCTGTCTCTACAGCTGAGAGCTTTATTTCCAGCATCTGAGGCCACCTAAATTTTCCTCTGGTGTTAAATGCACTAATGAGTCCCTTGAGGAGTCCAGCTAATTCCCTCCTCTGCCACGGGAGATGTGTGAAATGCCATACAGCGCCTTCGAAGGCATTATTGATGTCAGAGAAAGGGACTGTGTCTGGTTTGACCCACGGGCTCAGCAAGGTCTTTTCAGTGAGAGTGGATCCTTGGAGAAACCACAGATCTGCACTGCCCTGGTTTGCCTTTGGGGATGTTGGCAGCGCTGAGGAATCTCTTCATGGAGAACTGCAGCCTTTTTGGGGTGGACAGGGGGGAGTGGCCATTTACCCAGGGTGTTTGCATCCCTGGAATGCTGGAAAAAGCAACCTGCCCAATTCTGGGTCATGGGAAGCTCCTTCTCCACAACTGGAGGTGCGTGTATATGCCAGCTGCCCTGCAGGGTATGGTTCAGGTGCTGACTCCTATTTCCTTCATCCCTCAGTCTACCTCTACGTTTTTGGGTGAATGTGATTAAGAACCCCCAGTTTGTGTTCGACATTCACAAGAACAGTATTACTGATGCCTGCCTATCTGTGGTGGCTCAGACATTCATGGACTCCTGCTCAACTTCTGAGCACAAGCTAGGAAAGGACTCTCCCTCCAACAAACTACTGTATGCCAAGGACATCCCCAACTACAAGAGCTGGGTAGAAAGGTGAGTAGACTTGGCAATAGCTCCTTGCTTCTCCTGGGGGACTTGCAGTGGATGCTCATGGATGTGGGGATGTGGGTTGTTGGCAGGGCTCCTCTTGGTAGCTGACTGAAGCAGGACTGTACTAATGCTCGAAGAAGGTGGTCCTCTTGTTTGGGGGATGATGCTTTCTCATGATTGTCTCCTAGAATGAGTTTGCAATGACTGTTTTAAATAGCTGTTTATGACTTGCTTAGGGGGTGCTAAAAGCAACCTCCACTATTAGGTTGTCTGATGTTTTCTGTTGTAAAAACTTGGTCTGTACTAGGGAATTACTAACACCTCGCTTGATTGCTTTTGAAGAGCAGTGAGAACTCAGCCTTGGACTAGAAAAGTGGTTTTTTTTGTATCACAACAATACATGCAGGTTTTGCTGAAATGCTTGAAAATTATCATTTCCCTGTGCTCAGGCTGCAGTCTCTGTGCTGAGGAGCAGGGAGAGGAGCAGGTCCTCTGACACCTTCCAACACCCTCCGCCTTCCCTGTTAGCTGAGGAGAGATGTCCCTCTGTCCTGCTGAATTAATGTAGTGTTAAAGGTTCAGGGTTTGAATGAGACTGATTGCAAATTGATGCACTCAGGCATAATGCTGTGTTTAGCTTTATCCTTTTGGGAGAGAAACCTAGGAGATGTCCTCCGAAGCCCTCGCAATAGAGCAACGGTTAAAATGTTGCCATCTTGTGAAGTGAAACTTCATGAAACTTAAAAAATGGCAGATTTCAGGTTGCTGTTGCAACTTTTCCTTGATGATGATGTGCTGGGCTAAAGATGATGCTTTTTTCTTAACTGAGGGCCCTTTTTCAGCATCTTGACCAAATACAGAATGAACTACATGAAGTAGTCCAGACAACAGTAAATGTCATATTCTCTTGTTTGTAAGGGTAGAACTTTGTAGCCTAAATCATCCTTGGGTACTTGTTTGTACACAGATATTTTTGTTGCACCATTGGCATGCTTGCTGTTTTGCAGGTGAGTACAAAGACAAGTGTCTTCCCTTGAGGAAGGTAGGGCTTGGATCAGAAGGAAAGGTGCCCCTGAAATGTGATGCCTGAGCTGAGAGATGAGCTGCATTGTAATAGGAGGAAGTTCTTTGCATGGGGCTGGATGGGGCTTTGGGGTGGGGTCCCACAGGAACATTACAAGCTTCATAAGGTGAATTTCTCTGACCTTGCCATCTCTATGACAAAAATACTCAGCTCTGTGTATGTGCCTGGAAGAAAAAAGGTATAAAACCATTTCAGAGTTAAACATTGGTCTAGACATTCTGTGTCCCTGGGGAGGAGGTGGGAGATCTCAGTGATGACAGATGTTCCTGCCATTGCTTATCTCCAGTATGGTCCCGGAGGCAGATGAGCAGGGGGCAGAGATGTCCTGTGCAGGGGGTGACTACGTCTGCTACTGTTCCTCTGCTGCAGGGATTTATGGCATAATCAGTATTTCTGGCTTTTGGCACAGTTATAGTCACAAAGCTTTGCAGAGGAGGGATGGGAGTGGTGTGGGGGTGGCTGAGTGGGAATGCCAGTCCTAACAGCAGGTCTGTCTGCTGCTGTGGCTCAGGCACCAGCTGAAAAAAGGGCATCCTGCCAATCTGAGGCAGGAATAGCACAGGGAAGAGCTTAGGAAGAGGGAAACCTGGAGAAACCCAAGGGGACTACTGCTAGGGTCACAGGTGTCCTCTGGAAATGGATGGTGTGACTGAAATCTTGGTCCATGTGAGCCATGCGCACTTGTATTGAAAAATGATGGTTTCTTCCCATCCTATATGTCATGATTACACCTGGAGCGAGAAACTGCTGCTTTAGGAGATGTCACTCTGGGGTGTGAGATCTCTCTAGGGGTGCAGGAGATGCCTGGCTTAGTCAGAGGTCCTCACCTCAGACCACTGCTCTCCTGGCAGCATCCAGAAATTCTCTTGCATCTTTTTCTGGGTATGAATGAGCCTCTTTGTAAAAACTGCCCAAGTAGTTTATCACTAGTTGAGTTCAGTGCAGTGGGATGGAGTGGATCCTCATATTCATCTTCTCAAGTGGTCTTACTGCCATCTGCTCCCATCCAAGTGCTTCAGCAGTGTTCCCTCTCAGCATTCAGCTAAGTGATGCTAATCACTGTACCAGAAACTTTACCAAGTGGGGAGTCATGAGGAGCAGAGCAAACCTGAGAGAGGCTGACACTCTGTATTTCCAAGTGAAAATGCTGGTAATTTCCAGGTGGAAATGCTCCCTGGGAGCAGCCAGAGCTTGTTTGCTGTTGGTAGGGTTTCTTTTAAAACGAGGCCTGTGGACACAACCCTGGCTTCCTAAAAGTCCTCAGCAGCCAGTCCACTGGTGTGTCTGCTTGGTACAACTCTCCTGCTGTAATGGGATGCTGCAGCTTTGTCCTCTCAAGGTTGTGATCAACCTGATCCTGTTGGATATTCTGTTTTTCCACTACCACAGCACGTGTATTGCTGCAGGGGCAGGATGTCACCTTGTCATGTGTTCACAACCCAAGTATTTAATTGCATGCAAAGGGACATTGTTGGCTTTAGGGACACGATGACCTTAGGAGAGTAGTAGCAAAACCTTGCGTGCTACTGCAGCTGTGGAGGGTCCTGGTGCATGTAGTTTGGTGGAAAAACATGCTAATGGAATGGGAAGGACAAAAAATGTGTAGTTTAGGAGAGGGTGGAAAATCCCTTAGAGCAAGGTAGCTTGTCTTCCAAGCATGGTGAGCAGAATTGGAGCAGCTGGGTGCTGCTCCATCAGGACTACATTCTTAACAGTGCTGACTGCTCCGTGGGGTGCTCAGAGACCTCTTAATGAGCAGTGTTAAAATGGGTGATTGTATGTCACTGCTTGGAGGAAAGATGTTCTTCACGTGCCTTTCCAGTGGCTGTTCTCTGTGACCAGTGTGGTGGGGACCCACCCCTTCCTTCCTGTCCCTGTTTCTGACCCCCTCCTCTGTTCCTCCCTGGCAGATATTATGCAGATATAGCTAAAATGCCAGCGATCAGTGACCAGGACATGAGCGCGTACCTGGCGGAGCAGTCACGGTTACACCTCAGCCAGTTCAACAGCATGAGTGCCCTGCACGAGATCTACTCCTACATCACCAAGTACAAGGATGAGGTAAGATGTGGTGAGGCAGAGTCAGGCCTGAGCTGCCACTTGAGTCTTTTTGTCCTTGTTTCTGAAGTCCCCTGCTTTTTCCTATGGAAAAACACACTGTGAAATGTGGAATAGTAACATATTCCACATCTGTGCTTGGGCTGCTGGAGAAGGAAAGGTTTGGGAGGCATGAAGCCAGGAGCTGGAGTGGGCAGTGCTCATTCCTCGTATTTTCTGCAGTGAGTAATGTGGGAAACACCTATTTTTCTACACATTTGGCACATGAGCTCCATGAGGCTGCAGAGTTCCCAGCATTATCTCAGGGTGCTTCCTTTATCCACTGCCACCAATCCTGCACCATGGTGGTACCAGTGCTGTGGAACTGTACAGGTGGTGTTTGGCTCCTCTCCCCAGGGATCTTAGGGGATGTGGTGGTCTCTCCAGTCCTTGTTTTGTGAATGTCAGTAAAGATGGTTAAGAACTCCTCTGTTGTAATTTATACAAATTAATTTCTCAAAACTCTGCTCAAATCCACAGCCTACATCTTATTAAAGCAATAAAATATGTAACTACAGTAAAATATAGGTCTATACAGATAGCATGATAGTACAGGTTTTATTGTCCCAATAAAGGGGTTGATGACTATATTTGAATGGTGGCTAATTTAAGTGACAGAGTGCCAGAACATCTTCCCACCCAGAGCCAGGAGAGGAAATGGGGTGCCTGATGTACCATGCAGCAACCCAAAGAAGCTTCTCCCAGTGCCTCTTTGAGGTCCATGGGCAAGTTGTAGCAGACCTGGCTCCTGGGTTTAAGGTCAGCACTGGGATCATGGTGGCCAATATCCTATGGAACTCAGTGCTTTACAGGAGGGAAGAGGAGATCCTGGCTTTCCTGGTTCTTGGGAAGATGCTGTGTGGTGGTCACCATGCAGCTGGTGGCCATGTACTGATGACCATGTTGGTGGGACCTCTATGCCAGTCCTTAGATGGTTTTGGATGGCACATACCAGAGGTCCCTGTTGCTCTGGGTAATGGGCTGGCCATGAAGGGGTTCTGGGGTTTTACAGTTTGCACACAGCTCTGTAACTACCATGAGAGTGAAAGCGGAGCAGTCTGGAAGATCTAGATTTGCTGTGGTCCAGCTATCATCCCTGAGCCATTAACCAGTGCTCACTTCCTCCAGGCTAAAAATCCCACAATCCTTAAATAAATCCTCCAAGTCCTGGGCAAGAGCATGGAGGGGACCATGTGAGATGAACCCATGGCACTAATGAGCTGCTCTTTAGGGGTACAGGTCCTCTTCTTGCCTGCCAACAGCAGCCTGACATCTGTTGAGTGTCTTGCTGTTGCCTGCTCTCTGAGCATCACAAGTGTGTTCACAGCTCTCAGGAACTTTTATTATTTGTAATGGGATTAATAAATCACAGCTGTTCCCTTTGTTTGTTTTCATCATTAAGCACAATTATATGCAGCCCGATTGCACCCTCTTTGATGCAAAATGGGAGAGAATAATTTTTCCTGTTGTTCAGTGCAATAATATGCTGTCATTGGCTGTGAATGAAAATCATAATTAATTTTCATTTGGGTACTTGCATCTTGGTAATCAGTGGTCCTGGCTCCTTACAGCAGGTGACAAACCTGGGTGTCTCTACACTTAGCACAGGTTTCCTTTGACTGCATTGTTTCCATAAGGCTGAGATAAGAGAGGAGTAAATAAATGCATGGGCAGTTTGGGAATCATTTGGCACCTCAGCATTCCAGGATGTACCTCTGTCTGCTTGGGAGAGGCAGCTAGGGGGAACAGGCTTCACTTCTCTGACCACTCTCATTTGGTTCCAGCTCAGGCACCTTTCAGGCATGTGGGGTTTTGATTTCTGTATGCCACTACAGGTATTTTATTCTGTGTGTATAATGAGGGCTGAGAGCACCTGTGGAGATGGATGGGGGGGATGGTTCCCAGTAGAAGGTTTGTGGCAGAATCTATGAGTTCTTCCCAGTCCAGCTGCTGCCCTGGGATGTTGCTGCCAGGGGAGGTAAATCAGATGTGTCCAGCTGATGCTGGTGATATTCCCCCTCCTCAGGAGCTCACACCAGTGCCCAGATGTAGCTTTCCCTTCTCTTTTGGGAGGAGACTCCCCATCAGGCATCTCTTGCTGCCCCAGGAGACAGGGGCCAACCTGGTCCTGCCCCAAAACAGCCTGGGGGAGACCCAGTCTCCTGGTGGCCAGAGGCTGGTTGTGGCAGTGTGGTGGATGCTCCTCAGCATCCTCTGCCTGCCTCTCAACAACTTGCCAGCACTGCAGCAGCTCTTAATCAAAGGGAGCTGATTCCCCATTAAGAAGTTACCTGTAGGGCTCCTGATGGACTTTGCCTGCCTCCTAGTAAGTCTATTAATTATACAACAGTTGGTTTCCAATTATGCAGCCAATGAAATGGTTAATCAAGTCCCCTTTGACGGATGCCTTGATATATAATTGCAAAAAATTTGCTCTCTCAACTAGCTCACCCGAGGAGATGAGATTTCTGTCAGGTTTGTTTTTTTAAATCAGCTTTTCTGCTCTGCTGGCATGATGTTACTGAGACGAGACTCCTGACTGCTGGGAGGGCAATTGCCCCTTTGTTTTACACTTTGTTACTCCCTTTTCCCTTCTCTGAGTCTCATCCTCTATGTTCCTGCTGCTGCTAGTCCTTCCCCCGCCCTGGGGGCACGGTCACATCTAGCCCAGGGCAAGGGACTGTCCCTCCAGCCTGCAGTCTGTCATTCTTATCAGCAGCTTGTTTAGAGAAAGGATTTCAAGGGAGGAAAGTCATTCTCAGGTGTCTGTGGGTGCACCCCTTGAGCAGAACTGGGGGCTCCCAGGCTTTGCTGATGCATCTGTCTGATGTCCCCTTCCAACACCCCATTGCCCCCCAGTTGGGATGAAATGAGACAGGTTTTAAAACTGGTGGCAGCTGCAGCCTTGTGGATTTGGTGTTTTTGGGCCTGTGGAACCAGTTCATAGTTTGATTGTGGTCTCTGAAACACAGCCCCGCTTCCCTAAGGCGTTACAGGACTGTTGGAGTCACCGACGTGGTGGGAAGGTGTTGTTGACTTGGCTTTGGGGTTCACCCTCTGTTTGACTGTGTTTTCTTCATTTCCCATGTGCAAGTTGGCTCCTCGTTAGTGTCAGGCAGGTGCCTGGTGTCACTGCAGACCTTTAGGGGGTCTAGTGGGCTCGCTGTGTGGATGGCACCACTCACCATGGTGTCTTTCACCTTGCATTTCCTCTGGGCCTGTTGGGGCACAAGAACACTTCCATGGGGCCACATCCCCATGTCCTGATGCCTTCAAAGAGCCACTGGGCCACAAGGAGCCGCTTTGGCTAGGAGGGCACCTCCTCACTTCTCTTCTCCCCTCTCTCCCCAGATTTTAGCTGCGTTGGAGAAGGATGAGCAGGCCCGGCGGCAGCGACTGCGGAGTAAGCTGGAGCAGGCGATCGACACAATGGCCTTAAGCAGCTGAGAAGGCGGCGGCGGCGCCAGCGTCCGGCAGCGGGCGGCAGGACGGACAGACGGACAGATGGACGGATGGACAGTGGGAGGGAGGGAGGAAGGACCGGCCAGCGGCAGCCGCGGGCACAAGACTTTGGGGCTGGGACCGGCCGGGCCCGCGGGAGCCGCCGCGCCTCCGCACGCTCCCCACGGACACACAGAGAAACCTCGCGCTTGGCGGAACAAACCACGAACCCCGACGGCAGCAGCAGCGTCCATGGAACTCCCTGACCCACAGACAGACCCCCAGCCCAGCGGGAGGCAGCAGGGACCTTGCAGAGAGGCCATGCGGGCGGAGGAGAAGGGGCTGGCCGGCCCATGGACCTGCTGGGCGCCCCTTGCCTGGGCAGAGCCCCTGAGCCCGCACGAAGGAGGGTCGGGACCGTGGGGCTTCCTAGGAAGGCGTTTGGATGTTGTTGTTACTTTGGTGAAGGGAGGGTGGGTGGGCTCCTATTTTTACTGTACTTGACATGCTCTCCCTTCCTTCCCCCCAGCTGTCCACCCCCTCTCCTCCTCCTCCTCTCTCTTTTTCTGTCTCTGCCCCTTCTCTCTCTCTCTCTGGCCTTCTGCCACTAGTGTTAACTGCTATATTTGCACAATTTACACGAGACAAACAAAATTTTTAATTTAAAGGGAAAAAAAATTATAACAAAAAATGGTAGGGGAAAAAATATTCTGAATTTTTTGCAACAAACTAACAAAAACGATTTTAAGAGATAAGCTAAAGGACTGATGCTGGGGAGATTTGGGGTTGGGGCTTTAGGGGTGGGCAGGAAAGGGAGCTTTGATATTTCTAAAATATGTCCTGTGCCATGTTTTATTTGAATGTTGTTTAGTGCAAAAAAAAAGAATTGAAGAAAAAAAAGTTGGGAGTTTTGTTAGCTGGATAGATGCTGTTATTTTAATGCTGCTGAGTGGTTCTGGAGGTCAAAATCAGAGAGGAAGGGAGATCCCAAGGCTGGTTTTTCTTTTCCTGGGTGATTGCTGAGGGATGGTTGGTGTTTTGTTGAGCTTGTCCTTGTTTTCCCGGTTCGGTGGCCGTGGGGTGGTCTGGGCAGTGCTGCCTGCTCCTGCCCGTCTTGGGATGATGCGGGGTGGAGGATGGCTGTGGGGCCTTTGGGGCTGTCAGGAGGGCAGCTGAAGAGCCAGCCTGGCTTTTTGTGTCAGATTCTTTGGCACTGGAGCCACCTTAACAAAGCCCCTTTACGTTTATTTTTGCCCATCATTTTTTTGTGCTGATGCAGGGGAAGAGACCAGATCCCCAGTGAAAGGAGAGGCAGCTCCTCTGCACTCCTGATTGGGATCCCCCTGGCAAACCCCACTGGGTTCCCAGCCCATGCAGGGACTGGGATTCTGGCTGCCATGAGGCTGTCACCTGCTCTTCCACCTGGGGAGCCCAAACATGTGCAGGACCTTCCACCCAAGACTGACCATTCTTTCTCTGTCTTTTCCTTCTTTCTCCCCCTTTCTCTCCTTGCTGTCACCCTGTCTCCCCTCCGCTGCCTCTGCCCTGACGGGGCTTCGCTGGAGACCTGAGGTCTCTCCCTCAGCTTCCCCCTTGGAAATGTCAGTTCCTTGTGGGTTTGTGCTTTCCAGAGATGAAAAGGTGCTGAATGCTGCCCTGAATGGCAGCAGGTGACCAAAAACTTCCAAAAAAAAAAAAAGAGCAAAACCCTTTCCTTTTCTGTACTGAGAGCTCCTGTCACTGCCCAGGCCACAGCACATGGGGCCACACTCTGCCAGGAGCGGATGGCTGTCGAAATCCAAGTGGAGAGAAGCCCAGCTGATTTCTGTCCATTCCCTTAAATTGCAATTTAAGGGGGGGAGAGGGAGAAATAATGAAGTTTTTAATTAAAAAAAAATAATAAAAGTGTGTATATATATATATGTGGTTACAATCTAATTCTCGTGCCCCAGTGGGGTGCTGTATAGTTAACTGAAGGAGAATTGAACCAATATAAAAATGAGATGAATTTACACAGGCAGTTAAAACAAAACAAACAACCACTGCAAAAAAAAAAAAAAATTAAAAAGGATACCAAATGGTGTGGAAGGAACTTCCAAGCCTTTCTCACCATGCAGAACAACCGTTTGAAGCCTGCACATCTCTCATTATGTTGTAATTTTGTTTGGTTTGGTTTTGTTTTAATAAGGAGGGAAAGGAGAGAAGATGCTGATTAAAAAAACAGAAAAGAAAAAAAAAAAAGACGACAAAAGAATCCAACCACAACAGCAAAACTGTTTGAAAAAGAATTTATAATTGTTTCCCAAACCTACGAACCCTGAGCTGTCGCTGGATTTCTGAGAGCTGTGGGCTGTTGCATGACTGTGCTAGATTTTAGTCTGAGTTGATCTTTTTAAGAAACAGAAGAAAAAAACCCATAAAACAAAGAAACTGCGAGTATTGAATATTAGAGGTTTGTTTAGACCTGTTACCTATTTTTTTTAATTTGAAATTATTTTGCCACTTTCTTGTCCAAAAGAAAAAAGAAAAAAAAGAAACAGCAAAAAGAAAGACTTTAGAGGTTCACATCTCAAATGTGGTTCTTGGAGAGCCTTAAAGGACAGCTGTGTGCCCTGTGCTGGGGCCACTGCTGGCTGCCAGCATCTCTCTGGGTGCTCTGGTGGGACAGAACCCTCCGGGGGTCCCTTTGTAGGATTCACTGCTGCTGTGATGGGGTGGAGGGGTGCCTGCAGCTCCCTTTGGTGCAAAACTTCTTCCTCGTGGCATTGCTGGCTGCATGGTGCTGGTGGAGGTCCTGGAAGTGGCCCGGAGGATGGCGGCAATGCATCGGTGATCGCTGCGGTGTGATGGAAGGGGAGCGATGGCTTTGGGGTCTCTGTCCAGGACCAGAGTGGGTTCTCCCTGTTGCACTGGTAAGAGTGTCCTGGGGAGCTTTGGTTGCTGTTGGGGCAGCCAATGGGTTTTTTGGTGGTTGAGAGGGGATGGAGGTTTCTAGGAACACCTCCCTGAAAATTTCCCTTTTGACACAGAGGGCTGGAAGCACTGTTAATTGCTGAGGTCTATTAGCTTGTAACTTTCCCAGCACCAATGCTGTGGGTGCTCCCTCAGGCAGCCTGGAGGGACAGATGAGTTTTTTGGCCGTGGTGTATCTGAGATAGATTTGGGCAGCAGAGAGGCTCCTGTGGAGGTCATGCTGGGCAGGCTGGCAGTGCCATGGTGTGGCTCTGCTTTCTGGGCTCCCCTTGTGCTGTGACCTGGCTCTTCTAGCCCCTGGTGATGCTGACTGCCCGTAGTGTGATCCTTGGGATGAGTTCCCGTTGGCTTCCTCCTGGAGAGCTTTGGGGTGTCTGTGGTTTGCTCCACTGAAGGATGCCCCAGCAGCTCTCCACTGCTCGGGGGTTCCCTTGCTGCCCCTAACAGGGAGGATGCTGGTCAGTGAGGTGAGCACTGCAGTGCTGCCCGCAGCCTCTGGCGCTTCTTGGTGCTACCTTTGCCTTTCGCGTGATGCCCAGCGTCCTTAATTGTGCCAGGCAGCTGCCCACCCCTCCTTGACCAGCCTGGTGGGGTCAGAACTGGCCCTGTCAGACCCTGCCTGGGAAGGGGAAAAGGTGTGGAGAAGCTGGGAAGCATCCACAAGACTCCTCTTCCTGCTGGTGTAGCCCATGCCCCAGAATGGGGTGAGATGGAGAAGCACCCCTTGTTGTGAGCCTGCATTTCTGGGCACTCCTGCTCTGGCCCCCTGCCAGAGGCAGCTGGACCATGCAGGTTGAACCCCCACCACTGCGAGCAAGGGGGGCCCTCCCTGCTCTCATTGCCTTTCACTTCACTTTGGGGTTAAAAACCGTGCAGTCCAGCCTGGCAGTGTCCCCCCTAGCAGGAGCCCCATGTCACACCCAGAGCTGTCCCTGGCCCCAGCCTGGGGACGGGGAGCAGGGGGACAGTGGGGGGACCCCACAGGCTCACCCGCTCCCGACCAAAGCGCACAACAAGCTGTCCTTTAAGGAAGCAGGGGGAAACCCAAGGCGGACCCGGCGAGAGGCAGAGAATTCTGATAGTTTTAGAAAATTAAATGGGAAAAAAAAAGAATCACACTCCGGAGTCCTAATTCCCTTTCTGTGATTGTTTCAGACTTGAAGCAACAGGCCAGCGTGGCTGGTCAAGCACCCTTTGATCGTGTAAATATCCTGCTATTTCCTATTTTAATGTTCTTCAGATTTAGTACTTGTAAATAAACACATGCATCAAGGAGAGATTAAACATTTTTGCTAAAGCTGGTGTTTTGCCTGTGTTTTTGGGGATGATGTGGGTGCATGGAGCAGGCAGCTTTGGGAGCAGTGGGCAAATCCATGGCTGTGCTGGACAGATGTGATTCAAAATAGCATCGTGGTGTGCCAGCAATGCAGTGCATGTATGGGTGTCGGGGTCCTGAGGTGTGGTTATTAACACCCACCAAAGGAGCTCCAGACCCTCACAGGGTGGCTTCCCCATCAGCCCCTTTCCTGGGTAGCTCATCTTAAATTGCTTTAAACAGTTTGATTTTACTCATCACCTTTCAAACTGCTCAGAGCTGCTGATCAGACGCAGAGGAGCTGAGCCTGCCACGCTGCAAGCACAGAGAGGTAGATACCTGCCTGACTCTTCCGCCATTCTCTGAGGTCCATGGGAACCAACCAGGGCTGAGGCAGCTTCACTTCTACCCCTTGGACATCCTGGCCCTTCCTCCCATGGGACATAACGGGGTGACAGCACAAGGGCTTGGGAGGCAGTACACGGTGCTCAGGTGATGCTGCAGTTGTGTCTCTGCAGGCTCTGCACGCTGCAGGGGCATCTTCTTTTCTAGCTCCTGATCTTTTCTAGCTCCTGATCCTTGTCTTTAAAGCTGTGTTGCCCTGTAACTCTGAGTACCTCCAAACTGCATTGTAGTCTCTGCAGGGTCCCAAAGTGAAGCACCAGGAGAGGAAACCCGGGGCAGCAGCTGGTCACCTCCTCACAAGGGAACCTTCCTCAGCGAGGTCGGTGGCTGTGGAAGGTGTGGGGAGACATTCCTAGAGAGCGGGGGGTGAATCCCTGGGGTGTGGGGTCAGGGCCAAGACTCCTCAGCAGGAGCCCAGCACACAGACCAAAGTCACACAGATTAGGCTGCTTTTTTGTTTTTTTATTCTTTCCTTAGCCTCTTCCTACCCTGCGGCCAGTCTTCTGAGGGATTGGGCTGGCAGAGCTGATTGTACTCTGGATGCTGAACACATATTTTCTCTGCATTTAGTGTGTGTATAAACTGGATGTTTTTCATGTTTTCTCTTGCAGTTTTCCTTCTCTCCAGCAAGAACATCATCGGCAGGTATTAAACATCTGCTATTTTTGCCATAGCATCAATAAAACAAAGATTGTTTTGATATTGTTTTCCTATCTTAAAAAAATAAAGTTTTATTTTACCAGCCTGTCAAATGCTTAAGAAAGCCACATTTTAATCAAATTTTGATCAGGTTTCTGGGACGATTTAATTGAAGGCAGTGGGAAGAAGACCCTCATCTTCCCCAATTTTGTGCTGCACCAAACACCATCCTCATGGCCACGTGGGAGCAGGTGGCAGCTGAGCATCAAACAGGTGAGCACTGCGGTGGGTACAGAAATTATATTTAAATAATTTGTCAGTCCCACATATAAAGTAGCTTTCATTGCTTTTTTCAAGGCATGGAGATGAGGGTGTCTCCCTGAAGAGACCTTGCTGCACCTTGGTGCTTTACTCTGAGTCCATTGCAAGCAAGATTTTTATTTCAAAAATTGTTCTATTATTTTACCAGGGAACAAAAACTTTAAAACCTCCTGGATGACCTAATAAATAAGTAAGTAAATAAATAAATAAATATCTAGTATTTCACCATCACCAGGGTGTTCTTCAATACAAATTGCATCAGTTTTCCCGAGGAGTAAGAGCTTCTGGCAGGAAGCCAGGGCCTCCAACAACAGCTACAAATGTCTTTGTTTGCCTCCTCAGTCCTAGAGCAGAGCTAACCAGAAAAAGATTATCATGGCCTGCAAATGATGGTGTAATCCACAAATGCACTTTATTTGATTAAATGATAAGATGTGAACCTTCCAGCAATAACATACACCGCTGCCACCTGGGACTCTGCTAATCCAGCAAATCTGCAGCAGCCTCCTGCGTCTGAAGCTGGCTGGGCTTTGGAGGTGGAGGCAGCCCTCCCTGTGCCTCCCTGGCTGACCTGGGGCTCTTGGAAACCCCCTTGCCATCATGTCATCCAAACTTGGCCTCCAGGTGAGTGGCACATCCCAGGGCACCTGTGTGGGGTCTGAAGATCTCATCCTGGGCTCTTTGTAGAGCCTCTATCCCTCACCAGCACTGTGGTTTTGTACTTTCCCTGGGCACCTCCTTGTCCTCCTGCTCTGGGAGGTGATGCTGTGCTGCCTTTGGGTCTCTGTATAATCCTTACACATGCAGTGAGGGCCAGGACATGCAGATGGTGGCTCTCCTCCTGCAGAACTGTGTGCTCAGTGCCACGTGCCACCTCAGCTGCGGTGGGTGTGGGATATGGGGACCCACAGCCTGCAGCACAGGGACACACTCATCTCCCTAGGCACAGCTGTGAACAGCCACATGCTGGTGCCAGTGTCAGCCAGTAAAGCTCCTCCTGCCTTTCATGAGCTTTGCTCCAGAAAGAAATGAGTGCTTAGCTTGCAGGTTCAACCCGTCTTTGGCCTGTCCCTGATGTCCCTCAGTGTGTGTTTGCTTCTGGTGTCACCACTGGTGTGCTCAGAAACCCAGAGTCATTAAAAGTGGCTATAGATTCATCCTCCTCTTCAGGTTTAGCCTAAAGGTCAGCAGGAGCAGCTCCCTTGCCCACGGTCTCCAAACTCCAGCAGTGGCCACCTGCACTTCCCCTTCCTCTCCTGCACCATCACCCTGGGCAGTCCTGGTCCTTATGCTGCTGCCCCATGGCCCAGAAACCCAAAAATAAAGGGAGCAATTAGCTGGGCTAATTGGGCTGTCCCTTATTTCCCCCTGAGCTCTGTAATCCTGCAGGAAAGGGATCTGCCAGGTCCTCAAGCAGCCACTTTCCATGGGAGTGGGAGCTTTATTTCTCACACATGAGATATCTATATATATATAATCTGTAGTCTATAATCTAAATGTATATATAAAATTGAGAACTATGTATATTAATAGAACCAAATAGAGTATAAATTAAAACCCAGCTGGAGCATTAACATGGGCTGCAAGTGCCAGGCCATGTGCTGTCTTCAGACATTGCATAGGAAAGGCCAGAGCAGCATCATGTGACCCTGCAAGTTGAAGGATACCACGGGGGGTTTCTTCCCCCTCAGAGGTGATGATTAAGTTTCTTCTGAGCTGCTAGGAAGAGGGAAAAAAAAAAAGAAAATCCATAAATTTTGAAGGCAGTAAGGGCTGAGCAGAGCAGCAACCCCTTTCTCTCCCTGCCTGGACTAATGAAAATCACAGCCATGCTGGGAGGCAACTGGTTTATGTTTGTTCTTTGCTTTAAATGTAGTGGTAAAAAGCCCATAGTTTTGGGTACGGATCGGAGGTGGGATCATTAGGAGGTGGCAGGCGATGGCTGATACACATTAATGTGCCATGAGCAGAGCACCACTGTGTGGGGTTTTTTTTAACTGAGGCAAATTATTGCTTCAGGAAAAAGACTGTCTCCCCTGGTGGAATTAGAGCAGGGGGAAGGGGGAAAATTGATTTGTCTCAAGTTTTATTGCACCAGATTGACAGCTCAGGCTCAGCAATCTGCCCCCCTGCAGAGCCGTGGGGCAGAGGGCAGGTGACATGGCTCTGGGCACTGCCAGCTGCCCCTTTCCAGAGGGTTCCCCTTTAGAGGGGGTGGCAGTGGGGTGCAGTGACCAATCTGGAGACCATGACCACTGGGAATCTTGGCCGTGACTGTCAGGAACAATTTTTCCATAGAGTGAAGTCAGCTGAGAAACATCGCTGCAGGCATCTTGCCTGTTTCTGTGCTCCTCAGTGGTTTGGTGGTTCACCACCCCGTTTCTGGCACAGGTGGCCTGCAAGGTCACCCTGGGCTGGCAAACCCTGGGGTGATGCTATCTGTTTGTGGGGGAGTTGCCCTTCTCTGGGTGCTTTTCAGTGGTGACTGATGTGACACTGCCTGTGCTATTTCTGGGGGCTCTTCCCAGCAGCAACCTCGTTTGCCATGGGCTTCAATGGGCCTTTCCCTCCCTCTGCTGGAAAAAAGCAGATATGTCCAGTGTCCATCCTGGGGACCTGGATGGCAGCCAGGGGCATCTCCTGTCCTCTTGTTCCAGGTGCTGTCCCTCAGCAGCTGTGGTGCATCCAGCTAGGTGTCTGCTGGTAAGGGTTTGGAGCTGGATGGGTTATTTCAATGGTTGCCCCTTCCATTTCACAGGGGATCACAATGCACACTGTAAAATAAGCCAATAGCTCAGACCACCCAGATGAGTCCCTGTGGGGAAACTGAGGCATGAGGGCAGAGCTGCTTGGCCCGAGGTCGTACAGAAGGTTGCAGTGGGGAAGGAGCCACTCACAATCAACACTGTAATCCCCAGGACATGTGCTTTGATTGTGGTCCCAGATGCCTGGATTACTTTGGCTGTCACACTATCCTGAGCTGGAGTTTTATTTCTTCCTCAAACTGTTTTTTTTTTTCCTTTTTTATGAACGAAATTCTCCCTTCGCAGCTCCTATTCTCTCAGGGGCTCTTCCACTCAGCAGTAGCCCAATTTCCTTTTATAGCTCGTACAATGACTGTCCTAATTACAATTAAAACCGGGAACACTCTAATCAAATCTTTTACTATTCTAGACAAACTCAGAAAATGAGTAAAATTAGTGACACATGGTGCAAAAAAAAAAGGAAGAACAAAAATGTCCGTGAGCCAGTGCTAACACAGAGAGAGTTAAAGGGGGCAGCAGGATTTCGGCTCTCATCTGCAGTAATTGGTGGTGGGAGGAGGCACTGTCACCACTGGGGAGCAGGACTTGAGCATCCCTGGGGGTTCCTCCATCGTGCTGACCCTGTGCTAGGTGGACCCATTGGTTTGAATAATCCCCCCCAGGAGTTACCATGGAAACAAAGCCTTTTGGTGGTGAAAACCTTCAGCATCAAGAGTTAATCAGACCCTAAATGAAAACGGGGTTAAAGGCAGAGCAGGGATGTGTGAACAGTGGAGTCACTGGGGCAGAAGAAAAGCAGAGAGTGGAGAGTAAATAATAAGCAAGGAAGAGGGGTCTGGTGTCTTCTCGAGCTCCAGATGATGGCCAGAGGGGTTTAACTGTGATGGGAAATCACAGGGGTAAATTAATAGGCTGGATAATTATTTTTAATTTTCTGAAGGACTGGTTGTATGATTTTACCACCCTGCACCATCTCCCAGATCTGGTAGCAGGGGAAACTCCCCATGCTGTGAAGTGGAAGGTTGGGCACGTGTCCCACCTGGGTGGAAAGGTGGCCCTCAGCTGGTGTCCTGTCAAGGGACAGGGCTTCAGGCCAGAATGGGGCTTGCTGGAGTGGAAGGACTGCATGTGCCATGGGCTGGCTCAACATGTGTTATCAGTTTTGGTATCTGAGCATGCTACTCCAGAATTACCAGCTAGAAATACATGATGTGAGAGGTGTTTGAGCTAGAGAGGAGACAGAGAGAAGGATTTATGGATACATTTCTTGGATTAAAGCTCCTGGATCACCTAGGTGTTGGAGAGGTAGGATGGAGACAGAGCCAAGAAGTTCAGCCCTTTCTGTAGTTTGCTGCTCATTTGGGGTTACAGATCCTGTCTGGGTGACCACTCCAGGTTGTCTGTTTCCAGAGGTAGTGTAGTTTGCAAGGGATGGATGAAGGGCAAGGACTGAACTGAGAAAGCAAAACTTGGAGCACTGTTCCTACCATTGTTCCTACCAAACAATGAAAATAGCACTGTCAGGCTAAGGATGGTTTTTTTGCTAGAGGGAGGAGGTGTTTGTAGTTAATCCCAGTACTATGTTGTTACAGTGGCCAAGATTTGTGAGGTCCATTTGAATGAAAGGGAGAAGGACAGGACAGCATTGTGGGGAGGAACCTGTGGTCATTTTTAATATCAATATGTATGGGAAGACAACCCTGGTTGAGAATTAGTGTTACAGTCAGGGATGGAGTTAAAAAGAAGGATCTTTGGTGTGGAGAACTGGGTAGAGCAGAAGAACTCCCAAAGAGCCAGGGCTGTTGGTGTGGCTGTGTTTCATGTTGCCTGGCATCCCAATTTTCATGTGATTTAGTATCAGACAAGACCTCATGTTGGACCTGCCCAATGCATCAGCGTTCTCCTCATCCTAAACTGTGGTGTGATATTCCCCTAAATCCTTTTTCAGGAACAGCTGTATGTTTGCACTCATCAGCAGCAATGTGCAGCCTCCACTCAGTAGGTTTTCCTTCCCTGTTGCAGTATAATCCCTTTTCTACTGGTCCTGCTCAGCAGAGAGGTGGAGACAAGATTGCTCACAGATGCTGTTTCTGGAAGGACATCTAACTCCAGGTCTCAGTTACATCCAACTTCCCCCTGCACTCTTTAGTTTTTGGAGATGCCTGAAGTTTCAGCAGTGAGGAAAATAGTCTTGGACAAAATGGGTGATCAAGCACCTTTATACCTTAGAGTTTATCAGCTTTCCATCCTGATTGTGCAGTCTCGCAGCTGGATGTGCCCTGAGGCCTCCCATGATGGAGGGGCACCTTAGAGCCAGGGGTTTGCTTACAACACATGGACAAGGAGCTGGTTGATCTCCTCACTCCTTCCCTTCACTCTCCATCTCTATTACTTTGTCACTGTACTTTCAAGTATAATACTTAAATTTTATAGGTCTGAAGCACGAGATTATTCAATTTTCTTTATAGGCCTAGTTTGATAAATCCTTGGAAGCCCATGCTGTGATAATTGAAATGCACTGCCTGGGGAGGAGGGAATTTCTGCACTGGCTTCAGCCTTCACTTCTGACTGCTCCTGGCTGGCTGCACAGGCAGGACCCAGCAAAACCTGATGGGATTCACAGGGCAGGAGCTGCCTGGGGGCCCAGGTGGGTCTGGATGAGATGGAGCTGGGAGAGCTGCTGGAACAGAGCTCTTTGAAAATGTTAATTCCATGTTCCTCCTCTTGTTCTGATCTTTCTGACCCATCCAAGCCTCAAGGGCTGTTGAACTGTTGGGGCCCAAATTGAAATGACAAATTACACAGAAAGAAAAGGATGGCCAGGAGCTCAGTGAGGCTGCCACCAGGACATTTTACATGCCTTCAGGAGCAGCATTTTATAATTCATCCCTGCCCTCATGGAGCAGCAGATAAATTTCTCAGCTGCCTCCAAATGATCAGAGGCTGAAAGAAGGTTCTGGGGGCAGAAAAAGCCTCTTTGGAGGGGTTTGACACCTTTCTACTGGAAGGGTTTCTTTCTACTGGAAGGGATGAGTGTGGGAAGCTCTCACCTTTGCCACTGTAGTAGGAGAAGACTGTGTCTTGAGGAAAGTTTTGGTGGGTCTGAAGCAGGAGGAGGGTTTGGACACAAATTTCTGGCTCACAAGGCTTCTGGGAGCCACTCAGTTTCTCTCTCATGCCCCATTCCACCTTCATTTTTGGGGGATTTGAACCAAAGCTTTGAGCTTTATGTTTATTAGAGGATAATAGATCATTGTGTTTGTGACAACGGTGACCTGGTGCAGGGAGCCAGGAAGCTATTCCCAGCCTCATGTTACAGATGTCCTTGATGTCCAGCTCTTCACTTGAAGTTTGTTAATTAGTCTTGGTTCCTTGAATTGGATGAACCTACCGATGGCAGACCAGGTTTCTTCCAGCATTAATTCTCAGAGGAGCAGCATTCCCCAAAAGCACATGGTCTGAAAGCTGACATCTGTTTTCCCATTTAAAGAAAAGCTCTCTCCTCAGGGATCAGTCCTATGATTCAGCAATGCCCGGGGCTCCAGGGAAAGCTGTGGAAACACCACAAGTGCAGGGACCTCTGGGTCAGGCTCCCAAGGGTACTGTGGTGAGAGGCTGCTGTGCTGAGTGTTGGATTGAGGTCTTCAATCCAAATGTTGTTAGAAATTTCCTCTCACTGTTCAACAAAAAAATGTCAATGTTATACTGAAAGCAACATCGATCCTGTGTGACACCAAATATTTTGCAAAGTCTTGGGAAAAAATTGGGAAAGTTGGTTATTTTTATGTTGCTTGAAAGGTTTGGTTTGGGCTAAAAGGATGCTATATTTTCTCAAATGAAAAGTTTGAAAAATGCCACAGCTGGGTCTAGTGAAGACCTCACTAGATGGAACTGATCAGGTGTGAAGAGACCGCAGTTTCTTGATTTCTGCCTGCCCTTAGGGCAAAAAGCTGAGTGCAGGGAGTATGTTTTTGCAGGTTGATTCAGGAGATGGTCCTGCCTGCTTGGTGCTTCCCACAGGCAGGGAGGACAATCCTTTCTGCTTGTTCCCTGCTGGCTGCAGGGATGAAGAGAGGTGGCATTTATGTCATTGGGAGGCGCATCCCATAACCTTAACTCCAAACTTTCTCATTACAGCCAGGCTTTGCATGGCACTGGGAGGAGGGATGGGACTGTCAGTTCATTGTTTCTGCTGGAGAAGTTGCCCTTCTTTTCTTATTTTAGTCTTCATCCCCAAGGGCTGTTAATACAGCATTTCCCAGAAGGGCTAAATTTAAAGCAAATTGAAGTATATTATATTTTTGGCTCCAGTAGGTAGAACTATATAACATTCTGACTTCATTTTTTTTCTCTCTCTGCACAGAGTGTATATCATAGACCGTCATTGTATTTAAATAATAGAGCAGAACCAGGATTATTTTGTACACTTTTTTCCTCCTCTCTGATCTCCTCATTGAAAAATGCATGGAAAGCAACAGATGTTTCAACTTTGTAGCTTGAACCTTCTCAACTGTTTGAAGATTTGATATGAAGTTCTTTGAACATCAGTTTCAGAGGAGACTCTCTTAGTAACAGTTGCCATGCAAAATTCATAATTAATGAAGATTTCAGGGTTATGGTGGATTTTTAAAATGTTATTTCTTTATTTGTGTTATTATCTTGTACTCTTCTTAATCAGCTTGGAGGAGGGGCAGCAGCCAGCTGGAAGAAACAGCCTCAACTGCACCTGAGGGTGTGGCACTGGCTCAGGGTGCCTTCTCCAGACTGTGGGGCTCAGGGGTAGCCAGAAGGCCTCTCTGACTAGCCATGGAGGCACGGATGCTAATTGAGGCAGGAGCTGTTGAAAGGCACCTGGTAATTAGTTGCTGGGGTTCAGGCTCTTACCTGCTGCTCAATGTATCAAAGCAAGAGCTGATCTAACTTGGAGGACTGGATTACCCTCTAGTGGCTGCAGATTAAATAAAGGAGGGATGTGTGTTTCTTGCAGACGTGGCTCTGATTTACTGAATGCTCCTGTCCAGGGGTGCAGTGTAGAGGGCAAGCAGAGGTTGCAGGGGAGCAGACACCAGTGCCATGGGGCCCAGGGCCCCCTAAGAAGAGCACCAGTTGCAGAGTGATGCAGATGCCCAGGGTAGCTGCAGGGTGATACCCAATGCCTGATTGCCAGCACGAGGAGGGCTGGTTTTTGGAAGTGCCTGTGGCTGGGAATGCTGTGGCCAGGCTGCCTGGCAGAGCATTGTGCTGTTGTGGCTATCACATCAGAGTTGTCTCTGGGATGTCTAAAGCAGATGGCAGCATCACTGTGGGTAGGCAGGGAAAAGCTGTGGCTCATGGATGGGCTGTGGGTTTTCTCTTGGCTGTCCCACATTGCTACCCAGCAGCTGCTCCAGATAGCTCTGTCATGGGGTGATCCCCTTCTCTGTCAAGTCAAGGAGTGTGGCAGGACCTTTGTTGGGCTGGCCCTGTCTGTAGCATCCTGCTGAGTAACAGCAGGCATGCCCTCATATGTTCTACCCCAGATTCTGGACAATCTAAAAGAGATTTTTTTTTTTTTTTTTTTTACCATTGGGTTCATCCACTGCTAATACTCCAGGGAGATTTGGGGTCATGGCAGAGTGACAGTCCCCTGTTTTTAGGGCAAGACATAAGTGACTTTATGGTTTAGTTGGCAATAAACCAGCTGGTACACAGGGATGTGTCACACCAGTGAGACTGACCGTCCTTGGCATCCCTTGGGAGAGGCAGCAGCTCAGCAGTGTCAGCAGTGACCAGTGATACTCTGCTGCCACCAGCAAGCCACCACTGGCTGCCATAGCAGAGGCAGTCAAGTCATGCATTTAATTGGTGTCTATTGGATTTTTTTCCTGCAGCTACAGTTTGTGCTACTTATTGTGACATCCATGAGAAGCGGTGATTTGTGTTTGTTTGTGTGTCTGACTTGGAGGATTTCTCCACGCTGGCATCTGACTCCTTCCCCCCATCCTGACGGCTGTTTTTCTGTGTCACTGGGCTGAAATAAGGGGAACCTTTTGGCTCGTGGGTTGTGGGCTAGGCAGGGTCAAGGGAGCAGAGGAAGGAAAGCATAGCCAGGCCAGCCGTCAGGGCAGCTGCAGGGACATGTCAGTCTCCTCGCTGCTGATGCCCCAGGACACAGCAGCCAGGCTGGCCTCCAGCAGGAAGCTGCAGCCAGGCCTCTGTCATGTCACCATCGTGTCACCACGCACCCCAGCTGCTGGCTGAGCTTCAGTGGCTGCAGGGACAGAGCAGACAGGCCAGGCAGCAGCAGAGCTGTGCACTCCCAGGGTGGCACTTTCTTCCGGTAGAGCTGTAACTCCAGAGTGTTTGGTGCCTTCTCCCCTTGGAGGTGAGCAGAGAACGGGTGGAGTGTGGATTGTCCTGATCCTTTTGGACCCATCATTTCTTCAGCTAGTGTTTCCTTTGGATTTTCACCTAGGTGCTATCAGCGTGTCTGATGGACAGTGACTCCAAACTGGGCGATGACAGAGCAAGATAAAATGAAGGAGGAATGCTGAAAGGCACCCTCTGTGAGATATGTGCATCTTAGCCACAGCTTGTGTGTTTGTGATATGTCCTTGTCACTGTACGGGACAATGTCTTGGAAGTTCTGGGCGTGGACAAAACAACTAAGACTTAGCAGAGCTTCTCCTTCAGCACTGATACCTCTTCTGCTCTTTGGGGAGAACTGGGCTGGAAGTACCTGAGGTTTTGAGACATTTCACAAGCTAAATCTACATTTTTCAGCTGAGCCTGCTCTGCAGAGTAAGTGGAATGAACCCCACTGCCAGCAGTTCTGGGCTTGGTCAGGGGTGTGAGACTGCTGCTCAGTCCCAGCCCTGTGTTAACCAGCTGCTGTGGTGCAGGACACTGGTGCAGTACAATGGGCTGCAGCCTCCACTCTGCAGTGAAATTTCGTGTCCCCAGGGCATTGACCACCCTGGCACTGGACGTGATGGTCCCTCCTGAAGGACTGGTTTTGATGCAGTCAGAAATGGCTGTGATGGGTTGGGAGCTGCCACAGACCTGTCCTCTGAACAGGGGGAAATATTTCTGCTGGTGTTCCTAAGAGAAAGAGAGGGGAGGGGCTTGATGTGGAGAGGTGTGTGCAGTTGGGGACAGTTCTTGGCTGTGCCAGGCTGTCTGGAAGAGCCCTTGCTAGGGCTCTGGGCACTGTCCTGGCCCTGCTATCCTTCAGTTAACGCAGCACAATAGTTGGTGACAGCACATAGAGCTGTCAGACTCAGCCTGTCATCCTCAACCAACACAGTGGAAGCCTCCAGGGCTTGCTGCCCTTCCCTCCTGACCAGTTTACTGGGCTGTGTGCACATGAGGACTGTTACAGTAGCTGTCACCCTCCTGCTTCTTCCCAGACTAACCAGTCAGCTTCTTGTGCAAATGTCTGTGTCCTTTTTGTCCACTTGGTTGTGGAAGGCACCTTCCTTCCTCCCTCTGGTCCTTCCTTTGGGTACGTCTTCGGTGTGGTGCTGGACATAGCCGGAGCAGAAGGTGCTTGTGGCATGGGACAGGATGCAGTGAAGTTAAATGGGCTTCCTGTGGGAGCCTGTCTCCTGACCAGGTACCTTTTGGGATGTCATGGGCAGCAATCCCTCCCAGAGAGGAGTTTGAGTGAGGTCACTCTGCTTTTGGGAACAGGTTGTAGAGCGCAGCTGTTTTGAGCCCTGCTGAGTCACTTGCCTTGGGATAAAGACTGTGACCTGCTGCATTTTCTATACTCACCTTTATTTACTTTTATTTGTGAGCATCTCTGGAGTACTCTGAGCTGCAAACCCAAAGGATCCATATCCCTGCAGCTGGAGCTTGGCTTATGCAACTATCTCCACTCCCTGATAACAATAATTCCCCACTTCTCCTTCACCACTTAACCCTTTCTGCTTCTCCTCCACCTCTCAGGGCGAGCTGAGCTTGCTGGGGTGGTGCCTGTCCCCAGAGCAGCCGGGAGCCATGGCTGTGGCAGGGTGCAGCCAGCACTGCCCCTTCTCGCCCCTGGGTCCCCACGCCCAGTGATGGTGGCAGCCCTGGCTGAGCCCCTCTGGAATAACCCAGCGTGGCAGATGTGGCCTCCCAGCCCTGCTGGGGCTCTGTGCTCAGCAGAGGGGAACAGCTCTGGACTCTAATCTGAGCAGACAGATTGAGGTCAAACACGCCCTTCGTGCAACAAGCGGGGAAGGGCAGGGGAAGGGGAGAAGAGGGGAGTGTGCCTGAGCAGGGGGCAGAAAGAGAGGGACCTCTGGGGACTGGGCAGCCTGGGCCCCTTCTGGCCCTTCTCCAAGGGGGTCACAGGTGCCAGGCAGTGTGTGGGGTGTGTGGTGTGGCAGTGGCAGCCTGGTTTCACCAGAGTGAAAGTGCAAAGGCAGGGCTGGCTGTGGGGAGGGACAGATCAGCACTGGACACGTCTCTCCCAGCATCCCACACAGTTTGCTTGGCCCTTCTCTGTGATTTAGGCTTCAGACAGCCTCTCAAGGCTGAGGAAGGTGAAAGTTGATACTTACCTATCCCTTCCTTGGGACAAGGATCAGGACAGGTAAGTGTCAACTGTACCTCATCTTGTCGGCAACCTTAGAAGTCACAGTGCTGGGGACTGCCCTGCCACTCTTGTGCCAAGCTACAGGCTCAGAGGTGGGGGAGGTTTCACTGCTAAACCTGTGTGTGTCAACCACTCCATCTGCTTCCATCCACCTCTCTGCTCAGGGGCACCTGTGGGAAGAAGAGCCCAGTGTTGAGCACCCTTCTGCCTGCTGCCCCATTCCCAGCATCTGGGCTTCCCTCTTGGCTCAGCCCTGCTGCCAAACTGAGCAGCAAGGGATGAAGAACAAGCAGCTGGAGGAGGATTTAGTCTGCTCAGGTTTGCTCTTTTGTGGTGCTTTGGCATTTCCACACTGGGCTGTGCGTGCTGGTCACTGCTGGCAGGGCAGGACTTGTGGTGCTCCCTGGGTCATGTCTGGGCTTTGATGTGGAGTCTGTCACCTGTATCATTCAGCACAAATAATAGGGAGTAAAAGAAGGGACAAGGTTTTAAAGCCCAAAATTACTCCCCCCAAAACAGGGAGCCGTGACTGAACAGTCATTTTTTGCAGAGTCTGGTGGTTGTTGCAAGAAAACGCAGTGCACTGAGCTAATAAAAAATTGTATGCAGGCATTGGAACACCTGGATGTCCCAAACAGGGGCTGTTCCTCTCTGCATGAAGACACGGTGTCTGTTTAAATGAGCTCTTTGCTGCCTGGGAACCATGGAGGCTGCTGGTATCTTCTCATTTGGCTTAGGCTGGAGATGGCTCAGTTTTCTTTCAGCCCAGGTAAGCCTGTGTTATTAAGAAAGTCTTGAGTGGCTCTGAAAGCATCTGCTCCTGGCTGGAATTGCTTGGACATATCTAAACTGTACAATACCCTGTGATGCCTGGACTCATTCTGTGCTTGCCAGGAGGGGCACAGAGGTGTTTGTTGTGTGGCCAATGTCCCCCCTGGCTGCCCTGGACCCTGCTTCTTGTGCTCAGGTGTCCAAAGGTGATGTCTCCACAGTGTGACAGGCTCAGGGAGAGGGGCTGGGAGCTGCCTGGCTCTGAGAGCTGGGCTGCTCTGATGCAAATCCTGTTAGTGGTGAAGCAGGATGAGAGGGACAGAAGTGTGGAAACAGAATCAGCTCCAGACAGAATATATCTATTTTTTTTTTGCCTGCTCCCCGGGAGACTTTTGAGAGTCTTAGAGCAGCATTTCACATAGTTGCTCAAGTGGAACTGTGCTGAATAAATAGTTGCTTTTCAGCAGTGGAGATTTAAAACCAAGGTCTTGGCAATTTTGGATTGCTGAAATCCCTTGGTACTTTTCAGAGTAGTGGGTGTGTTAACCCCAGTACCTTGGCTAAATTCCCAGCTGGGAACCACCTCATAAAATCCCTTTCATACTCCTAGCAGGAGCCATCTTAAAAATACTTCCTCCTTGTTTTTTCATTGTTTGCCCCAGCTGCCTCCCTACTCTGGTGAGGCATAATTTTGAGCTTAGCCATGTTTCTAGCTGACATATTTTTAGTACTCATGTCATCCTTCTACCACCACTGCTTTTTCCCGTGTTTACTGACTACAGTTGGAATGGAGACAGAAATCACATCTCCTTCAGCCTGATAAATAAAAAATTCATGTTCCCAGTCTTCTTGGGCCATTTTTCCATCCACTGGTTATCCTGACAGCCTTTCTTTGAGACTATTGCTGCTCTTGAGTGTGGCTGACCAGTTTAATTTGTGAATTGGGAGATGCCCTCCTCTGCTGGAAATCCTTCCCTGCACACATGTTAAGATCAAATTTACTTGCTTGGTGGCTTTATCTCACTAATCAGCCTGTAATTGACTCTTTCAATCAAAGTCTTTTTCTCTTCAGTCATTTTCAACTTATGAATTCCCCATTTTCAGCAGAAATTCCTGAAACCTACATGGTTTGCTTCAGGGATTGAGCTATGCTCAAGCTGTGCTTCCAGTGTGATAGCCATATTGTCTTCCCTGGTTTCTCCTGCTTCTCATAGGCTAGTTTAATTAAGAAGGACTCATTAGGGAAATTATTGACCAGGGCAAGTCCTGAGACCACTCTGCAGGGAACTGCACTGTCAAACTCCATGCAAGCTGTACTCTTCCCTCCTTGTCCACAGCAATGCCTCCATCAAATCCTGCCTGGGATAAGCCTCTTCCTCTTTATCACAGCAAATCCCTTCCCATCATGGCCCTGCATTAAATGATTCTCTAAAATGTGTGTTTTCCTTTATCTAGAAGGTCAGTTAGCAACACAAAAAAGTGAGATAAAAATAAAAACCCAAATGGGATAGCCCGGCATCCCCCACATTTTTGCCCTGCCCAGTTTTTGCTCCCTCCCTTGCACATGGCCATGGGTGACAATGTTCAGATTGCTTTTTCATCCTTTTTACTTACAGGTATTTCATTTTGTGTTCCTCACCTCCTTAGTGGTGAATTTATTGAAGCCCTTGCTCCCAATCTGTCTGTTTCATGGAATAGTTCCTCCAGGAATTTGGATTGTGAGACTTGGCCTTGTGGCTTGCTCACAGGAAGATCTTAGATATTCACTTCTCTCTCAGCTGTGGTAAGTACATTTTCTGTATCAGTCATCCAGCTAAGTTCATATGCTTGTAATTATTGTCACTGTCCAGACATACTGAGCAGAATTCACTTAGTCTTGGGACCTCACCTGGATTTCCTGTGAACTCTCTTCCCACAGACTGAATCACAGCACTGCTTGTTCTGTCTTTATTACCTTTGTGTTTGTATGACCAGAGAACCTTTCACTATTTAATATCCTTCCTCAGGTCTAACTCCTCTGACATTTCCCACTCCATCTCTTCTATTTTCAGCCCCTAAAATTTTGCTCTTTGCTGATGAATCATTTCCCTTTTTTTGCTTTCTTCTTATTCCTTTTATCGGCATTGCTCTACTCCTTCCAGCAAGTTAGGAGCCACCCAGGATTTACTCCTTCACTATTTTTCTGGGTTTGGGGTGAAGTCCCCAGGGAATTTTGTCTTTGCTTCAAAGACATTTGAGCCTACCTTTTATAGGCAGGGCTAGGTTTGCCCTTTTGAAACCAGGAACCTTTAGGCAGCACTCAGCTCTTTTCTGTCTGTTCTGTTTAGAATAAGTCAAAATGAGGCATGAGTTTTAAATAAATCAGTCTGTCCAAGGCTATTTTCCAGTTCCATCTCTTCCACTCTGTTTTTATCATTCACCAATATTGAGTCTAAATCACATTCATGTCTTGGTGATGCATCTATGGTTGGTGTTCAAGTCTTTAACTGTTGCAGCTAGGATGTGCAAGCTTTTACTGTTGCATTTTTAGGTTGATTTTGGTAGTTAGTCTCCTAGAAGGAGCATTTTTCATAGTTTCTCTCTTTTTAATAATAATGTTAACAGAAATCTCAGTGTCCATTCAAACTTTCAGCACTCTTCTAAGGGAGGTACTTCTATTTTTTTATCTAAGTGGTTTTGGCCCAAAATGATCTTCTTCCGTCCTGTCATATGTCTCCATCCATCACATTTGTGAAGGCATTGCTGACTTTACACCTCCTCTTTCCCCCCTTTCCTGAGGGAAAAGTACATTGGTACTTTTGCTCCCCTGGGTTTGTTGCTCCTCCTGGCTTTTGCCACCTCTCCAGCACTGGGGTCATTCCCTGCAGAGTTGCTGTGTCCCACTGAGTGTGTTTGTCCCTTTGAGCTGCCCCCATCCTTTGTCTAAGGGAACCTGGCAGAGAGAGGGATGACAATGTAAGTGTAGAGTGAGGGCCCTACATCAAGGTCTCCCCTTAGTCCTTCCATCTGTATGACCTGGCCAGCCTCAACCTCTTTGGCTGCATAGCAGGGGAGACAGTCTCTTTTGTTTCCTTCAGCCTTTCTTGTAGCTCAGGCTGTTGGTGTCCAATCCCTGGAGCTGCCCATCCCTTGAACAGCTCTGGTCACAGCTCTGTCTTTCCTGTGAGATGCTCTGATGACCAGGAATAGGGAGCCAGCAGCTCCTGCTGCATGGACAGCTCCTGCTCAGCCTCAGCAGCACTACAGAAATGTTTTCCTCTGAACCTTTTCCATAATTACCTCTCTCTTTACATTTTTTTCCTTTCTGTAGCATATTGTCAGTATCTTCTAGACTTGAGCCTCTTGGAATGCTCAGGAAAAAAAAAAAATGAGCTGATCTCTACTGGAGAGGGAATGAGCAGCCTCCAATTTACCAGTCTGGGTGGATTATCTTGTCTTCTTGCTTTTAATAAGCTGCACAGGATTAAAGAATGACTGTGGATTAGGTTGGTTGTTTTTATTTTTTCCCCTGAGTTTTAGCTTGGCACATAATTGGAGGCAAAACAGGGTTCTGGGTCCTTGTGCACCCCTGCCTTCCACACTGGCACTACAGCAAATCTGTTAGTGAATAGAGCCAGGGATAGGGACCAAGGGGCTTGTGGCTTTGAAAGACTTACATGTTGTTAAACATTTCACAGTGTTTGAACTGTTTGTATCTGTTGGTTTTTGTTTTCTTCCCCCTTCTCCCCTCCACTTCATCTTCAACATCTGCTCGCCACAAACCTGATTTTAAAAAATGCATCCACTTATTAATTTATGAGCTGTGGTCAATGCTGTGGGAAGAGAGACCTGAAGGGAAAAGGGGTTTGTGGAAGCAGCAGGGTCGTAATGAGATCAGGGATAGAGGAGGCTCCACATTTGGACTCTGCTCCTGCTCTGGCTGAGACACTTGATCCTCAGGGGAATGAACATAGCAAATGATATCGTCAGCTCTCCAGCAGTTTAATATTTCTCTGAATGATTGATAGCACAATGTACAAGACCTTCAGATATAAGGATGGAAAGGTTTAGACCACAAATATCCTGTGTTTATGGCTGATAGCAGCACCTAGAGGAGAGAGAGTGCCCTGATGCTCTCCTCTGCTTTCCAGGGCAGCAGTGACCATTGCTGGGGCAGGCAGTCTGTGGGGGCAAGGAAAGTCTGTTTCTGTTACAGAAACATATTCATAGATGGTCTTTGGTGGTGTGTCCAAAGCCTTGTCTTCCACTGCTGGTGTCAGAAAAAACAGAGTCAAAGGAGAGTGCCAGATCCTTCTCATGCCAAAAGGACCAAGGCAAAGCTTTCCAGTGTGGTGGAGCCCTCTGGCATCACCTCCTGCCTGGGGCATGTGTCTGACACCTGGGCAGAGGATGGCATCCTGTAGAGACCACAGTGCTGGAAGGCACTGACTCCTGCACTCTTGATTGCATTTACCTCAGTTAAAAACCAAAAGATGTAAAAAGCAGTGGATGGTAGAAGTGTTGTCCTGATTTCAAGCCCTGTCAATTTGTTGGCAGTTCTGCTGTAGTCCCATTGGAACCTTGCAAGTGAGATTGCTTTTCTCTCTTAACCCTTCTCTCCTACTCCCACCCTAGAAACAGATTTTGCTTCTCACAAGCCCAACAGTGCCCCAATTTCCAGATCCCCTGAACATGCAATTTGTGTTGAAGGAGGTGATTGTGCTGGGCTGGTGGTGGTGGCTCCTCCAAGAGCTGGGCACACCAGCCTGTTACTGTAAAGCTGTTCAGGAAAATGGCAGTGCTGGACAAACTGGGCTTGTGGTTCAATGGCTTCTCAGGAGACCTTGGTGGCTTCAAGCAGAAAAAGTGCAATTAGTGCTGAGGCATCTGGGATGTGTTAGGACTCTTTTGACACACAGAGTGTCATATGGATTTTCCAAATGGATGTAAAAAACAAAAAGACAGGTCATCATTTGGCCCTTCTGATCTCAACATGCATCCCATTAACGAAGGGAAAAAATGATGCAGGAAATTTGTGAGTTGGCTCAGTTGCCTGTGGGAAAAGATAGAAGTGAGGAGGGGAAAATACTACTTTAAATGTAACATCCATATGCCCATTTAGGATTTAATAAGAGTTACCACATCTCTGGTAAGTGACAGCTGGTTATTAGAAGCATACACTGAAGCTGTGGATCATCTAAAGTCAGAGCTGATGCTTAGCTGTTTGTACACCAGTACATCTGCCTTTAATAATGGCTTTTAATTTTGTTAACACGCTTTAACTAGCTTATTAAATCAGAATAAAGTGGGAATCTTAGTCTTAATGCAACCACACAAAAAGGATCCAACCTCAAACCCTGCCTCCCTGGTTGTATCCCATGATGCCCCAGATAAAAATATGTCCAAGGATAGGTTTAAACCAGCATGTTGTTCTGGCAGAGTTACAACAATGTTATATTTCCTCTCTCTATCCATTCTTCCTTTTTTTGACTTCTGCATTACCATTCTTGGCACCCTCCAGAGTTTGTGTGTGGCATGGGTGGGAAGCTCAGCCTGGTTTAAAGTTTTTCCATCCAAAAAATAGGCAGCAAGTGTGATTTCTCCTGACTCTTTCAGAGGAGGCAGCACTTCTGGCCTCTCTAGGTGAGTGAGTGACCTGAATCAACTCTTCAGAGTGCAACATCCTGGGTTTTAAGGGAGCAAAAGCTTGGACTTGGAGGCACAGGCTGCATCTGTTGTGTTTTCTGCTTTAATAATGACAGACTGAGATGCTTTTAGTGTGGTGGGAGTGTCCCTCAGCCCATCATGCTGGATAAGCACTGCCAGCACGTTGCTGCTGCACTCTGCATTTGCAAACAGATTTGCTTGGATTGGGCTCACCCTCTGCTTTTCCAAGCCAGCCCTGGTGTTTGTGCCAATGTGCTTTCATGGCATGGAGGCAGCACTCTGAGATGGCTGCTGGTGGCTACCACGTGGGCAAGAGGCAAATGAGTGTCCTCCCTGCAAGCTGTGCTGTGACAGAGAGGGAAGGAGGGCAGGTCAGCCTTTAGAGATGCCAATGCCTTCAAATTCCTGTCCCACAGCACCCTCTGCACCTCCCTGATAATTCCCATGGCCTCTCTTAGTCCCTGCATGGGGAGATGCACCAGTGTGAAATGTGCTCCTTGAGTACATGGTAGAAGGGCAGCAGCATGGTGTTAGTGCTTGGGTTCCCATCCAGGCATGCACCGAGTCTGGCTTAAGAGAAGAAATTACTTTTTGGAATCAGGTTTTTGGGTTGTCTGCACCACCTGCTTGCCCCTCTCCAGCTTGGCAAGGTTCAGCCACTGGTTCCCTGCCCACAGGGTGGCATGGACTAAGGCTGAGGTTCTGCCTTATCATTATCTGTATGTTTAAATCTATCTACTCTGTTTCAGCCGGTTTGTTACTTCCCATACTCAAATACTCCCCAGTTAACAAAACCTTTATGGGATGCTACCCTCAGCTCTTGTCGCCGTCTGAAGGCAGTGTCCCTCAGCAGTGTCCTGCTGCTGCCCTGTGCCATCCTTCTCTCTGGTGAGGGCTGCTGAGGTGCCAGCACAGCAGGCTGAGCTGGGTGTGCTCTGGGACTGTGTCCTCGCTGGTCCCTGTTCCGCGTGCCCAGCAGAGCGCAGAAATTGCCTCTTACCTCGGGTCCATTTGTCATGCACTCCTAAATTGCTTTGTATTGACACGCTGTCAGAAATGGATTGTCACATTAACCCAGCCACGGCCGGGCTGGGGCTTGCAGGCCTGGGCTGTTGGACTGATCTCCCTACAGGCTGAGGGCAGGCTGGCTTCCTCTTGGGTTTGCTGAGATGTTTTGCAGGACTTTCTAATCATGATTCAGACGAGCCAGTGGAAGGCAAGGCTGTAAGAGTATTGGCGGTAGGATGGTCAGGACAGATGGAGACGAGAGAGTTCTGAAGCCAGGTTGTGGAACTTGGGGTTTATTGCAAAGGGCCTGGGTGCAGGGCCCTGCTGGGAGCTGCCAGCCACAGCTCAGAGCAGGCCCGAGAGAAGTAAAGAGAGTGGAAAAGTGAGAGAAGGCATGAACGTGGTGAAGAGGGTGAGAGAGCGAGGTTCCCATTAAAATACATAAATCTTCTGTGTTGAATATTCTGATTTTCACTAACCAATCTAGTCCAAGATTCAAATCCTATAGCATTTATATACAGCCTATAAGAATCATTACATTACCATACTGTGTTACATTTTAAACCCTAAAAACTTCTCTTTGGACCCCTTCTGCTAAGCTAGTAGGGTCTGCTCTGACCCTTGGACCTCTCTGCAAGCAGAGGGTATTGTTTCATCAAAAGGGGATTACCTTCAGCCAGCCACACCATTGTTTTCCAATTGTTCAGTAACTAAGGTATCTCAAAGCTTGCTTTCATTTCAATCTCAGTTATAGTTTCCATATTCTCAAGATCTTTTGCCAGGCAATCGTATTTATAAGACTTTCCTGTTTCATCTTCCCCAGCACAAGGCTCTCCATATCCTCTGTTCTATAGCCATTTCTTTCTTTGTTGGATCAAAAAAGTGACTTGCAAAAGTGCTGGCTCCTTAGCCATAGGGCCTATTGGTCTGACTCACAAGCTCTCTTTCAAGGTGAGAGTAAGTGATTGAGCACAGGACCCCAAGGTTTAAATGATTAAATTAAATTAATTTCCCCAAGATGAGTCTATTTTGCCCATGACAGGAGTCATGAGTGATATCTCCCTGTCCTTATCTTGACCCTTGAGTCTTCATTATATTTTCTCTCCCCTCTCCAGCTGAGAAGGGGAGTGGTAGAGCAGCTTTGGTGGGCTCCTGACATCCAGTCAGGGTCAGTTCACCACATCAGTGATTTTGAATATGGTGAGTGTAAGGAAGCAAGAGTGACAGACTCATTTTTCCCCATGAGCCAGCTTGCACAGAGACTCCCATTTCTTCTGGTCATTTTTCTAGGTGATGTGCAATTTCTAGAGCTTCCCCTCCCTACCCCTAATGACCTCTTCAATTTCTCTAATGAGATTCCTCCTCAGAGATTAGCAAATGCCTCATGAAGTCAGAGTGTACACCACCCATTTCATTCCCTTTGTCTTTTCATGAAAGAAAAATCCAACACAGTGCTTTGTGAGCTGGCTAAACTCAGCCCATGAAGCCAGAAGTGCAGACAGTGCTTCTGCAAGGGGGTCTGAGCCTCAGTGATGAATATGGCCATTCCTGCAGTGAACATTCCCTGTGCTCCATGAACTCCTCCGTGGCACAAGAGAGGCAGCCACAGTGCCATGGCCATTTGGTCTTCTTGGCTGAGGGTGCTGATATCAGAGCTAGCTCTGGAGTGGCATTTAGCCAGGCACACATTTTATCTGGTAGCTTTGTCCCTGCAGCCCACTTTACATTGAATGCCATGCTGCTGGCGTGGCAGTGTGTTTCAGCCCCTGCTGCCTGAAGCCACATGGACAGGAGACACTGGACTTGAGGACTCCAGGAGCCCTCCCAGGAGCTGCTTCCACCCTCCTCCCTGTGACCCTGTGTCTGAACATCTTTGTCCTTTTCGGTGCCTGGCAGTGCTGTTGTATTGCAGATGAAAAACATCCTTTGCTGCATGGAATAGTTCCTGCCATTCTCCCACTTGATTTGTCTTTCTCTGCTCATTTTCTTTTGCTGTTCAGCCTTTTCTTCTTGTTCCTGTGTTCCTTCCCCCCTCATCCCAATCAGTCAGACTTCTCCCAAGCCCTGATGTGTTGTGACTGGGGCTGAGTGACAGCACTTCTTGCCTGACACACATCTCTGGGATGCAGCCCGGGATGTGTATTTAAGAGCAAAGTTGTATTGTAAAGTGCCATGTGGGAGTCTCTGAGAAAGGAGTCAAAACACCGTCAAGCCTATTCTTGCTGAGAGGAGTGGAGATGTTGTGTGGAGCCTGCTGATGCCAGGAGAGACTCTGAAGGCTGGGTAGGAGGCACCCTGTCCCATAGGCACTGAAAGCTGCACTCAGTCTCTTTGCAGAGCCAGGGCAAGAGTTGAGGGGAGCTTTGGAGAGCAACCCCCCTTTTCTGGATTGGTGATGCTACTTTTAAACTCACCATGGGTCTATGTGGATGACATGGAGCAAGCAGAGGAGTCACCTTCTACTGCACCTGTTCTAGGTACAGGGCATGGTACCCTGTGGTGGCTGTTCCTGGTATTTTGGCAAGGAAAGTGAGAAAATTTGGGCTGCAACTGAAAAAAGGGAGCTGATTCATGAGTCTTCTTTCCATCTCCTCATCAGAGGACTTCAGAGATGCTATTTCCCCCCTTCCCAAAATTTGTTTCTTTCCACTCCAAACATGGAATGAGATCATGGAAATGTAGAATAGTTTGGGTTGGACAGGACCTTTAAAGGCCATCTAGTCCAACCCCCTGCAGTGAGTAGGGACATCTTCAACTAGATCAGATTATTCAGAGCCTGTCCAATCTGATCTCGAATGTTTCCAGGGGTGGGGCATCTACCACCCCTCTGGGCAGCTTTTGCTAGTACCACCCCTATTGTACAAAACTTAATCCTTATATCAAATCTGAATGGACTGTCCTTCAGTTTAGAGCTGTTTCCTCAAGAGATGTGCTGGCAGAGCTCTGGGTAGACTCACAACTCTGAACCACTTTGTTCTGCCACCACACTCATCTTGTTTCAGCCCTGCAGGGGCTCTTGGGCTATTTTTGGTGTTCATGAGAGCATTTTCCACAGAATGGGCCTTGATGAATTTGCAGAGAGTGGTGCTCTGCTGGGAATGAAGGAAGGTTGTCCTGGCATGGAGGACCTGGGTGAAGTAGAAACAGCTGCTGTCCTCCTCTCTCTCAACCCACCTGCAGGCTTAAGGCCCCTTGCCCAAGCTCAGTAATTATCTCCTGGGGCTTAGAGCCAGTCTGCTCTGCTTTCCCACAGCCAATTCAGGCTTTAAAGGAGCTGGCTGGGCTGGAAGGTCTAATTTGTGCTTGGAGGAGGCCTGTGGTTTTGAGGGCCATCTTTGGCACCATCATGTCACCATTCACTGCCTGCCGCCTCCTGAGTTTTCCGCATGTAGAGTCATCTCTGCTCACTGAGTTTAAGTCCCTGTCTTATGCAAAGTCACCTAAAAATCCTTTTTGCTGGCCCCCTGGTGACCCCAGCTGCTCCTTAGAAATCTCTTACAGAAGTAATCATCCCCTTTGAATTGCAGTCATCTTCTGTCCCTCTGACAGTCCCAATTTTCTTGTGTGTTTTACTGTAGAGCACCAAAAGTCAAACACATCTGTAGGCTTCTGGTTTGTAGAGTTTTCTTCACCTGGGAGAAAACCAGCAGAGCAAAAGTTTGTTCCTTGATCTCTTCACCTGCTATCCTGTCCCCTGCTCTTCTGGTGGCTTCGGCGCCTTCCTTGGTGGAGGGCAGGGATAATACCTCATTGTAACTGGTGCTGCTGATGGGAATTGTTCTCATTTCTCTAGGTGGGGAAGAAGCACATGGTAATTACAATGAAAAATGGGGAATGATTTTGGGGTCTTTGCCTCCCCCCACATAGCAATAGTGTTCCTCTGTCCTGCCATGGGACCAAGAGGTAAGGGCTGAAAGAGATCTCAGGACTTGATTGTAGCCCAGGATCACTGAGGGCCTTCTTGACTTGATTTGACTTGACTTGATTTGACTTGACTTGATTTGACTCGACTACCATGTTAGTTTTTCTGTTTCTTAATGCCTCATCTTCTTTCGTCTGAATCCTATTCATCTCCAGCCTTCCATTTATTTTTTTTCTGTTTTCCCATTTTTCCAGCTACAGCACCAGTCCCTGGCAGAAGAGGAGTGTTGGAGCTGAACTTGCTTTACCCCTCACAGACACAACCCTCCAATCATACTGCAGAGATGCTTCCTGGGCAGGTAGGTGTCAGAAGTGCACCAGCAAGGGTGAGCTGTTCCAGGAGAGACCCAGATGGAGCTATGAAAATGTTCCTGACTGATGCGGTATCTTGGTTAAAATTCACATCAGGAGGTAGCCTGGAGCTATTGAGGGCCATCCCTTCAGATGGAGGGGGTAATTCCTGTGCAGGAATTAGCAGTCAGCACACCTGTTACTACAAGAGACTCCAGCTGAAAAGAGAAGAAGGATGGGAGGGGGTGAGGAAAAAAAAAAAAAGAGGCTCTTCAATTTAGTGCAATTATCTCAATTTTCCCAGGATAAGGATCCTCGAGATATTTATCTGATTTATAAGGGTGCGCAGCAAGGCGGCAGACACGTCCTTAAAGAGACATTTATCAATTTCTTAGGCGTGGATGAGGAGAGAAGAAAGAAAAAACAAATGAGTGAGAAGGAGACACTGCAAGGAAACTCTTTTGGGCTTGGGAAGGAAAAAAGGAAGCCTGCTCCCTCTGTATGTTTTCACTGGTGATTAATAATCTGTGGAGAACTGTAGAAGCAGGAGAAGGTTGGCTGGGCTGGGACAATAGCAGAAAACCTGTTGTAGACAGGTTGCCTTTATACTTTCAGCAATTTATATTCCAGGGATGTGTGTTAAGTATTTCTTGACGAATTTCTTTAGCTTACATTTCTGCTGAGGAAATGCTGAGGGTTAGATTTATGCCAGGCCTGGAGACCTTGCCCAGTTACAGAAAAGTTCTCTGAAACTGCATAAGTTTGGCTAAGGCGATACAAGGTTTCAGCAGGATTCATCTTGTCCGAGTGCAAATGTTCTGGACTCAGGGAATTGTCTACATTCCATTTTAGGAAAGGGGAGCAGAATTCACCTGACACTCTTGGCTGCTTACTATTGGAGGGAGCCTCTCTTCTATCTCCTTCAGTGCTATCACTTTCTAATTATTTCCTCTTGCCCATATCAGTGCTCTGCCCTTTAGTTCTCCTCTGTACCAAATCCTGATGCCTCTTCCTCCCCCTGTGCCCTGCAGCTGCCATTGTTTTCTCTGCACCTTAGCAGCTAAAATGGTCCTGTAGACCTTTTGCATCTTGGAGGCTGCACCTTTGCTCTCTGCCCCATCCTTGTCTTCATATTATCTGCACAGGGAAGTGGGTATGAAAATCCTGATCTTTCCCAAAAGTGCAGCTGCCTTACTGCCATTCCTGCAGCTCCTCACAGCTCCCTTTCCCCTCCATCACATTCAGGCTTCTTGGCATCCCTTCCCAGCATCCCTTCCCAGCCCTTTTGCCTCTCTGTTGCTCCTTCACATCTACATCCCTTGTTGTTCTTCTGACGCTGTCTTGTCACATTGTACCCTACTCCCTTGATTTGACAATAGAGCGGAAAAAAGAAGGGATTCAGTGGTCACAAATGGAATGGGAAGTGGGAGAGGAGGAGCAGAGAAAGAGAACATCAGAGGGAACAAGAGCAAATGCTCATAGCTTAATGTGGCTCAGGAAGTCACCTGCGGGAGTCACTGACTGAGGGGTCACTGACCCTTGTGAGTAAATTTCTGTAATAAACTGGTAAGAGTACTGGCAGGCCCAAGTGATTTAGTTTAGAAATTGCTATAGTTCAGCTCCTCTCAAATGCAATGCAGCAAGAATGTTAGCAAGCACAAAACCCACAGCCAGCCTAAATATGGATTACTTTTCTTTGTCCCTTAAGTTTGTCTTTTTACAGCATGGTTATGTTCTCATAAATTTGTTGCAGCATGTTTGAAAGCAGCTGACCCATTGGAAAGGATTTGTGTCCACCAGAAAAGCCTTTTGGATAAACCCCTCTTTGGCAATATGCCTTTTTAAGGCCCTCCTGCACACAGGTTGCTCTAGGAAATAACTGCTTTGTTAAGGACCAGTTAACTTCACTATCAAAGGTCTGACTGAGGCAGCAGCCCTCAGCTGTCACACATGGGCACCCACTTGTCATCACTTGCTGTGGATCTCACACCTCCTGCCCTCCTCTGTGATAGCTACTTCAGTAAATGAGATGCAGCCTTACTGTGAGGGGAGAGATTTTCAGATCCCTGATCTCAGTGAAGTTCCTTATGGCATTATAAAGTCAGAGATGCTTATCTGCCTGTGGTACTTAGATTCTTCTGTGGTATCATCTTCACTTACTCAGGCCTGTGAGAGGATCTTACTGGGGTGGGAAGGCAGTCCATAAACCTCCTCTGTGCTGCAAGTGTCCAGTTGTTCAGCTCCCTATGCTGGCATTTGCATGGTACAGGGGCTGGTTTCCTGTGTTGGTGTAACAAATGTGAGAATTTCCTTGTTAAAAGTCCTTTTGAGACACATACATAATATGTATTTCTGCTCCATAGAGCAGAGTAGAGGGCAAATTATACAGAGAATATATAGGTTGTGTAGTGTTGGTGTTTGTGCAGTGGGTTCCTGCTCTGTGGGTAGGGGCCAGAATACTGCAAGTGGAAGTACAGTCAGGGGCAGTGTTTATATTTATCCTGTTTGTCTTCCCCTTGGCCCATCTGCCCACTGTACCCCACAGTACAGACTGCAGCACCCAGATGGGTGCTCATCTCAGTACACCCTCACCTTTGGGTCTGTACAGACCTGGCAGCCAGAGGCTTGTGCTGTCCTTGCACCTGCACAGCTGCCTCTCAAGCAGGTCACCATCTGCACTGGCTCCCAGAAGCAAGTAAAGCATGTGCTGGAGGTGTCAGCACAGCACTCACTGCAGAACGACGGCATCTGGGGCATCCTGGTGTCTTGGGCAGTGCATCAGCTGTGATTTCACATTACTCTGGATCTGTAGGGGTGCAGTGGGCACCCTTAGTCTCTCTGAGGACTAAGTCTCTCTCCCCAAGTGTGGGCAGTGACCCAGCAGATGTGGCAGTGGAGAAACAGCCCCAGCAGGTGAGTTAGGGCTGTTGGGCATCAGTTTGAAGCAGAAGCACCCTTGCAGGACATCCCTGGTGTACTCTGGAAGGGGTGATTTGTGTGCAGAGCCCTGCTACCAGCAGCCCATTGGTACTCACCTGCCCTTTCACCACGGAACTGCCTTTTGTCATGAGCTGTGCTGTGCAGGTAGGGGAAAAAAAAGAGAAAGAAAACCAGGGGAAGGGAAAAAAACAAGTCAAAGTACCGTGTGCTTCATGTTGCTTGATCTTTGAGGAATGCTGAAGAAATCTCTTAGGCCACTGTCTCCCTGCTTGTGCTGGTAAGGAGATTATGGACCTCATGCTTTCACAGGAAAACACCCAGCTGCTGGGCCTGGCACAGTAATCCAGACAAAGGATAACAGCAGCCTAATTAATTCTCATGTCTCTGAATCTGATAACAGCACAGTACACAGACGAGTCCGTAAGGACTTAATGAGTTTAATCGACTGCACTTGATGATTTTATTTGAAACCTTGTGCCACAAATTAAACTATTAAAAATGCACTTGAACTTGATTGGCAGCTGTAATCCAGGCAAAGTCTACTTAATCCACGGGGGTGGGAAGCAGGGATGGATGCAAAAGGCTGGAGATGAGGAGAGTGGAGGGGAGGCTCTGGAAGGTAAGGGGATTTTGGGGTGAGTTTAAAGGAAAGCTGGAAAGAAGGGCAGAGCCTCACAGAAGCTGGGGGTAAGGGTGGGAGGGTAGGGGGTAAATCTGTGCTCACCCAGCCCTGGACTGAACTGTGGGATATGGGAAAGGTTCAATGTGTCCTGTGCTCTGCCCTGCAGGACTTTCTCAGCAGCTGAAGGGGCTGTTAGTTGGTCAGGGTGAATCAGCTGCTGGCTCTGGAGTGAGGTGTAACAGCAAGGTTTTGCACAACTGAGATGAGGAGGGTGTGAATCTTGGGCCCAACCTCCAAATCTCATGCACATCAGCTTGGTGAAAGGCCAAGGAAATGCACACAGGGATATTCACTGTGTCCCAGGCAGTGGTGTCACCAATGGGCAGGCACACACAAATACTCAGCTGCTCATCATCAGTAAAAACTGCCCAGGTGAAAATCAGTCTCTAAAAAGGCATCTGTGCAGAAACAGATACACTCTCCTATGTGTTCTCTGCCAACTGCTGTCACTCACATGCTTGGTTGTGCTCATCCAGTTTGCTCCCATACATAAATACCTACATACATATGTAGACGTGCACAAGCAGTCATTTGGCTCAAAATGGGTCATTAGCCAAGGGGGGAAATAGCATGTAAGTCTCCTTTGAAAGTCCCTTGCCCCCCACTCTGCTATTTAAAGTAATTTGCAAAAGATTTGCAAAATTATAAACCAATTTGCAAATAAATGATCATGATTAATGGCATATTCTTTAGGAGGTGACAGATCCGTAATAGATCTGTAATCCCCCTTATTATGCAGGAACCATTAATAGCAGTAGGTGTTAAGAGACTACATTACAGCTAGAATAGGCTTCAGCTGTACCTCTGGAGTGGAACAGGTCAAGTTTCTGTTGCTATGGCTTCTTTACCTATTGCAATGCTCATAATTGGTAGAAAGCAATGAATCTCAGTGCCACTTGGGTTTCACAGCTTGCCCACCCCACTTACCTACCATAAAACTTATGCCCTTTGGCAGCAGAGGGAAAGTCTTCATCTGCTGATGAGTGAAGGCATTGCACATCACCCTGGCAGGAGGGGCAGGTGGCTTGTCCCTTTGTGCAGCTCATCCCCAGCTCTTCCTGCTGTCACCTGGAAAGGATAGGACAAGGGGTGATGGCTTCAAACTAAAAGATGGTAGGCTTATATTTGATATTAGGAATAAATTCATGGTTTTGAGGTTGGTGAGGCCCTGACACAAGTTACCCAGACAGGCTATAGATGTCCCATCCCTGAAAATGTTCAAGGCCAGGTTGAACGATGCTTTGAACACTCTGGTTGAGTGGAAGGTGTCCCTGCCCATGACAGGGGGATTGGAGCTGGATGGTCTTTAAGGTTTCTTCCAACCCAATCTAGTCTATGATTCTGTGATCTACACCACTCCTGGATGTGTCTTGGGATCTCACAGGAGTGCTGGGGGTGAAGGGTTATTTTGGCAAACAGCTCTTGGGGCTGTGTGTGGTGGGTGAGGCTTTGGTGCAAGGGGGAGAGGAGCAGGGGGGAGAGCATGCAGCATTTTTGGGGGCAGCCTGTGGCACACCCACACCCTGTGCTGGAGACTGAATCCCACCATCCAAAGCACTCCTCAAAGACACCGAGGGATCAAGAGCAGTGCCAGTGCCTTTGATTTCTGAAACAGCAGGGCTTTGCTACATGGACATAAGCAGATGATCCTGCAGTCCAAAGCACACACCCTGCTGTGAAGGATGGTAAAATCCTACTCCAGTGATTCCCTTCACTCAGAGAAAATCCATCCCTGACCTTACACCTTTGGAGGGGTTTAATGCATTGTACATGGATGGGACAGACTGAGAAGCTGTCAGAGAAGTTCCATCTATCCTGCTGAGTACCAGCCTGGGGCAGAGGGCAGCCTGGTCCCTCTCCTTCCTGCACACACTTTCAATATGATGTTGTGAATTTGGTTCATTGACAAGTAGCTGAAATGTTTTTATTTGGTGGGTTGCAGCATTGTCATCTCCCCCCCCCCCCCCCCATTTTTTTGCATGTGACTCTAAATCTGTGGCAGGTGTGCTGGGCAGTGCCCCAGTGTGTGGTGATCTTGTGAGGTCCATGGCACCTGCAGAGCTCTGCCTCTGTACTAGGCTGGGACAGGAGCATGGGGGAGGAAATGGGCACTGCAATCAGTCATTAATTAGTGATTTGGTGATGCTCTTTATAGAGAAAAACTGTGTTAGGGGAGGATTTTTCAGGTGAGTTAACACTGAGATCCTGGCTGCTTCTCCTTCTGAAGCCTGGCAGTTCTAGAAAGTACAGAGATGGTAATTTAAGGCGTTGTGCAAGGTGACTAATTACATCAGTCCTGGCCATAGCTGCCTTTTGTGTTTCTCACTTTAAAATACACTGTAAAGTTGCAATTCACTGTTAAACAGATGCTGCATGCTTTCCCAGTAGTAGATACATTTTAATTTTTTTTTTTTACTGAAAGGAAAATAATTGGCATATCTTTGATGGAATAATTCTTGAAGATGTTAACAGGGGAGATCAGCTAGGGAATGGCAAAATATTTTCATCTATTTGGTGTTGTTAGTGCTTTGATTAAACAGACTAATATTTCTGGGTCTGTCACTTAGCATGAACAGCAGGATATTTTGTTATCAGGTAATTCCCTGCCTACAGTGGCTGCAGAAATGGTTGGATGTAAATCATGCAGTTAATAATACTCCAGTACAGAAGGCAGATGCAACTGCTAATTGCAGAGCCTGGGATGCTCAGTGAAATCACAACAACTTATCAGCCTCTGTCAGGTCACTTGGGCTCTCCCCCAGCCTCACAACTTCTGCCAGGCAGGATTCCACGGCTGGTGGCACAAGGGCTGGCCCCTCTGCTCCCTCACAGCTGAATCCCAGGGTGGCTGGGGACGGAGCCAGCCCAGGGCTGTCCCCACGGCAGGGAAGTGCTGGCAGCACCGTGGGCAAACAGCCACAGAGCCAGCACACGCAGTGCTCTCCTCAAATATTTACCCTTTGTTTCAATCTCGACCTCTTTGCCTCTCAAGATAAATAATTTAGTGTGGAAGCCTTGAAGGTTAATCTTGCATTTATTTAATGTTACAGGACACTTGGCTCACTTACAGCTAAAAGCCCTGCGTGCTGGTTGTTAGTTTATTTAATCCAAGTGCCATTTTCTTCACCCTCTTCTCTCTGAATTGCTGAAAGGGAGGAAGGAGAGGAAGCAAGGGGAAGGAGGAGTTATCTGTATGCAGCTTTTAGCTCCTGCTGCAAACTCCATCAGGAGCAGCACCCTGGGGAGACGTCGATCCGAGTGCCTCAGCCCAGCCAGGCATGTCACCCGCCAGCCGAGCCAAGAGGCTGCTCCCAGCACCCCTGAGAGAAACGGGGGAAGGCAGAGGATCTGACACTGACATCCCCGGCACTCTGGCTGTGATAGAGCTGCCTGCCTTTACCCAAATCTGTCAGAAACTGCTGCTGTGCCAGAAAAAGAAAAAAGAGACAGCGTGATGGGCATGAGGAGGGGGAAGAGGTGAGGCAGCAGGGAGGAAGAGCAGGTTTGCCTCCATTGATGAGATGCTTTTTCTCTCCTTTGTCCGAAAGCATCAGGTGGTCCTTGGCAGGAGACCTCTACAGCACTGCTAGAAAGCTAACGCAGAAGGGGAGGGTATGTGAGGCAGGTGTGGGCTCTGATTTACCTTGCTAAATGATGTCTGTAGTAATTTCTAGCAGGCCAGGCCAGAACTTTTGGGTAATTTGTAGCTGGTTCAGCCCTGGGAGGCTCAGCACTGGTGGGCTCAGCACCTTTTCCTTCTGCCAGGGCCAGCAATGAGGAAATGGTCAGGAGATTCCAGGTTTCAGCAATGGCAGAAATCAGCTTGTTGCCCAAGAGTTTCACAATGATGGATATGAGGAGCTGTAAACTTACTTGACAGTCACTTGCAGGGACTGGAGAAGACATTTCATCATCATCCCTTTCCTTGCTCTCATTTTTAGAGAGGCACAGAAACAAAAGCATCATCCTTCCTGATACTTTGTCAATATATCTACACTCCAGAACTATTGGACAAAGAAGCTGGAGAAAAAAAAACCAGACACAGGGAGCAGACTGGCTGCTGAAGTTGGTTTGGCTTTTACAGCCCAGCCCACAATTTTGGATCAGAAATTTGGTGTTAGCTGCTCCCTCCCAGTTGGGGCTTACAGCCAGGAACTCAGGAGTGGGACAAATTCCTAGATTTCAGAACAGCCTGTCTGTATTTGTTCAAGTGCAGACCCACGAGGACAGCAGGCAGTGAGGAAGCCAGATTTTCCTATCCTCATGGCCAAGCCAGTGGAAATGTCGCTCCCGCATTGTGGCCCCAGGCTGCCCTCCCAAGCTCTGGCTGAAGAAATCTCCCTCCCAGCCTCAGCTTGCTCCTCACTAGGTCTCAAAAGCCACTTTGGCAAACTCTGCAGTCGTCTGGATGTGCTCCTTACCTCTTGCAGTGATAGCTACACTCATCCACCACTTCAGAGCAACTTCCTTCCCACCCCTGTTTTTAGAGGCCTCCTAAGGTGAAATGTCTCTGATTTCTCTAAAGAAAATAATACCTACATTCAATAGCATTAGGGCCAGCAAGGGAAGAGGAGAAGTGTCAGAGGATGCTGGCAGTGTGATCACACTAGCATGTCACCCTAGCATAGTCACATTTTCACCTGCTCATGTCATCCAGCCCAGCTGTGACTTGCTGGTAATTACTTGCTTGTAGCTGGTGTGAGACTCCCAGTTCTCAAAGCCATCTGCTTACCTCCAGGTCCCTGCTGTGTGATCTTTCATTTGGAGTTCACCTCTGCAGTTTATGGCAGTTTCCAGGATAATGTTCCAGCTGGAGAGCCTCTCGACTCCATCTTGGGTTGGCTTTTCTCCTTTTAAAGGACACTTTGCATCTTTCAAAAAGCACCAACAGGATGCTAAAGGTAGCCTGGCATGATTTGGCCCAAAAAGGATAGGCATGTGTGATAGGTGGGAGACTTGAGTGTCTGGGTGTTTGTTTGTGCAACCCAAATCTCCTCAGGTAGAGACGTGGACAGACTGACCTTTCCCAGGAGCTTCAAGTGCTTCAGTATTAAATGGGAAATGGCACAAGATCAATGTGTCTCGTAGCTTTTCAATGCCTCAGACTGAACCAGGAGAGACAGCAATAAGAAAAAAGAATAATTTAATAAACAGTATGTGTTGGTTTTTTTTCCTTCTGGTGAGGATTCTCATATATGTTTGGATTGGTGAATAGGCTTATTTTTGAATTACTGTTCAAGACAGTAATTCAAGTCAATTTTGATTTCATTTTTGTTCTTATTGGTGTGTACTGGAAAAGGTATGAGAGTGGGATCTTTGGGAAGAGGCTTAGGGCACCTAAGTTTGACCTCTGCCTGAACTATCTTCTGCAGGAATCACTTCCCATGTTGTGAAGGAAGATCCCCCACCTGCTTCTTGGAGATGCCCTGCATGTGTGAGCAGTGTCTGGAGGTAGGACCACCTGGGGAAATGGTGAATTGCAATTGGTGACTGCTTTGTAATTCTCTTCACACTGGAAGAGGTTTGAAGATAAAGTTTTCCTAAGGGCAGCTGGGAACTCACGACCCCGAGCTGTGGTTTGTCTCCTAGGACCTTTGAGAAGGAGCCACATGGATTTGTGTCAGCCTTTACTTACCACTTCCAGTTTAACATTTTAAATATGACAAACATCCTCCCAGTCGAAACAGCTCCTATCAAACTGGCACTCACTCTCATAACACCCTGCCACCCACAAGGATGTGCTGATTGCTGCCAACCTTTTGGCAAGATCTTTGCTTTTGTATTAGGACAAGGTGATTGACAATGCTTTGTGTGTCTTGATAATGGAGAAATGTGCTATTTAGAAAGAGAAAAATTCACATCAGTGTCTCCCCAACATGATCTGCTGACTGCCTTTTCCTTCTCCCCCCTCCGTATTTAAAAAATACATCAATCCAGACAGCTGCAGGGGCTGAAGAAAGCAGCTAATTCCCCTAACAAGTCTCTTGCAGAGAGAAGTGCCAGCCAGCCCAACTCTGAACTTGGGACTGGAAGTGTGTATAGGATTAGGGGCATATCTGGTGGCCCAGATTCCCCAAAGCCAATTAATGACTGTTACAGAAAGAGGATTTTCTTTCTGAGGTTAGAAATGCATCCTTGAGTCTGGAGGGGGAAATTTAAAAAAAAAAGAAGGAAAAAAGCTAGAAGAGCTCAGGACTCAAAGGGAAAGTTCAAAGGGTTGGGATTTTTTGCAGCTGGAGCTCAGAAGAGAGGGGTTTGTGTGAGCTTGTGTGTTTCTGTACTGCTCTCTACCTTCCTCCAGCTCTGTTTTCCTTATTGATCCCTCTCATAATATGATTTCCCTCCGGTATAATTGAGCGAAAAATAACTGAGAGTAAAGTCTTGTAGATTTGCTCCTGACTGAGTGTTTGTCTTGTCCTGGATGGCCCCAGACCAGCACAGATGCTGAGTGCTGTTCAGTGCTGTCCAACTGAGCCCAATGGCAGCTTTGGAGCAACCCCTTGAACACAGATGTTGGGGGCTGGGGCTGCTCTGCAAGGCAGGGAAATGCCCAGTTTTCCTCAGTCTTTTTTTTTCTCCTCAGCAATCTGAAATTGGGGTTCCTGGGGAGCAGAGGGACTTGCTGGAGATGCTCTGTGTGGCACCAGTGGGCAGTGACTGTGCTGGACCCAAAGGTGGCTTTGGGAGCCCGTGCAGCAGGTTTGCACCGCTCCATTGCCTCTCTCAGCTTCCATTCCATAGACATCCCTGTCTCTATTTACTAAGAGCTTTGGGATCTCCTGTGATGAAGGCATGCAGACAATTATCACTGGAGCTAGGACAGAAAGCAGAAGGCTTGTTTGTTATTTTGGATCCAGGGTAGTTTGCTCAGCTGCATTGGTATCACTGCTAATTATTAAGACATTTATTACCATGCTTTATTTATGTGTGTGGGTGCATGTTTACTTTTCCCTGAAGCCTAGAGATTTAGTTGTTCTTGGAAAAGCATTTTTGGATCCTCAGTAGGATGGTTGGTGAGTCCCAATGCTCCCACTGAGGGGTAGGGGAGTGAGATATCTGTGGTAGTTCAGGACTTACTGCTTTCACTTCTATTCCTTTATTTCCAAGAACTGAATTTTTTAAAGTTCCCTGGAAGAATATGGGACATCTGCTCTGCTGTTCATTTTTTATGTGTCCCTCACCCTCTCTATTTTAATCAGAAAATCCTGTGCTCAAGAGGCTTCTCTCATCTCAAAATCCAGCTTGAAGTGCTGGAACAGGGGAGATGGCTGGCGCAAAGAAGCTCTCTGGGGGCCAGGGCAAGGTGGGGGATTAATGAAAGAGATCTGTTCATACAGACCATTATGAAAAGTGGAGTTGAGGCTTTGCAGGTGCGATGTGGGGATGGGGAGATTAACTTCTGCTGGGGCTTATGGCTGGGATCAGGGCAGGTGCAGCTGGCAGTAGGTAAATAGAAAATATGTGAGCTTGATATTAAAAAGGGGCTCTTATGTGGAGAAAGCCTTGAAAGCTGCTCACCTCTGCCCCAGCCCTGCTGCAGCTCACCATGGAAGCAGGAATATGGAAGGATGTTTTTTCTTGAGGGCTTATGTACTGCTTTTGCTGGGCCATTTCAGTGATGTCCTGGGAAGGAATGGGTGGCATTGAAGTTATCTCCATGGCAACAGCTATGGAGGGCACAGATTAAGTGGATAGGACAAGGATGTGGGAGTCAGGACTCCTGGTTTCTGTTTTCAGGGTTCATGGTGTGACCTTGGGACAATTGGTTCAATATCTGTAACCTGGCATTTTCCATGCCAGGACCTGTAAAGTGGTTAGAGATTGAGGGTTAAAGGTGTTTGCAGCTCTTGAGGCTCCCACTGACTCCAATCCCAAAGCCAGGGTGTCCTGCTACCAAGCAGGACCATCTTTAACTTAATGACAAGGCGTCTTCTTCCCTCACTCTTTCCCCATTCTTGCCTGCTACCTTTACAGCATCTTTTCCCTGATTCCCATGGATCTAAACTGGCTCAGCCTGGCAGAGTGCTCAGAGCCTCTGTGGCTGGGAGGTGACATTGTGCCGGAGGGATGGGATAATTTCATGAGTGTTTACATACATCTGCATTTCATATCGGCTCCAATTTGTGCATTTGTCAAAACCAGCATGCTGGTGTTTCTCAGAAATTTTGCTTTCCCTTAACCTTTTCTGTGCAGAGCAGAGAAGAGCCTCTGTCTCCTGGGCAAAAGCAGAGCTCACGTGCAGAAGCCGCCTGCCTGTGCCACAGCTGGGGGAATGCCCTTTATAAGCTCTCATCTGGGTGCAGGAGGATGGTCTCTGACCTCCCCCACTGGGGATTCTCAGCTCCAGAAGCAAGGGAAGGGCTGTGGCCATCCCTGCTTCATCCCTTACATGAACATATGGTGCAAATTGCAGCTGCAGCAGAGCCAGCTGCTCTGGGCAGTGAGGAAGGGGATGCCGGCTGGTCCCTCCACCTTTGTATCCTATTCCATCTTGGGCATCCCCAGCACAGCAACCAGGGGACTGAGCAGGCAGAAATTTGTTGTGTAGCAGCAAATAATTCTAGCTGATCTTTTTCAAGCAGGTGGTGTTTAGTGGCAGCTTGCCTTGCCTTTCTTTGTTTTATTGATTTGAGGTTGCTGCAGAGTTGCTCAGGTTAAAAGAGAGAGGAAAAAAAGCAGGCAACGGGGACAGACCTGCAGGATCTTGGAGCTGGCACAAAAGTCTTGTCTGAGTTCTCCACTGAAAGGCTTTGTGGGTCATGAATGGAAACTTGATGTTGTGTCCTGGCTGTGACTATTTTGGGAATGATCCTGCAGTTAGGGAAAGTGAATGGGAAAAAAAGATGATCTTCAGCCATGTCCTGCAAGCACCTTTCACTTTGAAGCCTGCTGTGACTGCATACCCTCTTTGAGCCTAAAGGCAGAGCAGGGGCCAGTCCAGGGCTGCTGAGCTGGGTGGTGCTTGCAAACAGAGAACTTGCACTTCCCAAGCCAGACCTAAGTCACACATTAGGCTGGCAATGCTCATCTGGGTGAGGAAGCAAGACCAGGGTGCTGGCAGAGGCTGATGGTGTATCTGGGACTAGGGGCTGTAAACAACCACTTCACTTACAGGTAACTTGGCAACATCTGACTTGGTTTGGGACTCCTGGTGCTCCATCAGAGTTTCAGTGAGATTTAAGGTGTGCTAGTGGGAGGTCAGGGCATGGAGGTTGTCTGAGGAAGGCTGGACACCCCAAAATCATGGGCACCCTTATGCAAGGTGTGGAGTTCAGTGAGTAAGCAAGTGAGCCTAGTTGGGAATTGTGAATCAATTGGAGTTAACTCTGCTCAGGTGGCACCATGACCCTGTCAAAGTGCTGGTCTCTCAGGGAAGGAGGTGGGAATGGGGGTCCCAGCAAAAGTATAGGACTAGATGGACCACTGTTCTCAGGAAAAATGACTGTGACTGGTGAAACCAATCTATCATTATAGAGTGTCTCTTTCTCACTACAGGGGCTGGATCCTAGAAAGCATGCAAAGCACAATATGCAGAGGCTAGCCATTAGTTTAGTTCTTATTTACTGGGGTGTAACTCTGAGAATTAAAAAATAACATAGAAGTTGGCCAGTTCCCAGTAAGCAGTGGTTTGGGAGGGATGAGAACATCCTTTCCTTTCAGACCAGGGAACACAGAAAAATAGATCTTCTGTTATCTCTTCCTCTGGAGAGCAGAGCTGAAATGACATGCCTCCTCTTTTACCTCATTGCAGAATTGCTCTGATTGTTGTGATGATTGCCTCAATCCATAAGAATTTTAAGAAAAATACCTTTTGATTAGTCAGCCTAGCCTCACACAAGAAAACCAGGCATTCCCAGTCAGCCAGGTAAGCATCAGCTGTCCCAGCCTGCTGAGGGAGGAGGATGCCCTGTGGAGCCAGTCCCAGGATTTGGGGCAGAGCAGGCTTGGCTCCCAAGAGATTGCAAGCATTAGAAAGAAGGAAAAGGTGACTATGAAGAGGAACACAAACTGTAGAGATGATAGCAGCAGCCATGTCTAGGTACTGCTCTCTAAATGAGCCTTTTCTGGGAAGTAAGTTGCATCAGCAAACAAGAGCTGGCATTTACCAAAGCCTTTCCAGTTGCACGTGTCATTCCTTCTTCACTGTTGTGGGGTATGCTGCAGCCATCCTTTCATATGTCTGACCAGTAATTAATTAGGAGAGGATCAAGGCTGATAATTCCCTGTAATCCCTTCTCTCTCATCTTTTTGTTCCATAATCCTTTTAATGTTAGCAACTTGGGGGGTGGGGAGTGGCAGGGGCAGCGGGGGAAGCCTGAGCTGTGGTGTGCTGCTGGTGCTGGTCAGAGCCTGGCTTTGTGATGCCAGAGCATCCCTCTGCTTCCCTCCAATGGCATCCCCCAAGGCAAGCATCCCAAAGTGGGGGCAGCTCACAGGGCAGCATAGGAGGGGAGAATTCTTCTGTGGGGAGAACAGGGTTGGGGGGCAATGAAGCTGGGGCAGGGCAGACAGCAGAATCCCTGATTCTCCACATGCTGACAGATTTCAGTTTAACCTCTGGATCTTCACTGATCAGATCTCTGCAATGACCATTAGGAGATACCTTATTTCTCCAGCTCTGTGCCATCCTTGTCATACCATGAGGACATTTATTCAGTGCCCTGGATCCTCCTGTGATCTGCAGAGGGACACTGCCATCTGAGGAGGTCTGATGCCTGCAGAGGTCCAGGTGTTGGCAGCACAGAGGAGATGGGGAAAGAAGTCCTGGACGGGGAGGCGGATGGGAGGACTTGGCTATGGGTAAAGTTTAGAGCTGCTGGGTTCAGGTATGTAGGGGAGGAGTGGTCAGAGATGGTGGGTTTTGAGCAGAAGAGGTTTAGGAAATGAGAGAGCTGGCATCTGATGTGGCAGTGACAGCTGTAATAGCTCTACACTTCCGTGTGAATTAGCCAACATGAGCACTGCTAACACTGACCCTCCTCCCTGCCAGGTCAGGAGGAAATGGAGAGTGTTGCCAGCCTGCATGACAAAGTGTTTGGGTGTTGAGAAAGCCCAGCATTGAATCAGCCTCCAATCTACAGGAAAGTTGTTCATGTTCCACAGCCCAACATCCTAATTTCCCTCTGTCTCAACTTCTTTAAATACTTCCCCGACAGCTGGAAGAGGAGATGTGAACCTGCTGATTCCAGGGACTAAGTGGGTCTGAAGGGCCTTTTGTTTGATCAGAGCTGCAGTTATTACCCCTGACAGTCACAGGCAAGGAAGTCTCCAATGTGTGTTTGACTGAGTTAAGGTGCCTTTGATTCAAACTTCTCTTTATCCCATTTAAACTGCAGATCATTTCCATTCACAGTGAGAGGAAACTAAATAATTCAGTGCCAGACAGCAGCATCGATGCAGCTGGAGGTATGGGATGCCTTTACCATGCAGAAGACATGGCCTTGCCTGTTTGAGGGGAGGAAGTTTTGGGAGATGCAGGGCTCTCTGGGCTGGATCAAGATTAGACCCACAGTAACACATTTTGATGGAGCAGATAGGAAAATGCACGTGATGCTTTATAGACAGAACAAGGGCCATTTGCTGTCACAATCCCTAAATCCCCTCTCTCTGTGTATTTAATAACATAGATGTCTATAAAGTAAATGCCAGCTGATTATCAGAAAACATATTTGCTGAGCATGAACAACTTGTAATAATCGAACACCAGAGTTAAACACTGACTATATTGTTTTGTAACTTCACAGGGTTATAATCTGCAGTGTACCAAAACAATAAATGCCCATTGAGTAAACTCTTTTGCCTCTGTATCACAGTGCAAATCCAAGCTGTGTCCCTGGAGCTGTTGATACCTAGAGGCTCCTACCTCACTTGCATTGCGGATGTAGATGGAAGTCTGTTTCCTGTATGAGGTGCATTGAGTCATTCTAATTCTTCTCTCCTGTGGCTGTGGATGGGCTTTCACTTAACTAACAGCATGACCACCAGCACAAAGGATGGCCAGAAACGTGGTGTCCACAGCACACAGCAGCCTGGAGCCTTCCTCCATCCCTCTCTTCACTTTGCAGAAATGTAGCTCACTACAATGATTGGAGATGACCATGGGTATTCACTGACCTGCAAAAGCAAGTGGGGAAGCCCCTGGCAGGTTTGCAGCTGTTCCCATCTGAATGGCCATCATCTGGCCCAAACAGGGCCATTTTCTTCAAGACAATCATCTGTGTATTCCTTTCACCTCTGTACACAGTTAGGAGCACATGGGCTTCTGTTCGTCCGGTCTTTGTGCTGAACTGCAGCTCTGCTGTGGGCTTTTTTCTATGCATCATTTAAAATAGCACAGAGTTAAACAGCTATTTTAAAATAGCTTTGTTAAAAAAAGAAAAGCTTACTCCCCATGGCAATCAAAGGAAGAAAGAATAACCTCCCCACAGCACCCGCCAAGTTTCAGGTGAAGGGGAATATGTGAGAAATAAACACGGTGCCTCTGCCTGACACTTCCGATGGGGTCAAGTTTTTCTTGCTCCATAATGAGGTCTTGTTAGGAAAGTGGGAGCGGTGAGGTATGCTCCTTTCTCTTGGATCTCTGCATTTCAAACTGTCTGCAGAAGGAGTGCGGTTGGGGATGGGAAAGAAAAAAATTACTCGTTAGATATTTCTACCTTGGGCTTGGATGTTCTGAGGATACAACAGTGAAGAAAGAAAAGATGGGAGCAGGGGTAGCAGGAGGCCAGGCAAGCTCTGAAAACAGTGCTCATCTTCCCCCTCTTTCTTTTTCGTGCCAATCTTTGTTGGTGCCTCCATTAGATGTTTTAACTTCACTTTCTGTGATGAGGAACCTGGGAGATGTCTTGGCAAAAGCTTTGCTTTCCTGGCAATAAGAAGGCTATACAGATTTGGGGGCTCTTATGGCATCTGAGTGGATGGGGAGGGGGAAGGAATCCAAACTTTCAATCAAGCCCTGCCAGCTCTTTTCCGTTCGAGAGGAATGAGGCTTGCCTTGTTAAAGGCAGAGTGCGAGTGAGAGCGGGCAGCATGCCAAGAGCCATTTGAGAGGCAGGTGAGACTTTCTGAAGTAAGAAATACCCATTCCACTCTAAATTGAAGTGTGTTAAATAAGGATGTTGTTCAGTGCTAATAAGGCAGGGAGCGAGCTGGAGAGCACAGCTGGGGTTACGGCTCTCGGAGAGCGCAGAGGACCCGCGCTCGGGTTTGGCCGCGGCTCCGGCTGCGTGCAGGGAAATGAGCTCCAGGCAGGTGCTGCCCTACTTCCTGAGGATGCTCATCGGTCAGCAAAGGCATGGTTTGCTCGACTTAGCTTTTTTTTTTAGCATTTGAGCCCTAGGGTGGGAGTGATGGGGGTGGTGGAGGTCATGGCTGAGCTTGCAGAGGGACAGGGCTGGGTTTGGAGCTGGCATGATGTGGAAAGTTGCAGTTATGGACTGGAGCCTTGGGACTTTACACACAGGGATAAGGAAAGCTGGCACAGCACCTGCTTTCATTAGGCTTTTGTCTACCTGCAGGTCCCAACCCTCAACAGGAGAAATGCTCTCAATTTTTATTTTTTAATTGTAATTTTTAATTTATTTCCTTTTTGAAAATGCTGAAACATAGAAGATGAGATGCAAATTAACACATAAATTCAGGTTGGAGGGTGTAACCAAAAAGATAGGTTGCACAGTAATTAAAGAGCATGAAATTTTCCATGAGATAGTTTTTAGTGTGCTCTAAATAGCCAATTGCTGTTTCTTAAATATTCAGTAATTACTGTAACTGGATGCAGTTTGGCTTGGAATTTAATAAGACCTTACTGGAGAGTCTATTAGATCACCAGGAGGCTGGTGGGATAATTTAACAGTAGTGCCTGTCTCTGCTTATTGATTGTGTCCAGAAGGCAGCACAGTGGTGTCCAGTCGATAGGGCACGAGCAGGGGGCAAGAGGCACAACCTGCCCCTCTCTCCCACTGCCAAGGGGGCTGGGGTGAGCCCTGGGGGTGCTCATCTCCAGGCTGAGAGGGACTTTGTGCTCCCCAGAGCCCTCCTTCCCAGAGCCCTCCCTTGATTTTATAGGCAGAGCAGCAAGGTGCAGGGGTGTGGATGTGTGTTTGATTGGGTCTGTGCAGCTCTGCCTGAGCTGACCTGGTGCTCAGGGGAGCCTCGTGTCTTTGCAGTGATCCTGAGGCTGCTTTGCCTCTGCTATCCCAATGTACTGGATCCTTGAAGGCTGTTGCCAAACCCCCCTACCCCGTTTCTGTGCGTATTAAGGATGAGGAAACACACCCTGGATATTTACCTCATGACATAGTGGAGAAAGACTCTGGGAAAAATGCTGTTTCCATCCTTGCTGGCTGATGGTTTGGAACACATGAGCTGCCAAGTACGTATTTTCCTGAAACAATACAGAGCCTAGGAAATTACCCTCAAGGAGGGGATGTTGCCTGGGCACAGCTGTGCTCTGGGTCAGCTGCAGGGTGAGGGAGGCTGGTGTGGGTGGGCAGCTCTGCTGGGCTGCCCTAGGAAGGGGCCCCATTGTCCAGGCAGATCCTTTGGGAAGTTTCTTCCGGGCTTTGTCTTGGGTTTTCTCCAGGGTGTCCCTGGACACCTTCTGGAAGTTGGCTCAGCCAAGGAGCCATGCCCAAATGGCAGCAGGAATCAGACTGCACGTTCCCAAGTAGAACGCCCCATCTAGCTCTACATTACTGAGCTTCTCCAGGTGCTTTTTTGCTGTACTTCAGGGCACACATCTCTCAGCAGCAGATGATATTGCTCTGGCAAGTGCTGGACAGCCCCCCAGTTATCTCAGATATTTAGGGATTGAAAAGTTAACCAGTGGTAAACTTTGGAGTGTCTTGCTCAGTGCTTTGAGGTCATGGAGAAAATGCATTACTGAAGGACAGGAAGGTTGTTTCCTGCCAAAAGCTGAGCTTGTGCAGCCCTGGTTGCTCTTAAGATATATGCTTGGGAGACATGTTCTGCTCTGAGACAGAAAGGAGACAAATTCCTTTAGCATAGCTCAGACCTGCCCACTGAGCTCCCAGCACCAATCTGGGGAAGTTCAGTGTGTCTAGGCAGTGGCTGCAGCATCTCTTTATGACTGGAATTGATAAGCTCTGGTTTAAGGCTACAATAGTGGATTAGAAATTTCTATTTCTGAACATTGCTTCTATAATTAGGTGGTTTTGTATTGTGTGCCTCTCCCCCAGGAAAGGAAACAAAAAAACCAAAAAAAAAACCACCCAACAAACCTGTGAGATATTTTTGCACAAGTTCCTGCCCTCCAAAATGGAAAAACAGACTTGGGGGCTGAAACAACTCCAGCTGCTCAGCTCATTTAATTGTTGCAAGTGAGGAATAGGCACTTTAGAAAGATTCTAAATTCTTTCTTTTGCTTCTTTTAATTGTAAACCAGCTTTCCATGATAATTTATTTCTTTTTCTTCCTGAATGAGATTTCATCCTGACATCAAAACCACAGCCCTTTGGATCACACACACGGGGTGTCACAGGATTATTTTACTCAGGGAGGGAGGTTTACTTCCACAAGAATTCCTCTATATTCCCTCTGCTTGAGCTACAGTTGCCTGATCTTCCAGACTCATAATCTAAGTGAACCTGCATCACTGGAGCCCAATTTAATGCCAGGCCATAAATTGAAGCATCAGGAGTGCCCAGCCACAATGAAATCCTGTTCACAGATTAGGGAGTCCTGGCTGAACAGCCCTAGAAATTGAACTGGGGGACTGGACTAAATCAATTGGATTCACCCTAAGGACTATGATGCTACTGAAATACATAAAACAGAAGAGGACAGGATCTCCCATTATCATGCATCTAAACATGGGGATGAGCCATTCAAAAGTGCAGCCTGACCTTTTCTAGCTGCAATGTCCCAAGTGCTGGCTTTACTTTCTGTCTGTTCCTTTTATTCCCTTTTCTTTTCCTCCCCTCCCCTTCCCTCAGCTTGAGTAGTGGTAATTTTAGGCTCTAGGTTAAAAAGAAATAATGATGGTCCTGAAAAGGGAACTGGCTTTTATACAAAGCTTAGAGTGGTGCTGGACCAGCCACATGTCCATTCCTTGGCATGGAACCTGGATAACCTTAACACAGTTTAGGTACTCTTGGGAAAGGGAGAGAGTAGACCAGTGCTCTCCTGAAGGAATATTCCATATGTGGGACCTCACTGGGACTTCAGGTGGAGAAAGAAGCGCATTGAGATGAACATCTCCTGAAAGAGAATGCATTGTGCCACCCTTTCACCAAGTGCTTTGTGCATTATCTCCCTTTCACAGGAAAATCAGTGATGTGGAGCTCGAGCATGTGCTCATTTCATGCTCCATGTAGCAGCTCCAGAGTGGAGAGGGACAGGGAGGATGGGAGTTGATGTCACAAGCCAGGAGCCTTGCTCTCATAACTCCAGAGCTTGCTCATGGGACAAGGCTCCACTTAGTGCGGGGGGAAAGGCAAGATCCCATGCCATGTCTCCATAGGAACAAAAACAATTGGAAAACACTGTTCTTCAAGCAGAGCAGTTCATGCAAGAAGGCAAAGAATGCAGCTCAGGAAAGGCCTCCTACCCTACTCTTCTCCCACTGCTCAGCCCATCATTGCCTGTACCTCTCTGTGACTGCCAAATGTGACTGGAGCATGGCTGGGTAAGGGATGCCCTGATGCAGCAGGAAAGCTGATGGATGCTGCAGATGGTTGCAATGGGGCTTGGAAATCCACAGCCCGTGAATGACCCTGGCACAATCCTGGATCCCTGGGAAAGCAGTGCTATTCCTGCTTCAAGTCATGACCCTGCAGCTGCAGCTCTGATGGAGTATGCACAGGGAGTTCATTAAAGAAATTGTGTGGACATGTACACTCCTACCCCACACTTGGAAAGTTCAGATCAAAGGCATCTTCTGTGGAATTTCTCCTACCCACAGTATTCTTGGAAACTGCCCCTCTGCCTGAAGAGTTTGCAAACAATAATGACTGGCCCTTGTTCAAAACACTAGCTGTAGCTGGTGGGAGATGGCTCACCACACAGCAGTCAGCAGAGCAGTCTATCACAATTCAGATGTGGCTCGATCAAATTCAAGGCACTATAAGATGTGGAACAGATTACAGGCTGGATCATATAAGCCACAAACCACATTAAAAGCGTAGGGACAACAATAGATATTCTGCTCTCACACTTAAACATGATCCTGAATGAAAGGATTTCCCCTGCCTCCAGCCCTTGTTCCCCTAAAGCAGGATTTCTGTCTCCAGAAAATGCCATCCAGTTGCATGAAGAGCCTTGGGAACCGTGAGCATCTTTGCATAACAATGTCACGTCAAAGAAATTCCTGCCTGCTCCTTGTCTACCACCTGATGTATTGTGCCCCAAAATGGTTTTGACTACCTGCCACCTCAGCAACACCCGCTGGCTATGAAAGTAGCAATTGCAGAGGCAGCTGCAAAAATGAAAAGTAAAATGGGGTGGAGGAAGGAGGGGAAAAGCCAGCTCCATGGCGTGCTGAAGTGTTGGGACAGTGCGGGGAAGAGGAAGGCCAGATGGGAATGGGTTTTGTCCTCCTCTTTACAAATGAGAGGTGATGTCTCTCAAGTGCCGTAAAAATGAGCAGTGGTGTGGAAGGGCTTTCTAATAATTAGTGATTGAAAATCAGTTCATTGACAGTGATGGTTGGCATTTTTGAAGAGGGATGAATTGTTTTCTTCCAGAGAGCAGAGCCCTCTCTTGCTGCAGCCCTACCGTTATCTGTGGATGTGTGTATGTGTAGGGGCAGAAGGAGGAAAAAATAGCATGTTTTGGTACCCAGGGCCTGAGACTGAGCCACTGTTTTGGTTCTGGCAGCACCCTCAACCCCACGGGTGCTGTGTGGAGTCCCTGGGAGATGGGGAATCAGGGCTCCCCAGCATTTCTAGAGCAGATGTAATTAAAGCCTTCCCTGCCTGCCACACAGCATATGGGACATGTTAGCAGAGTAATTAAATTTTGTGAAGTGAGTCTTTGCTGGAAAGCTGGAGGGTGGGTCGGTGGGACCAGGGAGAGCAGCAGTGCTGCCTCTCTCACCACCTCCGGCCCTCACTCCAAATTGCTCCTTGTGTGACAAGTTGAGGAAATAATTAAGTGGTGGCTCATTTGCATTATTTGTTGAGTTTGTATGTATTAAAAAATTCTGAGGAAACTGGTCAAGCTGTACAGATGTTGCAGATGAAACAGAGGCTATATTTATGTGTGTGTGTGAGTTCTAAGCAGAAAGGCAGAGGTGGGGACTGGAAAGCAGAAGGGGGAGAGAAGGGAATAGGGAGAACAGAAAATCTGGTTCTTGCAGACATGGGTAAAATATATGGAGTGCACGGTATATTTGCAAATTAGTGAAAAATTCCAGGAGGATGGAAACTGCTCATGAATTGGAGTCAGTGCATATCTCTGGTGAGGGATGGAGCGAGGGGAATCACACAGGCTGGAAGTGTTAGTTTGCAGGTTTCAGAATAGGACATGTCTTTTCTTTACCAGGTGAAGCTTTCTGAGGCAAGATCTTTACATGTTAAAATCACATTTTGATATAGTCTTTTTTCACTTAAAATGAGAGCAGGCCTCTTTTCTAGAAAAATAAATAGGTCAAATAATAACTCAGTGTAAACAAAATTCTTGTCAGGATTGAATGAGTCATTTGTAGTTGTCCCACATTGAATGTTGTTTTGTTTTACTTCCCCCCAAAGCTGAGATTTGAGGCAAATCATACTCAGTTTATGCATCATACTGTTTTCTTTGGTCCAAATCTTTTGGTTTCGCCTATTGAAGTTGGTATTCACCCCACATTGTGTTTGTGCAGCTCTTACAAAGGTGCCAGTTCTCATAAACACCCAGCTTCCAGCAGAGATGACCGTGGAGCTTACCAATACATGGAATGGGTTCTATCTCTTCCTGAGAACACATCTATAATGACCTACCCTTTTCTCTCTCTTCAGGATGCTCATAGAGCAAATTGTGGATTGGGAAGGCTGGAAAATGGTGACCAGCCACTGACCTGTCTGCAATGATTGCTGGCTCCAAAGCTTTTGTCTGGGGCAGTGGTGAGGGAAGAGAGGAGGTTTGCTCCTGCACTTGCTGCAGGTTAGGTGTCACATTGCACCTGTGATGTGTTCTGGGTTTTGAAACACATCTGAGATGTGCAAGGGGAGGGAGAGGGGGTGGGATGTGGCTTTGTTTTGGGTAAACCCTCTCGTAGTGTCAAATCTTCACAACTGCTGAGGCACAGAAAAATACATCCACAACATCAATGTTTCCTTGGTGTACTGGAAAAATTGCCCCTCCTAGGTGTCCACAGGACCTTGGATCACCTCAGCTAACTGGGAGAGACAAACCCACACATCCAGGCAAACCCATTCTTTTACCCTATTCTGAAAGTGATGATGAGGCAGGAGCAAGGCTGTAAGTGAATGAGTGATGCTGAAAAGTGGGGTCACAGCAACTGTTTGCCAAATGAACACAGTCTGGCTTCATACTTGTTTAGCATCTGCTTCAGCATCTGCACCACTCCTTTTCTGGAGAACCCTTGCTTCAGCTGGAGGGGGTAGCTGAGGCTGAGGGCATGAATCTCCTCATATCACTGCCAGTTCTCCCTGTCAAGGCATTTTTTTCATTGAAAATGAGACATGCTTGTATCAGAAATAGTCCTGAGCCAAAAAAAGCACCATTGGTAGTTTTGAATGGTGGAAGGTTCAGAAGGTTTCAGTGTTCTTTCCCCCTCATTTCCAGTTAGAAGTTATAGACTGGAGACTCCCCACAAGTCATTAAAGCTTTTACATTTAGCATTGATTCTTCCAAAATACTGTCTTCCCCAAAGGGTTTGTTCATCTTTTGGAAATGCTTCCCTTGGTAGTTTCTCTTGCCTCTCCTGGAAGCTGCTCCTTTATCTAATTGCTCAGCAAGAGCAGAGCTTTCCCTGCACCCCATCTCATCTTGGAGGGTTATGGTTTAAGATTGTCAGGCTTGTGAGTCTGCAGTAATAGTGGATACTTTGGAGATCTGCAGTCAATGGAGATCTCCAAACTCCCTGACCTCCAGACACTCACTAGTTCAGCATGCTCAGGTATCCTTGGCCATCCTTGGGTACAAAAGAGCCAAACACCATGATCTCACCTGGGATCCATGACAGCCTGCTGATCTCCAGTGCCTACTGCAGGATTGTGGTGTGAGCTGTGCCAGCCCAGCCTGACGTGTGCCCTGTGTGCCACCATGGGCCATTGCCAGAGCAGCTCTGCCATGTGTTGGGAAAACCCAGGTGCAATCTGGGGGCTGGCTTTGAAAGGATGCAAAATGCAGAGAGGAACAGGGCCTCACCATGGGCTTGATGCCCCTCTCCAATAGCACATGGGTGTATCTGGGAATGAGTTAAAGCTGTCAGAGGGCTCCTGACTCTGTCAGTAGACACCTACCACCCTCTCTCCTCCTGGTTCCCAACTCCATATGAATTAAGGGGATCAGCAGCACTTGTACATGGCAGCACCATGTCACCCCTATACTTTCTGGCTTTTTAGTAGTCCAGGGCAGATCTCTGTTTAGTGCAGCACGTGTCCAGCAGTGAGGCTGCAGGACCTTCCTAGCCCAAAAGAAGACTACCTTGCTTGAACTGCAGACCAGAAGGATGGAGAGAGTTTGTATAATGAGCATGTGCCTCATTTTCTCAGGATGAAGCTGCAAATATCATCAGATTGTGGATCATTTCCCCACTGTGCCAAAAGTGACAGGCAGCTGTCGACACATGAAGGAAAGATGGATGAGAAGGACATGATGGAGAGAGTCACCCTGTTTGGGGTGATGTGGTACAGTCAAGCACCTTTCCTCCAAGGAGACCTGAGATGGTGCTGCTCAATTTGCCCCCATCTACAGAGCTCCTGCTTTCTCCTTGTCCTGGCTTAGATGGTAGAAACTTCATGTACAATTTGCTTTGCAACATGCCAGCCTGGCAACTGCAGTGAGAGAAATGGAGAGCGAAGAAGAAATATGTAACTAGGTCAGTCTGCTCCACATTACAGCTTCATCCTTTACCCAGGGAGGAGTTGTGGTCTTTGCCCGCCCCTCACTGTTCCCATTCAGTCACTTGATGGGGTTTCCAGCTACTTTGAGCCTCCAACCTTCAGATCAAGACTTTTTCTTGGTTTTTTTTTCCTTCCTTAACTTGGCTTTCACGTTCGACTTTGCTTCTTTCAACCTGTGTTCAGAGGCTCACAGTGGAAGAAACCTTTTGCTGTATTTAATTGTAAAAGTTCCTTCCCTATAAAAGTCTTGGCAAACTGGGCTGGCTCAGTGGTTAGTTCTTTGCTCTCCTTCTTGCAGGGGCAAAGTTCAGTTACTTAGCATCTGGCTGCTTGTTCCTTAATCCAAGAAGGAGTTTTTAATCACAGTAGGACTGGATGGTTTGGCTTATTCACAGTAGGGCTACAATGCCAATTGCCATTAGGTCTCTTGTTCAAATACGGCCTGGATTGCTAGCAAAGTTTTAACTGTTTTGTGGCCAGTGATGAGGGGTTGCTGGGTTCAGGCTGTGTGTTGATGGATGGATGTGCCTGTTCAGTAAACACATCCACACAAGGAGCACCAGGGCATTTCCCATTGCCCTTTTTGTACAACCCCTCCCTTTAGTTTTTGCTATTGCCAAAGACCAAGAATGCATGGAGTGGCAAAGTGAAGCCCTTGCAGATGTCCTTGACATCTGAGGGATACAGACAGGGACTGGTGTGTCCTCCCTGTGAATCCAGAGGCAGAGAGCATCTTGCCTCACTTATCCCTCTGTACATTCCCCTGTGGCCAGATGAGCAGAGCTGTCCCACTGCAAACGTTCCCATCTCCCTTGTGTAAAGCCCTCCCCCACAGCCTTTTGGCTCCCCGACAGAGGCTACGAACTTCCCCTTCCTTGTGATAATCCTCACTGATGCCTTCCTGTGCTGTCCTTCTTCTGCTTTGTTGGTCCAAAGCTGGAGACAAGGCAGCCCAGCCAGACTGCCTTAATTGGCTTTGGAAACACTGCTGGCTTGGTATCATTATTACCATCACCAGTATGAAAGTAGAGATGGCACATATGGGCTGTTAGCAAGCATGTTAATTATGGAGAGGTGCTGCATTACTCACTGTGGGCTAGACCTGCCCTCTGGCAAGTGGCACTGTCATCACTCTGTCCTCCCTGCAAACGGGTGCCACGGGCAAAGCGTATCCTTCTGGTCCATATGTGCACCTGGGCCTGTGTGGGGAAGCTTTGTCCTTCTCTGGGACTGCATCTGACAGCAAAAGGCAGTGATACCTTGGGTAAGGCACTGGAAATCATCAGGAAGAGGAGCTCTGCTTGTCAAATGTTAGTGAGCATTTTAGAGGCAAAGCTGTTTTTTTCTTATTCGTAATGATTCTAGTACAACTCAGACTCAGACAGTGTTTGCAAACCATGGGGAGAAAAAGATTTAAAAACAACAACAGAAGAGCATTAACAGGAAATAATCTCATCAGCCCCAACTCTCCAGCAGCGCTGAAGACAAGAAAATGATGCCTTTTTATTAGCCTTATTGTCTTTAATTAAAGCATTCAGCAGAACCCTCTGATAATGGACTGCAAGTGAGGTCGGCAGCATTTGCAATAACACAATGCAGAGTTCAATTAAGTTGCACTTTTGTAGCTTTTCATCTCCAGTTTAAACAAGCCCGTGATATATACAGAATGATTACCTTTCTGAGCCAGAGGAAAAGAGAGGGGCACAGGGGCTTGGGAGACAAATCACTTGTTGCTGTCTAACTGATGTTATAAACCCCCTCCATTTCCCCACAGCATTTTCATCTGTTCAGTTGGTTTGTAGGGCTGGTTGTAATTTGGCTGCTATACTGCAGCCATTAGGTATGGCTTTCTATACCACAGTTTCCTCTCTCTGTGGGTAACCACTGCAGGTTTCCTAAGCCTGAACCTCTAAAAAATATATTTTGGTGGTTGCAGTATCTAAAGAACTCCAAACAAACATGGGGATGGGGGATGGCAGAAGAAAAGGTCAGAGGTCCAGGTATAACCATTTGAGCTGAAAGAATGTGGATGATTGACAAGCAGTTGATATTTGCTGCACCTTCTTTTCCCTGCTCTTCTGAATTATTGGCCATAAAACACCCTGCAGTCACACTCTTGCTGTGTCAGAGAGACAGAAGCCAAGAAAAGACCCACATGGCTAACACTTAACTTTATCTTCACCATTAAGTAATGCTAAATTAGAATGAAATCACTCTGGTAATACAGGTGACAGCTATATGGAGACCAAATGAATTCCCTATGATCAGGGCTGTTAAGGAGGAACACGGGCAGAATTCATGATGACGGGACACTTACTGTGCATATAACTCATGCACACACACAGGAAACCCATGGTAAATCTGGCTGGTGGTTTATGGCAGGCTTTATTAAAAAAAAAGTGGTTTTTAAAGCCTCTGCTCAGTTTCTCATGTCTCCAGCCCCGATGTAAATTTGCAATAACTGAATTGCACTGCTAACCCAGTACGGTGGGGAGGAAGGGATGTGAACGGGAAGCAGGGACTATATTGAAGCTTCTGGAAGGGTTTCTGGATGCTTCCATCTCCCATGCTGAGGCTGCCTGGGCTGTGCAGCCTCGTGCTGCCACCCAGAGATGGCCCTTCATGGCCTGGTACAGGAGCCATCACCAGTGGGACTGTGCTCCATGGGTGGCAGTGGCAGCTCACAGCAGCCAACAGCTCCCTGTGTACAGGCAAAGAGCTGAGTCTGACCTGGGGTGCCTACAGATAGGGATTGCCATGAAGTTAGTGTGGGACTGTTTCTGAGACACTTATGGCCCTTATTGATTGGTGTTGCCTTATATAAATAAGAGGACTGAACTGTGCTTGGTCTCCATCACAGCTGTCCCCACAGTCCATGTGACTTGCTGCTTCCATCACGTGAAAAAAAAAAGGCAGTTTTTGGATAGATGTCGATGCCTACAGAGCTTTAGCATGTGAGTTGTCCTTGCCAGGATGCTGGGGCCTGCCACGATGGTATTAATCAGTCTGTATTTATGGCACAAGAAAGTCCCTTCCTTTGTGCTGACTGTCATGCTGTGGTACCCCATGCTTTGTCACACAAGGACAGTACCCTCTGCATACAGGCAAAAATTACAGCAAAATATGATTATCTCTGCCTCCTTACACCCTGGTTATACCTGAATACAGTTATTTTTTTTTGTGTTTTTACGATCTCTCACGCAGTGCAGCTATGTCCTGTTAAACAGCTGTTCAGCTCCACCCTAGAAAAATAGCTTCAATAAAGTGCATTTCCCATACAGGTCATATATTGGTTAATCCATCCTTTTGGGAGAACTTCCAGACAGGAAATGTGGAGGCAGAGGAAGTCGTTCCAGTAGAGCACAACAACAGTTAAATTAAATCCAACCCTGGCTCTCACTACCTGCCATTGTTACTGAAATTAAAAGAGAAAGCAAAAGGACTGAGCTGCACCGGGGCTGTGTCACTGCCACTGCTGAGTGCTCCATCTCATGGGGTAGCTGTTGGCAGTTTTATCCTGGAGAAGGTTATCCGAGTTTTATATGGTAATATTTTAACTTCTGTGATTCAACAACTGGCCTTTTCTTGTATTCTTTGGTTAAACCAACAGGGCAGTGCCATAGCTGTGCTATATTCTAGTCAAGGCATGATAGATGGGTAAAGGGGGACACTAATGTGACCAGGCCCCTTCACTCATGATGATAAATGAAACAGCAAAAAGGAAAAAGGAAAACACATTGGAGCTATCTAGGAACAGAACTGACCTCTGGTAGATTTTAGAATCAAAGAGGTACAAAAGGGGCTGCTGTAACTGCTCCCCATGGATCACACATTTCACCAGACCTGTTTGGGCCCGTGGATATGACTTTGTGTGGTCATGGCAGGAATCACTTCAGTGCAGACCCAGTGTGTTGTGTGCTCCACATGGCTTTGCTGTTATTGCACCCTGACTGCTGCTGAGACAATTTCTTGCCTATTAAAATGCAGTTATGGCCTGGAAAGTGATAGTGTAAGAATGGTTATCAGTGCTCCATAGCTATTTGCTCCAATCATCCGTTCCAAAGGCCTGAGAATGCTCCCACAGAAGCCAATAAGACTTTTACCATTGACTTCAAAGGCAGCAGAGAGCAATTTAGCTGCTGCCACTAGACAAAGCAGGTTAGGCTACAGCTGGTACTTCCACAGCTAACTTGGCTCTGAAATCCTGACAATCTAAATGTATTTTTGCTACATGGGATGTTTAAAAATAGACAAGACAAAGTAGCGGGGAAAGCAGATTGCTGGGAATATTCCCTCCCTGGTAGGAGAAATGGACTAGCTGAAGCTAGCAGGGCTTTTCCATCTCCAATGTGTACGAGTCTATGATTTTTGTCAGCAAACTAAGCACTTCTGAGCCTGAGGCGGCACAGAAAGCCGCTAAAAGCAATTTAGAGGTGCTGGTATAATAATTTCTCAATCCAAGAGTAACTTCTGGTTTTGCATATATTGTAGGGCTCTGGAAGATTCCCCTGAATCCAGTAAAAAGCAGTGTCTTAAGTGGAGGTGATTCCATGGACAGGAAATGTAAGTCACAATATTGTGAAAGTCTTGAAAGGGCTGCTGTCCCTGCTGTCTCATGGGAGCAGGATATTGAGTGCATGATGTTGGAGAAGATCAAAGAGACAGCTACAGCTAATAAATCACCAATAATGGGTGACTTTGCCTGCCCACATATAAGCAGGCCAACAATGTTTAGTGAATCAATGTCTCAATACTTTAAATTATCCTCAGAACAGTTACTTTGAAGCCATGAAAGATTATGGGTGTTTTTATTTTTATTTTTTGTTTTTTACATTTCATCTTAAGCAACATGGAGAATGTAGATAGGTCAAACAGCTCCCTACATACGAGTGGTCATTGTCTAGCTGTTTGTCACCCCCATGGACTTCATCAAAACTTGGTCAGGAGCTCCAGTGTTTGGAAAGGAGAAGCTAAAAGAAACTGAAGAGTAAAAAATGAAGCTCCAAAGTCAAACCCTTCAGATTATATATAAAGACAATTTACTCAGCCCATGTGTGTTTTCAGGGTACTGTGTGAATGATAGAGGGAAGGAATGCATAAGCTGGATAAGTACCATTTGCTAGAAGTGGAGCCAGTTGGAGTATCCAGGAGAAAGGAGCACAGACCTGGGCAGGGCTCTGCTCTCTGCACTCTTTCTCCAGTGTGGGATTATTCAGGCTGCAGAATGCCCTGGTTGAAATCTGGAAGTGCCCCATCATTTCAGCAGGTGATTGCAGAGCAGCCCCTGCCCAGCCCTTCTCCTGCAGTCTGGGCTGACACTCACCCTCGTGGGAGATGGGCCAGAGCACCCACCTCAGCTCCTCAAAGTACTCTGCTGATGCACTGAAGTGGACTCCACACAAGCCTGAGTGTTTCATTAGCCAGGTTTTCCAGCTGGGAGGAGAGGCTCTGATTGCATTGACCTTAATGGGAAATTAGAGCTGTTTAAGCAGGTACCAGCCAGACAGCTGGGTGCAGCCATGCCTGGAGACGTTTGTCTCTATTTGCAGACAAGCTGTGTGTGTGTTTCCGTTTTGCTCAACTTTTGCTGCTTGTTTATTTAGTTAATAAGAGATAGCAATCTGCCTCATGGAGCCATGCAAACAGCAGAGCACTGAGTGCTGAAAGAAGGGCTTTGGTTCAACATTTGCTGGCCTTATGGCACCAGTTGTGTTTCACCTGCCAGGCAAGAGAGCTGGAGGGAGATACCTGCACCTCACAGAGCTTTTCCCCCCGTGAATCATGTCCTGTCTTTCTCCATGAGTGTGGGTACAAGACTGCTGTGTTCCCATCCGTGTTCTGGGCTTGGGCACTTGTGTGAGGCTGGGCAGTGTGTCACCATCTCCCTGCTTCTCACATCCAGCTCGATGTAGTTGTACAGGAGTTGCAAAAATTTTGCCTCAAGAGGCAGACAGGAGGAAGTGACCAGACCCTCCTGTCCACGTTAGTGCTTTAGAGAAAGAAAGCAGAAAGAAGGCAGCATGGACAGCTGCTACAAAACTTCTCCCTCATCCATCTCCACAGGAGGACTAATATTGCATTTCAGGAAAATGCTCTGCCACTGTCTTGTCCTCTGTTTCTGCACCCAGCAGTCCTGTCTGAGATTTTGAGCCCCAGTCTTTCAGCCTCCTGCTTTTATCCATCAACTTTAAGTGTCCCAGATGCTGCAAAGGACTGAAACACAGCTGCTGCTTTCCTGAGTTACCAATCTTCTCCTCTGGTGTTAGTGAGGTTGTTCCCCAGCATCACCAGCTGTCCTGCCAAGGACTGGTGCTGCAGGCTTTTAGTAAACTAAAGATGGACTGAGATGCATGAACTCATGTTAGGGGATCATCAGGCAGGCAAGAGATTGAGCCCTGTATTGCAAGCATATGTTAAAGGACTCTGTGCTTTTCACTCTGATGTAAAGTGTTGTCTTATCCCATGCCTCTGCTGCCCATGTTTCTCAGTGTGTTCTTTGGATGTCTGAATGGCTGGCCTAGGTGTATGATTTCTAGCACTGTCCCCAGAAACATTCTTTTTACAGAGCAGGTGTTTTCACACCTGTGTTTACTTTCCCCATGCCTTCAGTGCTCATATCTGGACCATTTCTTCCCCCGGTGCTCTGAGTATTTTCCTGCAGTGTGAGGGGCTTGAATAGTAAATGAAAGAGAGGGAATCTCCTTGGGAGCTCTCTGAAATTAGCCTGGGAAGGCAGTGGCAAACACTTGCCAGCAGGCCTTGACCCAGAGACTGCTGGAGGCAGCAAAAGCCTCCAGAAAAGACCCTCTGTAGTTTTCACACTGGGTCCCAGCTGAGTAGAAAATGCATTAGGGAGCCCAGCCCCTCGTGCTGGGTGCTGTAGGGACACAGGACAGGACGTGCACACACATCCACACGTCCCTTCTTGCGTGTGCACACATTAAATCAGATGCCTTTGGATCTTCAGTTAACTGCGTGTTCTGTATCGGCCTGTCCTCTTGGAACACAAATGAACACACGCTACCTAGTTTATCCTGTGCTTAGCTGCTAATTAGGAGCTTTTTAGGACATACAATTGGAGGTGTTGCCAATTAAGTCAATTGTAGACCAAGACCAAAGCTGTTATTTGCTTTGTCATAGCTATTGAAAGCCAAATAAACAAATAATAGTGTCTTTAGAGTCTTTCCCCTGTGCTTTAGCACAGCTGTTCAGCAAAATAATAATAATTTAATTGTTTACTTTCCAAAACTTTATGTTTAGAGCAGATCATAAAAAATCTTCACATGGCTTACTTTGCCTAATTGTTACAAACTCAGGCTGTAAATCCCAGAAGAAAGAATATATCTTACTTTTAAAAAACCCAAACACACAAGGAAGACCAACCAAAAGGAAGCAAATGAAGAATGAAATATGCTAGAGTTTGTCTGACTGTTGTTTATGATCAGAAGTTCTGAAAGAAGCCATTGGAGAGAAGTGCTTGATGTTCAGAGGGGCTGTAGTATTCATTTCACTGTGGCTCTTCTGAAAAACCAGTGTAAAAAAAAATCATAGTTGCAGCCAATTAGCACAAATTCGAAGAACTACTTTTTTTCTGTCTTTTTAACTCCAGAAGTTTCTTTTCCAGTTTCCCAGGAAGCCACCAGCCATGTGATTTGCGATAGCTTGCTTGTGTTGTACGCTCTCCTGGTGGCCAGTTCCTCTTGGAGATGTCCTTGCCCCTCAAAGGCCTCTGTTCCATGGGAGGAGCAAAGGATGGGAAGGACAGGAGCCAGCTGATGGGAATGAAATGGATCAGGAAAAGCAAAATTAAGGGTGTCAAATGCCAGACAGAAGACTGACTGTGGATCTGAAGCTGCTGAACTTCACAGGTTTGCCCTCCTTCTCTTTCATAAGCCTCTTTTCCCTTTACCTTGGTAGCATGAACATGAGTCACGAGGCAACAAATGGAAACAGAAATGGTCGTGGTGTCCCCTAGCAGGCAGGGGTCAGCTCACAGAAGCAGGTGAGTGCCCAGCCTTCAGCAGTTCCCTTCAAAGGTCACATCTAATTAGGACAATCCTGAATTTTGACATTATTGATGTTTTTAGCAAGTTGGTCTCTTCCAAGGCGGCAAAGAAGTCCAGCTGGGAACCCATATGGAGAAATATATATATATTCCATAAACTTGTTATCCCTAGAAAACTTCTTGTGTATACTATGTGTGAGCTCACTCTATACACCTACTCTTCTCCACAACCTGATTTTAGACATTGCATGACAGATAGCAGATACCTGTCAGCATCTAATATTTCTACTTGGAATCCACTGTAAGGCAAGTGATACTCTCTTTTAGAGAGGAAAATATTTTCCTGGTTTTCTCATCAGATTTTGGTCACCCACAGGAGTCTCAGTCATCAGTGATATCCACATTGCTTTCGTGGGTGGAAGATCAAATTCACTCTAATCTGATTATTTACTGGAAAACACAATGCAGGTGCTTGGAGATTATCACCAGTGAGCTCCTTTAACACTCTGGCAATGGCAATACTTGGGTGTAGTCCAAAATTCAGTGTTGTGTCAGTTTGAGTTCTAAGTTTAGAACAATTTAATTTAGCACAGCAGATATATGTCCAGTTACTTCAGCACAGATGGTGGGGAATAAGTTATAAAGGTATTGGAATGCTGCCTGAGGTAGGTACCCATACCCTCAGAAACACAGACGGGGTGGAGCAGACGGATCTTTTCCTTCTTTCTGTTCTAATACCAGCAGAATAACGGTGGTCATGGGGGTGAATCCTGGCCCCAGGAATGCCTGATCCTTAGCTGAGGGGAAGCTGCAGCTATAGATAGGCACAAACACTTTAGCCCACCCAGGGGTGGTAAGTGGATGGCAAAACTGCATTTCAAGCCCTGAGGCTCCTGGGGAGAATCACTGCCAGCACTGCCTGAACAAGTGCCTGCACCTCATCCCACGCCACTGCAGGCATGAACTGATGTGCTCCAGGCTGAGCCTGCCCACAGCTGAGGGCGGGTGCCCCAGCCCACCAGAGATGCTGTTACACTGCCAGCTGGGTGCTCTCTTCCACAAAACGGTATCCCCTCACTTCCCACATCCATCCACTTGTCAAGAGCAGGCTCATTTTAACACTGTGGATTCTAAATTTTCTCTGATGTAATTATTGTTTGACACTGCAGCCTTTCCAAGCACCTTATATAAGGAAAAAGGGAGAATTAAATATGAGAAGCCTAAAAATAAAACTATTAAAAGGAGGCAGAAGCTGTTTTGTGAGCAGCAGGAATGATGTGGTGCCTCTGGGAGATGGTACATGGAGCCAAAGGAGATGTTCTGCTTTTAGGCAATCCCTTTTATTGTATTTCAGTGAAGTTCTGCACTTTTCTGAAGTTCTTAGGTGCAGGGCTTTTAGAAATGAGTCTGTTATTTCTCTTTGCTCTTGCAAAAACCATGACTTTCATACCATTTCCCAAGCCAATCTTCTTGAACAGACTGCAGCCAAAATTTCCCTTCCCTAATTAACCCAGAATGGTTTTTGAAGAAGTTTTAGCCGCAGAGAACATCAAATTTAGCTCTTAGCCTGGAGCCAAGCTCTGGGCTAAAGAACACATGTCATTTTAGGAATTCATGCAGATGCACCTTGACATCTGGGATGTGATCTGTCGCCTGCACGCTTCCCTGCTGTGCTAACAAGCTGGAGTGGGCACTGCTGATGCTGCAGGTGGAGAGCAAAAGGTTTTTCCCATTTATTCCAGCACTTTTGTCCAAGATATGTGAATAATTGCAGGAGACTTTTTTGACAAATGTGAGCCTCTTCTACTGGTGTTTGTCCACGTGTAACTCAGTCACCTCATTTTCCCCTCTGGGTTGATTCAGAGGAGAGCTACTGCAATATTTCCTAAGTTATGGTCCCAGAAGGGATGGAGTTCTCCACTGAGCTGTTGTTTACCAGAGCTAACTCCTCTGTCATGTGAAAAGGCAGCCAAAAGTAAGTTAAGATAGGTTTTTATTGTGTGATTTTGGAATGCCCTTATAGAGCCTGGTTTACACACATCTGGTGATCAATACATGCTGAAATGCAGGCATGGAGAGTGGGGCTGGAAGGCATCATGTGCCTCAAGTCAGGACTGGCTGAGCTTCTCTCTCTGCAGTTACTGTAGAAAAACTGTCTGACTGCATTGGGCAAGAACAGATGAACATACAGCAAATGTCTTTTTTACATCAGGTCCTTTTATGACTTCATGGTTTGGGCACTCAGCATCAGTACCACAGCACTGTGATCCTTGATGTATTCTTGAGCTTTCCCTTCTGCAAAGCTGTGACTCATTTTCTCTGTTTGGAAGACACATGGAAGGATGTGCCCATGATGGTATCTTTCACAAAATCTAATTCACACTGAAAAAAGGTAAAGTCTTGATGAGCTACTTGTGCATCCTGTCCAGAACATCTTTAGGAATAATTGAATATGGGTGGTTGATGACTTTGAAATGCTGAACAATTACCATTCATTCCTGACATCTCCTTATGAGCCCACTCAGAATCAAAGCAGAAACAATGATGCAAAGCCAGGCTGCTGTGAACCCTCAGGATTAATTTTTTGAGAAACTGTCTGTTGTCCAAGAATTTTTTATGGAAAGTTACTGGGAGAATAATTTAGGCTAGTTATACCTTGTGGAAAATTGTAAACATCTGGGACACCATTCCTGAGAAGGAGAAAGTAGGCAAATCTGTTATTGTCTGTGACTTACTACTTTAGCTCTGGGTGCTGCATTTCTTTTGGTTTGGTGGGGGTTTTGTTGGTTTTTTGAAAGAATTTGCTCAAGAAAGAAGGCATATTTTCCCTCTGGGATAAATAACCTCCCATAATTGCACAACTCCACTGGTTTTTAATCAAGTCTGTGTGCCCACAGTAAGTGGTCTTTGGTTTCCTGGCCAAACACCAGTATTTGCAAGCTACATGGAAAGCCTTTCCTCTGGAGCTACACAGCACCAAAAGGTTTGTAGTTCCACAACTAAGGGGCTGATTTGTGCCAACCAGCAGCAGGACATCATGTCAAATTCTGCAGAGTATAAGCCTTTACCCATAGCAGTACAACATGAATTTTCTAGCCATCCTATAACAAAAACCTTCTGAATACAAAGAAAGGCTGGCTTGGTTTCCTGAATTGCCTCTCAAGAGGGAGGAAAGACAGGGAGCAAGAGTGATCTTCTGTTCTAGCTTGCCTGTTTGTTCTTAAACCTACTGAGGCCCAGTTAAATAGTAATGCTGTTCAACTCTTCTTTTTGTCAATGAACTCCAGCTACTCTCAAAATGTGGTAGTTTCCAGACACGAGGGACATCAGTAGTGTGTTTTAAATCTGACAAAGTCCTAAGAGCTTCCCCATTAATTTCTACAGGGACACAGCTATAAGCAGCATGAAGTTTCCCCCCAAGCCTATGGCACAAGGTGGAGCCAAGCTGCCATCTCATGCTTAACCTAAGATGACCCTGGTAGGGCTGCCAAAACTTCAGGTCACAGAGCTCCAAAGGGAGCACAGTGCTGAGCTGCTTTCATAGCAGGGGAAGGGCACAAGAGGAGCACACAGATGAGAACCCTGTCCCACTTTTCCCCTTTTCCACCTAGTTTCTAAAGTAATGACATTGAGAATATTTTTGCCTCCACATTAATAAAATGGAGCAGTTTCGGCCTGAAATCCCTCAAAGTGTAATTTTTTACTCTACTTTGCTCTTAACTTTGAGGCTTTGGATTTTTTTATTAATTACCAATCAACCACTCTTCAGCTGCAGTATTAGCATGTGGGACAGAGTTGCCTCCAGAGGCTATTTAAATTAAACACAGACCTACTGAATAGACACCAAGTGCCAGAAGATCTCCTTTGGAGGGAGAAGAGGGGAGAAACAGCTTTCCAGTTAACATTGCCAATGTGTTTCTGAACTAAAGGATGACACCTTTCTGACTTCAGGACATTATTGTCTTTCTCTGGCAGAACATGTGTTCTGAAAGCCTATAGCCACTGTGTCATCTTGCAGCTGACATTTCGTGGGGATACTGCAAGCAAGGTACAGCCAGCCTGGCTTGGGATTGCACAGGAGACATCCAAGACAGTACATGTATTTCAGCTGATATTACAACCCTGCCAGAGGCAAGGCTGACTCCAGACCCAGCCAGGGCTCTGTGCAGGTTTGCAGGTGAAGCCAACCAACTTTGTGGATGATGCACAGCCAGGGCAGAACCTGGGAAACAGCTGAATTTTTAAATACAGATAGGTTGTGCCTGTGGCCCCCTTGGACATGTGTCATGGTAAGTTTGAACCAGGCCAGGGAAGCTGAGCTGTCCCCACTCTGAAGGTTGGGCAGCAGTGGTGCAAGAACAGGCTCATATCTCACTGTCCCCTACCTTGTCCAACCCTCCCTGCACCAGCAGAAACACCAGCCAAAAAAAGGGCTCTGGAAAGGCTGAAAAGGCTCAGTGGCTTTGGAGGAAGGGCAATCAGTGTTCAGCAGCAGATCTGTGCTCAGGCTGGTCCCTTCCCACAGTTTGACTGTGTGGCTGTCTCCCAGTTTAGCACAATGGATCTGCTCCGCTCCTCAAATGGGTGCAAACGGGCAGTTGGCCAGGCACTGGAGGCTGTTTCAACACAAGGATTTATGGTGAGCTCAGGGAGGCTTGGAGGGGGTTGTGTCTGGGAGAGAGTGGCCCCTGGAGAGAGCAGCAGATGCATTGTTCAGCCCTGCTGTTCTGGGCCAGCATCTCCCTTCCCTGCCTGTGCTGGATGGATGCCACGGAGCAGGAAGCATCAGTCAAGCCTGCTCTCTCACACATCCATACCACCCCCTCCCTCCCTCCCTCCCTCCCTCCCTCCCTCCATGAATGCATTAAACCTTCACTGGAGCAGAATTCCACCACTTTATTCATCCCTCGGGCTGCCAATTCAAGTAGCATTTCCCAGCCTGGACCCAAGGGGTTAAGGTGGGTTGTTAACTTCAAAGCTGGGCTCTCTGGGGATCTGAGCAGTGTGGGTTATGGACATCCTTGCGGGCAGGACCCTTCTCTCCATGCTGTGAAGAGCAGATGTGGCATAAAAACTTCCTTTTTGGGAGGGCATGATTAATCTTTGCTTCTTAGAGGATGACAAATATATTATATTCGCTGACATGCACACGCATTCTCCTCTGCTGACGGGTGACCCCTGTCTTAATGCCAAGCGTGTGAGATCCAGCTCTGTAAACGAAGAGGAGAGCTTTGCAAGCTCATTAATGCTTTGAAGTCGCTCATTAGGAGCAGATTCCTCGGGAGCTGGCTAGCACAACACCCTTTGTGAGCATGACTTCATTTGATATTAATGTGGGTGCTGCAGCTGGAGGCATCCAGGGATGCTGTGCTGTGATTCTGCACACACAGACCAGCACGGCAGATTGCTGTGGCTGTAATGAACAGGGTAAAAAGGGAAAGTTTCTGTCCCCTCTTGTGAGTTTCCCTCCTGCTGTCAGCATATGAATAGGTTGACCCAGTCCTCCGCTGAGCTGAGGACACGCAGCATTCCCTCATGAGATGTCTGGAATTTGCTGCCTTTTTCCTAGTACCTGTGAATTATCTCTGGAGGCCAGGGTGACCCCCTCCCCAGACTGAGGAGCTCTGTGTCACCCTCTTTGGAGGCCGGGAAAGATCCCTTTTCGGGGCCTCACACCTTTCCATCAGCCAATCAGAAGCCCCCCAAGTGGCTCAGCTACCCCAGGCTGCAGCAATGAGCTGTCCCTGTGGAAGAAAGGAAGAAATTACTCTCATCCTGAAGCAGGACAGGGCCAGGACAGCCTGGCTGAGACCATCTCCAGCAGACAGAATACTCTGGTGAAAGGGCCTGGCCGGGTTTCTCTGAGTAATAACCTCCCTGTGCAAAGGTGCTGGCCTGAGAAGGTTGAGGATGGCTGAATTCAGGAACTAAGATTATCAGGCTCCTGTGGCTTAAGAGCTAAAAACTGCCTGCACATGGGCACCTAGGGGTTGTGGGTTTGAATCCCATGGGGTTCAATAGTGGCGTTTGGGTTTTTTTTCTTCTCCCTAGATGATATAAACAAAGCTGCATCTCATCCCAAATGAAAAATAAAGACCTTCCTGTACCACTGTCTGTCCCAGCTAAATGCACTAGCAGGGTACCTTATGCAGGCGGGAAAGGGTAAGGAGTGGCAGCTGGGGTGCAGAGCCAGGGCTTTAACTGTGTGCTGTGTCTGGCTGAGAGCTGCTAGGCTGTCAGAGCAGCTCCCTTCCCCTGAGGAGCCAGTGGGGTCAGGAGGGGTCTCCAAGAGATGTCCCTCCTGCTCCAGGGTCCCTGTTGGCATCACCACCAGTGACTGTGGTTCTTGCATGAGGATCTAGGGTGGCACATAGGGGCTGTGCTGTTCTTCATGGCCCATGAGACTTGCTCTCTCCTAATAAGATGTTCCATCAGTTGCTGGAGACATTAAAGGAGCAGTGAGGAGGGAATGGGCTTGGGAACTGTCCTGGGTTGGGACCACAAGGGCTTGGTGAGGTGTGAGCCCTCTGGGATGAGCTGGTGGGCCAGGGAAGAGGCCAGAGCCCACCAGGATGGCTGAGTGGTGAAGGCGTTGGACTTAAGATCCAATAGGTGCATGCCCGCGTGGGTTTGAACCCCACTTCTGGTAGGAGCCTCCTTTTCCTCCAGGTCCAAAGTTCCCAGCCCAGCTTTTGGAGCATCACTTCAGAGCAGGGATGGGATCTCTGGCCCTGTGCCTGGGGAGCTGAGGCCATTCCATGCTCCAGCCTGAGGACCCTGGTCCAACTGGGCCTCCCTGACATCCAGGCTGAATATGTACAGAGGCACAAGCCATTCCCTCTGGCACACAGGCTGTGGATCTCCTCTTCCATGCAGGGAGTGCTGAGACAGTCATAGGCTTGAATCCCACATGCTCCCAAAATAGTGACTTGTCTTTCCCATGGCAGAAATAGAAAAACCTGACTACCCAGAAGGGGGGGAAAAAAAGGTGTTGAGCACCAAATATTTTGGGCAAGTCACAGGGGGAAACCAGTGTGAACAAGCTGGTTCAGGGAAACAGGTTTGGGGTTTGTGGGGTCAGTTATTTTTATCAGCCCTGCCCCATGACCCCCGACCCACTGCAGACTCACCCAAAGCAACATTTGGCACTCTCTGAGGGGATTTGGCAGTGTCACAACCCCCTGGAAGAAGCCAGCGTGGTGCTCCTCATGCTGCTGGTTAGATTTGGGAAATGCATGAGGAGCTGAGACCTGAGAGCTGGGAGCTGAGAGCTGCTCCTCTGCTGCATGGGGTCACTGTGCCGTGGTCTGTTTTGGGTCAGTGCATCCAAATGCTCACGAGACTTTTGCTCCCTTCCTTGTGTGCATGGATGGGCAGCAGATATTTCCCCCAGCAGAGGGTTAGGCTACTGGGCTCACAGAGATGCTGTCAGGTTTTCATTTGGCTGCTTTGCTCCAGCCCGAGGCCAATCGGAAATGTCCTACTGCTGGGACATGATTTGAAGTGATGGTGTTAATTTGGTTAATTAGGATTCCTGGGAAGCGTGCACTTCTTGCAAATCAGCTTACCATTGTAGTATTACTGCAAAGAGTTATTTGCTGGTGCATGGGGTTATGTATGAGTTTATGATTATGATGTAGGACCATTAATTTCATGTTTGTGGCAGATGATACAGCTCAATTAAAAGTTGCTCATTGAAATTTTTGGCTATCTCTGATATGTGAGAATCAGAGGGTGGCCTCCAGGAAGTCTTAAAGGGCCTTATGAGTGGCCTTATAACAAATGGGGCAAGACTCAGGGGAGAGGACAGGGGAGGAATTATTCTGCTCCTCTCCCATTTGATTAGTGCTGGGTGGGAAATTTTGCGCATATCTGCTATAGTTGACTTGTTGCAACTAACCTCAGTCATTAAGTGATGCAAAGAATGACAAACACATCTCTGAGATATCCCAGGGGGTCTCAGCAGCACTGTGGGTCAAGTCCTTTGCCTCTGATGGCTTGGAGTCAGACTCCTGTCTAGTTTGTGTGTCAAAGGCATTTGGTGGCCTCTGCTGAGTTCAAAACTGAAATCTCCTCACTTAAGGTTCTCTGTTGATCCATATTCTCACAAAGCTTGTGTTTTTACTGCCCAAGGGGTATGGGTTCTGTGTGTTCCAGATCCCTTGAGGGTGCTTATCTGCTTTACAAAACTGTTGGGCAGACAGAGCATCATCTGGGGGCACCAGGAGCTGAATTAACAGCCTTTGTATGGCACAGCCCACCAGAGCTGTAGGGATGGCTGGGGCCAGATGTTAATATGAGTCAGGACTGAGACCAAATGACAGACCCCTGTAAGAGTCTGGGGCTGGAGATTTGGGGATTGAAACAGCAATGAGTCCAGTGACCAGGGTAGGGGAAGGCTGTGGGGACTGATAAGTGAACTGCCTTACACGAGGCCATAGCTTTCCCCCTTCTCACCCCACATCCTCCAATGGTATGACAGAGCTAAAAAAGGAGCAGCTTGTTCAAAAGCCATTTCCATGCATCATATTTATTAAGACAGTTACTGCAGGTTAAATATCAATAGTTTATTGCAAATATATTTATTATAGATTAACTATGCAGTATCTGCATCAGTTATGTTGTGGTTAAAAGTAAGCCTCAGTGAAAGGTTTTTAATAATGAATTTGTATTGAAGTAGTGTATAATAAGTATCCTTAGCAATCTTATTCTCAATTTCATATGACAGTTTTATGTTCAATAAATACCCAGAGATTATTAAAAACATATTTATCAAAGATTAACAGTGATGAAACAGATACAAATCTAAGCTGTTAAGCTCAATATGCATACTTATAATAATCAATTCCTATATTAAACCACAATAATAGCTTTGTTTAATCTAAATGAAATGGGTTTTTTGTATCTTTGTAAGTCTATCTTTTGTTGTGTGGTCCTGCTTGCAGGTCTCAGACAGATCCTGGGACATTTGAGTGTCAGCAAATAAAATACTTAGGTAAAAGCAAAACAGTCCTAGAATAAGGCAGGCTGTTTCAGGAACAGGGAGCCAGGTCTTCAAAGGATGTAGGTCAAAGCCAGTCCACAGACACCAGAGCAACTAGTTTAGCTTGCCTCCACTCCATATCCCTGAGAAATCCCCATTTTCAGTCTAACCTAGAGCTCATACCACTCCCTGCAACCACAGCATTTCCAGGGCTGGGGGCCAGAGCAGCAACCCTCCACTTTACAAGCACAGATGCCCCCACACTGTTTTGGATACTGAAAGGTGCTGCCTGCCTTGCATGCTGTTGTTACCTAGCACTTGGAGGCAGAGTGCTGAAATGAGCTAACACTTTGGGGGATAAACAAAATGTTATTGTTTTAGTCTTGTATTGCTGCTGTTCTAATTGCTGGCTGCTGAGTATTGAGATCTGGTACCTGTGCCTCATCCTGTGCCTCTGCCTCCTCTGCCTGCACCTGCCTGCAGGTGCTGTCAGCTCTGTCCCACATGGTCACTAACTGTGAAAAGTGTCATGGGCTGACTGGGTGCATTGTGGAGTATTGGTGGCCTTTGGACCATGGGAGGATTTAGATTCCTGAGTCCTGAGAGCTGGCTGGAAACTCCACACGCATCTCCCAGCTGGTCTGGATCCAGCGTCCCATCCCAACATGCGGGGGTGGTTTAATCTTATGTGTGAACTTGCACCTGTACATCAGTGGAGCTAAGTGCCAAATCCAGATGAGGAAGTGAATCATAGGAACCCAAATCTGAGGGAAACGCTGTGTGTCTAAAACATGAACTGTGCCACGACGCAAGAGGGCCGTGGTTCTTTTCTTATACATTGAGAGGTGTCTGCCTCTTGCCATTACAGGATCTCAGAAAACAATCTGAGAGTGATGGTCAACTTCACCACTGCTGCTCAGCAGTATCTCAAGTACAGAGTGATTTTCCATCCCTGAATTGTCTGTTGATTTCTTTTCTTTGGGAGTTTGAAAACCAGGCTCAGGCCCTGCTGTAAGGGATGCTCCTTCTCCATGTTAGATGCTACGGAGCGCTTCTGTAGGATCAGGTGTGGGCATGGGGCTGCCAGGAAGTCTTCAAGGGCAGAGCAGAGTCAGGAGATGATGAAGGCAGCTGGGCAGCCTTTTGGAGAGGGACAGACCTGTTGGAGAGGTGATGGCTGAGAAGAAGCAGGGAGCTTCTGGCCTGTATCAGCCACTTGGTGCATGGAGATATGTGTGCTATGTATATCCCTCTATCTCTGTCTCCTGGTATGGGAGTCCCATCTGTGCTTGTGGCACCAGTATATGGAGCACGTGTCTGCTTTGAGGGACGTGTGTGACTCAAAAGATGGCCCATATGACCAGGGAACATCTTTCTGTGCTTAGCTGGGCAAGGACAGTGTTGGCTCCATGGGATGCTGTATGGATCCATCATCATATTTTGTCAAGGCCTGGTCTGCATGATGGTTCCAGTGACCATCTGTGTCAGGAGTCTCTGGCTTCAGTTTTTGGCCCATCTGTGAAATGGGACCTGAGCAGCTTAGAGGCTTTGTGTGTCCCTGGTGCAATCTCTGTGAACATCAGAACAGCTATTTCTGATTATATCCTGAATGAGTTTGTCTCCTGCATTTGTTCCTCATCCAAACACTCCCAGTGGAGGATGCTGAGCTGGTAGGGCAGAGTTTCACATCTTAGCAATGGGCTGCAATTATAGAGGTGGCCAGAGAAAAAAGACAAGCAGGCATGCACCACTGCCTTTAATAGAAGACAATGATTTTTGTGGGCTCCAGAGTAACACGAGAGATATGGTTTTAATAAATTAGCAGCCTACAAGTAACAATCTCAAGCAATTAAACACTGGAATGAAGGTGTGCACTACGAATGTATTCTGGAGTCGACAAGAGGGTGGCAAAGACAGTTTTTGAGCAGTGGAGAAGGCAACAATATAACAAAAAATTCCCCAGAGAGCATAGGAGAGCTCTTCTCCCCTGCTCATTTCTATTGTGCATGCATGTGGAAGTCTCATCTTGCTCCCCATCACCCCTCCTTCCTCCTCTGGTTCCCAGGGACCTGATTTGGAGCCTCCCTGAGCTCATTCAAGTCTCTATCATCATTATCACCCTTGTGCCTGCTCTCACCCATGCAGGTAAGGAAATTCCCCTGATGGAGAGGGGATGGTTGGTGGGAAACATGGGAATTAACTGGGAGTAGTGAAGATAGCTATGAGCTGAGGAAGGGAGCAAATAAATATGAAATAAAACTGTTAAGCTCCTTGTCTTATATTAATAGCCTGTATGGAATACTCTTTGCCATAGAATTGAATTTATTTCCATTTAAAGGCTGTTCTTCTCAATCAATGCTGCTAATAAATAGCTGCTGATGGCCATGACCCCCTGGGCTGAGGGAAGAATTTATCTTCTGAGCCAATTAAAGGAATTGAGCAATTCCTTTTTAATAATACTATGGGTTTTTAAGAGAAGAAAAAAACCAAAACAAACCACCCACAAACTCAACAGGAGAGGGAAAGAAATCCTTCCCCTGAGCCTTGCAGGAAAGGGTCAGGCAGGCTTTGCCAGGGTCAGGATTAGATGCTTTAACTCGTCTTGTGAAATTGAAAGGGGAAATAGAGTGTTTCCTGTGAAAGCACAGGAATGCTTTTCTTTTCTGGTGTCTTAAAAGAAACCCAACAACAACAACAACAACAACAACAACAAAACCCCAAAAAAACCCAACCAGAAATCAAGAAGCATAATTGCAAATTATGTTCCCTTGTTGACAGAGCTGAAAAAGTCTTGGAGACATTAGTGAGCTTCTCTAGCCTGGTGGGAGAGAAGGACAGGTGGGGCCAGTGATACCTCTTGCACTGCTGTGATGGGCAGGACAGCCCTCCCCACACTGGGAATTATCTGGGTGCCCCATGGGCAGCAGGCCAGCGAAGCAGAGCATTTCACCTCAGGCACTTCCACACTCATGGGGGTAAGACAGGGCTGGCCTCTCCATAGCTATTTCTGAGACTCACAAATCTTTTTTAATGCCTAAAAATCCTTACTTGTACATTTCCTCTTGTGGGATCATCCTGTGAGACACGAGGGCTCCCACAGCTGGTGTTGGAGGCAGTGCTTGGTCAGGAGAGCATTTGTGCCTTGTGAGACAGACAGGTGTGAAGCAGGTGGCAAGGGAAGCAGAACAGACACCTATTGAGTTTTCACAAAGCCACATAACCCCAAATGGCAGTGGGTCTTCTCCACTCCATCACTCTCCTGTCAATGAAATCTCATGAGTCATGTTGGCATTGGATGAGAGCATCTGTCAACCACACAAGTCTCCTGTGCTGTAGGGAAGTCTCTTATCTCCATGTTACACATGGCAAGCAGAAGCACAGAGAGGTTAATTGACTTGCCCAAAGTCAGCACAGGAGGTCTATAAGTGACACCAGGTCCCTTGAATCCCTGTCCTCTGGTTTAATCATAAGACCATCCATCTTCATCCTCTTTCCCCTCAGGATTCTCCAGCATCTGTGACAGCTTAGGCACTTGTGTTGGCAAACTGCAGGTGGAGACAGAGCTGTGAGATGGACATTTCCAGCAATGCTTTCTCAACCCCATATCCCAACAGAGCATCAATATCGACCTTGAAAGCTTAGGGTTTTTAAAAACTCTCATCTGCTTTGGGAACTGTGAGACAAATGTGCTTGAGTGTTTGCTCTTTGGGGAACCATTTCAGAGATTCTAAAGCAAAAGGACATTGCATCACTGCTTTGATAGAGAAAGGACTCCTTTCCTGGGTTTTAATGAACCTTCCACATCAAAATGATAAATAGATTGAAACCACAGGTAGAAAACTAACAGCGACCTTTATTTGCAAGTGATCACCTGGTAATAGATCACTGATTGACTCTGGAGATTCATCCTTGACAGCCATTCCCCATCTGTTTGAGCAGGTCTGTTCATGCTGGGCCATTGAGAAGTGTGGCAGGGCCTGAACATTCCCATCATGTCTCCTGTTTCAGAAGTGTGAATGGAAGAGGTGGAGAGTCAGAGTGAGCCATTGAGGAATATGGAGCACGTGTTAAGTTCCCTTTGAGAATGGGAAGGCATCACAGCTCTATGTCAGCCTCTTTCAATTTGCAGGCTTTCTGCAACATCCCTGTAGTTCTTGCTCTCTCACTTTCATTTTTTATTAATTACCCAGTGACAATTTTCCCAGAGGACTCTATTTTTCCATTAATTGTTAGTAAGAGTACAGGGGAAACGAGCTGTTGGAGAGCTCACTTTAGGAACATCAGGTGGGAGCATTTTCTAATGCCTACATGTGTATCTTTTTGCCATTCTCCTTGCACAAGAGGCTAAATGACCTGCCTGGCATGCACAACAACTTTTTTTTTTTGTTGCAGCATGGCACACTGAGCAAGGAAACTTAATTTAAGTGCTGGTTTGCTGGCCCTGGAGACCAACATACTGCTCGGGCAGAATCGATCAGCAAGCTCTGTGTATGATTTATTATCATGTCCTGTGTGTAGGAGAATTCACAGACAGAAACCAGTGTCAGTTTAAAACTGTGCTGCACTTGCATCACTGTTTTCCACAGATGAAGGTGTAGATATGGTAAGAGAAGCATTAATGCTGGACTGAAATCTCAGGTCCAAGTGGCGGCTGTTCCCAGTGCAGATGAATAATGAAGGTGGAAGAAGAGCATCTGCTTTTTCTTTCCACCTAAAACCATGGCTTTTACAGTTGTAACTTCCACAGTCCCCACAGAATACTGAGATTCATGGGAATGTCTTGAGAGAAAGCCAGGAAGCTCAGTGTTAAAATGGAAACCTCCTTGGTATGGCAAATCTGAGCACCGCAGGCATTAACTTCTGTTTGACAGAACAGAAGCTGATATTTTTATAATGGTGATCTGGGAACCTGCTCCTGCAGGATACTAGGGGTCACTGAAGATCGCTGTTTCTAGGATATCTCATATTTAAGTACTTCTGTATAATTACAAGAGTGTTCTCCATACATGAAGCAGCTTTGAAACAAGCCAGGAAGAGCCTGAATTTCCTTCAGAAAAATCTGACAAGACTTGCAGTGTCCTACACGTGCTCTAGGAGGTTTTGGTGAACACAGCCTCACAGCTGTGTGGGGACACGGAGCAGAGCTCAGCATGACCTGCTCCCTTCAGAAACAGAATGAAAAAGTGTGCAAGGATAATGGGTTTCTGGGATTTAATGTAAGGAATTTAAGTTGCATTGATGGTTGGTGCCACCCTTCCCATGCTAGCTCCATCCTCTGGGCTACTCTTGGCTTTCACACAGGACATCCCTGCTGGAGCCCACACCAGTGCATCCACAGGGGCTCCTGCTGGAGCTCTCTGCCCAGGTGCTGCAGGGCAGTGGCACTTTATTGCACGTCACCTCCCATGGTGTTTGACATGCTGTTGTTTCTATGGTTACCCACCATCCTCCAGAGGCCACAGAGCCCAGAAAGAGGCAGGATTACATTCCACAGCAGCAAGACCTGTCATGTACAGTGATGGGTGTAATGCCTGATGAAGAGATAACTCATAGCCAGGTCCCGGCTGTGAGGCTGCCCTGGGAGTTGTTCCTTGGGATGGGAAGTGCCAGGGTTCAGAGTCAAGGTGGCCAAAGGGAGGACACCTTGTCCTGCCTTGGGTTATTGTCATGCTGCTCCCAACCACTCAACTCCTTATCTTTGTGCCAATAACCAGCTGGGATCTGGCAGTAGCTGGAGGTCATTGCAAGGGCGGGATAGGGAGGAGTGGTTGCAGCAGTAGGAGATTTTTTGCTAAGAAATGCCCCATAATGGCTAACATGGACCTTTTTGGCCGCAAAGGTTTTCTGGAATGAATTTACAAGCATGGCATGTAATTGGATTTGGCCTGTAAAAGCTTTTTCTTTCACAGAATAATGAGTTGAATGCATTTCTATTTCATGATCTGGCATAGCTTGTTTTAATGGTGCTTGTGTGGCATATTCTAAGACATTTTTACAGAAGAACCAAAGATTTGATCTGGATAACATGACTATGATGGAGAATGAAATTTGATGAGAGTAATTATTTGACAGAACTCTTTACAGTGTTTAGCTGTCTGTCTAGTTGGACCAGATCATGCCCACAAATCCGTTACTGTAATGTGATATTTGCTTCCTGGTAAACCAGCCAAATATGTTTATGTGCAAGAACGCGACCCAAAAGAGTGGAAAAAACTCACAAAAAGAAGAGATTTGGAAGGTAAAGATTAAAAAAGCATTCTCTTGAGGAGAAAAGTGGATTTATTGTTAAAATAATTTTTTAAATCAAGTTCTTTCTATTAGAAATAATTCATCTTAAACCATAAGCTGCTTTCAAGGGGCCCCTTTCCCCTCCAACTATATTAGCAATTAACAGTTTTGACAAGTTATTGTCCACCAGTCCTTGAAGTGCCAGTGGATGACAAACTGGAGATCAATTTATTATTGCAAATAAAACAGTCTGCTCCCACAGAGGCAGGTTGGGCCATGGGAAAGAAAAAGCTCTTCCTTATTTGTTTCTGATTTGTCCTTGAAACAAATCACATTCTTGGACCTGGCCACCATGACGTGACCAGATAACAGGACCTGGGAGGAAGATAAAAGAAGAGCAACCAGACCACCCTTCTGCCTTCTGATCACTAAATGATCAGATGTCTGGGAAAAATGATTTATGTAGGAAGGCTCAAACCGCTAAACTAGGCTATGAGATGACAACGTGTAGCTCTGCATGTGGGAAAAAAAGGCCTAAAAATATCTGAAGGGTGTAAACATGACTGAGAGAGCTGTGGTATCAAAGGGACAACACCGAGTACAGGACTCAGAGCTGGCAGCTTTCCTTGCTGTTCAGAGCAGTGAATGGAACATTACTGAGAGGCAGAGAATCATCACATACTTCCCTTCAGCCTGTCCCTCTGTGACTTGATTTATCAGGCTCTGCTCCAGCCCTGTGTCTGGCATCGGGGCTTGTCCCACAGAAATACTGCCTGGACACAAAACAAAGAAACAGAATATTTTCCCCTCCTCTTAAACCTGGTGACTCCCAACACCACAGGCCAAACCCCATCCCGCTAAAATCAAAAAATCTTTCTCTATTGGGCTGTTAAAGCTGCTCTCACCTGTCAAATATAATCTGTCCTTTTAATATCTACTTTTCTTTTGAAATAATAATACGAGATATGGATTATCACTACCAGACCCCAAGACTTTAAAGAAATAGTTACATATTTCCTATGGCTCTCTTTAGATGTATGGTTGGATTCTCAGCTGATGGGAAGCCACACTGATTCATGGCAGCTGAAGACAAAGCCTTTTGTGTTTTGTCTTGTCTTCTCATCTCATTGAACTTTCCAAGGATCTAAATTAATGCAAGGGAAATACGACCTTGCCTCAGTGAATTGTTTTGAGGGCTAATGTGCTGAGAGATTTATGGGCAAAGAGGGTTTTTTTTCCCCTCTTCCTTTAATAAAAAGTGCTTTCATTCAGCAGCTTTGATGGAAAGCCTGCAAGGACCCATGATAAGTATGTAACCAGAACAGGCTCATATTAGCTATCACTGTTACAAATCTATTAGTCCCACACATTAGAGCATGTGCTGGACCTGATGAGCTGCACTAGTGGGAACAGGAGTAATTTTGTGAAATAGATGTAGCTTGCAAATCTTTTAGACTGTTATCCAATTCCTTTTGTTTCAGTTTAATTAGAATATAAAACATGGCCTTAAGAGCTGGGACGAGTGGAGGGAACTCCATGAGAAGGACAGGGAAGCAGCTGCAGGGGATTCCCAGCTGCTCTGCTGCTCAGCCTGGTGGCCTTTGCCTGCGAGGTGGTTTTGCTGTTCCGCCAAGGACTGGCGGAGGCAACGTTTCTCGAAGGGCTGCAGGAGGACAGAGCTGCTCTTACTCAAACAATGATTCACACAAGGTGGGTTGGCCTTGGATTCTCTCACATCCCTTCGCTGTGCTGCCAGCACCCAGCGTGCTGGGGGATGCTGGGCTGTCTCCCAGGGTCAGAGCTGCTCTGCTGCCGGGACACCGGCATGGCTGGGGCTGAGCCAGCCCGGCAGAGCTCCTGCTGCCGGCGGGGGCTGCCAGCAGCTCCCTCACAGGGTAACACGGCAACAGCAGAGAGCAGCAACGAGGCAAATCAGATGGTGCTTCCTTTCCAACCACGTATGCAAAGCACCTTTAATGAGCAGAGACGAGCCCCTGAGACCGGTGATGCTGATGACAAATTAATATAAAATCAAACCATACACTTTAAAGACAAGAGCATCCAGCCCTTCTCATAACTGATGCAGGACATGTTTCATCCAGAGCATATCTGCTATCACTGCTGCACTTTCTGTTCTTGAATTCGTCTGTTCTGTACACTTGGGGACTGGCATCATTAGCGTTTGGCTTTGCAGAATTCAGAACCTAATTCCTGTGTGCTTTCATGTCTTCCTTTTCCTTGTTTTGATTCTTGTTTGTCCATTTGTTAGTTTGTTTATCAACATATTTCCTGTTTGAAACAAAAATAGAAGAGATGGCCACTTGCTCTCTTCCTGGACAGATTCCTTTGTATACTGATTTATTTCATTTTTTAAAGACAGACACCTGGTTTTCTTATAAATGAGTGTTGGCAGGCTGGGAAACTTGGGGGGAGGAGGGGGAAAAGGAGAAATGCATCTGTTTAGAACACATGCAACACTGAAGGAAAGCTTTATAATATCATCTGAGATTGGCCTTATTGTCTGATGCTTTAAACATATGGTATGCTCCTATATATATTATGCATGAAACTAGCTGCATGCACATAGCAGTCATTCTGCAATGCTTTACACAGAGTCTGCCAAATCCTGAACTTCTTATTCAAACCCAGCTCCCGGTGAAGACAATGAGCTTTTATCTAAGCCTCACTGCCTTTGGCATGCTACATCCCTTCTCCCTTAATTCAATCTCAACTGCAAGAGGATTTCAACATTTCATCCTTTGGCACTGAGTGCTGACCTTCCTGCTCCCCGGGGCATGCAAATTTGGAGCTGGAAGGGTGTGGTGGTGTGGCAGTGAAGGAAGTGCCTCTGGGAAGGAAGAAAAGGCTCCATGTGAGCCTGGTTAGCAGGCTCTGAGGCAATGCTGACACACCTTTGTGTTCCTTGGCTCATGCACAGGTTTACAGGGCATAGCCTCTCTTTGTCTAGGATCTCTAGGGCAGTTTTCCAGATCCACCTAGGCAAGGCATGCACTGGGATAGAATAGGTAGGAGCTGAGGAAAAGCTGTAGCAAGTCCTGCTCTAACACAGACCTTTCCCTCCTACTTAACCTCAGTCTGGTTGAGCTTTCCTTTGTGGGGAGGAAAGCTGCAATTCTGGGGGAAACTTCACATCAATCCTTGCACTGCTGGCTTTGCAAGAAATTGAACAAGGGAGGAATATTGCAGTTACTGCATGTATTTCTTGGCTACCATCAGTGCTGTGCTTGGCCCTGTAAGTGATAGGTCTTTTTGGGGGGGTGGGGGGGAACACCTCTCTTTTCTTTTTATAAAGTCATTTTTAGGATTGAGAAGGGGAGAAGAAGGGGCTTGTCTTACCACAAAGCTCAGTATTATCATTTGTTTCCTTGCTATTTTGAGGTGTTTACCCTTTAGTGGAGGTGACAGACCAGAGGAGCTGACTGGCAAGTGACCATTTTATGACTTCATATTTCTTGTGCCTCTGTACATGGTGGCAATGCTGAAGTGCAGAGGATGGACTTTTTCAGGTGAAGAAAAGTAAAGAAGCTTCAAATTGCTTGGTCCCACACCCCCTGCAGTTGAAGCAGAGCCTCTGGTTGCACAGCAAGATGTCATCATCCTGTCAAGATAGTTCCTGAAGGCCTGAGGCATCCAGAAATTATTGTGGAAGGTTTTGCAAGAGTCCCTCTGCCATTAGCTCTGCAACAGAAAATCTCCAGGAGTATGTTATCTTTGACAGGTGTAATTATGCCTAATGCAGTGTCAAAACTTTGTAGTTTTGAAGAACTTACTGTCAGTCTGAACCCTGTCCACCCACAGCTCCATCAGAGAAGGTCTGAAAATGGTCAATACTTCTTCTAAGTTGGCAATAGTTGGAAGCCTGTAGGAATTCTAGGAATTTAATTAAAGAGATTATCCTTCCCCTTTTTCCATTTTTAACACTGCACAAGAAAATCTGTTTTTTTCTGTCTTTGAATTTCATTTTCTTCTCCGCCCAAAATGTTATTGAAATCTCCTGGGTTCCATCATTTGATGAATTCCTATCCTCTTCTTCCTGCCAATATACTCTGTGGCCCTGCTGCACTGTCACCAAAATCCTATGCAATTAGACCCCAAAGGATGATTCAAATTCAGATTTAATCTTGGGCAAAGAGAAGCCTTTAGATCAAACATCCCCACTACTGTGCAAAGCAAAGGCTCTGAATGCACCACCATGTAACAATCATTAGAGGAGCTGAAGATCTGAAATTTAACACTCACGTAGATGAGTGATGGATAAACATCACTTTCCTAAAAAAGCACTTTCTCAGGCTCTTTAATCCATCCAGAATTTAACAACTGGGTGCTGACTGAGGCACAGCTTGATTGGGGAGAGATGAAGGGACAGAGAGGAAGCTTAACACAGAGCCAGCTCAAAGCAAATGCCTTTAATGCTGCCAATCTCAGATGCTTTGAAGAAGAAGCCCTTGTGTCCTCGGTGGTTCTCCGTGGCAACTTTTTGGCATTAAAGTTTGTGTGAGAGAATTATGAGTTTCCCATTGTCACATATGGAGATGTGATCCATTGTGCTGGTTCCCAAGCTGTGGAGGTTTAACATTCACCACACTTTGTCCTGCAGGTATACTCTGATGTGTCCTTTACAAGCTACATTGAAATCTTGACTGGCATTTCTTATCTGATGGGGGCTGCTTTTCCACTGGCTGCTTTTTAGAGTGATAAATGTCAGGAGTTTGGGAGTTTGCTTGTATCTAGGCTCTCCATCTGAGACTTTGGGCAGGTAATTATCCTGAGACCATGGGACTTTGTCATGAAATCCACTGCCATGCTCATATATGGAATGAGTCAGCCAAGGGTCATGGATTTGGTGTATCTGGGAATTGGGAAGCATCCACAAAGATAAGGAGAGAAGGATAGAATCTGAGCAAAGATTTTCCCCAACCAAAGATGAAAGTAGACGTTTTCTGACACAGTGGAGTTGTCTGTCTTGATCATCTGGGAAGGCCATAAGTTAGGATTGACCCAGTAGCCTCCAGATTTGAGGCTTCAGTCAACCAAGCAAAGCAACTAACCCTTGCAGGCTGGTGTCACAGCTGGAGCAGAGTGATAAACCTCCTACGTGAGGGCACTGGGAAAGAAAGCAGAGATCTATGGCAGTCAGGGGGCTCCAAACAGAAAAATTTCTTCCCCTAAAAATCCTTAACACATTTTGCCCTGGCAGAAAGTGCAAGGAGGAAACATCTAGAAGCATGAAAGTTTCTTCTGTCCCTTCCTTCTCCTGTGTCTTGCTTTTTATCCTGGTTCTACTTTTTCCTTCAATTTCAGTATTTATCACCTGGAAGCTGAAAACAGGATTCTCTGCAATCCAGGACCTTTTTAGTAGAACATTTCTCAGTGCTCACAAGGTCTGAGAAATTAGTGTTGACATTTATTGGAGGAAAGAAGAGATGAGTGTCACCTTGCTTATTCTTCTCTTTTCCCAGTGGCAGGATATTCACACCAATGTGGCTGGGATAACTATAGTCTCCAGCAGGAATTAATGTCAATCTTTTTTTTTTCCCTGGAAAAGCAGCACAACCAGTCTCAGTGAGCTCTTTGATCCCCATACACCACAGAAGGAGGTAAGAGAAGTGTTTTCATCCCAGCCAGGTATGGTGACTCATGAGGTAACTAGGAGAGGCTGCCTGACTCTGGCTGATGCTGCCAGCAAGCCTGGGACAGGCGAGCTGGGATGGCTGTGAGGTGGCACCAGATGATGGAGAGGCTGCCACAGTGTTCCCCACTACTCTGGAGCCAAGTGCAATTTGCTTCCCTTAAGGCACCACAGCTCTGCTATGAGTTGCAGCTGTGATTAAAACATCCAACTGCTGCTGTCCTCCCTCCCTTGCTCAGATGCTCAGGCCGGTGGGTCAGGTACAGCCGGGGCCCTGCCTGCCCATTCCCCAGGTGTCATGGAGCTATGCTAAGGCAAACTGCCTTCCCCTTCCCCACCTGACAGCTGGGACAGTATTTCTGTGAGTGCTCACTGCCTTGTTCCTGGCTCCAGCTTCCCTGGGCTGCTTTACCAGTTTGGAGGGACAGCGTGGGGAGTGCTGGCTCCTTGTTCAAATGCCTGACTCAGTTCATTTAGATGCTTGGGGGTAACAGTTTCTTCATCTAGTTGGCTTTTTGTTTCTTCTGTTTGTGCCTTTGTTTGCTTCCCCCTCCTTTCCCCTGAACATACCCTTTGAGCTGTTCTTTAATTGAAGTAAACGGAGCAGCTGCTATGGTGTGTGCTGTTTTTCCCATTTTCCCCCGTGAGTCACACGTTTCCTTCCTTAATGTCTCTATCTTCAGTCGGTCTGTACTAATGAGGCCCCACATCTCAGCTGCTGAATGCTCAAGCTCATCTGCCTGGAATTTTCTAACTCATTTCAATTCATTTCCCACTTTCCCCTCTCATCCCTGCTGCCTTTCTCCCATTCCCATCCCATCTCTCTTTATCTCCTCTCCCCAACTTTGACTCCTCTCCCACTCCTCCCTCCATGTGTCCCACCAGCCAGATGGAGAAGAGACCTGAGCATCATTGCAGATGCAGGATGGATGAGCTGGGAAGGTACAGCAGGGACTGGGCACCACTGCCACAGATGCCAGGGCAAGGAGAGGCACAACAGCTCTCTCTGCTGCTGGAGAGGCCCCTCCTGGGGCTGTGGGAGCTAGGAAGCACTAGGAATAGGCATTGTCCTTTTTGTCTCTGAAGGAAATAAGAGTGCACAGTACCATGCCAGAGACCCACTGGGGAAAGCTGCCCCTTGGCTCTGTGCCCTGGCTGGGTGTCAGCCCAAAGCACTCAGTGAGGAGCAAGCAAGAGCAGCAACATCTCTGCTCTGCTTTGCTCATGAAGGTAATTCTTTGCACAGTTTTGCTGCTCTGAGGGAAGAACAGCACAGTGGGGTGCGGAAGGGATTATCTGGTGTGCCCTGCATGCCCTGGAGGTCTGAGGCACAGAGATTTGAACCAGAGGCTCTGTCCTTAACAAAGTCAGGAATATCCCATGGCGCCATTACTTGTTGCTCACTTTCCCTGAAATGAAGGCATGAGCTGATGTCTGCCAAGCAGGGTGGTAGTGCTACTCCTGCTTGGGTTTTTTCCTCATTATGACTTTCTTGTGGGTTTTGTTGGGCAATTCTTACTTAAACACTAAGCCCTGCTGTTCTCTGTTGCATTTATATCCTTACCTTTGCAGAAGACAGGGACTGTTATTTCTTCTCTTAACTATGTGCGGAACTGAGGCACAAAGAAGCAAGGACCCAATTTAAAATTTAGTGTCAGAGCTTATCACCTGTGAAATGTCAGCAGCCCTTGCCTAGAAAGGTCTTGGACACATCAGCACTTCAGTCTCAGCAATGTCAAGGAGGCCAGAGACCCACAGGAGTCCGAGGTTTTGATAGCAGTCCCCACAGCAAACTCCATTATCACAGCTGGATCAGACCCTTCCTGGCTTTCACTGCTTTATCTCTTCCACTGGGAACAGCTGTCTTTTCATTTTAGGAACATGCAGAACTGAGTCCTTGAGATTTACCTGCAGGAATCTGATTCCAGACCTTGAGCTTTGCAGGTTAATTCCATCCTTACCACCAAACACCTGACTACCCCCCCAAAAAAATCAGTGGGAGTGGGAGATAATTTTAGTGCCATTATAGAGCAAATAAATGCAAATATTTGCCAAGAATAAAAAACCCACCATAATGGAGATCAGACACTGGCTTGTGTGCTCCTTGGAGAACCCATGGAAGAAGCCAGAATTATGAGCTCTGGATGGCTGGAGGAATTTTGATCTTGCTTCAAATTTTGTTATGCTGTTTTTGCTTTAAAATGCAGGTTCAAAGGAAAAAAGAAATCATGACAAAACAAAAAACCAGTGCTTTCCTCTTTGGCTTCAGGGCCTCCTGTTGAGGTTCCCTCATCACCATAGAGATAATATTGCTTGTTAGGCCCAAGACTAGCAGTTGGAATTCAAGTGGAAAAAAGACCTAAACAAACCCATTATAAATCCCCAATTACTTTCAAACTGTCAGGCTTATTAAAAAATGTAAATATCCTTCTCATTCTTGCAGAGAGTGTATAAAAATGCATGAAGCTAAAACTCAGCTGAGCTGAAAGGAGTTGATTTCTGAAATAACTTTGTTGGGAAAATGGCAGTAGTTGCTCTTGGATGGCAGAGGGAGGAAAAAGTACACCTGCCTGAGCCACTGGGCCCAGTCATCCTTACTGTTGGTGTGTTGCTGGTGCTACCCTGCCTTAGACCACTGGTGTAATAAAACTTTTTGGGCTGTTTTTCAAGAAAAAGTCCTGCAGATCCAACAGAGGGAATTTCCACCAGCTGATAATTTCTGCACCCCAACTGCATGAGGCTGAAAGTGCCAGTTTTCAGTATTTGCTACTCACCTCCATGGAACTGTTTGTCCATTAGTGTTTTTCTGCCTTTTTCTTTCCTCCCTTTTCTGCAAATGGGAAGGACACTTATCTTGTTCTCAAATTTGATCTTGCTCTAATTTCACAGGAGTTTCTCATGAGTCTGTCTTTAGTGCAGAACCTTTCTTACCACGACCTACACCTGGATTCAACCAAGACTTGCTCCAGAGCCTGGGATTTCCCAGCAGTGCAGCAGAGCTGGTGCTAACACTGTAAAATGGTGAGGTTATTTCTGGAGGGAACCAGACTTCTTTTTATTTTCTTCTACACGAGTTACGTTGAGGACTTCCTTCTCCACTGCTATCCTATCCACAGTTAACCAGGACAACTTTCAGGAGGGAATGTTATCAGATAAAGGAAGCTTAAGGTGTTAGTGTTAGGCAGAGTCAAGTGTCATCGTGCTGGTGGTAGGAAGTGTTGGGCAGTGCTGTTCAGTGCTGGCTGTAAACTGGGGAAAAAGAGCAATATTTTTTCCACTGGACTCAGAGCCAAACATCTGTGACATTGACAGAAGGGTAAAATGCTCCCTAAGGAGCCCTGAAAGGCAAACTGGTGTGTCATGGATGTACAATGTGTGGGCAGTGGAGTGGGACCTTGCTATGCACTGAGTGCTGATGTGGCACTGGTAGTCATTGGGGAAGGGAAAAGAAAGGCAGCCCTTCAAAGGAAGAGAAGGAATTTAAACATCCCATTATGACATTGCTATGTGCACACCAATACATGATACAGGACTGCCATACTTTATCCAGTAACCTGCATATACCTCAGAGGTGTATGTATTAAAAGAGGAAATGGTTAGCTATTTAATTAAGGAAGAAAAATTGAAGTGATAACATAAAAAAGGAGCATAATTGCTATTCTGATCAATCATCAGCTGGGAGTAGCTTAAAATGCAGCTACTTTAAAATCTCACCAGAGACTTTCCAAGGACTGCTGAACTTGGCACTTCTGCCAGTTCTCTCTGGAAAAGCCAGATAGTGGAATCCCCCTTTTCCACCCATTTGCAGGTGCTTTGGCACTAGTTATATTTTTTGTCTGGATGCTTATGAAAATCCGTGATTTTAATTTCTGAGTATTTGAAGGCATCCCCAGAGTCTTGGCAGCAGCATTTTCATGGCATTTCCCTTTTTGAGGGAAGAGTGTTGTGGAAGATGCAAAGGCAAAGCCTGGCCTTCCCCTGCAGTTCTGCTCCACATTGCCTCGACTGCCTGCAGTCAGCTCCTGATGTGGAGCCGTTTGTAACAGCCCAGTGAATGCCCTCTCAGCCTGGCAATCCTGCAGGGACCTGCCATCACCTCTGGCTTGACTGAGCATCTGAGAGGTTTTCTGCCTTGAGACTTTGGACGACGTGTTTGCAGAGCCAAAGGACAACAAGAGTTGACTCCGTATTAATGCCGGACTTTAAATGTTTTGACTATAAAAGTGAAACCCCATTACCTATTCCCTGCAGAGCTCCACTCTCTCCCTCTCTCTCCTTGCCTTCTCCTCTCCGCACTGTAGCCTTTTGTATGTCTCAGGCATTAATCCCTCGCTGCTGGGTTGTGTAAATTAAAGAATAATAGAGCTGCAGAGGCATAAGCTTGCAATGATGGGGAATGTGTTTGTATGCTAAGAAGCAATTTCAGTGAAAATTAACTCAATTTCATGTGAAATAGTGAAGACCGGCATAAGCTGGCAGATCCCCGAGGATGGTAAAATTACTTTGTCAAAGCTCTGCTTGCTTAAATTAACCAAGCAAGCACTCCAGGTTATTGGCAAGATGCAGCTAGTAACTAGGTTTTAATAAACAAAAATAGCTTTTTGGATAAATAAGAAAAGTGCAAAGCATCTTATGTATTCTGCTGATGTGTTCATCTGTGTGTCCTCAGCAGCAAGACCTTCACATTCCTCCAGGAGCTTTCATCAAGTCTCTGTGTCTGGCTGGTCTGTCTTCAGAGCCTTTGAAAACAAGTATCAATCAGAAAATGCTTTTGGAGATGATCTTAGATAAGTCTTTTCCCAACAAGCAGCAGACTGAATGGCTCAGTCTGCAACACCAAGGTGTGGCAACAGCCACAGTTTCTAGAGACATTTGATTTTCAAATCAGAAGATAACGGTTGCTCGGTTTATGACTATTAAATTGCTCAAAATAAGATGTGGTGTCATAACAAAAATTGCTCTACACTGTCTCTGATACAGCAGATTTTCCAGATGAATGCATTTCTGCCAAAGGCCAAGTCAGGGTGTGAGCATTCTCCTCCAGCTGGGAACTCGGGTCCAAGGGAAGTGAAAATTTCATCATGACAGCAAAAGTGCCTTAAGGACCTGCTCAGAGGGTTTGTGAATAAGTTGAGAATGTGCTGGTTTGTAAAGTTTATTTTTGTTGAGGTTTTTTTTGTAGTTTATTTGTTTGTTTGTATTGTTGTTTAATTGCATGTCTGAGGATCCTGCTCTGCAAACAGGTTTTGTTGTTGGAGGCTGTGATGTTTAGGAAGGATCCTCTGAAAATGGTTATTCTTTTGCCTCCTAGTCCACCACTGTCATGAAAGAAGATTGTTTCTTTTGGATACCAAACCACCAGCTATTGTGATTTTGGTTTTGGTTCTAAGTATTCATTAGAAATGTCATTAATTGGACAGAAGAGTAAAGAGCGAAGGAACCTCTCAATTGGAGGAGAATATGGAAAATCTCAGAATTGCAAAAAAACATAATCTCCATTGATTCTCTCTTTCTCCAAATGAGCTCATCACTATTCCAAGAGCACTCCATATCCGAAGTCTTTGGGTATGTGTCATCGGTACCCTTATCAGAAGGATGGATTGTTCCTTCTTGCTTAGCCAAATCATGATTTCTGACACTGGGAGCTGCTTCCATTCCTGTCCCAAAAACTCCAGCAAATTGGACCATTAATGGTTTATCCAAGGAGAGTTGCAGAAGGATCAGACCAGTCAAACTGGAACATGAGGTGGAACCTCAGTATACAGGAGCTGCAGTTCCCTGGTTGGTTGTTAACTCCCCTCCCTTCCTACCATAAATCTCAGTATCTGCAGCAGGGAAAGCAGCTGCATAAAAGATTTGCTGAGCCATCCACTCATTAAAGTGTTTCACTGGTAAAGAAATACTTTCCCTCACTGTTGCATATTTACAGTTTGGAGATTGCTTGTTAGGACAATCTGAGGTTGTATTTTTTGGCTGTGCTGCTTTCAGATGTCAGGAGAAGACACTTGGTTAATAACCCACAGTTCCTTTCCATGAACTCTAGTGCCCAGGTTGGGAGACAGCTGGCAGCCCCTCTCCTCATAAACAAAAACACAGCCTAGGAAATATGGGACCAGCCCTGTGTAAAATTACCTCCCTTTGATAGGATTAATTGCAGAAATGCCACCAACTTGTCGTTAAATCCAACAAATGCATTTGGAGCGAGGTATAAATCGTGTAGGGAGGCAGTGGCTCACTTGGACAAACGCGCCCCGCTGAGACCTTTCATCACAGCACTGCTCCATTGGGTTGTCCGTCACTTGGGCTTCTTTTCCCCATTACTGCAGTGGCTGTGGTCAGAAAGGTGCCAGCTCTGAAACAATGGCCTCAAACCCAGCCAGGGAACAGGAGTGATACCTTGCCCCCGCCCTGCGCTATCAGCAGCCTGTCTGTCTGCTCTCGCGGAGCTGCTATCTGCTCCCTGCACGCTGCTCCCGTGTTCTATCTGCTCCCGCCGCTGATAAGAGCCAGTTCATCCATTGTCAGCCCTGCTGAGCCAATCTAGCTGCATTGGAGCGAGCTGGATTTTGTTCTGCATCACGTATCAATGACAACTTCCAGCGACGGCCTTGCTTTTAAAACCCGGCTGCTGAGGGTGCACGGAGCTCGAAGAGCAAAGCAGATCTTTAAACACAAAGGGAATTCAAAGCGGCTTAAAAAAGGGCTTTGAAAATAGAGCAAATATGTTGTGGAAGCCATCAGGAGACAGCAGGATAGCCGCAGGCAGGGCGCTGTACTGTGCCACACCTGGAACAGGAGTGGTGGTGGGCAGGGAGCACGGCAGTGTGCCCGCTATAAAAGCAGAAAAGGGATGATTTGTGATTAAGGAACAGCAGTGACACTGAGTGGCTGGAGACTGTCGCAAGCGAACTGAGCTCTGGGCTCCCTCTCCTGCAGTGTTTGCCAGGGGTCTGTGAGAGGAGGCTCTGCGAAGGCACATCAAAGGTAGCCAGGAAGGCAGGGGAATCAACAGGATCCCACACCTAGAATCTGTGCCCTCTGAAACCCCCCTGTGATGTGGCACTCACTGGGGTAGGAGCAGAAGGGACTTGCTTCTTGAGTTCTAAGCAGGGCTGTGTTGTAGCCAAGGCCTCAAACTGCTACTGAGTAATTTGCATAATAAATAAAATGTAGCCTTCTACTATGCCTTTATTAACTGGATGACACATTTTAATATCAAATTACTTTGATACTCTTGACTCAGAAGACTTGGAAGTGTCAAGATGCAGGGGAAGAGCCAATTGCAGAGATACTGTGCCGAGTATGAAACTGCTCAAGTTTTAGTTTGTGTGTATTTCACCTATAATGAACCTGACATTTTGTGAGTCAGCACTGATGGGAAATGTGAAGGTTGTCTTTCAGGAGCACCTTACTCCTCGTCTCTGCCTGCCAAGATGTCACCTCCTTGCTCTTTGCTCTCTTAGGCTGCCATGCTTTTCTCCAGCCCTTTTAACTTTCCCTACTCAAAAGATTAACCCTACAGTCTCACACTGGAGAACTTCCTTCAGCTGCAGAGAAACAGCAGTACAAGACAGATAAGAAAGTAATTGTACCCTGAGGAAGCACGAGGAGTGTCTGCATCATATACACTTGCTTTACAAAACAGCAGCTACTTATGCAAAGCAAGTGGCCTTTTAAAACCAAGACAGGGTACATAGAAAAGCTGTCATGGCAGATGCCTCATTAGACCTCTATCATGGCTACTTGGAGCAGTTTCTGTCTTATCCTCATTTTAGTTTTCCACTATGGGAGGTGGTGTGTCTCACTGCTTGCCTGCACTGTGTTGTGGCCATAAACCTGAGTCAGGGTAGACAGATTGTGAAAATCCAAAGTGAGAATCCTGAGAGGAAGGGAAGGGAAAGGGGAGCTGGGGTGAAACATCTTTGTGTGAGGAATTGGTGCCTGATCCAAAGTGGGATTTAGACCCGATCTAGGCTTTTTTCCCCCAAGATATCTCCAAGGGCTGCCCAGAAGAATCACATATTTTGTTTCTGTTCCCAAGGGTCTTAATATGGAAGGCTTCAAACAAACTATCAACAAAAAGTGGCTTTTTAGGCACTCCTAGAGATCAGAAGTGCCTAGGCAGCAGTTTGTGTTGGTGTCCTTCAGCCTTGCTCTGGAAGGGCTGTGATAGTGCAGAGAAAGACTGTGGATATGCAGAAAAAAAGATTAGATGATACCATGGAAGAAAATCCATCAAAGTTTATTAACCACAGAGAGCCATTATTTCAGGTGGGCAATACCTGACCTGAGGTCTAGGGGAGCAGGTAGCATGCCCAGAAAAGCAGACTCAACATCCTCACCTTTTCTGTGCCCTTTCCTTGCTTCTTTCAGCAGCAGGGCAGCAGGCTGGATGGATGCTTGGCTTTGTTCACTGCAAAGCTCTCTTCTTTGAACCTCAAAGGTAAAAATAGCCAGAGATCTCTGACTCGGTTCACACAAGTGTCTTTGAGATGGGAAAAGCTTTCAATTGCTTCCAGCCCGGGGCCAGAGCAGTGCCAGTGACCATGAAGTAGAAGGCTCCACATCCCATATTAACCAGGCACTGCAGTCTTGTTCTCTCTTCTTTTCCTTGCCTCGCTTTTGGTTTTTTTTAGCCTCTAATGAAGCACAAGTATCCGGAAGGAAGGCATGCCAGGGGTGACAGGGAAATGTCCTTCTGATCTCTCCTCTTGAAGGAAGATTTGGAACATTTTAATAAAGTGAATTAAGAACTTGGACACAAAAAGTAACCTGTTTCTCGGTGACTGGTGCTTTAATCTTCTCCCTGAGCAGCTGATAAAGGCTTTCCTTAAAGAAACCTCTGGAACACAAAAGGGAAAATAAAAGAATGGGAGAATAGACTGAGAAGTGCAAGATGTTTAAAGGCACCCCAAAAAAATGAAGCTGCTTGGGTGTTAATTGTGTTCTCTTTTCCCAGAGCCTGTTTCTCTCTTTCGTTTCTGATTTTGGATCAATGCTAGAGGCTGCAAAGCTAAACCAAGGAAGGAAAAAGCCTTTGATTAGACAATCTGAGTGGTAAAAAAGGTATTGAACAGAAAGTGCAGTCAATGAGCTACTCAATACAACAATTAGAAGGTGAAACTTTTTCTTTCCCTTTCGTGACAAGAAACACCTCTGCTCTGCTGGAAGGAGGTGGGTGGGAGGAATTCTCCCCATTCTGGTTCCCAATTGTCTCCTGGACCTATTCGATTTCAAAGAAATGTATGACCTATAAAACTGGCCCATTTTCATATCACCCATTGCAGTCTATAAAACTATCTGGCATTTAAAGGGACTCTCCTGGTGTTTACAGTGACAAGATTACTGTTACAATATATTAATAAATATATGTAGGGAAAATGTTGCCTCTAGAAGCATTCCTAGAATATTTCTAATTATAGAATCTTTCCAACACTGCTGGCTACATGAATGGTTACACAGCTGAAGCTTTGTCCAGACAGGGAACTGCACTGTTCCATGGAAATTACATGTGCATAAAATCTGAGAAAGTTGAGTGGATTGGTCTGACACACTAATACAGTAATTCATGGATTTTTTCCTGTCCCAATGGTCAGAATTACCACTGTAAAACTGGATATCTTAAAGGATAGTATCCTTCCCCCAAGCATTTTGAAGCATGGGAGGATCTCAGGGTGCTGCAGTTAGCTCAGCATGTGTTATCCTGAATTCCTCCAAGCAGGTCCCTGGGAGCCAGTGATACTTGGAAGAAGGTCCAGGTAAGCACCGTGTGGGTCTTTGCAGAATCACAATTTCACCAAGGCCTGCAGCATTCAGAGCACTGTCAGTCTCTTGGGTTACATTTTGAGCTGAATTTGGTTCAAGGACATGGTGTCTCCTTCAGCCTGGATGGCACCTACCCCAACCCAAGACAGACTCTGAGCTGCCTTTGCTGTGGTTGTGCCAGGAACAAAGGGTGTCATCAGAGGCTGTCTCAGAACATGGGCAAGCAGAAGGAATCTGTGACTCAATTCTTCCACCCATCAGGCAGCCTCAGATATCAAAGCCACATGAGTCCCAGGGGAGCCTTATTTATTCCTGATGCTTCACTTTAAGCTTGTATTTGAAGCCTAGATCTCACAGCAGAAGAGGAATTGAAGAGCTTCTACCTCTCTCCCCCTCACAGTTTCAGACACATCTACAGCCATTTTTAGCCACAGACCATGCCAGCCAAATAAAGCTTGGGTTCACATCACAGCAGCATCCAGTGCTGTAAGATCAAATCTCTCATTTTTGCCCCCTCACCTCTGAGAGGCTGCAGCCATTCCCTCCAGTCCCTGAAGCAGTTTTGTTATCTGGTTTTCCCTCCAACCATCGACTGCCCACAAACAGCTGGGGCAGGAAGGGTTAACCTTCAATTCCCTCACTCCTGACCACAGAAAAAGTTACAAATCCTCCTCTATGCTGCTGCTGCTGCTCTTGATCTGCAGTGTAAAGGGAGAAAAAAACCCAACCAAACAAACCAGAGATTAAAAACCAGGTAGGGTTTATAGATCAGCTACAAAAGGAAAAGCAGAAAGATAGAGCAGAGGGGCTGGGAGCGAGCAGCCCTCAGCTGGCACTACATAGGCTTTGCTATTCGCCTCTTTTACTACATCCTTTACTGTCCTAAAAACATGGCTAAGCCCTAACATCACCTGGCAGCATCCTTACACCTCACAGAGCCCTGTGCCTCCTTCCTGGGAAGTGCCAGATGTTCCTCTGCCACCCATAAACCACCTCCTGTCCCACTGAGAGCTTTATGGGGCAGCCACCAGCCCCACTGCCAAATAACACCTTCTTCACACAGCTCCTTTGGTGCTCTCTTTAGAACCACAGATTCACAAAATACTCATTATTTTTCTTATGCCTTTTCCTCCTTTCTACTGACCCTGTCCCTCCCCATCTGCTAATATCCTGTCTCTCACCAGCTTGCCTTCTATTCACTGTTGCTCCCCAAATTGTCTTTTTCTTTGGGTCCTATTTTTTCTGATTAGCAAAAAAAAAAAACAAACAACCAAAATGAGTCCAGGAGCTTTGTGATTTTTGTTTTCAAGCACACATTTTGTTTTGATAAACTGCATTGTTTTGTCTATAGAAAAGTATTAACTGCTTACATCTATTTTCTCAAAGACCGCACATGAATATTAAAAGGGATTTATTCCTACAATGGCTTCGGGCAGTTGAGTAATCCATTATAGGCTGTCATATCACACTGTGGTAATGTGAAAAGCTGGGAGTCCCTCCAATAATATTTATTAGCAATACAGGCACATTTTCGCTTTATGTTTTTTCTCCCCTTCCTGTGATAAGTTCACGTATAAAAATATTCATTAGTTTCTTTAAGCTGTTGCTTGATTTTAATTATGATGGTGATAATGATGATTTAAAACAATAAGTGAATTTCACACAAGTGATACTGACCCGGTTTATTGCATTTATTTTAGTATGTACCAGAATGCTCAATTTAAGGCCTGCAGGCCACCTGGATGGTTCATTTGGCTGGTGTTTCCCTCCCTCCCACCACCCTCCCAGGATCTCCTGTGGCCCTGCAATGGAGAAGCCCACAGCAGTGGGCTGTAGGGCTGTGGAACCCACATCAGCTTTGGGCATAGGGCAAAGGGGGATAGGAAGGTGGGGAAAGGCTTTTCTCCTTCCCTCCCACCACCAAAGCTGTGCAACAGTGATGAGTGAGAGCAGGGTGAGGCTCCAACCTCACCTTCTGCCTCCTGTCCTCACATGAGCTGCTCTGCAGTCATTTTATTCGCCTTTCTCTTGACTTCTTCCATAGGAAATTTCAACCTTTCTCCTACCTCTTCCATCTGAGTCTGAGCTTTTCCTTGCTGTAATTCTTTGGTGGCAGGACCTGGTCTTCAGCTATGAACCAGAGCTGGAGCTCAGCAGTGGTGTTATCTGCTGATATATATGTTCTGCACCTACAGTCACTGGGACACCACAGAAACTCTGTTGTGTTATCAGGCTGATCCTCCTGGTCAGTGCTAAGCCATGAGGATGTGCTCCTTGAGCTGCTTTGTTGTTTCCCTGTGGGGCCAGCCAAGAGCCCAGCAAGCACAGCAACTGCAGTGACACAGACTTTCTTTCCACTGGGACCCAAGCCAGCACTGGTTCCTTATTTCACTGAGGCTGAGTTGCTGCCAGAGGCTAATGAATGGTGGTCAAGAGTGAACTGACCTTCCTCTGAACTCACGATCCCAAGGTGAACAGCTCCATTTATCCAGAGTCCAATACTGCCAATCAGCTTTTCTACATTCACCTTCAATTGGATCTGACGAGGAGGGCAATCTGTGAGTGGTTTTGCTGATCTTGGATGGATGCAGCACATGGAGAAAACACTTGCCTCCATCTCTTGCTCCTGATTATACATACAACCTGAGCAGAGCATGACCTGCTGACAAACACATCCTGGAGATGGAGAATATGAGAAGTTCACATCATCCTATGTGATATGAACTGAGTCTGCTGTTACACTGGATTAGGTGTCACGACCTTGGAAGCAGCCTGTAGGGAAAAAAGATTTTCTCCAGAAAATTCTGTCTTGGTTGAACTGTGCTGTTGAGGCTGAGGCACTGGGGTAATCCACAACAGCTTTGATGACTGAGGAACAGTGATGGGGTTGTGTAAAATGTTCATTAGTCCCCATGGGTCACACTTGGCTTTGCAACACCTTCAGAGTCATTTTTACTGGGCATGTGTGTGGAGAGTGGCTCAAGAATGGGTGGGGTGGGAGTGGAAGAGGATTAGGAGCGTCACTGTTGGCCTCTGTCTTGCCCTTACTCCACCCTTCTCCTGAAGTTCACCACTGTGTCTCCCATCCCCTCAGCTGTCACTGCCTGTGGATAAAATCTGCTTTGAGATGTTGCCAGAGCAAGTCAGCTTGTGTTTGCACATGGCCACATGTTGGACCAACATCTGCAAGTGGAGCTGGGCTTGTGTGTGGATGCAGATGGTCCATGGTGCGAGTGGGAGGATGGAACTGTGCGCTAAAACCACAGGGCTCACCTCCATGGCCCCTTTGCAGTTCATCCTGCAGCCAGAACTCCCTGCCCTACACTTATGACATAATGATTGTCTCCACAGCAACCAATTATGATGATATAAATAAACCCTCTATGATATTACTGCACTGCATAGAGGAGAGATGGAAAATGATGAACAACAGATTGGGGCTGGGAGGTAAGAAATAGTTGAGTAGATAGTCAAAGATAACTCTAGCTGGTCATGAAGGTACTAATGAGCCTAAATTATATGCAAACAAATGGTATTTTCAAGATCCTTGTTTCTTACTAGCAATAGTTAAGAAGACCTCCTATTCAGTCTCCAGTTAGTTCTCCTGAGGAAGCACCTTATGGCCCAAATAGCAGTGTACAAACTTGGACATCCAACCCAGGTTTCTCTTTTCTTGATGGGCTAAAAGTAAAATCTGCCTGAAGCTGGTGGATAAGACATCTGTTCTTCTGTCTTTTGTGAAGATTTATTTATAAGAATGCCCTGGCTTTGGATGAGTGTCTTTGGCTCAATATTGAAGTTTGATCACAGACCAAGTGGTTTGGAAAGGAGTTGTCTTTGTTCCTCAGTTTATCTTTGAACATTTATATATTTCTCTGTGGTTGGAAGGGGGTGCTGCAATGGGGCCTTTCTGTGGGCATTCTGAGGATGAGGGTCATGGAGTCCCTGGAAGTGTCCTCAGGGGATGCAGAAGAGAAGTGGAAACTTTTTGTGGGTTCTCATTCTTCCATGTGAAGTGAAATTCTGCATGTCCCTGATCTCAGCATCCTCTGTTTGCCCTTTGGTCATCACATTGGTCTCCAGCCCTTGCCAGGTGAAGTCTCTCCACCTTGGTGTGCTGGTGTTGGCTGGCACCCTGCCTGTCCCTGCATCCTTGCCTGCCACTGAATGGCTGCTGGAATCTCACTGGAATCAATATGCAACACAACATTCCTCATCCTTGGATGGTTGCAGAGGACTTCAGTTTCCTGCCCTCTCTGTAAAACCTGGCATGGATTTTTTTGTCTCCCCTCCCTCCTCCAGCATGGTGCTCACTGAACTTCCCACAACTCCCAGACTAGACTGGAAGTTGTGCTTTCCCTTCCTGTGATAATGATGCAATCCCACCATGAACTGGCCATAGCGGTTCAGTTGTTAGCTCAGCTTTAGTTGGCTTGATCCCAACAGTGGGGCACCTTTTCCCCAAGAAAGAGGAACATTTTGAAACCTGAGGTCGGGGACCCTCACCCCACCCTGGGTGCCAGCCTGGGCACGTTATATATCACAAGGGCCGTAGCCAAGTGAGAGAGCTCTTCCCCCAGCCATCTGCAAAGGACTCATTAGCCAGCAGCTATTTAGGCGGTGCCACTGCAGCAACTCTCAGTCAGAAAAGGCTGATTTGTGGCTGCTCCCTGTTCACACTGAGACTGCACTGATCAGGAATATAAATACTGCTAATCCTCTGCGTTAATACCAGCAGCTTTGATCATCTTTCCCCATTATCACTCCCTTGCTGTTAATAAATGTGATAACCATGGGGGAGAAGGGTAGGGGGACTGGACTAATCAGTTTGCAGTTAGCAGTGCTGTAAGTAAACTGACAGGTCTGGAGACCAGGGAGCTGAGGGAGCCCTGGAAAAGTGGTGTTAAATAAACAACTTTTTCATGCAGGATGGAAAAATGAGACACCCAAGGCAACGTACCCTTAGTGACAGTGCTCCGGGACTACAAGGAGGAGCCCAAGGTTAAATTTCTAGCAGGAACTTGCTACCAGGGCATGTTTCTCTTTCATCTGAAGCAGTTGGCTGAGTGGCTCCCAAGTTTATTTGAGTTGGTGGGAAAGAGGCAGGGAGGGTACTGTGTTTCCAAAAAGTAAAATATGTATTTATGGGTTCCTGCTCCTTCCATCTCCTTCAGGTTCACACATGCCCTGAGCTCTCTTGTTCCATTGTGTCTAGCTATTCTACTGGAGTCTCAACTGCAAAAGTCATGCCCAAGTTTTGGAGAGACTTTTCTTGGGAGAGGAGTGGAGACAGTGTATTTCCCTTTGTGGATCCCTACTGATAGTTCAGGCAGACTGGGCAAAACAGATGGTGATTGATAGTATTTGGTTATGATGGTTCCTGAGGGCATTTTGAAGAAGAATGGGGAGGATAACTAATTTTCTCACCAGAATCTTAGATTTTGAACAAGATAATTGAGTCTCTTGCCTTCATATTGAAAAGATAAATGTGCCTTGAGAATGGCCAATTGTGTCTGATTGTGTCTGCAGAGAGCCTGAGAATAAGGAAAAGCAGGTGCATCACTTGCACATTAGTTACCAACTTCCCTGATAAGCCCTTAAGTGGCCACATTATTAACCAGCCACTGCAGGGCTGGAAGGGCAGGGACATCCCTGACACAGAAATGCAAAGGTTCTATAGGAAATGGCACCTCATTCAGGTTTTGAGTGTCCCAGTTGGAGCTGGATGTTGAGCAGAACCTGGGGGAGTGCCACCAGCCTTTGGTTTTGGTTTTGGATTGGCTGTGGTTGATAGCAGGGCTGAGAGAGGAATACAGGGATCCCTGGATGCAGATGTGGGGGAATCATGTCAACTGTCTGAGGTACCGGGGCACAGTGAGCAAAGAGTGGAGCAGGACAGCTCCTATGAGCCAAACACCTCCTCCACATTCCTCACTCACAGGCCTCTTGTTCTCTTGGAGGGAAAAGTGGCTTCGTTTGGTGTCACCTTTTCCCCCACTAATTTTCCTGGTGCATCTTCTGGCATTTACTCCTGCAGAAATACTGAGCAAACAGCCCTTTGCAGAGACTGTTCTCTTCTTGTTTTGCCTTCAGCTTGCTTGCTCTGTCCCCCTCCAACCCCCACCCTTCCCACTGGATTGCTGAAGAGTGGGATGGGGCAGGTGTAGCCCTTGTGTTTTGCTTTGAAACTGCTCAGGCTGAGGTGCACCAGCAGGAACACAGCTTGCCTGGCCTGAAAGGGGCCCAGACAGAGGCTCTGCTCCACCCCTGCAGAGTGAAGCTGTGGAAGAACAGCATCCTGCAGCTTGAGGAAGCTGTGCCCACATCCATCTCTCAGTGCAACCCCCACGGCTGGATCAAAGCTCCAGCTGGAGCCTGCCCAGTGCTCCCGTTCCTGACTGCTGCTTGCTCAGCCCCATCCACCCAGAGCCCTTCCCCACTGTATTGTTTTCACTCTCTCCCTTTTCTAGTGGCATCAAGCCCAGAGCTTTCACAGGAAAGGGCAAATGGGCTGGGACTCATTTTAGCAGCAAAAGGGAACTTGCAAGAGATTCACAAACTTCTGGATGGGGCCAGAAGGTCTCTTTTTCTGCAGCAGCTGGTTGGAGATAGCAAGAGCAAGATTCGCCTGAACCTTTGATAATTAAACTCTCAGCTGCCGAAGAGCTGGCTGCCTGGCTGCCAGATAAATGCTGTTTCCCTTGAATTAGTGTGGAGCCAAAGTGACATCCAATGGCTGGTTAGGCTCATCAAACTGGCTGTTCTCTACAGCTATCCCAGGGGATGGAGCCCAGGCGGCCATTTGCCAATGGAAAAGGTAACTACTAATTCCAGGCACGTATCATCCTGCTGAATTTATCACATCTGCAGTTCAGGTACTTTTAGACTTCCTGATGTCATAATACTCCTTTATACAAGAGCTTTCAGGGAAAGCTCCCAAATATGCATTAGACAGAGATGTAATAAGACAGGTCCTGTATATTAAAGAGCTACTGCCAGCTCAAATTCAGTCCCAAATTTAGGGTTGAAATGAACGAACTATTATAAAGCCTGACACCATCAGAAACATTCTTGTATTACTTATTTTTTGGACGGAAGTTGGAAGAAAAATTGTGGGGGTGCTATTTCTTTAGGGGAAAGCAAATGCCACCTGCAGGGCCTGCAGGCAGGGCTGTAAAGTGACAATCGAAGAGCCAAGCACTGATAAACATGAGCCTAGTACTGAGCCTCATCCCCCACACTGAGAGAAATGGAAAATGCAAACAAAGAGGTTGAGTGGAGAGCAAATTGGTTTTCAAAAACTCTTCCTGTTTCAGTCATCTCAGGTACTGCTGGATGCAGAGCCCCAGAAGTGTGGTGGTGGTTGTTAAGTGGACAAGGTCCCCTGTGCTCCAGCTGGCCGTGTCAGGACAGAGAATTATTATTGCAAGGTCACTGATGCACTTTGTTATATGCTGGGCAGGGTTCTTGCTTGCTAAGAAAGGGCAGTTTTAAGTCAGATGGACAAGGCTAAAGAGCTGTGCAAAAGCTGACACTGAAAAAACAGATATGGACACCAGCAGTGCAGAGATTGTTATGTCCACAGGGTGATGGGAGGGGAACGGAGCTTTGTCTGTTCCATTTAGGAGATGCCTCGACTGAATCTCCTTGCTGGGTCCTGATGCTGTGAATCCTGAGGCCTCTGACATCAGCAAAGCATGGTGGATGGATGGGAAGGGCAGCAAGGCCTGGGGGAGCTGAGCTGTGTGTGGCACAGCTCCTACAACAAGCCCAGGGAGCAAGGAGAGGGCTCCATGCTTGGCATTAAATGATGGAGGAGCCAGGGTGGGCTGGCAGGAGATGGCCCCTCTGCTGTTATTGAACTTCTACTCGCCAGTACTAAATGATCTGCTGGTATTTGAATAGTAAATATCAATAAATCACTGGAAGTGTGCCTGTCCCAGGCCTGGTGAATGTGTGCTGGTGAGGCTGTGCTCAGGGCCACCTGCACTGGCAGCTCCCACTGCTCAATCCCCATCACACACACAAGCAGACCATGAAGGCTGCACATGAACAGATTGTGAAGGCTACTTGCACTGATATTTTCTTTGAGAAAGAGTAGAGAAAAGCCCTCAGTCCCAGAAATTCAGCACTAAAACATCTGTTTCAGCACAAACCACAAGCACCTTGGTGCTGGGAACACATAGTTGTCTGCAAAATCAAAACCTTTCAAAACCATGTGTCATTGACTGATGAGCCTGATTTGCTGGGCTTTCTGTTGTGAAGGCCAAGCTGGAGGTAAGAGTTTTGATTTCCTTTTTGAGCTGGGGAAGAGTTTCTTTCCCAGCAGGAGTCTGCTTGGCCACCTGTAAAAAGCCTTGCAGCTCACAACTATGCCATGAGAGCTGATTACACCTTGGCTGACCTGCCTTGACATTTAGTTGTTTAGTAGAGCCAGCTCTTTGTTTACAGTAGAGAGAGCTTGTTTGTCTGACCCTATCAGGGATTGGGAGGGCAACTAATATTGACTAATGTCAAGTGTCTCTGCTGTACGAAAATGGGGTCTCCTGAGGCCCCCCTGCCATTAGCAGTACTCACAACTGGGGCCAGCAAAGTTATAGGTTTTCATTAGCAAGAGTGTTTTTCTTAGTGGAGGACTTTGGTAGAAATCCAAACTGAAGTACAGAAGGTAAGGATGCTTGGCAGGGCTCTTAGAGGAGAAAAACTGGCAGCAGCTGGTATTCAACACACACCAAGAGCTTAAAATGGCCTTTCCTTGGTTCCTGTATCTCATTTAATTCAGGCAGCTGTTGGGGGTACCAGCAGCACTGCAAATCAAAGGTGTGACTGGCAGCTGTAGCACAACAGTTGCCGTGTGCAGCATGAAAAATGAACTTGCTCATTGGATAACCAACCTCCTAAAAGAGCAGAGGCCCAGTCCTCTGTGGCCAGGGGGTCCATGCTGAGCAACTGGCATAGGAAGGCCAGCATCAGGCTCTGTTTTAGTTTAGCTAACTAATTTTAATTTCACAGCTGGGGATTCTTATTATAGCAGAAATCCTTCCACATCTCTGTCACTGCGTGGTCGGATGATGATCTGGTGTGTGGGATCTTATGTTTAGACCTCAGCTTCACTGTCTTTTCCTGGAGATCTGAGTTTCTTCTTGGTGAAAGTGCCATAGCTCCATGGAAATTCAAATGCTCCAAGGGCTGCACTGATTTACTTGAGGCAAGTTTCTGGTTCAGTTTTCTATTTTATGCTCTGGAGATATTTTTACTCTGTATCTCTACTGTGGCCTCCAAGCAAATCCAGTTTTATACTCCTCACTGCAGGGCTCTCCTAGTTACATCCCTTGATTGAAATCACAATTGCTTATGGTGCTACAGGGTTTTCCCATCATACGTGATTTTCAGGGTAACTCCCCCAGAACACAGTGTGCAGTTTTGGGAAATCTTAACTACCCCTTTTGGCTTTTATCAGTCCTTTTTCAAGGATATGATGGCTTTATTTCTCCAGGATAGAAAGACACCCATCTGATTTGTCTGGAAAAGCATTCAGCCAAGATAAAGCACAAAAAATACCCAGAAAAGTCTGACTTCTCCTGGCCAGTTCCTTTCAGTTCCCTTGGTAACCATCACCTTGACGTTGTGGTATTCAAAGGCAACTTCTTAACTTTCCAGAGAATATAACAAGGAGCTGCTCAGGCAGGGTCAGCAGACACTGGGAAATGTGTTTCCTTTGCTCCCTGGAAAGAGGCAAGGTGTCAGGCAGGGAGGTGACTGGTAAGGGGCAGGCTGCTATTCCCTCCTCCAGGGACTGTGAGCTGGTTTTGGGGAGGGATGAGAATGGCTAAGGTGTTTTTCTGTCCTCCCACTCAATTCCCCTCTTACAGACCTGGCTGGGAGGATGAAATCTGGTTTGGGTCAGCTCCCTGGCACCTCTCAGTGGAGCACTCTGGGGAAAGCTTTACCCTTTGAGTGAAATGATGTTCTCTACCCCTGCGGTGGCTTCTTGCTTGGGATCATTTCTGTGTGGTGGTCACTCCCCACACTGCTCTGCACCCAGACACTTCTCCTGGGGTGGGCCTTGTGGGAGAAGTGGTGCCATTCTTTAGGAGCTTGGGAAACCAAAACGGCCTTTGAAGTCTGGCACTGCTCCTTGAACCATTTTGGATCAGTTTCCTCCCAGTCGTTGCTGTGCACCAAAGAACTGCAGTACAATCCCACATCCACTCAGCACCTCCAGGAAGACCTCCCAGGAGGACAATAATTTTCATGTGTGATTTCTTTGTTGTGTCAGTCTGGGAATACATGTGTAGCTCCAGCTCCCTTCACTTCCGTGCCTCAGGAGAGACCAAAGACTGGCCAGCATTGCTGAGTTTGCCAGTTCACAGAGAGGTCCTGTTGCATCCAGAGAGTATCCTACCCACTCAGTGTGCAGAGTGAGTATCTTCCAACTGCTTCAAGTGAGGGATGCAATGGAAACATCTTGTCTAGATGACAGTCAGGGATCCTCTGTTTGGCATTGGAATACACAGCCCACAGTTGCCAGTTCCTGCTGCCTTGTGTCCTCCATGCATATTTCAAGCACACGCCTGCACAAACCTCTACCCTTGTCACTGCAGATATACAATACATATAAAATGTACTCCTGTATTTATTCATAGGTACACGCTCATTTATCAAAGAGGCAATCTCTGTTGGCATCAGTATAATAAAGGGTCTCTCAAAGCAGGACTGCCAGGAGCCCTTTTCCCCCAGGGAATGTAGTGCTGCCATGAATATGACAACAAGTCAACATGGGATAATGCTGCATCAGAGGGCAATAATTCTGGGGACACAAAAGGTGTTGTAAGTGGAGGTTAAGGGACATGGAAAACAGTGCAAGTGCAGTGACCTTCACTTCTCCCTTGGGGGAGTTACATGGTAGTCATCTCTTCTGTTTTGTACATGACCAGAGGCAGGTAGGGCATGGAGGAGGTAAGTGATATTTCCCCTGCCTAGCAACAGCTATTGATAGCCAAGGGAAATCAAACCTGTATTTGAACTGCTCCCATGTGCTGGGCTCCATTCACTGGACCAGCTTAGCACCTTTAGGAGCTGATCTGCTCAGAGAAACCAGCCAGACATCAGCAAGCTTCAAACTGAGAGCTGTGTGATCAGGTTTACTTGTACACCTAAGTTTGTGCTGGATTCATTTTTGGTGTCCTTTGGGTCCCATTGCTTTCTTTGGCTGGGGGCTGTGAACACCCTTAGGGCTGAGGAAGATGCAAACCAGTGCTGTGGTTGGTGTTCTTCAAACAAGAACTCTTCACACAAGGAGTCAGTGTGATCATGTGCATCAGCTGAGCGTGAACTGCTCGATGCAACTCCTGCATTTAAAGGAGGCCTCAGATTCCTGCTCAGCTACACAGAGACCCTTTATCTGTTCTCCAGCCATTTTAATGCTGTGGATGATTTATGGTTTCATGCAGAAAAACTCACAGAATGCCTGCATTCCCATGTCTGTGAGGAGGTCTGCTTCCCATTTGTCACTCGGATTCACCACTTGTGAGTCTGCTTGGATGATTATCTCCTTGACAATGAGGTATTTGCTGTGGTCTGGGATTGCTTCCCTGTATTTACACTATGGTCATAACCATGAGGTTTTTCACAATTTCTTTTTGATTCCTCAATATTTGACCAAGTGTTAGGTCTTAGTGAAAATGCTTACAGATCTTGACACTTCATAAACATGAATGGGAACGACAATTGGGATTATTTGGGTTGGTAAGGACGTGCAACGCCTCCCTTGTTCTTCCCCAAAGTTACTCTTTGAGACATGAAAACCTTTTCTTTCATTCCCAGCTATGTTTATACTGCCTTGTTGAAGCAGAACTGTTTCTCTTAAGTGCTCAGTGGCCTTTGATGCTGGAGGATGTGAGAATCTTAGTCACTGGGGTATTCATCCTGACAGTGCCTTTGTGAGGTACAATGCTATTATTTCTCCCTATTTACAGAGGGAGAGCAGCACACCAATGGTTTCATGAGGCACTTTGGACAGTGTAGATTTAACCTGGTTACCTGCAGGTCATTGTGTTTTGCTGGCTGGATGTCTGCAAGGTGTCTTCCTTTCCTGAGTATAACTGGTTCTATGACACAAGAAAGTGTTTTGGTGATGGTTCCTGTGGCATCCTCCCATGGATCTGGCATGAATTATGAACTTCAGCTGACAGAAAACCATTTTTAAGCTGCTCTCAGCTGGCAAAGCTTAGGAAAGCCTTCATAAGGACTAACCCACTCACTGTGGGCAAGCCCTGGAGATGGAAGGAGTTTTTTCCCCTTCCCTGTCATGGTGGGAAGTGCATCACATCCTGGCAGAACAGCAACATCCCAGTGCCAGCCAACCTCCGCAGAGCAAATGGCATGTGGTGTCAGGGAATGCTTTCAAACAGCTGGCTGGCAGAAGAGAATTCATCCAGATGAGTCTGAAAATTTATATGCACAGCTGATATTGCTGGAAAGCAGAACTGGCACGGGAATAGCTCACAAAGTAGGGATGCAGGGGAATCTTCAACTAAGGCTTTTATCTATCAAACAATTCAATCAGCTTGGGTGCAGCATGAAAGAGCAGCATGCACTGAAGCAGGGAGGGGAAAGGGGACTTTTTTGCCTCTATTTATATACCTGAGAAGCTGCCCTAGCAATGAATAATTGCAAATAATAATCATAATATCAAGACAGAAGGGGCAAAGAAAGAGCTGCTCCCTTCCTCCCCCTCTCTGGTGCTGGTGTTTGAGATGTCACTCGGGTATGAAGTTGAGCCTGCTTCCAATGGAAGGAGGCTGGCAGTCAGTGTATCTTTATCACAATCTCTTTCATGCTCTGATGAGCTCTCTACCCTGTGCAGGAGCAGCAGCAGCAGCGCAGTCAGAGATGCCAACCTGTCTCTGAGCAAACAGAAAGACTTGGGCTGAAGCCTCGCCTAATTCGAAGAAGAACCCTTGTGTGCTTCTCCAAAGTTGGCTGCTGGCTATTTTTTATTCCCCCCCTGCTTTGTGCTAAGGCATGTGATGGCCTGTGCCTTTCTCCGGCTAAAAGGTCATTGATTTTTCATGTGGAAGAATTATCAGGTTCATCATCTTCTGCAGATTATAATGAACAGTATCCTTTTTCTGCTTCCTGCAATCTCAGCACCAGTGTCTGAGCTTGGAAGGGAAGCTTGAAAGCACAGTTTGTTTTTAATGTTGGAGAAACAGTGTCATGCTGTGATGGGGTCTTGCAGCGAGGTCTGTGGTCTCGTGCAGAAATCAGAAATCTGTGGTGTTGATGTGCTGACCCTCTAACTCTGCTTCTCTGGGCCAAGGGAATGGCCACTCAGCCCAGCATGCTTAAACCATTTCCTTTTCATTTTTGGCCGGATGAAAGAAGCAGCTCCGGGCAGAAACTCTGGACCCATCCCTTGCTGAACCACACGTAAAGAAGAGCTTTGAACTTTGTGATCACCAGCTTAATACATCCTCATTGCACCATTGGGAGATGCCCCTCCTTGGCAGGAGTGACCTGGAGGAGGGTACAAGCTGTGGTTTCCAATCTGTGCTGACTTGCAATGGGAACAGTGAGGGAAAGCCTCCAGCAAGCACAGCAGTGGCTTCAAAAGGAAGGATTACTGCGACAGGTCGGTGGCAAAGGGAATCCAGCTCTGAGGAGAAATCACATCCCTCAAGAACGAGACTGGACCTCTTCCCTCAACAAAAGCTTTTCAGAATTAACGAAAGCTTTTCAGAATTTCACCCCATTTCATCAGTTTGAAATTTCTGCTCTGGTTTTGGAGGAAGTGGAATCAAAGGCCATTACTTCAGGTGATGCATCATATACTGGGTCCTGAGTGGAGAAAGACTCACTTGTGAAACCAGTGCTGAACTGAGAGCTGGGATGGAGGCGCATAACTCCAAGTCCATTCTTTTTATCTGAAGACCCCTTTCCCCTCTTTTTGTTTTTCCACATCAGTGATTAGTCAACAACATGAGGAGAGATTAATTAGAAACTTCTGTAATGACTTCTTTATCTTTCATCCTTTCAGATTTCTGTCCCTGAATCTCTCCTGAAGTCCCCACATCCCCGGCGCTGAGCTCGATGTGATCACTGCACAGAGCAGCTCTCTGAGTGGATTTCATTTAGGCTGAAACAGGATACGTGGAGGAAGGGAGGCAGGGCAATGGGGGAACAGTGCCAAAGGAGAATTAGTTGACAAGGAGAAACATGGAAAGAAAACAAGGAGCACTTGGGACTTTGGATGAAAAGTAGTTCATCCCTTCTCAGCCCATTAATAAGTTAATAACTTATCAGAGATTAACTTAACACCTTGAGGCACAGAAGACATTGCCTTGTTCTCACATTAGCTTGGCTCTATTGTAATTCCTTTATCTTACCTTTTTTCCCCCTCAGCTATTGCATACTCACCTGGGGCCACACTAATATAACAGCATAAGATTCAATTACAAAAGTCTACAATAAGAGTGCAAAATTCTCTTCCTGACATGCTGAATCAGTGCTCAGAAGCATTAATTATTGAATGGCTAGCAGAATTTTTTTTTTTTTAAGTTGTAGTGGAAAAATTAATAAACCTTATGGTATCTCCTGTTCACAGAGCAGCAATTCTCCCACTGGGATGTCCATGGCTTTGCCAGATCTTGGGGCAAGGCACAGGCAGGAGGGACAGGGATGGGACTGGAGGAGCCAGGAAAAGAGGAGAGGTTGAGAAGGAAAGGAGGAAATAAGAGAAAAGAGTGCCAAGCTGGCACAGTCCCCTCCTGGGGAAGAAGAGCCCCAGGGATGTTGGGCGCTCTTTATTTCCCTTGCTCTAAGCACAAGGCTTTTTATCACAAAGGAGAGGAGGGAGCCCATGTGGGGGAAAGATAAAGGTTTGGCCACCGGCTCTGCCTGGATGGGGAATATTCTTATCAGCCCATTTGATGTCTTCCTGAGAGCCTCAGCATTGTGTCCAGCACTCCAACATCCCTGTCCCTATCACCAGAGCCGCCACCACCTCCAGCTTATCTCTTTGTTACAGGAGCCGCCATCTCTAGAGTGCCTAAGCACATTTTCCATGGTATCAACACAGAGAACAAAGTAGCTCGTCCTTTCACTGCCAGCTTCAGAGAAGCTGGGGTTCGAGGGGACCGTGGAGATTCAGCTCTTCTTGCTTATCTGGCAAGGTGCTTTCAGATTGGGACTTTGAGGCAGAGCAATGGGAGATGCTTATGCTGCTGCTCTTGATTGGGTGAACCAGGAGATGATGCCAGGATTCAGATAGGTTAAAGCTCCTTCTTTTGTCCACACAAATTCATGGAGTGTAACATCTATCAATGTCTCCTCATTTTCAGTTACAGATGGGTTAGATACACTAGAGCAAATGGAGTATTTTTGCTGCACAGATCCAATATTTGCTTCCAGATTTCTTGGAGCAAATATAAAGAAAAAGCAGAGCTCAGGGCATGGGTTTGCTTGGGATATTCCAGCAGAGAGAAAAGGTTGTCCAGTTATTTCAGCTGGAGCTACTCTAGGTTCACAGATGCCACTACAGAGTTACGTTACAATGACAAACACCAGATGCAATTCCCTCATCCCTCTGCCGTGCCTCTCCTCTTCTATATTTAAACATACATATTCTGTGGGGATGAAGACTTGGCTTCGGAAAATGTGCAAAATTCGTCTGCCCCACAGGGTTTTAGTCTTGTGTTCAGATGCACCGTGACAAAATAAACACTGTGCGCGCGAGAGGGAGTGAAGAGGATGACATCAGGATTACAAGCAGTGTCAAAGGAGACAGACTTGCCTTTCACAGGCGGTATTTGCATGTGTAACACAGGCTCCAAGGACTCCTATCGCCTCCCTCCTTTGCCAGCGTCGTGTGTTATGCATTAAACATATGGCTCCACTTAAACCAGGGGCCAGGCTCCCCGCGTGGGGCGAGCGTTTGCTGCGGTCGCCCCTCGTCCTCTGCGGATGGGGACGTTTGGCAGAGCTGGCGTGGGAAGGGTGGATGGAATCCCATTAGTCAGCCACGGCATCGTAATCCGATCCTCCTCACGAGTGTCACACCCCGCTCTCGCTGGAAGGGGGAGCGGAGGCAGAGGAGCAGCCGATCTGACAGACCTAGGGCTGACACCATCACCCATCCTGGGCTTCATCCAAAGACGACAAAACACACATTTAATCAGGAGTCAGAGGTCTTAGAGGCCAAAGAGCAGGCTAAAGCTGATTTTTCATGGGCAGAATAGATGACACTCTGTAATACCTTTAATTGGACTACAACATGAAATTGCATGTTACATGCTTGTGCTCTCATCTGGAGGGACGTGATTTAGAATCATATAATCAAATGCACGATGTGTTGGTGAAAGATGGCATGACATGCCTGCTCTCCATTCACACAGCAGCAGAGGCAGTGCAAAGGCACCTTCACCCTCCACCCGAGAGACCAACCCACACTGACGAGCTTGCCAAAAATTCATGACCTCGTCTTTCCTGTGAACTCTGCTGATGCAGATATAGTGCAATGTATTTTATTTTATTTTATTTTATTTTATTTTATTTTATTTTATTTTATTTTATTTTATTTTATTTTATTTTATTTTATTTTATTTTATTTTATTTTATTTTATTTTATTTTAATTTATAAGCTTATATTACATGGGACCTAGCAGGTGATGGCTATTTCTCTTTGCACCTTGGGAGACGAACTAGATTTTGTCTGATAACTAAAAATGAAAGTCTCTACATCTCATTTCTTATTCCTTGAGGCATTGATTTTGGTATTCTGGAAAGTTATGGATTTGAGAGGAGATTGCTCTGATGTCCTTACCCATTCTCCCAGCGGCAGACAAAAACTGCAAGGTGCGACCATTAGTGCAACAAATCAAAAATGCCTCTGCAAGCAAGTCACTGGAAGTACAAATGGCTCCCACCTCTCCCTTCCTCCTCCTTTTCTTCCTCTCTCCCCAGTTCCGGTCCCTCTCCCCTGAAAGAAGTTGCAAGGCTTTGTGTTTAATTAAGACATATTGTCCAACCAATTGGGAAGCAGGAAATAGCAGGAGATGTTTTACAAATAGGAACAATTCTTGTTCATTATCCCTTAATTGAGGCAACAAAAAGGTGCTGGAAAACATCCATCAGATGCACATTCATGTACATCATCAGAGAGGATTGGATTTAGGAACTCACAAAAGCGACGTCAAATGTTCCAATCAAGAGTTATACAAGCAACAGGGAAACAAAGAATTGGAGACACAAATACATCAGAATTAGCCCAATTGCAGATTATATGCTTCTGGAAAACACATTCCCTGGCTCTCTTCCAGGATTTTCTTATTTCACACTCCTGTCATTCCTAGCTGTGGTATGGAAGTCAATGTTCCTTGTCCCTCCCCTGCTGGCCTTCTTCACATGAAGATGTCATTCTGGAGGGTGTGAGAGAGGGCCCTTGTGAAGACACCCCAGGATGTCACCCCAGCTTGGACTCGGGGTACTCTGAGGATGACACTTGGTGCAACTTCTCCATCCTTGTTCATTCACATTTTGAAGTTCAGCTGCTCTGCTAAGCCACTGTTCTCGAGCAGAGGACAGAAATAACACAAGAGATATAATAACAAGCCTCCTGCTGAGGGAAGTATTTTGTGCCTGGAAGGCCAGGAAATCCTGTTACCCATTTAAGTATGCCTTCCAAATCTTGCTTGGCCTGCTTCTGAGCTCGTTTGCACTCTAACACTGTGGACCTGCAGACCCAGCCTTTATTCCCACAGGTCTGTTAGACTCGAGTTCTCTGGCTTGTCATTTTTAAAAAGCCCTTTGAGTTTTAAATGAGGGACAAAATATGCCAAGGACCCTCAAGATACCTACTGAAGTGTAAGCTCACCTAAATGCCTTTTGGAAGGAAAGCCATCATCAGGAAAAATGGCATCACACCTCACTGGACTGTAGTAATAGACCCAAACATGACAGGATATTGTTAAAAATGCTCCCGACCAGTACCCACAGCTGTTGAGCTAATTATTCTCACTGTCTCGTCATAGATACTTATATGGTCTCCAGGGTACCTGGCTTTCACAATCTTTAATATACTTGTCTTCACATGCTTCTGAGAGATACATCTCCACCATCACCTCCTCCTCTTCTTCATCCCCCTGGGATGACTGAGGGACGTGGTGGTTGGTAGCCCATCCTCCAGCAACCTGGGGATGGCTGGGAAGAACCTGAACCCAAACCTGAAGGTGTCCTTGAGAGATACTCCTTGAGCTTCAAAGCAGAAGAAGGAAGTCTGTCAGTGCACTGCTCAGCTCTGAAGGAGACCATACAATACCTAGGGGAGATTTTCCTCCTTGGGAGGGTGGAGCAAGAGTCTACCTCTGTGCCCTGTTTCAGATTGACTCTGTCTTTGCCTTCAGTGAGAAATTCTCCTTTGATTTTCCCTTGCACATCCTCCAGTAGAAGCAATTCCCGTGTTGTTCTCCCCTGTCATCCCCACAAGCCCTTTGTGCCTTTTTGAAATCCCCACTTCTGAACATGGAAAGTGTTTGCATTGTAGCTGGCATTTGTTGATTTTCTTTAGGTGGCTCAGGGCTGCAGGCATTCCTCATTACTTTTTTATCAGCCAATTTGAATACTCATTTAGCCTCACTAAGCGTGTGGTGGTTTTTAATTCCTCCTTCAGAGGCATTTGTGTAGAGCCTGCTCTTGGTCCTCAGTAATAACACAGGATCCCACCAGTGCTACTGAGGTGAGAGATGATAACTCATGGAACAAGACCCATCAGTCTGGGCTCGTTTCATGCAGGTGACAAGGCTGAGGACTCTTTTTGTTTTGCCCTTTGCTTTCCTGCGCAGTGGGACTGCCAGAAATCACAGCAGTACAAGATGTGGCAGGCTGACACAGTATGTTGCACTGGACAAACAAGTCTCCAAAATACTTTGCAAAATTAAATAATTAAAGTGGTAAGACCATAAACAATATAAATTATGGAAGTGGAAGTGTGGTAATGAGTAATAATTTAAATCATCCAACTATAAGGCTAATAAGAGCTAGAACAAAATTACTATAACTATTATGTATTTTAAAAAATGACCAGCAGAGAAATATTGTGTTTTGACATCCAGCTCCTGTGCACTGCTTTGCCTCTGCTTTTCTGGTATGCTGCATATCCAGACCTGGACAACACAGACAGTAATTTTTTTTTATACTCAGATCAGGTAAGTAGGAAGGGGATAGATGGTGGGAAGAGAATTACTCCTGTTATTTCTCAGGTTGCAAGGCCAAATACAAAACCATGATTCAGGGACAGAGAGTCACTATGCAATATAACCACCTTCAAAGGCAGAGGGTTGGTTGGGATTCTTCGTTCCCCCTGGAAGGCTCTGGAGCCATTGCTGGGGAGGCACAGGAGGGAGCATAGGCACTGTAGCTGACTGAGCCACGTTGCTGTGGTCACATACAAACATTTGGTCTATTAGTCCAGCAGTTTGCTCAAGCTCTAAATCCAGTTCCACATAAAAAAAAGGTACATTCTGCTGCTTTTTCAAGTGTCTTGGATTCTATTGTGTACAAATTTCCAAATGAACTGCTTGAGTGTTGACTAATGCTGCAGCCTGCAGTCAAGGTAAGAGCCCATTTATTTACAGGCTCTTCAAGGACAAGAAGAAGCTGTATTTGTACAATCCTCCAGCACACAGCCTAACAAACAGTTACCTGCCTCAGCCACGTTTCAGGAGGACGATATATGAGACCCTCAAGGAAAATACACAGCTCAGCCATCGTCTGCTGGCAGGAAGGTCACGCGATGCCACCGGCTTCTGATGATGGCAGAACTGCAAATGTAGAAAGAAGGATTTTTTTCCCTGCACCATCAGTTTGATTGGATGTGTGTCCAGGAGCTTACTCAGGACATCCAGCTGGAACTGGCTGGGAGCAGACAGTCCTGGCTGCTGTGAGTGTGCAGCACCCACTCGTTTAAATGAGGCTGTGTGTTTGCAATCGATGGGACTGTCTGATCCCTGGATGCTGGGGAGCTCTCTTTTTCTATTTCCTGCTGATATTTACTTCAAAGGTGCATGACCACACAGATCACTTTAATAACAAGAGCCCAAAAGAAGAATTAATAAAACTCTGAGTGTGTTTTATCCTGAGATCTCTCAGTGCTTGACAAAGGAAAGGCACCATCAGTTCTTTTTATATGGGGGCAGAAAGAGGTGAAATGATTTATTTATCCACATTCATGCAGTGAATTGGTGGTAAAGCAGTGAGCTGGACCTCTCCAGCTGTGCTTTGAGGCTTCCTATAATGTCCATTGGAACAGTCCTAAAGCATTTATCCTTCAAGAGTGCATCTTGCCCCTGCTGCTTTGTGCAGAAATTAGCCCTGTGAAAAAAAGTTCAGCTTTGCTGTGGCCTGGGCTAGAGCAGGAGAACAGCAGAGTTCTGGTGTCTTAAAGCACATAGATGTAAACTCATGGTCAAAAAGGTAGAAAAGACACACAGAAAGGGCACTCATGAAATGGGCATGGGGGAGCAGGAGATGTCCGGTGGATCAGTGTGGAAATTATTCAAATTCACTCCTGCAGTGTTTAGAGGAGTTTGCATTGGCCTGCCCAATGGGTGTGCCCTTGGTGGCAGTAAGAGGCAAGGGCTTCTGCTCAGCTGGAGGGGCAGCTGGGTGCTGTCCTAGCCCCAAGGTCCTTGGAGGCTTTGAGCAGACGTGAGCAAAGAGCCTTTCTGGCATGTCTGTGTGTTTTTCTGCATTCACAACACACAGCGTGGCTGTCATTAAGGCTACAGGAAAACAGCACATCAGGGCACATCTAGAGGACAGAGATTGTTGACCACTTGAGCTGAACAGAGCAAAGGTCTGTAATGAAGCCCAGTGGGATGTGGTCCATCTGGCCTCTCAGCATGTTCATCAAACCCTTGCTCTCCAGGGCAGCACAGAAGGCTGGCTGGGGCTTTGCCCAAGCAGCAGCCTGTGGGAGAGAGGGATCCTGAGGGATGTCTGTCTGCACTGCCCTTTGGCTGCAGTGAGCTGTGTGTGGCTGGGGGGCTGGGAGCCCTGAGAGGGAGGCGGGGAAAGGAAAGACCAGAACTTCCCTGTGCTCTGCATCAGCTGGTGGGGATGCACGTGCATAGGGACAGCAGCTTTGCAGGTGCCCAGCAGACACTCTGAAGCTGGGGTATTTGCCTGGAATATTCATCCACTGTCAAATATTTAATTATGCAGGGAAACATACCACTTAGGCAGAGATGTCTTGGCTTCATTAAAAAAGCTGCAGAAATCATTGTGCTCTCCCCCTGGGCTCTGTGAAGGAAAATCCTGCTGATGGAGTCAATTGAATCTGGAGGGGCCACAGGGCTGTTGAGCCCCAGGTTAGGAGAGGATTTTGAGGAGACATGCCTGGGCCTTAGAGCATCAGTGTAACCAAGCTCCCAGGCAATTTTAACAGGTGCCGTGAGCTGATTGCAGAATGTTCTCAAAGCAGCCCAGGGCCCTTGCTCCACGTGCCCACAAATTTCATTCCTGCAGATGAGACAGCAATGAATTTGCCATTCATTAACAACAAATAATATCTCTCAATCCGTCTTGGGTAAGCGTCATTGTGGAATTACTCTTTCACTTTCATTTTCCAGGGTTCCCTGTGATAAATTTAGCTTGTAAAGGGTGATTAAGACACTTCATTATGTTTTAATGTGTCTTTAGGCCTATGTCTAACAGTAATGCTCATTCTGGATCTCCCTGGAATTAGCAGGCTGTTGCAGCCCAGAAAAGCCTGCGTGTGGGGTATGACTCTAGCTGGGCACCACACCACTGGCCCCTGGTTTGGGGAATTTCAGGAGCCCCAAAATGCATCTCCTCCTCTGGACACAGTCCAGGTCACATCAGCCAGCTGTGGGTCTCACAGGAGGAGATTAGATTGTTCATTTCTTACCCTTACCACCCAGTTTGTCCACCTCAGAGCACAGGTTTGCAGGCCATGGTAAGGTCACAACCAGCTCTGGCTGCCAAATCTTGAGTTTACCACCAGATTTGGATTTTCTCTCTAACAAGCAGTTCCTCAGAGCCTCATGTGTTGAAGCTGCTTCAGCAAAGTGTGAAGGGGTATTTGTATTTGCATCTCAAACTGCAGCCCAGAAGCCCTCCATCCCACACTGATAAACCCTGAAGGTGGCTAGTTCCTGTTTTGTGCCTTACTCAGCTGAAAACTTTATCCAGTGACATGTAGGCACAGAAGCGCCCTGGTTTGGGAAGGCAGGCAATTATTTCCTGCCTGAAGGGAGAAAGTTCATACTGTGCTGTGCTTTGTGTTTTCTACAGAGCAGAGCAGCTCTGATCCCTCCCAGGCTTCCTCAGCTGTTTGTCAGTCACCAACTCTCTTCATGGACTATGTAAGGAGCCCAAGCTCCTCATTAAGATGTTTTCAATTGCTCTCTGCAGCCCTGTGCATAGCATTGTGTAAAACCTAAATTAGGCAGTGTGAAAGACTCACAGGAAGGTGTCCATGCTTTCAGCATTCTATCTATATGAGAGGGAACATGGTCTGATCCCAGAAAAAACTTCTGCCCCATCACCTGGGGTGCCTTGACCTTTTGCTGCCACCCTGTTTAGTGTGACTGGGCTTTGGGCTGTCACAAGGTAATGGAAGTTATTTTCATTCTTGTTCTCTCACTTAACACTTCCATTACATACTTAAACTATTCTAGTTTCAGGCTCTTCTCTTTTAGAAATCTGAACACCTATTGATAAGACTTTTTACATGTTCTGAGAAATTTTGTATGTTCTGTCTTCTTTCCCTTTCTGTTAGTTTTTGTGGGCACCTTATGAGGACTGAACATGTTAGTGTAGATAACAGCACTGGCAATTAAGTGCTTAGCTGGGAAACCTCTCCCATCCCTTCTCAAATAGATTTAGTTTGGGGCAGGATGGCAATCTTTAACACAGGCAGACAAAATCTTTCTTGCTGGCTTTTAGGTGAGTGTCAGAGCCTTAGGTCCTAAATCAGCCATGACATTCAGACTGGTGAGGGCTGGGAGGCTGTATCCTGTGGAAAGGTTAGTGTTGGGCTAATTTCTTCAGGCAGTTTGAGGTTTTTGTGGCAGCCTTCCTCCCCCCTGTGTTGAATTGCTGCATGGTGTTGCCACATTCTGTTAAACAGCAGCATACTGGAAGTGCAGCAGGGGACATTTCAGAGACAGGGCACACCAGGGGATATGTAAAGCTCCCCAGCTTCCTTCAGGATGAAGAGCTGCTCAGTGGCCTGTGTGTTAGTCCCTGGGACATGCAGTATTATGGTCTCTGAGAAGAGCAGGGCAGCTGGCACAGTCCCAGGGAGTGCCCTTCTGGTCTAGTTAGAGTCTGTGAGCATCAAGTGCTCTCATTCATTCATTGGAGGGTGATAAACAGCCTGGGAAATGCCTGCCTCAGTCGGGTCACATCCTTGCTCTTTTATGAATGTGACATCTTTAAAAGCATTTCTGCTAATGTCACGAGAGACCCTGAGGAAATCCCAGCTCGGTCAGCTCGGTGCTAGGTTTCCTGAAAAGCAGCTGGGTGCAAAAGATGCTCAGGCTGCTTTTTTTACAGGACTATTTCTACAGAAAATAAGTGACTTAAACAGCCTTCTCCACTAAAAACAATAATCTGCACCATCTGGGACAAAGCTCTGCTTTTTAGGCACGGGTGTAATGCATTCATGATTGCAGCAATGGATTTTTTTGCCATATTTTTGTCACTGGCACAGCTGAGACTATGGATCCAGCAAAAAAACCCATTTCTAATCAAGTTCTTAGTTATCTTTGGGGTGGGTAGGAGAGGGTCCCTGCTGCAACAAAATGGGCAGAAATCTGCCTGATTCAGGAGAGTGAGGTGCTTCGTGCCCTGAGAGCCCCTGTTGGTGTGGCTCTCCACCAGTGGTACTCAGGCTGTCTGGTCTTCCAGGGAGCCAAACCCCCTCCCAAAGACTCTCTGACCAAAGGGAAACACCTCAGTCCCTTTGCTGGCCTGGACCTTGCATTTAAGGCACTGTGGGCTCCTGAATAAGGACTATTCAGGTGAATAAGGTGTATTCAGTCTGTCTCCTACCTTACTTTCCCTTCTTTCTCATTAAAAAAAAAACCAACCCAGGAGCACCTGCAACTCCCAAGAGCCACGCTCACCGAGGCTGCTCACCAAGGCTGCTGGAAGCTTTGGGACCTGCACAGGTGCTGCAATGAAAGAAGCTGCTCTGGTGCTGCAGTCTTGCAGGGATTTGCAGCTGGGCTCCCAAGGAGGGGCCAGAAGCCTTCTCTGCTCCGAGCCCCGGTGCTGTCACAGCTGTGACACCGGCAGGCTCTGCAGCAGAGGCACGGCAAGGCTCCGGGGCTGTCACATCCCCAGGGACGGGGAGTGCCCTGCCTTGCTCGGTGACCCCGGCGAGGGCTGTCCCCAGAGGGCCCTGCAGCCGGTGATTTGCATCCCCGGCCATATGGACACCAGGAACGATGCCTCTGATTGTAGCTCTCAACCTGCCAAAGTCCAAAACAGGGAGAGTTATAGGGACAGAAGATGGGGGTGGGGGGAAAAAAATAAAAATCAAGTGTTTGCCTACAATAGACTAAGTAACAAGGAAAAGGCAAGGGGAAAAAAAAATCCTAAAAGGCAGAGGGCTTCATTATTCCAGTAAAAATTGCCTTCTCTGACCTCAGGCACCTGACTCAGCATTTTCCAAGTCGATATTTTACAGTAATAAAAGGGAGAGAGCACCAGGTGTGTGGGAAATGGTGGCAAATTCATATCTAAAAAGGCAGGGACATTCCTTCTAATGAAGGACTTTAGAGAATATGTTCCTAATCAAATGGCAAATAATAACCTTTTTTCTATAATCTACCTTTTTTTCCATAAAGTGGGGTTATGTGTGACAGAGATTTAGGGACTTTGGAGAGGAACTAGGCAATGATTTCAGTTTGCTGGTTTTATTACTAACATAACATGAAGGAAAAGCTGGTCCTGATCCTCCTTGCCTGGGTGTTTTGTCACTTTACTCCCAGCAAAGCTGATGCAAAGTAATTACCAAGACAAAATGGAGATGCTTTTTATCTGTTCTGTAAAGATTGAAATGCACAAGATTCAATGCAAAGCATTGCTACTCATGGGTTATTTGGTCTTTTTCCCAAAGAGGAAAGGATCAAGAACAGCCACTCTGGTCAAGCACAGGCAAATGGATCCCCCTCCTCCCTGTGAGGGTCTGGTGCTGTATCCAGAGCTGTCTCTTCAGATGCTCCAGGTAACCCCAAGTGTCTGCCTCCATCCCCAGAACTTCCACTGGGAAATCTGTGTGCACAGGAGGATCTGGGACCCAGTGCAAATATCAGAGCTACCCTGATGTGAAATCAGATCCACGAGGTAGGAACTAGTCTCTGCATCTTGGCTTTGGTTCAGCAAGGTCAGGAAAGATCCCTACAGCCTCTGCTGATCTGCTTGCTCTGACGGGTGACATGAGGGCAATATTTCCCTCCACATCTCCTTCCACAGTTCTAAATGGATGGCTCCAAATACAGCCAGAGCACCCCAAAACGTGGTGGGGACTGCTGAGGCTGGTATCCACCTCCTCCCCAGCCCACCCAGGGATAGGGTGTGTCCTCGTGACCCACTTTTCCCTGGGGTCCCCAAAACTTTGGAGGATGTAGAAAGCCATATTTCAGTTCCTTCAAATGGAAAGTTAATTAAAACTCAAGAAGAAAAACCTCAATTGGAAACAAGGAAAACAGCAAAACAGGTAGACACATCTGACTCTAATTTATGTGAGTTTAAAAGTAGTACCAAGATTGGTTTAATTACCTGGGAACAATGTACATCTCCTGTATTGCAGATCAGCTCGTTAGTGGTGCACTTCTTTTTTTTTTTCCACTTCCAGTTGAAATTGATAATACATCCCTCACTCAAAACATTGTCTCCCAATCACCATGGTTACTGCCAGGTTTTTCCACAAGGACCAAGCATATTCATCTGTCAAGTATGCTAATGGGGAACGGACCCTGTCACACAAAGGAGCAGGCTATTCAAACATACACTTGCCAAATAATTGTACATGTCAAAAGAATGATGCTTGTTATTTGCCTAATATTATCCCCCAGAAGTGGGAAATAGTTCAGCTCTCAATGCAAAATGGCTTGCCCTTATCAAATAGGCAATTTGCTGATAATTTAGACTATTAGAGATCTTGGGGTGGGGAGACAAAGAGGGGGGGGTGGCAAATGTAAGTGGCCTTTTATAATTGCACTGAAAGCAGAATGGTGCATTAAGTGCCCCAGAGGTGCAGTAACGAGGAGCATTGCAGGAGTGCTGATGGCCAATGAGAGGAGCTGCTCACAGCCTCCCCTCTCACCTCTGTCAGGTACCTCCTGGTGGGTGGTTAATTATAATTTAGCAGTAACACTTTTCTCAACTGCATTTTTTTATTGCTATTTATCTTCATGATGGGCCAATTTCCCATTTGTCTATTTCGGTAATTAAGGCAAAGAAAAATGTTACTGTAGGATTCCTCTAACTTCCTGAGCTTCCAGCAGCTACAGTTGTTGAGGTTGTGCTGATATTTCTGCAGCCAAGGCAATGGAGTGGTCTTTTCCCTCACTTTGAGGCACTGAAAGGCTCTTCCCATTCAGAGCAGGTCATGGAAAGGCAGAGACAGCCCAGGAACAGTGACCTGCCAGAGGCAGGGGCTGTGGTTGGTGTCTGCAGACACTCCTGCTCCACCACAGAAAAATCCCTGGCAGACCACAAACCTCACATCACCTGTGCCACGTGTGTGGAGGAGGAAAATCCTGGAGCACTGTGGAAAATCCTGGAGCACTATCCTCTCAAGGTGAAAAACTAATTAACTTCTCTAAACTGCTTGAGATGTCTAGAGTGTAAAAGTGGCAAATATTCAGGCATCTCTGTTTCTTTGAATGGGATGGGCAAAACTCCCACTGTCATCTCAGGGCTTTCAAACGTTGTTTCTATCTCACATAGTTTTGTAAGGAAACAAGAGAGAGATCACAGCATTTATTTATTCTTCCCCCAACTCTGCTTTTTCCTTTCTGCTTCCCAGAAGGTCAGCTCTGTGCAGTTACAGGGTGCAGGCTGGATACCCCAGGAGCACTTTCACTGCAAGAATGCAGCATCAGCCTCCTGCCTGCAGTCTCTTGTGCTGAGTCCAATCCATGTACATGGTCCTTGGCTTCACTGCTGTCCTCTGTGTCATGTCCTGTGAAGAGGCAGCTTACACCAATCCCAAATGTGCACCAGGTACCAGTGACTTTTGTCTGGGTGATATGTCAGGACCTAGAACCAGAAGGCACTTCAGCATCTTCCCTGAGCTGTGTGGTTCCCCTCCAGCCTGCCTGGTCTCTGAAGAGCAGTGCTGCTGATGGCAGGGTGCAGTGCAATCTTGCCCTCAGAATGTGACATTATTTGCTGGATGTGGCTGAATGATGATTCTCCATCCCTGGAAGTGCTCAAGGCCAGGCTGAGCCACCTGGTCTAGTGGAAGGTGATCCTGACTATGGAGGGGGAGCTGAAACACGAAATAATTTGAAGTCCCTTCCAACTCTAACCATTCTGTGATTCTATGATGATTTTCCTTGATTGTGGATTCTGATTGCTGAGCCCCATTGCGCTTGCTGTGTGAGTGAAATGCAGTGTTTTGCCTTGGGGAGGATGGGGAGACTTCCCTCCAGACAGTAAAATCTGCTTCTGTTTGCACTGGAGAGGCAAACCCTCAAATGAACACAGGGAAGGCAAGGAAATGTATGATAAGGAAGCTGAGTTTAGGGGGCAGTAAATTTTGTGGGGGATGAAAACAAGGAGGGGTTATGGTTTGCTAGCCCGTGGTGTTTCTTGTAAAAAAGACTAATTTTCTAATGAGCAGAAAGAAGAGAGGAAAAAAGCATCAAGTAACAAACAACCTAATCGGCTATTAAAATATTTCCAAGCAGTGAAATTAATACAATTCCCAACTCATAACTTATTTGCCTCTGTACAAAATTAACATAGATAAATAAATTAAAAATATAACCTCACCCAAACTGCTTCATAATAAAGTGTGATCATAGCAATAATAAGATGCTTCAGTGCATGAATTTGGTTGTATTAATTCACCTCTGGTATAATTGACAGCTCTCAGCCTTCAGCTTTCCTCTGAACAGCTCACTACAGCTGAATTATTATACCTGGCACTTCAGACTCTTCCAAATCTCATTGCTTAATTGCGTTCTCTTCTAGTAGGTGAGTGTTAAACTCAGACATTAAAGGATCTCTGCCAATTACCTGAAGCTCAACATTTGATCTGTCTGAAAATCTCACCGATCCGTGGGGGACTGCTCCTCTGTCTGCATCTCGACTGCTGGCTGCTCTCCTTGCTTAGAGCAGCGTAGAATGAGAGTAATTCTACTCCTGGTTTTAAGGGCATAAAATGAGTGAATAATAGAGGGAATTTAGACAAGAAATGCAGACCCCCCCCTCTACCCACTCAGAATTAGAGCTAGCATTAATCCAGCAGCAGCTGCTAATTATGTAGGATTTGTAGGAAAATTTGCTCTCTTTGTCTTCCTGTGGCTGATTTTACAGATACCATCTGACCAGTGCCTCTGTGAGATACCCTGTAAAAGAAGCAGCTTTTCTGGGATTATGTCCCCATAGCATTGCTTCTCCTGCTTGTAGTTCACTGATGTGTTTCAGTCCATGGTCACTGTAAAGTCTGTGTGGTTCAGCAGTGCTTTGGAGACCCTTGTTTGCAAACCAGTCAGTTAAATTAAGAAGCTTGATTCGCATTGCTGTGTGATGACATCTTCAATTTAGCTGGTGCCCCAGTGAGGAAGTAAACAAACAATAAATGTGTCACAATTCCTTCTAGTTCCATTAGACAAACAAGAAGTTTATTCAGTGTTTTGGCAAATGAAAATTTAAGCAAACTGTCAAGGGAGACATTTTCCCGATCAGATGCCTTCTGAGAGGGGATTATAACAAGAAAGAGCTATCACCCACCATGTCATTAAAAACAAAGGCTCCTGTGAACCCCTTTTATTAAAGATTAGCAGCACTGATTACAGCCTTGTAGGCTGAGCTGAAGACAAATTAGAATATCTTTTGCCATGGGATAACTTACAGTATCCTCCTGGGCAGTGAGCCTATTGCAAACAGCGCACTCCTGAGAAGAGACAATTTTCACCTCTGGCCATTCATCCTCTGCCATTTAGAAACAGCCTGGTAATCTGTCTAGACCTATTTGCTGCCAAACACCAACACTTCATTACACCTCCTGCTGTATTACTCCAGGTGAGACCAGTTGTTCATACAATCAGGAATACCAGATTTTTGACTTTTCTCATAGATGGCCCTTAAGTCTACTTAGAAAGTCTTGCCAAGCCAAGTGCCAAGGAGCTCAGTCCCAGCAGGGACAGACAGGGATGCTAATGCCATTCTTAGCAAGCCCTGCAGATTCAGTCTTCAGTGACATGTGGTGGCCACAGACTTGGTGCAGACTTAAAGAAGCATCAGATTAGTTGTGAGATGCTGACCTTACTGAGTAGTGAACATGGAGCTCCTGCTCATGCCCACTTCAGTCCATGCATGCATATTTAGATGTGTGAGTACACCTTTCTAACCAGCAGAGATATTCTGGGCAGCCCCAGGGACAAAGCAGAAACTGTTGCAGAAGGGATGTTTGTCCTGCCTAGAATGGCTGTGCCATCTTCCATGTGAAGGAGACAGCCTTTCTGGGCTCCCAGGTTGTCTACACTCAGCACAGGGAAAGTATGTCTTTGTGGGTGAAGGAGAAAACAGCTCTTGAAATAGTCCCCTGTGAGATACTGTGGTACCCAAGGGCACCCATGGATCCATGGTTTGGATCTCTGGATCCAGATCCAGAGACTGATAACTCTGTGAGTGGGATAGGGGTTAATTCTGGTAACTGGGCATCTCCCTGCAGCACTCCCTCCTTCATGCCCCTAGCCCTGCAAGTGTGCACTGAGCCCTGGGACCGAGTTGCCCTCACCCATTGCTTGTGCACAGGAGTGGAAATGGGCTAAACTTTGCACTGCCTGGGAGAGAAGTGATCTCATTTCCATGTGTGTCACAACCCTGCAGGACTTTCAGCTGCCACCATAGGAAGAACCACTCCTGAGAGAGTAAGGGATGTTTAAGAAGGGATTCTTCACTTGGTGGTCTGGACTGACCTCTCCTGGATGTGAAGGACCACAGAGCCACTGTTCATCTCACAAAACAATAATACTGCTTCCTTCCCCTTCTCTCCCCTTCCCTTTCTAGGCTCAGGGGGGAATGATGGCAGGGAGGAACCAGAGCAGGACCTGTGGTAACATTTCAAGAGCAATAAGCAGAGTCCTGTGTATACAGGAATGGCAAAAGGAATGGAGAAGCAAAATCCAACAAATCATGATGTCAAGTACAGGATTCCTCTCCTCTAATAAATGTGATCTGAGTTCTCAGCTGTCTGTGCCAATGTATTTCCAGGTGATTGGGTAGGATGAACTTGTCCTACCTCTCTTCATGTGGGATGGATCTAGATCCCTGTAAGAAAAGAATAACCAAGTCTATGTGCGGCTAACCTGTCATTTCTGTAACCCCCTCACAATCCTGTTTTATTGTCCTCCAACCCTTGCCCATCCCACCTGATAAATCCTCTTCCCTCAGATTCCTTCAGACCTATGCATATTCCTACCCCTCAGCAGAGACACTGCTGGGTTTGCCTGCAGTCCTCTGGACATATCCTAATTGCAGGATGCTCCCTGTTCCCAGCCTCAGACTTTGCTCCAACTCTGCATCAGCAGAGCCAGGGCTGCTGTCCCAGTGCCTGTAGGTGCCTCTTTTTACAAAAGCAGAACTGGCAGAGTTTCAAAACCCCAGCCATGAGCTGAAACTACCAAAGATCTGCCTGTAAGCCTTCTTGGGGCTGGAGAAGGGATTGCATGGGAGATGAGCAGAGACTGCAGGAACCCTGCTCCAGCTCAACACTTCTATTGACAGGAGGGAGTGCAGCCATTGCAGGGTGGCAGACCTGCAATGGCTCCTTAGGTCCAGGAGGGCCACTTGGTATTGCAGGGAGCTGTTCTCCCAGACACTTTTCCATCCTGGGCAGGCAGGGGACAGCACACAGGGAGAGCCTTTTTTTAGCAGCAAGAAGCTCATGGCAGAATGAGGCCTTCCACTTGCACAGTCACAGCATCAGTCTTTGTTTGTCTGCTGAACTGCTGAGCAATTAACTTGGAGACAAGACATTATATGCAGAGCACAGGCCTGTAATGTGCTTTCTATTAGGGCTGCCTCACATTTCCTATTATTATATGCCACTTTCTGTTGAACCTTTCCCCAGTTGTAACCACTCAGGCTGAAATCTTCCCTCCTGGGTGTTGCCTCAGGCTGGACTGATCATATTTTGTGAGGAAAGTTTATATATGCCTTCAGGGGATCCCTAGTAGGGTTGTGCAATCTTTGCTAATGGCTCAAAATGACACACAGGGAGAAGAGGACATGGGAGAGGCAGGAGAAAATACTAATGCAAACCTGGGAGTGCAATTATGCTGGGATGGAGCTAAGCTGAAGGCAAAGGGGTCTTGTAGAGAGGCCTCTATGATTTCCTGCTGCATGTTCTTTGTTCATAATAACTGAAAGAGTGATCCTTCATTGTCTGGTCGTGTCTGGTTACATTTTCCTGGATGTAAATTACAATACAGCTTGTCTGACCTCAGTGTCATCATCCCCAGAAAATTGCAACTGGTTCTCACACTGTTATTATGGAAAGCACTGCTATCCAGGGGAGTCATTCTCCCTCCACCTTCCATCACCTATGCCTGGCCATGCTCCTGAAAAGGCTGAAAGCTTTCATTACTGTGTGGCTCAAAGAGTGCTGTGGGTTAAAGCAGTAAAAGGTGTGTGCTCCTCATGAAAAGGGCAACAGGTGTGGCTCCACACACCAGCCTTGGAGCATGGACAGAACTGGTCAGTAGGCAAAAAATGGAGGAATTTGCTTCATTTTTTTCACTGCTCATCCTTGTTGGGAAAAGCATTGAGGCCAGATTTTACAGCAAGATCCCAGCAGCTTTACCTTGGATATTTGGCACAAGGTCTGGAGCAGAATGATCCCCTATGGCTCCACCAAGCTGCTTCTCCTCCATGTCCCAGCCAGGCATCACTCAGCAGAGGGAATACACAGACTTGAGGCCAGGTGACCCTGGGCACACAAATGTGGAAGGTGTCACAGGGGAAGAGAGGCTGGTTTGGCCCAGCAGGGCTGAAGGGCTGCTGTGTTGAAATGCATTGTTCTGGGCAATGGACTTGGGAGAGTGAATTTCATGTACTGGGGAGGCTGATCAGGCAAAGCAAAGAGCCTGGTGAATGAGATACCCATGGCAGACCTTACTTCTGCAACTCCCTGGGGTATCTGGAGGAAGTGGCCTCCCAAGAGCATCTTCTGGATGGTTTCTGTTGGGCTGCTGCCATCGAGTTTCCATTGTCCTCCCCCAGCATGGACACTCCCAGAGCTGGGGATCCCATTCCCAGAGGTCACCTCACTCCCTTATTAATCTGAGCTTCCAGTCCTGGAACAGACATGCTTATAGAGAAGGTAATCCCAGGACCCTCTTTTCTTTCTTTTTATGGGAGTAGCTCTGAGCAAGGAGGGTGAGGACAGAGAAACCCACATTGCTTTACACAAATATGAAATCAGGTGCACCAGGGAAGAAAAAAAAAAGCTAAATTATTCCTGCAGCATCTCTGCTCCCTATGTGAGGCACAGCCTGCTAATGCTTCCCATACTTCCCACCTCCCTCCCCAAACTAGATGAGAAACAAATCCATTATCTGAAGGACATTTGTCTAAAATTCCCCTTTTGTGCTTTGGCTATCTGGGACCTGCAGCTGTCACTTCCCATTCTTCTTGTAATTGCTCCTACTACAGCTAATAATGCATTTATCAAGCAGAATTTACTTATTTATTTATTTGTCTCCCTTTATTATTTTTATTATTTAGGTATAAAATAGGTCTTTTTCTGCACAGTGCTTAATCAAAAATCTATAGTCTTCTGAAGCAGCAGTGGCTGCTCTGTGCTTCTGCCTCAGCTGCAAGGAATTAATTTATTAATATATATTGTGCCCCTGAAGCAACCTCTGGGATGTGGGGTTTTCACCTGATCATGTCACCCTTCCCATGATAGCTCCTAAAGTTAAGCTCTCACAAGGGGACAAAAAGCAATCCAAAAAGCAATTTGCTTGGCTGACAATTTCCTCTCTCCCCAGAGGTGTGGTCGAGGATATTTGAGCACTGGAAGGAATGAGGAGCCAGCCCTTGCCAAGGTTTGCTGCAGTGGAGCTGGGATCAGGGGGCTGTGATGCTGCAGCCCAGGGCTCTGGTGGCAGCCACATCCAAAGGCTCATGGTCCAGCACCCAGGGCAAGCAGGACTTGAACACCTTGGAGGGGACAGCACATGACTTGTGGCTCTGCAGGCTCAACCTGGACAACTCAATTCCTTGTTCTTGCCTCCCACCTTCCTTCTCCCCTGTTCTGATGGGGAGCCTTGGAAATGTTTCTTTTTGGTGGGAACACCAGGCTTCTGTGCACATTTGGGAACAGCCACAGAGAGTTTGAGGGAAGAGTTTATCAAGCACCCATGCATCTTGCTTTATCTAATTACCTTATTCTCTGGGCAAATCATGGCTCTCTTTCACTGTTTTTTCAAGGGTTGATAGGAAAGGGGCTGAGTCACTAAAACTACAGATTTCCTGCTGCTTTATTAATCTCCCCATTCAAGAATTATCTGCAGAGCCTGTCCCCAAAAGCAAAATCTTCAGCTACCTCCTACTTCTGTCCCTGGAACATTTACTTTGGAAGTTGTACACCTAATGAGTAATGGGGCAGAGGTGAAAGGCAAAAGATTGTCCTCTCATGCAATTTGCTCTTGCAAATTAGGCAACAGAATTGCAAAAAGAAGCATGGGGATGGATGATGAAGGGACAAAAATAAACCATTTGGTTGCAAAGTAAAATATCTGGAACACCAACTGCCCTTTTGCTTAAAGGGATGTTTGAAGCAGGTGTTTGAGATCTCAAGGAGAGATGAAGAAGAGAGTTGTTCTGACATCTGTATGGACATTGTTGAATCTTCAGGTCTCTGGGGCTGAGAGGAAATTCACTTCTTCTCTCCCTTGGAACAGCAGTATATAAACTTGAAAAACACAGGGGTCTTTCAGATATTCCTCTGCTTTTGCCTCCCAGTCCAGAGTTATCAGGATGAAGTGATTGCCCTGACCTTTTCAGGTGTGTGTGCCAGAGGGCAAAGAAGAGCAGAATTCAGCCCATCAGATTGACTGGTGCAGAGGCTTGGCCAGTGGCTCAGGGATACTTCTGACTTCCCACTCTGGCTGCTTAATTCTGGAAGAAGTTGGAACAAACAGCTAATGCAGACTTTGAAATCTTCATTAACCAAAATTTTTGTTCAGTTTCCTGGATGAGAACTGGGTGGACCCATAAAAACCAGATGTGTGTTTGGACTGTTAAGGGATCCAGTGCTTGTGAAAAATTCCCTCTGAGATGAAGGAGAACCAATTCTCCCAGGCAGTGAAAGACCTCTGAAGATTTACCTCAGTTGTACCAGCACTGCTCTGCAATCCAGATTCCCTCTGCTTGGTGACCTGGGAGTTATGGAATCACTTTTCCAGAGGGAAAGAGTTAGAAAGACTCTTTCTGCTGTAAGTGGCAGGCATTGCCTTGCTTACCAAGCTGAGGGTTTTATCTTGGCAAGCCATGGGGACATTTACCCCTTACTGGCTCAGGTGCTTGTGCCTGGCACTGCAGCCATCGTTTCTGGCACTGAACTCCCTCTGCTGCTTCCCCTCCACTGCCTACAATCCTCCCTAAGAGCAGAATTCTGAGAGATGTTCAGATGTGTTATCCTCCACCCTTTAGCACCCTATTTTGTATGCAGTTTAGATTCCATGAGTAATAACATGCCTCTCCTCCCTGCCAGAGCACAATGGCCATCACAGAGGAAGGAGGAGCTCCTCTCCCCATCCTTCCTCACTTTGTCACTTCATCACTTCAGGACTTAACCTTCCAGCCATGCATGTGTCCTGCAAGCATCATCAGCCCTGTTCAGCAGAGATGCCACTTGCTTGTACCACATTTGTGTAATGCAGCGTTTCACTTCTCCTAGGGGGGAGCAAAAAACCAGAGCTTTGAGCTGAAGGAGTGTGTGTGCCCTGGATTGCTAAGTGGCTGTGGATTGGCACAGGCTGTGATGGCTGAAGCATGTCCTCCCTGCTGAGCAATGAGCTCTTGGATTGCTGAAGGGACAGGAGATGGGCTCCCTCTGCACTGTGGTGCTCAGTTTTATCTTTCCTTTCCCCAAGCACAGGGAAAGCATTGGGGAAATGTTGCTGTGTTTGTTGGTTTTGGTTTTAGTTAGTTTAATTTACTTGTTCCCCCTGCAGCCACCATGGTCCTTATAAAGCTAATTCTTGGATAATTTTTAAAGAAAATGAGAAAAAATATCTCTTCCAAGCTTTGTAAAATCCCACTGGAAAAAGAAACTTAAATGAGAAGCTTACTTTCCTTTGATAGTAAAGCTGGATGGGCTAGCTCATAATCATTTTATTGAATTGCAGGCCTGGGTTAGCCAAATAATTTTGCAGCTTTGTCTGTTTTGGTTAATGGGTTCTGTTTTAAAATACTTAAAAAGTTTTCCTCAGAGTAGAAAAAAAGCAGCCTATGTATTTTTTATATGATGTTTCATAGAGCTACAATAAGTTTCCCAAAACCTAAAATGAAATTATTTATTTGTGATTGAGTAAAATGTTGCATTTGACCCAGAATGAGTTATGGCTAAAATTCCAACAACTTTGGACCAGACAGTGAAGAGCCTCCAGCACTGAGAGCAAGCAATCAGTCCTCTCTCTTTTCATTTTTACTAGGTTATTTTATTTTCAGGAACACCAATTTCACCCAGAAGTGTAACAAAGCAAAAGAAGTGCTTAATCAGAGGTCTTTTGTCATGGCCCATTTAGATCCTAAAAGGCAGATTACAGGGAAAGAAATCTTTAAAAACCAATACAGAGTGGAGATCTCTGCAGTTGCTCAGGATCCGTTCATGCAGTTTGTGATGTGCTAAGGAACTGCCTTGCTCAGTCAGGGTGGGTTTATTCTCCTCCACCCTCCTTTCCTGCCTCATTTTCAACAGCTGTAGAGCAGATAATCTCTCACTTGCCTTCCCATCCAACCCTAACTCGACCATTGTCCCTTTCACACACTGGGTAAAGTGTGATCACAGCTAAGTGTTGGCCATTAGACTCTATAAAATTAGGATTAGTCAGGATGACTTCCTACATTAGATCAATTTAAGTCATTGGCTGGTGGAAAAAAAGAGTGATTCTCTCCTCTGTTAGCTGGTATATGGCTTGTTTTTTGTGACAGCATGGGGTGCAATTGTAGTTTTTCTCTTGAAGTCATTGATTCTGCCTTCTACCTGCATCCTCTATTGTACCTGCTGCTTTCCAGCCTGAGCTTCTCACTTTGCCCTGGGTAGAGATCATCTGAGGTGAATGTCTGATGGGCAGATGGGAGCTTTTGGGAAGGTAATTCTGAGGCAGAAACTTCTGTAAGTAACAGGAGGAGGCCAAGGCAGCATCCCAAAGGCTTTTTGTGTTTGTGACTGCAGAGAGGAGAGCACAAACCTGGTGAGCCCAGGGATGGGTGGCTGAGCACAGGGAGAGGAATTATATCCCCCTCCAATATCCCTTGGTCCTGGAGGAACCTTGGTGCCCCAAACCAAGGCTGGTTTCATTTTGCTTGAATGGACAGATTCCACAAACCTGAGCACACCCTGCAGGCGATCCCATTGTGGTCCAAAGGGAAGCAGGTCCTTACTGAAGGTTGTGCAGATTTATTCCAGGTTAGAAATCTCTCCTAAGCAGCTCATGAAACATCAGCACCCTGCATTCCAAACCTGATCCTACCCAGATCTCCATGAGGAGCTCATTGAGGAGTCAATGCCCAGGCAGCCAGGGACTGGGGGAATGGAGGGGGAAGGCCAGGAAGGACATGGGCTGCTCAACATACACAGGGCACTGCCAGGCCTGGCCTTATTCAATCATAGATTTACATCAATTTTACTAAATTCATCAGAAATCCAATCCAATTGAATTCCCCATGTCCTCGAGGGAGGTGACCCGTGTGCCTGGCTCAGAGGCTTGCAGGGTCCCCCTGGGTCTCCATTGCAGACTGAGAACACTCAGCACCAGGATGGTCTGAGCCACCCGGGACTGCATGGAGGGCTCAGGGTCTGTCCCCAAGGCCTGAAAGGCTGTGACTGAAAGGAAGAGAAGAGATGAACCCCTGGGTCTAGAGAGCCCTCCTGCATCCTCCCAGCCCACCCTCCTCCCTCCCTGCTGTGGGTCTGATCCAGGGTCTCTGCTCTGGTCCCACAGGTTGCACAGCCAGTCCTGGGCACAGAGCTCTGTGAGAGGGCTGCAGAGGGTCTGGTGACAGGAGAGAGCAGAGGGAGGACATCTGCCCTCTGCTCATCCCTGTGTCCCCTTCCCTGACCCAGCTGGAGAATGCCTCTCTGAGTCCCCTGTCCCCAGTGTGGTGGGGATTTGGGGTCCTGGCATTGCTCTGGGTCCCCTGTCCCCAGTGTCCTGGAGAAACAGGATCCTGGCATTGCACGAGGTCCCCTGGCACTGCAGGGCTCCTCACACCAGGCTGAAGTGGCTGCTCTGCTGTCACATCATGGGGCTCCACTGGAGAGCTGCTCTCCTGGGGAGCCCCATCCTCCTCCAGAACCACCCTGGAGCAGCTGGGGAGTGTCTCTGGGAGGGGACAGGGAAATGCCTCATTGCTGTGGGGCAGGATGTGGGGCTGGCTCTGCACTGGGGCTTTCACCAGCCCTGTTCTGTCCTGTCCTGGTGGATATTCTGGGCTAGGGGCCACCACTGCACTGACCCCATGTGCTGCAGTGTCAGTCATGAGGGTCCCCCCTGTAACGTGCCTCCTGGCCCTGGCAACAGTGCCAGGGACTGCTGACCATGGACCCTGCCCTGGCAGTGGAACCCAGAGGCTCACTGCACAGGAGGAAGGGACAGAGGGTCCCTGGGTGGCTTGGGGCTGGCTCAGCCCTGTACCCTTTGCCCTGATATCCCTTTGGGACATCCCTGGTGCCCTCTGGTGTGTCCCAGAGCCCCATGTTCAGATAGCCCAGGACATCCCTTCCATCACACTGCCTGGTCTCTGCCCCTTGCTGACATTAAATGAGTCAGATTCACTCAATCCTAACAGAAGTTATCATTTTTTTGCCACCAGAGCTCTTCTTCCTGACAACCAGAAGTCCTCATGCAGAAAAGGGGACAAAGAAAAGGAAATTTCTTAGGCTGAGTTTGCCTTTTCTGGATGTGGAAGCTCTCAGCAATGAAGATTCCCCTCTCCTTGTTTTTTGGCTCACTTTGGTCATGAACTGCAATGCAGAACACTGTCTTACAACCACAGCCTCTTCCCCACTCTGCACATTGCCTCAGTGCTGGTCCACTCAGGACCCCTCCCAAGCCCTTCATCACCCCTCAGGTCCCTCTGAGGGGGCATATTCTTCTTCCCTGCTCAGCCACTTCCTCCCAGTGGGGTGAAACATGCTGCAGAGACCAGTCTAGTAAGTCAAACTCATACAAATTTTTAGAGCTTGAGACATTCACATCCTTATCAGACTCCAGACTCAGCAGCTTGGGTCTATTTCTAACACAAAGCAGAGAATTTTGCCTAAAAGCTATTGCTGCTTCTTGGAGAGGAAAGAAATTTTGTGTCTTGACAGTCCTGGGGCTGAGCTAATGTAGTTATACCAGAGATTTCTCCTCCCAAAGTCCTTTTAAACTCAAGAGTCTGTGTTTATACAGCACTTAGCCCAAAGGCAGCTCATTCTGAGCTGGCCCTTTGGCACTGCAGCAATAAACAGGATTAACAACTGGAGTCAGCAGGGCTTGGTACCTGTTAGAATTTCCTGTGGACTATGCAGAAGGTGCTGTTCCTACAAGCATCCTGGCAGTGAATTATTTATGGGCAGCATAAGGCTCGCTGTGCTTGCCAGTTTATTAGATTTATAACTAGCTGTGCTGGGCCCATGGAGTGTGTCTGTGCATGTATGAGCATGTTCTTGTTCAGCTGCTCCTTGCCAATGCCCTGCTAGTTAGGGAAGATCTGCTCACACACATTTCCAACATAAACACAGAACTTTGTGACTCAGATGTGAGAAAATCTTGGAGAGGCAAAGGATTGTTATGAAGGAAAAGAAAAAGAGCTTGTTAGGATACCTCAGCTAAAGATGTAAACTTTCATTCAAGCAGAGGCTGAAAAACAGAGATTATTTGAAGGGTGGAAAAGTTTGGTTTTCTTCCCAGTTCCACAGCTTGTAAGAGACCTACCTGTGTGGGTTTTATCTGAAACATGTGACTTCTAACTTCTTTTATGGCTTATGCATCTTTTTGATACCCAAGGGTGGTGGTCAGTTCACTGTGTGAGTGTTGGAAAGGATTTTAAACACAATTTTCTCTTGAAACTCATGGATGGGAGCACTTGCCTTGCAGCTAATGTCTGCTATTCCAGATCCAACAGATCTGAGAATAGGTGTTATTAAAGGCTCATCTTTTCCTGTGCTCTCTGTTACATCTGTGCTGTGATGTTGCCAGCAGAGTCATCACTGCAGGTGAAGGTGCTGGCCTGGGGCCATGAAGCTCTACAACACCTCTCTCTGAAGAAGCACAGGTGACTCTTGCTAACACCTGAGGTTCTGCTCTGAGGCAGGAAAAGAGGTGACAGGAGCAAGGCCTTTGTACATGCAAATGATCCAGGCAAGGGAGTGAAACTTGCCATGGCTGGAGCAGAACTAGCTGAGAGCAGAACGTTGTGCAAAGTTTTCTGTGAGTCCTTGTCAGCTCTGACTGGTGTAGAGAGAACCTGTTTGAGCTGCTCAATAAATTGGATGGTTTAAATAATGTATGGACTGTCTTTCTGGATTCATGAAAACAGCTGTGTGAAGCACTGGCTTGTTCAGCCTGCAACAGGTTTCTTTCCTTTTCTTTAAAAAGTTCTCTTCACTAGGCATCAAAATCTCACTAATAACTTTTGGATTCTGCTTTAGAGGGCTTCTAGTTAGACTTGAGCAGACTGGTGTGCATTTCACAGCTCTATTTTCAGGCTGCTGAACTTAAGTTTGGGTTTTCTTTTCTTTTCTTTTCTTTTCTTTTCTTTTCTTTTCTTTTCTTTTCTTTTCTTTTCTTTTCTTTTCTTTTCTTTTCTTTTCTTTTCTTTTCTTTTCTTTTCTTTTCTTTTCTTTTCTTTTCTTTTCTTTTCTTTTCTTTTCTTTTCTTTTCTTTTCTCTGGGGTTTTGTTTGTTTCTTTGTCTGAGTGTTGGTTTTTTTTTAATCTAAAGGTCAGTTAAAGAATCTCCTGGCAGAGAAAGGAAAAATGCCTTTTCTCCAACAAAACGATGAAGTGAATCCATTTCACATTCCCAACTAAGTTTTCAGTTTTTTCCTCCATCTTCAAATACTAATGCTATTGCCATTTGGACTGAAGCTGTGTATCAAGTCCAGAGAGCAGCAGCTCCCTGGGCCATGGGTTTACACCTTCATCCCCTTTCACCTAGTAAGATGATAAGAAATTCCAAATCCAAGAGATAAATCCAAGGAGGGGGGAAGAAGAGACATTTATTTAAGTGTCCCAGGAGGGAAATGGAGTCACAGGGACACTGAATTGCATTCCATAGCAGAGGAAAAGGACTGAGCTCCACTATTCTGGTGCTTCAATCGTGTTGTCATCTGCTTTCTCTCTCTTGGTTACTCCAGGGATGATGACGATGATGACGATGATGATGATGATGATGATGATGATGATGATGAAAGTGACGAAGTGACGATAGGTCACCTCTGATTGCCAAAGGTGATTTCAGAGGACTGCTCCATCCAGCTGTGCTGGCCTGCACAGGGCTCTCTGGTGTATCCAAGATTAGGATAACAATGTCATCAGGGCACCTTCTTTTCTGTGCTGCTCTACCCTCTTTCAGTGCCCTTCTAGGCTGCCTCAGGGCCCCTCAGTGAGACCTGGGCCCTTATCCCTGTGCCTCCATAGCTGGACCTGCCTTACCTTCTGGGAGTAAGTATGGACAACAGCAAACCCTCAGCATCAGAGATGTCAGGGGAGAAAAGTGGCTCACACCAGCACATGGATGCATGGAGTGGCACTGTGCAATGGAGGGAAGCCACTCAGTCAAAGCTGGTTTCAGCATCTACAAGTGATTTAGTCACGGTGGGATTCTTCCACAGTCAATGGGGAGAAGAAAAACTCTCAAGGGTGTGATTCATGTGACCTACTTTAGGCATCTACTTTGGAATGAGATGAATTACACCTCTGGCTCCATTGACTGTATATTGATGAGATGTCTGCCTACTGTACTGAAAGGAGCTTTGGGTGACTAGCTTAAACTTAGAAGCCTGAATTTAATCAGATTAATTCACCCTATATGTCTGCACAGGCTCCAGTTCTCCCTCTTGTTGCTGTGTAGACATGAAAGCCAGAGCCTTTTCTTTTTCTTTGTGAGACACAAATAAATCAGATTCAGAAAGCACTAAAAAAAGAGCAGCAATGTGAGATAGGGCTAGCATGTGCAGGAAACTGGGCAGGGAAAGGTTTAGAATTAGCTTCTCTTGTCTGTCCTTGGAACAAATTCACAGGAATCAAGGGAAAGAAAGGTGATTTTGTGCCTAAATATAAAAAATAAATATATATTGGTGAAGTGAGGTTTCCTGGAGTCTTCTGGGCATTTGCCACAGGAAGGAAAGAGGTCCTCCCCTCCCTACAGAGACATTCTTTCTTGAAGGTTTGGACAATTACTGCATTTTACCTTTTCTACCACAGTGTGGATGCTTTCTTCTTGTTAACAGTTTGTCTGTGAGCGTTTTAGCTCCAGCTTAATAAGACAGGATTGATGTTTGCACTCTGTGGAAAGGTTGTATAGGGTGATGTTTCTGCTTTTTGCAGTAAGAAGACTATTGAAAAAGATGCCTCAGACAATTGGGTGGGAGGGATATTAATAAAAAGTAGCATGTCCTCTTCTTCCTCCAAAAAAAAAACCAAAACAACAACCCCCCTCCCCCAAAGAATCCCCCTTCTCCCCTTCAAAAAACCCAAAACTGGTTGCAAAGAGAGGCTAAAAAATATTGGTGGTGTAAAATGATTGTTATCATGAAAATCTAAGTCCTACCAAAACAGACTGATAAAGCTTTGTGTTCAACCCTCCCACTGGGAATAAAAAGGAATTCTCACCTATTTGCCCCATGACTCTGACAAAAGTGACACGAGTGCTTCAATCAAGATCTATAAAAGAGTTCTGCCCACCTCCCTGGGCAGATCTAAGCTCTGGAAGATTTCAGGTACCACCTTGAGGAGGTACAATAACTCCAAAATAATAAAGTAAATTTCAAAGGACACTGTCACGAAACTATTTCTTTTATTTTCACAGTGCTGCTTTGCAGCTGCTCAGCAAACACCACTGTGGGAGCCTGACATCAAGACAGCATTGCCCTACAGGGCCATGTTCAATGGCTGGCAGAAGAAGGGCTGACAGGGACAGTGTCTGAGCAGCTTCCCTTATTCTGCAGGCTTCCTTCCAAGCAAAGTGAAAATTGTTGCTTCTTTAGACACATATTGCCACTTCTCACATTTCAGATTCAACCACTGATTATCAAGAGAAAATTTTTTCTCCTGTTGTCCTATGGGAATCCACAATGGGGAAAATGAGCTTTTCTCCACCAAAGTGATGGACTTGCTTTTGGTCCTGTTCCCTCAGACTTTGGCAGAAGTTGCAAGGCTAAGTTTGGACAGAGAATAGCCTTGGGCCATTCCAGCCCTCTCTTAAACTCCAGGTCTCTTCAAGCTGAGACACAGAGAGGCCTCAGAGTTTAAGGTCAGTGGTTTTGTCCCTGGAGGCAGTGATCCCAGGTTGGCTCTCCATTGAATACTGAGGGGATGTGAAAGGCAGCCAGGCTCCAAGTCAGGAACATGAGTGTCTCTTCTAATCATCCCTCACCCATGCAAAAGTCACTCCTGGCTGAAATCCACCTGCCATTTCATTTCTCCCTGTCAGTGGATTAAACTGGACCCTCTCTGGTTTATCTTGGTGTGCAGGGTCATGGAAGGCAGGGAGTGAAAATGCAGGGTTTTTTTAGCAGCACAGTTTTATAACAGAAGAATCCATGTTCTGCAAAAGCATGGGGTCTGCTTTTTAATGGCTTATTTCTTTGTATCTATTTTTATATATTTGATCTCTTTCACTTTGAAAAATATCAGCAGCAAAATACATCAGGGCTGGCTGCATAGTGAAATGGGTGGAGGGCTGCAGAGATGGATTGCTGGTGCCAGAGATCTGCCTGATAAAATGGGTAACTGCCAGATAAGACAGAAGGTTTGAACACAGATCTGCAGATCTCAGATGCAGAAATTTAGCTCTTTCACTTTTAGTCATGCCTGTGTAGGTGAACCTGGTCAAAAAAAGGTTGTGTTTCCAAGGACCCTTGTGAGTGTGACTTCCCCTGTCTACATGAATTACTTTGCAACAGTCAGCTTTGATCTTCTAAACGGCTCCTCAAGGCCATGGACAACTCCCTTTAAGGCTTTCTGCAGATTATTAAATGTAATGTACCTATAATTTTAATATCACATCCTGCTCAGAACTCATTAGAGCTCAAAAAGGGCATAAGTAGCAGTGAAACTCTTGTTCTCATCTTAAACCAGCCAGTAGAATTAAATGATTTAGATGTAAGATTACCTTCTAGCAAACCAAAGCAAAAACTGCAGAGAACTGCCCATCTCCATCACCTGGAGAGGGAAGGGGACTGCAGGGACCCATGAAAGGCACTGCCACATCTGCTGAAGGACGAGCCAATGCCCAGGACCAGCCTTCCAGGCTTGTTATTCCATTGTCAATCCTCAGTGGTTCCATCACTGGGATGACGTTGCTCCTGATTGATACTCCATGTCATGGGCATGAGAATCTGCTCCCTCTACACTTTATGAGAAGCCAGGTAAAGTAATTCCACCATGCCTTCCTTTTTATGAAAATGGAGCAAAGCGTGGCACACAGACATTCAATCTCCCATCGGAGATAAAGTGCCTTCATTTACTAGCTCAGAAAATCAATACCTGTGATTTGATATGAGCATTTATTTCCACTTAACTCCTTTCTATCACTGAGCCATTGGGGGAAGGCAGGAAAGCTTCATTTAGTGCAGCAGGATTTGCAGCAAATGCTGCTGAGTGAATTGCATTTTTCTGTGTGTACACATTCATCTGTCTTTCTGATATTCATCTTATGTCTCTCTGCCATTCCCAGGAGGATCAGAGAAAGGTTGTGGCCAGAGAAGGGGCAAACCATAGACCTTGGGCAAGTCTCTTGTGCTGTGGCACTACTGCCCAGCAGCTCTTTCAGTGTGAGCCTGTGTGACCATCCCCCTGAGCTGGCAGGGGACAGGAGAGCTCTCAGGGGCTCTTGGGTCATTCCTGGACTATGGAGTCTGATACCCAGAGGAGACACTCACATATTTAATTCAAGAGGAACCGTGGAAGAAATTTTCTGTGGGAACTAAATGGGAGAAGGCAGGAAGAATAAGAGAATCTGAATCAAGTCCTTTCCACACGAGGACAGCAGAAGCCAGGGATGTCTGTCACTGGTGTGTACTGCCTGTGGCATCCTCTGGCTGTGGCAGGAGGGCTGTAGCAGCTGTGTGCCCCATCAGGGACAGTCCCTTCCAGCCACTTCAGACTGGTTTCCAGAGCTCTCTGTGGCCATTTTCAAGCACCAGAGGACATGGAGTGGTCATGCCCCCACACAGGAGGGACAACCAGCACTGGCTGCTGCTCCTGGTGTCGGTGTGGAGGCATGTAAGTGGGCGAAGAAATAAATAATATACAAAAAAGTCAGCTTGTCAGTGTGCGAGGATGGAAATGAGGAGCACTGACCAGTGATGACCTTTTGTTTACATTTCCCTCAGAAAGGGAGAAATAATTGCAGTTTCTATGTGATGCTGCCTTCAAATTACACCCTCTCTCCCTGCTCTATTCAAGACCAGCCAGTGATGACATTAGAGTCTTGAATCAAACTAAGTGGTTACTATGGTGTCAGGCTGAAATTATGAATCTCAGAAACCGCCAGCTTGGAGAAGGAGCAGTGGCGGACACATAATTAAAACTGGGAGAGAGAATAGAAGCCACATTGTATCTGAATAGTAGCGAGATTGCACTTCCGAGGAGCGCTCACAAAAAAAAAAAAAAAAAAAAAAAAGAAAAAAAAAAAAAAAGGATGTGCTTAGTGCTTAGCAATGCAGTTAAATGCATAATCAGGGACCAGGAACAATGCACTCTGCTGGTATTTTACTGCTGGCTGTACCTCTGCTGCTCTCTCTCCAGTGCCTCCAGTGCCTGCCTAGAGCCACCCCTGGCATCCAGCAGCCCCCCTCACAGTGAAAAAAGGCACAGTCCCAACAACAGCAACACTCTGCACCCAGAAGAACACCTTTGCATGGCAAAGACATGGGTGTGGAGCCTGCCACCATCGTTTCCCCTCGAGCAGGGCTGCAAGCAGAGCTCTGATTGACGAGGGGCGCGGAGGGAAGGGCAGGGTGGTGGGAAGCAGGACTGATTTGGTAATTTCAGCGGTCATTAGCGGAGCTCATTGTGAGTTTGATAGATCTGCACTGCTTTGTTACAGTTAAGTGGACTGATTGTGGAACACAGAAACGTTTCTAGTGACATGACAGCTAATTTAGAAAGGGGGGAGTGGTGGGAAAAGAACATGCATTATTCCATAATTATATCTCAGTCCGTCCCAGCCCCATGACTGGCTCCCCTGAGAACATAACTCTGGTTTCTCTAACACAAGAGTGAGATATCAGGATTCTTCTGTTAGGCTGCTGCACACTGGGTCCCAACCTGCTTGTGGCCTTTTATGCATTATGCCACTGCTGCACTTGTTAAACACCAGCGTTATCCCACTGCCATATTTGTTAAACACTACTGACAGCACGATTCAGCAAACCCTCACACTGCCCAGGCATCAGTGCTATGAATCCTTAACACAATGCACAGGGTTTTGTTCTTGTGTCTCGTTCTTGTGCCCCTTCATCCACCTTTGTGGTGTCGGGTATGGCTCAGAGGAAGATGTGAGCAGGGAGAGCAACTCACCCCAAAGCTGCTGATGGCCCATTTTATTCAGAGTTGGAGCATTCCTGCCAGAGCTCTGGGAAGGAGCAGGGCACCCCACCTTCTGCTCCAGGCACTCCCTGCAGTGCTGGTTCTAAGGGGAGGTGTACAAACAGCAGGGGATAAAAAGTGTGAGCGGGGCGCGTCATTAAACACAGAGTTGAACCAGCAGAAGTTGGTGCTGAGGTTTATCAGCCTGTCAAGAACATCATTTACCACATACAGATGCTCTAAAGAAGATTTATGAATTCATCTTTTATGTAAGGTGTGACCATTGGGCCAAGTTGGGCCCTTGATCAATGAAGTCCTCATAGATGTGCCTGGCCATTTAGACATTGTGTAATTCAGGAGATCAGAGCCTTAATGATCTTGCAGCAGAGAGCACAAGAGGAAACATGGAAAAGGGGGTTATTTTTTATCACTAGGCTCAAAACACCTGAGCTAAATGCTCTCAGGGACAGATCAGCTGAAAGAATGGATGCTCTTTCCACCCTCTCCCAGTCCCAGCTCCACTGATAGGTAATTAAAGGCCTGCAGAGTTGGATCCCAACACTGCAAAAGAAAAATATCCCATTTTTTAAATTGACTGCCTGCATAAGTAATATAAAGAAAACAAGACTATGGTCAGTAGGCAGTGCAGAAATTTGTCTTCTATCTTTCTTCTTTCAAATCTTTGAGTCTGCATTCAAGGAGAGAGAAGGAAAAATAATTGAAATGCAAAGCAGAGGGGTGGGGAGCTGGCAGGAAAGCTGGGGGGGGCGGTCCTGAGAGCTCTGCATTGGGAAAAGTCCTCAGATGCAGCTGCTGCTTCATGAGAGCAGTGGGCTATTTTTGATGTGCTGTGGCTGTATTTGCACTTTCAATTGCTGTCATTAGGAAGGCAATACCCACTCTGGTAATTACTGCGTCAGTGGGGCTCACTGGAGTCAGCCAAGGCCTCCTTCCCAACACCTGCTGGACATCTTGCTGTGCTGTGGCAGTCAGGTGAGACTGTTCCAGTTCTGCCAGCCTGACAGTGTTACTGGGGCTTGCACGTGCCTCACCTAGATACTGATGTGCTTTGGATGGAGATCTTTACGGCCCAAGGGTGGCAGCAGCTCAGCAAGCCAGACTGAGCCTCTCCAGGCAAGAGCTAAGGAAAGTTTCTTGGCTCAAGTGGAGCACCTCTTTGCAAATCTGCCTTTGGTGTGAACATGTCCCTGGCACGAATGTTCCCTCCTTGGAAAAACACTGAAATAAAGAATGGGTCCTACAGGAGTGTCCTTAACCAGGAACCTAAAGGAGTTCTGTCTCTGGAATCACTCAGGTTCCACTGGTGAGAATCTTCACTTTTTGGGACTCTTAGCTAAGGCAACCCATGGGATGCTATTTGCCCTTCCTGTTGTGATGGATACAGGTCTCAAGCAAGGGAACAGCAAATGGTGATCAGGGATTGCCAACATGAAGGCTTCTGGGCAAACTTAGGAGGAGGTGCAACTTCTTGCAGTTATGGTTTTCATGACTGACATTTTTAAGAAATAGCAGAAATTCATCTGTCAGAACAGACATAAGTTAATCCTGTCTTGAGGCAGAGGGGAATTTTCCCTTGTTCCGCCTCATTTTTTTTTCAGGTTAGAAACATTTTAATAAATTCTCTTCTCCTCAGTGTTAGCCTATCTATTCTTCTTTCAAGTTCTCATGGTCAGACAAAGTGCTCCAGGCCTTAGTTGCTACCAGAATCCCTGTTTTATCAGAATATGAATTATATGATTAAGAAAAATATTCAGAAAATAGAAATATTTGGCCAACTCTGTTGAGCTTTAATTAAAATTAATATAATACTTTATTGGAGCTGAAATTCTGAAGCATCACATGTAACTGAATATATTTAACCAATTAACTAAGTCAAACAAGGCTGTCTAAACTTAATCACAGACCTCTCCATTCCCCTATTACGTCAAGTGCTACTAATGCTGTTATACTTTTGACAAGTGGCCCCTGGCAAATGAGCAAATCAATAATGTATTTGAGCTAGGAACTAAGCACATTTGCATTTCTACAGTGCCTTTTGCTGAGGATCTCAAAGCACTGTGGGAACTTTCAGTTTGTTAAACTTCCAGCAAGACCAGGTGCAGAGCCAGGTGATTGAAGGGGTCACACAAGAGGTGAAGGGACAAAGGTCTAGATCTGGGCAGGGCTTGAGATGCTGTGCTAGACCCTTGGGCTGGGGCAGACCTCCCTGCCCCTGCCACAAGGCAGGCACCTCAGTTCACCCCTTCTGGGGTCTCCCACTGGGATGCTGAATTCCATCTGCCACCAGTTTGTGGCTTCCCAGAAGTGCTGAAGTCTGTCTCCAGGACTGCACAGACCAGACTTTGGCTTCTTGAAGACTCAGCTCCAGCATTACTCTGCTACTGCCTGCACTGCCTTGGGGTTCATGGTCCTCTTTTCCTGGTGACAATCTCCAGAGCTCTCTCCATCATCTGAGCTGCACAGCATGTTCTATAGCCCATTCAGGCTGACATGAAGATGCAGCACAGCTTGGTTGGCCATCCCTGTTCTCTTGGAAAAGAACAATGCCTTCCAAAAATTTGGAATTAGTGAAGTTTTAAATGTTTTGGAAGAACCAACATACACTTCTCATTTGGGACCTTTTTGCAGTAACAGTTAATCTCATTGCTAAGAGTCTGCTCTTGATATTCATCCTGCATTTTCCTATTATTGAAACAGAAGACTAGGGCCATATTTAAAATATCCCTGGTATAATAAGTAAAATAAGTATTTATATAGTCACAACACTTGACTGTTTAGCCTGAAATTTGAAAGACCTTTCCAAACACTGAGGCAATAACCCAGATGTGGAGAGCAAACATTTTTAGACACACTGTATTGGAGAAATAGAGGCCATGAGAAATCCATGCATGATTTGTGTACTGTGATATATTGGGTCTGTGGCTGAGCTGAGCAGAGAGTTTGTGAGATTCATTTCCCAAGCCCGAGACACTTTTCCTGTAATTTTTAAAAAATAAATGCTACATGTATATGGGTTTTGTTTTTTTTTTTTCTCCTGGGAAAAATATATCTACAAAATGGGTTTCCAATAATGGATCATTTATGTTCTATCACATTGTGATTAATGGATCTTTACATTCCCAGAGGGGAACAGAATAGTGACACAGCTTCCACAGCACCTCTTCTGGAGTCAGGAGCTCAGCTCCTGTTTTGGCAGCTGTGGGATGAACTAGAGCATTTTTCTTGGCTCCATTGGGGTCTCTTGGGACCAGTCCTGGTCTGGAGCCCATAATGGTCGATGTCCAGGAGGGCTTAAATCCCTTCATGCAGCAACAGGAGGGTGAAGAGCAGCGATTGCACTCAAAGTCAACAGGGATTTGGAGGAATGAAAGGCAAAGATGACTTGTCCCATGGAAAGCAGCCACGTCAAAGGGAGTTTCAATAATAGCAGAAAAAGGTGTTACACATGAAAAGAAACTTTTGACTACACTGATGATGTGAAGTTGTGTTTAGGGGCGTGAGGTGTGGGAAGGGGATATAAATTAATATTGAGAAAAGGTGGGTGAGGGAATTTCTATTATAAAAGAAGGAAAGAGGCCTTGAATGGAGGCAGAAAGGATGGTGAAGGCAAACGCTCCATAAGTTCTTAAATTTCAGGGTGGGAAGTTGGAGCAACTTTGTCAAGCTGCTGAAAATCCCAGAGTCCCTTGGGCAACACCTTTTGTGCTCTGCCTCTGCGGGAAGATGGCTTTATGAGATAATGATGTTATTTCAGCACAAACTCTTTCATTCCTGCAGCAAATTAAAAGAGGAAAAAGAAGGGGGGATATCTGGGGGGGAAGAAACCAATGTTATTTACTCCTCTGCAGCTGACATTAAAGGCTTCTTTAAGGGCCAGTGGGTTATTAACTTCCTGTCGCCTGCCACAATGATATGCTGTGACATATTGTCACCGCATTCCAGCGAAGCCTTAAACATTAATTGGGAAGTAAGATGAGTGAAGCAGCTTTAATGAGATACCTTGTTGTAACTTCCAACTTTACACATTATTTACAGTGATTCCACTAATGGTTCCATCCATCAGAGGCAGGGAGAGGGATTGGGGACAAGAGCAGGGGAAGGAGGGGTGAAAAGAAGGAGATGGATATCGTAGCTTGAGTGAGAGATGCAGGGAACAGGGTAGGAATAAGCTACAAGGTGCAGGACAGAGAGAGAGAAGTTACATCCCTCTGGTGTTTCTCACCTTGAATTTAATTTCCTTCAGTCATTTTCCAACTGCAGCAGTTTTGGAGCAAGAAGATGGGAAGAGAGTTTATTCCATAACACAGTCCCACTGATTAGCCTGGCTTTACCATGCCTTTATTGCTCCTTCCTTCTCTCCTAAATCCTTCTGTTGGCTTCCTTCTTAGGACATTAACTGAAGCTGCACAAAATTCACCTTAGTTTTCCAGGGCGGATGGGCAGCTGGAAGCATGAGGTAGTTGTTAAACACTATGGGATAGGTGTTTAATAAGGTTATAGGGAGAGGAGAAAGCCAAGCAAGTCCTATGAAGGCAGTGCAAGGATCACTGGAGGGAGTTTGTTTAAAATTTTGCTTGAAAACTAACTTAAGAACCAGATTGTCAGCATCACCTTATTGAAACCACACCAGATAGGATTGTGTGGCTGTTAAATCTGGTGGCTGTTATTAATGCATAATTAATGTTATTAATTATAATAAATATGATTTATTAACATATTAATGTTATTAATGTACCTGCAGACAGCAGGTAAAATCACCAAGAGACCAAAAGTTGTGACAGATGCAGATTTAAAAGGCAAGATGTGGGGAGGCTGCATTCTCCATCCTGGGCTGTCTGGTGTGATATCCAAACTTGCTGTTGTGTGATAGCACAGAGACCCCATGCCAGGACAACCCTTCCCATCAGCAATACAGCTCTGCCCACCTCTGCAGGACCAGCACCAGCCCTAAGACTGAGAGTGGATCACAGCCTGATACCACATGTGACCTTCCATTACAGCCCTACACCAATGACAGGAAAAATGCTGACTGGCAGCCTCAGAGGCCTGAAATCCTTGGAAGAAGGGTGTGAGGCCAGGCTAGATCCTATTAGCATGATGTTCATCCTCCATGCAGCACGAGGGTCAAAGCTGAGCAGGGAGCAGATGAACCCAGTTTCCACGCTCCCATTATTCCCTAGAAGAGTCAGCTGCTCTTGTGATTCAGGTGGGTCAATACTGTAAGGAGGAAGATTTGACCCTGTTTTAATTAGAAGGAGCAGAAGGAGCTGAGGGAAGACCATGATTATAATAACATGGCCTGGCAGGAAAGTGCCCAGGGCACCAGGCATTCATTCCCAGCTAGAAGGGATGTGGATTACATGGTTTCAGGATGCTCTGCTCAGCAGCAGGTTTATGCTCCCTGTTCTGTTTTCCATTATATCATTTCTATCCTTGTTAACAGCAAAGTCCCACAGCAGCACATGCAATCACAGCTAATGGATTCCAGTTTTACTCCTGGATTTAAAGAACACTTCTTCTCTGGGCTGGATGGCTGCTGAAATGGAGCAGACAAAGAGACAATTAATTGCAAGTATGGGTGTATAAAAAGCACCTGGGGATAGATCAGCTGGGGGAAACACATGGAGTTTAAGAGCACATGCGCATGCCAACAGCCCCTTTTCCACGAAAAGTTGAAATTTCCACTCACATCTACCTGTCAAGGTTGGCGTGCCTTTAATTATAACGTCTGCGTGCTTCTTTAGGCACCATTTAATTCTCTCTGACAGCCACCCATTTAAAAATAAAGGCAAACACTCAGAACTTGGTGGCAGATCGGAGCCAGGCAAGGGATGTGCTAATTGCCAGATGTTGTTCATTTGACTCTGATCCATTACCAAAATTAAAGAAAGAAGAAATGGAAGTAGGAAAAGGAAAGATCCTGCCCCGCCTCCCCTGCACTGAGCTGTCTGTAGGTTTGACTGGCTGCTCTTGGTGAGCTGAGCACATGGGGGTGTTTGTGCATTACAGCATCACAGGCCAAGCCACTTTTTGCCACAGACTGTGGAGCATCTCTCCTGGGGTCCAGTGTTCAGCAGCTTCCAGGGGCAGCAGAGAAATATTTCCCCACTGTGCAGCCAGCTGTAGCCTCTCTCTGACATTTCCAGCAGCTAATCTGCTTTATCAGAGATGAAAAACCTCCATAGCTGGTGGCTCAGGAGAACAGGAGGAGAAGTCAAAAACTCAGCCTGGATTTAAAGTAACTCTTCACTTGGATGGTTGCTAACACCTATTCCCAGCACCTCTTGTGCTATTTAGTCTGGAAAAGGGGATTTTAAAGTGCCAAGGGAAAGGTAACAAGGTCAAGGATGAAGACAGACAGCTTAGATTTACTCCTAAGGCAAATCTGAGCTGGATTTGGACTTAGCCCAGTAGGTTCCCCAATGCATTTTGCCTCTGTGAATCCTAAGGGGAGATTCATTTATTCATTTTTTTCATGGTTGATTCTTGGGGTGAGACTCAGATGCCAAAAGTAGGCATTTAAAGGCAGTTAAGACAAAGGGATCTCTCACAGGGATCCAGAGACAGCTTTCAAAACAGAGAAGCTAAGGGAAACCTTACCTTTCTGGAGAGTTTATCTCCTTCCAAGAGGTCACTGCATGAAGTGTGGTCCCTGGAGGGCAGGAATCTGATAGTCAGCAAGCAGCAGGACCATCATTCCTTCCTGGAGCTCTTGGGATGGGACGTCTTGGTGGGATGTCTGTCCTGCCTCCCACAGCTGCAGGGGGATGAGCTGGAGGGCATTTCTTTGTAACAGAAAATGCTGTGGAAGTCTGGGCTGCACAATACTGAGTACTCATGGACACTTCCACTTGGGAATTCTTCAACATTTGCTGTAGTTCTCAGGCCATATGAGTGTCTTTGGAGTGTCTTTGGCACAGCCTGGCCAGACAGGCAGCTCAGGGAGCAGGGCTGGGTACAGGCACCCAGCATCATCTTGTGGCTGCTTCCAGAGACACAGCCATAGAGGGCTCCAATTTCACTTTAAGATTAAAGGGCTTCTCTTTCAACTGCCAGGTGGATCAGTTCATTAAGTAAAACCCAAAAAATTGTCTATGGCTCTTGTTCCTTACAAAATTCTTGGGGTTACCATCAGGCTGGGTATTTCTCGTGAGCAGAGGTCAGCTGTGAAATTCTCCATGTGCAGGGCTTCAATATCCACTTTCAAAATAAAATCAAAGAAAGTATGACTGAAAATTGGGATTTCAGCTTATTACACTCTGAAAGGTGGCTGACACCCCATGCAGTCAAAATGGCATCTTCTTGGATGATCTCTACATTTCTTCTTTTCTGTGGTGTATCAGATAATCTACTGAGCCTTCTTTTCCCAGCAGCTCCTAAAGTTCCTGTCAACAGGCCTGGCTTAATGCAGGAGTCAACCAGAAAAGGGGTAGAACTCCTGACAAAAATGTCCCTTCGGAATAGGACATGGCCCAGTCCAGGAAAAGGCATATAACTTCATTTTGAGCCATCATCCTTCCCTCCAAGTCAAGGCTTTCCTGACACATTCAAAGAGTTCCATATTCACCTAAAATGTGTAATTAGGCTCTTGGCTCACATACAGTCAGTGAGTGTAAAAGGACCAGAGCATCCATAAATATTGGAAGGTTTTTTTTTTTAAATTACTCATTCCTTTAAAAGTAAAAAGTAGGACAGATGAGCTGTGAAGGAGGGAAACAAGGCAAAATTAGTCTTCTGTCATTTGTGGCTGCTCTAATCCACATGAAAAAGGTTCTGAACAGCAGTGTTTGGGTTTTCCTCCCTCGGTGGGGTAAATGCAGGGAATTCATTAAACAGACAACCTGGCTGTGCCTAAATCCTTCATCTATCATAGGGATTTGTTTTAGAAAGCTCTGCTCTTGCATGAGATATATTTGGATTTGGAGTACAAAGAGTAGCTTCATTTAATAGCTCTCCATTCTCATCAGGTTGGCCTTCCTTGGGGCTGTCCTTTCAGTTGTCTGGGAGTTTATTCTCATAACAGGCTCATCTATTCCTTTTTCAGATATTTTTTCAAAATGGCCCCTATGCAATAAATTGACTGAATTTGGGAAAATTCCTTCTTTTAGCTAGTCCATACGGACAAGCATCATCCACTATTAACTGTATAGCAATAAAGTTTTACAAGGCTATTCCTGGCTTTTTACCTGCTGCAAATTCAGTTTAATTTTGACAATGTTTTTAAGCAGGCTGCAAGATGTCTTGTTCATACTTTGCTAAAGAGGTCAGCTACCAGGTACGTGCCCCCATTTACAATCCTCCCATGTTTCTGATCTCCAAATACCATGCACAGACCACCTGGAGTGGGCAGCCTCCTGTTGCCAGGCTGCAGCTGGTGGAAAGTATCTTTTCTTTGGGTTTTTTTCTTGTTTCTTTTTTGCTATGTGAGCTATCTATGGGGGGAGGAGCTCACTGCTGCAGCACCACTCTGCTTTGGGGCCCACAAAACAGAGCATGTGGAGCTGGAGGAGTTTGATCCTTTGGACCCAGAGGGGAAGGGCAGTGCTGTGTTTCCAGTCTCTGAAATCCTGATGCTGCAGAGGCAGAGCTCAAACGTGAGGCAGGTGAGAGCTGCTGCTTGTGCAGTGCAGAGGCGACCCCGACAGGCTCCTTGCTTTAGCACCTGAGCACTGGGATCTCAGCACCTTCCTCATCCACACATGGGACACCACCTGCTGCACTCTGCACCAGAAATTGAGAGTTATCCTGAGGGCTTTTAGACAGGATGAGTCCTTTTGCAAGCAGGCTGCAGCAGTCCATTGCAATGCTCCTTACATGAGCTCTGGATGGAATGCAGGGTGAGTGGAGGGGAGAGAGGGAATTGTATTATCTTTTTTCCTAATAAGAAGTGCTATAGAAAGAGAATACAGCATACAGTTCACTTAACCGATTTTCTAATCAACAGTCACTGCAATGTTCTCTCCAGGACCAGAAGGAACAAGGCAAGAGGCAGAATAATAAATCCAGACTGCCTTTGTGCAAGATACAACCATATCATTATGGAAAGAGTTTAAGGACATCCACTCTGGGGAGAAAACATTAAAAACAGAGGCCTCTTCAGCCCACCCTTGGCAACATGATTAATTAAAATTAAATTCAATAAAAAATAACTTTCAGATGCCATCTGAATAAAATCTGCCATCTAAATAGTGTTCTCTGCAGACAGAAGGCTGTCTGTGCTGGAGAGCTGATTTGAATGGGAAGATGCATCATCTTGGGATGCAATATATTCATTTCCTACCTGCCACTGCTGCCTGCCATGTCAGCCCACACTTGCAGTCAACCACTTCTCCTACCCTGAGAGACAAGGGCTCTGAGGAAACCTGCTGTGCAGTGCAAGGTGGAAAGCAGGGTGAGGGCTGGGCACAGCTGCACCCAGCCCAGCTCCTGGGACACCCTCCAGCTCTTGCTGAATTAGTGAAGAGTGTATGTCAGGCCTGGTTTAGCTTGAAGCAAGTGAATGTCACAGCACTGTCTCATTTCTGTGTGACACTGCAGCAGGAGCAGCATGTGCACACAATGGGTTGGGAAGGTTTTAATGTTTTAATGTGCTTTGCTGGCCATCACATGGCTCCAGCATGGAGAGGCATCTGCCTGCTGCAAACCTGCTCTCAGCCTGCCCTGCTCATCCCCGTGGCTGTCACCCTTCCCTGCTGTACCCCTTCCCCAGAGCACAGCCTGCCCTGATGGAAAGGCAGAGCTTCATCCTCCCACATTTCTGCTGGGCAATCGCCTTCCAAAGCAGCATGAGAACATTGATGGAAAGTCAGTCACCATTGAAAAGAAAGCAGAAATATCATCTGGATTTAGCTTGTTTGTTTATTTATTTATTTATTTTTAATTTCAGGGGACTTTTAATTCCTTTCTGTAGTGTTCATTTGCACACAACTCCCAGCGGATGAGAGGAGAGCCCAGATGATCCAGGCTGTATCACATTCTTATTAAATTAGACAGCATCAGCTTCCCCCAGGCCACAACCCCAAGGACAGGGAATTACATGAGTTTTCCATCTCTCCCTTCCTGTTATAATCAATAGTGAAAAAGTGAATTGCCAATAAGGGAGGAGAGTTATGTCCCTGGAGGCACATCCCACTCCAGAGCACTTGGTCCCCTTTGGTTGCTTACAGTAACTCAGACTGTTATCTCTCCTGGTTCCAGTCCTGCAGATGTGTGGTGTCATCTCTCAGAAAAAAATCCCAAGGGAGTAAATCACTATCTCAGAGGTTTGCATCCCATAAATCAGTGTTACTCTTCTGTCCCTACTGGGCCTGCTTTCCCCCTGCCTCAGTTTCCAGTCAATCAGTGAAAGCTGAGGCAGGATTGCTGATTTTTAGCCACCAGGACAGACATTTGCCACTTGCATATCTCTCACTGGCACTTTACTGTGTAACTGCAGATTTAGTGATGTCAATATGCATCTAACATTAGAGGAGATAAAGCTGTGAATGGCTCTGAAGAGATGCTTATGAAAGGCTTGCTATGATACAGATATACCTGAAGGCATGGAGGAGATGGGGAAGCTTTGTTTCACAGTCTCCAGAGGCTCTTTGGTCAAGAAAATGCAGTGGCATTATTAAAAATGGTAATAATGTCATGAAAAATTAAATGGCAGGTGGCAAGCAGAGTTTAGGATGGAACAAGGGAGATGTGGATTGTTTTACTGCAGCCTGTGGATATTAAAACAAGGCATTTAGAGACTGATCCAAGAACAGTTAGCTGGCATCATCTCACTGACTTCAGGAAAAGCTGGATCAGGCCTTAAAAATCAGGAGGATGCTGAGTTCAAGGCACTGGAGCCAATCCTGATTTGCACTCATATGCAGAAGATCAGCTCAGATCTGCTGCCTAAAAATGCCTAGACCTGCCTATCTGTATAGTTCTGCAGGACAGAGAAAACTCAACCCTTGCATGAATATTCCTCTACCTGTACTCCAAGGGACCAGAAATATCTCTGGATCTTCAGCTTTGCATGATGCCTCAGGACACAATGCTCTGAAGGATCTGCCACCTCTGTCCAAACTGGCCCCAAGGTACAGCTGACACCTCCTTGCACCATTATTTTTCATCTCCCTGCACTGCCAAGGCTCTCCCACGCAATGGACTGCCTGCTTCACCCCTGGTGCCCTCCTGCTCTTCTTTGAGCCTCCACAAATTCATTTTATGCCTGGTTCGAGCCAGGCTGGGAGGCAGGGCTGGTGAGGTAAGAGCTGCTGCAGTAAGAGCTGTAGAGGCTAAACTGCTTTTAAAAGCCACTTAATAAAGCTCAGCATAAAATCTAAAATGAGTTAAAGGAAACTAATGTGAATCTCAATTTTTAAAATTCATAACATTTATCAGTGTCCATGTGAGGCAGCACAACAGAAGTAAACATCAACTCCCACTGACTCCACTGGCTCCCCCCCACACTGCTGACAGCAGAGTCAGTCCCTCTCTCTGTGGCTGGTGTTCCTGTCTCAGGGCATGTTGGATGGATGTCTGAGCTACCTCAGCCAGGATCTTTTCCCTTGTAAGAGCCAAAGATCCTCTGCAGTCTAAAGGAGGACAGAGGCTTGTTCCAGTGCTCTGGGAAAGAGTCTTTGCTGGAGATCTTTTACACGCTGTTCATCTCTGACACTCCCTGCAAGTTGCACGACTCCTGAAGCTGCCAGGAGGGGAGGGATAATCACCTCTGTGCTCCAGCCCTTCCTCCAAAGCAAAATGTTTCTAAAATTGGCAGTGTAGAGGTGCCAATTGCATTTGAGATGTGTTTTGAAATGCTGGTGAGGGTCAGAGAAATTGCTCTGGAAATGGCCACTTGTTATTGCACATCCTTGGTTTGTAGGCAAATTCCTCCCTGAGACAAACCTGCTGGGCTGGCTGGGAAATAAAGCAGCCCTGAGTGTGCCCGTGCCTGCTGAGAGTCCCTGCTTGCAGGACTGCCATGGAACCCCAGCCCTGATGCTCAGAGGTGACCCCAGGATTTCTGCACCCCCCCAGAGGCACAGACCCTTCACAGCTGTGCTGCTCACCCAGGAGAACCCCAGGGCTGCTCCTGAGGGCTTTGCAGCTCCATGTCTGGTGCCCAGCACGTGGGTGCCCCGTTCTCCAGGGATGGGTGCTGGTGACTCCATGCACCACCAGGCCCAATGCTGGCTTATTCCTGGGACTGTAAAAAATTATGACCCCCTCGGCCTTGGGTAATGACCCTTGTGACTTGCCTCTGACCATCCCCCTAAAAACATACTGCTGAATTTTTGTTTTCTGAGCCCTGTTCCTCGGCAGCATCCATCAGACCACTGTCTTTTTATTCCTTCCTTCTCTTACAAAGTCTCGGCTCCAATTCTCTCTTCCAGATGAGACCCAAAGCTGCTAGCATTTATCACTGTCACCAAGGTATCCCTTTCTTCTGTTTGCTGACACTTCACCCACCGATCCCAATTACTGGCTGTCTTTTCTTCCATTCATACAAATTCCCCATGCAACTTTGGATCATCAATTTTCAGCAAATGGGCTGTTGGCAAGTGCCAGGCCCTGCCTCATCCCCCTTGGCTGACTGGCTGCTTCCGACACATAGTGTCCCTACTGCTCCCAGGCCAGATGAATGAAACTTTGTCAGGAGAACAGTGAATGAAGAAGAAAGACCTTGTTTCCCTTCCCACATTCCTCCCATATTCACAGGAATTCAGCTCTTGGTGGAAAGCATCGGGTGGGCGATCACAGAAGTCCCAGACCCAGCACCTGGTGAAGCACTTAGGTGGAGACCACATGTAATGAAGCCCAAACTGACTAGAGAAATGAGAATGGCCCTGTGAACCCTGAGGAGGGATGCAGGATGCACCTTTATGTGGCCAGGGTGGCATAGTTCCTGGTCACACAGATCTCATCAGCAGGTCAAAGGGAGACTCCAGTGCAATCCTTCCTGTGCTGGAAGTCAAACATTTATTTAAGCCCTTGGAAGACCAGGCTAGTCCTTCTCCACCCCAGCCTGCTCTGGGATTGCTTTGGAGTGTCTGGGAGCACTGTGGAGATGGTCCCAGCTGAACACTTTTCTGTCTGCCTGTGTCTGCAGTGTGCTCCTGCCCCAGCATGGGCTGCACTGTGCCATTTCCAGGTAAGTGCTGAAATCAAATGAATAGCTTCTCCACAGCCCTTTGCTCCTCCCAGTGCATCCGTGTGTCCCTCCTCCACGTCCCTGGCTTATGGAATTGGTCATAGGTGAAATTTGTATAGGATTCCCTGGTAAAAACCCTGAAAGCAGGCACGTTGGGATGCTGGTAGTAATCCTTCTGTTTCTTAGCATATGATAACTGCCTCCTAAAATATTAATCAAATCATGTCATGTGATCCTAAAATAGGCTTTCCAATTCCACTCTGTTCTCTCCTTAAGGTTTCTTGTCTGTTGTGGTTTAACCTTTTCTGGCATTTCACTGATTGTAGCAACTGCTTTTCCAGAGTATTGCAAAATCTCGTGCCCTTTCCCAGTGTGTACACACCAGTGTTCATCCCTCACACACCACTCAGCTTTCCCATCACTTTGGCACAAGAATCTCCTCACCAGTATGTACATACATTAATGCACCCAAGGACACCACAGAAATTTATTCCAATACACAGTGCTGCATAATCCCAACATCTTTTTAGCTCAACCACAACCTCAGCTATCCTGGCCCCTCCAGGACAAGTCAGAAGATCCACACCTCAAGATTTTGGGGAAGCCAGTCAGAGTGTGTACCCCTGGCAGGGCTTGGAGCACCCAGACTTTGTTGCTTCCTTTCTGCTGCTGCAATGCTAATGGATGGAGTTCTATAAATATTTGATTGACCTGTCACTGCCATGCTGCTCTCATTTATCACTTGCTCAAGTTGGATCCGAATTACTTTGGAATATTTTGTGCTGTCTCTACAGAGTGTTCAATTCTTCTACTGCCAACCACACTGCCCCTTTCTCCACACCACCTCCAATGCAGCACAGCACACAATGGAGCAGCACCTGAAAACAGCCCTTCCTGGGCCAGGAAATGAAACAGAGCCAAGTGCTTGGGCCAGTGGGATGGAGAAAGTGAATCTAAAAAGATGCAGAAATAACCCAGACCAGGCAGGGGGATAGATGTAAGGTGAACTCACCCTCAGTATGAGGGAGTACATACCACAGTGTATGAGATCAACAGCCCCTCTCTGCCATTTCCAGACTGCTGTGTCCCAAAAGTGGATCACAGATTTACAAGAAATTCAGGTAATTTGCTCGTCATGTTACCCATAGGAAGTGAGTAATTCTCTTCGCTCCCCACTCTAATCAGAGCCTGGGTATTTTACTAGCAAGGGCTCAGGAATAAATTAGGATATATAGTCCATACAATCAAATTCTATTCTGTTCATTTTCACTCCTGTCTTCTTTAGATTTTTACATTTGGGATGAAATCAGCAGATTTTAGGGCTTGTGGAGATTGAAATGACTGTGTTTAGTGATGCAGACCCTGCTCATGCAGAGACCAGTGTTGCTGTGCTCATGGTAATGAGCCCCCCAGGGTGCTGGTAGCTGCCCTGGGCTGACACAAAGGCCTTTGCCTTGATCCCCCTGCAAACCCTCACTTCATCTGCTCCAGCACCTCCAGCCCCACAGTGCTCCCCACTGATGCCACATAGCTTTTTCTGTGGATCCCTCTGCAAAATCCCAGGGCTGAGCCAGCTCTAGAAGCTGGCGAGGACTCGTGTTGGAAGTGGTCTATAAATCCCACGGACTGAGTTGCCTCTGCACAAATAAATCCTTCTCTCAGCCTTCAAAAAACAAAAGCCTGACACATTGAACTACTTCTATCATTAGAATTACCCCTCTCATTAGCTCTCCCCCTGTGCCTCCCCCTTCCACGTGTCAGCAGTATGCTGATCCATCCTGCTTACCCCAGCTCTTACCTGCACTCCAATTACTTTCCCATCTCCCCCACTGGCTGTTTTCAATACTATTATCTGCTGCATTTGCTGGATCTGGCTTTCAAGCGTTTGACTGATGCCTGATTCCTGTAACCAGAACATGTCTGTTGATTGGACTGTCAATGGATTTCTTGGCAGAAAGGGCACTGGGCCTTGCAAATGTGAAACTGTATTTCAATCTCATTTAGGAGGAAAGAGAAAGGAGAAAGAAAAATACCCAAAAGCTACATTTTCACTTGCTCTCTTTGAACAAGTGCTTTAGGTAAACAAGCATTTTACCTTTTTTTAATAAGGTCATTTGTGACATCACTTTGTTATCAGAAAAAGGAACATTTTGTGTTTTGTTTTTTCAGTCCATCTTTATTTTTCAGCAAATGACTTCTTACAGATTGTCTGTGGGGAGAGAAAGAGTGTGGAGTGGGGTGGGGGATAGCCATCCATCCATCCCTGTCTCCTGGCTGCCTGCAGTGACACCTGGCTCCAATAGGAGCAAGCAGAGCCATCTCTGGTCAGCCCTCCCCACGCCTGCTTGCAGCCAGAGCCACTCTGGAAGAATGCACCTTTGACTTTCCTAAATAACAATGCAATTACCTTCGAAAGCTGGCAGCCAAACTACTGCTGAGAGATGGCCACCATTAAGAAGAAATTATCTGCTCTCAGGGCATGGCCAATTTTTTAACTTGTGAAGGAGGAGAAAGATCCAAGTCACAGACCACATGGGTGGGAGAATTGCTGCTTCACCTGGGGGAATCTCCTGGGGATTGAAGGATGAGTCCTGGGTGAATTGGATCTGGTGCACTTTGCTCCCTGTGCTGTGCAGGTGCAAATAAGCAAGTCTGCACCATGCAGCTCCTCCATGCACAGGGCAGGAGTCCCACGGGGTCATTCCCTACATGGAAGCCACTCGTGGAAACAACTGAATGGCCCTGCTGCTGGAGCTCTGAGCAAAAACACAGCTGACCTGTCATCTGCCTGTGGCTGAAGGAGGCTGCCAGAATTGCTGGTATCACCCGAAGTTCCCAAAGCCCCGGGGTAAGGAGCTGCATTTGCAAAACAAAAGGGGGGGGAAAGACAATTTTTGACACAGGAAAGACTGAGGCATGAATAAATGACTTGATATTTAAATAAAACCCTTGAGATTGGCTTCCATCCAGCTGTACATTTTGGGCTGGACAAGTGAGCTTTCACACACCAATTTTTTTTCCCCTCTGCTTTATCAAGGGCTCTTCAATGGATAAAACCAGGATAACTGATCTGTGCAGAAAGACACAGATTCTGCTGAATGTTGGAGGCAACCTTTGATACAGCTCCTAACTGCACAGAGCACCATCTCTGTGGCATTTTCATATCTAAATGCAACCCCAAGAAGCCCACCAGTGAGTTAGCTGGGAATAAAGCTGAAATCACTGGTGTTGACAGGACTATCTGAAAATATCAGCATGTGCAAACTCAGAGGTTTGCTTGAGATCTTCCTGGAAGAAAAAAACACTCTCTGATTGCTCAGAAATGGATCTGGTGGGCTTACAGTGCTAAATAAAGAACAGCAGAACCAGTGAGCTTTGAAGATGACAAGATTTTCTAGGTCACATTGCCTTTTTTTCCCCCTTGGCCAATACAGACTCTTTTGTAGATTGTAGCCTTGAGACCTTCTCCCAAACCAACCCTAAATGTTACAAGCAACACAGTTTGACAACTACTTAGTGGATACACACAGGCATCAGCTTTGTAGGTGCTGAAGCTGTTAGGGTATGGCTGGTAATCTAAGCAAGTATGTTCTGAATATTTATTACCTCTTTAAGAAGAATGAGCTGGGAAAAAAAATAAGTCTGGAAGAGAGTTGTGCAGAAAACCCTTCCCTGAAAAGGGATGAATAACCACTTTCTTCCTTCCCAGCAGACCTGATCTACTACTCCCTTCTCTCCCCCTCACCATGGGCTCCTGGCTAGGTTGAAGCAGCCCAGATGTGGAGGAGGGGATGGACATGAAACTAGTGTCTTTTCAAACCTGGAAAAACAGGTAAAACTGAACTTTGCTGCCTAAAAGCCTGAGCAGAGGCAGAGCCAGGCCTGCCATGGAGATGGGGGAAGGAGAAGTTTGTCAACAGAGGGCAGAGAGTGGTGCTGGGATTTCTGGAGAGTTAGGTCCATTTCTTCTCATAGAGAGAATGAATCTTCTTTTTAATTGCTCTCCTGACTTTTCCAATCACTGGTGCCTGTAGTGAGGAAAAAGTAAATATGTCAGGAAACACAGACTTAATACAGACTACAGACTGTGATCCCCTCTGGGTGAAGTGGTGGTCTCAAAGGATGGGTCATCATGTAGTGAAATCAAAGAGGGTGAGCAAACACATCTGCCAGGAGACAAGTCAACTCCTACAGAGCTGTCCAGGAGACCTGAGCTTTCAGCTCAAAAATCCCACTCTGGGGAAGTGAAACAGGCTCAGGAGAAGCTTCTTGGCTTCTCCAGTAAGACTTGAACGAAAGGCATGACTTCATCAGAACTGATTCACAAAAATCCAGACTATTTCAGTGGACTTCTGCATTTTACAGGTGTTTATGTCCAAGCCGGAACCTTGTTTCTCACAGCCACATTCAACACACTCCAGCTTCAGGCAAACCTACTCTGTGGCTCTCTTGCTGAGCCCTGAGGAAAATGAGATGGGACAGGAGGCAGTTTTGGGTGCTATGGACTAGGGATTCTGGGCTCAGTGCTGGGAGCCAGGGAAGCTCAGTGCCTGCTCCAGTGGTGACTGCAGGCACCACCTCGTTGCACTGCTGGCCTGCCTGTTGCATGGTGCTGGAGGGAAGCACAGCGAGGGAAATGCTGGCAGAAAGGAGAGAGAGTGAAGACCAGAGCAGCCTGAAAAGCAGCAGCGTTAGCAGCAGGCCAAGAGGAGGTTATTCCCCTGATACGTCTCCTCTTCCCACTCCCCATCATGCCAGCAGCCTCTTTAGCTTCACAGGGAGGTTGTGAGGATTCATTAGTTAATGTTTGTGAAGCTCTGTATAGATGGAGAGAGCTATGTAAGTGCTAAGTATTATTATTATTATTACAGACAGTCGCTGTTAAGGCAATGGATATGCTCTTAAGTGTCATTTCATATTTAATTAACGTACAATAATTGTCTTCCTAAACCTGCAGGTAAATCTTTATTCCTGACACTTCCTTTAAAGAGACATTGCAGCAGAGCTGCTGCTAATGGGCCTCCTCCCTGCTGGTCTGCTGGGGAGGAGTGGGAATAGCTGGGAGCAGGGGGAGCAGAGCCACAGGGAAAGAAAGGCAGCCAAGGCTTTTTGTTCTCTCCACCACACCTCTGTGCACACACAGCAGCCCCACAGTGAACTGATCTGGCCTGAGAGGCTCGCTTGGCCAGCCCCAAGGGAGGTGGATGCTGTCCCCTGGGTGGAGGGCAGAGCTCCTGGGTTTTCCCTGAGGTCAGGCTCCTGGCAGCATCAGCTGAGCACTGCACGTGTCTTCTGAGTAACTAAACACAGCTGCAGCTGTGCACCTTGTCATTATCAGCAGAATTAAAGAAATTTAAAAAAAAGAGGCTAGAGAAGCTTAAAAGTACAGAACTGGGAATTTCCCTGCTATTTTCCAGGGACATCTTTGCCAAGAAATGGTATTCTCAGAGCTAGGCTATGTATCTTTTACTGACAGAGGGAAGCAAGGAGAAATCATCTGTGGGGCCATCTGCTCCTCTAGCAAATGGGAAGGGGAAGCCACTTCTCCCACCTCCCAGTGATGTTTGCATTTTCAAGAGAGACAGTGAAGTAAAAAAAGAAGCAGTCCATCATTATGTCAGAAGTAACACACCTGCAGGAGACACAGGAGGATGCCTGGGCCTTCTGTGTCAGTCTTTCTTACCCAAACACCTTTTTTCTCTAAAATTTGTTGGCAGATCAGTGCCCACTATGGACATGTCCCCAAAAAGCCCAAAGGACAAATTTCCTGTGTTTGTTCCTGGGGTGCTCAGGGGGGTCCCACATGCTGTGGGAGAGGGTACCAAGCACTGCACCTTCACCTTTGTGATCCCTTTCTCCTGACAGGCAGCTGTGCCCCATCCCGCATTGCTCTACCCTTACTCCAGCACACACATGCCCTTCCAGTTCCCACAACAACCCTAATCTTATCACCTGAATGTTCCCCACAGCAACCCTAATGTAATTGTCTGAATGTTCCTCATCAGCACTAAGTGCTCTGGAGGTCACAGGTGATAAAGCTCCTGCTACTGCCAAGGACCAGGCTTTGCTCCAGCCCCAGCTCCAGTGTCACCCTCCCTTTCTCTCCCCATGGCCTTGAAGGCAGCCAAAGTGAGAGAGCCCTGGGAGCTCCCTCCTCTACTCCCCCTCCAACCTCCCCCTTTCTTCCTCTGCTCTCATCTATTGCATTTGCAAGGCAAAGCCTCTGTGGCTTTGGACATCAGCTGAGGAGGGAGAGAGGAGAGCAAGGAGGGGAGGACAGGCAAGAGAAGAGGGGTGCTCTCAAGGTAGAGAACCTGGGGAACCCCTGAGAGCAAGGGTGTGTGGGCAAGGGGGGCTGCAAGATGCAGGGGAGGTGGTGGCCACTGAACAGCTGGGCAGGAGCTGCAGGGAGAGGGAGGATGTTAGCTGGCAGCACATGGTGAGATTTAAAAATGTAAACTCAGATGTAAGGTCAGACTGGGGGTTACAGGAAAATCAGTCAATTTTTTAGTCTGATTTCGGGTGTAACCTCTTGTGGTTCAGAACATAACAGAGGTCAGTGAATTGGCAAAGTGCTGTCAAGGCCTCAGGATGCTCTCCTGGCATCTCAGGCTACCACAATTGACTGTTTAATTGCCAGGTCGGGGGAAAGAGGCCAATGTGTGCTCAGGGAGAGAAGCAACTGGAAGGGCTGGGGCAAGGGCCAGGCTGCTGCCTGAAAGAGATATTGGTGAAATTCCTCCTCTATGCAGGCATCACATTCCTGTGATTTGTGGCTAAAGAAAAAGAGTCTCTGTAACAACACTTCTCACTTTCTCTGCAATCTATGCACTTTTCAGCTTTTCCTGGATTCCCCAATGGCTTCACTCTCCAGAAATACCTTTCACCAAGTCTCCATCCTAGCAGACACAAGATCTGCACTCACCACCTCCTGCTGCCCTTCCTTTGACCGTGTCAGGAGCCCTTGCCATGCAGAAGCTTTTGTACCAGTCACTGGGGCAGTCCAGACTGCCATGACCCTGGTGCTTTCCAGAGCACTCCACCTCTGTGGTCCCTCACAAATGCAACCTTAGGTACCTTCTCAGACCCTGTAATTCACGGCCCATGGTGCCCATGGCACTTCTTTCCTTAAGGAATCAGATGGATGTCTTTTTACTCTCCAAAACCTATTTCCATGACTTCTTATCCTGAATGTGTCTTCAGCAGATCTTTGGGGACATGGTTTGCAGGGTCTGTCAACTTTCATTTCCTTCACAGTGGCTATGAGGAACCCCACAGTTAACCCCACAACTTCTTCTGGGGTGGTTTTATTCTTTCTACTCAGCTGCAGTCTAGAAAGGAGAAGCAGTGGAGATGTACTTGAGGAAGGAGAGACCTACAGAGACACTTGCAGTTAGCACATAAAATCAAAACCTAAAACCATAGAAAATCTCAACAAATAGGTGAAAAATAATGTATTTACTTACCGCTGACCTGATCTCCTGTCTGATAGACTGAATAATGGCACGAATTTTTAATCCCTCTTTGGAGAAGAGATTGAACTCTCTCTAGAAATAGATCTCATACATTTTGGATATTGCTGTTAGTTAGTATTATCAATGCCCTCTTTCCCCCAAGAGCTTTCTTCAGAGTAGTCATCACCTTGTGTTGCAGGTTACCCAATAGAAAATTGGAACAATGATAAAGAATAAGAAGAGAGAGAAAGGAAGGAAGGAAGGAAGAAAGAAAGAAAGAAAGAAAGAAAGAAAGAAAGAAAGAAAGAAAGAAAGAAAGAAAAGTTTAAGCAAACATCACAGCAGACCTTAAGAGCAGATGCAACATAATGCCATCACCAGTTCTAAAGGAGAATACAAAAAATATCATTAAGGAGCCTGTATTTCAACATATTATCCAGAAATTGTTATAGTGTCCAAAAATACAATAACACTCAGAGCAATCTAGCATTTTCAGGATTCAAGTATGTTTCTACCTGTTAAAGGGAAAGGCAAGAGGAAGAATCCAGTTGCTATGGAAATCAGGCCATCTCCATGGGAATTCAGAAAGTAGAGTATCCTCTTGGCCAGTAATTCAGTCACTGAGCAGCCATTACTTGGCCATGGCATTGAACAAATCTGAGCTGCTCCAAGGTTATATCATTTCCCCACCACTACTTCCCTGTCTCAATGGCAACTAATTTAATGAAGAATTGGGTTCTTACTGAAGTAAAGAATTTCTTTTGTGTGTTGCTTCTATGAAGGTGTGTCTTCAGCTCCTTTTACTGGTAGGCAGATTCATGTCGGTGCAAAAACCAGAAATTCTTATGTTTGCAGCTCAGTAAATGGTTTTTCTTTCACATTTGTTATTGTGGAATACAAAAGGGTCAGGTAGTTACGCAGGGAATAAAAGAAAAAAAGGCCACATTAAAGAGCAGCAATAGGAAGAGCTGACAGTGCTGTGCAAATTCAAGCCTTTTTCAGGGCTCTTCCCTTTGACTAAGAAACATTGATGGTTTATCTGGGGGATCCACCCCTTGGCCCCAGGCAGGTGTCACTGGCTCTGCTGCTCCTGGGCACAGGTGGTGGCTCAGAAGCTGTGACCCCAAATGGGACCCCACGCATGGCTCTCCCTGAAGGCCATGGGTCCCCATCTCTGATTTTGCTCTGGTGTCACAGCATGGAGGAAGTCAAGACAAGGAGTGTCACAGGATGCTTTGCTGCAGTGCTCTTTTTCTGTTTAATCAGTGCCATTTGGTCATTTAGCCAGGGCATTTGGTCCCTAGAGCCCAGGAGACTGGATATTGCCTGCTGAAGTTGAGGGAAGCTCTGGCATGGCTGGTGGGAAGCAGGTGATGGATTCTCAGTGCTGAAAGCCTGCTTTGACTGCTATGCAAACACCATATATTATATCTCTAAGTCCTGTATAAGCCAAGAAGATTAAAAAACACCTTGTTGGAAAGATCCTTGGTCGGATATGCTTTTGTTCAGAGGGATGGCTGCATTGTGGTAGAAATGCATGGATGTCATTCAGCACTGGGGATGTTAATGGGGCTTTATTTGAATACATCTCAGTGGGTAAGTGAGGCTCACAGACAGAAATGTCTATCTGGTGTACGTGTGTCAGAGAACGCTGCCTGACAGTGATGGAAAGCTGTTTGATGTAGTTTCATTTCTCAATACATTTAGATTTTTAGAGCTCAGGCTAAGTTGCCCAACTTAATTTGCAATCATACAAAGTAAGGGTTAAGTGAAGGTCACAGGCTACTCTCATTTAGAGTGAAACCTCTGCAATACTTGCATGCTTTGACCTTTTCAGTGTTTTCCAATTCCACTGACCAGCTGCACTCTTTATAGCATTGTTAACCTGTGAGCAGTGTGAGGATTGGTCATCTCCCATAGTAATGCAGAAAATTTTAAAAGGTTAAAATAGTTGCAAATATTCCTGGCAAGAGTCTGAATCCCTAGGAAGAGATTTTGTGTATGTGTAGCAGGAACATCCTGCTCTGCAAGGTTTGCATTAGAAGTAAATCGAAGAGAGTGCAAAACAGGGTTGTACACAGATGGAACCAGGTCACATAAGTTCAGACAGCCCTGGCTGCAGGTTATCTCAGCAATCAGCTCAGTGGAGAGTGAGATTTAATAAAATAGGGATCCATGCTGTCTCAGGGCTCTAAAAATAATACTAAAATAAATTCCAGCAATAATGCAAAGCTAAGGACTCGTGTCTTTTCCAAACATCACACACATAACCCCAGGAAATGTGAGGCTTCAACATAACTGGAGTTAATGGCAATGAGCACTGGGTGTGTAGGGGATGGGATGTGCTCTCTCACTTCAGCAATGCTTAAAAAATAAACTTCTGGTGATCCCCTATCTTTTTTTATGCTCTACTTTTTTCTCCCCAGGTTTATGATCCAGTTCCTAGTTTTGCAACTCTCCCTCTCTTAACCTTTCATTAAAAGAAGTGGAAAAATTTTAAACCCAGACTGCCAAGGTAAGTCTCTTGTCTTCCCAGCATTGTGTTTTCCATGGCAGTGGCTGGTCCCAGATACCTCCTAATCACAAGCTATCTCTTCATACACACAGTTTTTCAGTTTCTCCCAATGTCACAAGTATTCCCTGGAAAAGGGAAAAGCAGATAGTTTATTCTGAGCACTGAAGGGGTCTTTATTTCATTGTGGTACACTCCAAATCTACAGAAAGGGTCAAAAGTCTCAGCTTTTGCCCTAGGAGTTCTGACAGCCGCAGGCTAAGCCTCTAACTCTGAGATCTGTGTAAGAGAGCAGTGGGAATTCACCCCTCATTAAAAATTCAAGTTGTCCAATACGTTGGTCAAGGTCTGACAGAGTTTTCAGTCTGCAGCTCTGAGGAAAAAAAAAAAAAAGAACAGAGTGGGATGTAGAGACCCATCCTCCCTCCTCCTCCTCCTGATCATGCCCGTGAAGGGACATGGGCTTCTCCATCTTTCTCCATCCTGACACAGCCAGGAAGAGCAGGAAAGTGCCATTTCCCAGGCCAGAGCCCCTCTCAGCGTGGCAGGGGAAGGGCTGGAGCTGCAGGTGCTGATGGCTGTGCTACGTGATCTGCAGTCAGCAGTTTGCTGCAATCAGAGCTTCTGCTGAGCACGTCTAAAGCCTGCCCCTCTGCTGTTAATTGAATGTAAGCCCTTTGGTACTCGTGTGTCTTTGATCTCACTTCCAGGGAGACCAAGGCTATTAAGGCAGAGGAATGGGGCGAGCACAATGCTGGCAGTAATCTGTGTCAGGATGAAGGCACCGTACGCAAGAGGCAGGAATGAGAGGAGCATTACTCCCCCCCTTCTTCAGATCCAACACCAATGGGAGCTTTTTAATATTCACTGGATATCAACTACAAAGTGATACAAGTGATGGACATGAGGGGGAAAAAATCATGCAACACACACATGTAAAAAATCCCGTTTGCACCGAAACACCCCAGCATCTCTGAAGCAAAGACTACCTGCTCACCAGGGGATATAAATGACTCTTTGAAATAAAATGCACATTACTGCATTCATCAGGCAGCTTTACTGCAGGATTTGAACACTGTGAAACACAGTGCTACAAAGAATTGCTGATCATATTGAAAGCAAAACAATAAAAACATGCAAATTAAAAATATTTGGAGTTAATTTCTTCGATTCATTTTGTGCCTGGAGCAGTTACTGTTTGGACTAGGGATGACTGGTAGGTCTAATAGTTAGGTCTGTGATAGCAAAACCAGACACAATTTTAATAGTTAAAATGTCACTGTTTAGCATCATTAAAATAAAAACTCACCTCCTTATCCTGGTTCTGCATTTTATCTCAGGAATACCAAAGTCAGTGCTTGTATAACATGCTACATATTTCAAAGCAAATTAAAAAATTAACTAGTAAATGCACATAATATCTATTTGAAGGGCTGGAGGTGAATGTACTGCACCTTTCAGTTCATTACTGTAACATCATGCTTTTCAGATTTAGGGATCTAAAATTATGAAGACCAAGTATCTGGTTTTGGGACTTATGAAAATGCTCAGTTTAAAACTGAAAGGACATCAAAGTTGGGTATTATTTAATGATTAAAGTTCATTGGGATTTTTCTGAAATATGTTCCTAAAAATATGGAAATAAAAAACTGAAGAAAGTAGAAGACAACCTGAAACAACACTTTGGTCTGTTTGTTTTCTGGTTAGAAATCAAACAAGACAAAAATTATGCCAAACAGTTTAAAAAAATAGCAAATCTTTTAATAACAAAAAGGTATTTTTAGCCAGCTAAGACCAGAGCAGAGGACATACAGACAACAGTGGCAATTCCTATTCATATCCTCATACTTAATAAAAATCTGACAATGAATTTTAGCATCTGCAATCACTGGTCTGATGGCCCCTTTTCATACTTGTCCACTCAGAGAGGCTGGATGGTCTGTGGTTTTGCTACAGCTTATTCCATATTCAGCAACCTCTGCAGAGACCCAGGTCTCTGGCAGCACTTTTTCAGCAGGAAAAAATGTTCCTGAAGGTGCTTTGAGAGGAATGAGCTCTGCCACAGAGCAGCAACCCCTTGTTCATCTGCAGCCCCCTCCTTTTGCAGCTCTGTGCTGCACAGTCTCTCCTTGGCTCTCTGTGGCGAGTCTGGATCCTGGGCCAGTGTCCCCAAGATCTCTGTCCTATTGCTGCTGACAGACAACAGCAAAACCTCCTCAGCCAAGGCAGGACCATCCTCCAAGCTCACACCATCAATGTGTTTGGCTTCATGGACTCCTGTGCCAGCCCAGTCATCCCCTTCTGGCTGATGCATGGCAAAACCCACCTACAGCAGCAAGTCCTGAGCCTTCCTTTAGGAGACAAAGGTTCCTGATGGACAGCTTGATTGTCTGTTTTCAAAATACAGTCACAAGCATGTGAAAAATAGGATCAAACTGACTTGCTTCCTATGAAAACAAATTCCAGTGCTTGGAAACTGAACATAATTTTAAATGTTATCATCCAGCTAATCATGTTTTACCTCTGTTGGTATTCCATTTTTCTGGTATGAACCTAGGTCAGTTTTGCATATGTCCAATCTATTTTATATATACATGTTCACTCTATTTGCACACTCAGATGGGAGACATATGCCTCTTCTCATTTGGGCAGGCCATAGTGTTATTAAAATGGAAATGTGCAGGCTTTGGGATCCAACTGCAACATATGTTTAAAAATGAAAGATAATTCTTTACTTGTAACTACCAGAAGAACTCAGAGCTTTTGACTCCATATATAATTACCATGAGACCTTAACAGTTTGATTCACTAGGTAATTACATGGTTATTTTTTGTTCTATAAAAGGTAAAGAGGTAACATTTAATTTACAGGGTGCTGCATAATCCTGTAATTACTCAGTAATTTCCATGTCGTCATACAGTAAAAGTAGGGGCCTTTCCATGGCCCAGATATGACATGAAGGAAAGTCAAACTGAACTCAGCATTATCAGGAAAATCAGGGGATTTCTTGGCCTCCTTCAGTTATGAAATTGAGAGAATGAGGGGTTGAGAAAGTGAAAGACATGGGCCTTTAGTGCAGTGAAAGCTGTTTGCAAATAGGGGATTTCCCTCTGGGTCAGTGCCATCTCTTGCCCTCTAGGATTTTGGAGAACAGCGTTGCCATGGGCTCAGGCCCTCCACACCCCTCTTCTCTTGCTCCATGCCTTTGCAGCCCATCTATTAGAGCCAATGCCTAGATGAAGGGCCTGTGAGGTGGGTTTGCTTTCTATAACTGGCTGATTATTGTTTCTATTGCGCAATAACTAGTTTGGCTGTGAGGATAAGATCTCCAATTCTCCGCAGAATGGAGTAGCAGTGATTACAAGAAAGATGGCAATTTCTCTCAGAAATAAACTCAGAGCTCTTGTTAAGAGCCCTTCTCTCAGTCCTCTGAGTTGCTTGACATGGAAGTGACTGCATTGTTTAAATGACAGGTAGGGCATTTCCAACCCTACAACATCATGCATGTTCTACTTGCCCCTGCCACACTGCTCTCAGCATCCCCTTCTTCCCCTGCTCCCCCAGCACAGGAGTCAGGCCTTTATTCAGGGTGTCTGAACATGTAATACTGCCCTTCCCACTCCTCTGCAGATTTCAGCATGATGTCCTGTCAAACAGGGCTTTGGCAAACACACGTATCCTATTTACCTAGAAAAGATCAGCCAAAGTCTTGTTACATCTGCATCACCTTCCTCTGCAAATTGTGGTGTGTTCAAAAAGGCCTTTGAAAATGACAGGACTTGTCCCTTGATCAGCACTGGGCACCTGCAGCTTCCATCACCTTCAAAGGCTCTGGTGGTACCCCCCACACCTGTGTTCCAGCCTGTGGTGTGACATTTGCTCTCAGGCAGAGAGGCAGTGTGAGAAAGTTTCCCTCTCCAAAGTCCCATGGGAGGATTCATCCTGGGCTGAGCCCACAGTGAGCAGAGCAGTGCACATTTATATAAATAAAAGCAGCACCTGCAGTTCCTAACAATAGAAGAAAGAGCCTATTAATCTTCATGTTTCAGGGTATTGGTGGCTAGTGCCAGGAAATCATCTCCCCACAGCCTGGGATAGCAATGTACAATTGCCTGGCCACAGACACCAGGATCTCTTCCTTTCCCTGGACTGTTCCTTTTCCTCTCTGGCAGTCTCATTTTTTCCATGCTGTCCTCTGAGCTGCAGTGAGATCCCACTTGCTGAAAGAAGGTATGAGAGGGCAGTAAACATGATTTCTAAGGTGCAGCACTCGCAGTGCACACCACAGCCCTGGTTAAAAAATATCCTTGTTCTGCCAGTGGACTTTAGGCATCCACTCCCCTCCTCTCTTGACACAATAACCCATAAAAACTGTGCTCTAATGCATTAATAATCTGTGAGAAAAGGTCCCAAAGTGGCCATTGACATTATAGGCATTAAGGTGCAGTGTGTCAATAGCAGTGCATAGCACGAGAGCAGGCGCTCTGCCTGTGTGTGTGAGCACACATCCCCTCTGCTGTTTAATCCTACGCGGTGATTTCCAAGTCACGTCAGCCTCTCTCTGATCTTGGGGGACTAACATGACAAGAATCCCCTACCATCGCTGCCCCCTGCATTTAACAAGAGCTGTTTCAGCACAGGAAGGATGGAGAGATTCTGAACCTGCCTCCTCTCACACATACAATAATTTATTGGGCTGACAGAGCCTGACCACAACAATGTTCCTGCACTGTTAATTTCCGTGGCATTTTCTGTTAACATGAACAGAGCAGAGCCCTCCTCTGGGATGCCAACACTCCATAGATCCAGGCATCTTCCTCAGAGATGGAGATATTCCATGTAGGCCTATAAAAAGGAAAATTAATTGTGTCTACACACCCACACACTTCCTTAAAATACCACTAATATTTTACATTTCTCTAGCGGCTTTTATCCTAGAAGTTTAGGAAGCACTTTGAAACCTTAAGTCTACAGATATCCCCCCCACTCCCTGAGAAAAGAGCCCTCAGTGCTGTGCAAGGCAGCAGCTGCTTGGCAGCATCTCAGAGGCACCAGCAGATCAGGACAGGACGTGAAGATGTCTGTTCATCTCTTAAAGAACAGCTGATGAGCAGAAGGCAATTTAAAAGAAGCGATAGAAAGGATCAACTCCTGCCATATTACAAGGGCATTTCAAAAGAAGGCATTTTGGAAAGGAGCAGCTTTCTGTAATATGTCTAGACTGCCCCAGAGAGCAGAAGAGCTGCAGGGTGGCTGGGTTAGCTGTGCCATGTGCCAGGAACTCAGCAGAGCACACTAGACCCCGTGTCATTAGGGGACCAGGATGCACAAATTCATGATTTGGAGCGCTATTACTACTCCTCTTACTTTTTCTACCCTTCTACATGCCCTTGGCTTTAAGCCCTGGGGTCAGCCATTCTCCAAGTGAGCTTACAAATATTAGCCTAAATACAGTTATAAGTTCCAGGCTTCTTCTCTTCTTCCTTCCTTGGAGGTGGGGAAATAGCTCCAGTGAGCACTCCTGTGAGGTTCTTGGCTAGGGCATCTGGTGCTCAGAGCTGCTTGCCCACACCAGGCACCCACACCTTGGGACACTCCTGAACTGCCCCTCCCCTGGCACACTGTGCACCTCCTGAAGGTGCAGGGAAGGGCCTGTGAGCCAGGACACCCAGAGTGGATGCTGCCCCAGGGGCTGCCAGTGACATGCAGGCACCAGCTCCTTGATCCCAGCCCTGTGCATGCTCCCATCAAGGCTCCCTTGCTGTACACAGACCTGAAGCAAAATGTAGATGCTGGGAAAGGCAACAGGCAATGCTGCCCCCCTGCATGTGACATGGGCTGGCTTGGGGAATCAATAACAACTTCAAAAGTCATTCCTAAAGCTTGGAGAAAGGCTTACAAGTTGCCCATCTAAGCATGAATGAGCATTGCTCCTTACTGACTGTTGGAAGGAACGAGGAGCAGGGATCAGACTGGGGCAGGAGAAATCAGAGCAGCCCAGCAAAGGGGAAAACTGAGCAGCTGTAAGTGAGCTCCAGAGACAGAACCAGATAGCCCTGTCTAACTTAGTCTAAAACTATCTTTTACAGGGTAATCAATCTTCCCAGAGGGACTCTCACTCAGGAAAAGAGATAAACATCTCAGACTAGAGACATCAATGGCCCTTGGACATGGCCCATCTCAAGGCCCAGTGACTCCCCCTGGGACACAGGAGCCCAGGGAAGGGAAGGTACTATTTGCTCCTTACTGGGCCAGAAACTGCCAGCAGAGCTCTGGCTGCAGACAGGCAGACTTAGGTCACCACTGAAATGGGAATGGTGCACAGAGAAACACTCTTTTGCCCCTCTGAGAAGGCTCATACATTTACCTCATTGACTGCCCCTCGCCTGGTGTTGGAGCAAAGGGAAAACTGAGCTGACTTCCTGAAAGGACCCGAGCAAATTACTGCAAATATTCTGCTCTGCCCTGAAGTTGCAAGGAAGGAGAAGCACATCATGCTGCTGACCCACAGCAGAAGAGACTGACAGTGAAAGAGGAATCTGTCTGGCTGCCCTGTGCCACTGAATTTAAAAAAGAAAGATTGCTTAGTCCAACCAAGCGAGAAATCTTCTGCATTTTCCCAGAATATATTTTCATGACTCGGTTAACCCTATGATTAACCCTAGGCCTGACATCAGAAACTCTGCTCACCAGAGAAGGAAGAAAGTGGAATGTTGCTTCTTTCAGTCTGATACAGAAAAAAGGCCAAGCTACAGGCATACTGACATGATCAGCCCACTCTTAAATTTTAGGGGCATAATGGTGCACTGCAGAAAGCCTGAATCAGACTTCCAGAAGTTGCAGAGAGGCTAGCAGAAAGCAAAAAAATGCTTAGCATTTTTCATCCAGCCTGTGTGGATGAAACACCCCAGTTTCATCCACACAGGCTGCCAAAAGAGAAGAGGAGGAAGAGGGAGAGCAGGAGTTTGAATCATGGGTTATCTCTGTGTGGGAAGCAGGAATCAGGTGCCATGCACAGCATCTGGCCCACATCCTGCAATCTCAATGCAGCCAGTGGTATTTTAGGCAGATTGACATAGATGTAATCAGGAGCAGGAGCAGGCAATGTGCAATTTGATATAGGGAAGGCAGTCAAACACTGGTTCTGCACATCAGGGGAATCAGTGACTCCCACAAGTGGAACATCCTCCACAAAGTATTGCTATTTTGAACTTCGTGGGTCTCAGCCCATCATTTCTGAGCTTAGTGAGGTTTTATGAAAACCCCAAGGATATTGAAAGTGTTCTGCTCTTGAAAAAAACACAAACAGTAAAAGCTGAAGGCTTGTGATTCACTCTGAAGATCTAGAAACAGAGATTTCAGCTGGGTCAGTCCCTGGCAGGAGATGTGTAAAACAGACCCAAGCTGAGGAATGGGAAACCATAGATGCTGCTGTGTGGAAGCAAATGGAAGTGCTGGAAGTGGAAGGCAGTGTATTTTTGAAGTGTATTTCCAGGCAAGTAGGGCACAAGTAGTAATGCAGCTCTACAAAATGCTAAACAGGTGTTTCATGGCCTCCAATACCGAGCAAGTTCACTGCGCTGCTCGCTGGGGCTGACTGAAGTGAGCTGGTTTTCCTTTGCAAGGTTTCTTGTCTTAATTCCTGCACAGATGCCAATATCAGCATGATGCTTGCTTTGAGATCACACCAGAGGGTAAAATTGCTCCTTGTGTTACACGCAGGGGACTTCCAAGGGGGTTTTGGTAAAAATTCTGTAGAGCTGCAATTTTTTTCAAATTGTGGTGACAATCACATTTGACTCACGCCTCCTCCCCCATTTCTGTGAACAAACCTCATCTGAACTTTGAGTTAATTGCCCAGACACAGCTGGTCTGGCTTGCAGTGCCACTGTGCATACTTCAAATGGCAGTAATTTCCAAAGGAGAAAAGGGAAGCTGGATTTTGCTGAACGTGACATTTTTTTGCCGGCTCGCTCAATCCAACGTCACCATTTATGAGAAGCTCTTGCTAAAAGAGTTTGGCACATTGACACTCATCTGGCCACAATGCCAAAGGACCTTGGACACCCTGTGACTGCTGAAATACTGCCCAAGGACACATCCTCCCTGCTCCCAAGGCTGTGGCTGTTTTGAAAGCATTCACCCACAGACAGGGTGCAACTGGCCTCAGCTACGCTCAGTTTATGCATACAAGGGCCACTTTTGTGGTTTGCCCCACACACTTCAAGGCCTGCTCAGTATTTCTCTTTCACCTGTTTTCATGGATGCTGGGAAGACCAAAGAGGGCTCTGGGGAGCTGCATCCCCACCCTCTCAGGAAGTACAGCAGGTGTGCTTTGGTCTGAGGTCTGAGTGTCTGCTCAGGCAGAGTTTGAGCCACATGGCAAAGGTTACACGTGCAATCCTGGCATCAGAACTGCACACAGAAACACTGGAGACAGGAAAGGACCTTTAGATGCTTTAATCACTTTTATATTCCATCTTGTAATATGTGCCCAAGGCATAGTGAGATTCTTTGATATGAGACCTCAGCTCTTTGCCACAATCTTTCAGTTTTGGAAGAAATTTGCAGGTCAAACCCCAAATACTAGTCCACAGCTATCCTTGTGGAGGCAAAGACAAAACAAAATAGAAGAAAGAATGTGGGATATCACAACCTTTGGCCCCAGACTATTCTGCTTAGAGCTATCTAGTTACAGAGGGACAAAGGAGAAGGGAGGCAGCAGCATGGTCAGCCCTGAATAACTTGGCTTCCCCGTCTCTCTTTTAGAACCTTTCCCCTTATTTTCATGTCAATTTTGTTGATTAATTATAAATTAGGCAATCAAGGCCCCTTCCATTTATGTCTGTTCCAATAACAGAGGTCACTGGTCACTGCCCAGAGGACCCTGATTTCTGCCAGCCCCCAGGTACCTCTGACAGCTTCCTCCCTTCCCCAAAATGAGGGGCTGGAGCCACACAGCTGCACAGACCTGGCCAAGAGAAGTGCCCTTCCCACCTCTCACCAGCAGAACACTTCAGGGAAGGGGGAAGGCCCAGTGTGAGGCTGCTGAGCAATGACCATGCCAAATGGGATTTCCCAAAGTGAAGTTCCACTGGCAGAGAGCCTTGCATTTGAGAATTGTCTCCCATGGCTAGGGAGTGCATTCATGAGGATGGAGAGAGCAGCTCAGATGGCTGACTCCCTCGCTATGGAGAGCTGGCAGACTGCTTAGCTCAACTATTTGCTGTTATTTCTGCATGGCACACGACTGGGCACATGGAAATCTTTCTCCTCTGTGGCTGCCTGACAGACCTTTTAAAATAACAGCACAAGCCAAACAATCACACGACCAACAAAGCAGGAAAGAAAATGCTTTCCATTTCCAGAATGAATAGAAGAAACTCTGCCCTCTTATTTTTTTTCCAATTGTGAATACCAAAGGACCACTGAAGTTCAGCAAATCAGATTGGAGCAGTTTAATGGCATTTGTGCCACTGTGGTGACCCGGGGCTCCAGGCAAGAGAAAGGCTAAATGGTGTGTAAAGCACTACTCCCTCCTGCCCAGCTCCTGGCTCAACGTGCAGGATAAGCCCATGGCTCGTGCAGTGGGATGCTCCCTCTACCTGTACACTGCCCTGAATCCTTTCCTCTAGGTCCCATTCTCTGTCCCCCTGCACTGGTGGGGAGTAGATAGATTAAGCCCAGGAAGCAGGGAGGGGTGGGAGAAAGGTGTTTTAAGATTTGGTTTTGTTTCTCATCATCCTACTCAGATTTGATTGGTAATAAGTTAAATCAATTTCCCCAAGTTGGGTCTGTTGCACCCATGATGGCAGCTGAAGAGTGATCTCTTCCTGTCCTTATCCCAGCCCACGAGCCTTTCATTATATTTTCTCTCCCCTGTTCTGACAGAACAACTTTGCTGGGCACTTGGTGTCCAGCCAGAGTCAGCCCACTACAGTCTCCAATTAGCACCAATCAATCATTTTCATGAGCTGTTGGTGCATTGTATGAGATGTGCTCCTGCAGACTCTGACAGGTCTGGCTGTAGGTCAGGTTGTGAAAACCAGGCACATCTTATCACTAAAAAATTTTTATTTAGATGAGGTGGAATGAAGACACTGGACTACCTGGGTTTCTGATAAGGTAGACCAGGAGTTGCTTCCAAACTGGGAGCCTTTGGGAAAAGATACCAAAGTGTTTAGAGGGACATGGGAGAAGCCAAGGAAGGAGGCTGGCACAGCAGAGCAGAGAGGGTCGATGACAAAATCAAAAACCACAGCTGGTAACTGGGGCTGTGGCAGTGCTGGCTTGTGGTGCTATGGAGATTAGAAACTCAGGCAAACAGGATCAAAGGCAGGGAATTTTATAGCAACAATCTGATTGGATCTGAGCAGGGATTTATTCATGAGGATCTGGAAACCACAACAAAACTGAACAGCTTTTCCATTACCCTTCTAGCTCCCAGTGGTGACTCATGGCTCTGCAGAAAGCAAGTTTGGAGCACTTTTGCCAGCCTCTGTGAATTAGTGGTGACTGACAAAGGTCAGTGACACAAAAACCAGATGGCTTCACCCAGACCAGGAAAGGAGGTGACCTTAAACCTGAGCAGGACTTAATCCTCTGTCAGACAGCAGGAGCAATGCACTCATCAGAAATGTGCTCAGGATCTGTGTGGCTTCACATCCCTGATGTGAAGGATGATCAGATCCAGAGATGAGGTTTGGCCAGTGCTGGCAAACTGGGATTTGGCCCTGCACTCCCAGGATTTTTCTGGCTTTACAGACCAGGCTTTTGGTGTGCTTGTAGCCTGCAAAGGGGATGGTAAAGAGATAAAACTACATGGCAACCTGAGCTCTTAGCATACACACATCAAATTTGTTAACACTCATTAAAAATTGCCAGCCCTCAAGAAAATAACTTGATACTCTGCAGAATTTTCAGAGTCTCCAGCACAGCAAAGTCAGAGCTCTGGTCTAAGACCAGATTATAACAAGTGTTGAGCTCGACAGGCAGAGAGGGGCTTCATTTTGACAGGCAGCCTCTGGCAGAGCTCTCTGTAACTGGCTACCAACTCAGCTGTCTCCCTGCCCCTCTGCCTGGGATAAGCACTCACTGCCTCTGTGTTAACTTATTCTGTCAGTGTGGAGTCTGATGATAAATCACTGTCTGGGGAATGGAGAGCATCACAGTGCAGACAGAAACACCTCACCCAAATCTCAGCCTCAGAGGTCACTTCCTTTGGCAGGGGAGCTGTGGGCACCTTTGATTGCTGCAGCAGGCTGCAGCAGTAAACATGAGGGCCAGAGCTCAGATCATGCCCTTTTATTTTCCAGCACAAACCTCCCCCTCTTTGTGCAACATATACCATTAAAGTGAATCACCTGATCCATGTACTTTGTTTTATTGAAAGAAGAGAAAAAAGAAGATGGCTGTGACTTTCTTAGAGGGGGAAGGAAAGGGCTGACTACCCAGCTTTCCTTCTGAACAAAATTGCAAAGCAAAAGCACTCACATCCCCCGTGCTGTGAGACCACCCAGCCTGCACTGGCACAGGTATTTTGCAACTTGGGAGCTCCAGCCCAGCTGCTGTGCCAGGTCCCTTTGCAGGCAGGCTGGGATCTCACAGCTCACCTCCCTCCTCCAGACGTCTCTCAGCAGTGGGAACAAAAGCCCACAGGTCTAGACAATTAAATCAAAGTACAAACTGAGGAGGTGAGTGTGCTCCCACGTCCCTATTAAAATGTATTAGCATCACCCGAGGGGGCTGGAAGACAATAGGCTTTGAGGAGGAATCCTGATGGGGAAGGAAGATCCTGTCTTATTTGAGAAGGATGGAACAGAGCAGATGTGGCCAGTCAATGCAAAGGGTTTAATTTCAAATAATCATCATCTTCATCATCATCACTATCAACCCCGAACTTCAGGGTTTTCTTAGCTGGAAAATGATGCAGCTCATTTGGTGTCAATAAATCTAGCTCCTGAGTGGAAAAAAAACCTTAAATATTTCAGCACTTTGGGGCTGACTCATGCTGAGCTTGAAATTCAGAGGTTTGCAGCAGGAACTCCAGCTATGCTTGAGCTTAATGAAAAAGTACACAGGCAGTATCCTCTGGAGCTAAACTGGCTTCTGCAGCCAGCAGGTTGGATTTTCAGCCTTGCTCCAAACTTTATTTTCTCTGCTACAAACCAGAAAGTACTCCCCACCACCTCTCACAAAGATATGAACTTCTGAGGCTTCAAGGCTTCAGTGTTTTCCTTCAGGGGCTCACTGATCCAGGGCATGAAAGCAGGAGCCTCTACGCACTTAAACAGCACCAAAACAACATCCCTGGCACTGAAGGTCCCTTCTGTCTGGGAGGATTGCATTGTATGGGCCCAACTTCTGCACTGGAGTGTGCTGAGTGCTGTGGAAGGTGATCAGAGACTGGGAAGATGAGGTATAGGATCCTGCAAAAAAAGTAGAGATTCTCAAATGGTCCATAGGAGGGAAGGACATGGGGGGAGCCCACCATGAAACCCAGATAAATGGGGAGCAAATCAGCCAGGGTGCTGTGGCTGGACCCAAGACAGTGTTCAAAGGTGGGATCTCATATTTGACAATGGGACTTTGCTCAGGAGGGACAGGACATGGTGTGAGCCAGGCCCTGCCTGAGGGGTTAGCAACAAGACAGCCAGCAGCTCCCTCAGCAGAGAGCACACAGCAAAGGACTCCAAGGCATTTCCCATCACTGGGAAATGTCTTTTTCCCATGAAATGTGGGCGTTTTCTCCACCATAAAAGTGACATGCTCAAGAGGATGTTCAGCCCTGCCTCAATGGTATCCTGTTGTTCTGCTGGTAAGATGTGGGGGAAGAATCATGGGATAAGTTTCCTTGGTTTCTATTTGCCTGTGATTTTTTGCAAGCTGACTTCCCAGGTGCAACAGGGATAAGGATCCAGCAGGTGAATTCAAAGCAGACATAGATTACCTCAAACACATAGAGGTCCCAGGGAGTATTTGGAGCTGTTGCCATTGACCAGGCTTGTGGTAATGAATTTTTTACTCTAGGGATCAGATGTTCCCCTCAGTTTTATTGAACTGATTTCTCCTCTTGATAAAGCTGAACTTTCTTTCCCTGCATCAAAAGTTTGGCTGGGGGAGAGGCAGAGACAGGGAGAGGGTCTGGTACCTCGGGCCAGACTGGAAAGGAGGCAGTGGGAATCTGGATGGGTTCAGATTAGATATCAGATGATACTGAGATTAAATGGGACAAAAAAACCCAGTGGCATCAACAACAATAGGATTTGTAAAACTGCATTTTCCATACATTTCCTCCCATTTATCCCTTTCCTCCTTGAAAGATGGGGACAGAATAAAAAATATAAAAGAGAAAAAAATGTTAGGCCCTTGCAGCAAGAATAAAAAAAAAGAAAGGGAAGGAGAGAAAGGGAGGGCCTGCTGGAGAGCATCTCTTTCCTTTGGGCACTGAAGTGTTCTGACATCAAACCTTGTGTCCTCATTAAGAAGCCCTGTGTCTACCGTTGTGACATCTTTATTCACACACCCCAAGACTTCAAAGACTTCAGGAGATTTCCTTGGTGGATTTAACAAAAAAAAATTCAGGAGATGAAACAGAGGAAAAGGCAGCCTGGTGCATTCTTGTTTTAATTAGACCTTGGGTGGAGGAAGGGGGGTGAGGGAGGAACAGAATCACTGAGATGCACATTAAGGTGTGAATGCAAACACACACACACACAGAGACAATCTTGATCATTGGGACTCAGCTTCTCCTCTTTCACAAGCTTTTGGAATAGCAAACAGACCCTGAATCTCAGAGTAATGATTTTTTTCCAGCCTCTAAAACAGATCCACAGTCATCTCAGGAATATGGAAGTGCTGCAGGTGAAATACATGTTTCTGTTGCCTAAACAAAAAGCTTCAAGTGTAACTAATGCAAAATTAAGAACAGGGACAATAAAAAAGGCATTGAGAGTACAGGAGAGACAATCTAAGCATTCATTAACAATGAAACGTTGGTCTAGGGAGAACCATTCCTGTTTTGTGAGTTGTCTTCCCCCCCCCCCCCCCTTTTTTTTCCCCCCATTTATTAAGTATACTATATTCCAGTGAATTTCCAAGCCACAGGTTTGACCTATGAGTCATTGGTGGTACTTGAAATCTGCAGTGCACCCTTTGGCCTGAGTATGTAGGTGTTACCACGTGTTTCTTGGCCCCAGCAGGATGGCACTAACTCTTCATGCTCTACTTTGATCACCACTGAAACTGCCTGTGATTTCAAAGTGAGAAATTTGGGGGGGTAGGGGGTGGCTTGGAAAATGATCTCAACACTTCTGTGAAATTTTGTCTTTTTTGGTTACTGCCTCACCTAGCAAAACTTTTTCCCTTGAATGTCCGTGGGAAGCAAAAACCAAAACGAATTGCTCTGGAATTAATTTAGAGCAGTTTTAATGCATATTTATGAGTCTTCCTTCTCAGTGTCTAACCAGTTCTAGGACCAAGACAGCTTCTTCTAGCAAAAAGAAAATGTCAAATAATAATTAAAAATGTAATTAAAGAAAATAAAAGTCCACCTCTCTTCAGCTGAGATGGCTCTTGGGCCACCTCTAGTAAGAGCCAGGGAAACTCCCAGCTTCTGATTCCTGCTTTTTAAATGTTAGAGCCTGGATTTCCCAGGGTGGCTGTAACTGACACCAGTATTGTTTTCAGCCCTCGGGACACAATGTGCCCCCGGGGCCAGGTGGATAGGAGTGGGGGCACTGCTCTCTTCCTAGGTATATTAGGTCTTTTCTGCGGGTAATCCAGTATGGAAGCACCCACAGAAGCCACAACTGCCTGGGGGGCTGTCCCCACAATTCTGGCACGTGAACAAGATGACTGCCATCTGCAAAATCTGAGCAGCTTTTCATAAACAGCTAAACACAGCTAGAAACAAAGAGAGAGGAAAATCTCCCCGCAACCCTGCTCCTGTGTCGGGCCCAATAATCTACTCTCAATTACAGCATTATTAGCTGAGCCCTACACCTGGCCCTACTCGTTTGCAGCTATTCCTGTTGACAATGGCACTGATTAGCTGGTACAGCCCTGAACTTGGTTTATCCCTCCATATCCAGCACCCTCCTACAGTTCACATCTCCCAGGCAGTGCTGGTTTGCAGGGAGGGAGCAAGGTTTGTGCAGAAGCAAGATGGGATTCAGGAGACACTAGCAGCAGGAGAAAGCTGCCCTCCATGTGCAGACCAAATTTACCCAAGGACAGGGTAATAACTCCCCCAGCAGGTCTGAATTCCAGTTAATTACAGAACCAGCTGATGGCTGATAAAAACAAGGCAGATCCACACCTCTGCTCTCAGTAGCCTGTGGCTGCCAGCCATGAGAAGAGTGTGAGTATTGATTTGATTATCTTGTTTGTCCACCTAGACCTGCAAGTTGCATCTGCTCTTCCCAGTTCAAATGAAGTGTTTTCCACTGATTAATTAATTTTAATTTGTTTTTGCTTCAAGTGCAAGATTTGGTTTTCATTGACGAGTGAGTGCCCATATTCCAAAGCTGCCACAGTTAACAGATGCCCCTGTGCTGCTCAGAGCTGAAGTTCTCCCATTTTGCTAAAAAGTACTTTATGTATCGATTGAAACCTGTCCTTTTTGTCTGCATGGTTTCTAGAAAAAAACAAAATTGCATCATTTAACAGCTCTTCTCTAGGATGGAGGCTGCCTGCAGTGCTATGGGAGTCCTTTTGTGCCAGGCCCTGGGGTTCCTCACCCCCTTTCTCCAGGTCCAGCCACGCTGCTTTTACCGGGAAATGGGGGTTTCCCCCAGCACGTGAGCCCTTGGCTCCTGCCAGCATTCCCAGTAACACACCCATGGCCACAGGCCTGGGGCTCTGAAAGGGGCCAGGCAGGTGAAGTTTCACTCCTTTCCCTTCAGTTAGTGCCACCAACACATTTGCTTCGGCTCAGTTCATTTGCAAGTAGCACTGTGTTCTGTCTTTAAGGCCAGAGAAATATGAATAGTAAAATGCCTGACTATCAGTATTTTGCCTAATGCTCCTGAAGCACATGAACAAGCTCTAAATGGCAGCAATGCCAGGAGACAAGTAGTGTGAGGGAATTTATGGGATAACAACACCCATGTCTGGCTCGCTCCTGCTGAGGGGACAGGCTTTTCCTGTGCCAGGAGCAGCTGTAAAAACCTGAGCCCTCCCTGCACATTAGCAGTGTTTTACAGGGGATTTGCAAAGGAAGGAAATGATATTTACCTTTCTGGCAATAGAGGGAAATTGGGGGAGGAGGAGATTTTGGAAATGTCCCAGCACAGACCAGGATCAAAGGCAGGACAGGAATTCAGCCCAGCAACCCGCAGCTCTCCTGGGACCCCAGGCACAGTGAGAGCCATCAGTGAATCATGAACACTCCCTCAATTTTCCTATTTACCCAGAAACGTGCAGAAATGGACAGCAGGTTGTTTTGAGCTGCCACCTTTCCCCCAGTGTCTTCCCAGGGGAAAGGCAGCTGTGGTTTGTATCCTGCCTCCTCAAGCAGCAAAGACAGATGTTGCTGCGATGTTGCCTGAAAACACTGCACTGCCCAAAACTTTCCATCCCACTGACGAATTAGCTGCTCAGTGGAAAGGAATTGAGCCAGAAAGAGATCTCAGCCAGCCTTGGATATCATCAGCTAAAGATATCATCAGTCAAGCAGGGATTGCTGGCCAGGTATATCTCAGGATTATGTCTTTACCAGGGATTTCTAAATTGCCCCAGGACATCCATGCAAATAAGGCAATCTGGTCCAGATGTCTCTTTAGAGGGATGGTGACTGCTGATGGGCCAGGGTGCTGCTGGGCTCTTGTGTGATGCTGTGTTGGGACATCCCCCAACCTTGGTTAGATCCATCCAAGGCTCCCACCAGCAGAAAAACTTATGGATGTGTTGTGGGTGCGAGGGATGGGCCAAGGGAATTAGAAAGTTAGAAGATGAGGTGAACAGCAGGGCACAGAAAGACAGGAAGATTAATGGCAGGGACACAATCAAAAACAAAAGTTAAAATGGAAATGTTAATCATTTAAAAGAGGGCCTCAGTGGAATTACTTGCTTTATGGCTTAGAATAAAAAATAGAAAGGGGAAAAGAAGGAGGAGAAGTCCCACTAAGAATAATTTAGTGCTTTGTGTAATGAGCTGCCTTTCTTTTCGGTAGTTCCCTCTGGTGTCTTATCACTTACCCTGTGATTGACTGAGTCCTCTCTTTGCCTGCTCCTGCTAAATGGTGATTTGCCATCTGGTAGTCATAATTTCTTTTCTTTTTTTTTTTTTTTTTCTCCTATCCTATATTCTTTTGTAATTAGAAAATAAATTACTTTCTTTTTTTTTTTTAAACTGAAAAAGAAACATGTCTAGCATATTACTTACAGATGACAGTTGGTGTGAGCTCAGCAGCGAGGCAGAGGGAAGGGACTTGACTCCTGTCTCATTTGGACAGATCCCAGCTGACATGCCAATGGATGTGTCAGCTTTTCTGCTGAGAGCACTGGGTGCTGAGAGAAGCAAGCAGTGGCCAATGACTTCAGTGAGATGAAAAAGCTCCTTTCTGAGGAAGAATGGGAAAGATGAAGGCTCTGATGGGCTGGTGTAGCATGATAGCCTGAACCTGCTGCTCCATACAGCTCTGCACAGGACCTGTGTCAGACTTGAGCTTTGCACTCTGTCTCTGTTGCCACCAGCTGTGGAGGGAGCCCTGAGTCTGCCAGATGCTGAGCAGCCTGTCTGAAATCAGGGTGCAGGATATTCCCCTCAGGGCCAGCAGATGAACACTGCAAATGCCTAATTGCAGCCCCATTTCTCTTCATCTTGTTTCAGCCTCTACTCTGCAGCCTGTGTGCTCACCCTGACTGCCACACTCCCATTTCATCTTTGTACAGCAGCAGCTCTCTCTGCTCTCATTTCAGTTGCCTCCTCAAGGTGCTCCAGTAATTCAAGTGATAAATAATAACAATAATAACGCAGAAGTCAGTTGAATTGAGCTTGATTACTCTATGGCTGAGTTTGGGCTTGATTGACTGAAAGCAGCACATCCCCCCAGTTGTTATCCTGAGAGCCTCATTTTCTCAGTGAGATGTTGCTTCTTGTAGCCTCAAACCCATCGGGCCTTGAGGCCTCTGCCAACATGCAACCCCATCATTTCCAGAAAGACCCCACTCCAAGGCACTATCTGAATTTGCATTTTTGGCACATCATATAATGAGGCAAGAAAATGACAGGGAAAACATCCCATTTCTCTACAGTGCCAACAGAGATGCATTTCCCCTTGTTGTCTAGCTCAATGTTTGCTGGGAGGGAAGGCATTGGTTTGATGTGGCTTCAAAAGGCAGCTTTTTCCTGGTTAAACTGGATGCACCCACACATTCCTGAGTATTACATCACGTGCCTGATGAGTTATGTATTTGTGTACATTAACTTAGAGGGAAAGAAACACAGCCCTTATAGCAGGAAAAGATGTAGTGGGCATGTGTTCAATTCTTGGATATCAGCCTTTGCCCCAACTTTTTCCCTGCAGGAGCCATGAGTGGTCAGTCATTGAGCTGCCTGGTCTCCTTCCATCCTAAACTGGAGGCAAAGGGCAGCTCCCCAGGAACAGCCTGGCTTTTTCTTTCCCCTTTTACACTAACTATGCTCTGCTCTGGTGCTTGCATCTGTCCCTGGTGTGGGTCTGTGCTGTGTTTTCAAGGAAGATGATGGTATCAATAGTGAGTGGAGCATTTGGTAACATCTTCGGTTGAGTCCAAGGAAAACAAGGAAGGAATTATCTCTGTGAAATGGAGGGTGTGGTTTTTCGGCTTAATGTAGATGAATGAAGAAAAAAGAGGTAAAGAAAACAACTCATTTTTACTCATTCTCTAAGCAGCAGCAACTGTAGTGCTATAGCCAGGAGCATCTGAGAGACAGAAGGAATTTGAGTAACAAGAAAATGCTGTTGTACAGACCTAATTATAGTGATTGCACCTGTTAGAGGAAACAATAAGCAGTAAAATGAATAAACCTTCCTGGGACTCATTTTATCAATGGAGCATGACCGTGTGAAAACTCCACAGAGAAAATCTACATGGAAGACGTGGTGTACTCAGGCCTCCTCCTCTCTGATCTCCCATCCTGTAATCAGATGAACAGGGTAACCAGAGTAAGCCTTGTGTTCATCTACTGGCTGTGTGCAGATGCAAATGTCCTGTTAAAAGGATACCTTCTCTGTTTCAGTAATATCTTCCCACTCAGGGCATTTTCAGACATGTGGCTGCAATCTTCTGATGCTTAGGACAGAACTGTGCACAAGTCCTCAAAACCCTGCAAAATTTTTGACAGTTATCCTAAGGGTGGTGGGGAAGTCTGTTGATTCTCCTCAGAGTCAGTAGATTGGTCAAGGATGCTGTTAAAAAACAGTTCCATCTGTGGTGATAACAAGCTCTTGGGTACAATCCCAGAGTCACTAGGAGTGGTGTGGAAAGGACTGTGTTTTACGTGTTTTAAATGTGTTAACAAATCACTCTTCATGCAACGTGGTGAAAAGCTGCTCCTGCTCCACTGCCTTCCCACCTCTCGTGGTCCCACAGACTTCATCTCATCCCTCCCTCAGGATCCGCAAGGTCCCGCTTGGTGTCTCCTCCTACTGAAGCAGTTCCCTGCTCCTGGCTGTCTCTGCCCCTTCTCCCCCATACTTTCTGAGCTCCCAATTATAGCTGCTCTGCACAGCAGAGGCACATCTAACACTGAGCTTTGCATGCTTCTGTGGTTAAAGCCCACAAAGAGGATTAGCCTCTTTAAAGAGTTAACGCTGGGTTTTTGCATCCAAAGATCTCAGAGGAGGGGAAATGTCATTAGCAGTGTCTTGTGGATGGCAAAATTGAAGCATGAGGAGATGAAATGAATTTGCTTATTGGATGATTATTCCCTTGCCCCATTTGCCTCACATCTCAGAGCCCACGTCCTGGGCCAGAGCCCTATTATATGACATAGGGCCCAGACAGAGGCAAAGCCAGAGAAACAAGGAATCCTGTGATACTAAATCTCATTTCTTCTTTTCTTTTTTCCAAGAACGCTGGCATGTACAAAAGGACAAAGAAACATCCCAATCTTTGTAAAATGTCTGAGTGACAGCCCTGGTGTCTGCAGTCCTTCGGGCACTTTCTGAATGTGCTGAACAATGACGCCTCCAAAATGTTGACCCAACAGCATGCCTCGGCCCTGACTCGGGGGGAAAGAGATGAATACTCTCTTTGATAACTCTCACCATTGAAAATCAGCCTGTGTTATTGTCAGCTGGAACAAGAGAGCTTGTAAGAGTCACTTGGTGATGCAAGCTTTGAGTTACCAGCTTCTGGGAGCTGCCTTCAAATCACTGCTGTGGAAAATGGCTTTTTCCACTTCTCAACCAAGCCTGCCCTGGTAGGTAAAGGTGTCCATAACTAATTGGTAATAACTCAGGCCAGATCTAAAGGAAACTGGACAAATAATTCCTGATGAATAATTTATTGGATGAATTTTGCCTCTTTTTCTATTTGTGAATTTTCTATGCTTGCAGTGTTGATTTCTCCAGCTAATTGGTTGTTTGAAATTGTTTGCTGATGCAAATACTTCTTGGTCTGCTCTTTTCTCTAGGAGAAGTTCATTAAGAGTATCCCCAAACCAAAAGGAATTGACTAATTTTAATTGGTCACAGAGGCCACATGGCATAAATGCATTTTGTGGCATGAATATATATTTTTTTCAATTCACTGACCTAATGTATTCTATGAGACTTTTGTTTCCTTTCAAATAGGCTGTTTTTGTGAGTCAATATGCCTGCTGGTTATTCCTGGTAAAGAAACTCAAACAGATTCCAGAAGATGATCCAAAGATACTCAAAAAAAAAAAGAAAAAAGAACCTGAAAAAGATGTTTGAATGGAACTGGATGTGAAGTTACTCCTCTGCATGTAGGAATGCTTGTATTTGTGTACCAGCATAAGCACAGATATTGCTATTTTATTCAAATTAGTTTAAAAGAGACTTGCATTTGCTTATAGTAAAAAGATAAACAGACACACAGAATTAAGAACATTAAACTAAACTCTGCTTCTCTTCTTGGTGCCACTGTATTATTATCCCTGCTTTTGGCCCAGGCAGCATCAGTGTGTGTTCCAAGACATGTACCAGCCACCACAGCATTGTTTTGTTGTCCTAGGGACTTCAGAAGAGCTGCCTTAAAGAAAAGCTGAACCTCTGGCCTCTTCCACTAGCATGAAACTCTGAGCTCACATCTTGTATCACAACATCTGTAACATACAGCAAGGAGCAAAGAGGTTCAGACATGGAGCAGGGAGGGTGAGAACAAGCCATCCAACCTGATAATGAAAAGCAAGCACTTGGCCTTGGTGTGGAGCATCTCAGATAAGTAGTCTAATTGGCAAGCTCTGGTGCTGGAGGGAGGGAAATCTAAGCTAAATTAAAAGATTAAAATGATATTTTTTCATCAAGTGGCAAAATGGAAGAAGTGGACAAGTCTGCTCAGGAGAAAATGAGCAGAAAGGAACTGTGAATGTTGTGAAAATATATCCATTAGACCTGCCTTATCGAAACGTGCTTTTGCCAAGCATCCAGCCCTGCATCTCCATGGCAACGTGGCCTCGTCAACAGAGGAGAAAGTGTTTTTGTCAGGATGGGCCCAAACACGTAAAAGCCATTTCGATTTGGGGGCAACACGATCTTCTTCAGTCAATACTGCACACATAGTAATGACTCCTGCCACTTTTTTCATAAATCCCCACTTTCTGCTTTCATTTCCTGTGGTTTGACATCACTGTGAACTGGAACTAGGTTTAAACTTCCTACAGTTTTCAGCCCACTCTGCCCTCATCTGCAGCACACGAAGCCTCCTGCAGCAGCTCCCTCCTTTGTGACACACTGCATACAGTGTGCTCACAGGTGGGATTAGCCTGGTCTGAAATATGAGACAGGCTTTGAAGAATGCCCCAGTGGCACCATCCATGGATGTCACAGCTGGAATTCTGGTCATGGCTGAGATGGGGGGCCTGGCAGAGGATGGGGACTCTTTCTCTCCCCCACTTACCTCTAATAGGATGCAAAATTTAATGCCCTGAGCATCTTAACTCTCCAAGAAGTTGTGGTTCTCCATCAAAGCATGGTTGATAGGTCTTTTCTCCACACCCTGTGAGTAAAAATGGGGTTTTTTCTCCCTTTCCCCCCTTCATTTCCAGTCTGAGATCTCATTCTTCTTGCCTGCCAGTTGAATGCATTGGACTTTCCAAACAATCAGCTCAGCAGTACAACCACAGAAACCACCAAAAGGATTTCTGTGTGCAGGAAAGAGTCTGCAAGGATGTGTGCTGGGAAGGGAGAGATGGAATATGTAGGAGATGTAAATGCCTATCTCTACTTTTCATTTAAATTAGTGGGTCTTAAGCATATGATCCAACATATTGCAGTAGGCTGCTAAATGCTTTACTGTGGAATTTACTAAAGAAATGTAAAATATCTTTTTTCATAATAACTGCAATCTAGCTAGACTTCAAGCAATGCCCTTTTTGTTGTTTTATATTCTATTTTGCCATTTGTAGAGGGATTTTTGAACGTATCTCCAATTGAGAGAACATATTTAAACCACATTGAGAACTGTGATTTGGTTAAAACAGAGGCAAAGAGAATTCCACATTTGTGTATCTTACAGACAGAGGGAAGCTCTTTGGACAGACAGGTATTGCTGCTTCTGAATGTTACATGAGGGTCAGTGATTCGGATCCTGCCTCTTCCCAGGAGGCCTTTGGGTTTTGAAGAGGGGCTATTTGGTGATTGACATGTTTGATTCTCAGATGAATTACCCAGCCTTGTAAGCACACTCTGCATGTTGGTGTGGCACCCTTCAGTGCTGTGGCCACAGCCTGGAGGAAAAGAACACAGCCTGGGAGATGTGTTTAAGTTACATTATTGGTATTAAATTAATGCTATTAATTCAAGTTACATATAGACTATTAAATTAATGACTTGAATTAAAAAAGAGGCTGTCATTGCTAAACCACACACTGCTTACAAATGGGTTTATAAACTCTGGGCTTGAGTCATCCCCAAGTGAGGCAGGAGATTTCTCTATAAGGGTCTGTCACCAGAGCAGCTCTACACAATCTGTGTCACTCTCCACCACAGCAAGCCCTCAAATGACCTGCACTTGCTTCATGTACCTGGCACAGGCAGTAGAAACCCCTCTGAAATGAGTGATGACACCTCCCTACAGGCAGTGATACACTGGAGGGGTGCAAATGAGGATCTGTGTATTCTGTTTGTCTGGCCATCTGTCTGTCTAACCACTCATCACAGGCTGAGTGGCCGTGTCACCTGGAAGTTGTCAGTGCCCGGCAAGTTGTGTCCTGAGCCAGAAGACACTTAGAAAACACATACTAGAATTGTTACTTTGGTTCCTTCATTCCTGAGTAGAAATTTTCATGGTCATTTGGTGATCTGGATGACTTTCCTCCTTGGTGACTGCAGTAATTGGTAAGAGAATTGAGAAGGATTTGGGCAAAGACAGGTTTTATGAGCATCTGGTGTTGACATGGGCTCATCCTTTCCAACCACTGACAGAACAGTCCAGAAAATGGTTCATGGACTGAAAATCATGAGCTGATCATGTTTTGACAGAGGTTTTTCAGAATTTTTCCAGACTGGTTTTTGGTGAAGGTGAATCTCTTACCACCCTTCTAAAATGAAACTCATCTATTGGAAATGAGTTTGCTACCACTTGAAGGTAGCACCAGGGGAAAAAAGAGATCATTTTCCTCTTGGCTTCTCTTGGAATTGGAAAGATGAAGGTGGTGGCAGCCTTCAGCAAGAGAGCATTTATTTTCTCAGACCCTGTTTTCTGCTCTTTCTTCTTGCAGAGCAACATCTTTCCTGTATTTGGTGATCTGGGGGTTGAAGAGGGACTTCATTTTACAAAAGCCAGATTAGGACTAGAAACATGAAGAGAAAAAAAAATTAACTCCTTTCCCCAGTTTAGTGATTTCTCTCATTCAGCCCTGCTTTTGAATTCTTCTGAAATTGGAGAGTTCGAGTGAGACCAGGAGCTGTCACCTTACGACAGTTCAATTTCAGCCCATCAACTAAATACATCTCTTTAGAGGTGATTTATGCTGTGTCCCCTCCCAGTCCTTCTTACTCTTCTCTGGCCAGTAGCCCTTTTCCACTGAGGTTTGGGGTAGGCTTTGGACTATCAAAATCTGAATCTCTTGAATCCTGCAATCAAAAATGTCATTGCAGCACAGTATGGGGAGGAGGAATTAGGGTTAATGTTTGGGTAAAAGCTGGCTCAAAAGCAGCACACCACGGGGTTTACTTCATTCAGGGGAAATCCAGGACTTGTGCAGGATGCAGCAGATTGAGTTCAGTCTTTTTGTCTTTGAACTGATTGCTTCCAGTCCCTCAACACAGATGGGCTTCACAGGGCTGGTGGAAAATGCATCCTAAAATCACTGGAATCTGGAGAAAGGTTTTTTTCCCTGCCTGCAATCAAGTCCAGGGATATTAATTAGATGCTGTCCATATGTTTGGTTCATTGAGACAAAAGTTAAGGCAGCCTTTTCTCAGCGGTGAAAGCCATCCCATTGGAATACTGATTAAAAAGAAGCAGGGTTGATAGGAGTAGATGAAAAGGAGGTGAGTGTATGAGGTAGACCAGTGAGCTGGGAACCAAGATGGCAGGGTTTATTTCTGCTATTAATTCTTTCTGCAGCCTGCAGAAAACTTGCAAACCTGTCAGTGCCTCCATCTCCAAAATGAGAACCGCTCCAAAGTTGAGGTGGTGTTGTCATTTTTTTTTTTTTTTCTTTAGTGAGAATTAATTTCTGTCTAAAAAGCACTTTGGGTTCCCAGAATGAAAGGAGCAAAACAAATGCAAAGCATTCCATTGTTCAGTATCTCTCCTACAGACCAGGATGGAGGCACCTTGCCACTCACACAATTACCTTCCTGCAGCTGCAGCCTCTTAGGCAGTTAATATATGCTACATCTCTGCATCTAGGTCTGGAGAAAGACCCAGACCCTCCCACCCATCATTTACTCCCCCTCTCCTCATCCTTCCCCTCCCTTGTTCCCCGTTGCATTAAAAGAAGAGATGGCATTAAAGTAACTTTATCTCTTTGGTGCACACATCTACAAACTCAATGGCTGGCAGTGTTATGAGGCTTATTGCTGAGTGGGTAATGACTGCTGCTTTTTTGGATGAATGAATTCAGTGGGTGACAGGTATGTAATTCATGGCTTTGTAAAAAGCTTTGAGAGGAAGTGTATGAAATGTACTATATAAATGTCAATACACTGCACACTTTAAAGCCTGTGGGTTTAGTCATAGGGAGGGTAGATTTAAGGGGGAGATCATAAATAGCAGAAGAACAGCTGGTTTCCCTGGGTAATGATGACTGAAGATCTGAGTGGTGGCTGCTTAAACATACCTGCTTGGTGGAGGTTCTCACATAGACCTCTGTTCCACAGCCTCCAAGCACCTCACACTCTGCATTTACTCTCCAAATAGGGGAGGGGGTTACCTCAACACGTGGAGTTTGGGTGTCTCTGTGGGGAGGAAAACAGGACTGGCAGAGAGGGGACCCCTGGCCCACCCCAGCCCCCCAAACCCTAAGCATTGTGCCTCCAGGCATGGTTCCTGTGGTGCTGCTGCCTGAGCTGAGCACAAATGGGAGCTTTGGTGCAATCCTATGCCCACACCAAACAAACCCTCTCTGCACTCCCAGCATGGGCAGTGTCCTGTGCCTCTCCTCACACAGAGAGGAAGAGCCTGGTCCTCAAGGCATGGGGACACTGACCCCTCTGCTTCAGAGACAGCAAATATTGACCAGCCTATGTGAAAGGGAGCTCTACTTATTTATCCTAAACCACTACATCCCCCCTGGAATATAAGGGCTGCCAAGGAAGTCTTCACTGAACTCAAAGGAATGCCTGTGGGTGCCAAGGCCTGATAAGAGGTTCATATTTTTGTGGCCATGAAGTTCCTGCAGCAGCCAGCTCTGCTATTAATTGTTCCCCTGCAGTATTTTTGTTATATATATGGAGCAATGCCTGAGGGAGCTGCATAAAAGGGCCTTTGGGGCTCCTGATTCTCTTGTCCAACTTGGGAAACTCCAGCTCCAGTATTTATCCCCAAGTAATGTCTTTGCATGGCTGATACTTGTAAAGTGTTTTCTTGGCTGAACAAGCACTGCTTTGTCCAGAAATAGGATAGAGATACATAAGGAAGTTACCAGCTTAGGCAACAGGTTACCATACATCAGCAGATGATGCAAAAAAATTAAGCATTTCAAGTTTGCTTGCTGCTTTTTTTACCTCCCTCCCTGCAGATTACACTGCCTAATTACACTGCCACATGAGAGAGAGATTGCACATCCCTTTCTTCAAACACTGTGTGAGAAAAGACACTGAAAACCCCAGTTCTTCTCATTAAGGTGTGTAAATCCACTTGGGTCTAATCTGGAGAGAGGATTCCTCATCACACAGGTTTAATTTATCTCCACCCTTTGGTTGTACCTTTGTAGGGAGCTCAGCACAGCGAGTGCAGGCTCAGCCCAGGGTGCCTGTGGGCTCCTGCAAGGCATCCAGCTGCAGCATTAACCCTGCCCGTGGCTTCCTGCCCTGCCAGCAGGCTCTGCCCCAGCCTGAGTGAGGGCCTGCAATTAAACCTGGAGAAATAGTGCACTGCCTCTCATGAGCAGCTCCACAAGCAGCAAAGGGAACTGGTGAGGAGGATTTATTTAGTTTCTCGAGGAGCTGGATATGTTAAATGTTATGACTTTTTAAGACTTGCTGCAACAGAGGCCATAAACAATGTGTAGCTGTAGAAACGAGCAAAACTGAAGTCTCTAAATCCCAGCAATGTGAGTGAGAGCTCAGGAGTCCTTCTTGGCAAGGGCATCTGTTCTTTCCAGGGCAAAAGGTGTGAGACACAACTTGTTCTGCCAAGACATCTGCTCCTCCTGCAGGACAGCAGCTGCTTCAGGTACCACCGTGTGGTGTGGATGTGGAGTCCCTGCTACAGGTGAGCACCAGGAGACCCTGCATGTCAGATCTGTCTGCACCAGAGGGAAATGAGGCACAGAAACTCTGTCACTAGCTTTTATGGGAGTATTTAGACCTCTGAGTCTTGCATCTTTGGGCTTGGGAGACCAAATAAAAACCACACATGATTTTTACTTCCTTTGCACAGTACTCACCTCTAACGTGGAGGTGCTCACCTCCACCTTCACCTTTCTTGACCCCTGCAGTGTGAAGGAGGGATACCATTCCCTTGGGGAGAACCCAGCCCAAAGTTGTTTTTCCTGCCATGTTCACTTTGTGGCCTAGTGACTTATTTACTGCTCTCTGCATGCTGCACTTAATACCAGTTCTAAATTTCCTCGTGGACTTTTTCCTACAGTGATCCTCACCTTAGTGCTTCTCAAAGATTAAATTATCTTTGTATGTTTGCTCAGGTTCGTAGCAGAGCTGCAGGGAGAGGTCCCAGCATGGCATCCATCCATGGAAAGGCTGAGGAACACTTTCCTCTCCCTTACTTAGAGATGCTGAGTAATGCAGGGAATCAGATTTTAAGAGGCACTGCATTTTCTGCTTTCTCTGTTCTCAGCATCCTTCTTGGCAGTGAATGAATATATAACTTTGGGGGTAAAAGAGTGCAATGTTGTTTCATGAATCTTTTTTCTCCTCTACTCTTTATAAATCTTTATTCTGCCCTTTCACTTCCTTTTTCTTTCTTTCTTTTTTTTTTTTCTAATATGGTTTTCTTTCTTTTCTTACTGTCTTCCCCCCTCCCCCCCCAGCTTTTTTTGTCTTTATCTTTCTTTTCTTCTGATGCCCTCCCAGCTTTTCATTACTGTCATCTTTTTTCCCAGCCACTGAACCCTTGATGTTGTTCTAATTGACAGACGGGGTTTAAAAGCACATTCGAAAGCGCCTGTCTTTTTAAATAGACTCCTGTCTCATCAAAAGATGTACAGCAACATTCCATTAGAGCACATCATTTGAAAATAGATTGGGCTTTTAGCAACTGCACTCATATTTTTATAGTTAGGCTGTTCTGCTGGGATTGTCCCTCCCCCTTGCCAGCCCCCACCATCTCCTCTTGTGGGGAGGGAAAGGGGAAAAGATGCATTAAAGAGAGATTAATGAATGCTTTGTTTTGTTTGGGTTTTCTCCTCTGCGTGGCTCTTGCTCTGCATGTTATTTCTCATGGCCACAGCACTGGAAGTTTTGGAATGAAAAGGAGGGTGCCAAATGCAGGGATGCTGTAAATGGAGACATGGCTAAAGAGCAGCAAATCGTTGGCTCTTGTTGCACTGCATTGTCTGGTATTTCATAAATGGGGGTTCAGGCCTGGCCTTCTCAACCACTTTGTGCTCAGGGAATTCAGAACCTGCTCTGCAGTAAGGCAGACAAGGAATGGTCATTGGAGATAGCTCTGCTCCACAGCCATGCCCATGTGAGCTTTTAGACAAGATCTCCTGGACATCAAACCCACAGTAAATGCTGGAGCTGAAGGGGCTGGTGGGGACAGCAGAAAATATCTGGAAAATATCTGGTGGTGAAAAAGCCCTGTACCCATGCTGACCTTTGTTAGTTGAAAGCCAAGTTGGCCACAGCTGCTGTGGCTTTGAGTTGTGTGGGGATGGAAAGGGAAGATCAGAAGTCCCAGTGAGCCAGGCTTTGGGCCTTGTCCCATGTCTGATGCTGTTCAGTGTCCCTGTCCCTGTGCAGCCACCTCAGCAGCTGTGATCCTGAGTTGGGTATGAAAGCAGGAAGACTTTAGGTGTCCTAGCAGAAGAGAGTGAAACCTTTGAGGGATTTGGGAGCCAGGGAAGGTACAGAAACCCTGGGTTTCTCCTGGTGGGACAGAGAACTGAGCCAAGTCTACACTATCCTCCCATTTTCTTCTGGGCAGCTGTGAACATCTGCTACAATGTGCATTTTTCCTTATTGCTTGGAGTGATGGCTCTGCTCAGTTTTCACATTTAGAACATCAAAGAAGATGAAGATGGAAAAGGTCTTGCAGAGGTCTATTAGATTATGTAGTTCCTTCCGTTACCTCTACAACCCCTCCAAATATTGTGTAATGAAAATTATTGTGTTCCTGAAATTGCTGAAGTTTAATTACCATCTACTTGGTAATCATATTGAGATGCAACAGTATACTTTATGAGGTCATCATTTATGAACTACAGTTCCTTGCTGTTCAACATCAGGGCTTCTTCTGTCACCACCAGCACAACACAGCAATTGCTCTTGCCTGAGCCTGAAGGCCCCTATTGTTTTACATTCAGAAGAAAACTGGTCCAGACTTGGAAGTTGGATCCAATTTTAACTTTAAATCTGCTAGAAGTACTCAGACCTGGGCATCTAATGTGTGCTGGAAACAAAGACAAGATGCCCTTTCTGGAGTCAGAGGTGGCTTTTGTCCAGAGGCAGGAGCACACAGAGGGCATGGCACCCATCTCTGCACTGTTTGCTACCAGCTATTGGCATTTTCCATGACATACTTCATCCTCTTAAAACCCTGCTGAAGGAAAGAGGAATGGCCAGTTCTGACTTGCAAAGGAGATGGGTGTGCAGGATATTTATTTACTGATTTTTCCAAGTCATGAAGATCTACCTTCATATAAACTGTCCCTTGAGTCACAAGACAGTCTGCTCACAGCTCCTCAATGTTTCACCCAGATGTGTCAGTGGAAAACATCATTTACCTTGGGGGCTAAGCTTCCTTCCCAAGCATAGGTAGTCAAAAGCTATTCCTGTTCTAAACCCAGCATTGATCAATACCTGGGACTTAATGATCCCCTCTCTCCACACCCCTGCCCAAGTTATTTACTCTTGCTATGCCACTATTAAGTCTGACAGGTACAGAAGCAGTAGGTACAATTTTCAGTCCCCACAAAGCAGGAGCTCAATGCTTCCCTTTCGCTTTCCCTGTCCCTGTTTCATGTGTAGTAATGATAATCTCTGTGGCTTTGTTGGATCCTCACAATAAACGGCTTCTCAGATTGATTAAAACCTCTGCACTTGGCTCTGGCTGTGCATTGATTTTAGCTGCTGCTTGTTGTTTTGTGTACAGCACATCATAGAAATCAGAGGTGGAAAAGACCTATTAGGTATCAACTTAAATGCCTGAGTTTCCCCATCCCCCTCAGTCATCTGTGATCTAGCAGGGGATTATTCACTGCAATGCGTTTGTGGCAACTTTTCCCAATCCCTTTGCAAATGGCCCAGGATCTGTCCTTCCCACCCAAAACCCAGCCTCCCCTAACTACAGAGCTGGCATGAGCAGGGAAGCTGGTTCCTGGCCTGTTGCTCCTCTGTGCTCAGTACAGAATGTCTCTCTGGAGCCCTCTAAATACAGATACTTCCTTGGGGCTCTCTTCTCTCAAAGGGAGACAGAAACAACCCAGGCTTTGAAGCTAATGGGTGTTTCTGCTACTCTCAAGCAGGATGCTCAGGTTCATACAAAGAGCATCCCCACCCTCCCTCTCATTTTACACCAGCCTTTTGAGAACCAGCTTTCCTGCACAGGTGAATAAGCTGGTTGAGAGGATTTATCCTTGTTGAAGATGGGAGCTGTTGCCATTGATCCACCCTCCAAGTTTTGATTTCTCCAGAGCAATTCCTCTCTGATGCTGTCTGATTTCCAGTATTTCCATTACCCGAATACTTGGTCAAAAGTTGGACTCAATGACCCTGGAGGCCTTTTCCAACCTTAATGATTCTATACTTGGGAGCCTGAAAACTTTTAAGCCACTGGCTTAAAGGCTGGTCTACTTTCTGCCTTCCAACATGACTCTCAGTCTCTTCAGAGATGGATGGACCTCTCAGAGGAGCTGTGGAGGGGAGCAGGATGGGCAGTGTTTCTGTGCTGACCACTTCTTATCACACACAGGCAGATCAGAGACCTCCTGCAGCCTATTGATTTATGGGGGAAAACTTCCCAGCACAGTGCAATAGAGGCAACCCTGCAGAAGTAAATAACTCTTCTTCTTTAGCTCCCCCAGGCAGCTCATGGGAGAGTCAGTGCTGTGCAGAGGAGAGGACTGCACTGCATGGCTGAGAGCAGATGCAGGTGAGGCATCCAGTTGTTGGCTGCACAATAAATCCCATCCTTGGACTAAAAAGCAGAAAGAAGGGATAAGGCAGCTGGCAGACAACTTTTACACCTCCCTATTCCCAAAAGTGTTGAGCATCTCTTGGCTTGGACAAGAATATTTTCCATTTCTATTGCCAGTGAAGTGCAGAACAATGGAGAACCATCCCTTGTTTTCTGCTTTTCTTCTGAAAAAATAGAGTTTTTGAGGACACATTAAATGGGCTGGATGCAGCCAGCACAAATTCCACCCAAGTGCCCATTATCTCATGTTTCCCAGTGTTTGGCTCTGAGCCTGCAGAGGCACCCAGCCAAGAGGAACCAGGCTCTGGATGTGTTCACATCAGGAGGGACAGGTATCTCCCACAGTGAGACCTACATCCCTGACTGTCCACCTCAGAGACCTACAGAGGGAACTGTGGCTCCTGCACAGCCTGTGGCCCTGGATTCCTTCTTCAGAACAGAGTGCTGCAGGGATGAGGGAAGCACCAGGCTGGCTCTGGATGGGGATTCTGGAGGTGTCTGATGTCTGCCCTGGATATCAGGCCCCTGAAGAGCACTGCAGAACCAGAGAGATTGGGATGGACATGGGACAGAGAGGGAAAACAAGTTCAGTGGTGTAACCAATCCGCAGGAGGAGCACCAACTCCCTAGAGAAGCAAGGGGCTGTGGTTGGAGAGATAGCAGGCAAGCAGTTTCCCAAGGCTATTTGTTCATCTTATTTCCAGGCTAATAGCCAGACCTTCATGCTTGCTGTGATTGCTGCCTCTCTGAAGTCAGCTCTATTAACATCAGGGCTTGTGTGTGTTGAAATAGAAAAGGCAGAGAGCAGGGGGAGGGAAATGGTCACATTTATTTGTGGACATGCCACATTTCACCATCACTCACTGCCCTCCCTATTGCAACCCTTCCCTCTCAAATCCTGCCACTAAGCTGCTCAAAAGCCCAGGCACCAGCACCAATCCATCCACATGAAAACTGTACTGGCCACAAAGGTGGGAGACCTGAATGAACACGGAAATGAACGGGCATCATTCTCCCCTTTACCAGGGCCAACTGCCAAACCCACTTCAGCCACTTTTAAAGCCTCTTTGGAGGCCCTGAGAAGGGAGTTTTCAATGCATTGGGGGAAGGGCCAGTGATGCTCCCCTCCTTCAGCTGCCTTGTGCTGATGAACTGCACACAAAACCAACCTGAACCAAGAAAAATGTGGGTTTAGCAAGAGACTTCAGAAGAATTCCCAGCCATTTGCTCTGGTATGCCAACATGAGAGCAAAACTTTTATCTCCCTGTGCATGGGTTTATGTATGTGCTGTAAAACCACTGTGTTTTCACTTAAAAAGTTTGAAGAAGTTTGGTAAAATCTCCTCAAGCCTTTCTTTCAGGCCGTGTTTTTCTTTCGACATGGCTTAACTAGAAATTGGAAACTCTTGGGTGGTAACTTGTTTACTGATGATAGTTTCCACAAATAACTATGTATTTTACAAGTTTTCTTATCATTTCAGAAACATCCTGTTACCCAATAAATATTTCAACCTCAAGATACAGAAAGAGCTGATATTATCCCCGGCACAATGTAGGGCAGTGAAATCACTGGTGAGGAGAGAGGATTGAGCCAACCAGGGCATGTGAGGTGGAAATAAGAGAGACTTTGGGGAAAATCAGCCATTGACAAAATTGGTTGGATATTTCTGGTAGGAGCTGGGAATCATTTTTGTTCACCCATCTTTCTTCTCATTAGCAACAGTCTACACCCACATGAGGAAAATCAATAAATTAGACTGCTTCTGGGAGGCAGCAGACTTGGTATCTCTGCCAGTCACTGGCTGGCTGTGTGACCCGAGGCACTCAGCCATAACAAATTTCTCTTCTGCTTTCCTATAAGAAAGGAGGCAGAGGCAGGCTATAAAGCATGCTGGAAACTGCAGATGAAAAACACTAGCAGATCAGAGCTGGACTTGGTCCCTCTGATAATACATCAAGAATGATTATAGTTACTTCAAAAGGTTTTCCACTGGTTCACAGACAGTCTTAATTTTTGTTTGCCTCTCTTTTTGGCATTTGTCCAAAGTAACTTTCTTTTTGATAGTGATGTTTCCACTCAAGTAATTTTCTAGCTTTGTGTTTTCTTAAGCAATTCCCCCTGAAAAAAATTAAAAAAAAAAGCACACAGCTTACCTGGCTAATTGGGAGAGTTGAAAAGTTTAGATTGCCTCCACAGGTGTCATATTCTAGCTACTGACAGCAGTAGGGTTCTCATCTTTACTGGGAGCCTCTGCTGTTACTGCTGCCCTGTTTCTGTCAGTTTCCTTGGGTGGTTTTAGGCTCCTTTTCTGCCACCCAGATCCTCAATGGCTCTGCTATGCCTTTCCCCCATCCTTGTCCTCCCTTTCAGGATGAAGGCACTAAGGTATGCTCAAACCCAGACTTTTGCTATTTTAGCAGCTGAGCTACAGGGTATTCTCACCAAAGGTTTGCACCCTGAGGCTTCTCTGAGATTTTTTCCCCATGTGTGTGAACTTGCATCGGACCACAACCTCCTGTCAAGATTTGAGATTTATCCTCCAGCAGGGTGAGGGATGAGAGCCTGGGTTTAAGTTTTCACCAAATCCCACCAAAAGGGCCCAGTTTTCTCTGTGCCAACAGTGGTTATCATCCCATGGTGGACAGCACGTGTGTGCTGGTGAGGTGGGGCCCCTTCCCAGGACTGAAGAGCACTAATAAACCTTTATGTCTCTGAGACCTTCTGATGGGCCACAACAGATAAAGTGAGAAGCCTTGTCCCAACAGGTAGTGCAGACACTTAAAGTAAGAGAAAATGAAGGTGTGTGTTTGATCTTCAGTAACAAGTACAGAAAAGGACTTTGCCCCTTGCTGGACCTTGTGCTGCTTTAATGAAATTCATTTCATTACAGTTTAAATATAAAGACCTACTGGAAGATCAAATTCTGCATATAATGCTCTAGACTGACAGCAATGTGTTTGCCATATAGTTAAACCAAAAGATTAAAGAAAACCTCCAATTTCCAGGTAACTATACAAGCATAAAAATAACAATTTAGTGGGCTTGGACAGGGTATTGTCTCCTTTTTCATTCACTTGGCTCTAAAGCAACCTCATCTTAAGAAATTAAATTTGACAGGCGATTAGTCCATAATGTGGTGCATTTACTTCGGGTATTTGAAGGAAAAATTGAAAACAGACTTGATGTTGAACTTTGAAATGTCTGCTTCAGATGTTATGGGCAGGAACTTTATATTTTTTGCCTCAAGGGCAGGTGACTTGCAGAACAAGCTGATCTCATGCCCTGGGGCAAGACGGGCTAGGTGAGGCTAGCTGTGGTATGCAGTGGTAACCAGCATGGGTCTGCTCTCACCTACTGGGAAGCTTATTGCTGCTTCACTGTGTGGTAAGTGAACTCACATTCCTGAGAACAGATTATAAAGTCCAAGCCTCCTGCTTTTATTATTCTGCAGTAAGTAGTTTTCTGCCCCAAATGATTCTTTTACAGCAACAGAGTCTGAAATGCACACCTGGGGAACTAGGTTCTGAATTGCAGCTTATATAGGTGTTCCCAAACTGCTCCATTAGCAGGCTGAAGTTTGCATCTGCACTCTTGTGCCTATGAACTGAAAAGGGAAGTGATGGAGGTAGCTATGAAATGATTTCAGACTCACTTTCCAAGCAAGGGTCCTGCTGCTTTGGCGTATTGCTCCTCTGGCTGTGAAATGTCCTCACTGCAATGCAGAATTGTCACCACAGGCTGCACAGAGCCATCCCTAGCACAGACCAGTCCCTTTTCCCACTGTGTCTTACCTTCATGGGCAGACAGCTTATGCACTCTGTTTCTTGATGACTGTAATTTACAGAGAAATTCCTCGGCAGCACAGCGTGTTTGTGAGCTGGGAAACAAGGTGTGCTGTGTGTGATGAGGAAGATAGGATGATGAAGTAAACAGGATGTTTTCTGGCACAGGGACTGAACCAGGTGCAGTGAAACGTTCACCCACAGTAAGGACTGTTCACAGGGTAGGGGCAACAAAGAAACCCCAGAGCACTCAGCTCTCCTGTCTCACTCCTGGGCTGTTTTTGAAGGTCTCAACTGTGGATATTGATCCTCAGACTAGGAATTCATAGCTCAGACTAGGAATGTTGATCCTCAGACTAGGAATTCATAGCTCAGGTGTCAGATAAATCTTCCCAGCCAAGCTGGACAAATGGATAGTCATGGATAGGGGCCAGTTATCTTCATGAAACTTCAGTTGGCCATTTGGGAAGAGTGGTCAGTGTTTTCCCCTGCAAAGATTTTCCATGAAGAATTATGAAGCTGCTTTCAATGTGAAGTCATCCCTCAGCAGCATCTCCAACACAGTTTGGGATACAGCGGCATTAAATGTCAACCAGCACATGTGACACTCTCCATCAAAAGGATGAAGAGAGCTCAATAGCATCAACACCCCTTATCTTTTAAATGAGTAGAGCTCTTCTGTCTTTGGACATTCAGACCAAGTAGAAGCTGGACAGGGTCTTCACTTTTCAGAGTTTTCCAAGTTTCTTCTCATTTGGCAGGAAACACCCCGGAAAGGAGACAGGAGTTTTTCACTGTACTGACACCAAATCCAGCTACCAGTCACAGGGACTGTTTTATTACTTCAGTAAAAAATCCTCCCTCCCTTGCTCTGCAACAGGCTAAAAACAGCCTGCAGCCTCCAGTGCCCTCCTGGAGTGACTGCATGGCTGTGCATGGAACTATTCTCCATGTATAGCCTGAATTCCTCGCTGTATAGGAAAGAGAATTTTTAATGTCTGGTATAAATTGTTAACTTAATGACAATCTGGATGTAGTTAACATCCTGGGGTAGGCAGAGTTTTTTTCCTCCCATGCCAGCTTTCCCTAGTAAACACTGATAACACCAAGGGCTTTTCTTATCATTCATATTTTGACAAAACCATTTTGTGTGCTCCTCAAATGCTGCTGCTGAGTTGCTAACTCATCTCAGGCAGTTGATGCAACAACAGGAGAGAAAGATAAATATACTGATACTCACTGCAGAGATAGATTCCTTCTTGTCTCCTCATGCCCAGCCCTCTCCAGGCACCAGTTCTTACCTCCAGCCACCTCTTCTCTGATGGGTGCAGAGGTAACCCAGCTCAGAGCATGCAAGAACTCATAAGGGATGCAAACTTTGATGTCTTCTCCTGAGGAGCAGCTCCAAGAGAGATGAAACCTTTGCCCTCATCAGTCATGCTGGGATGAGACAGTCAAAGCCTTATTCCTAGTTAGGAAGGGAGAAGGAGGTGCAGACTGGGCTTTTCTTGATGAGGCTTGCAAAGAGCAGGTCTAAACTCTCTACATACCTCAGCTGTGAGGGAGGAGGCTCCAGACAGAGGCAGGAGCTGATGGAGGTCACCTGTAGATCTCAAGGTACCCACCCCACACCTGAGCCCCAACCACCTCAACCTGAAAGCATAAATTAACCCCAGATGGCAGCTGGGGCTGTCCTAAGGTGGCCTTGAAGGGGATTTTCCACCTTGAGCAAGTTGATGCTCCTGTTAGACAGATGGGAAGTGAGAGGGCAGCCTGATGAGCTCTTTAACTTTTACTGGCTTCCCTCTTCCAAGCTCTCAGCTATTTTAATTCCCCTTTGAAGGCAATAAGGGGAGGACTTTTCACCAATCCCAGTGGAATGACTGAAGCTCTATCTTAATATTCTCTGTGGCTGCTGATCCTGGTGGATAGTTTCTGACTTTCATGGCTTTTGGGTTTCAGTCTTTTTAGCAAATGCATGTGCTTGTTTCTCCTCCAGCACAACAAACAGACAGATGGCTGTGATGATTTTGCTAGGCCAGAGCACTCTTGGCTGGGCTCCCCAAGTGAGTGGTGTGGTGGGAACTTTGTAGTGTTTCCTCTCTACTCCAATGTTAAGCAGGGAGGAAAAATGAGAGGAGTTTATCAATGGGTAGAGGAAGGGGAAAGTCAGATAATGACAAAGCTGGGGAAATAATATCAGTAAGGAAGATTTTTGAAAGGATTTTTCCTTGACTAACCTCAGCTGGGCTCATCCTAACTTCTGGAAAATTGTAAAACAATGCAAGGAGGTGGGGGGGAAACAACAGCTTGGCAGATAAACATGTCCAAAATTTTTCTTTCATTTTACAAATGCCATTAAAAATTGGGACTGAAAAAGCAGCTTAGAGATGACATTTCAAAAGGGGCTGGGGGTGGAGGGAAATTGCAAGGTAAACAGGACATTTTCTATCTTTTCCCCTACCTCCAGCCTGTGTGCAAGGGAAGATAACAGCAGCAGGAGGAAGCAAAGTCTGCCATGGAATTTAGCTCTTCTTTTTTCTCTTGTAGCAGGGAGAGAGGGAGAGCCCACATGTGCTTCTGAGGCATCTCTGTCTGCTTTGAACCTTATCAACAGGGACTGTGCAATGCAGTTTCTCTTTCTCCCTCTCTTCTAACTTTTGAAGCAAAACACTTACGTGCAAGGAATGTCAGAGCATCTGACAGCCAGGAAGATAGGGGAGAAAGCCAAGGACTGGGGAGGAGGGGGCTATTGGTTCCCCTCCTCCTCCTAGCTTTTTTTTTTTTTTTTTTTATTTTTTTTCTTTTTTTCTCCCCCTGTTTTCTTTCTTTGATTAAAGAAAGGAGGGAAGAAGAGAACAGTGTAGAGATGTCTTTCCCACCCCTCCCTTAACAAGTCTCAAGAGCATGGCCTGTGTTGAGTCAAGCAGATTGTTAAGGGAGAATGGCTGTCAATGGGATCTCAAAGATGCAATTCTTTTTTCAGGAATAAAGGAAAGAGAAAAGGTCTCTTGTCACAGCTGCTCACTGTTTATGAAATGTTTTGCCTCTGTGAGACCTACAGGGAATCTGGGAGTGTGCTGAATCTGTTGATCTTCCACATTTGCTTTGGAAGGGATCCCTTGCCACATACCTTTGCAAGTAGAGACAGTTTGTGTATGCATCACTACTCACTGTTTTCCAGGTTTATATACTCTATTAATAGGCATTCAGAGAGGCTCCTTACTGTGGCAGATAGGTGGAAAATAGGCAAGGAGGGAGAGGCTGTGGTGTGCAGGGGAGCCATAGGATGATGGGCACCTGAAAGACAGACCAGAATTAGGGATTTAGAGTAGGAGCTGAGCTCAGTTTGGATCCAAGAAAGGATTCTTGGTATCTTGCTCCATGCTTTCCTTGTGCCCTGGCAGACTTTGAATGAGTTAGGCAGAGGTTCAAATCAAAATCCCAAACCTGGACTTGGAAGAAGCTTGGAGCCAGATCTGAGCTTTTGCAGATGGACCCTTTATATATAATGAGGTCAATCAAAACATCTGATCTCAATACCCTTGAACTTTTGGAGCAGGGCATGAATTTGAGCCCAGGCATATGGGATCATCTGGACTGTGCACTGGTGTTTGCCAAGTGCTTTTCTTTCCTGGCAGGCTGGCTGGATCCCAGCACTGCTGAGTTTCTTTAGATGCTCCAGGTATAAACCTAAAGAAAAGGAGCTTTCCTGGACAGCCTTTCCCCCAGGCACTTTGTAACTCATGTCTCCTTTCAGGAGAGGAGCTAAAGGTGAAGAGTGGATGACTTGTTAAGCATCTCTTGCATTAAGAGAAGCCTTGAAAAGATTGCCCTTTCTTGAAGCCCAGTTTGCACATGTGTGAACCTAACTGGGCACTGCAAAGGGCAACTCTTCTGAGTTCAGCCAGGCTCAGGGTAACCAGAACTCCCAAACCTGGGGGGGTTTGGCCATTTTCACAGGACAGCTTACTCTGCTCAGGGATTGCTGCACAGTAATAATGAGGAAGGTATAAAAAGTCTCAGGGTTAAATGAGGACTGTGACTGTGTGCCCAGGGTCCTGCAGGTCTGCTGCTCCATGATGGGACTGAACATCCAATCTAATTTATCAGCTACCTCCTGAAAGATGACAAAATCTGCTACTGGGCTTGCACTACTGCTGTTAGAGAGCAGCATGTGTGCAGAATAGATAAACCAAGCTAGGAGGAGTTTGGGAGATGGGGAGTATATCTTCCAGTAAAACAAAGCAACCCTGGAAAATTACAGCCCCCTCCAGTGACACAGCAGGGAAGGGAAGTGAATGCACATCTGAGGTGCTGAGGGCAGTGATGTCCATCACCAGGTTAGCACAGAAGATGTGGACATGGCACAGGTCTCAAGGGCTTGAAGGGAAGCTTTGGAGCAAGGGAATGGGGAGGTCATTGCAAAGAACCCTATCAGGCAGTGATTGCTTCAGGCATGTGAGAGCAGGTGGCTTCTTTTTTCCTGTGTGAAGAAGTGAGAAAAGTGGTTTTGATCTTTCAGGGGTACCAGGCTCCTGTTGGGTCTTTTGAAATCTATTTATGGTATTGTTTATACTGCATCACATTTTCAGACAATCTGCGTCCTCAACTGCTGCTCATGGAAAAAAAGGAATTCAAGAGAAAGGGGGTGTTTGGAATAATGGAGGGGGAGGGCATGGATTGCATGCTGTGTTCAGCTGTGAGACAGCTAAAAATGGAGAAAGGTGGGAACTGGGAGGGGAAGAGCCAAGTCAAGTGAAGGTATGTGTGGAGACCAGCTGCTAGGTGCAAATGCAGGGGGGACAACGCTCTAATCCAAGTGCTATCCAGAAATTCCTCTCAGGCCAGGTTTCAAGAGGGCTTCATTCCTCCTTTCTGCATTCTCTGTGGGCTCTGCTGCCCTGTGCAGCTCTGTGATTGCTGCTGTTTCCTCCAGCTGTTTGGACTCACACATCTGGACTTGGCTTTTGCCGACAGTGATTTGCAGTAGCCTGGGTGGCTCCCACTTAGACTGGGACCAGTTCAGTTGATGCCTCTCTCAGCTGCTGTCCCAGCATGTCCTGGCAATGCCTTGAGGTGCAGGACTCTTCCCTGCACCCAAAACATTCTCCTTGGAGCAGCAGCCACCAGAGAGCCAGGGTGATCTGACATCTGTGCTTGCTCAGTCTCCCTGGGAAGGCTCTGTTCTCCAGCCAGCACCTCCCTCCCCAGGGCCTGCCTCTCCCCAGCTGTGAATGAAGGAAGGGTAAAAGCATCTCTCCCTATTAGTCCCAGACTTCCCATTACACTCTCTTTACTGGGCTGCTCTTTTCTTGCAGGAGGGGTAAAAGAAGTCTGAGAGATCAACACCAGAATGGGGATCAACAGACTGGAGTAAAGGAATGTGCAGGTGCTAGAAATGTCTTTTCAGATAGGAAAAAGTGTACCAGGTGCCCTAGAGGTAAATTAAGGGTGAAAATGAGAATGTTCTCATCATTAGTTCCACCATGTTATGTCACCACCTCCTCTTCAGAAGGGACAGTGAGGCCAAAGTGGGGCAGAATTACATGGTGCTGGCAGTGACAGAGCTCTGGGACTCAATAGCTCAGGAAGCCCTTTCCAACTGAAATCCTCTGAAAATTAGCAGTGTTCTAGAAAGGTCTGAGGAAGTTAATGGGAATTCCTTTAGATCACAGGAATTCCAGGTGGGCTTGGGATGCAACACCCCTGGCAGGGCCCTCCACAGGGAGCCTCCTTGGAAGCAGCTGCTGGGTAAATTCTGCAATTTAACACCCTTGGAGCAGATCTGGCTGTGAGCCAAGCTGGCTTTTACCTGGACACAGGTTGGGTGCACAGCAGACCATGCCCATTAAGGTGCACTTGGGGTGTTTGCTAGCACAGCAGCTGTGTCCTGCAGTCCCTGTACCTAAAATAGACTTTTTAAGCCAGACATCCTGTGCATTGTAAATTCAGGAGCACTCCAGGTGCATCTAGGCAGGGTGCATCTGTTAAGCCTGGTGCAGTGATTTTAAAAGATCGCTGGATTTTGCTTGTGCTAAACCCCATGTGTTCTTTTGCATTTTCTTTTCCCAGTAAGCCAAGTGTAAACAGAAATAATACTCAGGATCTTCTAATTGCTCTAATCTGTGTGCAAAAACACCATTTGAGACAGATTTTCTTAGGAAGTGAAAGGTAAATTACAAAGTCACTCCTGAAATGATTCCGTTCTGGGTGAGAAATTGAAACACTAAATTAACATGACATCAGGCACTTCAGAATGGCAGTGGATCTAGTAAAGAAAATAAATAGGGTAAAATTCCTGTAGGACCAATAGAGACCAAACATAGCAGATCCAAGTGCTGCCCAGAACTGTGGGTAACCTAGCTAATATTTACTTTGCTAGCAGCCATGTGTGAAATCAGATATTTTCACAAGCATTTCAGAATTTGATCCTGGCTGATACCTTGGCATTTGCAGTGAAAATCGCTGTTTACTAAGAAAAATGTCCCCAGGACTGCAACAGGGATACAAGTTTTCTGTCTGCAGAAAGTGTTGAAACAAGATACAGAAGCAAACGCCAGGGACACTATCCACTGCAGAAACAAGCTCTCCTTCCAACACCTTTGAAAGACCTGTGAGAAGGAACACGTGGCAACGTGGCTCATAATAATGCTTCTTACCACAGTGCTTTACATTGGGAAAATAAAATGAGCGTGTTATACATTTATTTTGCTCTTTATATCAAGATACCTGTTGTTACTTGGCTGTTCTGAGCTGCACCAAATACAAAATATTCTTTATACAGTGCAAACAGTGAAGTACCTGCCAGAACCAAATGGTTTCTTATCTGCCCATGAAGTTTGGGGTCAGAGTCAGGTGAGGAAGCAAGGAGGGGCTGCCAGGGGAGGGGAGCAGGGCACAGTTACAGCAATGGGACATGGGGTGGCTGTAGAGGCTCAGCCCTGAGTGATGCTGTGAACCACCCTACCTCTTTCTGCTCTCTCCCCAGAACTGATAACAAGAGACAGTGCAGTCCTACTGAATGGGCCAAAGGAGCTTCTGAGTTCTCCCTTTGCCCTAAATCAGCCAATCTGCAGTGTGGGTAATTAGTCTGCCAGTCTCATCCTGGTAGCACTGCCTTTGGAGGGTGATATATTCAAAGAGGTCGTGAGCTCATTGTGTCCCCCACCCTCCCTTTACTCTTTTTTTTTGTGTCACAAGTGTTCTGTTTTTTAATGATGCCCTCCTCCAGCACGAATTGACTCTGGCAGTAATTTGTCATGTCATCTTCAGTAAAATTTTGAACAAAATTGTGGAAGATTCATGGAGGAGCAAAAGTGCCACATCTTTTATGCATTTCAGATGGTAAAGTATAAATCAAAAAGCCCAGGGACCTGTTTGCAGAAAGACAACAAGAAAAAAAAAAAAACAACTAAACCATAGAGAGTAAAGTTAGATTGTATCTGTGTCTGATCCTGCACTGACGAGTCTGGGATTTACTTTTTAATTTTTCAGGCTTTGTCTTTATGTCAGGATGGATGCAGTGGATAAAGCAGGTCTGATAGAGACCCAGCCCACACTCTTATAAAATCAGGGTGAAAGTTAAACCCTAAGGGACACAGGTAAAAGACTTCATGACAAGGGAAAGGAACTCAGGGTTAGGACCTGATGTTATAACTGCTTTAAGGGGTTGGTCATTCTTAACCCTGGAGAAAAATTACCTCTCTCAGATGATTTTGGCCTTGGGTAAATTTAGCTTCAAAAATATTCTGCATATCTCTTTAGTGGCTTGAAGGTCTGAAACCATTTTAAAACTGAGCAGTTAAATCCCATCAGAAGTGAATGGGAACTGGCTGAGCAGTTTCTTATAAATCACCCTTGCATTGAGGGTGCAGCCTCTCCCTCCAAACTGGGGCTGATTCCCACTTTTCCAGTGTCACTTGCCCTGTTGGTTTGGAGAGCAAAAGCCCTGGGAAGGGAATTTCTTCATCCCCCCTTCCTGAGCAGCCTCCAGTCCCTGTGGCCTCCGTGTGTGGCTACAGCACAGCATCAGTGGGGTGGGCAGGGCTGGCTGCAGGCAGCTGCTGGGATGTTCACAGCTGGATCTGCATGCATTGCCTGCCTGCATATCCATGCCTGCCTTGCCTGTACCACACAGCTGGAGGAATTGACAGGCCAGCTGTGCCTGCCTCTGATCAACCCCCTGCTCCACTCCAGCTGATGTTACAGGCACAAAGCTCCTCACAAAGCCTCCTTTTTCCTTTTCTTTTTCTTTTCCTAAATGCATGATCGATCTATTTTAAGAGTACACACAGCTATATGGCAGGAGAGATTAAACAGCAGCATAGAAAAAGCTCTCCTGTAGGGAAATCTGATTATACCCTTTTAGGAGGGTTTTCTTGTTGAGAGTCAGCCTGCATATTTCCACACTGTATTTGAAGGTCACTCATTGTCTTATACTGCTTCCTACAACAAAATTGAGAGGAGTATGATGAGATCTCATAGTCACCAGAGAGCTCATTTGTTCAGCAAATCCAGCCATGACCCTTTCTAATGTGTTCTTTCCCTTCTTTCCCTCACTTCTGTTGGCTTGTTTTAGCTGAATGCTTCCACTAAAGCCTCCCTATCAATATTCAGAGATGATTTCTGAAGTTTGGATAAAGTCTATCAAATCTAGCAGAGACCAAAGTGCCAGGGATATTTGTAGGGTCTAAACAGCTGTCAGAGACTACAGGATCAAAGTCTTCTGGTCACCTCTGCTTCTTCTTAGGTGGGAGAGGTACCATTACGAATTCTTTATTTTGCCAAGCACATTTGAAAGTGGCAGTAGCTCATGTGTGAAGCTCAGACTGAGCCCAGCTTGGCAAGTGGAGGCACTGCAATTCTTTTGCAGGAGTTGGGAGCAGCCTGCAGGGACAATGAGCATACTGTGCTGTTGCCTGGGTTTGATTCTGGTGTTGATTCAGGTGTTCATGGAGAACAGACCCTGTGGCCAATTAAAAGGGCTCTGTTTCCTTTTGAGTCTCTTCCCCATGTGAAAGGCAGAATTAAAGCTTTTCGGTGTATGAAACATTAAATCTATGGACACAGAATCTGCCTAAGCACAGCCTATGAGCACTGAAAAATCCTTAGAAGTTTGGAAAGGCTTTAAACTCAGGGATTTGTAATCTTCTCTTGTTGTTCTCCAAGCAATATTTCTGTCTGCCTTCTGCTTAATGAATTAGCAAAGCTAAGAGAGTAGCATGAACTTTCAGAAGATATCCTTCAGTGCCCCTTATGGCTGATCTGGAAAGGATGCTCATTATAGCACCCTGTGAGCAGGATAGGTAACCCAAAGATGTCAGGAAGGGCAGCAGGCTAAAAAGCTAACCAAAGGTCCTTTTAGACACTTTATTCCACCCAGGGATGGCATTAATAGCACCATTAAGTTTGTAGTTTTATTTTATTTCCAGTGATTGTGCCAAATCAGGGTTTTCTGTGCAAACAGTATCAGCCTGCTCCAAGATCCATGAAGATGCCCAAGAATGAGAAATGGGAGCAAAGGCTGGGCCAGGAGTTTTCCCCTTCCCAGTCTGGGAGGAGGAGAGTTCTGAGCCCTGCCAGGGCCTGAGCTGTAGCAGAGCTCACTCCTGAGAGGGAAGGGAAGGCTCAGCTGGGAGAGGAGCTTTCCAGGGAGGGATATGAACCTTCCAAGGACCTTTTCCATTCCTTGAGGTCACCCACACTCCTGGCCCAGTGTGCCCTTGCCCATGAAGTACGTGAAGGGCAGGCACAGACAGCCAAACCAGAGGGTGCTGCACTAATGGAGAACTGTTATTAACAGGTTATATTCAGTGGTCTAATTACCTAAATATATTTACTGCAGATGAGGGGAGTGAGGGTGCCAGGAAGAGGGGGATGGGTGGGAAAAGTTCTTTCAGTAATTGCAATCAAGTGATCAAAAAAATTCAGGAAACTGGAACCCTGCTTTGCACTGCCTCCCTCCCTCTCCCCCCCCAGGTTTCATTATTTTTTACAAAGGAGCACTGGGGAGATTATTTATCTTTGATCATTCTGGGATCAATCTGCAAATGTACAAGCTCACTTTAAACCTGTGTTTGCCAACTGTTAAGCTCCACATTACAGACTGGTTTTTAAAGGCCTTGGGAAGATATAAACTGGAGACAAAGAGGAGATGGATGATTTCAAAGAGGAATTTCAGGAATTGTTTGAAGAGAGCAGCTGCCCCCCATCCAGATTAGCTGCAGAGCACTCTGCCATCTTGATTTCAAAAGCAGGTAAGGGTGCAAAAAAGGGGTAGAGAAAATGACTGGAGAAGGGAGCCAGCCATCAGCAGCAGCAATACTGATTTTTTTCATTCTGTTTACTCAGATGGCTTGTTAGGAATTGTTTTCATCCTGATGCTGTTTCACACCTTATTTAATACTTTTCCATATTTTTGCACCCTTCCTAATTCCAAGGGTTCAAGATGGCTGTTTTCTGCAGGAGCTAATACCTTCAGAGCAGATAATCTGGGGATTCTCTATGTTTGATATACTTACACACTGCTGCTCAACTCCCATGCTGTGCTTCAAATATTTATTAAAAAAAAAAAAAAGGAGAAAAAACTCCAAACATTCTCCAGGCTGTTTCCTCCACAGCCTTTGCTGCTGAAGCTTCCCATGCCATCTTCCATGGGGAGTTTGCAGGATGCTGATCTTTTTGTTTATTCATTTATTTTTGAAAGCATCACTAGCTGTCTCCAAAGAAGGAGGTGAAGGCATTCACAAAGATAATCTGTAAACATTTGTCGTGGCTCTGCCCTGGTGGGCAGGCACAGTGCTCACTCTGGAGCCACGTGTGCTGGGTGGGTGATGAACTGCCATGTCCCAGCCCCAGAGCTGGCTGCACGCTGCCCATCCAGCTACAATCTGCATTTTACTTGCCTGGGGCTGCTCATGTTTCTGCAGAGGACAGGGCAAAGATCCAGTTTTGACAAAGACTTTTAAAATGAGACTCATAAAAGTGTGCCAGGAACTCAGTTTCCTTATGTTCAACCAAGGTAGAGAACAGTGAGGAAGATGGTTCAGTGTTTGAATTTCTGCTTTTTTGTGGTTTTTTTTTTTTTTTGGGGCTTTTATTTTTTTGGTGGTGGTGGTTTTACTTTTTTCCCCCATGAATTACTAAATATTGAGAAATAAGAATTTATAATTTGAGCAATTTTCTCTGCCAAGATTTGTATTTTTCCTTACTGACTGGCTGTAAGGTGTGCTTGAAAATCAGACATAATATCATGTCTTCAGTGGCCAGGACAATTCTGGAAAACAGACCTTTGTCCAGAATTGGAAGGGAGTTTCCAGGACACTGTACCATCCCAGATTTTAGGAATGGCATATGAAAAAAGGAACTGTGTGTCTCAGAACACGTTTTTTTTCCCTGTCCCATTCCTTCTAAGACACAGCCCCTGTCAGAATGCTGGCTCCCAGAACAGAGGCAGAAAACAGGCTTCTGGCCCCAAACAGTGTGAACATTGGTGTGTGACCCACAAAATCTTGATCTTTGTTCCCTGGAGGGGATGAGGCTGCTTTTAGATTTATTAGCCTGGATATTTTTTTCTGGCTAGCTTTGCTTGCCCTCCCTCCTGCATGAGCTGCTGGAAAGCCTGGTTTTCCAAGCAGTGACTCCTCGACCTGCAGAGATTCTCAAGGCTGGCTGGGCAGCACACAACCTCTGCTCAGAGAGGCTCCTCTGTGGTGCTTTAAACCTTCCTTGCACTGTCCTGCCAACTCCTGTTTCTTTTGCTTGATGGTCTGCAAGATAAAAAAGCCTCTACAGAACCAGTGCTGTGGGCAACAGGGACCCTGTGGTTTCCATCAACTGGTGGTGATGTTGATGATATATATAGAAAAGGAAATTATATTTAACAAAAGGGGAATATTTGTCCTCTGCATGAGACTTTCTCTCTCTCTTCACTCCCTTTCTGTTCACTGCTGCAGGGAGGTGGTGACTGGCTGGTCAGCACCGAGCTGAAGCTCTGCTGTCCAGGGGCTGCTGGGCATGGGAGCAGCTGGAGCTCCTCCTGTGGGGCTGGAGCTGTCATAGAGCTGGAGATCCTGTGGGGCTGGAGCTGCCATGGAGCTGGAGCTGGGATAGAGCTGGAGCTGGTGTGGGGATGGAGATATTATGGGATTGGAGCTCCTGTGGGGCTGGAGCTGGTGTGGGGCTGGAGCTGGTGTGGGAATGGAGTTGTTATGGGATTGGAACTCCTGTGGGGCTGGAGCTGCTTTGGGGCTGGAGCTGGTGCAGGGATGGAGCTGTTATGGGATTGGAGCTCCTGTGGGGATGGAGCTGTCATGGGGCTGGGTCTTTTCCCGCTGCAATGGGAGAAGGGAAACTCCACTGAAGGCACCTTTGTGTCAGTCCTAAAAGAGGACAAGCTCTCCTCCTGAGTGGACAGGTAAATTTCTAGACTCTGCAAGAACATCAGGGCATCTGCCAGAGATTTTCAGCTGCTCTCTCTATTCCTGTTACAATGTTATTACAATGTTATTACTTTTTTTTTTTTTTTTTTTTTTTTTTTTTTTTTTTTTTTTTGCCTTTACCCTAACTCATTTCACTGGCACTTTTACCAGCATTTCCTTCATTTTTTGAGATGTGATATTCTGGCTTTCTGTTGACCTATCACAAGAGAAAGTTGGGCTACTTATCAGTGAAAGGTACCTTGTCAACCAACCTGGTAGCAGTGTTATATTTAAACAGAAGCAGATGAAAAGCCATGGGGAATTGAAACCTCTGCTGCAAAGGTATTAAAGAAGATGCTGTTGTGTGAGCAGGGATATGGGGGGAGGTGAAGTTGGAGGCTCTGGAGTTTGCTGTGGGCTCAGTGAATAACTTATTCTGTCTAACACTTGCCATGAAATATCCTAACAATACTCAGGCACTAGTGGTAGCAGAGATATTATCACTTGGGGAGACAACAGAAATGGCCTTATCATTTTGACAATGGCTTTTTTCCCTTATTATCACTAAGTAACAATATCTCTATTTCACTGCCACTACTGAGCCATTGTTTTTTTGATAAATAGAGTCCTTTCTGTGATTTCTTTTCCCCCACTTGTATTTTATCCTTTGTGCATGTGTGCATGTGAGCAGATTTTAAAAAAAGATGTTCCACCCGATGGTGCAATATTAAAGACTACATCTCTTAAAAACAGAAGAAGCTGTCAGAGGGTATATTACACAAATGTATGGCTTACTTGGTGCCTCAGGGACTTGTGGTGCCCCTAGGCTTAGAGAAACTCCATTCTACCTGGGTCCCCAGCCCTCTGAATGAAAAATGGGAGTGTATAAGAGCTGGAGAACATGAGATGTTAGTACCCACTGGTCAGCAGGGATGGCATATTGCATCCAGAACTGCCTAGAACAAAATCTGCATTCTGTGGTGTCTGGTTTGTTCTCAGATTCTCACATAAAGCCTGGATACAGCTCATACAATTGCAGTGCTGTGTTCTCTGCAGTGGGCTCCCAAAATGCTCCAGCATTTGAGGCCATCCCAGCTTTCCTCCAGCCCTGTGCCAGAGCTGGAAAACCTGGATGGACCAAGTGGAAATTAAACTGAGGGTATATAGTTCATTAGGTGTTGTATACAGTGACACCTGGGTGTTTCACCTTTGAGCCAGCTGAACACCCATCCTCATTTACCCTCTGCTCCCTTTCCATTCCCCTCCCATGCCCTCCCCATGGTGTCTGAGCACTGCTGTCTGCCTGGTTTGCCATCAGGGTCATGGGTTGCCATCTGCCTGGGCTGTGAGTGTGCTCTCCCCTTATGCACTCATCAGCCACCGTGGCCCTGTCTGGATAACCCTCTCTGCTGATACCATCAGCTGCCACTGTCTGGTCTGTGCACAAAGAGAAGCCTCCACCAGAGCCATTGCTATGGTGACAGGCATCCTGTGGGCAGTGGGACCAACAGGAGCTGTAACTGAAGGTACCACTGCAGCATTTGCATAGACACCCCACCTGCTGTGGAACAGCCACATTCTCCAAAATCACTCCCACGAGTTTCTGTCACTGCCTTTCCAAATCTGCATGGATGGGACATTGGGACTCAATTTACACTTTCTTGGCTTGGACTCATAGTGAGAACACTTTCCATAGAGGAGGAGAGAAAATTTATCTAGAAGATGACAGTACTCAGCTCCCTTGAATGTGAAATGATAAGAAGGAAGATCAGTTTTTGCCCTCTCCCCACCTTTGCATGCCCTGCTTTGCAGAGAGCTTGAACCAACAACGTGGTAAGATACTTGTTAGCCCCAAAAGCCCCAGCAGCAGGGAATGGAGTCATCTATCATGCCCATGCTCCATCACTTCCACTGCTGTACTAAATGATGCGCTCAAAACCTGCCACTAAATGGAAGGAAAATGTGACCAGCCTAACTGCCATCAGAAAGTTAAATGCTTAAAATACTGTCACTGGAGGATCGCAGGCAAAGGACAGGAGGTAAAGTAGGCTATTTTCCTTGCCTGTGTTATTTTTTCCCCCAAACAGAGGAGGTGCATAGTGAAATTAACCTCTACTCCTTTGATCTCCTCCCCTCTGCTCTTGTGCACACACACACACTCTCTCTCTCTCTCTTTTAAGGCTTCTATATAATGATTCGATGCAGGAGGGTTTTTCATTAGAAGATATGAATAAGGCTTTAATACAAATCAGTCCAGAGAGTCTTTTGACAGGATTTTTAAATAGTGCCCCTTGTCTCCCTGATGCAGCCACACACTATCTTGTTCCCATGCTGACCTCTTAGTCTTTCCTCATTAAAGAACTGGTCCAGGCTGCTGAGCCCTCTCTCTTTTTGGAGGTTTTCACTGCTTTGTCTCATGCACAGGCATTCCTGCTGCTGACCGACAGCTCCTCGTCCCCAGTAATTTCTGCACTGCATTAATTTCTCATTAATCTGCATCATGATTTATGAGTCTTAAATGATGGAAGACTTCTAGAGGAGTGCTTCTCATTTGGCCTGCTGGCTTTTCTCCCTTGCTCCTTCACCTTCCTTCCTCAAAAGTGAATAAACCTCATCTCCTACACAAGCTGTCTGCAGAGCGTTGTCTCTGTGGATGGTGCAAGTGGGGAGAAACAGGTTAAGCATGGTGCTTTCTGGCTGCTTTCCTGGTAAATGATTTGAGCAAATAAATGCTAAGGAGAAAAGGGACCCACTTTGCTTTTCTCAAGAACTTTAGTAGCTGCTCTCCAAGCCTGTGAGTGTGCGGTGGCTTTGGCAGCCCTGGGGAGTGCTGCCAAAGTCTTTTTTGGAGTTTGGAGAGGTTGCAGCAAGGAAATTATAAACCACCCTGCAGGGATCAATCCCATTAGCAAGAGGGATGGTGACTCTTGGCTGGGCAGGAAGCTCTACCTTCATGCCAGGGGTGGATGAACCACTGGACTGGGGCATGTTGCTGTAAGGCTGTGTTAGTCTGGCCCAGGGCAGTGGGGAAAGAGAAGATCTGTGCACTCCCTGTCCTGATTTCATGGGACTATGCTATAGCCCTGCATCAAAATTATCTTCCCTTCCATTTTCAGGAGTATATGCAAAAGAGGATGGAAAATTACTCAGCTTTAGTTACCCATCAGCACTTTTTGTGCTTTTCTAGAGCTCCTGAATTCATAGAATTTGAGGCTAAAAATAGTGATGGGATTTCCTCTTCCCTTCTGGTTATTGCTACATGGCTCTGGTCCTCGGGAGAGTCAGAAAACACAAAGAGGTGGGAAATATTTTGTTTGGAAGACAAGAGAAGAAAATGCTGAATGCACCAGGCAGGGCTGACTAAAAGCAGCAGAGTTATGGCAGCAGTGGGAAAGGGAATAGCAGAGTCAGGAGAGATGAAAGAAGCAATGGGTGGAGGTTGATTACAAAATTCTTTGTGCTTTGCCCTGACTCCACTGGCCCAGTGCTCAGTGAAGCCAGTGGAAATATCGTTGTTGACTTCCTTGTCAATGCATTCAAGTGTCAGACAATTAATACATGCTAAATTTTAGACAGAAATACTCCTCAAGGCTCAATAGCTCATGAATCATGAGTATGATTGTCCCACAGAGAAAAAAAGATGGAAAACGACCTGAACTTTTCCTTTGCAGGAAGAGATTTGATTTCAGGTGAGTTTAGGAAAAGAGGATTTGTCTCAAATCTGTATTTTCCTGGTTTCTTTGCTGTTCATCATATTCATAAATTGATTCAGATCTTCTCACACACAGTGTGTGAAGCTGGTTCTAGCTCTCAGGCTGCCAAACAGCCAGAGAGACAGTTTAGAAAAGCAGTGGTGACCAGGACTAGCAATAAAGCTTGGTTGTTACTGCATGAATATGTAGATGAATATGTAGTTACTCCAATAGCAACAGGGGAAAGCTGTTTCTTTGGGGGCTGGAAATAGAAGGGGAAAATTGCTCAGCTTTTTAGCCAATGTTTAAATTGATATTTAGGAGAGCAATTTCTGTGTAGCTTGGAAAAGAGGAGAGCGAGAGAGAAAATCTTCATGTAAAAGTCTTTCTGATTCTACTTTGTTAATACTTTAAATCTTTTGAATTTGGGTAGCGTGACTGAAAAGGGAAAATCAGAAATTGTCTCTATGTTAATAGAGCTTTTACAGAGAGCACAAAAGCTTGGGGTGGGAAGAGTGTAAAAATATTTTAATAGGTAACCTTTTATTCGGCAAAATATGTATTACTTCCTATTATGATAAACAGTTTGCATATTTGAGACGAAAATGTTTATACATATACATTACAATTACATATTCATTTGACTTTATATTACATACACAACTCAATTTGAATAAATGTCTGAAGCCAAAGGAATAAATTAGTATTGGTGCTGAGTACTTTCTTTGCCCTTCTCCATTGTGTTGCAAGATTTGCATTTTATAGTTGCACATTAACAAATATGCATATTTCATTATGGTTTTGGATTAAAAGGTTATCATCTCTGTTACCCATTAGTAATAAACAAACACAGACTTTCCATGTGAATTTATCCTTGGCTCAGCTGTTTGCTGATTAGGTTGTTGTCTCTGGGTTTCCTTGTTTTATCCTTGTGGAGAATCCCTAAAGCCGTTTCTAAAGTGCTTATTGTCCTCTGGGGAGCTGTGAACGAGAAAGGGAGGCAGGCAAAGAAGACCCAGAGGTATCCTAAGCTGGTGAAAAGATGGGGAGGTAGGGTTGGGTCCAATCTGCAGCCAGGTTAGGAGCCTTGTTTGGGTAGGTGGCCCCCAGAGCCCTGGCCTTGTGGCAGAAAAAGATCCTTTGGAAACCAGTTTGATGGCTGGGCAGGGTCAGAAGGGCAGAAGCCTGGTGGGGAGCAGGAAGCAGTGTGATCACCAAAATGTCCAAAAATATGCAAGTTTCAAATCAGAAGGTTCCTCCTATGCCAGAGTGATCCAAACTCCTGAATCTGCACACAGGGAGACCTTGGATCTGGACAACTCAGAATCTGGCATCAGCTGGGAGAGGGGAAGAAGGCATCCCAGTTTTACTGGTACACACTTGGGGTGTGAGCCCCAGTGGAGCCATGCATGGGACACAGTCCTGGAGCAAACTGGACTAAACCAAGCAGCTTGCAGTAACGTCAGCTCTTATTCCTTGATATCATCTGTGTTCAACCTCTTTTGCCAAAAAACCCCTCCTTGATCAATGCTGTGTCTGCAGGCATTTGCAGGGTGAAGGTAGGGAAGGATCAGGACTGAGGGATCCCTGATTGCCTGAGCTGGGGTCCAGGCACTTTCCAGCACTCTGGAGTGAACAGCACAGATTCTGGGAGATGTATTTTTGAGTAGCTGAATTTTGAGGAGAGCCAGCAACCAAAAAATAACAAGAACCTGTTTGTGCAGGTAGCACTTGGAGGAGGCTGCCCTGTGAAGTCAGCATGGGCAGAGGGCCATCACCTCCCAGAAGGGAGAGGCTCTGTCCTAAAGCCAGGTGTTATTTATTGAGCTGGTGTGGGGCTGGGCTAGTATCTTCTTGCAATTGAGCTGTGCATGCCATGGGATTATAGACTATGGCTCCAGCTGCTCACCTTCTGCAAATAGGCTCTATATGTAAAAGCCTATGGAATTTCAATGGATTTTTACTTTATTAAATTTTCCTTTCATTGCCTTTTTAATACAACTTTGCTAAATTCAGTGGGTGGAAATGCCTCAAAAGAAGCCATTTAAACTTATTTTCCCTCTTCTTCAAGGGAAGGGAAAATAAAAAGATTCAGTGCTTCTTCAGCAGAAGAAATAAAAATAGAGAATCCCAGAGTGGGTATCTACACAGCTCCTAGGATGCAACTTTGGGCTCATCTGATGTGCCAAAAGTTGTCAACTTTCTGCTTCTGCCCTCTGTTTACTCCCTAATCCTGCATGAATGTCCTTTGCTACCCCAGACCATCTCACAGATGATGTCACAAGTGTTACTGCCCAAAGTTTCCCCCTCCTTAGGCCAGGTCTGGACACTCTACCAATGCCCTTGAGGATTTCCAAGTGCTAAAACAATGTTTTCCAAGTTTCCTGCTCTGTTCCCTGAGAAGAGAATGATCTCCCCAGAAACAGGGCAATGCCCCTGTTCATGTTTTGCCTACTCATTCAACCCCAGCCTGGCTGTTTGCCTGAAATGCAGACTTTTATTTCCTTAAGGCAAAAACATTAGATCAGTTTTCCTTCCACTTTTCCTGATCCTCCCTGTATCCATCACAAGGATCCATTGCTTCCTCCCAGCTCCCTGTGTAGGTGGTAGCTCCAAATGGGAACAACATCTGGGACAATAAATGTTTCTCTCCTGATGCAGAACCTGCTGATCTTTCTCAGGGGTGATGCTGTGATGAGCTGCCTGCTCTTTCCATCCATCCCTGCCATCCCACCTGGAAGCAGCTCTGGGATGGGAAGCCAATCAAGTGAAGGAGCACTAAAGGTCAAGGTAATAGTAATGCATGTTAATAAAATTTACTCACTGAAATGGGGCATTCTAATAATTCTGATGCACAGAGCAGAGTCTGCAAGGGAGGTTGGAAATACCACAGTGGTAGACTCAATTGTCCCAGTCAAATCAATTGGGATAAAGGTCTTTTCCAATTCAGCTCCCTTAATTGTCTCCAAATTGACAGTAACTGCCATCCATCAACACTGAAGGGTGTTTAAGGTGGCCTGTGGGACCCTATCAGGTCCCTCACATTGGGCCCCCACCACAGAATTGTCTCCCACATGCCTTTTGCATGTGGAGCTTTAGCAGAGGGATCATGTTTGGGCTGCCAGTCCTTGCAGGACTTTTTCAGCTCTACACTGCCAAGCCATTTGTGCTGGAGATGAGATGTCTGTGATAAGTACACAGCAGACTCCTAAAAAAGAGTCTGGAGGTGGCAATTCAGTTCACCTCGACCACCAAACAGCCATCAGATAATTGTAAATTTGGAGTGGAACTAAATAAGCAGTGCATAGCTGCAAGGCTTCATTTCCAACTACTAATCCTCTTAAATTATTGAGTCACCCTGTAAACTATTAGCTAAGAATTTTGAACAAGAGTCTCTGCTGTGTGTAGCCTCATGTAACTACAGATTTCAGGTGGAATCTAACTCAGTATAGCAATAAATTGATATACTCACATGACATCTAAACTTTGAGTGCATGCTTGAAACTCAGACACCCTGTGCAGAGCACTGTTGCAGCACTGCAAAGCCAGGAGCTTTCATGGAACTGAAAAAGTTCAGTGGTTTGCACAAATAGATTATGCCTTTGGACAGGTGTCTTCTACAGATACTGTCTCTTCTTTATGAGCATTGAAAGCAGCTCTGATCCATAGCCATAAGAAATCTGCAGTCATTTTCTGCAGTCCATTGAGAAAAGATTTTCAGAGCTTTTGCACATGAATACCATCATGTTGGAGTTGGTCAAATTATCCACTGAAAATGATTTCTGCAAATGATTTAGCTCCTTTAGCAGTTTTCTCCTTGCCAGACTATCTGCAAGCAGATTATGAGTTTTATTAAAGTGTTGATTACTTGCAGTTTCACAACTGTTCAAACTACAGTCAGCACAGCCAAATTCAAATGCTGCTCCGTCTATGAACGGCTCTTACTTGCAATGAGTAAGACCTGTTTCTGATTTACTGCTTGTACAAGTGGCCATCATGGTGTGCAGTCTTGTTTCTACTGCTGGGATGGATGGGAGGGACACATTAAATGGAAAGGGACCCCTTTATTCAAAAATTGTTTGAAAGCATGTGGAAGTGCTCTGCTAATCCATTCTGTGAGTAATAAATAGGAGCCATTGAGAAAATCTTGAAGCACACTTCCAGGAGGAATACTCCCAGCTACTTAACAGCACCAGCATCTCTGAAGCTCCTTTATCCCCACTGATATTCTTGAAATAAACACCCAAGTGTTTGTGAATAAACGTATCCTTTCTGACTGATGTGAATCCATTTGTGGCTATACATTATTCTGAATGAACACTGTAATTCACTCTAATTTATACAAGAAAGGGGAAATTGATGGAGGAAATAATGAGGTTTGGGGCAATGTAAGCACATCTCCACACTCTCAGGAAAGACTATTGTAACATCTTCAGCCTGGAAACTGTTTTCTGAAACTGAGTTGCCCCTGGCTGATACAAGGCTGAAGATGTTGTGGTGTTTGTGTCCATCACACAGAGGGTTGTTAGTGCTTATAGACACAGATATTGGCGAGGAACCAATCTGGTGGCAGCCAAGCTGGACAACAGGAGGTGGCACCTCAGGGCCATACACTTCTGGGAACACCTTCCCATCCATCTAGGGGCTGTGGATTCCTACAGGTGGGATGATACAGCTTCTTTTGTGGTGTTCAGTAAGCATTCAGGGCCAGGTCTGGCAGTAGCCTGCTGCTTTCCTGTTCCACGTGAGGTGAAGGGAACCCCACTGAGGCAATATGGCAATGTAAAATCACCTGGTTCCTTCTTCTTACAGAGACTGTCGCACTAAGAAGTCTTTTTTTCCTGCCTCTCCATCAGATGCTTTGAATAAATCAGATTTTCAAAAGAGTTAAATGCTTTGATTTTGGAATTACAAGAGGGGGGAGATATGAAACCATCTCAGAAGTGTCAGCTACTGAACAGCCTAAATCTGACCCTTGGGCTTTACTCTAAAGTGAAGCTCACTTCTCTTTGCTGCCTGAGCTCCATATGTGGCAAGTGACAAAAAAAGAAGACACTTTCTATCCATCAGAACCAGAAACCTGAAAGTGCAAAATATTATAGCCAGAAAGAATTTCTTCAGAACAACAAACACTTTCCTGCGTGGTCGGAAATGCAGTCAGGCTAGGTAAGATAAAAAGGAAGGCAGAGAGTGGATAAGCATCAGTCTAATGATAACAATACAATGTCCTCAGAAAATAGAAAGATATGACAGCAAACAGTGAAAGGATGAGCAAGATAGTTTGGAGAAGGTGCAGTAATATATGGGGGATAATATGTCAGGAAAACATCTGTGAAGACAGGAGCCATTTCTGGGCCACAGAAAGTCAACATGCTGCTCTCTAACCAGGATTTTCTTTGGGCATCTCAAAATGGTTTTGCACTTATTTGTAGTAATTTTGAATGTTTTTTCTCCCTTGCTCAGTCACAGGAAATCAAGTAGAAAACAGAAGAGACACACACAGTTGCCTGGCTTCTGTGCCAGAGCATCCCTGCCACATTAACCCCCTTGGCCCTGGAAGGGTGTCAGCTGTGGCTCTATGTTTAGGTTTCAGCAGGGCTCCAATCTTGGCAGTGCTGTGCAAGGACAGTGCTGGCCAAAAAGCCAGCAGAAGCTGTGAGATCCACTGGGCAGCTCCCAGTAAATTCACAGTCAAGGATTTACTAGAATTGGCTTTTCCCTTTTTCCCATGCATGGTTTGTTCATTCAAGGTATTTCTCTTCAGTTTTTGCATTTGTGTGAAACTCTACCAGGAGCTTCAGCTCAGTGAATATTCTGGTGGTACCATGCAAATATCTATGGGGTGAGGGAGCAATAGACAGGGGAAGATGTAGGAGTTAAAAGGCTTTGCTAAAAGTGAAGTGGGTCATTAATTCCAGGACTCACTTTGCCAAATTCATCCATCTTTTGGTTTTTGTTCTGGCTGCTTCTGAGCACCTTTAAATGGATCCTAATAACAAAAGTACAGAAGTGTTTAGGCTGCATGGATTTTTTGCCTCTTCCAGGGCACAAATCTCTGTTGAGGGTAAGGTTTACATGTTTTTAAGGATGTATTTAATTTTTTTCTGCCTTTCAGGTACCCAGGCTGTGGGAATAATATGTGTGTCAGGGAGGAATCAGTACACCAAAAATCATTCTTGTACTGGAAAAACATTTTTCTTCCCTCCCAATCTCCATTTTTTTCCATCTTCCAATCTCCAATCAACCATTTATAAAAACAACATCAAATTGTAACATGAACTTGTACAAGCTGTGATGGGGCAATGCTAATTTCCCAATTTCCACCATGTAGGGAGGGACAGGGGGGATTGCAATTTCACACACATGTTAAGATGCTAAGGGACAGGCCTGGCAGCTAGACCTGAAAACCACATGGGAAAGGGGCAGGGGGGAAAAGAAGCAGCTGTTGACAGGCTCATGTCCTGCTTTCTCTGCTTTTTATTTTTGGAGTACACTGGGATAGCCTTGGATGTTTGCTCTGCTGACACATGTTGGCTGCCCAGGGTAGCTGTAATAGGCCCCTGTGGGAGGTGTATAATTGAGATATGCAGACACTCTGCATATTAACACTAAGCACTTGTCCTGCTTTGAAAAAGGCCAAAATAATCCCTCTTCCTTTCCTGCCTCTTGCCTCTGGGCAGCTGCTGGGACTGGTTGGCTGGAAGGCAGCTGGAGGATGGGGCAGGTGGGGCAGAGCTGCTGGGGTGACACACTCAGGTGCCTGGAGGGGCAGTAGGCTACTAGAGGATGATAAAAGCTTCCAGTGGCTGGAATGACAGGTTAGTATCATATGGCCAGTTAATGCCATACTTACAGGAAATTTACAATTTGGTGGAAGAAGATCCCAAATCCTGAAGCTGGTTTTCTTTCCTTCTTTTTCCCTAACTGGCTTTTTCTACAGACCATCTACTGTGTCATCTTTCCCCATTACACAGTGAAGCCCCTCCTCTTTTATCCACTCACTTCATAACTTGTTTTTTCTCCCCTGCTCACATCTCACTCCCAACACATGGGCTTTGCTTCTAGGACAGCGTCATAATTTTCCTGAGCTTTGACCTATTTATGCTGCCCAGGTTCCTCACTTCTACAAGTGCTAATTCTTCTGGACAAGAAGACCTCCTATTAACAAGACAATATTGCTGTTGCAAGCACAGCTTGGAGATGGAGAGGAGCAGAAAATGCAGAACAGCTGCATGGAGACAGGGCAGTGAGGAGGAATTTATGCCATAACCAGCTGCCTTGGAATCAGCATTTTGAGTTGAAAATTGAAGTTTAGCTGGAGGTTTGGGAAACTTTAGTCAACATTGGCTTATCCCTGGTTTTGTCAAAAGCTGGATGCTGCCTTGCCAGTGCCTGTCTTCTATCTAGCACTATTTAAATAATTTTTTGATCAAGTATGTGCTCTAGGACATCACAGCTTGTCTGGGCACAGCTCTTTGCTGAGGATTGGTGTTCTCACATTGGAATTATTCAAACTATGGCATCCAGGAGTCCCCCCAGTCTGTAAAGGGACATGGACAAGGATTAAACCAGCATTGTGTGCCCTAAACAGTCCCCTGTTCTGGGTGAGTGGGAAGTCAGGACTGGAGGGACACAGAGCTCAGTGCCCATCCCCATGGCACGAGCACAGTCACTGCTTGCTGTTATAAGACTCAAATATTCAGCTCTTTGTTCTCCAAATTCTCTTTCTGACTGCTTTCTAAAGAACTGGCTTCCAGTTCCAATTTGCTTTTGACATTTCCTTCACCATTTCCATCTTCTGTCAAGCAAGACTGGAGTTGTTTTACACACCGTTTTCAATGTCTCAGAGTCCAAGATGAGCTTAAATCTGTAGCTGCATGAAGCTGGTGTCTTTGTGGGGTTTTTGACTGTATTTGCCAACCTCCATGCTTCCCTGTGTGTAGGGGCTGGCATCAAACCAAACCTCCTTCCAAACCCACTCTGAGCTCATATCTGAGCAATGAGGTTCAAATCAGGATCCAGTCCTCAACACCTGTAGAGTTTTCAGCAGAGATTGCCCAAAATGCCAGGCTGGGTAAAATCTGTATTCCAGCATTGCATCTGAATCCCATCTCAAGGGAGAACAAAACAAAGCAAAGCAACATCTTGTTTCTTGTAAAAATCTCTTGCAAGGATTAAAAACAGTGATGCCTTCCAGGTACCCTAAAACTATTTCTGCTCAGCAATGGTTCTCTGTGCAGCCTTTCATTTAATATCACAGCTCCTGCCTGCCTTCCTTCCTTCAGCAGCCTGACTCAGAACTGTAATCATCTATGAAATCACAGTGCATGTTTTTATGCCCACCTTGTGTTTTCTAAGATCTGCCCAGGGTGCCTAAAAAGCAGTCCTGGCTCCTGTGCTCAGCCTCCTCTCCCAGCTCTAATGAGCAGCTGCAGTGACGGTGGTTCCTCCTGTGGGCTGGATTCTCTTGCCTGGCCTGCTCAGAGAACTCTCTGGCTTGGCAGGGCTTTTGCCAGGAATGAAAATGCACAAAGAAAATGAGCAGCTTGGTGAGGTCATTTCTGATTGGGCTCTGCCTGCTGCTACAGCGGCTGCTGCTGCTTTCATCGCAGCCTGACAGAATCCTCTGGCTCCTGTGCCCCTTCCTGCTCCTGCATCCTGCAAATTAAAACAGGAAAGTGGAGCAAGGACCTTCAAAGAAATTGAGGGAGTTTTGGATGTGCTTGGCTATGCAGAGTACTTTGTCCCCATCCAAGGGGCTGAAGGGTGTCCCTTTGCTGCTGGCACTTCACGCCTGTCGTGGGTTTGATGTCTTTAAGAGCTACAGAAGCTTCAAGGCAGTGCTGGCTATTTGTTCTGTGGGGCTGCTAGGTCTCCCTGGCCATGTGGTAGTGACACAGTAGGGCTGTTAAATGCAGTCTTGTCTCTTCCCACACACCTAGCATGATACCTTTGCCCAGCCTTGGATCAAACCATGCTTTATATTCACCCTTCTGATGTCTGGAGATGTGTTCTGTCACACTCTTCCCAAGGCCTCTCTCTCCTCTTTTAAATCCTTGCTTCTGCTTTCTAGATTTCTGAGCACAGCAGCATCTCCCTGGCGTGCTGCTCCCATGGCCCTGGAGCAGACATCCAGGAGGCTTAGGGCAACACCCTGGTTTCCCTCACCCTGCCAGAAATGCACAGCAAAGGCCCTTGAACAGCTTCTTCCCCTTGGCAGCAATTCCCCTAGGGAGACAAAGAATCAGTTAGCAGCTTTATCCCTCAGGATGCCACAGCATGTGGGAGATGGGCTCTGTAAGAATTCTGCTTCAGCCACAAGGACCTTACTGTGAGACTGGGCACTGTGAACCCACATATAACAACACAGTGCTGCAACAGCCCTGCAGAAAAGTTCTGTGTGTTGTGTCTGCAGCCACCTGACTCTCCCTAACACCTGCTCTAGCTCTCAGAGAGCAGCTGGCTCTCCCTGCTCTCTGGGGCGAAAGCAACTCCTTGACCATAAAGTGGAAAGAACACAAATTTTATTGAGAGACTGAGGCTTCCTTCCAAATGCACTGTCTTTGCTGCTTTGGAGTGTTCCTGCTCCTCAAGGGCTCTTGGTGCTCATTGATAGCTACTTACCAACTTCCTTGGACTCTGACAGCTCCCAGCCCAGCCTCAGATAAGCAGCTGCTGCTTCTGATTCCAGCCCCAGTCTGGGGATTGCCAGAGCAGGTGTTCCTCCAGGGTCTTCCCATTCAAATTAAGCCTAAATGTGCTTAAGTCTCTCCCGTGGTATTCCTGTTCTTCTTTGCTCTCAGTCTTTACCTCCTTAGAATGCCTGCCAATGTCTTCAGGCTTCTCCTCGTGTTCCGAGCAGCTCTGGCTCTGAGCCATGCTGTGGGCTAGCCTGGCAACCCTTCCAGCAAAGGGGTTCTTATCCTCCCTCATGGATTATGATGGGCAGCCCTGTTTTGCCCAGGTCCATTCTCTGCCTCCCTGCCCCCCCATCATTTTGGGGATGGGACAGAACCTGCCTCAAGGCGTGGCTGTAGAGAGCTGAGACAATCTCATGCTCCCTGCTTCATGCTGCTTATCTTGCTGTCTGAGCTTGTCCTTGCTTCTCACCCCTCTCTCCTCCATGTGTTCTGGCTTCTTCAGCAAGTGATGGGGAGTGACAAGTGGCTACAGAGCTGTCAGTGGCCTGAAGAAAGTGGGAGGGATCACTCCCTCCCTTGAACACTAAATATCCTCAAGACCATCAAATGGAACTAAGAGGAGCCAGGCTCAAAGACAGCAAAAAAAAGGATGAATTCTTCATACAACAGGTTGTTTGATAGTGAAGCTCCTTGTTAAGGGATGTTGTGGATGCTATCAGCAAGGTGAGCTTCAGGAGAATGAGGGCACAGCAGAGATATTGCATCCAGCTCAGGATAACCCCAGGGTGAAAATGGCTGGGGCACTCTTAAGACAGGTCACCTGTACTTATTGTCCCTTCAGCATTCCCTTTCTGCCACTGCTCGAAGATCAGATTTTGATCTCAGAGGAACTGAGACATCACAGCCCCATTCCTAGGCATCATCTCAGCACCCTGAAATGCTGGAGACACTGCCACTGTTACAGCACACCTTTATTAAGTGGTAATTCTGAAAAAGGAACCAGCCCTGTAGAAGCTGAGTATAATCTAAGAATAATGGTCTTTCTACTTGCCCTGGAAGAGACATGTCCAAATCTGACCTGCAGAGAGTCCCCAGTTCCAACCTGCCCCACCATCACCCAGTTTCCAACAGCAGCTTCTGCCAGGGGGCTGTGAGCAGCCTGGGCAGCACTGGACTTTGGGCAGTCACACAGCAAAGAGAAGGCAGTACAGCAATGCAGCATTTCTCCTAGAAAAAGACACATTTGCACGTTAAGAAGGAAAAAAACCCTGTAAGTCTAAATGTAGCAGTGCCATCTGCTGACCTATGCAACAGCAGGAACACAAGGCTCGACAAGTCAGTGTCTGGGGAAGGAGTGTATCCATCCTTTCCTTTGTAGCTGCTGTGAAGAGCCTAATCCTTGCAAAATACCCATGGATTTGGGGTTGTGGCTCCAGGAGCTCTCTCATCAGGGCATAAGAGGGGTCACAACCTCAGCTGGTGGAGAATCCAGGGCTCTCTTGAAAGAGCATGTAATTTATGGCAGACAATGCTGTGCTCCCCTGAACATGTAGCTGTAGCCCTACATGCTGCAGCACTAAGAAAATCCCTGTCAGCTCTGTGATCTTAGAAAGTGAGGGACTTACATCCTGAGACCTGTCCTGAGAGACTTGTGCTGTTTAATTTAGGGATTACATTTTCTTTGTGTTTTTCTTTGGATAGACCAAGGTGTTCTCTCTTTGTTGTTGCTGCAGGTCAGTTTTAAGGCTGATGCTGAGAGGAGATGCCAGCAAGATCTGGCTTGTGAGCACAGAGCAGCTTCTGACTCTGACTATTACACATGAAGCAGTGTGGGGTAGAAATACAACCTGCAGCACCCTCTGCCCATCTTCAAAGGAGGGACAAAGCCTCCCTTAGGCTGGAGATGGATGAGGAATCTGTCAGCTGGCAGGGAGGGCTGGTATCTGCCATCTCTCCAATGGCCAGTGGTGACCCCCAGTTCCTCAGGACCTTGCAAATCCTTTAACTAGTGCAAAACCTGAGCAAGACCTTTGCCATCTCTTCAGTTCCATCAGAGGAGCAGATCTTTCCATGCTACCAGACCTTTCCATGATCATTTTCCCCCTGCTTGAATGATTGTTTTGCTCTGTTTTTCAGAAGAGGTTCCCTTTTGTGGGCAGACGTTGAGATGATAACTCTGAATCAGGGAGAAGGATCTGCCCTCCTGCTCCCAAACTCTGATGGTTTTATTGCTTTGGGTCGTTGTTGTGGATAACAGGGGTGGAAGACAGCTGGCTTACTTCCATTTCTATGGCATGCTCATCATTTTATGTCCATCAGGAAATGAGAGGCAGGTGGACCAAAACTGACACCTGCCAATCATTTGCTCTTACTTTAATGAAACAAGCACAGGCTGTCAGTGAGTGTATTCCTGCTGGTTTATAGGTTCTTTGCTCCAAGAATCTCTGGCTGTGCAGGAGAACAGCTGCAACACTGGAAAGAGTACCATGGCTAGGTGTCTTGCTGGATCAAGGAAACACCAAGCAACTCTGAAAGAAGCACTTTTTAGGGTTTTCCAGGCCAAACCTCTTGTTCAGGATAAACCCATCATCTCCTACCCAAAGCAGAGGCCAAGACTGGTGTGCAGATATCCTTGTTCTGTCTCCTACTGCCATGTTACAGATGGGCAAATTCAGACTGACTTGTGTTCACAGAATCACAGAATTAACTAGGTTGAACTAGGTATGTCCAGCCTATGAGGTTGGTAGCTTGCTGAGCTTGGACTTCTTTTCAGCCTCCTGTCACCAACCTCTGCCTTTCCTCAGCCCCAGAATTGGCAGACAGTGTTCAATGGGGAACACAACCAGTGTAAAGCTCTACAGGCTCTGCTCTCTGCACCCCTGGGTTGATGGCGACACCCCCTCCTTTCCCCCTGCCCATGGGCACAGCACTATTTGTCTGAATCTCACTTCCCTGAGATAGTGGCTTTGTCCTGCTGCCCTTTCCATTAAAAAAGACATTTGGACAAGTCTTCATTAAATGCCCTTTATAAGTGATCACAGAGGTGCCCACATCAGACTGGCCACATCAGTGTTCTTCCCTACACTAACCTAGCCGCAAAAACTCCCTGAAATTTATTCTCTAATCCTCTCCAAACAGATACCCCACTAGAGGTGACAAAGCTTTCTTTGCTTGCTCCCACAAAAGAGGCCCACTACCTCTTCATTAGACATAGGAATAAGTAAATTTTCCTCCTGGGTCTGAGGACTGCAGACAGGGCAGGAGAGAACCTCCCCCCACACACCTCCCCACGGCCCCAAGCTCTGTTCCTGCTGCCTGCCTGCTTTGATGGAGGATGCTGATACTTCCTCTGCTGGAATGGTGGCTCTTCTTCCCAGGAACTGGGAGCAGCACTGCTGGAGCATCAGCTTTGATTTTCATTGCCTGTCTGGTTCATTACTGATCGGGTAATGACTGACAATAGGCCAATCAGATCTCCAATATCACTATGTCAGCTTCATAATTAATAGTACTGCAAACTAAGCTTATTGTGATTTAATTAGTAATGCTGTAATAATGCTACCGCCTGGGCTTAAGGTTACTAATTTATATAAATAGCTATGTTAATGTTTTGAAGCACCAAGTATTAATTGCATCAGTCTCGGTGTTAGACTTCGGTTTCCTAATGGCATCTGCAAAACTCAACAACTCTTACTGTTGTGGGGGGAAAAAAATGTTTTTGATCTTTTGCCTGTTGTTTTTAACTAGGCAAGAGGCAGCCATGGACAAAACTGGAGGGATTTAGGTAATATGGGCCAGGGAGCAGTATTTGAGATTCAAATCCCCTTTTGCTTGTATCTGTTATTTTTCTTTTTCTTTTCCACCAGAGTATCTCCCCCTCCCTTTCCCTCTCCTCCCTCCTTCCTCTTAAATATATAAATAAATCTGAGCTGCTTGCATCGACAGTTCCAATTTGCCACAATTGGAAGTTGCACACATGAGAGATCTCTGTGCAGCCAGCTCGCATTTTATTTTCAAATCTAGAATTAAAAGGAAAGAAGGGGGGAAAAAAAAGGGCCATGGGAGCACAAGGAGGATTTGCATACATCAGAGCTCTACATGAGCTAGGGACGAAGCTCTTTCTCTGGGCTTAAATAAACTACTAGAGGGAAAAGGGAACAAGAAAAAAGGAAAATTGAGTGACAAAAAACCCTGACCCTTTCTGTGGCTTGATGGAGGCTCATCTGTCTGCAGTGGGACTAGTGGCAGGCCCCTCAGATGGACTAGCAAGAAATACCTGAGGTGGAGGGAAGATGTGGGGGTTTATCCAAACACAGCCTCCCAAGCCAGCATGTTCACTTCCAAAGGTGGTGACTCTTTCCTCCCATTTGCAAAACAAGTGACAGAGGCCCTGAAAAATCCTGGAACTGGCAGATGAGCAAAATCTACAGCAAATACAACTGCTAAATAATCTGAGGTAACTGAAATGAACTGCACTTCTAATTGTGTTCCAGCTATGACTGTACTCTAAGAAGCCGAGTCTGTGATAAATATAACTTGGCTGAATGCAAGAATTTAGATCTTGCATTAGATATTGAATTCATTACCTCTATATGTGTCTATATCCAGAGGCTGTATGTGCCCTTATCTCATCTGTATCCAAAATGCTCTTAATTTCATTGATGCTGACACTTAACTCTTGAAATACTTCTTCTCTTTTTGAAGGAGATCCACAAGCAAGCCGACCCATGCAGGAACATCACAAAGATGTGATGATGTTAGGAATAGGACCCCCTTTGGGGAAAATCAGTTTGCATAAGTCATGAAATATAGATTTATTCATTTTTAATGCATTTTTCTTGCTTTTTTCTCCTTGCAAAATTCAGGCCAGCTGGTGGGATTGACAGTAATGACTCCCAGTGAGCTGGACTCTAATCAGCTCAGCTGGAATAGACTGAAGGACTTTTGGAAATCTAAACCACTCCAGCAAAATGGATTTATCTTCTCAATTAGCCACAGATGCTAGTGGGATCCACCAGGTGCACTACTGAACAGCCCCAAGTGGCATAGCCTGTAGAAATCTTCCATTGCTGCAGCCCAGTCATGACTTTTGTCTTCTCCAGGAAAATGTATTCAGAAATGAGGAGGCAAATGCATATTCCCAGGTTTTCAGTGTAGTGAGTGGTTAAGTTTCCTTTTGCTAGTTCTCTCTGGTCAGGGATTGGAATCCCCACCCGTGTGAGCAGGTCATCAAATGCCTTGGCCAACACAACCAACTCAGCACTTCCTACTGACCTTCATTACCCAGATTAGAAAGGAAACTAGCACACCATATGCCAGACATAAAAGTCTCCAGCAATTCTCTTTTCAGCACTATACTCCTGTGTTTGGATCCCAGCCAGAGTGCTCTTTGAAACTTATAAATTGCTTTCATCTCCCAGACAAGGTAAAATCAAATTGGTGTAAGCGATGTCGCATTGTTGATGAAGATGCAGACGCAGAGTTAACTCCAGCACAGACTTAGCACACCAGATGAGAGACATCTTAATAGGCACAGATGATTTTTTTTCCTTTTTTTTGGTTGGCCTTGGGACTAAAAACGCCCAAACAAAAAACCACTGCAATTTCTGAAAGCTGCAGTAACATTAAAGGAAAAGGGTCTTTCTTCATGAGGAGCCTGTGCCTGAGTTGTGCAGCCTTCCCAGCATGCCCATGAAAGGTGAGGTATGAATTGGGACACATGGCAGTTTATAAATGGTGGTGCTATGCATGTGTCTTAAAGCCCTTTGCTTTTGATGTATTTATGGCCACTAATCTCTGGCTGCAATCCCTGCCCAAGCTCTATTTCAATCCCCTGTCCATACAGGACTCATTTTATCAGGTTTTCCCATCTGTAGCTGAAACGATAATTGGCTGTTACAAGTCTGTTGGCTCTGGAATTCAGTCCTTGAATGGAGTGTTCCTCACCCAGAGACTGGGATGGGTTAGCTGAAAGCAGTTGGACTTGCTTTCCTCATTATGCTTTTAGTAGACTGAATGGCAGTGTTTCCTTCATTCCTGGCTTTTGTGATGCTGTACCTGTAGGCTTTATTTTCCCCTGCTTTTCCAGCCCTTTCTGAAGAGCCTAGGGTATTCCCTGGAGTTCTTTATTCTGCACAGCAATGCATCTGTCCCAAAGGACACCTGGCAATCTCTCTCCCTCCCATTCCCCTGCCCTACCCTCTCCTCTTTCTGGAGATCCAGAGTTCACCTGGGGCTCAGAAATGTTTCTTTGCAGCATCCATGCCTGGGGTGGTTCCAGTGCTGCCAGCATACAGGGTGATCCTGCCCTGCTCAGAGGGGTTCTGTGCAGCCCTCCCTGCTGGGCTGCTCCCCTCTATGGGGAGCTGTGCTCTCTGTGCTCAACATGGCACCAACTCTGTAAACCCAGCAAGAACTTGGTACCACTCAAAATTCCATCTGTCTGTCAATTCTGATTGAAATTGGCCAACTGGTTCAAAAGTTATTAAAGGAGAACTGACAGACAGAATGATTGCTGAGGAAATCAGGCTGAAAATACTAACTTCTTGAGATAGCACCTATGTTCTTTCATAATTATCAGCATAAAATACATGCATACTGCTTACCACAGTCTTCCTCCTACCTTTTTGCTGCTGCTTTTCCTTCCCTTGTGCTGCTGTCTTTCTAGAGGGCTGAAGACAGGAAACCACCCTTTGCTGAGCTCTGGAAATTCAGCAGGCTTTGCAGACTGGAGGGAGGGATCTGTGTTTTGTATCTCAAAAAGAAGGGGGAAATACCAGGCTATCCTAGCACTTGTACCAAGGGTATTTATTCATCCATTCCCTGCGGGAAATGGGAATTTGCATCACCCAGTGAAACAGAAGAACAGTTTCCCTCCCCCCCATAGCTGACATTTTCCCAAGGAGATGGGAAAGGACCCAGAGTGCACCTGGCCTTGCTGCTGTGGGAAATAACCTGAACTAATGGCTGAGGGACACGTGGCTCCCAGCTGGAGGCAGTTTGTGGTGCAGCATGAGTTTCAGCAGGGGGATCAGGATCCAAGAGGCCAGGACTCTGTGCCCTACCACGTGACTATGGCATTGATCAGTGCAGTTTGGGGCACAAGGGACACCAGGAGAGGGGACAGGCCATGCACTGCCCTCCTTCCCTCCATCAGCACCAATCCCATATGCTTTTCAAACATATTTTTCCACCAGAATCATTCTATGGACAATAGAAATGCCATCTGTGGGAGGGGCCATGTGGAGGGGCTGGAGGGGCAGGAGAACATGGGGACAGCAGGAAGAAGAGGAAAGAGGGAGGGATGGAGAGAGAGCACATGCAGAGAAAGAAACACTGTAAAAAGCAGCAAGTTTCTCTTCATATTGGCACAGCAATGTTTGCAGCATGGCTTAGCATGCCTCCTCCTGTTAAATAAATATTGTGACAGTTCTAATCCTAGTGAGCAGGGACGTAACCAGAACTTGGATTTTCACTGAGGGCAAACAGTAATGGGTAAACTTAAAGTATTTCAAATAAGGCTCTAATTTAGATCTATGAAGACAGCACTGTTTGTTAAATAAATATCAAGCTCATCTGGTACCAGGCCAGTTGTTGTGCTTAAGCAAGATATATCTAGCTAGTGGTTATTTCACTGAATGATGGGTGAATAAGCCCATTCAGGATGCAGAATGTTTTCAGAATGTTTTCTAATTGGCAGAGAGAAAGAGTGAGAGGAGAAAAAAAGGAAGAGGTGGAAGAAAAAAGAAAAGAAAAAGAGAAAAAAAGAAAAAAAGAAAAAGAAGCAAACCAGAAACCTCTTTACCTTTTGTATGTGTCCTCTCCAGAAACTTTGAAAGCTATCAAAGGAGACAGCTCCAGCCTGCCAAGGGAATTGGATATCATTTAATTGCTCTAAAAAGAAAATGACAAATGTTGGTTCATAACTAACAAGCTACAACCATCTTATGAAATGTTAATTGGAATACGTTACACTTCCCATATACCTTTAATGAATTAATGGGGATGCCACTCTCTATTTATAGGCCAGTTAAATTCCTCAGCAGCTCCATTTACTTCTTCTATATATTATTAAACTTCAGATGGCAGTTACATAATCAATATGCTGGTCCTTTCATAAATCTAAATGAAGAAAATCCTGGGGGTCCTCTGGAAAAGCACAGAACAGCTCATATAGAGTTTTCTCTGTGAAACTTTCCAAGTCCTTCCTGTGTGTAATCTCAGTACTTTGGATTTTGAGGTTTGGTGATTTTTTTTTTTCTTAAATAAGAAAAACATATGAAGGGATGAGATCTGTTATAGGGAAAATGTCTGAAAAAAAACAAAACAACCAGATGGCTTGACTCCATAAAAATAAGTAATTGTATCACGTGGCATGTTGTATTAATTCCTTGCTGGGTCTGGTTCCATGGGATTTTTTTACTGGTGACAGAGTTAGGCAAGTTTTTTTCTAATCAGGTTTTTGTGTTTCTGGGGAGACCTTTGGAGTCATGTTGGGGTCCAGCTGGAACACAGTACCACCTGCATTAGACATGTCACCTGAAAAATACAGTGATGCCTTTAGGATGAAGAAAATGACTCTGTAAATATATACCACAGGATTAAAGTCTGCAGCTTCTTATGTGAAGAAGTTAGGGCATTGGGGTACTAGGCATGGCATGGCTTCACAGGACAAGAATTTGGTTGGACTGTGGGGCTTTTACCTTCTATGTATCTTATTACTTCCATCAGCAGTGGCTTTTGCTTAGAGGCCAAGGAAAACTCCAGATATGTCCTGTTGCAGGTGCTCTTTGGCCTGTGTCTAATGAGCTGCTGCCTTTGTTGTGCTCCCAGCACAGAGCTGCTCGTGCCAGCAAAGCCAGCAGCACTGGCACTGCCTGGCAGCACACCTGGAAGCCTGGAGAGGCCAAGGGCTGCACTGGATGACAAAGGTGAGCTCTTCTCCCAGTCAAAACACTGCAGTGAGTCAGGAACCTCACCTCAGCCCTACACCTTTCCTTCAGAGATGGCTCTGCTTCTGCCCTTCCAGCTGAACACTCTCGTGTGTCTGGAGGAGACCTGGTCGGAGATTTAACCACAATTCCCCTCACTTCTAGTCCTGTAGACATCAACTTTGATATCAAGTTACTGCCCTGCAAGCCAGCTCCTGCTTCCAGTGGATTGTCCAGCAGCTCTGCCATGCAGGTAGCCCACATTCACAAACTGCTTGTGCGTCACACCCCTTCCTCACCTCACATCCCATCCTTACAAGCAGCAGAATACCCTTCCAGCAGTGAGGGTCCTGAGGAGAACATTCTTCATTCATCTCTCAGGCCTCAAAGATGGTGGTGACTCGTGTATGTGGGCATACCCAAATATCTGTCTGATTTTTAAAGAAAGACACACGGCCCATCCTTCTTTCTGACTCATGCAGCCCTTGCACTTTGCCTTCTCCTGGTCAGAGAAATTCCTAGCTGCATGTTCCTCTGTGGATCTCCAAGAGATTGTCTTGACAGCAGCCAAAAAGTCCCTTGGTCACCCTGGGAAAATGAATATTCCCCAACCATCTCCCACACCTAGGCACTATAAATCTCTCTCTCCCTTCAATACCTTGGGACACTGATGGGAAGCACAGGTTTAGTTGCACCTTGTGCTCTTCTGTTCATCCACTGACCTTCCCATGTGCTTTCTGTAACATGTGCTGCCCCAATACCTGTTTTCTCTCCTTTTGAGGAAGATTGATTTCTAACCTGAGAATTTCTGCTTCTTGTGCCCATCGCTTATAAACAGACTGGCACCACTGCCAGGGTGATCTTCAGCTTTCCTTCAACTTTTTAGAGCCTTCCCATAAACCAGGGCAAAGCCTTTCCAGTCCTTCTCCTTCTTCTTCTTCCCCTTTTCAATGAAGGATAAGAATTAAACCTGCATCTGCTAAACTGACCAGCAGCACATGTCAAAAATATAAATGTCCTGATCCATTATAGGTAATGAAGAAAGAGATAATGATGCAAATAATTCTCCTATGACTGTTGCTGGGAGTTTGTTTACATCCATCTATCTCCAGCTTGTCATGTTGCCATTAGTGTTGCTCATAATACAGATGTTAACAAGGGCAAAAGGGCAACCTGTGGGTCTCCTGGAGTCCCCTGTAAAGCTGTCAGCCTGCAAGGTAGCTGTCAGATGGAGCTGACTCCAGGGACAGTGACCAGTCTGGCATGTGGAGGGGGGGCTGAGAAGGAAATGTGTGAGGACAAGCTCAAGGAGGTGAGATTTTACCATGCCTGGACCAAGGTGTTCTGTGCTTTCTTTTGCCTGTCATGTATTTGCTTCAGTGGGGGGCTCATGCTGGATGATTCAGGCTCCAACACCACCAAATGATGCTGAGCCAAATTTCATATGGCAGCTAGGGATGGGAGATGGTGCTGTCTAAACCCCAGGATGATTGTGGCAGCACTAAGGGTCACCTCTTCCCATCTGCAGACCCCATTTAGCTCTTTCAGAAGTGAGGAGAAGGGGCCATGGATGGCAGGGTTGTCCCAGAATGCCCAAGAGAGTCACAGTGGCTGGAATGGAGGCAGTGCATGTGGTGACCCCAGTGACACCTCCAAAAGTCAGTGGCACAGCACCATCTGATGGTACCAACGCCACCAGTTTGCCCAGAAGGTCTGGGAAGCTCAGTCCAGCTCGGACTCCTCCCCACAGCAGGGAGCATTATGGGTGTGTTATCATCTGCTGCACATGAACCCTGTATCAGACTCTCTTTTCCTTGCTTTTTCAGTGTGCCTGGTGTCTGTCTTGCATGCCTATGCTATCTGAACACTTTGGACATGACATGGAGGGTTGACACTCTACATCTTGAAATAAACCATTATCAAATCTCTCATTTGGAGCTGGAACTGGAAAAAGGACAACTGGGACATGGCCTAGAATTTCCCAAAAGTGTATCCTGTCTTTTTGCTTAATAAGTGAAAAGGAAGCCCAAGTTTTTGTTTTGAATGCATTATGCTGTAGTCAGTTTTTTTTTTTTTTTTTACCTCTGTCAACAAAGCTTAGTACAAATGATCCCAGTTGCCTGCTGGAAATGACAGGAAGGGAAAGGGGTGTGGGAACACACAAAGATATGGACATAATGGAGCAGAGCATGGTGCTGAGTGAGAAATTTCACCTTTCCCTGTGAGGAGAGGGGAGGAGGGGAACTCTGCTCTACAAGCAGAGGATGTGCCTGTTTTTTCACTATTCAAATACATAACTCACTTTTGGTGAGAGGAAAATGAAACATTTTCCCCAAGTTTGGATTGTGCTGGAAGTATGCATGACACTTCCCTGGAATTGGGTGCACTGATGTGTTCAACAGACACATGTAGACAGTCCTTTGATAATCATTTAGTCCTTTGATAATCATTTCGTGTACTAGACCTTGCATTAAAATCTTGGCAGAGGTCACAGGCAAAAATGAATTTGCTCAGCTTACCATAGTCATTAGTCCATGCCAATTCTGGCTGGGAGTACAAGTGAAAATTAATCTACAGTTGTCCTGCTCATCATTTCTCCATACCAGCAAACTGCTGAGCCATTTGGAGTAATTTATTGTGATTGGTGTCCATTGCTTCAAAACTACTCAGGGGAGAAGCAGCAGGGGATATTGTGGATCATGGTTCTGAGTGATTGTGGGTCTTGAGTGGGCTGAGATACCTACATGTGTTCTTGAAGTGGGACACAGCCACAAGTGACTCCATGAAAAAGGCAAGCTGGTCAAATCAGGGTGGAGGTTCAGTAAGAATGATGCCAAAAGAACAAAATAGTGTTGGAGAAGATGCCAGGTGCACGAGAGAGCTCTGCTTTGGTCAGCACCTTGGGGAAAAGCATTTGCAGCATCTAGCTTTGCTCTGCATGTTCTGGGGTAGCAAATTCTTTGATTTTAATGAGCCTCTCACCTGCCTACTGAACAGTCACCTGATGTCACCTGAATCTGTCAGGAGTGGCACTGGATTTTGTACAAGCAGAGCACTGAGGCAGCACATCCACGGTGAGGCAGAGTCCAGAATCATATGGCCTGGCTGCAGGATGCCCTTTTGCAAATGGCAGAGGAAATCAGCCCTCACAAACAACCCCCTTCCAAGCCTGCTGTTCACTTGGCTCCAGCGTTTGCTATTGCTTGGCTGTAGATTACAGGTTCAGCAGCATGCTAAACAGCCAACATTATGTTTCTGCCAAGGAACAAGGCTCCCGACTACTGAAAACTCCCAGGGGCCCACTGGAGCTGTTGCTAAGCACAAGGGAAACCTGGTTAGCAAAATCAACTCCATGCTTTTCTGAGTGTGCCTCAAATTTTCTGCTCCAACAGTCCCTCTGCTTTTGGACACCGGCCTTACAATGCAGAAGGCTCTTTCTAACAGGCACAAGGATGCCAGGCCAAGTCTATCTCAGCAAACAATGGCCTTTATGAAGTGCTGCTGCTTTGGGATGCACTTGGAGCACGTCTCTGCAAGGATTTTAAGAAACTGGGTCAAAGTTCCTCCTTTTTCCCTGTCAACTAGTTGGAGACCCAGGGAAAAACTGGACAATGGAGTCTCATCAGATGCACGATCTGAATCAGCCCCTGCTGACTGAAGAACCCAGATATGTTGTTTTTAAGGTCTCCTCCCTTTCTTCCAGACCACACAACAACATATTGGGGAAAGACACGTCCTAGGCAAAAAAGACTGGGATCTGTGTTGACATTCTTCATGACTTGCAATATCACACAGTGCAGAGGAGGGATCAGAGGCAGCCTCTGAAGGGATAACTGTGCATAAACCTGTCAGGAAAATTAAAGGGCTGTAGACCCCTGCACCAATATATAAGCCATGGTAGTTGTATTATGGAAAGCCCTAAATAACAGCATTCTTTTTAGCTACTTTCTTTTCTGAACTGCATCTGGCCCTGCTTTATTTAAACCATTATATATGGATGTGTTGTTTAAGGAACAGGATTTATGGCAGAAAACTGCCAGTGTTTTGAGCCTTGCTTTCCAGGCAATGTTCTGGTTTCCGTTATCACTGAGGGCTGATCTGACTGCCCATAAAAGAGAGGATTTGGGATTTTTTTTCTGGTTTAGCTTTGCTGCTAAAAAGCTTCAAAAAATGCATTCATGCTGCAATCCAAGGCCATAGTGAGATCTCTCTCAGGCAAAAATATACATTGAATTATAGTATCCCTTGAGTGTCTTTGGTGACATCTCCAGAAGGTATGAGATGCTTAGAGAGCAGCAGAATCACGATCACCATTAATTAAAGCTCATTGGAACAAAGTCTTGGTTTTCTAGAGCAGAGTCTTGAAAATTTTCCAGATAAATGTGACCAGGAGAAATTTCAACTTCATTTTCATGCAAACTCAACTGGAAATGATTACAGCCAAATAATAGCATTAAAGTGGAAGGAAATTACTGCATTGATTGCTTGACCTGAAGAACAATAATGGTCCTCGTCTATTACAACTGATTTTCCATAACATTAGTGTTACACAGAAAAGTTCAGATTAAATTCAGGAAGCTGAAAGTCAGACTGAGAATTAGCACACTGCCATGGTGTGAGGGCTCCAGTGCCTTTGCACAGGAACAATCCATGTGAGCAAGGGTGGCCATGCCTTTGCAAGAGGCAGAAATGTTATTTACATTCCCCCAAACAAGTGTCTGTTTGTGTGTGAGTTGAACAGATAAAATCTTTAAGCCACTTGCCAGGACAGGAGAGAAGACAAGGTCCCCTGCAAGGAAGCCAACCATCAACTGTGAAAGATGCTGCAGAAAAGAATCAAAACCTTCTGCCCCTCCAGAACAAGAACAATAATCAGCTCAAGTTTTGTTCAGGCATTTTTGAAGGAATTGCTCTACATAGGAAATGTTCTGTGCAAGATCTTGGTTTGCAGTTTCTTGTGACTGGCATTAGATGTAATCCCCTGTGATATGTCCCACAGTGTTATTCCTAGATCAGTCCAGAGCCACCTTTAGGGAAATGTGTGCCAAGTGGAATGGGTCTCAAGAAAGTTAGGAGCAAGAGAACTCAATTCCCAGCTGAAACGTAAATATTGCCACTTTCTCCCCATATTCTTCAGTGAGTACTGATAATTCAAAAACATCATATCCCAACAGCTGGCACAGAGATACACAACTTCAGTCCTTGCTTTCCCCTCCTGTCTCCTCAGAGAAAATTGTGTAAAAGACCAGTTTTAGCCTCATAACTACTTAAAAATCACTACTAAGCAACAGCACTGCTCATTTGTATTAATAAAGAGTAGGGGAGTGTTGGTCATATCCCAAAGTCTAAGCAGAACTGCTTGGTGCCCTGAAGGGAAACAAATTGTTGATTAAAATCCAGTTCCTGTTTGGCAGGCAGGAACTACAAACACGATGATAAGGACAACTCCTGGGTGACAGTCTCAGCCAAGGAAAAAATACTCCAAAAAAGACTTTTTACTCTTGCTAGGAATATTGGCATACCTCTGGCTTGATGACTTTGCCCTGTGTATTGAATGTAAGATATTTTACCCTCAGAAGACCTGCCTCATAGTGAAGATGATGCTGGGCTTGTTGGGCAGCCAACTCCTCAGTTTAATCTTAGAGTGTACAGCTCTTTCCCTGCTTAGACTCTCCTCTCCAATTCATCATCTATAATGTTCCTTATCTAATGAGGAGTTGGAGGATAAATACACTGAAGGAGTCCATCAGTGCCAGGCTGTCTGAGCGTGTCTGCTGCAGATGCCCCACAGTCCCACTGGAGCACACCTTGCCAGGGAATTAACCTCCAGCTTGCCCACTGTACCCACAAGCATGGGCTGACCACAGCTAGCACCAACTGCAGTGCAGCACCAGCAGATGCTCTGTGGGACAGTCCTCTGCTGTGCCCCATAGCTGCTGTTATCTGAGACTGCTTTCAGCCATGGGCTGTGGCTCTGCAGAGAAAACACACTCTGCCTACAGGCTTGTACATCAGCTGGGGCTCTGGAGGAGAGGATTGAATCAGAAAGTGTTTGAGGAGCAATAAGGTATGCAGGGTTCCAGTCCCTGCTTGGGATGGCAGTGGGGGCAGGCTGTTTCTGAGGTGCTCAGAAGCTGTTTGTGATGTGCTGCCTAGCCCCATATTTGCTCTTCCAGCAGATAAAGGGTGGGCACTCAGAACTGCACTGGCACACAGGGCTTGGAGGAATCATTAATAACAAACTCATGAACTTGGGGTAAATAATTGTTGCCGCTACCATGGGTTTCATTCCTCCCTTTGCAAAGCCCTTGTCTGCAGCACTGTGTGCACCAGCAGATTGCAGGGGTGGGTCCCAGCAGCTGGCGAGCTTCAGCTCTCCCGTGCCAACTGCACGCCCCCAGTCCCCACGTGCCACCAGCCACCTCCTGCCTGGTGTCTCTGCTGCTGACCCGTGCTCGAGCTGTTGTTTGTGTCTTCAGTGCACAGCTGGTCGGGTTTGAACAGAGGGGTGGGAGGGGAGGATGGAAGGGGCAGCGTAGCTGCAGAGCAGGCAGTCCATCACTCCTCCAGAATGCACTGCCTGAGTGAAAACAAGGAAATTAAATAGACATGCAGCGTGGAGAGCTGCTCCTTTTTATCTGGGCAGTTTCTCACAGGAAGCATCTTCTCCTCAGTCTCTCATTTGTGCTCATAGCACAAATCCTGCAGTCCAGAAGTTTTATTCTTCAGCCATGCCAGTGTGACAAAGCCACGTGTGTTGGAATGAATGCAATTGGATTTCAGGTCCCCAAGGACAAATTGTGCAACTTGAAGAACTGACTGGAGATTTTGTCAGGCAAATACAACACATGGTGGGCAGGGATGTTTGGATTTGCAGCAGTGGGTTGACTGACCCGTGTCCATGCCTGTCTCATCCTCCTCCTTGAGAAGGCTTGTGTGAAGGGTGCAGCAGAATGGTTCTTGCATCCAAATGTGAGTACCCAGAATCCTCTCTCATGCTGGGACATGTTCAGCTTTTGGAAAATGAACTTTTGTTTCTACAGATAAAATAAATATCATGAGACTTCATTGACCAGTAACACACTGTGAATTACAAGACAGCTGTATCCTCAGGGTAGCCCATAAGCTGAAATATGCTTCCATAAAATGCTCATCCTTTACAATTAAAGCACAAAATAGTACAAGCCAAATGACTATCCACAAGCAATTTGTGAACACATATGCACAAATGCTTAATGATTTATTACTGAAAAAACTGAAAAACAGAAGAAGCAAGCAAGCCCCCCAGAAAAAAAGCCAAAATCAACACTTTTTGTTCAGTTTTAAGTTTTCTTGACAGCATGATTTTCCCTTTATAGCACCCTCCCTTTTCTGTGCTGAGCTCCCAGGAATGCTGGCAAATCCTTTTGTGCCACCACCTCTGTCTCTCAGAGGTTCTGTAAAGCTTCTGCATTTGTGTGGAATCCCAAACTACAGGTCACAAAACTCGAGGGAAAAACTGGGGCTGGAGGAACAACACATTGACCACTTGAGGGGCTGCTGGATGCCACACCACAGCACATAAACAGCAATTTCTGAGGCAATAACTCTGTTCTCCAAGCCCACAGAACTGGAAGTGCTCTCAGTGTCATCTCATGGGTGAGACCTTCAGTGTGGAATGTAACCAAAAGGCAGCAGTTTCAGCCCTTACCTGCAGCAACACTTGGAAAGAAAGAAACCACTGGGAGGGAAAGAGAGGATGAGCAGGAAAAAGGGTAGAAGTGGAAGGGAAGCAGCCTAGGACTTGCTTAATGGGACTGATCTCTGAAAAAAACTGAGCACTCTGGCTGTGAAAGGCTGCCAGCTGCCAATCATACAAGGGTACAGTCGCTGTCCATGAAGCAGCTGACAAACATTCCCACCAGCGCTGGTGCTGAGTCCCTGCAGACACCAAGGAGCTGCAGTACCACCACACCTGAGCTGCTCTCTCTGTGCAACTGCTGCCCAGGAAAACACCACCCATCCCTCCAAGGACCTGCCCCACTGCAATAATGTGTTGGCACACACAGGTCTTGTCTACTTTGAGCCATTTTTCCATGCAAAGGCCTTGGGGCAGGAGACCTTTGGAGAAAGAAAGCAGAAGCCTGTGAAAGTTGTCCATCATCTGCATCCTTATGTAATGGTTGCTTGCAATGATGGGTAGCGGAGGTCTCTCCTCCACTTGTCACCCCAGGCAGGCAGGAGATTGATGGCTGTGTTTGAGTTTGCTGTTTCTGCCCTATTCCCCCCACACCTCAGTAACTCTACTTATTTTTCTACTAAAATGTTGGCAAATCCATAAATATCTCCTGTCAGCAGGAAGCCATGTCCATTTGGTTCTGTCTGCAGACTCTGCTCTCCCCTCCTCATCCCCTGCCAGGAGTTGCTTTCCTGGGTCCTGGGGGAGGAGCTGAGAGTCACAACTCATAAATTTCCATCATGTCAAGCAAATGCTTTCACATCACTCAAAAAGTAAATCTCCTACCCCAAAATATATAGCTGGATGTAAAGAGTGGATGAGACAACGGGGACAGCGATAAATCATTGTGCATTGGAAATCAGGCTGGGGGATTTGGAAACTCTGGATTGGTTTCTAAAGGAGGCAACACAGAGAAGTTCATGCACAAGGGAACAGCAACACTCTTCTGCCTTTTCCACTCCCAACAGCCAAAATCTTTACTGAAAATGTATGTGTGGCCAGTGAGAAGAGTGATGGCATAAAATACAGGATTCAGTGGGAGGTGAGGAATGAGAGCTTTGGAAGGGACATGGCTTTGGAGAGACACATAAGGTCTTGATGGAGAGCTGGCATGAACATCTGCTTCCCATGTGTCAAGTTTAGCACACGGACCAGTGAGTGCATAACCATCATTGTCACGAGTCCCTGGGGGCTTTGCAGTTTTGAAAAAAGCTTTGCCCATCACCATAGGTAGTATATCTCCCAAATTTGGACATATCTTTCTCATCTTTACTACTGCTTCTTGCACTCCTGCTCTTATTTCTTCACCTCCAGCTCATTTTTTCTTAGCTAGATGAGCTGATGGTAGAGTTAGAAATAAGACTGTTTTCTCACAGTGTGGGGGGAAACCAGCCAGCCATGTAGGTCTGACCTGACACAGTGACACTGTGCAGGAAGGCTATGGAAAGTCCAGCCCCTGAGAGGGAGACAAGGAGTAGGAGGTCTTCCAGCTTCAGAGAAGCAGGATGACCATCTGGGTTTGGCAGTTGGGAGCAATGAGAACTGGGAGCTCTGTAAGCCTCAACCATATCTAGTTATTTTTGACAAGAGGGGATAAAAGCCTTACAAGGTGGGCTGGGCATTTCTCTGTGAAGAGGACTTGAACCCACTTCCATTTTTCTTTCTCCCTCCTCTTCTATTGCAGCACTTAAAAGAGGACCCTGGATAGAAAACTATGTGTTACAAAGCAACCTCGTGTATTGCCTAAAGCAATCAGCCAGCAGCTTCCCTTTGTGTGGAGAAAAGTGGGCTTTTTCTTTTTCTCCCACATGTAATCATCCCTTTCAGTGCTTTCTTTTCCATTTTGAGCTGTCCCCTTTCTTGCCTCCCAAAGCAGAGAAGCCAGGAGTAATGGAGAGGGAAGGGTGAAAGTCCTGTGTTTCCATTTAGGAGCAGGAGAGTGGGGAGGCAGGGCTGCCATTCTCCACTTCATGGTGCTTTACACTGAAGGAGTTAAAGCCCATCCTTAAGAACCCTTTTGCTTTAGCAGGAAAAACAATCTTGGGAATAACCCTCTAGTTTTAACTCCCTACTCTCAGCAGCTCCTCCTCACTGGCTGACTCTGGCTTTGCTCCTTGCAGAGCTGCTGCTTCTCTTGATGCTTGTCCTGTGGGTGTACTCTGAGGCTGGAAGGAGGATTTAAGGCCCCCACAGAACAGGCAGAGCAAAGAAAAGTGCCTCTGCCCCAGGGATTTTAGCATTTGGAGCTGAATTATGGCTGGCAGTGACTCCAGCTGCCCTACCAGCATTACCCTGTGGGAAACCATTCTCCATCATTCAGGTGCTGGAAGATGATGCCTGGGATGAGTGAAAGGAGATCAGCATTTTTTCCTCCCAAGAAACCCTTGTATATGCCAACCCCTCAGCAAAGTTGGACGGGGGACACATTTCCCTTCCTCAGGAATTACACTGCAGCTATCCCCTCTCTCCTTGGGATTTCCAGACCTGGCTCAGCCCACTTCCCAAGGCCACAAGCAATCCCAGGGGGCTTCTTTTGTCATAGGCAGGGGTCACCATTCCTGGAGACAGGCAGGCAGTAGCTTTTGTGACGTGTGTGATCTTGCATATGGGCACTGACAGAGGGAACGTGAGCATGAGTTTTTTGAGACTTCAGAAAAATAAACCCAGATGGCTTTAGATAAACTGTGGAGGGAGGTTAAGCATGACTTCCCTGCACTCCCTACAGTGAGCAGTGGGAGGACATGAAACAAAGCCCAGGAATCCTGCACCCTCTTCATGTCTCTCATTTTACTAGCAGCATTGCTGCCTTGTTTGTGGATGTTTTCCTCAGCCCCACCGTGGGGAAGTCAGAAATAAATACTTTTGTTATATTAAGAGTCCCTTTGTCTCAAGCAGGAGATTAGAGGCAGAAGCATCCCTGAGCAGTGTGTATGCTATTTCTCTGTCTGCTTTTGTGGGGGGACTTGGGGGTGGGGAACTTAGAGGAGAAGATGAGAATATTATTCCATTTTTCACGCAAGCTTGGGGGTGTGGTGAAAAAAAGGACTATTCCCTCCTTCATTGAGAAATTTGGTCATGGAGGGCTGAATGCCCTTGTTTCCTAAATGTATATGGTGCCCTCAGGGAGTGTCTGGTTTTGATTAGATAGTGTCTTGTGGAGGCTCTTGATTTGGGACTACACGGCTGTGAAAGCAAAGTGTGTGACTCCTTCCCTCCCCTGTGAACTGTGAATGAATAGCACCTCTGCCCAGGCAGGAAAGAAGAGCCCTCAGGCCAGCTGGGAATGTGCATCTATTATAAAGCAATGAAGTAGCAAAGATGCCAGGAGACAGAAAGGATTTCTCTGTTTTGTTTTGCTTTTTCAATTCTGCCACTCACCCCTTAAAATGGAAGAATATTGCGAGTCCATGGAAGCCTCCCAGAGCCGCATGTTCTCTAGGAAGAGATCCTTTCTGGAGATAGCATTGTGCATGAGGGTTCAGTCTGGGCCTTCAGGACACTGCTGGGTCCCAGGGAAGGAAACCTGCCTTTCCCACTCCCACTCATGGCCTGGGATCAAATGCAGGGGAGACCTGCTGCCCTGAGACTGGGGGTCCTGCAGACAATGCCAAGGAAACCCCTCCCAGCAGGGATTCCAACCTCAGCCTCATTCCAGAGACTCAAAAAGTCAGACAGAACTCAAAAAGTCAAGCCCCAGGCTGGCAGAGCATCTCCCAGGAGTGGTCATGGGAAACTCTGCTTGGGACTGGAGAAAATCAAGCTCTGCTTTTTCCATGCCTTGCACCATCAGTAGAGGTTGTGCAGCTGGCAAGATAGCAGGATCCCTCGCCTTTGCATTCCGTGCAGCTTAGGTGATGAGTAAACACTTGTTTTTACTGGGAATAGAAAGCAAACACAACTGAGAAATAAGCAGGAATTTGCATGTGCAGTTAGATGCCATATTTAACAAGGTCATGTTATTAATTAAGATGGTGTTTCAGTAGTGCCTTAGCTACGTGTTGATAAACAAGCCTCCATTTGTTGACCTAGCGACACTGTTTCAACACTGCCCCCTTTTATTCAAGGAATTCCAGCTTGTAAGGAAGATGGGGGAATGAAGGACAAGGAAGGGTGCTTTCCTATACACAGACACATTCACCCTTTTTTTTTTTTTCTTCTGTAGGAAACAAAGATTTCCTCTGTGTGCCTTCATATCTGTGCATGTTCCTATGAGATTCACTCACCTTGAGGAGTTTTTGCACAAAGCAGCCCTGGCAATCATTAGCCAAGTGGGTGAGTCAAGGAGTTCTCTCTCCAGGGACACACTGAGGGAGGACAGGCTTTCCCTAAAGCGAAGTTCCCTCTTTTTCAGGATTTTTGCAAGTGCTAGTTAAACACCTGAAGGCCTGGTTGACTCCTGCATAGAGACTGCACAATAGACACTGCAGCTGAAGCATTGCTAATTCATCAGCAGGGAAGAATCTAATTGTTTGTTGCTCCGGTGACTGCCATGATGACTATGCAAACACGTTTTCCCCTCCCTCTCCCCGGGTTTTGTGCCCTTTGATTGTCCCTAAGGGCTTTTCTGATTTGAGTTCAGCTGCTATTCATTTGCATGAGTCCTCTCACTGGCTGACAAGGTGAGAGAACAGGAGTGTGAGAGCACAATCTGCCAGGAAAACCAGAGGCCTCAGCCCTCAGAGCTGCTCACCAAGCCAAACCCTTCCTGGGAGATCTATTCCCGATAAAATGCTGCCCAGTAATTTCCCTCCACATGTGTCTCAGCCTGATGCAAGATACATGAGGGTGTCCCAGATTCTGCTGCCAGATTGATAGGTTTTCCCTGTGAGCTCTGTAAACCTGGGGAACCAAGTGCTCCCTGATTTTCCCAGAAGAAAAAAGGAAGAACCAAATGAGGTAAGCACTCAGCAGACACAGAGGGTGTTGTTCACAGCCCAGTGTGTGAATTATGGAAATCCTTTTTCCATGGGAAATTCTGGATACTTATAGTTTGTGTAGGTTCAGGGTGGAAACAAGCATTCTCACTGGAGAGAACTCCACCTGTGTTACTAATTAGTAAGATATTGCATCTCTGGCTCAACACAACCCTGAATCATGAAGAGATGGAGGATGGGAGCTTATTTGGATATGTATCATTGTACCCCTGCACAACTTTTTATTGATCTCTACATTTTCCTTGAAGGTTGAGAGCAGTGAACAAGCCCAGCACCACAGAAAAATACTCAGCATTGCCAGGACTGAGCTCAAAACTGAAAATGCCTCAAGCCTGGGCTAGTTAGCCATGGGAACCTTTTGCTGCATGAAATCTGAGTTTTGAGACTTATGAATGGACAGAAGAGGTATTTGCAAATACCCAGAGCTTTATGTGATAAATATTACCTCAAATTACTTGGCCAGATTAAAGAAGACGTAGATAGATAGCTGATATTACCCCTGAATGTAGCAGGCAGAGCTAGAGTCATTAAAATAAATGTCCTCCCAAGATTCCAGCTTTATTTATTATTATCATTATCAGTATTATTATGGGATCTAAATGTATCCTGGGCTCCAGGGCACCACAGAGAGTGATAACCTTGGCAAAATGGCCATCCATACTCCTGGCTGGAAACAGGGCAGAGAGGAGTTGCAGTGAGCAGAGAGAGCTGGCTGCAAGGCATCCCCTGATGCCAGTGCTAAAATAAGCACTGCTGACCCCAGGTGGATGTGAGTCACAGGTTGTACCTGCACAGCTCAATGGGAGCTGTGGGAGTGTCCTCTCCTCCAGAAAGGTGTCCTGGTGTCCTCGGATTTCTGCCAGGATGTGCAACCTCTGACAGCAAGGAAGAAGTAAAGGCCCAACGTGCCTGGGCTAGAAGACATCTCAAACCCATGTCCAAATTTAGGATTTGCCCTCTTTCGTGGGGTGTCCTCTCCTGTCAGAGCATTAAAGCAAGATGAAAGGGAAAGGGGTAGTGTGGAGAGTCTCACAACTTCCATCTGTGTTCTCTGCAACAGAGAGAGGCAGGTGCTACAGGAAAAGATACTTTCCAATTTAGTTATAACAATGTTGTGTCAATCACCAAAATGCTAAGCTGTGTGTAATGATTTCCATATGAAAAACATATCTTTTATAATGTATTCTTGTGTACCTACTTGTTAATAAGCATTTCTATTGATCTGTATATATAAATATGTTGGTATAAGACCCTTAAACATTTGTCTGCAATCTTATTAAAATAATGAAACAGAGTTGGGAACTGAGCTAATTCAACCTGAAACCTGTGAGTGGGAAAGAAGAATTCCCCCCCTCAGTCCCTTTAATTGTGTTTGAAAGATCAAGAATTTCCCAAACTACGAAAAGCTAAGGAGAAAAATGAGGCAAAATGGGAAGAACTGTTTTACAGCAGAATATTTGTTCACTCTTTTCCAGTAAGCATTGGCTGATATTAAAGCACATCTGATGGTATCTGAAATTTTCTGCAAAGCTTTTTCCTTAATCCCTGAGCTTCTTCTGGATTGTCTGTCTTCTACAGTGCTCCTGCTTTATTAATAATACTGTCACAATTACAGAGCTGGCTGCACATTTCCCCAGGGTCTTTCTGAGCAGATCTCTCCCAGCAAACCCTGGATGCTTCTGTCTCTCCCGAGGTGCCACTACCAGGTTCTCAGTCTCTCATTCCCACAGTGCATTCTAATTTTGTCACACTTGCCCATTCACAGTTTGTTTTAACATAGAACTGAGCCATTGAATGAGAAGAAAAGGAGGTGGAATGAATAAGAAGTCTTAAATACTTGTTTATCAAGCCTAAACTGTGACCATTTCCATCAGTTATTTGCTGTGCTGAGCTACTCTTGAGGTGCTGTCCTTGGGGTTGGTCTGTCTTTTTTGGACATCCTTTCACCTCACCCTCACTCTGATGCTCTTTGAAGACATCCACCACCTCTGGCTATGGTTGCTGCAGGGTCCAGGCATCAGAGCAGCTGAGCAGGGCTGGCTGTAGACATCAAAAGGAATGTGTGTAATTCTGGTTATGTGCACACACTACATTTGCTCAGTAAGGACTGTTGGAATCTCACCTGGGGAGCAGCCATCTCGAGCACCTGCAGAGGCTTTCTGGATTCATGGCTGCTCCCCGGGTGAGATTCCAAACAGTCCTTACTGAGCAAATGTAGTGTGTGCACATAACCAGAATTACACACACAGACAGGTACACACCTCACAAATCCTCTCCCTGCAGGAATTTTGTGGAGTGAAAAGTTTCAGCGAACTTCAGGAGGAATTTCTATTGAACACTGAGTTTCTCCAGCAGGTATTTCAAGGAAAATTGATGGGAGTTTTGCCTTTATAGCCACTGGCCTTTCTTGGAGGTGCCTGCGAGCTTATTACTAATTTAAATGTTGCTCTCCCAGCTTGCAAGAGAGTTAAATATTGAACAACTCTCCCATGCTTTCCAATGCTCCACCTACGGCTTCAGGTCATCCAAGATTTACCTTCATAAGGGACTGTAATTACACATTTTTCAGGTATTTACAACAGATTTAAAATTATTTCAAGCCTTGATCCAAGATAGGCATAAACACAATGGGCTTTGAATTAATGTCCTTCTGATGGAGGTGCAGAAATTGGCTGCTCCTGTTCTTTGTAACCAGAAGGAGCAATTAGGAATGTTCCTGTTGCACTACATCTTTCCTTACTGCTGGTTGCCTGCTTGTAGCCATTACCCAGAGAAAGGCAAAGAGGGAAACAGCTAAATAAGAACCTTCTTTTACTTTATTTTTTATCTTGATTCATCTTAGCCTTTATAAATTTCCCAAGTGCTTTTTATTAAAATAAGAAGGCTAATGAAAGATGTCTGAGGGGGTCAATTAACCCGAGCCTGAGCAGGTCATTAGAAACAATGGAAGATTGCACAGGCAGTCACACCTGACAAGCATGGACACTGGCCAAGCGGATCAGATCAAGAGATTGATCATTTTAAAACAAATATAATTTGCTTGATTTGTTTTCTTCTCCCTCTCTAATAGCAAAATTGCTTTGAAGACAAATAGTGGACCCTGTTCATGATCTTACATTTACAATAGTCATTGTCTTATAATCCTCAGGCTGCACTGTGTGCTATCAATGTGTGCTCAAATAGCATGAGACAACTACATTAGTCTGGGCTGATATTTTGGGGGGAACTCTGCTCACATCGAGTGCAGTTAGAGGTATCAATTGTGCCTTGCACTTCTGAGCTATTAATTTGACTGGCTATGTTCCTCTTCTAATTTAGACCACCAGGCTGCCTGCTCTAGGCTGCAAGGTCTTTCCTATGGGTCCTCACACTACCCAGAGACTCAGCAGGATTACAGACTCCTTTCTCTACACCTGTCCTTTTTGATCTCTTTAACCACAGGAGGAAGCTTCTCTGTATTAGAGTTCAGTTTGCAGCTGCCAGCAAATCCCACAGCAATTAAGCCCACTGCAAAGCTTGCTGAGTCCCTCTCCAAGTGCCAGATGGGTCCCTTCTACCCACTTCCTGCCCTATTACCATGAAGGCACTCTAGCACTGAAAAAGGACTCCCTAATAAAAGTGCTGGCTCTACAGGGGTTTCTCTCCTTGGAGAGAGGAACCTGTGGCAGATGCCAGTCCTGCCATGGAAGGTGCAGGTGGAAGAAGGTGAGGAGGACAATGGAGTGGTGCAGAGTTTTACTTGGGCTATTCTGAAGACAGGTGTGCTCACCTACACCCCTGTGAGCCCGTGGGCACCCCAGGCCTGTCCAGAGCCCTTCTCAAATCACCCTGGCTAATATCAGCATGCCCTGGGGCACATTCAGATCTGCTGCCAGCAGCAGGGCTCTGTGGACTGCAGGCTGGCAGGAGGCAAGATGCACTGTGCTCTCAGCCTTTGTAAAGGCTCCTCTGTCAGAGGGCAACAGACAGCCCACACCACAGGAGCCCTTGGAGAACGGAGTAGAACAGATATGACAATGGAAAAATTTGGGGATGCAAGTCTGAAACAACAGTTTCTTTTTTTAATCTACCTCTCATGGCTTACTGAGGGAAAGCAAAGAGCCTATCAAGGACATACAGCCAGCCTCTCTCTCTCTCTTTCACTGTCAAATTTGTTGCCTCATTTGGGGTTTAGAAACAAATGATTTATTTTTTTTTTCCTTCTAAATGAATTAAGCTATCTGGGGATGGATGATGGATTCAGGAGATCCAGGGTAGGTTACGAGCATGCTCTGTTGCTTCCCTGTGGGACACCTGTACTCATGAATCTGCAGACATTGACCCAATTACTAAGCCAGCACCTGGATACAAACTCCCTGTGACCACGTCTCCAACTTGCTGTAGTCACTGTATTTTGTTCAGGGGCTTTTGCATTTCAGTGCCTTTTTATGCTAAGCTGGCATTTGTAAGTGAACTCCATTTTCTGAGCAATTCACTTCATCCTTTGAGATGTCCTTGTTTTTCTTTTAGTCATTTGAAGCAGGTCCCCTCCTCTCCCTCCTCCTCCTCCCCACATCTCCCAGGATGACCTGCTAATTTAAATGAAAAGAGATTGCAGCAACATTCCCTTTGTCACTGTAAACTCAGGAAGGCTTTGTCCCTTCGCTGAGGACAAAAATTCAGGGCAGAAAGCTTTATTTACTCATTCTGTCCTCCTCTCTCACCACAGGCTTCTCCCTCAGTGCCATGATGTTTTCTCCACCCTAGGTTTAAATTTCCTTTCTCCTGCTTTCTGTGGAAAGCATCTCCACTCTCACAGAATTGTTACAGACTGTTTTCAGATATTCAGGCTAAATTTTCCTCTGAGTTAGTGTCCGTAGTCTTAAATCAGACTTCTCATTAATTTTCTCTGTGAAATTATACTCACTGTTTAAATTTGATGAAGCTTTTTCACATTTGACCCACTTGACGAGATAAACGTGGAGCACAGGGTAACAATCATTTCTGGTAGGAGCAAAAGGATTTAGCCCAAGCTCTACAAAGGTATTTATGGTGCTATCTTCTATTTAGATGGCTAATTTGCTATAGATTTTTACTTCTTAATTAGAAATTGAGAGTGCTAATAGCTTTCTGCCTCTAATCTTGTAAGTCTGCCCTAGCCACTAGGTACATTTTCAGAAATACAAGCTTGTGGCATGGGAAAAGGACAATACACTGTCAGAAACTCTTCAGGTTATCAGTAAAACCCCGTTTCTGAGTAATTTCTGGGTAAAATTTGCATTGGAGGTATTCTCAAGAGGGGGTAATGAAAGTAGCTGGGAGTGCCTTCTTGGAGCAGCCTAAGTCCTGAATTGCCCTGGCTGCACTGGAAGCTAAGGTTTTCAGAGGTCTGAGCCTTCCTGTCTTTTTTGAGAAAACCCTGTTGACTTTAACATGGTCCCAGCAGATTTGATGGAGACCCAGTAGCTGCAGGTGGGCACTAACAAACAGTTGTGCTGCTCTGCAGCCTTGAAGGAAAGAGAAGGAAAACACACAGACTGTGGGCTCTCTTTCTCTGCATGAGAGATCCCCAGATCAGTAATCACATTAGGAAGGACAAAAATTCCTCTAGGAATTGAAACACTTTCAGTATAGGACACAAGGGCAAAAGGTCTTTATTGGAGAAGAAAATACCTCATGCACTTGGGCTGCTGGTTTTATGTGATGTCTAGAAAAGACGACAGCAAAATTGGCACCTCCTTGCTCAAGAGGTCCCCCGTGAACATTCAAGACATATCTTGTTTGCAAACACAAATGGATTTTTACTCCTGTTTTCCCTGAGGAGATTGCAGAGCCATGGCAGAGTGAGCTGTGTTCTCTTCTGGCTCGTGCATCATCATCAAATCTGTCGGCTAATTTCCATTTGAGGAATCGTTATTGCCAGTGAGGAGGCAAGAGCCAGACTGAATTCTCCTCCGATCAGGGTAGAGTTGGATGAGCTGGCATTTAGAAAGATCATCATTCTGAGTGCTGAGCAGAGACCCATGGCAGTGGAAAAAATATTGGATCCATTGGAGGTCACCACTAGAAAGCTGCCTTCCTGACTGCTGCTGTGCTTTAATCTCTTGTGGAGAGGGACTGCTTCATCTTTCTTTTTTTAGTATGTGTGCTGGTTTGCTTCCATCTTGTCATCCAAAAACATGGAAGCTCTCAAATCTCATTAGTATGTGGCACCTGAGAGTCAATTTGTGCAATTTCTTCAGCTGTTCTAAAAGAAGCAGCAAAACAGGAGAAAAAGAGGACTTTCTCCTTTAGGTCTGCCTCTGAATCTCTGAACCTGGAAGAGGTTTTATTTCCAAGGGCTGCCAGACAGCCTTTCTACCTGAGGAACATCATCAGTGAATTCCTGGGAAGTGAGTAGGATAAGAAATCAGAAGCTATTTGCAATGTCCTATGAGAACAGACCCAAAATTTGCCTTCAGACCCAAAAGGAAAGCAACATTCTCAGCCATACTTACCTGGATGATGATGATGATGATGATGATGCTGATGAAGATTTTTAAAAAATTTGTTTCTCACTCTTGTCTTCCCTTCCTGTGCAATGCAGGATTTCTCTTCATCTTCCTTGTTTTTGTCCTAATTATTTCTCTTTTTCTCTACTGACCTTACATCCTCCAAAGAGGAAGAGAATAATGAAGCAAGGTCAGCTCAACAAAAGCTTTTGAAACACTCTCTTTCAAGGAGAGCAACAGAAGTAATTTTTAAGGCTATTATAGAGATAGGATTTTTTACAACATGGTCTGTTCTATTCCCATTTTCCACTTTTTATTCTTAAGTTTGTAGTGAGAGCAAAGCTGACACCAAATGTTAATGCCTGAGATGGGGAATTGATCTCACACTGGCCACACAGATGGACCTTTCATACATCTTTAAAATGGCTTGGAGCTGAGCTTTTCAGGGGCTTAAAGAGACATTTTGCTACCAGGAGTTACCCCCTCCCTGCTTTGGGTCACATTATACCAGTTTCTGAAGGTCTGAAGGTCTAATGCCAGTTGCCCTGACAGGATTCAGATATTCCCTAGTTGTGCAGGTCCTGCCTGCATGCACTGGACCTGCCACTCTGCTCTGCATGGGAGGTGCACCACACTGACAAACTTCTCCATGGGTGGAGGGTCTGTTTTTGGCTGGCCTTGCTCACCCTTGGCACTGTTGTGAAGCTCAGGAACAGCTAGATCATGCCTGAACCCACCCTCTTGGCTGTAGAGGAGACCCAGGGCTCTACCCTGTGGCAAAATGAGCACCAGAGCTGCAAGAAAAGACTCCTCTGCAAGCGTTTCTTCTAAGATCAAGCACAGTTTATCGGTTCAGGATTAGAATCCTTCTCTCCCAGGAGGGCTTTGCCCTTCCTCAGCACAGAAAGGGCAACCCCCTATCATCTAACAGGCCATTTTCATCACTGTGTGTGCATTTGACAGATCTGGTTGAATTACCAAGCCCTTTCTTTGTGAGAAAGAGTATAACAATCACAGATAATGGGAATTGTGCACACTTAAATCCCTGCTTATGCTAAAGGATTGCCCCGGGAAGGGAAAACGTCTGACCCACTTTCATTTCAGCCCTTTGAAAGATGCTGCTGTGCCTCCTGCAGCCAGGAACTCTGCAGTGCCAATAATGGGCAGTTTGTGCACAGTACGTGTGAGTAAACAGAGTGACATCTCATCTGCTGTGTGTGTGCTCCAGCAAAGGCTCGCCTGCTCTCGGAGCCTTTGGCCACTGGTGCTGCTGCCAAAAAACGTCACTGGCCTGTGGGGCACTGACCTGCCTGCCTGGGAACCTCCCCAGACACAGCCAGGCTCCAGATGAAGGAGCTGTCAGCTCCTGTGCACCCACTTGTATCTCAAGCACCACATCAGAGCAAGCAGCTCTGAAGGTTTTATTTAGCAGTAACTCCAGTTTCATCCTGTGAAAGGAGTGGGGTGAAAAAACCCAAAGATGCCCAGAAAAAGCCCCTTGCAAGCATTAAGAGTGCTCCTTAGCAGCATGCAGAAGACATGAAACTCTTCTGACTGCACTCTGTTTGAGCTGGTTGCCAATGGTTCTGAATCTAGTCCTTGTAGTTTGGTTATTTCTAGTAGTTGCAAGGAGGTAGCCAAATCTGCATGGAGGCTATTTAGCTGTGTGAATAGAGGAAATACCACAGCACTTGTGGAAAATGGGCCAATTCCGTGGTATTTTGTCTCTGAGCAGAGCAAGATGGCTCAGGGGAAGGTGTTAGTCAATTAAAGATAACCTAATTAAAAACATAACATAAAATCCAACCCAGCATTTGCTCCTGCCTGTTCTTCCCCCAGAAAAAGGAGGCACTGAAAGAAGCAAGGATGCTTTTCCTGCTGTCACAGTGGATAGAGACAGAGGGGACACTCAAATGAGTATTTCCTCAGTCCCCATCACTACCAGAGTCCTTTGTGTTAATTTTTGAGTATGAAAAGCCCAGGCTAAGAAGAAATCTCCTCCTCTGCAACCTGTTTGCCACTGGTAGTATCCCCCAGATTCCCTCCACTCCTCGCTGAGGCTTTTAGTACCTCTTGTTACCAGATGGCAGCAGGCTGGCATTTGTCTAGTTAAAATGGATGCTGGAAGCAGCATGGAAAAGCACATTGTTTGAGACTGTCATTATTTGTGTTTCTGGCTTGGCAGGTGCCCAGCCGGACCAATCCAGAACAGGCACCTTGCACTGAGGTACCCACGTGGAGGGACAAGTCTTTGGATAAGAGATGAAGAGGAGGTGGCTGATTTTCCAAGAACCCCTCTAGAACATGGCAAAATGTGCTCTGCTTCCCTCTCCCAGGCTGACCTGGTTCCCAAGACCCCTGGAATGGGAGAGTATCCCCCAAAGGGAACACGTGGTGGTGGTGCTGGGGAGGGGATGCTCCCTGAATGCCCAGGCTGGAGCCCGTGAGGCTGTCAGGTCTCAGGGCACTGACACTGTGAGGTGTCACTGAGCAGGAGATTGCCCTGAATGTCGGGGGTAGATGCAAAGCTAAAGCTGGGGTGGTGGTGGGGAATAAATGATAACTTAATATTTGAGAGGTAAGTGTTGGTAATTAGTCTGCAACACTTTGATCATTAATGCATGCAATCAAATTATCATCAAGAACGCTTTCCCAACAGCCACCCCTCCCTTTCCCCCGCTTCTCTCTCTTTATTTTAAGGGCTGGCACACGGCTAAAGTTGACAGCACCAGCCCCATCGTGCAGCCAGGATGTTTTCAAAGGAAGCTGCTGCTCCCTAGTGTTTGCAGGATTCAGAGCTGGAGCCAAAAACTCAGGAAAGAAAGGGCAAATTCCCAAAGAAAGGCTGGGCAATAAACTAATGGGCCCAGGCAGTTTTCTATCCTGAGCAGCAGTTCTTTGTTATCTGCTTGACTATTGATTGCAATCCCCATGGATACAGCTCAGGTTTTCCTGCTTTGAGTTCTTAAGTGAAATTAAAAGCATGTGGTTCATTACTCAGTGCTCTCCTCTCTTCCTCTGATCTTCTGGCTCCCATCCAGGCACTGCTGGCCAATTACACCGCCGGGAATAACCTGCCTTTTTTTCCCTTCACATTTCTACATACTCTGCATCTTCAGGAAATGGGGGAAGAGATCACACCAGGCACTCTGTGAACTCTACCTTTCAACAATGCTGTGAGTAGGAATTGATCAGCGTTCCTGCTCTGCAGCCACGGCTGGAGATTAATCCCAGCTTTTTGTGACTCTTGTGTGGGTATCTACCCATCTGTGTCCACTGCATGCATGTGTGAGCATGTGTGTGCCCGTGGGGCAGCTCTGCAGGGGCTCAGAGTTTGGCAGGAGTGGTTGGAGGACATTTTTCTGGGTAAATTCCAGTTCAGCAAAATTACCTTTTCCCTTTTCCTCCCTCTATTTTTATGGAAGTTCACCAGCTTTGGTAAGATGGGGAAAGAGGAAGAGCTGGTAAGGCTTTTAAAGGGAAATGTGTTTTCAGTCCAATATTGGGTGCTTTAGCTAAACCAGAAAGTGCCAATGCCCAGTAAATTGAGCAGTGGCTGATACCCCAAACTTCTCCTTGGGTTGCCATGGGGAAGGGTGAGAAGCAAGGGGTCAGTAGCACAATGCACTCTCCCAAAGTCAGAGAAATTCTTCCTCTGGACTGTGACACCTAAAACATCCCAGGTCAACCTGAATCTCTCCAGCGCTGTTGGTGATACAATCTTCTTTGACAGCCATGTCTTAAAGGAAGGGCAAATGAATGCATTAAGATCTCCCTGGATATTTTATCCAGCCATCTATCAGGATCTCCTGAATAGTATTTTGTCTGCAGAGTTTAACATCAAAGACATGGAAAGTCAATGGGTGGACTTCCTTTTTATTCCCAGAATTAGAGGTCAAATCATGCTTGATAACAAAATAAATTTATACATACACTGTTGATAGGCATAATAATAACTGGTAGGTGACATGATATGCTGGTGAAGGGTGCACTGAAATTCAGGCCACTTATCTGGGCTTCCAGCATGGCCTGAAGCAGGACCTATGTTTAAGATTTTTGGCAAGCCCAAAATACTTCTTTTCATTACGTAATTGGCCTGTAACTCTAATGATGATAGTGGAGTTGCTCCAGATTTATACTAATGTAACTGACAGCAGATTTTTGGCTCTGAGTCTGTAAGAAAAAGCTTGCCATAAATTCAGTATTCAGACTGTCCTTTGTAGTTTCTCCCTTTTCTCAGGGAGGAAGCAAGTGATTCTCACTTTTCAAATTTAGCTCCTCTCTGTAATATTTTATTATGGTTACTGGGGGGTTGGTGTCGTTCAGCTGACCTATTTAAGGTAGGTGAGGATGAGTGGAGACCACATTCATCCCCCATGTAACAATGGAGATGTTCTACATGCACAGCTCCCAGAATAGCTCCCCCCAAAAATTACTACTCTCAGCTTGTTTTATGGGCTATGCTAGAGAGGTTAAAATTGACTCAAGTTTGAAGAATGTCTATTTAAGTATCTTTAAATTGTGAATGTTTAAAAGAGGGGATTTTTGAGCGCCAGCCTGGGGATTTTTTATTTTAACATTACATTTAATGGTGTCTTTGGCATTTAATGTGAGGGGGTGTACATGGTATATCTGTGTGTGTATGTTTATATCTAGAGAGTGATAACTCATGTGGAATGAAAATCCATTTAGCAGAAAAATGAGATCTCTTGAGTGTTTGTATTTTCTGCTGCAACTAGAAAACACTAGTACTATAAAAAAATAAAACACAGAATGATCTAAACCAATAAGATATGATTTTATGCCAAGATGTGAGAATGGATCTATATCTTTATCAGGTTCCTCTCACTCGAGAGATTAAAATCACATGGAAGCTTGTTAGAAATTCACTCTGTACAGTATATCTTTCAGAAATACATTGTAATGATGTCTGACAGCATCAAAAGTGAATTACTGACTCGAGGGTAGCTTCTACCTCCTGCCATGTACAAATCCCACGGCCCAGCCAGGTCCACCCACATGTGTGCACAGATATGCACAGGGGCATCCCAACAGGATGCCTCCAGGCCCCTGGGCAAACACAAGATGCAGGATCAGGGTCACTCAGGCTTTTCCCTAATTCAGAGCAGATTGGTGGGAGGCTGTGGTAGCTGAACATAGTAATGGGGCTGTTTTCACTGAATCATTGATCAGCCTGGGTTGGAAAGAACCTTACAGATTATCCAGTTCCAACCTCCTGCTCGGGGCAGGGACACCTTCCTGTAGACCAGGTTGCTCAGAACTCCATCCAACCTGGCCTGGTTTTTCATCTTTTAAACTGAGGTTTGGAAATGCAATGAAGTGCTGCTGAAGGGGAGCCCTACAGAGGGGCTGAGGTCCTGTGCAGACCTGTCCTTGTCCAGGTGGTGTCTGTGTTGCTGGCTGCTTGTCCCATGGACAATTGCACATTAACTAATTCTCCTCTGGATGCCTTCATTCAACGTGGAGGAAAAAACCCTGAGCACCTTCTGCTGGTAACATTTTTTTCCTCCTATACTCCATGCCAGGAAAGCTGGCACCTCTGTTTTCTGATTTTCCTTCTCCTTTTTTTTCCTTCTCACTTACTGTGTCTTGGGTGGATGTGTTTGCTATTATAAAGTCTATTGAAACATAAACATATACTTTTAAAATAGCATTTCAGTCTGACAATACTCCTGGAGAGAGCTGAGAATATTATGGTGGAGATAATGTACTCCAGACAATAAGAGAAGACAGGAGCAGGAAGCTTATCTGCTAGAACCCCTATTGCCTGTTTCAACAATAATCCCCTTCAAAATGATGTTTTTCTGTGTACGCTTAAAATGCATGATATTCAGCCTGTTCGTGTGGCTTTTAATAGCCTGGATAATTTTCCATACAATTAATTCCCTGAATATATTCTCTTTTGCTACTGCCATTTTTAACGTGGGTTGTTCCTCTCTGGGTGCAGGATAACCCCTCTTGGAGCAGCACTCCACACCCAGGCTCCCAGGAGCTCAGGGAGGATGCTCAAGATGGGTGGGTGGCTCTGCACAGCCTGATGCAGCCACAGTTCCTTTTCTGAACACGGATTTTAAGGGTTTATTTCTCTTGCTCACTTTGATTTCTGTGGTAGTGGAATCACAAGGATTTTGTCTCTGAAAGCAATGCTAAGCCCAGATATGGAAAGGAAGGGCTAAGTGACAACTGATGAGCAGCTGGGAAAGGTGGGGGGGATGTCCTGCATTGCAGGGCTGTGCTGTGATGCTCTGGGAGCTGTGCAGAACCAGAGCTGCTGCCATGAGCCAGGAGAATGCTCCCCAAGGGAGAAGGGTGTGGGAGCCTGACTTGCTCCATCTCCAAAAGAGCTCCAGGGCAGGGGGGTTACCAGGCTGGAAATAAAGGAAGGTATGGACAGATTATTTCCATGGCTGAATTTTAGTGCCTCAAAATGACCTCTAAAACAAGGATTATGCTCACTCTCATTGATAGGCACAGGGAAAGTGGATTATTTCCCACTTACATGGACATCCATAGTCATGGAAAAACGCTTTTGCTCACTTCCCTATGGGCCACAGGGCCACTGTGGGAGCAGGAGCTCAGTGTTACAGGACAGGAAGGGCTGGCAAGGCAGATCTTCACCCGGGTGTAAATCAGCTTTATCTCTTCCAGGGAGAACAATGCCAGCTCGGTTTACACCCGCTGAGGATCTAATTGGCATTTGGCTCTGGCTGCAAAATTAGGATTGCTTCATCATTGTGCTTCTGATCCTGTATCATGGGAATCAATGAGGAATTTGATTACAGGATCCTACTTGAATTCTCAGCCCCGCTTGGGGATGTTAATCATCAAAGTTGGGACTGAGGGGTACAGAGAATTGGCTGGAAAATTCAGATCACTTCTCAAAAGGAAAATGGAAGCCAAATCTATGTGGTCTGAAAGAGTTTAATAACAGCTGAAATTTAGCTTGGAAAAGAAAATGATCCCAAGGGTTGATGTTGTTTTGTTATTGACTTGTGTTCAAGCTCTCCTCTCTTCAGCTACAATAGGGGTACAGTGAACATAACTGGCCCCTGGAAGAGAATAGAGATGCTGGTGTGATTATTCAGCTTCTGGCATGTTGTGGCTTTAGATACAGTGGAATCTCATCTGCCCCTGCCTGAGAAAATGCAGATACATCACATCACAAGCTACTCCCAGTTTTCCACCATCTTTCCTCCCAACCTTCCCTGGTCAACCTGCAGAAGGAATATAAACTATATCAACCATTAACTTCAGCCAGGCTTGGGCTGGGCATGATCCTGCACCCACGGGTGCTGCTGGGCATGAGAAGGCACCACCTGCCTTCCACTGCAGCTGGGGCTGGCCTGCTCTCAGTGCTCTCATCCTGCAGGGGTGGGGAGTATGGACAGGCATTGCACCCCACAGCCCTCTCCCTGCTGGCATTTGTGTCTCAACCCACCCATTAGGCTCAGATGAATTACTAAAAGCTCACTTTGCATTGCAGGACCATGACACAGATGAGCAATGGCGTTGGGTCATGACCCATTGATGACAGAAGTGAATCAACGCACCACAGACGGACAAAAGAGAGATTATTAACTCAGCGCTTAATGCAGAGTGCCAAAAACCAGGATTTCCCTCTGGCTCTGTACTGATTACTGGGTGACCTCAGGAAAATCTCATCATGTCTCGGAGCCTCAGTTTCCTCACCTGCAATATAGTGATAAGGCCCATCACAACTTTTCCCTGCTGATAAAAAACTGATCTCACAGGGCTTGGAGCACCCTCCCTCAGACCCAGTGGGGATAAGCAGGGTCATATGGTCTATGCATGCAAAATCCCTAAGAGTGGCTGCTTTTATTTGCTTTCTTCGTTTTAATGAACAACTCTTCCACCTATTTCCAACCTCATGAGGCACCTTCTACCGGTATGAAAACATAAAATGTATTTCTCTGTGCCAGCAGAAGATTCATAAGCAGACTGGCAAATAAGGTATGTGCTGCTAAGGACTGTCTCATGGATATACACGAGTTACATCCTTTTCCATCATTTTGCTGATTAATAGGCATAATATCGTGTCTGATCACTGCAGTAAGTATACTGTGAAAGATAACCACTGAAGACATCTAATTGTTTTTCCTTTGGGTGTTTTGGGGGGTAATGCTTTAAAATAATGGCCCTAATCATTATTAATTCCTTTAGTGTTCACTGGAATAGCATCAATCACAACTAACTCCTTTGCTATTAATGTGGATGTCACAGATACTTCTGTAGGGTTTCTTTCTGCTAGGATTCAGTGTTCATTAGCTGCAGCAGGTTTTTTTCCCCATTATTCCTGAAGGGTTTGAGAAATCTCTTGCTGGGGGAGGAGCCAGCAAGCTGTATGCTCAGCTCATCTGGTGTGAAGAAGGGTAGGTCTGCTTTTAAATGCAATGACCCTTGATTTCCCTCTCTGCCACAGAACTGACTCCTCTGACTCACCCGCTCTGCATACCCTGCTCCAGCCATCAAAGTTAAAGACAGATTCCCACACTCCCAGAAACTGTCAGGAGACCCCCAGTTTTCCTTCACACACTCTCCAACCTGGCATGTAGAAGGGAGTAAAAAAACTGAAGCTTTAATTTGCTATGCTGACAAGCCTAGGATTTTAAGATTAAGCTGTGTGTCTAATGATGCTAATTAAGGAAATCTCTGAAGAACTAGCTGTGATCATAATAAATAACAATAAGGTCCTCAATTTTCCTCTGAAAAAGTCATCGTGAAAGGAACAAAATAAATTTCTGCAATAGTTGCAGCTATTGCAAGATTTACAGCAATGGAGATGCTCTGTTGATTCTCCAGCTCCTACTGTTCACCTTGCCATTGTGGATTTGCTTTTCTATTAAAATGTTTTTGGTTTTTTTTCTGGATGGCACCAGCTGCAGGCTAGACTTTGGCCTGCCTTCCTCCTCTTAGGAGTCCTGTTGAAGGGGATGTGTCAAGAGCAAAGCATGTCCTTGCTGGTGCTTTCCAGCAGCCCAGAGCACTGCCTGCTGAGGGAATAGAGCTCCCCACAGCATTTTTGAGTTATCTGGTGAGCAACATAGGTTGTGAAACGCAGTGGCATTTCAGAGACCTCCAGGCATCCCACCTTGCCAAGAGCTCCCAATATCCCTTCCACCCACCACTTCCAGACATCTCTGACCCCTTGTGTTGTCCATGGTGTCTGTGTGCAGGCACCTGAATAGCTCTTGAGCCTGGCAGTGCCCTTGCCAGGTCTCCTCCAAAGTCTCTGAGCATAAACTTACTCTTTAACTGCCCTAAACCAGTGGTGACACCACTTTAGTGACATTTATCAAGTCAAGGGCTTGTCTCTGGCTGGGAGCTTTGGGAGAGTGTTGGTGAAGTAGCTGTAGCATTTCTGCTAACCACAACTCTTTCTTCACATAGCTTGAAAGGCAGTTTCAAAGCCAAGAAACTTGAGCTGCAATCACTCCTTTGGCCACATGTGTGTTTTCTCATTAGTGGGCTGATCCGCTGCAAAATGCTGAGGATTTCACATGCCTGTTGATATTGCTCTCTGATGAATTCAGGAAAAGGCTTGTGGAGCCTCTTGCACCATCTTTCAATTCCAATCAACTCAGTATTCTGTATTCTTCACTAAAATAAAGCACCTCCCCATGGCCATATCCTCGTGAGCAGCCCTACAAAGAAAAAAGATGTGCTTGTGTGTGCATGTGTCCTCAATCCCAACTCTTCCTTCCTGCCTTAGAGCAAGGCTTAATGAGTGGTGCAAAGCCAAAGGCAGAGGAAAGAACTGGCTTAACATTCCCCAAGCATCCTCTCTAAATTCATTGCCTTTAGTTTGTTTGTGTTGTTGCAAAACTCAATGAGTTTGTCATAGCTCACAGTAACATCTCCTTTCAGCAGCAGAGATAACCCTGCTGTTGTAATAGCTGCTAAGAGAGACTTCCAGCTGGGACACACTTCCACTCAGCTCCTCCTGGCTCATCTGGAATAAGCTGCTTTGTGGTTCATCCAAAAGATCCTCATTTCAGCACTGCCTTGGGGAAGGAGTTCTCCCAGCTCTCCTGCAAATGGAGGGCTCCCAGGGGTGAAGAGCACAGCTATGTCTCCTAAATCCAGGGAAGATAGCAGCACAAGCCTGATATAAAATTTTCTGTGTTTATCTAAGGAATAAGAGGCAAGATCTTGGAAAGGAGAAATAAATAGTGATAGCAGGGGAAGTTTACACTGGATATTAGGAAAAAAGGTTGTCAAACATTGGGAAAGCCTGCCAAGGAAGTGGTGGAGTCACCATCTCTGGGGGGATTTATAAGCTGTGAAGATGTGGCACCAAAGGACATGGGCAAGTGTTGGACTGGGCAGTGCTGGGTTAATGGTTGGACTCAATGACCTTAAATGGGCTTTTCCAATCTAAGTGATTCTAAGAGAACATAAAACTGGGGAGATGTGTTTCTCCCAATCCTTCCTTGCTTTTGCAATACGCAGCCCAGGTATCTTTAGCAACTCTGTCTATGCCCCAGTTACTCTCTTGCCACCCACTGGGGATTACAGCCCAGGATTTTACCTCTCCTGACGTGTGTGAGTGCTGGACTGCCTCTTCACCACACCCCATTCCTTCCCAGGTGATCCCCTGTGACCTCCTGGTGCCTGCAGTGGCTGGGACACTGGGAATCAGCCCTGGGGCAGGGCAGGCTTGTCCTGGGGTAAGGCTGCCTGCAAGGAGGTGCTTTAGTCCTGCTGACCCGGTCCTGCTGATCCTGACTGCCTTCACAGTTTGAGTCTGGCAGAATATCCAACCCTGCTGGGAATGCTGGCACTGCTGAGCTGACCCTCCTGAATCCCTGACCTCGTGCTTTCTTTTAACCCATCTCTGCTTCTCGTAGGCAAACAAGGTCACGCCAGGCTTTGTGATGCCTTCCCCAGCCTTTCTGTAGTTAAACTTCTAGAAAATGCATGTCTTTATTTAAGCCATTGTACGCTGCCTGTCACTGTGGCCTGCAAATGTTGATTTGGGATTGGAGCTGCTTAGAACCTCTATGCCAATATTGTTTCCTATTAAAAAACACTGGTCAGTCAAAACCAAAATTTCTTGTTTTCCTTAAAATTTCAGCATCTTCTCCCTGGCAAAATCTGAACTGTGGTGAAAGAATAACTTTTGTTTGGGAAATTATTAAGTTTTGAATTTTTTGGTCCTTGCAACACATATGGAAATTTTTATTTCTGTTTTTTCTGTAAATTTTTATCTGCATGCCTTCTATATTCCCATACAAAATGCATTAAAAAAACCTAGAATAATAACCTATGCCAATAGACCCTGTTTCCACAGATGTGCTGCTGGAAATATTCTGCCATTCTCTTTTGCATCCCATCAGTAAAATCCCAGGAGTGGTGGCTGCTTAGCACTAATAGAAATATGTCTTTATTTTTTTTTTTGGCACAATATTTCCTCTTAGTATTGTAATGTAAAATTTAAAATAAAAAAAAAATTGGCTGGGCATTCTGCTTGGTGGACAGCTAGGAAATCAGATGTTTTCCGGTTCTGCATTGGATTAAAACCAATTTTTTAACATCTTCTTTTTCACTATGATGTAAATGTTCTATCATCAGTGTTTCCTAATCTCTGCAGCAGGGATCTAGGGGAGTTCATGGACTATTTCTAATGGATCTGCAAGACACAACTGTGAAAAACAGGTTTGTTATGCAGACAGTTAGATGTACTGTTCAGGGCTTCCCTCCTCTGCCAGAAAACACTTGAGGGAGGGAATGTTTTAAAATTGCTCTTTCACACACTGCATTGGGAAAATATGCCCCATCACCTGCTGTAACTATAATCTTCAAATTCCCATAAAAGTGTTGATAAAATTATTCTTGTTTCACGTATACAAACTTCCTTGTGTGCTGGGCGTGTCCTTTACCTTTTCCTATGCCTCACTTTCCTTTCTGGAAAACCAGGATTTTCTGTTGATTCTCAGGAAGATTTTGGAAGAGGCAGTTCATATTTACAAAGTGCACTGAACGGGAAAATGACCTGCTAGGGGAAATTTCTCGTTGCAGTAATTAACCTGATTCATCCAGGGCAAATAAGGGTGTTAGTGCACGATGTGGAGCCTGAGGAGAGGACTTGGAGCAGGGAAGGCTGACAGCCTGTCTGCATCCCCAGAGCCTCCCCTGGGCCAGGGGCTCGCTCAGCCACAGCCACCAGGCACCTGCAGATGGGGTTTGATGCAGATGGGTACCCTGGGCTGCTCTGGGTGCCAGGCTGGATGGCACCACAGGCATTGGAGCTCGGAAGAATTCCCCTGCAGTGTTTTATGCCTTTCTGTGCTGTACTTTGAGCAGCAGGGAAAGGGCCAAGGAATCCTCCTGGTTACTGAGCTGGAGTTAATAGCATGGTTAGTATTGTCTGCTCACCCATCTACTCAGCTGCCAAGGGCCATACAAATCACACGTGTTGGAGGGATTGAGCTGGTGAGAAATGGGTAGAGAAGCCTCTGCAGCCACCAAGCTTTTCTTTAAGCCTGAAGAACCTGATGTTTTCCCCAGTGCTGGACCCTGAGGTTGGATGGCAGGTGTTACAAAGACTTTAAGCTTCCAGGAAGGCATCAGTGAAGATGTCCAGGATACCCCTGCCTGGCACGTCCCCCAGCCTCTGCTCTCCCTCAGGCCAGAGCTCAGTCTGAAGAGCCTGTTTGGATACAGAGACCAGACCCCAGACTCTGATCTGGCTCACAAGACAGTGGCTGCTTGCTTCCATCTCTTGCCTGCCATTTGCATGCATTAAATTAAATAATTTTTTATTTCCAAAGACAGTGATTAATCCACCAAGCCTTTCTGCTATTGCTTGAAATGTATTAGCTGCTTAGCCCAGAAGAGAAGTAAAAGAATCTGTGCTTTAATGGCAAACAATGAGGTTTAAATTCATCCCATCTCCTTTAACATCTCCTGCTAATTAGTGACAAAGGCCCTCCTGCTCAAGTACAGCAAATATTTAACACCCACCTCCATTAGCCTGAAATTTATTTACCACCTTGTCCTCTGGCAGACGTGGGAGCCATTGCCACAGTCAGCAAGCCTTCCCTGGGATTTCCAACCCCTCAGACACGAGAGGGCTCTCAGACAGCCCTGGCCAGGGAAACACTCTCCTCAAACCCTGCTTTAGTTTTTGCTTCAGATACAAGACAGCAAATGTCTGCCAGTGTGAACCACCATTCCAAAACACTTGTGGGATTAAGGGGGGTGAAGCATCCTAGGGGATATCAAATGGAAAAAGAAGAATTAAATGCCTAGGAGACAAGAAAATCTGTGCCACTGTCTTGGGGAGCCCTGAGCAACCCAGTGGGGAAGATGTTCTCCCTCCCAACTTCTCCCATTGCTGCCCTCACCTGTGGTGGCAGTTCTGAGCAATCAGCAAAATCACACACTGCTTTGTCCACTCATGGGTTGAAGTGGCAGAGCTGAATGTTTTCCCTCCTGGGGCACTGGTGCAGGGGTGGGAAGGAGGAATGGCTCTCCTCTGGCACCAAAGCCTGTAAGGCACATTCAGCCATCCTCATGATGCATGGTGAGAATCATCCTCTCCAGGCAGGCAAGAGATGGAGCCATTAACAAAACAGATGATGGGGCAGCCTGTGAGCACAGTGCTCTGCTCCTCTCCCAGCATTTATCTGGAACATGGCAGAAACAGATTCCTGCTGATAAAGCACTTTAATACCAGCAATTTTATTTCAAAATAATTAGTTCCTGGATTTGACAGACCTGTGGCCCAAACACTCCTTCTGTTCACTCAGTGCCTGCTGCCTGGACAAGCAGAGCACAGCACGACCTTCACCCATGAAGCAGAAGGGGTGCTGGATCATCCTTGCACTGGGGAGGGTTTTTGGGGCCCCTCTCACAACCCCTCATCCTATATTCTACTGTGGCCTCCCTCAGCAGCTCCAGAGTGAGCGCATCAGTGATCTGGGGGAAATCTTTTCTTGATGCTGAGCCCATTGCACAATCACAGTCTTCTTTCTGGCATTCCTCCCTGTGTCACAGTGTAGGTGACTTTAGATAAGGAAGGAAAGGTCAGGCAGTCTGCAGAGTCCCCATCATTGGGGATCTTCTAAGAGGTGTGACAAACACTCAAAACCAGGGCTCTAGGCTGAGCCAGCCTGCACCATTCCCTGCTTCCTGTGCTGTAGCAGCAGTGACAGTGCCATCACACTGTGTGCACACTGAAGTGTGTCCTTTCCAGACAGAACCAGGCCAAAGCCTTATGCATCCCCAGACTTTCAATCCAATTGCTCTTCCACACAAATAATTTGCTATCCAATAATGTGTGAATTTCCAGTCCACACCTCCCTGTGTCCTAGGGTAAACTTGTGCTTCAGAGCTTCCCAGTTTAGCTGTCCAAATCAGAGAAGGGCCTGAGCTTTTATGTGGAAGATCTGTCCCTACATGATGGTCTGTGTAAAATTGTTGGATTTTTTTATCTGTTGCACCTTGCAACAAGAGCTAGGACAGAGGTCCTAGGAGCAAGCCCGTTGGGATATCTGCCTGTCATTTCAAGGTGTTTAAATTTGGATTGCTTAAATCACCAAAGTACCACAATTCCTGCCCAAGGGCACACAGGAGCTAAGTCTTTTCACTGAAGCAGCATTCAATTCCCTTCCTCCTACAAATGAGCTTGAGCTGTCCTGATAATTAGTACTTTATCTTGGATAGCACAAAAAGGAAAGAAAGGATGGGGGGAGGAAGTCCTCAGCCTTCACTGCTGGGCAGCCTCACAGTTCCTTCTTATTAGCTGTGATAATGATAGGAGAGAATAAAAGGCCCAGAGCTGCTTCAGTCACCTCATTTCATCTGGTCTGAGATTCGAGTCACTTGAGTGTCAAGAGAGCTTTTTAATTTCCAATATCACTGCTGCCAGAAATTAAAAATAAACTGGGAGCAAAACCATCAGATTAGCCAATCACACTGGAATTGCCTTTATTGTTATTGTCACTGTTGTTATTATTATTTGATCAGCTATGGGAGAATTAAAGCTATTCAGCAAATCAAAATATGTCTTGGATTTGAATGGACTGAGAGGAACTATTCTATAGTCTGCATTAGTGATGACCTAATAGCCAGAAACATCAAGGCATGCTCTGCTGGAATAAAGTTTAAATTAATGCTACCAGTTCAAAAAAATTACTTGTGTCTATATAACTTTCATTGCAGCATCTTAAAACATTTAATTAGATAAAGGAACTGTGTGAAAAACCCCAGATGTGGTCGAGTCGGTATCTTGACTGTACTGAAAAAATCCAGGGAAATAAGATGAGGGCACCAGGACCCATGGGCTTGGAGGAGTCACTCCAGGTTTTACTCATGCACATCCTCTCATGTGGGTGTCCACCTGCCCTGGAGCCTGGTCAGGACTGATGGAGACATTTTGGCTGCACTTACAGATGAGACCTTTGACATCAGCTCAGGGGCAAAAGACAAAGCAGCAGAAGAAAAAGGATATACTGAAAAAAATGCTTCAGAACTGCTCTTCTAATCTCATTCCCTCTACTGTCATGAGAAAAACCTTTTAAGAATGGCAAGGCAGAAAAAGGGATGGGGGTTGCTATCCTTACACAAATAGATATAGCCATGCTCACAGTCCTGGTAGTCTCTGAGACAAGACCACTCACCCAGACTGAAATAATTCCTAATTCCTTACAGTCTGGGCTGCAAATGTGGAGTGAGAAAGGCAGGGCTGAATGCTCCAGCAAACAGGAGGAAAGGGATGCTATCCAAATCCAATATCCAATATCACAGACTCTGTAGGTACTCACAGCCATTCTGCCCTGGTAATGTGCTACAGAAGTCAATGCAGAAATGCACTTTTGCAGTAGAAAAGGGTCTGCTGTATGTGAAAGTATCCTAAGAAAATAGCAGCAATACTGCTGAGGTTTTGTGGCACAGAGAGGAGCATAGGCTTGCCTTCCTTGCAGTGGATAAAGTCTTACAAACTTTGGATCTTTTGACAGGAAAATCCTGGTTGCTATTCCTGGCTCCTCATTGCTGGTCTATGCCTCCACCTCCCCAGTCATCAATAATTTTGTTACTTAAACTGGATTTTCCACATTACATTTTTGGCTCTCAAAAACTCACTCCATTTTGATAGGGAATGTCAATTTGACATGTTCTTGATCTATTTCCTTTTACTCTGCTGGCACAATATATTTCTCATACTTTGGTAGCACGAGTGCTTGGAGGAAGGAAACAGCAGATTACATCAGAGAGAAATTTCATCAGATCTCTTTGAATAAGGTGGGACAGATGTTGCAGTGGTGGCTTTAAATTTTAGGTCCCCCAACATGTGAAGGTTCAGGAAGGCTCCAGCATTACCCCCTTCTTCCATATGGCTGCAGCCACTCTACATGTCACCCACCCTGGGCACTCTGAGTGGTGTGTGACCACACGCTGCCACTGCCTGAAATACATTTTGTCATTTCCTCTCACATTAGGAAAAAGCACCTTCTTCCTTAGATAGTAGGTCTTAATTCTTTTTACTGAAGAGAAATTTAAAATTACATGTTTGGTTATTAAATATTTGATTCTGAATTCACAGTCACCCTTGCTGATCTCATGGCTTTTGTAAATAGTCAGGAAACAGCAAAAAACACACAGGATTCCTCTGTTCTTCCTTCTAGTTGCAAATTATAAAATATTTGCAAGCAAAGTATTATTGACAAAATTGTGAGTCACTGTGTATTATAAATAGATTTAATGATCTCAGTAGACGATCACAAACAAGAAAAAAATTCATTGTATGAATGATTACTTATTAATTATTTGCTCCCTTCCAGTGCTTGCTGTTGCCTCATGGGAATTTTGAGGATCAGTTAATTAAGGTTCAGATAGGATCTTGAATAATGTTTCAGGGATCTAAGATACCAGGCTGCCTCTGTGAATTTTTCTTATTCAAGTGGACTTCGTTAGATCTTAACAGTCTATTTCATAACTCACCACTAACTTTGGATTTATAATTATTTGCTATGCAAATCTCCAAATATTTAATGTCACCTTCATTTCACATGCTAATCAGCTGTCTGCTTCACTTTGATTTGTGCGTATAATTTTGACTTTAATGAAGATTTGATTGTTTACATGAATAAACATTTGAGAGAATAAATTTAGTGTCCAGTCTCACATGTAGCATATTTTAAAGCCAGAAGAGACTATTTGTATAAAATATGTGTAAACCAGACCATTTTATGCCTTCCCAGAAGTTCTTGCAGCGACAGGAATGAATTTTTCCCGCCACACAGGCGAGTGCTATTGAGTTCAATAACATCTTGTTGAGTAAGAGTGTATCTTTTAGAGCACATCCAGCCTCTATGAAAGGACTCCAGGTGATGATAAATGCATCCCTTTCCTTGACAAAGTGTGCTAATGGTTGTTCTCCACTGGTGCAAAGTGAAGGTATAGTTCCTATTGAAAGTGGTTTTCAGTATCATTATTAGTTAGCTTTTCATAGCAAAAAGAAAAAAAAATAAAAGAAAAAAAAAAGGAAAATCAAAAGAATGCTCCTTTTAGCTCTCCATGACATTCACAGCTCCCACAGCAGACGGTCTAGTGAGTAAATATAAAGTAACAGACTTTCTAACCACACTATTTACTTGGTTCTTTGCAATGGCTCTGAATGAGCCATTAAGGACTGTTGTGTAAATATAGGATTATGGGCTCTTTAAACACATGCTATTCACTTGCTCTGCCATTATGGGGATCTCTCACTCCCAGGCTCCTACTGACAGACTCTTTGTTAATCCTTGCAGAGGAAAGACAGCAGTGGGCTCTGCTCCTCACTTTGCCACCCACCTGTGTAGGCCAAAGAGTGCCCATGGGCGAGTGCTGCCTCTCAGAATTCCTGCTCCTCCAGGCATTAACATGATCCTGGCATGAGGGTCACACCTTGGCTTCCCACTAAGGTGACTTCACTGAGCTTAAGCAGGCTCTTCATGTGTCTCTCCAGCCTATTCTAAGGATACTAATGGACTTTTCTATGGGTCTATGAAAGGACAGGGTCATGGCTTCTGATCCCCCTGATACAGTAATTATCTGGCTTAGGAAGGATCCTTGTTGAGTTCACCCACCAAAACTCATTACAGACTCCAAAACAGCTCACACCACCTCTGAGCAAACTCAAGGCTGATGGTAAAAGACCAAACAGCTATGGCTAGACCTACCAGTGCAGAGGTCAAATTTATAATCAGCCCAGACTGAATTTTCTAGGATGTTATATTTCTTTAGTCAGTTATATCAAGCTGTATCAAAAAAAAAAAAAAGCTATTAAAGATAAAATCTTGGAAACACATATGAACTCTGTAATCTGCTATTATTATTCATTCTCAAAAATACTATATTTTAGCAAGGTGTGCTTCCATTTGGCCTAGACCTATTGGGTGTTACATCCTCCCAGCAGCAGTGGAACACCACAGAGGTGACAAACTGCACGGCAATGAAGAACCACTGCAAGCATCAATGAGTACTGGGAGAGCTTCAATCATTAGGAACAGGAAACACCATGTACCCCCAAACAGTATGAGGCATTCTGGTGTCTGACACAACATTTGGCTTGCCAGTCAGTCCCTTCCCATGTGGGAGGAGGTGCAGACTAAGGTAGGAGGTGGCTGAGGAGTCTTCTTATCTGCTTCCTACCCCTTCAGGTAATTCCCTAGGTCAAGCCAAGTTACACACAGGGTAAGAAAGGGGTGTAAAACCAGCTTCCATCACCTGATGCCATGCCACTGACTCCTTTAGGTCTTGTGTAGCAGCAGCTCTCTGGCCACTGAGGCACAACTTTCCCAGGCAGTGTCCTGGGGAAGGCTTTGAGAAGACCAGAGGAAGGAATGATAAACAAGTCTTACCTTCACTTGCTGCACCTGTTGTTGTGAACAGGTGGAATGTGTTATGGAGATTTGTTTACCAAAGGGTGGTTTCTTGATTGGCCAATGGTGATGGTGTTTGGATTGAAGGATCAATTGGGTCCACCTGGATTGTGACTGCCTTTAAGGGCAATGGGTTTCTTAATAAGTAACTGATAATTACTTATTAACTAATGGATAATTAAGATATGAAATTAATCATTTAATAATAAAGTGACTGATCAGCCTTCTGAGAATCATGGAGTCAATGCTAATTAATACCTGGCTGGGGGCCTGTGGCACCACCTTGTGCAGTCTAAGGCAGAGCAGAGGATGCTCTACCACCACAGTTCAGAACAAGTGCAAAGTGTCTGAAGGATGTGCATAACATCAGAGTTTATCCCTAAGATCCCAGAAAACAGCAAGTTCCTGTGTGCTGCTTACACTGGGAGCTGCAGGCTGCCTGATATCATGTTAAAACATCTGTAGTACATCACTTCCATATCTTCCCTCTGTTCCTGGAGCAGTGCTGAGTTGCCTGAGCATAGGGCAAGATGCAGCCCAAACAATCCAGTTTTTCTTCCTTTCACTGCTTCAAGTCTCATTTTGACAGGGATCCTAAGGCTTCTGCTTCACAGGAGCCTCTCACATCTTAATAAAAATCAGGTACTGAGCTTCCAAAAAGACATGCTAAGTCTGAGCCTGGGGCTGGCTCCAAATTCCACTGAACTCGAATGAAATATTAACAGTGATTTGGATTAGACTCTTTATGGTTTGACAGGCAAGAGAGAGAAGGGCTGATTGCTCCTTGCACTCCTAGGGATGTAAATCATCTGAAAGGAAAAGAGAGGATAAAGCTATGATTTTCCTACTTGCCACATGGGTCCTTTGACCTGGTAACTCACAGCATCACCTGCTCCCTGGGACAGCTGGGGGAGCTGTGCCTCACTTGGGGATGTCTCCTGATCAGCCAAAATGGGGATGGAAGCACAGGCCTCAGGGATTTTTATCTGCAATATGCTGAAGGACCGTGAACTAACTAGTAACCCTTGGTACTACACCTGATTTTACCTGTGTCTAGAGAGGCTAATTTCTTTTATGGCTCTAATTTACCAAGTCTACAAATGTCAAGCCACAAAAGGTCCTAATACTACAGACAGCTTTGCTTAAAAGGTAGCAATTAATAATCCCACTTCTTTTCCAATTTTCTATTTAAGTTTTAATGTCCTTTATTGTGAGTCCTTGGCAGACATTTTAAAGCTTTTGTCTTACAAGTCTTGAGCTGCTTAGTGGTTTGAGATCTCTGTGGCATGAAAATATTTAAAACCACAAACTCAGAAATGACACATACCTTGTTAGTTAGTGGCTGCATAATTCATGTCATCTGCACTTCTTTCTTTATGGCAAGCATGTGTGGAGGGTGGAGTACTTGAGCTAATGCCTCCAGCCAGCAGAACCTGGCAATATCTGTCTTAACTTTAGTTGCTTTGGACAACCTATCCAGGACTGATGATGCTGCTGCTTGTCCTGTCCATGGTCTTTTCTAGACCTCTATGAATAGCTGAGTCTTTCTTTGGGGAGAAGCAGACATAAAATTATAATTATGAAATTTGCATTCACATTAGGTGACATAAAATTGTTCCTTTCATGATACCTGCCACGAGACTTCCAACAGCAAAAAATGCTCAGGTTGGAACTTCTACATCACAGCCTAAAGTGAGTGAGGCCACAGATGTTTAGGACAGTTGCCAGTCTCCTGTACCCTCCTCAAGCTCAGCAGAATTCCCCACGGGACACGAGCACTGCAGTTGCCTTCAGTGCCAGATGCCTTTTGGAGCTTTATGGAGAGCTTGTTGGGAAGATACCGAGCTCTCCCACTAATGCACTGGTTTGCTTAAAACTATTTCATCCTGCCTTTGAAAGCCTGTCTGCTAGTGCTCCCCAAAATGACTCGGAGTGGAACTTAAATCAGGATGGATATTTCAGCTTGTTGACATCTGGTGAGGGGTAGGGATAGGGTAGTGGTTGGGGAAGTGGTTATGATAGAGCTTAGGGGTAGTGGTTGGGGTTAGGGTTTGGTTTAGGCTTAGGGTTAGGCCTAGGGTTGTCCTCTGGACAGCCAAAGAGCCTACAGCTCCAGGAACACTGTGGCTGGAAAAGGCATGCCAAGGCCATTCTGACAAGGCCCCAGAATGGTTGGTCCTACAGCCTTCTAAGCTGGAAAACCCATACTCAATGTTCTGGGTTAGGGGGAGGCTTGGGCTTAGGCTCAGTTTTAGGGTTATGCCTAGAGTTGGGCTCTGGACAGCCCGAGAGCCTATAGCCAGCTCCAGGGACCCTGGGGCTGCCAAAGGCCAGCCAAGGCTGGTCCCACAAGCGTGGCTGCTCCTACATCTCTGTGAGCTGACCATGGCCCTGGCCAGGGGTGCACTCCAGGAGGATTCTTTCCAATCAGGCCAACAACTGCACTCTTTTGTCACCTGGGGTCTTCACAGCGCTGCAGCAATCAACAATATCTGCACAGCAACGCTGAGTTCCGTCACAGAGCTCAACCAAGCTCTTGAAAACAGCTCATCATTTTACAAGGGATGAACAGCTGGAGTTGGCATTGGGGAGTGCTGTTGTTTTGGCTTGCAGATACAATAATTCCCTAGTATTAAAATACATAAATAAATAAATAAATAAATAAACAAATCTGCCACACACATGCTAATCTCATGAATATATGTCTACTGGCTTCTTTCCCCCATTTTTTCTTCCCACATCATTTTTGTGGGTGTTTTGAGTTTGGGTGTTAATTTTGGAACTTAAAATATTTTTAGTGTTTTCATTTAAAAAGCAAAAGGGAAAGAAATGCTGATTTCTTTTTCTCCATTGTGTTCTAAATAATTTCTGACCTAAGAAACACTATAGAAAGAAAAAAATACCACATGAAAGCTTTGATCTGTGGGAAAAGAAAAATGACTGATACTTAAAGAAGCAGCAAAATAAGGAAAGCTTTTACTCTAAACACTTTACCCATCAGAAAATAACATCTTCTGTCATTCTGACTGCTGTGTTTGGAGACTTAGGAGCAGAGCTGTCTTTATGAATAGGAAAAGCAAGAACCTACCTTTTTTATGAAGAAGTTAAAGGTGGCAAAATAGCCAGTTTAAAGTACCATATGCATTATTTGAAGACACTAAATCTTAGAGAGTAATTTTGAACTTTACTAGGAAGAAAAGAAACTGAAAAGAATGCATAACAAAATTAATTGATCATCTCAGGATATAGTTCCACAGGCCCTCTCTGGAGGATCCTCTCACCCACGGAAAAGTCAGGGCACCACAACACAGAGACAGGGACCTCCTGCCAAAGGCAGATCTTGCCTTGCACACAGAGTTTCTCCAATCAGATGGTGTGTCCTGAGCTGAAGGCCCCCACTCACTCAGGTGTGGTACAAGGCATGGTACATCTGGGCCACCCAACAACCCTCTTCCCTCCAGGCTGCCTGGCCTGGCACTTGCTGAGAAGGTCAGTGTGAGCCCATCATCCCACCCCTGGTGCTGATGCTGAGGGAGTGGATAGAGGGCACAGAATTACCCTCTTCCAAACACTGCACCACACTGTTTGCTGTTCAGGGAGCTTCTGAGCCCAAGGTGGCATCTCTGTACTTAACAGCCCTCGGGGCATTTTCCTCCCGTGGATTTCTCCAGATGATCTTTTGCATCCATATAAACCTCAGCATCCTCAGTATCCATGGTCTGCAGCTCAGCTCCACATGAACTGAAGAACCATTTCACTGTTTTTATGCCAAATCTGCAACTTGATAGGCTTGTACTAGACAAGAACTATTGACCCCTGCTCACCTCCTTCAAGTCACTGGGGATTTGGTCAGTCAAATCTGGGATCCTTTGCTTCGAGAGAAACTGAATTCCCACACTAAATGTCAAACCAGGAATCTGTCCCCCGTGATTAAGGAGCAAACTGAGACATTTCAGGAAGTCTTTGTAGGGCTGCTGGGGTTGAGTCTCTTTTGAGTCCTGTTGTAGCAAACCCTTCTGAAGCTCTCCCACTCACAGAATGCAGGTCCTGCCCAGAGGAGCACACACTTGACTTTTGTGGGCAACAGCAGATCTGAGAAGGAGATGGGGCTGTTCATCACTCATGGAAAGGGATGAGCAGCTCTTCACATTGAGGGACAGCACAGCCCAGTGGAAAGAGCTTCAGTCTGGGGCTCCAGGATGCCCGAGGTCTCATCCCTGCAGTAACCCTGTCCAGCTGGATTGTATTGGCCTTCATATTGTTTCCCTGGGTGAAGAAAAAAGGGAGGGTAATACTGATTCACCTTCACAAAGTGCTGGGAAAGCTATAGATGAAAAGTGCAGAGGAAAAGTTAAAGAATATTAATGATTATGAAGCCACAACATTCTCCAAATAGAAGATGCTAAAAAGTACAAAGGGCTATTATATTTTTATTAAAAATGTTATAGCCAGCTACTCTCCTCCCTTTCATTGAGTACACCCAACTTCCTTCCTCACTGATGGAAATTGAATTACTTGCAGTGTTTTGTACTGAAATCTTTTATTATATTAAAAAAAAAAGATACCAATAATATAGATCCGACAATTAAATTGCCACCAGAAGGTGATAAGTCATGAATGAAACAAACAAAGAGAATAAAAGGGAAGAGGAATACAAAGAAATGTATTATATGACCAGCATATGGAATATTAAAGCGAATAAAGAAAACATAACCCTGACAATAAAGTCAGAGTAATGACTTTGACAGTTTATGTTCAAGGCACCATCTGGGCAAAGAATGTTTTTTTTCAAATTGCTGAAGTAACTCTTGCCCTCCTGAACTTCAGGACAGGATTTTCCTCTGATCTGCATTTTCAGAACTTCACACTTCACCATGGCATGCTACTGTTCCAGCAGGTTTGCACCAAAAAGTTCAAGGAATTTTGCTTGCGCGTCTTTTGCTTCATCCTGTTTTTCTTTGAGCTTCATGGGAGAAGAGCAGAAGAGGAAGGGCTAAGGGCTGGTGGGATGCCCCCAGCTGTATTCAGTGAGCTTTCAGGCCCTGTTGCAGTGGTAAAAGGGAAAGCTAAGAAGGGAGAGTGCTGGCCTGGTTGAGGGCATGTCTTGCTGTTATTCCTTCTGGAAAAGGAGGGTGGTTCTATTTGGGCTCATATTCCAGAGTCAGATCCTTTCCTCTGGGCTTATGGTCGAGACAGCTGGCTTTGGGGTGCTCTGTCTTTCACAGGTTTGCTGGGATGGGGAAAGCAAGGCCTGTTCCACAGCATATGTTACAGCAACTTCAGGGTAGTGCTAAACTCCCTGGCTGAAACTGGGATGGGGTTTTGCCCTACAAGCTGATGCCACAAGATATGATGGTTTTGCTCTGCCTTGCTGCTTCCTGTCCGGGAGCAATCCCTTTGTGCTTTGAGACACAGCAGCCAATATTGCAAAGCTAATTTTCCAGCTCTCAGTCCTTTGCAGATGTTCCCATTAAGTTTGGATCTTTAGCTGACTGCTTTAGGGCATATTTCTTACTACTTTAGGCTTCTTAATCTTACTACTTTAGGCTTCTTAACCACAGCAGAAATCAGGCAGGAAGAGGGAGCTGGTATTAAGGATTATTCAGATAACCACAAGCTGCATAAAGCCCCATTCATTGAGATGTTTTCATCGACAGGTTTTCATCTGGGAGCTTATGGAAGTGGCTGGAAGTAACCATTCAAATGCCTCCTGTTTCTCAGATAAGCTCTGTAACTCACCCAGGTTTCTAAACCACATCAGCAGTGATGAGCAAAGTCTAGACTTCAAGTTTTCTGGATCCCCTCGGATACTGTGCCTTTTTTTGATGCACGAATGTGAGGGGTGGGCTCCCTTTCAGCTGAGACAGTGCAAGGCTTAGGAGGCAAGTCAGACCCTGTTTTTCCTGAGGCTGTTTGAAAGCTGCAGGCTGGGAAGCCCATGTGGGCAGCAGTGTAGAGCAGCCCCCTCTCCATGACAGCTGGGGTAATGCCACAGTCTGGTGTTTGGCACCAGGGTGAACGTGCCAGCAGTGGCACGCCAGGGTGTCGCGTGCTCTGCACCTGGCTCTGAGAAGTGAAGGAGCAGCTGCCCCTTTGGCCTGGGTGTGGGGCCTGCCAGCTGTGCTGAGAACATTCTGCAGCAAGTTTTCCTTTCAACTTCTGCTTGAGATTTGAGGATAAAAGCCAGCAGGAGACTTATCCATGGCAGAAGCCACAGGAGAGCCTGCAATGGCAGGTCCTGTTGTCTGAACCCATTAGCAAGGCTGGTGTTTGGTTATGGGGAACTGATGTATATTTTTCTGATGTGACAGACAGTAAGTGCTGCAAGTGGCTGTTTGCTGAGGCAGAACTTAAAAATAACAATAATTTCCAAGTGTTTCTCCTTCCACTTCCATTTCCACTTGTGCTATGTTATTTTGCCAGCATCTGGGAAAGGCACAGAGCATTCAGACCAGGTGATTTTAGGACCACAGTTTCTCTTGGCCTTCATCCTGACCTGAACAATGCAGAAAGCTGTGAAATTCTGGATGGCAAAGGAGACAATAGCAAGGCAGAAAGAGGAAAGAAACCTTCCCTAAAGAGCCCTGTGAGAGATTTGGTCCTTTGAAAATCATCTGCTGGGAGGGAGCTGTAGCTGGGAGAGGGGGTGAATCTCTTTGTGCTTTATACACTTGTGCCAAATATCCCGAAACTTGGACACAGGAGGGGGTGAAATTGTTTATATGTATGTAACAATTGCAAGCCTCAAAACACCATTTGTTTTCCTCATTACTGAGGCCTCTGAGGGGAGCAGAGGTCCTGGTACAGGTTCTGTAGCACACCATGTGCTGTCTCGCTCTGTCTCTCTCAAGCTGGGGCTAGAATTTGAGCAGGGAGCTGGAGATGGGCTGAGTTTGGATCACCTAGCAGGAGGGGTGACACCAGCTGCTGGGTGACTGCTGCCTTCAGGTGCCCATGCACTCTTTCCATTGTGCTGCCTGAGGTGCACCATTCAGCCCAGGCTGCCCGGGTGACCTTGAAATTCCTTGAGAAATCAAGAGAAATCCTGAAAAAGCACGGCTGTGCACCGTCCAAGGAGGGGAGAGCTAAGCCATGAGTCCCCAACTAGTGGGTCCCACCTGAGGCTCTGTTTGCCAAGAGTGCAGCAGGGCAGGAGCCCCAGAGAGGGAAGGTGGGAGCTGCTGAGGAGCTGGGCTGAAGGCGCGGTGCCTCTGCCGCGCGGGCGGCGCCCGCTCTGCTCAGTTATAATAAATGCTGCTTTTGATTAAACTCAGAGCAATTTCCCTTTAAGAGAATTCCCTTTAAAAAGAATAATAACCCCTTTTTTTGAGACCTGAGTGTCAGCAGAAGGAGCTGGTCTTGTTTTCACGTTTGAGCTGTGAAACAGTATCGGGCAGCACCATCTGATTCCTTTTCTTACAATTCTTTTGTGCCTTTCCTTTTGTAAGCAAAAATGAGCACATTCAGGCATGAGAGAAAGAAGTGAAATCAGATTGTATTGCATTTCTTTGGCATATATGGTGCGATGCAAGACTTTTTTTCTTAAGTCCTGAAATTTGAGATAGCCTGAGAAAAATACCAGCATGGACAAAAATGAGGAATCAGCTTTCCATCTAAATGCTATTTTAAAAGATCCCATAAATGTAAGTAGCCTTTTTGTGCCGTTAATATTTTTCTTTTATTATTCCTCAGCTCTGTTTTCAGGTCTTCTCTTCTATGCACTTTCAGATGAGCCCATGTCTCATGAAAGTGATGTTTTGTTAATGGAGACCATCAGCAGTTTTAACAGCAGGAACAAAACTGAGTATTTCCTTCTCCAAAACAGCTCTGCTAATATACTTCAGACCAAAGCAAAACTGAAAAGATATTCTTTCAGTAAATTGTAAGTTCATCCCAAAAAGCAAAACTTCAAGGGAGCTAAAGCTGCTCAGGTTACACTGAGAAAATTATTTCGGTTGAATAAAAAGGTCAGGGCAAAGCTGTAGGCAAGTGTGAGACACTGCATTTTGACAGCTTTAAAGGGAAATGTTAAAGGGAAACAAATATTTGGAAATGTTGCAGTGTTGCATTTTGAAGATATTTTTGAGGGAAACTTTATTGTTTCAAAATGGCATTTTTCATTTTGAAATGAATCAAATTGAAAGAGAGTTTTAAAGAAATCAGGGCTAAACATTCTGAATTATTTGTTTCAGTGCAAATGTGGAACTTCAAATTACCCCTGACTTATGTTTTTTTTTCGGGGATTTGCGTCCTTCCTCCTACAAATGCTCTGGTTTAATTTGACTCATGCATATTTTTCCCTCATGAAATGTTAGGTTTTGCAACACAACAGAAAAGCTCCTTTTTATCCCTCCACCTGCCAAAGCCTCAGTTATCCAGCCCTCACACATGCACACCACTTCTAGCAGATGCTGAAGCCTGGCCAAAATCATTCTCTGCTTCTCCATTCCCCAGCACTCCAGAGAGCTTTGCCAGCATGGCAGAATGCCAACCTGTGCTCCACTGTTTCCCCATTTCCCAGTCCCTTGGGAAGCTGTTCCAGGAAGCTCCTTGCTGACCTGCAGCCCATTCCCCCTCTCCCAGTGACCAGTCCTGGCACATCACCTGCAGCACAACTCCCCTGTGCAGATGTGGCTCCCCAGGCTCAGTCCCATGCTCTCCTCCCCACACCAAAAAGTGAATATTTAATTGAGATTGTGATTATTTTAATTGTGTGTCGTGCTCAAACAACCTCACTGCTACCATGGCTGACCTGTGACATGTTTGGGATTTGGTTTTGTGGCACGGGGTTAAGACCAGACCCTGATGAAGACAAGGTCCATTTGAATTTCAGCTTTAAATGGGATCTCTGGGCTTTATCTCAGGTGTGGGACTCATTGTGCTGCTGGGGCTCTGCCCTTCCTCAGCTCCAAAGGCACCACACTGCACCTCTTCACCCCAGCCCAAAGCACCACCACTGCCCCAGGGTGTGCCAGGTCTGGGCACATCTCAGGAGGGGCAGCAGCTCAGCTGCACCTGCCCAGAGCTGGCCTGACAAACACTGCCTGCCAGACCCATCCTTAGCAGCATGAAGGGTGTGGATGAGTCATTGGTCATAGCTTAGGAGCTGCTCTCAGGCTCTGAGACAACACCAGCATTTTATCCATCCTCAAGGTGAAGCAAAACTGGCCCTTGCCAAAGCATTTCTGTGCTGTAGCAGTGGAGGTGGCTTTTTCTCCCTCTTTCCCCTGTTTATTCTGAGCAGATATCTGGTATTTTATCCTCTCATCAGTAGAAGTGTGGGGATTTCATAGAGAGCCTGAAGTTATTTTCAAGTTGTAGAAGTTTTTCAGGCAACTTTCTCCTTTCTTAGTAGAAAACCACTGTATTTTTCCAACATAAAAAGTTGTCTCAGCCCGGGAGGCACCTCCTAAGAGCCACTTCTCCAGTTTTTCCCATCTCTGATTATACAGCCTTGACAGGAATCAGCCCAGCAGAGCTTTCCACAGCACAGTCTCACTCGAGGTGGCAAAGGGCAGTGCATTAACTTCAGCCCTGGTGGAAGTTTAAGGGCAATGATTTTAAGCAAGCACATTAACAAGTGAGGAGGGCTGCCCTGCCAGGCTCCAGGATGAAGGGTTATTTCTGAAGGCACTGAAGTTAACAGCCATGCTGCAGTTTTTTGCTGTTACCTACTCTCCCTCACCTGCCTGTCCCAAAGCAGCTAAAAACTCCCAAGTTTTGGGTTTTCAGGATGGGGAAAATATGGAAAATACAGTATTTTGTCAGATTACCCCAGCCAGGTCATGCCATTGCTCTGTGCCTCAGTTTCTCCAAGGGAAAAAAGGAATATAAGGAGACTAGCACACTCTGATGAAATGTTAAAAACAAGCTGTAGAAGTATCCAAATGAAAAATTAGTAAGAAAACATTAAAATTATTCTGAAACTCTATCAAGTTTCTAACTGCTCTTCCCCTTATGCTGATTATTGAGTGTGCTGTGCATATGAAATACCAGACTCTGTACACAGCTCCCCTTCCCCCCTGCAGCTATTTGGGTGATTTTGGTGCTCTGAGAGGAACTGTCTGCTCCTCTGATCTAGTTTTTTCATTTGGTCTTTGACTCCTTCTCACCATGAGAGGACATCTCCCCAGCCCTCAGCTGTGACACAACTCACATCATTCAGGAGCAGATGCTGTGAGATGCTACCCAAGCTGAAGGAAATTTCACAGGAATGAACAAATCTGAGAGACTTTTGCAGCACAAGGCAAACCCCAGAAATATTTGGGGGCTGCAATGAATCAAAGCTGCCCTTCTTGCCCTGCCCCCCCCATGAGTAAAGCCCAGCTTTGCCAGCCTGGCTCTGATCCTGGGGCATTTCTGCTTGACTCCCAGCACTGCCATGGACAGCTTGGATGTGAGTTAACACAGAAGTACAGGGTGTACTTGATGAGCTCAATGGACACTTGCAAAAGCTGCCATGTGCTTTCACAGCCTCCTTCAGCAAGGCAAGTTTGCTCTGGCTTTTGCAGAAGGAGAAGAAAGAACATGGAGGGAAAAATCTCTCACAGCTGTCCCATGTTCCTTAACAATAAAAGGCTAAAGAGAAATCTCTCCTTTTCATTACCAGTGAGAGCAAGGCTTGGTCTGGGTGAGAGCAGAGCTGTTCCCACTCCCTCCTGTGCTCTTATTGCTCATGCAGTGCTCAGTGGCCAAAATATCAAGGGGGCTGGCAAGGGCTTCTGGAGCCACCTTCTGTGCAGGGCTCAGCAGCAGCAGAGCTCGAAGGAAGGGCAGCTTGTGCCAGCCAACGAGGCAGAAAGTGCCAAACCCCCTGACACTGCCCTCCCTGGACACCCCAACTGTGCCCTCCCTACATTTCCCAACGTGGGGCAGGGGGTGAGAGCACTTCACTGCTGGCAAAGAGGGGCTGATGCCTGCTGCTGATCCCAAAATGCTACTCAGTGATTTTTCTGGATATTGTGCAAGCAATGGTTTTATTGTGTGTTATGTAGATTCATTGGCCATCCTAGAGAACTGCTGATGAAAAATGTGTTCAGACAGACTGGCTGCACGTATGCAGCAAAACTGGAATAAAGAAGTAAATGATATTGACATGACCAGGAGTTCTAGACCTTTTAGGACTCAAAAGACTTTTCCTTACTTTAGCCCTGCTGTAAGGCCAGGTGCATGTCCAAATACAGCTGATCAGCCAGTGAGGCAAGCACCAAATAATCTCTGGAGAGGCAATGTCTGCTTATGAACCAAGGGTGCAATTATGCATCTGCTTGGTAGAGGGATTTGCCCATCTCTGGTGCCACAGTTGTGTTTCAGTGATGCACAGCTCCTGAGAACACAGGCTAAGGTAGGTGGTGTCTTGTGCCATCACCCACAAGCCCAGCACTCAAACTCCAGGAGCCCCAGGATAGTGAGGCTCTGCTCTAAATTCTGTGTTGGCATGTGTACCACACATATTGGCACCTGTAATTCTGTAGATGTCCATTTCATGGGGATGTCTGTCTCTTGTGCTTTTTAGAGGGCTGAATAAAATGAATGCAGTGAATGGGGGTGGAAATCTGCCAGCTTTGGTCTAATCAATGTCTGTGGCTGCATCTGCAAGTGGTACAGGCACAGGGCTTTCTTTTACCCATCCTGAAGCACAGCCACCCCAGGTCTGGGCTGGAAAATGGTTTTTCCATGCAATACAGTCCTGCACAAAAGTTAAGGACGTGAAAAGAAGGATAGACCAATTTATGAACACATTCTGTTAACAAGAAGTACAGCTATGGTAGATGCTGAAGTGATGAGCTGATTCATAGCAGGAACTGAATTAATTTAAACAGCCAAAGGAGGTCAAAAGGACCAGACTTCACCCAAACCTTATTTCAAAATATAAACTTGAATCAAATATTCTCCCAGTTATTTTCCACATTCACAAATTTTCATTCCCTGTGTCTTTACTCCAAGTGTTCTCTGAAGCACAAAGAAAAAAGCAGTGAAAGCCAGTGAACATGACTGCCAGGAGCTGTGCCTTTCCAGCTTCCTGATGAAATCTTTTGAAAAACCTCAGCAGAATGGTCCCCAGAAAATCCTTTGCAAATGCTACTCGACTCCAAGCCCACTGGGGTAGGCTGGAGGAGTTTAGTAAACGCCACAGGGATATACAGCTCAGGAGGAACCAAACTCCCAGGCTGTGGACATCCCCTCAGAACTGCACTGCTTTGATTAAATCCTTCCAAGCAAGATAACAGCATGAATGGAGCTTCCTAATTTCATTTCCCAGCACCATGGAGCAGTTATATTTCCATACACAGGTGCAGGACCTTTGCTCACTGGCTTTAATAATCAGTGGAGATAAAGGCAGAGCTTATCCTGTGTGTCACTGAAAATTGAGGAGTTAAATTCGAAGAGACACCAAATCTCTCTTACTGGTGTTTCTGCAGTGGCACAGAGAGCAGGCTGGTGGGCTCTGAGAATGATTGATGGTGTTGCTGACCAAATGGAGAATGGTGATTTATGGACAAGCCATGGTCCAAGCCATGCATGCTATTCTGGAGAAAAATAAATGGATTCAGTTTCAGACCTCTTGGAAGGTGCTGGCCAAAGGCTTTCATTAAGTTAGCCTCTTGGATGTGGGCTGTCAAAATATTTTAACATCTGCCTGTGACCTCCAAGCATTTTCCTTTCCCTTCACTGCCTGCTTCAGCCCCAGACCTCCCTTGCAGTCAAAACTGACAGCATTAGCCATTAGAATCACTCTTTGAATTAATTACCCAGAAATACGCTTTCAAATCTTCCACTCCATGTAACAGCAAATTAAAGGGCAGCCTGGGTGGGGTTTTACACATCCTGCTTTGGCTGCCCCTTTCCAGCTAATGTGGCCATTAACACCCTGACTGCAGTGCTGGCCTCTGCTCTCACTTCCCTGCCCCATGCTTGCTGAGGGGGGGAAAAAAAAAAGTAAAAAAAAAAAAAGCAAAAAGGGCCTTTATTTACAAAACTTTTAAAGAAAACTCAACACATTGATGGAAAGATTAGAGGGATGGTTCAGGAGACAAAGGTCCCAGAGGAAGCAGTGCTTGGCCTTGTGTCTGGGGTGAGACCCTGGGATATTCCTCTAGTGCCTTGGCAGCTCAGTTTCCTGATTCTCCATTGCCCACTTCCCTGCAACTCTGCTTTCACCAGCAAAAAGCCTGTCAGGCTGGTACTCAGGCTGGCAAGGGGGATCCATGGCCAGTGAGAGTGATCTCACAGCAGCCCTGAGGAATCTCCTCCTCCTCTTTTTCTGTGAGCTCTCCAAGGGGACTCACAGAGCACAGGCACAGCTCCTGCCATGGGTACCCCCATGCTGATGACTGATGCTTGTTGCTCAAAGTCTGAGTGTCTCTGGAGCAATAAACACACCAAGCTCTGAACTTCTTCAGATCATTCCTGTCCCTTCAGCAGGCAATTTTTTCTCAGATTATGTCTGGAGGTACTGATGAGATGATCCCCCAAATATACACACAAGTTGTGCCCAGGTGTATGTGTAAGCCATTTATTTACCTTTTTCCCATTCTGTCTCAAAGAACAAGCCTGGAAAATAGCTTTCATCACTTATTCTGAAGCTTTAGGAAGTATTTTTCAGGTATTTAATTTTTTTAAGATGAGTGTTTAAGATTCAGACTCAGTTGAATGCCCAGTTTGTATAGAGAATTACCACAGAATTACCACAGTTTAATCCTTACCCATTTCTGCCCACAAAATTGGCAAATATCCCTTCTGTGGTAAATAACCTGATGTGTTTTTCCTCTCGGGGAGCTGCTGAGATCAGTTGCACTCCGTTGGTGGTTTAAACTCACACAGCCCCTTGCCTGAGAGCAGCAATTTGCTTTTTCTCAGTGGGTGACCCTCCCCACCACGCCCTGCCTGACAGCCCCTATTCCACCCGGACCCAGAGAAGGCAGCAGCCTGTCTGTGTCTCAGCAAGGGGCTGCAGACAGCTGCCCCCAGGGCTGGGGAGGGACAGACAGGTACCTGCCAGGATGGGCTGGCCTCAGGGAGTTGGAGGAAGCCTGTGGGAATGGCACCTGTGGGAATGGCACCTGCAGCTGCATCAGCACAAGAGGAATAAATAAAGGCATCATTTCTGCCAGTCCCAAGAGGTGATGTGATGTGATTGCTAGAAATGGCTGAAATGATTTTTCACCCACTTTCTTCTTCCCCACACTCCCCTCACCCTTGATTTTTGCCTTTCCCAGGCAGCCTTGCAAACACTCTGCAAACACTCCCTTATGCAGAGCTGATGGAAGGGAGCAGGACCCCCTCAAGCAGGAAAAGAGAAATCAAAGGGCTTGGAGAGAAGGGAAAATAAATAAATAAAAGGGCTTGTTTATCTTTTTATTAATAGCAGAGTAGTGTTCCCAAGGGGATGGGCCAACTGTAACTCTAATCCAGCCATGCAAAGCTGCATCTCTGACTGGTTTCTGTTTCTTTTTTTTTTCTCTTCTCTTTTCCAGGGTTAATTACTGGCAAAGAAAAGTAAGACATTTAATTCTCACCTCCTCAGATCTCCCCCTCCCTCCCCAGTGAAGCACCCAGAACCTGAGTGCTTGCCCTCAGACCACAGAGCCCAGGCTGAGCTGTCCCATGGCCTCGGTGACACTCCCAGGCTGGACAGGGACGAGGACAGGGACAAATCCTCCACACTGCACAGTGAGCTGGCTACTGACAGCAGGGGGTGGTTTTAATTCCTGTTTTTGTGAAGAAACATTCAGCTGGGTCAGTGACACTGCTCTGCCCTTACCCAGGGAAAATGAGCATGAACTACACACTGCCTGGCAGCAGCATGGCCTCCTGACATGTCTTGAAAGGGAAGCAGGAGGAGGTAGCTGTGATGGGCAGATAGGCTTTGAAACACATCCCAGGCAAGGAAACATTAGAGCTGGAGATATTCATGTGAGAAGTGGCCCTGTGCTGCTGTATCTGCAGTAGCAGGCAGAAAGCTGGCCAGTTTAATGACACCATCCTGATTCAGGGATGTCCACCAAGGACTTGCCTGCTATTCCCAGAGCCCTGCTACAGCAGAACCCGCCATGCTGAAGTTTCTGAAATATATTTTGTGCTTGGGCTCTGGCCTGGAAAGTGGAGACTTTTATTTTAGGATATGTGAGAGAGGATTTTCAAAGGCATATCTCATCAAAAGTCAAAGGGAATGAAGAACCTGACCTCCTTGTGTGCAGCTTGGCCTCTCTCCCCAAGCTGCTCTGGCTTTCCTTTCAGGGCAGCAAAGCCTTATCCATCCTGCTTGGCAATTAATCCAGTTTGTAGCCATCAGGGGTTTTCTTGAAAAAGGCAATCCCAGTGGTCACCTGTGATGTCCAAGTCCTCCTTTAACTGTGGCACATCTTGAAGCTGCAGCAAGGTTGGTGTGAGAGAGACAAGGTCAGCACTGAGATGTGTCACAGCAGTTCTGTTAATAGAATGAAGTATCAGTAATTTTGCCAGAGTCTTGCAGGCTGCTCCAGCCCACCTTTCTGCAGGTGACCAGCCTCATCACCAAACCCTGTGGCTTCCTGGGCAGGTTATCAGCATCTGACCTTCTGCACAATAGCAGATGCAAGGAATGCTGTATGAGCATCCACAAACTCACAGTGTGAAGAACAATTTCCCAGGAATCATGGCGAAGGGAGAGGAAAGCTCTGGTCTGAAGTGGTTTTCTTAAAGCTTCTAATGGGGGGAAGGAGAAAAACAAGGAATGATAAGTGTTTGGGTGGGGGAAGAGGAAGGGAAAGCTGCCTCTCAGGGCCTGGGGTACGGCACATCTCTGAACTGCTGAGAGGGATGTAGCCATCTCTGCAAATCAAGATGAGCTGGCTGGCCAATGAAGCATGCCCAGCATTTTATTTCTCATATTGTTTGGAGATAGGGATTCAGCTGAGTGCATTCAGCAAATAAAGATCAAATAACCTGCTGTGAATAATGTTTTAAACCTGGGTTCCTATCAGGATCTAGTTATAAGCCCATATACTCTGTTGGATAAAAAATAAGTTACACATGGCTGGAGGCAGTATTACTTTCTAAGGAAGATGAAATCTGTTTTGAAATAGAAAATGCTTAGTGATTCCCCCTCCTCTTTTTTATTTTTTGGAAGGGCTAAACCACATAAAGCTGCCTGATGGAGAGGGTGGAGGAGGGTCCACCAATATTTCACCCAGAGCCTCTGGGTCCAGAGCTAAGGATTTGTCTAAAAGAGGGGGTGATTCCCAGGAGGGGAGGTCAGGGGGAGCCCTCCCTGCCAGCAAGGTTGGCTATTCTGCCTGGATTCCAGCTAACCTCTACTGCACTAAGCTCCTTAGCTGTGCAGAGAAAGGAGCCCCTGAGGAGCTGATCCTTTCCCTGCCTGATGACAATCAGCACCGTGGCTGCCAGCCATGGGGAGCCAGCAGCTGCTGCTGTTCCTGTCTGGGGTGGGAGCACAGGGACCAGCCCAGGGCTCTGCAGCACCGGGGCGTTCTGCAGAGCTGCCTGGGCAGCTCTGGGTGCTGGGCTTTGCTTCTGAAGGGCACCGTGCTGCACAACGTGTCCAGGGGATTTCAGTGAAGTGCTGGTGGAGAAAGGGACCTTTCCAAAGCAGTGTGGCAGTGCAGCCCTTTCTCCTTCCAAGGAGAGTCAGCAATCCCCCTCGCTGCCTGTGGAAAAACACACTGGAAATACAGAAAATGGCTGCTGAAAGTTTTCATGATTATTTCAGAACTACTTAGACTGTGGCATTTCATTTGACCCTGTTGTTTTACTTTCCCTTTTTTGTCCTTCACCTTTTCTCACATGAGTCAAAGCTTCTGGTTTTTAATGAGTCTCAAAGAGTTGCAAAAAAATCTACATAAACCCTTAGTATTCCCTCTTCAGTAGTCCTTCAGCCAGACAGATGGTTGAAAATTTTCCCTCTAATCTGTTCTTTTTTTTTGAAAAAAAGACATGTTTATTGTGTGAAGTATCTGCTTCACAGCAAAAACTTCAATTATTCCTCAGAAAAACAAATATTAAAAAATGAAAACATTTTGACGGAAACCCTAAATACTTCAGCCAAAAAAAAAAAAAAATCCGATCCACAATGTGTGTGTTTTTGTCTCTATTAAAATACTTTGATTTGGAAATGCTGCCACACAGGGGATTTTGTCAGAGCAATTCTCATTCCCCACATGGAGTGAATGCCCTAAATCTGGTGCTTCCTTGGTGGTGGGCATGGCAGAAGTCCTGGGGCAGTGCCTCTCCTCTTCAGGGAGCAAATCCTCTGAGAAGGAGCCTGAGCAGGAGGTCTCACCTACAGAGACAGGGAGAGCCTGGAGTGCTTCAAATCTGACTGGTATGAGATACCACAGGGACATTATTAATATGAAATGTCTCTGCTTGGGAATATATTTCAGGGTTTGTATTTCCTTTAAAATACTGAATTTAGAAAAAAGCCATGCTTTTTGTACTTTTGTTAATGACTTTCGAGGGGAGTTGCACATTGCTCGACCAGCTTCAGTCACTGTGAGGAGTGGTTAAATCTTTATCAAGCCTCAGGTGCCTTCCCAATGCAAGCCTGGAGATTCACACCTGGGCAACCAAGATGTGTTTCCTTTTTCCCATGGGTGGTGAGGGATGCCTGCCCTCTGACCCTGCCATCCTGCTCTGCAGTTGCTGAGTACTGACTCCTGGAGCATTAGGCTGGATGATGGGGAGGATATTCCTGCTCATATTTGCTTACCCATTAAGATCAAACATAAATGGAAAGATGGAGAGTCTTCAAGTCTCCTGGCAAGAACATGGGGAGGAAAACAAGACACATTTCTTCCCTCCCTCCAGACTGAGCAGTGGGAAGGAGAGAAGGGCTGCAGGTACACCCAGCCCCACTAAGCCAGGTTTGTTCTGCCCACTCTCCAGGCTGACCAGCACACACTGCAGCACCATGGCACAGAGCCCAAGCAGCTGAGCAAACCCAGGCTGTCAGCATGGTGGAGGAGCTCTGGCCCAGTGCCATCCTGGTGTGGTCACCCCATTTGTGGTCAGCTCAGCACCTCGTCAGCTCTTGCTCGCATCTCCTTAGTGCCCCCAAGGCAGTCATCTTTTCATGCCTCTCCCCTCTCCTCTCAGCCCACCAGGGTTTCATCTGCATATTTACAAGACAAACTGACTTTCCTGATTTACCACGAAAATAAATTTCACGATGAATTAAGGGAAGGTGTCTTGAAAATTTAAGAAGCCTCCAAGTATTTCTCCTGATGCAGCTCGGGCCTAAAATGTTCCTGTTGGGATAAATGGAAATAAATCCCCTGCTTCTTTCAGCCTGCAACTTAAAAAGCAACCCCCAATTTTCCAGCAATAGAGAGAGCTATGAGGCCCAGAGAAGTATCACACTCTTGATTACAGCTTTGCTGGAAAACATTGTTCTGATGTGTCTGGAGACGAGATAATAGGCAGTGTTTTAGTTTAAAATAAGAGGCATTTCATGAACAAAGATCCCAGTGTGCAGAGACAGGGGAATATTGAAACTGTCTGTTGGTGCTCTCTAGATTTGCCTGTCTGGATTGTACATCCATTAAGTTTTCCCAGAAGTCCCACTTTTGGAGAAGCTGTACCACCAGCTCCTTGCAGTGGATCCAGAGAGTCAGCAGTGCCAGCTGTGAGAAACTTAAGTACATGGAGAAAGAAAAGAGCCCATGTAGATCTGATCCTTGTGTTACTGGATAGAGTAGCTCTTTCTTGCTTTCTTCACCTGCTACTGTGTTGTGCAGTTAGACATTGTAAATAATAATTTTTATTTGCATTTTATCTTCCCTGAATTTGAGCTTAGTCTGTTTTCAGCATGGATGGTTTGATATTCAGGCACATTTTACTGCAGTAATATAGTTGTTCTTAAAAGTATGGCAGTGGAATATCTTTAAATACCCAACTTTCTTGTGAATTACTGCAGATCACCCACAGTCTTGCAGAAAACACGAATTTAATGGCATAGTCTGAAATCTGGTGTTGCAGAGGTCCAGAGAAGATGTGTTTCCAAGTGACCACTTGGAAGGGAAGGCTTTTTGTGTCATGGAGAGAATGTCTGATGGTACTGAGCTTCCACCCAAACTCAGGAGAAGAGATTATGAAGCCACTGTCAGTGTCGGAGGGCAGAAGTTGTCTCTGTAGATGAATCAGCAGCCTTGGAGACAGCAAAAAGCAGAAACAGTGGAAGTTTTGTACCACCAGCCTCAGCCAGAGCTGCTCCATCACCATTTGTCTTGTGTTGTTTTTGTTGCATGGGGATCACTGAAACAGACCTTGCAGCCTGCTAGCAACCAAATACATTTGAACAGTTCAGATTTAATAATGAATATCTTCTGCTTTTCATTAGGGATGTGCAGCTTCCAGGCTTCCTGATATGAATCCAGAGGAGCTGGCAATAAAGAGAAACCAACAGCCCATGCATAATGGAGCTGGGTTTTGTGCTGACACAGCTCTCTCTTTTGTCTGAAACCTTTCTGAGTGGGCACAGAACTCCCAGGGGACTGATTGTGTGGGATGGCAGGTTCTGTGCAAGGTTCAGGCCACTTCCCCTAGCATTTCCCATCTGACAAGTGTCAGCATCTGCAGTTCCAGTTCTTGGTGTTCCACCTCAGGGATCCACTTCTGTGTGTCTTCATCCACCTGAATTGCTCAGCACACAATTTGCTCTCCTCTGACACAAACTTCTCCCCCTCTGGTTTGGACTCTGAACTCCTTTCACCTTGTTCCAGTGGACAGAGCAGCCATGCTGCTCTTTAACCTCACATCTGAGCTTTCCCCAGGGCTCTTCCATGGCATTTCTCCTGCCTCTGCTCTGCTGGTACCTCGCTGTCTTTCAGAGTTGAGGCAAATATGGTCACTTAGGATTTGGCGTGAGGAGCCAGATCTTGAGTTACTGACCTGGGGAGAGGTTAAAAAATACCTCATTGACACTGCATTCCGAAACAATCCACTTAAACTGACAAGTCTCCCTAGTATGTGTTATCCAAGGAATAAAAAAAGCATGTGCTTTGTTTTGAACACGAAGTTTCATGCTCAGTACAGATGCCCATGGTTTAACACCTCACCCACAACTCAGTAACTGTGATATTGTAGTGTTTTTTTCTGTGTGTTTCCCCATAGACTTTACTTGTCAAAGACTTTTGTTCCTCTGCCCAGCTCAGCTACAGGCACATCATTCCCTGGTCTGAACAGACATCACAGTCTAAAAGTCACAAGTTGAGGCCTTTACCCAGCTCTGCTGCTTACAGGATTGAATGACCATTACCCTTCCACGGGCCATGCCTTCTCCCTCTCCACAAGAGAGTTCAGATCTTCTTTCCCAAGAGCTGGGGGAGTGACAAAAGGGCACAGAACCCATGCCAGCCATGAGGGGCCCTGTTAGCCCGTGGCAGGCAACCAGACAGGCACAATGAGCTTGTGCTTGGAAGGAGAGTCCTGAAACACCATGGAGAAAAACAAAGACACCTGTCTGGAAAAATGCTGAGCAACTCAGAATAGGAGCATCCTGAAAGGATTGTCTATCTTGGAGAGGAAAGAAAAATTATAACCCTCTGTTTCTTTATGCAAGGGGTTGGATTCATCTCAATTCTTCGAGGCAGATATTTCCATTTGAGCTGGGCACCCCAGGCTCCAATTATAGCCAAGGACAGACACAGGCAGTCAGCCTAATGTCTGTAATAGCAAGAGATGAACTGCACTTTAAAAAGCCTATTATTCTTTCTCGCCTGTAAAATAAACCTATGATGAGTGGATTAGTTCTCCGAATAAGAATATGAAATTAATCCCATTTCTGATTTCTGGGTATCTCAGTGCAGAATTCTCCACCCTCCTACAGTTTGATACTGGATTGGTCACAAAAAGACTCCACAGTTTCCACAAACTGGATTCTTGAGGGCAGCTTCTGGAGTTTTTAACCTGACCAGGCAGTGGGTGGTATAAAATAGGGCTATTTGAACATTTCCAGAACTGTCAATCTTGTTTTCAAGTCTTTCCTGCAACAAACAACAAGCTAAGTCAGGTAATGCTAAATCATACCTCAATTTTATAAACTCCTGTACATCTTGAGATACTGGTCATTATGGGTGACAGTAATTGAGATGGACTATTGGAGATTAATTTATTGCAGCCTAGGGTATGTATCAGACCAAATATACTTCCTTAGCTGCAGTGAAATGAAGTGTGAGCCACAGAGCCCCTATCTCTGTCCTTGGTCCATGTGGCAGTCCAGTTCTGGAATAAAATAATGCTTTAGGGGACATTTTAAAGTTCAATGGACCTTCTGACCCCAGGAGTCTGCAGATGGAAGGCTGAAGTCCATCATGCCAGACTAACAGACTAACATCATGCCTATTTTCTTGACTGAGAGTAACCATAAACTGTACAAAATATCCCAAACACAGTCTTACTACTGCCTTGGCATCAGTTCTTCCCTTTTCTCATGAAAACACTGTTCTGATGACATTTTTTCTATCATGGATGACTAATAAATGAGTCTTTCAACAGAAGGATTTACAAAGGACAGGGGTCCTCCTTTCCCTCCCTAGCTGCGCCGTAAAAATTCTTACTTATGTAGCACCCAAGTGCATGACTTTTCAAACTGTTATGCTTCTTTCACATTTCTGTCTACTTCCAATGGCATTTCCCTTTCTCTGTGTGTAGCTGAGCCCCTGATCTGCTCCTGCCCCTGTGCTGCCACACAGCTCCCACTCACCAGCCTTCAGCACCCCATCAGTCCTTCCCCACCAAAACCCAGCAGGACCCAGCCTGCAGCCACGGAGTTAATTGGAGGCAGTGACAATGCTGGAGTTAATTAATCCCACCAAGCCAACGGCAGGAACTTCCTGATTTCTCATTGCTGCTCTCAGCACGTCTGATGAGATTCTCCCACCAGGAAAGGACCTCATCCCAGCCAGGGCTAGGGAATTCACCCACCCCAGTGCAGAGCTGACATTTGAGCCCTGCCTCCTCTCTGCTCTCTCACACAGCTCCAAAGATGAAGGGCAAAAGGGCTTCATTAAACCTCACCCTGTAACAAACCACACACCCCTCTCACAGCTGAGCCCCGGTGCCCTCAGTCTCACTGGCACTGTCAGGCCTCATAACACTTCTCATTCCCAGGGAATTCACTCCTCCCACCTGAAAATCAGTGAGTGCACTGTCCCTGCTGGAAAGCCTAAAGCTGATGCTGTCTGCATCCTCAACTGCGAGCAAGCTGCAAAACTTTGGTGCATTTGGATTTTAGCCACCGTGCATCTGTAAGCCCTGAGGATAAACATTCCCTGCTGAGCTGCAGAGATTGGGAGGCTGCTCCTGTTTACCAACATCTCCTGAAGCTGACCTTGTAAATCTTGTAAACCACCAAGAAAGTGCTGTATTTAAAACTGGGAGCAATGGAGTCAGGGCAGGGAACACAGGGAAAAGAAAAGTGCAAGAAAATTGTCCCAGTGCTGCGCCCTCCATCTGCACCCCAGGTTTGGGGCAATGGAAATCTAACCTTGCTCTGAATTACCCCTACCTCAGGTTCCTGAATCCAGTTTCATGCCATAAAAACTAGGCTTGTCCCCAGCTGTTTGTTCTAGATTTACGAAGTTTTCTTCACTGCACCTGCTTTCCAGCAGGTTTATTACCAGCAGCTGCTAACAAGCACTGCTGGCTTGGTGGCTCACCACAATTCCTCTGTTTATTTGCTTGGGATTTCAGAAGGGTTGCCATGTTGTTGGCAGTGAAAAATCTTGGTTCAGAGGATTGGTTTGAGTTGCTGGCAAGGAAGAACAGAGCAATTATGCATAAATTGTCTTGGAAAACAGAAATACCCATGCTGGAAAAAAATGAAGTCTTTCAGTTTGCAACCCAGGCAGAGCATCACTGCAAGTCACTGAAATCCAAGAAGAGCACTGGAGCTCACTCCTACAGCACTGTTAGTGAATTTAGGCTCTTTGGAAGGAGCCATTAACATTTGTTTAGTTACTTTCAAGCAGAAGTTGGCAATCTTTAATCTGTGAAATTTCCCATAATTTATTGACACTTACACATCTTTCTTTTCTTCAGAAACGCTGCTGGTTTCAATTAGCGCAAATTAATCAATAGCAGGGGGGCCACGCTGAGTTGCAGTGAAAAGCAGGTGAGGAGTGCTGGCTGCATGTTAAACACAGAGCCATGTAAAAGTGACAACTGGAGCTGTTGTGGAGCTGAGCAGAGGGGCAGGGAGCAGGGGGAGCTGCACAGCTCCAGGGCTGCAGCACAGTGAGTGCTGCGGGATGGAAACGTCTGCTTTTAATTATGGCTGCAAAACTTCAATAAATGTGTGTGTGTGTGTGTGTGTGTGTGTGTGTGTGTTACCAGCCTCCCCTTGTGCGTGCTCCACAGATGATGAGAGATGTTTCAGCTCCTGCTTGCCACGGTGTGGGGTCATTCAGGGCTTTTTATCTCACTGGAAAGCTCAGTTTTGCTGGGTTTGTCAGTCAGAGAGGGATTGTATCAGTTACACCTGCACAGTTAGTGGTGCATGAATCTGCCTGGGGCTCTGTAGGTGTCCCTGCTCTCAGCTTCCTCACACAGCCCTGCTCCTGTGCCCACTTCTGCAGGTACTGCCAGAACCGGGGCCCTTGGGCCTCCTGGTCCCCCAGAAAGCTGTGGAGTTTTGGCCATTTTCAAAGAACAGCCCTGATGCTCACTGCTGTATCTAAGGTGGTGGTCAGACCACCATCCTAGAGCTGTCAGTGCAGACAATCAGGCAGAGTGAGAGGAAAATCAGTGGAGAAAGCATTTTTCAATTTAAAAGGCATAACTTGTTTGAATTAACACAGGGATTGTGTGCTTTGAGTTGGATAGTCAGATACAAATCTGATTTTCTCCTCTGGTCACAGAGCAATCTGACAGCCTGAGCAGGGCCAGCATATCATAGAATCCCAGAATGGTTTGAGTTGCAAGGGATGTTAAAGATCATTCAGTTCCAACCCTCTTGCTGTGGGTAGGGTCACCTTCCACCAGACCAGCTTGCTCAAAGCCCATCCAACCAGCCCCACTTCCAGAAGTGAGGCATCCACATCTTTTCTGGGCTACCTGCTCCAGTGTCTCAGTAAATAATTTCTGCTTAATATCCAATCTCAATCTACTCTTTCAGTTTGAAGTCTAAGATACACTTTTCACTCCCTTTTTTTCCTCTCTGTGTAATGTGCAGGCAGGTCTTTCCCCACTGCAGCTCTTCTAGCTCCTCTGTGCTGGTGTGTTTCTGAAGGTCCCTACAAAGCCATCACAGCATCTGCAGCCTCAGCACAGACACCCTTACACCTTGTCCACATGGTGCTCTCACTGGATATGACAAGTCACACTCTACCTGCTTTTCTTTCCCGGATCTGCAGGATCAAACCATTGCAAACTCACACGTTCCTCTCTTTGTCTTTCTTCCTGCCATACCCCAGGCAGCAGCAGCAGCAGCAATAATCATTCCAGGATCAAAACCTACTTTCTAATATCCAGCTTTGGTGATGATGATGTATGAAGCAGAGAGAAAAGAGACAGCTTGATTTTCATAGGCTAGGTGTTGACCCTGCTGGGCTTAGTGTAGCATGAAACTAGTTTTGACTAGTAAACTGAATAAATATACCAGGGAAGCTGTAGAGGGGCAATATATATGCAACACTAAGGTGCCATTTTTGCAAAATGACTTTGATTCATCAGAGGGCTAAGCTGATGCCCAGCACATTAGAAATCCTGTGAACAGAAGCTCAGGGAAATATTTAAATTCATAATCTGTTTGCAGGAAACAGCTTCCTCTTCTACTTCTAAATGTGAAGCCATTTGGCAGAGCAGCTCAGGGCAAAGCCCGTGGGACATGGTGCTGCCAGGCAGCCCAAGGGATGTGGCAAGGAGGGGAACAAAGGCCTCCCTGCTGCACTGCCTGCTCTGCAAGAGCCAAGAGTCCCCTGCACGACAGTGGGGTAGGAGGAGCAAGAGCTGGTTTGTTAGCTGAAAAATTCTGTGTCCTGTGAAATTCCATCTAGGTTGAAGCTGTAAATGGTTGGGAGCTGGTTTCTTTGGAGTACAGGACTTGACAGAAGGGTGATTAAAAAATTTTTTTCAGATCACAGAAACTCTTCCCAGGCAGGGCCCCATGGTTCTGGCATGTCCTTCAGAGCTCAGTGCTCTGGCAAGAGGCCCATCTTGCTGCATCTGCACCACAGCACCATCTGTGGCAGAGGACTAAAATGCTGACAAATTTGAATTTCAGGTGTGTCACAAAGCAAGAGCCATTTCTGGTTGAATCCAGAGAGATCTGAAACTGATCCTCAGCCTACCCAAACTCAAGGATAGCTGTGCCCATGACTGCAGTGTGAGTCTACCTCAAAGGACAAATCCTGTTCTTTGCTCCCATGGAAGGCTTGCCTGGAAGCCTTCCTTACCTTTCCAGGATTTTGATGGATGCACTATGGAAGAAGCACAGACTCAGCAGACATCCTACTCAAAACACTTTTGAAGCTGCATCTTCCCTGGCAGGAGCCAAGATGCCCAATCTTGGTGTGCTCCAAACTGGTCAGATGTAATCCCAACTTGGCATAAGAGCTGTATGGTCATTTTAGCAGAATGCTGCTCTCTCCTTAGTGAAAACATTCCCTAAAGGATTCTAGCACATCTTAATGAATTATTCCCTTTAATTCCTGCAGCAGCAGGCAGTAATAACAAAAACACTGCATCTCTTGTCTCCATTTACACTTCACTGCCTGATTGTAATTTTTTGGATTGCCCTTGAATTCGTGGACTGGGAATTCTGCTGTCCACAATTACAGCCCCTGCAGGATGAGGGATCCCCTCACCAAGCTGGCTTAGTCTGGAGGTAAAGGAACCACCTTATTCTTGCACAACATGGCACATGGTGCTCATAATCAAAGAAAATCAAGGCTCTTATCATTGCTGTCCTATGTAGGACAAAAAATAGTTGGATTGAGGTCAGTGGATTTTGTGGACAAGAGGACACTCTATATATTTTTCCTTCTGGGCAATAATGGCTTCTATTGAGGAAAGAGCAAATATAATAAAGAAAATCTTCTCATATTGAAATACATTTTTCTATTAAATAGAGAGGTCAAAGGAGAAAAAGTGAGAGAAGAAGAGATCCTGGCAAAGGTTTATTTAATATAAGCTACATTTTTTTTTTTTTGAGTTACAGAGGATAAATTGAGCATTTTAATGTATTCCATAATGCTGCAGAAACATGACCTTGAAGTTAGCACAGAAATCTATTTCAGCTTTTATTTAGCAGCTGTGTAGCCTTTCAGAATATGAACTTTAATAGGAGTAGAGTTAACAACCAATTGTCTTCACTCAGGCATGATCATAATCTGATTCATGAACACATACTCTTCTCTATTGCTATTTGTTTAATTTTCCATCCTTTGAAATAAGTGCTCAATTCCCTATTCTGGCTCCTAGATCAAGACTTAGGGGCCCTGTGTGTTTTATCTGCTTCTGTGAAGGAGAAGCACTTGGGAGAATAGAAGCACACTCCAATCACTCAGAGAGCTTTTGCTGCCCTGAGAAGACTTCCACAGCCCACAGTCCTTCCCAAATAGATCTATCTTGCACTTATTTTCAAGAAAATAGAATCAGATTTTTTTTTCCTCTGAAATTCATTGAAATATGTCTCCAACTTCAAAGAGAGATTTTCAAAAAAATTTTTTTTCAAGTTGCAAAATTCACTAAAATGAATTTCTCTCCCTGTGTGTCTCTCTCCCTTTTTTTTTTTTTTTTTGTCTTTTTTTTTTGTTTTGTTTTGGTTTTGGTTTTTGTTGTTGCTTTTTTTTGGGTTTTTTCTTTTTTTTAAGAGGGGAAACAGGTATTTGGTAGACATATATTTTGGTAGGAATAAAATACTCTGATGGGAGCAATCACACTGTGCAGAGTATGTTCTTGTCCAGCCCATGATAGAGCAGGATAACAGTGGCCATCTCTCATTAAAAACACACTTAAGAAAAACGAGGAGTTTGTAGCAGTAGATAAGAACTTGCAAAAATACAAAGAATGAAGAACCAGCAACGAGCAAGCCCTGTTCCAGTCTGCTTGCTGGCTTCTTGATTGATAGGCTGGAGGAAAGAACAGCATCTCTTGATAAGACACATTTCAGTGCTGGGCTCCTGCTCTGCCTGCCTGTCTGGAGGCAGGCGATGGCTGAGTGCAGCGCCCTGCACCTGCTCAGGTGTTTGCTCAGCACCACCCTTATCCCATCTGAAAGCCCCATCCAATCCCATCCTTTGAGGCTCACGAGGTCTGATCTAAGAGCCTGCCCTCTCTTTCACCTTCCAGTCACCTCTGGTGAAGGCAAGGAAAGGAGAGGAGGCAGAGGGGAGGAAGGAAGTCGTAGTGAGCAGTGTAAATGAACGGAGAAGGGAAAAGTTATCCACCCAAAACAAAGCACACAGAGTGAGTGTGGCTGACAAACTGTCACTGCCAGTGTCCTTCACTTCCCTCGCTGTCATTTGTAATTCATCAGAAGCAGAGAGAGGACTCAGAATCATAACAGGGTGGCATCTTCCATCACAAGAAACTCCGTTCTTCTAATTAACTTTCCCACTGACCCGGAGACGAACACTCTGTGTGTGTGTGGAGCGCAGGGAGAGTCGGCGAGGGGGATTGCACTCTGATGTCTCCACGTTTACAGCACTGCTGTTTGATTGGTTTGTGGGGAGAGGGGGGGATTAATTTGTGCCTCTAAAGCATGCATGGGTAGTCTTTAAATTTGCCTGAAACAGAGGTTTCCTTTGCCTGTTGTGATCTGCCCTTGTCTGAAGGGAAACGTGCTTCCTGTGCAGCGCAGCAAACAGCGTGGAGAGTCCATCCAGATGATTCTGAGGGAGTTCTCTGAGTCCTTTTGTGTGAAAAACAGATTTCTGGGCCTCACCCCTCTGTCATGGATGTTGACTTTACACAACTAGGACTCACCCCTCATCCTTCTTACAGACAGGCAGATGGAGGACCAAAGCTGTGCTCCAAGGAGGACTGTGCTAAATCAGACCAAAGATTCAGCTCATGCCATCATTTTTCTTAAACACTGGACGATAATAGATGTTTAGGAGTCATTCTTAAAAATTGGGTGGAAAAATAGGTGTAAACCTCTCAATTTCTTGGCCAGTGGTTTGTGGCCCAAGGACTGCCACAGATCTGGGGAGAGGTGATTTAATCTGCTCAGGGACTGAGTTGGGAATGGGCCACAGGAATCCAGGTGCACAAAAACAAGATTTCAAAGAGCTTCAAGGTTTTCAAAATAAGATGGAAAGGCTTTGAAAAAGATATGCTAAAATATAGTCAGTCAACCATTGCATAAAACTTGGTGTTGAAGAACTGATTTATTATCGATGCCATGAGATGAAATAATTTTTTAATGTTCCTTTTGTAATTGAGCAGTAAGATCCTAATGGACTATAGCCAGGCTGGGCCTAAATGTTAGACTAAGCTACCCTGAAAGCAGTAACTGCCTGATGCAACAGCCTGGAAATCTTGGGGTGACTTGACATAAATTAACAAGTAGAGGTTTATAATGCATTAAATATGACAATTAATCTTACAGTCAGTGAAGCAGCTTCTCTGTGAGTTATTTTGATGTCAAATTACATTTTACTTTACTCTCCCTCAATCCCCTGGTCTCGCTTAAGATGCAATAAATTTTATATTCACAACACCAATCAGTAGAGTAAAAACTGTTAGAGAGGAAGGTAAAAATGGAGTTGCTTATTTAGAAAATAGCTGGCTACGGCAATCTTTTATAATCCATGTCTCTCAAAATCACTTATTGCTTTAAGGAGGTGGGGTTGGTGGCCACACAGTTTATGTGAAGCCTGTCCAGGCTGCAGGCTGTTAGCTAGGGCTGCTCTGTGGAACCCACACACCTTAATGCCAGATAAAGCTCAGCCAACAGTGCTGCCTCTGCCGTGAAGCACAAAGCATTACCACAGTTATTATGTTCAATTAGTTTTCTGTCTAGTTTGAGCAATTACATCTGAGGACTTTTTTTTTTAAATGAAATATGCTTACAATACATCCTCCCTTCCAATTCCTCATTGCATGGATAAGATTATTTCTTTATACCATGTATGAGGAGATCAGTGGCAAGCTAAGCACATTGCAGAGCCCACCATGTGTCTGATAGGCACTTTTAGAAGTTTATGAGGGCAGCAACTTGTCATTTGACTGGTCGTTTGCACAAGATATATGAAACATTGTCAGGTGAGCAGAGCAGGAAGTGTTGTTTATTGCTGGGAGTTTGATGGGTCCTTCCATGGAGAGAGGTGTCAGAAGCAGGATGACCTTGGGGCTCATCTGTCCTGCTGAAAACAGGCAGATGGGATTAAAACAGTTGTCAGCATTTGTGCACATGCAGCCTGAAGTACAAGGAAAAGCCAGTAGAACCCAATCAATGGGAGTTGGGATCAGCTATAAAAATGGGTAAAGTGGGTAGAGTGTGTAGATGAAGAAGGTGTTTGCATAAATTTGACTTTGGGGATTGACTGACACATGATCAGCTGGTTGGGAGAGCTCAGCAGAGCCCTCAGTCCCCTGCTATGGAAGGTCATGTCCTCCACCTCAAGCACTGGCCAATATTTCTGGAGGACCAACAGTCAGGCTCTAGAATCTAAATGCTCTTTTGGGTTTTCCAGGCTGTTTAATTCACTCAGCTAGAAATAATCCTGGTGTTCAGCAGGGCACGGCGGGATGTCTGCTGGGAGGTCATGGATTAATTTATTTAGTCTATAAATTAGGAAAAATACTGGCCTCAAATGTAAGCAAGACAGATGCTGAGGAGAGGATTGCAAGCCAAAAACCATTAGCAGGAGCTTGCACACTCTGTGTGTGTGTATTAGCCCTGGGGTCAGCAGAGTGGGGGCCTGGAGCCTCCTGATTGCTGACGTGAGATGAAAAGCTCTTCAGCAAATGGGCCCTGATTTCACCTGCACTCAGCTACCAAGGGGGCTGTTTCTGAATGGCCAGGTGTGGCCTCCTGCCCCAAGCTTTGCCAACTTGCACATGGCTGAATGAATCTGCTAAAACGATCAGCTGGGAAATAGCTAATATCGTTAAATACCATTTAAGCTGTCATTTCTATGTGTAGAGTCAACACCCCTCATGATGAATGGGTCAGCTCTCACCTCAGGGAGCAATCATTGCAGGTGTGTTGCTGCCTTGGAAAAACATCAGGGTCTTGCTTTGCCCTGGCTTATATTTAAGCCTACAGCACAGTTTATGTAAAGGCAAGATTGGGCCCTTAGGAACCATGTCTGTCACGAGGTGCATGAGAAAGAATAAAGGAAGAAGCCTGATGTCAGATTCTTGATTTTGCTGAAGTTTCAACGCAGCACAAATTCCCAAAGCCCCAGCAAGGAGCACTGAAATTTTCCTTAGCAGACTAATGATGTTTGAGGCTATTTTTCTTGTTGCAGACAACTGCACACCAACAGCAACAAAAAAAGAGCCTAATGAACCTGCAGAAACGTATGGCCCTAATGAAGATGAAAGCCTCTCTTGCAGCCACCTTGCCTAGAAACACACACAAAAAAGGAGAAAATTAAAAAAAGAAAAGACAAGGTGCCAGCTGCTTGGAGAGATTTCAGACGCACAACTGGGTCTGCAAAAAGGAAGAAAGGAAGGAAAGGAAGAAAAAGCTTTTTCCCTGGGGTTCTTCTACAGGATCATTCTTCATTGCAGCTGAGTTTGCATTAAATGGCGCAGCTGGTTGGAGGAGGAAGGCTGCTGGGTGGAGGCAATACAGAGATATATATTTTTAATGGGCTCATAAGTTTCTGGAGAGAGAAATGAAGAGCTGTTAAGCTTCTTGAGCTGAATAGTTCTTCTGATTCCAAGAGCCCTGAGCGTTGCATTGCCTCTGGTGATTGTCAGCTCTCTGCGATCTTCACTCCATTTGTTATTTTATTTGTGTGAGAACAAACAGCCTATCCCCTGATAAGATTTACAACTAATGCTGAGCAGGATTGTACAGAAAATACCAAAACTTGTACTGTAAGGCTTGTTGGTTTTTACTGAGATCTGTTCCAGGATAGAAGACATTAGTTTACCAGCTTTCTCCTCTGGAAGCTGCCTTCAAGGCTCAATTTTAAATTTTTTTTTCATTGAGAAAGAAGTGTGTGTTTTATCTCCAGCCCCTTGTGATCTCTGGGAGTAGCAGGAAGTGTCAGACATGGGGCTCACTGACTGAGTGGGTAGGCAAGGCTGGGCTGGCAGAAGATGCTGCCTGTCAGGTCTGAGGTGGGTTGGTGGAGCTGTGCTGCAGCCCCTGTCCACATCCTCACCAGTGCCACAACACAGAGCTGACTTTTCCAAGAGCCAAGACTTCTACACTCTGGCAAAACATTGATTTAAAGATAAACAAAAACCAGCTGCCTAATGAATATTGTTTTCCAATGAAGGGGAATAAAACTTACCAGCAGCACACTTAAGTTCTGCCTTCAGCTCTTCTGCTAAAAGTCTTTGGGTCACCCTGAATTTCAGAGCTGAGTTTGAGATGTTTTGTATGGGGTATGTTTTGGAATAAGAAGAGCTCTTGAAAGGGATGATAATTTCTGTTCTGGCTGTTCCTTGCATTGCAGTGGTGCCTTCAGATTTAGTTTTCAGAGAGGGAGTACACGTGCCAAGTCCTGTCCAGACTCCAAGCAGCACAGCCCAGGAGGATAATGTGCACCTTAGGAAAGAGCAGAAATGTCTGACTGGCAATAACAATGAAAACAATTTTTCCAGGGAGTCTATCTGGAAAATGTACAAACAGGAGGAGGAAATGAAAAGGACAAAGCTCCAATGCTTAAAGATGTTTCAAAGGCACAATTTGAGCTGCAAAGGGGAAAACAAAAAAGGGGGAGAGAAAAAGAAAAATAAATCTCTGTCTCACAGGGCTGCTGCTACAGGGTCATTCTTCATTGCTGCTGCTGCTGATTCTGCATTAGAGGTGTAGCTGATTAAAGATTTGGTTTTGGAGAAGGTTAGGGCTGAGGTAATACATAGATATATATTTTTAATGGGCTTGTAAGTTATTAGAAGGTGAAATGAAGGGCTGTTCAGCTTCTATGGATGAAAAGTTCCTAGAACCTTGAATGCTTCAGGCTTTTCACTAATTGCCTTTATGTCCTGATTTTTATTTGGGTACTGACCAACAGGAGCTGTCCTCTGCTAAGATTTGTGACAAGTGTTTGTTGTTTGTCCCCAGCACAGACTGCACCACTGCTGATGATGTCTATAAAACATTCTCTGGTTGGACACAGGTCACTTTGACATGGAACTGAAGACATGTAACCACTCCCCACCACCTCTGGTTTGATGATACAACAAATCCATTTGAGCTTCCAGCACAGGGCCAGGTATGCTGAGGCTGCACGAGGCAAAGCACTGATTCGGTGGGTGCTTGCTGTGATAATTCAGATCTGCTCAAAACCTACTGGTGGGCTGAGTGTGATCTGATCAGCTGGCTTTCTGCAGGACCTGGTGCTGCATCTGATCCTGCAGGCATCCTAAAGCCTGGAGAAACTGTCCATTGCCCTCTCCAGCTGGTTACAGAGAAACACAGCCCTGTTTCCAGACCAAACTCTGTCCCTGAGTCTAAACTTAGTCTTGGGACCAAGGGCTTAAAGCATTGGCTTGTGAATTATCTGCACCTGGAGCACATCACACCAGCATGTTCACTGCAATTCAAGCCTGTACAGCTACTTATGCTCTTTGTGTCACATATTGTTGCTTGTTAAAGTCATATAGTTGGGGTAAAATACATCTTTTATAGCTGCATATTTCTTTTCTCTCCTAAGCAGTAAGATGTTTCTGGCTAGGAGGTCTCATGTGCCAAAAAGCCTTGGCTCCAGGTGTATTTTTTCCATTAAATATAAGAAAAAGAAGAAGAAAAAAAAAAAGATGACACAGTTTTTTTCTTCCCACCTCTTTGGCTCAAGTGGTTTACTGAGATTTAAAATAAACAAAAATTGCTACACAGCCACCTCTTGCCCCCTTCCCTGGGAACCAGCTCTGGGGATGTGGAGCGTGGCTAGAAGAATCATTAGAGTGTGATAAATAAACCTATCATGGGGATAACAGAAGTCCTGGGCTACACCTATCAGGTAGATGGAAAGAGAAAGAGGTCACACCAGCGAGGTGAAAGGGCAGTGTAGCGTGCAGGTAGTGTTTAAAAAGGAATTAGTTACAGAAAACAAAACAAAACAAAACAGAAAAAAAACCTTGAGTGAAAATAATCCCCAGAGGTGGACAACAAGAGAGAGGATAAGAAAAGACATTTATTCGAAGCAAAATTTATGGGGCTAATTACAGTGAGTAAAGGGACAAGGAATCAGGGAGAAAGGAAAAAAAAAAAAAGGCAAAGAACTAAACCACAAAACCAAAACATGTTCTTGGTGTTTTCAGAAAGAATGTTACCAGAATGGCTTCCTGATGTCTGGCCAGCTTTGGTGAAATCCTGCTTTACTCCTCATTTTGCTAATTGAGATTGGGCAGATATTTGACTGTAAATCAGAACTTTTTGGCTATTGTTTTCTTTTTAAATTGAATCTTTTTTATGTTTCAGTGAACAATAGGGACAGGAACACCTTGTTTTCGTTATTTTTCCTTTCTTTTAATATTAGTAATGTACAACAAAGAGAAGGGAGATGAGATAGGATTGCTATTCTTAGTGCCTAATGCAGATGCTTGTGAATGCTGGAATAAAGATATGTGGGCTCAGATTGTATTTTCCTCATTTACACATTTCTCTTGATAGAAATTATAAATTCATCTTTGCCTCTGCCTGGATTCCTCTATCTTTCATTTAATTTTTAATGTGTTGAGGTTTTTCTGTGTTACTTTGTGTTTCAGACCCAGCATCTCTCTGTTTCTGTTGACTCTGACATTGCCTCCCTTTTGTGGGTCAAGCTCATCACTGGGGCACTGCTCAATGGGTCTTTCAGACTGTTCCTCCTGTGGCCACTCCTTCTCTTCCAGACACTGGGTGTGAACTCATGGTGCTGTGGTTCACAACATCACTGCATCAGTAGCAAAAATCTGAAGCAATCAGCCTTGTCCATGAGAGGATTTAGCTCCTGATGATTTGCAGAGTCTTAGGATGTCCTGCTGGTCCCTTCAAATGGGTCAGCAGCCCCACAAGCTTCTGCTCCAAGTGGTCACATTGCAAGGTCAGGGGGTGTGTCATGACAGACTGGGACAAAATCCAAGCAAACATTGATTAAACCAGTGTCTGAGGCACTAAGTGGGCTTTGGATTAGGTCCAGAATGTGGGGCAATTCCTTTGGGGCAAAAAGGGGTGGCTTCCTTCTCCCCACTACCTCATGCAAATTCATGGCACATTGTGAATTTACTTTTATTTGCATCCCTTTGTGTAAAGTGGAGAGCTGAATTTTAGGAAAATGAAAGCTTTGCTAACCACAAGCTTTCAGAGACCATTTTCACAGCATGTCAAAAGGGAGATGAGTTGGTCTTTAGGGCAGGCATATTTGTGGAGAGATGCTCAGAGCCATTTCAGAAATTAGTGCCTGCTTGGAGAACCTGTTTTTCAATAGAGTAGAGAGGCATAAGGAATCCCCATGGACTTCTCTTGCCACGTACCTCTGAAATCCTCCACACTTTGTATGAATATCACCATCTAGCACTGATTGCATGTTGCTCCCCCCAGGATGTGACCACGACCCTCTATTGCTACAAAGCCATGGGCAAAACACCGAAGAAAATGTCCTTCAAAGCTTTGTTAATGAGTGGTTTTTGAGATTCAGAGTATTTTGCTCTGTGGTTGCTGGGTCTCTGTGCTTAGAGGTTGTCATCATCTGCCCTAGATAGAACATGATTAATAAAGAACTGTTTTAATGTAATTTTTGCTGCTGACCTTAATTGCACAGGTCAGGAATGAAAGCAGCTCACCATATGCCAGACATTAAGGTCTTGAGCAATTCCCCAGCAAATGTTACACTCCCTGGATTGGATTGGAGCACAGCCAGTCTGCCCTCATTGAAACTTATAAATTGCCTTTATCTTGCTGGCAATGTAAAATTAAATTGGTATAAGGGATATTGCATTGTTGATGAAGATGTACAAGGCAGAGTTAACTCCAATACAGTGAACTTATCATGAGATATGAAAAATATCTTAATTGGCTCAGCACCTTCCTTGCACGGCCTTGAAGAAACCCAGTGTTCCTGAAAACTGCAGTAACATTAAAGAAAATAGTCTTTGCTCACTCTCTTTGTGTGTTTGAATTGTACAGATTTTCCTCTACTGCTCAGGAACAGTGGAGCACAAAACAGGATGTATGGTAGTTTAGATGATGCTGTAGCAAGCTATGGTTTTATTTAAAAAGTGTGAGATATTTATGGTCTGCAATCCTTCCCTCACTGCAATTCTTCCCCCAGCTCTATTTCTGTCCAGTGTCCATAGAGAACTCATTTTATCAAGTTTTCTCATCTTTAGCTATAATGACAATTGCATGATGTAAATGCAGGAGCAGCAGGAAATCATTGGCTAGAGATGGAATCTGGTGAACATTAACCCTTCTGGGCTCCCTTAACATTTTACCTCAAAATTTAGAAGTAAATGACAATGAAAATCCTAGTAATTTTCTCTTTTTTTATGAACCGAATCAAAGAAATTAAAATCAGCCAAGACCTTTTGGGTCAGTGTGTCCTGCTTCCCTTGAGCCAGAGTCCTTGTGGTCTGTTACTTGTCTTTGAGAGAAGATTGGGAAGTTATTGTATTACTCACTTGTTGCAATCCCTCTAGAATTATAACCACATTAATGTAATTGTGCCAAACTGAGGCAGACATTTTCCAGAAAAGGGCAGTGAGCAAGGCAGGGTTGGTGCTCTCAGGAGTTTATATTCCCAAACAGCACAGCTGCAAAGAGACTGCCGAGCCCCAGAGCAGTGGGGCCTGACTGTTCAGCTGGGAGGGACCATGGAGCACACTAGAAAAGCCATTAGAAATCCCAAGGGTGTTTCCCACTGCTGTGATGGATGTGCATGCAGACATGGAATTGTGTTACACACACAGAGCAGGCTGCACTGCCAGCAATTCCTTGCATGCCTGATCCCCAAACCTGTGTGTCCTGCTGCGAGCTGTGGGGCTCTGAGCCCTGGGGTCCTGGTGGAAAAGTGCACTGGCTTCTGGCAACTACCCCTGCAAAGGGAAAAACAGGTTGGATGAGTGAGTGAGAGACTGGAGAGGGAGCTCTGAAACTCCCTCAGTCAGCTGTCCTTGGCCCTGGGCAGTGTGAGTAACTGGCCAGAGCTTCTGGGTGCTCAGTGGCAGAATCATTAAGGGATTTGTGGTCCATACTGACTGATATAAATGGGAGTGAGGAGTGTGCAAAGTGCACTGACCTCATTCCAGGTTCAGAGCTGGAGGCAGCATCAGTCTTCAAGTGCTGAAACCATCTCTAGGGTCACAGGAGAAACATTCAGCCACCCTTACACCTTAGGAGAGCCTGAATCTCATGTCAAGGACAGTGGGCAAGTGTCTGAGAGTGGCAGCTGAGGGCACAAACCCTAGAGATGGTTTCAGCACTTGAAGACTGATGCTGCCTCCAGCTCTGAACCTGGAATGAGGTCAGTGCACTTTGCACACTCCTCACTCCCATTTATATCAGTCAGTATGGACCTCATTCAGTCTTGGAGGGTTCTCACAGGAGCCTTTTTGTGAGTTTGGGGCTATCTGAAAATTGGCAATCCTCAAAGTGCCAACAGCAAGATCTGGTGCAGGGTCAGGGGGAGGAGGGGGTGCCCCATGACCCATCCATCTGGACCCAGGAGGAATCAATACCTTGCAGCCCCTAGGTGTTAGGGTGACAAGCTCTAATAAATGCAGCAGATGGGATCTGGTGGAGAGTCTTTAGTAGGCTGGCTGAGTGCCTGACAAACCACAGGGAGAAAATCACAGTATTAAAAGAAGCCCCATGCAGAAATGCACTGAAACTCTGCCAGCAAAACATCCGAGCAGCTCGCCAAAGGCCCTCCTGCACAGCACAAGTCAAACCTGCTGCCTCCTGCATCCCCTTCCTCCTTTTTCTCCCAGCCCTGATGCCATGAAAGAGCCTTGGTGAGCATCTCACCAAGCATCCATCTCCCACCCTGCCTTTCCTCATGTTCTCCTGGACCCTGAGGGATGAACAAGCAGCATCCAGGTTGTACATGGGCCATGTCTGGAAGTTTTTAAAAAGATGGAGAGAGAGAGAAATATTTCAGCAGAACATATCTGTTAACTGGCTTCTTCACCTAATTAGCTGTGGAAAAGTCACCAGATGGACACAGATTTTAATGATGGCTTCATTCAGAGTCTTGGAGGAGTGGGTTGGATATAAGAGATAATTATCTTGACTTTTAGATGTAAAAGGATTCTATTTTATTCTGCTTTTTTTCCCCTCTAGTTCATTTTTAATGAAAGAGAGGAACAGTGAAATTCAAAACATCAAATAAAAAAAGGAAGGTTGACAATCCATCGTTTAATCTCTGCTTAGTGCCAGCCCGGAGTGACATTTCTAAGGATTGGTTTGATGGGAAGCTTGTTTGTTCATAAATTGCCACAAAATGGCATTCTGAGTTTAGCCAGGGACTTTCCCCTCCCCCTGGGTGCTGGGAGGAAAGTTAAAGCCATATGATTAAATGCTGCAGGGGATGGAAGTGTGTTTTCATGACACAGAAAGGAATATGGATGGGAAATGTCACTTTCACAACTGTTCTCCTTCCTACCCCTCATGCCCCTCAGATCCTACACTATGGACAACGAGGAGACCATGAGAGCATATCCACTGCTGCCCCAGAAGGTGATGAACACCTCAGAGGGGCTGCTGGGACCCTCCTTTAGCCCAGAGAGCAGAGCCTGTGCCTGCAGGGCAGGAGAGCTGCCACTGCTGCTGAGGGGGTGAGGGAGGCTGGAGAGAAAGGAGGCAAACAGAAGAGCTGGAAGAAACTGGCAGGTGACAGAGGTCAACTTCTCATGGTGCAGGGGCAAAAATTCATTTCACTACAGGTCTCCTCCAGTCTGCTTCCATCTGGCTGTGGATAGGAAAAAGTCCACGAGCAGCCCAGAGCACTGAGCAGCTGCAGGCATGAGGAGAGAGTTTTCAGGAGTTAAGATGAAAGAAAAGTGAGGTTTACCAAACCAGCAGCATCCCAGTGAGAATGGGCTTTAAATGAGTGCTCTGCTTAGGTCTGGGGTATGCTCTGAGTAACACCCACAGAGTGCCTTTGATCATATTGATCTGGGTGCAGTTGGAGTCTGACAGCTGGTGGCTGGAAGTGGATTTAGATTCAAACTTTATTAGCAGCATGGACACTTGGGCCTGAAAAGGGTGGATGCTCATACAGATCTCAGGGACCAGCTTTCTATGCCCCCTGATCTGATCTTGAGGGGAACCTGTTTGTTTGCCAGCAAGTGCCTCCCATCTCCATCAGTGCTCCCCAAGCATCTGATAAAAAAGGAAGAACACAAACTAGATTCAAAATACAACAAATTGCCACGTTTCTTTTGAAACTAGTCTGATGGCTGAGAACTTGCAGTATATGGCTGTCATATTTGGCTGCTGTCATTCAAATTGAGTGCAGTGTCCAGGGACAAGCTTTGCTTTCCTGTATCATAGTGAAGGGCCTGATAGTAGAGCATGCTGGGGGAAATGCAGTATATATAAAAGAATAGAGAAACAAAAGACAAAAAAGCCTCCAATTTCTGAGAGCTTATACAGGCATCTGGATAAGTGGATCCTGTTATCCATGATTGAAATAACTGAGACCTCTGAAGTCCAGAAAATGAGGAAACCACTTGAGAACAACATTGTTGGAGAGGCTTTAGCATTCACTTTGCCAGGGTAGCCCATGAGACCAGTCTTTCACACAGTGCTCCAGCCCTTTCTGTGCAGCTGCTGTGCAGAAGAAAATTTGCAGAAATAGAACTTGATGGGAAAATTCAAAGTAGGTCATTCAGAGCTCTTGCAATGCTTCCCTTTCCAATCACATTTTCAGCAAAAAAGGAAAGGATAAATGGGAAAACATTTATTGTTATTGTTACTATTATTGTTGTTGCCATTATTTTACCATCATTTCCCAAACTGTTGTCAGTCTTGTGCAGATTATGGCTCTATGAAATATTCAGGTGTAAAGTGTAAACTCTTTTCCCAAGACTTTGCATTAACTTCAGCAGACAGTTTTCCCAGCCTGAGAAGAAAGGGTTTGGGACAAAGCCCTGAGTCCATAGGAAAAAGTGGCACAACTCCTCAGCACAACACTGCAAATCACAGGAGGGCTCCTGGACCAGCTGTGGCTGTAACTAGAGCTATACTGATAGGTAAATGTAGATATGGGCATATCCATACACATTTGCATACAAAGCTGTTGGATGGCTGCTAGAAGGTATTATTGCTTTAGAGTGTACAGGAAAAGTGGGATAAGAATAAAAGCCTACCCAAATTACCCAAATTTAACCAAAATTATGTCAAGGTATGATTAGGAATAGGAGTAGAATCAGCAAGTCTGGAGCTAAGCAAGGAGCCTTGGGCTTGTAGAATTTGTCCAAAAGGAAGTGCCACGTTGAGCCCCAGGATCTGGTACCCTTGGTGTGCCTTCCACAGAACCCCTGGCCCTTTCACCAGAGGACTCTTTCCTGGTGATTTACTGAGGACCTTGTTTAACATGAGATCAGACATCATTTCCAAACCCCTTAAATTGTTTTTGGCTTAGCAATGTGGCTAGATTTTTCATTCTAGTTTTCCTAGGGGCTATATTAAAGTGTGAAGCTGCTTTCTGTGTTTCAGATAGAAGTAAGTGTGGTATTCATCATTTTGAGCTGCTGGTATTGAACAGCTGCCTTTGCTTTTGGTGCACCCTGGAATTTCAGCTTGTTTCTGTATTTAATTAACTGATTAAATATAGGTAGAAAAGTCTCTGTGTTGCAAAGTCATTCAATATTTGGAGAGAATATTTAAGAGAAAAAAAATTCCACTACAGAACATTCATGGCTTCAAGCTTCAGAAAAGGGAAATGCTGAGAGATTAGTGTGGGGTCTTTTTTGTTAAGCACTGGGGATTGTCTGGATGAATTGCTTGAACTATCAATACAGCCAGAGGAACTGGATGTGCTGAAACTTTCCCCAGCAGTGCCCAGGCTCTCACAGGATCTGATCACACATCAGAAATGCCATGGTCAGGCCAGGGTGACCAGACCATCATGAGGTTAAAGCTGTATCATTACTGATGTCACTTAGAGTGGGTGATGACCTGAGTACTTTCTTGTTTTAGCTGTGCTGTAATAATGCTCTTTTCTTTCTCCCAGTCCCTATTTATTTACATGGAGTGAGGCCATCAGAGTGACAAGTTAAATTAATGAGGTGGTTCATCATTTCCTCTTTTTGTAATTTTAATTCAGCAGATTGTTGCCTTGCATCTGGATGTGTGTTGGTGTGTCTCACACTCCCCTGACACATCACCTTTCCAGGGCTGTAATTTTTCATCTAAGATTATGGACAGGCATTTGGAAACTGGCCTCAACCAGCAAAGCAAATTTGGATCATTTTTATGAACCAAGGGGTAGAGTGATGCATAAAATATATGTCAAATTAGAACCAACACTTCACTGTAAGAGAGACACCAATTAATGGGTTCTGTGGGTTTGGTTTAATAGAGCAGAAGATTTACCAGCCTTTAAAAGCTTAATACCAGCACCGTTTTTTTGGGTGAAGTAATTTATCAATGGCTTGGACCTTCCTGACTTCCCTGGTCCTTTGCAAACAGCACAGAGACTGACAGGGCTATGGTGTTCCTTGCTAAAAGTGTTTCTCAGTCTTTTTCATGGATGGAGCTTGAGTGAACAACAGGATACATTTCATATAGGGAATATGAAGAAATAAAATCAGCACAGATAAGAACCTCTCCCAGCAGCTGTGACTGGCTCTCGCCAGCATCAGTAGTGTGATAAAAGCCAGGTTATTTTTTTTGGCTTTGTCAAGTGCCCCTCCTCCTCTTCCTTTATTCAGAAATCTATTCTTCCAAGTTACCTGCCCTTGGTCTTCATACACAGCCATCAATCTTAGTGCAGAGCTACCACAGGATCACAGAATGGTTTGGGTGGGAAGGGACCTTAAAGACCATCAAATTCCTTCCCCCTGCCTTGGACAGGGACATCTTCCACTGGACCAGTTTGCTCAAAGCCCCCTCCAACCTGGCCTTGAACACTTTCATCTCATATGAGATAGGGAAGCTGATCTGATGGTCCAGAACTACTGGGTTTTCTTGTGGGAATCCTATAAAATCTGATAGGATTTGTGTTAGAAACCATCTTAACTACAGGTAGTTCCTTCAACTTGCCAGAACTTTGACTGGTCAATAGGGAAAGAGGTTATGCAGAGGTGGCACAGGATTTATTCAAATTTATACAGAGAATCTTTTTTCCTTGGGTGTATTTGGTGCTGAGAATGACTTACAGTGAGTCCATGAACACATCTTTAAAATCACCAAGACAATGAGCTTAAAAAATCATCATGTATTCTTTAATCCTCATAAACAAAGGCATTTGCCATGCAAGATTATTTTAAGAGCATTCTTAAATTACTCCTTATTTCTTAACCACATTGTGTTTGTGAATAGCATGACTATGTGGTTTCTCAGATAATATTATTCCAACATAAGAATGCAAAGAATTTTTTTCTAAAAAGCAAACAAGCAAATGGAATGTAAATAAAAGAGAAATGCAAAATATTTGGACTTCTGAAGTTCCTCCAGGGTTGTTTTATGTATTTTAGAATGGTTTGCATTTCTCTTGCAAATTTTCCCTTGCATACAAAGAAAAGAGAGAATTTTCAACGATCTGAGGCTACATAAGAGTTTGAGCAAAGAAAATCATGGTCATAAAAACACTGTTTGTGTTTTGCTGTACCATGCGACTGGAGAAGAGCCTTCCTTGGATCTTTCCTTCAAGTGAGAGCTCTTGTTACCATATCACTTCTACACCAGCTGTCACAGAAAAGATCAGATGCTAATTCAGACCACAGCAAAAGGTTATTCAAGTAAATTTCTGAGGTCACTAAAAGTACAAATTTACAACACTTGATCAAGAGATAATGCAGGATGTTTGCTTAGCCAATGAACTTTGTTTACAGCAGATTCTAAAAAACTTTCCCAGGCTGTCTTCACTAGCAAGATGTTTAGATGCAAGGAGAGAAGAGCTTAAGGTGTCTCTGAATCTGCTCTTTTACCCAGGAGAGGCATTTGGGGAAGATGAATCTTATTGAATTTCATACTAATATTTGTGTAAGCCCCACTGATGGATACGAGAATGATGTCTCCTCTCAAGAGGACTTGAGAGCTGTATATCATGTTCAACATTGTGTTCCTCAAAGAACTGTAGAAAATCAGAGTTATAATCTAATGAATTGGAGAAGATGTCTCCTGAAGGGGTAAATTACCATGCAGAATGTGTTCTTTTATTGTAAAGTGGTAATCTTATTTTACTGTTCTACTAATGATGTACAGTGAGCAGTGACTGGGGGAGCCCCAAGAAACATGACTATTGTTGGGATAGCAATATTAATATATTTCATTAATACAGAGATGCTTTCACTGAGGACAGTGGAAATTCTGTTGTAGGGCAGGATAAGGTATCTGTGCTATGCCAAAGTATACACCAATTATGTCTTCTTGCTTTTTCAAAATCAGCCTTGATCCCAACAGTTGGCTGATATCAGTAATCAAAGAGACTCTGAAATGTTCTCTCAAAGGTTTGCTCTTGAGTGGACCAAGATATAGCTTACTAAAGCAGAAAAGGAGTTTGACTTTTTGAGGAGCTGGTGGCAAGAAGCCTTTCAGTGAGGCTGATGGGGCAGTGGGCAGGGTTTGATGCTGAAAGATAAGGACAAGGATAAGGATGCCTTTGAGAGCTGCCTGGTGGCAGGGTACAACCCTCTGGCCCTTCCATTTGACTTCACCTCCTGATGAGTGGATTGCTCTCAGGGAAGAGACCCAAAATCACTCTGCTATGCTCTGCAGGAATGAGGATGCTCATGCACGGCTGCTGCACTGTTCTTTGTGCCTTGTCCTAGAGCCCTGCTCAGTCTGAAACTCCCGAGACCAATCCTATTTGCTGGTCACTTGAGGAGAGAAGTGAAATAGGGAATGGAAAAGCAGCAAGGGATGGGGCCAGCCTGGCCAGGCCATCAGCCTCACAGGTCAGCTGTTCCAGCTCTGCTCCAGCAGTTCTGCCATAGAGGAGGTTTTGCTGTAACAGATCTCCTGTGGCTGTGGCACTGTCACTGCCCAGACTTCCCAGCCCTCTCCATCTGCCCACCTGTTCCTTCCCTTCCCCATGGACAGCAGAGTTTGGATTAAGAATTGCTGAGCTGGAAGGGTATTCTGCTTGTGGGAAGAGGATTCTGGATGGGTTGAGAGCAGCCTATTCATTCCCTTTGAAGGAATGGCAGGACTGTTGGAAACGTGGTGGCATTGGTGGCTGTGCCCACACCAATGCAGTGGAAGGAAGAAAAAGCACTGGCACCTAGCAAGAAGTGGTGATGCTGGAGTGAGCAGCAAGGGCTCTTAATAATGACAGCCACCTGTTTCATTAGCCATAGTTTCAAACAGAAAAGGATGTGGGCTGCAAATCACCATGCAAAGCAGACTGGCAAGGATCAGATAGGGGCAGGGAGTTGCCAAAGGCTCTGATAGCAGCTGAAGCAACAGATGTGTTGCACCAAAGAGTGCCAGGAGGGGAACAAATGGCCATGGCTGCACTTTCCCTTGAGCAGAGCAGAACAGGGACACTGCCATTTGGCAATATTTCGGCCAGGTCTTTATATGGGAAGTTGACCTTGGTTTGCAAGGCTTTTACTTTTAGTGTTCTCCAGTTGGCACTTGCTGTATTAGCCACCTAAAGACATGCCAGCATGAAACCCAGACATAAAAATTTATCCCAGCCTAATTCATGGAAGGGACAGGAACTTATGGTGCACTAGCATGCTACTTGCATAAATTGCATCTCATTGCTTTTTATAGCTTACATATACACCATAAATTCTGGAAGAAGAGAGAGAGAGGGACCTAAATAAGATTGAATACATGCAGAAAGAGAAGATCCTTTTCCTTCTAGTTTCCAGAAAAGCAGTTGCTTCCCTTTGTCTGGAGGTGTGAGCTGTAAGGATGAGCAGTGGATGAATTTCAAAAAATTCAAAGCCTTGGCTTGACTCAGCTATGGCACCCTCAGCTGAGTTGGCCAAGCACACAGGCAGAAGCCAGGCTGGCTCAATACTGAACACCCCTGGAGCTCAGCTCTCAGTGAATGTGAACTGAGTGCTGAAGGAATGTAGGATGAGACTTGACTGAACCTCTGCCAAGATCCATCAAAGGCAGAGATTTGAAGAAGGATAGCCCTTTGAGATTAAGAAGAGCTAGGCTGTGTTTCTGGCTCTGCTTCATACTCCTGTGGTGACCCTGGGCAAGGCGTTTAATCATGCAAAAAGCAATACCAGCTGTATCCTCACTTTACAGGGCTGCAGGGGGGTTGAAAGGACAGATTAATTAAAGTTTAGGAGAGACTCAAACAGAACAATGACAAGTCCTACATAGGTAGCTTGTTGCTAGAGCTAATGGGAAATGCAAGCTGCAACCCCATGTGAATTTCTGACATTGCAACATTTGGTTATGAGCAGGTTGATGTGAAATAGACAACTTAGGCAAAATAATAAGGTCACTAATTTCTATTAGGAAGTACCAGCATGTCTCATTTTGGCTTATTTCAGGTACTTTCTGGCTTTTGAACTCCTTTTCCCAACACAAGCTATCATACCAGGGCTCTCAGGATGCCTTGTGGCACTGTAGTCAGAGGAGAAATTCTGTCTCATCCTGACAGAGGTAATTTGGCTCCAGATCTCTGTAATAATATGCAAATCTCCCTAACACCATCTTTTTCAAATCACTACAGAAGTTCAGGCAAGAATCTGCTGCTTGTGAGATCAATCTAAAATTCAGATTTGATTCAGCAGATCATAATATTTCAGTTGATGTCCACCACCCCATCTCCTACAGGTTTTTCACTCTGAGTTTCCCATCTCAGAAAAATCAATGTATATTTAAGGATGTGTTTTTTTGGAAACCATATGTTGCTGCTACAAGAACACATTGATATATTTTTTTTGTTGGCTATATGAGGTATATAGTGACTACTCCCATTCTCCAGTTCAAGCTAAAGTCCTTTGTGCTGCTCTATGAGTAGATTAGAGCAGAAAATCATAGAATTCCTTATGAACTTAAGCTGATTTATAATACACATAAAAGGTGAAATAGGAGGGGGTTTCTGCTTTTTACTATAAAGCAGGCAAAAACTGTTAATTCAGCCAAATATTTCACTGTCTCTGTAAATAAATCCAAATCCCTCAATATAAAATGTAATGGATAGGCTGTTAATCTATTAGAAATAAAATAATTGTCTTTTTTTTTTGGTATCACTGGCAGAAGTCTGAGGTTAGATAGATGCTTGTGAATAGTATTGTAGGAACTATTTTGCTCATCTGTATGCAAATAGGTTGGGTAAAGTGTGGTTAAAAAAAATGTGCAAAGAAAAATAAAAGAGATTTGTAGGAAGATCAGGAAAGCAATGTTTCACATGGGAAAAAGAAGGGTTTTGTTCTACCTTTGACAGTGACTTACAAATTACTCTTTACTTTGCCATGATAAAATTACTCCATCTCCTATCCCCTCCCAAAAAGATTCAAATCATTTTTTGAAGGTAAATTACTATCCCATAAAATACAGCAAACCCAACCCCTAATAAAATCACATTGTTAGAACTTTCTTGGGAAAAAAAAAGATTTTTGTTTGGACTGTCATCAAAATGCATAATTTCAGGGAAAATGTAACATGAGAAATCAAAGAACTGGAAATTTTGAGTAAAAGGAACTTTATGAAATTTTTCATGTGGTGTCACTGAGTCCCTGTGAGCTGCCCATTTCCTCATCTGAGGAACTCAGATGAGTTTCCTGTAACAAAGCAGCAGATTTTGGAGCTGCCTTGTTTATTAAGTTAACCTCTGCTGCACATCCTGGCAGAAAAGGTGTTCTTTGTGGGAGAGGTGTGCTGAATTTTGTATGTGCTACCTCCATCAGCCTTGAGAAAGGTTGGGCAGAGCTGGTAGAATTCCCAGAGCAAAAGTGAATCTGTTTTTATGATATTTCATGATGTTTGATGATTTAATCTTGCCCACATAGGGACCACTACCTGCTTGTGTATTAAAGGCAGGGTCTCAAGGATCCTCTTTCTCTTGACTCCTCTCCAGGAGCCAGCAGGAGCACACCAGACATGTGAAGGTTTATTTCAGCACTCCTGAGTGGGTGCAGACTCCTGTGTTTTTGGGGAAGGATTTCCTGTGGGGCTGCTGGGGACAGGAGCACAGAACCACACCAGGCTGATCCCTGCCAGACATGCTCTCACTTCAGTGAGGCTTTTAGACCAAAAGGGGCAAACAAGCATCTTTTTGCTGGGTGTGATGGTGGAGTGTTCACCCTGCAGAAGTTTTAGGGATTACAATCTCTTCCTGCATGGGTCATTTTTTTCCCCACTAAAACTCCTAAGCCAGATTTCTCCTGTGAGGTCACTGGCTCCTACATTAGACTCCTTCTGAATCATAATCTCCAAATCCTATTCTGGTTCCAGACAGCATCTCATTTTGTGGCTGAGGACTGGGGGAAGCCTCCTTCTCCCCACATGGAGGGACACAGGGATCATTTTGTGGTTCCTGATAAATTGCTCTCCTCCCAGAGCAAGACACAACAGCATTTTTTACAGGCTCCAAGTGATAAGGTGAGTCCATAGAAATCACAGTGGATTTTTGTTTTCTGAACCAAAAAAGCCAGAACCCAGCAAACAGACCCTGGCAACAAACTCCCAGAGAGGTGGGAATAATATTTGGTGGCCACCCACTCCCACCTGCCTCTGCACACATGGCAATCCTGCCAGAAAGGCACAGCACCTTCCACCAGGTGAATTCCCACCAGATATTCCCATGTGGATATCTGCCAGTGTTTTGTAAAGGATTAGGACTCCTGTGGCTGACTAGAGCTCCTAGTACAGCACCAAAGACAGACTTACAATTTGGAGGGACCACTGCTCTCAGTCTCTAGGCTTCATCTCCATGGGGAGAAGTCCTGTAATGTCCAAGCTGAACACAGCAGGCAGGTCTAAAAGATGTCTGAATTGAATGAAAAGATCCCCATGATTTTCTGACCAAAACCAGGCTCTTGTTTTCCCTCCAGTGTGCCACTGTTCTGAACATAATCATCATTTGAGAGAAAAGGCAGAAAAATTTGGGGGAAAAGACAGAAGTGAGGAGAGAGCCTGTCCTTCCACTGTGCCTGTGCCAGAAGTGATTTTGGTGCTGCTGCTGATTTGCACATCTGTGCCTCCACAGCTGATGCTCCACTCCTCCACTTCCACCCAGCTTCCCCCCTTCCCAGCTCAAACTCATCAGGAGAGGGTAGGGAAGGTGCTTGAAAATTCTCTTTGAAATCTTGCCTGTGAGGCATGGATTTATCAAAGCAAAGAAGTTGTGTGTGTGAGCACCTGCCCTGCCATCACATCAAAGGGAAGAACAAGAAGGAGTTTCAAAGGGGTGCCCTTGTTCCCCCTTCCCCATTTCCAGGCACACACACGTGTGCACACACAGGCACACACGTATTTCCCTGCCTGCAGAAACCATGGAGCTTCTGCTGGGGCTGCTCCTCAAACTCACTGCTGATGGGGAAATTCACAATCCCTCAGCACAGACACAGCATTCAGGGATCACCCAGCTAAAGCACTGCATCCATTCCTGCCCTCAACCCACAGACAGATGCAGCTGAACCAGTGGCTCAGAAATGGCTCCTTAAAAGGTCAGGATTACCCACAAAAGCACATCAGCTCCTTTGCCAAAAGACAAGAGGGTGTTGTCTTTAGTGCAGGTGACAGCTGATAAAGCAGCCTTTCCCATGTGTTCAATAAGCAAGGGGCTCAGAGCCCCTCTCAACACCTTTATCCTGGCTGTCACTTCTGAGCCCTCCTGACACCAGTCAGGCACAAGGCAGGACAAAGGCTGCCCTGTTTTCTGAGGGCTGAGGCAGTGGCATGGGCAGTGAGGTGACTTGAAGCCACAGTGATGGTACAAACCCATGGCAGAGTGAGGAGCAGAGCTCCAGCCTGAGTTTCAGACTCTGAGAGACAGAGATGTCTGGGCTAATTTATGGGCTCCAAGTCTCTCCATAGTTGGGATGAGGTGTACCCTGGGCTCAGCTCCTCTGCAGGGTGATTTGGTGCTGCTGTTTCACGGATGATGACTGGCCTGTCTGCAGATGTCTAGACAGAGCAAGGATGAAAAGCAGCAGCCAGCATGGCTACAGCTGTCACTGCCAGGAAACTGTGGCCAGGACCTTCTTTGGCTTTTTGCTGTGGCCTCTTGCTGCTGCTTGCTCTGTTCTGTGAGCTTTCCAAAGTTTTACACTTGGCTCATTAACTGGACATGGTAAAATGGGTCTGGGACTGGTTTAATGTAGAAAATAATGTTGTGTGTCAACCTGCACACAGAGCTCAGGATGAGGGTCTGGGGAAGCAATTTCATGGCAATGAGCATGTTTTCTTGAGGATGCAATGGTTACATTCTCTCCAGGGTTCATCATTGCATCTTATTCAGTTTCCACCATGCCCATTATCTTAAAAAGACATGTATACCTGTAAATGCCCCTCTTCTCCTCAACCCTCATTTTTCTTCTTCCCAGGCATGGTCATCATCCCTTAAACTTCAAGCACCTCTCAGACCTCAGTTTCCTTACTAAGATTATTTATTGATAGCCTCTTTCTTTTTTTCTTTTTTTTTTTTTTCCCTTTTGGCTCCATAGCTCATCAATTAACTGGAGAGGGTATTGATCAGTAATTGTGTCAGGTTTCCCAAAGGTTTCTGGGAAATGCAGCTGCTGCTTCAGATGATTGCATATGCTCTGTCTTTGATTCACAGAGCACAGCCAGGGAGTATTCTCACTCAATGTGACTTAAACGAGCAATGAGCTCACAATTTACCCTCAGGATGGTATTATTTGCAGCTCTTGCTAGATGGGCATTTGACATTAAAAAGAAAACAGAAGAAGCCAGAACCTAACAATTAATTCCCACTGAGCACAATGGAAACTTGAAATTGGGGGTCTATGGCAGCCTGACATACATTAACTTCCAGCACTAAGCTACCTGGCTGCAAGGATATTTGTGCCTGGCAAACTAAACTTATAGTAGTAACATGATTTGTACCACAGTCCAATTTTACCCTCCTCCTTCTAAGGGATCAGTAAATTAAGTTGATGTTGGTGGCACTCTGTGCTGTAAAACCGCTGCTGTAATCCCTACTGGGTCTCCCACTGCTAGTACAGATCCTAAATTTGGAAATTATTTGCTTAAGGAGATCAGCTATTGATTAATAAGGGATTTTTTTCTGAGACTTCATCTGCTTCTCTACATGAGGGATAATTCTGCCCTGGCAAGCCTGTAATTCCCAAGCCTGGGATTGTGTTGGCATTCTCAACGTGTCCATGTGCAGGTGCTCAGCTCTTTTCCATGCCAAAGCCCGACTGATTTCAGTTGAGGGGAAAACAACATGACATTGCCTTTGATTCTGGGAGGATTCATGTGGCCTTACAGACCACAGTGTGCCTCTGGCCTCAAAACTCAGTATCCATCTCACTGGCAAATGCCAGAGGGTGCTCAAAAGAAGTTAAAGGTGGTGGGGGGGGGGTGGGGGGTGGGGGGGTAGCAAACTGACCTGTCCACAAATAGCCTGGGAAAGAGCTGCTCCATCCATCTGAGCATGGCAGAATACTCAGCAGTGGCTCCTTTGCACTGTGGGGTGATCTGTTGCTCACTGCTGTGTCAAGGGGTCCAGCTGGGTGTTGTGCTGAGCCCCTCAGCAGTGCTCCAGGGATGGCTGGGCCGCCCAGACCACCACAGGAGGTCTGGAACATTGTAGAGTCATGATGGCTCACTGATAAATTAGTCCCTTCCTCCAGGCAGTCTCTGGATCCTGCTCTCTCTGGCTAGAAGGTGACAGAAGGGGGCTGAGGAGGAGAGGCAATTTTTTGAGTGCCAGTATTTTGGCATGTAGAGGAGGAATTGTTCTGTGTGTTCCTATGCAGCCTTCCTTCTGCCAGTGGGAGAGCTTTTGGAAATGTCTCCTCACTCATGTTCCTCACTGAACACCCCCTGCATATCCCCAAAGCTGGCAACAAATTAGTGTGAGGCAATCATTCCTACTGACAGGATGTGACTCTGTCACATAGCCCTGTGTCTAAGACCAAGCTTCTTGCTCTTCAAGAAGCCACTCAACAAGAGGGGTCATTCAAGCTACTCAGACTTGGGACTTGAGCCTCTGACATAAAACTTCAGGGAACATCTAATTGAAATAAGCTGTTGACAACCCCTTGTGGGATGCTGCCACCCTGAAGGGTAAGAAAGAGGAAAGGCAAAGGACTGCAGGATGGGTCTCAGCTACACTGAAAGCAGAGACTGATATTTTGCTCATGCTATCCCAAACCAGCTCTCCATTCACCTGTGTTTCTGCTATTGCCTCCTAGGGCTGTTCAATGAAAAGTGAATAAGTTCCTGGGTCCAGGCCTGTTTTCATACTTCAATGGGAGGGATAAAAAGCTTGTCAGACAAAGCTTGTTTTCACAACACCCCCTGCATGTCCAGCCCATGCAGACACACACAAACACAAAGGCTTTCTCATTTTTCCCAGCTTTGTACTACCCAATCCCACCATTGTTTTTTTCTCTGTTTGCACCTTGACCTGTATGCAGTGCAGCACCTCTGCATGTGTTTTCTTCCCACAGTAACTGATGTACACGTGTTCCCACATGGATTATGCATGCACCAGATCTTCACAATTCCCTTGTGGCACCTGGCACAAGTTCAGATGAGTTGAATTGGAAAGTGATGGCTTTTTCCCCTTCTTATCACTACATGTAGATCTTCATTGGGTTGGTGACTTTCCAGCATATCACACCCACTGTTTGTGTTTGGTTTTGTTAATCTATTAGCTCTGCAGATAATAAATCAGTCTTAGAATGAGCACTTTGATGATGCCTTTCTGCCTCAGAGAGAATAATTTTTTAGCTGAGATGAGTGGTAATTCTTTCCATGAAGAGTCAGCACGTGAATTTTCTAGCCATGAGCAGAGCATCTTCTGTAATTCCACACACTGAGCATCTTCACCAGGCTGTCAGCTCCTGCTTCTGCCTGCTTCTCTTGTGCTGTGGACTTCCACACTGCTCTGGGAAAGCTTCACAGCCCAAAGCTGCCACCTGCTTCCTTGTGAACTGCTGCAAAAATGCTTTGAGCCCACCCTGTAGGATGAGTGGTGGGTGTGGAAGATGAACCAACAAAGAGGGCTTGGGTCAAGGGTGCCAATGGAAAGAGGAGTCTCCTGATGAGGTGGGTTTGATTTGGGCTGTTCCCACCATGAAGGTTAACCCTGGTTTCAGCCCTGTTGCTGTTTTCAGCCATTATTTCCCAAAGTTCACAGCTGCTGTCAGCAAGTTGAAAGGTGGTTTGAACAAAGGACTGAGTTCCAGCAAGAAAGGGTCAAACTCAGCCCACATGAAAATTTAGTCCCTAGTTTTAAAATAAAAACAGAATCACATTAAGAAGTTAAGTTGAAAAAGCAGCTTTATTTCTTCTGAGCATTCTCGTGTATATGCTGTAATTCATTCCTTCCCCATCAATCAATCACAGTAATTGAGAATATTTTCTTAAAGTAATTGTGAATGAAAGAGATGTGATGAAATCACTGCCAATGGTCAGGCTGGGAATTCATCAACATGTCTACTGATCCTCTTAAAAAGGTATCATTGCCTGTTGAATTGTGGAGCCTAATGGAAGCAAAATTAATCAACAAAGTTAGGTTTATTTTTCCAGAGTCATAGACTTGATCGCATTTCCAATTCCCTGCTAAACAAAGCTATGGGACTACCTTTTGTTCAATTTGAAGCATTTAATGACTTCATAAAACAGAAAAAACCCAGACTGTTGAAATTTATACCCATAAGAAGTTGTCATCTTTGCCTTATTTTCAATTTTCCCGTGAAGTTATTAAAACATTATGTGATCGTAATATATTTATGGGGAGGGGGAAATGAGGTGTAACTCTGACTGAGGCACAATGATTTGCTATGAATTGTAGAGCATCAAGGGCTACAAACTTGTACAGAGGAAGATGTGTGTGTGTCTGCACAGAGAGTGGAGTTTTGAGTACATATATTCCATACTTGTTGCACAGAGTTTCTGTTCTCCCAACCTACATAAATATTAATGAGACTCAGAGGTATCAAACTCTGCTCAACAAGTTGAACTTAGACTCCCTCCTGCCTTTGAATTTCTTTGCCTTTTTCTTTTGTATAGTGCATGACAGAGGATGGGAGTTTTGGAGCAAACTTGATGGTAGTGTTTTGCAGCTAACAAGCACAGAGCCTATTATTATTCCCCATGCCTTTATTCACAGGGGAGAAAAAAGAAAGCTATTAATGAACATAAGTAGCTTTCTGGGTTTCTGTTCTGCTCTGTCTTCTGTTCCTGCACCTTCCCTCTGGTATCTGAACTTCTGGCCTGTTTTGACAGCTGGGTGCAGAGCCAAACTTACCTTTGTGAGTAGGATGCTGAGCACGTTGACTGATACAGCTCTGGACAAGGATTTTCTTTCTCCTGAATATCTGCCAGTGTTTTGTGAAGGATTAAGACTCCTGTGGCTGACTAGAGCTCCTAGTACAGCACCAAATATAGACTTACAATTTGGAGGGACCACTGCTCTCAGTCTCTGGGCTTCATCTTCATGGGGAGAAGTCCTGTAATGTCCAAGCTGAACACAGCAGGCAGGTCTAAAAGATGTCTGAATAGACATGAAAAGATCCCCCTGATTTTCTGACCAAAACCAGGCTCTTGTTTGCCCTCCAGTGTGCCACTGTTCTGAACATAATCATCATTTGAGAGAAAAGCTGGACTTGATATAAATAACAGCAACCCATTGTCTTGAGCAGTGCTACTCCAGCCTCCAGTGGTTGAGAAATGGTCCAAGCAGACTGATGGGTGTCAGTGTGAGTGATGGGAGGCGTATGTTCCTGTGTGCTAAAAGCAGCACAACACATTGCAGGGGATGGGGAACTGGAGCGGTTCCGACAGAGCCACATATGGCTTCACATACATAATGTGCAAATTCATCAGTCAAAAATATCCAAACACTTCATAAGGGTAAAGCACTGCTCCTACAAGGGCTGCCATCCCACAGACTTAGGGGGAGCAGAGTAGAAGCAGTGCCAAGTGCTTGCAAACCCTCCCACAGAAGTGTTTTCCTGGGTGGTCACATATAAGCAACTTTCCTCTTCCGAGACCAGGATTCAGATCTGGCTTTCACCATGTCCAGCTGAGAGATTTCACCCACCTTCCTCTGGCACTTGCAGCTCCTCAGTTGTCCTGGACTGGGGGAAGCTGTCCATGGCCAAGCAGACCTGCCACAGCAATAGAGGCTGCAAGACAAGTGCCTCACCCTCTGTTTGCTGGAAGACTGTTGGATCCCAGGGCACAGGGAATATTTCTCTGCCTGTCCTGAGAAGTCCTGATCTCCAGGAGAACACTGCTTTTAACCTTCATCCATGGAGAAAGCTTCCAAGACTTTGGGATGAATTGGAATCTACAAGTTTATCACAGGATGAAAATTTTAGAGTTTTGGGTTTTTAGTATGGAGGTAGATAGAAGACAAGATGGAGGATTTTGGGCATTGTCTGATCTCCTTCTTGTTCTTCATGTACTCCATTTTCTGCAGTGTTGGTAGCACAGAGTGATTGGTTAGAAAGAGCCACAATGCAGATGTTGTGTGAACAGACAAATAATTACTGAGGATGAAGAAGAGGAGGCTTCATCCTCATAGTGATAAGGGTGGGTGGACCACGGCATCCTGCTGGTCAGGAGAGAGGTTGTTTGGCAGGGGAGTCCAGAGGTGATGTCAGAGGTTGCTGGAAACAAGCCCAGGGACCATAGACAGAGTTAGGCCTCTGTGCTTAGTCAGGAATGAAGAGCCTTGGCAGAGCTGTGTGGGGAGTACAGCAAGGTATCTGGCCTCAGGATTCCTGTCTCCAATCTGCACTAATACTTGGCTCTTTCAGGGTTGCTACACCCACTCCTGCAAAAGAAAATGCAAAGAAAATATATGCTGGAAATTTCCCTTCGAGGTATATCCCAGCACCAGTAAGTTTCATGTTTTCACATCCAAACTGCTCTCCAGCAGCAAGAAATGAGCATCTGAGCCCATAAAAAAAGCATTTTTTGTCTTTCTGGGACCAGCACATTCCCCCTGCTTGGTAAGGTTTATTTCCATGGTTAATTTTGGGCTGACAAGATGCATGGGGCTCCAGAGTGTAGCTTACTGTGTCAACTGTGCTGAACTGACAGGACAGATACAGGGAGCTATTTGCTGGCACATGGAAGAAAAAACAAAAACAACGACAAAAAAATTAACTACATTGGAACTAAATAAGATAACCCAGAGAGTCCCTACAGCCAGCTCTGCTCCTGCTGGCACTAACTGCATAATGCCAGAGCAGAAAGCCAGGCCTAGCATGGCTGCTGGGAGAGGGCTTTAATTATTTTCATTCTCCATTTTCATTTCAGCCTTCCTAGTAATTTGTGTTGCCTTTGTTACCAGAACAAGGGAGACAAAAGACACTTGCCTTGTAGATTCCTTTGAGCAGCAGTTCTTTGTGCTGGTGAGAGCAGCCTGCCTGACAAGCTGCTGAGAGTGAAACCACAAACCCACACAGGTTCAGACTGGAGCACACACCCAGGGAGACTCCTCACAGCCACCAATCTCCAGGGGCAAGGAAGGGCTGCAGCCTTCTGCACCAGTCTATTTGACAGGGTTTCCAACACAGCCTGGCCTCAGGCATGTATTCTTGGTTGTTACAGACTGTTCCCTGGCAGGACCTGAGCTGCACCACTAAGCTTTTCCCCCTTGGTCACCAAAGATGCTTTTGATAGAGTTAGCTTGTGGTGCCAGCCACAGTGGCTGATTTGGAGGCAGGAGTTGAGGAGGGAATAACTTTGTCCTTCTACTGAGCCTTGGTGCTTGATAAAACTGTGTGTGTGTTCAAAAAGAAAGAAAATCACTGGTGTTAATGGAAGAGTGGATTGTTGAGACAGTTCCAGACATCCAGGAGACCATAGTGTTTTTGTACTGGAGTTGGACTGATGGGTGATATTCCAGACTACACACACAGGAATGCCTTTTATTTCCATTTCCAGCTCAGAAAGCTTGCACCCACCATTTTCTCACTGGGAAATCACACTGTTTTCTGTACCTGCTTATCATAAAATAAAGAGCCTGATTGCCCAGCATAGCTTTCATTCCAAACTGCTCATAAATTTAGGAGTGGCAATGGCAAAACTCTGTGGTATGTCAGTGTCAACACCCAGAAATCTGTGTGTCCTTTCTGCTTGTCCTCTGAGCTGGCCATAAACACACAGGGGGTTTTTTTTCAGACAACCATATTAACAAGGAATTCTTCCTTTGAAGATACTGGAGTACAACAGTCACCAGGCCTTTCTCAGAGATACAGAGAGATCTGGAGGGGAAGGAAAATAGATTGGTCTTTGTCATTAGCTGTCCAAACTGGGGCAGAGGAAGCTAAGAGTTCATGTAAGAATCTGTGTGCATCTAGGTGAATTTACCTGAATTAAAACATAAAAATAAAAAAAGGGAAAAACAACAACAAAAAAAAGCCCCCTCAGAACTGTACAAAGAGGGATCTCTTTTTTTTAGAAAATATGAGGGGTTTAATGCAGTGATTACAGCATTAGTCTGGTGCTGGAGACAAAATATGGCTGTATGCATTAAAAGTATTGAAAATGGCTGGCTACTGCACAGATACACACAGCTGATGTAGTCAATGCATTCATTATTCTGGAAACACAGGCAGATCTTGTGCTTTGCTGTAATTTGCTGATGCTCTGCTTTTCATTCCATTTGAACCTGTTTCCCTTCATGTTAAATATTTTTTAAGCAGAGTTGGCTCTGGTGTTTCCAATGCCCTTAGCAGAATTTGGAGGTCACTGTAGCAGAGCAACTGGTGAAGATAGCAGAATTCCAGCAGCAATTGAACTGCTTCCATGAACTGCTCTTCATTGTGTCCTCTGGACATCTGCTGTGCTTCCTTAATGGGGTCTGTTGGCTTTGCTCTTCAGGAACCAAGCAAAATATTCTCAAGTTCAAAAATACTCCGAAATGCTGATTAATTCAGATATAAATACAGAGAGAAACACAAGCAACAAAATAGTTTGTAATGCTTTTCAGCACTTAACATGAGTGTGTACCAGCACCATTGAAGAGGAAAGTTCACTGATCATTGACTGAAATTCCTTTTTTACTTCTTAAACAGCATGAGCCATGTCACATGAGATGAGCCAGGACCTTTGTGTTCCTTGGTAAAATGGAAACAGGGCAGGAACACAGCAAGGGGATTTTGCTCAGTTTCATTTGTTCATACCTGGAGCTAGGAAGGAGGTTGTTTCTGGGCAAAGGACAATATGAAAAGTGCTTTCCAGAAGTTTCCAGCAGTTCTTTGAGAGTGAGTTGGTCTTTCACAGGAATTTTCTGCTTGAAAATGCGAGATGGTTTTTCCTACACTGTGCTGCAGACTCCTGCACATTATGTTGTCATACTTGGCAGGAGGGCGAGGGGTAAAGAAGTGTTAAGTTATAATGTAAATTGAGTTTATTGCTGTCTGGCAGAATATTTTGGCAGCCTTTTGTGACAAAGCCTCTGCCACAAACACTTTTTAGCTCTTGGAACCAGGTCAAACCATTAATCTGGGTGTCTGCAGGGACATGTACAATGCTACAGCAGCTCCTACTGTCAGAAGATGGATTCATCCCTGGCTTCCCACTGCACACACTCACTTCTGACAATGCTAGCCAACAGGTTTTCCTAGCAAGAAAGATTATTGGGGCAGGAGGAAATGACTGATTCAAAAGGGTCTGCATTAAACAGCTGTTCAAACCATAATGTTTCCTGTTTCTCAGTGGCTCAGGACAGGCACCACATCTTTCTTGAGGCCATCAAAACTTAGCACAGGTCATTACTAATCTGCCAGTCTGCCAGCTTCAAAGCAAGGCAGGGAATCTATCCCAGTCTAGCCCTCAGTATTCCATGTTCCATATTCCTGTTGCCAGAAGTCAGGTTTTTCATCAGACCCTCACAGAACCCTTAATGAGCCCAAATGATGATACCTGCAGGGCAGAAGGAGAAATTGGCCAGAGGGTCTAGCAAGAGGAAGGACTCATCCCACATGTCCTCCTAGGAGGATCTTCCAGTTCACTGTGTCTCTGTAGTAAGATGTGAACATTGGGTTATACCAAGTGTTCCTGTCAGGATCCATTCTCCATCATTTCAGGTGAGGAAAGGAGGGAGAGAATGGTTGCAGTCAACTGCACTACTTTACTTTCTCTGGCCCCAGGACAGCTCCAGTTAAAATCAATGGGGCCACTGTGCATGTGCAAGCCTAGTGAGGATTTCTTTGACAGAGCTGCAGATGGAAGGGTTAACTGCAGGCCTAAAATGGCTTCACTACTGAATATTTTCTTGGAAAGCTTTGAAATGGTATGCCATTGTAGTTTTGTTTTTTGGTTTTTTTAATTAACACTGATCATTGGCCGTACCAATTAATGCAATTATGTGGTCCAAAATAAAACATCCTACCAGATCTGTATCATATGCTAGTCCTCCCAGGAAAACAATTTGGCCACAGCAGAGTGAAGCAGTGGATTAGCCAAAGAAACCCTTTCTGTTAAAAGAAATTATCACTTGGGGTCTTTTTTAAAGAAGAAATTATACATTTTCTGTGCATAGTCATAACCCATTTCCTTTTCAATAGGAACTAATGAAATTATTAATGTTTAATTACTGGGCTGTCATATTAACTATCCATTATTTTTATTTAAAAATAAAATTTAAAAATATGAAATGAACATTAAAATTTAGGAAATGGTCTCAATACTGACACTTTCTCTTGGGATACGGGTAGGATTTGAAGTTTCAGTAACTTTGGAAGGTGGGCCTTCAGCCATGCATTCGTATCTGATTTCTCCAGTTAATTTCAGTGACCAGAGAAGTTTACAGGAGCTGTTATTTTCCCAGTTCTGCATCCAAGGGATACACTGGAAAACAGAGACATGACCTGAGCATAACCCCCCACAGATCTATAAGCTATATTAATATATGACTGTGGGTGGTAGGGATTTGTATACTTGAATCCAACTTTATTTTTTTTCCTCTTAAGTGTTAATCCTTTACTTGGAGCCCACATAAAAAAGACTTGGCTTTTCAGGACTACATCATGTGTTTCCCAGGCTGATGGGCACCTCACAGATCCACTGGTGGGAATTTGTTACCATCAAACCTGAAATGAGAGCTTAATTCTGGATTTGCCTGAGGGCCAAACCTTTTTCACAGTTGCAATCCACATCTAAATACCAGCACTTTGATCTTCCCTGCTTCACGGACTCCACTCTTTTATCCTTAAAAGTGAATCAGCCAGATTTGTAGTGGAGATTACACCTCAGCTCTTTGTGCCTCTGCTTGCAGGAACATCAAACCCACCTTCCCCAGTGTGTTCCCTGTCTGGGTGGTGGGGTGGGAGGGTGTTCTGCCAGGGTGTTCCCTCCCAGCCATGTGAGACAAACTCAGAGACAGAAACACAAAAAAAGGGGGCAGAGAGAAGACCTCCAGCTTCATTCTCCACCCAACAATTCCCAGGCTCTGGAGGACTCCAATGCCATTTCTCATACCTTGATGAAGTTACACCTGCACCCAGCCGGGGAAGCCCAGCAACAATCCCCAGAACAACACAGTGGTTTTCAGCCCAAAGGGGCACATCAGGTCAAGTGAAACACTTTGCACATAGGTAGAGAGAAATCAATTAATAAATAAAAGTGATTCCTTCCTTCTCAAAACACAGACTAAAAAAAGAAAACTTCTGAGGTTTATATGTTTTATATTTTTTTACCAGTCTTATAGTATTAAATAAAGCTGAAAAAGCAAAGTGAAATATCATTTTGGCTGTCAACTTTTCTATTCACTAAAGCTGCTACGAGAAAGGGGAGGATTGGGCTATATGTCCCACACCTCTTCTATACATATTTTTTAGTATTGCCAGTGAGCTGAAATATTATTTTTCAGTCATCCTTAAAAAGCTCCTGAGTGATCCCTGCCCTGAGCTTTGGCATGAGACATAAGAAGATGGGTCTGAGGGGTTAGCTGTGGTCTCTTTTCCAGGTCACTCATCTGGGCCATGAGGCACAGAGGAGTTTGACTTCTGTCAAACACACCTTTCAATTGAACGAGAGAGATCACAGGAGGAGCACAGAAAAGAGCTGGACTTTGTGCTGTGGGGCATTTGTGAGAGGAATGGTGCCAGACCTAGAGGACGCAAAATCAGGACAAGCACTTGGCAGGAGGACTGCAGCACAGGCAGCAAAGGGCAGTGGTCCAGCTGGAGATCTCTGGAGGAGATTATCCCAGGCTGCTGCGTGAATCCTCCAGCATCCTCCACCTCCAGGGCTGCGAGCTGGGACCTTCAGGAGAATCAAAGTGGGGTCAAACCCAGTGGGAATTCATGGTGAAACAGGGTCCTTCAGGGCTGCTTGCAGGCTGGATGAGATGTAGATGAATAGGTGGGAAGCCCCTGGGGTGGGCAGGGCTCCCCTCGGGCAGGAGCACCGCGCCCAGAGGGGCTGGGAAAGAGGGGCACAGCTCGCTGTGGTGCGAGCTCTTTCTCCTCAGGTGCATCCAGGCGTTCTTTCCTGTCTGCCGAGGCCGGAGCAGCAATTCCCAGCACACCGAGCCCGTGATCCATCCCGCAGCGCCTGCCCTGGGGATGCTGCGGGGCCGGAGCTGCTCCCCCGCACCCCGCAGGGTCCGGCAGGGCTGCGAGGACAGCAGCAGTGCCACATGTCACACGGAGCTCGGTGATGGCCTGTGGCTGCAGATATCTCAGCCTTCAGGTCTTAGGATGCCTTTCCAGGCTTCTCATCACTGCCTGGCGCTGCTGTGATGTCCTGTGGCTCACAGAGCAACCATGTGCTGTTCTACTTTCCATGTCCTGGCTGCACTTTTATCTCTCTGCCCTCGTCAGGTGCTTCCTGGCTCAAGCACATGTGTTTTCCCCTGGGAAAATACACTTTTTCTTAGTGACAAAGGCAAAGCTTGAGATAAACCATCTCAGTACAGCAAGATAAACAGAGGTTGAGAGAAAATAAATGTGTGGTCATCACCTAGTGTCAGAAGCATCGAACAGATAGGAAGCTGAATGCCCCATTCACCATTTTTCTAGACAAGAGGTAAAAAAGCCAGAAGAAATTGCAGTTGTGTGTTACTGGGAGAACAGAGTGCATCACCTCATCCCTTCACACCTGCAGGGAACAGAGCTTCTCCTTCTTCTCCAGGTTAAAATCCCACCTACTTGTGGGTGGGATATTGTTTTGAATAGCACTGGGGCTACTGCTCTTCACGGTTCCCAATTTCCTACCTCAAGGATACAGGGACCTGACTGTCTCCTACATTGCTTTCCTCTACAGTTATAGCCAATGGCTGAAACAAGCAGACTGTGAATGAGAGATGGCATCAGCTCACCAGGAGAGAAGGCAAATTTTCCTGCTCTCCACATGATGAAATAATGGAGCCAGTGTGACAATTTTCCATTGACACTGGTTTTTGCAAACAAATAGTTAGCACCTAAATAAGTCTATTCAAAGGAAACACCCGTGTCTCATGGAAAATGTCAGTTTTTCAGATAGAGAAATGCATTAAAATGTCATATGTCAAAATATATCAAAGATATTTTGTCTGAACTAAAGCTGAGGTGGGGTTGTTTGCAAAAATTCAAGCAGGGAGAAGTTTGACTTCTCTGACTGAATAATTATTACAGCTGGCTTTATCCACAGTGCAGTGTAATCATGTCCTTTCTACATACAGGAAAAAACCTGAGATATCTAGGTGATGAAATTAAGGGAGAAACAGGCCATTGAGTGTTCCAGATAAAGTTGTTACCATTCCATCAGCAGCTCTCTGAGAGCCTTCAGCCCCAGTGAGGTCAGCTGGCATTTCTTTCTCACTCTGCAATCAGTACTGGAGGCATCAGGATTATCTCATGGAAGAGACACCTTTATTGGGCATGCTGCTCAGCATAAATCCAGCAAAGTTGCCCTTTTTTATTCCCAGGTATTGTCACGCACTGATCATTCACCAGCTGCTGGTGCTGTGTGTTGGTGTGGGGACAGACAGAGCTTGAAATGGGAGCTCCTGGGTGATGCTGCACCAGAGGCTGCTTCTTTCCCCTACCTGGCTGCACTGCAGGGAGGGGCTGTGCTCACACCACCCCCAAGCTCGGCCCCCTCCGAGATGGGGACACCCCCCAGGGCTGCTCTGGGACACCCCCCAGGAAACCTGCCAAATTGCACAGTCTGAAAGCAGTCTGGAAAAATCTGTTTACATGATGTGCTCGTACAGCTGGAATGATTTAGCTGCTATTTCAAGCAGACCTTCCTGTGAATGTAAAGGGGCATCTTGAAATGCATTTCAAACACAGAAATGAGGGGCTCTGCTCTAGCTCATTTTCACCTGCGATGTGTCATCTCTTAAGTGGCCCCAATTTACCAGACACCAGCAGGGAATTTGGTGTGTGAATGCCACTCCTGCAGCTGCATATTCCACTTACCCACACCATGGCCAGTAGTCTGCTTTAAATACACTGGGGTATAACCCTGACCCTGACTAACAGCAATAACAAAAGCTGTCCTGGATATCATCTCAGTGATTGCTGTGCACAGGACTCTCAGTTTGAGGCAGGGTGACACAGTAGGCTCAGCACAGCTAGAGAAACCCTCCCCAAAACAGTGAGTTGTTTACATCCTTTATACACACAAGAAAATAATTTATACTGAAGTCCCAGTAGTTTATCTGGGGTTCCCTTCTTAATATCTCTGCTATAGAACACCTGACAAGAGCTTCCCAAGTGACTGCCAGCCCTGAAGAGAGAGGAGACATCAGCAAGGACATACCAAGAGATCCACAGATGGGTACTTGGATGCAGCCCTGAAGATTAGAGCAATAGCATCATCCATAGTCAACTAGAATTTCTCTTCTACAGGCAATAAATATTGGATTATTATTTTGCATCATGACTGCCTACTCCTCTCCTTTCTATTTTTCCCTCTGTATGGTAAGGAAAGAGCATATGATGAGTGTAGTATATTATAACTGAATATTAATCTCTTCTATTCAGTCAGTACATGCATTCATTTATATGGATGATTTGCTGGTTTTGTTTGAATACACACACGCATATTTAAAAGCGAGGTTTATTATGAAAAATGCCCTCGAATTAACTCTTCGAAAAGATGCCAATATTATTGGCAAGAATTGCATTTTATTTTCTTTGTAAATGTGCTGCTTCCTTAAACATTCATTTCTTTGGAAATCCGGTACTTTTCCAAATGCAAAGGCAGTGGTGATGAGCAACTGTCATTCCCACATTAAAAAGCAAAACCAAGCCTTGATCTTTCTACAGCAGATTAGGGAAAGAGATAAAAATGAGATGAAAGCCTCAAATGTCTGTTCCACTAGGTTCGAGGCATTCTTTTTGTTTTAGTTCCGCACTCTGCCTCTTTAATTCCCCCTGGCTCAAATGCCAATTTTCTGCTATGTTGGCATGACTGCCGAAGAATTGCTTCTGTTAATAAACTGCACAAAATAGCTGAGCAATTAGGCAATTAAACAGTTTTAAATTTAATTTAAATCCCTGGCATTTTGCTAGAAGTACTTTTTTTCTTTAATCCCATCTTTTTTTGTGTGGTGGGAGGTAAAGGGTGAGTTGGAAGGGTGGGAAGGCAGCACTGTGCTGAGGGAAGGGTCTGGTGTGATCAGAGTTGACTCAGGCAGATAAGTGTAAGGGCTGTCCACTTTGGGGAGCACATCCCAGCCCTTGTCCCTTATTAGAACAAGTAATTTTTTCCCTAACATTTAACACACAAACAAGCTTAATCTGATTTCCATCCTGATCCCAGATGGGTGTCAGGGCTTGTAAGCAAATGATTTCAGGAGCTGCCTACCTGTTCTTGGCTGCTAATTCAGAATAAAAAGGAGTGCTGGAGAAAACACAGGAATTACTGTGCCCGGGGGTGAGCAACCTGTTCTGCTCATCCCTGCATTCAAGGGCATTTCTCCAGGTTAGCTGAACTGTAGGAAAGTTTGTCCCTTGGGCTTATTTGACCTGTACTTACAGAGATTTTTTTTTTTTTTTTTTGGTACAGATCAAGTTTGCATTTTGCTAAAGGCTCTCTTGTTGACTTGCCATTGGTGGTGGCACTGGGATTCACCCTTCCTGGAAATGGGGCCTGAGGGAATGGTGAAAGGGCTGATTCCATCATGCCACAGCTGCATGCCCAAGCCCATCATCCCCTGCCTTACCCCACTGCCAGCCAAAGCCCCTCCTGTGCCACCCATACCACGTGTGCCAAGCTCTGGTAGCCCTGCTCTGTTGTGCTACATCCCTTGCCAACCCAGCCATCTCCCCCAGGCCACCATCTAAAACCTGTGCATGGTCCTGTGTTCCAATCCACGCTTCCAATCCATCCCATTCATCACCTAAGCAAAGTTCTCTCAATAGCCACAAATCCTCAGCTGCCCAGTCCCATCCCTGTCCACTGCTCTTCCACCCTCATTCACACCCTGCACTGCAGCTGACCCACAACCTTAGCGCTGCCAGGTTTTTCACAGCAACCTCCTCTTTACTTCTCAGTGCATTAAATCTCTTTTCTTACCATGATGACTGGAAGAAACAAAACATTCTCCCTAGTGTCCTGCTAAAATTTTCTGCTAATAGAAACACACCACTTTTTTCAAGCCTTTTTTCACTACCTATATTTGGATGAATGATGGCACAGCTAAGCAAAACACCCTGTTGTATATCCTGCAGTGCTGACTGTCTTGTCAAGAAAAGCTTGTATCTCCATGGTCACATCATGGCTATTTTTAGTGAACCAGTCATTCCTGTTATTCTCCTAGTGTTTGAAATTAAAAATAATGGAAAGAGAATTAAAAGTATCTTCTAAATGTTACAGTAGTCACATGCTGTTTGCAAGATTCTAGGTGAAACTCCACCCTCCCTCCCCCTGGAGCTAATGGGGATATGAACATTAACAACATTCACGTCATCATTGCAGTCAGACTCACATTATCATTTCCACTTAATGCACCGTTGGGACCAATCCTGTGGTAGCTGGGGAAATGTATTATAAGTTAATTCATTATTTCTGATATGATTCTATGCTTAATCGAGATCTCCTGTTCTACACAATGAACCCACTTCAGAGTCAGTCCCAGGAAGTTCCTCTCTCTGAGCCTCAACATCCCCAGCCCGGGCGCTGCAGAGGAGCTGCAGCAGTACAGGCTGCAAACAGAGATCCAAGGGCTGCAAGTGCTGCAGGACATGGGGTGTGAGACATGCCAGGGAAGCAGGCTGCCCAGGGCAGTGCTTCAGAGTGAGGCATTGAGCAGTGACACTTTCATTTTCTGTATTTTGGACTTCTCAGAGCACCACTGCAGAACCATCTTTGCCTCTGTGTGTTAGCATAGATTGCAATATTAATTTCTGTCCTCTCCTCCCTCCTGACATTGACTCTCCACCACAAGCCCTTTGGCTGTCCAGTCCATTTTGACAGCAGGGCAGGATCTCTGTCTCTGTGTTTATACAGTTCCCAGCATGAAGGGAAACTGATTTTTGCTGGACCTTTAGCTGCTAGTGTAATGCATATAATAATAATATTACATCCTTGAGCTCTCTATCCTGTTTCAATGGATCTGACAACATTTTTAGAAAAAAAAAGAGGTATTTATTATACAGATGTGAACAAGCTCTAACATTAAGTGGACAGCACATAATTCCAGATCATCTTCTGAGTGTCACAAAACCCCAAACTGTCACAGGGATGATACAGGGAAGGATAATTAAGATAATGGGTTGGTCTTTATGTTTGTACATTGCTTAGCAGCCATCAACAGAATTACAGCTCCAGGCAGACCTCAGAACACTCCAAGCCTCTTTGGTAACAACACACAGTTCAATCTTCAGAACCAGAAAGTCCAGGCTTTCCTTTGTACATTTACAAGATTTTCAGGCACCATAACTCTTAGAAGAGAAGCATCAACTTTCCTGATCCTACAGGCAGCAAACTGGACTCTCAGGCCAGCAGCACTGACAGAGTCATGCTGTGGTGGTGACCCAGAGGTGGGAGGTGACAGGAGCCCCATGGGGCACCAGCTCCTTGCTGGGCTGTGCTGAACACACAGCTACACCCCGGGCATGCTGATGATGCCACTTCAGTGCCTGGTGCTGCTTTACTTCTGCCAGGCCCAGGATTATCCAGCAAGGCCTTCCTTTTGGTCGGGGGGCTCAGTTCAGATGTGCTTCAAGAGCCACACTCAGGTCATGAACCACTCCTTGGACACTTCTGCTTCATTTTGCAAGGCAGGGATTAAAGGATGTCCCAGGAACTTGTTTGTTTATTGTAGTTCCTGCAAATGCCAGCAGAGGTTGTATTGAAATGTGAGATAAACACGTATGCAAATAATACATTGACTCTGATTCAGTCATGATGACTTTGCCAATAAATATACAATCACTTTATAATATATTACATTTGTATATTTTAAACTACTTAATTGATAGCAGCATAAAAGCATTAAATTACAATATAGCAAGACTACTATACCACACTAGACATCTATTAGCATACTACATGTCAATCAGTGTTTTACCAATTAATGGCTATCTAATTATCTTGCTATAATGAGCTTGTTAAATGCCAATTAAATGGCAAGATGTTTCAATGCATTAATAAGAATGTAATTACACAGTTATTGGTGACATAATTTTCACATCATTAACTAGTAACTTATCCTTATTAAGTTTAATAAGTATATTCTTTTAACTTCCCATTGATCCCAAATTAGGATACAATCGCCAGTCGGTTAAGACTGAGTGAGATGGCTATAATTATCAGGATCATTATTGGAAAAGTTTAATGTCTCTGATGTTATAAATAAGCAATAACTAAAGAATGCACTGGAGGAAAAGCCAACTGAAAGTGTAACTACACTGTGCACACAGATTCTAACTTGGGGGGATAGAGAGTCTTTCTCCAGACAAGAAATTTTCTTCTCATAAGAGACAGCTTTCAAACCTGGAAATGGTGGTTGGTTTGCATAGCAGAAGTTGAAATCTCCCTTATCAAACTTTTCTACCAGAAAAATGCTCTAAAAAATGAAAAATGCTGTACCAGAAAAATGGTCTAAATGGAAAGGAACTGATGAGAAAGGCTGAGTCCTTACCGGGTGTATCCTCCTCAGGTGAGGACACCCAGGGACATTCCAGGAGCTGATGGTTTGGGGTGATGCTCACCTTGCTTGCTCAGTATTGCTCTTGGGAAAATAATTTCTGCTGGTTTTTTGTCTAGCTGAGATGGATGAGGTGCAATGATGACAAATCCACAGTGTGCTCCTGCCTGTAGAAGGGCAGCAGAAACTGGTGGGACTGGCACTCTGCTGGGACTGTGGAGACTTTGAGATCATTCTCATTTACACCTCATACTTACCCTGAAGTTTGAACAGGTAATGTAATCCATCTTATCTTCCTGTTTGCTGGGACTTGTGAGAGTAAAATAATCAGTAATGATGGTGAGGTATCCAAAACCTCCAAGTCAGGGGCTGCAGAAACACTGATGCCAACAGCAGCTCCCCACAGAGCAAGTATCAGAGCAAGTCAAAGCAGTCCACAGGAAGCTGAGCTCAGACCTCCTGCTTCAACTGTTAGAATGTCATAGTTTGTATAAAAGAAAATAGCCAATCTTCCATCCCAAATCTTTTATTTATGAAAGGGAAATAAATCACCAGTGCATTTCCACACCAGGAAAAGCTATTTAACCGAGCGAGCATGCGTGAGCCATGGCAAATGCACAAATAGTTCTGCATTATTCTTTTCCTGCACCCTCTCATCCCATTTTTGCAAAATATTGGGTTCATACCATGTCTACTGTATTTAAAATGAGGAAAGTGATTGAGTGCTATTTACTGAATTAGGCACTGTACTGAGACATGTGTGCATCAAAATCATCCCTTGGCCTCAGTGCCTCAATTAGCCACTCCGCCTTGATGAGTGCCATGGATCCCAGTGTAGCCCAGTGTGTATCCTGCATCCCCAGCTACAGGGGCACTGCACATCTCCAGTGGAGCTTGGCCAGTGTTTCCAGACACCAGGAGACAAGAGGATGCACAGTGGTCCATCACAGCTCAGCAGAGAATTGCAGCCTGCATGTTAAAGGGTTTTTCTGAACTGTGGCCACTGGAAGTACCTCATCTTTCCCAAGGATGTAACCTAGCCCTCCTCTAACATTCTTTCTTTTTCTTTTCATCTATCTTTCTGACTCCTTCAGGATTTTATTACGAGAACTGGGGAGGTCTGTTGAATTCCTGTGTCTCCTGAGATGTATTTAACAGGAACGTGTTGTTCCTATCTTGGGCACATAAGATGGGCAAATGCGTACACAGACATCACAGTAACATCATCTTCTATTGATCTCTGCTGATGCAGGCGCATTGTGGATGTGTTTTGCTGCTTTAAAGAATTGTTTTCAGTGGATACTCGTCAGGTTTTTTCCATCCCTCAATTTCATCTTATAAGAAGGACAATTTTGTGTGAAAACACAGAGGTGCCCTCCTTTTTCTCAACCAAACAAAAATAAAGAAAGGGGGAAGGGGGGGTGGGGAAGAAACCCTTCCACCTCTTCGCATCATTTTTGTTTTTCTCCCCAAAAGCAATGTGAAATGGCACTGAGCAGGTATGCTAATAATCAGCAGTAATGATGTGTCTCCTGCACTGAAGCTCCTGACAGGAAAATCATGACCTGCTCCCCACAGGTATCAAAGTCACTAATTACCCATCAGGCGCTCCAGACCGGCGTTCATTAGAGGAGCCGACACTCTGTTACTCAGTCACGGGGAGTCTCTTTCAAGTCTGGGCACTTTTCCTTTTGATAGAAAAAGTCTGCATCAGCACAGGCAGCACATTTGCTTTCTGTCACTTGCTGGCTGCTGTGCTGCACATGGGACTCGATGCCGAGGATGCAGCAAGTTCAGCTGAAGGCACAACTCAGCACTGCTCGGAAAATGTTTAATAACAGATCATGGAGATCATTTCTAGGATCTGCTGCTGCTGCTGCCCACCTGGCCTAAATCTCTTTTCAGCAATGTCCCCAGTGCTGCCATCTAGATCCAGGTGTTTCCTGTGCCTCTCAGATGAACAGATGAGCTAAAGAAAATGGGTTGTTCCTGCTTTTTTTTTTTTAGGGCTAGGCTAATCAAGGTAGTTCTGCTATAACTGTATTCATAGGCTAATAAGATGACAGGTAGAGTCCACCTTACTAAATCCAAATCTAAATACCCTTGGTGTCTGCACAGACCAGATTTCCTTGGAGCTCTGTTTTCAGACTCATCTGTAAGAGGTTTTATACTTCTTCCTCATATCTATTTCCTTGTTAGAGCCTTTCTCCCTCTCTTCCATTTTTTTTTCCTTCCTGCTATTTGCTTTTACTACATGTCTTTGAAACTGAAAATGGTACTTAACAATTAAGAATTTTTTTTTTTCTGGCATATTATCTCTACAGTGGCACTCACCAGAAGAAAATAATAAGGAGTCAGCACTGGTAATGTTACACAATTTATAGGTTACCTAGTTCAGAGAGACATGGAGCCTTTCTATGCACTGAAACATCCAGCACTGATCACTGTTATGGCCACAGCACCTTGCTTGGGTGCACCATTAGTGTATTGTAGCATAGAAATCCCTATAGTGGCTATAAAACATATTTATATATCTATAAAACCAGGATGCTCTGGTCTACTGAAAGCACTTAGATACTTGGATAAAGAACATCGTGTGGGAGCTGGATGTACGGGGAAGGAAAGAAGCCACACTCAGGGTTTGAGATCAGCATTTATTTTCAGGCATCTGCAAGGAAAGCCCATCAGTTTGATGATTATCTGAACATATGTGGAACATTTGTAAAAAGCTGGGAGAATTCCATTATGTATAAGCTGCTTAAGAAGTGGCTCACTTAAGGTTATTACATTGCTTCTTTGGGTTATTTTTGTTTAATTCAAACTCTGCAGTGGGTGAGACTCAATTTCAGTTTAAACAATCATTTCAGTACCTTATCTTTCTCATAATCTTCTGTACCTACAAAATTTGCAGTGTGGGATTCAGATAAATAAATACATGATTACACACACACTTGCTCATCATTTTCTCCATGACATTCGGTTTTCTGTGAATAAAGAAAATGACTTTCAGGGTGCTTTTTCCTTCTCCTTCTAAGTGAATGATTTCCAAAGGGCCTGTCTGTCCAGAAGAGATTAACGCTCTTGCCTTAGAATGAGGCCAAAGCACAATTTTAGTGTCAGAAAATCAGTTTTGAATCCACAAAAGTTCCCATTCAGAAGTCTATTTAAGAATATACTTATAAATTGTCCTCTTTAACCTGCTGCATCTGAGGAAAGAATAAAAATATTTATCTACTGACCCAAGAAAATGCTTCAAACAAACTGCCCTGTTGATAAAATGAGTAAGATAATGTGGACTATGATTTTTCCCCATAAGAAAATGCATATTTGACAGCTTTTTAATTAGCTGTGCCTCAGTCTGGGTCCCCAGTGAAAAGGCTGCATGATGTTTCTGAATGCACACTTTGAGCATCCAAAGCAAACACTGCAGCAGCATCCTCTCTGGAAAGACCTTTCCAGCACAAAAGGACTCCCAACCACATAACACCACACCAATAATAATCAAAGAAAAAACTTTCAGTACCAATACTCTTTTAAAAGTACTGAAAATAGAGCATTAAAAGACATGAAAAAACCCAGTCTTCCCTTCAGGAGAGCCTTCATGGAGGAACCTACTACTGGGAATATCTTTCTTTCACAATTCCACTTTCATATTAATGTCCTTAAGATTTCTTAAGTCTAGGTAAGAAGAAAGGGACATTTTCTGTAGATCTCTTTCAAACAGCAGCTCTGCTATCAGTTCAGTGAACTCCCCCTTTCCACAGGGCAAAGCAGGCACCTGGTGATTAAAATTCAGCCCAAGCCACCCAGAATCAGATCTTCTGCAATGTCATGGCAAAAGTTTCCAGCCACTGTGCACCTTTCCTCTCTCCATGGTACATCCTTCCATACGGGGGTGGAAAATGGCTGAGCTCTGTGAAACAGCACAAAATTGCTCTCTCAGGCATATTCTTTGCTCCCCAAATTAAAGTGCAAAACTTCAACTGTGCTTCCCTCTGCGTCCCTCCTTGTGGCTTGGTAAATTGGGGTAAATTGTGAATGCACTTGAATTCTGCTTATCACAAGTCTGGTAGCTCATTACACCCTCTGCTTTTCCCCCTCAGATGCTATAGAAATGCCACACTGTAACTAACACTTCTCCTCATTTAGAGCTGCAGGTGGTGGGAGTACGTGTGATTTTATTGTCTTTACTTGGTAATTACAGGTCTGTTCCTCTTCCCACTGTCTCAGTGGGATGCTTGTATAGTACATGTTCTCAAGGTGGATTAGCATGGAATATTGCACAGTGGAGAATGGTGCCTGTGACCACTGGCTGTAGAAGGGGTGCTGGCACAGAGCTTGGCCTGACTGCTGGTATGGACACGAGGGCAGTGCAAAGCCTGGCTCAGACAAAAGTCATCCCAGGAGGGAGAGGAGAGCTGGGATTTGGGTGGTTATCCTGGCAGAGTGTGTCTCCACATCCTTGAACATGGTGCCTCTGCAGAGGGTGCAAAATGCAGTGAGCCCCAGCTACTGCTGAGACCCCAGGCTGCACACACACATCAGATCATTCCAGGAGCCTTCCTGTGGGACATATTTCCCTTCCCTTCCCTTCCCTTCCCTTCCCTTCCCTTCCCTTCCCTTCCCTTCCCGAAACCTTCCCTTCCCTTCCCGAAACCTTCCCTTCCCGAAACCTTCCCTTCCCTTCCCTTCCCTTCCCTTCCCTTCCCTTCCCTTCCCTTCCCTTCCCTTCCCTTCCCTTCCCTTCCCTTCCCTTCCCTTCCCTTCCCTTCCCTTCCCTTCCCTTCCCTTCCCTTCCCTTCCCTTCCCTTCCCTTCCCTTCCCTTCCCTTCCCTTCCCTTCCCTTCCCTTCCCTTCCCTTCCCTTCCCTTCCCTTCCCTTCCCTTCCCTTCCCTTCCCTTCCCGAAACCTTCCCTTCCCTTCCCGAAACCTTCCCTTCCCTTCCCGAAACCTTCCCTTCCCTTCCCTTCCCTTCCCTTCCCTTCCCTTCCCTTCCCTTCCCTTCCCTTCCCTTCCCTTCCCTTCCCTTCCCTTCCCTTCCCTTCCCTTCCCTTCCCTTCCCTTCCCTTCCCTTCCCTTCCCTTCCCTTCCCTTCCCTTCCCTTCCCTTCCCTTCCCTTCCCTTCCCTTCCCTTCCCTTCCCTTCCCTTCCCTTCCCTTCCCTTCCCTTCCCTTCCCTTCCCTTCCCTTCCCTTCCCTTCCCTTCCCTTCCCTTCCCTTCCCTTCCCTTCCCTTCCCTTCCCTTCCCTTCCCTTCCCTTCCCTTCCCTTCCCTTCCCTTCCCTTCCCGAAACCTTCCCTTCCCTTCCCGAAACCTTCCCTTCCCGAAACCTTCCCTTCCCTTCCCTTCCCTTCCCTTCCCTTCCCTTCCCTTCCCTTCCCTTCCCTTCCCTTCCCTTCCCTTCCCTTCCCTTCCCTTCCCTTCCCTTCCCTTCCCTTCCCTTCCCTTCCCTTCCCTTCCCTTCCCTTCCCTTCCCTTCCCTTCCCTTCCCTTCCCTTCCCTTCCCTTCCCTTCCCTTCCCTTCCCTTCCCTTCCCTTCCCTTCCCTTCCCTTCCCTTCCCTTCCCTTCCCTTCCCTTCCCTTCCCTTCCCTTCCCTTCCCTTCCCTTCCCTTCCCTTCCCTTCCCTTCCCTTCCCTTCCCTTCCCTTCCCTTCCCTTCCCTTCCCTTCCCTTCCCTTCCCTTCCCTTCCCTTCCCTTCCCTTCCCTTCCCTTCCCTTCCCTTCCCTTCCCTTCCCTTCCCTTCCCTTCCCTTCCCTTCCCTTCCCTTCCCTTCCCTTCCCTTCCCTTCCCTTCCCTTCCCTTCCCTTCCCTTCCCTTCCCTTCCCTTCCTTCCCAAGGGTGTCTAAGAATGTGAGATGTGATGGGCCACAGGACAGTGGCAGCAAGGCTGACACAGCCTCTGATTTGATACATGTGACAGGTCCATTTAAAAATGTAGATATTATTATCCTTTGATTTCAGCTTCTGATTCCTCCGAATGTTTGTGGTTGATAAGTCAGGCTCCCTTCAGGTTTTGCCACCTTCCATCAGTGCATATTATGCTTATCACAGACAGAAATCCATGTGTACTAGGAAGGCACGTTGCACATACATCCAGTGAGCTGTATGTTAACCATGTTTTAATACCCCACATCCATGGCATACTCTAAAATACGCAGTAGCTGGAGCCAACTCTGCTGACAGAGCAGATCCTTTCTGAACTTCCCTTTGAATTCCCTTTTTCTCTTTGAATTGGGATATTTGCATGAAGGCTGGAAGCCCCATCTTTCTTCTATTAAAGCACTGGTGATCTTTGCCTTTCCTCCATTGAAACAGACTTGTGAGTTCAAGGGCTGAATTCAGCAGAGCTCACAAGCAGACGCTCAAACTGACAGGATTAAACCTTGGGTGAGGCAGAGGAGCTTGGGGCACACGTTCATCCCTCAGCTCAGGCTCTGATGCTGTGCTGAGTAAGGACTGCAGCACATCTGAAGCAACTCAAAGCCCTTCTTCCCTGGAGTCCTTCTCCTCTGCTGCTGCCTCGTGGATAAATGAAGCCAAAAGTTCATGTGCAGCACACAAAGGAATGTCAGGATGCAGAGGTGCAGATGCCCAGGTGTCTCCAAGGAACTTCTGGAGGTGCACAAAGCTGTTCTGAGCCATCTGGAAATGATGAGAACTTTGTTTTCCATTCTTGAATGGGGAGAGAAAACCCAGAGCTATATAGACCAAATTAGGACCCCCAAAATTATATGTTTTCAACAAGTTGCTTACAGAAAAGGCTGGACATGTGGAGTGTCAAGGGGCTGCAATATTTTTATCAGTACATTAAATGTGACAAATGGTCAGAAGTCAGAATCCAGAATACTTCTGTTCTTTGAGAGCACTTGAAATTTGAACCCCTCCACATGCTTTGGACAACACCAGTCCCGTTTAAACTTCAGGAGCCAAGTAACAAGAAATAACAGCTGTATTTTTTTACCTGAAGTTCCCTAAATGCTTAAAAAGCAGTCAAAACCAGAAGCAACTCATGGAAAACTGCCAAATTAGCAATGGTGGAAGTTTGTCTTTAATAATAGCTTATGTTTCTCTCTCTATAAATCCAATTGCCTCAACCATCTTTGGCATCCATCTGTATTAGCTCAGTTGTACTTTGATGGAGATCTCAAAAGCCTTCTGCTCCCAAACAATGCCTTAAAATCCAGTGACAATTGTCCCACCTCTTTCCATCCAAAAGATAACTAGCTAGGAAGATGCCTGGATGGCAGTCACACCACAACAGATCCCCAGGAGACCAGGACCAGGGGACTTAGCTCTGCTTTTGCTGCTGGATTCCTTGGCCCCTGTTAGGACACACACCATACTGGTGAGAGCTGATAGAGCATCACTCTCTGCAGAGCTCCCCAGTCCCTCCTCATGTTTAAAGGTGGCTGAATACCTGAAGAGGAGCTTTGACCCTCCACCTGTCTTCTGTTTGCAGTGCAGGAGCCAAATGAAAATATCTGTTTTATTCCCAGATAAATATAGGAAATGTTGTATATGATTAAAACTGCACTCCACAGTCCTCTCTCCATCAATAACAAGGTCCAGAAAATTCCAGCTCCCCTCATAGTCCCCTCCTGAGATTTCATTTTTCTCCTATATTTTCAGGGTTTTTGTCATATATTTGCTTATAAATATTACCATTTAAGAAGGGAACAATTGAGGGATATCCACCTGAGGTCTGAAATTATATTTTTTTTAATGAATATTGGAGAAGGATGCACAAGGCATCAGCAGAATGTTGCAGCATGGGTTATAGATTGCTGCTCAGCAGTTGGTGGGCTGGCTATTTCTTTTAATTGCTGATCCTGTATTTTCAGACAGTGCTGATCTTATGACAAATCTTTTTGCCTACTTTTCTGCAATTAAGCAATTTAGCTGATAGCTGAAAAAGTTTCTTCACAAAAGAAATGCTCCATTGTACAAATACACATGTGCCCATCCATGTTTGGATATGCACACGAGTGTGTGCACATGCACAGGGACATGAAACTCTGCTGCACACCTCTTCTGACAGGGACATTTCCTTTCCCATAATTCTAAATCTTTTCTTGTGCTATCTGAAGAACTCAGAATTTTGCTTTCCCAGACAATTCTTGTCCTTAATGAGATAGTTTACAGTATTTTCTTTTAGTTCAAAAGCCCAAATATCCAGTGAAAAGCTGTTTCAATGACAACTCTGTGTGTGTGTTTGTGTCACTTTCAACCTCAATGTGCATGTCCCATTTTCAGCTCCTGAACTCTGAATAAACTGTGCTCACCTCCAAGAGTAATGGATTTAAGGAATATAGGTAAGTGCACCATTACCCTTTTCATTTGTTTAATTATTTTTTTCCTTCAGCCTGCTCTGTTAGTTTATCATACATGTGGTCTAATTAAAGTTTCCTGCAGGACATTTCATCCAGAATAAATAATGACATTGCTCAGAAGGGCTTTAGTTACATTTTTTTTCCTTCCAACTGTGCTGAAAGGGAGGTTGCTGTCTAAAAAATCTGTGCCTGGGTGGAAGAGACAGTTTTATAATTGCATTTCCAGTCTTCTTTGTATTCTTTTGTGTTATATGCTTGTACAAGAAGAAACTGGACAGGCCTGTTGGATGGCAGCCAGGCAGAATTGTCAGAGAAAGAGAGACCAGATTGAAAATGAAATAGAAAGGGGGAAGAGAAATAAAAAATATCAGGATGATCTCTCAGAACAATGACTTAAGAAAGTGAAACTGGAGGAGAAAATAGCAATTTTGTTTCATGTCAGCTTCTGAGATTTTAAAATTGTCTTCTGCTTTCTGTTTGGTGTTTTTTTTCTCCAGTTGTGGCAGAGAAAAGTCAAAGTATGGAGACGTGTTTCAGAAATGGAACTGGGACAAAACATTTGTTTTCTGACTAAGAGTCAAGCGCTGAGAAATCTGAGTACACTCTGAAGGAAGAGAAGACTATATCTTGAAAGTTGAGGCTCTGGCAGTCTCAAGGTCATATTCCTGCTCTGGATGAGATCAGCTCTCCTTTGGTTTGGCATTCTATAAATTAATTAATTCATTAATTAATCAGTCAGTAAATACATATTCTCTATTGCTGTGAAGCAAGCAGAGACAGGATCAGCATGCACAAACCTGCAGACTGTGCCTCGACCTTCACATGTCTGAGTGTGAAGGGCTCTTCTGATTTTCCTTCCACTTCTCATCTTTCCCCAGGCCCTGCAGGTTTCAATTTCTCAGGCTGATGTACTCGAGAGTTGGTAGCAAACAGGTTGGCTCTGCTTTGAGGAAAGGTGGTAAAGGTGACCTCCAGGAATCCCATCTAACCTGACTTTTTCTGTGATTCTGTTAAGTCAGCCACGAAAGCATCCATCTACAAGCACCAGCAGCTGTACTCTTTGTTCCAGAAAGCCCACAAGTCATGGTCAGGCAGACTCTGTGACTGGTAAACAAAGAAAAAAAAAAGAATTAAAGGGAGGCAAAAAAACTCTTTGAGCCTTGAGATATGATTATTTGTGCAGGGGCAGATTGAGAACAACCGAAATGAAAGGAGGAAAGTAAATGCAGGCCTGTGAGAGGCTGAATGAGAGCACGTCTGCTCCACACTTTCCTTGGAGGCACAGCGAGTGGAGGTACTTTATTCATAATGACAATATGATGTGATTCACAGCAATTGCTTCTTCACAGTAAATTATTCTAAGATGCGTTGTTGTGCCACGTTGCAATGGCACAAATGAATGATGTTAAAATACTGAGCAGACAAAACGATAACACCTGTTACAGAGCCACTTATAAACCAGAGTGCACGGAGGCATTTGTACCTGTCTCTATCACACATTGTGAGCTACACATCTTAGGATGGTTTATGAAGGAGAAGGCAATTTCTGCTATTCTGTATTAAAACATTTCTCAGAATTCCCTTAATTTACAGGCATCCTCTCTCTGTTTACTTGACATCAGCTCCTGCTCTCTGCCAGGCAGTGTAGAGAGAGTTCACAACTGGCTCAGCACTCAGATTTCCTACCCAGATCAGGTCTGGGAGGAGCAGGGTAACAATATCTCCACATGTACATTTAATCCTGCCCTGTGGTAGCACAGAATTACCCAGACTGGAGAGGAGCAGGGAGCTGTGCCCCCTCCCAATGCACCCGAGGCTGTGAACTGGCACAAGCAGCCAAGGCAGTGCCTCGTGAGAATGGTGATGTCCTGAATTTCCACAGATGTGCACCCATGCTCAGCACCTGGGTGGGAGTCAGGCAGGGCAATGCCTTTGTGCCTCTGCCTCTAAAAATTTAATGCAATGACTCCTTGAGCAGGTGGAGGAGTGGGGATGGCTTTTGCCATCCCTGGGTAGGGCACTGTACCTTCTTGCTGTCAGCAGCAGAGTATTAAATAAATGATGTAATTCAGAGCAGAGCAGCCAGGACTCAGCCTAGGGTGGCAGATGGCTTTCCTTGAGGGATTGACACCCCTGACATCCACGGAGAGCTGTGGGGAGGTTCTCTCTGAGCACTGGATTCACAGAGGTGGGCAGGGCACTGAGTTGTCACCAAGAGGATGATCCCTTTATATTCTGCTGAGAGCATTACCTCCAAAAGCAAGGCCAAGAGCACAGTGAGACTCTTTTCTGTCTTTTTCAGCTAGGGGAGAGGTAGAACAGCTTTCCTCTGATTTCTAAGGAAACTGGCTTCATTGCTCGCCAGACATCTCCTATCAGATGTCTCCCATGGAAATGGAGCCTTAGCCTAGCCAGCTCTCCTGGGGTTTTTGTTCCAGTTTCTAACCTTGCAAGCGAGACACTAAGCTTCATTCCTTCTTTTCCTTTTCTTCTCCTCCTTCATCTTTTTCCTTGATGCAGTGTGTTGTCTTCATTAAGATGCCACCTTCGGATTCTCTCCTCATGCTCACAAGTGCCTCTTCCATCCAGAGGCAGCTGGAGAAATTGCTCCTCTAAGCACCAACTCTTAATGAACAATGAGATGAGCTCTCCAGTTTGCTTTCCTTCTCTCTGTTTGTCCCCTTTCATGCTGTCTGCTGCAGTGACAAGGTGTGTACCAAGGTCCTGACCAAAGCTTTAAGCTGCGATCATCTCGGGATACCCAAGCTAGCTAATTACCAGCTTTGTTTCTCTCTCCCTTGCCCCCTCTTCCCTCTGATGACAGGGGTGAAGTGGATGCTCAGCCCACATAGAAATGCCCACATTTCTCTCTCTCTTTCCCTGCTAAGGGGTCCCCTGTGAGATACTCTATGCCCTTTGATGGCAGTGCTGATCTCTCTCCTCTTAACTAGCCTGGTCCCTCTGGGAAGGACTGGGGAAGTAATTTGGCTCCCACCAAACTCTGAAGTTCAGGTTGTTTCAGGAAGGTTTGTCAGCATGGAGACAAACAGCAGGGGCTCTGGATCAGGTACTTGACTTTGCCATGGAAAAAGACAAGGATTTTAAAAACCCCTAATTGCTGTGCTGGGTCCCAGCACTGTCTGCTTCCACAGCTGGAGCTGCAGCCTCTGTGCAGAGCCATGCCATGGGAGGGTAGTGGGCTGGAGCAGGAGGGCAAGGGAAATGCATAAACCATCCTGGAAGGCAACCACTGCCTCTTTATTGAGATATTTTCTGGTTTAAGATACAGACATTGCTGTTCATCATCAAACCTATCCCACTTTCCTAACTACCAGTGGGCAGTAAGGGGTTCCTCGTTGTTATGGAAGGTGAAGGATAATTAATTCCCTAATTAGCTGGGATGGTTGCTGCCTGAGGGATTCCCATCCTGTTCAGCATCATCCGTTGCTGGTTTGATCATGGTGGAGTAGGAGGATGAGGTGCAGCTGAGACCTGGGCAGGTAAGAGCTGAAGGAAGTGCCCAGGGAAGGCAATGAGTCCCTGATGGGCATTCCTGTGGGGGCTGAGCAAGGCCTCAAGAGGCTTTTTCCCTAGGAGAAAAGGGGGTCTCCTCAGAGCAGGGAACAAAAAAAGGCAGGAGAAACCAGGCTTTCAGTGAGAGCTGAGAAGGTCCAGTCTGGCCAGTACAAGGGAGGTGAGCAGCCCTGGAACTTTTTTATGGCTGTTTCTGCATATCTTAAATATCATATAACCATGAGCAGTTACAGCTCCTTGACACCCATGGGCCACTGCTGGTACCAGATTGCAGCAGCTTGTGTGGGGCTGGTGTTCACCTCACAGAGACCAGAAAGTCCTGGTGCAGCTCCTCCAGCGTCACCTCGGATCCAGACCCACTGTATGCAAGTTCTGCAGCCTCCAAAAAGGTTTGGCTGTTTCCAAAGGTGCAGCAAACCTGCTTTGTGACCTGGACAGTGAGGCCCTTAGCACACATTTCAGCTTCATTGCAAACACTTCCTACAAGGCTGCTCTAGAGGACAGGTCCAGCTCTGTAATCCAGCCAGCAAAGACTCTGTTTGACGTGTTCTGACTCTTCCTTTTTTTACCTACACATCCCTGTACATCCCTGTAAAGCCTACTTAAACCAAGCCCTTGAGATGTTTAAAGCTCTGTACAAATATTTGCTAATCAGACCTCAAAAATCCCTTGTCTGCACTGAACAAGTAAATGTTGCTGGGCCTGATTCAGTCTCAGAGTGTATCACAGCCTCGCTGGTCCCAGGTAGGAGCAGGTCAAACAGGAGCAAGCACACAAAAGCACCAGCTCAGAGAAGAAAGGCTTTCCAGCATCTACCCAACCACTTCCACTGCCTAAAATAGCTGTTGGCACAGAGCTGCTTTTGACTTATGTGCCTAAGACTGTTTTGCCCCAGGCAAATTACCATGGAATCCAGCATCCAAGGTCTGCCTTTTCCAGATTTGTTAGAGACCTGATTCTTTCCTCTCTTAGCTTTGCCACAGCCACCACTTGACTTTACAAGCTGGTTCCTTGGATTCCAGCTATCTCCCTTACTTCTCTGGATTTTGACTGTGCCCTTTGGATTGGCACGTCTCTGTATTATCTTGGATTCTACCCAAAGGAGCTTATTCCTGCCTTAGTCTGTCTCACTCTACTCCTTGGGTCTATAATTCAGCCCAACACAGCCAAGCTCATTTTTGCAAGGCATTTCCCTGTATTTCTTTAGCACCTCAGCCATGCCATGAAGCTGAAGTAGTTGGACAGGGTCCTGGGATCCTGTGATCCCTTCTCAGGAGGTTCCTGATGGCTCTGGTGGTGGTGCCCCAGGGTCAGCTGGGGAGGAATGGACTTCCAGTCCCCCTCCTCATCCACTGCATTCATTCATTGCCCTGAACATGTTTGAGATGTGTTTTCTGAGAAAGCTCAAACCCCTTTTTTTACCTTTTGCACTGAAGACTCATATATCCTTAAGTCAGTGCCCTGGATGTGCTCCTGTGTTCCTGCCTGTGGTAGGTCTGCTTTTACCATCATTGTCCATTCTCCCTGTGGCTGCAATCCCACAGCGTGGTCCCTGCTGGGGGGACTCTTGTGTGTTAACAAGTGTGCATTTGCAGACTCTTCAGTCCCAGTGGGCTGGGCTGTGTGTACTGAGAGGAGGACTGAGGGAGATTTCAATGCCAGACTTAGGTAAACAGCACAGCCCTTGACTTCTGCATGATCTCTCTGCAGCAGTGCACTTTATACACAGATCCTTTTGGACTCTGCATTAGAAATGCTTATTGATGCCAGCTGTATCAACAGATGGGTTCCTCATCTGCAGTGTTTTGTATAGCCTGAAGTCTTTAGGCTTGCCTTCATGGACCAGAGATCATTAGCAGTGAGAATCCTTCAAAATGTTGACTTGGCTAATTTGTCTGTCAATGGGGTCTGTGTTGCAATTTAATACGAAGCTGAGGATAGAAAAGTGAGTTGCAGTATGCCACAGGGATGGCCTTGCAGCTGGTTCTGCAAGAAGGAGTTTTGCTGTTCAGAACAACTGAGCCTCACCAGGCCTCCGGGCTCTGGGTGAAGCAGGACAGTACCCCACACTCTCCTGAGAGGCTGGCTGTATTCAAAGTTTAGAAAATCACTCAAAATTACCAGACACTCCTTTCTCTGCAGAAAATGAAGGTGGCCATGAGCACTGGCCAAGAACAATTTGCATCAGTGGGTGTTGCAGCTTTGGTTCAGCATTTTATCTCATTTACTCAGCCTCCAGCGGAGCTAGGCAAGGACTGAAAAAAAAAAAAAAAGAACAGAAAAACAAATCTCCCCTCCAGCATCTGCTCATATGCAGAAGTAAATTCACTTTATGCTTCTCCATTGCTGAAAGCTCAGAGTGAAAGAACAGTGGTGCTGCTGGCTTGGCCATCTGTCTGGGGCTGGGAACTGAGGGTGCTCCCCAGTCCTCCCACAGTTTTCTTGCTTTGCCTCAAATTAAACAAATAAACTATTTTTTGTCTCAGCTTTTAACCTGTAAAATGGGGATCACAGTCCTCTATCCCCCAGGAATACTTTCCTGCAGCCAGAATGGGAGCTGCTTTCCTGCTAGTCCCAAATAAATGCTGCTAAATGTGCCCAGCCATCCTGGCATGAGGAGAGGCACTTCTGCCAAGGTCACCTCACTCAGTGTCTGCTGAGACAAGTGCTAGGATGTGGCTCTGTTGTTTGTAAACTGCTTTTCCATGCAGCCCACAGACCTGCTGAAACTGAAGCAATCAAGATGTCCAGCAAAAGCATGACAAGTAATTTACCACCCTGGCTACTTGCATGTTAAAAAAAAAACCCAAGGCTCATTTCTTGGCATTCACTTTAAGGCTTCTTGAACTATAACTAATTTTTCTGGCCTTTCTTTCTGTATTATTTTCTTCTGCTTCTCCTGATATCATGTGTATTATTATGTAAAATAAATAAGTGCATGAAATGGAGTAAAGAAATAATGGAAAAGGGTTTGTTGCAGGAGTTCCCCCTTGAAGCCTCCATTTCCTCCTACAGATTCCACATAAAAGCCTCTTGAGGAAGATAATAGAATAACAAGCCAGGCTACTGAAGTGGGGAACAATCAGGAATCAAGTAAGATGGAAAGTGGAAAAAATAGTAATAATAAAAACAAGAATGAAAATGATATTTCAACAGTATTGGTGCTGAACAGATCACAGTTTTTAAGCCAGAAGTGTGGTTTTCAAATGATAATAAAAATAATTAACTTCAAGGCTCTTCCTTATTCTTCCACCCTTTTCTCCCACCTACAGAATCTCACAGGATCCTTTGACAAAAAAGAAAAATTTATCATGTTTTTTTATTCTCAGCAGTTTCAAGGCCTGGGCTGTGGATTTCATGAATGGGTGGTTAGCTTGGCTGAGGACAAGGCTCTATGGGGATCCTTCTTTCCCTCCATTTTCTTCACAAAGGCTTGTTGAAAAAAATCTATATTTTGAAATATGACCCTTTCGTTCATGCAATGCAGCACAGCAATTCCCAGGTCTCTACCTCTTTTTCTTTGATACCAGGGAAGAGGATGGGTTTGGTACAACTTTGTTCCTGACTAGAAGAAGAGAAGTGGGGTTTTTTATAAGGATTATTCATTTCAAGTAGATCAGCCTGTTTAATCCTCCCCTTTGTGTCTGCCACAAGTCCTCCCCACCAGGGCCAACTGGGAAACACATTTCACAGGGCCTTGCTACCAGCATCTCTCTCGTGAGGTGCTGGGGCCCTGCACACCAGCCAGGATTGCTCATGGCAGATGTGGAGGATCAAGGCTCTCAGACACAGTGCAGGAGTGGGATTTTGAGGGAAAACCTTTAAAGGAGAGCTTTCAGAAATAGCAGAGTCCCCTCTTCTCGGCTGTTGGAGTGTGTGTCCAAAGCAGGAAGGCTGAGGTTTAAATTTTTGGATGAATCATTGTTTGGGCTTAAACAGTCTGTGAATTTGAGGGACGGGGCATAGCTGGCATGGCTTGGTTCTATCATTGCTGTGCTTTGGCCCAAGAAGTGAGCCAGTAATCCATCTCTTGGGAATGGTTTCTTTTGGAGATTTTCACAATGGAGCCAGGTGTTTCTTTGACAAGCAAAGAAACATTTCTTTACAAAGCATGGTTGAAAACATGGTTCCCAGAATGTGGCCAGCACTGAGGACCTTCCTCATTTACATTTCCCCAAACTGCCTTTTACAGAAAGCCCATTGCCTGAAAAAACCTTTGCCCTTTCACACCCCACATGGCATTCACTCACTTTTTGGTATTCTGCCTAACAGGCCCCACTGCCAAGTCTCTCACCAAGGTGTTGCAAGCTCAGTTGGTCTCCCAAGAAATGTCTCAGTCAGCTGTGACTTGTACCAGGCCATACCTTTAGTTAGTGTCCTCTGCAGTTTTGGGTCTCCTGCTCCTCCTGATTGCTCATAACTGTGCTAGGATTTTAGGCAAGATCTCTGGTGACACATCTACTGGCACTCACCTTTGAACACGACATGCAATGACTCAGCTAAGTGTTGCAGCACAAAGCCAGCTTGCTGATTTGAAAAAATAAATTATGAATAGGTTGGTTTTCTTAAAATATGGGATCTGCTTTTGTTGTAATCCTTAATGCATCACTGCCCTAGCAAGGAGCAGCATTACTGGTGTGAGCAGGAGTCTGTGTGGTGCGTGTAGCCCTTGGAGCTGGGGAGATCAATTCCCTACCTGGGAGGAAAATGCCTTGTTATAAAGGGCAGCTCTGAGAGGGATGGGGAGGGGAGGGAGAGGAGGGTGGAAGGGGGAGTTTTCAGCTTCCTTCCTGCTGACTGAGCTCGGCAGAGCATGTCCAGGGAGTGGAGCTGGGGTTTCACAGCTCACAGCAAGCCCTGCTCCAGCCTGGCAGTGCGTCTGCTCCCGGTGCACCCCGTGGAGCTCACAATGCACACTGCTCCTTGGGGCTGCTGATCTGCCAATTCCTCAGCCTCAATCTCACAGACAGCCTTTTCCATCACTGAACTTCTTTCTGCAGAACCTTCAGCCCCATGGCACTGAGGCAATGCACCTAAGCATGGGACAGAGCAGGGGACTCATCCTCTAGGCTGCCTTAGTGAGTCAAACATGGTGAGACTGAGAGGAGCAGGAGATCTTTGTGATGCAGACATGAGGCTATTTACCTATCCAGACTTCTCAGGGCTCCCTTCCACTGCTAAAACTTAAAAAAGAACAGTAAAATTTGCTAATACATTTGATTTTCTCACTCAGCTGAGCTCACAATCAGCATAGGCTGCCAGTTCCTTGTTATAGAAAAATACCCAGCTGGCTTGGCCCTGTTTACACCATCATACATGTTTGGCACAGCTGGAGGATGGCTGTGTCACCCTCAAAACAAATTTTTTTGGCATGACCCTTGAATGCTTTTACTTGGTATTTTGCCTTTAAAACAGAGAGAGGATTAAAAAAATAAAAGTACTTTTCCCTGGGGTGGCATCAGATGCTAATAAAATCTTTAATTAATTCAGATTCGGATGGGCTCACATTTCTCTCGCTAGCTCACAACTTCAATCAAGTTTTTTTCTTTTTGTGACGCTGCTTTCATGCCACTTTTCACTGCATTTCTGCTTTATCTGGAATTGTGCTATATGGGCATATTGGCAGGAAAGGCTGGGATAAAAGGGGACTAGGATGAGAGAAATCATTAGCACAGGATGTATTTTCTGAGGTTTTTCAGAAGAAACCTTTTTCAGAAGAAAACCCAAAAGGTCCTATTTCTGTTATGAATCCCATAGGAACTCTTTAATACAGACAATTTGCCTGATTGGGCTGCACTGGTCTTAAGCATTAGAGAGAGACAAATCACTCTTAAGAAACATTAAATCAAATAAGATAGAGAGAAAACTTGATAATGTGAAATGAATTCTGTAAAATTAAAACATCTGCTGAATGTTCACTTCATAATAAAGCGATAATCTCTCTGAAATGGAGCCTGTCTCATTGCCAGTTTAACAACTGGTGTGGATGGTGTGATCTAATACTGGTTAACTGAAAAGAAGTAAGAGATACATATTCTTTATTGGCCCCAGTAAGAAAGAAAAGCCTCTCTCTGCTGTGCTGTCAGTCCTTCCAGGGTCAATCTCCCCATTCACGTGCCATCCCGTGGATAAAAGATTTACTGTACAGGATACAGAAACTGTTCTAACACTGAAAGGGAAGCATTTCACACACCTTTTTCCAAAGATAAGAAGAGGAGTTTCTCTGGGAGCTAATAGTCTAAAGATGGAGGCAGGGAATAGATGCATTCCAGCCCAGGGAGAGGCTGCACAACCAAAGACCACATTCCCAGTGCTCCCACCCCAGCTCTGCTGGCCAGAGGCTCCCTGGGTGCTGCTGAGCAGAGCAGGCTGATGGCCAGGGTGGACACTGCATGCAGGGTGAAGGAGGGCACTTAAGAAGGGCTGATCTCATGTATAGACTTTCACATCACTTCCTGCTTCAGCACCTTGCTGGAACAATCTTGGAGGATAACCTGACCTGGAGTCTCTACTTCTACTCTTAAATGGTTGATCAATGAGCCCAGGAAGGAAATTGAAAACATGTGCTTGAATTTCCTTAAAATATACATGTAGCCATGCTCGGCAGGCAGGGATTGAATTCAGTGCTCAGGAGACTGAGCAGCATTTCCAGCTGCTTCCCTCCCACAGTGCTGCCCCTGCCCCCTGGCCCCGAGCTGTCCTGCCCCTGGAATGCTGCAGGGACCTGCAGTCTTTCTTTCTTCCAGGCTCTGGACACAACTTCTGCATGGAGTAGAGGGGCTCAGATGCAGGAGAATCGCCATTCTCCCCTGATGCTTTTGGGATCATGAATGCACCTTCACCTGATTTGCAGTGGATGACCACAAGGTGATCTACCCTGCTCTTGTCTTGCAGTCTTGCTGCAGAATACAGAGCATTGCCTGCTGCATAAACAAAGTGCCATGGTCTGGGGCAATATTATTATTGGATAGATATAACAGATTATTATCCATTTGATGTGCAGCATGGAGCTGCAGCACTCCCTATCCTATTCCAGCAGAGCGAGGCCAGGGACTCTTTCTAAAGCATCCATACAACCAGGAAATGTAAGCAAAAGGCTCTCAAAATAGTAATAATAACACAACATATCTCTAGGGCTGACAAGTGTGTTGAGTGCTGCAGTTTCATCCGTAATCTGTCATAAAATCAGACAGTTCTATCAATGGGGAAATAAACAGTTGGGATAATAAAAGGTGAGTGTTGAATAGCAACCCTTCAGCTCCCTCCAGGCTTTATTAGGATAATTGATTTTGGAGCATTAATAAGGGTATTGATTAGCTTTAAGGAATTGAAACTCAGGGAGCTGGGGAGGAGGGAGCTGCTGCTCTTGGCCACAGACTGTGGTGGATCAGGAGCCCTGGTATGAAGAGCTGATCAGTTGTGCCAAAGGATTAGCTCTTCTCTTTGACATGAATTAGGACAGAGATCCTGCAAGTGTGCCGCCCACACCATGAGGACCTGAGAAATTGCAGAGCAAGAGTGCTTCCAACACCACGAGGCTTGTCCTGTTAGTGGGACCCTCACAGGCAATTTCCATCTCGTGATTCAGCACTTCAGCACAGCCACGGCTCAGCCTCAGCGGGGCTGGGGGAAGGAGAGTCAAGCAGGAGGTCTGTGTGGAGGAGGCTTCCATGCAGTAAGGAACTGATTAGATCAGGAGTGTAATCAGCTCCCTGAACTTGCAAAGTGAGGTTTCACTGATCAGTGAATTTCCAGGCTGAAAGAGAACTCTCATAAATATGGAATTTCACTTTCTTTCTTTTTGAGATCAAGTGGTTCGCGTGATTATTTTTTTCCTTGCAGAGTTAAAGCCCTGACTTTCTGATACATTATAGAAGAAGGAGATTGTTTCCAGCCATTGAGTGAACAAAGTCATGGGCATCATGACTGGTTCATTCTCCCAGTAAAATAATAGCCTTGAGAAATGCTACAGCATGTGGCAAAATCAGAGCGAGCCTGCATTTTACATACTGTTGTGATTTAACAGAAGTGTCAGGTGGCTTCTCAGGCTCTTGTTTGGATTGATTTAAAGATGAACCTGGACCTGAACATGGCTGCTGGCCAGGTTGCCTGTATCATATCTCGAGCTTGCAAATTGTTACATTAAATACCCTACAAAAACATATGCACGTGTTTACAGCAGTTTCGTATCACTGGAAACAATGTGGAATTAAATAAATTCAGAGGTAGAAGCTGCCAGGACCAGTTTAGTGGCTCAAAATTTTCTAAAGCTGTGTGTACACCAGAATTTGAGCATCTCCTTTAATGGGTCTCCTGAGACAGCAAGATACTAATTTTTGAGCGTGAGCCTTTCAGTAGTTTCTTATTGATGCACAGGTAATTTACATGGTCCCCCTGGAGCAACCAATGACCCTAACAGAATCCTACCAGAGAAAAAAAGATCTCCTATTAATCTCAGGTATATCTGGACCCAAGAATGGGTCCATTAGGAAATGGTTAACAAATTAGGTTAGGAAATGCCTAACAAATTATGAAATGCAAAGACAGCAAAGAACTGCAGCCAAAGGTGCCTGTTTCTGAATTAAAATATTGCATTTGCACCTTTTAGCTAATCTTCTCACCACCTGGGATGAACAGACCAGAGTTAATGGGAGTTATGCTCCAACTTCAATCTTTTGAGGAGTTATTGAAGGACTATCAGCATTTCCTCCCAGAGCTCCACCTTCAATACCCAGCACAGCTGTGGCTGACCCCTGCACTCTCTTACCATTCACCAGGAGTGAGATCTGAGGCTTTTCCTTGCTCCACCATTCCCTTTATGCCCCAGGGATGAGGGAGATGCTTTTGTCCTGCTGCTGCACGTGGGCACAGAGAGCAGCACTAGGGCAGGAGAGGCTCATGGCTGGGGCTTGGCTGCTTTGTCTCTGCCTCTGAAGGGCACTCACGTCCAGGCAGCACGCACTGTGAGGAACTGGTGTCCACATTTTTTTTCCTCCCTCAGCTTGTCTTGTATCTTGGTCCCCAAAAGTAGATAGAGAGTAGAATATTTGGAAGAACGAGGCCATGGATAAAGATTATAATAGACAGGTAATTATAATAAAGAAAGAATTATTAGATAACTGGATAGATAACCGGATGGATAGATGTGGAGAGAGATCTGATAGGGTTTTTTCTCTTTTGCAAAGCCCTAAAATAAAGGAACTCTTGCACATACATAAATCATCTAGCTCTGGGATAGGAGCAAAGACAAGTTCCCATAGCAACAAGATCTATGCTGTAAAGCTGTGCTGCCCTTTGTTATGTATCATTGTGATATTTCTCTCAGACATGTCATTGGCAATTACCCACAGAAGGAGAGCTCAAATTGTGCAGGGGCCCAGCAGATCCACCTTACATTATTTTTCTGTAATTAATGAGATTATTGAATTTCCACACTAATAAAGCATGGCAAGGACTCTGAAAACAACTCCTCTCTGAGCCAATTCCGGGTGATTCCTGAGTGCAGCATCCCCACCCTGCACACACACACCTCTGCACAGACCTTGGTGAGGAAGAAAAAGGAGAGCAGGAGCCTTCTGTAGAGCTCTCCTGCTCTGCTGTGAGTCAGCCCGAGCAGCATTGACGTTTCCCTGTTGCCAGGAGGTGAAACCCTGTGTAAATGTTCCTAAAAGCAGTTTTCAAGCTATTCATCTTTGATAACATTGTTTCTTTATGAATGCTTGAGCTTCACTTAGCTGCCTATGCATCACTTTCTGACAGGTCTCCATCTATTCTGCTGCTGCCTGCATGCAGAAAGCTCCCTTTCAGACAAAGAAGAGGCACTTGGATCCCCTGGGAAGCTTGTTTTCCTGAAGTTTCCTTTCCAGAGGGCCCTATCCTGCCCTGGATGCCAGCAGGCTGTCCTCTCATGCAGTGGGGCAGGGGAGGAGCAGGATGTGACAGCACTGCCTGGCTGTGGTGCTGTGGGAGAGCCAGCTCAGGTCCTGCACAAATCAGGATGTCACCTGTGCACTGAGCTGCAATGATTCTGTGCTTGCTGCTCAGCTCTTGAGGGACAGGGCTTCCCCACCATCCCTCCTCCTCCCCCAGCCTCTCTCTGCTCCTTTCTTTTGCCTCGAATTATTTTTTAATATCCGAGGAGAAAGAAATATGTGGCAGGAGACAATTTTAGAGTCAGTACCCAGGAGGGGACTCTCAGGGAAAAAACCACAGTGGGGTCCAGTTCCTTTGTAATTGAGTGCACAGAGAAGGATGACCTCTGCCTTGTCATGCCTCCTCTGGAAAGAGGGGTCAGCATCCCCACGGGGCCAGCAGACCAACCCTGCATCCACTTGTAAACACTTTAGGATCTTCTAATGCTACATTGATAGATAGCGAGATGAAACGCAGAGGACTTGTGCCAGCATATTGGAGAGTATTGAAGAGTCATTACCTCATTTTGCAGCTGGTTTTTCTGCAGTAATGCCTTTGTGGGTCTTTTAGAGATGCTTCCTGCTATTCATCTCCTTCAAAGGTTTCCAACGTGCATCTGCCTTCTCGGCTCCTGGAAGCATTTTGAAATTCTCCCACGACATGTGCTTTTTGGAGGCAGAATGTTGCTAGGATCACTGAAAAGTCTTTTCCCTGCCTGTTCCCTTCCTTGCAATAACAATAATTTATTGGGAAGGTGCTTGCCAGGCCCTCAATCTCATGTGGGAGATGCAGGGAGACGAGGCCCCAAGGACTTGACATTCTCCACAGACAGCAGCAGTTCAGGCAGAAAGTGCAATGGACAGCTGGGGGATGATCTGTCTTGGAGCACAGCAACCTATCATCCCACAGTGAGCCTGCCATGGCAGTTCCCCACTGCTCTCTCTCCACATGAGTTACTTTACTGTGCTGGGCTCTCAGAGGGCAGTTTCACAAGGAAATATTTTGCCTGTTTGCCTGTGGAGCACTCCCTTCCCCAAAATGTCCTCAACTTCGTCCTCACAGAGCACTGTGGGGCCAAGTGACACAGCCAGCATGCCCTGATCCTGCTCCTCATTCCAACACTGCCCTTTTCTTTTCACAAACATTTTTCTCCTCCTGCCTTTGCAGCTCTTCTTGCAGAGAAAACCCTGATTTTTTTTTTTTTTCCTAGTGCTCTGAGCTTTAACAGAGAAAAGCCCTGAAATGGCATTTACACCCACCTTTTATTTCACTAGCCTAATTTCTCTCCTGCTTCTGTTCAGGTTTCTTTCTATTCCTTTCTTTCTACCTACTCACCTACCCACCTATTGAGACTGTCTAATCTCTCCATGGCAATTCTCTCCATCTTTCCCAGACCAAAGTGGTTATGTTCTCACGTTCAAATGTGTTCTCTCTTCCAACTCAATTGCAAACCTGTCGTTATTTCTCACAAGTTTTCCAGCTCCCTGTACTCCTGATAATGATCAGATAAATATCTATGCTCAACATCTCACCATTCCTCTTGATGCAGCTTGCCAACTAATTGAAGAGCATCCTGTTTCCATGTGAGTATATATTGAACATCTCGGTGAGTAACATAGCCAGGAGCAGGCTGCTGTAGCTACAGTTTGGTTAAACCTCCTTGTCCTGATTTACTGGCAAGTGTCAGGGTTAGAAGAACCAATGCTACTTTCTTTAAAGCTGAAAAGAAGTGTCAGAGTGTGCTGCCTAAGAGCTGCAAAATGTTGAATGTCTGCTGATGTGACACAATATCCTGGAAAATTGCATAAAACATCTTAGAAACACAGAGTACAGCTTCCATTCACAGGGAACACCATCATGATGAATTGGCAAGCCATACCCTCAAGTTCACTGAAAGCAGATCTTCTTAAGGCTTCTCTCTAATTTCTAAGATTAATTGTTAACTTGCCCCATGCACATGCCTTTGTCAAACATGAGCACAAACAGCCCTGCTTGCAGACCCTCAGGAAATGCTGCCTGACCAAGGAAAACATTTCCCTGAGCATCTCACTGCAATTCTAGGCTTAAGTAATTTGTGTGAGGAGGAAACTGTACAGCAAGAAGAGTTTAGAGCTTGACTATTGATTTAAGGCAGGCTAAGTATCAAACACATCCCAAAGAGAAAAATGGGAGCACTAGTTTCCCCAGCCTACAATGAAATCTACTTCATAAACTCTGAGAGAGAAATGTAGTTCAGCACTAAGGATCACTGAGGAATTCTGGTACTTCAGAAACAGTTCTTGTTCTCATTATGTTCCTTGCATTTGAGGCCTGGGAGGGGAGCATGATCTGCTGGGCTTGGAGGGGGCAGCAGCCCTGTGGGCTGGGACAGAGCCTCCCTGCCCTGCCCTGGGAAGGGAAGAGATGCTGCTCTAGCTTGCTTCGCTCCTGCCTTCATGCTCAGCCCAAGGGATCTGCTGTCAGCCTTGGGAATGCTCTGCACACCCAGCAGCAGCATGCACAGGCTGCCCAAACTGCTCCTCCTCAGCACAGAAATCCTCAGAGCCCAGCAGGATGTCTGCATTGGCTGATGGCTTTCCATTACATCCCAGTTTTTAAATAATGTGCAACACAATGAAACAAGAATCAGAGAACCATAAAATGGTTTGGTCTGGAAGATACCTTAAAAACCATCTCACTCCAACCCCCTGCCATGGGCAAGGACACCTTCCACCAGACCAAGTTTCTTGGAGCCCTATCCAACCTGGCCTTGGAATTCCTAAAGGGCTGATTGCCAGGCTGAGCTGACACGATAGGAAAAATCATTCTATCCAGAAATTGGTTTTTATATCCCTACCCTGAAAAAATCCATTCTATTAGCCACTGCTGGGACTGACTGTTATGCTACGAGCACCTCTGGTCTGATCAGTACAACAAACTGTATGTTAAACAAAACATGAATCAAAATTAAAACAAGCCCTTTGACATGAGTCATTTGCTCTTGAGACTGGACTGGGGGGGAGCTCAGACCCAGCAGCTGCCTCCTCCTGTCTTGCTGCACACAGAAACCACCACTGACAAATGATGGAAATTGAGCTTTGCCCAGCATCCTCTTTTTTTAGCTGTGCTTCCAGTCTGGCTTAAAACCAAGCATGGAAAACTACATCATTATTTGCAAAAGAAAACATTCCACAGGGATTCCTTCAGGATTAACTTCAACTTTCTAGACCAGCACTGTTTGTTCTGAAATTCATTGATATTTTATGGGCAACCTATTAGGTAATCTCAATTAGAAAAACTGATCTAATTGAAAATTCATTTGGAGAAGAAAAATAAAAGTCTGTTATTCCCAATGTAAGCACTCATCCCTTCCTGTATTCTTTTATGCAAAAATTTGCAAAATTCAGGAATGTATTTCAGTCTTGACAAATCTGCATTCTCAGTTTTACGTGGTTTTGTCAAAGTTCTTCCAAACTGTTCCACCTTCAATTTACCTCTGGCCTTTACTGGTTTACCTCCTCCCTTGGCTCCTGCAAACTATTACTTCAAAAAGAAAACACAAACAGATGACAATTTTCTATGAACCTTTCTGCTCAGACCTTCGATTAACCTTTCCCTTTGTACATAAAAACACCAATAAAATATAATCTCCCCCTGGGATCCTGCAGAGATTTGTTCTTTTTTGACCTAATACACAGGTTTTAGCCCAAATGTGTTTCACTTACTGCTTACCTTTGTTTTCTTTCTTCTCTTCTCACAAGGCTTGTCAGAAAAACCCTGAAAATTCATCCAAATTAGAAACGTTTTTTGGCATATTTTTCCAATTGCCTAGTGAGTGTGTTTAGGCTGTTGTGTGAGGAGAAGGGATCAAGAGCCTGTGAAAGGAAGAGTGCAGTGAAATATTAGGCTGATAAGTGATAATGCTCCCTCCAGGTACTGCAAGTGCAGAGATATTCTGACACTCGTTGCTTCCTGCTCCTTGTTAACAAAGTTGGCTTCCTGCTGAGCCTGGTGAGTGTCTCTGAGCCAGCCTCCCCTCAGCCAGGACCTTAATGGGGCTGTTTTCCTGGCTAATCAGGCAGGCTGAGGCTGTGGGCTCGAAGGCAGGTGGGCTCCCAGCTGGCCAGGCAGGATTTAAAGTGGGAAGGGGACAGAAGCTGTGCTAACGCAGCAGCAGGGATGGACATGGCTGGGAAGGGGTCCCACAGGCTGGTGGGTGTTTGCTTCAGCACAGTGGAAGATGGGGATGGGAAGGGAAAACCACTCTGGGATCAGAAATCAGCATTGGGAATGAAGTGAGACACCAAAGGTACCAAGCCCAGCCCTCCCTCCTGTGCAGCTCCTCCTGCCCAAAGGCTCCATCCAGCCCTCCTGGGCCAGGGTGGGCAAGAACCAAGAGACCTCATTCCAAAACCTGCCATGTGCTGCTGTTTACACAGTTTACAAGTATTGCAGGAAAAATCTGGATGTGACATCCAGAACCAGCTCTGACCCTGAAAGCCAAGAAGAAGCACTAATATTTGTTTATTTTTGCTGCTTGACACAATGCTGACCTATGAAGTGAGCAAAGTTCTGCTGCTGAGTGTAAGAGCTCTCTAATCTCTGAGTTTGAAAATTTTGCCATGTAGTAAAGATGCAGTTAAAACATTGTTACAGCAACCTACCCTGATTTTGTATTAATGAAGAAATTCAAAGTGTGCCACCAAGTGTGGCATCATTCAACATCACTGTCCTTATCACACCAGTCTTCTCTTCATGATGACATGGAAACAACACAAAACCTCTCAAACTTTTTTGTGTTGCTTTGCAATCCAGAGTACAGGAGGGTAAGAATCTGTTCTTGGATGTGCAATGGAAAGTATTCATTGAATTGCAGATGTTTTTCAACAAAGAACCCACAAATTGCATGTTTCGTCATTTATTCTACTTGTAAATTATCTCTTGCAGCTGGCTATCCATGGCCTGTTGTTTCTGCTCCCTGGTGGCCTGGCTAAATCAAGGTGTATTGGGAGAGCAGCCAACTCAGTCCTGCTCTGTATCCCACCTAAACCTGATTTGGAAATGAATATAGGCATTGGGCTAAAATACAGAAAGCTTTGGGGAGGATTTGCAAGTAACATCCAGATATTTGCAAATAGCAAATAATCTGATCCTGAGAATTGAAATAAACCATCTCAGACCTTTCTTTTTCAAACAGAATCATGTTCCATAGTACAGGAGCAGGAGACTATTAATTTGATGATAGATGTGTTTTTCTAACCCATCTGGCTATAATCTTTTGCACCCCACAGGCTTTTTTCCCCTCTTCTCCTCCTCTTTCCTGATCCAGCATGGGTCAGAGCAGCTTTCTAAAATGTAAAATGCTTTTTAGCTGTAATTCTTTCCATACAATTTCATATTTTAGAGATTAAGCCAGCATGTCCAATATGATTTCATCCCCAAGTCTGATTGCCACATTTCTATTCCCAGCATGTTGAGAGAGGCCTCATGGTATCTGTGAGCTTTTCATTCTGGACACCTCATCTTTGATCTCCACAGCACAAAGCATGAAGGGCTGCTCAGATAAATTCATGGGAAAACTGCTGAGCAGGACAGGGAGTGTCCACGTGAGCCATGGTGGTGCCAGCTCTGCTGTGGGACCACCAGCTGTCTCCTGCTGTGACTGGGAGAAGGAACTGGACAGTTACAAGAGCCCCCACAGTGTCCCTGTCACCCAGAGAACCCTTGATTTCCCATAGTTTGGAGTGTTGGAGGTGGAAAGAGGTCAGATTTTAAAGCCACTGCTTCCAGCAGAAAAATGCAGGGTGAGAATCAACATGGTCTCTGCTCCCACCCTTCCCCTCCTGGCTGTGCAAGGTCTCTGGAGGATACCACCTGTTAAAAAGAAGATAATACTCAAGTACTTTGAATACCAGCCTTAGACAGAAGTCAGCTTTCTGCCTGAGGCTGGTAAAGGGGTAAATCTGTGCCAATGTGCCCAATCCATACAATGGCTTGGTACTGCCTCACCTCCCTCCAGGGCCCTGGTAGTGACAGGGTCTATTAATGACCACTGAGTCCCCAGATTCCATGGTAAAGGAAAGCCTGGCCACTACAAGGCAGAGGTGAGGCAGCAGAGTGAATCCTGACAGTTTTATTTCAGTTCAAGCACACTGTGTTAAACAGAAGGATGGCTGGAGGCACACAGGAATGTGTTCCAAGCAGGTTGTTTCTATGGGTGAGGTGAGACCCCTGATGAAATTACACATGTGGTATTGTCCTTCCACAGTGTCAGCACAGGGTTAGGGAGGCAGTGGCCCCTTTGATGACAAACCATTGGGAGTAGGAGCTGTGCACTCCCTTCATGCCCTGAAGTGATGACATCTTTTTACATGAATTTTCCAGAGGACCACCAAAACAAATGACTGAAGTCCTTCAGGGCATCTGCAGTTTCCCTTCATGCAAGTCTTCATTCACAACTTCTGTAGGGATAAATTTGACCTTGAGAGAGAGAGCTTTTCTAGGCAAAACTTGGAAGCTGACAGAGAGGTCTATTGCATTTGCATGAGCTTTATTCTGAGTAAAAAAACCACGTGGATTTACATCCCTTGTTCTGCTTAACCACAGCTGATTACCTCTCAGTGGTGCTGCTGGATCACCTCAAGTGTTTGTTGTCATCTTGGTCTCTCCTGCCCCCCTTGCACTATGCCTTTGTTGATGTTCAGTCCTAAGAGCCGACAGCACAACTATAAACACTTTTATTGCACCCTTGAATCCCACATTTTCCCTCCTCATATCTCCTTTTACTGCATGGCACCTGTGTTTTGTTTTCATTTCCTCAGAATAAGCAATAAAGCCTTAACTTCATTCAGGGAGGGGAGCTCATAACACTGAGCTCCAAGTTTTCTGGCAGAAGCCACAGAGGGAGCAGAGGCAGCCTGGGTGGGTGCAGTGCCTTCACCCCATGCAGGCAGGGGAAGAATCCATATGAAGTTTTATCTGCTGATGTATACAGTGTGTTTTCCACCCTCAGAAGGTTGTCATCAGTTTTGGGTGGCTATTATGGAGGGATCCTTTAGTTCTGTGTTGAGCTGCAGTTTTTGTATCTTGAGGTGGGGAGGAAGTGTCCAAAGAACTCTGCTTAAAAAGTAGTCAGGATGCCCAAAGTAAGAATGGGAGAAAAGTCACTGTCTAATGAAATCACAAATTATGGTGTTGGCACTGGAGGGAAATCCTTTGGTCATGCCAATCCCTATCATAGAGCATTTTAATCTCTAAAAGAGTGTTATTGAAGCACTGTAACTGAAAAACGCTGATCCTCCATGTGGAAACTGTGGGCTTTTCAGTTGTACTTCTCTCTTGGTTAGCAAAGAAAGGAGCAGCACTTCAGAGCCACCTGGCAGCTCCTGTGAAGAGAAAGTCCTGGAGAGTATGAGGTACTAAAGAAAGGCAAGAAAAAATAGCCATAACCTAAATTCTGGGCAAGGAGGGTTTCCAGAGACATGGAAAAATGGCAATGAAAAATTCCTTTGCTCACTTTGCAGGGAAGCAGCCTGGCATAGAGGACAAAAAGGGCTCTTGCACAAAACCCCAATTGACACCTGATGGTTCAGACAGTGTTGAGGGCTTTGCCACCTCTGCTGCAGCAGCTCCTGCCCCAAGGGCAGTGCTGGGCTCAGGGGTGGGATCCATGGTGCACACATCCTCCAGGCTGTCCTGAGCACTCGTGGCTGGGGATGCTGCTTGATGTGCTCCCAGTTTCCCCCAGTGCCCTCTCAAGGCACATGGAAGTTTTCATCCCCACGTTCTCTCATGCTCCCAGTGCCTCACCAGAATGTGGCTCTTGACAATCAGAATTACTCTGGGGATTGCTGGGTTTAGGAAGACATACAGTAAGAAGATTAAGGTATGTATGCATCCTACAGAGAAGGACCTGGAGATGTATAAGTGGGGAATACTGTGACCCCAGGTGAGGAGAGCTGCCAAAATAACTTCCCAGCTAGGAACCAAATCCAAACAGGATGTGACACTGAGGGGCTGTTGCCAGCATTGCAAGAGTGCATGAGAGATTTCTACCACCCTGCTGCAAACTCACACCTTGATCAGCCTTGGCTTTAATGAGCCAGGCCAGCAACACATATAACCTACTTTGTCTAAACATTCCTCCAGTGCCTTTTAAATGATGGTATTTACTGGGCTCCTGAGCTCCAAACATGCAAACATGGGCCACTTAATTAACTGCATGTCCCCCCAACATCTTGCATGAATGTGATGGCATTGGACAATGTTTCAGCATTTTGAAAGGCTGCAGGCTATCACCCAGGGCAAGTGACACTGATTGCCAGCAATACACTCCATCACATTCAAGCAGCTTTCCAGTAGCTTTTCCAGTTTCCTAGCAACAAGGCCAGACCTAAAAGTCTTTCTTAACAAGCTGTTTGTCCAGAATATGCACTTACCACTGCATTGCAAAGAGCCAGTGATCTCCCAGGCCAGCTGATTTTTAATAGAGGGAAATGTGATGGAAAAGCATATTTCAGCATGGCTATTCCCTGCAAATTAGTTAGGTAATCAAATATTTGTCAGTGCAGAGGGGGGCATGTGGATTAGAGAGGGACATAGATGCCCTAATTTGGAAGCTTGGTGTTTTTCTGTTCTGCTGGGCTTCTCTAACAAGGTTCAGGGTTGTTCCTGTGGAGTTTTCCAGGGCCACTGCACAGTCTCAGGTGAGATGCTGTGTCCTTTGACTCCCCCAGAGTTTGGAGTGTAGCACAAGAACACAGCAAGTGAGGAGCTTGTGCATTATTAAACACATACATGTAAGAGCAAGGGAGCAGCCTTGGGATTTAAAGTGCATCCGAGCATTAACTGCTTTATTTCTTTATTTACTTTCTTCAGAGCTGACTTACACAGCTAATTAGCTTCTTTTCCTCCTCTTTTTTTTTCAGAAGCCAAACTGCCTTTTATTTTTTCCTGGTAAATGGATGTGTTGAAAGACAGCCCTCCTCCACACAGATACATTTTTTTCACTACATCCACCTAACCATGATACACTCTGGATGATATATGTAGCTCTGCCCCTCAAGCAATCATTTCCTTTTATGGCTCTGAAGGGACAAAACCAGGTGACAGGCTGAGAAAGTTAAATGCTGAAAGTTTCCAGAACATATTCTGGAGAAGTTGTGCCAACAATCAGAAACACACAGAAGTAGAAAAGAGAGGGCTAGAGAGTGACACTTGACCATCTGCTGGTATTGGGAAAGAATAAACACTGAGTAGATAATAATAGGAACCTTTTCAGATGCTCTGAGAGGGCACAAGTGGCAGCAGCATGCCAGAGAAAACAGAGGTACAGAGTGGCTAGGACTGGGACATGCTTCTGGCTGGGAGCCCAAATCCTGAATTCCCCCTACCCCATTCCCCCACTGCTGAAGTGTGCAGTGCTGGAAGTCAGAAAGGAATAAAGCCATTGGGATTCACCCATATGAGAAGATATAATGCCTGGACAGCAGACAGAGATGTATTAGAAGGAGTTGGCTTGCACTGCTTTTGCACTGCTTAGCACTGGGATAACTCTTTTCACTTTAATGTACTTATTGCCATTGATTTATTCAGCCTTGAGAGGTGTTGAGCCAACCAAGCTGAAGTAGATCTTTTAGACTGTATGGTTCTGCCAGAAAAAGTGGTAGAATCTCTCACATCTACAGAGCTAAAGGAATATCTATATCTGGATCTAAATCAATGTGTGTGTGTGTGTGTGTGTGTGTGTGTGTGTGTGTACCTGTCAATGTGCATTTAATCTTTTTGTTTAGGGATATCCATATTGTCCTCCTCAGGTACCCTCTGAGAGGAGTAGCACTTTGAGGTGTTTCTATAGACTGAAGGAGTGCAATAGTGTCAAGATCAGGTACAGACAGATAACTTTAGCTGAATCTTACAGAACAAGGCAAAGTCCTCCTGTGGTTGCATGCTTTTTTTGGTTTCCTGAAAAACCCAGCTGCCTAGCAGTGGGAAAACAGCCAACAGATAAGAACAGGACTATTCTAAGTGAAGGTGATACAATGCAGAGCCCTTTGTTACTGACTAAAGCAAGCAGAAGAGAATTCCCCCCTTTCTGGCTTTTCCACTAGTTTTCTGTAATTCTAGGTGTTGACTCTACTCTGCAGATGCTCATTTCTCTCCCCTGACAGTAAAGGAAACCAGGCTGAGGAGGCATTTCCAGGCTGCTTGCATACAATTTGGGGGATTATGACTTTTAAAATTAAAACAAGAGGCAGAAAAGCACTTAATGAGATTTAATCAGAACAAGCAGGGAGGAGAAAGACACAATCTTTCTTACCTCAGATGTGAATTTCTTTTTCCTTGAAATAAAAGAGCAGGATGTTCTGAGGAAGTTTACATCCCAGAACTGAAGTCTGGACAGTCCTTGAACAGCAAGTGATGGCAGAGTCAAGCTCCAGAGGCAGCTGTGTTTTGAGCTTGTCTCAGTACTTTGGAAACATCTGCATTCTTTATCAACACCCATAACCAGTAAAAAGATGAAGCAGTATTTCTGCAGCTGCAGTAGAGTGGTGTAACTAGCATACACTGAGTTTTATTTCAAGTTTTGACTGCCTCTCCTGCAAGGGCAGTGGGGGATATTGTGGATGGCTAACACACAAAAGATACTCTGGGTTTGTGGAGTGGGGACTACTGTTTTTTTCATATTACACATGTCAGAGACAGCAAAGAGAGTGAGAAACAGAAAGTCCCTCATGTAGGTACCCATCTGCAGTGGGAACCCAGCCCTGAGGTTCAGTGGCAAACAGCAAAGAACGAGGCTGTTGGTGTAAGTGTGGAACAGAGGAACTCTTGAGCATCTACTGCAGATAAAATTAGAACAAACCCAAATACTGTGTCTAAACTTGATCTACGACTGATTGCTGTGATCAGAAAATACATGATTGAGCATTAAGTGTCTGCTTGATTTTCAAACAGTCAGGTGTGGGTTGTCTATGATTAAATACTAATAGGAAGGTTTGATCCCATGCTATTTCCTGCCTTGAGGCCAGGGAGATAGCCATACCACATGCTATGCTCTTCTAAGCCATTAACCTTTTTGAAGTTTGCCCATGCTGATTTATCTCTCCATCACAAAAAAAAAAGCTAGAAACACCCTAGTACCTGGCACTCCAGTGATCCCCTTGATAAAGACAATTTCTCATTTTATAAAGGCATTTATTTAGGTGTCTGCTAATACAAAATGGGACAATCATCTCTATATTGTGGATTGCTTTGATGAGACTTTAAAGGACTTCTTCAAGCTCTCCAAAGACCAATTGTAATGAATATTACAGTCCAATTCACTATGAGATTTCGCCACAAGCCAGAAAATATATACTTTGCCCAGTTCATCAGACAGACAGAAAGCTCATTTGATTAGTAAATAGCCAGCACTGTTCCTCTACTTTTCAGGGCAGGATGGCTTAAACTATTATGGGCACATCCTTGAAGAGGGACAAACGTAGCACAGGATGAAACATAAGTGTGGTTCCTGTGCCTGAGTGTGCAGGTCAGATCAATGGCTCTGCACACTGCTAAAAAGGCACCCATCAGCTGCAGACAGGAATATTTCCCCTCAGGGAGGAGCCCTTGTGGTGCTCATGGTGTGCCAAAGCCTGGCAGTGCTGCTGAGTTCTGCTCCATCCTGACATCCCTTAATGCCAGAGCAGTTTCCATGTCTGAGCAGCCACCAGGAGGGACATTAACCTGCAGGGCTGCCTCCTGCACTGCCAGCCTCACACACTTCTCTGCAGGTGGGTGTAGCACTCACATTCTCTGAAAAAGTCCCTTCGCCCAGGATTTTTCTCCTGGGAAACCGAGAAGCCTCAGAGAAAAGGAAAACAAATCTTATTTGCTTCTCCTCCATTGTGCTCACATGTGGAATGTGTTTGGAGATTGTTCACCCACAGGTGATTGTTTCATTGGATTCTGCTGGGAGTTGTTTTCACTCTTTGGCCAACTGGGGCCAAGCTGTGTCGAGACTCTGGAGAGAGTCACCAGTTTTCATTATTATCTTTTTAGCATTGAGTAAGTTCCTTTCTGTATTCTTTAGTACAGTGTACTATTCTTTAATATTATATAGTATCATAAAGTAATAAGTTAGCCTTCTGAGAGCCTGGAGTCAGATTCATCATTCCTGCCTTCATGGGGCTCTCCTGGCAAGTGCAATAGGTGGGAGCACAGCCAGTGCAGCTCCTCACCCCCTCCGGGCTGCTCTGCCTCTCCTCCCCAGACTCTGCTCAGTGCCAGGGCTTTCTGTCCTGGGAACACAATTGTGTGGGGAGAGAGAGGGCTGCTCAGCCCGCCTCTGATGTTCTGGGAAGATGTGTGTGTGCTTGTTTTCAGAGGTTCACCACTCGAATGGCAAATCAGGTCTGATCCAGACTCGGGCGCACGGCAGCTCCTGACAGGACTTGGCCAAGTAATACAGAAGAGCCCATGCTGCCCATTGATTGAATTGCAGTCTGACCTCTCCTGCCTCTTTCCCAGCAAGACTTTTGTTCATCTTTTTGTGTTCAGCATTAGCCTCCTCTGATAGCCCCTGCTCCAGTCTGCCAGCAGTATTTATTACCTTTTCCACAGTATGGCTGTTTTCAGTTTTCTTACATTTCCAATTATACTGCACAGTTTCCATTGATCTGTTTTCTGTTAGCATGAAAATCAGAGCTGTGATCTATATAATTTAAGACTCTGCCTTCATTAACCTTCCTTTTGTTTTTAAGGCAGACTATTTAAATTGATCTTTATTAAATAAAATTACAGGAGCTATCAATCCTCATGCTTCACGGTGTAAGTTGATCAGTGGCTAACTCAGGAAGTAATTGCCAGAGCACCTCTTTGTTAGGATACTGGACAATTAGATGTGTTTCAGCAGTTTTATTCTTTCCAAGGAGTATATAGCCTCCATCAGGGATAGTATTCTGCACTACAGAATTGCTGGTAAATTTTGATGTCAAATAAGAGAACAACTGGATGGGATGGACTCTAGCCCCAGCAGCTCATCTCTCAGCTGCCACAGTGGTTAACACCTCTCTGCTGATGCATTTCCAGGGCCAGATCTTCTGCTGATATGCAACAGCACAGATCCACTGACCCTAGGTGATACAAAGATCCTCAGCTTGTGCAATTCAGCACAATTTGAGCAGTGACTAGCTGTTACTTTGCCCTCTCTTGTGCTGAACAGAGATGGGGGTGGGTGTGAATGATGAGCTTATTTATGAAAAGCACAATTCTCATCCCTTTTCTCCAATTGCAAACTCCAACTCCTGACTGTTGTGGTGATACTTCTGTTTTGCATCAAATCCTGTTCTGATTTGCAGAATCCTGTTCCATCCAGGGAAACTCAAAAGCTTAAGTAGGGGATGTCTGCACTCTCTCAGATATCTCCTCCCTTGCTGTGGTTCTATGTATCCTAACTTCTTAAATTGACTTTTCACATTGTCTAAACATATTTAGACACAAGATTTTACAATTACAGGAAAGTTGCTTTCAACATCCTCCTACTCTCACTCAGATCCTTTCTCTTTTGCTCTCATGTTCTTAACATATTTAAGAATTCTGCACAAATGAGCATTAATGAACCAATTTAAAATTATTTTTCCATGAGCAATTTCAGCTGCAAGACGCTTGATTATGTGAATCCAAATGATGTGGGAGGGGGGAGGAGAGCACAGAATGTGTCTTCGTTGCAGCAACGCGTGACCAGTTCGGAGCAGGAGCAGGTATGTGCAGCAGGGCTGAGCTGCCACCCTGTCTGCACAGCACTGGAGAGGAGATGGTGCAGGGCTGTCAGGGAAACACAGAATCAAACAAAAAAAACACATACAGGCAGGGAAAACAAAATCCCTTCCTCCCTGTGTCTCTCTCCTGAAGGGAGTGTCTGTCACTGCCTCTGCAGGACCCTGGTGTGTGCGAGCCCGTCGCCCTCCTTGGCAGGGAAACCAGCACTGGGGGTTTGTGGGGTGGGGTCCCTGTGGGGGAAAACGGGGAGGCACAGGAAGGGTGGGTGGATTTGTGTCACCACACACAAGGTGCATCAATCCAGGGTGGGAAGAGATGTAACAGCTGTGTCTGTAAGGCACAGTAGCATGTAGGGACTGATGGTACCTTAAAAGCTTGTGTGCAGCAGCTGTGCACACTAATATATTGGTTTTCAATTCCAGGTACATTCTTATACTTTAGCTCTATAAATTTTAAAGTTAATTCAGAAAGGAGTTATTCAATTTGCAATAAAATGTGACAGCTTTGTTCTTTTCTTTCTTCCTGAAGCATGAGCAGGGAAGAGAAACTGGTCTGGTGCAGAAACCAATAACCACAAGTTAAACCACCAGAGCTCCAAGGGCTCAGTCTACCTCCTGTGGAAGGTGGGCACCAAATGGGACCCAGCCCACAGCAGCTGAATCATGGCTCCAAACACCTCTGAGAAGGAAGGTTCTTGCCTAGTTTGGGGTGGTTTCCACTTCACCTTCCAGCCCAAGGATAGGTGTTAGTAGGGTAGGCATTAGTGACTTTGGGCTTTGACCATTCTGCAAGGGAGGGCTGTCTGGTGGGTGCAGAAAAGGCACTGGTTTCAAAACTCCAGGTTTTTTTCCTCCAGCTCAGCTATTGACTTTCTCTCTGACCTTGGGCACATCAATTCTTCCACTGAAGTAAGTGGGAACTCAATTGCATTTTACGTTTCTTTATGAGTCAGATTCTCTTTCTGCAAAATGAGGATCATAACACTTAACTACCTCTCAGAAGTGCTCTGAGGCCTAACAACAAATTAATGTTTAAGATCCTTGGATCTTTTTAAAGAAAATTCCAGTGAAAATTGTCAATTTGTTGAAACTGAAAAGTTCTGCAGATGAGGATTGTTTTCAATGCATTTCTTAGCTTGGGAAAAAAAAAAGATTTAAAGCATAGTTTTGAAATGGATGAAATGCCTTGTTTCAGCATTTTGAAAGTGAAACATTTTGGTTTTCATTTTGAAATTACTTTCCATTTATTTTTTTCATTATATTATGTGCTATAAATATGACACAAAATCAAGGAAAATTGAGGCATGACATCTCTGTTTGTTAAAAGGGAACTGCTTTGAACTACCTGAAAGGGTATTACTTTATTAATTTCCACTGCAGAGAACTCTGACATCTCCTGCATTTGCTCTGTCTGGCACAATTTCAAAATCCACCAGGAAATGGGATTTTTGTCCTCCTCAGAATACATGAGGGCATGAAGTCTGTGACACTCCTCCCAGTGTCACAAGGGGCTGTTGTCCTGAGGAACTCTTCTGCTAAAGTGAAAATACCAAATCAGAGAGGTGCAAGGCCTGGGCAAGAAGATAAAAGACATGGTCCAAAGATGTCCAGTCATTTGTAGTTGTGCCCACTGGACACCATTTCCATAAAGCTGCAGCTTTTAAGCATTGGAGCAGGTGACCTTCAATTCCTGCTGAGTGTCTGTTGTGGGAAAATTTGAAATTCTGTCAGATGTTTGCAGGAAAAGCATAAGTAAGGCTGATCCTGCATTAACAGGGTCAGCAGAGATGAAAAACATGAGTTCTCCTTCAGCTCTGCAGGCTGATGCCATCACCTGCTTGGGCAATGTGGTGCTGACACCAGAAGGTCCCTGGGGAGGCAGGGGACCAAGGAAAGGAGAAAGGCAGGAAGAGAGAAGGGAAACTGAGTTTCAAAATGACACAGACGAAAATGAAAGCAAAGCAGAAGGGGAGCTGGCTGAACTCACGAGGCACATCAGCCAAGGAAGAAAGGACATGACTCCTGAGGGGTCCAAACACAACAGATACTAAAAGCAAAACTCAATTCTGCTGAAACATTTGTCTATAATGGCCCTTGCACATTGCACATGTAATAAACTCTGAAAGAAATCAACTACTAACAGTTATGCTTCTCACAATGAAAGTTTGTTCTCAAATCCTTTGCTTTCTACCCAAGCTAAAACACCCCAACTCTTACTCATTCATGTCCCAAGCATAGTTTTAATTTGGGCCCCTTTCTGTGTTCATTTGCTTCCCCTGCTGTTGCAGCAGCAGAGCTGCCCTGAGCGTGCACAGGCAGGACCACAGCAGGGCTGTGCTGGGTCCCTGGGATGGGAGCTCCCCCAGGCAGGACACAGGGACCTTCACCACTGATCCAGCAGAGCTCAGGGGAGGTGGACAAGGGCCAAGCTGCAAATGTGGCCTCATCTCTTATGATTCCAGCTGCCACATCTTAATAGCAAGCATTCCACTTCATCCTCGATTGCAAGGGACACAAAACGTTTCCTGAGAGATGTGGCATGAGGTGGAAAAGGTGCAGCTCCAGCTGTCCTGTCCCAGCCTTCCTCTGTGTGCTCAAGCACCTCAGTAATGTTGCATCAAACATTGCAGGCAAGTGCTGTGGCCACAGGTGTGTGACAAGGGTCTCCTTGTAGTGTACAGGTCACTGGTGTGCAAGCAGATTTCAGGCAGGTGAAATGTGTCCTGTGTTTGCACTGTGCTGCTCTCCAGTGCCCACACAGAGCCAGCACTGTCAGCAGGACAGAATGCCTGTGTCACCAGTGCCCTCTCACCCCAGGGACAGTGTGTCCCCATGCCCTGTGACCTTCCTTCCTGTGACCCTCCTGGTGATCAGATTAAAGGGAACAAGGTGATCTGAGTCCTATCTCTGCTGACACTCTGAATTCCCACTATTCATCAGCTTCTCTTCAAAAGGATTTCAGATTGCATTTCCCTATCTAGCACATGGAGACTTTCATTTCTGTGACAGGTTGTTTCTTTTATCAGGCATTTATAAGGATTTACAATACCAGTGCACTCCTCATGCAGCACAGGATTTCTCACAGAACAAACACTGGCAGAGGGATAGGATGTCCTCAGAGCAATTTTTCCTTCTCTTTCCTGTCCCACCTTTCCTAGGCTGTGCAGAGGCAGGTCAGTACAACAAAGGCTGTGAAAACACTAATGCCCTTCCCAAGCATTTTCTGCAGGGATGAGTGGTGATGGATGCAGGCCCATTAAAAGAGCTGAGTACATGGGGCTCTTCTGTCCTTGTGAGATGGGGATACAGCAGCCAGAAATCCCCTGCCAGCAGGTGAACAGCGATAGGCAAAGGAAGAGGAGAAAGGCACTGAACCCTGCAGGAGATCTGCAGAGAGGAGACAGATACTGGATTTGCAAAATAAAATCCTCCAGGACAGAGCCTGCAGGGCAGGGATTTCTCCTTTTTGACAGCCTACAGTGAATGAAGCACAAAATAGCCTGCTGTCTCTGCAGACAGCGAGGATATTTGGAGATGTCAAACTGTAGTACAGAGGATGCACAAGAGGAATGGAGACACAGCTAACTACCTCCCAGGCTCCTTATTTCTTGTTCCAAGTGGGAGATCCTGAAATCATGCAAGCTTTTCTTGCATTCCTGCTCAATCAAAAATACAGCTTTCTTTCTGCTTTGGGATAGCAGAGGGAAATAAAGCTTATTTGGTCTTCGTTATCTGTCCTTGGTTCAGATTCAAAATTGCCTGGATTTAAAGCCCACATATTTTCAGTCCTAGCAAGGAACAGGGGAATATCAATGGACACAGCCAGGCATAAAGTCCTGTTTCCCATTTCTAAACTCCACATAGAAGCAGTTTCTCAGATTTTTTCAGGGGTTTATAAGGACAGGTTATTTCTGCTGCATAGCTGATGATTTGCCTAATATAGCTCCAGTCTCATACTGAGATTCACTTTCTGATTTGACTTTGATTTGACAGCTGCATTTGGTAGTCTACAATGATCAATAGCACGTTAGCTTTGGTAATACAGTTTCTTGATTTTTACTTGGAGTTGGTTAAGTGCCTTGACAGAATCTGTAAAGTACCCAGAGGCCCATTAGGATCTGCTGGAACCCTGGGAACAGCTCTTCAGGTAGAGGCTGATCTAAAACTACCCTGCTCCCTGCCCAGCTGACCACCTGGGGAGAACAGGAACTGCTTCTACCCTGTCCCAGTCCTGCCCTTCCCGAGTCCAGGAGGCTGTCCTGTGCAGACACTCAGTGAACTGGTTGAGAAAAGCAAGTCACCAGAAACAAAAGTCAAAATAATGCTTTTGTGCCAGTTTAGGTCACTGAGAGCATCAGGCATGCTGATTCCAGGAGCAGAGCAGCATCAAGGCTGGGAGGATGTAGAGAGCCAGCTACAGTACTCTACCAGGAGAGAAAGTTCCTCCAGCAAAATGACAATGCTGCTCTATCTAGTTGGCTTTTCTAATTAAACATTAAAAGTGTCTTCATCTGTTTTACCATCACTGATATTGCCACTTGAATTGTGAATGGCCACATCTACTTGGGGCTTAATGAGGTTTAATTAATTTATAGCCACACCTTACTTTCCTGGTATTAATTTCCCTGCAGATGCATGTGTTTTCCTTAGTCTCTCCTTCAGCTTGAGGTGATAAATAAGAGTCTCAGGACAGCTGGGGCTGGGATGAGGGGGAGAGGTTATGCAGTGAGGGCCTGGTTACAGCAGCCACTAGAACTAGCACTAAGTTGACAGAGCAAGCAGGAAAGAAGTCACAAAGAAAGGTCTCATCCTGGGTCTGCACAGGGCAGAGTGATGCAGAGAGGGGAGCTGAGGCTGCCTGCACAGAGTCCCTTCTGGAACTGCACACTGAGGAGATCTGTGCTCTTGAAAGAGGATGGTCTGAGCCTCTTGCTCTGTCCACGTACTGCCAAGCACACAGGAAAAGAAAGGGGGGACAGGGCAATGTTAGAGAAGGAGCAGCACAGAAAAGGCTGTGAAGAATATAGCTTAAACCCTCCGGAAACACTTGCAGCCAAGTGCCAGCCATCCAATATGCAGGCACAGTTGGATAATGTTAAGGGTGATGGCTAGCTGCAAACAGATTCTGGGTGCCTGTTATTTTGCTAAGAATTTCCACGCTTTTTGGAGAGTTTAAATCAGAACTTTAATGGGCTTTTGATGTTGTTTTAGTTCGGTGAATAGTTTCCCGTTGTATCTGCTTATTCAGTGAAACAGTGAGGAAGAGCTGTTACAGAGGGAGATGACAAGAGACTATAGAAGCCTATCTCAGCTGCATTTGCACAGCAGAAGCCTTTAAAAATCGCTGTGCTATGAACAAGACATTTCCATATTTCACGGCTATTTTTGCTGGATGCCTGAAGTTGATGATACAGCAAAAAAAAAAAATTTGAATGAAGGGAAAAGGGAACGAAGTCCTTCTGCTGTTCCTTTCTTTCCCACAATTTGCATCTCAGCCATGCTGCTTGGCAAAGCCAACAAAGCAAAGTATGTTGTGGCTGTAAAATGATAAGCACATGGGCTAGGCTGAGGATGATTTCTCCCCAGCATTTGGTTAGGAAAATGGGGATTCATTTTGAAGTTGAACATTTGACTCTTTTCTTTGCTTTGCTGCTCCTTTTTTTTTTTTTTTTTTTCAAAAACTTATAAGGGCAGCTGTGTCTTTTGGGAAAACAAGGTCAGAGGGATGCAGGAACATTGATTTTCAGTGTGTGCTCCCACTTAAACTTATGGCAAGAGAGATATGAACCCTCAGTGTGCCTGGATAACCATCACCCCCAATACTCTGCTTACTTATCCAAGCCTGCAGAGATCCACCAGGCTCTGCAGTTTTCATGGTCTAAGAAAGCATGCAAAGAAAAAGTCAATAATAGGCAGGGGAAATCCTGCTAAGTACTGCTTGGTGAGTCTGTAGGACATGGCACTAGGCTGAGGAAGCTGAAAATAAGAAAAAGAAAACAGAAATGGAACTTCAAGGAAAGTTTTCTGCTGTATTAGTCTGTTGTGCTTCCAGGGAGGCTGCTCAGGACTCTGGGACATTATGCCCATGTGTGATGCTGTGCCCACAATCATTGGTTGCTTTTCAAAGCTCTTAGAGTCTGGGGTTTTTGTGGTTCTGTATCATTTATGCTAATTATCATCTGTGACCATTTCTTGGGCACCTTCCATGCGTTTGACAGTCTCTGTCCCACTGTGAAAGACATAGTGTACATTGAAATGCTCTAATAAAATTGCATGTTCCTCTGCAATTAGCACAGCTCTTATGGCATCACTAAACAAGACAAGCTTGGGGTATCTTTTTTCCAAAGAAGGATTTGAAAAGACCTTGTGGACTTCAAATAGGAGACCAACTTGTGAATGATGGAAAAAGATCCCATCCAGGCCCAGGACCAATGGAGGTTCCCACTGTGCTGGGTGTTTCGAGCTTGCCCTGTGACTACCTGGCCATTAGGCACATAGCCTAATACCCCAAAGGCCTTCCTTGTGCACCACAAAGTGCAAATGCCACTCAAAAGGTGTCTGTAACCTAGATGTGGGGAAGCATCTTGTCCTTGACCTACCTTCAGCAGCCATGACAGGGATGAGGTTTTTCCTTTAGATCTGCAGACCAAATAAAAGCAGGGACCTGCAGCTTTCTTTCACTAAAGGGTTGAAGTTTCTCTAGTCTGACATTATTACAGTGACCACAGGCAGCCCTGGGCTGGATAAGGGGCTGCCAGTGGGGACATGGGTTTAAAGAGCAGGTTGAGATGTCAGGATAAGGAAAGGGGTTCCATCCAAAACTTTGGACTCTGGGGCTCAGGCATGTCTCACACACCCCATGGAGGAGCTGAGGTGGAGACCACAGCTCAGGGCTGGCAGTCAGAAAGTCAGCCAGGCTGTCCCAAGCCACTGAACATCTCTGTTGCTCACTCTCTCCATCCATAAAACAGGATTCTAACACTTGTCTCAGATGGGTGTGTGAGGATCTGTGGCTGCAGTAAACCTTGTGGCTGCTGGCTGGAATACACCATACCAACACTCACTGCTGTTACTAGGGAATAATTCTTTGCATATGACCCAAACAAACCGAAAGGGATTTTAGAAGGTGGCTCTGTGCCATAGGAATTACAGTGATGCTGGCTCCAGATAAGCAAATGGTCTGAACAACTCTATCCTCCACTGAAGGCTGAACACAGAAAAAGCCCATTTGATTGGTTTTTAATAGTGGGAAGATCCACAATTTTTTTCTTCATATGCTTTTGGCTCTGGGAGCAGTGAAAAAGCATTAGAAGTACTCAAAACACTGGAAAAGCAAAGAGAACAACTAACATTAATCTGACCCTCAGTAGAACAGTGCAAAGGAAGGCTGCTTTCATCAGATTTGTACTATGTTCATAGGAGAACTGGGAGCAATTCTAGAAATAAAATCCAAAATATGGGATCTGTTGCAGATTGCATTTGCTGAAATACCTGCAGGAGTCAGCAACTCCTCCTGCAGACTGGAGTTTGTGGAAACAACTCAAACTTTCCAACAAGTAAAACTTTCCTGGCTTTGATTCTGTTTAGGTCAAAATTTGGAGAATCACTGGAGTTGCCCCAGGCTAATAGCAAAAATCAAGGGATGTAAAACTCATATGAAACACAACTGCAAAGAGGGTCATAGTCTAACACAGATGTGTCTGACACCAGAAGAGAATCCAAACCCAGCAAAACCACTGAATCTTTCCATTCCCTTCACAATTCCTGGGTTTTTTTATTCAAGTCTCTCATGGGGCTATAAGAGGAGAAATTCAAAATTAGGTCAGAGCTCTGAACTGCCATTAGAGGCACTGAGGTTGCTGTGGTTGTTACCAGAATAAAGTCCTGAGCTGCCATCATTGCTTACTCTGAGAAGTGCTGGGCCCCTGTGCTGCAGCAAGGATTCAGTGCCCCAGGATGGCCGTGGTATAGGGTTTAATCAGGTTAGCTGGGTTTTCTCTCTTGATTTCACAGCCTCCATTCAACCCACCAGATTATAAACTTTCAACATGTAATTGAAGCTGACTCAAGGAGCCAATTGTGTTACAGTGAGCTCTAAAAGGGGGAATGGCAAGGGCTAAAGTTTTCATTCAACGAATGCAATTTCTATGCACAGAAATCAATTCAATTGACATCAGTTGAGCTTTAATGCTGAATTAAAGAGCTGCCAGGTTTCCCCCATGGGGCTTTTACAGTCCGGGTTTTATGAATTCATTAAAATGCACACACAAACTTTTAGGGAAATAGCATTACACTGTAATAAGAGCTACAAATCGACCATATTCCTCTGAGAGAGAAGTCTAATTTGAGTTGCCTAGTTGGCAAAATTGTTTTCCTTCGCTTTGCATTTATTAACAGAGGGTGTCATATTTTCCCTTGTTTCCATGTTGGTTTCTAGCTGTTTGCTTAGCTGGGCAAAGCATCATATTTAGAAATATCAAGGAGAGATGAAGTCTTTCAAAAGCAGGTGCCCACTTGGGAAGCTGTAGTGCAGCTGAGGCAAACCACGCTTCAGGACAGCCAGGATGGCTGGACTGGAAATCTGAATGACTCAGTGGACACTTCTAGATTGATGGTGTCTGCCAATGGGAAGTTGGAGCCCCTCAGTCTAGGATGGAGATCAGCAGGATGCCCACAAAGTCACCTGTGCTGAAGGAGAAACCGGCTTCAATGAGAGCTGAAAATCGATCTCAGGAAAAGTGAGAGACTCAGACATTTTAGAAGAATGTCTGGAGTTTCAGTGACCAGGTGAGGTTCACTGAAATGAATCTCACAAAAAAGAAATAGCCTTGCAGCAGCCCACAGCTCCCATTTTCTCTGCATTCACTGCAGGCACAATTAAACTCACAAATTTCTCCTTCCTCTGATTTACGGACAATGGCTGGGAAGCTGCAGGGGCAGCCACAGAAATCATGGAAAAGTCCTTTGAACAGGTCAGCATCTCTGGGCTGCCTCTGTGTCTGTGTTGTTGCCCTTCTCCTGTGGCACACATTGCAGCACTGCTGATAATGAGCATTCGCAGGGTTTTGTTAAGCAGGCTCTCTAATTGGATTGATGACCCTGGTGATTGGAGGTCTTGACCTATCCATGAAACAAGTGGGACTTAGAAAGCACAATTTCCTCATCCTGCTGTTTTCCTAGCATGACTTGGCTCCAGCTCTTGACAGATGAGTGAGTCTCTAGGGCTAATTCAGCTCCTGCGGGGAAGGCACAGTTGATGTCATTTGGGATGGAGAAGTTTGCAATAGGGACACACATGCCTGTGGAAGAAGGCTCCAGAGACAAATCTGACAGGAAGCCAACCCTCTGTCGAGTGGTAATAGATAACAGTCACTGCCAGCTCTCATTTCCAGGCTAACTTAGTGATGTGGAATGACTCCACATGCTCCAAACCGATCTGATCTCCCATTCTGATGGGTCAGGAGTACCCAGAGACACAAGGACAAGGGGCACAGGGTCACCAAGGACAGGACTCTTTGCTCCCAAGGTTGCAGATATCCCATTATCTCAGTGCTGGATGCACACATGGGACTCTCCAAGGGAAAAATCTGAATGGCACCTCTATCCCTAGTGACAAATCATCCAGAGGAGCTGAAGGGGGCATGGCACAGAACAGACTCATACAAAGCCAGTGCAGCTGTTGGCCTCCTCTGCCCCATTCCCGAGATGCCAAAGTAGCCAGCAGATCACAGTGTTACAGCTGTGGGGTGTGCAGTCTACAAAGGAATTATTTGTGTCACTTCTTCAGTGTTTTGCACAGTTTAAGCTTCTTGTCTGTGCATTCATGAAGGGTTGTGAAAAGAAACCTATACAAAGATTAATTCAAAGGTTGTAACTTTGAATATCTTTGGATTGCTGGAAAACTATTACTTTTAAAGACCAGATACTTTTCTTCAAATCTGTGGGTTTTTTTCCCCCAAAAGGGATTTGCCTAAGACCAGGAAAAGAAATTGATTGCAAATTTGCTGATGAGGCAGCAAAGATATTAGAGGGGGAGGGAGAGGACCTCTGTCCAACTCCTTCTCTTTCTTTTCAGTGTATCATGCTGAGTCTTTCCAGATGAAAAGAAGGCTCTTTGCACTTAGAGAACTCACAGGAGAAAAGGGGGAACAAGAGGTAACTAGGCCAGGCACTCTTACAATGAACCCTGGCAATCTGCATACCAAGAAGAAAATGTCCTTTACCCATATCCCCAAACACTGTGAATATCCAAGTGGAAAGTTCCACCCAAGCTGTCTGGAGACCCATCAGCCGCAGGACTGGGACCCTTCTTTTTAACCTGTAAATTGACACAAATGGGCAAATTACAGACCCAGCAGGAGGGATTATGCCTGAGGCAGACAAGATGCAATTCATGCAGCAAAAGCATCAAGAAGGGGAAAGCTCAGTGCCTCCCTTCCTTGCCCAATCCCTTTTCCCAGGTCAAGAAGCAAAGCTCGTTGGAAATCGTCGTTGCCACAGCAGGACACAAATCCTGCTGCTGGCCAAGTCCTGCAGGCAGTGGCAGAAGCCACGTGCTGAATCAGCTTTCCTGAGGCCACCTGGCTCACATGCCCCAAGCTGCCAACTCCAAATGGAAAGCTTCCTTGCCTGGAAAATCTTAGACACTTGTCAGTGATTGTATATGCAGAAAATGTCTGTGACAGATAGACTGCTAGATAGATCTTAATAAGAATTGTTCTCAAAACCAAATGTTCCAAGAACCTGGTCCAAAAGAGAAAAATCCTGCGAGTCTAAGAAAAATAAATCCCATTAAAAGAAATTTGGAAAAACCCCTAAAGACAGTTTGAAATAGGAAAACATTAATAGTGCAGGTTATTACAAATCTCCATTTATTTTATCCCCCTCTCCTTCATCCTCCCACACATCCCTCTCTAGACCTGCTTGTGTCTGCACTGGACCATGATAATTCAATCCCGGGGAGACTTTCTCTGGAAAGAGAAGGAACGAGCAGATTGGAAACTTCTGCCGCATCCTGGCTATCACAAGAGATGTGCAAATGGACGGCGATTCCCGACGAGCAGCACCGAGGTTTGTATTCTCTTGTTCCGGAGCGTGACTCGGAGCCTTTCTCACGCCCTTTGCCGCCGTGTCCCGGGAGGGGCGCGGGCAGCGCCGGGGATGCTCCACTCGTGGGGTGCGAGTGACACCCTGTGGTCACTGTCCCCGGCTCCTCCCGGGCCGCCAGGGCTCGCGAGGAGCACGGGCTGGGAGCCGCACGGTTCCACCCCTGGCCAGGGCATTCCTGTCCCCTCGGCACCGATGAAAGGGCGATTCTTCCAGCCGGGAGGAGGAAGAGGAGCCACGGTTTGACCTGAAAGGCAAATGGCTCTCTGAGCCTCCCGCAGCTTCAGCCAAATCGGAGGCGTGGAGGGGATCAGAGGGGTTCTGTCCCCTGGAAAGGACAGAACTGGTGCTGTCCCGCCCTGTGTTTGCCTGGCACTGCAGAGCCCAGCAGGGATGTGATCCGGGGTCACCCATGGCTCTGGCTGCTGGACTCGGCAGTGCGGGGGTCGTAGCTGGACATGATGATCTTAGAGGTCTTTTGCAACCTAAATGATCCTAAGAATGACTTTGCCCATGAGATTGCCAGTTGTGTTTAGAAAATTGTGGAGAGATGAATAGTTTGGGCAAAAGCTGGAGAATCACCTAAGCAAATGTGAAGTGCAGCAAAAAATCCCTCGTCTTTAATCCAGATCCAGACTCTCAGAGCTGTTCAGGCACACACAGTGAAAGCAGCATGATGGAGATGCAGGACCATGAATACAAAGTCCTCCCAGACTCACCAATAGCCAGACCTGGATGCATTCAAGGTTTAAGCAAAGGTTTGCTCAGCTTAGACCCTAGCCCCACCTCTGCAAATATTTCTTTTCATGGATAACTGAGTATTTGGATTGTTAGGGTTTTTCATTTTTTACGTGGCATGAAGAAATGAAGACATTCCCAACACAAATATGGAATCACCCAATCCACCATGGGGTAATTATGAGGGTGCAGAACATTCTGGTTTGCTGTTGAGAGAAGAGGGGAAAAGCATCTCTTACAGGAGGAAGAAAAACCCAACACTGCAATCTCATAGTTGTGTATTACTTATCTGGATCAAGTATTGTTTTGTTCAAAATGTCAAATTCTGGATGTCTGTGTTTCAGCAAACCAGATAGTAGTTAGCTTGAAAATCATCCTTCTGTCACTGAATTTACAAATTACAGGGGAAAAAAAACGAGTGAAAGGAACTCTGTCTTTAGGTTTGGCAACTCCCCTCAATTCAGCAACAGACCAACAGTTTTCATGTGGATTCACTGCCCCCAGCACAATTAGGTGTTTACGATTTTAGGTTTTCCTGCAGTAGGAGGGAGAAATGATTAATCTCTTTATTAGGGGTGAATGGGAGGAGAGAGTTCAGTAAATATCCACATCTACAGACTCTCCAAACTTTGGGGGACCCGCCCCTCCTGACTCGTTCACAGTGTTCCTCTCAATTGGATAATTTTAGATCTTTGCCTACCTACTTATATCATCTGCAAAAGAAGGTGGGGGGAAAGTAGATTGCAAATTTGTGTACATTTGCATACATTTGCATAAATTTCAGTACATTTCCTCAGAGGCACATGCCCTCCCTCTAGGAAGTGATTGTCCACCAAACTCTAATGTGAAAGTGCTACTACCCTCCTGTGTTCATCCATGAACAGAGGCAAGATGGGAGAGTCACAAATACTTACGGGTTAAACACTCCATTTTCACAGCTCAGTATCTCAGTGATGGAGCAGATCAGCCTAGAACACAGATTATGAAATAATTTTATATCTCTTTGCTCCTATCTGCCCCAAAACACACACCAAAGGCAAAGCCCTGCTGCTGCATGTCCCACATGAGCACTCACAATTCTGCTTCTACAGGATGTCTGTCCACAAACCCATCTGAAATTTATGGGGTGTTCACCAAAACACCACAACTCTACTCCTCCTTCCACAGGTGTGAAAACATGGGAAAAAAAGCTGCCAGGCTTGTAGGCTCCAGCAACCACATATAAGCACCACCAGCCTAGCAATCCCAGAGGCTTTGGTTCTGCCAGGGATTTTCCAATACAATAGCTCAATTCAATCATTTTCCATCTTGAGAGAGATTATGATGAACCATTTCCATGGCTTAATCTGTAGTTCAGTGGTGGTCCTGCAGGCTGGTGCATTCCCAGGAATCAGAAGACTTGGCCTTTCCTGGAAATCAAAATGCAACAAAAAACCCAGCCCACTCCCACCACCATCTTCTTACCCTTCAGGCTGTGCAAATCATCTCCCTAATGTAAATAGCTTCAGTAATCAGGATTGTTGAATATACAGTACTAAGGAATGTGCAGTTCATTATTTTCTTCAGTGAGAACATATTAAATTATGCTTTTTGATATCTCTTTTTGAAATGTGGATTATCAAATTTTTATGTGCTTGGATATGTGTGCCGACTCTGTCCATACATAGCAAATGCACTTAAAATACTAACATATCCTCATAATGGCTTGATTGATGAGATTTTGATTTAAAAAGAGGAGGAGAGGGAAATCAGATAAAAGAAGCTGGCTTAGGGGAATTTGATAGGAATATTTGTAACTCATGATACCCTCAACTATCAAGTGATCCAGGAAAAAACTGTGCCCCTTCTGAGTAATCAAGGAATAAAATTGGTTGCTGTGGTCCCTCACCTGCAGCAAAGTGCAGTAATTGCTGCTGCTTGAATGAAACCACTGCTTTACAGCAGGTGACCTTTCTTCCCCAAAATGCAGAAATACAGGAAAACCACTCTGCTTTGTGCCAGGTGGTGTGGTCACTCCTCCAGCAGCTCTGTCCCTGAGAGCACCAGGTCTCAGGTTGAGCCTACACTGAGTAATGAGCAGAGGAGATGGGACATCCTCACAGGATGTTATTCTTCACAGAGAATCACTGTCCTTGGATAAAAACATACCACATCTGTCAGGTTTCCCTCTATTTGTAGGAAGGACCAACTATAAGGGTTCAGCCTTAGATATGAGAGGTCTCCTGTCTTAGAGTCACCCTGGCTGACAAACAGATGGTGCATTTTGAAGGAACTGAAGCTCCAATAATTCCCCTCATGCTGCAGCCTCAGATCCATCATCCTTTAGCTTTTAACAGCCAGAGGGAGACAGGCATAACTGTGCTACAGAATAAGGGCTGGAACATTAGTCAGGCCAACTCAAATATAAATCCAGCACCATCGGGTCTTTCTCTGCAGCTATGTACTGTCTCCCAAGTGATTTTTAGGCAACATTTTCCAATCTACTTTTTGATAACACCATCGTCAAGTAGCACTCAGGACATTATCCCAGTATTAACACACAGACAAAACCCCTCTTCCTGCAATCAAGTATTTCCTTCCACCAAGAGAGCTACCAGGTTGTGGGCACATCTGTTGGCTTGTTTAAACTTTAATGTCATCCAAATAATAAGAGCATCAGGAAAAAGAAAACAAAACACAGAAAAACCTCTAGTGGGGTTGGTGCTGCTGTGTGTACCTATGGTAACTACTGTGAGCATTAAGATGAAGCTCTTCAAGCATGAATAATAATAAAAAAAAAAAAATCCAGAAGATAGATTAAAGCGCCACAGCACTTTGTAATAGTATTTATAATGCAGATAAAGCATTTGTACTCTAATTTCCAGCATCACCAACAAAATAAGTAAGTGTGCTTGGATTGCATTTTTCTTTCAAAAATGGTTCAAAAATTATTCATATTGAAGGAAAACAACTTAAACTGGATTTAGAAACACAATGCAAGCGGGAAAGTTGCTCACTGTTATCAGCATGACAAGAGCAACCTGTTCCTTTGATAAATGGTCCTTGAAGAAAGACACAAAGCTCATCTGCTTTGTGTTTTAAGTTTAATTAAGTAGCGAATTAATGTTTGCAAAATGCTTTGAGATCCTTCATCAGACAGAGCACATACAAGTGCAAAGTGCTTTCAGCATGAAACACATTTCCAGGAGTTGTACTAACCTATTTGTGTCTTTGTGACAGCCTGATCTGCAGCCTGAAGTGGTCAGAGATAAGACCCCTGCTGACTTCAAGGTGTATCAGATCAAGCCAGCAGGACACGAGTCTTGATTTAGTAGGCAAGTCCCCCAGAAGAGAGCTGGAATACTTCCACACTGAGAGTCAGGCACGTATTTAAGTAGCTTGCTTTGGAGAGTATATTTTTATATGCATGCTATTCACTGAGTCATAGAGCTCAGGGCCAGAAAAGGCCATTAGCACAGCTTGGACGACCTCCTGTTTATTTCAGGCCATTATATTTTATCCAACGTCCCTGTGTGAGGGTAACAACCTGTGTCTGCTGAAACAGATCTTCCAGAAAGTGCTTCCAGGCTCACTTTAAGGCCAGGTGGATATAAGGAATCTACCACTTTCTTTGGACGAGTGCCTAATCAACTTCACTGCTTCAATGCAAACCTTATTTCCTTATGTGTCCTTTGAATTTATCTGGCTTCAACTCCCGGACATTAGTTCCCAGCTCTACCTTTCTGCTCTGGACAGAAGAGCACTTCAGCAGACAGAAATTTGCTGCAGAAACATTTGCTAAGGTAGCATTGCAAGGCTACCTTAATGCTTGAGAGTGGGAGATCACTGCTCAGGATAAGAAAGGATTGAAAGAATTAACATTGGTCTATAGGGTGGATGCAGAGATGTCTGTGCTCCAAAGACACCATAGCCTAAAAGGGCAAAAACAGTCAAATGAGGGAAAAGTAAGGAATGTGACTGCCAGTGGAAAAGCATCTTCTTAGCTTTGCTTTATTGCCAGTCATTTGCATTGAGAAGGCTGGAAGTGTTACCAAAAATCAGTAAAAAAAAAACCAAACTCCTTTCACAGCCTCCTTAACAGAGGTATACAATAACCTCCTTTTCTGGACAGTTACTGCCAGTGTCTTGGCAACACTTTGTTCCCAGGAGGAGCAGCAGAACAAGGACTGATTCCCTGAAGCAAATCTGGAACCCAGCAGGGCTGAAATCCCACCATATTTCCATGACAGCATGCAAGTTTTGGGAGATGTGGGTAACTCTGGGTCCAGTTTCACAATATTGCTTGTGCTACAGGCACACGTACTCAGAGCACACAGGAATTGCATTTGGCCCATCACTCAGGCAGGCAGATGAAGCACTGTGATGGGGACCTGCTGGAAGGTAGAAGCTGGATACCAGCTCAAACCTTTAAACCAAACACATTTGGAAAGCCATATGCTGCCAGCCCAGGCAGTGAGGAGAAACCGTCTGCTTGCTCAGAGCCCTGTGCAACTCCCACACATGGCAATGGAGATGGAGCTGGATGGGGCCCCTGGAAAGTACCTCTTCTTCCTCACTTTGTTATTATCTTTAGGCTCTCCTCATAAAACCTCCAGCATGTGCAGGCAAAGAATTTGTGAATAGACAGGGGACACTCACCCCTGTATAAACATCCAGTGTTTCCAAGCCCGGACACCTGCCTGCTCCATGATCTCCCTGGCAGCACTTTTGAACTGCAGCAAGTGAATATCATTAGCAGCACCTTCCAGCCCCTGCACTAGAGCTTCATTTGCTTTACTGTTGGCTTGGTAACAGCTGCTGTTGCTGTTTGAGGTGGCAGGAGGGCAAAGAAGCGCTTATTGCTTCAGAGCTCTCCAGGAAAGCCTCATAGCCTCCTTGGCAGGGTTTAACAGAGGCCAGGCACTCTCTGGAGCAATGGCCAGTGATGCTCTCGGGCAGGGCTCTTTCCTGCTCTAGCAGGGTCCCTGTTTCTTCCACACAAGGGTGGGGCAGGGCAGAGCCCAGGGCTGGGATGAGGAGCAGCAAAGGAGCAGCTGGGAGCAGCCCCTGGACACAGAGAGTCTTGACATATTCCCTGTAAGCAACAGGGCAATGATGTGCAGCTCTGCCCCATCCTGACCAGGGAACTCTGAGGGTGAAACAGGTCTTCAGGCAGTTCCTGAAGCAGACACTCATGGCTTTTTCTTATTCAGTGGGGCAGGTGATAGGACACCCATCCAAAATGCCACTTGCCTCCCTCTCTCAGTGCATCAGCCAAGACAGACATCTGGAAGGAAAACTTGGGTCTGTGTTCAGATTTCACCAGCAGCTCTGTGTAATGCAGCATGTAATGCAATTACCACCCACCTTTAATATGCTTTAATTCAGCAGGCTGTGTGAAATTTAGTCTAGGTCCCATTTTTAGTACAGTTTGGGTTTCTTTTCAGTGACAAGCCATGTGGATGCAAGAGCTGCCACTGAACATCACCTTTCTGTCCATGATGGCAGGGGGAGTTGAAGCTGTGGCTTCATCCACAGCTTAAAGCCTTGAACTTGCAAAACCACATTAGGTTCAGGTGACACAAAGGCTTTGGAGAAAGAGGAAGGGGTTTTTTTCTGGGTGATTTTTTGTTATGCCCTTACTCTTCTGTTTCCATCTGATTACAGCCAGGATATTGCCAAGTTTTCCAGACCACTATTTTTAATTCTCTCTCCCCTGCAACTCTCTGACTCCCTTGACCTGCTAAACCATAATGGGCTTGCAGGGAAAAGCAGTTGTGGGCACTCTGGGCCTTTCTGCTTTGTGAAGGACGGGACTATCTCTGGGCTGCCATTCATCCCATCAGCCAGAGCCCAGGGAAAGCACAATTTTCTGCGAGCCGATAGCAACACGCTGACACTCAGCAGGATGGGAACGAGCTCCAGCCTGACAGGGAACAGCCACACATCACATTAAAGGGAAAAAGGGGACAGGGAGGGGAGAGGGGAAGAGGTAGAGAAAGGGAGAAAAAGAAAAATAAAGAAGGAATTGTTAGCTATTCAGAAAATGCCCTGTAATTTGGGTGTCAGTACTAAAATGTTAGGTCAGATGTTTTGATTGAATGTCAGTAGGAATTGTATGCTGGAGAGTCATGCTTCCCATTTTACAGACAGAGCAAACTAATGGGAGAATATTCCAAAGTGACTGATTTTTGTGCCAAGACTCTTTTACTGATATCTCAAAGTAGCACTGGAAATGCCACTGCATGAATAAACACATTTTTTCTCAAGTTATTTAAATAAATATATATTTTTTTTTAAATTGAAAGTAAACTCAAATTCAGCTGGAAGAACAGCTGAGTCGCTGCAGCCCACCAGCCAGAGCTGCCAAGTCCATAAAATAAGCAAGAGTCTTTTTTATTCTTTTTCTTTTTTTTTTTTTTTTTTCACTCTCTCAGTGAGATCAACTTGATGATCTTCCCTCTACAGCCCACATCTCTTTGGAAGAACAGTGCTGTTAATTTGCTCTCTCACATGACTGGATGTAATGCACTTCTATAACCTTTTAACATTTTGCTGCTTGCATGGCATACCTGTGTCTCACTTATTGTTCATCAAATTATGCAAGGAACTCAGAGCCCTGCTTAGATGTCTTAAATACATCTGCATCAAAAATATGATTTTGTAATCCAGGCAGCACAAAATCATTATCACAGCCTCATCTGCATATTAGGATTCATTCTCTCAGCCTGAGAATGCAGCACTGAAATAGCCAAGCATAAAAGAGATGGAGAATTTTCCTCAGGTGGTGCATCATAAATCATCAGTTTTCTATTTACAGATTTTTTTCCTGTGGATTTCCATCTATTTATTTATTTATCACTTTCCAGAATACAGAGTAATTAATATTATCTTCTCTGCAGTCAGAAAAAAAAAAAAAAAAAAAAAGAAAGGAAAAAAGAAGCTGTGTTGCCTGAGCACATTTACCAAGTCTCTCCATTTGAGCTTGTGGGGATAGGCAAGTTGTGGAGCAGGAAGAGAGTGGTTTAGATTTTGGCCAAGAAGTTCTGAGTTCTGGACATGGCTCCTACCTCTGCTCCATATGTCCTGTGCAACCTTGAGCAAATTCATCAAACCATCAGGACAGCTCAAATGTCTCTGATTTTCAGTGGGACACACTCCTCAGTTTGGGCACTGGCTCCTAAATGCAGATGGCTGGTTTAGAAGTCCCTACCTTTTATCTCTCTGTGCTTTCCCCTCTAACCCTGAGACTGGGTAAGTGTGCTCTGGGCTTTGTGCTGCTCAGGCCATAGACTTTTTCCCACTGAGTGCCTGTAAGGTATTTTGGGAGACAGGCTCTCCAGCCAGCTTCACTGTATTCATAAAAGCAGGAGACATGGCATCCTCAAGTGTTTCAAAGCTGGAAACAAAAATAATATTTCCCCAACCTGCTGGTGGCTTCCAGCATCTCTGTTTATGGGTGTCCAATGTAAGAAAAGTTAAGGTGACCTGATTTAGGGACAGTAGATTTTCAGCACTTTTGGTAAAGCTGAATGCCAAAAAAATTTCAGCTGGTGATTGAAATTGTAAGCCAAAGCTTTTTACTTGCAAATCTCCTGTTCAATTCTGGCTCAGGCAAGCAGGCACTGGGAGTTGTTCCTGTCTGACAGTTGCATCAGTGGCATCTGGAAAATGAGCTGCTAAGTTTCAGCTTAATTTCTAGTGAATACATTACTAAAAACCCATTCAGTGCATACATCCTGGTACCTACCAACCACAATTGCCTATGAATCATCAGGGATGTGTTTGTACAAACGATGCTACCACAAACAAATGGTGGTGATTGCATCATTCTTGCCTCAGCACAGAAATCAAACACTAAATCATAAAACCCATTTTGTTTCTTGAGGCCAAGAGCACAGAAGGAGAGGAAACAGGCCCAGATTTTGTGATCCAGAGCTAGATAGGTTTATCAAGCCTATGAGCTTCTCCTGAAATATTGCTGAGAAATGCTTTGTGCACTGACAGAGGCAATGGCCTCAAGGGAAGGCAAGGAGAGCAAATTAATTATAATGTTGAAGTTAAACTGGAACAAAAGCAAGTGGAGGCAGAGCCAACTGTGAGTCCAATGAACCTCTCTAAAGCAGGAATTTTCCAGCAATTAATAGGGACTGTACCCTGATAAAGGTTACCTTGTCACTGCTAACACTAGGTGATTTTTCCCCCTATACCCATATCTATATCATTTGTCAGGAATGAACTTTAATAAGATTATGTTGTCAGAACTCATCATCAGAGTGACCACACACATGCTACAGTAGATTCAGCGCAGAGATCTGCTTTGATTTTCTCCTCTGAGGTGCCAAACTAGTTTCAAATATGCATTAGAGCCACTGGCTCCAAGACAAGTCACGCAACACCACGGCAGGACTGCCCTCAGGATCCCTTACTCAGAACAGCAAGGAGAGGTGCAAAGACAGGCTGGTAAGAGGTGAGATGCACAGATTCTGGTCCCAGCTCTGCTAACAGCTTTTGAAAACTCTCAGGCTGGCTGGGTCACAATTTTTCCAATAGTGCAGTTTCATGTGTGAAAATGCCCACACAACTGGATCCTCAGCTTGTCCAAAAATTGCAGTGGTGGAGCATAATGAAGTGGGGCATCCCTACCAAGCCTACACCTGCACTGGGGTGTGCAATCTAGCTACAAAATTTCACCTCTACATTTGGAGTCATAAATGATCATGTGAATGGATGAATCTTATACCTTTAATCCTCCTGAGTCTTCACATCCTTTTCTATCTCACTCTTCCTACAAATATTTAGAAAATGGACAGGATTCTTAGCTACTTCACCAGATTACCTTTGAAAATGAATTAGTGCTTGTAAAGAGCTCTGTGATTCCTGGATGGAAGGTGCCATAGGCACAGAGATTATAATTAAACTGCTAAACAGTGCAGCTGGATTTACTCAGAGTGCTGCCAACAACTGTGTGCTATGCTTTCAAGCAGAGTAAAACACACTTCCAACCAAAGGGACAGACATGACCCACATTTGTGCCCTCAAGGGCTGTTTGGAACAAGAGCAACCAGCAAACTTCATCAAGTTTAGAAGGCTGTTTTATGAAACAGAAAACTCCTTAGTAGCTCTTTGGGGCCATGAGCACACGGAAAGCCACCTCCCATGACCCATCACAGCAACATTGGGTGGAGGTGAATATTGTTGTTTTATTCAGCACAGGAGACTGAACTGAATCCTCACTCTGCTCTGTGATGGAAGAGCTCATTGAGGCCATTTTAGCTTGTATGAGACTCTGGGTAGGCTGGCTCTGTTCTGCCTTCCAGACATGATTTTTCATGAGGTCTCCTCCAGCCGGCTGGGTGAGAGGTGCCACTTGCAAGCCTTCAGAATTGCATCCTGAGTCTCAGCCATCCAAAGTCATTTTGGCTGCTATGGAAAGGTGCAGTCACAAATGTTTGCAGCCCTAATCTCCCACCCCCAGATAATAACACAAGGATGTATGAGGTCAAGTGGCCACCAAAGGATTAAGCAAATCATCTTCCTGACATTCTTTCTACAGTCAGTTACCCATGATGTTGAGCACATCATTATGGTCTGAATTATTGTTTGGATCTGTTGCGAGGTAAAGCCTGAAAATACCTTTAGTGTGACCACTTTAACTCAAGGGAAGTTCATTACAGCCCAGCCTGCAACAGCCCAAGGTGGAGAGAGTAATGTAAACAGCCACAGTGATGCTCATGGCATTGGCATGACAAGCCTGCTCTGATGCTCACTCCTTCTCCTCTACTCTAACCATACTCCTAAGAAGTGTCCCCAGTTCTTCCTCCAGGCATCCTTAGCTCCTACAGGGAGGAGAGGACCACTGTTGTGTGCTCAGCACTTACTGCCACTGAGGCTTTAGATAAGTCAGGGATACAGATACAATATGAGCCTCCAAAGCATTCATGCATTGCAGTGGTAATATAGGGTGGAGGAAGTGATAATATCTGTCAGACTCGTGTTTATTAACCATTTTATAATCACAATACATGCAATTACAGTTTGACAAGACATTGCCAATGTGAACAACATCTGGAAGTGTACTGGGGTCTTCAGAATGAGTACACTTTTATTTGCATTATTTGCTTCTGCTGAGAGTGGCAGTAAACTGTAGTTAATAAAGGAAAGCCAGCTTTTATGGGCTAGGAAGACTGTAAATATATGCAAAATGGTTTGTTGAATCTAGCAGTGGGGTGCCATAAGAGGCTTCATAAAGCAGGGATAGAGTTTAGCATCATTCTTTTAGGGCTGGGAGTGATGCAGAATAAATCTCTCTTGAGTCTACTTACTGACAGCCCCAGTTCAGATGGTGTATACACAGGCAGTGCTCCTTTCTCTGCAGAGTTTCTGTTAATCACTGTTAATGCCAGTCATCAGATCACTAATCATTTGAAACAAGAAGCTGAAGATATTAAGACAGAGATTCAGAACAAGATAAATAGCACAGATCTCTCCAGGGGCAGGAAGGAGGTCTGAGCCCACTGATGCTGCCTGGTACTGCATGAGGCTGCTTGCCTTCCTAATCTTTATTAGGATAGGAGCTACTCTATTCTGGCACAGAGAAGGAAGCAGGAAGCTTGAGAAACCTTCTACGGACTCATGGATCCAGGGATAGATATGGCCAGACCCTGACCATGTCTGTCTGCAGAGGATGGGAAGAGCACAATAAACTCCCCCATGGCTATGTCCTACCAGACCCAAAGTCCACGTGTTTTGCAGCAGTTTAGCTATGAAGGTGCAAATGCCCATAGTCACACATGGAATCAGCAGCCTGCTGGGAAACAAGGATTTCCTAAGTCCCACATCACTCTTCTGGCCCAACCTGATTCTTTCTGTTGACTACACAAACCCGAGAGCTGAAGCAACACCATTTTCTCTTGCCGCTGGGGAGGGTTTAAGAGCAGCAGCACGGGCAGAAACTGGTTCTGCTGATGGCCACTCATGTCTCAGTTTATCACTTGTGGTCCTGGAAACATGTCCTGAGTTGTCTGAAACAATTCATTTTTCTGCTCAGAGCAAAGGCAGTGAAAAGGTTATGCCACTGCGGTGCAAATTTTCCTTGTAAATCAGATTCAGAAGTCAATGCCTGGCAGCCACCTCCTCTGACACTGTTGAAATCCTGAACCAAGGGCATGTGCCTGCAGATGTCAACATGTGGATTTACATGGCAGCTTGGCATGTGGGTCTCCGGCTGAATTTGCATGTACTACCAATGTCAGCTTCACCTCACCTGACAATGGCACTTGGTGTCCTCGGCATGAGGCATCTTGTGGCACAGGATCTGCCATTTTAACGCAGGCTCACCTCACAGGGGTTGGAAGCAGGGAGACAGCAGCAAAAATGCAGGACCCAGGGCCTCTCACAGGCAGGACTTGATAAGATAACAAGCAACAAAACTGGAAGTGCAGGGGAAGAGGAGGGGAGGAGGCAGAATAGACTTGTGGCTTGATCTTGCCCAGAGCTGATTTCAACAGACTCCATGGGGGTCAGGACTATTCCATACTTAACAGTGGGAGTGCAGGTAATTGAGAGATTGAACCTTCCAGGGGACCATGACTTGCCGAAGGGGAAGTCAAATAACATCAAAGCAATCAAAGGATTCTTCAGGAATTACTGAATGAAATTCTATGGCTCAAAGAGGACCTTGGGCTACATTAATTACAATTGGTGCCTGTAGAGCTAAAACCTGCTCACAAGTAATGTCCACTTCGATTTTGTTCTTGCTCCCAAGATTTTGTCTTGAAATCCAGATCTGACTGAAACAAAATGGGGAACAAGACAATGAGAAGGAGCAGTGCCATGAGATGTCTTTAGAGGAAAGTCTGTCTAGAGACAGGCAGTGTGAATACCTTTGGAGCAGATGGGTGAGGACAAAGTTCTGCTTGCCTTCAGTGAATAAATGGAGACAGAGCCAAGCAGGCTGGTGAGATGGCCCCACAAAGCCTGGGTGTAAACAAGCCTAGAGATACCTGCATAAACAGATTCAGTCTTGCTAAATTCCTTAGCACAGCCCAGAGACCCAAAACAACCACCAGTGGGGCTGGCTCCAGATCCGTCTCTGCTGTAGATCACAGTACAGACCAATATCACAGGCATTACCTCACCAACCACAGAACAACTGTGGCCCCCCAGGTCTCCCCATCAGATTATATCCCAAGCAGAAGGCAGTTGTGAAATCCTGCAGCTCTGCAAACACTCGTTTAACGAGTGATGAAGGACAAGGAGTGCACATCAGCACTCCTCAGGCAAAAGCACAGTTCAGATCTTGCCTTCAAGACCACTTTGCAGCATAGCCCTGAACCTTTCAAGTCCTATCTGAGCTGAGGAATCTCCACTCTTATTCTGAGGATCTCTTTGGGGCTGTGCTGGTAAATGCTTCATTGGATTGGCAGTGATTCAACGAATTGTTTAATCTTTCTCAATCGATTCACAGAGGAAAGGATGAAGAGAGTAAATTTTTTTTTTTAATCTCCTTTTCCTCTAAGCTTCTTTAAGAGTGAGTTGCCTCCTCTCTCCCTGCTTCCAGCACTCAGCTGCACTCACATGCACACACTCACCCTGGACCCCAACACCAGCTTCCCCTGGTACAGACTGGGTGCTGTATCACTGCTGGTGGATAACATCTCTGAACAAAAATATCTGGGAGATGGTGACCTTTCTAGAGCAAACAAGTGATTTGCTTTCATTTTGGGTCAAGTGCAAGCCAGAAGCCCGTGTTCCTCCATATCTTCCCCAACTGCCAACCAAAAAAACCTTGCGAAGCATTTACGCAATATCAAGGTTGCTTCTCCAGATGGCTAAAGCAGCCCTGTGTGTTTCTTTTTAAAAATTCCCAACTGTTGCTGTCCATTTCCTAACACCATGCTGCAGAGCAGCATGTAAACCTCAGCCCCTCTGAAGATAAAAGTTTTGCTCTGTGTTGGATGCATTTATACACATTTGCATCATCCTGAGGAAGTTAATATCCACAGGATGGGTGGGTGGATGGATGATGTCTGCAGCTTAACAGGGAACATTCTCCTCAATTAAATCCTTATGCAGGCAAATAAGTAATTCTGCATTTCTCCATTTCAAAAGCAGAAGGTGAAGCAAGCCCTCAAAGCCTTGCTCAGGAGTCTCATGAAGTGGTCAGACTTCCAGGAGGGGCTGAGTACCTTGGCAAGTCTGATGTAATATCAAGGGCTGGGAATCACACAGTTCTGCTGAGGCATGCTTTGTATTAGACCTACAGAGAGGTCTCTTCAGCCTGTCAGCACAATGGGGAAGCCAAGTTTGTACTCCAAGACTGTTTATAAATTTTCCATCTGCCAAAATTCAGTAGTATTGGATCCAGAGCTCAGATTTAGCTTTGTTCCAGAATACACGCACAAATGTAACATCAGTAGGTAAATAAACCATCCTGATGGGAAAATACTCATCATTTTACCCTTCTAGGAGAACAAAGAATTTTTCTTCTCGCTATTAGAGCTATTAGAAAATTGGCTTAATGGAACTACTAATTAAGCAAGTGTTTTTTTCTGAATCATCAGCTACATTGTAATTTCTACCAGACAAAAGAGCCCCATGGTTCATCTGGTGAGGCCAGAGAAAGGATATTGAAAATTATTGTTGTTATTTTATGACAACCTCTGTCCCCCATGCTGTTTGACCCCTTCCTGTGTAGCTTCCCTGTTCCCTTCTGCATTCCTAAGCTTGAAAGTTATGGCATGGGTACTATCTTAAATCGGTTTTAGAAATGGGAAAGATATATAAGCAAAATAAAACATTAAAAAATTAGGAACTACTTCTATTAGAAGCACCAGATCCATCATTATAGATGTTATTCTGTTTTACTTACACTATATATGTCCTCCTAATAGTCTCCCTCAGGTGAACTAACAATGATTCTTCAAGTCCCCTTCTAGAGACATTTAGGATATTTATGATGAATGAGCTTCCAAGACCTCAGATATTTAATTTGCAGCTACCATGCTTAGTGCTGATTAAGATCCCTTTGTTTTTACAGTATTTCTTAAATAAAGTGCAAACATCTCCTGCCCAACTCCATTAAAGAGTGAGACACATGGGAATGCTAGTGGAATTACCAAGAAAGGCATTGAAACTAGCCAGGCACAGAGTAAATACACATGATCACACTTAAATACACCTGTGCATGTGTTTGTGCATGTGCAAACAATGCACCTTACACAGATATAGATGTATAGGCAGTTATATGTACTCCTTCTGCCCGGCCTTGACTGCAAGTTGCCTTAATGTCTGGGGATTGGCACTAAAATACCAGCTTGATTTCCCACCAGGAAACATGGGAAAATTTAATCAATCTGTCTGGGTACTCATTGAATATAATTCCCTATTCACAACTGATGAATCCAACAGATAGGCCCAAGCAAACAGTGCCTGCTGGGAAGTCACACGAGAGCTGGAAGAGGAACAGAATAATTGGCAAGAAGAAAGCCCAGTCCACAAATAGTCCCTTCCCAGCATAACCCCCCCTGAAGAACCAGCTGGGTTTGTTCCTCCTGAGATTGCACCACGCAGAAGTTCACTGAGTTATATGGGGGTTTTAGGGAAGATTATTGCACTGCAGCTTGAAGCAAAAGATTTCACATTCATACATGGGAATCCAGACACTCTCCTCATCAGACACTTCTTTTAGCTCCTTGCCCCAAGTTCCATTCCTATAGGATCCTATAACAATGCCTATCAGAAATCCCAGAAGTTTATTCAAAGCTCTGCTTTTCCTCATTCCTTGGCTCACCACTTCTGCTCTCTGTCTGCAAGCTGCAGATCACATGAAGATTCCCCAGGCTTTTCATAACACAATTTTATATTCTGTATTTCCTTGACTGTACAATATAGCTGACTTTAGCAGAAATTGTCCCAAAATGTTGCAAACCATGAAACGTGAATTTCCCTGTGAAGTGACTGTCTATTCAATCTCCTCACTTCTCACCAGATATCAAGGAAATACTTTTATCCTTGTTTTCTGCTCCTCAAGTGCTCTCCAGATACAGCTGATCTTTTCTCCTAAGCTTCAGTTCACCACGCTAATATCTATATACATTACACACATCCATACATCTATATACAGTGGTAAGAATTAGCAAATAACTAAATAAACAAACAGAAAAACCTGTTACGCACTGCAACTGCTTCACGAATTTATAACATATGGTGGCAAAGCACTATAAAAACTGTAAACTACAAAGAGTTTACAGCCCCATTCATTTATCATTTTACAATGAGTAATTTGTGCACTAGGCAGGAAAGAGAAAACCCACACCATTGGAGTGTGAATATGTATTTCTGAGGCTCACACTAGAGAGCCTTTTACAAAACACACACATGATTTGAATTCCAAAGCAAAAGCACTGAGAGGCAGTGCATAGGCTAATATTGTTATAACGGTATATGCAGAGCTTAGGAAGAATGGGCACTAGCTGACCTCCTTTAGTGATAAGAGTACTTCCAAACACTCCACGTTTCCGCACCATTCAGAGTCTGTCCATTTAGAAGCTGAGCTCCAGCCGACAGCTATAAAACTTCTCCTTGGTGTTGTTACAGAAATGGCAAGATGGTGCTTGAAGAAGAAACCATGGCTGGGTGCTCCTTCTGCTAATTCCGATCAAGTTTCACTCATTTTTGCCTCCCTTCACATGTCTGGCAGGGGTTATGTTGAACCACATTCCCAGATGGGTGCATGTACTCATGGTCCAAGTAGTGTTTCATTCCCAAATCCACATATTCTGTACAGACAAAACAAGACGGGTGAAGTTAAGCGCTGCATTTCCCTAGAGGGCTTCTGACCACTGCAGTGTCTCACAATAAATCCCGTAGATTTTCCAGATAGCACAGAGCCCTGTAATTCACATCTACCTGCTCCTGATCTGACATTTCATATTTTTCATTTCCAGCTGGCAAAGAGCTTTTATGAAACACATAACACACGCCACATGCTCTGTCCTGGAAATGGATTCGTTTTCCCAGTGGGGCCAGCAAATGATGTAGGCTGTGTCCCAGTTGTCATGTCCCAGTGCAAATGGTTAAGATCTTCTTTTTATCTCAGCAAATGCCCCATGGAAGCTTGAGCTGGGTTTGGGCCCTTGGGTCATTGCTAAGCAGTTTCTCTTTCATCCTTTTCAGCACCAGAAGACATAGCTTGAAACATGTATACAAGATGCGGCTTTACAGCATCCCTTATTCACTGGTACCTTGGAGACTCCAGTTCATTGAAAGTAATAAAACCAGATCATCAAAAAGAATTCTTTTGAACAGGCTTTGGGCTCTGCTGTGCTACTTGGTTACGGATATTCATCTTCCTGGAAACTGAGCTGTTTGATACAGCACCAGCACGAAAGCCTCAGCTGTCTCCCCTGTGCATTAACCCCCTGAGTGTTGAAGTCACAGTCCTTGAATAGCAAAATAGTTATCACTTATAATTGCTTGAGGGGAGAAGCAGATTTTATTCTCCCAGATGCACCAAGGGTGCACATGGGGGTCAAAGGGTTTCCCTATCCTCCTCCTGCTCCAGTGACGCAATGGGCTGTGCACAAAAAGGGAAGAGGGAGCAAAAGCAGCAGCCTCTGTTGGTTACAGCTACAGGCAGGCTGTAATGTGACTCCTGTATCAAAGGGTGCCATAGCACTTAATCCAAACTGAAAACACAGATGTGCTGAAAACACAGACATTCTGGTACTTGGGGTTTTAACTTTCTGTTAACCTTACATGTCTTGTGATCCTGTGTGTTTTACAGAGCCCTGATGTCAAGGCTTTAACCCAAACCCCTTGATTTGGCAGGGGGAGTGTTGTCACTGTTGTCAGAGTTGCCAGAGTTCTGGTGGTTTTTGATTGCATCCAAACCCTGCCTTCTTTCATCGTTCTCAGCTAGAAAGAAGAGAAGGTCAACACTGGCACCATGAGCATAGATGTTCAGCCCCTGAGTTTCATTTCTCTAGATGCAGAAAGAGCAAGGCTTGTGCAGCTGGGCTAATTCTGTCTGAGTGGCTGGCAGACTTAACTGCAGATTATTTGCATCTGGGCTGGCAGGTCTAGGAGGACCAAAGTCTGAACTGCTGCTCTGGTCCCTCTAGGGCTGGGTGTGCTTCTGCCCTGAGACCTCTGTCGAGCTCCATCTTCACCCTGGGGCAGCAAAACCAGCTTGTTTGCACAATTCCTTCAGTAGAACATATTCTGGGTTCCAAGACTATCCCTAGAACTGTAGCTTGCCAGCTGCTGGGGAGGAGCTGCAGAAGAGACCATTCTATCCGTTTGGTCTCTTTTTTATTTTCTTTTTGCAGACTCCACCACTATCTATTCTTTGCACCCCTGACATGGCAAATAATGTGCTCTGACTCCATGATTCAGAATGCTGAACAATTGCTTTATTAAGCTATACTATACTACACTAATACTATACTATAACTATACTAAAGAGATACTATACTATACTATACTGAAGAAAAACCTGTGACTGTCTCCAGACACTCAGACACAGCCTTGAGTGATTGGCTAATCTCTCAAAACAACTTTCACCTGTGTCAAATTAACAACTCACTTTGGGTAAACAATCTCCATAACACATTCCACATGTGAAAAAACAGGAGCGGTGAATAGAGATAAGAATTATTTTCTCTCCTTCCCTATTTCTCACTGCCTTCCCAGGAAAAATCCTTGGGAAGTTGTGCCTGCTGCTCTCTGTGAAGAAAGCTGCGGCCACACACCACCATCCCCCACGACTGGTCAACACCAGGGATCTGGATTAGATGGTTATTTGATACCTCTTGGGCTCTGTCTCTCATACTGCACTGGTGAAACTCCAGGGCTAAAGATGAGTGAAGAGAGCTTTCCTAACTCCCTCCTTATTTCACACCCTTTCCCTTGTGAGCCCTCATGTCAGGAAAACATAAGGTTCCTTTTTATTCATGGCTTCCAAATAGATGCAAAAAAAGAGATTGTCAAGATGCCCCCATTTGAGCCTCCCTCTCATTACCCTGCCTGAAGCTGACCCACGTCTGCCCTACTGCACCCTTGGCACCAGAGAGACTGACTGAGGCTTCAGATCCAGGTCACACACCAGAGGCTGCCTGCAGAGCATCCTCCTTTTCCCAGAACAGGCTCTGCCAGAGACAATGTTGGAAGGAAAATGGCTGAAGTTTCAGATCAGCTGAGAAGAAATCAATGCAGGATCCCCAGGAGGTCTTTTTTCACAATCGCTCTGCACTGGAAGAGCAAGTGGAGGAGCAGGAGAGTAGTAGCTGGAATTGATCACACCTGATTACTTATTAAAGTTTGTAAGGAAAGATGTTGGAGGAGGAGAACAGCAGGAGCACCTTTTATGACTAGTCTAGACGTGGTTGGGGGGAAAGGGTGAGGAAAATACCTCAAAATAGACTCCTACACTGTTCTATTATATTATGACCCCATATTTTAACTCTAGATTTCATCACTAGTTCATGTAGTCTGTGGCAAAGGTGAGACCAGCAGTTGTGAGGGATCTGAGGAGAGTCAGGTGCAGACAATAATACATGCACGACTACTACATGAGCAAATATCATAAAGAGGCCTCAACTGAACTGCATGTATGAATTTGTTTCTGCACATCTCTGTATAAACACACGCCTGTGAGGACATACAGTTCCCTCTCTGCATGTACCAGCATGTGTTTGCACATGTACATAAATCTGACATTGGAAGGTAAAGATAATTTTCCATGTGGCAGTGCCTGTCATGCACATGTCTGAACAAAGCTCCCCCAAAACTACCGGGGTTTATGCAGAGGGCCTAAAGCAAGTGTGTCCTAAGCAGGTCAGCTCCTAAGCTCCTGCAGTGTTAGTTAAGAAAGCAACATCTCTTCATAAAACTTAAAATAAGCCCTACATCAAAAACAGTACAAAACAACTCTAAACCCTCAGGCTACTGCAGGATTATACTGTTGTGAAATACATTATCCAGCCTTTAAAGTCATCTTTGACTATCTGCCTGGGGTCATCCAGACAGCTCTCAGCTACCTAATACCAAAAAAAAGTTGAGCCTGCAGATGTTCCCAGGAAGGCAGTACATCAAGGTCCAAGCTGTTCCTGCAGGGAGAGACCAATGGGATTAGATTTGAATTTTTTGTTTTCTATAGCAATGGCTCAGCAGAGAATTAGATCCAACACAACCTGCTGTAGGTGGGAGATCTACTGTGTTTGGTGGCAGGAAGAGAAAACAAAGAGTTACTGGACTCCTGTGAATGAGTCATTGCATCAGAGGCCTGGAAGCAGATAGGCTATTCCTTAGCAATAAAGAACCGAGACATAGCAATTTCCAAGAGATGGATTTGAAGGTAGAGTTTTCTATTTTATCCACAGCAGGCACACCAACTTCAGCTTCCAGCTGCTGTTTCTGGTTAGCCAGTCAAGCTTCTAATTGGATCTCCTGTTGGACATTATCAGTGGGACACACCAGGGTGGAAGCAGGGGGCCAGGCTGCTGCCTTGCCAATACAGCCGAGCCCTGGCAGCACCCTGCAGTGAAAGCCAGGCACAGGGACTAGGGGCAAGAACTCAGCCAATGCACCACAGAGTCCCCACCCCACAAGGAGCTGCTAATCCCTCATCCCAGGGCAGCAACAGACCCAGACAGCCTTGCACAACCCCCCCATACAGGCCAGTCCGTGTTGGTTTTACACATGTGCACTCTGGACTGGCCATCCCCAGCCCAACCTCTTCTGTGCTTCTAAACAAGCCCAGGAGAGGGCTGGGTTCTCCAGGGAAGATGAAGTGGTAGGAATTAGCTTGTCAGAAGCTTAACCAAAGGACAAGCCAAAGCAATGCTATTACCACAGCTAAATCCAGCTTCATTTCAAGAGGCAGCTGGACATTTTAGGTGCAAGAAGGCAAGTGTCCTGGGCAGCTCTGCAACAGCTTTTTGCTTGACATTGGGAATTCTCAGCCAGGAAGTCCACGTGTTGTGGACCTCAAACTCACAGGATAAAAATGTTGAGCTGTCCCCAGCATCCAGACAGGACCTTCCAGGCAGCAAGAGGAAGTATGTAATGAAGAAAGGATGTTTTTCTGTGGACAACAGTGTAAATGTAGAGGATTTTGCTGTTCATTCCAATGACTGAGATGGCTTTTTTTTTCCCTGCTGATTGTAAAACACATTTGGCCACTCCTTTCTTTGCTTACCAGCTGCTGCAATGGTGCATTTTGAAATTCTTACTGAGGAAAATTGGCACAACTTTTATTTTTTACATAAGAATAGTAAACACTAAAAGGAGCTCAAAATCAAATTTCCATTGAAGCAAAGGCCACCTCGGGATCAGACAGGTGGCTCCACTCCTGTGTTATAGGCCAGTGCCAGAATGCCTCATCCAGTCAGTCCTGACAGGAGTTTCCCAGCAACCTCTCCTTGGCCTGGCATCACTACTAACCTGAAAACAGATTTCTGTAGCGTAGGAACTAAGGAGTGCAACTGCTTCCTCAGAAGTGATGAAGTCCCTGACCATGTACAACATGTCACTGCTGTTCCTTACAGGGTACAGCTGTGAAAGTGCTTGCACTCAATTTATCCTTCTGTTGCTGGAGATTTACAGGGGGGAAAAGCACAGTCTGTGCTTACCAAGGAGCAGTGGGGGTTGTCCTGTGAGCTGTGTGTTCCTAGAGCTGCAGACACTTGTGTCCCCATGCCTGTGCCTGTGTGTGCAGCTGGCCATTGCAGAGTCCCTGTGCTGTGTCCCTGGGTTCAGTCTAACCAATGAGCCAGCTAATCAGTTCGTGTTAACACAAACAGAGGCAGTGGCAGTCAGAAAAGACATCAGAAATCAAACCTGAGGAAAGGAATTAGGGGAAAAGCATCCATTAATTACCTCTTCTCAATGGCAAATGCTTTCCACTCACTCTTTCAAAATGACATTTTACCTGCTATTAGTTTACTGTGAGTATCTCTGGTGCTGCCTTCCCTCCCCACAGCCGATTCCCTCAAGAACAAAATTAAATTTAAGCTACTAAAGTTGGACCTTTCTGAAGTAAAAGGAATCTTTAAAAATGGATTTTTTTAAAGGTCATTTTGAACTTTATCTGTGCACACATGGAGACACAGGCCTTTCAGCTAAATAATGCCACCTGACCACCTCCTGTCACCATTACTAGAATAAGAACATCATTTATGTGATGGAGAGAGTGGAAGGCTTTCTATTCATTCCTTTTATTCCTCTTCTAATTTTTGGAGACTTTAATGCTGTTCATTTTTATAGCTGCCTCTTCACTTTCCATTTTCTTTAATAACCCACAGAAAAGTCATAAACTAATACTGAAATAAGACATCCTGATTTTGACCCAAAACAAGACAGACTGCCCTTCCTGCTCTCATGGGATCAAGCTGCATTCTCTAGGGCTCCATCTGCTCCTCACCCTTAGCATGTCCTTCCACACTGGATGGTGTCAGAGTAGTCCATCCTTCTCTTTGATACGTTTCCCTCTTCCAGAAATCCATCTTTACAAATTAAATAAATATAACTTATTATTATGTTTCTAAACACATGCTTAACTTCAAGCACCAGAACAATCATGAGCTTCTTTTGTGAGCTTATGCTTCACTGTGAATTGGTACAGTCAGTGGCACCAGAGCCCTGTTTCAGAGGGAGCTCAGGGATGTACAGTATTTATCCCAGCAGTGTCCCTGTCTGCCAGAGAAACCTTCACCACTGACCTGACGACCCAGAAATAATTAACTTAACACTATCTTCAACATTATCCTGACAGCAAAGGCTGGCATGGGGGGATGGCTTTGCACTGCCAGGCTCCAGTCTGAAAAAACACAGACTCTTTAAGGCATGGATTTCATTTCCAGACGTGTTAGATCCACCTCCCTGCTGTCAGCTGAAGGTAAGGGGGTTGCACACAGCTTGCTGTGTGATGAGCCCTGCGGCAGCGCTCTGAAAACACTGCATGTTATTTACTGTACCCAGTTCTCTCCAATCATGACTCAAACGAGGCCATATTTATTGAAGAGACATTTAAAAATGTCCCATGGCATGCTTTGTGTGCATGGGGACTTCCCTGAAATGGAGTTTCAGCACTCCACCTCTTCCTGCAGTGGCACTGGCGTCCCACTTCACAGCTGCCTGGTCTCTTTGAACAGGCTTCCCTTTAACAACGTTCAAATATTTAATTTGCCAAGTGCTGTGGGAATCCCAAAGGTTTGGAAGAACTATCTATTATAAATGACAAAACATGACATTATTATAGGTAGCCTGCCTACTCAATGTCATCTGTGTTCTATGCTGTTCCTTTAATGAGGCTGTCTTTCAAATCCTGAACAGAATAGAAAAAGATCCTGATGCCAGCAGTTCCCAGGTACTCTAAAAATTAAAACAGCCAAGTCCTTACAATATAAAAAAAGCCTGCTTTCTAAACCCTAAAACCCTCATGTTCAGAGGAATTGCTTGTAATATTCTGTTATTTAGTTGTACAGGCATTCAGGAGGAGGTTGCTCTGAGCCACCCAGTGCAATTCAATAAGTGCTCCCCTGAAACCTAACCACACAGTGCCCTCTGCTGCAGTTTTCTCAGACATATTAAAAGAAGAAAAAAAAAAAAAAAACAAACCAAGAATGAAACAAGAAAAAAAAAAACAACAAACCACAAACAAACCAAAAAAAAAAAAAAAACCCAAAACAACCCAGCCATGCTTTGCAATCTCAAATTGAGATAAGCAGATGGTTTGTTACTACTTATCAATGACTCAGTAACATCCAAATTACTACATAAAACACTTTAGCCAGAGAAAAGTCAAAATGACAAAATGAATTCCATACAAGGGACAGTGAAAGCAATTGAAAAATCAGGCAGGGAATGCAGCTCCCAGCCTTAGCCTGGCTGGCCCTGCTTTCCAAGCAGAACTCCAAACCCAGTGATTTAAGCTAAATAACTAGTTCCTGTAATCCCATTACTTGGTTCTTCCCACCACCCTCAACCCCATCCAGCACATCCTCCAAACTCACAAGGGCTGTGTGAAGAAGCCAGACCAAAGCCCTCTCTGCCCTCACAGTCCTGGTGCCAGGTAACTTGCACACATGGAGCCAGCTCAGTTGCTGCTGAGCACCCACTCAGGAGAGAAGGATGGGCTGGGATAAGTCATTTCTGTCATCTCAGTCTTCATTTTTGACAGCAGTGCCAGCAGTTGACATTCCAGGAGACAGGGATCTTTGTGGAATACCACAGAAAAGAAGGACAAACACAAAACAGCCTTGGGAAACTCGAGGCCAACAAGGCACTTCAGCAATTCTTACTTTGAGCTACTATCACTTCAGGCTCAGTTAATTAAAATCAATAACTGCATTTGTCTTGGTTTGGAGTTTAGGCCTTCACTGAACAGTACTAAGGCTTTCGTTCACAGATTCACCAATTATAAAGTCAATAATTTTAAATTAGCTAGACATACTGTGAATATTGTCTTGGCAAATTAAGGTACCTCTGAACACAGGGATTCAGAGAATGCACAGACATTAGGATTTTAAAACAGCACCCTGATAGTGCTGCAGATGAAGAACAAAAACATTTCAGATACTCCAGAAGACTGTGTTCAGACCCAAACACCAGTGTTTGGGAACATTTCATTCTGATTTCTGGGTTAACCTGGTAGGAGAATAGGGTCTGCCTGAAAACTGTATCAAGAGTAAATGAGATTACAATCTCTAAAGACCCAAGGGTTGAGTCTTGCCACCAAAGCCTACAAAAATCAATTGGCTCTAAAACTATACTATTCAGAAATGTTGAGTTTGTTGCACAGTTGGCCTGCTACTCAAGATTGTCAGATCCATGTTTCCAAACTACTGTTTGCATGAGGAACTTAAAAAGATGATAAAGTTTCTCTGCCCATCACTCTCTTTAGCAAAATACAAAAATTGAGAGACTTTTAAAATCATGAGATTTGAGAGCAATTTGGGTTTGTACCTGAGATGTTTGTACCTGCTGTTCAGCAAGGTCAAGAAATCTATTTGAGAACAAATACATGAAATTTGAGCTTCATCAATCTCTAATCCTTTAGAAAACACTAGTCTGTTAAGTCTTCTCCTTTCCACAATAGCTTCTCCTGTGCTTTCTGCATCTTTCTGGGTCCCAGCCAGGCCTGGAAGCACCAAATAACCACAAGGAAGATTGTTCCTTGAGATCACCACCCAGGAGCAGAAAAATATCATGTGCTGCCTGGGCGGGCCTGTTTTTACCAAAGGAACCACCTTCCAGAGCAGATGTGAAACCTTGAACGGAGCCAGAAATTCAGCCAACAGCTTATCAGCACCAGTTACTATGAAAATCAACTGATTCCACTGAAGCAGCAAAAATCCTAAAAGGATGGCTTCTTTTGACACATAGAGTCAGCAACATTATTCTGAACAGCAGGGAGCAGAGCATGTGTGAACCAAAATGCACAAAGGGCAGTGTTCTCAACTCCAAAGATTCAAAGACATCCAGCCTGCTTGTCCACAGAATGGAAGACAAAGCTGAGGGGGAGACTAAAAACTGTGCGCAAATCTACACACAGAGAAAGATCTCTCTGACATAGCTACCCCATGGGTGAAAAGCTGGGAGAATCTCCGTTCAGCACAGTATTTAATTACCTAAAGGAAAAACGATGTAAATAGACTTTAAGAGACACACTTGATAATAAATTTATGACAAAAGGCAATGTAGAAATCTGTGCTTTTGAATTTATTATCTGACCTTCCTGCTGAGCATTCCCATGCAGCTGCAGGATAAAATAAATTGCACTAGCTAAAGAAACTGTAGGACACATTTGAATATTCCCTGTTCTGAAATATTAACCTGTGATAGTTTTGACCATCTCTCTCTCTAGTGGGGAATGGCACTGTGGACAGAGGAAGGCACTAGGAATTTCACTGGAAGAGAGGATTGCAAAAGGGACTAGACTCCAGCCGAGACCCCTGCACCGGTAGTGCAAGAGTTGTCTGGCTAAAATGGATTAGAATAAAAAAACCCAAACCACAAAACAACCTTCATTAAAATATTCTTCTGGGAAATGTGCAGCATATGACTACTTAAAGGAACTGGTTTTGCTTAGAAATACAGCCAAGTTCCCATATTTCTGAAAGATTAAGGACTTTTTTTTATCCTTTATGTCTGCATTTCTTTTCTTTTCCTTTCTCCTTTAAAAAGCTTTCATAAGAATCCCAGAAAGGAAAGGTGACTTTAGTGCACGGCAGATGGACACCATGCTGTTCATTAAAGCAGATAAATAAAGGGCTTATCCTGTAAAGCAGCTGAGCACCAGCACTTTTTCTGTCAGCTGTAGAAAGCTCCTGGCTTGCAGCACTTAATACAACTGAATTGTGGAGGCCATTATTTCACAGGTTTAGATCCAGCCTGAGTGTCACTTCATTAATATTTCAACTGGGCAAAGGGAGACCCTGGTCTGCACAAATCCTTTGAGCCTCCTCACTGCTTTCCCTCACACTGCAGCCACCTGAGGAAGAAGGCCTGGAACATTCTAAAGTATTATTTATTGTAAAATAACATCTTGTTGATGATGGAACATCAGCAGCAAACTCTGTGCCCTATAGGAGGACACCTTCTCTGAGCCTAAGTGTTGGCAATCTAATTAGGGCACATTCAGAAAATCTCATGGTCACCTCAGACCTTCACAATAATGATAGTATGTAAAACCTAAAACACAGTTCAAAGGACATTAACCATACATTTTAGACTGAAAGTATGACAGGTAAGATTAGATGAGACATGTTCAGCAGACCTCCAGAGCCAAATTTTAAAGCAGAGGACTACCAGCATCACGTTTTCAGGAAAGCAGATACACAGTCCTACTCACTTGCAGGCACAAACTAGCAGATGGTTTGCAAAACCAGGAAAGTGAACTTGAAGCACCCACTCTGTCTTTTACAACTTCACAAGCATGAGTTTTGCATGGAAAAATTACACATGTACATCATTAGCAAATGCAGGTCCTAACTCTACCACTTTGATTATTTCCTTTTAACTGCCTTGTTTCTGATGCCTTTTAAAAAGGAGCACAACGGTTTCTCACTATTTAATCAAGATCTTGAAGAAAAATTATTCCTGGTGGGTCTTGAGCTCCCCCCATTGACTTCTCACTAGCTGCTAACATTCAGGCCTCATTCCAACACTCTGCCACTGTCCAGACAAGCTTTTCTGGGTGGGATGTTGAATTTTTACAACAATAAAGATGTGATTGCCCTCTGCTGTGTGTATGCTCACTGTATTTTAGTTGTACCACTGCTAACACAAGTTATTGCTCTGCCTGGCCCTTCCTGGAGAGTGCTGCTACTCAGCTGAAGAGTTTATTTTCCTTTTTCTTTCAATTTCTCCTTAAGCTCTTCCCCCTTGCTCCCTGGCCAAAGTCTTGTGTGATCTGACACACTCTCCTCATCTCAGCCTGGAGCCCAGGGTTATTACATGCTCTGGATTATGTTCACCATCAGCACTTCAATGAGCTGACTTAATGTACTTAACGGTGCCAGAATTTCTGAATGTGCCAGAAGACTTTGGATATCATTTGCCATGAACACTAATCCATAAAGTCTGAGCTTCAGGCCATTCACATGTCACCCAAAAGGCTGGCAAACAAATCAGGTTGTCAAGAGCCTCCAGCATGGCTCAGGCTCCACTGACTCTCCATTGTTGGTGTTGACAAAGGGCGTAGCCATGCTTATGGCTAAAGACTTTGGCTGTCTCCTGGCTTATGACCAATTTCTACAGTAATCCAATGAGAGACACTTGTTATTTTTTTCTGAATTAATAACCAGTATCTCTTTTCTTTCTTCTACCCATGAAATACTTATGGCTTTGGGGAGATCTGGAGCTCCCTCTCCAGAACATGAAATGCAGCTCTAAAATGCAGCACCCTTATTCGTCTCCTGATGCAGACAGGTGAAGTTCCCAGAAGACCAGTGAAGGCACTGGAATAATGTGGGAAAAACTGAGGCCACAGTTCAGGCCTTTTGTCACCTTCTTGGTCTTTAAGGTACATTCTCTACACTTTCTTATCTGTGTTATGCATTATGGATATATAAAAGAGGGAGGGAGCAACCTTAGAGGATACCCCTTCACAGACAGATCCTCAATAGAATATAAAGATGGAGATAGGTCATGCTCTTTCTTTTCCTCTCCTGTGACGTGAGGCTGTGTCAGGGAACAAAGGGATATGGCTGGAGGGAACTCTCTGATTATTCTTTGCTGTTAAATTGACTGTTTTCAGCAGCATCAAGGCTCATGGCTATCTGCACACAAGGAATGGGAGCAAGCCCAGGTGACAAATTAATTTGGTTTTAGATGAAAGAATGCTAAAGATTTTCACAGTTATGTTTAACACACTTCCCTGGTTCTTTTCTACGAGCCATTTGCTCTTTCCTCCAAATATCTTCTTGCAAACAACTTAATTTAGAAATGCTTCCAGCACCTGTTGTCTGCATGGACTTGTCTTTTGGAACATTTCCTTTATGGCAAAAATTGTCTTACTCATGATTTTCAGAATGGCATGCAACTTTACTCTTTCAAATATGAGATCAGACTTTTATAATGCCAAGAGCCCTTTAGTCTTGTGCAGGAGCTGAGTAAAAGATGCATATTCTATTCTATTCTATTCTATTCTATTCTATTCTATTCTATTCTATTCTATTCTATTCTATTCTATTCTATTCATAAAGCTCCCCTACCAGTTTTATCTCAATGCCTTCCCATAGCACACAATGCTACATTATTAAGAATTATTTTATGTGGTTGCGTTAATCCTCAGACTAAGCTGAATAATGCCTAGGAGAGAACTGTCATAATGAGACAGTTTATATTACAGAAAGCAGGCCAGGGCCTTTCATGTGGAAGGTGGGGAAGCTCATCATCACCCTGCAAGTACTTTGTACTGCTGCTGACTGGCCTGCAGGGAGCCACAGCTCAAGCAAGCATGTTTAAACCTTTATTAAACAAGTCTTTTGCATTCCTATCCTTAAAACAGTTTCCTGATCCTTTCCACAAGTCACTTGTCCCTTCTTCAAAATCTCTTCTTGCATACCACTTCATTTATGAATGTTGTACTTCTGGTGTTTCAAACATTTTGACATAATCTCTGAGTGAGTGGAATGGTTGCCCAGAAAGCTGTAGAACTTCTTACATCTCTCCCCAGCACACCTGAAGAGTAAGATCCTGAGAGCTGAATATGATCTGGTCATTCTGTATGAGAAAAAAACCTCAGAACAGAAAACAGATTCAGGGCATCATCTGTTAATGATTATCAGAGCCATTATTGGGGCACAGAGACAGGACACTAATGTGGCAGTCCATTCATGTCTAGAACAGAGCAATAATTTATTTATTTTTCTCCAGAGTTTGATCCTTTCCTTTTCTGTCAACCACCTACAGCGACTGAAAACAAAGCTAAGCAAAAAAACTGCCACCACAGTGCTTCCAGATTACCCCTTTGTTTTGCAACTCAACATTGTCCCCCTCCCCCATTCTCCACAGAATCATATAATTACAAAATGGTTTAGGTTGGAAGCGACCTTTAAAGACCACCTACTCCAATCCCCTGCAATGAGCAATGAGCAGGGACATCTTTAATAGGTCAGGTTGATCAGAAATCCATCCAACCTGGACTGGAATATCTTCAGGATGGGTTACCCACTCCTCTGGGCAACCTGGTCCGAGGTTTATCCACCCTCATTGTAAATAAATTCTTCCTTGTATCTAATCTGAATCTACCCTCCTTTAGTTTAAAACCATTACCCCATTCTTGCTCTAAGGCAACAGTGGTAATAACAACCAACAGCAGAGTGCACAGAGCAGAAAATAAACCCTCAAGTGACTTAATTTGCCTTGGACATTTTTTCCTCGTGGGACTTGGCACACTGCCATCACTGTTGAGCATGCCAACAGAAAAAGATTTTTTGGATATTTATTCCTTTCTCAGACCTTTCTAGAGCTGATGGATGTTTATACTGAAGGAAACAGACCAAGTTTAATATGAAAACCTACCAACCTTCAGACAGTGGCATAAACCTTTGAGTTTAGGATATTAATTCCTGTAATGATAGTGAAGGCAGCACTGTTTCTCACAAGGTAAAAGGAATATGAGAAGGAGAGAGAGTTCCTTAGCCAAAGCTAGGAACTAAACAAGCAGTTTTGTTTGGACTATGAACAAAGCACAGTGGGTAATTCTGGCCCATACATGTTATGTCAAACCTCAGCAGTTGCAGGTACTGTATCCACTTTCCTATACTCTGATACTGAAATAAAAGGCTGCAAAACTTAGATTTGTTTTGCTCTGTGGGGAGTGTAGAAAGTCTTAGTCTAGAACTCCTTCATTGCCAACATTCAAATAAAGGCAAGATACATTTTTTTCAAGCTCACTGGGCAGTGAACATCATAGGTACATGTCATTCAAAAAGGAATTAAGCAAGTTAATTCAGTTGTCTCCCACCAGGCCCATTTACATCACTGGTGGCATTACAGCTATTATAGGCAGCTATTTTTAGCATTAGTAAATAGCAGTAGGACTGGTCTGTGGCAGGTGTGGGAGGTGCAATGGACTTCATTACCTACGTTGTTAAAACCTCCTTGTTGAATCTTATGAAATCACTCCGTGCTTTCCTCACCTACAGAAAATAACTCCTGTCACTCAGAAGCTCGTAGGGTCTGATTTAGCGAAGTTCTTAGACGTTAAACTAGGACAGCCCCCTAGGATGGCTCACAGAAGCTGCAATGGGCACACATTCGGGGAGATGACCGAGCTCAGGGGGCCTTGGCTCGCTGGCGGCACTGCCCCGAGCCCTGGGACGCAGGGCAGAGCCCAGGCACGGCTCCTCCTGCCCCTGCCCTCACACGGGCTCTTGCCGGGCCTCGACAACGGCCCTGCCACCCGCCAGCCCGGGCAATTACCAGGCTTCGTGCGAATTGAGTAGTCCCATCTCATCGCAGATTGATGCAATAAGCAGTACCAGATGCTACAGCATGCCCTTCCTTTAGACCTGGAATGCGTAAGAAAATGAAACGTTTTCTGCTCTCTTATGTAATAATCCATTTTATTATCGGAGACGCTCCACTTGTACCAGTTCTGCTCCCTGTGCAGGAGATCCAAAAGGCAGCAGGTCGAGGCACACGGGGGAAGTAGCTTTTCCCCCGTACTTCGCGCTAACTTAAAGGGCACCGAGGCAGGTCGAACCCGGGCCTCAGGCCTACCGCTCCAGGCCGGGGCGCCCGCGAGGGGACAAAGGACAACCCCCACATCACCCCTGCTCCGCGCCTGCCCTGCCCAGCACGATCCGCCCTCCCAGCCTCGGCCGGGCGGGCGCTGAGGCGGCTCCCCCCGGCACCGCCCCGCGCCCCGCCTCGCGCCCCGCCCGGCACCACCCGCCCCCCAGCCGCTCATGCGCGCTCTCGCCGGCCTCCTGTTGGCTCACTTCAGGCCCCCTCGCAGAGGGGAGAGAGGCTTAAACAACGCAAGTTTATCCTTCACTGCGTAGCGTTTAGGCAGATACTGGTACTTTTGCCTCTGGTAAAAGAGACGTTTTATTATTTTACAACGATTCATAGTGCTTATGGCTGAAGTACAGGGTGGAGGGCCCTCCTTGGCGTCTTGTCCCTCCCTCGCTCCCTCCGAATAGGTCGGCCCGGCTCGTCATGCTGCCCGCTGCGGAAGGGGCGGGCATGGCCGAGGGTCGGCGCGGCGGCGGCGAAGGCGACCGTGCCGTCATGGCTCCGCCGCCGGTACAGACCCGGCTCCCGGACTGGGACGGGCTGAAGCTCCGCGTGCGGAACCTCATCACCTCCCACCGCGTCATGATCTTCAGCAAGAGCTACTGCCCCTACTGCAACAAGGTGAGGCGGCGGCGTCGGTTAGAGCCCGCTCGGCGCGGTCCCCCGCGGGCCCTGCCCTCGAGGCAGGCATGGGCAGACCTTGCCCCGAGGGCGCCCGCTCGGCCCGGGCCGGGCGCGGGGGAGCGGGGCTGAGGGAGGGAGGTTGCTGCCGGCGGCGGCACCTGCGGGCTTTGGAGCGTGTAGAAGTGGCGCTGTATCCATCCCGCTCCAGCACCACGTGCCAGTCTTGGAAAACCACTTGCTGCTCGAAACCAGGCGAGGATCCGTGGCATTCGTGGTAGTTCTTTCGCTTTGCCACGGTGGGAGATGGATGTGTGGCGAGTTCTCAACAGTGTGCTTGTTCCTCTGCTCTACTGTTGCCCAGATAAGAGTGCTGGCTGTGTTCCTTTCTAGCTGGAAATTTGGGTACCACATTGGTGTTCAGCTTGGACAAAGCTGCTCTCCACGGGAGGGATGAGTTAAGCTTTCTGCCCTTTCTAAATTTAAGGAAGGTTGACTCTGCAGCAGGTGCATAAGTTCTAAATCTTGGTCACAGTGTGTGTTTAAAAGAGAAAAGCACTCTTGGTTAATTTTGATGTTTAGAGAAAAATATCTTTATAGCCGTAATTGTACACCAATGTACACATATAGGCTATAGCTAGTAAGCCAAACTCATTAAAAAACTCGGGGCCTTCATTAGAATTTTATGATACCAGCACACTGATCATAGTCCACACAGGACCTGAGGGTTTGTAGGCCTTGGGTTTCTTGGATAGTTACAAAAAGTATGTTATGAAATTTTATTTAAACCTCACACTACCATATTTGATATGGCCATTGTGTAAGAACATAAGTGGAGCTGTTGGATGAAGACCTGTTGTTCCTCAATAGAACTGATAACCAGGAACATATGCAGAAGCCACACTCCCATGTCTGGGTTAGATTTAGTTCTGGGAAGAGAAGAGATATTATAACCCCCTTGCAGAAAACTTAACTGAATATATCCTGTCTCCTTGCAACTTCATTGAGGTTTTGGGAAAGTAAACTTTTTGTTCGGGAGGATCAACCAAACCAGTGCCTTCTGTCTAAGAACTTTCTGGCAGATAGTAAATCAGAGTACATAGCTCAAATCCTTCTTAACAACTTACTCAAAGTTTTGGTAAATGAAGAGTTGGAGTCTTGCTCCTGTCCAGTCCAGTTGATAAAAGTGTTATCTTCTGCTGAGGAAAAATAATTTCTTGAGGACTTTGGAGCTGCCCATTGAGAAGTACTTAGTCGTGCCTATTAATATTGCCCTGTGTGCTTTTACTGCTTGTGATTGTAAATGCTGATGCTCATGGCACTTAGTTCAGTGGCTTTGAGATCACATGATGGCACTGTAACTTTTTAAACCTTGTGTCTTTTTTCTTCATCTCTTTGTGGTGTTGCAGAGGCTCTAGACTATGACAAGAAGGGGAGAAAAGACTTGATTGTAGTCCAGTAATTAAATTCCAGATTGTTCTTTCCTGCATTTGTTCATAGCTTTTCCATTAGCAGATTGCTCGCTTCAGGGAAGCAATCAGATATAAGGAATATTATTCTTATTGTCTGCAAAGGGGAAGAAAGAATGAGCACAGGGAGTAGGAGGACCCTCTGTCATGGCCCTTTCTAGGAGGGGGAGTTGAAAAATGCTGTGTGAATTTTTGTGAAGAAACAGGTCATAAATATGACGGGGGGAAGAAGAGGTGACTGCCCTGGTAGGCAGATTTCCTTAGCTTGTTTTCCTGCTTGGAACAGAACAGAAAGGTAATATAACAAAGAAAATGTGGAGAAGGGGTATAGATTGCAGGCAGAGAATTAGAAGAAGAAAGTTTATGGAAGAAGGCAGCCTCACATGAGACATCAAGTGATAAAACAGTGGAATATCTGTAACACTAAGGATATTAACAATCCCTCTTACCAAAGACTTAGAAGCTAGTGAAAGGAATGGCAAAACAATGGCTAATGCAGGGTTCTTGTTAGCTGATAAAGTCTATAGAATTAATGAAGTGAATATAATTTGGAAGTGTAGTTACAGCTTGGGTACTTAGACTGTAATCACATAGTTCTGAGTTCTTAGACAGATATGAATAGTGTGCATTGTATTATCTTTTACTGTGGATGGTTGTTAGCAGTGTGCTTTTCGAAGGATTAATACAAAAAGATGTTTAGTGTTCATGGTCTGAAAGTACCTAATTTGGGGATGGAAAGAATTCTCTATCTTGAGTGGAGGTAGCCATGCTAGAAGAAAATTGAAATGGCACTTTTATTTAGAAACACAACTGCAAATAAATTCCCTAAGTGAATTAGGTAGGTGATTGTATTCAGGTTAGCTAATAGCATGACTTGGCAATTGTGCTGTTGTTCTTCTGCAAATGCAATTTGTTGTTCAACTGCTTTAACAGGGCAGTGCTGGAGAGGGGGTGGTGGTAGAATTACTTCCTTGTCATAATTTAGCTTGGCTGTTTCTTCAATTCCTTAGCATCCAGAAAAGATAATAAGTAAGATAGAAATGCATAAAGAAAACATAGTTTTTTAGCATGAAAAAATGGCAAGGCTGAGCACTGTGATATGTTGATACTTTAAGAGCAACAGCTGTGATTGCATAAAGTTACTGGTTATTTTAGTTATATTTTATGCTATTACAGATTACGTTCTCTGTCCTCAGGGGGTTCTGGCCAATTCGGCTGTAGCTATTATAGAGTGTTAGCTGATACTTGAAAAAACAGACCTAGGACATGCCATTATTATTTTATGATATGAAGCTTATCTCCAATCTGCTTAGCTTCCCTAGTGACAGAAAGCATCTCTGGGAAGCATTTCCTAAAGTTAGACTAATTTCTAGGTTTCAGAGGAGTTATCTATTGCTTAATAATACTTGGAAGTGTTTCTAGTCCATCACTTTTTGTGAAAACTGAAAGGGTTTAGTTGGTAACTGAGGCCATTGCATTGGTGAAAAGGGAAGTGAATGGTTGTATCAGTGACCCTGCAGCCTAGTATCCCATCCCAGACATTTGGAGAAATGATAGTTTTGTCTTTGGGCTGTAAGTAAGAACATCTCCCAGTGCACTGCTGAAGTTTCCGGTGGGGGGTGGGGGGGTGTGTGTGTGTGTGTGACACAGGAATTTCTTGACCTGAGTTGGTATTAGTTTTATTGGGTTCAAAGTTTTCAGTGGATTTTCTTTTTATTGGTTGGTCTAATAACTCTTTGATCTCATTTTAATTTTGGCTTTTACAATGCCAGATAGCAGTGAGTTTTCTGTTTGTATTCCCCAGGGAGACTTACTTCCTTTTCATTTCAAAGTTGTTTTCTGGTAAATGCAGTTATTGCTGAGTGCTCCAGTGAGTATTTCTGAGAAATCATTTCCTGTTCTGCTTATCTTGATATTACTCATGATTAGTGTGTTATCTTTCTACTCCTCCTAATCATTTCCTTCTCCAAACCAAAGTCATCTATTATCTCTTGCCTGCACTGAAGATTTTGTAACTGCTCATGTGCTTGCTATGATCCTTCCTTCAGTTTCATTAGCACAACACAAGTATGATTTGTTCCCAAGTGTAAAGTGCAATGGTTACCTCTAATTAGGATGCTGGCATTTGTCTGTTTGTTTTTTTTTTTTTCTCTCTACTGAGTACCTTCAGTAGAGAATAAAGGTGGTCTAAATGCCTTAAATCTGTCCTTTCTTGAGTATAATCTTTCTTGGTTTAGTAATGTTCTGTCCTCCCTCCTGCCAGCTGCTGTTGCAATGTTTTGGCAGAGTTTTTTTAAAAAGAAAACAAAAACTAATGAACAACTTGCCTGTTACTCCACTGCTTTCCTCCAAACTAAACCAGCAGCCAAGCAGCTAATTTTCTGATTTGCCTCTGCATTCTTAATACTTCCTAATAGCAATCACTTTAAGCTTTGCTTTTTGGATCTTGCATGGCATTACTTTGGGATTTGTAACAGCAGATGCAGAGCAGGTCTGGAGTGGTTCCACTGCTGTTTCCCTTTCATTCTGCCTGTAGCTGTAATCATTCCAGGAAGCAAGCCTGAAGGTAATAGTGAGCTTAGGACAAAAAATTTCAGGGATCATCTTGGTGGTTAGAGGATTGGAGTGTCACACACACTGAATGTGTGAAGGAGGAGCTCAGTTTGTTAAACCTTGGTAAGGTGACTGGGAGTTTTAGTTGCTGCCTTCAGCTGACAGGTGGGAAGACAACCAGAGTGTTATTCAAGTTGCAGAGTGAAAGGAGAAGAACCAACAAATATAAGTTGCAATGGCAGACACTCCAATGGGATAAAATGGAAGCTCTTTACTGTGAGGATGGTCAAACATTGAGCCAGCCCAGGGAAATTCTAGTGTCTTTGTCCTTGTGGATGTTCCAAGTGAGAGGACAGTGCTTGAGCAATGTCATCGGCCTTCACATTTGGCTCTGCTTTGAGCAGAGAGTTCATGCAGGTGGCCTGAAAAGGTCCCTTGGAACTTGTACTATTCTGAAACTGTAGAACCAATATAATCAGTTACAGAGGCAAAGCTTTTTTTTTTTTTTTTAATGTTACGGTTGATACATGATGTGCTAAGAAACTTAATTTGTAGATATACAGAATACAAAATCTTCTTGTTTGTCTGCATAAAGCTGAAAGTTTATCAGAAAGCACTGGGATACTCAGTATTCAGTATAGTAACAGTGTGACTCACAGCAATATTAAAAGCATTTTATTCCTTGTGTGTTGGACATCTTTAAACTGACTAGATGGGACTCAACATACTCTTGATGAAGCTCTGTCAATAAATTTGAGGTTCATCAGAAAGCTGATTTTAAAATATTCAGACTCCATGCTGGCAAGTGTGTCCATCCCACAGACATTCAGGGATTCTTGCTAGAGCTGTTTTCACATGCCAGCTTCACAAAAAGTGTTTCTGTAGAAATCTTGTTTATAAAAGGTTGCCTGATTTGAATCAGGTAATGGTATACTTTGTCCATCCAGAACTGAAGTTAAAAAAACACCCAGCTGAGTGCTGAGTACTCAGTGCTGAGTATTTGGAACATGTTCCTTCCTTCTGCAGCTTTTTTTTTTTTTTTTATTTCCTTGTTTTGCTTCTTATCCTCTACTCCCTTTTTTCCTTTCTTTTTTTTTTCTTTTTTTTTTTTTTTTTTCTCTTTAGAGCAGCAGCAAGATTCCTTGGTGATACTATCTCTCCTCTTGTTTAATTTTTTTTTTATATGGCAGTCACTTCCATGGCTTTTGGTATGTCAGCAGCTAAACAAATTTTATCTAGAAACTTTTTCTTAAGGTAATGGGACTTGTATTGGAAGGTTAAATGCTCTGGCTTTAAGTGAGGAACACACAAAACATAGAACCAAACTACTGAGCCTGTGCCTCAGAGCACAGGAACTGAGCCTTAGAGGTCTGTGTGTGTCCAGCAGGGAAGTTGTGCCCTGAGCTGAGAAACCTTTGCACTGCCATGGTGTCTGTTCTTGTTGCAGGTGAAGGAACTCTTCCGCTCCCTGCATGTGGACTACTATGCTCTGGAACTGGATGTAACTGGTGAGTAGGAGAAAAAAAAATGTATCACATGCTGCTGCCTAATGTAACTAAAAAGAAGTGATTCCTTAAGCTGCATGGTCCTTAAGTTGTCTTGAAATAATTGGGGGACCTGTGAAACAAGTAAAATGCATTGTAATATACACAGAGATAAAAGCAATTAGGCTTCAATGTGGTTTTTATACAGGATGTGTTTTTAATACAACTGAAGGCTTTGACTGTAAAAACCACCAGGTGATAGAGAATGTGAGATCTGATTTCTGTCCAAGGAGCTATGGCTTCTGGGGAATAAGTCTGTATTTTTTTTCCTGCTTCTGGTTCTTTTGTGGCTTCAGATGAATTGTTAATGTTTGACTTGGTATATTGGTGACCTTCCTTGGGAAAAGTGCTGAGTCACTGGAAGGAAGGGTAAATTCCAGTAAGTTGGCTGCTGCCAAGTTTCAAGTTGTTTTTTTCCTTAAAGCCCAAGCTGCTTTAGTTTTAGGACATGTGCAGTGCCTTATCTGCATACGAACATAATGCACGTAGCTTCTAATGTAGTTTTAGGAACAAATTGTTTCTTATTTGGTTCTTACTAAGCTCTTAAATGCACTTTTGGTAAGCTGTTGTCTTTTTTTTTTTTCTGCACAAAACTTAAATTTCCAATGTTTTTTTAAAGTTCTAATGGCTTTTTGAAGTTTTTTATTTTTGCCTAAGCAATATTTGGGATAAATGTAGCTATTTATTCATCTCTTCTTAGTTACTTTTGCTTCTTATTCAAGTTGTCATGCCGTGAATTAATTATAGCCCAAGATATGTAAAATACAATGCTCAGCCTTTTTTTTCCTAGAATTACTTCTAATTAATAATATATTTCCCTTGCAGTTGCTCTGATTACTGATATTTTGTAGATACAATCTTGGAATAAAAAGATTTTAGTCAAAGTGATTACTGTAAATTCCCATTCCCACATTTACTGCTCAGAGATCCAAACTGAGCCTGTGTGTAGGTGCTGATGATTCAGATGGCAGGTGAGGTCAAGCAATGATAATTTTAAAACTAGAAGGTTTCTGACAGTGTGGTGGGTAGAAAAAGGAGGAAGGTAGCTTCAGGGTAAGTAGAAAAGCATGTTCATACTTCCCTTAGCCATTGTCTCATAATACAAAGCTGCTGGGCATAATTATGTTCCTGTGCACAGAACATACTCCAAAATAAGACAGTTCTCATGAAAGAAAAGGTGTCTGTGTGATCTTCTGTGATAGCTGGAGAAGAATTTTAGTGTAGTGAACACTGTAGTGTGTAGCAACAAATGTGACACTGTAAGAGATAAAAATCCTTGAAACAGAAGAACTAAACTTTTACTACTTCAGCATTACTCCATTCTGTAGAATTGTGGCTTGAAATGTCAATTTAATTTCTGCATTTAGGCCTGCTCCTTTGAGAAGCAGTTTCTGAAGACTTGCTTATGTCCAGGAAACCTGCAAATCGAATGTTTATAATAAAATTGTTGTCTTTGCAGGCCTACAATGTATCACAGTCCAAACCTTTATTACTTCAGGTTGTTCTAAAATCTCTCTTCCTGAAATCTGCTTATATTGTACACATTTCTTTTATTCTTAGACAATGGAGACAGTATTCAGCAAGTATTGGCAGAGCTGACCAACCAGAGGACAGTGCCTAATGTATTTGTGAATGGAACTCACATTGGTGGCTGTGATGCAACATATCAGGTAACCTGGCTTTAAAAATCTTAACTTGGTATGTCATGGGTGGAGAAGTCAGCAGCTAAGCAAATTGTATCTGGAAGCTTTTATTTTAAGGCAATGGGACTTGTATTGGAAGGTTAAATGGAAGTAGACAAGACTGAGTGAATTTGCTGCTTGGTCATACTTAAATGTTGTGTGACACAGCAGACTGGGTGACGTCAGTCAGAGGAGGCAATGTTATCAGTTGTTTGCTCAGAAACATGTGTGCAAATTTGATTATTTATTTCTTTTTCTCTCCCAGGCTTATAAGGATGGAGCACTGCAGAAACTCCTTGGGGACAACCAAATTACAGAACCCTATGAATATGATCTCATTATTATTGGTGGTGGCTCAGGTGGACTTGCATGTTCTAAGGTAGGATGTGAAAATAACATTAAAGAGCAGGTGGTATGTAAAACTTATTCAAAAGTTAATCTCTCTGTTAATAATCTTGATATTAAAAAGTCTATATTTTGATGAGTATTACTGTTCAACTTGTTAATTAATGAACTAATAGTGGTCTAATCTTACTCAGGGGATAAAGGGACCAGTTTCTAGCCAATGTCTATTCAGCTCTTGATCCTAATAATAGGTTTTAGTTTTCTGGCTGAGGGTGGAACCAAATGTTTTTAACTATCTCTTCTGCATGTGTAATACGCAGGTGCTTCCAAACAGTAATCTAGAAAACTTAAGGGCTTCTGTTGAAGCCTTTTGACAGTTTAGGATTCAGTATCACCAGTCATCTAAAATTAAGTGCTTCTGGCAGTTCCCTTCAAGGAGCTGCTTTACTCTTTTGCTCCCTTTTGAGGTGCTTTCTCAGAAAGGGGAGCTGAGATTGTGTAGCTCTTACACAATTAGCTGTTGTTCAGAGTGCCTCAGGACCTAAGGTCCAGATTCGGTTTTCTCTGCTGCCCAAGGGATTTGGACACACGCTCCCATCTCTCAGCCAGGTCCTAAACTGTCAGTTTATGTCTTGGGCAGGGTGAGGCTCTTCTTGACAGCCTTGACAATTGCTGAACTATACAGCCAAACATGCAACTTTCATTAGAAAATGCAAATACAGGCAGAAGAAGCTGACAGTGGAATTCTTCAGTTGGCCAGTTGTGTATTTTCAGAATGTTCAGATCTTTTCTCACAGTACCTTCTGGGACATCAGTTGTAAACTTGGTGCTAATTGCCAAATTGTTCAGAGTAGTATTCACAAAATATAAGACAGCCAGCTAAATCCTGTTTGAGGCAGGATTGCAGTTGATGTTCTTAAATAGATTTGAGGCACCTAGAGATTGAAGTGCTTGAAAAATCAAACAATGTGTACCTGGTAATTTCTTGGATAGAGGAATAGGCTTATTCAGGTTGCAATGGACATGAGAAGAATATCTAATGTAAGCTCCTTGCTCCAAGCAAGGTCAACTGTGAAGTCACACAGGTTGGTGCAGGAACTCATTCATTTGAAATAAGCCAGGGGTGGAGATGGCACAGCCTCTCTGGGAAACCTGTTTGGTTGTCCTCATGGTGTGAAAGTTCCTTATATCCAGTCTGAGTTGCTTGTTTCAACTTAAAGCCATTGTCTTTTGTCCCTTTGCTACTTGGCCACTGTGAAGAGCCTGGCACAGTCATCTTAATGTACTTCTCATAGGTACTGGGAAGTTGCTCTGGTGTCCCCTCCAAATTCAGTTGTTCTCCAGGTTGAATGTGTCCAATTCCCTTGGCCTTTTCATAGGTGGTGTGCTCCAGCCCCTTGAATAATATCATGGTAGTGCTCCATTGAAATGTCTCCAGTGTGTCACCTTCTTTTCCATGCATGAACATGCCAAGTCACTTCTGTCCTTCTGAATGGAAAGCAGAGCTAACAACTTAAGTATTTCTTTAGGTGAGGTAGAAGAGAGCCCGTCTCCTACCTTTTTCAGATTGTGGCTTTTGACAGCATAGGATGATCTTGATGCAGCATTGAACATGCAAGGAGCCTTTCAAAGTTTGGAAAGAAGTCAGTTCTTGAGGGATTTCAGTTTTTATCTTGGGAAGGAGACAGAAGAGCCATGTATGTTAATGACTAACTGGTGAAGGTAGTAAAGAAACCTTCTATTAGTGCTAAATGTATCATGACTATAAATGAGTGGACAGGCTTGCTTGGTTCAGTAGTGCTGACTGGTCTTCTCCATCTTTTATAGGAAGCTGCTTCCTTGGGAAAGAAAGTAATGGTATTAGATTATGTTGTTCCAACACCTCTTGGAACCTCATGGGGTAAGCTTTTTTTGATCTTGTATTTGATGATATTTGAGTACCAGTGATACATACTGAAATATTACATATTATGGATTTGTGTTCTTAGGAGTTGAGGGTAAATTCCTGTAATTCTGGTACACAGATAACAAGAGTTATTTGCCTGGCATGCCTGCTCCTTTTCTGGATGGTTATTTCTGCTTTGGGCATTGCTATCTCTGTTCTCTGTCAAAAGTTTTTCTAGCTTTGATCACTTTCAAACCTTGTGTGGGTAGTGTGTGCGTGCATGTTCACATTCTGACGTTTGTGGAGATATTTTGCCTTTTAGTTCATCCAGTTCTATATTGTAGGCAACTGATAGGCTCTCTTTAGAACAGTGACTCCTTGGCTATGTATGTCTCACATATTCCTAATTAAGGACAGCTGCTGGCTGACCTCATTAGTGATACTTGCAGCTGAAAATGAGTAAGAAACTTTGGTGAAACTTCTGTTGAGTCAGGGAATGAATGTGCTCTTGTTGATAGTATTTCAAACACAGGCATATTTAAATACCACATACTAGATGATACTGAATTGTAGAAACTCTGGTCTTTTTGCCTTGCTTACTTGACAACCCGACTAGAATCTGAAGCCTTGTGGATTAAGTAACCAGGCTCTATGTTTGACATGCGGTCCCTGTCTTGGGCCAGTGAGCAGCCTAATAATGTCTTAAACCAAATACAAGCTTAGTGTGTTCATTGTGTTTTAAAATGTCCCTTGCAAGAGAAATTTCATGTTACTGGTGTGACTATAGCAAACCTCCCTGAGTGACATGAGTGATTATGCAAAGTATGTGCTAGGGAAAGCATAAATCCCATTCATGGAAGCAATAATGTCATTCTTTCCATCTTAGGACTTGGTGGCACGTGTGTAAATGTAGGTTGCATTCCCAAGAAGCTGATGCATCAAGCAGCACTTCTGGGTCAGGCACTCCAAGATTCAAGGAAGTATGGGTGGCAGTATGAAGAACAAGGTTGGTAAGAACACAGAGGGAAGACCAAGACTGTACAGATGAGATGCTGAACTCAAGAGTGTAAAGGCTGATCTCTGGGGATGTGTTCTTGTATTTGAGTCTTGTATTCTTGAGTGCTCTTGTAGTTGGACTTAATAAATTAGAAGCAGAGTTCAGTACTTAGGTGAATCAGAAGGTGTTGTCCTTCTTGAGTCATAGAAATCTTTGGGGTTGAAAGTTAATTGTGTTTTGTTCCCTGTATTAACTGAAATAAATGACAGAACTTCTAGAATGGGCTTAGTTTAGATAGTAACAAGTCACATAAATATTAACATAGTAGAACAAGACCTTAATGTGTATCGTCATTACTGATAATGATGTTTTCTTAGCATGATGTACAATGAATAAGTTAATATTTTCTTAAGGGGCACATTGCACTTTTATTTCCTTAAATATTAAATTAGTGTCTTGTTTCAGTTAAACACAACTGGGAGACTATGGTAGAAGCAGTTCAGAACTACATTGGTTCTCTAAACTGGGGCTATCGAGTGTCTTTGAGAGAGAAGTCTGTGACATACCTCAATTCTTACGGAGAATTTGTGGAACCACACAAAATCAAGGTATACTCTGCATTTAAAATACTTAGTTGGGAGGGAAGACTCATGCTCTAGAACTGCCTTATAAAATTCAACACTAAAAAGGCTTTGTCTTAACATTGCCAAGTTAGGTCAACTGAAATTAGTAACTCATTTGTGAAGTTACTGATTAGAATAATTACTGTACTTTAGTACCTGCTACAGTGTTTGCAAACCTAGTTCTGGAAGAGTGATGTGGATATGTGTATACCCGTGTCTTGTGAGAATAGAGTAAGGTGGTCTCAGTTTCTACCTTCATGACTGATTTCAGCAGCCTGAGTGAGAAGGAGGGGAAAAGAAAGGAAACTAGCTGTGTGATTTTGCAACTTGGAAAATCCTCATACTAAAGCATAAAAACTATTGAAATTAAATTTAGATTAAGCGCTTGCATAAGAGCTCTGCTAGAACCTTGTGCTGTATCAGCATACAAATTAAAGTGTCAGTTTTGCAAGACAAAGCTTGTTCTGCCAATCTTGCTATAAGTGAGCATACTGAAGCAAGGTTAACCTAGAAGTGCATATTGAAGGCAACTGTTGCACTCAGTGGGTGTAATTGTCTGTTTGCAATATCAAGGCTGAACTACTTGTGTTTTAAACCAAGAGCTCGGCACTGAAAGATAATAGTAAATTCAATTTACCTTGTGTACCACCACTGTTCAAGTGTCCAAGCCACTTAAGTGTCCTTAATCAATAAATTAAGTAGAACAGAGAGGCTTCCCAGCAGGAGGCTGGACTAGATGACCTCCCGAGATCCCTTCCAACCTGAATTACCTGTTGACTTCATGGGGAAAATGTTTCCCTTCATCTGTGATGGAAAACTAACCAAGAGCAAGAATGAAGGTCAGATTCTTTGAGAGATGCATTGGCAAGATGGAATTTCCAAAGACCAAGGGTCTCTAGAGTTCAAATTAGTTAGAATTCATGCAAGATTGGGTCTTAGGCCCTCTGAACTGAAATAATGTAACTAGTTACTTTTTTTTTTTTAATTACTTTTTTTTTTTTTACATTAGCTGGAGGACTAATTCATGTCATGCTGTCCCTTGCATTGCATTGGCCTTTTATTGTGGGGATAAAGGGGTTGTCTTAATTTGTTGTGGCTTTTTATAACTCGGAAGTCAAGTTGTTATGAGTAATCCCATCTAACTTAGTAGTTAAAATGGGCAGGATTCAAAGAGTAAATGAATTTAAGTGCTCTAATGGAAGAAAAGCCTGATAGTCAGTTGTTTAAACCTGTTGTTCTTCAGTGACCTGTGTGATCTCTAAATGCATTTGTTCTTGTTTCAAACTGCTTATTCTTGATTTTTAAACATATCTACAATAATTAAGGAAAGGATTACATAACTTTTATCTTAAAGCATATGAAAATGTCAGGCTTAACTGTGTCTTCATCAACAGGCAACTAACAGAAAAGGACAAGTAACCTATCACACAGCAGAGACTTTTGTGCTGGCTACAGGAGAAAGGCCAAGATACCCAGGTATTCCTGGAGATAAAGAATTCTGCATTACAAGGTAAGATGAAAAGGCATGAAAGACTGAACTTGTCTGCTCTAGTGTTTGCCAAGACAAACAAGCTTGTCTTGGAAGGACCTTGTAACTTACATAGACTTCTCTTTTCAGTGATGACCTCTTCTCCCTGCCTTACTGCCCTGGCAAGACTCTGGTTGTGGGTGCTTCCTACGTGGCTCTGGAGTGTGCAGGGTTTCTGGCTGGCCTGGGTCTGGATGTCACCGTGATGGTGCGTTCCATTCTTCTGCGGGGTTTTGACCAAGAAATGGCAGAAAAGGTCGGTGCCTACATGGAAACGCACGGTGTGAAGTTCATCAGGAAGTTTGTACCTGTTCAGGCAAGTGCTTTCTTCTCTTAACACATCATTACTTTAAACAGCACATGTAAAATGCAGGTGTTGTCTGGGAAGGCTTTGGCTCTGTGCAGAAATAAATGTTTTATGAGACTGAGCTTTTTTGACTGGTTAATGATAGATTAGTAGGTCAAGGCTTGAATGACAATGGAAGTGAGCTCTGCTGCTTCAGGTCATTCTAAGCTTACAAAAATTTGCACAGGTTGAGCAGCTGGAGCAAGGAATGCCAGGAAGACTGAAAGTGACAGCAAAGTCTACTGAGGGATCGGAAACGCTTGAAGAAGAATATAACACTGTAAGCATGTCTGGATTTGAAATAAATGGCTATTGAGGCACATGAATGGTATTGAAATACTTCTTCTGGAACACCTTGAAGAGAACTCCTCCTTAAAAAGCTGTTCATGTAATTTACTGGCAGGAAAAAAAATGTGGAAATTCACTATTTGTCTTTAGTTGAACCCTGTCAGCCTGGAGTTTAGTTCATACAAACAGTGTTGTTGCTTCTGTTTTTGTTTGGCTTTTCTGTTTGTTACATCTCTAAAACAAATTGTACCTGGAAGAGAGTTATTGGTGTCTCTTTCAAATTTTGGAAAAAATAATTTGGAAGTAATTTTATTCATATGCTTCAGTTTTTTCACTGAAAAACCAAACGAAATCTTATATTATACTTCTCTTGGATAAAGTTATTGCATTTAATTTTGGGGGTTTTTTTTAGGTTTTGCTAGCCATGGGTCGTGATGCATGTACCAGGAATATTGGTTTACAGACAATCGGTGTCAAAATCAATGAGAAGTGAGTATTACTGAACTCCCTAAAACCACTGAATGCAATGATTTATTTTTACCTCTGTAAAAATAGCTCATGTGACTGGTGGTCTTTTAATTCCCACTCTTATATATGACAATTATGTGAACCTTCGAAAACTTTTTTTGTTCTGAATTTGAGTACAATTGTCCATTAACTTAATTTCTTCAGTATGTACATTGTAAAATAACTTTTCTGAGTGAATATGTACTAGTTGGTCATTGTGCTGAAAGCACAGAGCTCTATAATAATCAGGTGAAAGATTGTGAGTCCAAAGATGTCTAAGTAGCTTGACTGCCATCAGCCAGGCACTGTTGTTCATGTCTGAACAGGCCCACTGAATACAGACTTCGGCAGTGTGTCAGAGTTGGAGGTGATTGATGCTCTGAAGAGTTTGCAGTTGAAGTAAAAAAGGCATAAAGACATTTAATAAAATAAGCTCAGTAGTTAGAATAGAGTTTCTCCCCTGTTTTTTTGCAGAGATCTGAGAAAAGTTGTGATGCTGAATTCTGTGGTCTTCTGTTTGTTTTAAAGGAACGGGAAAGTCCCTGTAAATGATGTAGAACAAACCAATGTGCCTTATGTTTATGCGATTGGGGATATCTTGGAAGGAAAGCTTGAACTTACTCCAGTTGCCATTCAGGCAGGGAGACTGCTGGCCCAAAGGCTGTATGGAGGTAGTTCCAAAAAGGTAAAGCTATGATCAGACAACTTCAACTTATTTCTCAATAAGGTGCTTTTTGCCTCAAAACTGCAGTAACATGAGTTAATTTATCCACTTATCTATTGACTCTGCTAGTGTTTTGTAAAAAAGAAGAAAAGTTCTTATATAACTTTTTTTGTTATGTAGTGTGTAGAACTTGCATAGTCTGTCTAAATATGATTTTTTTATTTTTATTTTTAGTGTGACTATATCAATGTACCAACAACAGTGTTTACCCCTTTAGAGTATGGCAGCTGTGGGTATCCTGAAGAAAAAGCCGTAGATGAATATGGACAGCAAAACTTGGAGGTAAGAACACCCAAGAGTCAATTAGCTTGTAGCTTGAGGGTGTTTTTCTTGAACCTTGCTGCTTTAGTCTCAAGGCATAGGTTAACAAGATTAGAAGTTTAGACAGGTAAAACTGTTGTGGCTGTGTTTTCATCTGGCCAGCAAGATACTGCACTCACAGAAACCCAGGACTGGACTTAATACCATTAGAATTGTGCATAACCATTTGCAGGTGGCTGAGAGAAGCATTTGACCTCAAGAGGCCAGACTTGGGTTGCAGAGCTGTAGGAGTGTTTCTTGTTGTCATGAATTAAAGGCTTTTATTGCTGAAGTGTCCCAAACACCTGGGATGAACTATTTTCTGCTGGTTCACTGTACTTGAATTGTGAATTTTTTTTTTTGCTGTCCTTAACATATGTGTATAGGAGTATTGGGGATAACTTTCCCATTTTATTATGGGGGAGTTATAACTTCCCCAGTTTCTGGCTTCTGCACATCTCTGAGGAGTTATGAGGAAGCTGCTTGCATGCCTTGTGTTTAACTCCTTACATTTTTCAAAATCACTTGACATTATTTAGCTTCTGCTTTTACCTGTTTTGCATAGTGGGTTTAAACTTAGAGAAGTACAGAATTAATATCCAGTTACCCTTTCTGAAAGTTTGATTTGCAACTGCTGTATATTGTAGCTCTTGCTGTTTTTATCAAATATTTAAATTGGAGCTCCATGGTTTGAGTCAAGTCTTCCTCTGCTGAGTTTTGGAGGATGGGCTCTGTGCACTGAGTGGAAAAAAATCACTCTTGTCTTGTTTGTTAATAGACAAGAATAGAATGGGTTTAATGTCAAACCACCTATTTATAAAGTTACTAAAAAGTAGTGTCTGTGCTCTAATTCTAATGTTCTTTTTCTTGTTTTCCTCCCAGGTTTATCACACTTTGTTCTGGCCACTTGAGTGGACAGTGGCTGGCAGAGATAACAACACCTGTTATGCAAAGGTTATCTGCAATAAACAGGACAATGTAAGTAGCAGGATGGACATGCTGAGGGTATTCTTGAAGTGGAAAGAGCTGCAGAACTACTTTATTTGAAGTAGTCAATTTTTTCTTAAAGACTCTGCTATTGACCTGCTTGTGTAACATTTTTACTGTAGTGGGAGTTACACACTAGAGCTTTTGTCAAACTTTGCCTGGTACTGACTCATATTTTTCTCTCATCTGTTCTAAAGAACCGTGTGGTAGGACTGCATGTTCTTGGACCCAATGCAGGTGAAGTCACCCAAGGTTTTGCTGCTGCAATCAAATGTGGTCTCACCAAAGAATTACTTGATGAAACAATTGGTATCCATCCTACTTGTGCAGAGGTAAGAAAGGGGGAAGGCATAGCCTAATTTAAAACTTGCTCTTGAAGGCAGTTTTACCAAGACATCAGTAGCTATGTGGATGATGATGCAGGCAACAGTAAATAAGCTCTTGTTTTGGTCTCTTACAGGTGTTCACTACAATGGATATTACCAAATCTTCTGGCCAAGACATCACTCAGAAGGGCTGCTGAGGTTAAACCTGCTGTTCTACTTGTTTCCATGTTGTGCACTCTCGGTCCTGTGGAAGCTCTAATACATCCAACTGCTTTGCAGCAGTGTAAAGGTTTGCATCAGTGCCACTGTGGATGCTGCAGCTGGGACTGGTGCCTTGGAGAGGCTTCCTCAGCACGAGTTGTGTTGCACATGGAGCAGTAAAGCAGCAGGGAGATCTCAGACTGTGAATCCTGACTTTGCTTGGTTTTGCACTGCGGTGCTTTCTTGACGTTGTTGCTCAAAATCTTCTTGTGAGGTGAGCTACAACTGATGACTGCCAGGCAAGGCTGGGAGGTTCCTGTCTAGTCAGATGACTGAACTCCTCCTGAAGGAAATTCTTAAATTGCACAAATTAAAGCTAATGCTTCTAGCTCCAGTGTCTTGTACAAATGCTTGAAATAGATGACAAATACATAATTGAGTGATTCTTGCCAACAGTCTGCTGTTGACTGATTTCTTTTTGATGCATTTTGTTATACTTAATTGTATGTTCAGTTGAGACAAAATGGCATAAATAGGATGCAGTGTTGAGCAGTGCAGTTCAAGCACTAGTCTCCCATCCCAACCAGTCTAAAACTCTAAAGTAACCGAAGACACCACTGTTGTTCACATTCACAGTTTTTTGACCTCAGGTGACATCATGTCTTCAAAATAAAAATTTGATTTGTAGGTGTCTTGTGTGTCAAGGCTAAAGAGTGTAAGTGAAAGGACATGTCAGTTTGCTTAAATCTGGTTTCAGCTCTGTAATTTAAAATCTCACAGAACCCAGAAGTCTGTCTGTGCTGTTATGGGGAATGCTGAAGTCCTGGAGAAGCAGACTGTCCCACTAACAGCAGGTGCCTGCCCATGGAGGCAGAAGGTGTTGTACAGAGCTGCTCTGATTCCTGCGGCAGCCCAGAGCAATGACCTGCTGTGCTTTCTGTAGTGTTGTGTACTGTCAGTACTTTGAAGCTCTCTTCCACCCCTAGTATTCTGTCCTGGGGGAATTGTGCTTGAATCTGGCTCTTAGTTTTGTCCAAAGAGCTGTTTTGAAAGACTGTTCTGAACATTGTATGATAGTGACCAGTTTTTAACTATTTAATCTGTGACCTACCGTGGAATTTGAAGTTCAATAAACAATGCATACAACACTCTGTGGTGTCTGACCTCATGATTTCTGCTGCCTGAGGTTTTACTGGGCTTCAGTTATGTTGTGTATCCCATACAGTACTAAAACCCCTGTGGATTTGTGCATATTGTAATCTTTTAAATGGAGAAACAAGTTGTCTTGTCTCCCCTGGGGGCTTGCTCAAGATAACAATTGTGCTTCTGTTTGGGTATACAGAATTGAATGTAGGTGAATTCAAATTTGAAAGATCAGTTTTATACCATTTCTGTATATTCCACAAGATTCTGAATACCTTGTATTGTTTAACTGCAGCACAGCTCAAAGATGCTCAGTAGAATCTAGGTGGTGTTAGCAGCAAATCTTGTTCAAGTTTAGTAACTCTTGGAGACTTTATGCAAAACTTAAAGTCTCAGTAGCACTGCAAAATAGCTTCACTTGGCAGGGGAGATGCTTGCTGAGCTGCAGGGACTGCTTTGCTGCAGAGGAGTTACTTCTGGTCCAGTAGAAATGATGACAAACTGACTGGGAATAGCAGAGTTGACCTGGGGTAGCCCAGTTGGAGAGGAAGTGAAGGAGGAAGCCAAGTCAATGAGTGCTAATTCCTGAATTTGCTATTAATAAGCACTAATTGAGTTTTATTTCAAATTGAGATTTGATTTGCAGGTTCATGTTAATTGATCAATAATTACCACTTGCATGTCTGTAACAGTGTCCTAATTGCAGATGTTTCCTTTGTCTCGCTTGCCCAGCTCTCAGCTCTAGGTGATACACAGCTGGTGGCACCAAGAACTTTTACAGAGTTACTCTTTAAAGCTTTCAACTCTCCAGTTAAAATACACAGTAAGTAGCTTATAGCTGGAGGAAGTGAACATGTCTCTTTTTTTCAGTAGGCTTGTGTGTAAAATAAAATGTGCTGTGACAACAAGCCATGGATCAAAGCCAGAAATTTAAGGTGGACAGTAGATGTTAGAGAAGAAGGTGAGATCTGAGAAGTGGGACATGTAGCAACATAATAAATACCCTGAATTTGGGTAAGTAAGGACACTCCAGCAGTGGCATTAACAGCAAATTGGTGTTTACATTTCTGTTGTCATAAATGTTGTTGAACAAATTCTGAAGAGCTGTTCTGTGTTCTTAAAACACTGGTATTTATTCATGCTCTAATACCAGGAAGCTTTTATAAGCTGTAGTTGAAAATGCTCAGTTGTGACTGAATTTGTGCTTAGCTGCTTGTCTAGATCACTGATAATTATGGCACTCTGTACCTCAACTGGAGCTCTTGAAACAGTTGATGAACAGTAAAGCTCTGTGTTTTTTTAACTTATTGGTGAAATTTATCCGTTTCAGGTCCAGAAGTGGTTATGATTATAGTTATTGTAAACATTGAAGACAATCATCAAATTAGTAGATGGCTTTCCACATAGCTTAGGTTTTAATTATATCTTGAGCACTGTAATTTGTCTTGAGTAACACAAGCAGCTAAAGTTGGCCTGTGCAAGAACTGTGGGGGCAAGTAAGAGACAAAAGGGGGAGCTGAATATTCCGTAATAAGCCATGCAGTGCCAAAATTAGACACAAAAGGCTTTTCCTGGGTAACTGAATTGTTTAACGCTTCTGATTCTCACAATTCCCCTTGGAGCTGCTTTTGACAAAGACTTGAAGTGTTTACCCTTTTCCAGCACATCTCATACTAGCAGAAAATTGAAAAATAGGGTTGTTTTTTTTCCTTAGCTCTAAACTGAAGTCCATGTTAAAATCCTGTGCTTGTCAAGCCTTCCCTGAATATTGGCAAGGGAAAAATTCCTGGATGTGCCTTACAAGAGTTGGGAACAACAGAGGAAGGAAGGATCAAGCATTTTAACTAAAAATAGTCGTGGTTCTATTGAATGGCGGGTGCTTTGTGTTTCTTGCTCTGCAAGGGGAGAAATGTTCAGATTACCAAAATCAGCTGTAAAATTGTTGATGGATATGAATAGAAAAGAAAAAAGTGACTTATCTAGAGGCTCAAGTAGAGATAGCCAAGTTTGGAGGTGTTTTGACCTGAAGTGTTTTGTACTAGCTTTTCTTGAAATAATTTGCCATTCTTACAATGTGTACAGTTCAAATACTATAGTGGTGAAAATCTAAAGACTTCTAGTTTCTACGTAGAAAAATTTGTCTTAAAAGACTTCTAGGAAAATTTATTGTGGGCTTTGCAACCATTTAGCAACTTTGTGGGTTTGACCAGTGAGAGGATAGAACTATTCTTTCTTTAGTTAACTTGGTTAAAAATTATTACTGCACTCTTTTCTGAAATACAAGAGTTGGGGGATTCTGTGTGTACTATGGTGTGTAAGGAATTTGGTTTGTCTCCCTTTGGAACAGCACCCTGCTGGGATGGAATTGCCCTGTTTGTGCTGCTGCTGCTGTCTCTCTTCAGGTGCTGCACCTAAGCTGTGGCTGAGTGGGCTGAGCACACAGTGAACCCCAGAGCCTGGACAAGAAACTCCCTTTAAGCAGTTCTTGCTCTGCTGTGTGCTTCTCACAGGGGCTGATGGCTGTGGGTAGATGCTGGCAGGGCTCACCACTGCTTTATCTTGTAAAAATGTCACTCTTGGGAAGCTGGCACTGACTCACTTGTGTAACCTTCCCTTGGACGTGCTCTGACTTGGGGCTGGTGTGCTGTGTGGGCGAGGGCAGAGCAGGGCTGGGGTCTGGGCTATGGCAGCTGGGATGGAGTGGAAGTCATGGGGCTGGAATTGGGCATCAGGAGGGCAGGGAGCCCACACTGGCACAGGTTGGGCAGAAGAGGAAAAAGAATCGTGGAAGGGGAAGGATTGGCTCACTCACTTCCTCTTTGCCTCCCTTGCCTCAAGCAGGATGAAAAATCATGATAAAGCCCATGCCAACCTGTGGTAAAAACGCTTTGCTGGAACTGTATCAGGCAGGTTTGTAGCCAGGTGATGTATCTGCATGTTCCATCTTTTCTGGGTGTAGGTAGAGTCCAGTGAGCAGACTGAGAAACAGACTTTACTATGCACAGTTCCATTCCTTTGCAGGAAGAACTTCCCTTAGCTTCATTGATTCTGTTCCTCTACTCATCTGTCCCCGTTGACAAGGTTATTGCCTCTCCTGTGGGATATGAGATCTTCCTACTCTCTTTCCCCAAAAAAAGAGGCCCCACACTTTCCTTGGAGCAAACACCCCCTGCTTCAATTCTCTTCCCCATCCTCTGTCACTTTCCAGGCTTTCAATTACAGATTGCAGTTCTATTGCTCTTGAATGTTAATTTTCTTGACCTTTGCCAATCCCTGCCCTCCTCCCAGCTGAGGGACAAGCTTGAAAAGAATTATTCCCCTCGAAGGTGATGAAAGTGCTCCTTGACTGCCAGATTGGCGTCTCCATAACATTCAAGGTCTCTGCTGGCCAGGGAGGTAGAGGATAAAAGCTTGGGAACCAAGCCAGTTGCTTCCCACGTTGGATGAAGCATCATTAAACAGCCCCTTCCCTTCAGGCTCTTGTTTGTCTCTCCCTCTTATTAAAGGAGCTGAGTTTCTAAATTAGGAAGCCTAAGATTCTGCTGTTGAGACATTCACATTTAATTTATTTTGCACTCTACAGGAGCTGAAGTTCGTCTCGCTGATCCTGACCTCAATCAGCAGGGAAAGCAGAATTTTAAAATGTGTTTGTGCCTTGCACTCAGGTTTGCTAATGTGGGCTGTGACAGCAGAGGTTAAAGCTTTGCTTTGTCTTGCATTTGTGGTGTGACTGGGTTGGTTACTTAACATCTCCAAGGATAAGCTTATATTGCATGAGTGAGAGGATTAGTTGGTGTTTGCACAGCACTCCAGAGGTCTGAAGTGAGATGTGTTAATGGCAATGTCACCAACAGGATCCATTTGTCATGGAGCTGTTTCTGGCTGAGGGCCTGCAGCTGTGTCAGGTGTGCTGGGGGCCCTGAGAAGCTGAATTCCTGGATTTCCCTATGCAAATTCTGTAAGCAAGGTGAGCTGGGTTAACCTGGGATGGCATCAGCTGCCCACCAAGCTGCTCCCTCATTCTGCCTTCTCTGGACATGGAAAGAAAACACAAAGAGAAAGCTTTTGGGTGGACAGAGCTTTTAGGACAGAGACCACTCACCAGTAACTGTCATGGGAAAATCAGACTCAGCTTGGGAAAAAAATAACTTACTGCAAATCAATACTGGAGTAAGACAGTGAGAAATAAAAACTAAACCAACCTTCTTGCCTGGCTCACTGCCAGCCCTTCCACCTCCTCCCCAGGAGCACAGGGAGATGGGGATGGAGGGTTGTGGTCAGGTCATAACCCTTCATCTCCCCTGCTCCTTCCCCACACTGTGCCCCTGCTCCAGTTTGGGGCCCTTCCTGGGGAGAGCCATCCCCAAACCTCCCCGTGTGTCTTCCCCACAGACACAGGTTCACATTACTGCCTTCAATCCCTTTCAAATTATCAGGAACAAATAAGTAGTTGATGGTTTTGGGATGGGAATTTCTGGCTTGGCACTTCTCCTGTGGTCCTTCTGCTGTTCACAAAATACCATTAATAGGGCAGAGCTGTTGTGTTTAGTATCACACCATCTGTGCATTGCTCCAGTATTCCAAGAGTCTGTACTTGTAATCAAGGATTAAACTATCTTTGCAATTCATCCTCGTGGCATATGATAGCAAGCATAGATTGCTCCTAAATATTGCAGAAGATTGTTGAGCCTTGAGTTACTTTCTTCCAGCATGGTAGCAAAGACAGATGTACTTGTCAGACATCAAAAAAGTAATACACTTCAAAATTCAGAAAGTTCTAAAGATTAGGTGAGTTCCTGAGTAAAGTTGGGATACACTTTCCTTACGTGGTTATTTTCTTCTCTTCTAATGGAAAAAAAATTGGTTTCAGCACAGGTCATCACTAATATTTTATTTTTTAGTGGTTTTTATGTATAACAATGCAAGATTAAAAAAAAATCATTTTATTCTCTCTAAACCTAACATAAACAAATGAGTTTAGCTACTCACAATTTTGGATAGCAATATAAATATCTGCTACACTTTTTGGTGTTTATTTTTGGGATTGTTCTGGGGTTTTTTAGATTTAATAGCTCACGGAAATGAAAAGCAGGAGGGGAAAGCATACAAATGGATCTAAATGTATCTGCCCCCCAAAGTTTTTTGATTTGTGTCAGAAGGGGCAGTGCAGTTTGCAGTAGAGATGGGATTTGTTCATCTCTGACTTTGGCAGCTCTGTGGCCTTTTCCCATGGCTCACAGGAGACATCACTGCTGCCTCTGGCAGAGGTGCCTTGGTGGGCTGCACCATGGAGAGCTCACCTTGCTGCCTTTTCACTGCTTCTGTGCTGTAAGCAGATGGTTAGTACCTGGGAGATCAAAGGAATTTTCCATCTAGTCTTAAAAATAGTACTATGTATTTAAAAATCTTAATGATTTTCAAAGTGAGATATCAAAATTTCTTGCACTAAATTTCTGGAGTCTTTTTAGTTTGTGGCTTCCTAAGTCATCCTTTACTAGAAAGATGGTACTTTAAATGTATTTAATAATTATTACCATGTGGAAGATTTTAGCCTTTAGTTTGAGGAGTACTTACCCACTGTGAAGAAAACTAAGAGGTAGTCTAATACTCTGTATTACAGATTTGTTACATTGAAATTACGATCCCAGCAGCTGGAGCCAAGACAAAATATTGTATGGCCCCTTTTCAGCCTCAGTTGCTGCTTTTCTTCTTAGGTGGTTCTCTCCTTAGGTGAGCTCAAGTAGCCAGCTTGCAAAATGCTGTGTCCAAAGGACATCCAGGGTTCATTTTCTGGGACAGCAGCAGGCAAAGAGCTCAGGCAGTGCCTGCTCACCAGACTGAACTCTAACTCAGATGTGTTTGTGTTTCTCAATTGTCTTTTCAACTGCTCATAAAAGAGGTGTCAGTGTTTTTAATTGCCTGTCATCCCTCAAGGATCTCTCCCTTAAACTTGTGCCCTTAAACTTCTGAGGGTGATAAACTTGTTCTGAGGCTGGCCCTGATTTGCAGTTGCTAATAAGCAGGAACATCTGGTTGTTGCTGTCAAAGCCAATGCTAAACACTGGAAAAATGTCAAGCCTATACAATTTTGTAGTAAATTTTATCAGGAAAAAGGGTCTTGGGCACTTTCAAAGCTTCTTTAGAGGTTTAAAAAGCCCTCTGGCTAAGAGCCAACTTCAGCTTCTTTTTTTTTTTTTTGTCATTACAAAATTAGTTTTTCCTTTATTCTGTTTTCTAGTGGTAGTCTCAGGAAAATGATTGGATGAAATTATTGTTTATCTTCCTGGGAATTAATCTTGTGTGATCTGATAGTTTTTTTATTAAAAACAGCAGAATCTTGGAGTAAAAAGGGCTGTTTGCACAAGTCACAGACATCCCTAGGTTGTCACAAATCTCCTTGTCCACTCAAATATTTCTTTTTTTTTTTTTTCATTAATCTTTGAATTCTTGGCTAGAGCAATGAGATTATATCAGTGGACACGAAGCAAAGGTTTTGCAAGTATTGGTGAGTGATGAGACATTTGGTTGAATTTCAAGTGACAGGAGGTCAACTCTGAAGGAAGATTTATATAAAAACTTGTGAATTTCAGCATTAAAGGCAGATTTTTGAGAGGTCCCATATGCTCCCTGCTCACTACAGGTTAAAAATTCCAACACAAGATTCCCTGTTCACTTCCTCCAGTCAGGCTTGGCACAGCCTCTGCAGTGTCCTCAGCTCACAGGTAAACATCATCCTGACATTTCTCCTGCTTTTAATGTTCAGGTGGGTTTTTATAGGACTCAGACCCCTCAGTGCTGGGTGTCTGCTGCCCTTCATGAAGGATTTTACTGAACTTGAGCCTTTCTCCCAACTCTTGTGCTTTTGAAACTTTGGGGCTTGTGCTCCCAGTGTGCTCTGGTCTGGGAGTCTCTCAATTCTGACACACAAGGAAGGAACCCTACCTTGACCAAAGAAAACTGAAGTTTTCAGTAAAACTGCTCCTCTTTCAAATCTGGGTAAGAAAAATATCTTTATGTAGACAAATAGATCTCATTTTCTTGAAGTGTCATCAGAGCAAAATAGTGTTGGCTAAACAGAGATGATGGAAAGAAATCTGAATGTTTCCTATGGCATGCACAGTTAGACTCTGCAGGCTTGCAAGAGTAATAGAGTATCCTGCTACATGGCAAGGACTCAAGGCTTCTCCCACCCATGGATTCTGGCAGAAATGTTCTTTGGTGGGAGAAGGCAGCAATGCCAAAACTCCTCTCCATCATTTAATCATTACTACTGCTTTATTTACATGAAGGTTCAGCATGAAAAGGATCCTCTCACATTAAAAGACCTCTCCAGTGAAGTGTTACTGTTTGTGCTGAAGCTCGGATATGCAATGAAATTTTTAATTCACAGCAGCAACGAAAAAATAAAGTAGGAGTTTGTATCTTATTTGCAGTGAATCTTCCTGCCAGTAAAAAAAAAATCTCCCTTTCTGAAGCGTATGTAACTCATAAAATCTGAAAATTGCTTTAAAGCATTGGCCTTGTACAGAGCTACACTGTGTAATTGGCTTTTTCAAGAAACCTCTGCATCATATGCTTTAAGGTATGTACTAAGTGATTTAATGGGGTATGTCATTTTTAATTACTGTGGAAGAGCATTCATAAGTATAAAAATGCAAGTCATGTCCTCTTGGCATTACTGCCTCTAAAAGCATTTTTATGTAACCTGCAGGAACCAGCACAGTATTTTCTTTATCCTCTAAGTGCCTGATAGTTTTACATTTTTGTGATCTGCAGGATGAGTTCAGTGGCTGATTTGTGGTAAATTAGCCTTAACTGAGCTCTCAGAAAAACTGCTGCCAATATCTGAGTTTAAATGGTCTAAAATTAGCTCATCCAGCTTTACAATACATCACTGTCTTAGAAGCATTCCAGTTTTCTCCACCCTCTCAATGCCATCTAATGCAGCATAATCTCTGCTAACAGGAGGGAAAAAGCCATGTCATTGTGATTGCCCCATCTGTGCCACAGCAGCATCTGAGTCCAGTGGCCATCTGTAGAAAATAATTGATTTTTTTTTTTTCTCTCGATATTGAGTTCTCAGCAAATCATTAGAATTTAAAAATGACATAAAACCTCTTTATAGGAGAAGGTGATTTGCTTTGAGAAAGTGTCGTGTGCAATTTAACCTGCAGTGTATTGTAATTGGTGTTGGCTGCCTTTGACAGCTATTTCATGATTTTCTCCTCTGTGCCTGTGCTCTGGCCCTGCATGCTGAAAGGAGCTGATGCCTGACAAAGGAGAAGCTGCTGTGCTGCTCTCATTGCAGCCCCTGAGCATTTGAATGGCTTTATCCATTTCTGAGTGTGAGAGTAATCCAGCCCACCAAGTGCAGTGAGAAACCCAGCAGAGCAGCAGTGCTGGTGGCTGACAGCAGGTTTGTGGATTTAGTGGGAATAGCAGAACACTGGAACAGTGTATTCCAAAGAACTGAAATGTGTGGGAAAGTCACAACCAACAAAGTAACCTCTCAGCACTTACAGGTGGAAGCACACCTTCCATCAAAGCTGGAGCTGGAAATCTCCAGCTAGAGATGGTCTTTAATCATCTGCAACACTTCTAACAAAATTTGAAATATTCCGATATTTTTTAATGTTTAAAAATGTATGAAGTACATGCTGCCACCCATTTCATTGTATCAGTGGGGGACAACTTTTAGCATAAAGTGGAACTGTGGAAACACTCTTGGAAACAGCAAGGCCTCAGCAGAGGACTAGTTGAATGGAAGCTCTTTAGCATTGAGATAGGTAATCCTTTTCCTTGAATGAAAATTTAGCTTTAATTTATAATTTTCCCTCATTATTTATTTTTTTTTTTATTTTCCTTGGCTAAGACTGAAGTGCTCCCTCTGCACCCAGACAAGATGGGATATCTGTGTCCTTGCTGCAGCCAGCCATGAGCTGCTGTCCAAGCACCCCCGTGGAACAATTCACCTCTGGGGGACCTCAGACCCTGCACAGCAAGGTCCTGGCTTTATTTTTGCCCTTTCCCTTGCTCAAAATGCTGCTTGTCCCAACTTCTGCCCTTGGCTGCTGAAAAATCCTGTTCCATCTCTCTTACTTTCTTGGCAGAGGAGAAATGACAAATACAGTTTTCTAGCTGAAATCAGAGGAGATGATGGTGAGGGGGTGTGTATATATGAATATAGATTACAAGATATATCTATATTGGTGCATTACATATTTCAGTGGCTTATTGTTGCAATGTCAATATTGGCTTTCTTCCTTCTCCAGGAATAAACATTAGAGAAGGCACAGAAAACAAAACAGAAAGAGACTCTGAAGTTCATTCAATGCATTTGGTTCACTTAAAGTAGATTTAAGTCTCCTGAAAATGATCTTGCTTGAGCTATGGTAAGCCTTGAAATGCCCCTGCTTCAGTTGTTGTTTGTGTTTACACGTTTTGTTGGCAAGAAGGTAGGAAATGTTGCTAAGGAGAAGGGATTGGGAAGTTTGAAGCCATTCAAGCAGTACGTGGTGAAGCTGGAGACAGGATTGCACTGGCCTTGCTAAAGTCTGCATTAGACACACAAACCACTTCATCTAACCTGGGCCAGGGGAGTGTAAGGAGGGTGAAGGAGTGCTTGAACAGGTAAGAGTTGTTGGTTCTCTGCTGCTGTTTGCTTTCTCTGTAAGCCCTGGTTACCTGAACCTGTTTATGGCAAGTGATGTGTTGAGAGCCTCAAATTAACCCAATGCTTTCCCATCCCCTTCTTATGAACCTCACGTTACAGAAATAGCTATTCTGCAAAAGCTGTGACATGATGATAAAGAAAGCTGTGCTGATGTAACCTGATGTTTCCCCTCCTGGCACTATTAAAAATACTCAGGCTTTTATGCCTTGATATGAGCTTTCACCTTGCTAATACTGCTTGTTCTCCTAGACTGAATAGGAAGCTACAAATGCTGAATTGTAACCTCACTAAAGATGAGGAAAACTGAGAAAAAATTTTGATAGAGGAATAGGAGTCAGAAAATTCATTTCCATTTTAATGGGATTTTAGTTGTGTTCTGAATATGCTTCAAGTTTAAATCCAGCACTTTATAAAGCTCATATTACAAATGGGTTGTATTTTCAGTGAAGGAATATGTGTGTTGTCTCCTGAAACACCCACTGTGGTGCATGCAGAAAGGATTGAGTGTGTAATTGTTTATTTACATAGGTGTCTGTGGGATTTAGAAGCATCACAAAATGTTCAGAGTCCATTTGTATTGCAAAGAGTTTGTTTGGGGTTATGTGAAGGCATGTTACATTAAGAAAACTAGAAGAACCTGTGAGGATGCTGCTAATCAGGGAGCTGAATTTACAGGAGCTGTAGCCAGAGCCATGCAGTGGTCTTATCTGCTGTAAATAATCAAGCAAATTTATTAGTTTTATTTTCTTTTTATCTCCAGACTCCATTTATATTTTCTCCCACAATGAAGTCATAAGAAAGAAAAAGAGACCTTGAGTTTCAGAAACAAACCAGAAACAAAAAGAAAAGCAATACTTATTTCTCTTCAGCCCCTTTCAAATATTGTCTCTCCTAAGTAAAAAAGAAAATACCAATTCAGATAATCACTGAATTTTAAAATAGGTAGCATCTCCAAACAGACTCTGTTTTACTGTCTAATAAAATAATTTCAATCTTGCTGAATTGTTTCCTGTGTAATATAATAGTGACTCTGGGGTGCTTTCATTGGCTTTGCAGTGGAGCAGATTACCAAAGGCTGCTCTAATGTGTTTCTAGGGAATCACCAAATGACCCAGAGCAAAAATTCTATTACTTCCTGTGTATCTCAAACAGGAAAAATACAAAAAGGAACAAATTTAAGACACAGACAGTAGAACAAATTGTTACAAAACTCACAATGTGGGCCACTGTTTCTGCTGTCTCTTTCTGTCCCAAAATGTTCTCACGTCCTTTTCCAACAGCAAAGCTGCTGCACTCCTGCTCTCCTTCAGGCCAGGAGAGGATTGCTGCTGCTGTGCTCAGTGAGATGCAGAATTTCAGTTAAAGCACCAGCAGCTCAAGCACTGTTCATAGGTGCCATTCATCCATAATGCCCAGGATTAACTTGGATTAGTCCTCCTGTGAGTTTCTCTCGGGTGAGGGTGCCCTAGACAGCCAGGTGCAAACAGTTCAAGCAGACAGGAAGGCTGGGGATCGTGAGGTGACCTGCTCTGGTGCTTGTCCCTGCACCCATGTGTGGGGGCTCCCCTTGCTTTGCAGCATCAGACTTAGAGATCAAGAGCTGGAGCACTGAGAATGAGGCTCACAGACCAATTTTTATTTCACTGAGCTGTTGTTATTCTGGTCCTTTGGTGAGGCTTATTTGGGAGTGTTGTGGAGCAGGTGGGAAAGAAGCTAATGTGTTATGGATTATCTGACACCTTCAGCTGCATCTTTCATTCCCAAGGAACAAAAATCATTCCACAAGTACAGAAACTTCTTTTAATTAACCATCAGAGGTAAAGAAGTCTCCACCTCCTCCCCAGGAGCTAAGTTCTCAAATCAAACCAGGGCTGGTTGATCTGCTCTCTCTGGTTCTGATAGTTCTGTTCTCGTGGTTCTGGTACAGATCTGTGGGGGGTGGAATCAGAGTCAAATCCATTTTCTCTTGATTCAAAGAAGAGATTTTAACCAGGAACTTGAAAAAGAAAAACTTCATCACAGCATTTCACAGTAATGTGGGGTGTAGATTGCTCTGTCTCTAGGTAGAATTATCTCTCTTTTCTACTTTTCTGTTACTTCCATTTTCCACTTTATTGCAGAGTACTCATGTAGCTATCACACCAGAATTAATAAAATGGTTTTAAGACAGACATTAGGAATCAAGAAGCCTGACTCCTTTCTTGGCTAGAATTTATGTTAGTCTTTGCACTTGTATTTAAAATAGACCTGAAAAAAAAACTCTAACAAAATGCAAGTGTGTTGTCTCAGGGCAAATATAATATTGAAACCTGTTTAGGTGGCTGTCCCAAATCCCTGCTGCATTTGGGGTCTGTGACTAAGGGATAAAAAGGATTTAAATTGAAAGAGGGTAGGTTTAAGTTAGATGTCATGAATGAATTCTTCCTTGAGAGGGTCATGAGGCTCTGGAACACATTTCTCAGAGAAGCTGCATGTCCCTTCCCTGGAAGTGTTCAAAACCATGCTGGGCAAGGCTCTGGGCAGCCTGGTTTAGTGGAAGATGTCTCTGCCCATGGCAGGTGTGCTGGAAGTAAATGGTCTTTAATTCCTACCTAACCAACACCACTCTGTGATGATTTCAATGACATGTGGGCAAGAGAAGATCAGTCCCATGGAGTTCTGGTGGCCTGTGTGTCCTTCACAAATATTAGTTAGCTTTTATTCTTCTGTGGTTAAGATATTAAAATCTAATGTGGCTCTAGAGAAAGCTAAGGAAGAAAATATAATGCAGCTTCTCAAATAGAATAAATCCAAGGTGAAATCTCATAGCTTTGCCTAGGAACATAGTAAGGGAAATCTGGCTTAGAATAGCATTTTAGAGGTTGTTAAATCTGAACAGCACAGCTTAGGGTGCATTGGGCACTAAGGGAAAATCTGCTAGACAAATTCCAGGGCAATTCTCACTGCAGTTTGTACTCTGCCCTCAGTAAGAATTTGGCAACACCTGACGTCTCAGAGGGTGTGTGCAGGTGTATCAGAGGGCAGTGGAGATCAGCTCTGCATCTCAAAGCTGCTTAAGGGTTGTATTGACAGGATGTGAGAAATTACAAAATACCAACTGGATTCTCTAGGAGCTGCCATGCTATCTATAAGAGAATGTTATTAAAGTATCTGTTTTCACTAAAGTGAGCATGTAGAAGTGGATTACAAGTGCAATTCTATATGATTGCTTGTCATTGCTCTTAAGCAGAGGTTAATTTCAAAATGCACTGCACAAGCCTCTGCCTGTGGATTTAATCTTCAGACACACCATTGATTTAAATATTTTCTCCCAGAAAATGGTGAGAAATCTACCTATGTAGCAACAGGAAAAAAACAGTTCTCCTTCCTTCTTGTACACATACACACAACACTCACACAGCCAGAGGTGCAATAATCCTGATTTAGCTGGCAGAGCTGGTTTGAGAGTAGTGTTGGCCCCAGGCAGAGGTTATGGGGCAAGTACAGGGAGTGACTCCTGGTGTTATCTAACACAGCTTTGGGGGGGCTCTGTGGAGCCCTAAGTAATTGTTTTCTGACCCTTCCCTTCGCTGGAGCCAGCTTTAAATCCCCAATCAATAAAAGGAAGTTGCACCATGGCTTTGAATGAATAATGCAGCAGTTTTGCAGCACAGTGCAGCCATTGAAGGGCAGCAGTTCATGATTCAGAGGTGATCAGACTCTCACACTTGCTCTCACAGGCCTGGCTTTGTGCACTGCTGAAGTTCACAGGAGTTTTCTCCATCTTCATGACGAGCTGAATGTGGGGAAGGTTATTATTCTGCTGACTTATCCGTGGCTCTGGATGAATGGGTGTGTCCCTGCTGGGATGTTAAAGGTACTGGGAGTCACCTTGTGTTGTGCAACCTGTGAGATGGTTGCACCTGGAAAAGCTTTTCACAGCACTCAGTCCAAGAACACAGAGTGAGCAGAGCTGATCTCTCCAGGCAGCTTTCTTGCCCTTAGAACTCCTGAGCTTTATTGCAGCTCCAATCTGAGATGTGAAGATAAGAAAGGAGCAACAGTCACAGTTACAGAGCTCCATTTCCTGGAAAAGTTTATGGAGGGAAAATCACAGCATCATGCAACACTATGGGTATGCAAGCTATGAAGTGACTGCCCCAAAGGTGTAGTGGTGGCAGAGCAAAAAATTAAAACACTGAGGTAGAACTGAGGTGATTTTGACTAGAGCAAGATGAACATTTTGCATTAAGTTAGCAGTCTAGTTAGCAGCAAAACTTGACAAAACTTCAGTGTTTCCTAGAAGCACACCAGCTATGTTAAAATTACTGTTAGAAAAGATCCTAAAGACCAGAATGAATTTTTTTGTTGTTTTGTCTTGACCAAGAAACTGTCCCTGTGGCTAGGATTTAATCTAGGAGCTGTAGAGTGCAAGTTCACATTTTTGCTTTTTCCCATTTGGTCTGGGTGCTTGAATGTGTGTTTCTCTCATCCCAAACAACTGGGAAATTTGACCTTTCACTGTTTCCAGGCACTGGCTTCATTAGCTTTCCTTATTAAATGGACATGGAAGTATCACTGGAGTCATTAGAGTTTAAAAGGGTGAAAATCCCTACTTTAAAATTTTAAATCCTATAAGTACATAAATGGGTGAGTTGAATTGTGTGTGCTGCTTTTACTAGGAGAAAAATACTTATCTTTGAAGGTTTAAAGCCATCTGTAATTAAGAATAAGTAAGTCATGGTCAATTTATTAGACTTGCTCTTTTATATGAGACCATTGTCTTTTAGATTTTCTTTCCTCTCTCTGGTGTGCTGATCTTGTCATTGCTGTTACATAGTGCAAATTATGGCAATAATATATAACAGCACTTCACACATAGCATGAGAAGACAGCAGTGTGAAACCAGAAAAACACATCAAGCCAAGAAATATCTCAGGTATTTCCCCAGCCCTTTGTTGTTGTTCTGTGTATTCCTGTGTGCTGTTGTGTTTTGGTTTTGGCTTTTCAGCACTGAGTGTGCCAGGGCTTGCAGTTTGTCTGCTGAGCCCATTCCTGATACAGCACCCAATAGACTGGGTGGTGATTTATGTTGGGAAAAATACCCAACATAATGAAAGATCACTGAATCCCTCCATTTGGGACTTACCTTGTATCTCTGGAAAGGTACAGATTGTGGCCTTCCCTAATCTTTTCCTGAGATGACATTAAGCTATTTCACTCAAAAACAACCCCAAAAAATACACTTAGATTACATGCACAATTGAAAGCTTTAAGTTTTAGGCAACATCATCTGCTGGAACTGACCTAAAGGATTCTCTGGAAGGTTTTGCTGCACAGCTCCAGCTCACCAGTTGATCAGCAGCCATGTATAAAGGGGCAGAAATTGTGCCACCAGCTTTCTGAGGTTTTCTCAGTCTAAAAACATAAAGAAATACTTTCGTTGCAGCAGAAGTAAATGAAAATCCAGGAATCTGAGAAGACTATTTTAGTAATGTTCCCAGACTCACATGGGCTTGAGAAGCCCAAGTTTCCTGGGCAGCTGCCAAGTGCAGGTAATGAAAGGTTGTTTAGCACTTGGGAAGTGTACAAAGCAAATGCTAAACACCAGTTACATTCTGCTGTCCAAGTCACAAGACTGCCTAGAGAACTGCTGGTGATAAATGTTCACAATTATGGTGATAGAAATACCATGAGGAATTCAGGGTGGAACAAGGCAGGGCCACCCTGGGCTAATTACATGGACTCAAGGAGAGGAGAAACTTCCTTGAGAGAGAAGTTTTGAAACAGACACATTTGACCAGAGAAATGCTGACTGTGTGGTAAGAAATACTTTCATATTTCAGGAGGATGAACTTAGCAATTCCAGCTTGGGAAGCGTGCTGGGTCACTCACAGAGCCACTGCATCTGAGGGCCAGCTGTGCTGCTTCTGACTGGAAACCAAAGCCACTTCTCACTGATGGTTTTGCTCTCTGCAGTACTTTGCTGGAGTCACTTAAGCATCTGCAAGAAATTTAGTGGTGCATGAGATGAGGAAAGGTTCAGTATTTATGAATAGGTCCAACTGTGCTTCCAAGACAGATTTTTCCATGCACAACAGCACCAAAAGTTGGGCAACAGCCAGAATGTTACACTAAGTTCTTTTATTTGTCCTCCTTATTGCTTTATTAGCAATTCCAGGGTAATCTGTTGTTTCAGACTAATTTTACTCCCGTTTTGCAGGATTAGTGAAAGAACCATTGTAACAATCAGCTAAGGACACTGAAACACTTGAGGTCTGATCTCCATTTGCACCTGGGGAGTGGATGTATCGTGTCTGTACAGAAACTGCACATGCTGTAGATAAAATACAGCAACATCTGAACAGAAGGCATCCCTTATCTTCATGAGTTGCCTTAATTAGCTTGGTGTAGAGTTAAATTGCCTTCCCTACAGAATGAAAGTTTCTGCTCATTTATTCTTTGTTTTCTGAATACTGCTGAAGTCTTGCCATTTATATAAATGTGGAGTTTCTTTCCCCAAAGAGTCTTGAAGTGTTTAAGCTTAATGCAGGATGAGAGACAGGTCAATGTGTTAGGAGACAATTCCTGGGGAGAGGGAAGAACTTTTCTAGGCTGTGACAGCACAAATTCTGTAGAGTATTTTGTAAGAAAGCAGAAAAGCTAAAGAAGGAGATGAGGGATGCTTAAAGAGAATGAAGGAATCACAATTAGAAGAGAAGGGGGAGCAAGGTCATACAGGAAGCCACAGAAACAAGGTGCAGGTGCTAGAACTGAGCTGGTAAAAAGGAAGTCAGATATATAAATTTATCTCCCTGCCAGGATAGTAAATTGGACACTGTGATGTTGGTACAACAGAGCAGCTCTGAATTCTCATAGGCAGGATTACACTGGAAAAGTGACCAAAGAAGGGGCTGCTGCTGAGGGTGGAAGACCACAGGAGCTGCAGAGGAAAAGACAAAACTTGTGTTCAAATGGTTGTATTCATGTCAGCAATTCAGTTACTTATCTCTTGTGAAGTCACTTTAGAGCCACCTTTAAGTCCTTTGAATATGATTGACAATTACTGTGACTATTTGCTTTTCCTTCTTGGGGATGGTGAAATTTTAATCAAAATTACCTCAATACAGTAAGTTTGCAAAAGCTGAATTCCTAATGGTTTTTTCCCCAACACTTTTACAATCTGATCAATCTTTAATAATGAGACTGAGCTGGAAAAAAAACCAGCCCAATTTTCTACTCAGACAATGCAATTTCATCAGAAATGAATCATCTTAAGTGAATACATTGATTTAGATTAAATTTGATAGGAAAATATCAAAATGAATAATTTTAGCTTATTTCTTTTTGGCAATATTGAAATATTTTATATTGGCATTTTATTCATTTAATTTAAACTTCTATGATATTTACATTATTTTGATATTCCTATACTATTGCACATAAGAGTTTCAGTGATTCAAACCCTGTATATTTGTTATTTGCACGGAAAATAAATGTCAAAATGTTGGAATTTCCCGTGGGATCAGAATTCCACTTTCTATTTACAATAAAATGTGTAAGGAAATACAGTACTCTGGAGTAAGTCTGACCTTAGTACTTCTCAGCTCTGGAATGCCAGACAATCTAATATATGGATCAGGATTGTGTGGGAAGATTTCTGAATGATTTATGCCAATCACATTTTCACCATTTCCTCATCAATACTGGCAGTGGTAATTCCTTGTACAGTAATGCATCTTTTCCATCCAGCTAGGTACAACTTTTGTGAAATAAACTGCCAAGAGTCTCCTTGGAGCATGGCTTCCTGCTTTAAGGATTGTTCAAGTATTTCATCTTTTTTTGCTGAATTAGGTCCAATGCTGGTCAATTTATGATTTCAATCCCCAGTATTATCATTGATACTTATTTTACAAAATGTTCTGCAGTGTTGATGAGTTTCAATCCATGCAGAGATAATGGCAACTGTTCTCCTGTGCATGCTCATAAAATTGATCTGAAAGCGATCAATGAAATGGTGAAACTTTCTTTAAAACACTAGAATGACACTTAAAAAGATTAGAGGGGATTTTTTTTTTTAAATTTAGCACATAACCAATATTCATGTAAAGCAAGACAGCTTCAGCTTGTGCTGAGGAGGTAATTAACACATCAGGTGAAAGTTCACCCCTGCAAATGGTGTTCCTGAAGGTGAGGGAAAGAAACTGAATACATTCTAAGATTGTTCATCTGAAAAATACCTGTATAAAAATTTATTTGACACTTTCCTGAAACAATTACAGTTGCCATTTCCATGTATTGCATAAACTATTTCATCAGCTTGTCTTCTGGAGAAAAACTTATACAAACCCTTTGCAGAACCCACTCTGAAATTTACTATAGGTAAATTTCTTGATTGAAAAGTTTGAATTTGGCTGCTTCATTCAGGTCAGATTACCCTGTCCTAAAGCTGTAGGTTTTGATCCCTCAATAAGCTATCTCCTCTCAAAGCATTGATAAAGAGCTCAGATAATAGTATTGAGTTTAATTCTGTGTCATTAGCCCCACTGGAGTCTCTTACCCACCTGTTCTCCTCCTTATAGGAAATATTCAGGAGCTCAGTGCAATGAGTGGAAGGAGGGTTACACAAAGGAGAGATGGTAACCAGAGTTCCAAAACAGGCTCTACTGAACTCTCTAAGCCCAAAGCCACACACAGAGTAAATTATGTTCTTCTCAACCAAATCTGCTGGTGATCTGAAAAACAGGATTTTGTATTTAGTTTCTCAAATGCAAACTTAAGATGCATTTGCTGATGCCTGCTGAAAATTTCCAGAGCCCTTGTGCATGCTACTCCACCAGAAATACTGCATGGAACCTGTTTGTGGAAACCCTGAGGGGCAAATGCTGAACAAAGCCTCTGAAATTCTGTCAGAAACTATGCAAAATATCAGCAAAAATGATATCAACATATATTTTTTTCTGTTTCTGTTATCTAATAAGTCCAATCTAAAAATCTTAAATGTATCTGTTTTTCTCTAACCAGAATATTCTTACCCTGTTTTGGTCTGCAGGGCAGCTGATCTCCCCTCCAAGGTGGAAATATTGCTCTGGAAAAAAGTTTTTCTGACCTCTTCTAGACTCAGATTTTGGGCTCTACTTCCTATTTATTTCAGTTATTCCACTGACCAGGGACATCACAGAAATTCCTTTACACTGAACTACTCCAACTACTCCTTGAACAACCCTCTCTCCTCCTTGGTTCTTTTCTGCTGGGTTTCTGCTGGGCTGAGCTGGCTAAGAGTGAGTCTATTCTGTCTTGGAAAATGGCTGTTTTGTGGAAACCTGCTCAGGAAAAATGTATTTACTGGATTATAAACACATTACATTAGATTTTGTGCAATCTGACAGACTGATCTCATAGCAACAACACTGCAGGAATGTGGGTTAGTGAAGATTTTGTGTTGTCAGCTTTTTCTATCATCCTTAGAATTTTTTATTTATTTTTTGGAGCAAAATAGGGTAATATATGTCACTATGTTTCAGATGTAATATTTAAGAACATTTTCAATAAATTATTTTTTTTTAAAAGTGCCATCTCTCTAAAAACAACCTGCCTCTAAGTTCAGGCCATGCACTTTGTTCCACATGGAGAACAATTTACAGCCCACACCAGCCCATTTCCTTGTCGCTGGCTGTTGTCCAAACTAAACCATCCATTCCACATCTACAGACAATCCCTGTTTCACCTGGGGTTCCCAGATACCCCTTAGGGTTCTCTAAACAGGGATTCAGCCAATTGTTTCAATTGTTTTAATGCTGTTTTCTTTGTCAAGAAGAGTTTAAACCCCATCTTCTGCTGGCAAGTTTCCCTCCTAATTGCATCACAGCAGTGCAGCCCATGTCATTGTGAAGTGTCTGATAGTGGCAGGGTTCTAAGGGACAAGGCACAGAAGAAAAACCCCTGCTCTCTGGAACCTGCTGTAGGAACAGATAAATGTATGTTAAGTATATAATTAGTGAGGCAGATCTTACAGGGAATCATTTGTGCCCTTTATGGAAAGGATCTGCCTGGTGGGGCTGATTGAATGAAAGGCAAGGGGATGAGGGATGCACTTAATAAAGGCAAAACCAGAGCTGAGGCTGGACTGACAAGTGCAAAGGGAGGAGCAGAAGAATTCCGAGACATTCTGGGGCAGAGTGTGAGGATAAATGAAATAAAAGATACACAGGGAGGGCAGAGGCACAAAGACCTGGGGTTTGTGAGGAGGGAAGAAAGATGTGGGTGTGATTGCTGCTGGGTACAGACTGAGGGGAGCATTGCAGCTGTGGGATGAGCCTTGCTGGAAAAGTTGTCAAAAATCAAAACAGCCAAAGGACAGACAAATATTAAACCACAAATTTTTGAAGGAAGATCACATGCTTTAAAAAAAAGCTGTAATTGTGGTGGAGAAAAAAGCAAAGGAAGTCTTGCTAAGGGCAGTGTGGACATGCCACAGGGATGATGCCAAAGTCCTGAGAGTGCACTCAGACAGGGAACCTCAATTACAGGATAAATGCTTTATTTTTCCCATGCAAGCTGTTAGAAATAATTACACTTAATTTATAGTTTTCATTTGAAGATATATTCAGTAGTTCTCAAAAGACACTCCTATGTCCAAAAGCACATTCCAAAAGCTCTTTCCCCTGCGGTAGAAATAATTGTTCTCTTTTGTAACTTATAAAAACATGTTTGGCCTCCTCTCACATCTGCCTGTGGTACACAAGCTTAGCAGATGCAGACATTCCTGTGCTGTTTGTTCCAGCGAGGAGAATTATGATGAATTAAACACCAGGGATGAGCAGCTGACGTTGACAAGGTTTTTCTGCAAGTCACCGTGAGCTAACGAGAAGTGTCTGCTTTAATGATTTTCACTGTTTAAATTTTTATTGTATTCAGCTGGATTTTTTTTTTATAGCCTTTGATTAAAGTTCAGAGGGAAGATGAATTTAAAAGTCTTCAAGTTTGTTAGATGTGCTACAGCTTGCCAGTCACCCTGCCAAAAATTTCCACTGTGTACTTCTTATAGTTCTGCGTGGTCTAAATTTAATTGACTGCAGATGAGAAGCATTATTACAGATCTGTCATTGCAGCCACTCTTCATATGTTTCACTAGCTGGAATGAGCAGTGGCTGGGTTTGTTCCTGACCTAATTCATAATGATGTAAAGCAGCAGTGATTTCACAGAAGAGGAAACAGATTTAGCTGGTGTAAAGGGCAGATCTGGGCTCAGTGCTGCTCCAGTAGTGCTCATTTACAGGTGAGTGGAAGAGTAAAGCCCATTGTTAAAACACTAAATTTCAATTTTGTGGGAACAGAGGTGCATTATATAAGCTGTTCAGTTGACATAACAACATAAATCATCATTTTATTTTGCTGATTCTGTTAAGACAAAATGAAAAAAAGAAAATAACCTGGGCTTTCCAGCCTAGCCCTTCCTTAGGATACTGACTATTGTCACTAGAATTAAAGTCTAAAGATCAAAGAATGGACAGAGATGTATTTCACATGCCAGCTTACACAAACTGGTAGTGTTATTTTGGTGTATTGAAACATTATCATTCCAGCAGCCTCATCTTAGTAAGTTAAAGCAAACTAATTTATACGTGGATGTCTGGATTTGTCTGCACATTGATTTATCAAGTATATTTGTTTATTAAATCCCCCTTACTGATAACAAACAATTACTACTTCAGGTAATTTATTTAAAACGTGGGGGAGACCATTACCAGCTGATGCTGTGCCAAGAGCTATAGTACAAATTAATACAGACCAGAAGCCTACGTGCCTTGTACTTGCTCCACCAGATCAATATGTGAAGTCAGACTGGCATCCACCAGGTTTGTTAACAGTCTTTAACAGGATCTTCTTGGGAATACAAATGTCCAGCACATTGCTGGTGGGATCCTTTTTTTTCTGCATATAATTTGTACTAACAGCTGAGTTTGGGAGAACAGAAGGCACTATGATCTTAGTGGGAACACACAGGGAGAAGTTGAGACTGTGATCTTGCCTCTATTAAAATTGATTGCCATGTGATGGATTTGGTTTCTCTGTAATCTGGGACAATCTCAAAAATTCCTGAGAGTCTTCCTGCAAAATGTAAATGTGATGTTGAAATGGGAAGCATTTTGTGCACAGCCATTATATGCCTTTAGGCATGTAAGGTAGGGAGGAACAGAAGGTAGGATGGACTGAGAATCCTTAAAACAAAGCCCTCATCAGAGCAGAAATGTCCAGCTTCCTGTCAACACCAGCAGTTAAATAACTCAGAAGCTTTTCAAACAATTGCTTGGGCTGGAGACAGGAGCTGTGACATCTGTGCTGTCAATTAAAGCTCTGTGAAGTCACTGGAGAAGAACAAGAACAAACACTTGTTAACAGGGTATTGAATATGAATAATCATCCCCTGCCCTCACAAACTGAAAGTGGTGGCTGGTGATTTACTGCTGAGGAAGAGAGGCAGTCTGGGCATGACATGGAATGTTGCTTCTCTAAACCAGATTTTTGATATTATTTATAAGTGTTATTAAAGGAATCACTGAAAATAAAGGGTCAAATTAAGGTTTGGAGTTTTCTTCCTTAATGACTTAGTTTCCTTCCTAGTTATGTCAATAGCTTTTACCTTGCTGAGGATAGCAACAAGTTTAATTGTATTTATATGGTTGTTTCATCCAAAATCCTGAAATGCCTCAACTTTATTTAAGAATCTGGGCTTATTTCAATAGCCTGTAGGTCATATCTTCCTGCTGGGTTGTTTCTCCTACTTGGAATATTTCCATTTGACAGAGAAAATCTATATTACATTTGCAAATTGGGATTTTCAAAATTTAGTCCAAATTCAGAAGACAAGACTCAGATTTGTCTTTTGACAGAATTTGTACCTTGGGACTCTTTAGACTTTCAGAAGGACAGGCCAATTCTCAAACATTTCCAGCAATAAAAATGTTCAGTTTACTTTAGATTTTTTGGCCTTTAAAAATGTGTTTTCTACCATTTCTTGTACTAATGGTTTGTTGTTTTTTCACAAGAGTGCTTGCAGACGGCAAAGTTTAACTAATAAACATGCAAATGTGTTCACAGGAAGGTTTGCGCCAGAAATTTTTATGGGTCGTTGTTCTGCTCCTGATTGAATAAATCATGGTGGCTGCTCTGACTTTCTTCCTCTTTTCAGATTTGGTAACCCATGACAGAGCAGGAAAGGGCTGGGTGAGAGAAAGGTTGGAAACATCAAGACAAAAGCCCTTCTGACTTTTCCCCAACCAGAACTGTACATAACATGAATTTTGCTGACAATTTTAAATAGCCACTTGAAAGAAGTTCGACTCATGAGTTATTAATAAGCAAATAGTTTGGGATTTTTTTAGAAAAATGTTGCAGTGGCAAAATAGTATTTGAGAGGGGTTTTGTGCAAGGAAGTTTTTCAGTTCTTTTAATTGAAAGAAATTAGGGAGCAAAATGTTTAATAGTGAAACTTTATGGAAATGTGCTTCTCCATTTCAGGTTCAGGGATCTTAGATGCTTCTCACTTCTTTCAATGGTGTCCTTCAGTTTCTTTCCTTGCCTCTTTCTCTCCTCCCTCTTGGTCTTTGAAAGACATAATACCTCTAAACCAGAACGTTTTACATGTCAAATAGTCCCACTCACTTGTAGACTTTGAGTAATAAGAGAAGAAACTTCAAAGATGCATTCAAAAACAAGAAAAATAATTTGAATGGTGTTACTTTCCTCTGCTCAGCTTCCACTGGCAATGTTCAGCGCTGGTTTGAAAGGCTCAGGGTGTGGGTTGTGTAAGCCAGTGCCAGTCCCAGTGTCACCTCCCCTGTCCTCAGTCACCAGCTCCCACTTCCCTTCATGTTCTGTGTCGTGTGTCACCTGTGTGGGTGTTGCTTTTGGGGCCTAAATCTGGCTCATGAACCAGGGCAAAACCCTCCCTCCTTTGTCCTGCTACAAAAACTCAGAACTTAAGTTTAGTTCTCAGGTTTCTGTTATACCAGAGACAGAAATAAAGCATATTTCAGAGTTAGCTGGGAGAATATTAAGATTGGTTAGTTCACCCCATGTAATATCCTCTTCTACAAACACAGACTTTCCCTCCCTCAAAATAAAATGAGTCTTAACATCTGTATTGCCAGACATTAAAATGAACTTGAATGTCAGGTCTGTGTCCCTAAAGTATTAAAGAAATTTGGGTCAAATCCAACATTATAAATCTAAATGCCATTGGGAAGGTCTAGTTAGAACATATACTTTTGTAAAGCATCTTTTAATTCTGAAAAAGCACATGGCTATTATTACTTCTCTTGACAGTTGTGTTTACAGCAAAAAAATGTTCAATTTGTGTGTGATATGGAAACAATGAAGAAATCAAAATATTTAACATCTATTTAGACTGCAAAGCAGGCCAAATGGAAAGATATCACTGCCGTGACTGACCTACAGAGGACTTGTTGATAAAGAAAAATTGGTGTGCTGATGCTTATTCTGTCAAATAATAAAGCACAAACAGAAAACAAGGCTGAAACCCCTTTTGGTAAATACACAGCTAAATGCCTCCCAGACCCGCCTCAAGCATCCACTTTTGCTGCCTTGTGATTTGGTAGGGCTGTCTATAGATCCAGCTTGCTCAAAGATTTTTCATTTAAGTGTCAGTTGCTGTGGTAACAGCATGAAGAGCAGATCAGATGGATGCCAGGACCAGATGGGTTCTCTAAGAGCTCCACACACACGGACAGTTGGTGGTGACCCAATTCCAAAAGGTTACCCTCACAGATTTCTACTGCAGCTGACTTCTCCAGGGGTCTGGACCTTGCCTCTGAACCCCAGGGGTTCTCTTGAATTTGCAGCCCTGGGCTTCCATCAGAAGCTCATGGACTTCCCACAGAGGAAATTCTGGCAGATTAGCAGAAGTGATGGAGTTTCATACCCTGATGTTTATGCTGCCTCCTCGTTGTCAAGGGCTGGGCTGAGCCCAGTCTTGAGCTCTGTCAAAACGTTGAGTAATTATTACATGGTAATCACACACTGCAGTTTCTCCCAGGCTTAATCTGATTTGCTTACATCCCACCTAAAATCCACCCACATGTAGTTTAACCAATATCTCTGATTAGATTCAATTTTCCATGGTCAGAGCTGTGTTACATACAAGGTGTATCAGCAAATATTTGACCTTTGCTAAGGTCTTCTTGGTTGGTCCTCTTGCATTTAAAAGTGAACGAATATTCTGATGAATAATTCAGTTGAAATCATAGTAATGGTCTGGTGTTGAGTGTTTGGTAAAACCCCAAGTTTCCCTTTCTGTTTTGGAAGGTTGGGATTTCTGTTTGTTTTTTGTTTTCCTGAGAAATGTGTGAAGGGAGTGTGCATGTCGTGGTTTGGATTCAATTACGTGGGCTGGGCCAGTCAGCGTTCCAGCTTTATCTGGAAAGGGGATGGAAGGCAACTCCTTAAACAATGCTCATTTCCCTTCCTCTCCTACCTCCAAAATACGTTCTAACATGTTGGTTTGTTCAATCTTGATCCAATCTCAAGCATATTGTGGGTTTTTAGAGGAGTCACAGATTTGGGGGAATTAGGGAATACTCCCAAAACAAGGCTCTGCCTGTTCTGTATGGATGATGTGTGTCCCTTGCCCCCTGGCCTGGCTGTGTTGGCAGATTCACAGCAGTGCAGATGGATAGATAAGAAGGTGTGGATCTTGACTTTAGGAGTGTTAAAATCTACTTTTTTTAAAAAAACATTTGATATTTGATAAAAATTCATGAGCAGGCATTCACAGAATTGAGAAAAGTTTTGTTTTCTGCTTTTAATTGGTGCAGATGCAGTACTCTGGGGTTCTGTTACTGGGGTTAGACTGTGCCATGCAGATGCCAGTTAGTCCTCTGATCTTCAAGCTTCCTGCTTCATGACCTCACCAGAAGATGTGCAGCCCATGCAAATGGCAAGTGATCTTGGACTCGTGACATTTTTTTGTCCCTAGTCAAGCAAGCACAGTTCTAAAATTGTCTGTCAGGAGGCTGGGAGTAAGGCTCCACGTCAGCTGGATTCTGTCAGCTCTGCCAGGCAGTCAAAGCTGTGAGATCTGTGAGTGTGCTGGTTAAATTTATGTGGTTCAATTTATGTGGAGTTTATATTCTTTCTTCCTGCCTCTTGGTCACATGTTTGGGACTCTGCTGCAGCTGGAGATACACCACTGGCACCAGGGAACACTCTGTGCCTCTGGCAGGTGCTCCAGGCACTTTGTGGAGGGCAGCCTCCCAGTTTCCCTGGTCACAGCTCAGCAGATTAGCCTGCCCATGGTGCTGAAATGAACCACAGGCTGCTTGTCCTCACAGGCTGTGCTCATCCACACAGAGAAGGCTCAAAGTGATTAATTTCTGCATTTGCAGCTCTGGGCTTTGAACATAGAGATGAAGAGAAAATACTTGGCAATAGAAACCCAGAGAGGAGCAGATCAAAAGAAACAGAAGAATTCAGAAATATCTGCAGTAGCAAATGGGGAGACTGGAGTCTTTCTGGGACAAGGCCACTGAGTAAGGAGGTAAAAAGTCCATTTGTACACTTCTGGCTTTGGACCAGAAAGCAGCAGTCTGAGAGGTGTTGATACACAGGACTCTAAGTGTTAAAATAGACAAACCTTCTGCTAGAAATGGTAAGAAATCAGCTCAAGTTTAGCATTTCCAGAGTCAGAGCCCAGCCTGGGATGTTTCAGACAGGCTTGTGCTGGCTCAGGATGCTCCACACTGGTGTTTGTCAGTGGGCTCAGCTGGCTGTGCACGTGTTTAAGTCCCCATGGTGAAATTCTGACTCATCTCAACTGAGATGGGCTTTGCTTTTCTAAGGTTAATTTGCTTTTTGCCTGCTGAAGTTGCCCAGTGCCTCACAAATGGAACAAAATTACCAGGTGATGGATTCTTCCTGTGGCAACGTGGCAAAAAGTTATTCCCCAGAGAGGAATCCCCAAGCAGGGTCTGCATCACTTAAAGCTGTGTTCATGACCTGTTTTGGGGAGCTGATGGGTCTCAGGTCTCCTGAGCCTCATCTAGCCTGGGCTGAGTTGTATTCACAGGCAATTACTAAATCAGTTTTAAGATTGTTTCATAGATGGTCTGGTTCCTTTATCTTCCAGTGCAAGTTGTTCAATAAAGCTCTAGGATATTTAGCAGAATTTGCTGTCTGAGAGCCTTCTTGATAACACTCCAGTGCTGCTTCCTCACTGCTTTTGAAGGTATCTTAGAAGCTTTTAAAAATGATCTTTATATCTTGCTGTGCAGTTAATGCTCTAAGTTTCTCACTGGTATGTACAGATGTTTCTTGGATATTGGTAACTGCTAGAAAGTGAGAATGTGTAAAAAAAATGCTTAACCTCATGGATCTTCCCTTTTTTTAGCTTGTTTTTTTTTTTTTTTGGTCCTTTTCCATCACCTGCAAAATAAACTGCACTGTTCCATCAGAAAGCAAGACTGGAACAAAATGTTTTGCTTGAAGGAAATTTGGGTAACCTGAATTTAAATAAGATATAAGCCTGGATTTTTGAATCCCTTAATTTTGGCCATTTCAGAGTGTCCTGTTCATTGGAATAAGTGCCCCCAAAAAATATAAATATGCAAGGTTAATTCTGTGAAAAAAGGCAGAAAAGCAGGGCTCATAATTTAGATCCAAATCTAAGCTGGGAAAAAACCCCTTCTAATCCTTACATATATTTAATTGTTTTATTGGGTTACTTCTATTTAGAAAAATTTTGGTTTTACTTCTCTGAAGTGCTTGCTGTCCATACACAATAGCACTGGGCTATTTAGTGTGGAGAACCCAGAATAAATCACACCTCTTTGGCTTCTGCACTGAATGAGCTGCTGAAAAAAGAAAATAACAGCATCATTTGGAGGAAAAATCAAGCAGGAATGGGATGGAGTTCTTAGTGTGGAACCTTGCTATGGAACTCTGCAAGCATATTCATATGTAGATAAATGAGGTTTTAAACTTAATGACGTCCAGTTTTATTATGTTCATTAAATATTGTTCTTTTTATATCCTTACCACATTCATCCATCTTTGAAAATCCATCTTTAAAAACCAAAAGGGAGAAAAAGCTGCTGTTCCTGGGGTCACTGCCATCGATTCCCACCTGGAAGTCTTCTTGATGAGATTGTAAAGTATGAGCAGCCATAATGAGCCAGACCAGAGGTCTACAGAGCCCAATGCAAAGGAAATTAAAACAACAGGAAAACATCCCATGACAGCTCTCCAGTGCATCTTCACAGCATCCAGTGCACTGTAGTATTGCTGCTACTTGAGCTTTAACTGGGACATCTCATGGATTTTTCTGTCTTGGGTTTGCCTGATTGATTTTTGAACCTGTAAAAAATTTAGTTGAACTTGCTCTGCTGTGAAAAACGAGGAATTGAATTCTGAATGAGCTGCTGCATTCAGAAACGTAAGAATCAGTTCAGAGTGAAGAAGAACTGATCCCAGCAGCCAAGCCTGCCACCATGTGCTAAATATACTTCAGAGCAATCCTTTGTGGCAGATCTCTGGAGGTGCATTGTTGGGAGTGAAAGGAAGGAAGAAAGGAACCTTTTGTGAAATCCAGAGCCAGGGCACAAGTCCTGCAAGAACTGCTATTTTTCTGGACAAAACCTGGAAGATTTCCCATCCTGCTTTAGTCAGGAGTTGCTTCCAAAGCAGAGAATTCTGCCCATTGAAAAAAGCAAACCTTTCATAATAAAAATGCACACAAAATGCTTCCATCAAATTAGGCTGTGCAAATAAACTGGCTTTTGAACAGGGGGTTTCTTTATGTGCTGCAGGCTGGGTTTCTGAAAAGAGTTTTGTTACAAAGACTAGACACAGTAGCACTTACCTATTTCTCCCCCATTCTCCTTCCAGCTATTTCCCTGGTATTCTGCTCCTTCTACATTCACTCACTAAACATACAAAACCAAATTTGGTGTTTTTGTGAAAGTTCACTGTTTGTTTCTGTATTTATCATAGGTCTTCCATTTTTAAAAAGGAATCCATATTTGAAGTTGTTCATTGAAGCTTAAATTTTGATGAAGATATTAAAGAGACATTTTTGTGGAAGCAAATACCTTTTGATGAATTATATCTTTGAGGTTTTACTTACTTGTCACCACCTCTGATTTTTTTTTTCCCCCAAGAATTACAGGAGGAAAACCTTACATAGTACCAGATACAAATAACCATGATATACAAAAATAAAAGATTCAGAACACTTTTTCAGAAGGCTGCTTTGGGTGAAAGCTGTACTCAAGATGAAATATGCATCTCTCCTTCTAGGTAGGGAGCTTGAAAGCCTGGAGATTTACCTTTGCATTTTTAGTTTGAATTTTTTTTTCTTGTTCTGATGTAAAGAGGCATAACACAACATATTCATTAGAGTATTTGGTAGAGCTGATGGTCTTTCTTGTGTAGCATTTATGTCTCACCTAAGCTTCACATTTGAATTTTACTCACTGGTGGAGAAAATATTTTTTCCAGTGAGATTTTTTCTGCCATGAACTGGTTTTTGGTACGTGTACCACAGAGGTGAAGGTGTGTGGGCTTGATTCTCATGTTTCTGGGTGCAGGTGGGGGTGGGTTTCAGAGGCATTTAGAGTTGTTTTATAGCCACCATTCTTGTAGGAATGTTGATTTTTAATCATCCTGAAATTGCCACTGCACAGCCCGATCAGTGCCTTGTCAGAGATCACCACCATGGTGATCCTGGGCTCAGCTCACAGCAGCAAGGAGTGAAATCAGCTCGGGGATTACCTTTCCTTATCCAAAGGAGTGATTGTGACAGGCTATTTGAATAATCACTGGGGCCAAGGGCTGCAGGTGCCAGGGATCTGGGAACTCCTACCTTTGGAATCTCCCTGGTTCTTCCCTCGGCAGGCTCTGCCTGGAGCCGCAGCCTGAGGAACAGGTTTGCATGAAACCATTGTGATGGCTGTACAGAGGGCACCGTGTGTCACTGTCACCCTGTGTTACCGTGTGTCACCGTGTGTCACCCTGTGTCACCATGTGTCACTGTCACCCTGTGTTACCGTGTGTCACCGTGTGTCACCCTGTGTCACCGTGTGTCACTGTCACCCTGTGTCACTGTGTGTCACCGCATGTCACCGTGTCCCCCCAGCCCTGTGCAGCTGGGGCAGAAGGCAGAGATGCTGATGAACCGTCCGTGCTTTGGCCACCTCCTCCTGGGGTTCCTTCCCGTACCCCCGGTTGGAGCCGGGAGCCTTTTGACACACAGGTGGGAATAACCGGGATTCTCCAGGGCTGCCACAGACATTTCCCTGCTCCGAGTGACATCTACTGGTAGAAGGATCTCTGTGTTTGCAGGAGGGAGCTTGGAAATCTACACCAAGTTTAACAGAGGCACCTAAATCCAACGCAGAATTTATTAGCCTAAACGTTTCTGTACTTGTTTGGGTTATTCTGTGGGCAAAGGGAGGCAGATTTGTGGCAGGAAGGCAGGGTTCTTGGCAATATTGAAATGAGAGCAAAATAAATCACTGCAGAGGGTTTTACAGGCAGCACTTCAGCTGAGCTATGAATAAGCGGGATTATGCTGTCGCTGCCTCCAAGGCTTTTCTGTGGTTTTGTTCAGTTTGCTTGTTCTGCTCTCCCTATACAAAGGAGCTGTTGGTAGGTAGTGTCACTCTGTCAGAGGATTCTGAAAGCCAGGTTCACTGTGGGAATCTGAGATGGCACCTTTTTGTTTATAATCAATGCTTTCTGGCCCTGGCATGTCACAGGCTGTTGGTTTAGGAAACAAGTGTAAAACAGGCTTTTCTTTCTGCTAGTGGCTTGTCGTATATGGGGTTTTTTTAGGTTACTGACACTGAAAATTAATCCCTGTTAGAGACACCTTCAGAATACATCAAGCAAAGAACAAGAAAGTAGAAGTGAAGAAAGAGCCAAAACAGATTTTTTGGGTTTTTCTGAAAGTCCTTTTGGCAGACAGAAAATTCTATTTGGAAAAGGCACAGAGTTCATAAAAAATGGAAATCGGGATTTAAAGATGATACTCCTGTCCACATAATTAGTGTAAATATATTTACTTTGGTCTATGAATTCAGAAGCAAAATTAACTGTAACTACAATGGTTTCTCTTCGGGGGGTTGAATTCCCTTCACTTTCCTGCAACTGATTTGGCTTCACCTGGGTTAAGTGCTCTGCTTGTCTATTTCTCATCTTTCCCATGTAAACTTCCTCAGGTTACTGTATGGCTCAGTCCGTGGTTTTGAGATCCTTGAGAAGGGAAAGCATTTTACTGCTGACATCAAAGTACTTGACTGAAGACTTTGCAGTGAGCAGACATAAAAATCAGCACAGATTTGGATTTTTGAGGCCCCACAGGATGTAAAGACCTTTTAGATTCTGCTTGGTCTCTTTAATAATAGTGAGTAAGTTAGATATGATTCTGTAAATGTGTACTCTAGAGCTGTATTCCTGGCTTTTAAGCCAGATGTTGCTGTGCTCACAATGTCACTTCATTATACAATAAATGCTTAAACTTGTATTTTAATTATGGCTTAGAAGATTATTTCAGGGAAGTTTACTCACCCAGGTCCCAGAAAGACACAAGTGGCAGACACCAGGCACTCACTGCTGAAGGTGTTTTCCACAGCAGTGTTCTCTGTTTGCTCTTGTGTAGGATGTGAAAAAGCCCCAGATGCCCTCAGACCACAGCTGGACAATGAAAGAATGTTATTGCTGAAGAAAACCCCCGAATGATGATGAAACAGAGAAACTCACCTTAAGCTGCTCCTTTCCTAGGTTGTGTCTCTTGGATGAAGTCACGCTGGAAAGGACTTTGAGAGCTTTGATTTTAAAGCTCTTGAAAAAAATGGTGTTTGTGTACGTTTTGGGAGTTTTTTGTGTGTTGTAAGTTCAGTATTTTAATGTTAAAAGCAAGTCCTACAGACTTCCTGAAATTGTCCATACTGAAAGATTACAGAAAATAGGAAACTCCTGAGAAATGTTTGGATAAGAAGAAAGTTCCTGTGATCCAGATGGACTATTCTATCCTAGAATAGATACTTTCCACAGTTGTTACTCACTCAGTATAACTTACAGGGAATGACACATTAGTCACTGTGCTGGGACTCTAATGACCCATAGCAGGATAAATTGTGCTGTGTACTCACACAATTGTTTCCTTGAAATATGTTTATTTTTCTGTGAGTACAGGCTGGGATCACAGGATGTTTGAGGCACCAAGACTGTCTTGAGAGCACATTCAGCTATTCCTGAGGGAAGGTCAGCTGCCTTTGTCAAATTTACACATAAATTAGTAGAGTTAAGGATTCATTTTCTCATTGCAATTTGTGAGAAAATTAATGAATCATCTCTTGGTAGGTGTTTTAAATGTGAACAAGAAACCTTTTGTAATTAATTCACTACAATCCTGTCCACACTAAAGGTCCTAAAATCCAGGAAAGCTGTAGACCTGGGAAGATGGGCACTGTCTGGTGTTGTGTGATGGGCAAGCCTGAATATTTGCTTGTGTATTACATCACTTGTGTTCCTTGTCCACCTTCCCTGCCACGAATATTTACCTTATTCTTCCTTCTTTTCCTTTCCATGGTAATTCCTTGCCATCTCCTTCCACTGCCAGTTTCTCTACAGAGCTCTTTCCCAACATCACCTCATGCTGAGAGGAGCAGGTTCCCCACACCAGGAGAACTTGAGCTTCCTCTCCACTTGTGACACTTTCTGATGACAGCATCACACTGAGGTACCTTGAAAACCAGCTTATAAATAAAATGAAGAAATAAATATTGCTGCAGATTTGTTAAATTTTGGAAGGAGAAACAATTTCCTGCAATACTGATCTCTGCAGATGACACCACTGCTGTGTGTGTATATATATATGTGTGTGTGTGTGCACGCATGTATATATATATATATATATAAAATTTATACTAATTATTATTAATTATATTTAATAATGTGACATAAGAAGAAAAATAATTATAAATAGATCATAAATCTAATATACAATATAATAATTCTATTAGTATAGTTATTATATTATTTATAGTGATTGTTCTTGTTATTATTTATGTTAACTACATATATTTTATTTATATATACTATCTTATTTCTATGTTATAAATGTATATAAACAAACACACAATGTATTTTTTAATATTTATATGCATAAATATATATTCCCTTCACCACTTTGTACTTCCCCACCCGAGAGAGGCCAGTATTTTGTGAAGTCAGAGCAGCTGAGACTGCGGCTGAGGTGCCGATTTTTGCAGGGGCTCTGGCAGCTGGATCCCCGCAGTGCTGCCCAGCAGCCGGGAGGTGGGGCACGGGCTTTGCTGCTTCCTGCTGGTGATGGTGACAGGACCGAGGCTGAACACCAATCTTCGGGCTTGTAAGATTCAGTAGAGATAAAGTAGCAACAGACTGACGATTAAAATTGCATAAGTGAAATAGTAGAAAGTGAGAATTTTTAATACCACTCTCAAAACTGAAGCTGGCTGGCCATGAGGTCTCTTAGCACTGCTGAAATTGTTGTCAATTCCAGGTGGCAGAGGTAGGGAACAGGAAAAAATAGAAGAGTAAGGAATTGAACTAAGGGAAATATGATGTAGCTCTGTTTGCCACTGTTTCTAAAACTCTTTGGGGCAGTAATTAACTGAGAACACTGACTTTACAGATTTCAGCTTAAAATAGATGTATTGTCTATGTTCACAGCAAGGACCAGGAAAAATCCAATATAAAAGCTGGGTTTGAATATAAGGCAAAACTTGCTCATTTACATTGTGGTAAATTTAGATCAAACCCACAGAAGTCCTCTAGCAGAGTTGTTGGGAGTTTATTCTGCCGTAATTGTGAGCAGAGACATCTCCAGTCTCTGGACAAGCTGTGAGAAGCTCAGCCTGAGCTTCATCACATCCAGGAGGCACAGCAGTACTTGGCAGCTTGCAGGAGCCTTTAGTTCTAGGTTGATAAGCACATAATTGTGATTCAATTAAACTCAGAACAACATTGCATTGATACCCACAAAGAGCTTTTTCCTGTCCTAAGCTGCTTCCAGCTTTGGAGCAGTCAGTGCACATCCCTGTTTAGGAGCACATAGTAAAAGGTGCATTCAGGTGTTTGGAAAATTCCATAACTGCCCAGAAACAGCTGCTCTGAGACAGCATGGCTATTAATTTATCAAGCATATTTATCCACTCTGAATGGACTGAAAGTGCTTATCTTGTAGTTTATAGAGTTGCATCCTCTGGATGTGCTCCTCAAACCACTCTGTAGGTAAAGGTGTGTTAACACGTGTTGTTAGTACCATGTCCTAAATAACAATGGACTTGGGCAGTTCCCCAGAAGAAGAACTTGGCCCTAACCTGGCTACAACCTCCTCCCAGGGACTTGTAAGAGCCATAATATTCCCTTTGAGCCTCCTTTTCTCCAGCTAAACACCCCCAGCCAGTCCCAAAGAGGTTTGTGCTCCAGCCCCTTCCCCAGCCCCCTTGCCCTTCTCTGGACACACTCCAGCCCCTCAATGTCTTTGTGCAGTGAGGGGGCCAAACTGAACCCAGGATTGGAGCTGTGGCCTCAGCAGTGCCCAGGACAGGGGGACAATCACTGCCCTGGTCCTGCTGGCCACACTATTGCTGATACAGCCAGGCTGCTGCTGGCCTTCTTGGCCACCTGGGCTCACCTGGGCTCATGTTCAGCCTCTGTCAACCAACATCCCCAGGTCCTTTGCCACCAGGCAGCTTTCCAGCAACTCTTTCCCAAGACTGTAGTGGTGCATGGGGTTAATATATAAATATATCACACAACTATAACCTGCTGATAATTTACACAACACTTTGGTTTGCCATAATTACGTCATATTAAAAATTACTCATGCCATAGAAACTGTGTCTTCTTTCACTCCTCCCATTTTTCTGGTGAAGAAGAGAATGAACACCCCATGTACAGTTATCTGTGCCATGGCACTAGTCCTGACTTTGCTGCTGGTGCTATCAAAGCAGGTCAGTCTCCCTCAGCTTTGAGAGCCTAATCTTTGGGAAGACTGAGTTAAAGCACTCCTCTAAGTCAGGTAAGGTGCTTCCTTCCCAGTGCACTGATAATAATAATTGCTGCCATCTTCCTTCTTTGTGAGGACTGTGAATCCAGTTGGGATCTGGAGAGCCATCTCTGACAATATCAGATGTTCTCAGAACTCTTAATCGAAGGCAGCCCATGAAAGCACCCTGGGGAGTGCTTTATTCTCTGTGTTTAAAAGGACATGAAAGTACAATAGTTCTCTTTATATGGGTACAAAGCAGCCAATTGATCTTGTCAGTTTAATAAATAATACAATTGCTTCCATCAGACACTGTTAATAGACTCCTGTCTGGACTAATGTTGTACAAAATTGTACAAGTACAGAAATGTTATCTTCCTCGGTCTGCCTTGGATTAACCATCTCCCCCTTTGTCACCTAGAGGCAAAGCTTCCAGCAGTAGCTCCTGGAGGGCATCAGATCCCCTGATCTTCATCTCTTTCTCCATTTTAATGTGTGTTCTTGGAAGAGATGAGCTAATTTCCTGATGCATCTGTTGTCTGACTTGTTCCTAACATTTGTATGGATTCAAAGAAGCTTGAGAATGTAAAATTTGCAGCAGGTTTAGGGGGCTTCTTTTAGTTTATTTTTAAGCCATTCACTGTCTATGGGGTCCCAAGATGCAAAATTTGAATCCTGCTCTTCAAATACTTTAAAGGTGAAGGTAAGCTCAGATGCAGCTTCACACCTGGGGCATTATGAACACAAGGACCAGCATCAGCAGAATTGATAGAAGGCTTTGGTTCAAGAAGCTCACAGCTCAGGGCTTTGGGATTCTTCTTCTTCAGTGTCAGCATAACCAGCTCATGCCCTTCTGTAGGTGACCCACTCAGCATTTTAAGCAGGCCCTGAGTTTTGCATTATCAGCACTGCTTTTTAGGTGAGCTTTAGGTGGAACACACACACCAGTGTACACCAAGAAAGTGCTGGTAACATTAGCAAAGGTAGCTTTGACACTTCTCATTGTCTTTGACTTTAAATCTTTTACTGACTTATTTTCTTTTCTCTGCCATGACAGAAAGTGGTTCTAGGTTTTGCAGCTCAGGGATGTGCTAATCAGGGAAAAAAGAGAAAGTATTTGTCAGAAAAAATATGTTTTCAGAGGTTTCAGGATGTTTTGCTTTGAAAATAGTTAATTTTACAGCAGTTATGGATGTTACGTTTTTACATCTTTCTGCCAATTACATACCTAAATATGTGTTTATATATGCATAGAATGTTTGTAAATATAAAATTATAAAAATATAGGTATGGTTTATAGAAATATGTACATGTGTATATGTATGAATTTAGTGTTTGTCTGTCAGAGCCCCCACAGGTGTTTTCCCCAGATGATGATGTTTTATCCTCATGCCTCCCTGAGAGTATCAAAAGAGATACTGTGGTGAGTAAAACAATGGCTGATGCCCTTATGTGTGTTTGCAAGGAAAATAGTTCTGGTTTTGATGCTGGAATCAGTTGTTCAACTGTTAATAACATTTTGTTTCTCTCTAATAACCTAAGTGAATAATGCAGTGACCAATGAGTTAAACCCCTGCTGGTGACCAGGTATTTAGATTCCCTCTTCCTTGGTTTTCCCTGCTGTAAAATGTAGGTAGCAGCAGTGCCAGAACTCAAATGGGCATTAGGAGGATAAATACATGATTTACATTGAGCTGTGCAGGTAATTCAGGTGCTGGGACAATATATGAAGGCAAGGGATTTGTAGCTAAGCAGAAAGACATTCAGGCTGAGCAATGAGGTCCTACAGCATGAGGAGAAGTCAACAGACCTGGAATTCTTATGGATCAGTGGGAAAAGTAATTTCTGGGAATTGAATGCCTCATCCCAAAAGTCTTTTTCTCTGGATCCCTGTGGGATCAAGTCTGTGCTTCCATCAGTATTGCTTTTGAATTGTTGCACTGCTTGCAGAGAAAACACATTGCTGCCCTCCTATGTAAAGATGAATTCAAATGTTTTTACTTTAAATTCAAAACCTATTCAAAATTTAGATTCCTTGGCTAATTTTAGATATAAATTCAGAAAAAAAAAGAAAACTAATTCTTCAAATAATAAAATGCTCATGTTGAAACTCAGTTTTTTTATTCCCACATCCATTTTGAACTGAGGTTACTGTGTTTGAAGGGTGAGACCAAATTATGCTTCTAAAGTCACAATTGGTATTTGAAAGGCAGCTCTGTGCCTTCCTTTGAGTGCTATTGATGCTTTCAGCTGGGGCATGAAAGACCTAGAACTCTGATCTCTGGTTTTGGCAAGTCAAGTCATTCAATTCAATTTCAGAGCCGCGCAGCTGTGAAGCTTTACAGTTTTTGATGTTTAAAAAGGTAGGGATTATTTCTGTTCTCTGTGATTTCTGAGAACTGCTGCTTCTGTTAGCAAAGCCAGGAAGAAACCTGTCTGTCTGATGTGCATGGACTGTAAACTGATACCTGGCAAACACCTGAGCAGATATTACACATCTGGCTGGCATCTCCGAGATCAAAGCACTCCCTGATGCTCTGCTGCCCTTTGAACAGCATTTAATTGGCCACGAGACCACATTTTAGGACCTGGGACTGAGCTTTGCCTCCTTGGGTCACTGGATGAATCCAGTTTAGGTCTGCAGGAGAGTGGCTGGTGTTCCCAGCCTCCTTTCTAGCGGGCGAGGGCCGTGTGCCCCGGCTCCCTCAGTGCCGAGTCTGCAGGCCCTGCTCTCCCTTGCAGGGCTCTGCACCTTGGCTGGGACACGTCAGCACGGACTGCCGGGTGTCCTGGGGCCCTCTGCAGAGATTTCAGGCAGGTTTGGCTGGCCTTCCCGAGCTTACAGGGCTCGTCCCAAAGCCCTGAGAACCCCATTCCCTGGGGAGCAGAGAGGAGCAGATGCAGCAGGCCCAAGGTCGAGCCATGAGTCCGTGGCAGGGAGGCAGCACATGGTGATGGCTCCTGCTGCTCACCCTGCTCAGGCCCATCTCCTGACCCCCTGATGGAGACCCCCAAACCCAGTTGTCAGAGCCCCAGGACCCTGATGTGGGCCTTGGGAGGCCAGCGCTGCCCCCTCTGCCCACCATGACCCCTTGGCCCAGCCCCACAGCCCTGTTGAAGCCAGCAGCCCCCACTGACCCAGAGAGTGATATGGTGACAGTGATAATGGATGGGTGGCTGTTTCCCCAATCATAATCAACTTGTTCTGCCCCTCAGGGACCCTCAGCCAGCCCCAGCTGCGGGGAATGGCCTCTGGTCCCATCCCATGCCATTTAAGAGGTCCCAGGGACTTGTGCTTGGCTGTGTCAGCAGTTGTGGCTATATGTCTGGAATGCTCTAAAGAGTTAAAGCCTACTTTTGTGCACAACCTTTGTTCTTTGCAACCCATCTCCTTCCTCTTTGGTGTTTGGGGAGGCAGGGAAGGGCAGTGGGAAATGCCTTTTGTCTGGGATCAGGCAGAGCATTGGCCCTGCTGTTTCCACTGTCCTAGAGAAAAAGGAACGGGCACTGTAGAGAGGGGCACACCAGGTGTTCTGAGTGGGGAAAATAGTGTGTCTGCACTCTAGCCCCACATGATGGACTTATCAGCTAACTGGAGCGTGGTGTGTGCACTCTGAGTGAGCAGCTCCCTGTGACTTGTGACAAGGACACTGAGCACAGTGACTATATGGTGCAAAAAGGGTCCTTCAGAGACAGATCTGGGATCCAGGTCTCTGCCATGATGATTTCCCAGGCAGGACAGATCTGCACGGATGCAGGGCAGGGAGGTGGGGGCAGCAGAGCAGCCTGAGCTGGTGGGGGGTGTCAGGATGCTGACAGCACCTCCTCACTCCAGGGGGGGAGAGTGGGACACGGGCAGATAGATGTGCACTGGGGAAAGGAGACATCAAAGTCATGCTGCAGGATGTTTCCTCTGAGCAGGGGACTCTACCAGGGCTCAATTCAGCTGTGTGCAGCACTCCTGCTGTCTGCAGCCAAGTCCAAAGGCATTGAGGATACCAGTACCTTGCAAGATTAAGCTCTTTGATTCCAATCTCTTCAGCTACAAAGCATGTTGTTTTATCTAGTGCTTGTCCCTGTCTGTTTTAGGCTGTGGTGCCTGCTGAGAAAAGGTATGCATAATGAAATGATTAAATCATGCGTTTTCAAATAATCAAAGTCATGCTGTTTCAGCTATGCAGAAATCCTGTTCCTCTTATGAGACATCTAGCCAAATTCAGAATTTGTTTTGGATTTTACATTTCTTAGAAGGACTCAGAATGAAAAAGAGCATCTGTTTAAGGCCAGTTCTGCATTCCTGTATGCCCAGGGCCAGAGATGATGACATTCATATTCTTCTTGTGTTGCTGCAGAGAGAAAATAACTTTGCAGTCTGATTTTATGCTCTAAAGAAAATCATTCACACTGTGACAGCACTTCAAAATATTTCAATCCTTATTCTGTATATGCTGCTGGCTATGACTGCAGTGCAGAATAAAAATGCTTCACTGAATCAGTACTTATGGGAAGGGGTAAAGTTTCCAAATCACTCCTTTCCATCTTAATTTTGTAACTAATCCCTCATCCCTGCTGTATCTCCAGTTTGAGATGTCTCCCCTGTAACTCTGCACAGCTCCCAGCTCTGGCATCCCTGACACAGTTGGTTGCTCAACACTGCTTGGATTTGTGCATGGTAAGGTCAGAAGGTGCAGTGTGGGCTGCTGCACATGGAATCACCTCCTGCCTGTGGGGAATCTTCCAGGGAAACGTGCCCTGGGATGGGTGTTGAGGGAAGTGACTCAGAGAGACACTTATGGTGCAAGTACAGTGTGTCCTACCCATCTACCAAGGTAAGGTTTCTTCTAAAAAGGATGCTGTTCAGGCTTTTTTACCTAACAGAAAACTTTGTGTGCTTGTTTGAGTGATGATCATATGTGTTCCCATGTTGTACTGCTTGGGGTCACTTAGAGGAGTACATGAGAAAGCAGCTGAAAACAAACAGGAAAGTTGTTATCAAGGAGGACATTGACTTGTTAAGGTCATGAAAGTGACTGAACTGATGGACATTAATATAACTGTTTAAATGAAAAAAAAATATTTACAGAGGAGGTGGCACAGCACATATAAAGCAGCTGCACTATAAGACTCACTTATAGGTTAATTTTTGCAGGTCCTAAATAGAGTCTGAAAAGAGAAGTGAAGTCCCTCCCTACCTCAGTAAATTGAGTAACTACAGCAGTCTCCCTAAGAAAGCAGAGATATTTAATCAAAAAGCAAAATATCAAATGTACACTTCAAACAGACAAATGGTACTTTTTTAGGCCAAGAGGAAGAGTTTAATTTTGACAAAAGAATTTTTAAGAACTCATCTGCTATACCATAAGAAAAACTGCCACCACCTGTCTTGTTTTTATTACAGAATTGCTGTTCCCAAAGGCTCCCGATTCACATGTGCAATTCTCCATCTGAAAACTGAAACATCCCAGACCAAATTACTCCTGCAGTTTCAGAGAGCCCCAGTGAAGGAGCCAGTGGTTATATGGCTGCACTACTGGGATGCCAGCCTTGCTCTGCAGCTCAGATGATGGGGACAACATGGTGATAAGACAGAAGGCATTAGTCCAGCAGAAAGTGTTAACTGGGGACAATGGAAATGCCAGAGTAGCTATATGCAGACAGCAGATGGAGATGGAAGGAAAGGAAATAATCAAATTGTGCATTAAGACAGAGCTTGCTTAGATGTCTGTTTACCTTTGCATTCATCTTATGAGATGAATTTGCTATTTTCCTCCAGATGTAGATTTCATCAGATGACAAAATTTTAGAAATCCCAGCTTAGCAGCAGTGCAGAACAAACTCAGAATTTGAAAAGAAAAGAGCAATTTCTTATCCCTGAAAGAACAAAGCTGGATGGTTTTGCTGGCTCCCTTCAGCTTTAAAATGCTGCTGCAGAGCAGAGCCTGGCACTATTCTCTTTTGCTCTGTGGTGCTCTCTGGGGCAGGACATGATGCTGCCATGGAGAAACCCACCTGGACAGAAGAGTCTGGCAGATATTCACAGACCTTCCTGTGGAGCTTAAAGCTTTTCCCAACTAGAAGCTAATGTCAACAGTGTCCATATTCAGCCTTTCCTTTGCAGAGTTCTGCCTCATCCTCTGGGCTGTTTTACATTCTACTTGAACCTAAAACTCCAACCAGCAGCCAAGAGAAGAGCTGTGTGTGGGTTTTGGAGTCTTCAGTGCCATCTATTTGAAAAATGTCTGTTACTAAATGGTGTAAAGCCTTTAGCAGTCAAGAGTACAACAACTTTTTGTCAAAAACAAATTATACCAGTCCATATTGATTTTTCTTGTCTGAGCAATTCCCAGATCAAATGTGCTCTTTCTACAAGTCAAAGGGTGATATTTCTAACTGCAGTCACTCCAAACTCTGAAGAGCTAAATCCCAAGTTTTTCTTTCTGTGCTCCATCACTGCTGTAAATAAAAACTTTACAGTGAAGACTCACCTTACCATTTTGTTGCTGATCCATAAAGCTTACTTTCAAAACAAGGAAAAAGCTTCCCAGCTCCACAAACTGGACATGGCTGTGAAGAGCAATTGCACATAAAAGACCCAATTGTGTGCAGCTTTTAGGCTCCTGAGCACCCCAAGTGCTCTGATGCATCCTGCCCCCTGGTCCCACTGTCTGACCTGTATGCTCAGCTTCCAGAGGACAGGAGTGCCTGGAGTCTGTGCTCTTCTCACCAAGCTCCCTCTGCTTGAATCTGTCACAACAGGGACAAGAAAGAGCAGAGTGGAGGAAGAGATGAAAATGCCCAAGCTCCTGGCATCAGATGAGATTGGTACCTTCATTCCCTGTGGTGTTTAGATTTAACTCCCCTCCTCCTCCTTGAGGTTTGCCAAGGAGATTCTACTTCTGCCAAGTGATCAGTGATGGTGATGTTTGAGATTTGCTGGCAGAGCTGACAGCAGCAATATCTTCAGTTCTCCACAGAGGTACTGGTTGAGAGTAGAGACCCCCACACAAACCTGCAGTTGTGTCGCCCCAAGTAAGATTACACAGCCAAGATGATGGATTTTAGGATATTAATAAATCAGCATTTATTCATGAGTGGACTCTGGGAGGATCCTTAAAATCTATTTCACTAACAATAAAATTGGAATTTCAAAAAACAAAATACATCAAATACCAAAGGGACATCCTATTGAAGGAGAGGAAATCAAGTTGATTTGACTCCAGAGACAAAACCTGAATACTTTGAATATTTCTCTCTGTACAACTGATACAATGACTTCTGGTTTTTGAAACAAAAATTACACTTCCGTCTTTTTTCTTTTTTTAACATAAGTATTAGTCCAATATATTTGTCATGAAGTGGAGTAAATGGTGCTGGCTTTCATTCTTGGACTCTCCTGAGGAAACAAACTTATCAACAAAGAGGTGATGGTGACCAGATCCAGACCAACAGAGCTCTCATAACTTGTACCAAACATTGTTTGAACATATGTCAGAGCCTAGCCCACTTTTCTGTCTGACCTTCTGTCCAGCCCTGTCCCAAAGTGGTGGCACAGAGCTCTGAGGTCTCCAGGCTGCCATCAACAGCAGAGTCGTTGATCAACTCATGTGTCCAGGCCTCAGAGTAGAATTATCCTGAAGCCCTTCACTGGCAATGAAAGCCCTTTTGAGCAATCCCTCTGTAAAAAGTACACTTAGCTGCTATGTGAGCTTTTTTGGTGTGTGGCACAGGTTTTTTTGTCACCCCAAGGATCCTTCCTTCAATCTTCTCCTGTTCCCAACCTCCCAATCTTTCTGCACTTTTCCTCTGGTCTCCTTCCTTCCCAGCCAGAACTAGCAGGGCTTGCATCCTTTTTTTCATGATTGTTGTCAACCTGAGAGATGTCCTAAATACCAGGTTAAAGCTGAATACAAGATGACATTTTACATCTGCAGGAGAAAGGGCACTGCATGGTTATTTCCCATCTCCCTTAAGTCTGTGGTGCCCTTCGCATTCGAAGAGAGCACTCAGCCTTTCTTAGACAATTTATCCCTCTCATTCTTTTCTCCTATAGTCTCCCACAGCAAGGTCCCCAAAGTTATCTAATAAACATAGATATTATGACATCCTCCCACAACAATTCTAAATATCATACAGGAAACATTGCCTAATAAATGATATAATTACTGTGAAGAAGGAAACCAGCACTCCTGAAAATTCACTGTGAGTTGGTTTTTATCTCGCTGTAGAAATTGTTTCCATTTATTTTCTTGAGTGTGCTTTTTTGTCCTGCTTTGCTTTTCAAGCTCTTCTTTTGCCTCAATGCTTGTGATCACGTGCAAATGCAAAAAATGTATATCTTCAGGCACAGAAATATAAAGTGCAGTCATTCTGAACTGGCAGGGGAATGCAGGTCCACCCAGTTAATTTTTTTCCATTGTACAGGGTGGAGTGGCTCTGCAGAACCACTCAAATACACACCCTTTCTTTTTTGGTATTGTTAATTATTTTAAACTGCTGTTCAGGTTGGTAGCATAGCTTATTACTGTAGAAAATGGGTAGTTTCTCTTATTCTGTGGTAAGTTATGAAAAGCTTTTTAGCTTGATTTATTCTGATTCTGCCATGTCTTGCTGATTTATCTATTATGCTCTAAAATAAGGCCAATTAAGCCCAGCAGTTAAGCCAGAAAAAGACATGCATTTCCCTACCCAAAAGGTACTTTTGAAACAAAAAGACAGAGCTTTAAGCCAGTAAATGGTATCTTTTGCTTTGAACTAAGGACAGCACCATAGGATTATCACTGACTCTGTTGTCATGGGCACCTCACATTATTACTCCACTTTGCTTTGTTACCACATTCAGTCAAAGCAGCGACACACAAAGGAGAAGGCAGCGGCTGTCAAGTGCTCCAAGGATGGGATTGCTGAAAGCTGTATTTTAATAATCTGCCTTGTTCACACAGCCGAGCCAGCCCCGGCCAATGCAGGAGCTGTTGTTGGCCAACCAAAACACAGCTGTTGTAGCTCATTTTGAAGTCCACCAGCCTTTCTGCTGTCCCCTTTCAGAAATTAGTCTTAATCTTCTGTATGAGAGGTTTATGTCACCTTATTCAGGAAGGGTTTCACTGACAGCCTTGGCGTTTTTTTCCTCTTCACCTCATCCTTTGTGGTTCTGGAAGGGAAGATTTAATAGAAACACACCCAGGCAAAAAGCAAAACATGCTTTTTGAATGCTGTGTGGTTCTGCCTCACAGCCAGCCCGTGGTAGTGCAAGGGCCCAGGGAAACACAAGGTTTTTGGGAAAAGTCTTTTGGAATGTTCTCCATACTGGAGGAAGCCAACCCTCTAGTGTGACTTAAGCCAGTGGGAACATGCCCAAAACAGAAGCTGTGTTTTAAGCTGAGTTTTTGGGGGTTTTTTTTAGCTTTCCCTGAAACCCAAGTGAAATTAAAGTGAGGGAGTGGAAGCAGTTGTCTAAACCGTATGAATCAAAATTTCATAAAATCTTAAGTGAGTATCAGCAAAACAAAGCAGCTGAGCCTCCCCAGCCTGTCGACATCTCCCCATGGCCTCACTGTGCTGTGCAAAAGCCAAAGCAGAGCTATAAGTAACTCTGCTCCACTGCCAAGGGCTCATCACATTGGTTTACCCAGAAGGGCTTCTGCACCAAAGATAGCCTCAGGCATGTGGGTTACATTTCAGATCTGCTTTTAGAAGAGGGAAGCTGAATGTTGGTCTTCAGGCCTATGATTGTTGTAAAAGCCTAGATTTGAGCTTTTTTTACTGCCTGGTGTCACAGTGCTCCTCTAATGACCACTGGTTGTTGCCACAGTTGAATAAGTTTCCCAGATTAACCGGCAAAAAGAAAAACCCTCCACCCTTGGTTCTTTTTTATTTTATAATTATCTGCTCTCTCTCTACACTTGCTCTTTTATCCTTTCACTTTGCTCCTGCCTGGATGTGGCCAGTGCCTTGCAATTAAAATGAAGTTACTCTGTAGAGTTCACAATCTAAGATCACATGCTGCCAACCCTTGCTCATTAGAGCAATCCCACTGGAGAGAATAAGGCTGTTTCACACCAGGCCTGCTTGCTTGGTGTAGTTAAGTTCTGACCCTGAGTTACGTGTTTTAAGACATCAGCAAAACGTTCTCTGACTCACTGTTAATAATATAGCTGCTAATAGGGTGAATCTCTAAAAAATACATCCAAATATTTTTATATAATAATCAGAAAACTTTCATTCCCAAAGGGAAGGAACAGTTGCACTTTCAACATCGCTTGTGTTTTGGCCTGGAGGTGTCCTACATGCTGTGCCAAAAAGTAATAATTAAAGAGACACAGTCAACATAAAACTAAGTTTATTGAAATTCCTAACCTGTGCTCCTTGGCAATGCAGTGGAGTGTTCAGAGTGAAGAGTTTTTTAATATAAGTTTGTTTTGCACCACTCAGGCTCTTTGTTCTTTCTGCAGTGCTCAGTTTTAAGTATAAAATCTGTTTTTTCTGGTTTCACTTCTAGTTTGTGTTCGATCACTCAGTGTTTCTGTGCTGTATGTGTTCTGAATTTAAAAGACATCTGCTTCACTTCAGCTGGATCCCCTACTGTCAGTCTTTGCTTCCTCCTGTTATGTGCATGTTAAAATATCACTGGCATGAATATGCAAGGAAACTAAATGCAAAGCCTGCACCACAAATAATTGCTGATCCTTTTAAAGTGTCCAAGCCTCTCATGAGGTCTTTGATGCAGAGGCTGTTAAGCAAGACAAAAATTTGGACTGCTTTCTTTGCAAACAACAAGAGTGAGCATCTGCAATTGCTTTGTGAAAGCAACCACCGGTGAGAATTACAAATCAATACAATGCAATGTGCTGGGTGTGTTTTATTTTAATAAAACCCTGCTTCACACAGTGTTTGGAGTTTCTCAGCTGCCCTGTTCTTCCCTGGCAGCCAGGCAGGGTGATAAGGAGTGAGCCACCTCCTCCCCAGCTGGGGTCATGTGGCACGTGCTACAAGAGACCTCACAAATTTTGCTGATTTCTTTTTTTGGTGGGGTTTCCCCTAATTGGATGGTGTTGCAAGTAACTCACAATTCACTTGGTTGCCAAGGGTTTGCAAGTAAAATTGCAAGAGATTCAAATTAAAAGAAAAGAAAGAAGTATAAAAATGCCTAGCTCTGCGTCCACAGGCGGGCGTGAGGCTCCTGCCCGGGTCAGAAGCAGCTGTGCCAAACAGACAAACCCCAGCCAGATGTTGGCATCCTGCCCTGCCCTGCCCAGGGGTCTTAGATGGACAGTGAGGAGTCAATTCCCACCCCTGGGTTTGAGTGTAGGGGGCTCTGCCCCTCGTGCCAGGCTCAGGGCATCGCTCACGCAGCCCCATGGTGCCTGGCCAGGAGCCACCTGCATCTGGCCATCAAAACACTGAGCCAGAGGAATTTCTGTCCATCTGCACCCACGGCCTGTTCCTGCTCAGGGTGCAGTTGGAGGTTAAAGATAAACCAATCTTGCTTCTAGGAACACTGCCCTGAGCAAGGCCTGTCTGGTCCAGAAGATTTGGTGTCTGCAAGAGGAGAAAAACAAAAAAGAACCCCCAAAAGAACAAGCACCTTTACGTCAAAGCTGCGCCATTATTCCCCCACTTACAGGGCTCAGAACAAAAGGGTCTGCTGGTCTTACAGGGACACTGACAGCCCAAAGGCTGTGCAACAGCCTGCTCTGCCAGTGACTTCTTCCAACATGTCCAGAGAAGGGGAAAAAGCCGAAAACAAAAATCCTATCAGAAAGTGTAAGGGATAGACTTGAGAGATCCATAGGCTGCCCCCCAGGATTGCTCAGGCTGGAAGGAAGGATCTGGATACCATATTAATCTCTGCAGGGAGAGCCAGCCCTTCCTCTGCAGAGAGAGCAGCACTGAGGAGATGACCCAAACAAGAGACTCTGCACATTTCCAAAGAACCAAGAGAGCACTGGGAAATAAATACTATAAATATTTAGGTTGTGTGAATGCTCAGACAGGTCAAAAAGCCAAGGGGAATATGAGAGAGGCTCCTGGCAGAGCACCACTGCTGAGGAGAAACCCTCTTCCTCCCAAGGATGGGGGGCTGTGTTGGAACTGTGCTGCTTCTCTTTGGAATTTCATTTCATTCAAATCTCTTTCAGTCTTGATTTGTAATTCTTCATGAAAACCGGTTGTTGTTTTTACTTCAAGGGCTCAGTAGACACTTGGCTCTTTTCCAGCAGATGCTCCCCATGCACAGCCAGGGCTGTGTGCTCCTCTGTATTGCAGCTTTTATTTCTGTATTCCCTGCCCTGAATGCAATGAAGAGAGGTTTGTCTGCACAGCCCCATGGAGGGGTGACAGGGGGAGCCTGCAGAGCCCCCAGGGTTCAAGGGTGAATTCAGACAGAATTAGAGCCACGTGCAGGGGCTGCTCCCAGAGCAGTGGGGCCTTTGTGCATGTGAGCAGCCTTGGCAGTGCCACGGGCACAGCTGCTGGGGCTCAGCCCCTCGGCAGGCACAAGGCACTCCCTGGGACAGGCTCCTGCTGCTCCTGGGGCCGGGCACTGCAGAGCACACTCTGCTCCTGGAAGAGCAGCAAAACCTCTCTGCAGAGAGACGTTGCCTTTGCACTGGGAGTGACATTATTCCCTCTGTCCTTCTGCAGCATCCTGAGCAGGTTTGGATATAAACACCCAGGCTGAGCAGCCTGGGCTCGATCTGCACCCAGCTTGGCCTCCTGCTGCAGTGGGCATCCTGGAAAAAGGGTGCCTTTTGGGCTTTGAGTGTTCCCAGGATGGAGGGAAAGCTCAGTGCCCCCCTTCAAAATGCTCCAGCTTTCCTGGTGAAGGTGTGGCCCCCAGGGAGAAATGCCTCATCTACTGAAATCCAGCCAGTTTCTCAGTCACATTGCATTTGTGATGCCCAAATCCTGTCCAGAGAGGCTGGCCTGCATGCTGCAGTGGGGAACTAAATCCCTGGGAGAGCTTGTTTGGACTGAACTGTGGGTGTGCATAAGGGAGAACCTGCTGAAATGATAAAAACCCAGGCTATGTCCCCATGCTGGTGTTTGGCTGCACTGATAATATAACAATTCCTGGGGCAAGCTGGAGCAAAGTGACAGGTTTACCCTTTACTATGGAAGTGAACTGAAAGTGAACTTATACTCTGACTGTGAAAGTAAAAGAACTTGAAAGGAACAAAGAAAAAATTGGATTAGTTGTTAAAGGTGTCTTGCAGGAGATAAATTGGCAGGAGTGAAGCTGACTTGACATTAACACTCAGAACGAATAGGAGGCTGTAAGTTAACCTTGAGGGATCATTAACTTCCATCTCCTTTCCACCTATGGAAAATTATTTTCCTCCCATTCTCTTATTTTTTGGCCCCTTTGAAGGTGATCAAATGCAACTCTGCTTTTCAGTTCAGCGAAACCTTTTAATCCTGCCTGTGCATGAAACACTTCATACCATAGTGTGGCACTTGACAGTAAATTAAATAAACTCTTCTTTATACTCCTGAACTGTGATAGACCCTCAATAAATAAAACAAATCTGCAAATAAAGAGAATTTAGTAGAAGGCTGAATGTTTTCCATTCCCCTCAGAGATGTGGAGATCAGTGTTACCCTTATGTGCCTGTGTAAGTTCAGTCAGACACCTGACTTCTGTGTGCCTCTTTTTCTTCTTTTGCTTCAGAGCAACACCTGCTGTCTTCTGAAAACAACCAGAGCAGCCTCCTTGGCTGCCACAGGCAGTCTTGCAGCCCTTCCCATCCTTGCACTGTGCTGCAGGAGGACTCCTCACCCTCTCCAGGCTCTTTTGCAGGTCAGCAGAAGAGCAAGAAAACCCCTTCATGTCCATGATATGCACAGGGGATGTGAATCAGAATGAGCCAAGAGCCACCAGTTTATGTGTAAGGCCTAGTGAATAACAGATACACCTGAGAAATCCATGGGCTGCCCCTGAGGATTGCCCGAGCTGGAAGAGTATCTGGATACCATGGTGGCCACCGCCAGGAGAGCCAGCCTTTCCTCTGCAGTGGCAGCAGCAAGGAGATTACCCAAACAGGCACAGTGAACACTTTCAAATACCAAAGAGAGAATTGGGAAATAAATACTAAAACTGTTTATGTTTTGTGAATGCTCAGACAGGTCAAAAGCCAAGGGGAAGTGCCCTGCAAGAGCCAGACCGGCCTGCCCAGCATGGCTGACAGTCACAGGCTCTATGACCCAGGGACTGATGAGCTCCAGGGAACATTCCCCATGGATGATTGCTACTGCTGGCTGGTTTCAGCTGCACATCCTTGGACGAGGCTCCTCTGAGCTGGCTGGGATTGAGCCCAGCCCAAGGCACTGGGACATGGATGGTTGCTCATGAGGCTGGGAGAGGCTCCTGGCAGAGCAGGGCTGCTGGAGAGAAGAGAGCTTGTTTGGGCTGAACTGTGCACGTGCATGAGGGAGAACCTGCTGAAATGATAAAAACCCAGGCTATGTCCCCATGCTGGTGTTTGGCTGCACTGATAATATAACAATTCCTGGGGCAAGCTGGAGCAAAGTGACAGGTTTACCCTTTACTAAGGAAATGAACTGAAAGTGAACTTATACTCTGACTGTGAAAGTAAAAGGACTTGAACAAAGAAAACATTGGATTAATACTGAAGGGTCAGCCAAACAGCCAGAAAACCCCTCCAGGTCCCTGATACTCACATGATGTGGGTTTTCAGTACAAGCCAAGAGCCCTTTCCTTTTGATGGCAGCATTCCAGCTGGTGGCCATGGGGATTTCCCCATGGCTTCATTTTGGGGGAATCCTCTGTCACAACATGGGCTGCTTTTGTACCATGTGCTTGAAACCTTTTGTCTTCCTGCAGCAGCTGGCCACTGGTACTCTAGCAGTGCAGGACAGGCAAGTATCACCTGACAACACTTAACTCTCTCAGGAAGAGATACCTGCTCTTCCTCAGACACCTTCAGTGCTGAGCACATGGCTTGCTGCACCACCAGCCTTCATGGAGGCAGGAGAAGGAGGGTGGTATGTAACAAACCTGGATGTCCCTCAGAGAAACTCCTTTAGATGTACATTAGGAGGGATTAACTTTTTTGGAGTAAACTACTATGAAATCAAGTCACCTGACTTTGCTCTGCCACGGGCTTGTTCTTCCATCACAGGCAAGTCACTTCATCTTGATACAAGGACTGCATCCAGGGCAAGTGTGTTCCATGCTTTTCTGGTAATGGCTGTGTTCACTTTCTTCTTTGTTCATCTTCAGTTGATCTGGAGATATGCCTGTAAAGTTTAGAAGAGGGTAGTATGGATTAGAAGTCCTTGTTAAAGAGCTAAACATGCAATAGATAGTTTAATATTGTAGTGAAGGTGTAATTGGTTAAAGAGTGAGTTAAATGGAAAGGAACCTGTGGCTGGTAGTGCAATAGAGATCCATGTTCTCACCCCATCAGCCCACAAAAACTATTATGGGGCTCCTACAATGATTTCAAGATTCATTGTACTCTTGGCTGCCCGCTTTTTGCCACAAAGAGCTATAAATGTGTCATGTTCCCCATGGCATTAACTTGTACGGCAACACAGCTTCTTCTGAGCCAAGTATTTCTGTAGTGGCACCACACAGACAGTGCTGCAGCTTGCTGTGAATCATTGAGTATCCCCTTTCCAGACCAAAAATGTGGGGGTTGAAACTGCTGACACCCCTGGGCCTGTGGACTTTCCTTCTGACTGTGCCAGCTGTGAGAAGTTCTGCAGAGCTTGTGAGCAGAGCCCTGCATTCCCCAGCTGTTTCCCATTGCTTTTACACAGGACACATGCAGGGTGGTAAACTGGGAACAGGGCTTGTCTTTGGCTGTGGCTTTTGAGGACTACTTAATGAGACACTTGTGCTCTTTTGCCCATCTTTTTGATGTGCTTTAGTACAACTCTGATCCTAAAGGGTATTGCCCAGCAAACATTCATCCTAGTGAGTCTTCGGGGTTCTTTGTGTTTGAACTTTGAAAAGTCACCCGTCTTGCTTAGGTAATAGCAAAAATATTCCCCTAGAATCTGGTTGAAGGATTTATATTCAAGGCCCAGGATGCTGTCATTATACTGATCTTTTCTTATGCAACTCTCAATCCAGCTTACAGACTGGTGCACCCACTGTGTGCTCCTTCTGCACCTCTTACCATCACCTCCCTCTTCATCCTCACTCTCCTACACAGCTCGGTCCATATCATATACAAACTATGCCCCCATTTTCTACTGAGGAGAAGACACAGCACCTGTGGCCCTGGGTCCAGCAGTGTCCCCTGTTGCTCAAATTCCTGGCCTCTGTGTTGGAATGGATAATAAAATGCTTCTCATTTCATCTTTATTAGACTTTTCAAAAGGCTTTGGAAAACAAGATCTCTATCTGATGGGGATTCAAAATTCATAGGCTCAGTTAACTGCATGGACTAGAAACCAGCTGGAGGGCTTTTTAAAAATTTTTTTTGACCTGCGAAAACTTAAATTCAGCAACGAACATTTTCTCTGCAAGAGATGGTGAAATTACCACCCCTTAACTCCAAGGAAAAAGCTGCTTTCCCTGATTTCCTTACAACGCTCTAGGTGTTAGTAATTAACAGTGTCAGCCTTCATTTCTGTCTTTGCAATACTGAATTGTGTGCATGGGGCAAATAATGCTGGTACACCACCTATTGCTAATGGACCAGCACTTCCAGCAACAATAATTCATTTCAGCTCCCAGTGTTTTGCCAAATTGCAACTATTTGGACTGAAACTTCCTAAGTAGAGAATGTCTGCTTCATACTGATTAATTTGATTTAAATATCAGCAAAAATGTTTCAGCTGTTCTTTGGCCAAGGTTAAAGGGATTAAATATTGGACGTTGTTTTTACTACTTTGGTTATGGTGGAGGTTTTCATCCCTTCCATCAAAGAAATTCTACCACCCACATTTGTTGTACTCTAAGCTTGTCATTTCTTGGATGGGATTTCTGGTGTCAGGCAGGGTTGTCCTGAGAGCCTCTATGAAACAAATAGTAAAATCACAGCCCATTTCACTGCCTCCTGTTACACTCTGTCTCCTGGAAACCTTGCTTTCCCTGCTCCTGTCCTCAATCCCACCATCCAAGCTGAGTAGCTTTCTGCTGTCCCCCCTTTCAATCAGATACACCTGGTGTTTTCAGGCCTCCTTCCCCTCACTCCTTATAAATCTCTCCCAGTGCTCAGATGTACATTTTTGCCCTCCCTGAAGTCAGCAAATAGGCTGATTTTAGTTGGTTATATCAGTCTGGACAATGTGAACATTTCCCACTTGATGAAACCTCTCTGCACTTTCTGTGTCTGGAGTGGGCATGGACACTGAACAGCTGAGAAATGCTTGTGTTACTTGAGTTTCTTCTGGTTTCTTTGATAGTTGATTGATTTTACAGCCACTATTCTTATGGGCAGGTGGGTGGAAGAGGTTTTTTGGACAAGGAGAAGACCAAATACCTGAAGCTAGTTAAGAAAAGATTCTTCCCCCTCATGCCTCCACTTAGTTAATATGATATTTACTTAATATCACTTAGTATGATTTAAAGCTGGCAAGAAAGGCTTGCTGCAGGAAAACAGAAATATTCACATCCGTTACTGTAACTAACAGGGACTTTCTCTGAGCACAGCCCAGAAAGTCAGGTGCATTTGTTTTCATTGCTGTTGGATATCTCACCAAAAGCATTTGGCTCCCCAGCAGGATTTCCTGCTCTGGCTTCCGTGAGATTAATTGTTTCAAAAGCTGGAGTGGATGGAAAGTTGTGATGGCTAAGTCCATATAGAGCTAGCACTAATTCTCCACGCAGGAAAAGTTGATATTTTGAGCAATGCCATGTGTTTCTGTGCAGTCTAATATTTCATTCAGCTGTTACAGATTTTTTACTTTGTCCAATCATTATTTAACATATTAAGGAAGGACATGAAGAGGTTTCATGCTCCTGTTGATTGATGCCTTTTCCTTTTTAAAGTTTCATTGCCACACTCACACACAGCTACATGCAGTCACAGATCAGACTTCTTCGAACTCAGGGCAGGTGTTGGAGGCACTGCAATCAAGAGGAGGAGATTTTGCTTTGTGTCATTCACTGCTGCTCCTAACAGTGGTCACAAAGAGTCAGATCTAGGATTAAATTTCCTTCTGCAGTCCTGACTGATTGAAGAATACTTTTGAGAGACTTCAGCTGATAATGGTTTACTTTTCTTGTCTTCTGCGTTGTTCAATGAAGATTTCATTGGAAAACAACTAGTTAAGTACATCTCTTCTTCAGCTGGAGCTGCAGCAACCCCATAGCTATAAATTCCTGTGTACCTAGACAGGGGCTCACGAGATCCATGGAGCCATGCCCACTTTGTCAAGCTCTGGACACCCTGAGAGGAGACTCTGGAAAGTTAGCATTTGCCTTGACTGCATGCTTGGCTGGTTTAACACCATGAGTCTCTGCTGGGCTCTGCAGGAATAGTTTGGCTGGCTACAAACCAAAGACCAGAGAAAGTACAGCTCCAGGAGCAGAATAGAAGACAGTAGTGGTGGTTTAACCCAGCAGGCAGTGAAACACCACACAGCTGCCTGACAAACTCTCAGACACACACACACATGACTGGGAGAAAACTAGGGACAAAAAGTACAGGACAGCAGTAAAGTCATATATACTGCCCTGCAGTGTGGATGGTAATTGTCAGAATAGCAGACCTTTACTACATTTTTTCCCTTAATTCCTAATCTTTTCCTAGCATGAAGCCAGAGTTTATAGTCTGGGCCAGCCCTATTTCTAGATAATGTTTAACCATGATTCTCTCTCACTGGTTAACTTACAGCTCAGTTTCAGCTGCTTTGCTGGGCAGCAAGAAGCTTTTCCACATGGTCTGTGGACATCATTAAAACGTGACATGAGCCTGGTGCTTTCAGCCCAGAGGGATCTGACCCCCCTCCAGCAGCAGGCTGAGCACAGCAGCAGCCCTGACTCTCCCCAGCCTCGTGGTGCACTGAGGAGCTCTGCACAGGGAGCCTCAGCTGCACACTCCATGCAAGCTTGGATGAGATCCATGTTGCAGCACAGTATGGATTCACAGTTCATTCAGAGCATGGCCCTCTCTGCCACCCCTGCAATTTCAGCAGTGAGTTTTTAATCCCTCACTAATTATTAGGTATTCCTTGTCTTGCTTTGATCAAACCAGGAGGTTGGGGGTGGCTGTAGTCCCCCAACCTGCATTTGGGAGAGCCCTCTGGAGGACTGCAGGACAGAATTGTTGGCCAGGGGCATTTCAGGGCATAAGCCACAGAGAGGCTGACTGAGGCACTTTGTTCAAGCTCCTTCACTCCATTAGCTCCAGGATGCCAAAGGGAAATAGAGCAAGCTTCAGTGCAGTTCTCATTGCTTCAGGTTTTAAACACTGCAACATATGCCTGAGCTACCTTGTACTGTGTCCAGCTGGTGCTTTCTGGACATGCCCTCATTGAAAGAGATAATTGTGTTTTGTTTAAATTTATTTCTGAAGTTTAAAAGCCCATTTATATCTGCCCAGTTCACTGAATTGAACATCTGCACAGTAGCATATTCAGTTTCTGCTGTAACCTGCTACTGCTGCTTTTAGCTGTAGCTGTAACCACAAAATAGCAGCCAAAAAAAAAAAAAAAAAAAACAAAAAACCCAACACTCTACTCACTTCACTTTTTTCCTTCTTTTTTTTTTTCCCCCAATGACACTGGCTGCACTGTTCATTGGAAAGTGGGTTTGGGCAAGGCATATCACTGTGCTGTCTTTCTCAGCTGAGAGAGGAATTGGAATTCTCTCTGGCTTTGCTGAAATCACTCTTTGCTGAGAACATCTGTAGAAATGAAGTAGCTTTTTCTCTTCTCCTCTCCCTGATGGCAAACTTCAGAGCAGGTCAGGTTCATGGGTGTTTGTGTGGATTATTTTCATGCCACTGAAAAGGGTAGAGCCTGTCTCACTGAAACTAGCTGGAAATACAGCAACCTCTTTAAAAAGTACATGGTTTAGCTGCCATCAATGTATAGATTTGGTAGCAGTCAGACTGTCCAACACTGTCAGCATTGCCACCACAACAAGCCAGCTGCTCTGAGAGGAGGTCTGGCCATGCCCTGGACAGTGCAGAACCGCAGTAACTCAGCCAGCCACCCTCCCTCTGCTTGGATGCTGGAGCTTCCTCCAGGGTGGCTCAAAGTTGGGGACAGGCTGCACCTGAGAGCTTTTGGAAACCAAGACTAGGACTCACAGCTTGAGTTTCTGGAAGCCCATGACACACAAGCTCATGAATCATCCTTCCATGGCCAATCTCTGCAAGAAGAGCTCAAGGCACTCCCTGAAAACCTTTGATCTGAGGGGTTTGGCCTGCAATCTACAGGGCTCCTTGGATGTTTCTCCTGAATTGATTGTGGTAGTAATAAAAGCTCCAGCTGCAAATCCCTGTTCCCTTCTGTCTGTGGACACTGGGATGAGGTGCTTGTTTGGAAGATTTCTTTAGCAAAGAGAGAAGCCAACTGGCTAGGCTTTCTTTGCAGTGGCTCAGAGGCTTGGAATGGGATTTCTCCACACCACACTAAGCTGATTTGGTACCTCTCCAGGACTAAACTTGCACAAGACACCTCTGGATATAGTTTCTGGTGGAGCAGACACCATGCTTCCTTGATAGACCTCCTAGACATTATGGGTCAGTGGCTGTCTGATTTTAGCAGTGCTGGAATTTTCTAATGCAGACGTAATTCAAATAGAGCACACAGAGGATTGGAGAAAAGCCTTTATTATTTTTAGTCTAAATAAAAATAGTATCTCAGGCTTCCTAGAATAGTGAAAACACAGAGTAACATGAAAAAGAGCTGGACTAAGGATATTTATATGCTTTTTCAGCCAGGGTTTCCATGAAATAGAAGCTGTTTGAATTGGATTTGCCCAGCCCTGTCATGTTCAGACGTATCCAATTACTTCTCTGTGCTTAAAATTGCAGTAACAAACCTGAGTTTGACTTTGTGGCAGTATGTACTCACTAATGGTATTTAGTTGATGATGGTGATTATTTTAACTGCACCTCCTTCAGTAAACAAGAAGATCTGTTTTTAGTCATGAGGGAATGTATCAGCAGTACTAAAGGGACTTAGGAACCTACAACCTCAGCCAGACATGGTCAGTGAGGACACTACCTAAGTCACACAGGTTTCTTTGAAGATGTCATTCCATACTGTTATCTTTGTTCATTTTTCTCTTTCCCCAGGGCCAGCCTGTTTCGGTGCAGAAGGAGTTGGCAATGTCAGTATTTCAGGATGGTCTGGTAATGCTGTCAGGACATGGGGTGCTGAGGGGAGAAAGGACAGACCTGCTCAAGCTTCCCTGATGTGAGAGGGACAAGAATAAATGGGACCTCTGTCCCTGCCTATAACACAGGGTTTTAAGGAGAAAGAGAAGTCTCTCAGCCTGTTCATTCTGTGGTTGAGGAGATTTCTATAGTGCTGTTCTGAGCACTGATGGCAATTTACACTTGCTGTTTACAGTGTGGGTGTTTTCCCCTTCCCTTTGGAGCCAATTCAGATAGATGTGTGCATTGTATCAGCAATGTGAGTGCTAGCAGTGCCCCACCAGGCTGGGAAGATGCTTCCCTTGGCCACAAGCATTTATCCCCACTAAACACCCCTCACTTCACTTTCAGGGATAAATCTGTCTTTGGTCAGACCTGGAGAGCTACAGAATGCAACCCCCCAGGTCACAGTCTTGTGCTCAATGCTGCTGTGCTCAGAAAGGGGCTCTCCAAATGAGCTACTAAAACTAAGGTCTCTCTCATGCTGTTTCTTGGCTGTGGCTGGTTGGATGCAGAAGATTCCAAGAGCAGATTCTTTGGTCCCAGGATTCTGGTCATGAACAGTCAAGGTAAATCAACAGAAGTCCAGGAAACAGAATTTTCCAGAGAGATTTCCGAGCAGTTTTTGCTACCTGCTCTGCTCCTGAGATACCAGGCTTGTCTGTGCTGCTGAGTTATCTGCTTTCACTGCAAATAAAGCAGTTTAGAATAATCTGGCTTATACCTTTTGTGAAAGTACAAAAGCATGCTGCCAATCAATTTCTTTCTATCAAATGCATGTATCCTGGACATGGTCCCTCAGCTGGGATAAAAATACAGTCTCTGAGCAAATGCTTAGAGCAGCCAAAGATCTGGCCTTTCCATTAGAGGCTTCAATCTAACAATCCTGGGTTCCAAATCCATCACAAGGCACTGTGTCTGCATGGGCAAGCTCTGCCTTTTGCTTCCCCATCACCAGCTTCAGACAAATGGTTGAAAGCGTGGTGCTCAAATTGCCCTGAAATATGGAGAGGATTCTTGATGGCATCTCCAAGCCTCTTTTTCCTCATTCTGGGAATATTTTGAATGAAAACTGTGCCTCCAAGAAGAGAATTTCTTGTTCTGACATGCTGGGACTGTGGTGGCAAGGTCAGCATGTGGTGGTGCAGATGTTGTGCCCATCTCACCTGGGTATGCTGGGGAGGTCCAAGAGTGCCTGAATGCAGACAGAGGCTTAACAGAGCTGCCAACACTGGATTCCCAAGGACCCTAACCAGTTCATGGTGAATTTCTGTGAGGTTTAGGGCTACCAGTAATGCAGACTCTGCAGCGTGTTCCCCCCAGATGTAGAGAGCAGTCAAATGAAACATTTCTTTGCAGAAGACTGGCCATGACCTGGTTTTAACCCCAACACTGGGCAGTAGTGCAGCTCTCATAATCCCCCCAGGGATTTAAATACTGCTGTGTCACATTGTGAGGTGAAGCAGCAAGGCACAGGATGCAATCAGGATTTTCCATCAATTCAAAAATTATGAGCTTGGGCCCTTGAGAGACTATCCTGCCCTGAGGAATTTGGGTATATAACTATAGGGATATTTGTGGGGTTTTTTCCCCAAGATAGGATTTGGTGTTATTTGTTGAGATTTGCAGTAAAAGGTATGAATAACACAGAAGATATTTTTATGAAATAGTGAATACTCAGTGACCACAAATACTGGGAAACCTGCAAGAGAAGGTAATTTGGGTCCTGTAAAAAGTCTGACCACGTACCTGGTCTGAACTGGGTGTTTGTGAGCCAGGCAAAAGTCTATGGGTATTGTTTCAGGAGCTTTTACCCTTCGTTTCAGAGCCCTTGTGATAAGGCAGATACAGCTCTTCCTTGGAGGGAGCAACAGCTTAAGGAAAAAGAGGGAAAAATTCCCACCTCCAGAGGACACTTGAAATGCATGGGTTTTTGTTTGTGTCTGAAAGGCTCTAATTCCTCATTCCCAGCCACCATAATCAGGCTGTAAGAACAATCAGGCTGTAAGAACAGACAGAGAGCCCCTGCTCTGTGCAAAGCCTCGCTCACAGGAGATCTGTGTGACACAGCAGAAGAATTCCTTCCCTCCATCTCCTCCAAGCTGGGTTCCCTGCAAGCCAGAGCAGCTGTGCATTGAGCTGCTGTGCTCTGCCACATGATAGGCACGATCCTGGTGAGGTTTTGCTGCAGGGATTTACTGGGTTTCCTTGGGATGTGAGGTCCTTGGCTGGTTCCATCTCAGCCATCACCTTCTGTTTGTACAACCCTGACCACAGCTGGTGCAGAGGTGAAGGGCAGACCCAATCGGTTCCTTTGGGCAGCAGGGAGAAAAGCTGTGGCTTTCTTCCCTGGGTGTACAAGAAACAGCAGAGAAGGAGGCAAACCCTGACCATCCTCCTGATGGGAGACTTGACAGGTTTGCTGTTGAGGGAACTGCACCACTCCCATTGCTGTGCCAAGGTCAGTTGGCTTTCCAGTGTGTGTCTGTAAATCACATCCTTCCTCAGGAGAGCCCTTCAATCAGACATCAGCAGAAAGCAAGCTCCCAGCTTGGAACAGTATATAAATAATGAAATAAAAATGCCTGGAACAAAAGACAATACAGTCCCTAGCTGGACACCACTGAATAAAAAGTTTGATGGGAGTTTCCATCCTACCAACAGCATTTCCAGTAGATGCAGGCAGAGGGTTGTCCTTAGAGCCTGTAATTTGGTTTGCTCCCATCACCACTGGTGCTTTTAAAGGATCAAAGCCGCTTCTTTTTCTTTATTTTATTTTTAAATTGTGGCAGAAATAAAGTTAAAGGAATGTTTCCTTGAAATATATTTTGACAGAGGCCAGTATGCCAAAAATGAGAAGAGACAGCCCTGTTTTTAGTTCCTTGGTCTTTAGGAAGATTTCTGAGGAGATCAGGAGATAATTGTAAAAGGGCCTCTGGGAAGTCATTAACTTTTTCTTTTTTATGTGGTGAGGGGTAACAGAAAGGTTGAGAAGCTGAGGAATTTAGCCAGATTACAATATTGACTACTCAGGATCAGGGGCTATATGCACTATTCTAAACCTTGGAACTTTTTTTCTGATGAGGCATAAGAACCTGATTCACTTTAGGCAATGTACACTCTCATACCCACCACATCAGTGGGATTCCTCAGGGTCTGGAGTGTTTTTGGGATTGGCTGCTGTTGTTTCCCTGCCCTGTCCTTCTGAGACCAAGGAGATTTCTCAAGGCATCAGCACTACTTTGTATGAACAAGTGCAAAATCTGGCTGCAGATTTTCAAAAGATGCACGAAGCATCTTGTTATATTCTATGTAAATAGTAATCCCCCAGTTACCTCTCCAGAGTTATTTAATGTCATTTTTACCTTTTATCCAACCTGTGCCTTTTGTATACTGACCTTGCCAATATTTAGTCCAGCACTCAAGGGTGAATAGTCCACCCCAGCATGGCTCTCTGCTGTGAAGTAAGGCTCTTGTATATCAGTGCAAAGTGAACATAAACACTAGTGCATTTATGAAATAATATTTGAAAAGTCACATTCTGCAGGTACAAAGGGCTACAGGAAATGATGGAAAATCAATGCACTGCTTGAGAAAGCAAGTATTCCAGCTTGGTGCTCTCAGCAGCAGTGACTTTTCCTTTAAATACAAAAAGGATAGAACCAGGCACTCTGCTTATCTTACAGGGCAAAATGTCACGAGTCCCTGTTTTGATAAGGATGGTTCAGATAAGGTGTTAGGAAAAATTTTAGAGGGTTTGTAAATCTGGAAAGGATTGCTTGGCAAGATCTTCAGTGTCCATCTTGGGGAAACTTGCAGAACAAGCTCAAGCAGGGATAGGCTGAGGCTGTGCAAGGTCCCTCTCAGCCAGCATGTTACAGTGATGCCATAAAATTTAAAACACAGCTTTGAGTGTCAGGATACAGAGGGGTCCATGGAAACGCCAGAGGCAGGGTGATGTCTAATGCAGTTCTTAGGAAATAGAGAGGAGATGACCCATGGTCACCCCTGGAGCATCTCCCAGCTGCTGAGGAAAGCTGTGCTGCACCAGTGTCATTCCCCCATCTCTGCCCAAGCCTTCACTCGGTGACACCCAGGGCAGTGGCAGCACTGCCAGTGCACCAGGGCCACCAGCAGATGGGAGTGTCACCGGCAGGAGGCCAGGGAAAACTGCTTCTGCAGCTCCAGAATTAAACAGCTGGGTGCAAAGTCAAAATATCCTCCAGAAAGGCTTTTTCACTGTGGCTGGCTGGACAACCGGGTCTCAGGGAGGAGTACAACAGATTCCTCAGTTTCTAGCAGAAACTAGACGCTGTTTAATTTCTATTCAGCATGGTCATCAGACCAAAGCTCGGGGTTAATCTCACTCAGTGGCACCAAGGTCCTGGGAAAAAGCAAAGCATGTGGCAGAAACCTGCTGAGAAGACAGTAACGAGCAGTGCTAATGAGAGGGAGGGAATCAAGCATGCACTGCATCAAAGGCACTGCATCATTCTGCAGGCAAACAGTACTTCCTCTTCACCTACAAGCCAGTTGCAGCTCAGACCTTGGCAGCAATAAATAATTTCCCTCCACAGCATGTTTTTAGCACCTTTTGATCATTATTTTTGGTTCCCAGTATTGTTTTAATAGTCATAAATAGCTCCAGCTATGCTCTGAACCCCACAGTGGGAGGCACTGTGGAGACAGGGAACAGGGGGGCCCTTCCACAAGGAGTTCACAGCCTGTCAGGGAAGGAGCCATTGCCATTCTACAGAAAATACTCATTTCTCAGTTCTTCCAATTGACCTGGCAAAGCAACAGATTAAGACACCAGGCATCAGTGCCTGCCACATTTATTTCACGTGTACTGCTGAGCAGTTTTATTTTTATGTGTGCTTTGTGCACCTGCTGTTCTCCAGCCACCAGTGGGGCCTGGGGAGGGAGAGAAGGGCTTCTCCAAAGCAGACTGAATCTGATAATGCAATTCCCAGAAATAGGTTTGGGATCATAATCCGAGACTCTGACAGCTTCATCTTGTGCCCTTCTATATATCTGCAGTGATCTTCTCAAGCAAGTACTGGGTACTGTTGTCTGCCTTAATTGGCTGGGGTTGCTCTTTTCGGGATGGTGAGGCTGCAGGGGAAGGGGGATGGTACAAGAGAGCAGCATGTGTGACCAGAGAGGTCTGTCACTCACTCAGGAACAGGCAACAGCAAAGGCCTGACCCCCCAGCAGCTGGTGCCATTGCCAGCAGTCAGCTCTAATCAAAATATACCTCTTCCCCCTGGAAAATGGGTTTGTCTTTCTAAAAGGGGTTTTCTCCTTCTGAATGGGGTTTGTCCTTTAAAAAAGGGAGCATTTGCAGCTGAGTCCACATAGGAATCCTATGAAATGCTCATTATGTGCTTCCATGTTTAGCCCCATGGATCTGAACAGCACATTCACCTCAGGCTGCCGAGGACCAGCCTCGCATATGTGATGTGCTCACAGATGGCCCTGGCCCTGCCCCCAGGGATGAAATACAGACAGCAGGCAGCAGGACTCAACAGGTCCTGCTCAGTGCATGAGTTTCTACTGGGATGCTTTACTGTATTTTCTTTAACAGAAATTTCCAACTATGGGTGAAGTTTGCTTATTTCTACCGTTTTTATTCCTCCTGCTGGACCCAGGGAAGCTGGGCTAAAGGGATGATTATTTTTCCTAGCTCCTCTGGGAGCCTTGGGCTAGATTTTCTGGTGTTTCAGTACTGGAAGATACAAATAATGAAAAATTCACCAACAGTCTTGAGTACACATTCCAGCTCCTGAAAAGCTACTCCAACAGGGTTCCCACTCCACAGGCTGGATTTGTCTTCAGTCACTGAACTCTCTCTGGCTCCAAGGACAGCAGTACCAGACACCCCTTTTGCTGCCTCTGTGGTCTACTAGCCCATCTTTACATCTGAAGCAAACCCCAAGTCTTTCCACATTCATCAAGAATTACTGCACCATTTGCAACAGAGAGCAGGCTGCATGTGCACAGCCAGTGGCACCAGCAGCGCTCCCCTAGCCCTGTCTCCTGCTCCCTGGTGCTTGGGGTCACAGAAATAGATCACAGATCCCTCCCTGCACGGATCAAACAGGCACAGGGCTCTGCTGCCGAGGTTCCTTACAGCTGGTTACTGCTCACACTGGGGTGCCCTTGCAGGAGGGGTGTTAGGGTCCCAGTCTCATTTCTGTTGTTCCTCTCTAGACCATCCAACAGTGACATCAAAGAGCTGTTTCCATGGGCATAGCCCAACACAGCCTGCAAGGTGCTGCGTGTGTTATTTCATTCCAGCTTCCTTCACTACAATGAGATTCTCCTCCTGGTTTCCTCGGCTCTAAATGAGGGTAGAATGAAGCCCGGCATGTGCACATACCCAGGCTTTCTTTGTCATTCCCTGTGGCTTCTCCTTGAGCTGTATTCTTTTTCTTAAAACTAAGTGTGCTGGGGCTGAAGGGAAGCAGTGAATGGGTGCTGTCAGTAGAATCCAGCTCTCGGTCTGGCTAATTTGGCAGGTGGCCTTTGAGTAGATCTCGAGTGTTTTACAAAGCTGGGTGAAAAGCATTGCTGCTATTTCAAAACTGGGGCAACAAAAGCTCTGGGCTGGCTCTGCCTGTGACTGCAGAGCCTGGGGGATAGAGGATGCAGTAAGAGAACTCTGTGCTCTCACTTTCCAAAAGCATGCCGAGAATCATAGAAGAGCGTGTCCTCCTTCTACAGAAATTTATTGCTTGAGGTGGAATTAGTCAGAAGCATTATTGCTTTCAGTAAAAGACTGCAGGGCAGGGGGTAGCCAAAAAAATATGAAAAAAAAAAAAAAAAAAAAAAAGGAAGAGGTGTATTTTAAGGCCACGTGTATTTTAAGGTCACGAAACTTTGCGATGCTTCCGAAGTACTGACCGTGCAGAGGAAAGTCATCAGGAAACTCCCGACCCTGCCACCACACCAGCGACTCCCTTTTCCCGTCGGGGAGTCCTAGAGCCGCGACGGGAGCCGGGCAGGGAAGTGCGCACTGCCGAGCGCCGGCAGGGTGCGGACACGGCACCGGGCGAGGAAACCCCCCCGGCCCCCGCCCCCGCGGCCGGGCCGAGCCGCTGCCGGCGCCGCGGGGCTCTCGGGGGGCGAAGTTCCCGTGGCGGCGGCTGAGCCGCCCCGTGTCACTTCCTGCGGGCGGGCGCGGGGCCGCGGGCGCGGGGCGGGGCGGCGGCGGCGCCCGGCGGGGCTCGGCGGGCCGGGGCCGGGGCCGGGGCCGCGGGCGCTGCGCTGCGCCGCCAGCCGCGGCCGAGGATGCGGCGGAGCCGAGCGCCGCGCCTGGCGCTGGCCGCCGGCCTCGGCTCGCTCCTGCTCGTCCTCTTCTACTTCCAGAGCAGCCTCAGCCCAGGTGGGTCCGCGGGCGCCGCGCTCCAGGAGGGTCCCCCGGCCGTGGCGGGCGGGCGGAGAGGGGAGCGGGGCACGGCGGGCAGCCCTTCCCCGCTCCTGGAGCCCCTCGGGTGTCGGCCGGTCCCCGGCGAGCTGAAGTTGTGCCCGCCGGGGAAGTCGCCGGCGTTGCCCATCGCTCGGCTGAGCCCATCCAACTTCGGCGCGGTGCGAGCGGCGCTCCCGTCCCGGTGCCGGCGCTCCGCAGTGACTGACGCCCGTGTCCCCTTGCCAAAGGCGCCTTCTCTCGGGGCGCTGTCCTGTTCGCTGTCCCTGCGGGGCACGAAGCCGTGGTGAGCTCTGTGCGCAGCTTCGTGCAGCCCTCCCGAGGCTGAGCGGGGTCGGGACGGGAGAGGGGAGCTGCTCTCCCGCGAGTGCCCATTCATAGCCACGGTCACTAAAGTTCCTGGGAGACTTTGGATGGCTCAAGGGACTTCTCGTGTGTGTGCTCTTAGAAATTTCTCGCAAGCTGGGAAACAATTCTGAACTAAAATCTGAACCGTTTTGTACTTGGGGGATAATTTATTTCCCTGCCTTTTCTGCTCCTTTGGGAAAATTAGTTCCTCTTTCCTACGAGATGTTTTTGGGTAATTGCTGCCGTTTTAACAATGTACTAATGTTTTCTGAGTACAGCAGCAATCCATCAATGGGGCCTTTAGAGTTACATCTTAAAATGCAGAAGACTAACTTGACTGAAACGTTAATGGAATTTTATCAGTGTAGACTAAATGAAATGTGATTTTCCTTTTATAGGGGCTGCTCCATCACTTTAATGTGTTTTTTCCTAAAAATACAAAAGGCATAACTTGTTGGCTGAGTAAGATTGAAAAGGAGTTGGGTGTCGAGCAAGCATTTGTTATTTCTAGATGAGCATGTGAAGCTTGTCAGATGAATTCAGAAATCCCAGAAGACCATAATCAGTATTGTATTCCTTAGTAACTTTTTCTTTTCTTAAGGAAATTATTTATGCATCATATTTTAGTGTTGGGGCTGCTCAGTAATAAGTGCAGCATTGAATCAGCTTTAATCTCCAGGGGTGCTAATGAAGAGATGATTGTGTTTTACACTGGATATGCTTTCTAGCATCTGACTGGAAAACATAACTTTTTTCAGGGCTCTGGTTTTCAAAATAGAGATTCCGCTGGTCTGAGTCAGCGGAACTTTCTGTGCTTGGTTGACTTTAATTCCTCACCTGATCTCAACCCAGTTTCATACAGAGTTCTTGTGAGGTCAGAGCAAACCAGGTGATGGTAATGGTGGTGGTGTCTCATGAGGCACTGGAGGGAATTTGGGTCTGGTATGCTAATGCAATGCCCTGCAAATCTATTCTTTCACGTGAGGCAAGTGTGGTTTTCGAAAGTTCCTGTAGATGCTGATAGGTCTGAGGTAGGGATCTCCAACTCCTGGAACCAAGTAATGTTTGTCACTCTGTGGGAGCCCTTTTGTGAGGATGTGGATGCCCTCTGCAGATTTGCCCCTTTAGGTTCAATAAAGAGGTGAGTTAAAGCAGTATTCATGTTCTCTAACACCAGTTTATTTTCTAGCCACACTGTTGTCTCCCTGGGTCCAGCCTTCATTTCTGTGCCATTTCTTTCCCTTATTATTTTTCAGTTTACAGTTTTTCCTTTCCTCTTCAGATCAGTGAGAAACACTAGCAGAGGAAAGGTCATTACCATATACAAAAAAGAAGCAAGCTACAGATTACTGCATTTTTTAGCCCAAAGGAAAACAAACTGAGGCCAATTGCTTGAATTTTAGAAGTTATAAGTTACAATAATAGGTAAACAATTTGCAAATGAAAATGTCATCTTTAAAGTGATGTCTGCCTGGGGGTTATTTGGAGTTCTGGTTGTCTGGTGTCATTTGGTTTTTATATAATAATGAAGAAAAATGCTAGGAAAAAAAAAAGGAAGCAATGCTATGAGTTCCCCCCAGGAGCAGTCAGATCCTTTCTCCATCATTAGAAGGATTGAGCAGGTTGCCTTCCCTGGGCCACCCACAGTCCATTACATGGAATATGCTGAATTAATCCTTGCTAATGGCACATAGAGACCAAACCTTCCTGTGACCAGGACAAGGAATGGGGAGAATGATGATACAACCAGAAACCTTTAAGCTTGAGAGTGCTCAGGGCTCACTCAGCTCAGGGAGCAGGAATTATTCACTCTGGCTGCATTGCCCACTTACAGCTCCACCCGGACAGTTGTGCATGGAGTGGTTTGTGCTGAGCTCCATGGCTGGGCTGGAATAAGGCTTTCTTGTTCTGCCTCAGGAACACCCACACACCAGCCTGTGCTGAAATAACTGCTCCTAAATGCTGCTGAGTTGGTTATTTTGGTGGTGGGCTGAATTAGTCTGTACTGCAGGCCGTGGCAGAATTCCCTGTTGAACCTCTGGAGGCAGGAATGGCTCAGTGTGTTTGCCAGAGGGGTGGGACAGGTCTTGGTGCTCCAGAGGGTGGTGGGCTGGTGTGCCTCCTTTGTGGCCCTGGTGGGTTATTTTGCCTTTCCTTCCTGCTGGCTGTACTGGTGAGCAGACACGGGGTCTGTAGCCCCTCACTGCCCTGGGCTGGAGCTGTGCCATGGACTGTCCCCTGCTTGCTTCTGGTCGGTGGTGACCTGTCTGTCCTGTTGGCCACCAGCTGTGGCTCCAGGCTCCCAGGTACATGGCCAAGGGCAGGACATTGGCATTGCAGGAAGGTGTTGAGGTGGTGCTGAGCACATTGGCCCTGGACCTTCCACATCATGCCACAGTGGGTAGTTCTGGGGTTTACCTGGAGCTGTCACCTTTCAGCACCTCCTGCACCTGGGCTGGTGGCATGGGCAAGTGTGCTCAGCTCCCAGGCAAGCCTCAGGCTGTCTCAGCTGGGCTCAGGGGGGAGTTGAGGGGCACCAGGAGTCCTTGGCTGTACTGTTGTCACCCCACAGCCATCCAGGAGATCCTGTCTGGCCTTGGCATGAGTGTTATCCCTTGTCTGAGCTGATGTTCCTCTGCCGTTCCTGGCAGGAGCAGCACACCGTGAGCTGTGCTGACTTGTGCCTGCTGTACATTTTCTGCATGGAGGTGAGGATGCACAGCAGGGCTCCCAGGCTGGTATTTCATCTCACTCTGCTGGCAGCACATCTAGGCTGGCACAGCAGGAGATACTGGAGGCTGCCATTCCTTGTCTGCATCAGAGCTTTGGTCACTGCTGTTCTCAGGGGGACCACACTGATTTTAGCAACAGTGGGGGAGGTGGGATTACTCTGGTAGTACAGATGAGGGATAGAGGGAAGGGGGAACATGTGAGGGAGGTAGAGGGAGGTGAGTGGCAGGTCTTAAGGCTTTGTGTTCATCTGGTCTGAGGTTTCTGCAGGGCAGTACTGTGGGGCCACCCCAATGGTATGTCTTTGGGGCAACTGTGAGTAAGCAGAGTGTAGTGACATCTGGAGAGCTGGCAGATTTTCTCCAATAAGGATGAAGGAAAAGCTCTCAATCTCAAAGGGCTCCTTTATTTCTGCTCTGGTTCTGTCCATTTGCAGCATCCAGCTGTTGTTTCTTAGGTCTTTTTAGCAACATTTACTCTGTGCTGGCTTCTGCACTCCCCATGTTGTTTCACTACCTGCTGTCAGCATGAGCTGTTGGACCTCACGGGGCCTTGCAGGTGAGATGTCCTCAGCCTTTGGCCTGACTCTTTCACAACAAGAGATACCAGAAGTGCCAGGGTTGTGATCCTATCCCAGAAAGCTTTCCAAGTGAGAAAGCAGTGAGAGCCCTCTCTCCATCCTTATCTGCTCCTGTATCAACCAGCTCGGTCTCCTTTGAGCTCTGATAGAGCAAAGCCTTCTCCAACCCCTTCACCAGCCTGAGAGAGAAGGGTTGGGGTGTTGCAGGAGGATGAGCAGCAATGCCAGAAGCCACCTCAACACATGCAACAGATATCACAGGTAGGAAACTCCCTCACCATCTTTGTTAGCCCTCTGATGTGCCAAGGTGGATATGGAAGACACCACTGCCACCACTCTCTGCCATTTCTCAGGTGGTTTCAATTGCCCAGCTCAACACCCCTCAGGACCAGCAGATCTTGGAAAAACTCTTGCTTCCCATTGTTCCAAATGTATTGATCTTAGTCAGCTTCATCTCTGTGCCTAAAGATTGGTCCCTTCAGAGGGATACAAATTATTACAGAGATTGTAGAGTTGATAAGTGATTTGACCCGCAGAACTCTGGTCCCTGAACCTACAACTGCACCTAGACCTGGCATGAATGGTGATGAATACACACTTAAATATTAGCAGACCTTTTAAAACCAGGGATTTTTTTTTCAGAACAGGAAAGAGCCTATTTTAGCCCTCAGTTCCTCACTATTGTTTAAAGGTATTTGGAGGCCGAAATTCAGCCGCTGCCTTGGGACGTGTGCGGGGTTTGGCCAGTGAATGCTCTGAGCCTGGGTCGTGCCTGCAGCTTTCTGACACATGTCCTCAGCCTTCCAGATAACCAGGGAGATGCTGCTTTTACCCTGGCTAAGGCTGCAGCACGGGCAGGCATGACAAATCAAGCCATCTTCAGATGGTGTTGATTCTTCTCTTCTCTTCTCTTCTCTTCTCTTCTCTTCTCTTCTCTTCTCTTCTCTTCTCTTCTCTTCTCTTCTCTTCTCTTCTCTTCTCTTTCTCTTTCTCTTTCTCTTTCTCTTTCTCTTACTTCATTTCATTTCGTTTCATTTCAATTTCAATTTTGTTTCTTCATGGGGCAGTTGTCCCCAGCTCATTTTCCCAGTCATAGTATCGTGATGCTCATGATGCAGCCCCTTCCTTTTGAGGAGCCAGTGCTCAAAGTACAGTGACATTTGTCAGCCAAGATGTTGGCAAACACAGGCTGGATGCCCTCAGATCTGCTGGTTTTGGAAAAGACATGAAGCACTCCATCCATGACCTGTTGGGGTAGCAGAATCCATGCGTCCGGTGCTGAGAGCAGGGCAGTAATGAAGCCCATCTGCTCCTGAGGGCCAGGCTTTTCATGAGGAATGCTTTCTCTAGTGTTTCTTGGCTTTATGCAGTTTCCTGAGAATCTCTGATACATGCAAGAGGTTTTGGAGGGGAAAGGAGTGGGCTTAGCACACCCGGAGTTAACTCTGTCCCTGCCGGAGAGATTCGTGTCCCGGTGGCTCTGCTGGCTGGATCCAGCCTCTCCTGGCCCCACATTCCTCTGGCATCTCAGCCTGGCTCTTCCTCTCTGGCAGCACCATGCACCTGCAATTTGTCCCCACACATAAAACTCCAATGTGCTGCAGTAAGAACTCCACAAAAACAGCACCAGGAGGGCTTTGCCTGTGCTGGAGCAGGGCTGTGAGGTCCGAGGCTGGGAGATGAGTGCTGGTGCAGTGGTCAGGGCTCTCCTGAGGGTGTTGGTATTTTTTATGCTCTGGGTTTATTTCTTGGTCCTTGGTTTCTGCAAGCATCTGAACAGAGAGCAAGACAAACCCTCCATCTTAATTCCAGTGCAAACACATCTGTCTTTCCCACGACTCTATCAGAAGCCAAGGAGCTACAAAGGCATTAGACACTTAACTCCCAGTACTGCCCCTTGGAGCTGAGTACCCAAAGAAGAGCTTAGGTCCCCAAATACCTCTGAGGGGCCAAGGGGGGATGTTTCACTCTGAGCCTTTCAGGCACAGCTGGGCAAAAGCCCAAAACTTTCCATGTTCAAAGGCAGTTAAGGACTACTAGCAGTCAGCCAAGGGGGAGACATCTCACAGAGCAGCTCTGGTGGCCAGAAAGTCCTGGGTTTAACACCACTGTGCCTTGGTCGTGCCTGCATGGCACAGTGTGCACTGAAAGTGAAAACAGGGACAAATGGGCCTACCCTAGGAGCTGGAGGTACTTTTTCCCCCCAGAAAAATTTGCCATGGATGGAGGGGAGTGACTGATGTCAATGGGGAGTTGAACCCTACACTCCCAGGCTCTGCTGCCCAGTTTAGACCAGTCTGTTCTCTCCCATACCTGTACCTGTACCTGCAGAGCTTGCAGTGCTGTGAACTGGGACACTCTGTCTCTGTCTCCTGTCTTGATCTGCAGCTGTGGGACAGGTCTGTATTCAACCACAAGCTCTCTGAAATTTCCCCACTGATTCACATAGATATTTTAATTTTCCCTTTTTCAAATGGAACTCCCCCCTTGGCAGTAAAATCCTCCTAGCAAAGCTGGATGGTAGGAAGATATTGCTAAATGCCCCCTGTATATGCTGCTACCCTATGAGGTTGTCCCCCATCCCTGATGGCCATTTCTAGATGCTGGGATCCTTGCTTCATGGCTGGCTCTTGTGATTTATTCCAGCTGTGCCAGTTTTTACTGTTGCAGGTTTGTATGCTGTGTCATTCTAGTAAATTACCCATTAAAGTCAGTTGTAGAGTTCTGATAAATCAGGTTCAACCCCCAAATGTCTCTTCTTGCTCTGTTCTCCATTTTCCAAAAATTTCAGTCTAAGTCAAAGGCCTACCTGGGCAGAGGTGAGAAGATGGAGTTTCTCTGTATCCCCAGGAGCTGGGTGGCCACTGCCTGGGTGGAGTCTTCCTGCGTGTCCTTCACAGGAGAACACTCAGTGTAGGAGATTGCACTGGGCCATGGGGCTGGTTTTGTTTCTGTTGCAGGTTAATGAGCTGGGCAGCAGAGGTGATGCTTCATTCATTGTGCTGGAGGGAGAGCACGATGCTCTGAGGGACACCCAGTGTGTCCTTCATGGGGACAGGGAAGGGAAGGGGAGCCAGAGGACACAGTGTGAGACATGGCTCTGTGTGCCTTGGATCCTGTACACAAATGACACCAACACTGCCTCTGCCAGGCTCGTGCTGTCAGGAGCTGGGCTGTGCTGGCTGCTCACCCCGGGGGCTGCAGCAGCAGCAGCAGCCAGGCACTGGCACCTCTGCAGTGTCTGCAGGAGGCAGCAGGGCTGGTTCCTGCAGTGGCTGACATCCTGAACTGTCACCCCACCACTTGACAGCCACAAATCTCTGCTCCCCTCTTGGTGGGCTGAATCTGTCAGAGATCAGCAGTGCCCTGAGTGAGTTTTCAGTCTGAGCCCCACAGACAGGACAGTGATTGCAAAAAGCAAACACACACACACTGCCCTGTGCACACACTCCCCTACCGCTGGCAAATGGGTCTCTGAATCAGCCCCACACATTGCTGTGACTCACCCTGGGCACTGCCTAAAGTAAGGGTTTTCAGTCTGAAAAGCTGATGAAAGGCTGTGTGAGGGCACCACATGGGATCAGGGCCACTGTCATGACACTGGAGCTCCATCGTGGACCTGGTGCTGTCCTTGTGACCTGCCAGTTCTTGATGTGGGGACAGCTTTATGCTGGCTTCTGCTGGACAGGGAGAGGGCAAGTGAGAGGGAAGCTGAGCTCTCTTCCAGCATTTCTTTTGAATGCTATTGAGCAAGTTTCATTTCTTCCCAGACCATTTGCAGCAGCCCTTAATGGGATGTCTGGGGTCTGTAGGCTTTTTGAAGGTCCCTGCATTGTAACCTTTTCCACCTCCCACCTGAGGCAAAGATCTGCCTCAGGTTTGTTTCTGGACTTGGTGATCCTTGCCTCAGAGATCCTTGCACAAGTCCACTCCCTTTAGCTTGCTGGCACTGAACACATTTAGCTTCAGGGCATGGAGTTGTCCAGCCTTGAACCAGCCAGTGGGGAATTCCTGCAGCCTCCTGTTGGAGGAGCAGGCTGCCTGCTCTGCCAGCTCCTGTTTTCCCACAGTGCCCCTGAGCTCTTAATATTTGGATGAGCTTTGACTAAATAAATAGTTGTAAATTTATGTGCAGGCAGAGTGATGGGAATTTGGCTGGGAAGGGCTTGGAGTTGGCCTTTCCTGGGAGAAGAAAGCAGGGTTTCTCCTCTCTGGATAGGGCTGTAGCAGCTCCAGCACCCTTGGGTTCTGCAACTACATCCTCAGCTGAGGTGGCTCGTCACTGTCTGCCAGTGCACGAAAGCCTGACCACACAAGCCACATCCTCTGGCAGCTCTGCTGAGAGGAGAATCACCCTTGGGTGTTGAAAATGGTTGAGAACCTGGTTTTGAGGGTGTGTGGATTCCGTGTCTGCTGATTTTTCTGTCCCACTTGAACATGCTGTCCTGTGCCACCTCAGGTCCTTCCCTGTGCTGTGAGGAGAGCTTCCTGACCTACAGCAGGGCTCCCCAGGCACCAGCCATCCCCAGCCCTGTCAGCAGCCCTGGCCTGGCTCTTTGGGGTCCTGCTTGCCTCTCTGTCTGTTGGCATGTCCCACCTCCCCTTCACCTTACCAGTGATCCCTGATACACTGGAGCAAGGAATGGCAGAGGTGTTCAGTGCTCCCAGCAGTGCTGCAGCCCTGGTCACTGAACCCTCGGGGTGGTGTCACACTGTGAAGCTGCTTTGGCAGCTGTGAGATGCTGCAAACCACAATTCCCCAGGCTTGTGTGTGCTGGTGTGTGTCTGTTACAGGGCTGTGTACACAAACCATGCTGAGCACAGGAGTGGGACCTGCTGTGCTGAGGAAGCACCTGATTCTGGTGCTTTTTCACAATTGGACTTAATTTTCATAGACTCCCTCAGAGCATGTCCAACTGGACTTGAAGCTGTTTTCTCCCCACAGAATGTCTCTGAAGGTGTTGCCTTGGTGACAGATGAGGAAGCCTCTAGCCTGGCCATGGCAGATGAGCAGGTGCTTGCATCTCTACCCATGGTACCCATGCAAGGAGATGTGCCATTAAAGTTTTGGATCTTCACAGCAGTGCACAGGGCCTGTAGGTCCCTTCCCATCAGCTTGTCACCTGTGGTACAGAGGGATGCTGAGATCATGAGTCCTGGCCTCCAGTCACAACATGCTCACAGCTTTTCCTTCTCCATGTAAATGCCACTTGATTTATAGCCCTCCATCTCCTGGCTGCTTTCCCAGCTCTTCCAGGGAGGGAGCAGCAGCAGATTGGAGCCATCCCTTGCAGTGCTCTCTCTCCCTGTGAGCTTGCAGCCTCACTGCTCATGTGGAACCCAACCCAAGCCTGATCTCTGGCCAGATGTTGCTTCACTGACCTGGCAGGAAGATGGGTAATATTGATGTGAGGTTCAAAGGTGATGTTTGTTCAGAGCTGCCGAGTGTGGGTGTCCCTGGGGCTGCCTTGCCTATTCTGGAGGGCTTTCTTCAAAGCAGGGACCTGAGAAATCAGCACAAACTAGCCAGAGGTCAGAAGCTCCTCAGCAGCTCCCCACCCTGTTTGTACTGTGTTGCCCTGCAGACTGGGGCTCTGCCTGCCACGGGAGCCTCTGCACAGGCAGATTTCCCCATGGCAGGAGAAGGCAGCGAGTTCAGTCCTGCACATATCTACAGAGCCAGGCCCTTCCTTTTGGCAAGGGTGCAGGGGTAGCATATTCATAGCTGGCTCTCTTCCAAGTTTACTCCTGGCAGTATCAGGGAGATTGATTTCCCTTTAGCTTAATAGGATCAGCAGACACAGGCACTGTGAGACCCAGACAAGGCTGAATTGACGCTGGTGGAGTTTTGCTTCAGTAGCCCACAGCTGCTGCTGGATGGTGTAGACACAAGCCTCCAAGTTCCCTTCTTCCTGAGGTCCCCATCACAGCTTGCTCACTCCCTGTGAAAAGGAAAGGGATGTCTCCAGAGCCAGCAGCCACTCTCAGGAAGAGTTAAATCCAACAGCCACTCAGAAAAGCAGCCAGCAGCAATCTGTTGTGCCCAGAGCTGTGGTGGCACTGGTGTTTGTGTCCCCTGCTGAACATGCTGGCTGGGGAGACAGGGCTCTTTGGAGGCCTCAGGCAGTGGTCATTACTAAATGCAGCAGAAGGAGGCACGAGGGGCTGTGTGGTGGGACTGTATGTGCTGGAGATGGTTCTCAGAGATGGTTCTCCCAAGTCTCCAGCAGGCTGTAATTCACTCCTCTCCTCCTCTGTGAGCTCATGCATCTCTTTAACTCTTTGTGAAGCCTCTTGTTGTGTATCTTGAGACAGCTAATGACCTGTGTCATTTAGAAAGGCAGGACACAGCCCTCAGCTGGCTCTGCTGGGAGCAGAGGGATGAGAGCCATGAAGCAAAGCCAGGGAGGGATGGCTGCATGCAAGGTGCTACCCTGGGAAGAGTTTTCTGAGTGGGCACTTTTTCTCAGATCAGCTTGTGGAGGCTTTCATCAATCCCAGATGCACAGAGGTGAGAAGATGGCTTGAGACATGTTCAGCAGGCAAGCTGAGCCATCTGACATTGTTGTACCTGTGCAGGTGGCCTGTGTGCAGGGGGCACAAACAGACCAGAGCTGAGTCGAGCAGGTTTTGAGCAAGCCCAGCCTGGTCCCCTGCACGCTGGCCTGCCATGGCCCCAGCAGGTGAGCAGGAGGCAGAGGCTGCTGCAGATGGTCCCTTGGCTTGGCAGCTCGTGGTGCTGTGTGAGCAGCTGTGGGCTGCCCCAGCCTGCCCAGAGAAGGGGACCTGCAGGGGTAGGGACACCACACCAGCAGGGGTTTTGGGAGAGGTGGATCTCTGGTTTTCCCTTGCCCAGGGAAAATCAGCCCCTGCCCATCCTGACAAAGGGCTGTTTGCTGGTGCAAGCCCTTCTTCTGCAGTTCCTTCAGGCAGCAGGCTGCAAAGGAGGAGTTTATTGACAAGGAATGGAAATGCTGGCAGTTCAGGCTTGAATTATAAATGCAAGCAGCCAACTGGGGCCAGGAGAATGACAGGCGTAATGGGGAAGAGAAATTGCTCTTGGAAAGCTTCTAGCTTGGCTTATGAGAGGAATTAACCATTTGGAAACAGAAGATTGCATGGTGCTTACACACAAATACTTTATTTGCTCACAGAGGCTGTGTTCCTGCTGGATATTGTTAATTTTCTGTTTCCTATAAAGATCTTAATTGCAGTCCTTGTGACAGTAGAGACCTAGGGACCCTGCCCCAGCAAAATACATCCCTCCAGCTAAAATGCCTGTGATCCTTCTGTAAAACCTTCCTGGCATCTGCCTCAGGCTGGTACCAGGTGAGCAGAGCCTCCTGCTGCTAAGGAGACATGAAGGTTTAGGAAGAACCCCTGCATTGAATGGGGCAGAGTGTCCAGACCAGCTGCCATTGGCTCTGTCCCTAATATGATCCCCACAGATGATGCTGGGGCATTTGGCATGCTCCTTGAAGCAGCTGGATTCTTTCTTTCCCTTTCTGCATGATTTATTGTGAGCTAACCCTATAACTGTCACCATTTTCCATCACTTGATTGGAGTTTCCCTGGCTGATCCTTGACTCAGCTTGACTAAATGGGAATAAGGGGGCCTTTCTTGAAAAACAGAGCCTGAGCCATCCCTGCCTCTGGGGAGGAGTGAGCCACGCAGCCAAGGCCCAGCTGTGCCAGCCCCTGAGCCTGGGTATGGCTGGTGGCACTGTGACAGTCCAAGATGTGTCATCAGTGAGAAATGAAGAAAAATTATCTTTAGAAACATAAAGACAAAGTAAGCTGTGCAAGAAAGTGGGAGCCAAAAGAGGAAAGATCTTTCATGAAGCTTTATAGAAAACAAGGAGGCTCTTCATATAAGTTTAATATCTTCCTAATGGCATTGGCAATAACTTCTTCCTAAGTAAACTTTCCAGGATCTTGAGCATCAAGAGTAATGCACAAGTGGTTTTAAAGCATGTCCAGAAGCCAGATCTCTGAATCACAGTCACTTCTGGAATGAGTGGCAGCCAGTCCCTGCCCTGGCTTGGGTACAGCCAGCACTCCCTTAACAGTAGGCAGCTGGCTAAAGCCTGGACAGACCAGGAATTTCAGATTTCAGAGGTCTCTTCCAGGCAGTTAAAACCTGAGAAGCATCCAGTTAGGGGAAAAAAAAATATAAAAGGAAAGGCAAAAAAGTAAAGTTAGAAAGATAATTATTTTCCTGCCCAGTGTGTGTGACATGCAGTAGAAATCTAAACTAGTGCAGGATGTTCTGACCCTGTCTCACGTCAGGAGTTTAATGTTCTTTTTGTAGCAGCTTAAAAAAACATCCATCAGATGACACCCCCTCAAACCCCAGAGCCACCTCTGTGGCTGCTGCCTGAGCTTTGTGTGCAGCAGATGGAAGGCAGAGAGACAGAGCTGGCTGCAAACCCCTCAGTGCTGGATCGTGCCTCAGCCTGGCTTAGCTGCAGAGTGCTGAGTGTGCACGGCAGATGTGAAGCTCTCTGGGCTGGGTTTGTCAGCCAGGCACGAGGAGCAAAACACACACAATCTATTGTCTCTTTTGCCAGGCAAATGCCCCTCCAAAGGGCACTCACTGATGGGGGCTGCACGCAGGGTCATGCTGGCTTTGCTCATCTGGGAGTTCTTGCATGCCTTGAGCAGTGAAAAGTCAGCTCCAAGCTTTCCAAGTTTCTGCTAAACCTGTAAGAGCATTAATATAAATGGACAGTGGAGACTATACTGTCAGCAGTGCTTGCTGTGTTTCTTTGGAGCACTTTCAGCAGAGATGTCTCTTTTTTTAGTGGTTTGGAGCAAAACCCAAGTAGCTCTGAACACTGGAGCGCTGCCTCCCTCCCTCCCATCCCACATCCCACGTGGTGCTGTGGGACACGCAGGCTGTGGTGTGGCAGGGGCTGATCTCACCCAGCAACCCAGAGTCCTGTTTCCAGCCATGAACTGTGCCAAAGGCACAGCAGATCCTGGGGAGTGGGAATGGAGAAATTGCCCCTTGAAGAGGCAGTTTCTGGATCCTCTCAGTGGAGGAAGAAGTGGTGATGTGAAATAAGGTTTAGTTATCATGTTTCTGTAGTGCTGGCAGTGCCAGCCCCATGTGTGACCTGTCAGAAGGCTCTGTGCAGGTGTGACTCCTGGCAAGGAGCAGGGCTGGGAGGTGTTCAAGCTAAAAGAGAAGATCCTGACCTTTGGTGGCAAAGGGGACAGCTGTGAGGAGCCCGTGGCTGGGAGGGGTCAGGTCAGCTGCAGTCCCCTCTCAGGAGGTGTCTGTGCCCTTCTTGGCACAGGGACACTGCCTGCCTCACAAAGGTTGCCACAGCACTTGAGAGGCTGGGCTGAGGCATTTTCTGATGAAAGTCAATGTGTCTGTCTTGAACTGGATCCAGATGGAGAAACCTGGAGTCTGGTGGCACTTGGTGCCAATGGCACCTTATGCTGCTGGCCCTCTCTGTGTTAGCTGTCTGTGGATTTACTGCATCTGGCATGAGTCACTGAGTGTGGAAGTGGTTGTGGGTAGGTGACAGTCATGAGCATGGGTCACTGCAACCCCAGACTGAGGAAGCAGGGAGCATCCATTTGCCTCTTTGCAGGATGGAAACCATGTGAGTTTTTTGCTTAATTTAATGTGCCTGGGGCTTCTGTGCTGTCCCTTTGCCTGTCAGCCCTCAGATTTCTGTGTGAGAGTCTGTGCTGTGAGTAATCTGCACTGTGTGGCTGGGACAAGTGCCCCAATATCAGTCAGAGAGGTGATGCAGCTCTGCTGCCTCTCCATCCCCCACTGCAGCATGCCAGAGGCATTCCAGTCCCATGAGCCCTGTTTACAGGGATGCTGACTGCAGATGACTGTGCACAGATATCAGGGATCTTGGGCACAAGTGGAGGCAGGTGTGCTTGGATTTTTGGTCCTACCTCTCAGTTCCCTGAGGCTGTGTGTTTCCACGCTCAGACATTCACCACAACCACTGCTGCTTCTGGCAGGCCTGGCTGTTGTGTCTGGCTGGAATGGGAGCAGGACATGTAGTCACCCCTTTGCATGGCTCTTCCATCCATCACTTTCCAGAGAGAATAGCTCAGAACCTTCTTCCACACCCTCGTTAACACTTCTGAAGGCAGCACACCCCTTGTCCCTCTCCTGCCCGTGGGCTGCTGCCTTCCAGCCAGCAGCCACATCCCTGGAGGAGTGAATGACTTTTCCTGCTAAAGGCAGTGCAGTCCATTGAGTTATCCATGTAAAACAGTGACTCATTGTCCCCTCTTAGGAGAGTGTTTCTTGGCTGGGGGAAGGCTGGTGTCAGTGCCAGGGAGCCTGGCTGCCGTTACCACCCAGTTGTGCCACACAGCCCTGGCACTCTGGAGAAGCTGCAAGGGGGGGATTGCTGAAAACAAGGGTGTTCTTTTTAGGGGGTGACACCTCCTTCCCAAAGGAAGCAATCTTGGACATCTTGCCTATGTACACCTGGTTATGGTGAGGTCCAGGGATCCCCAATGCCTTCACATCTGTGTGTGTAGGAACTGTGTGGTTTGGGGTGGAAAATGCTACAGAAGGGTTTGTCCCAGGGGGTGGTAGCTGTGGAGCTTATACATTTGGTGGAAGGAGTTTGGAAAATGCTCCTTTCCCTCTTGGCTAAGAGGTTTGTACTGCTGTGCCTCCTCAGAAGTGCCTGTGCCACCTCAGTTCAGTGCCTGTGGAGCCTCCTCTGAGGGCTGTGGCTGGGAAGGGGGTACTGGGGTGCTTCAGCAGCAGAGACATGGGATGAAAATGAGTCCTGGGGATGGGGTACCCCATCACCCTTCAGGAGCCATCTGTGACTGCTTGGAGTTTGCCTTAAGTAGCTTCCCAGGAAAACAAGAGGAGATTTCTGGGTAGGACGGTGTGTGTGGTAGAGACTGGTAGGATCCCTCCACTGGCTCCACAGGAATGTGATGTATTATAGCCAGGTACTGGACAAGAGGAAGACGATGGACCACGGTGCAGCCTTCATCCCTCTGCTGCACCCTACCCCTTCATCTTGCCCTGCAATGGTACTTTATCACTGTGGCTGAAACATCACTTCTGTGTGAGCCCAGTGCCTGTGGAGATGCAAACCCCCCCTCTCCCATAGGCAAACACGAGTGGGTTCACCCAGCCAGGCTGATGGCAGAGCAGATTTGTCATCCCCTGCTGCAGCTCAGTGCACGTGGGCTGTTCTCTGTGCAAACCTCTCATGCACAGGTCCTGTCTTGCCTTGCTCAGGTTGGCCCTGAGCTGCTTTCCTTGTGGTTTTTCCCTTAGTGTTGTGGGTAACCTCCTCCCAGTGTATCTCTATTTCCAAGTGCTGGGTGTGAGGGGAGGTGGGGGGGTTTAATTACTTGGTTTGGCTGTTTCAAGAGGACTAGGGGGGATGGGAGAAAATGTGCAGCTCTGGGAAAAAAAACCTGAGCTAAGCTTTCAAGCACCCCTGTGTTGATGGGACTCAGTTCTGTCTGATCCAGCCAAGTTCAAGTCACTTGGTTTCATTTCTGCTAAATTAGATATCATTAAGTCAGGAGCCACCAAATGGAGCCCCTTTGCCATGAGGATAACCAGGCTGACAACACCCAGGCACTGGCTATGCTTCAAAATAGAATGGTATGGCCCAAAACCAAGGTACTTGAGGCAATTTCTGAGCCTGAGAGATAGGGTGCAGTGCTGGGGAAGGACACTTAGCCAGTGCTTTCAGAAGGACTCTTGAGCTTCCTGGTGCCATGCCAGTGCCTGGGGTTGTGGCTTAACTGGTGACATAGAGGAGTGAATCATGAGATGGCTTTGCAGGGCACAGGGATGTGCCTGCCTGCTGATCTGCTCAGGGAGGCAGAATCACAGAGGTCCTGCCCTTCTGATATACCACATTAGCCTGGCTGGCTTATCTGGGCAGGACCTGCTCCAGGACCCCTGCAGGAGTGCAACCATCCTGGCCCTTGGCTCTGCTTTCATGTCTGAAAATGCTCTGGAGGAGCGAGCGTGGGGAAGGTTCTGCTGCTCCCCAGGATGCTCCAGATTGTCAGTCTGCTGTAGGGAACAGGAGGGGAGCTGGCAGGGGAAGGTCTGATGGAGAATTATTCCTGTTCCCTAGCAAGTGAGCTGAGACAGACATCTCCAGCAGACTCCCTGCCGCCTGTACCTCAGCAGAGAGACGTGCAGAGCAGCCAGCCCTTCCCAGGGCTTGGCCCACAGAGCCAAGGACAGGCTGTCAGGAATAGCTTGGGTTATACATTGCTGGCTTGTTCATCAGTGAGGGAAACACTGGAGGAGGCCAGTGCTGGTCTGCCTGTGCCCACACTGCACGGGGCTGTGTTAGGTGGCAGCCTCTTACCTGTGTCAGTGCTGAGCCTCTGCAAGGGGACAGTGTCATGAGGCAGAGCAGGCTGAACGAGGCACAGCTGGGCAGAAAAGCACCATGGAAGAGAAGCAATGGTGGGAAAGGGCACAAAGGCATTTCCTGAGCTACAGAGGATGTTGGTCTGGAACAAGACATGCATGTTTCTATTGTAAATATCAGAGTTGCAGAGTTTGCGAGTTGCTGCCAGCTCCCCTCCATCACTCCTGCTCACCACTCCTTGGCACAGCCCCAGGTGGAACAAAAGAGGTCAAGTACAGCATTTGCTCCACAGGGATCTGTTCACTGCCACCTGGAAGCTGTGCAAGGTGTGAGCTGTTGTGGGTTGATATCTGAGCTCTCCTCTTCTTGGGGACTTGTGCTGTGCCTGGGAGAAACCCAGGGAAAAGACCAGAAATCATCTCTTCTGGTTGTTCTCCAAAGAGCTGGTTGCTTTTTGCCATTGCTTGTGCTTGTCTGAATATTGCTGTGACATGCTCTCTCTCCCCAGAATTCTTTCTTGTGCATGTGCTCTGCTGCCAGTTACCTGCCAGACTGGGGCATGGATGCTGCCCAGTCCCTCTGAGTGTTCTGGGTGGAGACACCTGGATGAGCCCAGCCACTTAGACCTCCTTACACTTGCAGCTCCCCAGCAGAGGTGGTTGTGTCTAAATTCACAAAGATGAAGGATGCATTTAAGCAAATCAATCGTGTCTCTATAAGATTTATTTCCCTAAGCTTTGTAATTAAGCCTCTGTTTTCTATATCCTTGATTTTCTAGATGCAGTAAAAATGAGCAATCTCAAGAATCTAAGGAGATTTGATTGCTTCTTTGAAGCCAAAATTTTTTTGCTTTTGGAGCCAAAAAATTCCCATTCCCAAATCAAAACCTTTAAGTAAGAATTAAAATAGGAATAATTCCCAAAGGTCCTCCCTTAGCTCTGTGAACACTAGAATTGCCACACAGTTCTTCACAGCCAAGATTATGATGTGAGAAAGCAAACAGTCACTTATTTGGTCATCTTGTCCATCAAAGAGAGGTCACTGCCTTCCACAACATTAGGGCAGTAACTGAGTCTGGAGTTCTCTGGGGATTCTGGTGTTGGAGTCTCACATTGCCGTAGTTTTGAAAAATATCTGTCTTTTAAAAAAATCCAAAACAACAAATAAAAATCAGCCTTTGTGTTTAGGCAGACATTAAGGAGATGCATTCTCCACCAATAGGAGCCCAAACATAAAAGCCAGAGCTTCCTAGAAATAAACTTCTTTCTGGAGACAACACTGTTTGACCCTATAGCTCTGATCCTTCCAGGCAGGGCTCTCACGTGGACCACTGAACACTGCCCAGGGCTTCAGCTGGTGCTTCCATGTGGGATTTCTTGGCCTCCATGTCCTGGACCATCCTCATGCAGTCTGTGTGTCTGGCTGCATGTCTCAGTCTTTGCTATCAAACCAGGAGGGAAAACTGAGCTGCAATAACTGTCTGGATCCATCACTGCTGCTGCCAAGTTTAATTTTCTTTTTCTCTCTCTATTTTTTTTTATCCTGATTGGATGTTAAAATCAAAAATTGGACAGATTTAGCAGCCAGTGACTGTAGCTAGGGTTTGGCTTTGCACAGTCACAGTATCCTCTCAGAAGTTCTATGGCAGGATCCTTCTGGGTGCATTATTTCAGTAGTGAGGAGCCTGTCTTTGTGGTCAGGTGAGTGAGCCGTCACTGCTGAGGCTGAAGCACTCACACATTGCCCCTGGCAGGTCCTGGAGAGGACTCAACAAGGTCTGGAGTAGCTCATTGCCGTGCCCAGAAAGAGATCCAGGTCCTAATTTCTAGCTCTTCCAGTGATGACTTAAACCAGGTGCTAATCTCTGTACACTGAGGAGCTCTGGGCATTGTAACCCCTCTGGTAGTACAGTTATTTGTTTCCCTCTGTACACTCTTCCTTCTCCCATGAATGCAGTTCAGCTGCTCGCATGCCATGTGTGCCAAGCAGACAGCCCCTGTCACCAGTCCTTTTTCCTTTGTTCAAGTCAGAATCCATCGAAAATATCACCTTCAGTTTCAGAACTTTTTCTTTGGTGTGGGAGAGAGCATTCCCTTCCAAGAGGGAATTCGGTTCTCCCGTGAGAACTGACTCTTCCTACAGAACAAAGAAGCACCTCTCCCACTGCCCTGCTGGCATTTGCAGGCTGTAATTTACACTGATCATTTCAGGCACCGCAATTATTTTTTTGTCTTTTTTTAGGTTTTGCACAGACACAACAGGAAGCAAGGCTGGGGCTGTGAGACAGCAGCAGGGAGGCAGTGCTGGGGTCAGGATTAGCTCCTCAGGGTCCCTGGGGTGCCTGGGGTGCAAGTACACATGCTGTCTCTTCACTTCCCTGTGGTCTGGAGACCACTGATCTTCTCCAGGTGTTATCCTTCTCCAGTGTTTCATATTGGAGACCACATGTGGAGTTTTTGGCTTCTTGTGGCTTCAGGGTCCAGCCTGGAAAATATCTAAAAGCTTCATCCTCAAGGCCAAAATGAGTTGGGATTTCTCCTGTTGCATCCCAGCCACCCACTCCCACTGATCTGGGGCTTCCAAACCTCTTCCAGTCTGGCATCTTAGCAAGTGGGAGTGATGATGTCCTGCATGTGGACCCCCTGCCATCCTCTCTGCTGGCCTGCTCCCAGGGGTGATGGCATCCCAGCTCTGCTCATGCACACATCCAGCCCATGCAGCTCCCACAGCTCAGCCAGTCCTAGGGTCGTCTGCTCACCTGGCAGCCCTTCTCAGCACCTCTGGACCTGCCTTGGCCCAGGAGAGCAGAGCTGTCAGTGCTGCAGGTGAGGGTCACCAGTGCTATGGATAATAGCGTATGGATAGTGCTGGTTTTTGCTGTGATGGCAAAAATCTCACCTGATTTGTTTCAGGGCTTCACTTGCCTTTTTTTATGACTGCCACACTGGCAGCTGATGGCCCAGAACTAATGCATCTGGGACCTCCTGCCAATTCCAGCAGCAAAGTAGCATAAACTGCTGAATTCCAGCATTGTGAAATTAAATCCTATTAAATTTCCACTCCCCTTATCCAGGATGAACTTCAGTTTCCCTGTTGGTGTTTGTCTTTCCCTGCCATGGCAGCCTTTCTCAAGTCTTTGTCCATCATCAGTATTTTTCTGTTTTTATGTCAACTCTTTCAAAATGTATTAATCCCAAAGCTAATCTGGGAGGTATTTTTCTAGAAATCTGCCTTCTGCTCAGTATTTCTCATTTAAGTGCCACCTGCTTTCTTGTTGCTCGTGACCTTTACAGTTCACCTTCTAAACTTCATCTTCACTGAAGAGGATGAAATCCTTGTTTCCTGTGGAGTGTTGTCTCTCATGCATTGTGTTGTATCTGGGTGAGGATCTACCACATAGGCTTGATCTACAGAAACAGCTTATTTTATTTACAGACAAGTTTGCATTGGTATGAGCTGTGTCTGGTTAGTGCCATGTTGATTTTCATTCTAAGTTATTTATTATCCAGTTGCACCCACATGTTTAAATTGCTTTCTTTTCTTCAGACTGTTTTCTAAAGCCTGGGTAATGCTGATGTCAGCCTAGCAGGCTTGTTGCTGCCTGAATCTTGTCTCCAAGCCAAACTCTTCAATTCACACACTGGATTTGCTGTTGTGGTTGCAGAGAACCTCCCTCCCTTTTTAAGGGTCTGTGCAGCCAAAACAGCATATTCTTTCACTTCTGCTTCCAGAAGTCTGGAATAGGCATGATCCAGTCTTTCCCTCACCTCACACGTCTGGCTGTCTTTGCAATCAGCTAGTACACCTAAATATTCACAGCTTTAAAATCTATTCCCTTTTCCAAGGACAGCTGGCAAGACATTGAAGCTCCAGATTCTGCTGTGGTGTTCATGTCACACTGCAAGAGAGTAGCTTCAGCTGTGGTGGGACAGCACTGAAATCTGGGGTACAGGAGGAAAGAAAGGAAAAAAGTGTGATATCTTTTTAAGCTCCAAAAGAAAGTCTGAAAGCCCTTGTAGCACAGGAGACTCAAAAATGGGCCTGAGCTTCCCTTCAGGCTCATCTCACTCAGTGATTTCTGGTTCTCTCTGCCTTAGCATAGAGGTTTTGGTCTCCTGCTCCACATCACTCCTATTTCCTTGCCTCATCATTTGAAGATTTAAAGGACAAATGTGATACTTCCTTCTGCCTGTGTTAGTGAAAACCACTTCAGATTTGGATCACAGACATGCACTGTGTTGATACTTCTCACCCAAATAGTGATCCTGCAGTTGCCAAGGGTTGGTGTTTTTTCCCCTTTAGAAAGATGATATGCCTTGGCTAAGTGAAGTCCCTGCTTTCAGATGAAATTGTGGCAATGCTAAATTTCCAAGGATTACCACTGCATGTGGTGGAATCTGGGAACCTCAGTAACAAGCTGTAAAGTCAGGAGAAAATCCAAGATGCGAAGATCTTGGCAGCTCCTCCACAATGGAATATCCTGCTATACTCAGGGCCATGGTGCCAAAATGCAACACAAACCATTAACTGACTCACATGATACTCCCTTCTCAACAGTCTCATTTATTTCAGGATTCCTTGGCCTTCCCAAACTTTTTGGGAGTCTCAGGGGCATTCCAGAGATTGGTAAACCATTGGTACAGGGAATGGGATGCCTGACTCGCTCTCAGCATGAATGAGTGGAATAGGAGGGATGTGTAAATTCCAGCCAGCATCTGGGAACAGGGAGGGCTGGGACAGGAGTGTGTGAGCAGTGATGCTGCAGGTGCTGGGGCTGGTAAGCAGGGGGTGGCCACAGCTTGGGGTCATGGGGCAGGGCTGTGTTGGGTGTCAAAGGCTGATCTTATTGGGGTGAACTCCATTAAGTCACTGTCTCTAGCCTGCTGCTGGCTCAAGTGGTTTGCAGCAGCCCTGGCCTGCCTACCACTGTGATCCCAGATGTTTTGGCGTTGCTTTGGGCACAGACAGCCTGGGCTTGTCTCTGTTCACACACCTGCATCTGCTCTGACCCAGCCTTATGGAGAAAGAACACTCCACCCCATGGGACACAGCAGATGCTGCCCTCTTCATGGTGCCTCATGGATCCGTGCAGGGCCACAGCTGCATCTGCCCCAGGGCTTAACCCTGGCTCCAGAGCCACCATCATGGCCCAGCCAGGATCCCAGCTGCTTTTCTCCTCGGGATGCCGTGTGTAGTGCGAGCAGACAGTTTCTGAGCGGGGAGACTTCCTGCAGTGGAGCCCTGTAAAAACCCAAAACCTGCTGCCAGGCCAGGCCTTGCTCTGGAGGGTTTGGCAGTGCCTGGGCAGGGATGGTGTCACCACTTTGGAGCTCACAGCCTCAGGATGCAGCCAGTGCTGAGTGCCGGTGTCTTCCCCTGCCAGCTCAGCACTCCCGGCCTCCAGCTGCACGGGAGCAGCCTGGCAGGGAATTTTTTTTTCCATTTTTTTTCATCTCTTCCTCTTTTTTTCTGGAACACAGCAAGAGCATAGCAGGGATCCCAGGGGGTTTGCTGCTATCCAGAGAAGACTCCTTGTTCTGTGCCAGATCTTGCTCTAGGGAAGGGCTGGAGGAAATCCATTCTGCAGCGTTTCTGCTGGGGCTGTTGGCAAGAGCCCTGCTAAGTGCAGCAGCCACTGGCCAGGCTGGTCCCTCTGAAAAATAGAGGACTGAATAGGTCAGAGCATGGCTGTGACCTGCCTGACCTCTGCCCCCTCCCCTCTTTGCTGCAGATTTGCCTTTTGTTGACCCCAAAGAGCCTCCTACCAAGCCTGTGCTCCTCCAGAGCTGTGATCCGATGCCGCAACAGGCACTGAAGCCTTTCCCTGGGATGTTTCCATGCTGCCCTGTGCAGCACCAGCACGAGCTATTTACATTTCTAACAGCCTTAAGTCAGCCTGAACCACCCAGGGTTTGCTTCTGTCCCCATGAGAAAGGCTCTGGCTGATGCACGTGTTAATCTCAAAAACAAACCGCCTCTGCGTTGTTTTTACTAAATATAGGAGCACTGTCTGCTGCAAGGCACTGCCAGCAGCCCTCAGCAGGGTCACAGTCCTACATCCAGCAGGAGTTTATCAGCCCCAGCCAAAGAGGAAAGGGGCTCAAGTTCAGTGCTCTCTGTTTGCAGATGTGAGCTGCAATGAGTCGAGTTTTCAAGGTCCATCTCATTCTCTGTCATTTGCAGAGGGCTGAGCCTGGAAATGTGAACTGGGGCTCCTCTGGGATGAGCATCTCAGCCCACCACTGTAGGATGGATTTTCTGCTTATCTCCCACTGGCACAGATGCTATTTCACCCTCCTGTGGGGTAACTGATACAGAGGATTAAGGAAGAAACTGTACCTTCTTCTGTTGAGTCACATCTTGATCAATCCAGCGCTGCAGGAAGTGTCATTTCCCACCAACGCGCAAGCGTACAGGCACTGCTGATGAAATTTAGTGAGGTCAGGCAGTCATTTCCTCCTAATTACAGCTCCAGGAATGAATAATGTTTAGCTGAGACCCTGGTGACTCTGTGCTTTGGTGCAGTTTCCATTTGAGCAAAATGCAAGCATGTCGAAATGAACACAGGGTCTGGATTTTTCCTTCTGGTTATTTTGCTTGTACAGATGCCATCTGGGACTTGGATAACAAATGTGGGGTTGTTTGGTGACGGTCAGTGAGTGAAAAGATCCGGAGCCCCAAACTGCCATGCAAAAAGCTTCTGTTAGAAACCTTCACGTTGCCAGAAATCTCTTGTGGCAGATGCTTTTTCCAGGAACTTGGAGGACTGGAGGAGCCTCCCAGGCCACAGTCTTCTGAACAATGTGTCCTATCTTCCCCTTCAGAGAAAACATAATTCTCCATTTTAAAACTCATGGTGTGATTCCTTCTGTGGAAGCCAACTCCAGGGCTGCACAACCCCCATGGTTACAAACCTTGTCATGTGGAAACTGTCGTGGCATCCTCTGCCAATGGAGAGAGTCAGAGCCAAGCAGCAGAGGGTGGGTGAGGGGTGGCAGAGCTGCTTGGAAGTGTTGCTGCAAGTGAGAGCCTGTGCCCCTGCCATGGCTGGCTCCATGTGTTGGGTTTGGGATATCCAGGCCATGTGGTTCTTCCCCCACTCTGCTGGAAACAGGTCCCTGAGGGGACCTCAGAGGCTGAGCTGAAGCAGATGCTTCCTTTCCTGGAAGGTGGTTGCATCCCTAAATAATTTATGAGCACAAGAACTTGAGCAGCTGTCACTGATTGGGTTTCTGGTTCTGCACTTATGGCTGGCCACATCCAGCCTTGGGTTTGGTGCTGCTGCAAATGGACCTCCAGAATTAAATATCTGCTCTGCAGGGCAGGGAGGGGGCAAGGACTGCCTGGGTGGCTGTCTGCAACTTCAAACACCAGAGGAGACACTGCTGGTATAGAAGGGATGGAAAAAAATAGCAAATAAGAACTTCAATAGATTTATTGGTCAGACAAAGCACCTGACCAAGTTGTGTGCTCCTGTCCATGTCTCTTAGCCTGGAAGTGCAAGCTCTGAGCCTGTGGGGGCTCAGCACAGAGCAGCCAGTGTTGGATCTGCCCTTCCTATCTGCCAAGCACAGAGGCTCTCTCACCCTCACAGGGCTGTGGCAGTGCTGGCAGGGTCCTGTCTCCTCTAGGTCATTCCCTCAAGCATACAGCCTGGACAAAGTGGCATTTCCCAAAAGCATATGGATCAAACTTTCCCTAGTTGCTCTTGAAATTGTAATTGTTACCTTTCTTTATGGAGTTTTATTTGATAAAAAATAGGTCTGGACCTTTTGAATCCTAACTGCAGATTTTGTTACAAAGTAAGGGGGAGGGAAGAGCATTGCTTGAGCATCACTTCCAGAGCAAAATGGGTTTGTCTCTTCTTGGGAGAGGTTGTCTTATCCCAACGTGGGCATCTCAAGAGAAGGCGAGGGAAGCAGACCCTTCCAACCCCTCTGATTTTCCTCTCTCCTTTTTCAGCCTCTGAAGATCTGAGATCCACCTGGCAAGGCAAGGCTGGTCGCAGCCCACTCCAGGCCCTGTATGAGAGTGACCAGGTAAGGGGACAGGGACAGAGAAGTGCTGGGGTGAAGATCGAGTGGGACACTGAGTGCTGACCCTTTCTTCCACTCCTCTGGTGTGTGGGGCACTGTGCCAGGTCCAGCCACCCCCAGGGTCCTTGCAGCTGAACCTCTGGCTGTGTCTAAAAGACAAGACCACACTGCTTGGGGGTGTAGCTTGATAAACACTGCTTATGGCCCTTGCTGGTACTTGAGTAAATGTTTTAATTACCTGTGGGATGAGCCGTTGCTGGGAAAACCAGGGAGACTTTGCCATCTGAACATTTCAAAGCCAACTCTGTGCCATCATAGCTGGGCAAGAGCTTCATTGCTGCCCTTCCTGAGCTAATAATTGACAGATGTTTCTGTGTTAGCTGCTGTATATACATGAACACACATAGGTGTGTGCACATATATATATGTTTACATAGATATAGCTGGACTCAGCCATGGGGGATTTATAATCCTGGAACATCTCAGGCCTCTCCATCACTCTGAGCTGTGCCAGCTATACCTGCTGAGAAATGAGCAGCCAGGCACAGCCTGGGCAAGGGATCATGCCCCTCCAGGGGGGCTTAGTGGGTCCTTCCCTGTCCAGGAATCAGGAAGGTGTCCTGCTTGCCCCTCACAGTGGGGCTGGTGGTCAGACCTGTAAAAAGTCTGTGTTCCTTTCTGCTGCATTTCCCCCTGGGCAGGCAGTTTTCCCCTAATTCAGCCCCACTTCCCTTTGCAGAGGAATCTTCACCCACAACTTCCCTGCAGGAAACCCTGTGGGAAACCACCCTCCAACGGGTGCCATGCCACGTGCCCCAGCCACCAAACGTGCCCTGCATCCCCCCGTGTCCATGGGGCTGTCATCTGCTGCAGCCACCAAGAGCAGAGGGCAATGCTGGTGGCCCCTCAGTGGGCTGCCATCCCTGCTGCCTCCCCGGTGCCCCATGCAGCCAGAGTCAGCTCTTCCCATAGGTGTTGCTTTGTGTTCAGGTTGATGCTCTTATGTCTGTAAGCAGCCAAAGTACATTTGCTCTCTGAAAAATTACAAATATAGACTCCCTTGGCCATGATGCCAGCAAAGCCTGGTGCTGCTCGAATGTCGTGGTGCTATTTCCTTAAAAGTGATACTTAATTTCCCTGGCTTTTAAAGAGAAGGAAATGAAGGGAGCAATTTTGCTCTGAAATAACTGCAAGACATGCATTTATTCCAGTGGGCGGCTGCTGAAAAGTAGTCACATTTATTTGTTGCCATGCCTGCAGACAGTGTCTGTCTGTCTGTCTCTCTGGTCCAATAGTTTTGAATTATGCAAGTGCAGGGAAAAACACCTGAAAAAAAATCACATTATTAAAATACCTCTTTTTCTAAATCCTTGCAAAAAAGGTTTTCCAATTCTAAAAGCTGACGGGGAAGCTCCAAACAAAAGAAATTTCTGCTGAAAGGTTTGGCTGTGTTGCAAGGCAGCATGAGAATGCTTCTTCAGCTGTGGTTATCATCTCCCTAGGTGCTGGATTTTCTTCGTAGCCTAGTAGCCAACAATGTCAGAGTCATACCTTGCTGTCAGTAAGCATCTGTTCACCTGAATTTCCTTTGTTTTGGCATTTTCCCTTATCATTGTTGGAAGGAGTAAGGATGGGATGCTTTCTCCTGTCCCTGTCTCACATTACTGCCCATACAGGTTCCTGGAGAAAGTGGTCACTAAGGTGACCTGGACAAGGTTATTTCCTTGGTGGAAATAAGATCCAAAAGAGTCTGAGTGTGGTTCATCCCTTGCAGAAGGAGCTCTTTGCCCAGATGTTAGTGTCTCTCTGAAGATGACAGGTCTGCTGGATCACCCACGGGATGGACAGTTTGTCTTAGTATCCCGACTCCTGGCAGGAGCTTTCTAAGCCCTTACAGCTGTCCCTCCTAACACCCCATTAGTCCCCAGGAGCAGTGAGGGAGCACCTGAAGCCTGGCCAAGGGTGTCCTTCAGCATAGCTGGCAGTGGCAGCTCTCAGCAGCCATGCAAGCAGCAAGGCCTGCCCTTGCCCTTCATCTGGAGCTTACCACGGCTGTGCGACTGCAGAGCTGCTTGCTGAGGCAGCCTGTGACACTGCCAGGGCTGTCTTTACAATCCCAAAGTGGGAGCCACTCTGATGTTGGGAGATGGTGGTCACTGCATGGCATGAAAGCCACAGCCCTGCGGGGTCAGGGCCACCCCAGCTTAGCGGGTGCTTGGTGCTGCTGTTCCCAGACAAGGCTGTTGGATGTTCCCGGCAATGAGGAACACGAAATTTCCCAACCCTTGTGAGCAAAACAGGGACAGAGTGGGCAGGAGGAGGAGGGGACCTTCCCCTTCTGACTTCCTGGAAATGGTTTCCTTCCCGAGATGTTCTAATGACATTTTGGGATTTCTGACGAAAACCATGACAGGAGAGGTCACGTCCCCAGATCTGTAAGGGGGTTTCAGCTGGGTCAGGGCTTAAGGGACTCTGGGCTTCTGGTGAGCCAGTGCAGCAGCTGCCAGCTCTTGATGTGAGAGTCAGAAGGGTTAAAGGACCATGTGTTGGTTCCTTCCCTGCAGCCAAAGGAAGCTGTGACCAGAGCTGAGGCGTTGGACTGGGCTGTGTGGAAGAAGTCCCTCAGGAGAAGGAGCCCAAAGCCCTCAGGAAGGGCCCCAGCACTACCTACACAGCCCCTTGTTCCTCTCCATCCTACCTGCCACCCCACCTCATCTCCAGCTCCCCTCTTGCTCACCAGGGCTTGATCATCAGCATTAGAGACCAATTCCATTTGCCTTTCCTTGGCAGGACACCCAGGCCATTTCCATCCAACATGCCCAAGTGTTCTGCCACGTTTCTGCCCTTGGCTGGGTGTTCACAGCAAGCACATGTGAGTGGGTGTCAGTGTGAGGCAGCAATGCCCCATTGCAGCAGGAGGTGTGCAGGGCCCTGTGCCAGCAAACAGGCTGTGCTTTCTGTCCCTGGAGCCGTGCATCCCCCCAGGCTGGAGTGAGGGAGAGCACGTTAGCCCAGTGTGTGTGTGTCTGCTTTTAAAAAAGTGCTCTCTTATTGACGCTCTCTGCGTCACCCCTTCTTCCCTCACCCCCTTAGATTTTTCTCCTCATCCAGCTTCTCATCACATTTTGTCCTTTCTTTTGATGCCAGCCTGTCCACCAAATCAAGATGTGTTCAAAGTGAGTGCTGCCTCCAAAATCCCACATGGGTGACCCCAGCAAAGGGGAGGCAGCGGGGACAACTGTGGGCCAAGTGTTGCATGTAGGCTGCAATCAGCTTGGGCAAGCTGGTGACCATCTCTGTTGGGTTTTTTCTCCCCAGTTTGAGCAGTCGTCCCTGCAGGCGGTTCACCAGCAGAGACGGGAGATGTTGAGCAACATCTGCAGCCGTTACACCCGCAAGCGGCGTCTCCTGCGGCCGGACGACTTGCGGCACTTGGTGGTGGACGACACCCACGGGCTGCTCTACTGCTACGTGCCCAAAGTGGCCTGCACTAACTGGAAGCGGGTGATGATGGTCCTGACGGGGCAAGGCAAGTACCGGGACCCCCTGGAGATCCCCGCCCACGAGGCCCACGTGCCCTCCAACCTGCGCACGCTGTCCGAGTACAGCGTTCCCGAGATCAACGCCCGCCTGCGCACCTACCTCAAGTTCATCTTCGTGCGGGAGCCCTTGGAGCGCCTGGTCTCGGCCTACCGCAACAAGTTCACGCTCAGCTACAACACGGCCTTCCACAAGCGCTACGGCACCAAGATCGTGCGGCGGCACCGGCGGCAGCCCAGCCAGCGCGCCCTGGAGCGTGGCGACGACGTGCGCTTCGAGGAGTTCGTCTACTACCTGCTGGACCCGCGCACGCAGCAGGAGGAGCCCTTCAACGAGCACTGGGAGCGGGTGCACTCGCTCTGCCACCCCTGCATCATCCACTACGACGTGGTGGGCAAGTACGAGACCTTGGCCGAAGACGCCAACTACATCCTGCAGCTGGTGGGGGCCGACACCAGCGTCAAGTTCCCGGCTTCGTCCAAGACCACCAGGACGACGGACGACATGACGGCCCAGTTCTTCCAGGACATTAGCCCCTTCTACCAAAGGAGACTCTTTAATTTATACAAAATGGACTACTTGCTATTCAATTACTCCATCCCCTCGTACCTCCGCATCCGGTGAGGCGGGGGCTGCGGGGGAGCAGGTGAGGGAGAGCTGGATACCTCTCACCTTGCCACGATTCCTCTCCTCCTGCCTTGAGCTCATCTCTTGGTTGACTTCTTCCCTGTGCCCTTTTGTTAGGGTCTGCTCCACCTCCTGATGCCTTGTTCATGCATGCTCTGGAGGAAGAACACTTCTCAATACACTGGGGCTGGAGCTTTTCCTTCCCTTTCCCTCCCAGCCTTCAATATCTACAGGGAATGGTGGCGGGACCGGACACTTCTTGCCTTGGTTGGGGACTTTCTTGTAACTAAGAGACTCCTCTGTAATCCAAATCTTGGGAAGGCCTGTTTTTTGGGCAGGATCCCTTCAGGTCTTTCTCCTCCTTACTGGGCTGTTTGGGGGCAGACCGTGGAGTCTCAGGGGTCAGAGTGGAGTGTATCAGAGACTTGCATAGAACCAGAAATAAAGCAATAATTTAATGTAACTTTTTCCTTTTATTTAAAATTGCTCCCACCTTTTCTTTTTGTCTTGTTCTCTTCTTGTCCTTCGTGCCATCCTTACTGAGGAGGATATGACACACAGAGGTGTGTTACTCTGACCACATTTTTATCCCTGGAGGGATTTTTTGTTCCTCTCCTTCCACGCATTCTCAGTTGGGGTGCAAAATTCTCCAAAGATAGAGAGGAAAGGCTTGCAGCAGGTCCTCAGTGCTTTCCCCTGAACTGCCACAGCAGAGTGCCTGTGTGTGCATGTCTCTGGATTTCTGGTCAAATCCATTAAATCCAGGTGTTCCCCCACACCTCCCATTTTTTGAAAGCAGGTGACAACAGTTGTGAAGCCATACAGACAGTATGGGTGCAGGTGTCTGCTCTGATGAAATCACATCATCCCCAGTGTCCTTCCCATGGCAGCATAAAGGGGCTGCTCCTGTGTGCAGCCCCTTTTTAAAAGTTATAAAGCGTTTGGGGGAACACTGGGCTGGGATGTGGGAGATTGCTGTGGTAATGGAGAAGTAATGTTGGACTGGGAGGCCAGAAAAGTCTGTGTGTTTGTGTGTGTGTGTGTGTGTGTGTGTGTGTGTGAGAGAGAGAGAGAGAGAGAGAGAGAGAAAATTGAGGCTTAAAAACAGGGAGAGAGACACCTAGAGGGAAACAGTCCTTTTCCTGGTTGCCTTTGGATAATCATTCCTTGAAGAAAAAACAGGGAGAAGGGAGTGAAACACAAAAGAAAATGACAAACCGAGCCCTAGGATTTTAAATTAAAGCCAGTCCATATTTCAGTTTTTCCTCTTTTCTGTTTGGCTTTGGCTTGCTGGCTGCCTTTGTAAATAAACACACTGGTAATAGATGCTGTGGAGTGTGTCTGCTGGCTTGGCTGCAAACACTTGACTTATTAGTGCAATACAATGGGAGGTTTTATAAAACCACAGTGGTCTCAGTATCTGTAAAAAAATGGTGTTTCCATCTAACAACTTGCAGCTGTTGTATCTTAACCTTTTTCCTCTCTGCCTCTGACTGGCATCTATATGCTGACACTCCCTCCTTGCCTGCTCCATTGGAGATTGGCTTTAGCAAAAGAAATGAAAAAGAAGAGTAAATGAAGCTGCTGGTGATCCTGGCAGTGTGACTGATTCTCCCAATCTGCACTGGACATCTTGAAGAAATGGCCTTTCTCATGCTATCCTGGTATCTCCCTGTCTAGCTGAAACACAAAGCACAAAACCAGATTATTTGATGCCACAAATTTCATCTGCAGCGTTCAGGCTTGGAGTGCATTCCTCCTGCTTTCTCAGGAGTCTTGTGCTCCCTGCTTAGAGCTGCTTCAGCTTGGAAGGGTCATTGTTCAAGTCACTGCAAGATCTTTTCATCGCTTTTGGTCATGAATCATAATTTGGGGTCAGATGCAGGGTCATAAATGGATGGATTTTTGGATGGGTTTTGTTTTTATTTTTCCTAAATACTGTTCCCTGCCAGTACCTCTAAAGAGCTGATGGCACAGTGAGTGGCAAGGACAGAAACACTCCCAGCTGTGCTGTCTGTGGGTGTTCAGACAATCTTTGGCTGGCTGGGAACTGCTTTGGGCTTTCTTTGGTGTGAAAGTGAGGGAACAGAGGTCTCTGGGCTTTGTTCTTTAGCCAGGTGGTTTCTAATCTTTCCTGCAACAGTGGCAATGGGGAGGTGGTCCCAGCTGTGAATGGCTGTTTGACTGGCAGCCCGTCCTGGCATCCCCATCGGACCTGACCCACCGACCCAATCAACAGCCCAGACACACACCAGTGCACCAAATGCAGTCCTGCAGCCTTGGCTGTGAGCTTCTGAAAGCAGGACCCTGTAAAGGTGTGGTTTGGGTCATTTAGAAATTGGACCTTTAGAAATACCCACCTTTGGGCTGCTTCTGTAAAATCCCCACAGACAACATCCACAATCCAAACCATTTAGGTCATACCCTTGGCTTCCTCTCTGCTTAAACCCAAAGCTTTCAAAGGAAAATCTAACCATGCAAACAGAAAAGGGGTGCTTTGTATTTCTGAAGAGAACTTTCAGCCTGGGCTGGAGCTTTTTGGGATGTGAATAGCTCAGCCCATGCCAAAGCCGAATTGCTGGGACCGGGGTGCTCCAGGGCCAGCTCTGAAATCGGGATGCTGTGGGACAGGGTCAGGATGCTGTGAGGTCGGGATGCTGCGGGACAGGGATGCTGCGGGGCAGGGATGCTGCGGCGTCGGGATGCTGCGGGACAGGGATGCTGCGGGGTCGGGATGCTGCGGGGTCGGGATGCTGCGGGGTTAAGATGCTGCGGGGTCGGGATGCTGTGGGGTCAGGATGTTGTGGGGCAGGGATGCTGCGGGGTCGGGATGCTGTGGGGTCGGGATGCTGCGGGGTCGGGATGCTGTGTGGCAGGGATGCTGTGGGGTCGGGATGCTGCGGGACCGGGGCCGGCAGCCGCCGCCCTCGCCGCAGGCACGGTCTTACCCTTCCCGGTCCGACGGAAAGCGCTGGAGGACGGGAGCAGGACGGAGCGAGGAGGACCCCGTGTGCCCGGAGATCCCAACTACAGGCAGTGTAATTCACTGTACGGGTGCTGGGAGAATTTTCTCTGGGAGCCTCTGGCTGGTTGGGCTTTTCAAACTGTTTCGCTGCGTCCCTTTTTCTTTTTAGAGGAAGAAAGCATCAATGAGGCCTGGGCCATCTCTAAAGTGTAACTGGATTTGTTTTTCTCCTCCACTCGGAAGTGGGGATGTGGCAGTGGCTGATGTGCAGCCGGGGCATCACCTACAAGGGGATGCCCGGGGGTTGCCCACGGAGCAGGGCAGGGCATCGCCCCCTCGATGCTCGGCCCTGTCCAAGCAGCCCTCTCTGAGCAGGGAATGTCGCAGCAGCTGCCAGTCCTGGCCTCGCTGAAGAGAGGACCATGGCAGTAATGTTCCCCAGGCCCCTGAAAGGGTCCCATCCTGGCCTCAGGCTGCAGAGCCTCTCAATGAGTCAGGTTGGTCCTGGAGTCTGGCCCAAGGCTTGGGAGCTGCTGGGGAGCTCTCAGAGCACCAGGGACACAAGAAACAAGAACAATGAAAATAATTATTATATCATAATGTATAATAGAATTACTGCTGGGTCAATCTACATATTACATACTGTTTACATTTGTATATGGTTATACTTAACAGACATTTGGTTTATGTTTGTCTACATATGTGTGTCTGTACACCATCCCATTTCTTATATAAATACTCGTATACCCCCCAGCACAAAAGGGAGAGTACCTTCCCTTGCTGCTCTGTTGAGCTTTGCCACAGCCCAGCGTGGCTCAGGAATTAATGAAGAGCCAGCCCCTTCCTCCCAGTGCCTCCAGCAGCTCCAGCCTGGTGAGTGTGCTGAGCACTTTGCCTGTGCTGTGAGTTTGCTGAGCTCCTGGCCCCATCCCTCATGGCCCATGTGAGGCTGTTGAGTTTCTCCTTCCAGTGGAACAAAATGGAGCTTCAGTGATCAGGAGGTTTCCTTCCAGACTTTCCTGTGCACCACAGATTGGGTTGTTTACCAGCTGGAGGATTAAATAGACTGTCATTGAAGAGGAAAAAAAAAAAAAGTGTATTCAAAGTATGTCTTGGAAGCAGTGTCTCCCTTGAAGGAGGCTTTTCAGACTTACTGTGTTTGCTGGCTGGCACTTTGCTTGTCCCGGGTAAGGAAGCTCCATCTCATAGAGTTTCTGGAAAATTACTGTGTTAGGATGGAGGCAGTGAGTGGAAGTGGGGGGAGAAAAATAAAGGATTTGACTACCCCTAAAAACAAAGCCCTGTTCCCATCTCCATCTGCAGATGGTGACAGCCCCTCCCTTGCCTGCAAAGAAAAACCCTGATGCACCCAGGAATGGGGGAACCCCTGACTGACCTTCCTCCCCAAGGTCCCAGCAGCCACCCCAGCACCCCAACACCTGTGGTGCTCCAGGGCAGGCACCCACCCCCTCCCAAACTCCAGTGCTCTTCCTCAGCCCCATCCCACCACACTGACCTGGACCTGAGATTTAATTGGGGCTCAGCTAGTGGCTGATGTCAGGAGTGAGCCTACCTGCACTGCTAATACAGTGGGAAATAAAACCATGGGACACTAAAAAAAATGTATATTGTTTCACTGCCCACTACTAGAGTCTAGGTCAGCTGGCTGATGGCTGCACAGGGTTCAAAAACAGCCAATCTCATTCTCTGCCAACACTCCACATTTTCCTTTATTCCCTCTAAAGATTACAGCAAGGTAAGCCTGCCACAAGCATCTCACAGCACTGGATGGGTTTCTCAGTCCAGGACCAGCACTGAGCACAAAGGGGCAGCTCAGCAGGCAAGGACTGAAGAGCACCACGAAAGAAGCTGTCTTCTTCCACCTCCTCCTTTTTTAAGGCTATTGCTTATTTGGCAGCTATGAGGACTAAACACAAATAAAAGTCACTGTTGGCTGAAACTGAGGTGCTGGTGTCTCTGGCAGGGTGGGTCCAGCCCAGTGACAAGCTGGGCACAGTAATGACACAGACGCAGCAGCAGAGAAGCCAGGCTGGCAGGGATTTCCCTACTGGGTTAGACAGAAAGCCCTATGAAATGTCCCCACCCTGTCTGGGCTCTGCTACCCACACAAGTCTGCTCTGAAACTGAAATTTGTGGAGGAAAAGGGAGTCAAACAATCCCATCCCCAAATCTCCTCCCTGGCCAATTTGCTCTGCCCCAGCACCACAGGGAGCATAAAGCCAGGTAGGGCCTGCTGTGATGTACTGAAGATTCTTAGAAGCTGAGGAGCCTGCAGGTATCAAACATCAAATTTCTGCTTTTAAGGGGAGGGAAGGGGGAGGATGCCTGGACAACTCAGGGGCTTCTGGCCCTGCTGGGATGGCTGGGGCAACTGGTGCCAGGGGACAGAGCAGTGCTGCCCACTCACTGGGAGGGCTGGGGTGCTGTCTTAGAGGAGCAAGTTCAGGCAGAGTCACAGGAATGCTGATCCAAGCTGTGCTCTGGAGTTACATATCAGCTTTCTTAGCAAAGACCCTTTCTCATTTGCACAGACAAGAAAAAAAGAGGAAAGAGTAAACATGTTGAGCAGCCAAATAACTAGCCTCTCACTGCCCTTATTAAAAAAAAAAAAAAAAAAAGGAAAAAATCCCTTTTTATTGAAACCATTTCCTCTGGTTATATCATTTCTCTTGAGGCTGGAAGCAATTTGAAGTCTTAAGTGCCTTCCCTCCACTAAGTCCACAGGCACAAGGCTGAAGGTTGGCTGCCCACCAAGGGGTGCCCTGGAGAGCAGCACGTCTTGCTGTGCCCTCTGTCATTGCCCCACAGCACCCCTGAGCCCCAGTGCCTCCTGCAGGGGGGCAACCCCCAATCCCAGCACAGGCAAGGTGCAGCATGGGTCACCTTGGCACAGCTGAGTGCCACAAGTAGGACACAGATGGCATCCATTACGTGTTCCCATCCCTGTCCTCTGTCAACTGTGACAACCAGATTAAGCTGAGTTCTGCCCAGAAATCCCCCAGTGAAGGGACATGCCAGTGCCAGGGCTTTGCTGCAAGCACACAGCAGAGAAGCAGCTGTGCACTGAGCACTGGGATTTGATGCTGCAGGAGTGTGACTGGGGTCCCTTGCACCAATCACTGGCTCCAGTCTAGGTCTTTTGCAGTATTTGAGGAAGCAGGGCCAAATCTGTGCTAATAAGAGAAAAGCAGAAGGAGTTTCACATGTTCAGGATCCTGTAGAGGGCTGGGGTGTCCCCAGCAGCTTGGCTGCAGCACGAGCCTTACCTGATTTACAAGACCAGCACCAGGCTCCAGAGAGAACCTCTCTGAGGTGGTGGGGATGATGCAGCAAGGAGGAGGAAACATGGTGTTGGGGCAGGAGGAGTCACTTGCCAGGACTGCTCAAGCCAGTGACAAAATTGAGCTATTAAAGCTTTACAAAGTAAAGCACTAAGCTGAAGTTATTAAAATATGCATGTACACATCCTCTAAGGTGCCCCTCAAAGCGGGACTGGCAGTCAGATGCTTTGCTTTCCCCACGGGCTGCAGCTGGGGATAAAGCAGTGACACCCAAGGCAGGGCAGTGTGTGCTGAAACCTCCCTGCCAGGGAGCTGCTGTGCACAGCCTCTCCAGCTCAGCAGCACCAGGCAATTTGTCCTTCATGACAAAAAAAAGGAAGAGGAAACTTGGGGAAAGGGGAGACTACAGCTCTTTTATTTTTCAGGGAGTGCTTTTCCCCATGCCTGGCAGCCCAGAGCTGCTCAGCTTTCACTGTCAGGGACCTTCAGCCATGTGTGGAACCCATGCAGGGGCCTCAGCTCTGCAGTGGCTCTGGGACACCAGAGCAGAACTGGGAGCAATGGAACACCCATGGCCAGCAGGCACTCCACACAGCTGATGTTCAAGTGGTTTAGAGCTGGCCAGGTCCTTGAATAAGGCATCACGGGGGACTTGACCTCCCCTTTTCCCTTCTCCAACAAGAAGGCAGATAATTAATAAAGGTGAGGCCTAGTGACATTTTTCAAAGGTTGGATCTATCTCCTCAGCTCCTGACTCTTCAGCATCTTATTATCTGGAGGACTCTTGTGCTTCTTCAATTTCAGAGAGAACTGGCTGCTTCCAGCCCCAAAAGCGTCCCTGACATGTCCTTGGTAGCACTAGACTGCCACCCTGGAGCAAGGACCTGAGGAGTCACTGGCCACAGCCTTGTGCCTGATCATCACCCAGACCAACACAGGCAGCTCCTGAGTGGATGGTGACTGTGGGAGAGGCTTTAATTCTGACCTGAAACATCTGGGTGTCAAAACATTCTTTGCTAGGAAACCGATTTTCCTGAAACCCTATTAAAATTGTGTTGTCCAACCCTGAGTAGATAAGAAAAAAACAAGAAGTTCTACCTGGCAAGAACTAAAACCAGGCAGAGTTGTGGCAAGAAAAAAGCAACCTGCAAATCCACAGCATTACTGGTTTTTTTTTTTACCCACTTTATTTATGTGTGTGTTTCTATAAACATTTTAACTACTGGACATTTCATAAACCGTAAAAACAAACCTTCCTGCCCCCAAAATGCAACCTAACCAGCTTTTTGGTCAGACACCAGCGATGCTGTCAGGGCAGGTGGGTGGCATCCCTAGATAACCTCCACTGGGCATGAGCCAGCAGCTCACTGCCTCAGATCCTGAGCCTCTGACCTGGTTGCTCTGCTACTCCAGGAGCAGGAGAAAAGTGGGGTGAATAAGGAATTTCCCTTGGTGGAAAGTCAGAGTCTGGTGGAGGGGCTGCAACATCCACTTGCAGGATCAGACGCAGTGACCTCGGCAGGCTTTGGAGCAGCCTCGGGGCTGTCTCAGTGCTGGGGATTGACACCACGGCCCAAATGCTCCTTCCTTCCTTCCTTCCTCCCCCCCCAGTGGCCCAACTGCTCCTTGTTGCCTTTTTGCCAGCTGTGAGCAGGGGGTGCTCCCTAAATCCGCTTTGCTCCCCTCCAAGGGCAGGAGTTTGTGGGTGCTGATTCCTCGGGGCCAGCTGTAAGGCACGGTGGGGAGGGCAGGGGGTGGCAGGGGGGCCCAGCCCAGCCAGGTGAGCCAGCACAGAGTGCCAGGCACCCACCTGGCACCGTGCCACACGGGGGATGAGAGCAGCACAGGGACTCTCAATTGCCCAGGTTCATGTCTGTGCCGTGGATGAGCCAAACCAGGCGGAAGCAGATGGCCAGGAACCCAGTGCCCAGCAGGTCCCCCAGGGCAGTGAGGTAGGGGATGGAGAAATTGTCTGGGTCCAGAGCCTTCCTCCACATCAGGCGCACGATCAGGTCGGCCACGTAGAGCAGGATCCCCACCTGGGAGAGGCAAGACAGGAGGGCACAGAGAAGGAAACAGACAAACCCTGGGCTCAAAGCCAAAGGGAGGTGGCCATGGCAGGGAACCAGAGCTAACAGGGATCACTGAGCATCCACACCTTCCCCAGAGAGCTGGGGTTCCTCACTGGGATGGGTGGGGTGGGGTGGGGTGGGGTGGGATGGGATGGGATGGGATGGGATGGGATGGGATGGGATGGGATGGGATGGATGCAGCTGGCTCCTACCCTTTGGCATCACGTAACCCACAGTGCCACAGCCCTCTGCTGCCAGCCACAAGTGCAGAGACCCTGCTGGAACTGCTCACCAGCACTGCCTGCCAAACCAGAGCCTGGCCACACCCAAAGAGTCTCCCAAATGTACAGTTCCTATCCCTGTGCCTTGAATGGGAGTGCTCCCACTCACTCCACCAGATGAAGGGTTTCTGTGAATATGCAGGCAACCCCAAAGGATAAGTTCATAGCCAGACTTTTTTCTCTTCATCCTTCTTTTTTTCCATTAGAAATTCAGATCATGTCTGCTTTGTTTTTCCTAAAAGTCTCAGTGGACAACTGGAGTTTGAGGCAGTTTTTACATCAAAGCCATCCCAAGTAGAACTGACATGATAGAAAAAAAAGAAAATCTTTTTTTTCATCTCAACAGTTTAAAAATCTTTGTTGTAATTTCTTTTAATTCTTATTTCATTCCCAATTCTGATAAACAGATGGCAGGAAAAAATACTTTGGTTAAAGATTAAAGACTGTCTAGTTAATTGAATTAAGAAGGGAGAGAGAATTTGCACCCCACATCTGTGGTCCCTCCATGGGAGACCACAGCACATCAGGAACCAAATCCTGAGGCAGCATTTCTAAAGGTGAAAACTGCAAGCTGGGTAGGGAGAAAGAAAGGAGGAGAGATGGGGGAAGTAAATTAAATGAAAGAATCACAGAAACTAAAGCTGGCTGGAAACTCGAGAGTTTTACACAGATCATTTGTCTTCCTCAATTCAGGATCAAATATATCCACATCTTTCCTGATGGAAAACATGTTTAACCTGTGCTAAACAACCCTCACAGAAGGAGATTCCACACTTAAAGCAATCAGCCCCATAGGTTTTTTCCCCCCCATATTTGTTTTTTTCCAAGGCCTAACATAAATCTGCCTTTATCCATTTGAAATCCATGATTTCATGTTTCCTCCCCCAATGACCACATAGCAAATGTTACTCTGTCCCTTCCTGCAGAAGTTTGGCATTTTAAAGGCTGTTAACCAGACTTTTCCCAAGTCTCTCTTCTTTGGACCAGTTAACCTCAGTCCATTCAATCACTCCTCTGGGGTCATGTTTTCTGGGCCTCTGATCTTGGGCTTCCTCCAACTGACCCAAACTTTCCCCCAACTCTTTATCTTTCTGTCTTTCTTTATAAAGTATAACAGAGGGGAAAAAAGTCCCAGGCTGAGTGTGCCCTCCTCCACTGGCCTCCGTGGGAATCTTTTGGGGTCAGTGGTGTTGCTGGGATGCTGCTCTTTATGCTGTCATTTATTCTTGTATTTTCATGCCTGGCTTTGGTTGAGCAGTTACCTCAATGCATAAAGAGAAGAATAAATATTTTCCTTTAAACTGTGGCTGTGTTTCTGGGCTTAGGGCTGTGCAAAGGTCGAGGAAAACTGATTGTTTACACACAGAAGGAATTCACCCTCAGACACAAGGCTGCTTGTAAGGCAAAGTGAGAGTCAGCCACCTCATCATGCAAATCAATGAATCACTCATTTAAAAGGGCAAGTGAAGTCAGAGCCTCTGTGAGTTCAGGCAACAGCCACATGAATTTCTGAGTGAGGAAAATAAAGTCTACAGGGCAGGAAAAGCAGCAAAAGGGAACGAGCAGAACAAATCAGATGATCTGCTCATTGCCTGCCAGGAGCTTTTACTTTTGAAGATGAACTGCTCAGGGCCCAGGCTTTCCCTTTGTTTTTTGCCCACATGGCCCTGCCCAGAGGGATTCCCAAGGTTTTCACCATAAAATGTGACAGTGGTTTCCAAAATGGGTGGGGGAACCTGCTGGCTGCTGTTCACTGCTTCTCACCTTGCTGGGATGAGCAGTGGCAGCCTGGAAATACTTGGAGCTTAGAGACTCAGGGAGTGAACATTTCAAAGCAAGGTACTTCTTGCTGAGTGTGTCTCTGCACACTTACTGCAGCTCAGGGGATGTTGAAAAGTTTTTCCTCCTCTCACACCTGATCCCTCACTCACCCCAAGCACAGTTGTGCTCATGTGGGAAACTAGAGCCTGGCAATTTGGGTGAAGTATTACTGGAGCTACAGAATGTACATGATTCTTGGCAGAAGCACACCTGAAATGACAGGAAACAGAGGCTGCTGCTGAATGTTTTACTGTGACTCCTTTTTAACCTGGAGAATGCTGGTTTTATGCTATCTGATAGATTCCTTTTGGGTGAGAGTTGGGGTTTACCTGCAGCAAAGCAGCAGCCAGATAGAACATCACAAAGGTGAAGGACAGGGATGTGTGGCCTCCCTGCAGCAGGTGGATGGTGTAGAGGAACACCAGGTGCCCTGGGATGACCAGGAGGAACAGGACCCGGGCTGACTTGGAATTCACCCCTGCAGAGCAGAGACAGAAAGAGGGGTAACAGCAGCTGGGGAGGGTAAGGGGAGGACAGGACACAGGGCATATTTTAATGCATAAACCTGGGGCTGCCCCCTCCCACCAGTCTCATTGTTAATGCCTTCTCTAGATCACACACACATAGGAAGCATCTGCAGGATCAGCCCAGCAGCTTTGTCTAGCACTGAAACTGCATGCCAAAGGCTTTGTGCTCCGTGCTGATCCACTCTGATTCTTGCAAACACTCCTCTCAGCTGCTCTCTGCCTCCCACAACTTCTGCTCTGCCTCACTGCAACAGATTTTCCCAGTTTATAGTTTAATCTAGCACTAACTCTCAACCTAACAGGGAAAATCAAGAGGAACTCTATAAAGACAACAGACCCAAAATTGAGTTTTGCTGATGCTCAAGCATTTCCAGTGCTGAAGATGGAGGAATTGCTGATTTTCAGCAAGATTATGGTCTATTCACTGCTCTGTCCACAGGTGATGGCTGTAGGCTGGCCATTAAAATGACTTTCTGTTAGATCAAATCTAAGATTCTTTTTCAATTACTTTCTTTAGTGCTCCCTGAAGGCCACTTTCTTTGCATGCCAGTGAACAAATATGCCTTGAGCCTTTTTTTCATGCTGCCCACTGCAAGGATGCTTCCTCTCTGATCTGAGTATTCTCTGAGGAAAGGGAAAGTTCTGCCTTTGAAACCCAGCCAGTCCTTCACCAGCCAGGCTTGGGAAAGGAGCTATCTGTGATGACAGAGAGACGTGGACACCAAGGGTTCAGGGTCTACCTGATGAGAAGAATGTGGTGCATGGGTTGGGCCAGTTCTGCCTCATCTTGTATGGCAAAACTCCAGGCATGCTCCAGAAGTGCAGGAATGTAGAAATTCGGCTGGCTTGGATGGCAACCAGATTCCCTCCAACACCTGTGAGGACAAACCACAGAAAACCTGTAAACCACCTTCACCAGAGCAGGAAAGAGCAGTCCAGAACCCAGCCTAAGGTGAGTCAATCTGCATTCACTGAGAGCAGCAGTCAGAGAAAGAGAAAACCTGATCCCTGCATCCCTAGGGGTGCTGCACTATTCACTTTGCAGGAACAGCTCCTAAAAATCAGGAAGACTCCAGTAATTGTGTTCTTCTGACTGCTGGCTGAAAACTTTTTCCCTTTCTCCCCAGCACTGGATGTGGCCTCTGGAGATGATGTCGTTGCACCTGGTTGGACACAGTCTGTGGGCAACACCTGGGAAAAGCTGGGCAGATGCTGCTCATGGCCCCTTCTTGGATTTACTCACTCAGAGAACCATTATTGTTTGAAAGACAACAAAGCATCACAGAGAGTGATTATATGTCTGTCTGAAGGTACCTAACACACTTGTTCAATGAGAAGGAATCATGAGGATGAATTAGAACCCAAAAAATGTTAGCTAATTAAAGTAAATTAATTCATTCCAGACTGATTAATTGTAGCAAACATGAAAAAGCAGCTACATTTTCCAGTGAGAAATAGAGGGATAATGATCTGTGGAGCAAACTTCCACCACCCTAAGTATTTTCAGGGTGGAAATGCACAGAAAAGATAACGGTGAGTCAGATGCTACAGGCTTCTCATGCCTTCCCTTCTTTGGAGAAAAAAATCACCATTAAATGTGAGATTTTCCAGATGGGAATCAAAGTGAAAATACTCAGGCTGTCTCATTGTAGCTGAAGATGGGACCTGAGCCATGCACTGCCACGCTCTGCACAGGCAGAGTGAGGAGCTGCCTGTGCAAAGACACAGAGCACTGCACAACTCTGCCACAGCTCTGCCAAAAGGGTCACCTGTCCCCACAGAGCCAGCTCTGGGGCTGTCATTGCTCAGCTAAATCCCTGCTGTCTTCCCAGGCTGGCTCCTTGACCAACCATGCTGGAAAGGGTTTGTCAGCAGGGTGGTTGTCCTTATGCAGACCCAGGAAGGTGGCAGCTGGGTGACACACCGTGGCACTGCCACAGGACACCATGCTTTGAGGGTGGCACAAGGCCCTAGGAACCTGGGTTTCCCTTGGAATGGGCCTGTCCCACAAGAATGTCATAATAGCAGAAAAATAAGCTAGTGGATCTTCAGTGACACCAGGATCCCCAGCAGCTTGCACTGATGGGAGTGTGCATAAAAGTACTGTGAATATAAATATAGATATAGATATAAATATACACAAAATATGTTGAGATATATATATAAATCCAATTATATGTAATCCATGTATATGGTCTTTTTACATATATATAAAGATATATATTTATCTCATGCATAAATATAAACACACACACTATATATATTTATATTTTTTTATATATATATATATATATATAAATCCAATTATACCAAATCCATGCATATAATCTCTCAGATACATACACATGTATAATCTAATTATATTACTAGTTATCAACATTCTGTATAGGAGCTGATTGCACCACACAAATCACTGAGTGGAGGTAAGGAAACAAGGGAAAATGGATTTATTGTGGCACCCCAGTAGGTTTGGTTTTATGAAAAGTGTCAGCGTAGCTCTCAGAGATGCTGTTAACTTTTTTGCACAGCTCTGTCCTCTGTCCTGCTCTTTTGCTCCAGAGACACTTCAAAACATAAGCAGGAACGTGATGGGGACCAGCAGCTTCACTTCCACTCACCATGGGAGCAGGGAATTGAACACGGATCTCTGTCTAGGGGCAATGGTGGATGCCAGAAGCCTTGGGAGGAAGGGGAGGTACAAATAAAAGCATGCATAAAACCCCCATGCCCAACCTACCATTAATCACAGGTGTGAAAACTGCCATGCCTTCAAAGTTTGGGTCAGTTACAGTTTTGTCCAGGATGAGCCCACCAATGCTGTTAAGAAAAGGACAGCTAATGAGGTTGGACCAATCTTTTCCCAGGGCAATTCCCACACTGAAAATAGCACCCTGCCATGGGTTGCTGCATCTTCCCCATTGCCAGGGCTGGACTGTTCACCATGTACTCCTTTTACAGCTCAGCTTCCACCAACAGAAATTTGTTAATGGCATAATGAGTTCAGAAGGACATCCTTGCCCACCCTCAAGCAGAACTGGTAGTAGTTAGGGAAGAATTATCATCCTCCCACAAAGTTTTGTTACACTTCCATACTGGATTTAGCAAGTTTTAAAAATTTTCTTCCAGATCTCATCTGAAAGATGTAGCACAGGAAGAAGGAACTACCTGGCTCTACATTTACCAGTATTTTCTCTTTACAGCTGGATAAGAATGATGTTGAAGCCTGACAATTTGTGATGATCCAAGCCTGACAATTTGTGATGATCATCATCTGTGCTTTCAGTTTCCTGGCTTTCACCCATGTGGTGCCTGGATGTGCCAGTGAGACTTAGAATGATTTGCTTTTCCCAGTCCTTTGGGGGCTCCTGATCAGCTGTCTCACAAATAAGAGACAGACTGAAACCCTTTGGCACAGTTTGTATCTCCTTTATGGAGGACTGAGAAGGATCAGAGGCAATTAAAAAAAAAATTGAGAATCTTCTCTGGCAAGAGAACATTCTGCAGCAGGAGAAGGTGCTGCAGGTGGCACAGAGCACTTCAAACTTTACAGACTCATAAGAGAGTCTGTTGGAGAGTCACCAATGGCTGAGAAGCTCTGGGCAAATACCCTGCTGCTATTCCTGCCAGTGTCACCTTTGGTGGCCCTCTGAGTGAGCCCAGGGTGTCTCTGCAGGGTGCACACAGGGCTGGGAGCCGTGCCTCGTTTACCTGCTGATGCTCATGGCAACAATGACTGGCTGCCACCCAGACTTCAGGACTTCAGCCAGGGATGGGCTTTGCTTGGCAATGGCAACCCAGAGAGGGATCATGACAATGAATACAGCACAGATCAGTGGAGAAAGGTACTTCACATCTGGCAAGGAAAAGAAATATTGAATTAAATACCTGTAGCTTCACCGGTTGCCAAAATAGTAATGCACAAAGATGGGAAGAAATGCAGCAGGATTCTTGCTCCAACCAAGTTATGTTACAGGAAAAATCACATGAAGCATGATAGTCCCCACAAAACCACCTCATTCCACCACAGAAATTCATAATTAATCCCTGAAATTCACTGCTAGAGGATGCTGTTTGAAAATCAGCAGGATTCAAATCAAGTTATATTTAAAGACGAACGACTCTCCAATTCCATCTCCAACTGAGAAAGACAAAAAGTAACAAAATTCCTGGCTTCAGGGTGCAAATCAAACAGCAGGGCAAGGGGGAAACTCCTGTGTGGAAGCTGCATCCCACTCAGGGCAGACACCTCAGACCTTCACCCAAAACAAGGTAAGAAGCACTTCAGGAGGCAAGCCAGCAGAATTGCTGAGCAGCTGGTCTGCTCTATGGGAACAAATGTTCTCTGGCACATATAAGCCAGTTCAGATCTGGGGTTTCTTTTGTGCTGGCTTGCATGAGTTTCCATTAGGTGCTTTTTCCATTCAGCAGAGGCATATCCTTGGATCTTTAGAAGCAAAGAAATTAAAAAACAAGTAGATGTGCAGCACTAAAAGAAAATAAACATGACTCAGAAGCATGAGAAACACCTTCGAGCAATGGGGCTGATGCCAACCCTTTTGATACAAAAATGCTTCTTCAACAAAGCTCTCCATCTGGTCTCTGAGCTGGGGCCAAAGGCAGTGGGATGTAATGCTGGCTTTGCAGGTAGTCTGGGAGATGAAGCAGCTCAAAGTGTGCATTTTTAACAGCACCACTGCCAGGGCCTTGGGCTGCCTGGGTAAGACAGCGCTGACGTGATGGCATCTTCTGGGAGTGAAAGGCTCTTACACAAAGAGGTGCAAACAAAGAGGTGCAACTCTTCATGAGAGGTTTCAGTGAGCACTGAAATGAAATTCCTCCTGGGGGTCAAGAGTTTGGTCAGTGCACTTCACCCTCTGGAGTCATCCAGGACAGGTGGGTTGTATGACAGACTTAGCTGCTGAACTGGGTCTCTTCCCCACACCACATGTTGTTTTGAGCAATTAATTCCTTCTTAAACAATGCAGGCACAGAGCACTGGAGTTGATCAAACCTTATCAGAGCCCACAGAAAGGCTCCTGGTGGGATGAATGGTCTTCAGGCTCCACATTCCAGTTCTGCCACATTCTCTCACAGGCAGCCCATAAGCAAGCTGAAACCCTTTGGCACAGTTTGTATCTCCTTTATACAGGACTGAGAAGGACCAGAGGCAATCAAAAAAAACCTTGAGAATCTTCTCTGGCAAGAAGATATTCTGCAGAAGGAGAAGGTGCTGCACCAGGTGGCACACAGTACTTCAAACTTTACAGGCTCATCAGTATTTTTGAAGGATGCATACACATTCTGGTAGGACCCAGAAGTTTTTAGAGTGTGACCTGTATCTTATTACCCACTGGTCAGGGAAATGGATTTGTTCAAGCACCATCAGCAGTGCCATCCTTCTACCTGCTTCACTTCATGCTCCCAACGACTTGGTGTCTATGTGCTGACTATTTTCCATCTCAAGAGGCTCTTTAAACTACTCTGGCAACCCCAGAAATGCTCTCTGGTCACAGCCACAGAGGTTATCATGTTGTTCTGCCCTGTGCTCCCTGGGAGATACTATCTGAGGCACAGCAACTGAAAGATAGATTAGCTTTACAGAGGCAGGTGCAATGGCATCATGGAAAAATCCTGTTAAAAAAAAAAGCACCTCTGAAGCTCAAGGAGGACAGGATGGAAGCAATTCATAGGCCTCTCCCTGCAGTGTGGGCTCCTTCACTCCCTCACTTGTGCTTGCACATGGAATGAGTTATGCAAACTGAGAACAGCTGCCTCACTGCTTCTGCTCAGTCTGGAGCAACAGTTTGGGTTTCAAGTGGAATTAAGTTTGCTGGATCTTTTTATTTTCCCGTTTCTGTTCTAGCTTAGGCTCTCAGTAAATAGCCTAACACTTTAAAAGCAACAGACACATATCACCAATGTTTTGAACTTCTGAGGGTCAACAGGCACCCAAGCCTTTGGCAACCAGCAGCACAGCTAACCCCAGACCACAACTCCTACTCAGAGTCCTGCAGGCACAAACACTCCAGACTACTTTTCTCCAGTGAATATCTTGTTCATCCATGACTCTCCACGTGAGAGGATACAAGAATATTTTGCTAGTGCCAAAGCCCTGGAATTGCCTTGTGAAGAAGGAGCTGCTATTACCCATGCACAGGAAGTAGTTTTGCCTGGCTAGTGACAGATCGAGGAACAGTCTCAGTGTCACACATGTCAGCCTCCTGTTCCAAAGCTGCACAATACATGTGGGTCATTTCTTTGACAAATCCCAGTTGTGTTTACTAGGCTCTGCCTTCCAGTTTGTTACTAAAACACAGTCTGGAAAAAGCCTCTCAGGTCGTTTTTCTACCCCAGTGGCATGACAGCCTCCATTCTGAATCATGCCAGGAATGCTGAGGCAGCCTTCAGTATTTTCCCAAGGATTTGTGAGCTCCCTTGCTGAGCTGCAGTCCCCTGCTGAACACTGTACCTATGTATTTGAAGAGTGTGCTGCTGATTCCTGCCAGGAGGGAAAGGGTTATCAAATCTCCCAGGCTCGCTGCTATGGGTGTGGCGACATTGTCTGGATTGATCCCAACTTTCCTGGCTCCAATGATCACACCAATCATCACCAGACCTAGAGAAGACACAGAGCAGGCATCAGAGAGAGCATTTGGCTGTGTTTTACCCCAGAGCTGCTGCTCTGGTTCCCAGAGGGACGTGGGGGTCTAAGAGAAGCAAGAAGCACGTTACCCACAGCAGCACCATGCAGCTGGAGATTGGGCACCCCCAGGAATTTGTCCTTTTGTTTTCACCAACCTGAAGTGCATGACTCTGTCCTTATAAACTGCACCAAGGGCCCAGAGGCACACAAGCAAATTCCAGGGATCAAAGCAGATACCAGCAGGCAGCCCAAATGTAGAAGCTCCCCTCCTGAGCAGCCTAATCTTTGCTGCCTTGAAGCAGGAGCAGGCACGAAGCACACTCATAGATAAGCACACAGCAGGCATGCAGCAGCCTCTTGGTGCCATCCCCTCCTCTGGATTCCACAGCACAAAGATATTTTCCATATTAGACTGAAATTTCTCCAAGTTTGAATCACCCAGGAGCGATGAGCTTCCTTACAGTAGCCAGCATTAGCCTTTCAGCCCAGCCATCAGACTGAGCCCTCATGTCCCAGAGCCTTTGGGGCTGCTTTAATTTGCACTGGGTGGACATTGATGCTGTGAGCAGCTCCAGAGTCAAGGGGTTATGGTGGTGGCCCACATCTCCTCCCTTGTCCTCTGAGGTGCCCCTGGAATATTGAGCTGCTTTTCAGCATTGCTGGGGAGAAGAGAGGTTTTGCTTGTCCAAGTTTAGGAGCACAAACCTCAAACCCTGGTGAACATGTGGGAATCCCTGAGCTATCAGATCTCTCACAGGGCTGTGGAAAAAGCACCTGGAATAAGCCCTGGCCAGGCTCTACTGCTAACTAGCAAAGGCAGCCTTGAGACATAAGACATCCCTTCCAAGTCCCTCTGTGGCTGACAGGCTGCACCAAAGGAAGCCCAAGAAATGGTGATTCCCCCTCCAGCTCACAACCTCACTGTGTCTCACAGCCCCTCCACAGCTGAGCACGCACAGGAGCATCAGTGAAATGCTCCATATGCATCTTCCCTGATACAACATCCCTGACACAAAAACACATCCTCACACAACGTGACATTTCCACAGCAGCCCTCCCAGACACCCACACTCCCCTCCCCTCATGCTGCTCCCCTCCCTGGCCATAAAAACAGCAGCTTCCCCTCGGGCACACCCACACAGGCTGCCTGTGACATGTCCAGGGAAAAAACTGATGTCAAACCTGAGAGAGTACAGCAGCAAAGCCTCTCTGTACCACAGCAAGGAGGGAGATTGTAGGGGAGAGTAATGAAAGCTGAGCTGCTGGTTTTTAACAACTGCCTCATCCCACGTTTTCCATCAAAGGCATCTCCAATCACCCTCTGACTCCAGCTCCAGGATATGCTGTTGTTCTAACTTGTACCTTTCATTTAGAAAACTTGCAGCATCCTTTGTGCCAGCTGCTCCATTCAGGGTATCATGCTGCCCTCCTATGGCAGACCCACAAACTGGAGATCTTCAGGCCACTCAGAGCAGCTCCTGCTGCCCAGCCCCTCACATTCCCCTGGAAGAGGGAGAGCCAGGGGAGAGCACTGCCTGGCTCCCAGCTCACAGCAGGCAAACTGCAGGGCTGGCCCCAGGGTGTGGGGTGACCCATCTAGGGTCTGGATTTGTCAGCCAACAGACCCTCCATTCCCTGGTGACATGATTTCACCCTCCCCTGGGAAAGGGACAGTGTAGATGGCTCTTGTGACACCCCAGAGACACAGAGTGGGGGGTGTTTGTACGGCCATGCACAGCTTGGGGCACTTTTCATGTGTCACCTGAAGCACATTTTATTGCTGCCTGTGGATGCTGAGAGCAACAGACCATGGGGGAAGAGAAGCAAAGGCAGGATGGCGAGAGGATGAAAGCAGCAGCACAGCTCCCTGCACCCCTCCTCCCTCTGCCAGACCAGAGGGATGCCAGCTGGGCCTGCCTGGTGGAAGGGACAGCTCATTCCCCACCTGAGGCTGCAGGGTTGATCTGAGGAAGCAGAGCCACTCACCAAGGGAAAGTGCAGCTATGAAGGCCGTGGTCACACTGCTGGCACACAGCACAGCAGCCTGGCTCAGCTCCACAGAGCCCTTGGAGATGGCTCCCAGGATCACAGCAGCCACAGCAGCCAGCAGCCCCACCACGGTGGCCTGGACCTGGGGACCAAAGGACAGCTGTGAGCACTCACCCACATCTGCTCCTGGCAGCCCTGGCTCCACGACTGCAGCACTGCCACAGCCTGGAGGGCAAAGCCTGGCACAGATGCTGATTGTTTGAGTATTTAAACAGCATCCCTGCAAGGCTCCACTAGATCAAAAAAAGAAATCCTGACAAAGTTTGCAGAAAATCTCTGGGGGCCTGCAAAGGGCAGATAACACTTCAGCAAAGGACACTGAGTCCAGCAGCAAAGGAATAGCCCTGGTCAAGACAAAAATGGGCTCCCCATCAGCTCTGCACTCCTGGGAGGCTTGGAGCTGTGCAGGGAGATAAGGGAAAGCACACACACACATGCTGCCAGCCCTGAGGTCTGGCCATGTGCAAACTCTAGGCTGGCTCCTGGATTTTAACAGGCAGAAGAATTGGCTTTACAAGAGGCAATTTCTCCCATCTCTCCCCTCCTGCCCAAGGCTGATTCCCAAACAGTGTCAGTAAATGTCAGGCTTTATCCAAGGGCTGCTGTGAAACAGGAATTGTGCCACAGCTCCTGCTGCAAAAGGAGTTTTATTAGTTCAGTTTGTCCACAAAGGCAATGAATGTCTAGATGTGTTTTACAGCTAAACTACAAGCTCTGGGGCCACACAGAGTTTTACTGGAGGTCAAGTCCTGGCTCTGCTTGGCTGTGTTGAGGATACCTGCCCCAAATCACCAGCTCTGCATTCAGCACTGCTGGAACAGATGCTGCTGGTCTGCAACATAGCAAGAGAAAAGGGATTTCTGCATCTCCCAGCTGAAGTGACTCACCTGGATAAGGGCTAAATTGCAGGTGGCCATTTTCCATTGCTTCTGAGCATCATCCATCTGTCCAGTGTTAGCCTAGGAGTCAAGAGAGATACCCTGAAAAGCTGTTCCTGTGGTACAGGTGGCTGCTGAAGGCAGTTTCACCTGCTCCCTGGGGGAAAGGGGCTGTCAGAGAGAGGCGAATGCAGGTCACCATCTCCCAGCCTTCCCTGCACTTCCTTCTTGACACTTTTCCACCAGCCCAGTGTCCCAGGGGCATCAGAGGCTCACACTGGAGGTGCAGAGGTGTTGCAGTGCTCTGCTAAAAGTGAAGTGGGCATATCCACCACAGCCCACACAGACAAAAAACTGAACAAATTAAACCATTTTTTGTCCTTTGTTCCCCCTAAATTGCTCTGGTAAGCTACAATTTCTCCCGAGGCATAATAAAAAAAAAGACCAAAGTAAACAAAATTGCTTAGGGAGACAGAAGAGATCAAATACAGAGCAGCAAAAGCTGCTGCAGGTTCCAAGAAGCCTCAGTCAGTTCCCCCCAAGGTAGGATTGCTGGGAAGCCCTCAAGGATCAATACCCACAGAAAAGCAATCCAGCACTGAAGCTGACAGCTGTGGAGCCCTGGCTTTGTCTCCTTCATGTGTCACAGGGCCCCAAATACCAGCAAGTGGCCACCCAGGGATTAATTCACCTTCAAAGTGCAGATGGAAATGCTCTGTTCCAGTTACAAAATGAGGGCAAACACATTATTTTAATGCTCACACCCCACCAGTTTCTAGTTAGCAGAAAAGGGCATCTCTCATACACAGTGTGATTATATAAATGAAGAATCTCCTGATGTCTCCTGCTAATCACCACCCTCCCCAAATTAACCAGCTTGTTAACACTCACAGCAGTGGAGAGCCTGGATGCCAGTGTCATCTCCAGGTTTCCCTTCAGGCCAACCAAGGCAGGAACCAGGATGAACACTTCTGTGATGGTCCGGAACACGTCCCAGTGCTGCAAGGGAACAAAGGCAGCGACCTCAGCTCGTGGGGCTGCCCAGCCCAGTGCTGCTGCAGCCCAGGGCAGCAGGGCCTTGTCTCAGCACCCCCAGGTGTCCTGTGCACACAGGGGCAGAGGCTGCCCTGATGCATTTCATGTTTTGCATTTTGGGAGGGAAGGAAGGAATTTTCAGCTTGCAGTGTTCCTTCTCATCTCATGCACAACAAAGCACTGCCCTAATGGGGAAGGATCTTTCCTTCTAGGGGAAACAGAAGATTTTGGAAACCCACCAATTAAAACCTGCCTTTAGCTTCAATAAAGACCAATGTTAAAAGTAATTAGGGTTCACAAACCAAATTATATAGTGCATGTTCTCCATCCTCTAGAACCTCTGTGAGTAGAACCTCTGTGAGCAGAACCTAGGAACCTCTGCTGCTAACCAAACTCATAAGAACAAAACCAAAGATCTGGAAATGGATCTCACAAGAAGTTGTGTCTGTCTTTTCTTGCCAAACTTCAAGTCAAGTATCTAAGACTGGTGAGGGGAGGGAATGAGATTTTTGCATCTCTTCTCCACAGGCAGTTCCTAAATCTTCCTCTTACCAAGCACATTCTCAGTACAGCTGGAAAAAGGTTTTTGAATTAAGATATCTCATAAGCCAGACTGCTGGGCCAATATCTTGACTGTTGTTTCTCCTCTGAAGCTGAACTGTACAAAGCTGTTGAACCAGCTGCAACACCAGAGACAGTCTAAAAACGTAACAAACCTTGTTGACTGACATGTCTTCTCTAATTTTTGTACCATAGAGTGCCTTGGATAGAATTCATCCCTCCTCTGTGCATTCCAGGGTGTTGGCCAAGCCCTGCTGTAGGCAGAGAGGTTTAAATCAGGATGAAATCACAGAATGAGGCCACTCAGCATGAAGGACAAGTAACGAGCCCAACATCTAAGAGCAGAATACAAGGAAAAAAGGGTGGCTGCAATGAGCCAGATCAAAGGTCCATCTAACCCCTCCTTAGCTCTGCCAATAATCCAGTTTGGGTGTATAAAACAACAACAAGTAAATGGGATAACTCTCCTGTGTATTTTCCAGACTCTGACTATCTCCACAGGGTACTGAGCTGCTGGGGGTTTTCTGCACACTTCCCAGTGTTGAAAGGCTTTCCCTTTAAGGTCCTCATCCAAACTCCCCCCTCCAAGCCATGTGCCATCCTGTGCAAAGATTTCCATAGCTTAGCTTCACATCACATGAAGGATGAATTTGTTCATTCTTTCCAACTTGCCACTGGCTCATACCCATGGTGGCCCTGAATGCTGGCACTAGAGGACAAAACAAACCAGCACATCCCTACCCACCTTTCTCACACCCACTGGGATCCTATAAACCTGAACACCCAGGTGGCTGGACAGACTCAACAGATGGTGACACATTCAGCTGCCAGCCTGTAAGGAAATATATACAGGGTGGAACAGCTCAGTGTTTTCCTCTGGTGGTGCCATGGGAAGCTGTGGGGAGGGGGTGGTGTCTCTCTGCTGGGAAGACCCCACAGCTTCCTTCTCAGTCAGGATGGATGAAACAGGGGCTGAGCCAGTCCTGAGCATGTGGTGCAAGGCACCTCAGAAATGCAGATAACAGGCAAAACATTATTATCAATATAAAAAAGGCACTTTTTATTATTATCAACATAAAAAGGGCACTTTTCCTGGCAGTGGTGGAACAGGCACATTTCAAAATGTGCAAGGTACATTCCTCTTGCATAAACCAGCAACAACACAAAAATTCTCCCCTTATTTGACACACTACAGTTTTGTTTAAATTTGTTACCATGGAACTTAAATACCTGAGAAAAGCTAGGGGTGGGCATCTCTTTTAGAGATTCATATCCTCTTCTCTCCTCTCTCTTTAATTAAGAATAAAGATCCAAACACATCTTTGACATCTTCAAAAGAAAGAGGAGAAAACACAGACTTCACAGTCACTATGTTGAACTCCCAATCATTTAAAGCACAGAGGCATGCAGAAATTCATACTTTAAACCTTGCATATTTTGCACATAAAAAGACAGAAATAGAAAGCAACAGAAAAACTCAACTGTTTGTATTTTCTGTGCATGCCACCTTTGGGAAATATGACTTTGGTATATCTAGGTAAGCTCCAGTCCTTGTGACATAATAGATTTTGCAGGTCTCAGGCCATGAGAACAGAAGTTCCAGCATATGAGGTATGACTTTTTGGGACTCTGCCTTACATATAATTACACCTGAAAGCTCTGAACAATTAATAATCACACAACTGTACTAATAAAAAAAAAAAAAAAAAAAAAGCTGACTTAATTGCCTCTATTTGAGTCTCATTAGTGACTCACTGAGAGCCTAAGGAAAGATTCTTAATGATTTATACCACAACAGCCAGGACTCCATTGTGTTGGTGACTGCAAAAATACAGAATAAACAGATGATGCCTGTGCCATCACCTTTCAGGACTGTCACCTGCAGGAGGGGCTGAGGGGGGCAGTTTGGAGCCATTCAGGCAAGGAACTACCTGAATGAAGACACCTGGACAAAGCCTAGGAACTGTCTTTGTCCTTTGAGACAAAATCTGGCCTAGAAAGAACAAAAACATTCCATGCAGCACTGCAAACCCACAGACACAGAGCCAGAAAGAGACTCTTTCCCACTTCACATTTTCAGAATGGAGTTTCAGCCCTAAAACTCAGCTCTGAAGAAGCCTGTTTAATAATTCCATGTTCTACCCACAGCAGCTGGATGTGCTCATGGGAAGAGTGGTTATTTATCACGGATGAACTGAGCCAGCCCCCAGCCTCAGTGCAGCCCTGCTGCAGCTCCTCACACTGTCCTCACAGACCCACCCTGTCCTCTTACCTCCCCAGGACATCCATCTCCCATGGCAGCAGCTCAGAAGCCTCAGAGGTTTTCCATGGCTCTGAACAAGTCAACAGAAAGATCAAAATATCCTAGAGTACAAAATGCAAGCCAATTCAAAATCCTTTTCCAAGCTAATCATCTCATGGGCTTTTGTCAACAAAGGACAGAGATATCTTATATCTGTGACTTCTATTTGGACTGTGTCCCACTCCAGTGGTGTGGAAAGGGAAAATGAAAGGGAAGCTTTCCTCCTGAATTCTCTGGTTGGAAATCTGATCAGCCAGCTTCAATATGGTTCTTCACCTTACTGTAAAAAAGTAGGCCAAACACTGGCAGGGCCCTGCAAGGTCTCCAGCAGTGCCAGCCAGCCCAGAATCCAGATGGACCAGCAGCCAAGGACCCCTGGAACAGAGGCAGAAATGTCCAGAAGGAAAAAAACCTGTGCCTTGCTATCAGCCCTGCAGAGAGACTGCATCCCCTGCACACACAGGAAGGGAAAATGGCAAACGTCTTCTTCTTTGGGCATCCTTTTCCTACAGCATGGGAGACTCAGGTCTGAGCCTTGGAGTCAACTGGGCTAGATAAATCTCTTCTGCTGATTTTTCTCTCAAACAGTGATACAAACAGCTCTTGCTTTCATCCCAGAACAGATCGGAGTCTGCTAAAATCCTGAGAAGTTTGATAGGATACAAATGAGCAATTTACACTTTGTTCTCTTTACAGCCCTGCAATATGAGCCCTGCAAAAGACAGCATCAGCTGGACTCACAACACAGAACCAAGTTATTTCAAGATATTTTGAATGTAATAAAAGAAGGGCAGCAGGATTAAACTCAGTGTTATCTATGCTCCAGATACCATCCTTAAGCTTGCCCATATATCTCCCTGTCCAAGGCAGACACAGAGTTTCCTAAGAATGGTCTGCAGCCACTAGGGTAAAACATTCCTTAGCCAGAAGAACCACTAGAAAATGGGCAAACCACAGACTCCTGGACTTGAAAAACCTGTAGTTTCAGTATGTGAGCCCTCATGCCTGGCAATACGAGTCTCATGGTACCTGGCCTCAAGCAAACAGACTTGGTGTCAGGTTCTAGTTGGAGAGGACTGTGAGTTTCTATCTCCCACACGTGCAGGACATTGAAAATAAACAGCTCAAAGACAAAGAAGCACAGAAGAATATCCCAGACCTTTAAAGGCTAAGATCTCTGCATTCTCCCAGCTACTGGTTTTGTTCTTAGCTGTGGGGTTGTTGATACCATGGCAGCTCACCTCCCTAACATCTCCCCTGTGCTATTTGTGACTCTCAATGTGCTGGGCTCCCTCCTCTGGGAGCTGAACCCATGGACTGACCATTTCTATTCCAACATACTGCACCAAAATATACACTTCCTGTGGTTGTGGTTTACACCTGACCCCATTTCTATGAGTCAAGTGAGCAAATACACAAACTAGATTGCACATTGTCATTTAAAGGACAGGTGCAAGGTAGGCATACATGGCCTGTGTTTCCCATCAGTTTGGGTACAGTTACATTTTTGAACACAGCTCAGTTCTTAGCAAGTGAATTGATTTCTTCTAGACAAAGACCTATTCACTCCAAGGTACAGAGTGGGTATGTGCTGTGTCTTTCTCCTTCTTTGAGACAAATGCTAACTATCAACATAACATCTTGGGTAGTTTGAGAACTTCTGCAATGCTGCAAGACAGGTCTGTGCCTAAGCACAGCACAAGGTGGAGATGACAAACATAGCCCAGAAAGAGCCTGTGCCACTCCAGTTAACCCTTCTTTGATGTGCCTTGTGCTCCCTTTAGTTCAACTTCTCTGCCTTCCTTGTTTCTTCCAGTGCAAGATAAAAACAAGCAAGGTATTGTCTTTCCAAACATTAAAGTATCCATATTTAGCTCCTCCTGTGGTATTAATGCCAGAGAATCCAATGTACTCCAGTGAGCTCAGAGTGTAGGATATATCCTTGGGAAACTCTGCCAGCCTTTTGATTTGTAAATCCACCAGCATGAGATGCCCAAACGAGATCAAATTTTGCATTTCTATTTGTGCCACCAGCACAAAGGAAAGGTGGATGGGATGGATCCTGGTTGGGGGCACAATGGTGTAAATGCTACAGCACTGCCTGGCAGTCAGGGGAAGTTATTCTAAATCTATATCCACCTCAGGAACTGCCCAAGAAGCACTCAGTTCATAGGCAAGGCTAATCATTTTACAGTGGCACACCTCTCATCACAGTATCTAAATGCTTTCTAGACCAAAGATTATATTAGGTTGCTTGCAAAGGACTGAGAGCATGAATTTGTCTCTAAGTAAAACCGGTAGTTAATAACAACCCTGACCTAGATCTCCTTATCAGCAATTTTTGAAGGAAAGAAATGATATCATGCAACAGGGGAATATGCTGCACTCTGATCCAGTTGCTTCACAGGAGTCTCTAGCAAAGTGTTCAGCTCCACAGAGAAAAGGGAGCACGAAGTCTAACACACCCAGAGCAGTGCTAGGCAGCCATCTGACAAGCAGTATTCCACATTACAAGGAACCCAGCTACTGATCTAAAGGAGATGGATGGTGTCTCTCCAGCACAGAAAAAGCCTACAGCCATACTGCTGACTGGCTGCTAGGACCACACTCATTAAAAACAAACAAGCTCAAAAGCTCAAGGTCAGAGCCTTAGCCCACCCTCTCACTACAAGCTGTCTAATCACAGGTACCTACTTGAACAACATCCATCAAGAGGCCAGCAGCTACCATTCCCAAGCCAGCCAGGAGGAATGGCACAAAAATCTGGGAGGCAATGGAGAATGAAGTCTCTGGGAGAAATCCACTGGCTGACCTGGTCAGCTTGCAGGTGAAACCTCTCAGCTTCTTGCCATGGAAGCACAGTTCCAGCTGTAACTGGGTGACCACCATGGTCACACACTGTTACCCCATGCTCAGCAGGAAAATGGAGGGAGATCAGGACATGACACAGATCCTCTCTGTAGCTCTCTCCAAAGCCAGAAGGAATGTTTTTCCTCAAACTACTGCAACGATGCCAAATTCCTTTAGTTTCTTCTCCTCCTAGGAGCACGTCCAGACGATTGCAGCAAGGGTATCCTCCAAAATTGGTTCAGCTGGGTTGAGCCCAGGTGGCAGCAAATTCGATGGACACAATTTCTCTGATTTATATCCAGGGGGGAATTAAAAAAGAGAAGAGAAGATTGTAGAGATGCTTGTGGACGAATAGAAACGAGCCCACACCCCATTCAGCTCCCACCACTTCGGTAAAAACCAGTAAGACCTGCTCAGGCTACAGCACTGAAAGAGTAACAAGTCACACAAGAATCCCTCAGCGTGCTCAAACACACTGGTGTCCTTTCTCCTCGGGTTACATCTCTTGTCAGAGCGCGGCGCGCGTTTGCTACGAGGGCTTAATGTGTAAGCTGCTGCCAACCAGCCCGGCTCCTCGCTCCCACCACAGGCATTGCTGAACTTTCCTCACTCTCCCGGGGCCGAGGAGGTGGGGAATTACCAACCACGGTCCATTCTGCACTTCTCCAAGGTGAAGAAAGGTCAAGGAGAGCAGGAGCCCACGTTTCTCTCAGCTGACGGCGTTACGCAGGTCTCGTCCCCAGGCAGGTGACACAGCTGAGCCGGCTGGTGACACAGGATCTGCCCTTCTAGACCCCGGCCCCAGGCAGGTGACACAGCTGAGCCGGCTGGTGACACAGGATCTGCCCTTCTAGACCCCGGCCCCAGGCAGGTGACACAGCTGAGCCGGCTGGGGACACAGGATCTGCCCTTCTAGCCCCTGGCCCCTCGTGTCCGCTCCATGCTCTCGGTGGGGCAGAACAATCAGGCTGTGCCAGCTGTACCTCTGAATGACTGGCTCTCAGGGGGAAAAAAAGTTCAGAGAAGCAGCCAATAAGCTTCAAAAGCGAGCACCCTTATCTGCTGTCATCACTTCAACTTTCTGCTAGTTTGCAAAGGCCGAGATAAGAGTCCTAGCCCGAGCTCATTTAAGGTAGCTCCATAATCTCTCTGCACGACCGGCAAGGGAGAGAAAGGGCTTGCTGTAAGCTGGTCACCCTTCCTGCTCTAAAGTGAAACATGCTGCTCCTGCATTCTCCTGGGAAGTTCTGTCATTGAGAGAGGGGTCTCTCACCCCAGAGCTTCATGCTTAAGGAGCCTATACAAGGTCAAAAATCAGAGCTGCACCATGGCTACATACAGCCAAAATAACTTGTATCCTGCTCCGTAAAGGCTTCAGCTCAAAGTCAGGCATGCAGGGAAAAGAGTCATGGTATTATGTCTGGGCTTCTTTCTAAAAATTATTTTGGGCAAACTAATTGAATCAGGGGGTCAAAAAGCTTTAAAAACCACCTTTTAGGATGGATCAACCCCTTCCCTCACATTCCCTGCAGAGAGGAAAAGGCTAATGGCTTGTGGACTCTGTCCTTGTGACAGGGTCCCCAGCACTGCGGGGGAGTTGGAGAGAACATGACATGCTTGCAGCTAAATTGGGAACCGAGGAAGCTCTCGGCCATTCAGACAGTGTTTCTTTGGTCTGAGCTCACACCAGCTGAGGTGACAGAGCAGATCTCCCTGGAAGGAAGGCAGAAAACAAATGGGAGCTGCAGAGGCTCTGTCCTTCGCTGCTTTCTAGGCTGTTATTTTGGTACAGCCCCTAAAGCCTTCTCCACTCCCAGCTGCCTTGGTGTGTACACCTAACAATGGTCCAGTTAGCTGAAAGCTAACAGGAGAGCACCTTTCAGCTAATCTAACTGGAAAAAAAAGTCCCACAATATCTGAAAGAGCTAGGTTAATAAAAATCCTGTAATAACCACAAATGACTCAACCTCTTTATACCAGCTGAGAAGAGAGAAACAACAGTATGAAGGCCCAGTTCTAGTCAGTCATTCACAGAGGCTTCAAGGAAATAAAAGACAATTTCTGGACAAAACTTCTGGACAAAAAAATAGGTTTTCCAGTTCTAATAACGTGCCTACCTAGTCCCATATGTCATTGTATCAGCTAACTGGATTGATGACAGGCAGAAGCATTAATGTAAAGGAAATATCAATGAGACTGAATGACTCAAATGACATTAAAAAACACAGCAGCAACACATCCTGTACTGAAGCATCAGCCTGACAGAGTTTATGAGTTTATCACGCTCCATCTCTCTCCTCCTAAGCAAGCACCATAAAAAGCCCTCAACCAATAAATCAGTATGCAGAGAGGTAATTGGTTCAGGTGACCCATGTGTGTACACTGGGCCACTTTATTATGCATTTAAGGAGCCCCTGATAAAGAGCCACACCATATTTATCAGCAGAGAGGTGCATTACATTTTCCTGGCAAAGAAATATACCTTATTTGTCCAGAAAACATACATCAGGTTTGAGAAGAAAGAGAGCATTGCTCAACAGTGGGAAAAAGATTGTAACTAGCTAGTGAAAAAACTAAAAAAAAACCCCAACAGCTCATGGCTGTGCCACTCAAGATGACAAAACCTGGAGAGGTTCACTGCTGCCCTGCTCTGCATACAGATACATCCTCATGCTGCCAGCTAGTCAACAAGTAGCGCTGCCCTGGAGGAGCCAAAGCAGAAACACCTTCTTGGGTGAGTCCTGACCCTGGTCTAGACCCCCCATCCACTGGCACAGTTCAAAAAACAGGACACAAAGACAGAAAGTGTCTGAGAGCACAGTTTCATACCTACCTTGTCATCCCTGCAAAGAAGAGACAGAAATGCCAGAACACTCTCACAACGTGGCAGTGCTGGCAGCACTGTCCCAACACCAGGGGCTCACAGGGGAACCTGGTGATGCTTTCCAGGGACTGCAGGTCCCAGCTGCTCCAGCACTACCACTCCTGATTCTGGGGGCTCTCTGCCACACCAAAAAGTGAATTTTTGTTTCTAACCTTGCTCTTCTCCTCCCCACTTTAGGAAAGGGCAGAGAAGAGAAGTTTTGTGCAGAGCTGGAAGGCAGGCAGATGCAGAGTTCCTGGGGCCCAGGGACTCTCAGGGATCCACTGCTGCCCCACAGAAACAGCAGCAGCAGCCAGGCAAAGGCCAGGACTGGCTCAGGAAAGAAAGGCAGCAGCAAGTCCTTGCTGAGATGTGCTCAGGCAGTCCATGGTCATGCACAAACAGCCACTTGCTCATTACCAAAAGCCACGTTTCCTATGAGATGTTGCATGGGTTGATTTCCCATACTTTTAGCACTACTATGATGGTTTTTAGTGAGCTCTGTATTTGCAAAAACAGAAAACTGAGTTTTGCAGTTTCAGAGGAGAATGAGGTTTGCCTCACATTCTGTTCATATTAGTGGCTCAGTTCCCTCTAGGAAAAATAAAACTCTCAGGGAAGAAACACTGAAGGAAAAGTCCTCCTCCAACATCATAAAGCCATCTGCAATCCATTTCACACTTTAATAACTCACAGAGGAAGAAACATACATTTAATGTCAGAGATCCTTTGGAACAGGCAGCTCTAGAAAGTCTAAAAAATAAAACCAGAAGTGGCTGCTCGGTGTTCAAGGCTGTTGGGAATAATGTCTAAGGAGACAAAAAGTAGTTTGACACTGGGTTCTGCATTTGCCTGGTGTTCTGTGATGTGACTAGACATTCTGCTGGGTATCAAGTACATGCTAAGGTCAGTTAAGGATACTGTGTCACTCCTAAGCCTTAGCTCTTCTAGCTCAGGGAGATCAGCCCTGGGTTAATGACAAAGGAACACAGCTCCACATTTGTGGAAGCTGTCAGTGTAAGCACTGTAGCTTCTGTGTCCCTGTATCAGTTAGGTCAGGGTAGTTTGACCTCACAGCTAGTTAGACAAATAACAGGGTTAGCAAAAAGGCATGCTGTTAGAGGAACCCAGAGTGCAAAGGCATGGCAATTTATAATCAGCTTTAAACTGTCTAAAATTAGGTGCTGATCACTGCCTTAAAGGTCTGTACTGCTGCACCACAGGAGGAAAGGTCTCATCCTGATCATCACAGAGTCAGAAATAAGACTTAAGGAATTCAAGTCTTCTGCTGATATGGTGAGGCCTTAGAAAAGGACATGGTGCACAGGCAGGGCTGAGCTGTTGTGTGAAATGTTAACAGTGCTGGGCTGGCTGATGCCTTGTGCAAGGAAGCAGTGGGTGCAGGACTGTCCAGAGCTACATCCCTGAGTGATGTCACCTCTGTGTCTGCTGCAGTAAAGCACTGTGCCACCCCAGGCTGTGCTCACCCACCCTCTTCCCAGGACCAAGGGGAGATCTCTGCATATTCCTAATCACTAATCAATTAGGACTCCACATACTTAATCATCTGTATGTACTCTTTAGTACCGTGTTCTCTTCTTTATCCAGAGGAGGAAAGGCACCAGAAAAGAACCACATGTCTCTTGAGAGCTGCACAGAACATAACAGCTGACTTTGAGGGACATGCTGGCACAGGAAACTGCTGCAAATCCTCCCTTCCTATGCCATTCCCAGAGGAAATCCCCTACCTGTGAAAAAAAGTCCCTCACTTATCCCACAGGTATGTCAGATGAGTTTCTCCCCCTTACCTGAACATAATCCAAAACCATGCCTGCCAAGACCATGCCAAGCCCAGCCAGGAGGTATGGCAGGAGAACTTGCAGGCAAATTGAGATTGCTGACTCTTCCTGTGACTTTGCCATGGCTGCTTTCTCCTCAGCCAGCAGCTTCTGCTGTGCATGCAGAGAGACATCCTCTGGCTCCTGGCTGCCAAGTCTGCTCTCTCTGTGTTTACCCTTGCTCTTTCCTCTGTGCCGGGGTCGCTCTCCATTCCTGGACCTGCCCTCTTTCCTCCTCTGCCGAACTTCCTCACCTTTCATGGTGGTGCTCTTGGATCACAGTTTTTCTGAAAAACAAAGTCAGAAACAATGAGATAAAAAAAGAAGTATCAGGTAGGTGAGAGACAGGAAATTTGGCATTGTGTGCACTCCACGAACCTGAAGGCAAACTACCACCTACTCCCCAAACCCAAGATGCTCTGCTGGCCCCAATACTAGTACTTAGTTTACCTTCAACTTTGTATAGTGTGGAACCAATCTCCCTTTCTGTACTTGCATCTCTTCCTAGGCCTGTGTTCATGCTTGCTGTGCATCCTGGCTGTTCCCCTGAGAATGTCCCGAAGAATAGTGCTGCACATGGCCTGAACTCTTGACCCACCAGCTCTCACACTGGGAGTCACAACTTATGAGCTCAGCAGAATCCAACCCTTTTCAGGGTTAGCCCTTTTCAGGACCTGACCCCTAGCCAAGGGGTGGGAGCAGCAGACTTCCTTATATCCTAGCATCCCACAGCCCAGCAAAGGACTAGCATCCAGGTGTGTCCTGTGCTTACTACCTAGCACAGCTGTCCACCACTCCTCAGTAACAAGACAATTCTTTGATCTTCCTGCTAATCTGGATACTTTTCCTTCCTTTTGTGCCTTAGTTGACACACATGCACTACATGACTCATCCATCTACAGAGAAGTTGCCATGACCCCATAGCATCTTACAAGCAAAAATAATCATGCAAAACTCTAACCAGCAGCCCTTTTGCTGCCATCAAATCTCATTTCTTGATGGAACTGTCACTCATACTGCCTGTCCCACTGCTGGCCCAGGCAGTGCCTCGAGTCTTTCACCCATCACCTCCTGCCAGCTCTCATCGGGATTAACCTCCGCCAGATGTTCCCTGACGCTCTCATTTTCATGATGGAGCACCCCGAGTCCCTGCCCAATCCCGGGTAGGACCAGCCCTCTTCTCGCCCCAACATCTGGAGAACGGAGGGAACAGCTGGGAGGCCCCCAAAACCGCTGGGGAGCGGAGGGAGGGAGGAAAGATGGGCAGAAAGATGGGGAGGAAAGTCCCGCTCTGCGGGCGGAGGACCCGCGGCCCCGTCCGTGCGCGGCGCTTACCGGCTCGGTGTGCTGCGGGGCGCTGCCCGTGCCGGGGCTGTCCCCGCGGGGCCGCGGGCGCGGCCGGGGCGCTGCGAGCGCGGGCGGCTCCCGCCACATCGGGGCGCGGCGGCGGCCGCGGGTTCGAGCCCGGCCCCCGCCCGCGGAGGCGGAGGCGGCGCCGTGAGTGGCAGCCGCCGGTCCTGCCCCGGCGCCGTGCCCGCACCGCCGCTGCCGCACGCCCCGCCACGCCGGCAGCGGCCCCGGCCCCTCCCGGTACCCCCCGGCCGCGGCGGGGACACTCCCAGCAAGGACGGGTGTCGCTCGGGGGACAGCCCGGAGCACGGCCCGCTCTCCCCCCGCCGCTCCCGGGGCCCGGGGAGGGTGGTAGGGAAAGGGTGACGGCTTCCAGCGTGGGCAGCGTAAACAGGAGGCTGCAATAAAGAGCTGCGGAAAGACGTTTCCTCTGTTTGGGTACCCGGTCGGGGTGTTTTCTGTTGGGTTGGTTGGCGGGGTTTTTCTCCTCCTCATTTTGGCATTTGCGAGTGCTCGTGTTGCGAGCTTCCTGTGCAAAAGCCTGCCCCCGCCACCGGCAGAGCACAGATCCCGTTGATTCGGTTTTCTCCCCCTCCCGTTCTGAATCAGCGTGTTAAAAATGTGATTACAGCATCCGTCACATTTAAGCACATAAATCTCATTAAGCGCTGGAGTAACCGTACTCATGCAAGTTTCCTGAATCATGCAGCTCAAATTTCCAGAACAATTGAGGACATTAAATCATACCTCAGTACCAGAGCAAACTTATATCCTGCTGAAGTCTCTCAGATGTCATGCTATGCTAAAGGGCTCTTACAGATAAAATAGTGCCCCTGGCTCAAAGCAGGGCACACCAAAAGGGGGTGAAGGTTTTTTTAAGGGGCTGTAACGAAGCCCTGCAGCTGCTGAGTGTTGAGGGTGCACGGTGACTGTTGAACGTCACTCTGTAAGGGCAAGGCTTTAAATTTCAGCTCACTTGGTGTAATTTTACGTCTTTACAGCTGATACTTCCCTGAGAGCGGTCAGAAGACGGCGTCTTGGTGTGAGAAAAAAGAGGGGAAGGAACGCGGTTTTAAAAAGTAACAACGTTGCCAAGACAGTTTTAGACCTGTTAAGTGTATTCTCCTATCATTTTACCAATGAGCTTCGAAGTGAAATATCTACAGAGCAAGCACAAAGTCTCCCGGGGGAGCTTGATTGACCAGGGCCCTTGGGTAACGCTTCCAGCTCAGGAATGCAGCTGTCCTACACGGATCTCACACCTGGGTCTGAGCAGCAGCCACAGGAAGAGCTCCCGGCCCTGACAGAGCCATGCCTGATGTCCCAGGCTGCAGTCCCTGGAGCATCCCCAGGGGCTGTATTTGAGTAGGCTGCCTTTCAGCAGCAGCACAAAGCTGTGCTTTCTCGGAAGTGCAGCAGCACTGTTTGGATAGATCCTGGCTTTGACGTAAGGGAGCAGTGGCTGGACCTTGACTGCAAACAGAGCTGCAGTGACCCTTTATGTAGGACAGCTCAGCTGCTCCTTGCAGCCCGGGAAGTGCCTGATGGCACAAAGCTGAGCCACCTCATGCTGAAATGTTTTCTCTCCCCCTGAGTTGCAATTCACATGCGCTGCTTTCCTCTGCTCTCTCCCAGATGTCCAGGTAGCACCAGCAGTCACAAGGTGAGGGCTCAATACACTAATTTCTCTTTCTCCCTGCAGAGCATTCAAAGACTCTTTCCTTCAGCAGCAAAAAAAAGAATAAGATTGGTATTCCCTTTATCACCTCCATGTTGCTTCACAACTGGACTTTCCAGCAATTATTCCCTCAGCCAAGAAGAGTGGAATTTTACAGCTTTCTTCAGTATTCTGTCTGAAGATGTGATTTTTTTATTTCCTTCCCAGTTTTCACCTATAAAATGGCTTTTCTTGGGTGACTAGGGACTGCTGGAGACATTTCTCAAATAGAAATCTTGATTTATTACCTCAGTTAGCCCTGGTCACAGACTTAGTTGGACTTCTGGGCCTTGCAAGGTCCCATGTCACCAGTGGGGCTGTGTTAAGGCTGCTGGAGACTGCTGCATGGCTCATCAGGCTGCATTCCCGTCATAGGACATGCCTCTGGATACCCACCTGCTGGAATATGCATTCTCTAGCCTTTCTATTCTGTGAGATAGTGTTAGCTAGCATGGCTTGAAAGATTTATTTGGAGATATGTGCATAGACAGAAACAGGCAGTGCAAAACTGATATGTAATCAATACTTCTTACATTATAAATCTGAGGGTTTAGAGGCAGAAAACAGCAGGAACTTGCTGGAGCTGGTAAAGGGGGAGAAGGAGACATCTCTTCTCTTTGGTTTTCCTTTATGTAATATTTGAAGGAAAGTGAGCTTTACTGTCTGCTGGGCCAGATAATAAATAGATAGTTTATAGATAGTTGTGATAATTATAATAGATAGTTTAGATAGTGTTTTGTTCTAATCTCCACCTCCTTCTCTTTCTGATACAAAGTTCTGGAAAGTCCAGATGTTTTGTGTGTACCAGTGTTACTAAGAAAAACTAAAAGTGCCATCTCCTACCTTCTTTTTTTCATCACCTCCCCTTGTTGAAGGCACTCAGCTCTCAGTTGCCTTTGCCCTTGGGGCAGTTGTTGAGCCAGGCTACAATAACAGACTTTCCCTCAGGTTTCCTGTATGGAAACAACCCAGCAGAGAAGAGCACAAACCTGGTGTTTGTAGTGGGAGACTTCTGTGTTGAGTTGCAGCACAGCAGTCCTTTGTCAAACTGTTCTTCAGAGGAATGAAACCAGCCTAAATCCCCTCGCTTCCCCAGCACTCTGATGAGAACCATCTGTGCAGGTTTTACCACCTACCCGAGTCCCAAGGGTGAGATTTATGTTGCTGTCTATTGCTCGAGGCCTTTCCACTCTCCATCTGCCATTAGATGGCAGCAACTGAACGCGAATGGGGCTCTACAAGTCCTGTTTATCCCGTGGCTTGGGCAGGGATTTCAAGCTTTTCACTTCTAGGTCAATGGTTCAAATCTGGCCCGGGTCAGGAGGGGCCAGAGATCTTTGTAATCCAACAGCTGCTCAGCGTCCCCTGTGAGAGCAGTTTGTGCATTTCTGCTTCTGATCTTGTGGAGGAGTGTCCTTCTCATCACTGGCACCAATTGGCAACAGTGCTTGACACGCCAACAAAGAGGCAGAAGATGCTCCAAAGAGATGAATTCTCCTCCCTGAGCTCCGTGTGACTGGACAAAGGGGAGCACTCATCCCTGTACTGCCCTCAGTAATGATGCCAGAAGAATGTGCTGGCCCCATTCCTCCTCTAAGATAACTGCCCAGAATTATCTCATTCTGGGCAGCAGGGTGACAGTTGGGGTCTTTCAGCAGATAAAATTAATTTGTTATTAATTTGAGATATGATATTCGGACAGAGCAGTGGTGGCGCAATGAAATCCTGTCAAACGTGTTGTAATACCTATGTTATTTACAGCCTCTGTAACTGCAGGGACCAACTCCATCCAGAACTGCCTCACAAGGTGACCTAATTTGGAAAAGAAAACAGATACAGAATTTTCTCACATTAAAGGACACCTCACTGTGACTTCTTCCCTTACAATTCTAAAGCCCTGTGAAGGACTGGAGCAACTGATACTCTCCAGAGAAACCCATGAGATAAGAACTGAGCCTAGCAAGCATGTGATTGTGATACAGTTCAAGCCTGTGTGTGGATCACTCAGCTTGTTCTATGAAGATTTGAGAAGCATGTCACTACGTAAATCCCTCTGGGCAGCTGGGCTCCCCTCCAACACACAGATTTCCCCTGCTGCTAATGAATCAGCCTCTTTTGCTAACTTACCTCCAAAGCTCGTTTACTTGGAAACCAAGGGAGCTTAGGGAACAGGGCTCTCTCCATGCATAACAATGACCTATTTGAGATACTTCTCCTCACGAGGTAACGGAGAAGGGGCAGCAAAAGAGTGCTTCTACCCAAAAGGCATTTGCTGGAATCAGTCCTAAACAATGCCAGCCATTTCCATTTTGAGAGCTGACATTTCATGGTGCCAGTGCCACCACACAACAGATAATGCCAGTGTGAGCCAGGGATGGGATCCAGCTGTTTTATTTTAAGGACACGCAGCCAGGCCCGCTGCACACGTGGGTATTTTTGTCCAAACAGCCCCCTTCCCACTGAAACTGGTAACCCAGAATGGAAATGCTCCACAGCACTCCCAGAGCAGCATGGCAGAGAGGCAAAGGGCACGTTTCACACATCTGGGTATGTTTACATCGCTGGGCTCTCTCAAGTATCATGAGCACTACAGTAAAAACACAGACATGCATTAGGGAATCTGTCCTTCCTCACCCAGCTCCATGCTGAATTAGCAGCACAACTTACAGGACTGCAGGAAAGAGGCACCTGGTGACCCCACGGGAAATGCTTGGAAACAGGAAATGTTTCATGTGCCATCTTGCCTCTGAGATGTGGGCTACTGCCCAGGCTTGGGAAGAATTCAAGCACTTTGTGATTTTCCCACAGTTAGTGCCCCTGAAGCAAAATGGGAGGAAACAGATTATAATGTATTCATTTTGGATTTTATTTAACCCAAACCTCACCAATCTGATTACAAGGCTCAGATCCCAGCCTGCTGAAACCCTGTGGTTTCAGCACATCCATGACTGACATCCTGCAAGGCAAGAGAGGACCCTTGTCCTGTGTGACTCAAAGCACACAACTTGTCTTCAGATTAGCTCCTGGTTGAAGTGGAGCATTTCTGTTAGAAATTCTGTTAGAATGTCTGAATGTTAGAATATTCTGTTTAGCCTTTATGAGGCTAAATTTTACCCATTTCAGCTTTCAGGCCCTGAAAGCAGTTACATCTTTATGACTATATAAGCTCATTTCCAAGCTGCCCTCTCCCTTTCTGTCATTCTCCTTGAGTTCCTCACATTAGGACAAGCAAACTGGCTTCCACTCCCTGGTGAGGGTCTCCCCAGAACTTCCCACTTAACTAACTTTCCAAATAGTGTGCAAAACCACAGAGCCCAGTACTGACCAGTAGTGCTGAATCCAGAGAGAGCCACACTATCTGCCCTACGGCACCACACTTTTTTTGTCAAACCTGTGACCATTTCAGCCCTGCTAGACCTTTAAAGACTGGCACACTGGCCCGTGGATTTTCATGCCTGAAGTGCTGGTTGTTTGCCTGTGCAGCAGGAGGCTGTCAGTGTGGTACAGTGTCACTTCAGCCCATCAGTAATAGATCTCTGCCTGTAACCCGTCAGCCTAACTGGATTAATTTGAAGGGACACGTTTTTTCCTAAATAAATGTTCTCTGGTGTTAATTACCCAGTTATTTTCATTCATGAGTCACCCCTGAGCTCTTCCATTATTTTGACTAATAACACTGTCACAAGCAGTGACACACAGAACAGCCTTTTTTCCATTCTCCTGGAACATACCTGTGCTTTGCTGCCTCTGCAGGGTACATTTCTCACCACCACCAACAGCTCAGGCTACTGAGTAAGAAGAAGAGAAAAAAAAATAAAATCAGTGTTTTCACAGAATCACAGTGGGAAGGAATTATTAAGATCATCTATTTCCAACAGCCTTGCCATGGGCAGAGTTTTTTTCTAGTTACCAACAGGCAGTTACTCAGTCTGCTTCATCTCCCAAATTTACTCATGACTATATCAAATATACTCTGTTCAGCTAATGCCATTTTTAGTATTAAAAAGGGAGTCATCTTCCTGACCCCTGAAAATTCAGTAAGATATCATGATGAATAATTATTCTTAGTCATCTCAGCATGTTTAATTTAGCATAACTGCACCTTTGCTAAGAAACAAGATGGCTGTATTTATGCTAAGCCCTACAATTAGTCCCCTGTAGTTCACACCAGAGTATGAGGTAAAAGCTGTACTCAGTGTTTCTCAGTTTCCCAGTTTGCAGGGATCACTTCAAGGTACCTTGCAGAACCTTTCAAGAATACTTACACTTGCACAGCCCTGGTATAGGACACAGCCTCATCATAGGTTTTTTAGGTGCTTGAGTATGATGGAGGTGGCAGTAGGAAATCCTTCTGCTGGGATGCAGCAGCTCCAAATGTAAGTGACAGGAGCATAATTTCTTCCATTCAGTTCTGCCTGGAACTGATACCTCAAAGTAAGCCAGTGATCTTTCTACTCTTTTTTTTTTTTTTTAATAGCTCTTAAAATAAACCATCTTTCAAAACCACTCAGTTTTGCAGAAACTTGGATGCTATTGAATGTTTTTGGAGCTGTGTCACTGCCCCCAAGGAAGATGAACAAAGCAACCTTTCCCTACAGACAAATGCCTCTTGCTTAAGAGGAATTAAATATAGACACTTATTCCTTAGGGCACAGCTGTACTGACATGAATATTATTAAGTGACTTAAAAATTATCATTTTGAAATGTCGTTCTGGTTTGTTAGGATATTTCCTCAGGAAACAGTTTCATTCTTACCTTTTGCTGATCTGTGTTATGAATTGTTGCCTTTGATTTCTTAGCTGTTTGCTGCTGCAAATAGCAACAAACTTTCCTCTCTGAACTCTTTCCAGAAAAGCTGAAGGTTTCTTGAGAAAGGATCTGGGAAGACCAAACAATATTGTTTAGCAAAACAAAACATGCACTTGAAGTGTCTCAAGGATCACCATAAGAAATGGCCTCAAGCTTGGTAGTTTTAACAGAAAACTCAGGGCTTAAAGAAGGCTATGGAGTCTGAGTGTGGACACATTCATGACCAAAAACAGGCTTTTAAAAAGCATAGTTATAGGATTTCATGAACACCTTTTCAAAGGAATTGACTAACAAGGCAGGTACATTTTGTGTACCCTGTCTCAAGACTTGCACATGGTTATTATGTAAATGTATTTTAATCCCCAGACATCTCAATGCAAAACTCCCATAGGACAGCATTTGGACCTTTTGGGAGCCATGGGAGGCACCAAGGTTTGGGCACACTCCTCTGACAGCACTCTCAGGCTCTGCTCTTTTCTCAGGCAGCCCTTGGTCACCTGGGGGCCAGTGTCCTACCCCTGTCGTGGAACAGACACACACAGATGTCACAGATCCCCTTCGAAGAGTAGGATCTGCCTGTGGGCTGGGTGACAGGGAAGACATTTTAGCAGCATGAAAATAACAGAGTCAGATTTCCTCCGAGGACCTTTGAGCAATTTACAAGCTTCCTCAGGAAGATTTATTTGTTTAGTAGTATTCTGAAAGTTGATAAATGTTACATAAATATACTGATGCTGCTGTTATTAGGCACAAAAAGGCAGATTATGGAACCCAGACCCCCTTCAAAGTGCAAATCTCCCCATCAGTTACCATGCACTCACACGGTGCTTCCCTGGCTGTGGGTCTGCACACCTGCAAACTGCTGCTCAAGGTATCCTTGATTTGTGCCACTCCTAATCTAACCAACTCCCCTCACTGAAAACCAACAGCAACAACTTTTTCAGTTCCGTTTCAGCCCTGATTTTTCTCCTTTTTCTCCCAATCACCAAGCAAAGCTCCCAGTTTCTTTTCCCCATCCTTGTGCTCTCCACGGACAGGAGAAAGGGAGGTTGCTCATCCTCAGCCCCTGCAGCCCTGTTCAGAGCCTGTCACCCCTAGGTAGAGAGAAATGAGGGGGAAAAATTGTGTCCCTGCTCTGCAGCTGGGCTGCAGCATGTCAGCCTGGTCATGTATTTAGCATGTTTGCTAGCATGTTTGCAGCTGCCTGTTACTCAGCTCCACAGCAGAGGCTGATCAGGCTCACTGGGGCTGTGCCAGGCTCTCCTGACAAAAAAAAAAAAAAAAAAAAAAAAAAGGAAAAGGTATTTATTTATAACTGGCTTATGAGATGGAAAAGTGGTTTCTATATTTAATAGAAAGTGTTCCCAGCTGATTAACCCTGGTAGTATTAGGTTTGGGGACTTGTTTGGTTCTATTTGAGCATTAGCTACTATACTTATCATATTTCCAGGTCCAGTCCTCCACAGAGTGGAGTCCCATAGCATGATTGTTTACTGCTTAGAGAGGGAATAGTTTATTCTCAGCCTGTCAGAAGATCCAGACTTAGAATTGTACTGTCAAGAGGAAAGGAAGGCAGTAATTTTCAAGGTTTTTCTGTGTTCTTATTTTGTACTTGGAAAAGAGAATTGGTGTCTGAATACACTCGATGCTTTGTGCTGCAGCCATTGGTACCACATGAGCCTCTGTCCTGTGATCTTGTAGTATGATCACTTCTGCCTTTTGAGGCCAAATTCAAGGGCATGTCCCACCTAAACAGCAAGTTTAGAAGCACTGCATAAGATCTTCTGGGGGGTGCCCACCTCAAAGGAAGTGTGAGCATGTATTTCTGCATACCTCCACGCAGTGAGGCCATGCAGCAGCTGCATGCCCATGTGCAGAACACAGCTGGATGCAGGCAGACACTCGCCCACAGACGCTTCTGGAGCTGCCCTGCCAGCACCTCACAGCCCTCTGCAATCAGTCTCCTGCCACCACAGCACAAAGGCAAAAGGCTCTTGAGAAAGGCTGTCAAACATGGGTGCAAACTGAAGGAAAGAAGTTCCTTATGCAGATAATCTCTGAGTTCCAGCATGGGTAGATTACATTCTTCAAATTTGCATCACCATTTCTTCTTCAAAGGTATGCAGTGCATGATCCCTCTACCCTGCTGTGAACTGCTGTGCCAGGCTGTGAAAAAAGCCCTGCTGTAACATTCAGTCCCAGACATGGGTACATTCCAGGAGCAGGAGACACTATTTCTGTGCCTTTCATTCTACCCTGTCCAGCTGAGCTTGTTTTGAAAGTGACTTTCTATTTGTGAGAGACTTTGGAGATACTTGGCTAAAACATTCACACAGATCTCCCTTTCCAACTCAGGCTGCATTTCTCTTGTGGTGCATTAAGGAAACTCAGACACAAGGAGCTCTAATTAACTCACACAAAGCTACAGACATATCTGTAGAAGACCAAGTAGAAAAAGCCTCTGTAACCTCTAGATTGTATCACTTTTATTATTCTCTAACCTCTTCTCCCTAATAATGAGGAACATTTTTCCAGACTCAGACTCTAATCTGGAGTGTTCATATATCCCACCAAAGAGATCTCATCCTGATATGGCAAGCCCAGATACACTGTCAAAGTAGCTTAGAATTCTGATTACATGCAAATGTGTATGTAATCACCAGAGACAAACATAATTCTGGGAAATCTTGCCTTTTTTCCTTTCATTTGCAGCCTGGGCAAAGGGAAAAGGCCTCATGTTCTTGCTTGCGTGCCACCACTCATTTGGTGCAGGGAAATTCTCAGTTCCTGCATGCAAGAAGTGCATGGTCAGAGAGGGGCCTGCCCATGGGTGTACAACCCTCATGCTGCCTCCAGGTCTCACACCAGCCTGCTGGGAGCAGCCATCACATGCCTTGGCTTCTCAAGAACCTGCGCCTGTAATATTACTCAATCCCTTACACACTCCTGGCCATAGGGAGAACCATTGCTTGCCTTTATCAGCAGAGGGAGGTTTATATTAAATGCAGAGCCCTTCTGGTTCAGAAACAATGAGCAGCCATAGCACATGATATATGCTAAGTAGCTCTTCAATCTGTTTACCAAAAGCTTTGATATGATTTGAGGGATTCTGGCAGTGCTGGGCACTTCAGAAGCAGCACAGCTCAGCTGCTGAAAAAGCAGCTTTGGAGGAGGCAAAGCAAAACTTACATCTGCATGTGCTGCTAGTTTGAGCAGCATTTTAGTCTCCTGTTCTCAGTCTTCTCATGTCTGCTGCCAGGATAATTACAGTTAACAACTGAGCACAGTCTGTGGTAAAGCTTCCTTAAACATTTGGGTGATAAAAGCTGCCCACAACATTTATGGATTTTCATTCCATTAGCAGTTAGCTTCTGCCACAAATAGGACCCAAAGCAGCTTTGATATCTTAAGACAAGATCTATTTATGTCTCTGTGTGCTAAGCAAAAAACCAGAGTCCTTGAAATGACAGACAAACAGGTTTCTCTGTGTGGAGAGCCAAGCTGCTGAGGAGAACCAATCTGCTGAGCACCATGTGTTTAATGTTCTGCTGTGCCTCAAGAGACAGACACTGCTGAATGGACACTGCCTTGCCCTGCCTGGAAGCTCTGACCTGGCAGCAGAGTGGTTTGGAGTAATGGGAGCCATAAGAATGTGAGCCCTGAGCCTCCCATGTTTGTGGGGTGTGTGGAGCCTGTGGCAGCACCGTCAGCAGTACATTACATCCCCTGACCTGCCCTGTAATAATAAGTCTGAATGGATGGTGACATTCAGAACCAGGGGTAAATGTTTTGCAGTGTGCTCTCCAGGATGAAGGCAATAATTTAATGAGCTTTTGAAGAATTTGCACCCTTCCAGCAAGCTCTGCCTGGGAATGAGCTTTAAAACAACTTCCTTCCCATCTCTAACACCAAGGGACTATCACTCTAACTGAACAAATACCACATCACAAGGACCAGAGAGAGTCTTGTGTACAGGTGCAAAAGGACCTTGCTGAAGCTCCCCTTACTTTTTAAATTGCTCCATAATTAAATATCTATTAACTTGAACTGGAAGAGCCCTCAAAGTCACTTGCAGTTTTTCCAAGGAAAGTGACTTAAAAAAAGGTAAATGTTCCAACCTTCCACAAACAGAGCACTTCCTAAAACATCTCTTAAACACTATAGACAATCACTGTCTTCTCACTGTCAGAGTCTAGTTATGTCTGCAGATGTCCTGCAACCTCCCTTCTCCTCCCTTGTCCACTCAAACATTCTTTGGGATATTTTGCTTTATTTGGTTGTTCATTAATACATAAGTTTAATTACCTATGTTGAAATGCTAACAAGCACCCACAAAGACATGGTAAATTGGGCTTCAGCCTAGGAAGAGCTTTCAGACTACTGCGATAATGAAGCATTGGGCCACAGGTCTCCAATAATTGCCATCTTTACAGGCATAAAGCTCTATGCACAGGTAGCTGCAGCAGAGGATGGATGAGAAGGCTTTTAGAGTTGCCTTCCCACTGCACAGTTTGTTAATTAGCTGTGATAAACATCAACTACCCACTTTCTGAAAGTAATGAAGTGTAAGCAACTAGAGGTACATCCTTTGGTATTTTATAAATTGCAGTTAAATGTGTCTCATTCTCAGACACTCAACTGAGTTGCTCTGGTTTACTCAGCTACTGCACATCAGCTGAGCTACATAAATCTTTGCTTTTCATAGATAAGGAGGAAAATGTAAGCTGTGAGCACTGTTAACCCAGATGAGTAATGCCTAAACCCCCTGACTGAATATGTCAAAATTGAAACAGGCTGGATCATACCCATTAAAGATTAGGAAGGCTAGAGAGCCAGGGAGCAAATCATCAAATCCATCTTACACACATTTCTTCAGATGGGACCCAGTAAAAGTGCTCATTGTTCTCTGCTGGCTACAGAAGGAATCTGCCTCAAACACTGCATTTTAGAGTAAACAGACAACATGAGTCTTGGAAGAAATCTTCAGCAGTAAACAAAGCCTAATAACACTGCCCACCTCTCTGCTGGTACATGGGTGTGCTGGTTTTGGTTAAACAAGGACAAGGAGGAAGGCTTTTTGCTCAGACTACAGTGAACACAAGATCCAAGTGGCTTCAGGGCTCATGTCTGTAGACTGAGGTGGATTTCTTCTCATCTGGTTAACTACTCTTTTGGCAGAACTGCTTATCTCAGCCCTGCAGCTATGCAGGGAGGTTTGCATTGCAGGAACACTGTGAGAGCCTCTCAAGGGAAACTTGCCCAACATTTTCCCACATTACAGCCTTAATCCTCAAAGTTCATTCTAAGTGCCTCAGCTCACTGCATCTTTCGCACATGGCAATGGATTCTGTGCAAGGAGACATGGGAATATGTGTCTAGCATTCCTTTCCTGATGCTGACAATGTCATCCTTTTGGAGCAAGGAAAAAGTAAGGCCCATGTTGAGATATACTGATATGGCTTGGTAGAGTTCCCCAGAGCAAAATATAGATCACTTACTCTTTCTTGTCACACAGCTGTTTCACTTGCCAGTATCTGCCCAATATCCTGACCTGTCCCAGGCAGCAGAAAAGTTCACTGATGTCTGCCTCTGCCCACTGACAATCCCTCCTCTGCACGAGTAGTACAGACACTTCCATAACACGTTCATTTTTCAGTGTGTTACCTCTCCTTCACCTGTGCCCAAAGAAATTAACCCTCAAGCTCAAAACTCATCAGAAGATTAAAGCCTTTGGAAATAGACAGCAAAGCTGGAAAGGGGCAGAGTAATGTGGTTCAGAGGTGCAGAGAGCAGGCTGGGTGTCAGAGCCCTGTGCTGTGGTCACAGCCAGCCTAGGTAAGCACACACAGAGCACTGTCACTGGGCAGGCACACACTGAGCAGTGTCACACACCAGGCAGTGTCACTGGGCAGGCACACACAGCAGTGTCACACACCAAGCACTGTCACACAGCAGGCACACACTGAGCAGTGTCACACACTGGGCACACACTGAGCAGTGTCACACACTGGGCACACACTGAGCGATGTCACACACCAAGCACTGTCACTGGGCAGGCACACACTGAGCAGTGTCACACACCAAGCACTGTCACTGGGCAGGCACACACTGAGCAGTGTCACACACTGGGCACACACCAAGCACTGTCACACACCGGGCACACACTGAGCAGTGTCACAAACCAGGCAGTGTCACACACCAGGCAGTGTCACACACCAAGCACTGTCGCACACTGAGCAGTGTCACACACCAAGCACTGTCACGCAGCAGGCACACACTGAGCAGTGTCACACACTGGGCACACACTGAGCAGTGTCACACACCAAGCACTGTCACACACCAAGCACTGTCACACAGCAGGCACACAGCCCACCCCAGGGCAGCAGCTGCTGCACAGCTGGCCCAGGGCTGGCTCTGCTCCCTTCCCTCCAAGCACAGCACTCAGTGTGTTTTGGCACGTGTGTGGCTGACAGCCACTCAAGTTTGGCCACAGTGCAAGTGCAAAAGGAGCAGAGGTGGTTGCAAGAAGCAGCTCTTTTTTCTTTCCACCTCCAACCTCTGTGTACCGACACAAAAAATAAAATCATCACCTTAATACAAGGGTCTTCTTCAGACAGACAAACCTGAGCTGTCCCTGGGGAGGACAAGGTTGCCAGATCAGATTGACTACAACCAGCTACAGACAACACTGGCTCTGGCAGAGGTCCTCATAACACATTCCCATCAAGGACTTCCACCCTCATCTCACTCATTTCCCAGTGAGTGAAAGCCTGCTGTCAGAGGGACACTGATGGCTAAAGGGGTAAATACCCTTCAGAGCACAAAATTCACTACATGCTTCCAGAAATGATGGGCTAACCTGCTAAACTATTTGCAGTGAGAACATCTAATAATGGAGTTGTGTATCCCACAGGGGATGGGGCACAAGATCATAACATTTCCCCCAGAGGCTGAGAACTTAAGACAACATGGTTAAGTAGCTGGATTCTACCTAGGTCCTTAGGAGAGGGTACAAACTGAGGAACACTTAGGCATCCAATTTAAGGTACAATCAGGTTGTAAATACATTGCTGGCTTGAAATTCACTAGCCAGCACGCCTGTCCCCAAATCTAGGCACTGCCAAAACCCCACTGATTCGAGTGAGGCCAGAGACCGACCCCAGGTTGGTCACACCTGGGCTCTTCTGCCATGAAAAAGATTTGCTAACCTTGGAACTCAGTTGTGGGTCAGCTTCCCAACACCACCCATGTTTGGGGTGGCTGGAGCTGGAGTTTCAGTTCTGGCCCTTGTCCATGGAACTGAAAGCCAGAATTATGATAATGATAACAAAAATATTCAGCCCTTCCTCCCCACAGGGTGGGGTGGATGGTTCAGTCAGTGCCTAGCTAATCAATGGCACAAAATCAACCATGCCATCAATTGTTCATACAACACCTTTGCAAGCTAATATGAAAATATCCTGTGGGGTTGACAGGTATATTTAGATTTAATTTTTCTCTAGAGTTTCCCCTCTTTCAAGATTGCCCAAACCATAGTAGCAGCAATAATTTTTTTGAAGGATGTTATGATCTAGAGGAAAGCTGGAGGGGAGGTGTGAATGGATACTCCTAAAGTGATCACTTATTTGAGCATGGCTTTCTGAGCAGTTTCTGTGTCTTTTTACCGCTCCTGCTGAGGGATTTGGCTGGAAACATCCTCATCAGCTGCACTGCCTCCTTGATGGAGGGAGGCATTTCCTTGGTGACCAGAAAGTGGCACAGAGGAGCAATTGAACGTGAACTCTTTAAAGGGCTGGCATGGCCCCAGGAAATGAGTGATCAGAACAGCCACTCCACTGAGCAGCCTGAGAGGAAGGAGCATTTTGGAAGCAACCAGACTGGGAACAGAGGCTCAGGTTTTTTAAGACGGAAATTTCTTGTCCAGAGGATCAAAGTAGGTGTACAAAGAAACACAGAATGAGTGTCTCAGATGCAAGAGATGCCTGGAGAAGATGTTTCCTTTCCTTCTTGGCTCAGGAAGGGGAATTTTGCTCAACCCACATCACACAACTTTTATTAAGGAGCTGATCTTGCTATGTGGTAGAAGCTTTGGCTTTCACACTCATCAGTGACTGGAGGTCACCCAGTATTTTGCAGGAATCTATTCCATGGCAGGCTCAGGCTCTAAAGTGTTTGATGTCCAGTCCTTTCTTTGCTCTTAAACAAGTCACATATCTGTTTAAAAAGGATCAAGCTCACTCCAGGGTACAGCACTCTTAGGATTTTTCTCAGTGCAGAGAGCTGTGCTATATGTTTATTCTTCAGTGCACTCCTGTGGATCACACACACACTGTGGGCTGGAAAAACCTGCTGCCCCTAGGGATCCGTGGGGGATGTAGAGATCCACCCACAGCCCCTGGGGATCCATGGGGATGCAGAGATCCATGGGGGATGCAGAGATCCACCCACAGCTTGTGGGGATCCATGGGGATGCAGAGATCCATGGGGGATGCAGAGATCCACCCACAGCTTGTGGGGATCCATGGGGATGCAGAGATCCATGGGGAATGCAGAGATCCACCCACAGCCTGTGGGGGAGCTGCCCATGCTGGAGCAGGTGGGTGCCTGGAGGAGGCTGTGATCCAGTGGCAGACCCAGAGCAGAGAGAGGGCCCTGCTGCCAGGCTGGAGCAGCCTGTCCTTGGAGGACTGCACCCGTGGGAAGACAGAGCCATGCTGCAGCAGTTTTGGGAGGACTGTCTGCCTGTGGGGGGAATTCACATCGCAGCAGGTGTGGTAGGACTGCTGCTGGTGAGATTGGAACCATGTTGGAGAAGTTCACTGGGAACTGTCTCTGTGGGAGGGACCCCACATTCTCACAGGGGAAAAACTCCTCTCCCTGTGCAGTGGAAGAAAACTTCAGGTGATGAACTGACCAAAACCTTCACCTCCTGTCTTCCTCTGCTGTCAGTGGGAAGGAGGGATGAAAATCTAGATTTGAAGCCGGAGTCATACACAGGCATTTCTAAACACAGAAAGTCATGCTGACCATCCCCACACCAGGAAAACCACCTGCCTGGGGAGCTCATTTAACCCTGGAAGCCTCCTGGAGGGCTCCAAAACATTTTCAAATGTTGTGAAATGAAAAACTGAATGAAAATCCTGAATGCTTATGGTTTAGGTTGCAACACAATTCCAGCCCAGCTCTAGGAAGGTCATGCTTTGCCTGCCCAACAGAGATATTTCAGAGATGTTTCTCTGGAGGCTCAGACACTAAGAAGCATGAAATCAGACACTTGGAAGTGGCAACTCAATTCCATCTTCATCAGTAACAGGGAATTAACTGCTAATGGCTAATAGCTGACTGTAATTATATATTAAGTATAGTAATGAATGAAGATGAGAGAAACATGAGAGTCTTCATATGCAAAATTACCCAAATTACATAGTCCTTTCTCTTTTCCAAATAGTCAGTCAGCAACCTCATGAAAAAGGCTTGTAATAAAAGAGATTTCTACATTTTATTGTTTCTTCAGATATCCCAGGAAAAGCAGTGTGGATTCCCCAGAAGTCCAGGGCTGCATCTGAAGCCTAATTTACCTTCTGGCAGCTGAATCAGCAGTCTAGGCCAATAGCTGGACAACATGTCATATCAAACAGTAATAAAACTGAAGGTTTACCTGATGGCAAAGTTGATTGACAAAGAAGAAATTCCTTGTTCTGTGGATATTGCCAGAGTAAAAGCATCTCTGCTTTTGGAGAGATGCTCCTTCGGCTGTCTCCAGAGAGCTTCATGTGCCACTGAGAAGAACCAACCTGTTTATTTCCTGATCTATTCACCATCTCTTCTCAAAGGCTGTTCTGGCAGGACAGCACCTTCCTGTAGGTGTGGGAGCACAGGCTGGATATACCCCTTTTCTGGAGAGATTCAGAGGCCTGATAACAGCAAAGAGGACTTTGGGCACCACTAAATGTCACTGTGCAATTTGGGAACCTCTTCTGTGCTCAGCAATGAGCTCTTGGCAGCTCTTCCACCACTGGTTGCCTAATAGCAAAACATAACATTAATCAGAATATTTCCCATGCTTTTTTTCCATGACAGCACTGTGGCCCAAAGCATGGTCTCATCCACACTCTCTAGGAATAGACAGAAAATAATCCAATTGGTTAAAACAGGCTGGTGGTAAGAAAGGATTTGGATGGGTTGTTCCCGAGTTCCCAGGGGAGTTTGGGAACTAGTTTGAGTGGTAGCACCAAAAAAGAGAAGCTCAGGATGTGGAGAGAAAGACAAGAACAAAGCCTGTGACTGTGTCCAGCAAGTAGCTGCAGCTTGACAACTCTCATTAGTGCCACTGAAGGGAAAAGAAAGCCCCAGTGCACTCACACCAGTTCCTTCTTGTTGACACCATGTTCACGTACCACGAGCTGCCTGGCTCCCTTCAGGGGCTGGCTCACATCATTCCTCACAGGCTTGCTTGGGCCTGTATCAGACATTCCCTCTCCCCATCCTCCTTTCACACCCACCCCTCCCTTTGCTTTCCTGCCACCTCTCTGCCACTGTTTTTTGCAGCACCATCTGCCCAGAATGGATTTGTCTGTTTTTCCTGAAACCAAGTTCTTCCTGAGAAGGAAGTTCACAATTTCAGCGAGTCCAAAATCAAAATCCAGGCTAATGGTGAGAGAAGACACATCCTTCTGACTGCCCCTCACCCAGAGCTCCCATCTGGCAAACATTTCCAACTCATTGCCAGATGATTGTTTGATCTGCTGGATAAGCCTCTCACTCCACAGGCCAGTTCTTCCCCAGGTGTCTCTCACGTGGGGTCTTCCCTGCCAAGTGACAAACTGCCACCTTTGTGTCAGATAGTGGCAGCAGTTCAGAGAGAACAAGCTTGGAAGCAGCAAGTTGGAAGGAAAAGAGCAGGAAAAGTTTTGAGATGGAAGGGGACTCGTTTGAATCCCTCCATCAAACTCCAAATGCCCTCAGTGATGAAAGGGGGGAAAAATTAAAAAGATGAGTACTCTGCATGCCAGAACTACAGCCAGTGAAAGACAGCACTGCTCCACTGCCACGTGGGTGACTTCAAACACAGACCCTCCCTCAGCCCTTCCCTGGGGAAAGTCCTACAAAGTGCAGATCCACAGGCACACAGGACACCTCCACCCTAAATGCAGAGCAAAAAAGACCCCAGCTGAAATAAACCCCTGCATGGCTCCAGTGGTGCAGTGTAAATTTGCACCAACTTTAAACTTGCATTAAGTATATATTATACAAAGTAAATCTCAAGAAAGGGATCAGAAACCAAAATCAAGCCAAGTTACAGCCAGCCTCTCAACTCCCTCAACACCCTTCCTTAGGTAGCTTTCCAATTAGTGTCAATGAAAGTTTTGCCTGAGTAGTGACAAAGTAAAAATAGCATTATCAGGATTTGACCCAGAGCCTTTAATACACAGAAATAGACAGACCCACACACCAACACACACAAACCTCAGGAGTGATAATGAGCTTTGATTTTTCATCAGCCACAAAAATATCAGCTATGCTACCAGTGCATTCCACAATAGGGCAATATTTATATTTGATCCCTGCAGTGGTTTCACCCTGCACATTACATAAGCCAGTCATTCCCCATACAGTAATGGAAACAGAGCATTTGCCATGGTTTATTTTTGCATCAGGCATTCTTTGCCAGGTACTCATGGGAAGCAAGATGGCAGGGAAGGCACTAAATTCCCCCTGTGCTGACTCCAGGGAGGCCATGAACAAGCAGTGCTGGGGTTTCACTCTTTTTTTGGAACTCTTGCAGGAGCTTCTGGCTCCTCTTGCCCCCTTTGCATACCTAGGAGGTGTCATGTGCTACCAGAGGGTATTTGCTGACAGAACAAATTTGGCCCCAGTGCCCAGAAAAGACTGGTCTCTGCAGTGAGCCCCTCCTTCTACCTGTGTGAAAGGATTCAAACAGTCCTTGGGGTGAGATCACCCTTCCCACAAGTGCCATTATTTTCCTGTGGTCTCTGCTAGAGAAGATTCTCTGCTCCACCATGTAGAGAATGAGCTCAAAGATAGGTTGAGCCCCTCACTAAGCCCTGAGCTGTGGGGCAAATTTCTGTGCAGTGAAATGAAAATTCAATGTTACTAAAAGGGACTGACTGTTTAATATTGACCAGCATTAACCACACAAAATAGCTACTTGGTAACATTTTGTGAGTCAGCCACAACCACACACAGTACATAAACATATGACTCTAAAAGAAAACTTGGATCCAGAGTGCAGATGCTGCTGCAAGCTTGACTTCAGCCCTGGGTTTAGACCCACTACAGATGTGGGATCATCCAGAAGCACTGCTTGTTCTCTAATTTTTTTTGAATCTGCGTGCTTCAGGGTAAGATTTGGACAGATTATTTCCTGCTGTTGGACATCCTTAGAGGGTGAAAGCTGAGCTATCAAGAACTTCACAGAGTTGTAGCACTGTTCTTTGAGTCTTTTGGAAACAGGCTGGAACAAAAGAAGCTGCCTAAGCCACGTCTCCCATACCAAAGTAGGATCACTCAAGCCTGAAATAAAAACCATTCTTGTTATATCTGGGCAAGCCACTCCATGCACCAGGCACTGAATACCCTGAGCCCCAGTGGCATCACTGAGGAGCTGGGAGCTTTTAGCCTTTGACAGGCTGGGCCCTAAGCTTGTGCTTTCATAGAACATCTTTCCCTGTGTCTCACCCCATGCTTGCACAGAGCTCAGAGCCTTGCAGAGGGCTTGGCAGGCAGGGGACATCGTGCTCCACAATTTGCAAGCTGTGCCCAACGCTGCCTGGGCAGACTGCAAACATCTGACTGCAACAACAAGGTCAGGGAAAGAGCTGGGGAGGGAGAGCTTGGAACATGCCCCCCAATGAGCTAGAAAGGCCTGGGAGCAGCTTGAAGGGATCAGAAGATAGCAGTGCACTTTAAATCTGCCTTTTCTCCATAACCCATGTAAGCTCCTTTTCTTGGTGCCTAATTGCTTACAAACGTGAAGGGACACAGGGGCTGGAGTTTTAGCATGTCTTTTGCTTCCAGCAAGCAGGCACGATTATTTTTGCATCCTTGCTGGAAAGAACAGAGCAGACTGTACTCCAGGACTTTGTCACCTCAGGACATATGATCACCATCCGTGTGTGTCACCCTCAGACTTACGCCAGCCTGTTAGCAGAGCTGGAAGAGTAAAGGCAGCGAGAGACAAGTTGCATTTCCACAACCCTCCAGCTGTCATGAGGAGCAGAGACTGACAGAAATAAGCTGCACAGGGGAGACAGGCCAAACCAGAAATAATCCATCATGTGCCACAGTTCCCAGATTCCTCAGGATCCTTTCTGAGGAATCTGATGTCAGGCGTTGGGCATGTCAGCACGCCTCGCACTTTGGTGATTTTCCATCTCTAGCTGCTGTTTCTGATATTATACAAAGGGTTAGCACTGACACAGAACACTTCAGGAACAGCTGGAGGAGCAGTGGCCAACCCTCCTTTGCATACTGAGAGTCTTGCACAGCCAGCAGCCACAAGACACATTCTGCAAGGCTGGGAATACCTCAGAAGGCAAGGACAGCAGCTCCTCTGGGGTCTCACTGCTCTCGTGTGTGCTGGCACCAGGTTGGACATGCTGTCAATAGCAGGCTCAGCCCCCTCCTGGCTGACTTGCAGAGAGATCTGAATGGACAGAGAAGCCCCCAGAGCCCTGCAGACCCCCACTGGGGGTTGTGTGACTCAGTCAGTGCGTGAGGAGCTGTACTTAGGAGGCAGCAGAGCCACACAACCATCCTGAGAAAGATCAAGGCACAAATGAGGGGAGTCAAGTAAACAGCCAGAGAGAGGCAGATTTGTAGTTCTTAGTCCAAGAGGAACAGCTGGGCTATTTTTGAGGGGAGAGTAGCTTGGAGTATTCAATATCTGGCTTAATTAGCAAAACAGACCTCAGAGAAAGCAAGAGCAGAAGAGAACAAGGATGTTACAAAAATTCCTCCCAGATTTCCCTGTTACAACTTTCTAAAGAGTCATTTAAGATGGGGCACCCACTGTTTTTACCTTTCTCCCTCCTAGAAGACCCTTCTGTTAAAAATTTTTGGAAGCAAGAGAAGTCCAAAACCCACACAGGTTCCTTCACCATCAGACAAACAACATTTCTTTTCTGCCCCAGACCTGGCCATCAGTCTGGTCCTGCTCATTCCCTCTAAGCCAGATGCCAAATTCCTGCAGGTCTTCCATGGGACCAAACTCTGCTGCCAGCCAGTTCTGGCCAGTCATAGAAAAGGAGCATGAATCCAGAGCATGGCCCTGCCCTGGGGACACTAGTCAGGAAAACAATCCCACAGAAACTGAAGTTTGGATCATCCTGGCTGCTCACATGCACATTTCACCATCACTCCTCCTCTTGCTCTTCATCGCCATTCCTATCTATTCACAATCATGTTAGGCATTTCAACAAGTATGAGGAGAAAAAAGAGGTAGACTGGTATAATTAGGATTATTTTGGAAAGCAGAATGCCCTCAGGAAATAAGAGTACTCATGACTATGCAGTTTCATCTCATTTCTCTTTGTTGTGGGGCTAAGTCACCACAAGCATTAGAAAATATGGGAAGAAGCAACATGTTGAGAAGTAAACACCCAAGGTCATCTGGAAAGACACTGAACAATGCACTGAACAAGAAATTATAAGGTAGTCAAGAAATGCCAGCCAAGAGAAAGAAGAAACACAGTCACATTTCTCAGCCTCATGTCCCAGCAGCTGAACTTTCTGTCCCCTTCTGTCATTTAATCCCAGCTTTCCCCAAGTCATCAGAGTGCTTCAAAGGAAACTCTTCTCCAGAGTGCCCTGCACAGCCCTCCTGTCTCAAATTTAACACCTCTTGAGCTACTGCCTTTCATGCCATTAAAAGTCCTTATGGGTATATTTTAGTCACTAAGTGATCATTTGCAGCATTTACTGCAACAAGCTCACTGCTTCCTTTCTTGCCTTTATCAGGGCAAGTTTGGTGTTTATTTTAAAATCTTTCTGGTTTGATTTTAAATGGCTTTTTTGCCTGCTCCCTCAAGGATGTTTCTTGTTCTTCCACAAAGTCATGCTGCCTTGCATGCCTCTCTTCCCTTCAGTTGGTGCAACGGAGCTGTTGCAATCTCCCCAGCTAGACTGAATGGACAGATTCCTGCACAGGGCTCTCCTCAAGATCTTCTCAGCCCACTCCCTGCCCAAGTGCACTCCCTGCTCACACAAAGAGAATTAGGTCACTGGCTGCAAGTGTACACAACAAATGCTGCAGCAACAGATGTTGTGGAACTCGGGGCTGTTCAGTGACGCAGTTTACCATGACCCAGTTTTCAGTCTGTACCACTGGTGTCCCAAAATGTAGGAGCTTGACTTAAAAAAAGAAAAATTCCTATTTATTCCATAGAAAGCTCTGTGGATGGTTGATGTGCTTGTACAGCTGAAGAAAAGAGGGAAAAAAAAAGGCATTTGTGCAAAATTAAATGCAGCTGCCAGCATTGTCCAAGCCATGATGTCAGTGTTTGCCACATGAGAGCTGGGCAGAGCTTCAGCACACGCTGCACTACAGCAAAAATCCACACTTCACTCAAGACTGGGGTAGCCAAGATGGCAATGGGGATCATCAGTGGTTTGTAGAGCTCAGTTCTACCACTGTGTGCTGGTTTTGGCTGGCATAGGGTTAGTTTTCCTCACAGTAGCTGGTATGGGGCTATGTTATGGATTTGTGCTGAAAACTGTGTGGATAAGACAGGGGTGTTTCATTAATGCTGAGCAGAGTTTGCTGAGCAGAGTCCTTTTCTGTCTCTCACCCCACCTCACCAGCAAGTCAGCTGGGGGTGCACAGGAACGTGGGAAGGGACAGCTGACCCCAGGTGACCCAAGGGATGTCCCACACCACACGGCATCCTGCTCTACTCACAGAACTCAAGGAAGAAAAAGGGACAGGGGACACTGGGAGTGATGGTTCTTGTCTTCCCCAGTGACCATCACACACACCACGGAGCTTTGCTTTCCTGGGATGGCTGAGCATCTGCCTGCCTGCAGGAAGGGGTGAATGAATGCCTTGTTCTGCTTTGGTTTTGTGCACAGCTTTTGGATTACTCACTAAATCACCTTTATCTCAGTTCATGAGTTTTCTCACTTTAACTCTTCCAATTCTCTCCCCCGTCCCTGCTCAATAGCACTGTCATGAGATGCCAGAGCTGGACAGCTCATATATATCTCCATATCTTCTGCTCTTTATTATCTCATGTACTATCACAGCCAGCAGGGATGGTCACAGAAACATAATCTTTTATTAAAAATAAAGAATAACAATCTATCCTATCTAGAGGAGCTTTTGGAAACAATCCCTTCATGTCTTAATCAAGAAACAACACCCTCTGAAGTCAACAGCACAACCTATTGCCACTAATTCCCAGCTCAGGCAAAGGAGCTGAGATTCATATTTCTAATCAGCTTCACCACCAATGTTTGATTTTTCAGTGACTCACTTGGACCCAGCAGGGAATCCCAGAGGAGAACCCAAGAATGGAGATCCCATAGCACCAGCATCCTTTTTTTTCAAGTAATTTCATCTAACTTGCTTCCATCCAAACCCTTCCCCCTTTCAACAAAACTTTCCACGGGTCCAATTCTAGCTCCAAAGCCTTTCTCTTTCTCTTGTGAGGCCCTTGTGAAAGTGTTGGACTCACCAGCACTGGGAATTAGACTGTACATGGCTGTCCTAGCACAGAACAGAGAGAACATGATGTAATTTCCATTTTTCTCCCGTTTGTGCTCTTTCAAAGCCCCAAACTACTTATGGTTTCCACGCCACGTATTCTTCTGTCCGTTGCCATGGTGCAGCCACTGGTTTGTCATTAATATTGTGGGTAACTTCAGATCCTTGACCTCAGGGCTTTCAGAGCTTTTCATGGTGTATTTTCCTCTTGATTGAATTGCTCTGCATTCCCAAGCACAGCTAAAACAAAAATAAAACACTGCTGCTTTTGAATGGTGAAAATTCATTTCACAAAGACAGGCTAGCAAAGGCTGGAAACCCATTGAAGAACAGCAGATTAAAAGGAAAACAGCCATTCTCTGCAGACGTAGCAACTGTGGCACAGATTTAAATTTACCTACAGCATCTGAGTCAAGCAATGGTCCCCAGGGCCCATGCATGAACTCAGTATCTGGTGCAGTTCCAATCCTAATAATATGCCACCCCACTGGAGAGGACCTCAAATCATTCCATAAATTCTCATCCATGAAGTTTCACAACAGTTTTAAGAGTTCCTTGTTCCCAGCTCACAAACTGAAAGACTGAGGCATAGAGACAGAAAGCTGAATGAAGGTGTAGCCCCTGGCTTCCCATGCATTTGCCCTGCCTTGCTCTGTGTTCTTGCTTAGGGCAATTTGCACCCCAGGGATACCTCCCTGCAGACCTGTGCAAATGATTTTGTGCCTGTGAATTTTGCCCAGTTGGATTATTATTTAGACAGCAATTAACAAGTCAAGTGCTGTCTGTCATTCTCTATATTCAAGACTTGAATTTGCTGAGAGCAGAATTTAACCTCAAGTATTCTTTAATGCTAGTGATGATTCTCACTTCAGAAAGCAGTCCTTTGCTAAAGTCTCTGAGAAATCAGCAAGTTTACATACACTAGACTGTCTGTGGTATCCCTGATTAACAGAAGTATGATTTTTTTTTTCCAGCTTTAAGAATATAGCCATTAACATGAAAAATGTATTAATTGTCATATGAACAGGAAATGGCCAAGGCTAAATTATTCTTCAAATGAAGAGATTTTAAAAATTGCACATACTTAAAGGTGGTGCTTTCACACCAGCTCTTTCTGTTAAATGGGATCCCAGAAACATGGATTTGCATTTAAAAGCCCTAAGCCATCACATTTCTGAAGGTCCAACCCTCCTGCCCAGCCTGGCAGTAGTTTTTTCAGTGGGGCCCTTCAGGATATAAAACCCCAAGGGAACAGCAGCATTAGCATTTTCCTTTATTTCCTGGGGGTATTATTTGTTTAAAGGGAAAAATGCATCTATTACCTGCTTGGGGAAGATGCTTTAGAGTGAAAAACCTTTGCTTCAGATGCAAAAATCCCATCTGAATCTCCAGGCAATGCAATACTGCATGTGCCAGCCAGGCAGTTTTATGCACTTCAAAATGCCTAATAACAGGACTGGGAATGACACTAAGCACTTGATCACATCAGAACCCCTACAAACACCTGCCAGGAAAAATAAAGAGCAGCAAATGGACAGTAAGACACAAAGCCTGAAGGGATCTCTGGAAATGCTGAGGGAGCAAAGAACAAGCAAAGAAGAGAAGGACAAGTAACACAAAGTTATATCCATGCTCCTCAGATTTGGGGTCTGGTTGAACTCATGTTGCCACTGAAGCAATTTCAGGATCACTCTCACTCCAAGAGTGTCTCCCCCAGCCCCCTTCCTGGGCAGGACAGCTCTGTCCCAGACACAGAGCAAAGCCTCATCAGGTCCCTCTTGCCAGAGGCTGGCAGTAAAGCCAATCCTACCATTTCTTCCCAGCAGAATAAGGAGTCCCTTTAGGATTTGCTCAGTCAGGAGGACACTCCAGCTGGCTCCCCTGCCTCTGGAGCCTGCACTGCTGTGTATCCATCCTGCCAGGCCAGCCACAGCAGAGCCACTCTCACTCCTGCAGCAGGGTGAGTTGGCTGTGAGATCCCTCAGGCAGCCCATTTCAAAGCCTTTCATTGGGAAGGCCAGGCACATCCCACTTCAGACAAAAACCCTGCCTGACAAACAGCCTTGTTCCTCAGATCCCTGGCTGGAATAAGGAAAGGAAAAAAAAAAAAAAAAGAAAAATAGAAAAAGGAAAGGGAAATAAAAGGCCATGAAATCCCAGATTTCCTCAGGGAAAAGTGTCTCTGTGCATCAGTGTGTCTGTACCTGACATTTGTTCTCATAAAAGCAACTAAAAAAAAGTTTTATTAAAACAATCTTATGTTGAGGGTTTATGGAAGCACAGTAGAAGTGTTGAGAAATGCCAGATATCCCTTGCAGGGTTAAATCCTGTGAGATGCTGGACATTGTCACCTCCTTCTGAATAAGGCAACTTAAACCCCTAGATCATAATTAAGTTTTCCTCATATTATCAGACCCATGCTCACAATCAAGATGCTCACTTTGGAATCAGGTACCAGCCTACTGCTTCCCATTATCAGAAATGGTTTTTTTTTTTGTTTGTTTGTGGGGATTTCAAAATACATTTATGAATAAAATAATGCTGTAAGTGGAACCTCTGTCTAATTATTGCAAAAAGACACTTCTGTTCCCACAGAGTGAACCATGTAGGATTAGCCTAATAAATTCTGCTGTAAATTAGATTCATAGCATCTTACTGTACCTAGGAAGAGAAAAATGCAGGGTACCTGCTGAAGAAGAGCTGCCTGGCCTTTCCCTGGCCCAAATCCATCCATCCATCCATCCATCCATCCATCCATCCATCCATCCATCCATCCATCCATCCATCCATCCATCCATCCATCCCAGAGCAGAACCAGTCCTACCATGAAGCACAAAGAAACATAAGAAAATAATTTCCATATTGTATGCTTTGCCAGCTTCCCTGCTCCAGAGGGGTCAGAATTCAGCATGGACATGGAACTGCACCTCCTTATCACAGAAGAAAGAGATTAAAGAGCCTCAAAAAATGGTTTTTCAGTTGAACACATTTCATTAGACAAAATTTCTCCCACATGGAGAACAGGATGCTGGAATGGAAATAGCTTAACCCATTTTATAAATTGGCATGAATCAAGGTAAACAGCAGGTGTTAAACAGGCTCCAGTCATGCTGTTTGCGTGCTTCACTTACTCTATCATGACATCATTTCATCACTGTTGATTAACTAATTTTGTTAGCATCTAGAGTAGACACCTATCAGGGCCCTGAGGTCTCCAATTATTTCTTTGCCAAAATTATGACCTACTTATACATCATCCAATTACCTAACAGTGACAATAAATATCACACCTTGTAGTTAAACTGTTAAAGAGTGAAAGTCAGGAAATGGAAATTTTGCCCCAGCTCTGTTACTCACTTGCTGTTTGTGGCCAGCTCAGGCCACAGTTTCTTCATATCCACTAATCTGGGAATTCCTGTTTCAGACCATCAAGATCTCTACCAGGAGAAAATATAGATACTCTACAAGTCAATCTCTCACTGCCTCCAAGTGAGCTCCCAAATGCAGTAGAGAGTCCTACAATTCAAGTCTGAAATGATTCCTTAGCCATTTAATCAGATATAACAAGTCTCATGCACCAGCTGATTCCCACCTGATGCTCCCCCAAAAGATGCCTGGAACAGCTGCAGTGCAGATCCCTCTCTCCTGATGCAGCATCCCATGCATTCAATGCACTGCAGCAGCCAGCCAGCTTCGATTCTCACATGCAGACAAAACAAGGGCTCATGTCTTTGCTTGGGGTTGGGCCACTGAGGCCAGAGGAGCTGCAAGAACAAAGATCCCCAAACACCTTTGGGGTGAGGACACGCAGAGTGTGCTGCCTCCTGGGATGGGGGAAAGAGCTCTCAGAACAGGGACAGTGTGAGTGCCTGCCTCACACAGGCTGTGACACATCTCAGGAAACACATTTTAGTTCCTTTGTGGAAGAAGTGCTGCACAGCTCTCCGTTCTTGTGCTGTTCTGATGTAGCACAGCAAGTTTTTACCACTTGTTTTCAGCCCTGGTTAAAAGGAAACAGTGTTCCTCCAAAGACGGAATGTGCTCTGGGCAGCTGAGCTAAAAGCAGAGCTTCGTGCTGAAGCTGGAACAAGGTGAATCCTTTACACCATGGCACCTACTCATGGTGTAATGTGCAAGCATGAAAAATGAAACCAGCTGAGTTCTGCACAAAGCTTTTGTGTGTGTCTGTGTCTGATGTGCTCTGTGAATCTTTTGTCACAGCTCAAAGTGCTGTCCCCAGAGAGGGGCAATTTTTTTCCTTTTCCCTCAACTCTGTTTTATGGTTTTATTCTAATTTTACAACCAGTCTGTGACAGCTGGTCACACAGTGTGTCTGGGTTGAATAAAGCCCAGGGACCCTTTGCCAAACTTCTACGCAATGTGCTGAGCTTAATGAAATGTGTCAGCTCCTCTGTGAATCGTGCATTCATGGAACTGAATGAATCAGAGTTTTCAAGGAAAACTTAAGGGATACATAACTGCACACAGCAAATCCAGGGAGGGGGAGTGGAGAGAGGAGAGAAATCCCTCAGAAACACTTAGCAGCTCTACTAATAGCCAGATAGATCCTGATAGGTGGAATTTAATCAACCTGTTTGAGTAAAGATTGAAAGTACCAGCCACTGCTGAGGCCACAGGGGAGACCAAGTGTGGTTCAGTGGCTGAGCTAAAATGCTGTGTCCCTGTGGTGGAGGTTATAGTCCAGCCCTGCCACACACATCCAGCACAATCCCAAAAAAGTCACATAATTTTGAGGCCTTTCTCTCCCATTTATACACCAGGAACAAAAGTGCTCCGTTCTGGCTCGGGTTTCTTCTCTCATCTATTGAGGTTTTGAGCCCAGCAGGACACTGACCACTCCTGACACACAACCCTAGTCAGTTCTTGAAACCATTTTCATATTTGGGAGAGGACAGACATCTGAGGGCTGCAAGGTACACAAAACAAAGTGCATAATGCAAACGGGATTGTACTCTGGGGAACACAAAAATTGCTAATTTTGACAGAACAAGAGGACTTCAAAAAGTTTAAGATTTTCCTGCATCATGTCAACATGTGAAGTCACGGTGCCATTGAATTTCTCATCCTTGCAGTTTCTTGCTAGAAATCAGTCCAGCAGTAAAAAGAAAATCATGTCTTGATTCTCTGTTGGAAGGAAAAGGAAACAGGAGTGCTCAGCATCATGCATAGTCTGGGGATTTTTCTGTCCTAAGATATTCACAGGGGAAATAGGTAAATTGTCACTGTTACCTGCTGTGAAAGAGTTGCTCACTTTTCCTTTCCCTCAATATTTTCAGTTAATTTTCAGCTAAACTGCTCCAAACCAGACCGAGCACTCTGCTGCAGAGTGGGGAGCTCTGCAGAAGGCACCTGACGTCCATGGCTGCTGCAGCTTGCTGTCAAAGTCAGTCTGACATTTCTGGATCAGACAAGAAGTTATCTGACCTTGACACCAAGGAAAACAGCAAACACACTTGCACAAACATTGTAAAACAGGAGGACAGATGTCAAAACGTGGATGTCCTTTGGGGTAGAGTTAAAAGTGAAAGACAAGACTCCTGGATGTGTTAACACTGCTTTTCACCTCTCACCAGCAGTTTTTACCTTAGAAGTGCTTCACTAAAGAATTTAGCCTTAAAATATCCTTTTAGATATTCTATTTTACATTAAGGGAAACAGAAGATTAAATGACTCCTGCAAACTTTACACTTGTGCTGGAATCAGATATAAACCCCAGCTATCTTTACTCCACTCCTTGGCTTTAGCCCAAGGCCATATTTTTTCACCTCTTAAAACAAGTCCTGCAGACATGTGCTCAAGAGAAACTTCCTCTGCAAACAAGAGCCCTCGGGCTGTAATCATAGCTCTGAGCTCTGCCAACCAGCCACATGCACTAACAATGAACGAAAAAAAAAGAAAAAAAAATCCACGTCCTTTTGAGAAGACACTCTCAAAAGTGGCCCAGATCCACCACGCTGTCTCCAGCCACCTTCTTTTTGCACCTGAACCAACTGCACCACCTTCCTTGTCCCTGAACTCTCCTTCTCCTTCCACATCTGTTGCCTGCAAATCTTCCTGTCACCACCTCCTTTTTAAATGCCAAGATCTGGATTGCATCCCCATTCCTTCGGCCCTTGGTCACTCCTGGCCATGGGGAAGAGCAGACTCCACTTCTCCCAGGGAGCCTCCCCAGCTGGCCATGGCACTGACCTTGCCAGGTGCAGTGTGTGATGTTCCAGCCCCTTGCCCTACATGGAAAGGTGAGATGAGAGCCAGTCCCAGCCCAGCAGAGCCCTGGGGATTGCATCAGGAATATCAGATCCCACATGTAACAGGATGGAGGCTGGTGCAGTGCTGCTGGGAGCACCCACAGCCCTCTGATTTCACCAGTAAGGCTTTGAGACAAGTCTTGCCTGTAATGTATTGCCTATATCCCATTGGTTCTGAGATCCAGTTCAAGATAATCCTTTTGGATTTTCTGCTTCTCTCTTTCACTGCTCCCTCTATTCCCTAATGCTCTCCATCATGACACAAATGCACTGCTGGTGCAAGACCTTTCTATTGTACAGAAAGCCACAGGGTCGTCCTCTTCTGCCCTGGGGATGAGTTTGTGAACACTGAAACATATTCCAAGTGTTTTTAACCAAACCTTTGTGTAATTACTAGCATCTATTCTCACTCTCCTGCACTATCTCATTCTGGAGATGGTCTGGGAGTGAGGCTGATTCTAGGCCCTGGCTCTGTGTTGAGCCTAATGAAAGCAGAGTTTACCCAAGAGGAAGGATTAATTTAAGTGTCCTGTATCTCAGCTATAGCAATACTTTTAATTCATAGGTTTGTAGACAAGCCAACCTGTTCAATTCTAATGATCTGTGCAAGAAATACATTTTTCAAACCAATTCTCGGTAGGATACTTTTCTTTAGCATCTCTGGCAAGCAGGATCTGAGGTGATTTAGTTATGAATCTTATAACTTGCTCTGGAAGTGTCCTTAATGATGGTTAAGCTCTGAGTTTGTAGAAGTGTTTTTAATTACTAAAAGAAGAAAAAGTAGAAGTCAAAGCTTAGCCAGCTGCCAGAGCTTCCAGAGGACTGACTACATTCACAAATCTTGTAATCTTTTTATGTTCATTATGAGGACACTACAAAAAAAAAAAAAAAAAAAAAAAAAAAAAAAAAAAAAGGGCAATCAGATTTTGGCCAACAAATTAAATGCTTATTCAAAGATTAATTCACATCATCTGTACTCCATTAGATGTTCTCCTCTGCCAGGGAATATAATGCAATATTTTCAGGGGGAATAGTTGCTGCTATTGCCAAGAGCTTGCAGTTTGCTGGCTCTTGCAGCACTGACATGGGAGTCATTGGGCTATGGGCACAGCTAGAGCAGATAGTGGAGCAATATTCAGTATGAAACATATGGACCAAATCTGCTTCATTCTGGTGTTAAAAGGTACTGATTATGACCCTGAGAAGCAGCCAAGTGACAAGGGGGAAGCAAACCCAAAAACCAATAAAAGTTTATCTTTCCTTGTATCATGAATGAACAATTTGTTGCAGCTGGGTTTGGGCTCCCCCTCCCCCAGTTATAAATACATCAAGATTTCATTTGAAAATCACAATATATGGCTGAGGGGAGTGGGACTTTCAGTGTGTCTATCCTGAAACCTCCTAAGAGGGCAAACCTTCCAAGAATAAGTACCTAGTACTGGTAAAGGCAGATTCCCTGAATAATAATTTAAAAACCAGCCCTCCTAATCAATTGTCAGAACACACAGTGCCACAATGCAGTTCTCCTGTCCTGCCTGTTCATACATTTGCTAAACATGAAGATTTTACCTTTTGTTTCCCAACAGCAAAGGCCAGCTCTGCAGTGCTTACTGTTGACTAGATGTTAGATGGGTTCATGAACAAAAATGAAATTCATGAGAGCCAATATGCAGTGCAGAATTGCCTATGTTAGCCCATAGAAAATAATAAATACTTTGCTTTTATCCCTTAGGGAGCTGTTGCAACTGGATTTAAATATCTACAAAGGCAATTGCACAAGGCAAAGGTGTTTGCACATTTTATTGGATTTGGTTTCTGATCCCTTTGCTGGGCAAACCTTCTAGAGCCACAAGAGCAATAATTATCCTCCAATAGTCCTTCATTATAAAAAAAAACAGTTTTCTTTTTTTGTTATTGTTTTGCATCCAGGGTCCCTAATATAGTGAACACAAAAATCTCAGAGAGGTAAGACTTCTGAGTAAAAACTGGCATCTCAGTGGCAGAGATGGCACTGCAAAAGCAAACACTAAGATTACATCCAGGAGCAGAGGCAGATAATTCTAGCCACTGAACTGATCTTGAGAATTCAACTGATAACATGGAGGCTGACTCAGACTACACCTCTGATTAAGGTAGGCAGTTCTTGTTTGTGGAACACTTTGTTCTTTCCAGATGTTCTATTGCATCTCTGTGGTTGAAAGAGATGAATTTACAGCTATTACAAAATTTGCCTGCAGGCTTTTTTTTTTTTTTTTCACTCTGCAGTATGTACAATAAACAAATCACCATGAAATCTAGATGCCACAGTGCCACATAATGTACCCCCTCATTTGATTTGTCTGAGGTTCAAATCAAAAACAAATTATGTCCTTCTATTGACTTTCCTGAGCACTGGAAAGGACCCTGCTTGCATTTGGCTCCCTGTGTAAAACAGATGCTAAGATGTGGCCATTTCAAATGGCTTAAGAGCAGAACTAAGTAACAGAAAGTTGTTTTTTCCTGTAAAAGCCATACAAGATCTGGGGTACCTAGCCCAGCTTTTAGATACAAAAGTATATTTAATTCCCAAAACAGTTCTGTGTAAACTGTTAATTTCTGCCTGATCCATGAAGATTTAATCTCTGCTCTCCACACTAATCCACACTGCCTCTCAGAAGTAAGGTAAATGCAACTGCTCCGTTTAATGAGCTGCTATTATTCTTATTATGATGCTCAATAAAAATTAGGATTTATTTTCCTGAACTCTTTCCTTCAGGAAATGTCAGCCAAACATAACCCTGCAAAAGCAAACACCATGTTTGCCTTGGCTTCTTGGACATGCCATGTTCCCAGAACGAGGGCAGAACAAAATATTGGGGCCCAGGCACATTGCCTGGCTTGCAAACTGGGCACTGACCAAAGCTGCTTTGCAGATACTGGAAGCCAAACCTGCATTCTGGGGTTTGCCAAGTCTGGGGCTTTTCCTCCACTCTCCCAAGCCCATGGTGGCCACATATAGATGTATTTGGGAAAAGTCAGAGTGCATTTGAGGTGTTATGCTGATATCCTCTGTTATGTCCTGCTGCAACACCTGTATTGAATAACATCTTGTGAAGGTTTGACAGACACCAGCATTTTTGGATTAATTACCAAGCAAAACCCAACCATTTTCTGGTTTTACTGTACATTAATATAACCAATCAGCAGAGTCTAGTTGTCAAGCAGCACCAAAAATAGGGTATTGAGCCAGGTTTCTGAAAAACTGTTTGGACACCCTGCTCTCTGGTTTTGGCCCACGTACTGTTAGAAAGAGGACACCCTAATTTCTTCAAATTTCACTGATGGAATAGGTTCATACTTATAAATTACTCCAACTTAAACTGTGATTTTATTTTCTGCATTAAAAATTCCAGAACATAATTCATCCTCTTGTCACTATATTTTGACATGAATACAACTCCTCCACAATCAGTGGAGCCAGACCAAACTGGGGTGCTAAAACAGGCTTTTAGGAAACTCTCTTTTTTCTAAGTCCATCTCTAAACAGTTTCTACTTTCACTAAGAGGACAAGACTGAACTACAAAATTTTTCTATTCCATGATGTTTATTATCAGAAATCTCACAATCCACTTCTGGATTCCTTGAGATTGAACTAAACCCCCCCACAAACCTAAGCTAACCACAAACAGGGCATGAAGGTTAGCCAAGTCTCCCTATCCCAAGGTCTTCAGCAGTGAATGCCGCCAGAAAATGAAGATGAATTTAAGAATTGTGTCCCCAACCAGCTTTCTCGAGGGACAAAACAACTTTGAAATTTGACCCTCGGATAAATAAATTTGGCTCAGGTTTCAGTCATATCTGTCTGAACCACCCATTCCTACAAATGCAGGAGCTGTCAAAACAGGGGTACAGTTGCTGTTTTCAGGATATACAAGCACAATTTGCTAATCCTTCTCTTTATCCCCATCTTGATTGGAATAGAAAAGGAGAAATGGATGTGATAGCAAAATGGATAGAATTTCACACCCTTTTCCAAGGGTCTCTGTTAGTCTTGCCCCCATTAGTCTTGGCTCTGTGGCCCATCATCAGAGTCCCTCCTCCAAGGTGGTGTCTGCAGAATCTTTCAGTAATTTACTTTGCCTTTACAGATGCTGAGATACAGAGCTCCTGAAAGCCACATGAACTTGTGCACCTCAAAATATCAAAAGCAGGTCAAGGTGTCAAGCTCTTACTTGCTGCTTCCTGAGTCTGTGTCCTGGCATCTCTGCACATCTCAGACCAGAGAGCCTTCAGCAGAATTACTCCTTCCTGGCAGGAGAAATCTGCAGTGTTGTGATATCAGACTGCATTTTCCATATGCCACATTTAAATACAGAAGTTTTCATTGGCACAGCATTGATCTGAAACATGCTAAGCCTTTGGAAGGAAAATGGAGAGAGAGAAAGAGAGAAAAAGAGAGGGGAAACAACCTCATCCCTGTAACAAGTTACCTTACAAGCAACCAGCTTCCAGGATCCTGGCAGTCTGGGACCTCTTCTAGGGGAGAGAAGAGGATGCTGAGACCTGCACATGAAATGCAGTCCATCACATGGCAATGCTGTTTACCATTCATAGTCTACTCCTGTATGGTTAGTAAAACCCACAGACACCACGGTTGCACTTTATCAGCATGTTTCTGTTCCTGCACGTGACCACCATCAAAGAGCTCTGCCAGCAGCTAAAGCAATGAACAAGAAATAACTACCAATAATCCCAGGCTCTGTAGTTTTCCCTTAAGCAGCTTTGACAGGACTTGTTGAACAGACAAGAGAGCCCTGGAACTTTCAAGATGAAAGCAGAAATACAAGCAAAACTGTCAAACTTCATTTGAGTTAACGCCTCTAATAAATATTGTGACCAGAAATACTTTTCCAGCAATGCAGGCATGAGACTAAATACATGACTGAAAGACATTGCTCCTGGACTCCTGTAACCCCAGCTCTGCCACTGACTTTTTCAGTGATTTCATTTGGGGTATTTATCCCCTGGTTTCCCTACTGGCAAATGAACATGAGGATACTGAACTTCCTGGGTGAGGCTAAGGCAAGCATATGTGTTCTGACATCTGTTCCCAAGGCAAGCACCACACTTGTGTAAAATAATCAATGTGTTACCCACATGTGAATGCCTGTCTCCATTTTGCTAGTGCCAGCAACTCTGCTATTTATTTTAATTGAGAAACTTCATACTCTTTTTACCATGGGCACCCAAACCATACTACACCTCCTGGGAAGCTGCTTCTAATAAATGCCTAAAAATCCATCTCATTCTTGATTTAAATCCTTACATCACAGCAATTCTGCCACTCTAGAACATGATGATGATGAGGCAAGCTCATAAGCTGACACCTCCCTGTGCTGTGCCAAAACCAGCTGTGGCTGCACTGCAATGAAATCACGAGCAGGAGGTGTCTGAAGCAGCACTCTCCACACATGAGTGAGCCAGGGGGTTTCTGACAAAACCATCAGGAGAAAGCAGCCTCAGTCGGGGTAAGCTGAGAGCAAGTTTGAGACAAACCAGAGGAAGTTTTCCACACAATGCCAGCTGTGACCACATGAGCTCAAAATGGGATTAAACACTTTCACAGGGTCACAGGCCATTAAAATCATCAACTCAGAAATGGGCTAACCTGCCAGTCAGTGTTCTGTCAGGGACAGACCACTGAACACATGCCCTGATCCCTTCCTTCCAGCCCTTGTCTCCAGCCACTTCCAGAGAGAACATCAGTTTAGACAAACCTGTGCCCTCACCCAGCAGCATACCCTTACAGTTTTAGGTAAGCTAGTAAGAATTGTTTTATGGCAAAAGATTATTCCTTCTGGCACAATACCATAGTGTATTGCTTCTAGCTCAGTGGCAGCTTTCAGCAAGCTCAGTATCCCTGCACGCTGTTTCTTGTCCTTCCTTACATTTTATTTAGCATGAACATTACAGGGAGCAGGACATTTGTTCAGTCCTGTTTATTGAAGGCTCAGGATGACTCTGTGTAAATATTAGACCCTAAGGTGAGCTGTCAGAGAGCCCCTGTGGAGCAAACACCTGCAGGTCCAAGCTCCAGCCCCCCCATCCATCACCCCAGGTTAGCTGATCTGATAAACAACGTAAATAGAAACGGCTTGTCCTGAGCAATAGCTGTTAAACCAATAAACACCCAAAACTTTAGAGAAAAAACACTGCTTTTCCTCATCTATCAAACAAGACTCTGTATCTATTTTTTTTCACCCTCTTCTTAAACAAGTTCAGTTTGTAAAGATTGAAGGAAAACAAGACATCCTTTCAAATCTCTCCTTTGGATCAAACCTCATTGGGTTTTGATGTCAATGGTGCATAGAAGGCTGACCACTGCCAGCTCAAGTATTTGGCAGCCTGGCTGTTACATAATACAATCCTGTCTTTCACAGGAGAGAGGTCTCTGTGCTACTCAATGTGCTAAAATTTAACCCACTGCTTTGCTCCATCCAGCCAAAACAACCTTGTACATTTTTCCATAGCACTAAACGATGGCTATTAAAAAAGAAAAAAAAAAGGAAAGCTTCTGCTTGAAAAATGAAATTCTCAGGAACACTAAAACCACATATAGGTATTTATTTAAGGAAGTACACATTTCCCTTTCCCCACCTCTGACCAAAATCTGCTCTGAGAAGAGAGATGTTTATCCCAAAAAGCAAGAAGGGTTTTTAAACTACTGGTACATCTTCTGCAAGAAATATACTAACAAAAATAAAAGTGTGTTACTCTCAAACTGTGTCACTGCCTCATTTGAATGTTTGGAATCAGAACTCTGGAAACATAAAATGTTTTCCAAGGCTGTTTACAGTAAGTTTGAGTTTTCAGCTCCCATGAGTAGGAAGAAAATGTCTAACTTCAACTTTTTTCCAGAATAGTTTTTTAGCTGTTCCTGTGTACCCTGTGATGCTAACAAAAAACAGTATCAGCTTTGAGTGGTGTAAATCAGGGGCACTTTTAGTCCCATACGTAGTTTCTGCCAACAAACTGACATGGCAATTTACAGTGCCAAATGCTGACAGGTGATATTCCCACTGAACCCAAGTTTTAAAAAACAAATTATCTTTTCTGAGCCCCAGTGTAAAACAGCCCATATAATATCACCCAGCCATCCCTGGACCAGCACCAATATCTTGTGTTCAGCTCATGAATACCCTCCAGCCACAGTGATATTAGCAAATCTGGGAAAGATAAATCCCAGTTATGGGACTTACAGGAACTAGAAGAAAGGCCCTCAGGATTTGCTCCACAGAGAATGAAATGGAAAGAGCCCAGGAGGCCCAGATTTTCACAGACAGTTTACAGTCACCAATAAAGATTACCCAATGGGACTGTCTCAAGGAGATGGAGAAATACTTTGGGGATACAAATCCATGCTCAAGCACACAGAGTTAAGGGGAACTGTGGAGCAGAGCAGAGGGAAGAGGTGAGTACTCCACCCCATACTGAAGACATGAAACGTGATGTGACCAGCGTTCTTTCTACTCTAAGGGTAGTGCCAGGCAGACAAAATTTTTATCTTGGAAGCCCTGGTGCCAGCTGCTGCTGGAAGAAGAGTTTAGAGTCATAGGCATTCCTTTATGGAGTGTGGACAGAGGTAGGCAGAGACATCTGACACACAGCACATATTGTCTATAATTGATGGCATCCCCTGTCCCGGGCTCCTACAACAGCAACAAGAGATCCTGAAGAAGGGAAGATGTCCACTGAGGCATTCAAGAAAACTTCTGTCCATAAGCCCCTCTGATAGGAAAGCCAATATAGGATGTATTACACAGGTTTATATAGTCTGAATTGTCCACTGAAGAAGGCTCTCCAGCCACTGAGAGCAGAAGCCTCAGAGAAACCAGGCAGAGCTGAGTCCCGGGAGCTGAGCTCTCCTCTGGGAACACACCAGCCCAAATGCCCCAGCTCAGAAAGTGCACAAGCAAAGCCCCATCTCCCAGGGGTGGCCAAGCTGGCCTGCGTCACTGGAGCATTCCCATTCAGACATTGTGCTACCACAGTGTCCAGCAAAATCCTCCTCAGCACAACCTGCAGATCACCTCTTGGTGCTCCTCCAAACCCCAGACGAGCCCAGTATGGTTTTAATTCAGCTGTGTGTTTCATGAGTGGCCATTTTATTGTACACAGGGAGGAGCACAAGAGGGGAGGAAGTAGGTGGGAAGTGTTATTTATTTAGCTTTAGGGAAATTTAGTTTACTTAGGATTTTATCTTTTGTTTCCCCGAATCAGGAATCAATTAGCCCACATTACTCTCTTTGTTTAGATGTTGTTATGCTTTGCTGGTCGGGAATAGGCCTAGAGCAATAAACAAACACTTGTCACGGTGCCTTGGAGTGGTGGAAAACCTGGAGACACAAACCAGCCAAACAGAGAGGCAGATCAGCCCCAGGCTGGCGAACGGGCGTCACGCGCCTCCAAACCCCCCAGTCCTCCCCTCCAGAGAGGTCCCAGGTGGCAGATCCTGCTCAGAGCACGAGGCCCCGTGCTGCAGGGGCTGCCAGAGCAGGATTTGGGGAGAGGGCTCAGTCCCTCTCAGCTCCAGGAAACCAGCAGCCCCGTGAGCCCCAAGCCTGGCCCTTCCTCCAGCCTGCCCAGTCCCCTGGAGGGATGATACAGCAAAAACCTGGCTCCCACCAAGGGCTGCTCCAGCCAGAGAGCTCAGAGGTTTCTCTTGGCTCGCCGGCTGACTTGTGCAACCAGGGTGAGGTGGTGTGGGGAGCACGAAGGACGAGAGGCCAGATCTGCAGTGCTGGGGGATGGAGGGGAGCTCAGCCGGGCTTTACTGGGTGTGAGAGACGTAATTAACAGCTTGGAGTCACCACGGCTGTGCACGGACAAGAGCTGGGTTGTGCAGGAACAGTGACTACTGAGAGAGCTGTGGAACACCTCTGTGGGCAAGGGCAAAAGGAAACCTTGAACCAGCAGCCCCTGTGCAGGCTCCCTTCCTCTTCCTGCTTCACTCAAAAGCAGTACGTTTCTTCCCCACCTTCAACATTTTCCTTTGGTTTAAAGTTCGACTCATTGCACAGACCCCTGCTGGGGAATTATTAGCGTTCTGAATTACCACAATTTTAATGCCAGGTGTATGTGATTCCCTGATATTCATGGGCAAGAACCAAATTGCTTTGATTTTTTAGCAAGAAGGCATTTAAGTAGATCAATAGAGAAAGGCAGTACTTACTCAGAAAAAGGACACTGCTCTCTTATGACATGACCGTTCTAGAAACAACACCGCCTGCCAGAATTTGCCACATTCCTGCTGAAATCAGGATATTTATTGTCCTTTGATTATTACAAGTTTGCTTCATGCTCTCTCTTTGCAAATGACAGGTACTGAATAGTAATTTTATGAGAGTCCCTCTGTGCAAATAATACAGCAGAAACATAATTGCTTGTCATTCATGCTTGGATATTATTAAACTTCCATCATCAAACAGAATAAGTCTTTATGACTGCACAACTAAATGGGGAACTATTTCAACTGCTCACAATATTTTATCATGCAAGCACTACAGGCTACGTGCATCACTCAAGATTAAAGCATGCTGAAGTGTATTCAAAAGCTTTGGTGCCTAAATCACTCAAAATCACTTGATGGAGTATTTTCAATCTCACTGAAGTCTAACCTCTCTCAAACCTCCCTTTTTTCCCTCCTAATATCACATTACACACTACTTCAGCCTACAGACATGTTAGGCTTGAATTTTAAGTCATATCAAGTACAGCTCTGATCAACTTACAGCCATCTATGACCACATAAGAGGGTTATTTGCATGTAGAATATTGTTTGTTGGCTGAACTTACCGACTTCTAGAAACTTCAGGCCACCAACAGAGCCCTCACTTACTCATAAAACAGAAAATATGGCTTTGGACTACATTAAAAACCACATGACACCTTTGGTACTCACATCCCAATCTGGCTTCCTTGCCCTTGCCTGCAACCACAGGAGAGGTTAAACTCAAGACATTAATTTAAACCCTCTGTCTTCCCTGTGATTTGGGAAGAGCTGAGCAATGCAGCCCACAGGGACCTTAGCTGAGCATGAGGGTACCATGTAAGCAATCATGCTCTTATTACAATGTGGTACTTGTTTGTTTTCCAGCTAAACAAGCAGATAGAAATGACCAGATGAGCATTTTTAAACTACTGTTCCATTAAATCATCCATATACTGCATTTTAATTAACCACTGATTCATTCTTTGCATCCTTGAATTTGGACTCCTTTTCTAGACATGTCCCCCTGTAATTATTAGATATGTTATTCTTCTTGGTAGAGAGGATGTTCAACTGTTCAATTTATCAAATAAAGATAAATTCATATCCCAAAAATTCTACCCAGAGACGGCCTTTGGCTTTAGCAGCTCCCTCTGAAGTTACAAACCAGGCTTTCAGCTGGTCCACAGGCACCATAATCTATGAGCCACTAGTTGCATGTACCTCAGGGCAAGGAAAGCCCTGCAAAATCATCCTCCTCCTATTCTTTTCTCTAATGAAACTGTTTGATTTAGTCCTAGCTTTGTGGGGAGAAGAAAAACCAGTCACATCTAAATAAAGGTTAGCAATCAGGGCTTTAGGCTGGAAGCAGATTTGACCCTCACACAAGAAGACATTTCTGCAGAAATCTTTGGTGAAAAGTCTGGTAAAACATTCGGTTTGACCAATGTGTGAGGGATCAAAGCAAGATTGTTGGAGCTTAAGTGCTTTGTTGCTAGAACTCAAGCTGGAAGCTCAGTTTCTTTGAGCTTAACAGCCTCTAGAGACTGAGCAAAATCTCTGTACTGCACACTCAGCACATGGAAAGGCTCCCCAGTGCCCTGCACTGGGCACTGAACGGGTGCCAGGGCTCAGCCCCTCTTGCCCACACAGAGAATTCCCTGCTCCACCCTGAGAGAGAAAAAGATGTCTCAATAATTCATGAGTGCTAAAAATAAACTCAAAATTAAATAAACAGTTTATCAGGTTGGGACATTTTGTGCTACAACAGACATTTTTTTAATTTATTTTCTTTAAAGCTTCATTTGGCAGAGCAGTTTATTTCCCAACACAGCCCAGGCACCCTGGGTTACTTCAGAGACGATGTAAACAAGCCAAGTTTTTCAGATTTGCAAATTAGCTACTGCACACGTACATGTAGCCTTTGCAGAGCAATTTCCCAACACGTACATTTGTACCAAGGGCCTCAATGTCCCCGTGGTGCAGAGTGATTTATATCTGAGGCGTGTGTGCCTGATTCATGGTGCCTGCCCAACGAGGCTGGGGCATACACCATAGATCAATTCTCAGGCTTGTTTTCTTTTCATTTTCCCTCCTTAAAAAATTAAAGAAAATTAATCAGGGAATAAAGAAATGCAATTTGCCAGCCTCGCAGATTTTTCATAGTGATTTGAATAAATCAAATTGCTATTATGAAAGGGCCAAGATCAAGAATAACTGTTGCATTGGAGAACATTGCTCTGAATCTGAAGCAACCAACAAAATAGCCTTGGGTCTTGACTCTTTCCTTTGAATACAAGCTATACAGGAGCAGCTTCAAGTAATTAGCTCAAGCAGGGAATTGTCTTCCTGAAAATATATTAAGCACCAACTTTTTAAAATAACAGCTGGATATTTACAGCTTTATAAAAACACCACAGTGAGCCACACTGTCTCTGGCCCTTGCATGGGACAAACACAGCTGGAAAAGGAAGACACAAGGAGGTGGCAGCATTGTGCATCTTGTTCAAAATCTACAGATGATCACAATTCTGCTGCTGAGGAATGTTAAAGCAAGGGCTCTGCCTACACGGGATGTTCAAAATCAACTCGTGCACGTACAAACAATTGCATGTTCTATTCAAGGGGATGCCAGATTTAAACACTCCTGAGTTTTGGGAAAGTTTGGACGAAAAGTCACATGGCTCAGGTCCACTTCTCACTGCAGCCAAGTGCCCAGTCCTGATCTCACTGAAAACAATGGCAAAACTCCTGGAGAACAATCCAGGTCACAGCTAGCCAACTGCATATCATTTTTCTCACTACGTAAGCTCTTATTTTTACTATTATACCTGACTTGACTTTCCAAGTTGTGGGTTTTTTCCCACCCTGATCTCACTTGAGTGATGTCAGACAGGGAGGAAGGGAGACAAATACAGAAATGTGGTAAATGACAAAGCTGGAACCAGCACATCCAAGAAATAAATATAATAAGTAGATACAGTGCCAAGGCTGGATACAGCAGCTGAGGAAAAATGGGAAATGTAAAACTTTCTTGGCAAAGGCACATGGATTCATCCAGCTGAAAGAGGCACATTCCGGCCCACACCATTGTAAGCAATAATCTATGTCTCCCTTGAGAAAATACAGATGTTTGTAATTTTTTTGATTTTTTTTTTTTTTTGACTGCTCAAATGAAAATAACCTTGTTTTCTTGAAAAATTCCTCTAGGACTTGGTATTGCAAATGTTACTTCTGTACAAACTGTAAACTGCTGATTCAAACCAAACACACAATTACATACAGGACAGTTTTGAAATGCATTCTAATAATAAAAATGTACTTGAAGATTGACTGGTGTTAATAAATTAAAAATTCATTCAGGCTAGATAAGATGCAATTAATAATAACAGTAATAAAGGGGCTGCAATCAGAGCTCTTTCTTGTCTGCAAGTGTCCTCCTCCTCTTCATCACCGATTTCAGAACTTTCTTTGCAGAAATTATACTCATGAATACTGCAAAACTATTTTAATTCTCTTCTTTTAATTGAGCTGGTACTTCAGTAATTTAATTGTCTTTTAATCAGATATTGCTGATTTACAGGAGTGCAAGTGGTTGAAGAGTACAGTCATCACATTCTTAGAGAGGCTTACTGAATTTGGCACCAAGTCCTGGCAACTCTCATGATTTCGGCCAGAGAAATACTTTAACTGAAAAGGCCCAATTCTCCTCTGCTCTGTTTACATAAAGCATATGGTAACTGTTGACTTCAGCCCTTCTGATTTTCACATCTTCTTGGGGATATGGACAGCTGTGTGCTGGGAAAATACTTCAATGTTCAGATGAAAAAACTTCAGTGCTCAAACACATTTTATTACACAAGTTTTCAGTTTTCACATTTAATCTTTCTCTACATTAACCAGAAGCCTGATTTGATTGTTCTTCACTTTTTTCCTTTCTGGCTTACAAGTGCTGTAGCTCCAGTCAGCCTCCTGGCTGAAAGTCAGCCTTTCACTTTTGTCTGGCTCTAGGGAAGATGATGAATTGGGAGAATTTAAAATACTTTGTCACAGAAAGGCCCAAGAGTCACCACTCAATCTGTCAAGTTCAAAACTGAACCCCGAGGCAGTTGCTGGGGACAAGTGTCAAATCTGCTGTCAATCTGCTGGAAACCCTCCTGGCTTTGTTGAGCACTGACAATTCACACCAGCAAAAATCCAGCCCAGCATTTCAAAAATGTCCATCCTTAACCTAGAACCCTTAGAGAAGGGTTAACCTCTGAGTTCCTGGAGATGAAAGACAACTTCTACAGACCAGACCACAACCGTGGAGAATAACATGTCTCTTCCTGTATGGGATCATCACCCAACACTGAAAGCACACAAATTCTACAAATAGATTCTAGTCCTTTCTTTTAAGGGCCCCTTAGCAGGATAAGGTGTCAGGGAATTACCCAGGTAGCTTATAAGAGCTTTGTGTAATCTTCTTTAGATATTCCATGTTCTCTTTTGCTTGCAGAAAGCAGCTTCTAACAACAGCAAGACAAGAGGGTGCAGGTGAGTAGAGGTGGTTTTTTACACCTTTCATTGTCTGCTTCAAGCAGGTTTCAGTGTTTAATCTTTTTTACCTGAACGCTTCTCTGACAAGTCCTCAGCGACCTCCTTGATAAACAATTCTGGTTTTCAATTGATCACAGAGTTAAAAGCTTTTCAAAATTTCTCACTTAAATCTACCTGTGCTCAATTTCACAGTGTAAGTCTTTGCATACTTCACCTCTGTCTCTCTCAGACATCATCTTCTCCTGGCTTTAGTTTCTTTCCACTCTCAGTTATTCATGTCTCAGTTTTCCTCCTAAGCCTTGTAGGGTATTAAAATTGGCAATTTAGATGCACTGTAAAAATAAGAACACTCCTTCCTGCTAGGAGGACACATGGTTTATTGTTTTCTAAGCTCTGCTGTGTCAGCTCCTCCAACCAGCAATTATAAAATTGCAGCCGCCAAGGTTGGTAAAAGTCACTTTCTTATTAGCATCTAATTGTCTACCAGTAGATTTGGGTCCAGCCTTCAGTGCCATTGAACACATATGATATTGGCTAGGACAAGCAGAAAATTATGATTTCATTTTTAAGGAGTCTTGTGAATTGAAATGGAAAAAGAGTTGGATAACATGAGGAAAGCAATTAAAAACCTAATGCAAACTTTTTGTATTGCCAGAACCCATCCCCTCCGATTCCTTTCACTCCACACATCATCCATTATGTGAAACAGACTCAATTTCCATGCATGCTGCAATGTCCCACTGGTGTAAGCCCTCTGAACTGAGAGTGCTCTTGAGCATGGAGCTACATCCACTCTTTCCTTCATCTGTAAAAGTGCAATCAGTGGCTTTCAGACTTTTCCTAACAACATCTCCCAAAATACCACCCTGACCTAACAGATGTCTGTTCTCTCTGAGGATGACAGACAATTCAGGAGGTGTGTTTGCTGACACAACAGGTAACTGATCTGTGTGATTCCCTGGCAATGCAAGAAGTTTACAGAGGCTCAATGGAAATGATTTACTTGGAAAAGATCCATTCAAGGTTACTAATTAAACTATCCACAGAAGGCTCATGTCTCAGGGAAAATAGCTGTGTGTTAAAAGATTGCCTTGGGCAGAATATCATGTGTGTTTGTCCTGTTCCTGATCTTCCCTGAGTATGCACTTGGACACCATTAGAGATGGGGTATTAAGCTGGAGGCCCTTTGGCATGTTCTCAGCACAGTTATTTTTATGACTTTTAAAATTAGGATGATATACTTGAGTATATCCAGTGCTGAGACAGCATACAGAAAACTGCAAACACACAGGTTTGCACCAAGGATCTGTATGAGAACAGGCATGGGAGGCCCTTCCTGGTTCCAGTTTCCTCCCAACCCCACAGAGCAGTGGTTTCCAAACAGGACAAATGGGACTACCTGGATATCATCACATAAGGGAACAACTCCAAATTCAGCACAAAAATGCAGCAGTTTCATTTACCTCTGGCAGGTTTACCCAACCAAGGATGGGAAACCCTTTCTAAGAAACCAGAATGGCAGAACAGGACCTTTTGCACAAACAGCTAACAAGCTTTGTCAGTAGCTTGAATTGGGTGTACTTTCCCCTGGTTTTCCTCCACTGAGGAGAATCAGAAAGTAGGCAAAAAATGAAAGCTTCACAGAGTCTGTCCCAGCACACTGCTCATCTGTGTTCATGCTCTCATTTCCCTCAAGGGCCATTTCTCTCCCTTACATGCAGCACCACCACACTTTGTTAATGGCTCTGTCACTTTAGTTCACCAGGAAAAGAAGGACTAACCCCAAATCTTTTGAAGTTGATTAAAAGTCTTGGAAAGAAACTTTGAACAAAGTTCTCAGCCGCCTTCAACCAGTTCTTATTGAGTTATACCATGGGTGGACCACTGTGGAGCTTTTCTTGGATTTCAGACCTTCAGATCATAACTCAGTGAGTTAACATGAAGCACTAAAAACCTACTATTCAAGTAGATAGTGAACTACCATAGAATCATGGAATGGTTTGGGTTGGAAAGGACCTTACAGATCATCTAATTGCAGCCCCTCTGACATGGGCAGGGATGTCTTTCACTAGATCAAGTTGCTCAGGGCCCCATCCAACCTGGCTTTCACACTTCCAGGGATTGGGCATCTACAGATTCTCTGGGCAACCTGTGCCAGTGCTTCACAGCCCTTTCAGGAATTAATTTCTTCCTAACATCTAATCTAAACTTGCCCTCCTTCAGTTTAAACCCATTTTTCCCCCTGTACTGTCATTATCTACCTATCTAACAAAAGTCTCTCTCCCTTGTTTTATGAGCTTCTTTAAGGTACTGAAAGGCCCCAGTGAGGTCTCCTTGGAGTCTTCTCCAGGCTGAAGGAGCACAGCTGTCTCAGTTTGTTTTCACAGGAGAGTGACCAAACCCTCTGAGCACCTTTGTGGACCCTCAGGTCCACGTCCTCCTCACGTTGTGGGTCCCAGAGCTGGACACTCCAGGCAGGGTCTCACCAGGGTGGAGCAGAGGGGCAGAATCACCTCCCTCTCCCTGGCCATGCTGCTCCTGAGGCAGCCCAGGATGCTCCTGGTCCTCTGGGCTGTGAGTGCACCATGGTAATGGGTAAATTAGGGTGTGCTGCTTGAAAGGTCACTGCAGAGTTCTTAAAGCTGTGATTTAATAACTTGGATAAATTCACATGAAACAACGGTTTCTCAGTGCGTATTTAGAACTCAGTAATTTAACAAACAAGGTTGTTTTCTGTTATAAGTAATAGCTAGTGACTGTTAGGACTATTTTTTTCCTATCACCAATAGATTCAAGACACGCAGTTTGGATCCAATTCCAAACAATCCCCAAATTCAGGGAGCTTGGATCTAAGATTTGATTTTGATTCAACCCCTTCTTTTTTATTTCCTTATGTTTTGGCCTATCTTTAAGCATTGCTAGGGCCAGAATAACTATTTCCAGGATCCCATTCAAAAGGAAGCCCTCAAGCTGCTAAGAAAGGGATTTGCCATTAAATTACATCCTCATCTTCCAATTTTACTGCTGAATAAAATCTGGACAGCTGTTAGCAGCTTTTTCAGAGTCTTGATTTGTAGAGTTACAAACTGAACAACATGTAGCTTGTACATGACTGTTATATCTGAATGCTTGTCAGACACGGTTCTTATTCAACACTGCTAGCCATCAAAAACTAGAGAGAGAGATCTTCCTTCCTCAGCATAAGGAATTGTTTTGCTTTTCTGAATTTGTTGCATCAAAAAACCTGGCCAGCAATTGCAAAAACTTAACTCTCCAAGGATGGTGAAAATCATCTACTTATTACTTTGCAATTATCAGAAAGTTTTGGATGAAAATGCCTGGAGTCCACTGTCCACATTTCACCCTGACAAAGATAAAGCTGGCAGATGATCCAGCACCAAGAACCAAAGAGGAGGAAATTATTTGGAAACATGCTAAAAGTGGAAGATAATCCTTTGAAACTGCAAAGGAGCCTCTGATTGAGTGATCATTCTGAGTATTTGTGATTGATTCAGAATAGAAGAAATGGAAAAAAGCCAATTCATTTGGGACTTGGGGCTGAACTGAACCCAGAGTAGGGAATTGTCCTCGTCCTGAGGGTGCCTTAGCAAGGCTGGAGTTGTGAGGGCAAAGGGGAATAGGAAAGCCAAATATATAAAAGTTCCACTTCTCAAAGAGAAACAGGGGATTTGATTTTACTGTTTTATTACCTCCAGTTTATATCCTTGCTCCTCTGCACTAAGGTCTGACCAGCACAGTTGCCCACTGAGAGAAGCATGCAGGTGTCTTGGAGCTGAACTTAAAACTGGTTCAAGACCTTGATTCTAGAAAAGTCTTTGATCATATCCTGGGGTTCACAGAGGAGGGAGGAAGTCTTCCCTTCCTCTCCACTCCTGGATGAGTTACACCTTTGCTCTCCATTTCCTCTCTTTCAGCTGACAGGGACAGCAACTTGTAAAGCAAGGAGCACTGTAAGTAATAACCTGGGATCTCCATCCCAGTTCCAGAGGGTGGGGTAGGATGCACAACATCCTTAGCAACATCAGGAACCAGACATTGATGCATACACAGCAGCACATACTACACCATCTCATTTAAAGAATTATTCACCCTTCTTTACAAACAATTTAGGCATCTTATTAAATGAATTCAAATTGTTGCTAAATTATGAATAAACTGAGAGTAACTTAAGACTCTCTGAAATCTCAATTGAAAATAAAACCTAATTTCTGTCCCTAACTTACTTTCCTACTTCAGTAATAACCAAACCAGGGTTTAAAAAAATGCCATTTTCCCTAAAGGATTAAGAGATTTTTTTTTTTCTAATAAGGAAACAAATGAGAAATCCATAATTTCAGAATTTAATTGGCTGGTGTCTCCCCATGACAAAGTAGAAACACATTCATGACATGACATGCATTTATCTTTGAACCACTCACAGTCAGTGCCATGGAATATGGATCTCATTGAGCAGGGTGGAAAACAACCCAAATATCTTTTGGAAAGAATAATTTTGTTACAATTACAGATTTTCAAAAAGGCCTGAAATCTGATGATTTCCGAGCAACAGGGCACTAAAGCATTTCCCTCCAGGGAGCTAACTTTTGTTTAGGGACATTCCAGGAAAACAGTCTGGACAGATCTATTTTGTTGGCTGTAGCTTTTTTGCAGGCTTGGTTCTGAGTGCCATTAACTAGCTGAAGAGGCCCCAGAAGAGAGCCTATTCCACATGAAAGCAGCAGCACACCAGAAGACTCAGAGCTCCACGATGGAATTTTCTATCCTGCTCTGTTTTGCAGCTTCCACATCCAGCAAATTTCACTGCTGTACAGAACAAGAGGTCTTTCCTAAATTAAACCAAACCTTGCATTTTGCTCTATTTTTGCTTCCTACTCAACCACACTGAGTCAACCACCTCGCTGTTGGCTTTGATAACCACATCCATCATAGGAGCTTCCTTCTGCTCACAGCACTTTTTTCTCAGAGGTTGTCTGCAAGGGAAAGCAAACAGTGCCTCAGACCAATTTTAGACCCAAATGACCCTTCCAGAGAACATGCCAGACTTTCTGCTCCTCACTATGGAAAAGGGCCCTGGTGGCTGCAGCATCATTTCTTGCTTTTCAGTTTAACCAAACCAAAATACCAGGACTAAAGCTAAGAAGTTTCTTTGCAGCCATTTAACCTAGTTACTGTACACAAGGTGCTGATGCTGCTTATCTCTTCTACAGTTTTCCATTTCCTTCCCCATTTCTTTGGAAATCTAAGCACACAGCAATCAGTCACCAACTCACAGATGCAGATTACCAGTTCAAAGGGGACACCCCAGAAGCAAAAGCAAAAGCCCCAACAACCAAAAAATGATCACCTGTACTGTCAGTCACAACCAAACCTCACCACCATTTCAAAATACAAGTATCTTACTTCAAAATGTGTTAGTGAGCTGATCCTAACTTATCATTAGCTGATTTATGGGCTGCATCTGCTCCAACAGACCAAGACCAAGTTTGCAAACACCAGTGTGCATCAGATTCTGCTTTCCCCAGGCTGTGTTTTGTTTTACATGGCTTCTCTTTGTCTGGGCAGCACAATGGGCTCTCTGTACAGCCAATGCACTCAGATTTTCTGGAAATCGCCATGTCTCCAAGAATTTGGGGGGGAAAAAAAGAGCAACAGCTGAAATCCAGATGACTTGAGTATTTTGCTAACAAAGAAAGATTGTTGGAGGCTAAATGAGACTGATCCTTCCTAGAAAGAGCTCTGAACAAATAAGCACTTCATGGTTAAGTGCTAGATTAGGACTCAAATAAGGATTTCTGCATAGATCATAAATCAAACCTCACAGTGGAAGGAGTTCATAGAAAAGCAGAGCAGATGTGCAATCTCGCCTAAAGGTTCTGTTATTTTCCTTCTAAGATAAGGAGTTTCTGGTTTAAAGGATAGAGTAAAATTTGGAGTTATTCTTAAGATCTTGCCAGCTTTATGAAAGGCAGTGAGCAGGAAAATGAGGGATAACATCTTAGATTCACCCCTTTCTATTGGCTGCAGCCCCAACCTCCACTTGCTCTGGGCGGTCCAGATGAATTCCAGCAGTGCACATTTGCCTGAATTTCATGCATCTAACACCAATATCAACCCTGAGTGCACAGCCATGTGAGAGGGGTGCATGTGTGACCTGGAACAGATTGAAATCCACACATAAGCTCTCCACAGCAGAGGCACATGCCTGGTGTTAGGGAATGATGTAACGAGGGGCTGTAGCCGAAGGCTGCACCCAGGGAACATGCATTCCTCCTCACCCACAAGGACCTTTCTTGGCTGTCTGGGCATAACAACTAAAGCTAAAAGAGCTCATCAGTCATGCTTTTTTCCCTAGGTAAGAGGGGCTTTGAGCCCAGGAGCAAGAGTTCCCAGTCTGCAGAAAACTATTCTGTTCCTTAGAGAACGGGATGTAAATAAATGTTAAGGTGAAAGGGGAAATATGTATGTGTGTGTGTGTGGATATATATATATTTTATAAAAGGTTATAGATGAAAATATATAGATATATGAGCTGCTTGCTTAAGGGTTTTTAAACAAGATTTAATTCCACAAACCCAGCACCACAGCCTGTACATTAGACTTCACTCTCCCAAATCCCAGGCCTCTGATGCAAAGTGAACACTAAATGTCCCTTAGCTCTAGCAGTCCTAATTTTTGCTCAGCAGGCTTCCAGACTCAAGAGGCCATGTTTGTCTCAGGTACTTCAGCAGATCCCCTTTCCAGCTGCCTGAGAACAGTGCTGGGACCATTTCCAGTGCAGTCCCAGTGAATGCTACCTTCAGATACACACTTGCTGCACTAGATATGGAAAACATGAGCTTTCTACAGTGTCCACCATGAGCACTATGTTATTTTCATCTATAAATAAGTGGGACACTTTTTTCCTCCAAAAATCAGAACATTGTTATGCTGAGGTGGTAAAGTTGCTTCTGTGACTCAAACTTGGTCACCTGGTGCATAGACAGAAGAAATGGGTCCCATGAACCCTTTACTCAGGAGGCTTGAGTGCAGGAATGCCTGGAACCCAGCACCTTTTGGGCAATCAAGATTTTAGGAATGTCCTCCAGCCAGATCTTCCTTCCACTCATGAACTCCAAAAGAGATGCCATGTCCATTCTTCCAAGACCACATCAATGAAGAGAGAAGTAAAAGCATTTGGCCTGAGCTAATGTCCTTTTCACAGGGCCCCTTCATTCCCTGGCAACTGAAATCCAGCTGCAAACATGCCACAGCCCCTGCTGAGGGAAGGGTTTATGAGCCCAGGCACAGCCCTGCTGTGACATGGTAATCCATCCCCGAGCCAGCCCAGGATGTGGGCACAGCTCACCCAACTTCCAGCCAGAGCTCTTCTGGATGGAGTGCTCAAACTGCTGTGTAAAAATTACAGCTCCTCAGTTTGGGGCTGCGACTGCCACACCAGAGCCTGGAACTGACCAGCCAGTAACGTGAGGAACACACTTTTAGTGTCCATCCACAAAAACTGGGCTCAAATAATTTCCCCAGGGACAAGGAAGAACTTCAGGGCCAAGAGCTGGCGCCGGCTCCAGCCCAGCAAGGTGCTGCTCAGCTGCCCTCATCAGGACACCCTCCTGCATCATCTGCACTCCTTGGCCTGGTTTCATCTCACAACAGACTCCTGCCTCTCTGCCCAACACAAATTCTTCCCCAGAGAATCACCACCTGGTGTCCTGAAGCAGAGATGGCAGGAGATGTCAGGAAAGGAAACTGAACGATGGAAGACTGTGTGACATATTCCCAAAGTAGCCAAATTAACCTTTCCTGTCCTAAGGAGCACATGCCCTTGCTTGAAACACTGTAATTTGTTCCACATGGCAGTCAGAAAAGTAAACACAGACATAAAAACAGGTAAAAATCTTATGCCTTAAGACCAGACTTTGAAAATCCATTTGTAGAACCCCTACAGCGTGAGTTCAATGGGATTTCCATTCTTTTTTTTTGGTTTTTTTTTTGTTTTCTCCAAATAGCCACGTATGTGGCTGCAACATTTCTGTGGAGACAAATACATCTTTATTTTAGTTACTGGAGTCCTCTCAAAAATGTGCCTATAAATCCTGCGGGAGCAAGGAGGAGTCACAATGGAAAGAGTGATGGACGCGCAGCTCCGCCGCAGCCCGCACGGCCCCGTGGCCGTGACTGCTCCTCTGTGGCCTCAGCAGGGCTCTGTGTGTGTGTCACCAGCCCTTAAATGTACATTTGGAACTGTCATGTCCAATATAGTGGGCCCTGGTGGATAGTTAAAGGCAGCAGAGAAAGAAAATAGAGAAGCATGGAAACGCGATGTGAAAAGAGTCACTTTTTAAACAAGAGAATAGAAGCTGTTGTTGAACGTGGTGCCTGGTGCCCAGTATATTCCACTGGCTTGGAGGGGATAAAGGATTTAGTAACACAGCCTTTATGGGCTTGCTTAGCTGTATACTCTGAATGAAGAACCAACAGTATCTGGAGGCTCTCCTTGCTCCTTTTTCTTTGTGTTCTCAAGACCAGAATATTCTCCAACAATGCAATTCCAGCTGACCTATCCCGAGGCCAGATGGAAACAAAAGAGAGAGATTAATGGCCTAGGAAACTTTGAAGAGAACAATAGCACAATCTTGGGATGAACTAGAACACGTGAAATGTAATAATCTTGGAGCAGGGAAAGCAGTTCTGCAAAGAGAAACCTTTTCCACAGCTTATTTAACAATGAGTGTAAAATGAAAACGTGCCTGACTGTTTTGATTTAAAATCTGCTGGCTATAAACAATGATTTTGAAATAACATGAGTCAATATTATTTTTCTTAAAATCTGACACAAGGTCTAAAAGCCAAGTTCTCCTCTGGGTGAGGCTGATACAGTGTGATCAAAAGCAGAATTCATATTGATTGCATTTGGCACCTAGTGATGCTCACACATGAGACAAGAAGAAAAACTCCATGAATGAATGGGTTTGATCTGAAAACAGTAACTGGCTGTTCCAAGAGGAAATGTGCTTTTATTATCAGTACAGAATGACTCAATGGTAAATAAATCATTTGTATTGCAACTGAAATATTACTCCATTATACATCAAGGATGTGTGAAACCTTTCCACCTTTTTTTTTTGTTTCATTTGATTGTTTTTTTCCAGCTTGTTAAGTAGCTCTCCAAGGACCTATGAACTAGCAACTAGAGGTTAAAAAAAAAGACAAAACAAAAATATCCTGAGCAGTATTCCTATTATACAGAAATCTGTCCAAGCCACAATAAAACACAGAAAAAAGTCTATAACTAATCAGCTTAAATTGTCTTTCAGTCTCTGCCTTCCATTGCCTTACCCAAAATTCAGCTTCACAAAGAATCTATGCAGAAAGGCAATATTTTCAGAAGGAAACTGAAATCTAAGCTCAGGCTATCCAAGAAATCAAACAAACATTTTCAAGAGTCTGGCAAGGGCTTCCATGACCTCTGGAACAAGTCATGCACAGCCTTCTGTGCCATCCTGGTGGCAGATCACTTGGTGTCACTTAATCACTTATGACACATAGCTTCTCTGGTATCTCTCACAAGATCTTCTCATGTGGCTTCTCTGACACCTTTTCAGAGATGCCACAGACTTGCCTTTCCTTCTTTCTTTCAGAGCTGCTTTTCTCTGACGCAAGTAGAAACACAACAAATTGATATCTCTCTGTCCAGTGAGCTGGAATCCACCAAGGGCTCCCAGCAGGAGAATGAGGCCTCACACAAAGATCTAAGTCACATGGCTTCAGAAAAATACATTTAAAAACAGTCTGTGAGAGGTTGTAGGCAAAGATTTTCTAGCATGGCCAGTTATACTAAATGTGCAATAATGAGACAAAAGCCTAAAGTAATTTTTAGATCAGATTTAAAATACTCCTGAAAAGAGTTTTCCTTCCACTGCTGCTGTTGTGTTTGCATGGTAGGGTGGAAGGCTTTGATGTACTTTCCTACCAGCCTTGTGTCTCTGCTGAGAGACTCAAACTGCCCCTCAGAGCCTTTCGGGAATCAGTGGGCTGGACAGACAAATTATCTTTAAGAACTCACTACGAATAGTGAGCTCCCAAACACAACTTAATTTCCACCATGGTGTCCTGGAGAGCCCTTTGTAGCCAGCATATCAGATCTGACTAACAGATGAAATAAAAGGATCATAAAAATCATTATGTATTCCCAGGAGAAATCAGATGATCTGGTATCATCAGTGACACATATGCTTTGCCCAGCTGAAAAGGATTTAGAAAATTCCAAAGTGTCCCAGTTGCATCTGCTGTTATTTTGATGACCTACTTCCTGTTGCCAAGCAAAGGTGTAATGTGGATCAAAACAAAGAGAACTCTCTGTGTGTCACAGGCAGAGGATGTAATTCTAGTGTTTTCTCTTTCTTTAATCCAGAATAAATCTCGTGGCTTTATTTCCTTCCTATGCAAGAAAAAGGAGATCATAGTTCCCTTCCTGCATGCCAAAATACTTCCACATGCACAATCAGCCACTATAAGCAAAAAAACCAAAAAAAAGTGTGGAAAAATTAATCCACCTTGTCAGAGGCATACAAACAAAATTGACATGAACATCTACAAAGCATCTTGAATGCTTAAACCTTCTCCTTACACTGGTATGCACTACCTATAATAGACAACTGTTGAGTGGAGAGATCTGTCCTCTGAAGAATGAACAAGCAGAGTCAGAAACAAAGGAAATATCAGAAATGTTAGAAATGTATCCTGCATCTGTCCACAGCACCAAAAGCAGAGATTGTTAATCCCTGTTAAAGGTCAGCTGCATGGCAAGGCTGGAAGACATGGATTGGGAAAGAATCCACTCAGCAGCTGAAACCAATGTTCCAGTTTACAGTATTTCCAATTTATTAATACTTGGATAAGTTGCACAGTATGGATGAGCAGACAGCTCTCCTTTTACTGTAACAGTTGTCAAGGGTGGACAATACTCCCACAACTTTTAAGGTTCACAAATTTCATTCATTCACTTCAAGCACAGGGAAGTTCATTTCATCCTCCTAAAAGTGTTACTGTTAGAACTGATTGTTTGTAAAACTGTCCTTTGAAATCATCTCTTCTTTTTAAGGAGAAAAATGTAATGAAGGTTATTCCACAAAACTGAAATTTAACTTAAGCAATTTAGCAAATTGAGATTTAACTTTGCAGTCAGCTCAGACTAAAGAACAGGAAAAAAACATCTCTTAAGAAGGATAAGGGAACATGGGGAGTAACACAGCTGTGGTTTCTTTCCTCTTTCTCCATTTCTCATTTGCACCTTGCTTGTTTGAATAAGTCACAGAGATGAAGCCTCCTTGTGGAAAGTTTCACACTTTTCATACATCCCACTATTCATGCAGAGCAAATGGGGCAAAGGAAGAAAGAAAGCAACACCTGGGTTCCTTCAGCTCTCAAATCCCTGCCCAGTCAGTGTGCTCACTTCATTAGCCCAGGACACATCAAAAAAGGAAACCTTTCACCAGCAACTGCATTTGAGCAGCAGCAGCCACAGAGGCACCTCACCCCCTGACAATCCAGCCCGGGGCACTGGCTGTACTTTCAGGGTCTGGCAGCAATGACAGCAAGTAAAAAGAAGCTGAATAACAGCAGGCAGAGATCAGTCTGCAGTTTTGCAGGTTCAGATCCAGCATATTCCCCAAAACACCCCAGAGAGCTGCTGAGGCAGGAGCCAGCCCTGACATTTCCTTGGGGCTTTGGTGAGGGTGGAGTTGTGACCATTAAATGGGTACTGCTTCAGTCCATGCCATGGGGGAAGGGAAAGGCTGGAAAGGAAAGTGGTGAAGGTGGGAAGGTGGACTTCTACACGTCAGAGGAATTTAACCAGTTGGACGCAGAGCCAAGAGGCTGCACTGGGTGAAGTGCTAAGGGTACAAACTTGACATCTAGGCAAACCCCTTGTCTGATCTGGGGAGTGCCTTACCTGGGGACTGTGCCCTGGGCTGCAGAATGTTCCAGCCCCATCCTGAGCTCTGTTCAAAAGGGCCTCAACTCAACCAACAAACACTGGACATGAGCAGACATGAAGCCTCAGCATCACATAGATCTTCAAGGAGAGAACATTCAAGCAGCACAAAGTGATTACCTCAACATAGTTGGCATGAGAAGGAACTGGAGCTGAAGGTGTTTGGTGGTTTTGGAGAAAAACATAAGGCCCTATTTCACCAAATTCCATTATTTTTCTTTTTTTTTTTTTTTCTCATTTAAAAGCAAATTTTTTTACTATTTGGGAATGTTATGCCTGGAATGTACAGATTCCATTAATTTGTTCTCTTTCCTATTCCTTGAAATTTCTCCTCCAGCTGCTTTTTCCAACAGCAGACTTTGCAGACCAACTCTCTCTCCATATGCCTGGTTTTCTCTGTGAGAAAACTTATCTTCTGGCAGTCTGTTTAGCAGAGATGCATGGTCCTTCCAACAGCCACACTTAAACACACTAAAGCAATTAACCCTGTTTCTTTTCCAACCTTTTGTTGTGCACTCAACTTGCTAATTGATGCACTTACACACTTGGAGATAATCTCATCCATGTTGGATCTGGATCTCCCATCCATGTGTGAAAAAAGCAATAAAGTTCAGTGAAGATAGGACACTTGGCTAGAGCCACAAGTTCTGTCTCTTTCATTCTATTCTAGCACAGAAAGCAGAAATAAAGGAACACTGACAAGTAAATTGGAAATCCTGGCTGCTTTGGAACGTGTGTTCCCTGCTCATTTCTTTATAGCACTTTGGCTTGCTATTCTCTGTCATGTGAGCAGTGTCAAAGAGAGCCAGATTCTTCTTACTTGGACATTGATGGTCTATGAATCAGCATTGATCCAACTGCCTTTACGGCCTAAGAGCTACATTTTAATCTTTTCTTGTCCCCTCAAGCTTCTTTAAGTTATAGGATAGATTGATACAGAGCCTAACATTTATGTATGCCTTCACTCAAATCTCCCTTTCCTGAGGCTGCTACAAAGTTTGAATGCAATCCCAGGCCAACTGCTTCCACATCCAAGCATCCCACCCTTCTCTTACGTTTATACCACTTGCCCTGCTTACTTTGACTTTCTCCTGGCTGATTTCCCAGAATATCCTTTGCCTCTGGCAAGATAATTACACAAGTGTAAAATACTGTCACCACAAAAGTTAGTTTTAATGTATGCTGTTTTCAATACACCCAAGGGACTGGAAGCCTGTGGGAGAGAAGTGTTAGTTCCTGAAGAGTTAATTATCTTTCTTGTTCCAGAAATGTAGTACAGTTCCTGCAAGTTTAGGGTTTGGGATTTTTTAAACCTGGGGTAGAACATTCAAGGTTTTATCTACCAAGAGAGAAATAGTGAGTGAGGGTAAAGGGGGTGGATTTCTGTCCACAAATAATAAAAAGAAAGTACTTTTAAGCAATGTGGGTATTTTCACACCTTTTATTTTATTCAATACTTAGTCATCTGCTGAAGAGCAAATGGAAAATTTTGAGTTGCTGTCTTGAAGTGTTTGATCCACTTTCACTACACTTTTCTTAACTATGCCTTTAATAGAATGAATGCTACCAGCCAAATGCCAGTCAATGACACAGCAGAGACTAAAACCTCAGGTCAGTGACCTTTCATGGGCGCCGTGAAAAAATTCAGCCTTCTTTCCAAAATTAGAGGGTGAGGATGATGACAGACAAGGCAGCCGTGCTGGCAGGGCAGAGTTTGAGAGCTGAAGTTCCATTTCATGGAGGCAGTACATTACTGTCAGCCACTCACCTCTCTGCTAGGTAGCAGCAGCCAGTTCCTGCTATTTTGGTATCTCACAGGGGCCAGGCACTCACCTCATTTCCCAAATCTGCCCCAGCCCTCCTGCTCCTCAATATCTGCCCACTGCCCTCTTTCACAGAGTCTCTGTGATAAAGGGACACAGAATTACCCTCTCTACCACTTCTTTGCAGGCAATTGCAAAACATCCTGCCCATAGAAGTGTTGTTTACACCAAAAAGGCTTTTCATTCCAATTTGTGTCCATTTCTGCTGTTTGATTCAGGCCATGTCACACATCTGGGTGATACCAGTATTAGCACATAGTAGGAAATGGAATTTTGACTTTACCATTAGGGCAGACTGTATTCTTCTGTCTTCACTTTCACTGGTTTTGTTTTGCATGTGTGGTGGGAAGGAAAGTGAAGGGTGGGTCTCAGTCAGCAAGGATTGCTGGCCCTGGGGGAAATTTGAGGGTAGTCCCACAAGGATTGTTTGTGTGATCCTGGGATAGGAAGCCAGACGTAGGCGTAATTGCAAGGACAACAGGCAAGGCCAGGTAAAAGTTCCATGCTCTGAGCATTTGTTTTCCCTGTGCTACAGCCCTAGAAATCCACAGGGCTGTCTGAGGGAGGGCATAAGGCACCCAGAGCAGCAGGTGCTGATAGCAGATAATGGGGGGGAGCTTGGTGGGAACGGCCAGTAGTGCCCTCAGCCTCAGGTCTCCTCTGTCAGTCTCAACTCCAGGCATTTGTCATGTCTCTCTCATTGCAAGAACAGTCTGATCCTGTTCCCACTACAGTTTCCAACTCCACCTATAACCTAGAGAGCATTGTGCCAGGTCTGCCCACAGCCTCAGGGATACTGAGGTATTTTGCCTTTCTTAAATGTGAAGTGAGCTGGATCCTTTGAAAACTCTAGGCCTGAATATCTCAAATCTTTGTTTGGACTTGAGGATTTACTAGCTCTTCTGACATTCCCCCAAGTTCTTGAGTTCCTCAAAATCTTTCTTACCACTCTGTGTGTTTGTGTCTCCCTGCCTTCAGCCCTGTAAGGCATCCTTCAACGCTGACCTTCCTCCTTGCACACACATGCACACTCTGGTATTTAAAGGAAAGGATTTCACTTTCACAGCAGAGTAATTGCTTTAAAAAAACTAAAAAGTGCTTTGCTTCAGCAGAAATCCTTACTCAGAAATAAAGAGGAACTTCTTATTCAAACAAAAGGTTAAACAAAGGACAGTGATTGCCACACTGCTTACAGCAAAAACACTGATCAAGTATGATTGAACTCAGTCCAGGTTTATATTGATTATAATTGCTTGGTATTCACTTTGATGAAATTAAAGATATGGTATTCTACTCTCAATTACACCACAGGCTTCAGTGAAATCACTTTGAATTGGTACTGCTGTCACAGGACAGCACACACCCCAAGTCTGTAATTCTTCCCACCCCAGCTTAGTTCCTCTCACGTAACTGACAGCCAAATCTCCACTGCTGAGGTGTAACAAGTACCCAATGAAAAAGGCCATTCTTCAAATAAACATTCAGGAAAATGTTAATAAAGTAACATGTCCAGCAAGTCAGAAGCCCAAGTTTTGTAGTGTGTCAGGAAAGCAAGTTTTATTTGGAGTTTGGGAAGTGAAATTACAAAACAATTCCACTAGTTGGTAGAAATCCAAGGAATGGTTTTACACCCAAATTTTGATGCCCAAATTCAGCCTTGTAAATTACACTAAAGAGTCCAGCATTTCTGGCTGGGCTGATCTAGGCAATGAAGGAGGAAAATGGAGTTTAAAAAGCCAACTTGCACACAAATCCTAACAACCCTTATTCTTCTTTTACTCATCCCCATGAGCAGCCCAGTTGAGGAGTATTTCAACAATCTGCGTAATTTTATCTTTCCTGTGTTCTTTGGATATTATGTGTCATCCCTGTTTGCACAATAGCCAAGTGCCTGATCCTGCTTCCTTTGCCAGCCATACAGATCATAAATCAGAGAGCACAGCTCATAAATCATGTGCCACTAAATACTGAATCAAAGGAAAACAGCCACTTGGTAGGAGCTGCAGGACTTCCCTGGGGCTGGGGGCAGCTGAAGTATCCCCTGAACACACGGGGATGGGCACAGGCCCAGCTGTCCTCAGCAGAAAGTGTCCCCTGGTGAGGTGCCTTGGCCAAGCTCTTCCCAGTCTGCTCCTTCTCTCTGGCCCATTCCAAGCCCATCTCTATTCCCATGCCACGTACATGGATTGGACAGTGCAACTTTTGCACCATGTCCCTGTAATCCAGTCTGTAAATATTCTGAGCGAGGAAAAACACCATCCAGAAAACACTCAGACTTCTGTGGGTAGCAATTTCTGCTTTCAGTGAGGTTTCTTTCAAATCTTCTCTACCTGTACATCTAAGGGAAGGCAACCAGCCAGCAAACAGCCCAGTGGTGCTCAGTGAGGCACTCCAGAAACATCCTTCTGAAGGTGTATCATGGCCCTGAATGCACCACAGCTGCTCACAGCACCCAGCCAGCCAGGCTGCTCGTGCAAGGACTCCCCAACCCAGGCAAACAGGAGCCAAATCAGTTTGAACACCAGATCTTTACAACTTTCAATCCCTTCCTTATGCAATGCAGGATGGAGCACCTGCAGAGATGCTGTGCTGAAAAGAACCATGCAAAATGCAGCTGTAAAACCCCATATGCAAGGTTCATCAGAAATGGGCTCAGCAAACAGCCTGCACCCCTTCTCAGAGCCCTGGGCAGCAATACATCCCTGGATGTGGGTGGGGTGGGGAACATTGCTTGTGCTTTGGGGAAGAGCAAGCTTGGAGTGACTCAATGTTGTTTTTGGCTCTCTGTTTTAGAGACACGGGGAGGAGAAGCTAACAACATCCCCAGTGAGCTGGGAGAGAACCTACAGTGGAAACTTTCTCATTGCCTGATCTCTATTGTCCTGAGTAGTGCTCCAGTAGTGTAGAAATGCATGAAAGGTCTCTTAGCAAGGTCCCAGATGATACTGGATGATAGGGGAACAAGAATGATAAAAACCTGGATGCCCAGGAACAAAACCATGTGCCAAGAAGTCGTGCCCTCTATCCATTAGATACCTGGAAAGTCAGTCTCATGCTGACCTGTCTGTTTGGTGGACTAGCCCACAGAACTGCAAGACATAAATTCCATCTTAGCAGAACCCAGATCTCAATCTATGTCCCACCTAAACTTTGATGGGAGTTTTGGAAGTCAAAGAAAATGAAAAGCTTGATTTTCTTCCAAACCCCTGGCAAGCTGCATACCTTTAACACAGCTATCTGTCACAAGCTGTTGGGGATCACATTTGGTTATTCTTCACCTTAAGTAAGGAGACCCCATCCACAACACATGAAGTCACTGAATCAAGATAATTTGTTTCCCCAAAAGCAAGTTCACCCAATTGAGGTGAAGAGGTTGTTATGGTGGATTCCAATTAAATGAAAACTGTATTTTAACCACAGTCCACTGATTATAAGTGAGGAACTGCAGTTTTTAGAGCACAGGTAAGGCCTTTCTCACTCTAGAAATCAAAACACAACACACTAAAGTACCTCTAGTCTTTTGTTTCCTTGTCTCTCCTGCAATAGTATCAGGTACCATCACATTTTCATACCTACACTCTGCACTGCAAATATCTGCTTTAATACACACTTTTTCCAGGCACTAGATAGCCACATCTTAGATAGCCCCCAGGAAAGAGGTGACAGTGGGAAGGATGGACCAGAGGAGCTTGGCTCCTGGAAAAGATCAGTGTGGTTTGCAGGATCAGAACAAAGGCAGCTAATGGGAGGGAGCTGAAAAAGGGAGGTAAATGTTCAGCCTGTGTCTGCATCTACCTTGCTACTCCTGACAAAACTTTGCTTTGAACTGGGGATCTATGGCTTATGCCAAAGCAAAAGTAGAGTGCTTACAGCTACTCTGCAACTGTTGCCTCAAATGCAGAGTAAACACTCCAGGATGCACAGAAAAGAGGTGTTTGGTTTTTTTTTCTCTTTCCTATACCTTTCCTAAATTTTGGGTTATCTGCTTGCTATGAGAAAGAACACTAAGCAGCAGCAAGAATACAGTGCCTTCCCACAACAGTATTCTGAAAATGACACTTGTAAACAGTTCCATCAAGCAGAGAACAATAATGCAATTTGGCAGAAAGAATCTTAGAAGCCAAGTTACACAGAGAAATTATAGTTAAAATTACATTAATCAAAACCAGTTAGGAAAAGATGAGAGGAAGACTCTGGCAGAACACATGTGGGATGTTACCAATTAAACTTGTTTTTCTTCCTAAAAGGCTACAGCATTCTTTTTAATTAGCCTCTGTCATTGTAATTCTAACAATAACCCACAGCACAATTATTATTTGAGCTACTTGAAAACTTAAAGCATGTGCCCAGTTTCTTTAAAAGACTCCTCTGTGGACATCCAATGGGGCTGGGTAGAGAGAAATAAACAGTTTCCTTTTTCATTTCTGAAGCTAAGTTATATTACAAGATTTATTCAAATGCTGAGAAGCCATTCTGGGAACAGAAAAAAAATGATCTGTAACAAATAAATCAAGTAGCTAAGAGTCGGAAAAAAGCAGAAAGACATTTCTTTCCAGATTTAACTTTAATGTTCTCTGTGGAGCAGCACACTGGCATTTGTGAGCCACCCCAGAGTTCTGCACACAGTACTGCACCTCATGAGCTCACAGCAGGCACACACTGGCATTCCTCCTGGTCCTGCTGCTGCTGCTGCCATTGGCACTGAAGAAGTTAATGCCTGCAGGTTGCAATGCCAACCCCAGTTTGGCTAATCCTCTGGCATTACTACACTATGCAAAATAAATGCCTGGCTGAAATGAGATTAGAAAACCTAATGGCATTAACAAAAGCCTGACCTATAAAAACTACTTGAAACATAGAAACGCTGCATTTTTCAGGTTCTCTGCTCTAAATCACAGGTTCTCCACTTCTCTAGCTCAGAACTACAAGTGCAATACTTCAGGCCTTCCAACCTTTACACAAAAATCTGACTCTTAATAAATTAAAATCTGACAATTAATAAATTACATTTTCTCTGTCTGAATTTGTACTAGATTTGGGTCTTTGAAGTTTTTTTCTTCCTCCACCACCTAGGACACATCTCTTCATCTGCATCTCTGTGCTGTGAGTTATAGAAGATAGTCAGGAATGACAGGAAAGGTGAGAGCTTGATAGAAGTTGCACAGGGTGAAAAATCTCAGTTCAAAGACAATTAGACCTGCTCTAGGAAAACACATTAAAGCAATTACAGACCAAACTGGTAAAATACATCTGTTGTTATCAATAGTCTGTTTTCTATCCTGATTGTGACCCATTCTCTGTGCTGAAATATCCTAGTCGGGACAAAAATCTGCAATATATTCAAGTTATTCCTTTTCTGTGGAAATGTGTTACTGCCAAAAGGGTCACTGCACTCTTCATATCTTTACTAGAAAACAGAAGGCACTGCCAGAAGATGTATCTGCTTTCCAGCTTTTTCAGTGCTTTTCCTGCAGCAGTTGATACAAATGGATATTTTCCCCTTGGACAATGGGATTCTCTGAAATGGAGTCAAGATCTAAAGGGTTTTGCAGTCAGCTCTGTATTATGAATGTTCACAGTGGTGGCCTTTTTTCCAAAAGTGTGAAATAGCCAGCTTCCATCAGGTCACTTTAAGTTCCTTCTATTGCTACAGGAGGACAAGACAAAAAGCAAAGTCATGAGTCAGGAGAGCTGAAATGGTGGAGATTATTTGTGCCTGCACAAAACACATCCCCTCCATCCAACTGCTGAGACATTCCCCCAGCACAGCACAGGATAAAAGGAAAACAAGCCCTTTGAGCTACAATGAAACACACTGAAGGACTGAGAGAAGGATTCAACCCTTATACAGATAAAGTGAAAAATATTCACTCTGATACTAAGTAGGATGTGAGATATCTACCTTCAGGCTCCAGGACACCAGCCAAGCATTAACTGCCAGGAATTCAGAGGAAAGTGTCTCTTAGTAATGATACCATATAATTATTTAATAGGCTTTTACACCATGCTCTGAAGCATCTGTTAAAGTACTGGATGGAATACCTGGCTTGACCAACTAATGTTAAACAGGCTGGAAATACTCATATTTTGCCCTACAAAAGAACAGCACACAACTCATAACAAAGATTATATCAGCCATGCTTTACAGCTTCACATATTCTTGTCATGTGCAGTTTCTATTAGAGGCTAATAGGTATTTGAAAAGCCTCTCAGCTCTTTTACAGAACAGAGTTTTAAAATAGCCCAGCATAAGACATGTGGTATGCTGGCAAACACTGTGTGTGTTGGCAGCCAGTCTGAGACCACTGCTGGCAAAAACAGGACACCTGTTGTCAGTATTCTATCAAACACGATCATTTTAGCATTGGGAAAGTTTGGAACAGCTCCATGAAAACCTGTCTGATGTCAAGTTAACATCCCAGCCAAACAGCAACTCAACTGAATTTTCAAAGTGTCATCAATTGACTAATGAAGTGACAGGAAAATTTAGATAGGCTCATGGGTGAAACACAGTGCACGCCAACTTGAAATATTCACTTGTAAAAAATACGTGTGCTAAAAATACTGTTTGAAAGGCACACAAATGTTATAAACAGGTATTTTTAGTGGAAGCCCCAATGAATGAAGAGGAATGACCAGAAATGCCTGGCAAAGCAGGCACAAGAATGCTTTGACAAAAAAGCCACGTCAGCGATTGACATCACTCCTGTAACTAATCTGGGAACTGATGAAAAAACAAGAGGAATGGAATAGCCAGGATTCCACAGCTAGGCTTTCCCTTTGTGCTCTCCTTTGTGAGCATCTTTTTTGTATTTTCTTATTGGAAACAAGTGCCAAGAGTACTTGTCTGTATGAAGAAGCATGATGTGAGCTTGAGAACAACTTTAGACTAAGGCCAACAGAAACGAACCTGTGAGATGCTCTGGAGAGCACAGACATTTGGCAGAAGAATCTTGCATCAACTACTGCAGCAAGAGGTCACTTAGAGGAACATAGCTCAGTCAGACCAGAAATACACTGGGCACCACACTTTCTATTCCAAGGAATCCCAGAGATAGCACAGTTTATTTATAAAGCTACCCTGAGGCCAGCATTCAGAGAACTTCCCTTTTCCAGGACGTGTATTGCTGCAAATTCAGCTAAGGCTCTTCCAGAGAGAGGAGATCAATTTGTGATTCACCACTAGTGGTTGCAAAATGCATTGCTGTTGATGTCACTGTGATCTGCCATGTATGTGGCATTGCCCAAGCCTGCCAGATTTATTTCTAGCATCAGTTAGATCTGAGCTTGATCAGTAAAACTCTGGTTCTTACAGGAGCGGGGCTTGTCAAACCCAAGAAGTCTCCTCCAAGACTGACGATACACTGAAGTACTCTTGAGGAATCAGGCAGGAATGATAAATCAGAATTTATCATTCACAGCACACAGGATGTGATGGGAACAGTTGTGTTTCCCAGCAGAAGTAGCTCTGATCCCTTCAGGCACTGGATGGCACAGGGCAGCAGCTTTTCTGCCATCAGCCTGAACCAATGCCCTGTGGATAACACTCAGCTACCAGATGCAGACTCAGCTTGATAGGTGCAACCTGGGAATGACTTCACTCATTGCCACGTTTATGCTGGCACAGTTAAAAGCTGAAATCAGTGCCTTTGGAAAGGGATCAAGAGGAAATGGTGAGCAGAAGAGTGAGGAAGTGCCAGAACATGAAAGAAACGGACAGGCATCCAGCAAAACATAAAACCAAAAGGCAGTTACTTTCCCATGCATTCCTTTTGTCTCCTTTGTTACTATTAATTCAGTAGAACCTAAAGGCTCCAGAAAAGATCAATGTCTCTTTTCATTAAGACACACTGGGTGAAATTTGGCCACCAAAATCAATTCAAGTATGGTTTTGTTACTTATATCAGCAGAGGCAGCATTTCTCCCACAGCAATAGGCCTTCCCTGCCATAAGGTGTTTTTATTTAAATGAGCAAGACCAGTGAAGGAGGGAACAGAAAAAGAGGAGCAGACAGAGATAAAGTTCAAAATTCACAGAACAAATCATCAACAAGAGGAAAGAGAACCAGAACTCCAAACATTGCCTCAAGTGCTGCAGTCCATGACCATACAGCAGCAAATCCTGCCAAGCTGCACAGTATCAGCTATGGATAACACAGGAGAAAAACCATCCCTGCTCTTAAGCTGGTACTTAATGTCCAAAAAAAATTGCAGAAAGAATGTATTCAAGCCATAAATAAGATTAGGTTAATCCATCCAAGGTGGTGGAAGTGGTACTAAAGGGTAGAGAACATTTACACTGTGGGAACATGCCAGCTCTCTGACTGGACTGAGATGTCCTTTGGGTAATACCAGGAGCAGCTACCAGACAAATCTTGCCTGTGTCCTTAAATTCTGCTGTTAAAGAGCTGCCTGAAAAGGTCAGATAAGCCTCTGTGATTGCATTTGTCTTGACTTCTCTGTGTACACAAAGTCCACTTACTACCAGAAATGTCTGGGGTATTGACAGAGAAATCATAGGGGATAACATTCAGTTAGTATGGCAAACAGTGCAGCAAACCCATAATCTCTTGGGTCAATTCCAGCTCCAGTGCACATTTCCTAAACTACTCTGGACTTCCATTTGTTTACTATAAATGCAAGCAAGTTCAATAGTGGAAAATAGACAGAGAAGAGGGGCCAGAGACCAGAGCACGGTCCTTAATATATGCAACCTGACCCTACTATGATTTTCCTCCCTGGCAGCACTAATGTGCTGTGAGCAGACAACATTTGGATGCACAGGGGATGCAGGATGTTCAGACAGCTGTCACATCCTGGGTGCTGCATGGAAGTGCAGAGATCAGGTCCTCCACAACTCAAGGTGATTTGCACAGGCTGCACGAAGTGTCTGCACAAACATTACACCACCTTTTTCTTACAGGTACAGTGAAAGCATTGGCTTCCACTGTTTTATAATTAACATCCTTTAACTGTTCCATGCACAGTCAGCAGTAACTTTCACCAGGGCATTTTCCATGCAAACAAATGCCAGTGGTCTGAATTTTGTGCTACACTATCTATCTGCATTCCCTCCTTTTTTGGATTATTCCTTAAGATCTGTCATAGGATATAGTCAGGAAGAAGGCAGGGTTAATATATAAAAAAAAAAAAACAACAAAAATAAAACCCTAATGTTTTCTTTGGGTAGGAAAGATCACCACAATTCTCATGCACTTCTATACATATGCATGATCCTAAAGCAGAGACCCTCTTGGTCCAAGAGCCTGGAATGTGAACACTCTCACAGCTGTGAATGTGGGGGAAAGGAAAGGAAGGGCAGAAAGAGACTTTCAGCATCTCTTTCTTTTGTAGGTGTTCCCAAGTGCCTGACTTGATTCTGGTTTAATTTACACCAGGGGATTACTGTAACAATCGAGTTTCACATCTAAAGCAATCTAAGATACCAGAATGAGAGCTACAAGATTATTCCTTTGCAAAGTTGTACAAGTTTGATCAGTCCAGACAAGATGCTACTTTATTATGAAAGTCATTTGGAGACATTTTTTGTGTTAAGCACCATCCCCCCAGTCGTTATTACACAAAATTGGGTTTTCGCTCATGAATCTCTCTCTCCATTGGCTGACCTGTCCCTAAGAGGTTTTGTAGTGTCCCAAAGAATTCAGCTAGAAAAGAGTCCCCTGCCTTGTGTCTTTAGCTTGGAGATGAAGGGATCATTTATGAATTTAATTTCTGAATAAAAGTAGCAATGGCTGCACCAGAATGACTCCAGGTTTATTCCAGCCTAACTGCAATCACAGATTGTTACCAGTGCTGTGGGTTATGTAAACAGGCAGGGTAAATAACAGGTCTGAGCAAACAAGCCACGTCCTGTCCTCTGACAGCACAGAGGAAGTCTGAGCACATCCACACGAGGATGTTCACAAGAGGAATGTGGAGTCAGGACTAACACAAGGAAACATGAAGTATGCCTTTGCCCTGAAGCCTTAATGACAAAGAACTGGCTGAATTCCAGGGTTTTCCAAGTACAATTCCAGGTGGCTTCACTAATCCTACAAGGGCTTGCAATTCTGCTTCATCTCCAGCAGCATCTGCAGCAGCACCTTCCTTTTAGCCAAGTCTCACCTGACTCAGAAGTTCTGTCAGGACTCCCCAAACCACGTGTGCTGCAAGAGGGAACCAAACATGAGTTCTGTCCAAGTACCAAGGGAAAGATGAGCGTGTGGTCCTGCAGTTCCTGAGTGTCTCCAGGCCCTGCACTGCCTCACCCCTGCATGGAACACCCCCAGGTGGGGCTGGGCACAGGGACACAAGGTGAGGGAGAAGTTTGCCAGACTGGACCCAAAGATCATACAGCTCCTTATCAGAAATCAGAGTCCTTCACACTCAGCAGCTTCTGCTGGTTTGTGCCAAAACACAGCCCAGCCTGCACCTCAGTTCCCTGAGCTGCACTCCCTGACAGATGTCTTGGGCTGATCAAGCCACCAGGACTATGGTGATATTATCTCAATGGCATCCTTTTGTCTTTGATAAGCTACTGACAGGGCAGGATGCACTCTCTCAATGCCTTTTAGTGCTGAGACTGCTCCTGCTGCCCAAGAAAAATCACAATTGGACAAGTGGTAATGGCTTTAAACTAAAAGAAGGTTGATTTAGATTAGATATGAGGAAGAGTGTTTTACAATGAGGGTGGGGATTCACTGGAACAGGCTGTCCAGAAAGGTGGTCAGTGTCCCATCACTGGGAACATTCCAGGCCAGGGCTCCAAGGAACCTGGTGTGGTTGAAGACATCCCTGCTCACTGCAGGGGGGTTTGAGTAAATGGCCTGTAAAGGTCCCTTCAAACCCAAACCACTCTGTGATTCTATGAACTGAGGCTCTCAGCCCTGAAGCCCCTCCATTCAGCCCTCAGACCACTTAAAAAGGTGAAAAGCTCTGCAAATATACCTCATTTTCAAACCTTTTTTTTTTTCACAGTTGATGCCTCCAAGAAAGCCAGCTGTAGTGCTTGCCAAAAAAAGAAAAAAATCACCACATGGAAGTGAAAGAATGACAATAAGGAAACAGAAACCTCAAGGAAGGAGTGGGGAGGAAGGGAAACAAGAGCAAATAAAAACATAAAACTCCAACCAAAAAACCCAACTAATGAAATTATTGTATAGTAATAATCTTGAACACTGTCCTGCAATGCTCACATCATTCTCTCTCAACCTATATTGAACAAAATAAAGGAAATGGGCTGAGATTGTGAATATAGTATATAGCAAGCACAGTATATATACATATATATGCATGTATTAGTTTATCTATTTATATATATGCAATGTTTTCTCCCCCACAACAAAGCTGTCTAATAATCTCAGGCTGCAAGATCTTTGAGAAAGAGCATTTGCTGTGGTTGACAACAGCTGAATTCAGTCAACCCCTGGCTGACACAGCAGTACAACATCATTATTATCCTTCCTGTGACAAGGCTGCTTCACCAGGGTATTCTCTAACATTTTGGATTTACTCTTGAAAAACCCAACCTATTTTTGCTGAGTAACTTGGGTCTGGAGTAAGGAATTCAAGGACACTCAATACATGTCACAGCAGAACCAGGAATTTTTGCTTTTGTTTTGGTTTGTGGGGGATTTTTTTAATTGTGCCCTGGTTTAACAAACATCAACATAACAAGAGTTGTTCTTGATTATTTTACTAGTATAAAAAAAGCTAATTAATATAAAACATATAAGGCCTGATTTGCCTCTCACATGGGGTTGTTCTTTAACAACAAAGCATGGCAACCTTCCACAGTCACACCATTAACTCATTTCCTTTTTGGAATAGGCTGGTGACACCTATGGAGACTGGTGCCAAAGAGCACTGACTCCTGAACCATGCCAAGGAATTGTTTGGGAGAGTGCTGGATGACCAACAGCATGCCAGGGACAATGCCATTAATATAATGGCACAGGTTAGTGAGTGGCCATCTCTGAGAGCATTTCTAACATGCTTTTGCATGGATCAAGGCTTAAGGGCTTAAGATTTTTCTCCTGCTACCACTGTGTAAGCACCCATGCAAAAAACCAGAGATAATACCCCCAGTATGGTGTCTGTATAAACTCACACTAATACAATCTTACAGATCCTCTACCTTAAAAAGTCAGAAATGCTGTAGAATAATTTGTTCTATTTGATAAGTTTATGTATAAGCACTGTACTTTAAAGACAAAACTGTTCAAAAGTAAAGTCCTAAGGAGGGCACATAGCTGGGAAGACTAAAGCTATTAAACATAGAGAAGCATACATTGCCTGGGGAGGTGTTAATCCACATTCTATAATAAGGCAATTACTGAAATCTTCAGGAAGAGCCTTCACAGCTTTCATGGCATTCAGCTGATACAGATACGATGATGGATTTTTTCATTTCTGTGCAAAAGGTGTTTTCTGTACAAATGTAGAATATGTAGGAAGTCTTGGAACACCTCACCTGTGAGACCAGGTAACCAGGCACTGAAAATACCCATTGCATATTTTGAAGCATTTTGAAACTATGAATTTAGGACAGGACTCTTAAAACCTTACACTTAAAACTTATCCCCATTTCCTGCCCCTAAACTATTAATAAATACTAAAGGACAAAAGAACACAGTTTGGCTTCAGCCAACTGGTGAAAATCTGGAGCAGCTCAGCTGAGGCCAGTGTAACTGAGATCAGAACTTGGCCCAGGCTCAACAAACTGAGCCAAATTCATTACCATGCTCTTTCCCTACATGTCTGCATATTAAAGAGCATGCTTTTTTGGGGTTGTTTTTTTGTTTGGCTTTTTTTTTTTTTAAGTGCACATTTCAGCCAGTCTAAAAGTACATTTTGTAATTGTAACAAAAATGCCAAATGACGTAAAGAAGCTCCCCAGATTTAATAATATTTTGCTTGGAAATGGGTGTAGAAATGCATGTATTTTCTAATCCAGTGTGCCTTGGCTCTCAGCTGTAGGAAACACCTTTCTGAGAAGCAAGAAAAGGGAAACTTTTCTCCCACATGCAAAGCTTCAAAGATGTCAGCAATTACAGTTATTTTTATCAACTTGGACAGCGTCTTTAGTGCTTAGATGAAGAAAATTTCATCAAGATAAACAAATTAAAAGCAGCCAGAAATGAAACCAGAAGATTTTGGACACACTGTATGAGTCTAGTGTAAAAATCTTCCTTCTTGCCACCTTTTATTTTTTACCAATTATATACTTTTTAAGCTGAGCCTGCAAAGTGTAAGAGCACTGAATAAAAAAAATAAATAAATAAAGGTAGTTATCTGTCTGCATCTTTGGTCTTCTTTCAAAAGATGAAGTTAAAACCTTGCCAAGTTCTGCCCCCACCAAAAACAAGTTTTTTGGTAGTCAGTCATGGTCCATGTTCACAAATGTGGGCTTTGAAAACCCTGGGCACAGCTCTGACTCCACATCCATGGAGGGGAAGGGGCCGTGCACAGCTACAAGTGCAGCAGGCAGAGAGTGAAAAGCAGTGGGGAAAGGGGAGGGATGAGTCCTGCCTTGGCATCACCACGTACCTCCCTGTGCCCCACACCACAGTCAGACTTCTCCTACACTTTAAAGCACTAAGAGCTGGACCAGACAGGAATTTTGGGTTCAGACAACAACTGAAATAATAATCCAGCTCCTACAGACACTGTACAGATTTCTCAGTAGAAGGAGAATCATCCAATTTGCCTCTCCAAGCAAAGGATGGAATTTATGCCATTTTTCTCTTGTGATACAGTGAATTCTGGAGGGAACAATTGGTACCCACAGCACTGTCAGCTGAAGAAGACCCTGGGGAACCTCAAAACAATTAGATTTATGATCAGTCTGTCTTTTCTACTCTGTTCCTAGTTTCTCCCATTGCCTCAGGGACTCTCCCTCCTTATGCAGATGCCCTGAGAACCTACACTCCTGGGACACTCACACACCTCTCCTTTGTGCACTCCTGGGACACTCACACACCTCTCCTTTGTGCACTCCTGGGACACTCACACACCTCTCCTTTGTGCACTCCTGGGACACTCACACACCTCTCCTTTGTGCACTCCTGGGACACTCACACACCTCTCCTTTGTGCACTCCTGGGACACTCACAGAGCTCTCCTTTGTGCACTCCTGGGACACTCACACACCTCTCCTTTGTGCACTCCTGGGACACTCACAGAGCTCTCCTTTGTGCACTCCTGGGACACTCACACACCTCTCCTTTGTGCATGGAACAGCTGTGGGCTCCCTGCTCCTCCCTTCCCATCATCAGCTCCCAGCCCGGGCTCACACCACCCAGAAAGGTGGAGAAAGGGAAGGATGACCTCTGCCAGAGCAGCATGGAGCACAGGTACAGACAGACACCCTCAAGGTGTGGAGGAAAGAGGTGCCAGAGGCACCAACCCCTCTGCTGCTCCTCCAGCCCAGGTGCTGCAGAGGCAGGAGGAGACAGCAGGGCTCTGTAATTCCTGCTTTGGCTGAGGCAGAGGAGTTCTGCTGCTCAGAGCAGCTCCTGAAGCAGCCAGTGGCAGAGCCAGCCCCAGTGCCACAGCTGGCAGCAGCCCAGCTCATGGTGAGCTGCCCTCACACAGCTGTGGCCTCCAAGCCAGCACTGGGGACTTCTACACAAACTTAGGGCTGCTCCTCACAGCCAGATGTTCTCAGGGTGGCTGTGCAGTAAATTAAGTCTGGCCTTAATAAAGCCTATTGATGCTGTCTCATTTAGCAAAGCTCATGCTTACAGGGATTTGTTAGGCACTTCACTTCATGGAAGAGGAGAATATTTGCTTGTAATTTCAATTGCTCTGTATGGCTCTCTGACTCAGTGGCCTCCAAAAGCACACAAATATTTTCCAATAAACAAAGAACTGGTTCAAACTGCTGTCCATTGAAAATAACTGGGGTTTTTTTTAACTCTAAAGTGACTAAAATTTTCAGTTAGGACATCTACACAGGGCAGTGACTCCTTCAGGCCTCAAGGAGTCTCTGACTTAACCAGGGAGTGAAACAGAGCCTTAAGCTTGCCATTACATTTATCTCAAAAGCACAACAGCACTTAGTCATCATTTTGATCCTTGCTACTCACCACCTTCAGTGAGGGACACCAAACCAGAAATTTCTTGCATGCAATCATCTTTCAAGCTGAACCCATGGGTGGAACCATCAGTGAGTCCCTTTCCTGGGTGGGTCAAATTTATGTACGTGTGCACCCACATGAACAGGACCAAAAGAACTTGCACTATCAGAAAACAACAGGAAACCATAAACCCAAGCAATAACTAAATAACTGAGCCACTGCATCACATCAGTGACTAGGCTGAATAGGCAAAAATCACTGAAATCAAAGAAACTGGGCCAGTCTACACCAAGAAACAGGTGTTCCATTATCCTTAAGGCTCCCTGTTTCCTTGTCAGCAGCGGCAGTTTACCCAACAACTGCTGTTTGTTTTAGTTTTTCAGGTTGTCAGAAAGCTTGTTAGAATGTTGTCAGCTGGGCTAATTTCTCATATTTATTATGCAAATACTTTTCTATTTGTTCTTGCTTTGCTGCTAGTTCTCTACATCTCCCTTCTGACTACAGAACAGCCAAGGAAACAATCAAAATGTCAAATTATTTGTAGTCTGACAGACTGAGTTGTGCTTCCTCATCAAGCCCAAGAGTTCTGTTTGAACTGGTATTTGTTGATATTCATACTGAACTGTGTCTTGTTCTCTACTCCCTGTTTTTGTACGCTCCCCTCTCGATATATCTTGATATTTTCATTTAAAGCCACTGAAACTAGTCTAAGAAGAGACTCAGAAAGTCAGGCTCCATCACTCTTCTCAGAGAATCACCCTTAAGAATTTGGGGGAATGGAGAGGAAGGTCGTGTCAAGTTTAGTTGTTTAAATAATCATTTATTTTTGAAGGTCAGACCTAAATAAAAAAATTATTGCCCACAGGTTTCACCCCTTTTTTCCAATCCTCCTCCCCATCCACCAGACCTTCAGGTACTTAACTGACAGCTGGGATTAAACCACAGCAGCCCCTGCAGAGAACACCTTTCACTGCCAGTACAGCTCCTAGACACTGAATATGCACAGCAACTGAGAGAATAAACTGTTACAGTTAATCATATCAGTGGGTTTAGACAGAAAAAGGTCTCCACAATTTGGTACTCTGGGAATGAAGAAACTACACATGAAGCAATTACTAGCACTGTTGTTTACAGGATATTTAGCAAGCCTTTAACACTGGCCCAAGTGCCTGCTGGACACTCTGGTGTCCCTTAGGAGTGGATTTCTCTATCTGCTTGCTCTTAACACCACAGGGCATCTCTCCAAAACTGTGTACTAGGAAGAGTTTGCACATTTTTGCTTCTCTAAGAATTGAGAAAAATCTCGTCTGTGTCAAAAGTTTTTTTCCTGAATTATTTCTATCACTTGGCTTAATTTCTATTTATTGGTTCATTTTTAACAGAGGAATTTGAAACTTTGTTAGAAACTTGCTCATCACATAATCGAGGTAAGCTGCACTTTTCTTCTCCCAAATGTTCTCAACAAGAAACAGGGTCTCTAAAGCAGATTTTGAGTGAAAAATTGCTCCTTATTTTTTTTTTCAAAGGAATCTTCTGTATCCAGTGAAAAACCAACAATTTCTCTCCTTTTTTTTTTTTTTGGTCAGAAGACAGAATTTCCTCCTCCAAATGGAAAAATTTCAAAACTCACTGCAGCAATAACATCTTAACTGTGGATGGAGAGAGATCTTATTGCTCTGGAAACACTTTTCTCAGAGGATGAGATGTTCAGAACAAAATGAGAAATTATATTCAGAAAGAAAACAGTGGAGTTCTACATGCAGCTTCCTACTTACTTCCATTTAAAACAAAGAAGAAAAGTTGCTTTTGTGCAGTGGCCTTTTCTGTTGAGAAACTCTACTTAGAGAAACAGAATCAGCTTCCCACCGAGCAACATACATTGAACAATTTCAATACAGAGAGCACAAGAGAGGCTCAAATACGATCTGCTTGATGAGTGATGCACTTGTCCCTGCTCTGGATTTCTTTATGTCCAGTTTCTTCCCATAACTGCTGGTTTTTCAGGCAGTAGGAGACTGAAGGGACACTCCTCTGGATACCAGGAGTGCTATCAGCTCCCACCAGTGAACACTTCCTTGTGTTCACATCCATTTCTCACAGGAAAACCAATGCCAGAATTATTTAAACCTCTTCTTGGGCTGCCACATTATTATTCTTAAGCCACTCCTTGAACTTCATAATCTGTAAATCTTTCATTTATAGATGAGCATATTAATAAAAGATTTTTTTTGCATCATCTTTGGCATGATGTCAAGATCAAACATCACACACAACCTTGAGGGAAGGCTCATACATGGAGCATAAAGCTGGCAAAACCCAATTGTTTCACATATTGACTTTTGGGTTTAGAGGACTGCCACTATGAGGAAAACTCCTTCAGTCATTTAGATTTGCCCCTTTCAGAGATTACAACAAACTGGTTGCCTTACCATGGACTATGAATCATAAAAAGCTGCGCTACGTTCTGGAAAGTCCTTGATCTCATCTGGGCCCAGATCACACACTTGTCTCCTACTGTCAAAGAAGAAGCAAAAAAAGCCTTTTTTCATTGCATTGCAAATGTCATTATTTCATTTTGAAGCTTGTGATCAGCTCTGTCTTGTGATTATCAGTAAGTCCCAGCTTCCACTTTAAATTAAAGTCACTGTCTAATTTCAGTGTCCTTAGAGAACACAACCCCATGGTACCATTAAACCCCAAATGGTTCAAAGACTAAGCCATAGGATGCCCATTTAACTCTTTTTGGAGAAAAACACTTATTTTCACTGCATTTTGGTGTTAAAATCCTCTATTATTTCTTTGTCTTCTTTGTGGAAAAATATCTCCACCAAGAAAAAACAAAAAAATTTAGCAAACATGTTTTGAAATATTGAAAGCACCTCTCAATTCCAGAAGCTAATTTCAATTTTTTTCTTACAGTTCCTCCATAGTTTTTCATTAATCAGTGTTCTGATGGTCAAGCCAGCAATATTTAAGGAGGACTTAGAAGAACATTTAAAATTTTAACTATTTCTCTTCTATATAAAAGACTGATGTGTTTTCAATTTTGCAACACTCACTATATAAATGCTGATTTTTGTGTAACTGAATTACAAACATATCCTAATTTAAGATGTCCCAGTGCCTAGGAACCACAGCTTTTCGAGTACCTAGAAAATACATTGCTCTTCTGTGGGAAAAACAGCCTAAGATTAAAAAAAAGAAAGGTAGACTGATGTGTCAAATAACATTTATTTCCTCTCCTTTTCTGATGCTTTGAATTGAAATCATTATTGTAAACTATGCTCAGACTTATTGGAATAGACTTACTCTTAATTGAGCAAATCTATCACTGTGGATTTTACTGACCAGGAATGGCAGGAGAAGCCTTGAACAGCATAACAACTGGGCTGCTTCTGCTTTCAGATCACACAGACTTAGAAATAATATTTTCATTTATTTCCATGGTTTTGAAAAGCCAATATTCCCCTAGAGAATAACTTAAAAAAAAAAAATCTGATTTTTTTTATTCTTTGCATGATTGACCCGTATTTATCTTAATATAATTTTCTCTACAACAGTTCAGCAAAAGGGACTAGAGTCATACACTCACCATATGTTCCAAATTATCACACTTTGAAGCTTAAGTGGCAGAAAGGATGAAATTAATTCCTCTTTCCCTTTAAAAAAAACACAAACTGGCAGAAATAAGAGAATTTACTCCATCTGCTTCCAGTCTCAAGTCCACCTTGTAAAGTTCAGTACTTCAGATTCAGTTTGATACCAAAAGGGAAACATGGGAACAATAAAGGCATGCAAAATCTTAATAATAGTGAACTTATTTTTAACTGTGTTTTGCTAAATTAGACTGGGGAAAAAAAGAAAAATCAAGTCCTGAACAGGTCCAGATAAAGTCAGAATTCCAAGCCTGATAAAAATACAGACATGTAACAAATTTTATATCAGATATTGGCAACAAGTAGTCTGGTCTCCAAACTAGTTCAGTGAATGGCTCAGTCCAATGTTGTACCAAACTGTCAGGATTACACTGCACAGATCTGCTGAAAAGCTTTTTATTTACAGCAGTATTTGTATGCAGCCATGCCCTGACATTCTTTCTAGAGTGCTTTTGCAAGCCTCCCCCTTGCAGAATTCCTCCTCTACCTTAAAAGCAATAAAGAGCAGATTGTTACCAGGAAGCAAAGAGTGCTCCAACCAGCTGAAAACACAGAGGGGAAGTAAATATGGGATTACACAAATTACAATCTGGCCAGGAGTCTGGCATCAGGACAGAGCTCCAAACCTCCAGCTCTCTATCTGCTGATCTCATCACTGCAGCTTCTCCCACCTCCCTTAGGGTCTTGCATCAAAACCAAAAAAAGCAAGAAAGAGGTTGTGGCCAAAACACATGTGTATTTCAAAACTCTCCACACAGCCTTTAGATAAACAGTTCCTGTGGAGACTACTGAAAATTCCTCTGTTACAATGAGGAAGGAAATGCAAATATTGGACTCTCCAGTATCACACAGTCATCCACAGCCTCCAAGCTCCTCAAAATGTTTTCCCTATCTTCTTCTCAGGGCAATCTTTCTTTCCACATCCTATAAAGAGGGAGCAGGCATTTTGAGGTGGCCAAAAGTACTTCCATGAGTAGGCATTTTGAGGTAGCTCCCTAAGGAGCTCTTCCAGCTCCTTAAGGACAAGCACCTTGTTTCAGGGAAGCTCCAAGGTAATGAACTCAGCTTTAGCAGAGCAGCAAGAAGGTCCCTTAAACACAAAGGAAGAGGTGGAATGGAAAGGAGGGTTCATACTGAGGTAGATGAGCCACCTACATTTAATCCATAAAGAAAAGGGACCCCCATAAATTGTGTGTTTGATAAACAGCCCCATAGCATTGCTGAAGAAATGCAGCCATGGGGAAAGGTAAGCAGGGTAAACAGCTTCACTGATCCAAAGAAAATCATCATTTTCTTTTTCCTGACTTATGGCCTAGTGTGAAAGGAATGCAGCTGTCTGACATCCTGATGGTTTTGTTTGCTTTTGCAACAGATAATTGTCCTTTTAAGCTCCACTACCTCCTTTGTGTTATTTGTACTGTCCAGGGTAATGCCCAAGGCAAGGAAGACTGAAACTCAAACAGCTCTTTTTTACAAATATCCTGAGCTGCAATGCAACAGCAGAGAGCACTACATCAAGTGTCCCCAAGTCACCCACCATCAGTCCTCATTCCACCATCTGCAAGTCTTTGCCCACGTTCAATGTTCCTGCACCTTCACCTTCCTTGAAGAAGAGGTTCCAACCACCTGCAGTGGGATTAACAGGAGAGAAGACATTCTCACTCCATGCAATCCTCTCCAGAGCTCTGGTCTGCCAGGGGCACCAATCTCATCATCAGAAAGAGGACAAGTGAGTTGGATCTCCTAAGAGATGGGGACAGTGAAATAATTCCCACCTTGAAACACGAGCAGTTGATCTTAGAAGTTGTGGCAGGATCCAGCCCAGAGTGTAACAAGAGGCCTCTGGAAATGCTTTTATACCTGGTCTCAGAATAAGCCCAAAGGAAGAAGCTCAATGGTTGCTGTTCCAGGAGTTCTAACTTAGCTTCAGTTCCAGATAAAACATCTCTCTTATGGGTAAGAGGCAGATTAAAAAAGGCATCTAATTATGGGTCCTGTGAATTGCAGTCAGTTTCTTAGAGCCTGGTTCTGGGTCCCTCTCTTCAAGAAAGACATGGAAGTGCTGGACAGCATCCAGAAAAGGGCAACAAAAATGGTGAAGAGTTTAGAGAGTCAATCATACAACAAATGCCTGAGGAAGTTGGGGTTTTTTTAACCATTCTTCCTTTCTCTGTCCCCATTCCCTTTTACAGCAACTGTGTAAATCAGATTTCTCTCAAATAGCTTCTGCTAATCTGACAGCTCATCAGGGACTAACCCTGTCACTTCCTGCCTGAAGATAAATATCTGCTACAGCACAAAAACTGAATGAGAAGCAAGGGATGCTCTAGGTCAACAGCTATCCTTGTATCACAGAGTGGGTGGGGACCCAGGGGAAGAGTAAAAGCACCTCAAACACCATATTTGCCACCAAAATAACAGCTCTGAGATATGAAAAAGACGAACCATGTCTGCCTATCCACCAGGCCACATCAGACCTGCTCAATGTGGCTCACAGTTTCTATTAAAGACCAGTGTGGATGTTCATTATTTAAACCTTTCCAATTTTTCTCATATTGGCCATTGTTACTCCCTTTTACACTCTCAGTAACACATCCAGCCAGCTCTCATCCCCTGAACAGTGGCCATCTCACAAGGTTACAAACCCTCCTGTCAAGAGGCAATAGGCCAACAGAGAAAACATAACCCAGTCTGAAATCCCTTCTGCCCCACATACATATTCACTTCCAAACTAACAGAACAGTTACACATCCTCCTTTCCTCCTCACTCCTCATTCTTGATGCACCTTTCAGTGATGGAGGCAGGAGGTGAGAAGGAGACAGGGTACTGTGGGGATTTCAGGATGGGTGTTCTATTCCAGCTGCCTCGTGCCCTGTGTCACAGCAGAGGTGCCACACAGCTCACATTCAACCTCCTAAAATTGTCAGCATGTGGGTATCAAGAGAAAACAGAAGGAAGCCCAGATTTATTATGTTCAAATTATCACAACTTAAGGCACATCCAAGCCTGACACATGAATTAGGAATGACAGGAGCAGATGCTGTAGAATACATTTAAAGAATAATGCATAATTGTGATAGCTCATCACACCTTTCCTTCAAGGAGCTGCATTTGCTGCAAATCCTCCTGCTTTTTCTTTCCCCTGGCAATGGGAAGCCTCACTTTCCAGAGGAGTATCTGCACCATTAGCCAGCCTCCACCAACCAGGCACCACTGATGAGAGCAATGCCTGGAGCACTCCCTGCATCAAGAAGCCCAGGAGGTGATTACTGATGTGGCTGCAGAAACACAAACTGACTCCAGGCTCAAATAACAAAGCAGGGAGGGCAGCCAAAACACTCAGGCCCAGAGTGAGCACCTGGCTGGTCACTAGGTGCACAGTGGGGCTGGGTTTGCTCCCTGGTTTCAGCCTTCACTCTCTGTTCTCACACTCAAACCCACACTGACACTGGCCTGGAGAGACGTGGGAGAAGCAAAAGAGCAACAAACCCCAACACCCCAGGGATGGGGCTGCTGGTTTAGAAGCAAGTGCTGCCAGCTCTCAAGACATGCTGTCATTCACAGACAAAGGAGGTGTCACTGATGGCAGCTGAGCAGAGGTTAAAAGGATTGAGGGACATCCAATTGCCACCACAGCAACCTCCAGCAGGTCCTGCCAGCCCATGGACACAGCTCGAGGCCAGTCCTCAAAAAAAGCTTTTGCAAATGTCACACACTGGGAAAGATAGTGCCACCTTCAATTCTGGTTTGAGAACCAAGGAATCCAGGTCTTGGTTCTTACCTTAGAGATATAAAACCTGAGAATAAATAATATATATATATAATAATAATAATAAGAGAACCTGAGAATAAATATCCTAGAGAAAATTAGCAGCACCTTCCATCACTAGAAGAGATGGTCAGAGTTTTGTTCCCACGCAGCTGGTTGCAGATCCAAGGAAGATTGCTGTGAAATTACATCGTGACAAAAATAGAGCCCCTGAGCTGGGCATTGAGAAAACAACACTGGGCTACAGGGGAAATGCACAGAAATACATTTTTTCAGTAGAAGGCTGATGATTTTGGTGGCACTTGAGATGTACATGACCACTCAAAGGATATTTCAGTCTTGTTTTGGGCTCAAGTTCCTCCCATCCCACTATTTCTCCAAGAAACCACAAAAGACAACCTAATGCAGCAGCCTCCTAGAGAAATCAGTGATTGCTGCCTGTGGATTCCTGTCTTTACTACAGAAAAGGTTGCATTTTAAAAACTTTTCAGTAACTTTTGTGCTATCATATTACCAATTGCAAGTACAAAAAATACAGGAAGGACCAGGTACTGGTTAATCTTCAAGTTACTTTGGTTAGAAACTTTAGTCCATATTTTCATCTTGGAAATGCTGATGTGCCTTTGTTACTCAAGAGACAAAGCACATTCAAATTAGTCTCAAGTCTATGGTGAAGTTGATTAAGCACTTTTTACCACCCTTTCCCTTTGAGATCTCTCAGTTTAGGGTTGCAGCAGGTTTGGAGAATGAGAGATAAGGTAGCAATCCACCAGGGCAGCCTCCTCCCTCTGCATTCAGCCCACTGCTGCAGTAACACAGCACTGGGGATGTGCTTCTTGGAAAAACATCAAAATGAGAAAAAAAACTCATGTTCAGTCTTAAGGAGAAAGATCTAAGTCAGCCTTCCAGAATGTAACATTTAGACTCTGGAAAACTTCATTCTTGGATCCCAGCTTTACAGCCTGGCCCTAGAAATGCATCTGGTTTAACCAGCTCCATCTTCCCCTTTAGCAAAAACCCAGCAGTTGTCAAGGAGTTTCCTAACTGCCAAGAATTCCTTTCCTAGATACATATCCTTCACTGTCCATTGTTCAATTTATTTTTAACTAACTACTTCAAGCTTTAGGCTTGATCTTGCTGCTCCTTGAGCAATTCTTTTCCTCTGTATGCCAAAGCATTTTAGAGAGGTGTAAAAGGCTAATAAAAATTTCACCATCTCCCTGATCAAATTAAGGCAAGCTATTACCTTGATCTGTTCTCTAAGTGCTAAAGAGAAAGGCAGGATAGCAGAGTCCATGGAGGAATGAAGGAAAATGTTTTGCTGAAGGGGTCAAGACATGGGAATGGAGAATAATGAATGCAGTAGAAAGACCAGATTTGTGTTAGGCAGCACTACTTCTTGAGAGTAATTTTGCTTCCCTAAGTTCAATTAGAAACAACTAGGAAGGTAAATCTGTTGTGTTTATTAAACTACAGACCAAGAAACTGGAAAGGGAGAGAACAAACAAATGTCACAGCACACAGGCAATCACAACAAACTTCTAGAGACCTTTGTGTCTCATAAATACTTTGCCCACAGTAGTTCAGTAGGGCAAGTCCCACTTCTCAGTGGCTACAAAGGCTTTGCACATTGTAAGAACCTAAATGAATTCAATGATGGTGAATTAAGTCAGCATAAAACAGGTTCATAATCAAAGCAGCCTTTTTAACCCAGTTCAGCACTTTTCCCCCTGCCTTGCACTGCCCTAGGCAGGGTAACCTCAGGAAGTTGCATATGCAACAGAAAATCTCCCACTTCCTCCTTTAATATGCTCCCATGCCAGTTTCTATAGTCCTGGTTTCCCCACCTCTTTAGACTGTGGTGCACACATCTTGCTTTGGTTACCAAAGGATTCAAAGGAACACTGGAACAACCCTCTTGTCCACTGCCAACAGGTCACAATTACCCAGCAGAAACCAGGAGCTAAACAATTTGCCCTGAGCAGTATTCATTTCAAGAGAGAATCAACTGTTTGAGGCAGTCCCCCAAAACCTACAGGCTGGCCAAACACGAGGTGTGATTTCTCAGCTGCTGGTTATATGTCAGTGTTTGAATTAATTTGCCTGACAAAAGGCACTTACACAAAACAGTGATGAAGCAAGGTCACAATGACACCTGGCCCTGTCAGACCAGCCCCCTGCTCCTCCAACACCTTTTCTCACTGTGCTGTGCACAACAGCTTTGGCCTCAGCCACTCTGACAATCAGCTGAGCTACAGAGCTTCTCCAGGAAAGCAGAACCTGGCCTCAGGCTTTAACAACACACCTGCAGCAGACAGAATGCAAAACTTGAGCAGTGGCCACTGCTGAAGTCTCCTTCCACCAAGAGAGGCTGGAACATGCAATGGCAGAGGAGATAAACTGAGATGCACCCACACATTCCAGCAGGGATCCAGCAGGGTACACTTGTGTCACTGCTGTCACAAGTGAACCAACACACACCTAAACAACATAACAAAAACTCTCCTGTTTCATCCCCTAGCACAAACATTTCTTGAGAGTTTGAGGAGGACTCCAAACCTCTCTGCCCTGAAGAACTGTTTTGGCTTTTCCTTCTGAGGGCTGAGCCTTCCCCAAATGGAAGGAGGGATGGAGGGTTGTGAGCCAGGACACCCTGAGGTCAGGGGAGCATCAGGGTGGTTGGTACCTCATCCAGGCACACACACCTGGGCAGCCCAGGGCCAGGTATGCTACCTCAGTCTGCTGCTGGCCACTGCAGCATCCAAAACTTAAGAGCAGAGATTTATGCATATGAACAAATATTTTAATTGCTTCTAATCCCATCTGTACTACACTTTCTCCTCCCAGGCTTCACCACATTCTGGTTGCTTACAAACATCTCAGCTCATTAAGTCTGAAGAGTTAAAGTCTTGACCTTTGCATCATATTCAGAGACACCTTCCTACCACATTTATATAAAGATGCTTCTTCAGCATGTTTTGACACATCTGCCTTGCTCAGAAGTGGCAGAACACCTCTCCCATGAGACCTCCTGGGAAGAATCAACAGGAGAATTAACCAGAAAACCTGCATGGGAAAGACAGATGTTTATATGGGAGAAGAGCTGCCACTAATTACAGCTATTACAGCACTGAAAGGCATCAGCACAAGTTCGTGTTCAATGGAACAACATGTTATGATACAAAACATCCTACAAGGCCTGATCTGACCCAATTCCCAGGAGATACACCTTATTAACAAGTGTTGTTAACTTCAGTGCAATTACTCAAACAGACAAAGGTATCCACAGACAAGTCCTGATTCAGTAACCTCTACAATGTGACTGGAGCTCTGGAATGTGGGTACTCAGCATTACTTAGAGTGACTCAGGTCACTCTAAATATAAGACACCTACTTTGCCTTATAGCTTTAGAGGGTTTTAAATCACACATAAAATGATCTCATCATGTGCTGCTTTGAACCTTATTGCTCAATCAGGTGTTGCTAAACAGAAGCATTAAATGATTTATTGTAGAGTAGACAGCACTCCATAGCACACACAGTACAGAGAATTCCACTCTAATTCCATCAGCAGTTTGCTGTGTAATTTCTGGTGCAGGCAATTTATTACTGTGTCCTGTAGAGTAATTTATAGACCCTTAAATGTTTATAAGGGCTGAAAAGAATGCATTGCATAATGATAGATGCTACAAAGTAAGTGTGATTTTGAAAGAGTCAGAGAAGCCTCTGATGCCCAGCACTCAAATAGCCTCTACAGAACCATCCCTCTATCATTTGACTTCTTTCTCTCTGTCACTTGCAGTCACAGACCTGCTAAAACTGAGGTACAGCAATGTGTAAATGGAGCAGAAGGGAGATGCATGCAAATCTGAATTGGGTCACCATCAGTTACTGGACTTGTGATAATTTATACCAGCAAAGATTTGGATTTGTCATTGTGTACACTGAGCTTTACTCAGAATGTAATTTTCCACAGATTAGGAATTCAGTTTGGGGGTTAAAGTTATCTTGCCTTCAAAAGGTCTCAGTTTCAATCTTCAGAATTTGGAGGGGAGATAGAAAGAATTATGGTTCATGCTTATTTTCCCTATTTCAACAACCTTTTTTTGGTCATTGTATGTTGTATTTCATTCCTCCCTTGGCTGATTCGCTGTACTAAGGTGGAAGAAAGAGATCAGCATTCCTGTGCTTCAGGCACACAAAGGTTTACTATAGCTGTGGCTAGTTTATGGGTATGAATCTGAAACATCTTCTTTACCTAAAGCCAGGGAGTACAGCAGCTTAGGGAAAAGACCAGAAGAATTCACCATGAAAAGCAAATTCCCTGGAAAAGATCTACAGCTCCTGATGCATGCTCAGGTTGTGCACAAACTTGCCTGCTTGCCCAAGCTCCAAGGGAAATCCTTGGCTCTGTGAGGAACCCAGCCCCTCACCTGGCCATGGAGGAGCCTTTTCTCAGCTGGCCCAGGCTGCACAGGGAGATTTACCCAGGATGGAGGACACTGCTCCTGCACCTGCCTGCTCTTACTTTGTAGTAGTGCAGGAAGGTCTTCAGTGAAGTGGGATTAGCAGAAAGCCCTGAACTCCCACCAGTTGTGCTCAGCAGGAAGGAGACACCACATCCACATCTCCTGTGGGAGACCACCAGTCCTTTCAGAAGAGACTTTACCAGCTGGTATCTGTCACCTCTAACAACCAGAGTGGGCTGAATCCACTCCCAGCTGCAAGTCTCCTAACTCTCTGGTTAACAATCTTAGGATACATCAGAATAAACTGCTATAAAATAAAATAATGCAGTGTCTTCAAACAACCTTCAAGCTGTATGTAGATATTTTGCTTCTGAAGCACAAAAATCATACAATATATTCTCTTCCCATCTCCATGTGAAATTTGTTCCTGTACTAAACCCAGCTCAAAACCTTCTGTCATTCAAAGCTGTGCTTCCCAGCAGTGCTAGGACTTCAGCAGCAAGTAACAATTTAAAGGGTTGCACCTAATGAAATAGGTCCAGCTCAGTTTACAGTTCCCTGTGGACAAATTAGAAATGCCATGAATAAAAGCCAAGGAGAGAGATAATTTTGGAAAAGTCTTGCTGGATTTTGCTACAGTTAGCAGGAAATTTACTCATTTTATTTAGGAAAAAAAGCAGCAAGGGATTATATGCACACGGTGTTTGGAAAGGATGGGTGCACCAGAAGGAAAGACCTTGCTGGGAGGAACTTTACCTGCAGAGCTGCACACAGAATTCAGACCACACGTGCTCACTGCAATGGTGCAGACAGCAGCATGGAGATGGGTCTGTGCTGTCCCCTTACTGATCTGTGATGAGCTTTCCGTGTCCCCTTACTGATCTGTGATGAGCTTTCTAGATCTGCCTTACCATGCTGGTGTTGCTGTCTAGTGCTGTACACAGCCCAAATAAATTAATACAGGTAATCTGGTGAGTCCTTCACCCACTGCCATATCCAGGAGAAATCGGAACATTTCATCTACTGTGGCGTAAGGGGAACAGATCAAAGGCAACATCTACCAGCACTCTCTTTGCCTTAAAAGAAAACATTCCCCTTACTTGTCCCACCCAGCACACGCTGTTCATGTGCACTGGCCCTGTCTTTTAGAGATGTGCACATTAAGGGCAGGGTACAGCACAGAGGCAGGTCAAGAGGTACAAGGGAAACAGGCCAAACACCTCACACCAATTATCACCCATTCCATGCTTTTGTGAAGATCCTTGATATTTGAAAGCAGCTGCCAAACCTTTTGAACAAACAATTTTTAGCCTGAAGAGATCGTGGACCCTTTGCTGCCCTTTCTTTGTGGGTGGATGGCATTATTTCTTCTCCACCGCTGAACGGCAACAGCATTTTGAAAAATGAATTACAAAAGGGGAGAACTGCAAACACTTGTTTGAGCACAAATTGCTTTGCTTGCCTGAGAGGGAAGGTGTTTATGTGGAGCACAATCACTCTTGTACAGGCACCTTCAGAGACAGCACACATTCACAACCCCAGTGGAGATCCCACAGCAGCTCACCAGTGAGCAGGAGCACCAGCAGCTCGTGCCTCCAGAGAGATCACAGAATCACAGAATAATGAGGTTGGAAGAAACCTCTAAGATCATCGAGTCCAACCTATGCCCTCACACCCCAACTAGACTAGAGCACCAAGTGCCATGTCCAGACTTTTTTTAAACACATCCAGGGATGGTGACTCTACCACCTCCCTGGGAAGAGCATTCCAGTACTTGACTATTCTTTCAATGAAAATGTTCTTCCTAATATCCAACCTATACCTTCCCTGACATAGCTTGAGACTGTGTCCTCTGGTTCTGATTGATCAATTAATTAATAATTGATGCTTAATTGAGCACTTTCTCAGTTCTCATCTTCACCCAGAAGCTGGCATTCTCAGGCCTGCAGCCAGTGAGCCACCAGCAGCCATCTGTCTTGCTGTGTCCCCATGAAGTTAAACATGTTTTGTTTCTTGCCATTCACCTCCCCTTGATGTGTGCAGGGAAACAGAAGCCTGCAGTTTGGGAAAATTGCTCCCCTGCATAATTTGAAGACTTGTGGTTTGACATAACCCATTACAAGGAAAACAGATCTGAAGATCAGTGCTCCTACAGGAACACTCCTCCAGCACCCCAGGAGTCATGGGGGAGAGGAATTTGGCAATACAGGCTGGGCTTCTATGTTGGCATCTTCCTCAGTCCTGCAGAGGGTCCCCTGACCCTTTCCTACAGCAGCTCCCCAGCTGTGGCAGCACACACCACACACTCAGTGCCAGGATCTTGCACAACTTACTTGCAAGTCCTTGAGACACACTCTGCTGCCAAAGGGTTAAGCTCCTAATCACACCAAAGGAGAACTAGGGAAGGAGAAGCATTCAGGTGGAGAGCACCAGCCTAGAGCATTCCTAATCCCAGCTCACATATTGGAGCAGCAATTTTCAGCAGGTGCTGTGGCCACCTTCTCACTGTGGTCAGGCCCAAACTTATCCTGGTGCATCTTACTTACCAGAAACAGCCTTGATGAAAAAAAGAAAGAAAGAAAGAAAGAAAGAAAAAAATAAGACTTGTTTTTCACAATCTGGGAGGCATCCACTCAGCAATAAATAGCACAGCATTCATTTAGCAATATCCCCTTTCCTCCACCCACTCAGCCTGGGCTAAGCTTTTAGCACCTCATAGTCTATTCATTTTTAAAAGCCACGAGGATGCAAACAAGTGCTCAGAGGGGATCAAGGATCTGTGCCTTCCTGTGTATGAATCATTACAGCAGACTCACCGTGCTCAAGTGAGTCTCAGTTAAGGTACTTTCATGAGAGTTTCTCTCCAAGAACATGAATAGAATGGTTGAGTAGAACATTCTAGCCTGGACACACTTTTGAAATGCAGCTGCCTCTCCCCAAGTGCCTGGCCCCGTGACATGTCCAGCAGCATGACCAGGAGTCAGGGGACTCAGCTGAACTCCTGTTTGATTGCTCCCTTCCCAGATACTGTGACTTCCAGGGCAGGACCTTTTACAGCTTCACTCACAACTTAAAAGTTCCCTATCACAAATAATTATCTATTCAATGTTTTAGACAGTTTTACAATCTGAGTTGCATTGATGGTCTTCCAGAAACTTGGCATAGCACATTAACAGATGGTCTATCTGGCATTTGAAGAGCTTTGCTTGTTTGCATCGGTCAGATGTAGGAATTTGGCCTGCCCCAGGTAGCAGCTTATTTTACTGGCTTTCTGTACTGATACAGAGATCAAGGATCTCAATCATAAGCAGTCCTGCTGAGCAGGAGCTGTACAAATGCTGAACAAAAAGACATCTCATGCTCTTCACTTTGAAATAGATATTTAGATGTGAGACAAGATCTTTCTTCTTCACAATAAGTACACGGAGCAGCATAAAGAGAGATGGCCAGCAGAAAAAAGTTCTTTTTCTTTCATGGAACTCCCCAGAGGAGGGGCTGAATGGATTGGTAAGCAGGCCTAGATCTGAAACAGGCCTTGGGAGACTTCTACAAAGCAGTGGTTCAGTGTTTTCTTCTCCCATCAGTTCAAATCACCCATACAAATACACACAGGGCAAACACAGATTTCACTTAGCATGTTCCCAACAGTGTCTGGTTAATTTATTTAATACATCCGTTCTTTGCTCATAAAAGCAAGCACACACACAAAAAATCCTGTGAATTTCAATCTTTCCTTTTGGGTGATGATTTTACTGTTAATATTTCTAGACACATACACTCCTGACAACTCCATAGCTTACTGCAATTCCCAGAAAAAGCCAGAGAATGCTGACTAACCCCGTTTTTGAGGGAAAGAATAAGTGATGATGCAGACAGCTGTGAGACATAACCTGGTCAAAGTATGAAAATGCAAGGCCATGGAAACAAAACCCCTGTGCATGACTAGAGAGAGCTGCACCTATGCTCTTACTCACGGTCACACACAACTTTTGCATCAGCTATTGCTGCAGACCTCAGATCCAAAGAGCTGCAGAGCCTATTCGATGCCTAATCAGCCATGATTAATTCAAATGGAGCTTTCCCATTCACAGGAACACTCCCTGCTTCTGAACAAGAGCAGCAGTGTTCTCCATTGTGTCTCAACATGCTCTATAAAGTGTGATGAAAGAGGACAAGAAATTTTCCTCGAGAAAGACAACAGACTACTCGTGTTTTAATAAACTTGTACGTTTAGTTCTTCATGAGAGCAGACTTTTATTACCTGTGGCAAGCCAGAACTGCTAAGCAGCACATGCCTCTGGGATAGCCCCTTTAGAGCTCTCAGAGCCCACATTAACATGCCAAACACGCCGGGGTTTACTTCTCTTTGTCCCTCTCACAGTCCCATCTGCTATTGCCTTAAAGTGAGACCCAGTTTCAGCAGCACGCAGCACTCACACGGAGGAAGATGCGTTCTGGCAGGTTTGGAGCCACATCTGCTGCTCCTTGCACAAGGCTTGTATATTTTAGAAACAGCAAGTCACGTCCTCGGCAGCCCATTCTCACCTGTGCACTACAGCAGACAAAAGCTAAGTAGGTTTCAGCCTCTAGCTTTAGGGTACTTTTAGGTGGAGATATTTCCTGCAGGTAGTTTTTCTTACTGAACAAAGAAGGTGGGTGCAAGGTAAGAATTTTTCTTTCTTGCAAGGTATGAATTTTTTAAATACATATATTATTCAGACAATTCACTTCTACAGCACCTGGAATTGTGCACTTCAAAGGCACCATACACCTCACAGACAGGAGTGCACACCTGCAGTGCAGAAAGGGAACAAGATGGGGTGCACAGACAGGGCTGATGCAAAAAAAACAAAACAACAAACAAATAAAACCCAAGAAAACACACACCAGATTCTATTAGAGGTCTTGCACTGAGACACCCAAAATCACCAGTTTTAGTCAAAAGTCCCACCCTGAACCCTTAGATGACATTCTAAGCTCTCTCAATGATTCCTTGGTCACTCCCTGCCTCAGTTTCCTCAGTTACACAATCACAAGATTAAATCTTATTTACCAATACTGAATGTGGATGGCAGCAGTTTTGGGGGGTGGTGGTGCTGCTGTTTTCTTTTTTTAATCTAGGACACTTGCCATGAATTACTGCTTCATGTCATGCAAAAGCTCTGTCTTTTTTTTTTTTTTTTTTTTCCTTTTAACAACTGCAGAAGCCCCAGCCTTGGTTTGGGATATGCAGTTCCAACTGAAAATGCCCAGAAATTTTCTCCCAACCATTAAATTTCATGTGGAAGAACCATGCCAGCTGCATCAGCCAAATTCTGCTTCTCTAACCCCTGTGAAATGTAAAGAGATTCATAAACCCAACGTGGAGAAAGAAAAGCTCCTCCAATACTGTGCTGAGACAGCCAAGCCTTTCTCTTGCCATCAGTTGTACCAAACAACCTCTTGGTGCTTCAGTTCCAGCCAGACAGCAATGTGAATGTTCTCCTATGGAAAAGGAGTTGTTGTACAACAAAAAGAGGAGTTACAAGTTTCCAGGTAAGTGGAGACAAACAGGAAACTAAGATGGACAAAGAAAATGCAAATAAAAAAGAACAAACTAACATCACAGAAATACATGCCAGGAGCTCTACTCAGCTGGCCCAATCCAGCTCTGCAAATACACCCAGAGGGTGAAACAAGCTGCTCCCACACACATGCTGGGGGCAGGGTCTGCACCAGCAAGATAACACTGAGATAAATTAACCCAGAAAGTCCAGAGAGCCTTCCTTACCTGCTGCCCTGGGCCTTCCTCTGACAGCTCCACACAAGCAGAGCTCTCCTCCTCCTCTCCTTTTGGGATGAAGGGACAAGGCCAGTGTTTCCCAGTCCCAGAGCAGCCAAGCTGCTCATTCCTAGAGTAAAGGCAATTTACCACAGCTGTTTTAAACACTCTGCAAACTGAGCCCACCCACCCCTGCTGGCCAGGGCCTCACAGTCCTCCTGCCCAGCCCCAAAGCTCATCACCTGAACTGCTGTCCCTGGGCACATGGGTGCTTTCAGACAGCCACAGCCCCTGACAGCTGCAGCCACCATCCCTCAGCTCTCACAAGGGGAGAAGGAAAGTGAGAGATTGCTAGAAAAGAGTTACCTTCTTCCCAGTCCTGCCCAGGGCTGTTAATTGACTCCCTGAGAGAAGTACACCAGTCCCTCAGCACTTTTGACAAGGAGGTTCTGCAGCCTGGGGGAAAAGGACAGCTTTGCCCAGGGCTGAGAAGGGGATGGGCAGAAATTTGGAAGCCCCTTTCTCCTCCTGGTAAATGATGAGGTGTCTTGGGATCTGTTTTCAAATTAGCAGAGTACTTCAGGCATTACAAGGCTTGTATTCTTGCAGTACAGGAGAAGCCATGGGCTACTGTGAAATGGCCACCAGCTGAGGTACTGCACTGCTTTGAAAAGCATGAGGTGATCCGAGGCCAGAGCACACCATTAATGCAGTTTTTATAGGATCTCTGCACAGCCACAAGCCACTGTGTGATTTCTCTGGCCCTCCTGTAAAACTGCCTCTGCCTCTCCCCTGAGTTCACATCCATCTTTACTGTGAGTATGAAGAATAAATGAAGCTTTGTTTAATGGGGAGGTTAACCTGCCTTCTCAAACCAAAGAAAATGTGTGGTCAGGGCTGTGAGTTTCCCTGATGCATCTGAATCATCAGTTTCATGGAAAGGACCATGGGGTTGACTGAAGGCTCTGACCATCTCAACTTCCCAGGAAGAAGCCTTGGTGTTGTAAAGTCTGTCCTCCTCTGCTAAAAAAGGAAGCTATAAGGCTAAGAAAAAAGGAAGCTATAAGACTAAGACTTAGTTCATTCCTCCCACACATCACTCCTTTAAAGTACCACACCACTGCCCTATGTTGATGCAGTTTATTCAGTTTTCTTCACCATTCCCACTTGTCCTTACAGCTGATGAAGTCATTTATCCTGTAACTTAATAGTAAAATTCACCTATAGAATACACACAAGCTCCCAGCTGGCTGCCAGATGGCAAGAAAACCATCTGATTTCTATTAACTTCGTTGGATTTGAACCTGGGAGCTGAAAAGCTCCACATCTCACAGCCAATCTTGGCTGAGTCCCTTCCCTGCTGCTCTCCTTTCTTTGAAGACTGAGATGCCATTCACACAAGTCTGGCCAAGCACCACCTCCAGCCCCAGTTAAGCTAAACCCAGCTACCCATGTGAATGATGAGCACAAACTTGGCTTTGCAAATCTTTGAAATGCAGTGTCTGAGCAGACACTTGGAGGGGATCTCTCCTAGGACAAGTGTAGCCAAGCCACCCATACCTGCATCTTCCAGAAAAAGAACTTCAAATATAGTAATGATTTAAAATTCTTAGTTAAGTGTGACTGCTCACACCATATTGCAGTTTAAAAGCCATGAGTCAAAGGTATGCTAATCAACCCAGGTCCATGGCAAAGCTCATAACAAAACCCAACCCTCTCTGCCTGTGGTGTTAAGCTGTGACTAGAAACACATTCTTCCTTTATATTTACACCTCCTCTGCCCAGTGTCATTGAGAACAACGAGATAAAAATTGCAGCAACATAACTGGAATGGAAATTATTTGGAAGTCTTTGATAAGATTGTCTTCATTGCAAGGTGATACTGCTTTGTTAGCTTGCAGCTGACAGCAGAGAACTGGCAATAGCTTTGTGCCTTGCATGGAGCCTGCAATGGATCCATTCCCAACTCTTCAGTCATGCACTGATCTTCTGCTCAGCCTAGAGCTGTTCTTCACCACCTGGGGGATCAGGCAGTTGCCCTGAGAGTTCAGCCTAGAACTGGAGATTTTGACAGGAAAGTTCTGCTAGATGTTACACCATAACTTTGTTTGAAGGGTGTGGAAGAAATGCTGTCCAACGTGTTAACTGCGTAAAAGGCCCTTTGAACTGCAGTTACCTGTTGGCACAGAGCTCAGTTAGGCAATCTTAATTGTTTGCATTTGATTATACATATAAAGAAAATATGGAGTTGTGTCACACTGAACTAGGATATTTTCAAAAAGACGTGGATAAACAGCTCAGGAACACACTGCAGGAACACTTGGAAGTCTGCCAGGGGAAAAACAGAGGAGAGAGACCTCAGGTCAACATGTTACATTCATTCATCTGGTTGTTCATCTATTCACATTCACCATCCTCCTCTTTAAGTGCTAGTGGGTTTTGGTAGAGCACAAAGAAGGAAAGTTTTGAGTGAAGAAAACACAAAATCAGTATCCTCATGTGGTGGCCAGTCCTTGTGTTTGGACTGGGCTCTCCCACAGCATCGACATTTTGGGAGAGTGAAGGTTCATGTTCCAGACCCAGGTTCATGTTGCACATGCAAAGAAACACAGCAATAGGCACTTGTGGGGTTTTATGGGACTGGTGGCAGCCTAAAAACACACAGGGGAGCACAAGTGTTCTGGTCACCCAGGGCACAGTCATCCCCCACTCCCCGTGGCCAGGCTCTCAGAGGGTATTTATTGTGTAGTGTGGGAGTTTTGGTAATGGGGAGACTACCAGAGATACAGAAAGGCAGCTGGTGTGCTTAACAGAGGATGCACTGTGACTGTTTTGTAGAGGAAGAATATAGTGATGACTAAGGGAGGAACAACAGGAGAGGAAGAAGATATTTAATGTCAAGGGGCTCCAATGTACATCCTGGTTTTTAGCATCAGCCTTTTTGGGTCTACACATGTTTATATGGAATGATTCCTGGGTGGTGAGAAAGCAAATAAATGTAGTTCTGTAGGCTATATGTCAGAATGTTCCTGACAGCTGTGGATGATTTGTATCTTACCAGACACTGAGATCAGTGCTTGGACCACACTGGCTCTTCTCCCAAGACAAGACACAGGTCTGTATAACACAGAGGGTTTAGGGCCTATCTGTCCATCTGAGACTCTCGTGGGAAATCATATTTCTGATGCCAGGGGAAAAAAAGTTTCCATTTACTGCCTGCTGGCTCTGCCCCATGAGCTGCAGCACGTCATGTGCACCTCTAGAGCCTCAGCCGCTTTGTTTGCTTACAAAGCAGATGTTTGACAGGCACAGAAATAATTCCTTCAAGATCCACAACAGCTGTGGCCAGCTCTCATTCAGATAAGAGGCCCTATATTTCTACAGCCACCCGGCCAAGGCCTTGTGCAACTTGGTTAAATTGCCTTTGGAGACCCTGCCTTGCCAGCTCGAGTAAGTGGCAGATACCTCTCCATGGAGAAGAAAATAAGTCTTTTGTTAGACATCAATTTGCTTTTCCTTTGGGCTCACATTTTGAAACACTTTATTTTTCCCTTGTTTTGGGAAGTTTGTCATAATGTGGAGTCTTCATGCATCAAAAAACGTGCTGTTCCTGCCCCTGCCAACTTCTGTGCCTTGGTGGGGAGGCATGTCAGCTCTGTCTCTGTAGGATCACAGAGCTTTCCTGAGGTCCACTGTTGGACTCCTTGGTGTTGTGTGGCTGTTTTCATAACCCCAGACCTCGTCCTCTCTTGCTGACACTGGTCACTCTGTGCAGGCTAGAGTCTACAGATGACATGGGAAGTTTAAAAGGTTCTCTTTCCAGGCCTAAAATATCATTCTGTGACCATCCTTTAAGGAAGGGGAAAGAGAAACCAGGCTGAGCTCATCAAAATCCTTCTCTCAACAAGCAGAAGAGAGTCCCAAACCATTTTTGCACACAAATTGGAAATGTAGGAACATATAATACTTGTGTACTCACCCTGTGTGGACACAAGCCATCCTCAGTATCTTGACACTGACCTAACATTGTACCCACTCAATAGAGCAAGCCCAGCACCAGGGATTAGTGCATGGTCTCAACAGCATCAGGTGCTGCAGACTCAGCTCTTCTTGGCTTAAATGAGTTTTCCCATAGCCCCTATCTAAGGTGTTATCACAACTTCCTGGTTCACTGAAATCACACCTGGCTCAGAATTTAAACACAGGACCTGTGTGCTTGAGGCAACAGAAAGTCTACCTGGCACATTGCACGTGTGGCTTTTTGATCCTAGATATGTGCTGATGACATGGAAGAGCTGACGCCAAAGCAGCCAGAATTAACCACAGATTTTTAATTAGGAACATCTTGGGAAAAATGCAGATGGAAGAAAAACTTCCATATTTCCAATGAAAACCTGAGAATAAAACTGAGTTTCATCAGTTCAGACATGAATTTCCTCCAAGTTGATTGCTCTGGGAGTGGCCATCACAAAAGCAGATCTAGGAAATAGAAAAAACAGGAGTAAATTTCAAAACAACAGCACATGACCACTCTTTGTAAAACAGGAGTAATAAAACCTCGAAGGAGCTATTAACACTTCACCCTTCTACTGTACCTCCCTCTGGAGGACTTCCCTGCAGACACGTGCCAGATTGTGACACCTCACTCTGCACCTCACTATCTACATGACCCCATTTGATTTTATGGTTCAAAGCAGTGTCTGAAGTACAAAGGGATCAGACTCCTGCCCTAGCTGGTGCAGGGTCACTCAGCTTTGCACTGATGAAAATGGTGAGTCGCTTTCCCTTGGTTTTGTTTTGATATTCAAAGTCCAATGTATCAGGAACAAAAACAGAAGTCTGATGACCAAGGTACTTGTCAAGGAAAAATTGAAAACTACCTGAGGTGTTAAGCACTGCTCTCAGAGGTTGATACACTGCATATGAAACATCATTTACTGCATGAAAAGCTATCAAGGGCTCTGGCCTGCTCTTACACCAGATCTTCCAGACTCAGAGAGGGACCAGCTTTGCTCCTCCTTGGAAAGGTCACTGAGGTCAGGCCCACTGAGGTGAATCAGGAGCCTGCTCTGTGCTACATTTCACCACTGCTGAAAGGTCACCCACAGTGGCAATTCCACAGTGAGTAAAGTGGTGATCATTAGATCATCACAGCATGGCACAATCCTATTATTCTTACAATCATCCTAATAAAAAAATCTTCACGAGGCTTCTCTTGGGTGTAGCTATCATTAATAAGCATTTCCTCTTGCAGTTTATCTCAGTTAAATTAAATGAAAATTCCACTAAGAAAGAATGTCCATGTAGCAATGGTACATATGACATGATCCTGCAGGTAGCCAACATTTAAAAGAACTAAAAATACCTTAAATGTTTTTATGGACATTTCACAGTACTGAGAAATTAAATTACTTTAGATGGGAGGGGATTAGAATATTTTTGTTCCTGGCCTATATTGTAGGGGATTTCTGGGAACCTGAATTCACATTGTGAATCCATTCTTCAAAGGAGAAAGACATGGAGCAGAATTTCCTGGAGATTTTCTGTTATTTCCTCAACTCACAGCTGCGAATTGTGTTGATTCTTCTCTTTTGGCCTCCTTCTCTGAATTTTGAGTGTTTACAGGCAGTCCTTCTCAGCTCTTGCCAGGCTTATTGAGGCAGGGAGTGCCTGAATGTCCCCTGCCTGTACACCCCTTTGCAGCCCAGGACTGGGGGTCCTCTGCTCTGCCATAATCAATCAACATCTCAGAGTACTCATTAGAACATTTCTGACTCTGTGTCATGTTCAGGTGTTGAGGTGCCACTAACACCAGAGATGCTTCAGTGTGGGAATCAGACCTAACCACACACTTCACCTTTGTGTTTCAGCCAGCACGCCACACTTTGAGTCAAAGCAAGCAGCTGAAACACTGATGGAGGGCAATGGAGCCCTTTCTTTCATCAATGGAACAGAGCAACTAAAGCAACAGCTGCCCAAGAAGTCGAGGAAGAATGCTTTGAAGCACTAGTGCAGTCTCAGGAGTTATTTCACAGTAAAAATCTTCATTACAGCGTTGCTCTCTAACCAAGTATTTCCATTTCTGGTTCTTATTGCTGCTGTTTTATCTTATAGAGGTTCTTCAGAATGGGGAAGATCTCTTCCCCTGAACAATTGCTCAACATGCTCACAATTTTGAGACAATCTATATTAGTCAAAGGCAGAATTTGGACTACCATGCCAGAATTTGGCATTCACAACTTTTCTGCAAGCATATTTTTTGGTTTAACCTTCAGGTCAGACATGTTGCTGATATATATAGAAATTACTTTCTGTGGACCCAACTCAAATGAATCTGAGCGTCCAAAGAGGGAATTATTGTTTGCAACTGATTGCAGTGAGAGTTGCAACACAGGGGAGAGTGGTTTTTGCCTTTTTGCTTTTTTCTCCCTTGTCGCCTTTGGAAATTTCACAACCGTCCGTTAGCCAGACTCTGAGTCTGAGCTGAGGGTCTTGCAACACTGCTTCACCAATGCCACTGAAAAACAAATCTGTACCGTGTCATAACTCTCATTGATCCACCAGGCTGGATCCAAGCTGACAGCAGAGCAGGTGAGATCTCAGGCAAAAAATAAAGTCAGATCTCTTGATCCAGACTGCCGTGGAATTGCAGCCTGGCAGCACATCAGCCTTTCGGCTAGCACAGAGACTCATGGCCCAAGCTTCACCCAGCACAAACTCTGACACAGTGCAGTAAGTCAGGCATGTCCCTCCACAGAGAGAAGGATTCTCATGTCCTGGGACCCGTGGGGCACAGCCAGGAGAGGCCCTACATTTGTGTTACAGTGCAGGGTCTTCGAAGCTAGCCCAGGCCAGAGACCCAGACACCATTCATTTAGATAACCCCATAAAATCAATGCTCACTGGTCCTGCTCTTGCCCAACAAGACAGGCTTAGGAACGCTCTCATTGATGCTTTTGGAATATGTGACCTTGAGGCTGTTGGTTCTGTTTGCAGTTTCCTCTCTATTTGCTCTCTGTTACTACGTTAATGTAGTTCTCCCTGCATGTACCTAACCTGGATCTGTCCCATGTTCCTGTTAGTGGTGTCACAAGCAGGGTTATGACCACTTGTGACAGCACGTGCTAAAACAACACTTCAGAAGATAAAGAAGCCATTGGGAGGACTGACATCCTGGGGGCAGAAATCCCACTTCTGTGTGAAATGTCCCATGCCAGTAAACCGTGAAAGAGGGGGAAGTGTGTGGAGCTTAAGGAACTCTGCATCAAGCACAGGATTTTCCTTTAGATCTCATTCCAGGCTCCACAGAGAGACAAACGACCAGGGACTTAATGTTGTCTTCATCTCTTTCATCCTGTATTCTTGAAGAGAACTGAAAACGTGAGAACAGACCTTTCCTAGAGCCCCTTCCGCTTTTCCTGGAAATCAGTCCTCAGTCACATGATAGGGTTTTGCTGCTCTTTAGGAATTCCAGATCCTGAATGAGGCAGACTGTAAACAAGGAAACCTGACACCTCAAGGACAGAAGGAGAGAACAAGATGTCCATAGACACACTGGAGTGTTTTCAAGCATTGCAATGTGTTCTGTGGTTTGTTTATAACTGTGCCTGTCTCTGAGTGTACACACACATATACACACACTCCTACAGAGTACATACTACCATTTTTTCTCACACATCACTGAAAGGACAGGGAGTCAGTCGTAAACAAAGTGACATTCTCCAGGACAGGCACTGCTCTTTCAGCCCAGCCCCAACCACAGCTTTGTGTCTGAGTGCTGTGGTTTAAAACCAGTTATTTTCTAACATAAGGCAGAGATTGCAGGGCCTTGTTTGTGGGTGCAAGCAGGTATATGAGTACCCACAAGCTACCACTCAATACCAGCCTCTCTTGACTAGTTGGTTACTAAAACCCTGTCTGGCTTTTAAGGAATGTAGCTCACTTTGTGGCTGCTTGGAGAAGAGACTTGGGGTGGGCAAACAGAGATTTTTTTTCAGCAAATAAGCAGTGTGGTTAAAAAAGATAGGGCACAGATTCCTCAAAATGCACTAGGAGGAAAAAAAATCATGGGGAGTCAGGGTAGCAGCTGGATTGGTACACCCCAAGGGAAAATGAGAACTGCAGGAGAAGGTGAACCTTTACACTAGAGCATGTTCTTTCTCCTCCAGGTCAGATGCAGTTTGCAGTCCTGTGCCAAATATTCACATTAATTACTAGGAACTCCTTATTTCTAGGACATTTTTATTCTTAATATTAAATGTTTACCCCTTATCAGAAAACTAGCCTTAAATCTAATACAGCTGGAACTCAGTCAGAAACAGGGTTAAAAATGGCTTCTTCACCCTCCATTTATAATAAAGGCAACTTTCAGACAGTTGGAGGCAAATATTTGTTATCAAGAACTTCCCTAGGGGGTTAATTTCTTCCCATTTGCAAAATGTTGATTGAGGAGCCCTGTTTGCTCCAGTCTGTTTTGGAGGCACAGTTCTGAGTGGTACTGTGAGAGGAACACTCACAATCACAGCATCCAGACCACTAATTAAAGCCTTATAAAATCCCAGCAGAAGTTACTGGAAGGATTCCCATTGATCCATTAGATTTTGGATAAGGCTTGAAATACAACAACTTAACTGATAAATGCAGAGACCTCTTCCCTCTCTTGCAGCATTTTTCCTGCTATTTTAATCCTTTGCATGTCAAATGCCAACAGGATCAGTGGCCAAAATCTCTGGCAGAAAGGAAAGGTGGTTTGTTTTGTGTGTGGTCACTTCAGGATTGGTGTTAGGGGTTGGTTTGAGCTGCCAGGTGCTGTGTCTCCATCTTCCCTCTGCTGTGGCTCTCCAAGACCTTGCAATCCCAACATGATTGTGCCTGTACTGCACAGAGTAAGGAGAGAGCCCTATGGCCAGCTCTGCCATATCCAACTGAAACGGGCTGTGACCTCTGGGTATTTATCTGAACAACTTCATATAACAAAACATATTAGTGTTTGCCTACTCTCCATGTGGAGCAGCCATCCAGAATCTTTTCTCAGTCCTCTCCATTGTTATACTCTGCTTTAGCCAAGGAAACACCAAGAACAAAATAGTGGAGAGGTATAAATCTGGAACTACTGGAAAGAAAAAGGCCCTGTCATCTCAAGGACTCTGGCAGTAAAGCTTCTTGCTTAGGCAGCTGCTGGGGACTCATTTGGTTCTAGCCCTGAGCTAAGCACCTGCCAGGCCATTTTTCTGCTGCAGTTTTACTTTCTGTAAAAATAGAACTAATTATTAAATGTCACTAACACAATTTATACCCATCTTAAGAGGCCTAATAAATAGTGGCAAATTCATGAGGATATAGGCTTAGACTTGAAATACAATGTTAATACTAATCATGTAATTGAGAAATTCAGCTCCCCTGGAAAACCACAGGGGTTATGATGCTCCTGTTGTTCCCTCCTGTCCAAGTACAGCTACACAAACAACTCCCTGTGACTTTGCCACCCCTTGGGCAAATGTCATTGTGCTTCCTTGGCCATGGAAACATGGGAAGATGCTTTCTGCCCTCTGCAGTGTCATAGTGGGTAGCTGGGCTCTTACTGGGACAAGCCAGAAATCAGCCCAAATTTATCTTGCTCATGCAGTCATAGCCTGGAGCTGCTGCAAAACAATTCTGGTCACAGATTTTCATCTTTGTATCCTCTGAAGATAGTTATAATGAGCTGAAATGTCTCAGAGGAAGATAAAAAAAAACCAGCCAACAGCAATATCTTTGGCCAATCAGCAAATTTTTTCCCCAACAATCCACCAGTGTGTGGATGCCTGATGGTTTATGTCCCTTCTGATACTTTTCTCTTCTATCACTTATAACTGTGAATCCTCTCATTAGTCATACTGCACTCATTCCAGCACATCATTTAATCTTTCTTCATCAAAACACCATTTAGACAAAGATGATCTTATTTGAAATGCAGTTGCTGTCATCATCTCCCTCTCTGCTGTATTTGTTCACTGTTCTATTCTTTTTTTAGCTAGTTGTGCCAGGTAGCTTTTGATGAGTAACACACTGTTCATCTGTTGCTGTCATGTAGCCAACAAAGCCCCAAAGATGCCATCAGAAGTAAAAATAAAGCCCATTGCACGATACTGAAATCATCTTTTCTGCATGAGAGTGTCGGACAGCTCTTTTTCCTACCATTCTCTTAATCCCTCTCAAGAAAACATCTTGTTTATCTTCACAAAAAGAAACCACAAATCCCCTAGAGTTCATTTGAAAGAAGCATTTAAAAACTAATTGCAGATGAAAGTTGCTAGAGAGGGTGCAGGATACTGCACAGCTGCTTAGAGAAGTGATTGTCCATACTGAGGTTAATGTGGGCATGCCCAGCTCTTGGCTGAAAAGTCATCTATGCACCATGGATGCTTGCAAGCATAAGATAATTTATGTCATGAATGAAAACGTGTTTGCAAGTAAAGTGCTCAGCTTCAGAAATGTGCTGCCTTGCTGGTTAGAAGTGGCCAGCAGAATGCACTGTACGTGCAGCACAGATATAATCTGGATCATTGCTCAATGCCCACAGGGCCAGGGTTAATAAAGCAAAAGGGAACAGAGCACCAAAGCACTGTTGATATCTGTATGTGCACCAGGGACCATTTCACTGGCTTTGTGGAGGAGCTTTCTGTCATGTAATTGCTCAATATTCAAAGCAATACTTGATACTGCTTATCCAGAGATCTACAGTTCCAACCAGAAAAACACATAGACTGACAAAAAGGGCAGTGTTGGGAAAGTCATAGCAGGAGTTGCAATGAAAAAGCAACTAGGCAAAGAAAGAAATTCAGTAATCAAGCAATAGGACATAAAGATTGGTCTAGGATCTCCAATGAAACTCAGACTTTGGATGTTTGGGCAGCAAGGGTTTAATTCTGGAAGGAATTAAGGGATTCCTGCTCTAATGTGAAGTGGGTACAAATAATTCCCATCACAAAGGTCGGAATGAAGGTTAAGGATCTGCCCAACACCTTGTGGCAGAGAATAAAGCAAATGTGGAGTCTGGTGAGTCCTGCAATGGAAACCAGTTCCTTTCAGCAGGTACCTTCTCCTTGCCCAGGACAGCACATCAATTGCAATTTGTGAGGACACCCACAGAGAAGAACTTGTGTTCAGGGGTATGTTTCTACAGGAGTGAGAAGGAAAAGGAGACTGCTGTGTCTGGGTCATGACAGAAGTGGAGCTGGGGGTGCAGAAGGAGACAAGATTACAGTGAGCAGGGCTGTCAAAACAACACCCAGCCATCTCTGGAGGGAAGGCCTGGGATACCCCACATTCTCTAAAACCCCCTCCTCTAAAACACAGGGAGGGATGTGGGGATCTGAACTAGAGGGGGTAGGAGGAGGAGGAAAGATAGACACTTGTAAGCCAGATGTGAGCAGCATTGCCCCCCACAGTCAGGTCCAGCTGGGGGAAGGAGGGAGCCTGGCCAACCTGGGATGCAGCTGTAATTTTCACAAACACATGGCAGGCCTGCCCAGCCTGAGGGCAGAAACCTGTAGGTTTTCCTCCAGCAGCATCACAAAGACACAGAGAAAGCAAGTCAGACACTGACAGATTAGAGAGCTTTGGGACAGCCACTTAGTCACACCATGTTGGTGGAGGAGCAGTGTGGGTCCATCTTTCACAAAGTGGCCTTCCAAGCCACGGGACAGTGGCTCACAGCCTCTCTTCTCTCTTGTACAGGCTCACAGAGGGTCTCAGCTGGCTGGCCTGGCTGGGCAGACTTCCCCAAGGAAGGGAAGGGCAGGACCTGACACAGTTTGTTTTGCAGATGTTTTAATCAGCAGAGCAGAGGTTCATGAGCACTCTTGTACATGCCAGAAGCAGCCCTCCTCCACAGAGCTGTCAGTGATGTTAAACAGAGTGAGGAGGCAGAAAGGCCCAGCCTCACACGGGCCAGGGCTGCTATTTTCAGGGTCAGATCCAGAGCCTGGGGGCTGGACTCTGACTTAGGAGATTTTCCTCTCAGTTCTATTGGACACAGTGAACAGGCTCTGCACTGTTCTGCATCTGAGGATGTGGCAGGGGGGGGTCAGGAACCCCCTGCAGAAGCTTTTTCTGGGTTTTTGTGTCAGGCAGGTAAAGCTGAGGTTTCCACAATTGCTTGAATGAACAAGTGCCTGTATTTCCTTTGCTGAGTTTGTATTTATCCTTGTCAGCAGTGCGAGGTTGTTCTTCTACTACAGCCCAATGGCTGATGACAATAAGATAATGCAGAGTTTGGACTGCTGGGAGCTGATAAATATTTATTTGGAAAGTAATTGCAAGTATATGTTCTCACACATACACATGCACACAGATATGCACATATACGTGCTCACCTATTGATACCCTGCACATCCTCTGTAAAAACCAGGAGGAGGAAAATAATACTTAGAGACACTGAATAATGAGTCACAGATTGTAGGGGCTTAATCTCTTGTGTGGCCACTAAAACCAGAAGTACTTTTGCCTTCAGTGGGATGATAAGCCCTTGTTGTTCTTTGGTACTGTGGGGATCTGTGTCTCAAACAGTCACAGATTCATAGATCCTTATTTGAGATTGTATTTTTATTTCTTTTTGGCAAGAAAATATTTTTTTATTCATTTTGTAGTAATAAAAAACTCCTTTGGAGCATTTTAATAATTACCACTGGTAGTAATTTCTGTAATGATGAGTAGCAAACTGCTCTGGCAACATACAAGAAATACCTGCACTATCCCCTAAAATGATGCCAGGGAATTGCTCAGGGAACTAATCATATTCTCCCACCCTTTATCATATTGAAAACAGGAAGAAATGACAGCAGAGCCCATGAACTGGTTGTAGCCCAAGACCTGTGCCCACCACCAAATCAGAACTAGGAATGATGGTGCACAAATGGAGTCTGCCATGGGAGAAAAATCCTACTCTCAGCAGCTTCCTAGGATTGCTGTGGTGAGTGCAGGGTTTCTCATCTGCAGGTCTAATCCTGTCCAACACAAGCAGTTTAAGTACAGACTGCTAAAGATCCCCTCGCCTGCCATGGGCTCATGATCAAGTTGTAATTGCACAGCTATTGCATCTGTTTGCCTAATTAAAACCAGCTGTCTCTGTGAGAGCTCCCATCCAAGAAATAGCTGTGCAAATACATTTTTTACTGTTAATGTAAAGAACAAATCTGTGGCCCCTGCCCTAACTGGCCCTTCAAAAGCAGCATTGGTGTTTTAATTCCTTCCAAGTTCACACAAAAATGTGTTCCCCCAAAACAATCAGGTCCTGTCCTTTCCTACTATTCAGCACAAGGCCTGAGACATTTCCCATTTGTATGGATTTATTGCCTAGTAATTATAGTTCATGAAATCCATTCACAGTAAAGTGTGTCCTGGATACTCCCACTCATCCTGGCAAACCAAATGTTTAACATCATGAGGGGTATAAAAATATAAGCAGTCGTGTTTGAGTCACTTTTAGTACAACAGATTAGTTTGCAGGGTCTGGCGGTGTTTATAGTATAAATCACAATTTGGAGATGGGAAAATACTCTGAGATTATCTAGTTCAACTGAGTTTTTATGTAAGTATGTATTTTCTGCTGCCTTCATCAAAATCCAAATTGAGAAACATCTTCATGTACAAGATTTCCACCACTTCCCTTTGGGATTATCCAAAAACTTGACAGAAATCACTATTAGGAAATATACCCTGACATTTAGATCTACAGTCTCCATTGCTCAGTTTCAGCATCCCATTCTCTTCCTTTCTAATATCCTTCAGTGTTCACAGCCTCCAGATCCCTGCAGCTGGTTCAAACATCCTGTGACTGTCACTGTTTGTCCCAACTCACCTGTGCCAGTATAGACAAGGACACTTCTCCAGCTCTGCCTCCCTTCAGGTCAGCAATCACCCTACAGCTCTTGAACATGGGTTTGGCAGCAGCAGAGAAAGAAAAAGGATTGCTAAGGACTGGTCAGTGGCCAAATTGAACAGGTATGCTCACATAAAGGAGCCACTTCCAGAATTTTGAATCATTTCAATGTTAGTAGGTGTTTTTCCTTCCTGGTAATGGTTCAATCACCTTTCCCTTAGCTGTACCACTCCCCTGACAAGAAAACAGGAGCAACCAACCGAGACAAGTTTGGAGCTGAAGGCAGCTGCTGTTTACTTGCCTGCTTTGCTTTCTCCCAGCAGCGCTCGGAACGCTGTGGCCTTGACGCTGAGCGAGGCGAGACTGTGTGCACGGGGCATGGAAAGGGCATATTCCCCTCCTTGGCACCAGGCCCTTGGCAGCAGCAGCAGCAGCTTCATGCACAGTTCAGAGCCCTGACTTCCTCCTGCTGACCCCCTGCTTTCTGCCCTTGTGGGGACAGCAGGGCTGGGGCATGGCTGAAGGCAGCTCAGAGTTCCCAGCAGCTCCTCTGAGGGCAGGATTTCATTTGGAATGAACGTTCTCCAGAAGCAATGAAGGATTTAAACTGTGCCACACGAGTGCACTGGTTAAAGTGGAAGACTTGCTAAGCAGTTGCAGGGTCCAAAAGAGTTACTGAGGGTCAAGTTTCCAGTTCAGTGAACCCTGTCAGCTGTCCCAGGGCACTGCCTCACTTGGGACAACAGACACACACACCAAGGAGAGTTAGAGGCTGAGATTTCCAAAACTCAGGGCATTGGACACACAAATGCTTTGCTTTCATGCTGATTGGGAATCAGATTCCTAGCTGATCCAAGCCCAGAAAGGCACACACTCTCCTCCAAGTTCAGAATCAGGTTTTCTGGATCTGTCAAGGCCTGGCATTGCCACAGTACCTGCAACAGCTCCACTCAACACCACAATCCACATGGCTCCTGGAAGAGGTCCCAGGTCTGCGGAGAGCCACAGCAGAGCAGAGCCATGCTGACAGGTGCTGTCACTGCTTGGGTGGCCACAGGGCTGCACTGCTCCCCCTGCATCACTGCTTTTTGGCACAGAGGAGGCTGCCAGCAAAGACATCAGGGGGTGACTGAGATTAGTAGAAAGGGAAGCAGTGAAGGAAAGAATGCAAGGCTAAGAGAAAATCTTTCCCTTTCAGACTGTCTGACCTCTTAGGAGTTGGGTACCTACATGCTCATACCACTTGAGTATAAAAAAAGGCACCATTAGGTGCACATCATGGAATTACCTGTGTTATTTAACATATGCAGAGATATCTTGCAGCAAGCACTGAACTGTTTCGTTGCCAACAATTTAGCCATATTTTAAATAAGTGCAGAACAGAATATCTCTTTAAAAATGACTGAAACAAGTGCCTGGACAAACTAGGTAGCCCTGTCCCTCTTTTACTGAGGGCAAAGCTCCTGCTTGATCATCTTACAACATGCAGCAACCTGCAGCTGGGAGAAGAATAAACCCCTTCTCATAGAGCTGAAGTGTTTATAAAACAGTGACCTGCAGCAATGGTAGAACAAACACAATATCAGGTTCAGCTACTTCTGTGCCCACTTTCCATGTGTGGAAATGTCACCAGCTGGGCAAGGCTGGCACACAAGCAGAAAAGCACCTCAGCCCTTTGTACAAACTCCTGCTCCTGAGGAATTGCCCCTCTTAACCCCTAAACACATATCTCCAAGGAGGCAAAATGCTGCTTTCCTCACCTTAGCACCTTCAAAAGGGCCCAGGTGAGGCAGGGCACAATCCAGAGTGCCACAGAGCCAGTGTTGAGCTGAGCTCCTGCACACACTGCTCCTGCTGAGAGCCTGCAGCAGAGCTGGTCCTACCAGCACAGCACAAGCATGGGTGTGTGTCAAAACCCCTGTTTTGACAAAACAAGACCTATTTGTACTGAGCTCCACAGAGCCAGGAGGCCTTCCATGGTTCCAGCAAACCAACTGCCCTCCACTTCTGTCTTAGGCTTTGTGCTCTGATTGTTACTCTGAACAGGTTCCACAAAATGCCTCTGCTCTGCTGGGATCCCAGTTGCACAGGATGTAGAGCTCTTAAGATAAAAAATGTCTAGGGCTTAACTGAAAAACCATTCTGAATGCAAAGCTGAATTCAGTTCAAGGTCAGAGTTTTTCTTGTTCAGCATATCAGACCACAATATAATTTGTAACATGAATATGTCAGTCAAAACTTCCGCAGTTTTCTGACAAACCCTGGCCTTTTGCAATGTGCACCTCTCTCCTGGGAGAGTGCAGTGTGAAGATCTACACAGTGTCCTGTCATCTCTGCAAGGTATTTCATCAGTCACCAGGCTGTTCTGCAATGTGCTTAACAGCAATATTGTGTAAGCTCAAAGAAAGTGAAGGCAAAGAGCAACTTTGGTAATCCCTGGCCAGGCCACTGAAGGTGATGAAGTCTGGGAATGGTCCTGCCATTCAGCCACATTAAAGGACCTGATTAGATATTTGCCAAGGCTTTTGCAGGTGTTTGCAGTGCTGAAGCAAGGAAGCAAAGACTCTGAAAAGACATAAATTTAAGCTCTTTTATGCATCAAGCTGACTGACTAAATACAGAAAACAGTGTAAAATTTCATATCTATGTTTCTTCCTTTTGCTGGAGCTAATACCTCTTGATAAAATTGTGGTTTTAATACCTTTTTCAAAAAAAAAAAAAGGTAATCAGCAGTAATCATAATCAACACTTTGCAAAAAACAGCCAAGGGAGCTGAGCTCAAGGGAATGGATTGAATCAGCTTCATTGACATTTGGCCTAGTTAATATAACTGGAACTGGTCTTCTGTCTTGTTTAAGGAAAGTCTTGCCAACTCAGCACCAGTAAACCCCAGACTGTTCATGAGAACCAGTCTTAACATTAGATCAGGGAGGGGAAAAAACCAACAAACCACCAACACCAAACCACGTTTGTCTTGCGCTTCCTTGAAGTTTCTCCTGCTCTGAATGACACTGCAAGAGCTGACAGTGGCTTCCTGCTGCCCACGGGATTTTGGTTAAAAAACACCTCACTTTGCTCTCTGGAAATGGGTACATTAAGGTAATTCACACTTGAACATGAGATGGGCTCTACAGCCTTGATCTTCCTTTCATTCCCCCATGCACTGTGGGGTGTCTTTTCATGCTGCTCTTCCAATTTGAGGGACAAACAGCAAAAGCCATAGCTTCCAGGAGCAGAGGCAATGCATCCAGACAGGAACCACTCCATGCAACCAGCTGGCAGGACACACATGCTGCCCTGAATGGGAACTTGGGTTGTTTTCACATGGTAAACGCACGTGAGGATTGTTCCAATGAAAGGTGCAGAAGTCCCGTATTGATCTCCCTAGGAGACAACAGCAGCACAGCGTGCCCTGGCCCTGACCCCAGGGCTGTCCACTCTGGCTGAGCACTGGGCCCCTCCAGGGCCAAAGCCAGCCAGAGGGCAGTTAATGTCACCACTCTGATGACCAGACAGAGGACATTTATTGATTGGGTCGGTGAGCTCATTCCCATCAGGAGGGAATTTTGTTTAACACTGCTAAACATCTCCAAAGGACTTCTCATGGCTCATAACCTGGCATTGCAAGGCACGGAGGAAATCTGTACAGGAGGGGCTTTTTATGGAAGGATGGTGTTAGGGCTGGCCTCTGGCAGTTCATGCAGCAGCATCCTGCCTGCTCTGAGTATGCTGCAGACAGCAATACCCACTCACTGATCACAGACAAGGATGCAAGCAGTCCACAGAAAAACCTTACCTTTAGCAAAGGCTGAAGCAATTCTAAGCTGAATCAAACATTTTGTGCAGAGATACAATGTCTTTTTGGCTCTAGATAGCCAGTGCTAGTTATATAGATTTTTTTTTATGGTGACCCTGCAAAGTCATGATAGCTCAGACAGTTCCTGGGTGAAATGAGCCCAGTTCAGCTCAGAGAGGGCTTCAGGCAATGAAAGCCCAAAAGCAGTTGCCTTTAGGCAGAGCCCTGGCTTGCTACCTCAGCTTCAGGGCCAAGGTTTGGCAATCCTAAAACAAAGACTGGCTTTCAAAAATGGCTCTTCTCTGTTAAGAAACAAACCATGTTTCTGCCATCCTCCCAAAAGCACAGTGGTAAAAAGGTGTTTCACAGACAGTCTTGGAGACAAGATTCCCCACATTAAAGACTTACAGTCAAAATAAAAAGCTAAAGAAATAAGAGAACACAAAAGGGGGAAAAAAATGGAAAAAATTAAAAAGCAACTGGAGTGCACTGATTGGGGTCCTTTGGGACACTCTGCCAGAGCTGTCCTGGGGACTGGCAGATAATCCCAGAGCTTTGACTCTGAAAACTTTTGCCAGCAGCATCCTTTGGTCTGAGTAACAAAATAGTCAAACACCTCAAAAGGGGCTGCCAAAGGCGTTTGGATTCCCTTGTGACTAATTAGAGATTTTAAAGCTGTTGAGGGAGCGGGTGTTTCCCCATTAATAAAAAAGTATAATTGTAAAACTCCACACCCCCTTCCTTTCTAATGCAGTGCACATAGGGAACCTCATACATCAACTACAAAGTGTGCATTGTTCTGTGTCAGCAGATAAATAATTTGCCATCTGAAGACTTGGAAGCTGTTCTCTTAGTTCAGGATTATTGTTCCACTTGAAGCATGAAGTTGGCAGCTTTACTTTCTTCTTCTTTTCAAGAGAATTGGATCGTTCTAAGACTTGAGTGACTTCCAGGCTAATAACTCACCAAGATATTTGTGTGAGCACACTCATGCATTCTCTGGAAGGAGTTAGGTGGAGAGGTGATTTCATTTGTCTTTTATTGTCATGCATTCTTAACTAGATACTCTTTACGGAAAAAAAAAACAAAACAAAACAGTGGTGTTGAAACTGTTGCCTCTTGAATTTCTTTCAGTCATCTTTAAAATCTTTGATGCTCTTTCAGCCAAAAGATTCAAGGGAGGAGGAAAGGGCTGTGCTCCTGTTTGAGAGTTTATTTTTTGCTAAAAAAAAAAAAAAAGTATGGGAGTGAATTTTTATTAACACATATCTGACCCGGGTATTGCTTTGTGGTCATGTCTGTCCATTATGACAGCCTGTCCCTTGCTAGACTGCTGCAGCAATCAAAGAAGCACATGTTTTCTATCAGGCAAGGACAGATTGGTCTCATATCCCATTTTTCCATTTTTCAAAGGGGAAGTCCAGATCATTATCTGGTAGGCCCATTCCTAATTTTCAGTAGTCCATAAAAACAAAAAAATCAATATAAATCTCCATCAAGAGAGCAAATTTCTAAAGTGGTTATGCTTTCACTCTGCTACTCTTAATAGTAATTAAATTCTCTTGAAGAAGTATGTTTTTCATTGACTTCAGCAGGCTTTGGATGAGAAACAGTCTGGAGGTTTTTGACAAAATGTTATTTTGACAGAAAATGCAGACTTGCTAAAATTGAAACAGTTCCTGAGAATAGCTTTCACAGTGACAGCTCAGTGAAAACGCTGCTGTTATCTCAGGTCCACAATGTACTTTTCAGAACCAGAGCTGGAAGAGAAAACATGAAGTAGCAAAGTGCTCTTGGCCAGGCCATCCACCCTGAGGCAGCAGGCTGAGTCGGGTTCAGGCTGTGGATTTAAACACCTCTCAGCTCCTCCAGGAGAGTCCCGGTTACTGGGGTTTTAACTAGTTATAATGGGCTGCTTCTCCTCTCCAGTTTGGGAGCTGTCAGTCCGTCTCAGCACGGAGCAGAACTATTTTTTTAAGGTTTCAAGTGTTCTTCAGGATAGGAAAAAGTGTTTCCTCCCAGCTGTACTTTAAATTGGGCCATAAAGCTTTACATTTGAAAGGGATTGTGAAACATGACTCAAACAGGATGCCCTCGGGGCTGCACACTAAAGACAACAGCAGCTCTGCCATGAGCTTCAATGAGCACTCAGCTGTACATTTGCAGCTCCACATTTCATTAAAATATTCATACCTCTCTAAGAAAGAGTGGGAACATTCTACCCAGAAAGAAAAATGTGTGTAAGTGCTCACAGTCTCATTCTAGACCTCTGCCTATAGCAGGGATGGGGAAGCAATTGCCCAGACAAAGAAAAAATTACCTTGAAAATCAGACAATTCAAACAATACTATTAAGACAAACATTCAGAGAAGTAAACAGAACTGAGGAGGTTTCTATTTCTGCAAAAACAAGTGGCCAAAACCTCATTTGGTGTTAAGTGGCATACTTGCTGTGAATGCAAGAAGGTGATATTGATTTACACCTGCTTAGAAGTCATCACAAAAAGAGTTTGTAGTATGGACCCAGCATTGGAGGGAAATTGGAATACTTAAAGACTGGGAGAGGTCCAAGAAGAAAAGACCTTCTAGCCAGAAGCTGCATGTGAAAGGGATGGAAAAGAAGCAGCTGAGATCTGGCATGGAGCTGTGTGCCATGCTCAGCACGTGCTGAAGGGGGGCACAGAGGAGCTCTGTCCTCCAGAGCCAGCCTGTGCCACACCTCAGACCCTGCACACGAGGGCACAGCTACAGGGTGGACCAAGGTAACTCTGCAAGAACAAACCAGCCTGTTTGCTCTCTTCAAACAACATCACTGAATGGCTCAGTGCATGTCAGAAGAGGGCACAAAATTTAAGGTTTGTTGGTTTGTTGTGTTGGTTTTTTTTTTTAACAGCGCACAAGAGCCCGTGGCTTGGAATGGGGTTGTGCAAGGATTGCATTAAACCCTGTGGTACATTTCCAAGCCTTGTTTGTCTGAACAATTGACTCTGAGCACAGACACTTATCAATAGAAGCCTAAGCAAATTTCAGAACAAGCTTTAATTTTTTTTTTTTTTCTGACTTGAACATCAAGGTCTGCCAGGGCTGCAGTTGCTGTAGCAACAGAAAGGAGCTCATTAAATGATCAGCCTGAAGGCCAAAGCTATCAGAGTTGAAATGACCAAAAGTTAATATTTAACCTAAATTCTCTTATTTGTTTAAAAGCATGCATCTCACTTGTATTAGCAGCTGCCTCATGGACCTACTTCAAAAATAAATGTAGAACCATGAGATGACCAAAATTTTCATACATGTCCCAAAATAATGTCCAGTTCCTCAGTGGGGCAGGCTCTGAAAGCTGCTTCCTACCAGAAATCATGCAACAACATGCTTAGGTAGAGACCTCTTTCCTCTGATCTTTTCTTTCTGACAGTCACTTGTCACTTAAATGATTTCCACAGTTTATTGGCATTATACATTATTTTGTTTTACGAGCTGAAGAAAAGGAGCCTTTTCTGGCTTCACTCGATTCTGTGCTTTGGACAACCATTCCAGGGGCAAGTTATGCTTTGCCTTGGGCCCAGCAGGCAGAACCAAATGGAAATAGATTGCTGTGGCAAAATTACATGACCCATCCCCTACTATTGCTTAAACATGTCTAGCCTCCCTCACTGCTGTTTCAAGTGCTTGGCAGGCCACTCTCTGCCCAGCTTTCAGTGCTAGCTGCTGGTTTTCTTCAATGAAATAGCATCTGTGGACAGCCTGGAGGGACTATTAACTGGGGCTGCTTCAGGCTTGTCCACCAGCAGAGCAAGAACACATCAAAGATGGCCCTCACTTGGTCAGCTCCTGCTCCAGGAACATAGACACTTTCTTCAGCTCACAGACACCAAAGGACCTCAGCAGACCATTGCTTGCACTGGCTTCTTGTGGCTTCATGGCCAGACCAGGTCCCACATGTCTCTGACAACACCCATCCCAACTGAACATAACTTTTAATGAAAATACTAGGAGGAAAAAACACCTCTCTAATTTCTATTAGCAGTCCTGGGTCAAAGAAGGGTTCTGCCAGCCCTGGGTGTATTCCTCTGCCTACAGTTTCTTTTTGGGAGATCTCATTGCAGGTAGCAGCTGCTGACACAAATTATTTACACACAACCAGGAATTATTTGGACAGAAATGTTCAAGCCTGCCCTGTCCCAAGGTAAAGGCAGTTTCTCAGGACAGATAGGGCATGGCAAGCCTACCTCATGGGATTTCTCCAGGCTATTCAAGGCTTTTAATACACAGAAGAAATGACAGTCCACTGCCATTTGTGACCTAATTAAACATTATTTTGTGGTTCTGATTGACCAGCAGCTGATCACAGGCAGAAAAATGCAGGTCATGCAACCAAGTGCAGTGACATACACATCACTGAATCACAGAACTTTCTTATACTTCTGATTTTCCTTCCCCTAGGTGTCAAATCCAGAGTGAAGACCACACAAATAAATTCAACATTCAGGTTTGCACATAAATGGTCAGCAAAATCACCCTTTAAGTAAAGCTGTGAAGCTGATTATGTTACCCAACAGCTTCACAATCTTATTGCCACTGCTGATGGAGTGGGAGGACCAAAAGCTTTATAAATACGTTGAAGAAGCCCAGCCCAGGTGTAACTGCCTGTCCTGGGCTCCATTTTCAGGCCTGAACCTGACATTGCCTTTGCACCAGGACAGCTGGAGGCAGTGGGGTGGGAGGCTAGGTCTTAATCCAGTGCAAGACTCTCTGTTTAATTCCAAAGAGGTATCATCCCCAATTAAACTGTTGGGTCTCTTGCAGAGCTAGAAAGCAGTGTGGAAAGACCCGAGACACCCACCCACACATCTCAACGTGTCCCAGTTAGACAGCACCTTGCTTCAGTGTTCTTGTTATCCTATTGCCCCTTGTTCAGCATGTTTCAGCTGACCCTGTGATGGAGCAGAAATAGCAGTGTGGCTGCCAGGGTGGCACACCACAGCTTGCAAACAGGAATGGGAAGGAAGAACAGGAGCCATGGTGATGGATTCATCTCTTTGGAGTTTTTTCAGCCACCCTGACCTCACAGCACAGGAATGACACTTGTCATCATGAGACCCTGATCTTGCCTTCCCAGACACCCTCTGCCAGGGCCTGGCATGCCTTGGGCACACTCCTCCCCCAGCTTCCTCCTGTGTCTCCTTCATCCTTGACCCCTACATTCAGCCTTGACACAAATGACCATGAAACCAACCAGGGGAGGTTTGCTTGAATCAGCTTTAACTGATGCTGTGAAAGGAGTGCTCTGCAAGTCAGCAGAGATATTTCTGCAAAGGTAAGGCATGCTCTGAGCCTTCCCAAGGAACAGCCCCCCAAACAGTGAGCCCCCAAAACCAAATAAATAAAATAATAATTTAAAAATCCTCCACAAAAGAAAGCACTACAGCAGAGGTGAGCTTTGGTGGTGGTATCTCCTGGCTGCTTTCTCCAAGCTGCACACTCCAAGGAGGAAATGCAGTTGGACTTTACAAAGGTACAGTGAGCATGGAGAGAGGCTGGGGAGGATTTCTTGCCTGTCCCATCTCTGAAATGCTCCCCTGTGTGACCCCACTGCAGCCTGCACATCTGCAGCTGTCAGGGGCTCATCTCTCTCCCTGAGCTTGGTAATCTGAGGCTCTGCAAGCCAGCAGGAGCTGCTGCCCTCGCTGCCTTCCTAAGGCAACACTTGCTCAGCAAACACAAATATGTTTACTGTGGAAACTTTGTACTTGCCCTCGCTCTTTGCCAGGTGTTTTTCTTTTTATACCCAGAGGAGATGCAGAGCCATGTTCTAATATAGAAATATAGGTTCATGTGCATGTGTTTATTAATAAACAGGTGGGCAAATCTATTTGCTTACTGCCTCATTTGAGTGATTTATTTAGTTATTTTTAGACTTGGTAGCTGTACAGCCTCAAAGCAGCAACATCAATGGCTGACTATTGTAATATATTGAAGCTACATTCAAGACTGATTTTTCAAGAGTGAGAAAAGAAAAAAAATTAAAGAAAAAGGAGAGAAAAAAAAAAAAAGAAGAAGACATAGCTATAAGGGCAGCCAGCACGAATCAGTCCTGCTTTTCATTCACCAATTGCTTAGAGCAGCAACTTTCTGTACTATCTATAGGAATATATATACACATGTGAGAGGTCATGGTTTCATCTTCTGCTGTAAAAAGGAGCTTTACATTTGGCTTTCATCCCCCCAGCTTCAGGGTCATCAGAAGCAGACCAGGCAGCCCATGAGAAAGCCACACAAAGCAGAAGGGAAGGAGAAGTTGGTGCCAGTAAAACAAGGGGCTACAGCCCCTGGTATCTCTCTCCTTCTTCCCCCACAAAAAATCTTGAGGGATGCTGGGCATTCAACCCAAAAAGTCCTTATCCCACTGAGACCTGGCTGCTTAGGGATTCTCCCAGCAGTAAAACGCCCCTTGAAAAACCCACTTGTGTTATTCACAAATAAAATAAGATAAAATGCAAAACCTCCTTTCCTGGGGTACTGCCTTGACCTCCTGAGGATGGAATCCTCCCCAGATCCATGAGGACACACCACAAGGAGGGGGCCTAACACAGCACAGCCAGACAAGAAGCACTACTGAGGAGATGCAAGAGCTCCTGAACGGTTATGGGTCAATCAGGGTCTTCCAAAAACTTTTGCTTTGACAAGACCATTCTTGCTTGTTCCTGGACCCTCTGGTTCCTCCCCCTGAAAATTGCACAGAGCCTCCCCAAGGTGTCTGGGTTTTGGATCCCTCTGGGGATGCAGACAGAGCTGAAGAGGCACTTTCACAGTTTCGAGCATCCTCCTGCTGCCCTGTTGCAACAAGCAGAGTTGCTTGTCAAATCCAGCCAAATAAGCAAGCATAAATGCCAGTAAAAGAAAACATTGCATACATCCCTCATCTGGAAATTATTTTTGTTTGTATTTATGTTCTCACATGTTGTCAGGGTGATGTCTGGGCTCAAGCCCACACGTGGAAAAATCTGGACTGTGCCCGTACTAGGAAACTCTCTAGCTCAGAGGCAAAACTGTGTTTGCTCCTCCTTGCCTCACAAAAAACAGCCTGTGTGCTTGTCTTTGTGGTTCAGAGCACAGCCTCTTTAATCCAGAGAAGAAGAAAATACACTGGAGAAGGAGGAAGCCCTCTTCTGTGCCAAGAGAAGAAAAGTGAGAACAGGTCCAGAAAGGAGCATGATCCCCTGAGTCGTGACTTTTGGCACAGCCTAGGTTCAGCCACCTGAGCTGAGCCAGGGCCCTCTCCTACACCCTTGGGCAGAGCCAAACACAAACAGGACTAAGCTCAAACACCTCACTGAGGGAGCACCATGACTTCCTGCCAGCCAAGCACAATTCACCCCTGCCTGGGCTCAAACACCAGCAAACAGGCTTTATCCACCAGCCTCAAGCCCCTTCCACACCTGAATGGAGCCCATTTTCTCATAGAAACCCAAAAGGTCCAACCATGTCAATCTCAGCCCTCTCCACACAGTACCTGCTGAAGGTTCATTCCTCGAAGCCTCTCACCACACAGACCAGCTCCTCCTTGTTGCAGTCTCCCTCCTTCATCACTCCCTGAAGGTGACTACACCCAAACTCCCTCCCTAGCCAGCCCTGAGCACCCCATCACCATCCCACCCCTCACCTGAGCTCCTCAGCTGAGATCTCTGGTTAAACCCAGGCCCAGGTGAGCTCCCAGCTCCCTCCAGATCAGCCCAGCAAGCAGAGTCCTTAGCCCTGGGCAGGGAGGGCTGCCTCAGGGCAAACTGAGCATGAAGCCATGGCTCTGACAAATTCAGTGAGGCTTTTGCCTGCACTGACAGAGATGAGACCTCTCCTGGGTCAGAGCTCTTTTCGTGTGGCTCTCTGCAGCCAGAGCCTGAACAGGAGAGGCTCCAAATCCATGTGCAGCAGCTTGTCAGGATCCCACATTAAACATGAGGCAAGACATCAAAAGTTGCTGTTCCACCTTTAGCAAGGAGGCCCACCTCTGTCCTTGTGCCCATATAAAAAATTAGGGGAGCAAATGTCTCTGCATTGCCCCAGCAATACAGCAAAGCATGGCAGAGAATGACTGAGCTTAGGAATGACCAGGAATATCACCTTGAATATTTAAATATCTTCTCTCTCCAGAGTTTTTCTCTTTGCTAATGTAGTCTTAGCTATGGCTTCATGAGGAGCCTTCAAGGACAAGCTTAAAGAAAATTCCACTCCTCATTGTCTCTGCACAGTTGTGTGGCCACAAGTCCCCAACAGCACTTCACTTAAACCAACCCCCAGCTGGCTACCATGCTTTGCACTAGAAACTTTATTTGTCTTTAACATTAGCTCAGTCATAGAACCCTTCTGACAAAATCACAACTTCTCCATTTCACAAGGGGAGCCTCAGTGGAAATAAAATGAGCAAGAGGGAGCACCACCTCAAACCACCCAACATGGGCAGGTGTGGGTGTCACATTGCCAGTGAGGGACCAACAAACCAGCACAGCCAGCATCCCCAGTCACTGCCTGCCACCACATTACCTGTCCTGCTGTCTCTCCTGCCTCCCTTGCTCTTTTGGTGAACACTTTAATTTTTTTTCTAATGAGAAAGAATTTATTTATTTTCTCAACAGCCCCAAATGTGCTTTATAAGTCCTGTGCATCCTGTTAGACTGCCAGCTGACTCAGGCTCTTAGCTTTGCAAATGTACTGCAGAGCCCCTACTTGCAGGGCTTCCCTGTGGGTTACAAACACCTCCTTAGTCACTACAAGGTAGAAACCTCTCTTTGCCAACAGCATATCACTCTAGCTAGTGACTGGTTATTTGTTGATCAAACAAACTGCCTGGAAAGCAATAATTGGAAGTTATCACAACAAGGAGTATAGTTTATTAATTCCCACACAAATTATCTAGTTCCAGAAGTTGAATAAAAGAGCAGGATAAACAACAAAGATTACATTGGAGTAGTTCTTCTGTACTATCTTATGCACTCTAAATGCACTCTTATGCAATAAAATGTTTGGGTTAATAGATAACAGCTCGTGCATCAGCAGGTGATTTTCTTTAGAACAAATGTGTTTGAGAACAGTAAGCTGAAAGTATCAAAGTTAAGGAGGAAAGATTGTAGGTAGATGTTTAGGAAGGTGGTAGAAAGTGCAGGTTGAATTTTAGTGCAAGGAAACCTCTGAGGGTGCTAATCAGCCTCCTCTTGGTCACACCAAGAGGGTGACAGCTTCAGCAGCATGGAAGTGCTTCATGGGGTGATAAAGGTAAGAAAAAAACCTGAGCTGAATTTCTTGCTACTTGCTGTGGGAGCCAACAAGTTTCCACAGAAGATGAAGAACATGACCCATCTTGCAGAGGTCACTGAGGGCCATTGCAATGACTGAAAAGTCACAAGCAGATACAGCCAAGTTGCTCCCCTTCTGCTCCCCACGCCCTGCAGAAGGTGCAAGGGCCACACCTGCACCAACATCACTCCTGCTACATCAGCAAAATGAACATGTTTCTTATTCCTTACTTTTCACCTCATGCAAGCCTATCCAGAGGGCTACAAAGCATCCCTACTTCTCCCCAGGTGCATCTATGGCTCCAAATCACTCCCAGTCATTAAGCTGTGGTTGATGTCTGGGTCTGAGGAGGAACTGGTACATTTGGACTTCCCCAACACCTCTGCCACAAGCTCCCCAAGGACTATTGGTCAAATCATTTAAATCCTTTTTCTGACTCTGCACAGTGAAGGTGACAACTGTTCTTCAAGGGGCAGGAAAGGCTTAATTTCCCACTGGGAAGTGTGTTCAGCTCCTCAGCTGGAAGATGCTAGAGAGCTGCCAAATACCATTATTAATTTAGAACAGCAAATTCGATTCAATGAGATTGGCATGAAAATGCAGAAGCAAAGCTAGGAAGGTAGCTCCAGTTCTTCCTGGATTCATGGTCCTCCACCCACCAGGGATCTGTCAAAGGGTATCAGGCAACTTGCATGAAGTCATCAGGACCAATCTAATTTGGTACTCTCTCCTTTAGGCATGACACAGACTGATTCACATTAAACTTTCATGGCTATTTCTGATCTCAATCCTGTTTTATCTACCAGGCAGTGCCAGGGACACTGGAGTTAGTCCTCGGGAGCCCAGGCAGGGCCGTGCTGGAGAAGGGCAATTGGAGCTCCAGTACCAAACAAAATCCACCCAATGCCTTACTAATGTGTGTTTATTTGTCAGTTGTTGGAATACCAATACCCTGCGAGGGGACTAAAGGTCCTGTGTGGCAGGTAAATGAACACCCTCCAGTTGTGCCATTAATTCCTAAGGAGCAAGTGGGAGAGTCAACCAGCAAACTTGTCAGCTGTAACTAACTTGGTTTTCTGAGATGGCTCATCATCCTGAGCTCCCCTTCCAGCCAAAGGGGACCTGCCCCAGGAGCATCTGCCCCTTCCAGCAGTGGTGAGCCCACACCAGGGGCCGTTCCTACACCAGCCAAGGCAGAGGTCTCATTAGAGCCAGGGGCTTCCTACCTCAGCCCTGTCCCTGGATGCCCACATGCCCTTCCCACTTCCATGGGGACACAGAGTCCCAGCCAGAGCCCAGAACCAGCAGAGGGGAGCTGAGGTCCAGCACGGGCAGGGGTCCATGGGGCTGCTTGCTCCAACACTGCCATCGTCAGCACAGCCCTGGTGTGATTGCAGCCATGCTGGCTGCAGGATCACTGCTCTGACATAACCAAATTTCCAAGCCCTTTGCCCTCCCTGATGCATTATCTGCCACCAGGGACACAGGATCTGAATGAATCTAGCTCCAGCCAACTCTCTGAGGTCCAGAACATGTTGTCCATGGAAAAACAACACACACCAGAGAAACAAAAAGTGAGAGACTACCTGGCTGCTGTTTATAGACTTCTCAGAAAAAGTCAGCAGTCAGCAGCCAAACTGAAATACTCACGTCACTCCCTTATGGAAGGTGAGTTTTTAAATGTCTGGACGCTTTTCAGCCCAATAGCCCAATTCCTGTATTTGCAACCAAAATGTTGGAATAAGTAGCAGGGTTTATGCTGGGGCCCACTGGACTCAGCAGGAAAAGCAGATGCCAGAATCTTTTTTAGATTCATAACAGTAATTCTTTTTACTTCTCTTTTTGTGGGCTAGTGGACTCCACCCTCAGTCACATGCAAAACAATTTCTGGGTAGATCTTTCTACTAAATGCCCTTGGACTGCTTATGGAGGTTCCTGGTTTATATGGATAAATAATATTTCTGCTTTGGAAAGTGCTAAGAATCCCTAGAGTCCACTCCAAGAATCAGCTACAGATTCAGGAGAAAAGCAGTATCATACAAGGAAGGGGCCTGAGGGACCGAGAGAGAGCAATCCCAAACGCTTCTCTTTGTGACTGCCAAGGGTCCAAGGCACAGCCCTCTGATTATTATTCACTAGACCTCCTGATGTAAAGCTGCTGTTGCCCCAGAGCAGTGCACAGCAGCTGGTCTGATGCTGGCTGCCAGCAGAGCCCTTTCTACAAGAAGAGCCCATCTCTCTCTTTTTACTGGAAAAGACAGAACAGTGCCTCTTACGCCACAACTTGCTCCAGCTTCTGTTTTCCTTCCACAGCTCCCTCACAGAAAACCATAGGCCACATTCACCTCTATTTTCTCTCCATTTCAGGATGCTTTTGAATCCAACATGAGCAGGGCAAGGGTTACCAGATGCACACCAGTGTGAGCAGGAGGAGAGCTGGCTTTCCCAACAGTCCCTTGTCACTCCTGTATTTCGCTCCCACTCCACCTAATACCTTGTCTTGCTGTGCTTGGGCAGAGATGCCCTCTTCTCGTGGTGGCCAAGCCCTTGTCAGATGTTGCTCTAGTCTTCAGGGTGATTGAACAGCAGCCTGGGGCTCAGTGAGATGCTGGCCAAGGCACACAGGCTCCATGGGCAGGATGGGTGAGCTGATGAGAGCTCTCTGCAATAGACTTCTCCAAGAGCTGAGGTTCCTCCAGCCTTATCTCTTTAGGAGATCGAGTACTTACATGTGCTTTGAGCCAGCCTAACCACAAAACTACCAGACAAGTAGAGCATAGTAGGGAACCTGGCAAGAGATGAAGGATGTGCTCCTGCTCCAGCTGGAGGAAGACCTGCACTGATCTGGCAGAGCAGATGAAAGCTTAGAACTGTGAAACACTGAGCACTGAGGAGCTGCAAACCTCATGATCTGGATGATTTAACCAGAAGAGGCATTATGTCTCAACCCTTTGAATAGTCTTCATTACCTATTTTTCACACACCACACACCTTCAAACAACTCCCACCCCACCCACCCCTCTCACACCCCCCCAAAAAATAGGCAAGAACAAAACTAGGACCCATGGAACAAAAGATTAAAAGCCACAAAAACACAAATGTCCCAGCAGGAATGAGCAAGGGAAGCCAAGGACCTGTTGGGATTTGCAGTTCCTGCCTTAGCTGGGAAATTTTTCCCCTGGATAAGCCATGGCAGTCAGTGTCTTTGGCTTGTGCTGAAGCCAGTGGGAGCTTAGCACAACTCATTCTTTAAGAGCAACGTCTCTGAATAACAAGCAAGCATGGCATGGCAATTGCTGAACTGAGTGAATAACGGGTTTCATAGGTGCTGTCAAAAGGAAAATCCCAGCTGGCTCCAAAGAGCTTTTTGTGTGTGTTGGCAGCTCCTTGGTATTTCTCCCAGACGGGGAGGGCAGGTCCCAGCCCAGTACAGCACATCCAGGCTTACATAACCCAAGGGGCCCAGGGTAATCATTAACGCTGGATTACTGCCACTGCCTTTGTGCTGGAGTCACCTGGTTGTTTGGATTAAATGTATGGTGGCCATTTAGACAAGGAGAAGGCTCCTGGCACAAGGACTTCAGTGAAAACAACCCCCAGGGAGGGTGGGAAGCAGAAGACTGTTGCAAATATCACAGGATCTAAACTCAAGCACTCCCCCAGGGAGTTGCCAGAGTTGCTGCTTTCCATCACAACACCCTGCTCCACGGGCTGGTTTGCTTTCCACGGGGGTGCAGCTCTCCTGAAAACCACCAGGATAAAATGCCCCCACATAACACAGGTCAGGGGGGCAGAACTCTTCCTAGGGAGACTTGGTGACTCCCACGTGTGGCACACCAGCAAGCAAGACCTCGTTCCTCTCCCCCTGGCATCCTTTCCAAAAGCACACATTATCAGTGCCACCTGCCTTTACCTATGTCCTGTCCTTATCCTTCTTTGCTTATCTGATGTCTCACGTGTCCTACGACTCTTTGCCTCCTGTGTGTTGCTGGCATGTGGTCTGTGCCACTGTCTGGGGCAAAGGAGATTTAGGACATCTTGGTTCCACTCCCATTTCCCCTCTGTGTTGTCCTGTGGTCCCAGACACATCACTGCACTGCACTATGTTTAGCCACAGGTCACAGAAGACAGGTCACCTTACAGAAAGATCACTTTACTCCCACTCCTCCTGCTTAGTCCTTACCTTGAGTACAACCTCCAGCTCCTTCCCTGTCCTAACACTACTCCTTCACCACTGGTTCTACAAAGGGACTACAAACCTTCTAAAAACACACAAAGTTCTGGCAAGCATCAGGAACCAGATCACGGTCATTTTGTGAAGGCTGTACCTCTGCACACACCTCAGGAACCCAGATTACAGAGGTTTGAAGTCAATGAGACTTAGGCATATGTATAACTATGCTTTGCCATGCAGAGTTGCTGAAGTTGGGACAACTTATCCAGTTGTGGCATCAAAACACTTAAATATATGTTTATCTTCAGGTGGATTAAGTCAGGCTTAAGGCAGGGCCACATTTTTCTCATAAATCCACAAGGGCCCAGCCAGGCCAGTAATTCCACATAAAACAAACATCAAAATCTGTTTTGGAAATTTCTACTTGTTTGGGACAAAACTCTGGAAATGTCAATCAAGCAGAACTAACTCTGCTTTCACAGCAAACATGGCCCTAATCATTACAGAAAAATACTGCAACTTTTATATAAACTTACATTTCCTTAGGTATTAACTAGAAAAACCCACACAATTCACACCCAAACCCCGTACGTAAAACAGACAAGAGAGAAAGGAAAAGAAAAGAGAGAGAGAATACATGTTTCATGGAAAATATTACAGGCTAAAACAAAACTTAGATTTCTGCCCTGCTGTGCTCCAACAGTAGACATTTTGCATTACTCCACTTCAAGTATTACCTCTTTCATAAAAATAGCAACTTCTGCCCCAAAGGCCTTGCAGGGTGCATTGCCCAACATGACAGCAATATCAGAACTCCAGGTGAGATGAGGAAGAGACTGTGATGCTGGTTAAAAAAAAGCAGCTGGTTTAATGGATGAAGTGGATAGGGTGAGAACAGAAGGGAATTGCAGTTCCTCTTGGTGCAGGCTTGCTAATTAAAACTTAAAACCACTGTCCTGAGCACTCTGGTCTTCCAGCTACACCTCAGGATGTAACAACAACCTGGATTGCACAGAACTTAGTCTGCCTCATCCCTTGGTCCTCTTGTCAGACTCAAAAGGATTCTCTGGGAAAAATAATCAGGGGTCTGGAGAGCCCTGGCTCATCAGCTGGCACTTTTTGGTGGCTGTTCTTCAGGGAGAGACTTTAATCCCTCAGTGCCTGTTAGTCTCAAACTGATTCTTGCTGGGAGAAGATCTGGACCCACTGCACCATTGCTCCCATGGAGACTCAGAAGTGACTTTAACACCAGTCATCGTGCTGGTTTCTTCTTCCAGTGGAGGCCAAAGCAAGCAGAAGCCAAATGCAAGACATGTCCCAGCTTGCAGGTGACAAGAGCATGGTGTTCATGCCCCTGTTGTTACAAATGGAAGCAATGGCTTTTGCAGAACAGGACGTCTTCTCCTCAGGCCTGAGGCAATTCTTCCTAGCACAGCTCCTTCACATCGCTCTTTCAGGCGTGGGATTTGCAGAAGAGCCAACTGAGGTGCCCTGGCACCAAGACCATCATGCTGGGCCTTTCTTTAGCAATCTAGTCCTGTGACTACTGGTCTCATTGCTTGCTCCTTCCATCCAAGGATCACACAAAGGCAAATTAGGTCCCACAGTATCATTGCCATGTGTTATTATCCCCCTTTTACAAGGAAGGGAACCTCAGAACAGGCAATCGAGTCCTTTGGCTTGGGTCACACGGTGCGTCACCGTCACAGTCTGAAGCAGACCTTGGAGCCCTTCCTCCTCCACACTAATCACTAAAGCTGGAATTCCTTCAAAACCTGCTTGCTCTACTTTATTAACCACCGTTTTACTGCATCTGCAGACCTGATCCACAGCAGTCAGGAGCCATGGAAGGCGTTTGTGTCCCAGCGTGGCTGCCAAGCAAGGCATGAGGGCTCCAGTGAAGAGAGACAGCTGAGACATCGCACGCCTCCCAAGAACTTTCTGAGATGAGAAAAACTGAAGATAACTTCAGGACTGATCCATCATCCCCCTGTTACACAGCACCTGAAAAGTTATGTCCAGGGGAATCAAATTTTCAAGTGTCCTGATTACAGAGCTGGCTATAAAGGAAATTAATTAATAATAATTTCAAGGAGGGATTTAAAATTTCCATTTTCATTTTATTGTCAAAGTAAATATATTTTTATGAAGAACAAAAGAAAATATACAGAATTGTAACTTATGTACACTGGCTTTATAGGTATTTTTGTTTCCAATTTACACAAATTTGATACGTTATTAAAAGATATTTTATATAGATATGCATCTATGTACAGTTTTATTTACATACATTCATAGGATGTGATATAAACCAGTCAATAGATGATAGTTCATTTATATTAATTTCTAGAGGACAAAAGGAATGCATTCACTTTAGCCAGACCTGCTGTTCTCACACAGCATGGGCTCCTGCTCTGCCTAGCTCTAGGATCACGCTTTCCTACTTCCCATTTTGCCAACAGAAAAGACAAACAGATGCCGTCTGCGAATGGAAAGGAAATGCAACATCCATTATAAAATCATTTCTAATTACTGAATCCTATTTTCTTCTAAAGCTTCTTACAATCGCCAGAGTTCAAAAGGAAAAACAAAACAAGAAGAAACACAAATAAAATCACTTGCCTGCTACCATCTGATTATTTGCTTAAATTCCCTTCTTAGCCAGCTATCACACAAATTTGTTTCTTTTGGCTGCTGTTCTCACCCATTCGCCCACCCCAGCTGCATGGAGCTCTGACATGGCTGTCGGGAGGGAGAGGATTAGCACTGAGGATCACCCCTGGACCTCGGGCTCGCAGCACTGTCCCACCAGCTCGTGGTTCCTCCCACCCTCCCCGGGCACGGGCACATCCTGCAGACCCTGCCAGCAAACAGAGACTGAGCTCCAACCAGCCAGGCCCTGACTCTCTGTGGATGTGGGGATGCCCAGTGCTCACCAGGAACCCCCAGGGCTGGAGCTCTGCTTTCTCCCCCCAGGTCACACAAGAGGTCAGGAGCAGAGACAGAACAGAGCTCAGAGGCTCTCACAAACTCCTTTGTGCTGCCTTGTGGGCAGACAACAGCTCTTCTGCTAAAGGCAGTGGATGCTGCAAACTGGCCTCAAAGGAAAGCAATGTCCTTTGGAACCTGGGCATCCTTGCACCTCTTGGCAGCACAGGACAGAAGGACACACACAGTTCCAGAGGCTTCACTCCAAGCCATTCCATCCAGCCTGAGCTTCTGGATTTGCTTGGGATTGCTTGGGATGTGTCTTTGCTTAAATATATATATATATATATATATATATATATATATATATGTATGTATGTATGTATGTATGTATGTATGAATGAATATGTATTAAATATTTATATATAGCCCTAGCCAAGGGAAAGGTAAATGTGAGCTGGGAAAATCAGAGATGCATGGAGGCACATTCCAGTGCTCTCCAAGCCCTGTCTCCCCCTATCCCCAACTCCCACTGTTCCTCCTCCGATGGCCAGCCCCTACAAATCCTTGGCTCAGGCAACCCAAAAACAAAGGAGTTGTTTTCATTTCAAAAGGAATTTGCTGTTTCCAAATTGGACAAATAGAGCAGCTTAATAAAAACTCACAATGAGTGGCCTGTACATGAGCAAAGCCCTCAGGAATGCCAGGGCTATAATTAACTAGCAGCAAGCAACTTTTACATTTTCCTGTGCAGCAGAAAACAGCTAAAAATAAAACACTGTAATTTCCAAAAGAAGCAGCAGCAAAGGAGAGACAGATAGAAGGAAAATAATATCCTTGAAAGAAAAAAAAAAAAAAAAACCAAAAGGAAGAAGCGCCCCGCTCCCCTGACCCAAAAAGAGCTTCATTCTCAAATCATCTTTGAAGGACAAGGGGCACTCAAACACGGTGGTATCAAGTAACAGCATTGACTGTTCTGTGGAGACAAATAAATTATCACTAGGAACATGGTGAGCAAAGTGCTGTGGTGGGCTGCTGGGGACGGCTGGCGGGAAGGGAGGGCAGGAGCCGTCAGTTCACGGAGCGCACGGAGCGGCTGCTGCGTGGGAACCGGTGCACCTTGACGTGCTTGGACAAGTGGTCACTTCGAGCAAACTTCTTCTCACAGACTGGACACTGGTAGGGCTTCACCCCCGAGTGGGAGCGCCGGTGCCGGGACAGCTCATCTGACCTGGAGAACCTGCAAGAGAGGAGAGGCCTTTTCAGACAAATGGGGGTTTATTGTGCTAAGCGTCTCACAGCGAGTTAAAAACAGTCCCCCCAGGCCACTGGGAGACTCCAGGAGGTGAAAGGGACACGCAGCAGGGCTGGGCAGCCCTACCTCTTGGACTCAGGGCTGGTAGCTGTGTGATTCCATCACTGCATGTGATTCCATCACTGCATGGAGGCAGCATTGGTACCAGCCTTGCTCTGGACCCCATGGCATGGGTACAGCTTGACAAAAACAGCACTGCTCTCCATCCCCCTGCAGACCCCTCCAAAGCCACCCCCACCATCTCCCTCCTGAAAATCTAAGCACAGACTCCTCAAGCAGAGACAATCACCACTGTCCTGCAGGTGAGGTTTGTTTCAAGCTCACACTGGCACGAGCACACCCCCTAACTGCACCCAGTTTGAGAGGGATTCCAGATAAATCCAGCCAGAGCTACCTAGAAACAAAATGACATTAGAACTGGCTTCCGTGTGTGCTCTTGTGGGCTAAATAAGGAGTCATTAACAGCACCAGAGATGCTCAGCATCCCAACAGCTGAAATTCAGGTGGGCCCCAATGGCCATTTGCACAGTTATTTGCATAGTTAGCATGGGTAAATTAAATGAAGAATGAGCCTTTAATTACCAAAACTGTATTCCATAATCTTTTGAATTTTAGATATTTTCCACCTTCCATCTCCACAGAAAAATCCCCAAATAGCCACCATTAAATCCCACAGGCTTTATTGAACCCAAATGAGCTAATCCTTCAGCCTTAAGAGCAGGGCTGGCTCTATTTCCACTTTGGACATGACTAGGAGACAGAGGGTTAATTAACAATGTCACACTAAAACAGCCCTGTCCAGATGGGTACAAAAAATTTGCTGCCTGACAAAGGGCAATTAAGTGTTTTGTTGCCAGAGCAGTAACAAAGAGCAGCACAGAAAGAGAGCTTGAAAGAAATGGTATCAGCTGTTTATTTACAATAAATAAGTGAAGTCATGGGCACTAGCTGAACAAATCAGGGAAAGAACATGTAGAAAAATGTGCCCTTCTGGAGCAAAATATCACATCACCAACAGAGCAAATACGCTATTTTTATGAAAGGGAGAAAACAGGACTGCTGGGCTCCCATGAATAAATCCCTCATGCAAGAAAAGTAAGTTTCCACATAAAGGTTTTAATTAGCTCTGATCTCCTGCCAACAGTTGAGGACCAGGTCATAGGCACTGGGAAAGCTGGTAATGGTTTCCTTAGTTGCTGCAGCTCTTCAGTCTGGTCATGCTTCCCAGAGAGCACTCAGCCTCTGGAAAACTGATCCAGGCACTCACCACGGGTAAGGTATGGTGTGGGCATCTGTCCCAGGGCCATTTCTAGGGGAGATTCTTTCACCTATTCACTTGCTTTTCTTCCTTTTCTTGCTCTGGTATCCTCATGGCAAAAGAGTCAAATTCTCCATGATGAAGAGGCAGCTGTTATGGAACTGTCCACCTGGGGTGACTCTTCTTCATAAAGGCTATGACAGAAGTTTCTCTTCACGCCTTTTACTTGCATGTTTGCTTTCTCTAACACCCCTGGTCCTTTCAGCCGTAGTTTCCCAAAAACAGTCTGGACCCAGGAGCAGCAGGTTCAGGGATTTCTCCCAAGTCCTTAGCAGTGAGCTAGTCCCAGTGCCAGATCCCTGCAGGGATGCTCTTGTAGGGCTATGGGTGAGTGGGCCTGGAGAGTGTAGGATGCTGCCTGTGCAGACTGAGTGTTGGACAAGGAACAGAGCTGTGCCACATCCAGGGAAAAGAGGAGAACCACTTTTGCAAAAAGCCATCCTTTTGTATACAGACTTCAAAGAAGTAAAACCAGATGTGGCTGGGTTGCCTTGTCCTATGTCCTTGGCCATTAAGGTCACCATCTGGAACAGAAGTGCAGTAGCACTTGGCTAATCCTGCACAAGAGCCTCACAAGTGCATTTTGAGGGGAATTGCACGGACGGTGGGGGAGAAAGAGGCGCGTGTCAGGAATGAGCTTGGATGAGTTCATCCGATAAAAATACACTCTGCCTCATAACCATGTCCTTAGCTGAAGAGGCAGGAATGTTGCAACACTGTTCCCCAGCAGTGACGGAAAGATCAACTTACAGAGCCCACAGAAATAAACCTCAAGCTGTCTGTGTGTTTACAAAAAAACAACGCAAAGGTTAGGACGAGGAAGCTGGGAGGATCTGGCGGTCTGGCTCTGCAGTGAAATATCTGCAACACACTCTGGCGCTGAGATCAACCCAAAGAAAGTGAAAATAATCCACTGTGGAATGCAAAATTCAAAAGGAGAAAAAAAAAGGAAAAGGAAGCCCCAAGGAATACCTCACTATTCTGTCACTGCCATTTCCAGAAGGATTCCTCCTTCAAAAGAAAAGTGAAGGGATCAGGGAAATCCCACAGCAACTAAAAGATCCTTCTTCATCCTTCTATCTGGCAGGACCCCAAGGGACTGGAACTACATCTCCCTTGAAGAAAAGTCCTAGAGCTCCCTGATGTGTAGGATGTGTCCTGTGTCTCCCAGACACATGGGGACATTCCTGTGTGGCTCATGGGGCAAGAAAGGTCAGGCGCTTTAGCCTGGTCCTCCTGGTCCCTGCCATGGCCCAGCCATTGAGGCCAACTCAGGCCGTACCTCTCCTCCGCAGTGGAGGGGAAGCCCTACACAGATTCCTCCTGCCCATCCCCAGAGCTGTCCTACAAGGAACCAGCACAGCTCCTGTGCACCTCTCATCCCCCTGCACAGCAGCAGCAAGAAAAGCCCATGCAAGATGCCCGCCCTGCCCCACGTGTGGTGCTGCCCATGGCCACTCAGGCCCAAGCACACTCCTGGCCACGTGTGTAACAAGCCTTTAAACCCTCCCTGCCAAGCCAGGCACAGCTTGTGGCCCAGGCTGTCACCAGCCAGAAGATGCAGTGGGGCATTTAAAGGCCATTGCCTCATCCCCCAGCCTTGCAGCAGCTGCAGCTTGGCACAGTGCTGTGCCAGAGAGGGGAAGCAGGAGCTTCTCCTGCTCTGTGCCATAACCCAGCTGCTGGGCCCAGCCCATGCTGCAGCTCAGCTCTTTGGCCTGAGCAGTGCTAACCAGAGGCTGGGGTGCCAAAGGCAGAAGGTGGCAGGACACAGATCAGTGCCCTGACCCGTCCAGGGAGCACAACGGGTCACTGGCCACTGCCAGCGAGCACCACTCTGCAGACTGCCAAAAACAGCCCTTGCCCTGTGCCTAGGCAGGGCACAAGCAAGCTGGGTTCAGCCTCCATCAGGGAGGTGACAGGGGTCTCCAGACATCCTAGGGCTTAGCAAAAGGGTTTGCTGGGTGCACACTCCAACCCTGGTGAATTTAAAACGTTGTGCACAGAGAGCTGAGGAACCTTTAACCCTCCCACTGAGCTCAGGCACTTTGTGCTAGGCAACACTTTGTTTTGGTTTTGAAATTACTATCTCCAGTGAGATCAGCTCTTAAGTGTCTTCAGTGAAAAAATAAATACACAAGCACAAGAATGCAGGGGAAAAGGGGAAAAGCAGAGTCCAGCAATGTTTTAGTGCTTAAATTCATTCGAGATTATGTAGACCTGGGAGCAAACAGAGTGGCCAGATGCAGTGGACTTAAGTCATGTGAGACTTAAGTCACAGCTCTCACTGAACTTCTGAAAAGGTAAACATGGTTTATTGATGAAAGGGGACTGAGTAATTCAATGCTCAGTTGGATCTGGCCTTTGATGTGGAGCAGCACACAGGGGATGTGCAGCAATCTCAGGCTGGTGCTAAGGATTGCTGTGAGCACAGGAGGCAGCTCCCCAAACACAGCCTCTCCTGCTGGCTATAAACTTCTCCTCTTGCAGCAGAGCCCTTCCAAAGTTTGGGGGGTTTAGGGACTGAGATTGCAGCCCAGGCTGTGAAATTCAACAAGACAAACAGCACAAGAGTTTGAAAAGCCCTTTGCAGCAGCTGCTTGTGGACAAGACACATGTTCTTCATTATGATTAATTTCTCCTTCCTGTTGGGCTCATCTTTAAAAAGCTGTGGTGGCTGAAAGTTCAGGGTGCTCCAGGTTGTGGGACCACCAGCCAATGAAGCAAATCATTCACCACAACATTTTGAGAAGAGAGGCACCTGTTGTAAATTTAATCAACCTTTATCACTTACTATTTTTCCTAAATGTTCCCCTTGGTTTTCTATCTCGAGGAACACCAGCTTTGTGATAAGACAGAGTTGGAGAAGGTCATCCACAGGCAATGCTTCAGGCTCCTGATCCTGGATGGGACAAAAGTCCCTGGGAGCCTTGGGACAAATCTCAGTGTGGATCAGACAAACCCTCACGTGCCACACGCGTTTGTCACAAAAAGGAGAGCTGTGCTCACATGCAAGGAAAGCCAGCATGACACCCACAGGCACATCTGCTGCCTGTGCACGTGTACTCTGGCAACCAAATGAAAAGCAGCAAGTGCCTGTCCTGCAGGTTGGGAGCAACCAGCTCACAGTTTCTGGGACCAATCAGCTGGAAAATGCAGCTTTGGTGAGAGAGTACCCTGAGCAGCAAACAGCCCATGAGAGGTGCCACCAGGACCAAAGGAAACAAATCACCACCAGTTTGTAGAGCCACCATAATCTGATCTCCTCAGCCCTTCTGAGAAACAAACTTCAGACTGGCCCAGCTGGAGAAGAGAGGGTTCAGCTCCACTGTGACCTTTTCCCTCAAACCAACCCAGCCACCTCTAACTGCTGCGTGTCTCACATACTTGCATTTTTACACAACATTCTCCTGTTACTTTTTACCTCATCTGTTGCCCATGATCACAACCCATTTTCTCATTAGACATTGCTCACTGAAGCTCTGCAGCATATTATTTGAAAGAAATTCAATTTAATTTAACACAAGGCAGTTAAGATTATATTTTCTCCCATCATCATTTGTGGTGCTGTACATTAGCACTTGCCAGCAGGCAAGCCAGTTATACAGCTAAGTGGAAAGAGGGAGGAAGGCACCTGTCAAAGCTTCCTTAAAATAAAAAGCTGATATTTTTTAAAAAGACTAAATTTTTCAATTCATATTAAAAATAAAATAGAATATTTTAAAAATCCCTCTGCCAAACATTTTCTCAATCAAACCTGCAATCTTTCATTCAAGCGCTGCTTAACTCCACCTCAGCCTTCTGGTTATGTTGTTACATCTGACAGCTTTTTTGCAACTTTGAGTGGCACCCACGCATTTTTCTGAATCAAGACAGAGAATAAAACCCAGAGTATGCCAGAGTGTCACTGCCAGCATTTTAAGAAGGAGTGGGATGGAGTGCATTTTCTATGAAAGTGCACAGAATACTGCTTTTAACCATACTTGCTTATCACAGCCCTTCACTGGCCACATTCAGTCCCACACAGGGCTGTGCACAGCAATTCTGCCCTAAACCATTCAGTTCTCTCAGCCTCAGCTGGTGCCAGCCAGGGGTCTGCTGGGGCTGGTGTGCTGCAACCCCACCAATGCAAACACCAGGTCTGACCCGTGGTAACAAGCTTCAACTGACCCTCTAGAATGAAACACAAGTTATGATGGACTACTTTTTTTGTTTTTAAGACCCTAAAACTGCTGGTGCCAGCAGGTGATGCTGTGCTATTTAATTTATCAGAACCCTTGTGTTACCTAACAGGAAGAAAAAAGGTCTTCATTGTCAAACCAACCAAACAAGTTCTGGCAATAGAAACAGTTTATAAATCTGAGTACAAACCTACTTGCTCAGCAAGTTAGGTCAAGTGAGCAAGAAGGGGAAGGGGGACTGGACAGAGCTGGACCCCAATACTGACCTCCATCCACAGCCTGGCCACGTGCACGCAAAGGGCTTTTCTCCCGTGTGCCTCCTCAGGTGGGCTTTCAAATGGCTGCTTTTCGTGTACATCTTGGTGCAACCAGGAAAAGAACATTTATGCATTTTAATGAGTTCAGCTGCAGGGTTCTTTTGAAATTTCTGACCCATGATGATTCCCGTCTGCCCCTGGATCATGCCCCCTGGCCCAATTGGCTTGGCGGCGATGGGGACGGGAGCAATGCGGACAAATTTAGAGGACAAGTTCAAATTGGACGACTGAACTATCTGAGGCACAAGGGCAAATGTCTGTCCTTGGATGTTGACAAGGAGTTGTGCAATTTTTATGTTCTCCTGTGCTGGTCCTTGGGAAGTGGGGCTCGTGTTGGACTCCTGTTTGATCTGCACAGGCTGAATTTGGAGCATAACCGGTATTCCATTCTCCAGGGTCATTCCTCCATTTGAAGCTTGGCCACCTTCTGTTGAGCTAGTCAACTGCTCATTTTTACTCTCTTTTAAACTAGTACTGGGTAGCATGTGGTCTTTTTGCTGCAGCGAAGCAACAGAAACCTGGCTGCAAGCTCTCAAGTCCTTGGTCTCGCTTTTAGGTCTTTCTTTGAGCTCCAAGTCCATGTTCTCCTCCAAAAATTCCTCAATTTCCTCAAGCGTGGGCTGAAATGGTCCTGAGTCTTCCATATCCACGGGAAATTCAGGCATCCTAAAGTACTCCTCTTTCACTATTGGCTGAAGTCTCCTTTTGTCCCACCATGATGCAGTGGTGTTCCCCAAAGATGCCTGGGACAATAAATAGTCTAAGATACTGTCCTGACTTTCTGCACTGGATGTGCTTCCATAGCTGGAGCTGAGGACCTGGGAGTCAGGGCTGGAACAAGAACAAAAGCTGGACGAGTCACTGTCATCTTCTGACAGGGGAGAGGGCAGCATTTGGTAGGACCTCACGCCAGCTGTCATGTCCCCAAAGTATCCAAGAGAAGATCTTGTGGATGAAAAGGATTCATCAGTAGGCAGCAAGTGATCCACCATTCCTGGATGATCTCTTAAGGATATCCCAACAGCATATACCAGGCAGCCAAAGTTCAGGTGAGAGCCTAAGTGCAGGAAAAACAAAATAGCAACAGTCAGAAGTCAGTTTAATCATTTATCTCCATGAACTGAAACTCGTTAAGCCCTCTAGCCCACAGGAAAGTCCAGAGCATCCAGCCTCCCTGGGTACACAGGCTGTTACAAGCTTTGATACGTCTGCACCACCCCCTGAGGACTGTCAGGGCTGAAGCGTTTTGCAGGATTGCACCACATATTTGCAAAAGAATGCTGTCAGAAATCATTTCCCAACCGTGCGTGTGCTCCAGATTTACAGCTCCCTTATAGAATACTACCAGCAAGAGAAAATAAATAACAAGCTTTCACCTAGCAGTGAAATCCAGAGCCAAAGAAGGGAATGGGAAAGAAAAAATAAAGTGTTGAAATTTTTACCACCAAAAAGAAACAAATAAAAAAAGTTTATTGCTGGTGACCATAAAATGCAAAATCCTTTCCCTATCTTGTAGCTTTCCACCAACCTTATTTTTAACTTCCTCAGTTCTACAAATATAGACTGTTCAGCATAATGAAAGGATCAATCTGGCAGGAGCCAAAAATATTTACTGTGCTTCAGCATTTACTAGGTGGATTTTCCCCTCCAGATGTAATGAATCAGTGTGCCAACGTCATCATCACCTGCACTGTCCTTAATAAGGCTGGCACCGAGCTAATTGCCATGCCCTGCCAGCCAGCTGGTGGCTGCTTTCACCGCTCCGCTCCGCGCTCCTCTCTCGCCGGGGCAGGGGCTGAGCTGAGCCCCGAGCCAGCTGCTGCACCGGGAGGGCTGCACGGCCCCCGGCGGGGCAGCATCCCGCAAATCCCGGGTTCCGTGAGCCCTAATCCCGCTACAAACCCGCAAGAGCAAACCCCGCCCTGGCCAGCGCAGCCCACCCCGGTGCCCGCTGACAGCCGCGGTTCTGCGCTTCACCAGCTAGGACAAGCAAACTTCCTAGAAAGGCCACTGGGGAGGGGGAGGCAGGAGGGACATCTACGTATGTTTTTATTCCTCATCTCCCCGAGGGAAAAACAAAAATTGCTTACGGATGGAGACTGTGCCCTTTAGAGAGCAAAGGCAGAGAGCTCGGGAGGGAGCCAACACTGGCCCTCAGTCACTTGCTCAAGGTGACTGATTGAAAACAGAGCTGTACATGTGCATAATAAAACAACTCTTTCTGTGGAAGGTATGTGGAGTGCAGAGATAGCAGTCATTTGATCAGCCTATGAGCTGGTGTGTGTGTGTGAATTAGGAGGCATGTGACCCAGCGTGAAGGAAATGCCAGTCAATCTTGTTACACGCTGTCATTTTCCACAGGCTCTGCCGCTGCGCTCTGGACGCTTTGCCATGAATAGTCAATAGCTCCCAGTTTTGTGCAGCGGAGGGGATGGCTGTTACTGCTGTTGCAGAGCATCTCTGCTTCCTCATCTCCAAAATTTGCCCTGTCTTTCCTTCTCTGGAGAAAAATCAAAAATGTTTGTGTGCTCAGTGCTGCAGTGAACACAGAGCGAGGTATTTTACACAACACCCTTAAAGAGCTCTGTCCTGTTGGCAACATCTATTAATATTTCCCAGGAAGAGAGAGGGGAAGCCACATTTCTTAAAGATATGGCTTCTTCCTCCATAGACACATGGAGGAAACAGGGACAGGTTGAAATAAAGACTAAAAGTAAGATTGCACATTTTCCTGGTCTGTGCGTCCTGTCAGTCAGCTGTGCCTCTGAACCAATAATGAAATACCTACACGTGCTGAACACAAGGAAGTTCAAACAGAGGTTAGTGGCTCTGTTTTGTGACCTTAGCCTACAATCATGTCTTATAGTAAAAGCAAAGAGTCAGAAGAACTGAACTATTTCTAACACACTTTTTTTTTTATTCTCTATATTGCTGGAAAGTTCCCCCAGCAGAAGTCTCATAGCTGAGCTATTCCAGTTTTGAAACAGAAAGCACCATCTGCTTCTGACAAATTAGTATTGGCATCTGGTAAGAATTCACCCAAGCTGATTGTTTCTATCTTGCACCAAAAACTGATGACTGCCTTGAGAAGCACAGGGCAGAAAGGAAGACTTCCCCTCAGATGGTTTCTGATTCTTCCTTCAATGTCTGTATTATTCTAGCTTAAATTTCTGAAGAATGGGGCTGTGAGGGAAATCTGGACTGCAACATGTGCTTTTCTAAAAAAAGCTGGCATGCTCTGTGTGCACCAAAAGCAGTTGGTGAACTTCTCTTAAAAAAAAAAATAAAATTAAAATGTTCAAGGTTTCTTTAAATGCTTGCAAGAACTGGGAAGCCACATATCAAAATATCCATATATTTCCCTAGGAATAGAACTAAACTGCAATTTGAATAAGGACTTAAACGAGGGGGGGAAAAAAAAAACCAATAATGAACCCCTAGCATTTGCTGTGGGCTGGGCTGGTTACCTCAGCAGAAAACAGCCAGCAGGCTTGTTTCCCATCTCTTTTGACAAGGAACAATGTCACTCGATGTAACCAGAGGCTCTTTAAGAGAGGACTGTCCGAGCCAAATAGATCTAGGCACATTACGGGCCAGTTCTGCTTTCTGTGAGCTCTCAAAACTTGCAGAACAGCCAAGAAGATTTTGGAGAATGCCTGGAATGCAGGATCGGTCCCTGGCTATATTTTTTTCCTAAAGGCCGGGCTAACAACAAAAAGACTTTTATCCTTACTTTGCCTGAAGACACAGCCAAAACCAGAAGATTAGAAAACAAAACCAAAAAAAGCCGGGGCTGTGAAGGCTATGAAAACTAATGATGCTGTTTCCATAACACACTTTCATCTCTAGGAACGCTGAAAACACGTTAGAAATGTAAGCACCTATCGTGGGACTGCAGTGCCTGAGCCACTGGAAACAGCCACTTCTGGAGTGAAATACAGCAGCTGTTCAGCAGCACCACCGTCTCCAACTTTTTTTTTTAAGAGTTCACTGGGTTGTTATGATGTCCTTCCTGCCAAAAACATGTTGTTCTGTTTAAAACCTGACCATCTAATCGCCAGCTAAAATAAAGATAATGACAAAAAGCAAATCAGAGAAGACATATTTTGACGCAGAGCAACATTAAAATGTAAAGTGCTGGGAACTTGCTGAAACACGGGGATGTATTTCCCAGCCTGTCATTTCTGGACAGTCAGCCCGGCACAACTGATCACACAGCATATATGAGACGCTGACAGTCATTTCCCACATTTACTGCCACAGCTTTTTCTAGTTTAAGACTAATCTCTTCAGGGTTTTCTCTTGTTCTAAATCTGTTCAGGCTGACTTCTGCTCCACAGACAGAGTCATAAACAAGGCAATGAAGCAGGCCCAGAGCTTCTAAGAAATTAAAAGAGAAATGCAAAGGGAGAGAAAAATAATAATAAAAAAATAATTGAAAGAACCCGTGAGCCAGGAGTAACCCATTTGCTCTCATCTCTTCCGCAAGGTGGCTGTGCTGCTCCCCGAACACAGTGGGGCGTTCAGGTTTGTTTTTTCCAAACCCGTTGCTCCTGGGAAGCTGCAGAAACATTCCCAAAGCTCTCTTCTCTGAAAACTATCCCGCTCCAGCCCCAAACTTCGGCTTCCACAGGAGGAAGCACTTCACCTGCAGCGGGCACAGGCAGTGGCCCCGGCGGAGCGCACCCCGCTGCCTCTGCACCCCGAAATAACGCGGGGCACCGGCCGCTGGGCAGGGAAAGGGGTGCGGGACACACACGGAATTCTCCCTCCAGCACGAGCACAGCCAGGCTTCCCTGGCTGCAAAACACGTTTGTTTGGGGTTTTGTTTGTTTGGTTTTTTTTAATCGTGGTTTGTTTGTTTGTTCCGTTTGTAGAGGGTTTTAAAAAAATTATTTATGTATTGTTTTTTCCTCCCATCCCTTTTCAGGAGGCTTTGGGGGCCTGAGTTCCCTCTCTCCCCCCGCAGCGTGGTCGCGATGATCGGGAATAAACCCCCCCCGGCCGCCTGTCACTCCATGGCACGGCACCGCTGCAGCCCGAAAACAGCCCCCAGCCCTGGCCGCTGCCCCGGCGGGATGGAATTCCATCTGCCCCCTCGGCAGCAGGGGCACAGCCCCGGGCTGCGCCCCAGCAACCCTTACCTGAACTCCTCTGCGAGCCGGGGGGCAGCAAAGGCACGGACGACCAGAAGAACGCAACAACAACAACAACGAAAACGAGGGGGGTGAAAAAACCCAAACAACACAACCAAGCCACAAAAAAAAAAAAAAAAAAAAAAAAAGGAAAAAAATAACTATAGAAATAATAATTTTTTAAAAAATCAAAGAAAAATTTAAAAAGCCACACACGCACAAAAAAACCGCAGGAGTGAAGCCAAGCAAGCCCGGAGCAGCAGCCCGCGGAGGAAGGCAGGAGCGGCCGGGAGCGCGGAGCGGCGGGAGGCGGGCGCAGCTCCCCCGGGAGGCGGGTGCGCGGCTGCGGAGCGCGGCCCCGCTCCCGTAGTACTATATCCCCCTCACATGACGGGCGCCCGGCCGCGGCGGGGGAGGCCGGGGAGAGGCTCGACCGCGTCCGCCGCCCCCATTGGCCCCTTGGCGGCGGGGGCCGGCCCGGCAGCGGCCTCAATGGGAGCCGCGCTCGGCCCCGGGGCGGTGCCGCGGGCAGGCTGGAGCCCGGAGCGCTCGGAGGGGCCGGCCGCCGCGGGACCGGGGACCGGGGCCGAGCTGAAACTGGGGTGCCTTGGGAGTCCGTGTGGGGAAGAGTGTTTTACCGCGAGGGTGATGAAACATAGAACAGGTTGCTCGGAGAGCCGGTTGATGCCCCATCCCTGGAAACGTTCCAGGTCAGGTTGGACAGGGCTCTGAGCAATTTGATCGGGTTGAAAACGTCACTGCTCCTTGCAGGGTGTTGGGCTAGGTGGCCTGTTAGTGGCCCTTCCAACCCGAAGCACTGTGAGAGTCTGTAAGTGTGCAAGCTTCTGGACATCTCCTGGAGATAAGCCAGTCCCTGGGGAGGTGTGAGGAGCCCCATGCCCTCTCTCCTGCCCCACACCTGCACCCCTGCCCCTTTCCTGCCTGACAAAGCTTGATGGGGGGATTTCCAGCATGCCAGATGTCTGTCCCACACACACATCCTATTGTTACTGCAGACATCACTAGCTCTTCATACAAACACACGTAATAATTTATGTATATTTATATACACACAAACACACTGTAGTTCTGCAATACTTGGTATGGATCAGGATCTATGTTCAGCTCCTGCAGAGGAAGCTCACAGTGGGGCCAGCTGCAGCAGCAGTCAGTTTTGCTGCTCAATCTGTGGTTTTCCAAATGCAGTTTTTCCTTTTTTCAGATTTCCTGGGAAGATGCAGCCTGAGATATCAGAATGCAGTCCTATAACAACAGGACTGCACCCTTTTTTGAGGGCACATGGGACAGCACACCCTTCCTTCTCCCCACAGCAGGCCTCGCTGTCCTGCAGGGAAAATGAAGTATTATTCTCATTTTATGGGGAAACAGAGGCACGGGGGATCAAACAAAAGGTCTGTGGCAGAACCAAGATGCAGTCTCATCTCTTTTCAAATCCAGTTCAGTTTAAACTCACAAAAATATCCTCCATCTGCATTTCTTCAGAATTGCCAGTAACACATCCCACAGCCTGGCAAACATAAACCAGTCTCTTCCCAAGGGGACATTCAGCCTCAGCAATCCTGGCCAGGCAGCAGCACAGGGGTGACCCTACAGGTGCTCCTTCATCCTGCTGGAGACCATCAAAGGACCTGGGGGTGCTCAGGGCTCTGCTCCCATGCACAGACCTCGTTCTTCCTCTCCACATTGTCTCAATGAATAATGCATGAATACATACTCATCAAAATCCTAGATACTATATTTGTACAAATACATCAGGGCCAAATTCTGCATTAGTGTAACTTCACTGACGTAAAAAGGATTACGTTGGTGAAAGTGTTGGCCTTAAATATTTTTACCCAAAATAGATGTTTGGCAAACCTTGCTTTACTGCTTTTTCTCAATTAAAACCCCTTTGTTTCCTGAGTAGGTGAAGTTTAGTGTAATTTAGCAATGCAAAGGACATGAAATTTAGATACAGCTAAAATCTAAGCCAACAAGGCTGGGCTTTAATGGAATATGAACACGTACAAAATTCCCTTGTAATGTTTATCACATGAAAACAACCAAAAGTTGCAATCTTCATTTTATCATTACTATAACCTACCTAGGCACTGGGGCATGTTAGAGGTTTCTCTAACTTGCATTTTTCCACTTACAAAAGGCTATGTCTTCATATTTTAGTCACAGTAGTTCTGAACTTTCTTTAAATTGCTAGAGATGCAGTGAAGTCCCATATTTACCTTATGTGGAAATAAAACAGTGTTTTCCCAGTTCTGCTTTTCAAGTTTCATCTGTTTTACTGGGCCCACAACCTTTTCACATCCCTAAAAGCACCACTGGAGGCTGGGTCCTTTGCCCACTGTGCAGCTTCAGGGTTGTGCTGTTGGCTGTTTCTGAGGCTGGAGATAGGAAAGTGAGAATTTTCAGTGGGCTCAAACAGATCCAAACGTGCTGATGTGGGAGGGGATGCACAGCCTCCGTCCCTTGTGGCAGCACCTGCCCCTGTGTGGCTGCATGTCATGATGGAGGAGGGACCTGATGCTTTTTCACATCTGAAGAACCCTACTGAGCATCTCAGCCTTTCAATACTGCTGGGAGGTGAAATGCAATGGAAAATATCAGGAAAGGGTAACTAAAGCATCTGGATTTCTCACTGAGATTTACCTGTGAGGGATTAAAACCAAAAAAGTATTAGAAATGCAGGCAGGCAGTGCACAGCACCTGGGAAGGGAGTGCAGAGCAACCCTGACCCAAGCTCACTCACACAGTGTGACAAGTTCTGGATGCACCAAACCTTTTGCAGTTGTCCAGATCCCCTTTGCTGTGCACACTGAACCCATGGGAATCTTAAGCACAGCCTTGTGTGTAGGCTCAGAGACTGCCTTCAGCATCCCTGGGTGTCCAGAGCTCCTGTGGAAATTGCTGCCCTGACCAGGCTGTTGGACATCAGTACACCCAAGACAAATATCCAAAGTCTTTTTTTCTGCTCAGGCAGAATTTCTAGACAGACACAAAGGACATGTTAAAACCAAACAAACAGGATATACAACAACACAAATTCTGATGCCTCACTACAGCACAATCCTGTCACCTTTCAACAGAGAATAATGGGAAAATGCACAAAAGTCACTGCCTCCTAGAATGGGTTGTCCTTGCTGAAACATCCCTGCAGCTTCATCTATTACAGCATCTTTCCTGAGCAAACATTTTAAGAGAGAAACTTCTTTTCTCAGCCAGACCATATTTTCTTATCCAAGACTCTCCTGGGAGTGCCTCAAACTGCAGACCTGGTTTTGAGGTCTGCAGGCACACTTTGGGGCATAAACCCAAAACTGAAGATTGCAAGCTCCAGTGGCAGATGCCAGCCTCTGTGATCTCTGCATGCACTTCTCAAGCTGTGAACTGGTTAATTTTTCTGAGCCCCACGACAGTGAAAGCAAGCTGACACACATCTAAGTTTTGCTCAAGGCTTTGGAAACATTACAAGCCTTTTTAACAGCAGGGGAAATGCACAGATCTAGACAAATACAATTACTTCTGATCCCTTTTTTCTGCCAACTTTTCATGAGAACCAGCAATGGCTGGGACAAGGTTTTGGGAATGAATTTTTGTGCATCTGTGACTGGTGTCTCACATCAGCATCCTTCATTTGGTATTGCAGCACAACTGAGACCTCATTCCATGCTGTGAAATACATCTGAATTTTCCCAACCCATCCATTTTGTGCATCAGGAAGAGATTTCCTTCCCTTTTTTCACCCCTTCAACAACTCCGTTGAAAATCTATTTGTTACTTCTGTCCCTTGATATTACTTGGGCATTTTCCATTCTCTCTTTTGCCACCTTTCAGGAGAGAACTTCAGCCAAACTGGTTGCCCTGCTCAGACAGCCTTTCTGGCACTGGCACAGCCCAATCAAACACTGGTGATAACACAGAGTTATGGTCCTTTTAACTGGCTTTTGTCTGGTGGCTGTGTGCTAAAGATCTAGCCAGGAAAGGCAGATAAACCTCAGCATTCAAGCTTTAAAAAATTTTCCTGAAGATAATAGTTGCCCTGCTTTATAAAGTTAAAAAAGGAGCCACAGGCTGAGCTATTCATGAGTTGCTTGGTGCCACAAAGCACAGAGCCATTAAAGGTGGGAAAGGCAGCAAAAGTTCCCCCACACCACACTCAGCAGTTTACACCTAGGAGCTGCCTGGCTCTGCTCATACTTTGCCTTTCCATACATGCTCTACCAAGGCTGACTTTTCCTGCCCTGGATTTTCTCCTCTTTTTTATGTTGTTTGCCCAGTTCTGTGATACAAATCTCTCCTCATTTTTAAGGGAACTTGAAAGAAAAGTGAACTTCATGGATGGACAAGAAGAGGGATTGTGTTGCATTGGGTGAGTGCTCTGCTGTCTTTAGAGGTCACCTCTGGTATTCCTGCCCCAGCCCTTGCTATTTCCCATTGACTGCAGCAGCAAACTATTAGTAATCTGATGAGCCAACCAGCCACCTGGCAAAACAAGGGTTAGTCAGCCTGAATTGATTATTCACACATTTCCATCTGATTTACAAATCAAGGTTGAAAAAAGCAAAAATAATCAAGCAGAGTAAAAAAAAATAAATAAAAATTAAGTTCAAATTCTATTTGTTGTTTTTGTGTGTTGTTTGAAGGTTTTTTTAAGTTAGTCTCCTGCAGATGGATCCCTTCCATGTGCCACAAAGCCCATGGTCACATCCAGCTGAGCTCTACTGAGCTTTGGCTTTCAGCACCAGAACAGTTACATAGGGAACAAAAAAGCCTGTCAGACTCTCCAGTAATGTTATGATCACATTAACTTAGCAGTCCTTGACACTCACAGATAAGGACTGTAAGTTCTCTCAGTACTACAGAAATATTGACACAAAGAATATGTTTATCCCTGGCTGTGTCTCTGCAGGACAAGGTGGAAACAGCAACAGCAATCTCAGGACTTAATTTCTTTGGCCTTGCCAGGGCATCCGTGCTCCAGGGACAACACTTTATTGATTTGGGGTTTTTTTTCTTTCCTCCACTGGTTTGGAAATTATGTTGTCTTTTCAAGTCAGCATCATCGGTCCAGAGGGAGATAAGTTGGAAGAAACTTATTTTAGGATTTTTTATGTTATTAGGCTTTTGACTGTTGAAGACAGTGGGGGAACCTGGGGGAGTTTCTGATTTTCTCCCAAACTTTCTGTTCATTATTATACTGAGAGAGAAAATGTTAGCTGACCTTCTGGCTGCATTTTCTAAGCCATCTTTAGCCAGGTCCAGCTCCAACCTCGGCTTTCCATGTGCAACCCCTGCACTTTAATCTGGCAAAAGCACCCACGGAGCAGAGCTGTTCCTGCTGGCATCGTGGACATGGAGGGAACCTCCCCCCCTCTGCAGGGACAGGGTGTGCTGAGAGTGTGATACACCAGGTGTCCCATCACTGCCTCCCCTGGCTTGGTGGCGAGCTGGAGCACCAGAGCTGGGGCTCGGCTCTTTACACCCTGGTCCTGAAGCTGCCCAGCAGGGAACGCCTTCAGTGGAACACACAAGGCTCAGGGCAAGGGGCTCGAGAGCAAGGGGCACAGCCCAGCCCAAGCTGCCCCTCCCGAAGATGGGTCAGGCACGGGCAGGTCTGTACATGTGGCAAAACCCACTGACTCACCTGGAGGAGATTCAGAACCCACTTCTGCTCCTCCAGGTTTGGGAAAGCCAAGCATACAGGAAGACGTAGAGGAAGATGTGGGATTGGATGGAGGTTGGCTCCAGTTCAGGAGTGGATCTGCGATAAACTGTGTTCCCCTGCCCTCTCCTGGAAGGAATACGCCAGGGCTGGGTGCGCTCGTGCAGGATCCTTGTGCGAGCCCGGCGGGCTCCGGGAGGCGCTGGGAGGAGATGGTGGCTCTGCAGAGAGTGTTTACAGAATGAACAGCCATGACCACGTTGTGTCCACCGTGCATTGCCAGCACCGTGTCTGCCAGACACTGGCACACCTCTCGAGAATGGTAATGTCTTCAAGGAAGAGCTGCCTGCCTGTCCTGCCCAGTTGCATTCAATTGGGAAACAGAGAGGGTGACCCAACCGAGGGAACTCAGAGCCTCTCGCTCGCCTTAAACAGCAAACACAAAGCCTACATGCAAACACAGTAGCCTTGGCTCAGGTCACAGTGGAGCACCACCAGGTCAGAAATGCAGCACATGGCACCAGCAGACAGAGCTCCTGGGGGTACCAGCGCAGAACAGGCAGCTGGGACCCCATCCCTGGGCCAGGGAAATGGTGGGAGCCCAGCACGGGGGTCAACTCAGTCTCCTTGGAGGCTGTAGAGCAGAGAAAGCACAAAAGTCCTCAAAATTAGGAAGATCCAGGTCTGGTGCCTGGTCCTGAACCTTCAGCTGTGATGTTGCTGTTTCTGTTCCAGGCACACAGTTCAGTGAATATGACCCATTTACATAGATTCACACCCAGATATATTAGGAGATTTTGTGAAGCTTCCTGCTCTTCCAGGGACACTGGAATTACATTCCTCCTTTTCAAAACATCAAACAGCCAAAGCAATACTAATTCTGTCCTACAAAGGACTGATTAGCAAATCACTGCTGTTGAGATAATAATGGGAGCAAAGAAACACAAAAGCCAAGCGCACAAACTCTATAAATAAATCTCTGGTTCAGTAGTTACAGCACAGGACTGTGGATCAGGAGCTCTGGAATGGCAGAACCAACCACATGTGCACTAGATAACCTCTGAAGTTACCACATGCTTCAAGCTTTCTTTGCAGTTGTGTTCCACCAAGTCTTTCTAAACCCAGCAAAGAGTTGTGCAAAGAGCTATCCTCTGGCATGTCAGGTGGGTAAATCACCTCCTTCCAGCTGGGGTGATCTCAACCCAGCATTTTAGACAGGCTGTGAGCAAAGGCTGGTGGGGACATGATCTTTTAAACGTTGACTAACTGCTCTGTCTTCATGATGGAGGAGTCTCTGAAAGCAAAACAGACCCCACCTAATATCATGACCAGTTCCACAACTGTTTTTTTCCCTTCTCCACCTGAACATAATTCCTGTTTGCTGGGCTTGCAGTATTTTCAGCATCTCTTTACCCTTCCCTTCACCCTCTTATCAAAGAGATGAACTTCAATAAAGTAGTTCCAGCTGTTAAACAGAGAGCATTGTATTTCCTGCTTCTATACAGGGTTAAAAACAATGTTTCTGTTCATCACAGAAATAATATTAAATGGAAGTTGAGTTATATCTCTCCTGTGACTAATGTTCTAGCTTGTTTTCCAAAGTTAATTCTTCATATGCTTTTTTCCCTCTCTTGTTCCTTTTTACATTTGTCCAGACTCCTGTGTTGCCATGGGACTAATTACCCACTCAGCAGTTACTCTGAAGTCCAATTGTAATAGCTGGCAAAACTCTGCTCCTCTATGCAAGCTTTTAAAATATTTCCTCAATTTATTTCAAATAGCACCACTCTCCGGAGCTTCTTCCCAATTTGTGCTGCCCTGGACTGAGATTTATTTTGCTGCTGTTGAGAGCTGACTGCTTTGTTTGTCCCAGGGCAGATATTCTCAGCAGAATAATTAATAATAAAAAACAGACAAAAACCCCCAAAGAACTGGATCACTCATATCAAAAAATATCCATTGTGATGCAATCTTCTATTTTCTCATCTAGTGGGTCCTTAGTAGCAATGTAAGCAATGAAAAACCACTGATTCAGACCTGGTTATTCTTTCTTAAAATACAGATGTGATCATAGAGTTTTCATTCTCATCCACCTTATATTGTCTAAAAGTTTGGGGGAAGATTAATTACATATCCTGCAATCTAAAGATGCCCATTTTCTTATTCTCTAGGTGTTTGTGAGCAAAATATTTACCCCTGGTGGTGTTACAAGCAATAATGGAGAGCTAAATTCAGATTACTGGCATATATTTTTTTCCCCACAAACACTGCTTGAGAGGAAAATATGTCCCTTCCCAATTCTGCAACTATTTAAATGTCTATATGGCCAGAAGTGACTCACCTCATCTCCTTGCTCTGTGGTTTCATCTCCTGTTCCTTAAGGGTAATAATCTTGGCAAAGTACAATACAGAACAAAATCGTTCATAAAATGGATTTCAAGTGCCTGCTGAAGAAAATATAGAAAAAAGATTATGAGAAAGTCCTTTTTTTCAGGATATCTGAGTTGTGCTAGAGGCAGAGAGAATATGGCAGCTTTTATGAGAAGAGCCTGTAATCACTGAATTGGAGAGAACATCACATCTTATTGAGTGATTTAATTCTTCCACAACCTCTACTTAATGACATGCTAGTTCTTCTTTTCCCTAGGGAAAAGAGTTATCTAAACCACTGCAAATCACCCCGTTTTTGTCCAAGTGGACCTGGACTCTGTCTGCTGCAGAGGCTGGCACAGCAAGTGCCCTCAGCTCTAAAGCCAATTTACCCCAAAGATCAAGCCACATGTAGATGGCTTTGCACAAATTTCCACATGACAGTGACCACCCTGTGAATTACTGCAGGCAGTCGGGTTTCCCTGGATACCATTAGGGCTCCTGGCCATCAGCAAGCAGCATCTCTCTTACTACAGTGAGGCATTGATCCTGCAAACCTGTCAGAGTCAGCAGAAGTTCACTATGGTAGTTCTCTTTGGAATTCCTGTCTAAATACCACAGCCCCTAAGGTAAATACTGGCTGATTTCTGCCCTGCAAAGTGTGAAGCTCTGCACACCAGCCCTTCTCCTCCCTGCCTTGTTAACACAGCCCCTCAAGGAAACTGATTTTGCTTTTACACCTAGGAATAAACTAGTTGTCTCTATCAGAGAAGACAGAAAGGATGTTGCCTTTGGAATGTCAAGTTCTTCACTTTTACCATGCAAAGTCTCTTATAATCACAATAATTTGCTGATGGGACCCACATCAAACCAACACAGCAGCACCAGTTCTAACCAGGAGTGTTTCACTGGTGGGCTCAGCAGGGGATAATGAAATCAATTGCAAACTCTGGATCTTTTTAGCAAAATTGATTTGGTAATTAAATCTCTAATTTCAAGACGTGTCTCAGTCGTATTTTCAGCTCAAAATTACAGATTTTTAAAGACAACTCACCTCTGCACTTATATGTTAAAAACCAATCTCCCCCTTTTTTGTAAGGCTAGAATTTTTTAATAGCTTTCTACATCTTATAGTTATTTCATTTCATGAGCCAATAAAAATGTTCTTGCTAATGTTACAGACTCCTTTTTCACTTTCCCCAGGTCATACCCTGCATGTGGCCACATCCTGGGAGCAGCTACCACCAGCAGCCCTGAGCTGGCTAGAGGAGAGGATGCTGCACACAGCCACAGGCACGCTGGAACTCCTCCTGCTGGACTGGCAACTGGGAAAACCTCAGTATTTCCAAAACCCCAAGCTGGGAGCTGTTCTTCATCTGTCATCAGCATTTTACAAAGAATCTAAGAACTGTCTGGGCATTTATAGAAAAATTGAAAACATCAAACACTCCTTCCTCAAACGCTCCTGACCTTTGTGCAGAGCTGTCAAAGTGGACCATGGCTCAGGCCAGCACACAGCTGATGGGATCAGGAGCAGCATTTCCTGGAGCTCAGGCTGGATGAGCCCACTCCAGGCTGGGTCTGGCTGATGTGGGGTGCCAGCAGTGCCTCAGCAGTGGGCAGGGCTGGCACTGGTGCCAAGAGACCACCATGAATCACATCTGTCACAGCCCCTGCCCTGCCACAGCCTGGGGTGCCCTGGGGAAATCCTGCCCCAGGGATGTGCCAGTCTCTCCTCCTTCCCTGCAGCACTGGGAAACCTTCCCTGTGGCAAAGGGTCAGGTACAGCAGCGTGTGTCACCCCATGTCACCACGGCTGTTTTGGTACCAGCTGAGGCTGCTGCTGCCTTCAGCAGCCCTTCACACAGGCATCCAAAATAGCTGCACACAGATAACTCCTGTCCTCCTAACCAGTGCCACAGAGATGGGTGCCAAGTCACATCCAGGGATTTACTGATCCCCTCTGCTGTGCTGGCTGCTGCAGCTCCATGACAAGTGGCATTTGTTTGTGCCAGCCTGTGTCCCAAGCACAGCAAGGGCTGTGAGTTTGCTGGGCTTTTATCTGCTCACAGGTCAACAGTGGAGGATGCTCCTTTTAAAATCAAGTCCCGTTTGCTTTCAGCCAGAGGTTTCTAGAGTAGCAGGAATTTGCAAGGAAGACCTGGGCATGTGAGAAGATCCCCAAGGGGCAGGGGCCACCTGTGCTGGCACTTGGTGACAGTGAGTGCTACTGTGCGTGGCCAGGCCCTGCCAGCCCTGGGAAGAGGGACAGGATTGCAGCCTTTGACGTCATTCCAGCGGGATCCAGCTCAGACATCTGTCCCAGGAGGAGATTGCACATGGCCCTGGAGCACGGGCACGTTGTGCAATGCCAGGACAGGCTTTGCTGAGGGATTGGGCACATCCCTGCCTCCAGCAGCTCAGCACTGCCAGCATCAGCCTGAGGTGGGGAGCAATGGCAGGAGCTGGGCAAAGAAATTGGTGCAAGTCTGCTCAAAAGGCTGTTTAATAATTTGCCTCCAGGCAAAAACATTTTAAAATAAGAGGGGATATCACTGTGGAGCAGCAAAATGATTGACAAAAGATCCGTTTGCTCTCACAGGCAGGGCTGTTTGCATGGGGCAGAGGAGAGGGTTTCAATAATCCTTATTTGTTTTTTTTTTTTTGGGAGCACTGCCTAATACAAATGGGTTTGGTAAAGAGAATTAATGGCTACAAATATCCCATTGGTTGGCAGGAGTGTGTGGAGATGTTTAGGCCTTGTCCAGGAAAGAGAATCAAAAGAAATTGATGGGAAGCCAGAAGATGGTGATGATTTTGGAGTTGGTGGGAGGAAAAAAATCAGAGCACACAGAAGAGTTCCAATCCAGCCAAGGGAAGTGGACACAGGCAGGAACACAGAAAGCCCCAGGACACTCCCAGGATGCTTGGGGCAAACGGTTCAGTGCTGGACTCAGGTGTGGGATGTCACCTCCAAGGAGGACACTGAGGGCCAACATTTCAGTCCAGGCAACAGAGGAACCAGTGGGCTCAAAGCTGGGGCAAAGAATGGAGAGAGTTGGAGGTTTTTCAGAGAAGGAATGAGAGCTCTGCTTTTGCCATAACAGGCTGAGCAGAGCTGCTGGGGGGCTCCAGCCAGCCAGCACAGCACTGGAGCAGGCACAGGCACCCCGGGTGAGCTCAGCTGTGCCATGGCTTTGCTGCACACCAGCAACGGGAAGGTGGCCCAGTCATCAGAGCCCAATGGGTGAGAAGAAACCTCATAAAAGTACAAGCCAGCAGAAAAATGTCAGTCACCCAAGCAAGAGGTGGAAAAGGAATAAAAATGCTGAAAAAAATCACCTTGAGCAGAGGCTCCTGGGCCACACTGGAAGGCAGCCCCTGCGTGGGACAGGGCCAGCCCCAGGACTTGGCATTTCTCAACCCTCTTTTGAAGCCCATTGAGACTCAGGCAGGAGACAAGAAATTTTGTCAGCTCAATAACTGCTGCCTCCTCCTCCTCCTCACTCACATCCACTTTCAAGAGGAAAATGTGCCAGGAGCCTTCTTTGGCTGCCTCTAAGCCTGCAGATCTGCTGAGGAGCCACGTGGGGCTTCAAGGGGCTGCCTTGAGCAGCCTTACCTTAATGGAGCTGCAGGATTTGCCACCTGAAAAGAGGTCAAGCTGTGACCCAGGGTGAGCAGAGCCAGGATGAAATCCCACAGTGTATGGAGAGTGGAAAGTAAATCAGGCAAACTGCTGGAGGCTTCACTGGGCTTGGCCCAAAGCAATGCTGTGTATTCAAACACAGAAACTCAGATCAACTTAAAAGACCTTCAGTCAGGAACTTATCCTGCACCAAAACATAGATGGATTGTACTGATAGAGCTCCTTGATTCCCCATTTATCAGTGTCAAAAGCAGAAAATTACTAACAAGATGCTAGGAGAAGTATCAATAAAATAAATAAAAGTCTTTTAACTAATCCCTTGAGCATGGTTTAGCCATAGGCTGGGCTCAGAAAGCACTGAAAAGTTAGGATAACAGAAGGAGGATAACAGAAGTCTAAACACTTTTTTTACAAGACCCTGTCCCACAGCCACCCCTGAATGAGCTCCATTAGATTTTATCAGGGAAGCTTAAAGGTGGGAACTGGAAAGGGGCCTGGATTTGAAGGAGAGGAATCAGATGCTTTCCCTTCAGGGTACAGCCTAGGGAGATTTGGATCAGTAAATGTAACACACATGTGGCAGACCACTGGAGAGGCTCAGCCTGTTTTCCATACCTGGATGGCATTCTGCTGCTGTATCAGAAAGGTTCTCAGTAAGTCAGAGGCTGCCAGTCTCAGCAGGAACCAAAGCTGTTCCAAAACCGGGAAATTTACCTTGGCCATGCTGCTGCTGACAGGGGAAAAGCCATGAGCAGGCAGGGAGCAGAGTCCCTGCTGAGTCAGCCAGTGCCAGGGCCCCCAGAGCTGCTCCCCTGGTGCTGAGCTGACCAGGTTTGCCAGTCTTGCTCAACCCCTGGGGAGATGGGGTGAGGAGGGAAACTGTTGCAGTGGGTACCTAATGCATCAGCAGCAGGAATGGCTCTTGTCTCTGTGCCTGACTCAGCCTCCCAGTATTGCAAAATCCCTGCCCATATCCAATGCTGGTGGTAGGATTTCTAATTTAGAATCTGCTTTGGAACAAGAACAGAGAAGGCATTCAAGGCTGATGGCTTAACCTGGCACAAGTCTGCATTCAGCCAGGTGAGATCGTGTCCATGCCCCAAAGAAATTCCCATTGCAGGCTCTGAGAGCCATTGCTCCATTTTCCACCGGGGAAATCTGGCCTCAGGACACACCTCACATAGCTGGGGCATGGAGGCAGAGCGAGCAGCCACAAAGAACAACTCGAGGAGCAGTCACAAGCCTGACTCTGTCCCCATGCAGCAGTGCTGATGCTCCCTCCAGACAGAGGAGCTGCAAACCCGGCTCAAGGGAAGGGCTGCCCCGGGCAGAGCCCTCCCTGCAGGGCTGGGATGGGCTGCAGGGACACGGGCTGTGCAGGATGCATGCAGGTTTGTCTCCTGCTGGAAGAACATGGGCTGGGAGAGTCTAAACTTGAACCTGCCCAAGAGGGAAAACAGAGCACAGCAGAGACTTGGCGGGCAGTGACACTGGGGTGGGTGCTGAGGGGGAGATGCTGACAGAACATGGGAGGCAAACAACAGGAAACAAGTTTCCATTTCACCTCCTAACCTCTAAATGTCTAAAAATCCACCATAGGTCAGGTGTGAGCCACTCACCTGTGGCTGTCAGTGGTCGACAAGGCACATCCAGAAGGCAGACACGGACTGAGAGCTCAGCAGGAGAACTGAGTCAGAAAAAGCTGCTCTGCCTGTTCCACTGGCCCCCGGAGATGATGCCTGCAGCTGAACTAGGGGGAAAGAATGGTTTTCCTATAGGCTGAAGAGACCCATGGGACACAGGTGTCATTTCACTCCCACCTAGGAAGAGAAAACAGCCAAAACCCAGCAAAAAGACATTAAGACCAATATTTGGCAGCATTGCTGAGAGAGACAGCCTAGAGGCAGGAGAGGGGCTTTGGAGCAGAGTCCTGGCTATCCAAAAAGGGAACAGGGACTGTGAGTATTTCAATGATGAACTCAGCATCACAGGAAAAAGACCTTGGGAAAGAGAGTCATCTCTCAGAAATACCCACCTCCTTCCCCACCAGCAGCTCTCAGGAGCTGATTCCTCCTACAAGCAGTGATGGGGTAAGGGATCTGCAGGTTGTTTTCAGGTGAGAGGCCTTCGAGTTAACAGCAAATACAGGCCTGCTGTGTTAAATGAACTTTATTCCATTTGCAAAACATCGTGAGCTCCTCACACAGCCTCTGAGCTGGCTGCATCTGCCAGGTCAAACTGTGTTGGAAGGATCTGACTCATTTCTGTCATCAGATCTACAAGAATATGATTCAGGAATAATCTGTAATATCTCAATCAGACCTGTAATCCTCCATAGCTCTCCTGCCTAAATTCATCCCTCCCTGGCAATGTCTTTGGGAGCCCATTCTGTGCCAGTAAGGTGTGAGAAATTGTTGTAGTGCACTAAATATTTATTTAGTTGTTTGCACTGGGTCTTTGGATTCTTACAGGAAATGACAATAGTTATCACCCAAGGAGGTCAGCAAAAGAAAAAGGGGTTAAGGGATACACTCCTCATCATCCACTGGAAGCCAAATCAGATTGTATTTAGATGGGAACACTGGTGCTCATGCAACACTGGTGCACACAGGACACATCTCAACAAGGATTGCCAGACCTGTGATGGACTCAGTGAGCCCAGGGAGGAGATAGGATCCAGCCCTGAGGGAGAGGGAGGAAACAGAGCTTGGAAATGAAGGGAGTAACAGGAGCTTGGGGTGGAGTGTGAGCAAAGTTGTAGAAAAAGTCCAGGGCTTGTTATTATGCTGAGGGAGCCTCTGCCTGTCACAGGGAGCAGGGAGGGCTTGGAAGAGTGGTGGGAGAGCCTCACTGCTTAAACAATGCCTGATCTCTTAAGAATTGGAGATTAGGACAAGACTAAACTGCCAATCTGGCACAGACCAGTGGTGCCTGCATTCAAGCACCCAGTTTCCAACAGAGTCCAAATTTGGCTGCTTTAGAGGAAAATCTTCGATAGCATCCCAGTTCCAGGAAGAGTGATACACCGAGTGCTCGCTCCCCTTGGGATGGCCAGAGAGCTGCAGCAGGGCAGAAAGGCTATTTATAAGTGTATCAGATGTCAGCTGAGCTCTTTGCACTTTCTTTTCTTGATCATACATCAAGTCTAATGAGAAGGAATACAGGCTGAGGGGAGCAAATGAGCCCAGGTTAACGAAGAGGTGTCCATCTAATACAATACATACAAGGAAGAAGAGCAGCTGGCTCTGTGCCCAGCACTGCTACAAGGCCTCTGAAAGCTGAGCAAGATCACTTTACTGACAGCACAGTGAAAGAGAAGGGTTGAGAGTGCTGTTTGTGATGATGGTTCTGCATTATTAGACAGAGAATTGTTTTCAGCTGAAAAAAACCTGGATCCAAACCTATTCATAGAACTGTCATTATGCTCTCTTCTAAGGACATGCTGTGCCTGAAAAAAAAAACAAACAACCTGAAGGGTTAACTTTTTCTCTCCAGACTTAGTATGAGAGAGCTAGAATACAGATTTAAACACAGAGAAAAGTTGATAGCTGTTCCAATTAACGTTCCAGCTAGCATCTGCTCTTTTTAATTAGTTGAAGTTTGGTGTTGTCTGGAGACAGGACTGCTGAGTGGAACTGCTCTGGATTACTTTTCTGCTTACACAGCTATTCTGGTCCCTCTTGGTCTTTGGAATTTCTTCTCCATTTCAGAGCCCCGGGTCCGTTGTGTGTGTGCTGATACTTGGGCTGTGCCCTCAGACTGTATAGATGTTTCACTGCAACAGGCTTCAAACCTGTGCTTCCCACTGGAGGGAAAACTGACCGAGGAAGGTGCTTTATACAGGGCCTCTCCCCTTCCCAGACACGTGCTTGTACATTGCTTCACTTCTTGAAAACTCAGTTTTCATCTGCAAAAAGGAGCAGATGCAGGTGGATGGAGAAGGCTTTCCCAGGACCTGCCAACCTTCCTGTTTTGCTGGAAGCTCGCTGATCCTCCACCTCACTCTTTGTAACATGACCTTTGAGGATCTGAGCGTTTCAATTACACACAGATGAATAATTTACAAGTCATGGCTGCTGCAATAAACAAGTCCTTCTGCTCTGTCCAAACATTCGACATCTTGTCTTAAATTTCTGTCAATTTGCAAAAAACCTCCAGGACTTTAGCAACATTCAAAAAACTTTGGAGGAGCAACTGATGAGGGAAGAGCTGGGTGGCATTTCACAGCAGCAAACAGCACTGGCAGCAAGTATTCCTCTTATCTCCCAGCAGGGCAGTGACCTGTTGTACAAACTCCAGGTAGGAAAGCCACTGGCAAAGCAACCCCAGATGTAATATTTACCTAAGAAGAGACATTTCAGTGGAAAACAACCTGCAGGATCTGCTGACATCTCAGTGGGGAGGAGAACAGCGGTCATTCACACCGGTGCAGGCAAAAAGAAGAGGAACGGGATCTGGAATTTCAAAGCATTTCTGAGTAATAAAGCTGCTGTTGCGTGAGGAGTGTGTTTGTGCTGTCCATGATTCCAGCTAAACAGACATCAGGCGTGGATTTGGTGCTGGTCCCACAGGAGATCCACTGCCCAGCATCAGCACAGTCACCGTGTTTCTGTGTGGCCCAGTATTCCATACTCAAACTACAGATGCAAATAGGGAGATCCTGCAAGAAAACAACCAGGCTGGCACTAACATTCCTGAACCACTGCAGCTGGTACCCAGTGATGCCTCATTCTCTGGCAAGGAGAAGTGGATCCCATGAGCTACCCTGGCAATATGAGCCACAGTTTTGAGTTACAGATAATAGTTCCTGCACAGGCGTCTTTGGAGAAGAAGATAGACAGGATTGAAACTGCTCAGGAGCAAAGTGCATAACAGGGTTGTTTTTATCTTTAATCCATTCCACATGAGCAGAAAGAGCTTGGAGTCGTGAAGCATGTGCTTCCTTTTGCAGCTCAACCCATAACTTTGGTTTATTAATCCTTTTTGCTGTGCTCCATAAGCTCCTGTTGAAGAAAATTTGTGTGCAGGACTTGCAGGATCAGCCCTTTTAACCAGCTGCAGTTTCCCTATCTTCCTAAGGGATCCAAGCACGGGCTGTCACTGAAAGGGACAATTTCATCTTTCCCCAGCCCATGTGTCCCTCTTCCTCAAGCCATCACAGTGATCATGATAAAAAAGGATCTTTTCCTCAGGCAGGGTATTTTTCAGCTGGATCTGTTCCCATGCAGTGACAGCAGCTGAAGTTTTGCCACAAAGCAAGAGCCAGGAAAAAGGCTGGAACTGTGCCTCAAGAGCTTAGTGCAAAATCATGAAGTTTCAGTCTCAGGTTCCTGGGTCATTTGTCCGTACAAACAATGTGGATTTATAGTCCAGTTTAAGAAAGTCTCCTTGGCTGCAGCTTTGTGGCTCTCTTTTGCACAGTGGGCCAAATGCAATCTCTAGTTCCCAAAAGAACTGAGCTCAGAGGGAAGTCTGGAACTAGTTACAGTTTTCATCTGGGGACCAGGTCTACATGGTTATTCAGAACTGGCCTTGAAATTGCAACCATATTGTTTAATATCCTTACCAGAGCAAACCAGGGGGGTAACCCCTGTGAACCCAGACTCAGCCTCCCTGATCTCAGCCTCCATTGTCCAGAGACTTCACAAAATCTCCACCCTTAGAGATTTTCAAAAGAGCTGGGCAAGGCCTTGAGCAGCTGGTATGACTTGGAAGTTATCCCTGCTTTGAGCAGGGGGCTGGACAAAAGACCTCCAAGGGTCCCTCTCCAAAAGCTTCACCCTGAGATTCTGTCATCTTCCCCTGCATCTGCACCAGGCTCTGCCACAGCTCCCCCAAGCAGTCCCACACTGCCTGAGCCACACATCAGGGAGCAAAAACCAACCAATTCTCCACGGCCTTGGCTGTGTTAGCTGGGAGCCAGAGCAAAGCACACACCTTATCTGTGTGCAGATGTCTCAGCACACCAGAATTAGCTTTGCATTGCAAAAGAAACTGTCCCAGCTCTGGCCAGGATCCCAGGCTGAAGACTGCAGAACATTTTCTCTTCAGCAGGAAGGAGCCTGCATCCTCAGCAAGAACAAGTGTGAAATACAAATCACTGAGCACCTGCTGCTCGTTGTCCAAGTCATCACACAGCACCCCCGAGTAGCTGCAGTGAAAGGAAGAATGACAAGGACTTAATTTCCATATGGCCCTTCAGAAACTTCAGCAATTTTGATCCACTAGGTTGAAACCTGAGCACTTGAAAGAATTGTGCACATTCACTCTGGACGAGACATCCCATGAACGCCCCGGGGGCTGGGGATCAGGAGACAAGGTGGTTCTGCTCCATCAGCTTGTTTGCAAAGATGGGAGCCCAGCTCACAGATCTTTCAGAGCCTTCCTCAGGGTCTCTTCTTCCAGCCCAGAGGGTGGAAGAAGGTTTCTTGGTGGCCGTCAGACCTGGAGACCTCATCTATAATGCGAAAGGGGCACGGAGGAACCGGAGTGGGAAACGTAGGAAGGAGCCGAACCCCAGCCCGGTGACACAAGGCTGCTGCCATCTCGTGGCTGGCTCCGGCCAAGCAAAGGTGACCGGGACATTTTTCCAACTGGAAGATTTTCTTTTGGGATAAGTAAGATCCTTCCTGCAAGTGAGCTTCAGCTGGAAGGAGCAGGGGGCAAGCAGCAGTGCCAGCGGTTGTACCCCATGGGGCCACAGCTCTCGGGTACCAGAGCTTTGCTGACGCTCCTGGGAGGTCTCTGCTTTATCTCCTGCTGGAGCTGCTCCTCTGCTTTGGGATGGCTCCACCCCAAGCCATGGTAATCCTTTTTCCATCAGGCCAGCACCTCCCTGTGCCCTGTGAGCTAAGGAGAAAGGAGAGGTCCCTGTTTCTGGTGAGAGGCTCTGGATCTGCTGTGCACATGCAGCACCTGTGGCATTCACAGTGGTCTGGTGCTGGGAAGGGAGATGGTCCACGGTGAAACAGAGACATGATGGCATCAGAGGGGATGGACATGGTCTCCAGTGCTGCTTCTTCCAGCACCTTTCATTGAGCTGTGGTGCTGATGCAGGGATTTATTCTGTGAATAAAGTAGAAATGGAGAACTACCTGGTCCCTCTTTCAGCCCCTTCCAGCCTCTCTACCAAGCTCAGGAGTGTGCAGTAGTTGAAAGAAGTGTGAGAGCAGCCATATCCTGTGTGATCTCCACAACCATCTGCTTGCCCACAGGCAGGAGAAAGGCAGGAGAACAGTGTCCCAAAGAGACCCACCAGCAGAAAACTTCTGCTGGCAGCTCACCAGAGAACCTACTAAAGCAGAGAGCTGCCTGCACCACCTTCCACAGAGCTCTTGTAGGTCGTGTCTTGTGGGCACTCACTCAAGGATACCTCCTCCTTCCTTGTCTCTAGCCATGGAAACAGGCTCCACCTTCCCCTTCCTCCTCCTGAGAGGCTCTGGGTTCTGCAGCTGCACAACTCACTGAAAAACAGCAGAACTTTGGAATATTGGGGCTCACATCACACAGACTGAAGTGGAATTCTGCAGTAAATGAGACCCCTGGGGAAGACTCCAGGCAGTGGGGAGATGACTGCCCAGTGGCCTGTGCAGCGTCCTTGGGTACACAGGGAGTTTCCTAGACAGAGGAAGATTTCTTTATGCAGGTACTGATTCAGCTTTCACCTCTCAATCATCCATTTCAAAATTAGTTTTGCCAACACTAATTAACCCCTCTGTGGAGGGGATCAGCATCCCTGTGTACCAACAGGGGGATGAATGGAGAAGACAACAGCCCCTTCATGAGAAAATGAAGAGAGCAAAGGAATCACGATATCCTGAAATCCCAATCCTGCGTCCTAAAAAAATCACAAATCCCCAAATATCAGACATTCTGCTGGAAAGATAAGCAGCCACCTGCCACTCTCAGCATGCCAGCTGCCTGGCTTTCTCAGCTGGGCACCAAACATTTCACAATCCCAAAAGCTGGGTGCCCTGAAGCACCCCTACCCCCAAGGAGCTGCATGGTCAGCTGCACAGCCTGCTCCTCACAGGCAGATTTTCCCATGATGTTGCACATGCTATTTATTCCATTCATTAACCAACTTAATGGTGGCTAAGAATAGACCCCAGATGTCCCTCTGGCCTTAAAAACTTCTTTGCCCTCAAGGAAATGCAAAGCCTAAGTAGCTCATGGCACGTGAACCAATAATGAACCAAGATGTGAAGAGCTTGCACATTTCCAAGCATTCACAAAATACATCTCTGCTGTTAAACAACCTCTGTTCTGCTTTTGGGAAGTAACTGGTTAGCAAGGATCGCTCAGAACAGAGCAATGGATGAACAAATGTTTAATTCATTGATACAGAGATTGTGCCAGACAGAGCCAGAGCTGTTCAAATGTCTTCAGTTTCTGTTATCTATTTCTGTGATGCTTTCACTGCGACAAGTTCACAATTCTGTAATAAACTGGTCTTTCTGAACAAAGACCATTTCATATTAAGACTTTAGAAAATATGCATCTTTAGTACAATTTACTCCTGAATTTTTTTAATTTTTTTTTTTTGGTAATAGAAATTATTCTGTAATGTCATTTTTTATATATACTCCTCAATGCATTTGGGAAATATCCCAAAATATACTAAAGATAGCACTATGGTTTTCTACATCACTGCTAGAAATCAAAGCATTCATGTGCAGAAAAAATTTCTTTCTGTACAAGCATTTTTCTTCTGTTGCCTGAATCCAGTCTCTTGATAATCAGCAATTACAGAAAAGAATTCTAACAATCAAATGGGAGTTTGCACTTACAGAAATTCATGCTATTTATTGCATGAGTTATTCAGACAGAGAAAGCTGCTTGGAAATCTATCATTAAATGAAAGAAACTGCTATTTCTGAAAACTGAAATTGTATTGATAGAGATTCTAAAGGGGCTAAAGAGGAGCACTATCCATTTGGAACCAATTTGGTCTTCTCAGAAACAGGAAAGGTTAAATAAGGGGATTTAAGGATCTTTTCCTCTATGAAAACATAGAGGAAAAGATCCTTAAGCATAGAGGAAAAGATCCTTTAACATTGCTTTTTACCAACTAATATTTTGTTAAACCCTCAATAGAATTATATGGTATTTCAGAAGATGATACTTGGGGTTCTATAGCATTTTTGACTTGGGCAGTTTTCAGTAAATGGCAGTTTGTTCACCCATCCTGTACTCTCCAAACTGACTGGTCACACTTTGCAAAAAGACAGACCAAGGCAGAGATGAGGAAATGATAAATTATGCTCATTTCACAAACAGGAGCCCCAGCTCCCATTTCCTCAACGCTCTGCTCTGCTTGGGTTAAATACCCACTTCCCAAGCCTGAAATGAGGGGGAATGAAATAAAGAACCCAGCCAGGCTGGGAGACCTCTCCCAGCAGAGCGGATTTCCCTCTTTTAGGGGAAGCTCCAGACCCGCATGGGAGCCCCAGCGAGCCGCCCCCGGGGACAGCCGCCCGCCGGGCTGGACGGGGTCTGGGGGAGCCCGGGCTGCGGGGAGCTGTCCCTGGATCCCTCCAGGGACCCTGCCGAGCCGAGCCGAGCCCAGCCGAGCCCAGCCGAGCCCCGCCGTTCCGTGCGCGCCCCCGTGCCCGCGCACCGAGCGACGGGAGCGCGCGTTTCCATGGCAGCGCAAACAGCGGCGGCTGCGCTGCCCCGGCCCCGCTCCGAGCGCCACAGCCCGGCCTGAGAGCCCGCAGGGGACAGCCCTGGGTGAGAGGGACACCCCTGGGTGACAGCCCTGGGTGAGAGGGACACCCCTGGGTGACACCTTTGGGTGGAGGGACACTGCTGGGTGAGAGAGACACTGCTGGGTGACAACCCTGGGTGACCCCTCTGGGTGACACCCCTGGGTGACACCTCTGTGTGATAGAGACACCCTTGGGTGACAGTCGTGGGTGGCACCTCTGTGTGAGACACTGCAGAGCAGCGGGCAAGGAGGGTGTGCAGAGAATCTGCTGGGGACAGATGTGTGACATCCTGTGCTCTGGGAACATGGTGGATGGATTTATGGCACTAGTTTTTAGATCTGTCTGCATAGTTACTTTGGCTTTTTGTTTTGTTTTGTGGGGGGTTGTTTTGTTGATTTGGGGTTTTTTGTTTCTTTTTGGGGGGGGTGCTGGTTTGGTTTTGGTTTTTTTTCTTTTTTTACTAAGCAGCCTGATGCTAGGGAAAAGCACTGAATAAAGGTTTCAGTGATTTAAAACTCTGAATGCCTTATCTATTGATTCATGTACTACTGGTACACAGCTACTGGAATATAATGTCAGAGGCAGTGAAATATATGCCAAATGAGTCTAGCAATGAAGCTTTTTTAATTTGCATTATTGAGCTTAATAATTATAAATTAGCAGAGCTAGAGCTTCCGTAGCTTCTGGCATTACTTCCAAAGTGCTGTGCAAACAACTTGTAAAAAACCCAGCGACCTCAAACAAAAAATATCTTAAAAAAATGAATATTTATAAGTAATCAGACATGCAGTTTCCTATACTTAGCTAAAATTCTATTATAAAGCACTTTTTATCTCTGAGGGTTGCACTGACAATTATTTTCCATATGCCACTGTATAGTCCTGCTTTTCAGACTCATTACCTGTAGGAGGAATTTTAATCAACCACAGGAAAAAGAAAATGCTTGTGATGAAAGCTTTAGATTATAGAAATCAAGGTGTGCACTGAGGGCTGAAGCTCCAGGTGTCTGCTGCAACTGCTCTGTGAGGTTCACAAACTGTATTTAGGCATTTGACTGCCTGCCCACCCCTGCCCTGATGGGGCTTTCTCCAAAACCCACATCAGCAGCAGGGCTGGTGTTGTTCCAGGATGTAGATGAGAGACCCTAGAGAAAAATATCCCCTTACATTAAGCAAAGGTCAGAGAGGTTTGGACTCGAAGCAACAGTCAAGAAGTTCTTGGTAAAATGTACTTCAAGAACTGAAAAGGAGAGAGAAAATATTTGGGATGTATTCAAAAGCCTAAATCCTACCTCAGCCTCTGTGTCTCATCAGCAGTGAAAGTTTGGCACCTCCAAAGAATAAGGTACTAATTGGGCAGCTGCAGAAAATACACAAAGCACCAAGGACAGACATGGAAATTAGGCCAGATGATTTTAGCTCAAAATACATAAAAACTGGAGGCTCTTCAGAGCAAAAACTGAAGCTCTAAAATAGCCCAAAACCTAGTGCAAGCAGAAGAGGATATTTTCTACAGCATCTCAGAGCAGTGCAGGTCAGGAATGGTGCCAGCAGCAGAATTGTATCAACTGAACTAATACCTCACTAAGCCCAGCTTGCTGCCTTTGGTGATTAAAGGACAGCTTTAACAATGCTCTGTCTGTTCTTTGTAAGTGAGATCATTCCCACCATGGCTTGTCCCTTAGGATCCATAGCAAAAACGACAAAAAGGCCAGAGTCAGAGAAACAAAAAAATAACCTGCAACAGTTTGCCAACCTAAAATGAAAGGCAACAGAGTTCTGTAAAGTGTGTCTGTGCTGTCCAACAATCATTCAGGCTTAGTGCAAGAAATCCACAATGCTGAAGCAATTACTGGGAAGAGCTTTAGTGAGTAAAACTGTAGCTTGTGAACTAGTGACAGGAGGATGAAAAAGCATGGGTGTGGATCAGAGCTGGTGACTGGGTGGAAAAAGAGACAAGGGACTTGGGTTGCTTGCTGTCTCTAAATTTGTTTTCTTGCTTTCCCACCAGTTTACATGTAAGGAGGACTGTGTCTTACACAGCTTTCACATAGGGCAGGGATGAACATCTCCTTCTGGAGATCAGAACATATGTGTTTTCCAGTTAATTGGAGCTTTTTTTAAATTGCTGCAGACACTAAAGGCTCAGTGGTTAAGATACAGAAAGCCCCTAGGCCTGTCATTGCTGTAAAACTTATCAATTACTGGCAGATCCCAGCTGACTGATTTTTGATTTTCTTTGGGCCAGGGTCAAAGACACCATCCTGACATACAGCATCAACATCTAAAAGTCTCTCTTCCAAACTTGAAATGGAAACCCACCTTGTGTCAGGTAAGGACACAATGCTCCAGCAGTGTTTCCTTGTCAGCTCAGAGGAGAGGCCTGAAGTCAGGTTCTTTTGCCCCCACACAAATGAAATGGGTAAAACAGCTACAGACAGAAAAATCCCTGTCTGAAATGCTGTTGTTGATCATCATATATGGCCAAGTGACATAAACCATACAGAGCTCTCAGTTTGTCACTGGCTTCCCAGAAGCCCTATCCAGCTCTCTGCTCTGGATCCAGCATTGTTAGACATCTGCAGCTGGGAGCACTCCAGGTGTGACACAGCACATCCCACTCCCTTTGCACTGGGTCCAGATATTCAGTTTCACATCTTCTACATCCTCATCCTGGGGTTTGTTTTTCTGTTTGGTTTGGTTTTTTTGTTTGGTTTTTTTTTCCCCAGAAAGCACAGAAGAGGATGAAAAAAACCCAATGAAAAATCCATTTAAAGTCCCATCAGATACTGAACTTTTCTCAATGAGGGACAAGGAAATTAAGAAGGCACAGGAGGTATGTACACATACTTTAGGCTAAACTGTATAACAAGCCATTACTAAGGCAGGCACCCACCCAACAGAATACCAAATGTAGCACATGGGAGATCAAAGACCTCTTCAAAGACTTCTTCATGGGAAAGCTGGGGATGTTCAGCCTGGAGAAGTGAATGCTCCAGGGAGACCTGATTGTGATCTTTCAATACTCAAAAGGTTCTTATAAAAAAAGAGCAACTTTTTACACAACCAGATTGTGATAGAACAAGGGGGAGTGGCTGTAAACTAGAAGAGGAAATATTTAGATTAGATGTTAGGAAGGAATCCTTTACTGTGAGGGTGGTGACACTGGCACAGGTTGCTCAAGGATGTCAGGGATGCCCCATCCCTGGAAGTGTTCAAGGCCAGGTTGGAGGAGGTTTTGAGCAACCTGGTCTAGTGGGGTGCCCCTATTCATGGCAGGGTGTTGGAGTTAAATGATCCCTAAGGTCCCAACCCAAACCTTTCTGGGATTCTGTGATCTCTGGGAGGTCTGATTGTTGCACAGGGTTGCACAGCCTGACATAGTGTGAAAGGAAGCAGGAGGTCTAAAGCAAGGCCTCCTCACCTCACACTGGTGTCTGACAGTCTGGTTTGTGCTTGGATTGAAGGGTGCTAGACAATTTTGGGGAAGAGCTTAGGAAGCAGTGCACTAAGGATGTCTGCTGAGTGGTGTCCTCACCATAAACCAGGCTCAAACTGTGCAGACAGCACTGAATCACACTTCAGTCCATGTGAAAGCACTGAGCAGGAACACCTTTTACCCTCCAGAAGGTTCTGGAGTGGGTTTGAATAGATCTTCTCAATCTGTACTTAATGGTTTAAATGTCCTTGTAGAAGTTGGACTGAGTTGGTTTAAGTGTGGGCCCCTTTAACCAGGGGACTCCAAGGATGAATCTCAGAAAATTTCCATTTGCTCACAGCAATAACCCAAGAAGGAAAAATGAGGACACTGAGTGGATACAAACTGGCACAGCTGGTGGATGGATGCAGAATACAAATCAACAGAATAATGACAACAAGTGCTAAGAAATTTAGTGTTTCAGTAGCCTCAAGAGAGATTATTATTGGGATTAGTCAGATAAATAGGCAAATATGCATCAGCAGGGTATCACCCATCACTGCAAATGTCCAGGCTGTCAATAACTTACTCATGTCTTTAAAAACCACAGCAAACAAAGCACAGGACCAAACAGTCACTTATCTGACTTCTCACAGGAACGTGAAAAGAGGAAGACTATGAAAGTCCATGAGAAAACTACTTACTCCACCAAAATGAAGGCAAAAAGTGGGTTGAGGAAAGCTTTGAAAAGGGAGGAAGAAGAGGAGAGCAGAAAAGAGGCGACATGTGAAGAGAGACTGAAATGCCTTCAGGAGATGCTTTCACGGAAGTTAGCCATGAAAAAAGGTGGGGAGCAGGCACTGTCTGTGCAGTGGTGCTGCTCAGCTGGGTAACAGCCTAGAGCAAAGGCCACCGAGGGGATGGGCAGAGCAGCTGGCTCTGGCTGACTTCAGTGAGGTCATGCAGACAGGCAGCTCTGTGCTGTGTCTGGCCAGCCCCTGCATGGCTGAGCCATCTCCAGCTCAGATGTTTACATACAGAGCCTGGGCCACCCCCTCACTGTGGCCTGGGTTCCACCAGCCCTGCAGCAATGAGCTGGTAGCCAGCTGGGGGGCTGCAGGATCTTGTGTGGTGGAAACTTTCTACTAAGCCAAGCTAAAGTTGGATTTCAATGGACACAGGCCTAGATTTTCTGCCTCTGCATGAGGAGTAGATTTGCCATTAATGTCCATAGGACAAGGACCAGATTGTCCACTCCATTCTCCCTGGTTTTACTCCCTGAAAATCCATATGAAGCTGATGCTAAACAAGGTTGTAACTGTAATACAATAATCAGTATTGCTGACTCCAGTGCCAACCAGATCCATGCTCATGGCAGCCTACATATTCATTGTGTTTTGCCTTGGCCATATTTCTCCCTCTCTAGTCTAAGCAACTTTATATTCTAATTTCAGATTATAAATTCGACAGGGAGACCTTCCATGGCTACCTACAGGACAGAAAACAGATCTTTTTTCTTGAGGTACATGGCTTTCAGCTCGTTACTTTCTGTTCATTTAATTACTCTTCCCTGTGTTGCTTTGTTTTGATGTTTATTCTCCTGAGATCAATGCCTGCAGATCTTTCCAAGGTGGCACACATCAGAGCTCAAGAACTGCCTGTCCAGGTCCTGCCTCACAGTCACTCAGAATCTGTAGCCCAGTAATTCCCAGCCAAGAAAGAAAGGAATGTAGGTCATTCCCATCACTGAGTAGCTGCCATGGAACCATCCCATTTGTGAGATGCACAGTCACACTGATCTTTGGCTCCTGCTCTCCTGTACATAAACTGTTCCTGGGAGCCACTCTGAACTCAACGTGAGGGAATGGAGTAACTGTGCTCAAACATTCCCATTAGTCATCTCTCTTATTGAGCTGCAACACAGCTGAATCAATCTTTGTCAGCCAGGAGTTAATGCAGTGCTGGGACTTCTGAATTCTGTCTTTAGATTCACTGCTTATTTGCTATGTTCCTTCTGAAATAACTCCTGGCCTCCATGCACCTGGCTTGCACTAAGTCACACACCTGAGTTTGAAATCCTTTCCCTCTCTGCCCACAACTATCAGGGGATTTGGTAAGCAGGTACAAAGCTAAACCAATGCACCTTTAAAACCAACCAGCTGATGTGACTGTGTTGCCTTTGGGGCTCATTTCAGCATACCATTGCAGTAAAGAGAGGGGAGATTGAAAAGATGGAGAACATAACAAAGGATGAGGAAAGAAAGCTGGAAAAGGCTGAGAGAAGGATGGAGAAGGACGCTGCCATGTTTGATGAGTTCCTGAAGGAGAACCACAATAACTCTGTTGAAGCTCTGAGAAAGTAAGGAGCACTGAAGGAACCACCTCTGTGCTATTTCATGCTGGGCACAGGAATTTGCTGCTTGACCTCCCTGCAGGGTTTTGGCTGAGCACTCTGAGTTTCCCAGAGTTACAGTTCTGGTGGCACTTTTCTTCCCACACATTCAATAAAAGAGGGGAAGGAGAGCAATATCCAGGGAACACCCTCACTGCAAAAGCCCTTCATCTGGTGGCAGCAAGGAACCTGCTGGTGGCTCCACCACTTCCATTCTTCTCACAACACCCTTTACTGGAGGGGGATGCCTCTGCCCAACCCCTCAGTGAAGCAGACTGAGCACTTTGGCCCACTGCAGGTGTCACAGGGGCACAGCTGCACCTGATGCTCAGCAGCAGCCAGATGAGGGAGGCCTGAACACTGGGATGCCATCCTTTGCCAAGGGCAAGAGGGTCTTCAGCAGGAGCCAAGCATCTCCTGGGATACATCTATAACACAGATTTCTAGGCCTCACATCACATCTTTTTCACAGTTTCATAGGCATCTCAATTCACTACTCACTACTAAATTGTTTAATGGTTTGTTTGTGCCTCCTTTCCTAGAGCCAAAAGAGAAACCTCAGCAAAGACAAAGAAAATAACAGAGATCCAGGGACTCACAACAGAAATAAAGAAAATCCAAAGGTAAGATTGCTCATTACTCCTGCCTCACCTTTAACAGCCCCTACAGTGCTACAGCTTCAAAGTCCTTGCAGGGGATAGGTTTCTAAAAATGTTCCATTTTAAGAGTCAAAATATTTTGGCTTTTGTTTTCCCGATGCTGGCTTTGTTTCTAAAACAACTAATCTAGTTTTCTTTTTTAAAAGTATAGATATTTCAACCCCAAAATTAAATGCCTAGCATGAGATTAAAATCCAAACAAAACTAAGCTATGCATTTTAATGGAGAACTAGGGAAAGACAAAAAAAAAAAGTATAATTCTCATAATGAGCTGAGCTGGAAAAATTTCTCATTCCTTTTCAAGTAAAAGTTCAAAAATTAGCAAGCTCAGTTCCATAGCAAGAGATATGACCAGGGAATATGACTGATTCTCAGTTTCCACATGAGAAACCACAGAGAGCACAGGTTCCCTTTTGCCTTTGCATATCCATGAAAAAATGTACCCTCTCTCCCCTTCTGTGGATGAAAGAGAGTGAGAAAGAACCTGTTCAAACAGAAGCTTCCCTCCCTGCTAACAAACTTTGTCCACTTCTCTCAACCCAGTGACATCTCCAGATTTGAGGACACCCTGCAGGAGTACAAGATGTACAGGGACATCCTCTACCAGCTATCTCCAAAAGAGTGGCAGGAGGAGCACAGAAAAAGGCACAAAAAAGAAAAGGATAAGGAAACAGAGCCCAGAGTTAGTGAAGGAAGTGCTTCACATCCCTCCAGCACAGAGCAGGGTGAGTGCCAGCAGAGTGCTGCTGCTCCTGCCTGGGACAGCCCCTGGCTCTAAGTGGTCACCTCCTCTTGTCTCCAGACCAGGCTCCCAGTGGCACTGCCCACAGTGTCACTTTCACGGATATTCCAAGTTCCCTGCTGTTCTCAGAGAGTTTGGATTTCAGGTCACGTGATGTCAGGCCACAGCTCAAACACTTCCTGAAGCCTCTTTTGTCAAGAGAAATGTAAGTACCAGATGATGCAAACAGCAGACTTGAGGACTGAAAAGAGCACTCAGCTGACTGGGAATCAGCACAGGGCAATCCTACTGCTCACCCTGGCTGGGCATTCCGAGTTCTGGGGCTCATTGGAAGAAACTCAGGTACCACAGAAAGCCGCCAGGTGTGCAAGTCAGTACCTATATGCCTGCTCCAAGTGAGCTCCATCCTCAGATCCTCTGCTGAGAGCCTGCAAGCAGAGGTTTTTAACCCTTCATGGCACAGGGTGACAGGTACAAGTGAAAGTGATGAGCAGACTGAGCTGCCAACAGCAGCAAAGCACCACTTCCCCCTTTTCCAGCTCTTGTGTAGAGGAAGAAGCATTAAAAAAATGAGCGAGTGAGTTTAAAGGCATTTGGATCAACACCCTCAGCTCAGGTTCATGTGTCATTCCAGCCCCACGGGCCAGCACAGCCCAGGGCAGGACAACAGGCAGTTTGCTCATGGACAGAAGTAGCTCCTGTGCTGTTTGTGTGGCCCCTAGACCCTACTGACCCCTAAATATCCCCCAGGAGGCAAAGGTGGGAATGTGCAGAGGGGTAAACAGGGACAGTGAACAGTAACAATGTTCCTATGTCACCAATGAGATCCCCTCTGAGCTGTCATTTCTCTAAGAGCCTAACACACAAAATGCTTTTCAGAAGTTCACTGGAGGATGTAGAGAGTGAAATCAGCTCGGACGAAGACGAGGTCAGAAGTCTTATATTGAAATATTTGTCTCTTCTGTTTGTCCTGTGTCATTTATCAATGTTATTAATTTTCCTCACCTTCTAACCATTAGTTACAGTTTTGAGGAGTTACTGTAGTTACAAATTGTAAATGTATGTTTATACATTCCTGAATGTTTACATTTTGGTGACACATATTATCAATACCTCAGTTTAACTTTGCTCCTTCAGTTTCCAAAACCCTACCATCATCTCTAAGCTTGCCATCCTCCAGTGAGATATGACATCACAAAATGAAAGATTTTTAAATTAGTGTAGTTACTGGCTTATGTCTGAAATGGAAGCTTTCCCACTCACAGATGTTCACAATGCTGTTTACCCCTCAAAATGCAATTTGTTTGGGGGTGAGCTGTTGAGGCAGAGTAGAACTACACACATAGCAGCAAGGATGTCCATGCATGTTTGTACATGGACAAACATGGACCTCTTAGATGGAAGAACATCTGAATAGCCAGGGCAGGTGCAGACCAACCTTCACACAGTTCAGTGGAACAGAATCTAGAGGAGGGAAAAGACTCAGCACTCGTGTTTTCCACTCTAGGAGCCTGAGCTCTACTTCACTGATCCTGAACAATTGCTTACTACTTTCATGGAGATGCTGGATGAGAACTTGTCCTTTGTCCTGAACTCCCAGGATATTGCAGAGAGTTGGAACAAAGTCCAACAGGCTTTCATCACCACACGTGAAAGCATGTGAGTGTGACCCTGCAGGTGGAGGAAGGGGTCCCTGTGGTCCAGTGACCCCTCTGCCCCCACAGACACCTCACCAACAGGCACACATAAGGCTGTTCACACAGCAGGGTCTTTCTTTGAGCTCCTAGGAAAGTGTCCCATATGTGCTTAATTTAGGAGATAAGACTTGAGCTTGGGACTAATTCCTTAGTCCTCAAGGCACAGGCTAGGGAATGATGCATTGAGCATCCTGGAGTGAATGTAAGTGTAATTCTCATGAAGGAAGACCAAAGAATGAAATAAGGCAGTTCCTGGGAGTGATCCAGAGCAGCACCAATGGTGACTCAGTGCAAAACCTTCCTAGAGGAAGGCAGCAGGGAACCCAAGTGTCATTGTAATCTACAGTGTCAATGGCAGCTAGACATATACATTTAAAATGTAGTTCATCTCCTTGTGGAAGTTTTAAAGGTAATCTGGATCCTCCTTTGACTTACCGAAAAACCTTGAAAGTTTAGCTATGCTACTTCTCCCTCCCCCACCCCAGCACAGTAACTGCTTTGCCATAAAGAAACCCCGCAGTTCCCCAGGTTTTCAGGGCTGTGGGTGCAAGTCCCAGGAAAGGCTGAAGTGTTACCTCCATCTGCCGGCAGCAGGAGGGACCAGCCCAGGCTGCGGGGAGCAGAGCCGTGTGTTCCAGAGGTGCCCTTCCCAAACACCTCCCCTCTCTCTCTCCTCTCTAGGGAGAAGGAGTTGGCAGCGCTGAAAGAGCAGGTAAACGCCCTCCGAGCCTCCGTGGCCAAGGAAGAAGAGAAAGTAGCCGAACTGAAGCTCAAAGTTCAGCTCTTTTCCTCTGGAGAACACGAGGGTGATGACCAGGTACCCGCTGGGATCCAGGCAAGGGGGGCTCACATGTGCACAAGTGGTTCCTCTCCCCCAGCCACATCCATCCTGGGAGCAGAGCACACAGGGGTGCACTGAGGAGGGATCAGTAGTGTTTCCCAGCAATGGAGCTGCAGCAAGGCTGGTTTGGGGCACTGCTGAGGCAGCAAACTGGGGCAAACCTGTCTGCTCCATGCAGCTGCTGCCAGGGGAGAGCAGGCTCCCAGAGACAGCTGGGCAGCTGCCACCTGAGCCAGGTCACTGCCAAGCTGGGAGGATGAGACCAACAGGAGAAGTGCTCAGTTCAGCCATCTGTTCCTGCCTTTGCCCTTGGCCAACCAGGAAACAAGCAATTGAGTCTTCTTGAGGGCATTAAAGTGTTTCCCTCGCAGATTTCCTTTGGTTTTGGAGGGATGTTATGGTTCCACTTGGCAGAACCCAGCTGTGGCACTCACCATATCTCCTGTCACTTCTAGGACAAAATGCTCACAAGTCTGAACAAGAAGGTGCAGGAGGTCTATTTCCAGTGCACTGGGGACAATGAGGCAAACCTGCCAACAGTAGAGATGTTAAAGGTGATAGAAAAACAGCTCAATGATTTACTGGACAGCGTGGAGAGAATCCCACCAGCAAAGATAGAAAAGGCTGTGAAGGACATAAGAAAGGAACAGAGAGCAAGGTAAGGCAAGACCCTCTTCTGGAAAACATCTCTGTTTTAAGTGTTGACAGCTGAAAGAGCCAAATCAACCCAAAAAACTGTAGCAGCAATCTGAAATTCCATCAAACAAAAACAGATTCTGAGAATCATCATTTTAAGAAAACAATTTACAGTAACAAAATTTAAACTGAATAAATAGAAAATTAAATCTCATGTTAACACAGTCTGCCTTGCCCTGATATTTTGTCGGACTTTAATAGTACATAAGGGCATTTGTCAACAACTCCAGCATTGAAATGTTTCTTCTACAAAACGTTTTAATTTGTATTACTAGATTAAATAGTAGAAGTAAACACAGTCAGTGTAAGTCCCAAGATGAGACACGTTCCTGTAGGCCCCGTTACACAAAATTTCACCTCCCAAATAACAAAGATAACTGAACTGATGACTGTATCTGGCCATCCTCAAGTGAATCAGACAGATTAACATGAGGATTTAAAGCCAGATAGTGACATTTTGGTTCTGCTTATTCTCTTTCTCAGCTGTGTAGTAGAAAAGGTATGGTGCTTCTTCCTGATATTCTGTGAATAGGTTTGCACTCTTAAATTGCAAAATAAGTAAGAAAAACATTTATTCTATGCTGGGGATGGAGAAGAATATTCAGGAAAGATACCACACACCCTACCCTCAAATAAAAATAAAAAATTTTTAAAAAACCCCCCAAACAAAAAACACCCAAGAAAAACCCAAAAAACAACCAAAAGAAAAACAACACCAACAAAACTAAAACACAACACACCCTACTAAGAGCATTAAACATTTTCCTCAAGTTTACATGGTTAAGACTGCAGTTTCTCTGCAGCAATGTTCCATAGCTTGAGCCCATTCCTGTTCCAGCACTTCATTTTCATAGGGAACTGGGTCAACAGAACTGGCCCCAGTGTGCCCCTTTGGGCCAAGTGTAGCTCCGTGGGTGTAGCAGCTCACACCTGTGTGTCCCAGACCTGGTTACACTGCTGAGCACTGGCCATACAACAAGCACCACCCTCCCCACAGCTGGGGAGCATCCTGTCCAACTGCAGGGCATAAGTGTCTGTAACAGAACAACTGCCCAGCATCTCTGTGTCAAAGAGATGCTGGGCAGTTATCCATCACTCCAGAAAGAGTAGGACCAGCTGCAGGCAGTGCTTCCCTCTTACCCTTCACAGCAACCAGCTCCAGCAGCAGGTGTGCCCAAACCCCTGTGCTCCAATGGTTAGATGGAAGGTGTGATGGAAGATGCTATGTTAGATGTTGATGCTGTGTGTCAAAAGCACAGCTGGTGCAGCTGCAAGCTGCATTTAACCCGTCCTTTATTCCCTCTCTTCAAAAGGCTCAGAGAGGAAAAGCAGAAACAAGCAAGGCAGCAGCACGATGAAGGATTGAAAAGGGACATGGAAAGATCACAGGTACCTGAAGAAAAAAAGGTAAGTGCAGGGGTCTGTGGAAACACCTCACCTCAACAGCTCACTTTGGAAAAGCTGGGTGTACCTGAATATCAAGTGTTTAAGGGAAAAGTATTCTTAAGGGGCCCCCACAGCTGTGTGGAGGTGGCACCTACAGCCAGGTGTAGCCCAATTTACAGGAGTGATGTAACTTTAGCCACTGCTGAGAAGTCAGTCACAGTGCACATGATTCCAGCTCAGTGTCCTTCCATCATCCTTCTCTCAACCACATGACCCCCTCCACTACTTGCCAGCTCTGAGTAAGCTCATTTCAACTCATTACCTTGGCTGTATTAAACCAAACACAAAAATTGGCAAATGAGGAACTGGGCAGCAGCAGGACACTCCTGATAACAGCAGCAAGGCCCTAGATCAGCTCAGCCACAACAAACCACACCTTTTCTGACATGTTCCACATCCTCCCAAACTCAGCTCTGGCCCCTTGAGAGGCTTATGCAGAGCTCCTGCCATGGCTGCTGCTGCACCTTCCTCAGGTCAACACAGCCATGAGGAGACCCTGGTTCTGTCACAGTGACAGCACAAGTGATTTGAGAGCAGGAGCCATGAGTCCCTGCCCCTTTGGCCAAGAGAAAATAGAGAAAATTTCTTTGGATTTCCAACTTCCATTCTCTTCCTGGCAGAGGACTAATAAGGCTTTAGTCAGAAAGCAGTTGTAGGTACAGCAGTGAGTTGTGGAAGCTGAAGCAGGAACACACACAGAGCTTTCAGGTGCTTCACATTCCAATACAGAAAGCTCACTCAGCAGACAGCCTGCAGCCTGCCTGGGGCACAGGGCAAGAGCCACAGCCCCTCCCAGCCTGGCAGCACAGAGCAGCTTTAGCTGCCTGGTCTGACACCCTACCAAGCACTGATGCAGTGCCTCTTCCTCCTCTGCAGAACAAGAAAATGGCCTTGCCTTCCAACCCATCTGCCAGCAAGGAGAACAGCCAAGGAAATAGATAAGGAAGAACAATTGTATTATTCCTCCTAATGGCTCAGCCTTAACCACAGCTTATAAGGCTAATGCTGTTCTAGAATCTGTCTTTTCTAGATCTACAATCTGTCAGTCTTTGCTCAGCTGAACTTTACTGTCCCATGAAATTTCCTTCTTCTCCTACCCTAAGATTCCAGGGAAAGTTTGCAATCCCTTTTCCCATCCTTTGGTATTTTGCCTAAGAAAATAAATAAAAATTCTCTCATTTTGCTTCTCAAGCTCCTGCTAAGCACCATTCAGTTTTTGATGCCAACAGCACTCTCCATACAAACCTGAGCAGTGAGATCTATGACAGTCCCAGGTGACAACCTTTGTTAGGGCACAGCTAAGGCAGGTACCTCACAGACATTTATGATAATCACAGGTCTTCTGAAGGACTATAAAAGCCATTATAGATTCTACCCCACTAGGATGGAGAAGACACAACTGAAGGAAAACCACAAGCTCTCTGCAGAAATCAAGCTGCCAGTAACTAGCTTTGTGTCAGATGCATCCATGCAAAGAACAATACCCAGTGACAAACTGACCATAAAAAAAAAGCTTTATTAACCCTTTTGCACCAGCAGTTCTTCAGGTATCCATTGCCAGCAATGGAGCCCTAGCCAAGTGATCCAAGTTTCTGCCCTCAAGAGGTTAGCACTTTACATTCACTTACAAAGCTGAGTGAGGTACATTTTCAGAAGTAGAAAGATTTGGTTACAAGTCCCATAAAAAGATGGAGTGTTCCTTGGCCATTTTAATGGATTACAAACTGGTATGGTCCTTGAGAACAGAATAATGCAGGCATTGGGAGCTCGAGGTGTCTCAGCTTCAGGGAGAGCACAGTGACCCCTCAGCACAATTCCTCCTCAATCCTTCCACCTCCCAGGAGTGGACTCCGTGCTGCAGCCACAGCCACCAGTAGATCTCAGCTACCAACTGGTTTGAAAATCCAGAGTGAGAAGGTTCAGACTTTCCCTGGATGTAAGCTGTAAACTCAGAGTGAGAGGAACAGAGAGACCTCAGTGCTCAGTTAGGCTAAAGATAGAAAAATAAAGCTGGTTCAACCAGAGATATAATACTGCCTACAAATCAGGAGCTGAAGTTCACTGTAACCTGTATGCTTTTTTCCTCCCCAAGTCTGCAATCAGAAAAGCATTTATATGGACACATACATAGTTCAAAAGGCACAGGAAGTAAAAGCATTTCTGAACGACCTCATGTGAATTTAACATCAGTATAACTGTAAAATAAATAAATATGTGCAAGATTAAAAAGATCACAATGTTCTCCTCTGTGACATATCTTATTTTGTAAAAAAAAAAGAAAATACACATACGTGCATACATACACCTCACTGAGAATAAAAAAAAAGTACAAACAGTCTTTTATCAAATTCCTATACATACTTTTACAGGCATTCAGAACATCACCATAGGAAACAATTAAATTACTACCTTAAAACGTAACCAAAGGTGGTTTTTTTTTTCCCCTATACAACCCTATACTTACTTAGCTGTCTGCAATCCAGGTAAGTAGAGTACATATAACCTCTCCCCCAACCCCCAAGAGAAACTGCAGTTTTTCAGGGGCAGATCTTCCTGGGTAACAACTCTTTCCCCCTCATAAAATACTCTGACAACTGCATATTTTGTAAACCAGCCAGAAGCTCCAGGTGCATCTGACACTCTGGGATAGCAATAAAGAACACGTGTTAACAGTGTTCAATTAACAAAACAAAAACACCAAACAACCCAAAATAAAAAGGTAGTGACCAGATCACAGGTAACTTGGCAGCGGTTTATAGATGAGATAAAAATCAAGGTGCTTAAATTTACATGAAGGTCAACATTCCTCCCAAAAAAGGGAACACAAAGATAAAACAAAGCTCTCTCAGATGCTGTTGGACTCTTAGCAAATCACTTACAGTGAGTACAGTTCTATTGCAGTTTTCTTTTTCAAGATTTGCTGGAAGAATTCAGCAAAGTATTTGGGATGCAGGAGCAAGGAAAGGGAGAAACTCAACATGAGCTACAAACTGATTCACAGCTAAGTTAACATTTAGAATCTAGCTTTCTAAAACAAAGATTTTAGAGCATCTCGTTTTCATGGCATAGAAGATTAATTTTGTTATGTGTGACACTTTATTCTGGTTTTCTGCCAAACACAGGGGCCGAAACAATCCTTTTCTCTGTGTGTGGAAAACACTTGCAACATTTAGCTATTAATTCCTTGATGCCACTGGCTTCAGGAGGAGACCAGTGGAAGGAAAGTTTTAACTGTCGCAGGCAGGATTATAAATTTGCATTTGTTAGCTGTAGAATACTTGCTTTCCTGTGAAAACAGTAAATATTACCTCAGTTTGAAGTGTAATAAAGTACTTCTCCCTGAAACAACACTGTACAGCAGTCTGCCTCAGCCCCAACCACCAGGCAGACAGGGTATCTTACACAGGCACATCAAGTGGGATTTACATTTTTAAAGAAAATCTTTCAGCTGCAACTGTCTTAAGCAAATCACAAAGAGTGCAACCATACGTCAGTTCTCCTACTTTTCGTATTTTCCTTGGAAAGAGACCCACACAGTAATCTCACTCTGTCATGATTGCCCAATTTGTTTTCAAGTAACTGCTCTTAATAATCGTCATTCCAGATCCTGTAAATTTATTGTGCTTCCAGTGAACTGAGAGTTATCAGAACCTGCATCATCTTCAGTGGAACTGTGTGGTTCCTGTTAAAGCAAACAGACAGCATGAACTACTTTCACCTCTAGATGGTTTCAGTGCTTATCAGCAAGATTATCTTACATTTATTCAACACCAGAGAAATGCTTGGAATGGCTCAGAGGAAACCCAAAGCTCTTCCACTTCAGGGATCCACCCAAACAGTGTTGCCACTGTTTTTCTATGGAACACTTCAGATAAGCATTACTAATGGTAAAAGATTTAAAATCACTTTTTCCTCCATTAACTCTCTATCATGGCCAACAGTCCCACTTCTCTCGTACTTATAGGTTTTGAGGAAAGTGCCCCTCCTCAACAGAAAAGATTTTCTATCCAGGAGAAACCCACTTGGAAGGAATAGGTACATTGCAGCAGAGTTTATCAAAAATGAGGTCCCTAAGCAGGCTTCTAAACTTAACTGACACTCCCATAAGGGCACCACTCCAAAATCCAGGTTCAAGATTCTATTTCTTCTATTTCCCACTTCCCAACCCCCCCCTCTTCTGTAGAGCCTACAACATCCCAATTCTGATCCTTTTTCTTGACCCACCTAGTATCTGCAGGATGGGATCAGAAAAACAAGGGTGGGGCATTTCAGAAAAAATAAGTTTTAGTTATTCATTACTCAGTAACAGAGGAAAAAAATCCAACCACTTCTGATGTGTCAAAGGTTGGTAACAGGCACAAGATACATTGTGCAGTGCAGCTCTCTGCTTACTATTCCTTGTGAATGGAATTCAACTCCCAGTGGAAAACAAGGTGTTTTCATCAGGCAGAACATGAGGGTGGCTCATGTTCAGTTCATGACAGCAAACTGTCTTTACAATCAAGCAAGGCAATAAAACCCAGTGGCTTGACATGCTGTACCTGAAGTATGTAAACAGGTAAATCCACTGTAAGCTGAGAATGTGATGAGGAAGACTGAGAGCTCAGCTGAAAGGGAAGATCTCCCTCTCCTGGGGAATCATCCTGTGAATGCAGAAACAAGATCAAGTTACACAACCCCCAGGTATCTCAGCACAATATGGCAAATTTCACTCAGTCTCACAACCTTAAAATATCTGATAAAGCCACTGCACTATACTAGTAAGGCCCAGCTCCACAAAGATGTGGAAAGCTAACTACAACTTAAATCTGAACCTAGCTCAGTGTACAACCATTTATCCTGTCCTCATCAACTTGGAACACTGGCAAGATCTGAAGAGGAAGGAAGGGCTCCTCCTTCAACAAATCTAACACTCAGAAACATGCAACAAGTTTCATCAGGTTTTCATGAAGATGATACTTAACATGAAAGTTACAAATGTGTACGCCCATCAAAAAATAGATCAATGGAGAACTTAGTCCACCAGTCTCTCCACAACAGAGCTGTTAGCAATGAAGGAGAGGGAACTTACCCTTTCTCTGAATATTACACAGATATACCAGGCAAAAAACCTATTACCTGCCATGCACCACTAATCAGCCCCCACCAATTAATAGGTTTTGGTTTTTTTAAATTTTAAGATTTATTTCAACAGATAAGAGAAGTAACAGTTTAGGCTGAAACTTCTTTTTGCAGGAACATTTTCATGTCCATCTCATTTACTTTATAAATAAGAGGTGGAATAATGTAAGAACACTGCAGGGCTCAAGACTCCATCCAGAGGCCGTAGTACCTGAGCTCACAAACCCTCAAATTCTTCCATAAATGCAAGTCTGGATAACAGAGAAGCTGAGCATGTTTTTTTCTCCTCAGTTCTTACCTGAAGAAGCTGAATTTGCACATACTGGGCTCCAGTGGCAGGGTCCCTTATTGTCAGCCCTCCATTTGGCAGAACTATGTTACCACCCAGTCGACTGCCAGGAGGAGAGGAAGAAAAGTTGGTAGGGCTTACTTTACCACCCTTGTTTTTCCTCTGACCAGAACCAGATGCTCCTAAAAGAAATCAATTTTAATATTTAGATGAATTTGCTAGAGTTTTCTACTAGTATTTTCCAACTTTTTGCAGCTGTTTATACCATGCAGCAAATGCCCAGGGCAGTGCAATATAATTAAGCACCATGAGACACCTGCTAAAAGGCAGAGAGCACTCAGCTGGTGAACTCCAGCTGCTGACTGAGCAATTTTTACCTGGACACCATTGAATATCACAAACTGCTGAGCTTAGGACCCTCCCCTGTGGTACCACAGAAATATCAGCATATTTGTGGTGTTATAGAAAGGAATTAGGAGGTAGGATTGCATTTTCTGTTTTTCATTCTGCAACTCATTTCCTGAGAAGTCATGCACATGATTTTTCTAAACTGTAAAAAAAGCATAGTGAAGATCATTATTTACAGGAAGATTTCAAGGACTACTAGGTGGAACAGGCTACACAAGTACAACTATCACAACCTTAACCTTCTTTTCAGTTTAAAACAGGGTAAACCAGCTGCTATATCACAAGCTGAAAACCAAAACCCTAATCAAAACAAATGTAAGAATACAGTCCTGTCAGCTCAGGTTTTTGTTTGGATTTAAAAAAAAAACCTGTAATAAATGAAGGGCTTGGATAACCCATATTTAAACCCTGAACTTCCCTCTACAGTATTCACTTAATCTAGTTAAACCAGTCAGAAATACAAGACTCTCTAGACCACTTTGAGAGGCACAGCATACCATTAAGGCAACAGCTGGTGAAAAGTGGACTATTGGGAATCTTGAACAGGAACAGAAACAGCAATTTTCTGAGGTCATCTTAGGAGTCATGCAAAGTGCAAAGTGCAATCATATTTTTTAAACTAATGTCCAAAAGACATGTTTGATGATACATGCATGTGTTTGATAATATAAGGCCCCTTAGAACTAGCTTCATAAAGCACTTGTCCTTCCATGTGATGATTTGCTGAGCCAGACAGAATGTACGCACATATGCATTTTATAAATACACAAACAAAACAGCTCTCAAATCAGAACTAGTCTCTTAACTTGCCTCAAAAACTATTGATTTTCAGAGGAGGGAGGTCTAAGAGACAGCAAGGCAGCACTAAACTCACCCTATATATATGATATTGATGTATCATAAATCTATAATATTCCACCCCAGCCCCAAAGGCAGACACATCTCAAACACCTGAGCTCGTGCAAGTCCAGGGAACCATGGACCACGTTTGATCTGAGAAAGGAATGGTTATTATTTACATCAAATGGCTCTGAGTCAAACTAAGAGGACACATCTGGAATCATGACCTAAACTCACCCTGCACAAGAACACTCTACAGTATAAGAGTATAGAGTATAAGAGAGAGGTTCGAGTATATCTAGATAATCAAAAATAAATTCCTTCACACTGTTACTAAGTGAAACACAAAAGCAAAATCTAGCTGAAATTTCCATTGTCTGTACTGAGTAAAAGAACCTCCTAGATAAGACTAAAAGCATAAACAACAGAAAGCACAGTAACATAATTTTTAGTTTTAATAAGAAGCAGATGAAGAGATGGACAGCTAGTGTCTTGTTAATTATCATGAAACATAGGGCACAGCTTTCTTTGTAAACTTCCTGTGAATCTGATATTCACAGAATGTGATTATCCTGAGTAACAGATGGTACACCACATGCATCATTATATTAACTATCAATAAACAGGATAGAACATTTAAGAATGTTACTCAGAAACCTGCTTCCACTGCACTGCCAAAATTACTAAGTATTTTTATTCCGTAAATGTAACAGAACTAATGGCTTCTCACCTGTGCTGCTGCCATTCCCTTTTTGTTTCTTTTTCTTGGCCAGCTGAATGGCTCTATAGTCTGTTCTCGCAGACCCACTGCTCTCCTAGTTACAGGAAGAAAAAAAAAGCCCAGAGATGCAAGGTTTTTGGAATTAAGAACAAAACAAGATAATGAAAACACACACTAATGAGTTCTCAGATTCAGTTATCTTCTATGCTGCAAACACTGAATTCTAGTCTTCCCTGATCTTCTGATTAGTTTCAATAAATTCTCTGTATCTACTCAATATCTGGAGCTCAGCACAAGAAGTTAGCTCCACATTTGTAAGTGTTCAGATTTTAAGAGCGTAAACATGTACTTCGTAACATAAACAAAAAGTAAAGTCTCCAATAACACAGTGAAACAGAAAGGGAAAAGTACTTAAAGGAGGAATGCAGACTGGAATGAAAATTCTGCAGTTACTGTTACAGCCCAAATCCTTCCCTGGAATGAAATGAACAAGTAACACATGTAACACTTATTCTTGGGTGTTCTTGCAAATTCCATTTCAGATGGGCAGCTGCTTATTTTGAAAGGTTCTTCCTGAACTGTCCCCACCAGAATTTCAGTATTTCTTAGAACTTGTCACCACACTAAATCTACCTGTGAAAACACTACTCAACACATCGTTCTACACCTTTCATCAAAAGAGAGACAAAATGCACGATCTGCAAAATCTGAAAGGTCTCCCAATAAGGTGTTAGCAGCCAGGGATATCCTCAAAGTCAGCCTGTCTCATCTAGGGGTGAAGTGAATTCAGTTACTCCATACCAAAAACGAGCTGCCAGTCACTGCGCCAAGATCCATTTCCTTCTGTGCACTGTAACTCCCTGGAGGGTTGGAGAACACAAACTGTGTCACTACTTTGCTGCCCTCCTGCTGACCAACCACATCTGAGCTGGGAAGCAAATTCTGTTCAGCTTTAACTGGTGTCAGTAACTCAGGCACATTGGTGCTGCCGAGGCTGCTGGAAGGAGTCAAAGTGGCTGTGTCCATTGTTAAATTATTGCTGCATGTCAGCCCATGCACATCCTGACTGGAATTCCTCACTGACAGAGAGGCCAGCGAACCCAAGGCTTCGGCATTGACAGTCTGTACATCATCCAAATTTAAAGTGCTTTGCTGTAGAACCGTTGCACTGGTTCCCAGCAGGAGAGAACTGTCCAGGCTCTGGGGCATGTCACTGCTTGCCACCAGGATCAAGGGATCCACTGCCTGGCTTAGGGAGCTGTTGCTGACAGGCAGGCTCCCCCCCAGCGTTGAGCCCACCGAGGCCACATCAATGGTGACGATTCCAGAGTTCACCAGGGCCATGTCTGCTGCAATTCCAGAATTGTTACTGGACACGTTGGAAAACAGGGAGACGAGGTCAATGTTGCTGAGATCACTCTGCCCTGGACTAGTGAGCTCACTGCTGGGGGTGAGGGAGCAGGTTGCTTCCAGCTGAGTTAGGAGATCTGTAAGAGAAGGGTTTGGTTATAAGATAGAGCTTCCACAGACAACAGGAAGAAAAGGAAGCTTAAAATTCTATAAAATTCTATATTTTTAGCCTATTAAAACACTTCCCACCTTCCCTGAAAGCAGATTTAGGGAAAAGCTGCCTACCAAAATAAGTTCATTCTTTTACTGAGAAGTGTGCTTATAAAAGCACTTGCCAAAAAATAACACTAAGGCAGTGCAGGCTAAGTACAGGGTGTAGAGGAGTGAAAGGGGTGAAAAGAAATCCTTTTAGTCCTTATTCATCTTTTACAGATGGCATTGAAAAGGACAAGCTCTGCTTCACTGAAAAATGCTGCAATTTCTCACAATTTCAGAGGTCAAGCTCAAGTATCACTTTCTCATACTCAGAGATCCCAGTGAATTTTAGAGGAGCGTGAAACCAACTTCAGCCTCAGAAAAGATTCTGTCATTCATATAAATGGAACTCAGATTTCAACAACAGTAATTACACATTTTCCTTAATAAAGCACTTAATTTTTCCACTGCACCCTCTGATAGCCAGAGACAAACACTTTACCTGGGCTGAAGTTATGCTGCTTGACCATGTGTGTTTTCATGCTGTGTTTGGAAGTGAACAGTTTATTACAGCTGGAAACAGGGCATCGTGTCTTTAGGGAGTCCACATCCTGAAGATGTTTTTTGGAGTGAATATACAAACTACTTCGTGCTGAAAATTTTGCACAACAGCCTGCAAGAAGATATATAAGGCTTTGAAGTTTCAAATTTAATATTCATATTTAACATCTCAACAAATCAGAATATCCTCTACTTGCTGTTTTGCAGCAGCTGGGCATACACTCAGAGGAACCACAAGAAAGTAAACCTGTCAAAGGGTAGGACAGTTTAAAAACCTGTTTCTGACAACATGAAACTCCTAAGTGATTCAGTGTAAAGCACAACCTTTTCACACCATGGCATCTGAAATTCTTCATGACAACTGCTGGAAACACCATAAAAAGTAGAAACAATCAAGTAGAGCTGCTTTACTTTAAAAAGCTGAATAATCCAGATCACACCCAAAAATCTTTGCTTCTGGAGCACCACCGAAGTGGCGAGGGCAGTCAAGCTACAGTATGAAACAGAGTTTGCTCTGTCATTCCTAACTCTGGGAATAATCACTTGTTCAAGACTTCTGTTTAGTTTTACCTCTTCAAACCCTGCTAGAAGTCTCACTCTTAATTGTTCCAGTCCTGTACCAAGCACACATAACCTTTAGACAAAAATAGACACCAGTTACCAGGAAACACATATGAGAGTGGAGCTGTACCTTCTACTGGACACTCAAATGGTTTTGTACCAAGGTGAGTTATACTGTGACCTTTCAAGTGTTCTGCTCTTGTGAAGGACTTCCCACAGCCTTCTACTGGGCACATGAATCTCCTGTCATCTTCGTGTTTCCTACAAGGGAAGGAAATTGTCATTGGCATGATTAAATCCACTACTGCTTAGCTACTGGAAGAGAAACAAAGACAAGCAAACAGCCAATTGCTGAGGACAGTATAATCAGAAAAAGCTTCCTCTACCTTTTATGCCTCAGAAGCTTGGACATACTGGTAAAAGACCAGCCACAGCCTTCAAAGTCACAGATAAAAGGTCTTTCACCTTGAATAAAAAATGTTACGTTAATAATCTAATAAAAAACACATACTGCTACTAGAAAATATTAAAACCTGCTTAAGTTGAAATAATTTAAGACAACTCAACCAGCCCCTCCTGCAACGCACTGCAGAGTACTATCATGCCCCTTCCCCCTCCTACAATATGGGCTTTCTTTAACTCCATGCTACTGCATCAGAGAGCACAAGTATTTATCAATCCACCTGATATCCTGAAGGTGCTTCAAAAGTCAGTAACAGCATTACTCAAAACAGAAACACAACTGTTTTTTCCTGTTTTCATAATCTGCCACTGTGTCTTGATTACAAGACTGTGAAGTATGTGATTTGGTTTCCACCACACCTATGAACTTCAAGTGACATTTTAAAAAAACCTCAAAACTGTAAAACCATGAAACCAGGAAAAGAGAGGACACACCAGTAACATGACAAGGCTGTATTTCAGCTTTGCAGTGGTCCTTGCAAGTCAGGCATGCTTGCATGCTGGAATTTATCTTCTTGCTGTTCCAAACCTTGGTACATACATTCCACATGTTCTGAGAGTTTTTCATTCATGCAATGTTTTGAACATCTATGAACTTGGGAATAGAGCTGGGATAGTTTTTTCTGGGCAGAATGCACAATGACAAAAGCCACAGCTTTGCATATGTGCTTTACTACTTTGCATACGACAACTTGATTCAGCGGGCTCCTACCCCAGAAGGCCAAGAATCAAATGCTTTCTCTGACTCCAAATGACTAATGTCACTCATTCCTGACTTTCAGTTTTCCAAGCACACTGCAGTCCACTTTCCACATACTATGCTCCATGTACTATGCCCCGTGCACAAATCATCTCTGTGAATACCTGTGTGACTCCTCATGTGGATTTTCAGCCGGCAGGCCTTATCATACTGCTTGTTACAGCCAGGGAATGAGCAGGAGAACTGCTCTTGCTCTCTGAAGTGGGCTCGATTGTGGGAGAATAATGCACTCACTGTGATAAACGTTCGCTCACAGCCTGGGGACAAAAGGGAAATACATCTGCTTGACAAAAGTCACCAAACTGCACTCTTTTCTCCCTCCCAGCTTTTAGCGAGGTATTTTCAGGCTCGTTTTTCAGGATACTACATCGGGGAAAAGGGAAAAAAACCAAACAGTGAATTCCTACACATTATTCCCAGGAATTACAATTGTTTTGCCCAGGCGGGCAATCAGGAATAGCCTGGGTTAAGGCGCACTGAACGCTGGCGCCGTGTCTTGCGGTGTTTCACTGCACCAGCACAAAGTCGCAGGAGGAAAGGCACAGCATCCTCCAGCTCCCAAACTTTTTCTCCTGGTAACTGAGGTGGTTTGGAGGAGAACCTTCCTTGATATTCTGGGGTACCACGAAGGGGAAGGAGAAGCGGGAGCAGAAGTGAGCCGAGAGCCGCACGGCCTCAGGGCAGGGATCCCAGTTTGTGGAAGGGGAGGGAAGGGAGCCCAGCCCCGGAGGCGGCTTACCGGGGAAGTCGCAGCGGAAGGGCCGCTCGGGCTCCAGGTGGCTGCGGCGGCGGTGGGCGGCGAGGCGGGCGGCGCTGGGGAAGCGCTGCCCGCACGCCTCGCACTTGTGCGCCGCCTCCTGCTCGTGGGCGCGGCTGTGCGCCCGCAGGTTGTACACGGTGGTGAAACGCTTGGTGCAGCCCGGCGCCGCGCAGGCGAACGGCCGCAGCTTGTCGTGCGAGTGCAGGTGCCGCCGCAGCTTGTAGGCCGTGGCGAAGGACCAGGCGCAGCCCGGCACAGGGCAGCCGAAGGGCCGCGCCGCCCCGCCCCGCCCGTCCTCGCCGCCGCCGTGCGCCGAGAGCCGGTGCAGCCGCAGCTGCTGCTTGCGGGGAAAGGCCTCTCCGCAGCGCGGCTCCGGGCAGGCGAAGGCCGGCGGCGAGCGCGGGCGCGGCCCGCCCGGCGGCTCGGCGGGGCTGGCGGCGGCGGGGGGCGCGGCGCCCACGGGCTGCTCGGCGCCGGGCCCCAGCGTCAGGACGCCGTTCTCGATGCGCACCAGCAGGCTCTGGTTGTTGATGGTGATAGTCCCCGAGAAGGCGCCGTCCTCCGCCGCGCCGCCATCGCCGCCCGCGGGGGGCAGCGGTGCCGGCGGCGGGGGAGGAGGCGGCGGCGGCGGGGCCGAGCCGGGGGCCTCCTCCAGCGGCTCGGCGGGCGGCGGGCCGGGCTGGGCTCGCCCCGCTTCGCCGCCGCCCGCGCCGGGCTCGGCCGCACCGCGCACCACGTTGAAGACGAGCAGGAGCCCGTCGCTGTCGGGCGCGGGCCCCGCCGGCGGCGCGCTGGGCGCCGGGCTGGCGCCGGGCTCCGGCTTGTCCTCCAGCAGCAGCACCGGGAAGCTCACGTAGAGGCCCGGCGCGGGGGTGCTGCTCGCGGAAGAGGGGGCGGCGGGCGGCGGGTCCCAGCCGGGCGGCGGCGGCGCGGCGGGGCCGCCATGTTGCGCGGCGGGCCGGGCCCGGGCCGCCTCCGCGGCCGGCAGCCCCTGCGTTTCCATCTTGGGGGTCCCTGTAGCAGCGCCTGAAACCGGAGCCGCGGGGCGGGGCCGGCGCGGCCGCAGCGGAAACGCGGAGCGCGGAACCACGGAGCGGGCGCGGCGCGGGCGGCGCCGGGGAAAAACGGAGAGCGGAGCCACGGACGGGACGGAGTGGGGCTGCCCCGGGGCAGGGCCGGCCGGGCGGGAATGGCGCGGTGGGAGCGGCTCTGCGACATCCCCCTGGCACCGCTGGAGTCACCGCAGGGCCTGGGCAGTGTGCCGATGTCGCTGCTAATGGCCAGGGAGAGTCCCAGAATTAAGGGACCCTCAATATAAAGAAGGTCTTCCTCCTGTGGAGGTGAAACATCTCGCGTTCTAGTTTATGGCCATTGCTCCTCATCTTGTTGCCGGGCACCACTGAAAAGACTCTGGCCCCATCCTGTTGAATGCTAGCTTTGAGATATGTAAATGGATTCATGAGATCCCCTCTCTCTTCTCTAGAATTAACAAGCCCTGCTCCCCCAGTCTCTCCTCATTAGAGAGATGTTCAGACCCCAATTCATCTTTCTGGCCCTTCACTGAGCCCTCTCCACCAGCTCTGTGTCTTTCTTATACTGAGGAGCCCAGAACTGGACACAGCATCCCAGATGTGGCCTCACAAGTAGAGGGGTAGGGTTGTGTGTGCTAAGGGTGCAGCCACACTCAGAGAGCTGAGAGAGGGAAATCCTTTAGCAAAACACCCTGCACACCATGAGTGAAAATATGGAAACAGCGCTACAGGCCAACCCTGAGCAATGAAAAGTCACTGCTCAAGCATGACGATGGCACAGCATCACCCAAGGTAGAACAGCACAAAAAAAAAAAAAAAAAAAAAGGAAAAAAAAAAGTCCTAGAAATTCTGCTAATGCACATATATTTTTTAAAATTTATTCTTGGGCAACGCTTTCTCCTTGAGAATGTTCAGCTGCCTTATGGCTCTCCAACACTTAAGGAAAAGGTAAAATGATCCTGTATTTGGTGTATATGGAAATTTACCAGTTCCCTGCTGCTGTGGGACTGGTGAGCAGTCCCAGCAGATGGTGCTGTGATCCTTCTCCTGCTCAGATAATTCCTCCTTTCTGAGCATCAAACCTCCTGCAGCCAGGTTGTGAGCTGGGGCCAGGCACACTCATCTCCGGAGAAGCTGGAGCTGTGGCTACGCCCAGAACTCCACTGGGTGTAGGTCTTGCCTGTCCTTGGCGGCCCCAGCCATCCCAATCTCCCTGTGGAGGTCTTTGCAGTCCCTTCCTTCACGTTCCTAGGAAGAGATGGGTCTGCACCCGAGTTTATTGTTTCACACTAAGGTGCGTCCCTGGCTGAAGGATGCAAAACCTGTCAGCAAGCTCTTGCCTCCATCTGCAACCATGCCCGAGGTTGGCAGGGTAAGTGTCTGCATTTTAGGAAAGTTGAGGTGCTGAGATTCATAGGAAGGATGGCTCAGCCTGGCAAGCTTGAGCCTTCAATGCACTGCAGAAATTCACTGATTGTACATCCCCTGCCCAGATCAGATCCAATGCAATGCCTATAGATGGATGGATTTAAAACTCTTCTCCCTGTATTGGCTTTGCCCAGCAGTGAGGTCAGCTACCTAAAAATGACATCAGCACTCCCACACAACAATAGCCTATTCACAGTCTGAGCTCTGCATGCAAGTAGAGGACAGATAAATCAAGGCTCAGCAGGGCTCAGAAAGGGAACTTTGCACTGGGGTTGTTTATGGTTTCTGTTTCCCTGCTATTTAATCCCTGACAGCAACAGGTTAGTGTTTCCCTGTGCCCCCCCAAAGGTGTTGTAAACCTCAGCCAGTTCACATTTGTTAAGTGCTTGAGGTTTGCAGTTAAAAGACCAAAGTAGATTTAAACATATACATATGACTACACACCACATCACTGAAATAACCTCCAGTGAATAGTCATACATAAGACCAGCTGCTCACCAGTTCACTGCCTTTCTGTAGCCCATTTTTCCTTAACTCATGCTGCCTCATTAATAGATTTCATAATCTGAATTTCAGCGTGTAGCTGTTTATAGCACTCATCCACATGGGTTCTGTGTGTCCCTACAGGCAGCACAGTTATAAACTCCCAGGGAGACATTAATCATGGCTGTCCTGGTAAGGTTATGCCCTCTGGGCAATAAGGCTACTAGGACAAAAATAAGGTTCCTTTTGTCCCCAGGCTGTAAAGATTAACATGCTGGTAGGTACCTCAGTACTGAATAATACAAAGGTGAAGAATTTGTGATGAATATTTCTTCAACATCTCGTTTATGGGGCATTTTCAACTCAGAATTAAGATGAGTCTATGGAACAGCTCTACAGCCCTTGGTGCAAGAAAAGCCAGTGAATTTTCCAGTTTTTCCTCTTGACAAAGCAAGAACCAGCAGTGGTTTTGGGCTATGAAGATTAGAGTGGTTTCACACAATACCAATACCCTAACTTTGGACCTAGTCCACTGTGATTATTAATAAGGTAATGCAGAACATATGTCAAAGCAAAGGCTGTCAAATCTGCCTGACAACTACTCCCATCTCAATCACATGAACTGGCAATGTGGGCGGGTTTTTCCATATGTAAAGCAATTCCTACCAACTGCAGATTGCACTTCACAGAAGGCTCAGTTTCAAGCAGATGCCAGACTCTCACTGTTCATCTGGAGAGAGACACAGTACGTGAACAGAGTAAAGAACTTGTGATTCAAAATAAACATTTCCCTTTCTTAGCAGCAGAGGCAGTGCAGAACTGCAGCATGCTCACCTGTGGGTACCGTGAGCTCTAGCAGGGCTGGAGTTTCACAATCCTGAGACTGCAGCTCATCACATCCCCCTTGCAGCAGCACGGGCAGGTTTATGTGTGTAACACCCCCTTCCATTCTGAGAGGTGATGGACACAGTGCCAGGAGGTTGAGGGACATTCCAGAGCAAGTCCATGGGGGAAGGGGCTGCTGCCACTGTGTTTGTGTCAGAATGAAGCCCGTGTGCTGTGCAACAACCATGCTTAGCATGAGACAGAACAGCTAAGATTTACTTTTGTACACACATGAGTTTATATATTATCAGGAATAAGTGACTGCTTAGTTGTTGGGGGATTTTTTTTTTCCATTTAATTTTCAGGGAAAAGATTCCCATTCCTTTCCCATCACAAACAGTTTCTTATTGCAAACATTGTTCCAAATACATCAGTGAAAAGACTGTTCCTGTTGGACCTGTCACAAACAGATTTGTCCCATTAATAAGTTAGAGAGAGAAAAAGGAACTCACGTGGAACAGACATTTGCAAGGCTTTTATCATTTGGCCAGAGAGCAAAACAGGATATCAAGGAAGCAACGTCATATATATCTGCTGGAGCAACGCTGCACTTGGAGTACCACTAATGTTTCATGGCTTGCTCCAAGATGTTCTCATCCAGCACCTTGTGAGGGAGAGTCACCCTCAGGGTGCCATTTTCCTTCATTGCTTGGCAGATGGTTTCATAAGCAAAGGCATTGCCCGACCAGCAGCGCCTGGCGACCTGTCAGACAGCAAAAATCAGACATTCCTCTTGCCACACGCCCCTTGCACCATGTTTGTGCAAAAACTGGCACCCAACTCGTGGCAACAAATCTTTCAACCCTCTGCCACTTTTTAGTTTCCCTTCTGATTTTTGTAATACTTAATTTTTATGAGTAGTTTTTGGGTGGACGTGGTACTTTTCCATGCATAACATTGGACAGATAAACACTGGTAGAGACAGGTACCTTATAAACTTACAAAATTCCCTCACCAAAAATAATTGTGCACTCCATCCCAGCTCTGTAAAACTAGCACTAGCTTTGGATAACAGTATCATTTAAGCAGTCAGTGCTTCTTGGGATAAATATTTTAAAAGGAAAATGTCACTCCAATGCATTTTCGAATATGAAATCAATGAGCCTAATTCCCTGCCAGCATGTAAGGATGAAATGCTACCGACAGCTAGAGAAATCATAACCTCCTTTTCCATCAGTAAAACTCTATGTTTTCATCTGTGTACAAGCAAGATTCCCCAAATTAAAAAAAAAAAAATAAAGTATACATATATGAGTTTTGCTTACTCCATTGGAAACATCCCAGCTGAGCATCATCTTAGCTCGTTCTTCAGCTTCCTTGGACCCATCCAAAACCAGGCCAAATCCCCCATTGATCACTTCACCCCTAAAAAAAAGTTTAAGAGAATCAAATAAAAATATTTCAAACCAATACACAAAATTTACAGAATTTGTTCAGTTGTACTGCAAGAAGAGGGATGAGAATACAAAAAATATTCTGAATAAGAGACTATCAGGTATATTTTCTACTTATGATAAAAGAAAAATAGTGTTTAGCAGGCAAAGGCCTAATTTCCTGACCTGCAGCAAACCTAGTGCACCTTTCTTGTAACGCCCACCTGGGAGTCAGGAGCTGCTCCCAGCAGGGATACCAAAATTCAGCTTGCTCTGTATCTCCTGAGACCTGTACTGTGTACTGGCTCTAAAAACAGGTGGAGACAGATCTGATGGGCCAGAGATTTACCTGTCTCAGGGTGTTTTTAAAGGTTCAGCTCCTCATGTTTGCTGCACTACAGCTGCCATCTAGCCAGGATCGTGAGGGTGACAGTGTGCTTACAGCAGCAGGCAGATGGATCTATTTATATTCTCTTGGGACAAATGACAGAGCATAAGCATTTTATTAAAAAAGTGTTAACTACTGCTTAATGCACATCTGCCTCAATCATTTCCAAAACCATCATGAGATACAGAGATGTTTAAAGACATCAGTGCCAACTTTTCAGGAAGCAGACTTATTGGCAGAAGAAGAACAGAAATATGTTAAAACGAACAGATTATTCTTGGGAGAAATAACAGTCTGGTTTTAAAGGACAGGGAAAACACGTAGAGCAAAACATCTTGTCTGACTTCAGAATCTGGCCTGCTCAGCTCCCATTCCATGGCATATGGTGAATAGTGGTGGATGCAGCTGGGAGATTAATCTTGCTGTAAATCTGTGAGAGCTCTGGCATTGGAGCTCAGCATCAGCAATACCTGAGGGACAGGGCATGTCATACAGCACTGCACGCTGTGAGACACTCATGGAAATCCCTGGAGGCAGGATTTTGTCCTCTGAGTTTTGTAGTTAATATAAGTTTACAAAATTTACATAGAACAACATCAGACATGCCCATTGATCAGATAGGAGTTGAGAGTCTTCCAGTCCAGGAAGGAATTGTTTCTTAATGTGTATTTTCTAGCAGTAACTTGAGCTTCTGAGGAAATGGGGAATTGAGGCTAAAGTAGAGCCTCACAAACCTGAGATCTACTTCCTGAAATTAGAGCTCACGTTTTCTCAGTTTCAATGGAATGTTGTTAACTCATGTGATGTTAATTGCCTTTCTACTACTACTCACATACAGTACCTGTGTGTTGAGTAGGACCCTATCACAGAGCTCAGCAAGGAACTCAGGGCTCCAGGTCTCACCATCATCACAGCAAATTCCTTCTCTGAATTCTCTCCACTTTTCCATGTCACTATTACTGCTGCATTTTCTGTGAAAGGCAGAGTTGCCTTGAAAGTGACAGTTCACACAGCAGAACATCACTGAATGAATTAGATTTTTTAACTGGAAAATTTGAAACAAAGTCATATTTTCAATTGAGATGTTTGAATATTGTAAGATTTGACTCTTCAAAATAAAATTACTCTTTTTGATTGAGACTGTCAGCTCTTTTCAGCCTGAAATTTAATTCCCAGGATGTTTTTACTGTGTGATGTCTTTCACTAGTTCTGCTCTTAGTCTTATCTGGGGTTGAATACAAACAGCCAATCATCTGTATTTCTTGCAAATTCTACTTTTTGGATAGTTTGTGTTGTCACTGTCGTCTCCAAAAGAGGGGACCAGACTGGATGACAACAAAGGTAATTGTGCCAGGGCCAGTTAGTCCACCATACTCTGCTGCTCCTGTGTACAGAGGCCAAATAAGAGAACACTGCTCTTTACTGTTAGAGTCCAAAGCCACAGAAACCCAGACCTCTGAACCAGTGTTTTATAAAGATATTCCATAGAGGAACATGATGTTCCTCCAGTGGTAAAAATTCCCTCTGTCCACAGAATCCCAAAGAGCATCCTTTGAAGCTTAGGCATGAACAAGGAATATCTGATCTACCTGCACTTTAAAAATTTAAATTTAAATGTTTTAATTTTTCTTTAAAAATATACATTTAAAGCCTTTCCATCAATTTCCTTGGCATTACTCCAGTGCAAATCAGAATCACTCACCAGGATCTGTTCTACTGCCTAAAACCACTCCTACATTAAATGCCAGTGTTTGTTATGATGGATTTTCTAGAAAGAACTTCTCTCTGCCTTCATTAGCATTGGGTCACATTTTCAGGTAATTAAAGAAACATGTGGCATTTTGACCTAAGCTACCTCCTATAATTTCCAGATGTCTCCTCCTAAGATGATCAAAGAAAACAAGGCCTCTCTCACAATCAAGATGTCACACTGCTGACAGTGCAGATGGATTCTTAAATTGCTTCTGCCTTTTTGTTACTACAGGTTATCCAGGCTCTGTGCTAATATAATTCTGCTGCACACAAACAGGCAGCAAAAATGAATAACAATCATTTGCTGTAATTATAGTCAAGACTATGTTAATCTTAAGTCTCTCCCAGAGTACACGTGATGCAGATTCCAGCTAAATAAATATTAATCCTGCCTTTCTTGTTTGTCCCACAAGGCTGTAACAGAAAATAAAGCATGTAAAAGGCACTTGTGCAGTCTCAAAGGGAAGACACAGCAGATCTGCCAGCAGTTCTAGGCAAGCCCAGCCTTTGCAGGAAGGATTGGCAGCTAAACACAGTGCAATTGCCCATTTCTGAATTCCCAGGGCAGAACCTTGCCAGTGACTACTGGATTTCACTCTAGTCACATGTATTTTTGTTTATAAATATATATAAACTTTCACTTTCACATTTCCAAATCAGCTGATGACAAAAAGGGTTTATCAAAAACAGAGATTTCTTTACGGCTAAGTCAGAAGGATTTTTAGTGCTCCAGAGAAAAATCAAAACAGAGTCAAAAACTTAAAAGCATCTATCTTTTACCAGGCAAAGAAAGCAATTTTTTATGGCTGGGGTTTATTTTTCTTCTTTTGCCACCTTTAAATTACTCCTCTGTCTCCTCAGAAGGCAGAGGGATGCAGCCCTTTCACCTGCCAGGTGGTGCCACCTGAGTTAAGCCCAGCAGAACCACCTGCCTGGCCTGGCTTTGGGGCTCTCCAGGCCAGGGCACTTAGTGACAAGGTGTGGTCACCACAGCTGAGCCTCAGCATGGTGGCTTGTGGAGGCTCTGCAGACACACACCTCATTTTCAGGCCCTGCATTCTTCACTGAGGCACAGGAATTTAATCACAGAGGGCTATGCTGCTCCAAGAACAAGGCAAGCAGATCCTGTTCTGCAATCAGAAGCCCCCAAGCAGCCATAGGAAATGACAAAAAGGAAAACCAAACCCTGTTTTTCTAGAGATATTTTGATTTCATTGAATGGCCACACACTAATTTTCTGATGCATTGCATAAATTACAGCATAAATCTGCTCTGCCTTGTGGCAAAGTTTCTTTTAATGATGTAACTCCAGCTGCAAAACAACTAAAACAGTAACTGAAACAGTAAACTGAAATTGCAGTGTGTTCAGGGCCAGTTTTCTAGAGCTAAGGGGAGTCTCACTATTCAGCCAAGCTGTCTTTGAATGGCAGAGAGGGCTAAAAGTGTCCTGGAAGGACTGGCCTTAGGGAGACCAGAAAGGAATAGGATCATTTTTGTCCTTTGAATTAAGCATCTTCAGTGCACAGAACATTTGTGGCATAACCAATTATTTAGCAATTCTAATAAGTATAATTACCATAAAAATATCCCAAATACTTGGCACAACATGTTGTGAAAAGTGATTTTCTTTGCTTGTATTTCATAAGCAGATATTTTAAAAGGAAATTAAGACTGAACTTGTCTGCTGCTACCTCTGGAGCCTCAGACTGAGATGACCAGAATAGGGAGACATTTTGTGTATGTGTTTTCCAGTCAAAATTATGGAAATTATGAATGAAATCATGGCTGTGGGTCCTTATCACTGAAATCAGCAAAGGCAAATCTTCACGTGCTTAAGTCCTCAGAAAGTTTTCTTTTCCCATCGTTCAGTTTTGCTCTCTTGCACCCTTCTATGCAGTATTTATGTCACAGAAATCAAAGGAATTAAGAATGCAGCAAGGGAGCTCTTCAACTGACCTGAAGGGATATTTTCTGGATTCAGCTCATCCAGATGAATAACAATTAATAATCATAAAATGTCTCTGAGGATAACATCTGCTACAAGTTCTTTGGCTTGCTGTTTTTGGCATATTCCAGCACTGTTTGAAACAGGGAAGTACGAGGGTTCACCACAGTATTTAACAGAGGGCTGTGCCTCTTTTGATTGCTGACACCACCAAATTAAGACATGACTGTAAAATGGGAGAGGCTTGGCTGGAATATGCTGGAAAGTACAAACCAGAACTAAAGACTGCAGTGTGACCAGGCTTTCCCTCTTCCTGCAGCTCTGCCAATCCAGATAGCCTTTCAGTGGCAGTTGGAGATTATTTCCATCTCCATACAGAATATTTCTTTCATTCTGCTTTTCAGTCTAGGCGATTGTCTTAGTTCTTCACATCAAGTGAAGGAGGTGTTTAGTTCAATCCTAACTTGGCTGTGGTTTTTAATGCTACTAGGCATGGGCAGGGAGAGAAAATCTGGGGGGTTTGCTGGCACCTGAGCTGGTTTGTCTCAGTAACCCCTCATGCACTGCAGCACAGGAGCACTTCTATTGGGGCCCTAAGGTCACAGGCTTAAATACAGCTTGAGAGGAGACCTGAACACAATCCATCCACTGACACTCTGGCTGTGCCTGTGTGAAGACAATGCTGGAAGCAGGATCTGTCCAAAAAGACCACAGCAGACTGTCCTTGTTCATCAAATTAAGTTCTTCAAACTGTGCTGTGGCCAGTGTTCAAAATACTTTCTGGACATAGGAGCATTAATTAGAAAAAGAGTCATGCAGCACCATACTTGGCTTTATAATTTGTCCTTTCAGTCCTCGATTCCAAACCCATCCTTCCCACCATCACAACACAGTTCTCTGGCACTACACATCTTCTCAGCAGCTCTGTCTCTCCTCCCCCCACACACACAGAGCAGTAGGAGCAGGATTCAGAGCCCAGCTTAGGAACACAAACAAGCTCTCACCAGCCAACTCCACCCCCGTTGTGCAGCGCGACCCAGGTGGCTCCTCTGAACGCATCTCCCACGAAGTTCTGCACTGCCATGTCTGGGAGGAGAGCAAAGGTGTTACTACTCATGGGCCACACTCATTTTTCTGCTGTTCTCTCCCTCCTCTGGGGCTGTGGGAAGGCAGGGTTAGAGGCAGGTTTTACTCACAGCTTCTCTCACAGATATACACTTATTGTATTTGTGGGGACCCTCGTGGCAGGAAGGAATGATGAATCTGACTCCATGTTCTCAGAAGGCTAATTTATTATTTTATTATACTATATTATATTAAAGAATACTAAACTGAACTATGCTAAATGTTACAGAAAGGATACCTACAGAATGCTAAAAAATAATAATGAAAACTCATGGCTCCTTCCAGAGTCTCCACACAGCTTGGCACTGGTTGGCCATTGAGTCAAAACAACTCACATCAGAAACACAAAGAAACAATCACCTGTGGGTAAACCATCTCCAGCCACATTCCAAAGGAGCAAAACACAGGAGAAGCAAATGAGATAATCGTTTTCCTTTTTCTCTGAGGTTTCTCAGCTTCTCAGGAGAAAAATCCTGGGCGAAGGGATTTGTCAGAAAATGTGAATGTGACACTCACTGAGCATCTCAGTCCTGGGAGTAACAGGCAAGAGAGATTTGTCTCCCGCTCTGCCCTGACTTAGGAGGAAACAAATGCCAGTTTTACACTGTGGGATATGAGGGTGCTGGTGATTCCTGCATTTGTGCTCCCACACAGGCAGCTGAAGGACCTGCCACTCTTTAGCTCTGAGATACTTCTTCAGGGTGGAGAGAAATAGAATGCATTCCTTTGGGGTACCTCAGTCATGGAAGAACAGGCTGGACACATCCATGTGCGTGGATTCAAAATGGGCAGGACACCTGGAACACTACACACCTTGGAGTTCTCAGAAGTCTGAAATATTTTCAGATTGGAGTGCAGGGTTACTTCAGCCCTGGGCAGAAAGCCAGCCTTAAGCTAAGGAGCTGCATTTTGGGGACAGAGTTGGGAGGAAAATTATATCCACTCCAATTCTCTGAACACGTGGGAATTTTACCCTGAACAGGAACTGCTGAAACCACTAAGACGGTTTGTCTAGAAAAAACCCAAAAATATATAATATAGCAAACAAATATAATTTGATTAATGCATGGTTTCCATTGAATTGTTCACTAGAATTTTGTATATTCACTGCAGTTTGTGCTAAAGCATATACCCAGAGAGGTGGAAAGAGGTGCACAGAGAGGATAAGAGTGAAATTTACTGAAAACATCCAGATTTAATCCAGGAAAGATTCAACACGTAATTTGCCATATTTTTAAAGGAAAAATAAGAGAAAAGCAACAATATATCCACCAGCCACATCTGCAGACCCACAGTTATGTGCCTGATGGAAAAATGAGTTTACTTAATCTATGTTAAACCCTTTCAAAAGCTCCATTATGGCATCTTTTATCTGACATTATTTCACTTTAAGAATGCCATTATCATAATTACAGTGCTGTCGAGATTGAATGGGAGAGATCTGAATCACCATCTTCTATAATGTACAGATTTTCTCCTCAGCCACTGCCCTGATAAGAGTGGAGCTTGGGCAAGGAGTGAACTAACAATGCAATAACTTGCTGCTCCTTGGCTTTGATAAAGGCCATTGGCTGCAACTGTCTGTGCTGAAATACACTTTGCAGAGCAGCAATGACCCATCAGGCTGAGGTACTTCAAAACAAAATGAGACAAACATTCTGGAAATGTCCTCTGTGTTAAATAGGAGCAAATTTCACCTGAACCAGTTCAAAAGTTGTGTTAGAACAACAGGATAGATGGGAGAGAAGACTATGATGTTCTTTTATTGCTTCCAGAGGCTCATTTGGTAAAACAGATTTAGGCTGGGTTCTAAAGACCAGTGATATCAGTGGCCAACAGGCTTTAGATAAGCCCATGAAGAAGGCAAATGGATCATATAAATCACAAAAAGCAAAGAAAACCACAAAGCATGATAAGCAAGGGGGTTTAGCAAGCCTTGTTTCTGTTGCCCCCTTCTAAGGGCGTTGCCTGATGATTACTTCTGTTGATAAGATGGAGACATTACTTTGAATTTCTGTTCTTTGTGCAGCTGCACCATTTTCTCTCAGCTTGTCAGAAACAAACATTATTCAAGGCATCTATTTGCTCTATTAGCACTAGCCAACACGCTCAAAAAGTGTTGAGGTGGCACTGATGGACACAGTTAAAAGCCTCATTTCACCAGGAAATCCAGTTAACAGGGAACTTCTCTCCTTGAAATTGAGCCATAATTTGGTTCTATTGTGAATTCCCCTAATGGAAGTAATTCAATATGCTCAGCTTCCTCTATCATAATTTCTCCTTCTACAGCAGCAGATCCTCCAATCTCACACCTCTTTGTGATTGTCAGCTCGTGACATAGAGAAACACCACGGGGCTAAAGCTATTACCCTAATTTCCACTTTACAGATGGAAAATTGAGGAAGATTTAGGATTAAAAAGTGCTTAGTGCTTTATCCATTTTTTCGAGTGTCCAACCTGATATTTCTTGGGTTTATTTCTCTAAAAGATGGTTTCACAAACTGAGAAGCAGAGTCTGGTTAGCTCAGGTCATTTGTGCAGATTTAAAGGCTCCTTTTGTAGAGCAAATCTACATTCTTTGCCCACAGTCACACTTTAAGTGAGCAGCAAGGCCTGGCTTTTATTCTTATGCCTTTACTATCAATATTTCCTCATGACCAGAAAAGTTCCCTTCAGAAACTCCAGACTGTTTTCCTGAGTCCTCAGGCAATGGAATGAAAACAGCTGTGAACCTCTTTGCTTTCAGCAAAATATTATTATAGGCCAAATTTTGATCTTGTGGATTCCAAGGAAATGCGGCCACAATCAGATCACCTGTTTGAAACAGTGAGATTCCAAATTAAAATCAAACAGAAGATACAATCCTCTGAGACTGCTCTCCATTTGCATTCAGACACATCTGGTGCATTTTCATGGAATTTCCAGCAGTGCTCAGGACCTCTCCTATGTAACCAGCTCCACATTCGTGTCTGTATTGTTAAATCCCACAAAGCTTCTCAGGAAATCTGATTAATTTGGATTAAAGGGTGTTTTTTAAACACAAACATTTTAAAAATGTTGCATAAAAAAAGCTATTTCTGTTTTAAAGCCATTTCCTTGCAGGCCCAGGCAGACAAGCCTCAGCTGTTCCACTGACCTGCACAAAAGGCTGATCCATCATAAATGTTGGATGTTTCCCTGAAAGGGCTGTCAGTCCCACTCACATCGTGGTGGTCTCTGCTGAGGACCACTGGAGCCTGGAAAAAACCAAGGACAAGACAGTGGAATCCTCCAGATTGACACTGCTACTGAGGACCATTATCTGCTCAATTCACTTCTGTCTTAAGTCTTAATATTTGGTGCCCTGCTAAGGAGTTACAGTCCCTGCTTTGTGCTCTCTGCCAATCACAGAATGTTATGTTGTGATTGTAGGTGCCCAAAGAAAATTAGACAGTCTCATCATGAAACAAAAATTTCAGAGAGTTTCTAAACCCACCTGTCTCCCGTGACAGAGCACAATACTGGTGGCAGGCAGAGAGGACTGAGCTCTAACACAAACTGGCCCCCTGTAAATGACAGGCACTTCTGCTCTCACTGCTTGAAGCTTTTTCCTTTGCCACCTGCCTCCCCAGTCTCAGATATTAAACACAATTAGCAGAGCATATCAAGACAAAAGAGACAAACCTTAATCTTCCCTTCAGAAATGGCTCGATTAATAGCCACAGCTATGGACACACGACCCTTCTGATCAGAATACAAGATTCTGGCTTGAGAGCCAACGACCTGGAAAAGAAAAATGACAGAGGGATAAGGTTCTCTGCCACTGGCTTATCTTCAGGTCCCAGATGAATGGAGTCACAGGAGTGACCTCTTTCCTTCACAGAAAAAAGTGCACCAACATCCAGCTTCCAGAAAAAAAATTCAAATCCCTCTTTGAACTTAGTTTTATCTTCACTCACACAATCCATGAGATGTATTTCTGTATTCAGCTGCCACTGCCCAGTAAATTCCACTCTTTAACTCAACCTGATTGCTAGGCTATAATCCCCCTATCAACAAATCCCTTAACCAACAGCTGAGATGCAAAGGTTTGGAGCTGGGGATGGTGGGCTGGAAGAGAAAATGCGGCAAAGAACATCTGTCCTGCACAGCTCTGCTGTGCTTCCACATGGGAGAGCACATATGAGCTCTACAGCATCACTTGTTGGCTTCACAGGGAGAGCCTGCCTGAAAAGGAAAACAAAGGATGATCCACTGGTGTCCTGCTTCCCACAGGGCAGAAGGATGGCAGCTCTTCAGCCCTATCTCCTGTTTTGGAAAGGGTTTGGGAACTGCACCTGTGAGGAGCTTGGTCCACAGCAATACCAAGAGGAATATTTTGAATAGCACTGTGAAGGAAAGGTGGTTACAACTGAGGTGGAGGGTGAATCACAGATATGTTTCACTCCAGATACAAGAGTAGTTGCTGGATTATTTTGATATTTCCAGATGAGGAAGTGAAGGGGAAGAGCTGCTTCAGCTCAATCTAAAATCTTGCTGTGAAGAAAAGGGTTTCAATTGTCAGCCCCAAGAGCTACAGACTGTGTTTTCATTCCTGTCCCTCCCTGCTTTTCACCCCAGCATCCAGTTCCAGGAGCAGGCACATCTGCTGCAGGAGGTTGTGCACTTACCAAGCTGTGCCTGCCAGCTTCCCGAATCCAGCGGATGTTGTCGTGGTACTGCTGCTTCACAGATGTGCTCACTTGTGAGAGAAAACAAGGAAAAATACAGCTTGAAAATTAATGCAATATGTTCTAAATTTACTTTAATTCATCTGGCAGCACTAGGGAGTCACAGTCTACTCTCAGATACAAGTGTGCATATAAGAAATGCTGTATAAAGTTCTCTGTGCAGCTGATGCAGCAACTGCATCGTGTATTTAGAGAAAGGTACAAGATGCCACTCAGGGGAGAGCTGGAATGAAAACTCCCATTTGGCTCTTCAGCAAATTAAATTAAAATGAAATATGGTTTACATGTACTGTCCATTTTTGGTCACCTGTTTTACTGCCTACTAAAGGCCAATCTATTACTAGTCTTTGCTAAATGAGTCATTTCATCAAACTCCATGACATGGGGTACTGCAATCCAGTCTTGTACCACAGAGTGAATAACTCCTTTGAGGCAGCCAGCAGAAATTCTCAAAAGCAACTTGCAACACACACTTGAGGATAAGTTGCACCAATGGACACCATATCTGGGACACAGATTTACAGCACAGCAGTTATTCTGCACAACGTGGTCCTTGGATGTTTTTGCACCAAGATAAAACAGAGGTCTTTTATCCAGCCAAGAGGTTTGTTGCCTCACATTTCTATGGAACAAAAACTGCACAGGAAAATTTATTATTCGAGGGTTACTTTATACATAAATCCAACCTACACCTTGTTTAGATGTATAGGTTACCTAAGAAGACAATTATATTTAATATTTTAGCATTCTCCAGCTTCTCTTTTCATTTATATCTGTCTCATTCCATCTCAATCAGCCAAACTAAAAAGGAATAAGAATATATTCCAAGGGAAAGACAGTGAAATATGGCACATATCAGTCACATGGTGACCTCAGCACAATCAGCTGCCTCCAAAGGCACAGCACCATCTGTAGTGAGTGAGTCACAAAAGAGATAAGGGGGAGAGTAATGGGACAGAGGTGTTTTGCTGTCCTCATTTAGGAGGTTTTACAGTTCAGATGGGGTTACAGTGCCTGAAGAAGTTACTGTCTGTAAGTTCTTTCTCTGTGGACTAAGCTGTGTCACACTCAGGTACCAGGGCTCAGCTGGCCTGTGACAGCACAGTGACACAGTGACCTGATCATGCACTGGAGCTTCAAGGCAATCATCTCTGCAGATGCCAAGACAAAATGTTCTCTGTTACCTTCCATCTCTCACCCCTTTTCATGGCAAATTATAACATACAGATAACTTATGTTTCAAAGTCAAGCTGGAGAAACTGCACACTGCTAACTTGAAATAGTCCCTGAGAAGAGTGTTTGAACTACTGCTGCTGCACTAGGCAGTATGACAGCAGTTATGCAGGGTAAAACTAGAAAAAGGAAAGAGGAAAATGTTAGAAGTTCACATTCAACCTGTGTTAAACACATTGTTTAAGGGAAATGAAAAATATGCTCATTCCTGCAGAGGCAGGCCTTCCATACCAAGGGCTTTAATGATCCTAAGGAGACCTGTCAGTGCTCGAGGGGCTGGCTTCAAGTGATAGCTTCTAAACTCTGCAGTGAGGATTAACATGTCAGCACTTCACTTTGCAGGGAGTGAAAGATGAAACAGCTGCTAGTGCTGTCCTAACAGGATTGTGCTGCCACTCAGAAGCTTGAAGGAAGCAGCCTCCAGAAGGTAATGGGCACTGTTCACTTAGGTTATTATAGATATGTAATTGGAATTCATTGGAATATCTCTAAAAAACCCAAAAAAACAAAACCAAAACAACAGGGAATGGGTTCCTTTCTATCACTTTTATAAGCTCTATCAGAGAACACTTAGCATATTTTATACTTCACAGTGCACAGACTTACAGAAAAGATCTTACAGAGGAAAAGATCTACAGAAGAGAAGCCAGATGAGAATACTGGCTACAGGGACCTATCTCAACACAGCACACATCTGTCCCTTCCAGCCAGCTCCAATAAACAGTTGGATTTAATCAGCTTTCCCTGGGGAAGTGAGGAATACTCCCTTTTATTTAGTCTTATTTCCTGCAATTGAAAAAAATCTCACAATTTTTTTTTCAGAATGACTTTATGGTAACTGCATCTATCTCATTTGCTAAACTTCTGCCTCCACCTTCCCATCCCAACAGAAATGTGCTTTTAAGTCAGGCAAGCAATTATATTGCTTCTGGTATTTCATAGGCCCTTGTACACACCTAGGATTTAAAATATACTGAAAAGCATTGTGTACCCAGAGACATTGTCCCAGGGAATGCAGAGACTGGCTCCCTTAGAGAGATTTACATTGTCATGCATCAGCTCAGCCTTCAAACTACCACAGAGGTCCTAAAACCAAGTCACACCCCAATCACCAGTGCTGCATCTCTCATGCAAGGGCATTCTTAAAAGCTCAGGTAGCTTAGAAGTAGAAGCAGATAATAAAATGACAAATCTCACAAACTCTGAAAGAAATTCATCCCCACAAAAGAAGAAGAATGGTTAACAGTGGACTTAAGGCCAAGTTAAATGCTTAGACTTGGAATGCAACAGAGTTCAGCTTTGTGGAGTTTTCACTCAGTTTTTAGAACAGATTCTTTCATAAATTTCAAAGGTAGGCTCAGATTTCAGATATGTATATGTGTAAAATTTGGTCCAAACTCAGGCCTCATAGAAAATGGACTGCATGTGGATTATTCAAGCATATGTGTGCATGAATGTCTATTTTTTCTGATCAAATTCTGTTTTTCTTTCTCTATTAATCAAACTTCCACTGTCTTGTCAAAATTAACAACAAATAGAATAACAGCCTTGCCCTTAATCTTGTTTTCACCTGTTGGGATTTTTTATATGTCTTTTTTTTTTTCATTTAAATTAAGAATATACAAGCAATTGTTCAATGCTTTTTGTTTGTGCAAGAGACTTCTCTCCCCAGCTTTACATGACATCCATATAAACACCCACATTCTCCTGTACACAGAGGAACTGATTCATTTCCCAGTCTTGCAATGCAAGCCATCCAAAGGTCATAGAATGGTTCAGTCCTGAGAGAAGATTTCTGGAATCTGCAGTGCATGGCAGAAAAATTACTGCAGACTTCTGAAGACAGATCCAGCAGTACAGTAATGGATTTCACCCTCCCTTCAATAAAGCCAAGGGACCAGGCTTAAAAACATGGAAGTTCCAATACCCACAGAACAGAGTAAGCACTTCTGGGTTATTGCAATGTGCTGGTTTTGCATTAAACACAACTCATGACTCCTAAGGAAAGATCAGAGAATAGACAGAACCAAGGACCCTGCAAGGTCAGACCTACTGTACCAATAATTCACCTCTTGGGAGGGAAAGAAGGCTGGACACCAGCCGTGCATCATAGGAAGACAAGAGTAGTTTTATTCCAAATGAAGGACATCTGAACAGGATAGATCCTTGTCAAAAATACTACCCAGGATTCTCCCAGTGCTGATTGTTCCTGAACAAACAGGACAGCCTTCAAAATTTTCATGCTTCTATTTGTATTTCAATGTCTTTCATGAAAAAAAGCAACAAATATTTCAATATTACCAGGAGAAAAAATATTATGCTCTCGTTCTCAAAATATGGTTTGGATTTCTGATCCATTTCCTTTTGATCTGGAAGAATTCCTCAGAATTCAAGGATTATTTTGTTGATTCTGGAAAGCACAAAATCTGGTGGTCAAAACAGAAGAGCTGAGGACTTCAGTGCTTGGGGACAGTGACAAACCTTTGACCCTGCTGTCTGGTAAGTGCAAAGGTAGGGAAAGGGGTAGAGCCTTCTTCTCCATCCTGGGACACCAGGATTAATGTTTGCTGACACAAAATTAGCTTTGTCTCAGTTCCCATTCATATGCAGGGGATACCAGTAATAGCCCAGTTTCAGGGATGTGGAAGAGTGCAATTCCTAGATCCTAGGGTAGCACACAGAGCCATGCAGGTGTTCCAAACTGGCTCCACCAGTCAGTAGAAAGAGCTGTCAATCTATTAACAAATGACAAAAAAGATCTCAAAATTGTAATCACAAGAAAATGACACTGGATGGAGCACCACACCCAGGAAACCTGGGGTTCCTGTCACTGATCTCCTTGCTAACCTCTTGAAAGCCTCCCTAGATTTTCATGCCTCACCTGCCTGTGAGACAGGAGCAAAGCAATTTGACTCCTTAAATTACTCTTGGAGACCTGACAGTGAAACCTACTGATTGCCTTAAGGTTACAAGGCAACAAAGTTTAAAAACACCCGCAACAACTAAAAAGAAAGGCTCTTAGCCAGAACTGCTTTGGGATCAACATCCCTGGTGGTTTTCTGTTTTACCTACAGGCTGCACTCCTGCTTACATGGAACCTGGAAGACCCTGCTTTCCATGTTTTCAGCCAACAGCTAGCACACATTTGAACTCTGGGTTTCCTTTTCTGTCCAAAGCCCCCGGGGGGGTGTGGGATGATGCCTTACCTCCCTGGCGGATGGAGTCCTCCAGCACTGACATGGCAATGGAGTCAGTTGTAGCAAGGTCCCGTGGGTCACCTGAGGTACAAACCCAGCGGAATGGCCCAAATCCCAGGGAAAAAATGTCCCTAGGAAGAGAACATGTTTCATTAAGAGATAGTTGAAATTCTTTCCTTATTTATCCTGGCTGCTAGCAGTGCTTTTTCTTTCATTAGCTGGAGACGGAAGAATTTGAAACATTTTCAGTGCACTAATCTAAACAGAAGCATCAAGGACCATTAACTGAGAAATTAAACAGTGCTGTTTCATGCAGCCATCCATTGGTGTCTAAAAGTATAGTCAGGCCAGAATTTTGATAATCATGTTGGACAGTTCAATCGAGTGCATCATCAGATGAATTGCATCTTTTCTTCTGTTTCATCAAATATACTCTCCCTGCTGCCTGGTCTTTGTGTCCTTAGCCCAGGCTAACCCTGAGTGCATCTACACTGTCAGACAAGGGCAGGTTCTGACCGAGTGCCTGAGTCCAGACTCATTTGCTGTCCACATTGTTTATGTACAATAGTGGGACACGCTTCACTTGAGGGCCGGAAGAAAAGATCTAATCTGGCTGGGGCCTTACTCTATGCCCAGGCTCTTATTCACATGGCATAGGCAAGCTAAGCATGAGTCAGAGGAAAATGAGTTCTAAATCCAGTCCCTCAACAGATGTCCTGAGCTCAGCTGTTTCCACAAGCAGCATGTACAGTGTGGGTAAGAGGCACAGCTGGTGCAGAAGAGTGTCCTGTTTCCATCATACTTTTAACTTCAGGGCACATATAAGGCTTGGATGATTTGGGATTGGTCTTTTCTGCTCTGAAGAGACAAGCCCTCAGCTTTTAGCACCTAGGAGTGAAGTTGCCTCTAGTCACAGCTTGAGGCTGTGACCTCACTCTTCTTGAGCAGAACTGCTTAAGGAAAAGTCATGTAAAGACAAAATGCACCTACTCACGTAAAGGAGTGAAGAGTGTTGATTTGACAATGGCTAGCCTACACTAATTCTGGCATAACACTTGTGAGAGCCATTTTTCTACTGCTGTTGCCTCCTTTTGATAATTTATCATTGCAGATCACTGTCAGACTGCACTAATCTCTGCAGTACTCTCCCTCTGAACAGAGGGAGTCACAAGGTACTTGACAGCATATTCCCACCTCTGCCCAACATACCCCATGATGTGCTGAACATAGGAAGGATATCGAAATTCTGTTTTATTTGCTCCTTTTTTTGCAACATCAGCACCTATAAAAGAATTTTAATAGTCAGTCACTAAATGGAGGAAAACTATAAAATGCAAAACCAGACTGCACACAAGATCCTAGGAAGGTTGTATCTCAGCCAGGGAGGGCCAGGGGTCTCAAAGAACAAGACAGAAAGAAGAACTAAAGATTAGAATTGCATTGGCCAACCCTGTCCTACTTAACATACACAGCATGATTGTTCTCCTTTCCCCCTACAGCTCCAGGATTTACTCACCAGCTCTCTGAGCTTCCAAGAGAAAAGCATTGCCATAATCCCAGAAAAACATGCCCTTATCAGCTAGTTTGTTAATAGCAGCTACATGCCTCTTCAGACTGAAATAAAGAAGGAAACAGTTATTCTTGATGAAATATGAAAAAGGATAATATCATTGACTAACCAAAGGCATGGCAGTAGGAGGAGACAGAGGGAATGGAAAGACCCCAGATAAATTCAAACATAAGCCCACAAGATATCAATTGAGATGCTTTCAGTCTCTGCAGCACCTGTTATCCTCAAATCCTGAAGGGATTTACAGTCATTGAGGAAACTTAAATAGCAAAGAGGTGTCACTCATATCTTTCAGCCAAGCCACACAGCCAGGTCTGGGGATGGAGGCTGATAAAAACCAGCTTGCACAAAACTGCAGAACAGTTTAAGTAGTTCACAAAGCAAGCAGAGAAAAAACTGAAAAACAGAACATCACTGTTCTGGCCTCTACCTTGGCCCAAACTGCCCAAATTACCCTCTTTTCCAGCAGAGGACTGGTACACCCTGATTATATGGCTTGAAGAGCAGCTAAATTCAAAGGTTATGAAGATGAAAGATCAAACCCCTCACCTCTCTTGTACCAGTGTCCGGAACTTCCCTGGGTTGGAGGAGAGCAGCTGCTTTCCCTCCTCAAAGCTGAGCTGCACTGGGTAGTACCCCCCATTGAATGGGTTGTGGCAGGAGGTCTGGTCAGAGCCCAGGTCAACCAGCAGCTCTCCTGTTGTGTCCAGCTCATGCACCAGCCTCTCCCTAGGGGGGACAGCAAATGAACACAAGGGTGATCTCCCTTTCTGAGAGCACATTTTCATGAGCATCCAGAGTAATGTACTCAGCACTATATTTAATGTCTCTTCCAAGTTTGGGAACTAATTCCACACATTGACCAAAAAGCCAGAGCATTAATGCTCTCATACTACTCACCACAGATCTACCACATTCCCATGGTAACCCAAACTGAGGGCAATTTTATTCTTTCTTGCTTCTCTAGAAAATAATAAAAAGATTGGTTGAAGAAAATGCACCTCATTCTATCTTGAAATGTACAAATCACACACAGAATCAAACCCAGGGGAAAAAAAAAAAGCCTGTATGTTGTTTTCAACACTTATCTCAGAAACAAATCTTTCAACATTTACATAATTGTTAATCAGGAACTCCATGAAGCTTGAGTGATGCTGCAAGTGCAACATTAGTTGTAATTGCTCCATGCATATTCATGAAACTAAATGAAGACACATTTAACATGTACAAATGATGTGAAGAATGAGTAGTCGCTAATAAAGACTGCTGCAGCTTGGGAAGTTGGATTCATGTTCCAAAGCAGACCTGGAATGAGAAGAGGTGTCCCTCGACCCCTCCTAAGAGCAAACTACAATGGCACGGGGCAGAAGGATGTGGGTGCAGGGTTAGGAAGCAGAGTTAAACGCACAGAGTCAGGTTACAGGTCATACCTAAGGCGGGCAATGCAGTGGTCCAGGTTGTTAGAGATCTCCATCAGCCACCCCTGCTTGTGGCGTTTCACAAGTGCTGCTTCATCAACCTAAGAGATAGCAGAGATCTTAAAACCCCTATTTCCCCCACTCAGTCATTTTTACCTTTAGTTTTTCAATTACTCTGCAGGAAAAAGTAATAAAAAGTAAAGGTAATAGCCCTACTATTACCGAGAGTTATACATATATATAGTAAAGATATAGATTTTATATATATATAATTATTGTTCAAATGCTTATTTTTCACCTCTGATTTTTTTTAAGCTTTCTGTTCTTTTACTCCAGGCTTAAAGCAAGAAATAGACTTTTTTGATACATCCCTTCCCAAAATATTTTATGAATCAAAATTTATCATTGAAATTGTATAAGAGATAATATAAGTATTACGTAGATTTTTGTGAAAATAATATTTTTTAATAATTAAACTGTTTTCATTGATCAGCCTAGAGAGACATTTCTGCCAGGCTGCCCAAGATGAAGCTATGGTTTGCTGAATAAAATTAACCCTCACTTTTGTTCTTGAGCTGGTGGTTAGAAACCTCAACCAAATATGGAAAGAAATGAGGAAAGCATTTTCCTGTCCCAGCTGCCTAATGCTGCTGAAAAATAGCACAGAGCAAAACAAAACTACGTTTTTAATTCCCTCTTGCTTGAACTTTGAAGCTCCAAATAAGCTCAGTCCCAAATCTGTACTCTCTCCTGTGCTCAGCTTCTGTGTGTGCCAGTGTGTATGTGCCTAAGGGACAGCTGGATAAAAATATAAATGGATGGACAAACGGATGGATGGAGGCTTTGGCACAAATTCCATATCAATGGTCCAATGTAGAAGCTTGCACATTATTAATACATTTATAATGAGCTATCAGTGGCATAAGGCAAGAGGCAAAATTAATTTAAACCCATATTTGGTGGTAGCAACAGATTTAAACCCCCCACAGTGATGTGTGTGCACAAGAACACATGACCTGAGCATCTTCTAGTATTTCATTAAAGCATTTTTTTACTTCTCTATAATCTTGCCTCATCATTTTAATTCTTTCTCATTAAAAAGGTATTTATATGTAAATTAAATAAATTCTGTATTCAGGAGTTGCTTGAACACCAGGAAACCTTTTCTTTCCCAATAATTCTTAGCATGGAACACCATCCATCATTTTTCACATCAGTAATGAAGACTATCCTTCCCAAACCCCAGATTATGATAATAACAGTGTCACTGCCAATGGAATTATTCAATAAAGTCAGATGCCGTGGGGGACAGCTTCTTCTGAGCTATTTAAATCAGCACAGGAGGAAAAATATAAAGTAGTCGGTATGAATTACAAGAATTGGGTTCATTTAAATCCCCACATAACACAGATCAGATCTATTTAAATGTTACCACATCCTACATATTTTACTCTAGCTCCCTCTGACATTCCTAGTCTTTCACAGACTTGCTGGATCAAGAAAACTCACTTCCTTTGAACCACACTTTCAAAAATATGCTCATTTTTGGATCAGCATCTCAGTAATTTAAAAAATTGCATGAAGAGGATGAGCTAATGCTGCCTCCAGTATAATCCCAGAGAGCCCATTGCAGCTCAGAGGAGATATCTGGCCCTCCACACAATTATTTCATAAAATTACAATCAGCTTCCTGTCAAACAGGAGAGGTAAAATACTTGCAGAACTAATCCCTTCTGTCAGAGCTTTGGAAGCCCTGGCTGACAAAATGATCCCTTGCACAATTCAATGCCATTTGCATAAATAGTTCCTTAAATAAATAATATGTTCATATATATAGCTATCCACATGTGCTCCTGAGACTCATTTCCGACAGGGATCATCTCACAGGAGATAAAAACCAGGCAAAATTCAGTCTCCTGAACAAAATCATCTGCAGCCATAGAGATGAAAAGGACAAAGGATGGCTGTGAATGGCATTCACTGAAATCTTTCCTTTGAATTCCAGCATTTGAAAGACCATGATGACAGAAGTCTGAATAAAGATAATTTATTCTTAAATAATTTATTCAATAGTAAATTGAATAAACTTATTTAATCTGGAGGGAGTACCTGATGAGATCTCAAATGCATGCAAAACCCAGGTGCCAACAAAACCACCTTTGCACCCTTTCTGTAAAGCTGCTGAAGCCCAAGCCTTCCATGAAAGACCTGAGGCAGCCAGAGCAGCCAGGGTTACTGCACGTGACGTGGGCAGTCTGACCCACTGTGTTTTAAAGTTTAATTGTAACTAAAATGGATCAGATTGTGATATTCTTATTCTTTCCACTGCAGTGTGGCATGCCAGCAGCAGAGGTTTCCCAGCTAACTGTCTAAAAATGACTTTAGCTGAGAAAGCCAAGCTCCCACTCCAGTCAGCTCTGACTGGGGCTTAGTTCTCCAAAATCCCTTCTTCTGAGGAGTAACAAGAGCCCATCACATGCAGATCTGCAGAAAAACCCAATCCATTTTGGTCAGCCTTGGATCTGCTCATCCAGGAAGGTTTCTCCAGAGTATTGAAACCAAAGCCAGCCAGAAGCAATTCTAAGTCCATATCTTTGCAGTCTGATCCACTGAGTGAATGAATAGAGAGTGGAAAAACAGTGAAAAATGCCCAGTAATGCCAAAAATAGACATATCTTAGAAAACAGAATATTCTCTGAGTTTGGTTTGCCAGGGTTGCTTCAGGAACCTGTCAGATCAGAAGAACGGGGGTTCTGACTCAGCATGAGAAGACAGAATGGCAGCACTGCTCTCACCTCTGCAATGATCCCCACACAGCCAGCAATGACTGCAGCCTTGGCCTGGGCCCCGCTCATGCCCCCGAGGCCAGAGGTGACAAACACCTTCCCAGACAGGTCCTCTGCCTTCAGGTACCGCCGGCCCGCGTTGAGCACCGTGAGCTGCACACAACAGACACAGCCATCACCAGCAGCCTTTTGCACTGCAGTCCTGAAAGTTAAAACAGCTCTGTCCCTTTAGCAAACAGACTTTGAAACTCTGGGGTCATCAGCACCACGAAACACTTTAATCCTTGAAGAAGGAAATAGTCTCAAAATGATGTTGTGAAACCATCTGTCCTCATTATGCTTATTTCTCTCACCGTGGAATAAAATAAACAGTGGTTCCCAACATGCTGCTCTTGCAATAGAGAGACTTAAGGGTGGCTGGAAAGAACAGCTAAGGAAAACAGCCAAGAAAATACTTTTATATAGCACATTTGGTCAATTCATACTTCACATTTTGTAGCTGAATGTGAGCTCAGATTGAGATCTTGATCACAAATCCCTACAAGTCTGTGTTCTGGATAAGACATATCTAAGTGAAAAAACATTAATTTTTAATGGAGCAGGCAATGAGAATTTCTTTAGCAGCCAGAAGTTCCTCTCACAGCAATCCAACCCACTCCCATAGCCAGCCACCATGGGAGAAAGTCTCCTCCAAGAGGTGCTGCCAGAGCTTTCCCCAGGTCCTTACCACGGTCCCATGGACTATTCCCTGAGGCCCAATGTAGCAGTAGCTCCCTGCAGTCATCTGGCCATACCTGGGGACAGCAAGGAACACAGTGACACCACACATTGCTCAGCCTGGAGTGGCACTTCACTTGTCCCCTTGTGCTTCCAGTACAACAAAAAAACCCTCTGTGTTTCACTTTATTGTCAAAGGTCTGCTGTTACCAAATTCTCAACTTAACAATTTTACCATTAGCAGTGCACCAACATATTTTTGGAGGAGTGTTTAGCTCATTGAGTTCGAAAATACATGGATCAAAACCTGAGTGGCATTTAGCAGGGTGACCAAAGGACACTCTTCTTCACCTCACTGGAATCTCTGTGTCGCTGGGTTTCAGAGCACTTGTGCCTCTCAGACACAGGGCCACTGTGGAAGCTTTTAGCCCAGAATTAGACCACATTCATACTAAATTCCCAGAGAAGTGAGGCAGCTCTTTGGCTGTTTTAATTTATTCTCCCCTTGGTACACAAAAGAATGATAATCTTGTGCTCATCAACAGTAGAAGAGCACGTAAAAATCATTTATAAATGATCACTTTTTACTTCAAAGTTTCTTTTAGCATGAAAGAATGTTTTATAACTTGTGTTTTCCATAGACTGCAAAACAACCACTGAAAATTAGAACTAGCAAGTGCTTTAAGTGGGTTATGATTAAGGCTTTAGGCTATTGTTCTGCCAAGTCTCACACATAAACCTAATATTAATTCCTAACAGACCTCAATTACATCCTTATATATGTGGCTGAACATAACTCAAACTCTGAAGTAATTCCATTTAAGTGTGCATTAATGCTTTGCAGCATCAGTACTTCATGCAGCACAGTTGAAATGCATCTGCATTAGAAATTTTAACCAGTCACTGCTTGATGTCTGAATTATGTTTTAGTCAAGTACTTGATATATTGTTATAGTGAGCTATCTTCTTACATTGTTACACCCAAAGCAAACATCTTCTCATATTCATCCCTGGAGGAATAGTTGGGAATAACCTAAGAAAACAACCAAAATAAAATCCACTTAAGCAAATTAGAGATTTAAGCAAGTCTTTTAAACAACCTAAATTTCTTTAACTATTTCTGTAACTATTATATAAGCAGAAAAACATTAGAAACAGGAGGAGTAATCCAGGTGTTTTATTTCATGTATTCTAGCATTAGAAAAAAAGATGTCCAGTCTTCTTGGCACTGTGACTGCCACACAGGTTTTAAGGAGGGCAGTTCTCCAGCCACAAAACTAACCAGCAGGGGAATGGATGTTGAATGGCTCAAGAGACTGGCAAGGAGCCACTATTTCCACTTGGCCACCTTGCCTTCCAAGCAAAGCAGTCCAGATATCTGAGCCTCTGATTAATAATCATGTTTGCTCACTGAGGGCTTTTAAATCTTCCAGACTGAGCCTAGCTGAACTGTTTGGGGCAAGGAAGTGTCTCAGACTCAGTCAGAACAGAGGTTTTCTGATGAGGAGGAGGCTGTTCCCTCCATCACTGCAGATCAGCACCCGTGAGGTGACAGCAGCTGTGCTGGCAAAAATGCTGCACAACTTGGACCCCACATTCTCATGTGTGCTGCAGTAAATTCAGACAGTATAAATCATATTTTAACTCAGCCAACACTTGAAAAGGAAATAGAAGATGAGGAAAAATAAAACAAGCTGCTAATACCTACCATGCCATTGGTAATGACCAAACGAGGAGCACGCTGGTGGCTGGGGAAGAGCCCCAGGGGATGCCCACTGTACATCACCAGTGTTTGCTCCTCTGTCATCTCTGACAAATACTGCATCACCAGCCAGAACTGAAATGAAAAGCCAGGAAAAGAGGGACTTTGCATCTTACATTTCCTGGTTTTTGTGAAGCTGCTCATCTTGGAGACTGAAGGCAGCAATAGAGATAACGAGGTGCATTCACATATGGAATAACAGAGCTCTCAACACATTCTTGCTTTCAATAATGTCCTTTAAGGGATATCACTCACCAGGAAACACAAATCATCAACTAACAAAAGTCTGAATAAGTTCCAGCATAATTTCCCCAGTACAAACCCCAGATATCCTTCACTTTTAAAGCCATTCTAATTTTATCTTGAGATTAACCACTTGTATTTGGCACTTTTCTGGCAATCCTTCCAAAGCCAAACTGCAAAATTTTCCCTATAGAAGTGATTAAATACTCATGCTTATTGTTGATCCTAATCTGAAATTCATCATTTTCTAGTGCAAAAAAATGGTTTTTATAATGTGCACTTCAAAATGAAATAGCTTTTTTTCTCAGGGGAAAAAAGATAGCTTTCATTGTGGACACAGAAGAAAATCCAGGATGCATCCTGGAGTACACAAATGTATTTCAGCCTTGTCTGCCTAATTCAGTGGTTACTCCTAATTAATGCCAAAATGTACACTTTGACCACCTAATTTGGCTTTAAATTTAACTGAAATCCATCATTGTCTGTGACAAAGCCCATAGAACTCCACAGGACTTTCTAGTGTGTGTCACCTAGGCCTGTGAGAAACACCCCTGTGCAATATTGGAATTCAACAGGTACTTGAAACTAGAGTTTCTCTAGGGACACAAAATTTTGAGGGGGGAAAAAAAAACCCCAGAACTGCTGATCAAAGAGGCAGCAGTATGAGTGACAAATAAACACAGGCATTTCAGCTCTGAGGCTGAGACCAGAAGTAAAAATGGTACAGATTTGAAGCCAGTCCCTTCTAACACAGGCAATTCCCAAGCTGCAGGTTCAGTTGAACTGAAAAGAGTTAGTCAAGTTACTGTCTTGCTTTTTATGGTTTGGTTTATGAAAAATGTTGAATAATTGAATTTATGTCTCAGGACAGAACAGGTGCTGAACTCTCAACTCCCTAGCAGTCTGGGAAAAACATCCTAATAAAACTAGAAGCTGTAAGATAAATGGGACTTTTGGCATTGAAAGGCATAACTAGCAAGGAGGAAGACCTGTTGAGTTAGCTCTGGACATAGTTCTTTCATTTGAAATTATCCAGAAGAAAGCACAGGTCTGCTTGGATGATATAAACCAAACTGAACCTATTTACTGTGAGTTTTGCAATGTTAGAATTTTCAAATTTTTCAGTGCTGCTTTCAAGCTACAAACAGAAGAAAATGTTCTGTGGTAACTGAATCATTCATGTGATTGCTACTCTAAGTAAACAAAAATAAAAAGGTTTTGTTTGCTCTGCTGTGAAAGAGCTGCAAGTCATAGGACTGGCTTGGATGAGAACAAGAGAAAAGAGTATTTCTGACTTTGGCAGCACTTCTACCTCACCTTGCAGCCCAGCATCTGCCTAAGAATTGTCAGACCAATAAAGGCCAATATATAAACTGCTGGCACTGCTCACTACAGAAATGCTGTAACACTCACAGGTAACAGGCATTTACTAATTAATGCACAGAATAAAGAAATGGTGAGCATTGCCATGGTATCCCTATTTGAAAAAAAAAAAAAAAGGAAAAAAAAAAGAGCAGTTTTGCCTCAAAATCTACCTAAGGCTTCCATTTAAATTCTAAATTAAATTTACCAGGTTAGGAAATTGAAATATGAATTTTCTTTTAATCCCAAATGAGAAATCCCAGACTGGGGAGAAATCCCTGTTCACTCAGTCCCATGCTACATTGAAGAACCCATTCCTCTCCCCAAGCTGGGAAATTCATTCACACATTAGTTTTGCCTGGGCTCTTTAATAACCAAGAGGCCAGATTGAGATAAAGCCACAGCAAGGCACAAATGTGATTCTTTATGACAGAATCTGGCTCCTTAGGTCAGCTTTTGGCAAATCCAGTCAGAATTCAAGACCTTGCCAGCCTCCAGGAGTGATGCTGCTCTCCAGGGGGATGCAGCTTCCTACCTGTGCTGATTCTGACCTGCACTGCAAACAGAATTCTAAACATGCTGCTGATTCCAAAGATCTCCTGAAAATGTTTCTCATATGCATTCTGCAATGCTTAGAATAAAGAGAGTGTATTTATTGACCTTTGTTAATATAAGAGAACAGAGATTATACAAACACAATTTCAAACAGTCTCTGATTTTAGAGAGGCTTTTAACCACCTGCCATTATTCTTAGAAGGTAAAGGCTAAGGTGCAGCATGAACTGGCCAGCTAGCACAAATATTAACACCTAATCTGATTTACTTGGAAAAGTGACTCAGAATGGCACATTCTTCAATCAAAGCCTTTTTTTATTCCACTACTTGTGAAAAATGTTGCAAAAGTCCCACAAACAGAGCACAACCTGTTTTGTTTTTCAGATTTAGGCTCTAAAATTCTGTGCTAAATACTCAGGCCCATACATATGCATCAAAGAAAGACAAAGAAGTGGCCTTTTACCATCCTACACAGCTCAGTGTGTTTATGGGGTCATGTTTGGATTTCTGTTGGGCTGTCTGTGCTCTCCTTACTAAATAAAGCTCTCTCCATCTACACAGTTCCTAACTGAGCACTCCCCTATCCAAACAGGATGTTTTGGAGTATTTTAAGGCAACAACTGCCAAGAATGATCCCAAGCTGCCTGAGCAGAGTGTGCATGGGGGAGGGTGAAACTGGCTCTGCAAAGGAAACTGCAAACCCAGCAATGTCCTACCTGTGCCCAGTTGCTGAAGACCTGTCCATTTCCTCCATAAGTGATGAGCTCCTGAGGAAACTAAAAAAGGCAATTCAACACTGAGGCAAGCACTTTTCTCAAACCTTTTGCTGTATTTCTGAGCTATTTTTGCCATCTCAGTAATAAATCTTTTCTAGAGGGTATTGCATCAAAGCTCTCCATGTTCTTGAAATCAGGAAGTAACATTGTAAAAGTGGTAAGTTTAGAAAAAAAATTTAATATTATTTTTAAAAATTAAGTATTTGTTACTGTCACACTGTCACTGGGATGAGCTTCTGAAGACACAGGAAGTATCAGCACTAATTTTTCAACATAAATTGTAGAAGCAATGTATCAAAAGCTGAGCTCTAGGTCTCAAGCAGTGGCCAAGCTCTTGTATACAGTGCCTGTGTGTCTCAATTTTTCAGTATTTATGTGAGAACACATACAGGAAGTATTTTGCCAATTTGCTGCTGCCTATGAATCCAGATTCCTTTTACTGTACCTTACCTGAGCCACAGAAGGATCCAGATTATTCATGATCATCAGCATGATGGCAGCAGCTGATTTGGTCTTGCAAGGGTATTCTCCTATGGGGTAAGCTCTGAAATGGTAGGCACAAAAATTTAGAAGAGAAACTCCAGCTCACAAGAGCAACCAGAACAACATACCCCACTCAAATATCTCTGCTTGCCAAGGATACTCAAACTTGTCTGGGTTGCAGGCTTTTGTTCAGAGGGGAAGAGTAAAGGAAAAAAAGCATAGTCCAGAAGTTCCATATGTACCTTAACAGGCAAATCAGGTTTTAACTATTATCAGAACGAAGCAAAACCAAGGAATTGCATTTGGCTTATCATCTGCTGAATTATTTAATCACAACTGATAAATGTGGTGGCCAAGAATACTCAATCCTTTTAACTGAATTATTTTCAGGGGGGGGGTGGAAGTGGCCTCTGCAACAGTTGCCAGGCCAAGCAGCCAAGTCCTGCAGTGCCAAGGAAAGCAGCATCCCTGGAAGTTGCCTTCAGGTTCACCTACCCTTCCTATTTAAGATTGTATCTAAGAAAAAAAAGCCACTAAACTCAGTTTCAGACTCCAAGAAACTCTCAAAAACAGAACTAGTTAGGAGAAATAAGGACCTTTTCACTAAAATGCACTTCATCCACAAGCTGAGAGGTGAGGCATGGGAAGGAGTCTCAAAGTTATCCCAGCTCAGGTGGCTTGGCACTGATGTCCTTAATGCACCTGGCTGTGGTCATCTCTTTGTTATCTTCTCCTCCCCCACCTGTTTGGCTATCAAATTGCTCTAAAACTCCTACTCTTGGATTTATTCTGTAGCTGTTTAGAGCAGGGACAGTTTCCCTGCTGTGTCTGCACAGCTTTTAGTACAATTGTGCTGAGGCCTCTAAGGTATGACACCTGAAGGAAGCAGGACCACTGATCGAGAGTTTTAGTCCTTCCTTTTCTGTAAGCAACACCACCATTACCAAGGCTGAAATTCCTAAAGAGGGACAGGACCTTTTGGCATGGTTTCTAATGTTCTTCCTTTTATTGGACCTTGGATCTTCAGTGGCTGGACTCTTGCTTTGTGCAGGGAAAGTTACACTGAAAAGGTCAGGCTGAAGTGTGCCAACAACAAAAAAATAGTTGGACATCCACTGTCCAGCTCTGGAGCCAAGATCTGGAATGCATATTCCACAGATTCAGCAAACGGGCTCCTCCCATGATCCCATGCACTTTATCCTGGCTTTTTACATCAGGATACTAAAACAAATGCCTTGTAGTCATTGCCAAACCAGGAGGGAAAGCCTCTGAGTTTTTCCACAATGCTTTTTTTATTAGGGATTTCTGCAGTTCTAAACTTGATAAAAGAGCATTTCTGTGGAATGATACCAATTCATCAAGAGGAGATATTTACACATAATATTGCTCAGAGCATAAGAAACCCTACTTCAGTTGAGTGCTCTGACATAGGAACATGACTTAAATGGAGCCATGGTCCCTGGGACATACAAAACAAAAATCAAATGCTCTCAGACTACAGAGATCAAAAGGCATTTTCTCATTGTGAGAATACAACAATCTATTAGAAAATGATCAGTGAAATGATCACAAAATAAAAAAAAATTGAAGTTGTCAAAGGATCACTGATGCCAGTGATAGAAACAAGCTGCTGGACTGTTTCATCCAAGCCTACTTAGAAGGTGTCACCATCTGTAGTTTAATACAGGGTCCTCTGAAGTCTAGCCCTGCAAAAACTTTCAGAGAGTCTTCTGTTTCTTCACTCCTTAGCTGAATTCTGCAAGAGCTCACCCCAGGCTAATATGAACAGCATAGAAACATGGCTGTCTGTAGAAATCAGAGTGCTTTCTATTGCTTTATTCAGATTTCTCTATGGACATTAACCAGGCCCCTGCTGATGCAAAAAGGAATCAATCAGTCTAAAAAAAGCAGCTAGCCCCTGGCAGCCCTCACTAAATCTGTTCTGCTTCACAAACATTAGCCCTAGCAGCCCTAGAATGAAGTGATGGTCCAAGACCAACAGGCACAGCTTATTACACACCAGGGTCACCTAAAGGTTCCAATGGAAAAAATGCACTGCCTTACTTCCCAAGCCCAGAGAGCTTCCTCTGCTCTGAGAGTATGCTCAACCAACCATCCATTCACCTGGTCTTGCTTCTTGGTTCAGCTGGGACTTGACTCACATCAGCTCAGAACTATTGCAAGTTTCCTGTCAATGCTGAAGTCTCTTAGCAATGACTGACCCCTGGAAACCAAGCCCTGCCATGGGGCAGAGAGTTTGGGACCCTGTGTGGGACAAAGCTGGGCTGCCACACCCACAGCCAGGCCCAGTCCTTCACCTGTGCTGACTGAGCTCTCCAGCAGTGACACTGCCCAGGCCCACCACAGCCTATCCAGAGGGGAACACTCTGCTTCCCTCCCAGTCCCATGGAGCATCCCAAATCACACAGCAATCCTCCCTGGAAATAAAATCACTGCAATATGCAGAGCATCCAAAGTATCAGATGATGAGCTTCATTTATATGTTATGAAAACTTCTACAAGAGGTAAATTAGGATGCACCAAGGCCACTCTTTAAAGGTCAGTTCCACAGGTGAAAGCTGGCAAGCAAATGGCAGCTGAATGCAACATGAACCATCCAGTCCTCACCTCATCTCAATATCTGGGCAGAATCTGTACATGTAGATGTGGCCATACAGCCTGAGCTCCTCAGCAAATTCCAGTGCCAGCTTCTTTTGGATTTCAGGTGGGAAATAACGCAAGGCATTGCGCAGAGCCAGCTGCCAAAATACACACACACAAAAATAAACAAGGGAGAAAAAACGAGGCACAAGAGAAATGGAGGTAAGTGGGTGGCCCTGAACTTTGACCAGACTCAGGTGGAAGCCTGCCTAAGCTGTTGCAAGGACAATGCAATTCAAAAGGCTAAGCTGACACCAGGGGAGCTTCATTCCTGCTTCCCTATTGCAATGGTTCTACCTGCACCTTTCCTTGTAGGTTCAATTGGGGTAAACATGGGACCATCCCCTTCCCACCTGCCTCCCCAAACCTGACTGGAGAGACCTTGGGGACTTGGTGAGTGGTGCTCAATCTTAACATCAGACACAGACAAATTCTCTCTCGCAGTGCCTGGGGCACTGGACTACCAAGCAAACATTGTTCAAAAATCCCCAAACTCCAAGACACTGAAGATCCTGCAGTACTTTCCATTCAAAACAGGATCTTGGCCCAGAGTTATGTGACATACTCCCAGATGAAGATATTAGTGGGCTAAGTTTTATTGCAGATTCACTCCATTTAGCATCCTAATGTATTGCAGAGGGTGTTGGGTTATATTATTTTATTGATGTTATATGTATCACTTCCAAATTAGCTTAAGTGATTACTAGGCACTCAGCTAAATCCTGCAGATGACACTACGTGGCTCACACTCCCTGTTGCCTTCAAAGACATTAGCCATGGTTTGCAAAGTACAATATGTCCTTTTGCATGAAAGAACCCATAAATAAATCATTATCTTTAGTAACAGCCTGCTAAGGCATGTCTCTGTATTCTGTGTTTCATTTGATTAATACCATAATGAGAACAAAGATTTTGTCATCTTTAAATAGCCAGTTTCATGCAAAGATCTTATAAGTTCCCTGGCAAATGGCAACGCCATCCAAAGGATTTTTAGATTAAGAGATTCACAAATCATGTGGAATTTCATATCCTCCTTTGGCTGATTTTTTAATGGCCGTGGAAAAGATAGAAAGGGATCAAGTTTGCTTCCAAATCTGATAACAGTTCAGGTTTTGAGAGGGCTGAGTAAAGATCTTGTGACTCCTGCCATTGGCAGTTCAGCTTTGGAAGTGCCTCCTGGAGGGGGTGAAGGGTGGGCTGCAGTACAGATATCCAGAGCAAAGGCATCTAGAATCATCCACACTAATTATCATCCCCAGCAACCCTGGTGAGCAGTGCTGGAAAGCCCCACAAAACCCTCAGCTCAGCACAAAACCCCTTATTCACCCTGTCCCTGGTCTGGCTGCGATGGTTGGAGCTTCAGCTACTTCCTCTGAGCACTCTGGTCACACATCCCTTGGAGCAAAAGGAACAATAAAACTAAAATGCCTCATACTGAGGGAGGTTTTTGTTAGCACACTGCTCCTGAGCAGGCATACAGCTTCAAGATCAGAGAGGCTGTGCTGATTTACACCACCTGAGGATCAGACCAGTAAAATCCTACAAATTAGAATTGCCATTCCACACAGAGAATGATGAGAGGGAAAATCTATTTACCAGATGAGAAAATGCAGATTCCATCCTCTAATGCCACTCCATTCTTCTCCAGTTAGATAAGCAGTCATTTTCAAGGGCATGCTATTGATAACACAAAAATCCCACCTCTATCCACACAGTGACAAAATACAGGGGCATTTCCAAAGTCAGGCTCAGGGGTGAGCAGTCATCACAGGGGGTTCTAGATCTGAGAAATTCCTAAAGCAAAAATAAAATCACCTGCACCCCTAAAACCAACAGGCAAACACTGGTATTTTGGCTGCCTTTGAGAACTACAGAGAACTAAAAGGCTTCCATTGTGGCAAGGATCACCCACAGTCTTTGATCAATATATTATTTGCATTAAAATGAAACTGATGGACAAATATTTTTCTTCACTATTTAATTCAAGCAAGAAAAATCAGTTTTGATTTTCAAATAGATTCACTTAGACTGAGCCTCTATCCTATTACTGTTACACATGTTCAGAAGCCTGAATTTTGATGATGCAAACATTAATGAAACATGAACTTGAGTGTCACATGAAATGTGGGAAAGGCACCTTGCACAGACAATAGAGGTCTTATAAAAGAGGATTAAAGACTATGGCTTGTTTAGCTGAATGGAAAAAGGTGATATTTGATTGCTGTCTCACTGCAGGATAAAAGATGAAGCAAGAAGAAGCTTCAGGGAAATGCTGGAATGGAATAAATAGCTGTGAATTACCTGTAAAAAATGTAGGCTTGAAATTAGAAGAATTTAAATGTAAGATATTGTGAAACAATCTCTCAATAAAAGAGCTGGGGTGCACAAAATTGCTTAGATGAAACCTGACTGCTTTATGAAAGGGAAATGGCCATGTGCATTGGGAAACATTTTACATATTCATTATTGAGAAATAAACTGAATAATCTGAGAGAGACACTCAAGGAGGAAATTCAAATAGGCTGATCATTATGCTTTTGTGGGCAGACAATATATTTAATTAAAGCACCATAAAAAACTACTATCCTAGCCTTTTATAAGGATTTATTTACTTCTGACACACTGTACTTGGAATATTTTTTTTGCATTTGATAGGTGTTCTTCCTTATCATAACTTCCATTGACAGAAGCTTAAGCTGCTCATGCTCAGTACCTCTGAAAAAGTAGGTCCAGAGCTCAATGGCATCAGAAATTATTTGCAGTTATAGTCCTGAGTTTCATAGGCTGTTTTAAAAAATTATCTGCTCTAAATTTGCTGAGTTACTGATTTACTTCAACCCTGCACAATGTAAGCAAATGAAAAGTCTTCCTCTTAAATCTGCCAGCTGGATTTAACATTTTGTTATTGTGTTTAAGCTCTAACACTATTAGGGGGTCTTTTTTTTTGTACACTCCCCAGAATTTTTATATTATAACAGGATTCTACTGCTATTTAATCAAGATTTAGACCTCTCAGTGCTAAAATATAATCAAGACAGCCCATGTAATCCAATCAATCAGCTGTAAATTTCTGTGCTGGGGTATTCTCTTGAGAAATCAAGTAAACCTGCCTGTTTGTTAATTGGTGTTTGTTGAAGAGCCAGAAGGAAGCCTCTTCAGAAGGAATGTCATTCATTTCCATTTTCTGAAATGGATCATCAGGACTTCTAATTTAAGATCCTTGAGACACTCAAGCATTAAGGGTTGCAGTCCCTGTTTACTGAGGGAAAGGGGAGCACAAGGAGAGGAAGTGACTGGTTTAACTCCACAATTTCATTGTTAGTTCTGCCCCTTTTCCAGTGGAGGTGGTGCTTCCCTCCCTCCTGGTGACATCCAGACCCAGGACCTTTGGTGGCACTGTTCTCTAAGCAGTAAGAGTGTTTCTTTTATTACTCTGCCTGATAGGTCCCATTTTCAATCAGCTCAGCTGGGAAGTAAACATGGAGATTTCTTACTGGCCATTGCCACAAATGGGTGTGAAAGTTTAACCAAGTTCTTTATCAGCCAGATGTCCCAAAACAGGAGCTAATACACCAGCCTCCCCAAACCACATAGAAACTTGTTGGAGTACCTCAGTCCTGGATGTGCAAAGAAATCACAAAGGTCAGACATTCAATTTCTCCCCCAGAAGGCTGAAGAACAGCTTCAGGTGCTGAATGAGTTTTCAGGCCCTGGTTTTCAGCTCTTCACCCTTAGATGAGCCCAAGCAGGAGGTCCCAGCTGCTCCCCAAGGAATGGGGAGCCAAGCAGAGCCAGCACAGCCAGGGCAGGCAGCTCACCCACCTTGTGCTACCTGAGGGAGGAGAGCAGAGCAGCCCAGGGATGGCAGCCAGGGCCCACCAGCAGGTCTGCCCAACAGGCAAGACCAGGCTGACCTGCAGGTCCAGGACCAAGCTGGAAGTGTAAGTCAGGACCAGGTCTGGTGATCTTACCATGGAGAGATGGAGCACAGAGATCCCTGGAGGCTCAGAGTGGGATGTCAGCCCACAGGAGGGAGAGCAGACCCAGGAAGGCCAAGACTGAGTGCAGGAACACCCTGAACAGAACCAAAGACATCTCCAGCATAGCCAAGGCTGAAGCCCAGACCTCAGCCTAAATGGAGCCCCTGAGCCTATGGGCAGAGGGTGTGGGAGGAGACCTCAGGAGAGGCTCATCAGGGTCATCAAGGCCCATTACTGACCTCAGTGCTGCCCCAGAAACACCAGATGCTGCAGTCAGGGCACAGAGGACCCTGCTGGGTGGCAGGGGAACTGTAACATGACTTGGCTCTAAGATCCATACGGGAATTCCTGTCTGGATAAAGCCATCCCATTTTTCCTGATCCTGGGCAACACAAAGAAGTGCCCATTGTTTCCAAGTTACTCCAGCTTTCTTGGAACATCAGTGAGTACAAAGCATGCAATGTCCTTGTTCTGCAAAGCACACACCACACCTAGGCTTTAAGGGCAGTTTCTTTGAGGCATATTTACATTAAGATACAGATGCTGAGACACAGAAAGCCAGGGTTTCCTGAGATGTGGAGGGAGGGAAAGAGGGAGGATGTGGCTGTTTCAGGCCTCAGGCAAAGAATGCTGAAGGAAGAGAATTCAGGAAGCATATAATCAGAATCAGTTCTGAGATACGGCTCAATTTATCCAAGAAGATTAAAGCTGGTATGATAGGAAGAATTAGATACTTCTTCAGCAAGTCCCAAAACACACAGTTCTTTATAAATCTCACTTACAGGATTTCTGTTATAACCACAAAAGGAGGCCCAAGAAAATAAAACATTGGCAGCGACAAGGTTTATTATTGTAACAAGAACTAAAACTGGAATGAAGGCATATGAAAAGAGGGAGAAATCCAGAGGAAATCAGCAGAGCATTATTAACTTCACTTCTGTCAAAGCTTCCCCTGAATATTTCAATTAGAAAGTGAACATGAAGCCATATCTAAAGACAAGTCTTATAATATGTTCAGCATTACACACTGTCAACAACATCTGGAAGCCTGTCTCAAGATGACTTAAAAAACCCTTACAGACAGACAATCTTCCATCTACATGCTTTTCTAAGCATGGAGCACTTCTTAAAAAAAGAGATTTGACTTTTCAGATGTGAAAAAGATACCAGCTGAGCCTCTAATTCTCTTAAGAGCTTTAGGTGGAGGACTAACCATAAAGTAAATCGTAAAGGAAGCCTTAAAACCTTTAACAGTCTAATGAAATACCCAACTAGCATGACCTCTTATCACGTACAGTAGGTAAAATGGAGAAATGAGAGATGGATGTTACACAGTCAGCTGGGGGCAGAAAACCAGTCAACTGCTCCAAACCTCAAAGGAGGCAGGAAACTATTCCAGTTTCTGTGTAGGGAGGGAATACCTTGCCATTGCCTTCCCCTCCACAGGTTAGAGAGCAAGGTTTGGCATCCTCTTGAGAGACACCATCTCCTGAAATTGGGACTCCTTCCTGCTATATCAGACTTCTGGGGAAAAGGGATTTAGGAAAGGCAAGGAATAAAACAGAGATGATTGGCAATGTTCTGACATGCAGTGAAACTCACTCCCCACTCCTTTATCTTCACAGCCATCACCACAGCCCTTCTGCTCGCTTAGTAACCACACTTCCATGGGTCTGAGCTGTCCCAGGCACAGGCAGGATGCCTCAGCCATGAACGCTCCTGACATTGAAGTAAATCCTCTCTGGATACCTCACAGCTGTCCCTCTTTTACCCTTTGACAAGACTCTCCTCTGTTTGTGGAAGTGACTTTGAAAGAATTTGACTCCTGATGCCAGTGGGGAACTCCCACGAGGGCAGGGAAGCTGTGTGCAAGTTATTATTGGGGAAGGAACTTCTGTGCTCTGAGCAAAATGTCTCAGCATAAGTGATGTTACATGTGATGAAGCACAGACTTCCAAGCTAAGGAACCCACCTTGTCCTCTCCCACACAAATTCCTAAGCATCTCCACCCATTGACCATTATTTTTTGCTGCTGATTTTTTAGTCTTGAGCATGAAATAATGCAATGAATACTTTGGTGTCTTCGAAGACTATTTAAACAAAAAGAGACAGGAAAATAATTACGCAACTAAAGACAAATCATTAACTCCCTACAAACTCACCTGAAATCCATGCCCAGACTTCTGTACAAAATAAGTCATCTTTGGGGTTTTTATGTAAATTTACACATGTGTAGCTGCTACCATGATGCTGATTCATCACCTTTGATGTTTATTGTATTGGAGGGGTTAGCTTTCACTTACATACATATGCAATGGTTTTGCAACAGCGTTCTGAATTTCACCTCTGAGAAACAATGCTGGATTGCTTCTTGTTTAGCCATTTAAAGCCATGGAAGGTGCTGTGCAGAAAACTTCCCTCATATCAACCCAATTATTCTGGAGGAGGGAGAAAGGAAGCGAGCAGAAGAGCTTCCAGTCCCTTGTCCCATTACAGAGTGGATTATAACACCAAGGAAATACATTTGACACAAAGTTAACTTCCCATTCAGAAAAGCATTTGAGGCAATCAGGTTTGCTGCCCCAAGCTGCCTTTATCTGAAAGGAAGAGAAATGAGGCCCTGTGAAAGCCCACGTTACCTTTTTCTCCTGAGCAGTGAGATTGGGTGTTCTCACGGGTGCATGGGGTATTCCTTTTCTCCGACCTTTGTTTTCGGGCAGGGGGTTTAGAGGAAGGCCACGACAGATTTCCTTCAGGCTGGTCATAGCTGCTGAGGAAATAGAAGGAGGAAAGGCAAGGCAAACTGGAGAGGTATGAGGAAAAAGGGAGGTACAAGAAAGGGTGCTGGAAAGCAAGGTGCTGCACAATTCAAATGTGCCACCACTCCAGGGGGATCTCCAGGAGGACAGACTGTCCTCTGGCTTTGGCAACCAGGGCTGTCAGGCTGGGAGGGCAGGTGGTACAGGTGACACACCTCCCTGCTCTGTGCCATGCCATTGGCTCTTCTCTCCTCCCCCAAAATGAATGATTCACAGTTTGGTTATTCTCTGGGTGCTTTGTCAACTGGTGCTGTGCTAAGGCACCAGAGAAAATTCAGTCACCTTCCAAATAACCTGGTCCCCCCAATGTTCACGTGAGAGTCATGGTCTGGAGCAGGAATATTGACTGAGACATCAAGAATTGTTCATTTATGTTGCTATAGCTTAGGAACTAATGAAAGTTAAGGATTACTCACATCACTGTTCATACACACTGTTCAGTTAAGATGATCATTCTCTGTTTGACACCCCTTGGTGTGGGCACTTCCTTAGATCTCACCGATTCATCTTCAAGACAACAGCAGTGGTCAACACAACAGCAAAATTTCCCCCTTAGGCGTTAGCTCCTCTCAGCTCACAGGCATGAATGGATTTTCATAGCCTTGAACTGGAAATGTACTCATTAGCACTGGAAGTGGATTTCTCAAGACAGGCAATAATTGGGAGGAATAATGAAGGCTTCCAGTCCTATGTCACTTTTATACCCTACAGTCAACAACAACTAGAAAGTTTTGTACTGCCATCCAAGCATCACAGGTAAATAAATGTACTTAAATTTGATTTTCCACTTAACAGTGCAACGTGAACTTTGCTCTCCATTCTGGCTTGTTAAAATTATACAGAATCTTCTTGACCTTTATTACATCCATTGAACTACAAGTGCCGCATTTTAAGCCTGGTGAAATTAACCAGGCAAAGCATTTCAGTTAGAAATGAGCCTAAAACCTGCAAACGAAAAAATACAGCCCTTCCCCACAAAGGCAGCAATCAACAAGCAGTGACAACAAAGCACAATTATTAAATGACAGCCTCTCATTAATGTCAGATCTGCTTTAGCTCTAGGACATCCTGCACATCCCCAGCTCCCAGTGAAGATGCTCAAGTTGAAAGAACTCAGAGCATCCCAGGGGAACTGAGCACAGAGCAGATCTCAGACCCTCTGAAGGATAATGTCATTTACAGCAGGAGAATTTTGTTTTGTAATTATACAGTATTTTAGCTGCTTTCAAACAAAAGGCAAAGACAAAAAGGAGACAGAAAAGCTTCTATATTTTAAAGTTTTCTATTGAGTTTTCATATTAAAAACACACACACAAGAAAAAGTCAGTAAATTCTACCCCAAAATCTAGCCAGAAAACCCTGCCTTACATAAACATTCCCACCCCAAAGGGAAATAAATCTTTCCTTATTCTTCTTTGTTCTACCCACATTCTTCAAATCCCTTTAAGGTCTGATCCTGCACACACAGGGGCACAAGAATAACCTTGTCTGCATTTGCACTCCCATCAGACCTGCTTCCCCCATGACACCAGCAGAAGTTAATGGTGTTATTCTGGTGAGAAACCTGAAGAAGAAGAGAACAAAAATGCGGGAACTCCCACCCTGAAACAGGATGTTTTCTCTGGCTGGACACTTTCACCCCCTGATTGCCACACACTGGAGTGTCTCCGTGTCCCTGGGTTTGTGCCAGAGTCACCCAGCCCGGTTCAGGGATTCTGCCAGCGCAGCCCCCAGCTCCGCGCAGCCGCCAGCCCCCTCGCTGCCCGGCTTGTCCCAGCTCCCGCCTGCGGCTGTGGAGTGACCCCGGGGCGAGCCGCAGTGCCCGGGGTGCCGGGGCAGGTGTCATGTGCCGGCCGGGCTGGCAGAGGGTGCTGCAGGGACAGACGGACGCGGACGCGCCCCCGCCTGCGCGCACACGCGGACACGCACCGGGAAACACGCACGCACAGCCGGCCCGGCTGCGGAGGAGAGGATGCGGCTGGAAAACAACGCCCGCAGCTGAGCCCAGCCAGGACCAGCCCAGCCGAGAGGAGGTGCGGAACCGACCTTAAAAAAAAATTAAATTAAGGCAGAAAAAAAAACAAACCCGCACATATAAAGCCCAGGAGAAAGATCACATGTTTTAATAATCCCCTTTGCAGCCAGACAGGACCAGAGAGGAGGAGAACTGAGCAGAAGTGCCCGGTTAGCACGGAGAGATGTGCTAGATAGAGACTGGAGGGAGCAGAGACAAAACTTGCAGATAACTAACCCGCCCTCGGAAGGGCAGGACCCCCGCCCTGAGCCCTGCTGTGGCAGGAGGGAGAAAGGATTCCCCAGCCCTCTCCCTTTCCCCGCTCGGGTCTGTCGCTGGCCCCGCACCTCCATCCCGCAGCACAGCCGCTGCCCGCCCGGTCCCTCCGGGAGCCGCAGCCCCGCGGCCCGGGGCGCTCCAGCCGCGCTCACCGGGCACTGCCCGGGCACCGGCCCCGCGGAGCGGCCGCTGCGCTTGTTTTCCACTCCCCTGGCGCTCGCTGCGTGAAGCAAATCCCTTGGAGGTGGGGGAGAAGCGGCTTCCGTGACAGCGGAGGGAGGAGGGAAATAAAACAAAATAAAACAAACCAAAATAAAAAGAGAGAAGAGCCAAGAAAGCACTTGCTTCTCATCATCTCTCAGGGACCAAAGCCAACTCTTCTTCTTATGACCCCACGCTGCAGGGAGCAAAGGCAGAGAAGGCACCGGGGGCAGCTCCTAACAAAGCAGGGTTCGGGCTGCCCGCACCCCCTCGCCGCCCCGGGGAGCAGCAGCCTGCGGGACGTGCGACGGGCTGGGCAGGGCTGCCAGGGCCAAGCCGGGCACAGCCGAGCCGAAGCTGCACCCAAAGAGAGGAGCAGAAATGAAAGTTTCGAAATAGCATCCGAAGGAGCGCCAAGGACCGCAGCGAGCAGAGCTCCCCGCCTCGCATCGGCCCCCGATGGTGCATCCGAGGGGCTGCGTCAGAGATGTGAGCGTCCCCTGCCCGCTGCGTGGAGAGGGGTAAAGGCGCTGGAACACCTCGCTATTTATTTATTTATTTATTGGAAGCAATGTATGGGTGACACCCAGAAGGCATCTGAGCCCTGAAAAAAAAAAACCAAACCACCTCTGGACCCAAACGAGAGCAAGAAGAATGAGACAGCAGCCTTGACCCTGCACTGAGAGGAAGGTGAGCAGAAAGAAAGAAAACACAGAAAAGCCATGCAAGCACCAAACCTGTAGATTACTGCAGGTCTTTTTTTGCTTCACTGAGGACAAATATTTTACTGACAGCCATGCAGCATAAAGGCATCATGCTGATTGTGTTCTTGGAATATTTTATTTCTGGACTTGGGGAAGCAGGTAAGCAAAACAAATCAATATTGCCATTCTGAAACAATTTATCCTAAATTAAGCAAGGGGAAAGGGGACAGAAATCAGGTCTGTTTGTGAAAAATAAATTGTGTCAACGTCTTTATTTTAGATTGATTTTTACAAGGAATCTGTGTTAGTCAATATATACAAATGCTTCTTATTCCCTGTAATACCCAGTTTTATAGTTCAGTGTCCTTCCAAAGACTTATCATAGGATGTACAGGTTCATACACCCTTAAAAGAAAGCAGTGTGTAATTTTTGAAAACAAAAGAAAAGTAAGAGAGAAAGGAAGAGATAGGTGGAGTGAGATTTGCTGGATGTTTGTTTTGAGGATGAAACACTGCCTTCCTAGGCAGGACAAGAGTGAAATGACAACATCCTTGGAAAGCATCAGTGTAGGAATCTGAATTATTCTCTGTTAACTTAATATTGCATAATTAAAAATCAGACACACTGTTTAGGAAATCTTAACTGAATAGTTAACGTGCATAGGACAGGATTAAATTTGCATTAGAGAAAAATATATTAAAACAAAGAGAAACTGATTAGTTGTGTGTATACATGTGGGTGTACAAATAAACGTACATAGGAATGATACAGCTCTAATGGTATTTACATGGGCTTCTAAAAATACCTGGATTATGAGGAAGACAAATTCCTTAAAGGAAAGGAGGCAAAGCATTAGATTTTTGTCCTTTCTGTTGTGGTTTAATGTATCTTTAAGTTCAAAAAGGATTAATTACAGGAATCAAGTCAGAAAAAATAAAAACAATTATTGATGAAAAAACTTCATCCTTGGTGACTTTTCCTTTGAGATACTGTCTTGGAATCTCTCTTCCTGTACAGGAAAGCACTTCAATGGTTTAAATTTCACCTGTGTGCTCAGAGTATTGAGGCAGGAACGACACTCCTCATGCAGTGATTTGAAAGGGCTCAGCTGTCCTGCCAGTTCCAGTGGATTCAGCTCAGATGATTCCCTAGCCAGAGCCCCCCTGATAACAGACAGCAGATTTCCATAACAGTGAGATTTATTTTCTTAAAAACTGAACAGCTCCTGAATTTACCATGCTGTTGTATGACCCAGTAACTCATTTGGGGAAGGGGCTGTCACAGCATGACAGAAATGAGGGGAGGGAGTACCTGTGCCTTAATTCTCTTAGTGCCTCATTCTGGGCATTCCCTGGCTCCCCAGGCTAGGATGCAGGCTCCCCCCAGGATACATATGGTGACATGCAGCACAGAAAGGCTGCAGAGATCTCTTGTGAAGCTGCTGACACTGTTGCAGAAGGCAGCCTGTTACAGACTAGCCTAAATCTGTTCTGAATCCAACTCACTAAGAGAGAAAGAATCTTCAAGGAAACACAGCTCCCAGCTGTCTGGGAAAGTGAATTTGCAGGAAGGGAGTGCATTCTGTTTGGAGATAAACTCACTCAAAATAATAGTGTAGGTCATAGTGGATAGCAGCAAAATAATTGGATACTGAAGGTGATGCTGCTAAGGATTCAACATCCTTTTAAATAAGTGTTTGGTGTTTGACTAAAAGGTTGCACAAACTATCAGCCTGTGAAAGCACAGGGGTTGCCTGTAAATTTTTGATTCTTTATTTAGAGCTGAGATATATACAGAGAAGTATGTTTTTGGCATATTTCATCATCCTATGGGGAGTACAAGGCACATAATATTTGTGGGGAATCCAATATTTGCCCTCTGCTGCCTCTGTGCAGAAAAGACAGTCTGGGTTGCCAAGATTGACTCCTTAGACCTTTACACATAACGAGGGAAAAACACCCAAACAAAAAACCAAACACCTTGCTTATTAGCTGGAGCAGTCAGTTGGGTTTATACCATAGGATGTGACACTTGGACAAACCTTCCCCTTGTCTGATGTAGGTGGAGGGATTTTTCCCTTCAAATCAACTCTGCAGTGATCTGAAATTCCTGCATAAGGGACACTTAGTAGAGCTGACAACAGCTTGGGCTCTTGCTTCAGCCCCAGACCTCCCCATGTGAGCAGTGTCCTGGGGAGCAGCACCTGGGCCAGCTCTGATCCCAGTGGGAGCCCTGAAAAAGAAGGTGTGATGTGGCCAAAAATGGCCACTTCCACCATCAAGCTTAAAATCACCTGCAGGACCTGGTAATTAGCAGGGTTTGGTTTCATCTGTCTGAGATTATTCAGCTCCTCTGCCCGTGAAGCTGCAGGTGCTGGAGCTCCAGGAAGGATGGGGACAGGCAGACTGCCCTGGCCCCAGCCTGGGATCTTGTTCTTCTCTCCATGCTTCAAGTAATGGAGGCAGCTTGGTTTCACAGCACATCCTGAACCTCACCTCAGAGGTATTTTGACAGCAGGTTCATTAGCTCCAGTTATCAGAACTATTTTAGTGCAGAAATACATCAGGCTTCTCCTAAGGGGATGAAGACCTGCCAAACTTAGTGCATGTTAGCCCCAGACAAACCAAGAGTTGAACAGCTGTTGAAAACAGTGTTAAAGGGCAAAATTCTAGGTCTGACTAAGAAAAACTTGAGCAACTTAAGTCCCCAGGGTGGTTAGATTTATAATAACATTTATAAGGTCTCGGTTATTAAGAAAAAAAGTTGAACAGATATATAACAAGTGAAATCCAGGTTGGACATACATGTTGAAATTGCTCCATTAAACACACAGCAGAAGATGCCCAAAGGTTTTGCTCTTTCTGAGATATGTGAAGTTTATTGTCCTCACTCACTGCAGGAGACTTGAACACCCAAAATCATAAATCTGCATATGGAAAAGAAATAAAAAAATTCTAATTCAAATCACTCAGAAAATACTAGGCATCTTTCCAGACATATCAGCAGGTTTTGGATGAGTTGCAATATGACCTTTCTTCTGTTGTGTCCAATGGAGGGTGAAAAAGAAATGAAGAAAAATTAATTGAACGTGTTTTTAGTTAATGTCTGCAATGTTTTAGTGCCTTACAAGGCTGTGAAGTAAGAGGTCTCTGTTTGAACTGGTGTCCCAGGAATATCAATAGTATGACCTCCCCTGAACTGTATGATTCCCTAATCATCAGATAGCACCATTGTTGCACGTGCTGGGCATGTGCCATTGACCTGCACTTTGTGGCACAGCTCTGAGGGACCAGAAAACAAACAAATAAATTAATCACACCATTGATGGAGCCAAGCCACCCTCCCTGGAGTAAAAGCTAATCAACCTCATAACAACATGCAGTGCCCATGCGTAATCAAACGGTTTAATTCTCTATGAATTATTCAGTGAGTCCTCCTGGCAGTTGGGGTAAGTTGTGTGTTTGCCTGGCTGCTGTTTCTCTCCTGCAGCAGTCTCTCCTTGCTGTCCAGGCTCAACATTCCATGTTGTTTCCACAGAACCAGTGAGTGATGGACAGGCTGCACTATCCTTGTGGCCAAACAATGTTCTGCCAATTGATTTCTTTAAATACAAAGCTTTTAATCGACTGCAGATTTTGTTTTCCAATCTCTCTCCTTCTCTCAAACTCCCTTCTGCTAATTTGCACTTTGTTCTTCTCCAATTTTCCTAATGACACAGCAGTTCAGACAGGAACTGTTTATTGATGTTGCTGCATTAGCAGGCAGAGCAGATAAAACTTCTTGTGACTGCTGTTCAGGAGAAAATACACCCTTCTTTCTTTTCAAGGCTCAGAAAAAACCAGCTAAAAATTCAGTACAAAGCTAATAGTCCATTTATGGGAAATACAAAAAGCAGCCATTCCCTTTAGACAACGTTTCCTTTTCTGCTTCCTCACATTCTTGTCTGCAAAGCTCCCCCTTATGCAACTTCCTTTATTTAGAACTCCAGCATCCCATTTCTTCTATGAAAGCTTTAGTGGTGTCATCCATCAACAGAGATGGACTTTCTTTTAATTACATGGTATATTTATACGTAATCATCCATAATCCAATAACATTTGTAACACGGATCCATTCTTAATCAAAACTGAGTAACCTGACTCTAAGTCAGAACTAATGCTTGCTCAAAGCTCAGTTGTGAGACCAGTCCCACTAAAATTCTCTGGAGGCAAAGATGACACCTTTGTGCAGCACTGGACAAAATCAGTTAATACTGAATCTACTTTCAATATAGAAATTGCCTTCCTTATTTCCAGCAGTTTTTACCAAGCAGTTTGGACAGGAACCTAAATGCCACCTGCAAAGACATTCTTGAGGTGTGCACTTGCAGCTCATTATATCTTTGCTTACTTCTGGTGCTGCTGAGAATCACCTGCTCAGTCGAAGGTGGGGAGCACAAAACAGAACCAACAGAGGCAAAAATCCCCATCTTCCTTCCTCTCCAGATGGATCTGCAGCTCCTCATGTCTGTGCTGGCACAGGGAGTGTTGGTGGGACTGGGGAGGGGCACTTCCATTCCTTTGGTCTGAGGACTCTTAGGTGCTCTTGTAATCCAGGCACTGCTGCCCTCTGAGCTCTGCCAGGCTCCTGGAGCTGACATCACTGTGATACTAAAAAATCATTGCCAGCCAACACACTTCAAATTACCTAGAAGGTGGCTTCCACCTGTTTCTAAGAGCAGACAAGATCATTTGTGGATGATCACCTTCCTTGCTATCTAAAGTTTTAGACTGCCTACACTGTAAATTAAAATGGCACAAACCATTGGTCAAAGGGATTCAGTGGACATGCCATAACTATTTGGCATCCTAACCAAGCAATGCAAAATGCATGAGGAGTTTTCTAAAACAGTGCTCATGTCTGACCTTTCTTTCCTGGCCTGTGCAGAGATGTCACTGAGGAACTAAGGACAGAATCAACTCAGAAGCAAAACCACACAAGCTGAATGCATATTTTCAGTTTAAACTTTCCTTTTGGGAAGAGGAATGTCCATCTCATTCAACAACATTTACAATCTGAGTACTTTCATAAGGCTGAATTGGAGAACCCTTTCTTTGACCTAACTTGATATTTAAACTAATTTTACCTAAAGAAAAGCTGAATACAAATGGAGTAGGGAATTTAAAATTTGACCTAGAATGTTGAACTTACAGCTGACCTTTGAACTGCTCCTAGATTACCCAGGGTTTACAGCCATCCTAGGTATCATTGGAAGGGTCATTTCCTGCAGGACCTAAATCCAATCATCTGACTTGTGACCTCTTGGATTAGATTTATGACCTTGCAAGGTCAGTCCTTAACTCCTTCTAGAGTGTTAAGTTGCAAAGAGAGCATTGTATGTCATTAGAAATGCAGATTTCTCCAGTTCAGTAATAAGTTTTGGAATGACCTTTAATTCCAGTTCACAAGACACTACTGATTTTCAAACAACATTAAGACTTTGTAGCTATCCCTACCATTTCTTAATTTAGAGATAAGAAAATATATTCGTTGAAGATTCCAAAAATTTGTCAGTATTTGCCAACTTGGCAAATAGAATGTAATCACCTACCTTCACATGAAGGTATTTAAACAAAAGAGACACTTGATTTTCAGCTTTCCTACAAATTAATAACTCCACCTGATCTTATTAGAGGCAGTAGAAACTCAACACCCAGCTACAGAAATACAGGCTTTCTTTACTTGTTCATATGTGTAATTGGTGTCTGTAACATGTTAGGCAGGAATAATCTTTTCTTAATGTATTGACAGTGTCCTGTCCAGTTTGACTTTGCTCTCTGATTAAAGGCATTGAATAGATTCACTCCTTCAATATGGAGTTTTACTACAGTGAAAGTAAAAACCACAAGATTTCTCTGGTTAACCATAAAATTCAATAGACTGGCACAATTCCATGTTCAACAGAAATCAGAGTTAAGCACCATAAGCATGAGTTTTTCTAAAGATCAATTTCTGAGTTAGGCACCAAACACAAGGACTAGATTTATTGAGACACTATCCCAAAACTTTGTGTGAAAAGATGAAGCAGCTCTCCTTCAAAGGTGTCCCCTTAAATGTCAGACCCCAGATGAGGACTCCAAACATTTGTGTTGTCACCTGGGTTACACAGTGAGAACTACCTGAGAAATTCTGCTTGTGTTTCTTTTCCCTGTCCTTCAGATCCCACGAGGCCACGAGCCTTCCGCTGCAGCGGCCGTGCCTGCAACCCTCCCGTGGGAAACCTGGCCACAGGAAGGACCCCAGTGACCAGCACCACGTGTGGCCAGAACAGCACAGAGCTCTACTGCTTCTACCCAGAGCAGAACCTCCTCCACCACCTCTCCGCTGGCTGTGGGCAGCCCCGCTGCACCAAATGCAACATCAACCAGCCCGATAACTCCCACCTCCCTGCTGACATGACTGATGACTTCTTTGCAAACCCCATCTCCTGGTGGCAGTCTGCCCAAGGGGTACACAGAGAAGAAATCAGACTGGACTTTGAAACAGAATTCTACCTGACCCACGTCATTGCTGTGTTCAAGTCACCTCGCCCAGCTGCGATGGTGCTGGAAAGATCCCAGGATTATGGGCAGACTTGGAGGCCCTACAAGTATTTCTCTGTCAACTGTACAGCTACTTTTGGGCTCCAGGATGATCTCATTGAGGAAGGCTCCGTGTGCACTTCCAGGTATTCAGATGCAGTGCCCTGCACCAGAGGGGAGGTAAGCAATAATTGAGGTTTGGACTAAGTTTAATGTCAAACAGCTCAAGACTGCCAGAAAACCTGAGAGTGTATCTCACAGAGATACTGTGCATATAGATTAAGAAAGGTATCCCATCCCTAAGGGCTTTTTGCTAAGCAAATAAAGGGGAAGAAGAGGAGAAATATATATACATCAATGATAGAAATGCTTTAGCAAATTTCTTTTATGAGAGCTCACAGGATAACATGAACATTGCCTGATTTTACACGGCAGATGCCCAAAACTGAACTAGAATTCTAGCAAAGTAGATGTAGGGAAACACACATCTGTAGAGTCTGATTTATCCAAACCATTGTCACTTTAGGATGACATGAACTGCATGATCCTTCTTTTTCTTCTCTATATAAAATGTCTTAGATGATTGGCTGACTTAAATACATCATTCCTTCAAGTTCAATGTTTTCTTGCTTTCACTTTTCTGTCTGGTGGTGACTATGGCTGATTGTACCAAGCCTTAGGCTACAGAAATGAAACTGCTTGGAAGCAGAGGTGGGAGTGAGCAGCCAGGATTCTCTATTCAATGGTAGGAAAAGCCCTCCCTTGGTATCAATACTCTGATTTGTTTTAAGCATACACAAAAGAGCGTTTCTTAAATAAATGTACAGTTGTTCTGATAAGTTCCTCTGACAAGAACATTAATTACTGATTAGAGCCTTTTCATTAATCAATCTTGAAACAGTTCAGATGGGAAAGACCATAAATATCATTGGTATTATTTTACAGAGAAGACAAAGTCACAAAGCAAGATTATAAGATATTCCAATAATTACAACAGAGGCTTGAATCTTTTCATGTCCTTTCACTTCCTTCTCTGTTCCTCAGAGAAGTCACAATCCTTTTGGTTTTCATGTCTGGAAGTGGTCAGCAGACTCAGACTTATCTGCAAATTAAATTTAGGTATGAGATGAATTGTCCAGATAGGCTTCAGAAAACCCAGTGTTTCAGCAGTGCACTTCAAAATACACTTGAGAAGAAACCAAGGTACAATACCTGAGCAGGGGCACAGCAGCAGGGAGAGATGGAATTCATCTGCATGTAACAGCCTAAGAAAGATCTCTGCATATTAGAAACCTGGAACAGATCATCTGGAGCAGTCATTGTGCTGGTCAGTTATCATTATTCATTTCATGTCCAAGTCAAATACATCCAAATGTCTTCTGCAGGGAGGTTACAATTTGCCACGTCAAGAATCTCAGCAAGTAATATATTTTTCCATTCTTGTGTGCCTTCCAATCAGAAATCTGGAAGTACTTTGCAAAACCCAGCTAATGATCTTCAGCACACACACAAGGGTTCTGCTGCCATTTCACAGATGAGAAAAGAGCAGCACAGGAAGGTGAAGGGTTTTGTAAGAGAGGACAATTCCAGTTAAGTGAGGGACAGAATAGAGGGTCTGAGGGAAATGCCTAGACCTTAAATACAAAATAACCCTTCCCTCTCAAGTAGAGTATCCCCTGCACTAGGTTGGCTTTTGTGCTTACTTAACCTTGGGGAATATCATTAAGACCATGTGCTGCTGCTACAACAAATCTGAGAAGTGGATGGCAGAAAATCAAATAATAAAACATTCATCCAATTCAAGCCTCTGTGTTTACAAGTGTCAAAGTGATTCTGTCAGTTTGGGTGGCAGCTACACTGAAATGAGCATGTGTGTGCTTAATCAATCTATGGCATGGTAGGAGATGTCAGGAAACAATAGTAATAAGAAGAACAGTTCTAAATTCACAGGTTACCCTTGCAGATCCCAAATACTTTCATGAAGATGAATCAGTGCAGAGGTCACTTCCTCCATGGCAGAAGTGCTGAAGCTTTAAAGCAGCACACAGGAATGTGTGTGGCAACTTAACAGAGGACAAGACAAATATTGTTTCACAGCATATTAACCAAAAAGGGTTGTCAAGCTCTGGACAGACTTTACAGAGACCTCTTAATCAATCTAAGAGGTGTCCCCATGGCAAGGGTGCAGAAGCACCAAGTTTTCAGGTCAGCAGCATGACACAGCAGATTCTTTTGTGAGCTGAAATAAAGGAAGGCAGAGTGTAGCTATTTGCAGTGATACCTGATCAGGTTTGCCTGGGTGACACTGCCACTGCTACTGCAGGTCTCAGGGGAGCTTTGCCCACACACCTCAGAACTGCAATTTTACACCTTGTTTTGAAGATGTCACAAATGTCACCAGGGCATCTCCTCAAGCACCAACTCAAGTGACTTTGAAGGCAGCTGACTGAATCCCCACCAGGATTTTCTTCAGTGTTCTCTGCTTCTTTTTCACCTCCACTCTGACCTACCCAGTTACTGATTCTGGCTAAGCCTTGGATCGCTGAGGGGCTCACATCACAAGCTGACAGCACGTCTGAAATGATCAGAACTGTTCCAACTTAAGTGCTAATTAATGCTCTGACATAAATGTCAGTTTTCTTTACTGAGGGGTTTGAAGTCATTTTCACCACATGAAACTCAGGTTATTCTTGGGTCCTATTCATTCTGGGAACAGACACAAATTCCTTTTTTAACAGGGCAAAAAAGGAATAAAAAAAAAAATTAAACCCATGCTGGGACGCATCATGAAACAAGATTTCAAGTCAACTGGCTTCCAGAACTGAGAATAAAAGGAGAAGGAAAGGAGAAGGAGCATGAAAGGAGAAGGAGCTAGAGCTGCAGTAACCTACACACATTTGTAAACTGAGATGCATCTCATTCAGCACCTTCTGGCCACCAAGACCACTGAAAGAGTTTCTTCCTAAAATCAGTGTAAAAAATTTGACAGAATAGAAAATTTTAGGAGACTAGGATGGAGCAAAAGACATTTGGATGAGTGACATGACAATGTCACAGCAGAACAGAAGTTAAGGCATATCCCTTGTCTCTGGTAGATTGCCCCTTATTTTTCACCTCTGACAGGGTCACACATTTCCATTCCATCTCAGATAAGATACACTGAGACAGAAGGCATTGGGGAACACCTCCTATAGAAATGCAAGACAATTATTCTCTAATACATCTTTTCCAGTTTCTTTTACTCAACCATTTGTTGAATCCCTTTCTCCTGTTCAGATCCAGAATACTCTAGTAGAGAGAATCTACCTGAGGATTCTCATCATTAGTTCATGAACAAAAACCAACACCACATTTTCCAGGTCTGTTCATCATCTCTAAGTCCATCTACAGGGAATACTGGCACGGAGTCTTATGAATCAGTTAAGACCTTTTTTACCCACTTGTCCATCCATCTGTTCTTCTAACTGGAAAACACTGCACTATATAGCCATGGAGCCTAGAATGAGCCTCCAGGTCAGCTAACATAAATCAAAACTTTGGCCTAAACAAAAGGAGACATTAACACAGCATTGCATCAGGCATCAATGTGAGTTGCAGTTCAAATCATGTGGGGGGAAGAAGGGACTGAAATGTTTGAACCTGCATCCTGACAGCACGTGCACTGGAGGATCTGAGAGATTAAGAGCACGTTTTTAATAAACTGGAATATCAGGAAATGAAAACAAATGTTCTCCTCCACTGAATGTGATGTTTGCATGAAAGGAAGACATTAGCATGCAAAGTGGGGTGGAACACTGACCTGCTCATAACCACCAGGCCCAGAAGGAGACCCTTCCCCTACTGGGTCTAGCTAGTGGAAGGGAGTTCTGAATCAAAGGCTGGTTCATTTATGTGAGTGTCTGTGTGACAGATGACACCAATGAAGTGTGATATAATAAACCCATTACTGGAATTCACTGGGGGCTGGAAGAATTGTGTATGCCTGAATTAAGGAACTGGTTTCTATGGCAACATGTTAAGTGTGCCTTGCACAGAAGACCTGTTCATTCTCCGTTTTGTATCCTGTGGTGACCTCTTTAGGGACAGAAGTCCCCAGCAGTGCCTTTTGTCAAAGATGAGTGGACCCTCTGTAGCTAAAAGACATTTAATCACTCTCCTAAACACACTCCCTTTGGTGAATGCCAGACCAGGACAGGTTGTGATGGGTACAGTTCTGTCTGCCTCAAAAGCCACCAGGATGTTCAGAGAGAAGCCAGAGTCAGCCCTGTGGAAGGTCTTTTCTTCTGCACTGACACTGAAGCTCTGCTGCCTTTCTCCATCCACAGGGACCTCCTGAGCAGTAGCTGTGGCACAGGGGACCACTTGCACCCAAGCACCAAACCAGGTCAGGGACAAGGCTCTGTGTGGGATGTATGGATCCTGCTCCAAGGACCTACATTTTCCACTCTCATTTCTCAAGCTTCTCTTTTACTGTATTCATGCCAAACCTTTTGATAAACAAAGAAGTATTCCCTGTGCACACACACACACCCCTCATTAAATGGCAACATCAATAATTCAAGAGGTCACCACTGAGGCTTCAGTGACTTCTTAGAGTTCTGATCTCATATGGCAGTGGGGTCACTGGAAAGAAACCTGCTCAGCACATCACAAGGTTGAATTCCCAATAGCTGAGATTCAAAGACCAGTGTTTGAATCGATTCAAAGTCTTGCACTTCAGTGAATTATCCAACAGTCACCAGGACTGGCCTCTGAAAGTTGCATGATGCTCAGGTTATTCCAACTTCCAGCTGGGTTATTCCACCTTCCATCTGGAAAGGACTCCAGGAGGGATTAGTCACTAGTGTAGGTAAGTGCCTGACTGGTATGACTAGGGCTGTCTGTTCAGCTTTTTGTTTAACTTGAGCTGCAGAGCAGACAGAATGCAGAGGCAAGTTGAGATGAAGCAGTTAACAGCAGCAGTGTAAACAAGCTGACAGCACTGCCAGGCCCTGCCTCCCTGGAGGAAGAATTAAGGGGCTCAAGGATTTGTCTCTGAAGGGAATTTGAACTGACTGAGACTAGCCCAGCAATCCCATCCCTGGCAAGTGAACTTGAGGAGGGCACCAAGTGTCCTACCCTGACCTGGTTTGTAATGAACCATTTCAGAAATGTTTGGAACATTATGAATCAGCCAGAAAGACACAGCAGTGGGGTTTTTTTAGCATTGCTTCTGCATTTTCTGAACATACAAGGCAGCAGATATTATTTTTTCTTCTCACCTTTCTTTATAAAGCCTTAGTGGAGTTGCAGCCATTGTTTGTTTGTTTGTTTGTTTGTTTAATCCATGTTTCAAATGGGAAAAAAAATGTTGCCTAAAATGCTATGGAATGTAGTAATTTATTGTTGTAATTTTCAAACTCCAGGCAAAAGAGCACTTAAATATTCGCTCTACAGTTGTCCCCACATCATTGTCACAGTGAGATTATACATTTAGCCAAGACTGTTCATGTGTAAGATTTCAGCCAAGACCTAGAGATATAAGTGGCTCCACTTACAAGAAATGGATGCTCTCCCATGAGATCACAGCTTGGTTGACATGGGTTGACACTGATGGTGATGGGGTGTTTTAACTTTCCCTGACAATCCAGCAAAGAGTGAAATGAGTCTCCCTGTTCTCAGTCCAGTTCCCAGTCAGGCTGCTGCATCACAGAACTCCTTGTGCCCTTTTGCCATTTCAGAGCAAGCACCATCCCTCGTAATGAAAAAGGACACTGCATTTTGTGGGAGCATGGAAATGTTCCCATTCCCTATATACAGACTGAAAGCTGAAGGGTTTTCTGTCAAATAATCTAGATTTTGTGTTCCGACTACATTACCTGTCTCATAGAGGGTACTGCTTCTCCCCACAGCCCTTGCCTTTCTGCATGGATGTACATCTGCAGATAACTTGAACCTACAGAAAAAGTCTGCATTGCTCTTAGATTTGCCTGACTTCAATTATGCCATAATCATATTAGCAGCCATGCCTAAATATTAATATTAAAATGCCACGCCAGCTGGATTACTGGATTAACCTCAAAGCAAATGCAAACTGAAGGCACATCAATCCTTTCTGAGTTGGAGAATACAGAATGAATTTAGGATGCCCCTGTCTTGGTGGTGGCTGAGTTTACCCAGATCAAAGAAATTTTAAAAATCAGAAGCACAATTATTTCTTTAAGAAGCTACCATATTCCATACTGGTTTCTAAGCTTTGTTCTCTGGAGGGACAGAAAAGCAGCAGATCTTGACAAAAAAACACCATTCCATGAGTTGTCAGAATAGACCTTCTGGGAGAAGAGTTAGTTTTTCTCTGTGCTCCAAACAGTAAATCAGAAAAAAGACTACTGTTTCACAAGATAGAAGTCCATCAAATAAAACAGAGGATATATGTCACTGGGTAGGAAAAATTTTGAGACAATTGCTTACTGTTCCTTTAAGAACAAAATCAACTCACATGAAAATCTCTTAATGAAGAGGATTTAGGAGTGATGAGAGTTTTTATTGCAGCTTCCTTCTGATGGACCCAATACAAGCACACAGACATTTCTCACCTCATTAACCTGAGTGTGTGCAACATGATGAACACAGCTTAAGGATGATTTGTTATATGAAATTCTTGCTCTGCATAAGGATCTTCTCTTACAGGAGTCCATGCGTTGGCACTGCCCTCCATTTATGATTCATATTCCTTGGCCTTAGGCTATGAGTTTGCAAGGGGGAACATTTGTTGTGTCCACATCTCTTCTGACTAATACTGGCTGGAAGATCAGGTTAAGAAAACAGAATTAGATGCATCAGGAATGGAGAAGCAAAATCTATGGCAAGAAATCAAAAATCTGGGACACTGTCTCCGAAATGAAGATGATCTCTTGATTGTTGATAAAACAACGTGAGGCAGAGCCAACTTGTATCCAGCAAAACCAGTCACCTAACAGTGGCTGCCTTTCAGCTTTGCTCACTCACAGCATTTTCCAGACTTCCTTGCTCTGAGGAAGGTCAGGAGAGGACAGGGACCATCTTTCTGAGGCGCAGCTGAATGAGTTTTGAGAATGAGAATGGCAAATATGCGCTCGATGGCAGATATGCAGATAAGCATGAACGCCCTACTCAGCATTCAGCTCCAGTGCCAGCTCCTGGTTATTAGAGAAACTCATGACCTAGGGTGGATTTCTACCAAGGGTTAAATTACAGAGGTGCTGCACACCTCCAACTTCCACCCAGTTCAGTGGAAAGATTTCTAGGGTGTCCCTAAGCAGACTCAGTCACCATCAGATTTTCTTCTGCAGCTGTGCCTATGCTACTTTCATGACAGCTGCACACTGATATTTCGGGAAACAACTGGGAGATTTCAGAGCAGTCCATTACAGTAAAAAAAAAAAGAACAGAGCTTGCTACCAGATAGGGATTTCATTAGATGAGAAATAGCTTTACAGTGAAAATCATGGGAAGCTCTTTTCAAAATTTCCATCTTAACTAAAAGAAAACACTTCTTTTTCATTATTCTCTTTCACGTCTTTGCAATGAATGTAATGGAAAATTGAAAATTCACACAGTATGTCTGGATCTCTGGGAAATGAAAAAATAATAATATTTCTGCCTTTCTGCAAAAGGCAGAAGTCAAATGTCTATCTGTATAGAAGGAATTTGCTTCATAGACTTCAGGATTAGCAACTTTGTAAACTGAAATAAAAGGAACAAATAACAGTGAAAAGGTGGAATGTCTCCTCCTACAGCTCATGACTCTGGGAGCTCAATAATACTTAGATCCATTTGTGATCTAATCTTTAATACATTCATGCATCAACGGTTGAGATGGCCAAACTCTTACCTCTTGCCTGGAATTATTAAAATTGCTTGTGTGGATATCCATCTCCAGGAATTCTCAGAGAATTTTCCAGATACAAGTTTATTAATATTCCCCCCATTGCACAAAGTACTTGAATACCAATATCTCATTTTTATGGAAAGAAAACAGTACATAAAACTGAGTTCCTACTGAAATCAATCCAGAACAGCATGAGGCCCTAGTTACTTGCTGAGCACTATAGTGAGCAATTGTGCTGGGGCTGTGACCAAATAGTTGCATTCCCCACTCTGTATTTTCATCAAACCAATACCTTCTCCTTTTTTAAAGAAATAAAATTCTTCCTAATTCATATAAAATTGTCAACCCACATATATAGCCACCACCAATCTCTCTTAATTTAGGGAGCTATCTCTCTTTCCTTAGGGAACTATAAACCCAAACACATTAATTCAAAACATAGTCATGCATTCATAACACAGAAAAAAGTTTAGGGAGTTGGTTTTGTTGGGTTATTTATTTATTTGGTTTTTTTTAGCTAAGTTATGCATTTATGGAAAAATAATTCCTAGGATGTAAGATGAGATACCAGTTCTTTTTAAAAAATTTATCCCAATCTAGAATTACTTGAATCAATACATATAGTAGACTAATGAGGAGAAATTACAGGTACAAACATATTTTTCTTGACAGTAGAGCAATTTATATGTTAAGGAACCACTTTCTGACTGGCACTTTCATGTGAGACAGAACATTCAATCAAATATTAAAAGTGAGGCAAGAGATAATGATTGCCTGTGCCCAAGGATTATTACCACCAATATTTCAAGGAGAATGGGACATACAGAAGAGAGAGAAATTAATTTTTTTTAGTTTTATGCATATGTGAAATAAATGCTAAACTGATTTAATTGTGAAATAAAACTGCTACCTCTGTGCTAAATGTAGCTCACCTAAACCTGTTTCTATTGGCACAATATATCTGCTGACCAAAATGTCTTTGATTTTTACTAAGTTAAGGAAGGTTAATTCCTTACTGGAGGTTGAATCCTAGAAGAACATTTAAGCAGCTCCCAGAAGACCTCAGCAGTGTTATGTCACCCAAATCAGATCTTTAACACTTAACAAGACTTGCCTTGGGAGAAATAAGGACAAGCAAATCCAGTCTCACCAGTGAGCTTATCCCAGACAGAAAAGTGTCATGAATTAATCATACAAACAAACTCTTGTACCTCAGCTGGAATGGAATACTGTTTTTTTCTTAAAAGGATGCCACAACCCCTATGGGACTTCCAAGCTATTAATGTCTCTACTCACAAATGATGTTCAGTGTTCTAATGGGATATGGAAAATGCCAAAGCAACTCCTCTCCAGAGAGGCAAGGCCAGAAATGAAAATATTTGCAAAACAATAAAGCCACAGGAAACCAAACCTTTTTCTAAGCTGTCAAGCAAAGGAAGAAGAAACAAAACAGCTTGGTGAAAGCAAGTGTCCCTTTGGTGAGAGAAGAGCCCCTGACAGCTGCTCTTTGCCTAAAGACCTCAGTGCTCTCAGAATGCCAATTATGGCATGGGGAGGATGGATAATTGACTGGAGACCCCAAAATATGAATCCATCTGCTTAAACTTGTCATACCATGTACAAAATAGGTTTCTAGAAGTGCACAGGATTTTCTTCACTTACCATACAGCAGTGCAAGACTATTGCAATCAAGATGATGTGTAGTACCAGAGACAAAAAAGAAATATTTTAGCCATTATCTGCTGATTTTTTTTCAGACAGACCCAGTAAAAACTCTTTTTCTTCACCTCATTCACCCTTCCTCTCTATCTCCTGTGAGGAGTCCCTTAGCTGTCCACAGCTGGGATCTCTGGCACAGGCACGAGGCCTCTTGCCCAGCCTTGTATAATGTACGAAGCAAAGTGACACAGGGTCCCCAGGCAGTGCAAAGGAGAGTGGCTTTATAGAAAAACCCAGGCCTTTTTAAGCAGTTTTAGCATTTTTACACAGTTTTTAGCAGTTTTACACAGCTTTAAGGCACAACAAGCCCCAGCCAACCAAGCACCACGATGTGGGCACACGGCAGTCACGCAGCGCGGCTCTCACGGCTCTCAAATATCTCACATCTCCCAAATCTCCCTACCCCTATTCCAGCTGAGTCACTCTCCCATATTTCCCTTCTGCCTAGCCTAAGCAGCAGGCCTGAGCCATGACTCTACAAGGCTAACAAGGCCCTTTATGAAATAAGGCTTTTCCTGTATGCCACAGTATAAGAAGGTCACTGGCAGGAGGAGAGCAGGTCTTGCAGAAACCAGTGCTTTATCAATTACCTCTCAGATGTCTATTTTATGGAGTGAAGCACCTCCAGATTTGTTTTCTCAAGCTGCTTATCTGGTGGGTATCCTCTGGAGGTCCTTCTGAAAGGAGATACTATTTTAACTAAGCATGTGTATTAGAGAAACCATAGACAAGAATGTTAAGTGTGAGAACACTTTAAGAAGTGTGAGCTTATAAAAGCTAGTGACTAAATCGACTGCTTTACCCTCAGCTCCTCTGGTTTATGCCAACTTAAACAGCTTCACAGGGACTTTAACCATTCTTCAAGATCTCTGAGCTCAGCAGGCTCTTCAGAACTTTTCCACCCAGTTCCCTGCCTTGGTCTTAGTTTAGCTGACCACAGAGGAAGGAGATGTGTGTGTCTGTACACAACCAGGTGCTCAGGACTCTGAGAAGTCTCTCCACCTCTGTGTGATCCACAGGGGACTGGCAAAGAGACAGGGTTCATATAATGGTTTCCACCAAAAGATCAGACCATCCTGGATTAGGGGAACTGGACAGATATGCAGATTTGGTCTTTGTCCTGTGAATCCCCCAGAAAGGGGAATGCTGGGCACCTGGACAAAACAGAATGAGCCATTTGCTTATGGTTCCATTGACCAGGGGAATGCAGACATCAGGGTGGAAACGCCTGGGCTATTTTGTCATGGCTTCATTGGTCAGGGGAATGTGGGCACCTGCATTGCACAGCCTGGGCAATCTGCCCACAGCTCTACCCAGCAAGGAGCTATGGGCATCTCTGATCTCACCAAGCAAGGCTGTTTGCAGATTTGGAAGTAGCTGACAGTATAAGAGAAGAGAATTAAAAGAAAAAAAAGAGCAGAGTTAATAAAATAGAAAACACTGTGGACAGGTGGGAGAGGTACAACTGCCTTTGCTGGGTTCTGTGCAAAGCCTGGCAGCTGATTCTGTAATTTAAGGGTATTTGTCTCCCCATGTGCCATCAACATGCAACTGAACTATCTACTAGGCATGTTCCACAAGCTCTTTTGTGGCTCCTGCAAGCTAAAAGGAGCAAAAGTATTTTACATGCTACAAACATTTAAACTGATCAGTTCACTAGGAAGAAAGAAAAGGCAAAACAGAGAGAGAAAAAGGGAATCCCTATGGAAACAAAGATTTCACTCTGCTAATACTAACAGAGTGAGTCAGACAGAGACTGTGACCACTTATAAAGCAGGGCCAAAGAATCCCAAGGGCAAATGCCCTCTGCCATGATGGAAAAACTCAAGCAGAGGAAAAAACTACTGTCAAATTGGAGTTAGCACATCTAAGCCTGGAAACAGTGCTAACAGTTCTCTGGCCAGGACTGTGGTGCAGCCCTCCATTATCAGCCTCTCTCAAAAGCAACAGAAACAAGCACACCACAAGAGACAGAGAAGGGTAGAGTGCTGGAGAGCTAAAATACAACAGTCACTGTTAAACGCCAAATTAGAACTGTGATGCTCAAAGCCCAGCTGTTGCTGCTCTGAGAATTATCAAACAGCAGAAATGCTGTGACAAAAGAGTAACAACCTGCACATAGCCAGCAGGAACCAAGCACCTCGTGTCCTGTGAACTCACTGCTCTGTAGCTGCTTCTCAGTAATAAACCACCTGGCTTTGTGCACAGGCAGGGCTCCCTCAGTGTTCACTTGCCCTAAACTAAGCTGTGTTTCCACCATAGTCCAAGTGACCTAGGAAAAAAGTCTGATCACAGTTTCCATTTCTTTCACAGATGCCCTTAGTGCCTTTGTTTACCTGACTCTAGAACTCATGCTAAAGTCACGCTCCTAAAATGCTTCCAGAGATTGGGATGCCATTAACACTGCATTTATGCCAATGAACCTTGGGTTTCTCTGAGTGACACTACTGTCACTGGGCTCAGAAACACAAGGAAGTAGATTTCTCTTGTCCTTGATATATTGCCTGTACTGCAAGAAGTGAGGGCTTTCTGCTTTTTCCTAAAGATCACTTGGGGTATTAGCTGTGTATGCAGAGCACTGTTGTCAGCTCTGGGATGTGATCTTTGTCTCTTTCAGGTGATTTATCGTGCCTTAAGTCCGGCCAACAAGATCGAAGACCCTTACAGTCCTGAGGCTCAGGATCTCCTGAAGCTCACCAACCTCCGCCTGCTTTTGTTAAAAAGACAGGAATGTCCCTGCCATGGCTCAGGATTGGTAGAGAAACCCCAAAGATTTGCCCACTATGCTATTTATGACCTGATCATCCGGGGAAGCTGCTTTTGCAATGGGCATGCAGAGGAATGTGAGCTTGCCAACAGGACAGGAGTCATGGAGAACATGGTGAGTTCCAGACATTTATCAGCTTACTAGACTTGCTACTTGCTTCTGCTGCCTCAGCCTAAATGTATATTTCATGTGTGACCCTGTCCCAGCCTCCCTAAGCCTATCCAAAAACAGGGCAGCATAGTCAATCCACATTAGTGAAAACTACACCACTCTGGGAAAATATTTCCTATACTCCTTTCTACAGTTTAATGTATAATAGTTGCTAAAAACTCTGGAACTCTTAAACCCAAGTAAATTGCTAAAAACCATGATCCTCAAGATACCTATAAATTGAAAGGGGTCTTTGTAATTGGAACAGGGATCCAACCCCAAATATAGTGAGTGAAATCTCCTACTTATATGCCTGCACTGATCTGAACTAATATCTTCCAGGGACGCTGCTACAAAGTCTGCCCTGAGCAGAATTTCAGCATCAGATCTCCGATTTTCTGAGTCTGTGTGACATGAGCAGTTCTGTCATACTTAGGGTTTCAGCCATCACTTTTAGGCTTTCAACCTTCTGATACTTTCACAACATAGACAGCAACGTTCAGGATGTGAAAATAACTTCTGCTCTCCCACTCTTTTATCCATGCATCTAAAAATAAGTTGGAATTTTTTTTTAAAGCCAAACCTTGTAGTAAAATTATTCTGTAGTACTTGGAGTGTCCCTTCCCTGTTCAGTCTTTTATCTGCATTTGACTCTAGATGTGCACAAGAGGACTTGTGTTTGAATGCACTCTCAGACACTGAAATTCGGAGGAATTGACTGATGACACCTTTTTGATTTAGCTGCAAGCATTGTGTAGAGAACTGTAATAACAATCACGGGGAGATTTAATCTAATCAAATATCCAGGTACATCTACACACATACATCAGAGATGGAATTCAAGCCACTTTAAACTAGTCAGTATCTCCCCTGGATCCAGAAGTCTCTGTCTCTGTATTGGGTTTTGAAAACCCAAATAACCCTTAAAACTCTAGCCCCCAGTGCACTCTGACATAGGAGACTCAAGATAAACATCATAATATAATTTCTGTCCCTTTAGATACATGGTACACTTGACATTTTGGTTAAAGTTATTTTGGAATGTGTATTCCTTGTCTTCCTTTCAACTTACCTAGGTTCAGAGGTAGATATTGTAAGATAATTAGGACTGCATGACTTTCAAATAATTTCTGAATCTGTTCCATCTGTGGTACAAATCCAAGATTCAGCTATACTATGTGATACTATCAGATTCAAATAATATAGACCCACTTAAATCATAACTGTGTGGAGAAAAGCTGTTTAGAGAGTGGATGGTCCTTACTGCAAACTGTTAAATGGACACATAGAGAAATGAAATAGATGAATAACACACTAAGTGAATGCAGCTGGTAGAAAAAAAACATTCTGCCCATCAGAAAGGGAAAACACAATATTGTGTGTGTTACTGGCATAACCACTGTAAACTATGACTGGATATTTTTCCCACTGGTCACAAGGGAATAGAATCTTTTTGTGCCATCTATGACTTCACAGGGCAGAAGGTGAAATAGTTTGGATGAAATGCACTCCACGAGTGACTCATGTCCCAGGAGACAGAGGGTGGATGCAGCACATGATTCTCACAGATATTATCAAGTCTTTGTCTAAGCAAGAATTCAAACACAGCTGGGCAAAAAAATAAGAAAAGCTTTCTGTAGTTTTAACTGTCTCTAGAATGCTAGAGGAGGCCTGGAAAAGACCACAAGTGGGCTGGTCTGTGTCCTCACAGAAAGGTGTGATCAAGCACACCTGAACAACCCACTAGGGAATGCTTGTTGAGTGAGATTTTCCTGACAAAGAACATTCAAACCTTCAGTAGTTGTTCCAGTTCTAACATTTTGAAAGCTCTTTTTTAGTGCCTGCCTAAATAATCTCTGCTGCAAATTAAGGTGATTCCTCTTTGTCTCCTCTTCCCCAATGCCCAAAATGGGCTGTTGATATGATTGGAAGGTTCTCTTCATATCCTTCCTTAGGTTCTATTTTTGTACTAACCAGAGAAGTGTGAAACCTTAGGGGGTAAAAATTTAAAATTCTACTCCCAGATGACAAGCCTGGAGTAAAGATGATCATGCTCCTGTATTCATCTTTTCTGTACTTTAGACATTACAACTCAAGCCTTTCTCAAACACAAGAGAAAACCCACTCCTGGAAGATCCAGGTCCCTGGATCCTTTTGTAGTTTATCTAATATTTACCAATAATGATATTGTAGTGGTGAGGGGAGAGTTCCCATAGGTCCAGATCTCAAGGTTTGGTTTACACAGCTGGCATGAGGGAGTTTATGTAAGTGTATAACTTTTTGGCTTGAAATACAGCAATCTCCTTGCCTACAAGCAGGAGGAAAAAGCTTTTGTTGTTGAGGGTTCAACACCAATGATACAGCTCCCATCAGCCAACCCACACTGCAAAAAAATCTTTGCCATTTTGCAATTTCTTGGCAGAGGAAAGGTGCTCTGCTTTCAGTCACATGGTAATGGTGACCCACATAAAACAGGGTGTGGAAAGGATGTTACAAACACTGCACATCCAGAAATAATCCAATTCAATCCACAGGCCACATCTAATATTTAAGGTACACACGGGCAGAACAAGTCCCAGGACACACAGTTTTTATTGTGGATGATGTTATTTCATCCACAGATTGAAGGCAGAGCGGCTTTGTTTCCTGTGTTGCTGTTAGGTAATTAAGTAAAATGCTGCAAAAAAATAAAGACCTCCCCAGAAAGTCTTAAGTAATATGAGTTTCAGCCTCTTAATTGTTCAGTCCTCCTATGATGTATTTATCTTCTGTAGTTAACAAAGACAAAAACAATTTCATGTAGAATACAACTGTAATTGTTTGATATGGGATAGGACCAAAATCTGAGATCGTTCTGCACATGGGTCCTAGCAAATGCATTATTGTGTTCAATTGCAAGTCTGCTCTTCCTATTCTGACAGCAATCTCTTCCATTTGTAATATTCCTAATGCTGCTAAACTGATACTACATGGAAGGTAGATAATGGAGAAAATTAAAGCAACTTTCTTAATACTGTTGAACCGATATTTTTCAACACCATTTTGGAGGGACCGGATGAGCTACAGCTGTTGGATAATCTATCAATGATCAGTTTATCTGTGGATGTGTCACTTCAGTCATGGCAACCCTCTCAGCTTCTGGCTTCTCCACTGAGGCTGCCAATAAGAAATGCAGCTCCATGAGAAGCAATGTCACAGATGCCACAGTGTCATAGCAACAAATGGATATGAGAAAACTGCAGACTGTAAACCCAACGTCCAAATGGTGCATCATTCCTCATATTTTGAAATCCTACAGAGTTTCATGCATACTTCTGGTCATAAGTTTGTGAAAATACAGTGAGATCCAAAATAGGCGCATAGGATCCAATGAAAATATTCTCTGACTTCTTATTTTGGAGCAAAACAGTAATACTTACTTTTTTTGTGGGGCTTTTTTTGTTTTTTTAAACAAGCCATGCACCCCCCTCAACACAATTTATCTAGATGACATTTCCTGTACAACTACTGAGAATATCTTGTTGGATAGAAGGAAAACTTTGAGATATCAAGATGGGAGCTGTAAATAGGCAAGAAACTTCAGGATAAACATGTCTTGAGTTTGAGGTCTGTTGCTATTGACAGTAATGTTTTCTTGGTTTCTATTTAGCTTTCCTCAGATCGGAAAAATAAAAGGAGACACAGAGATGTCATTCCTCACCCAACTTCCATAGCTTTGTATGGCAGCTAATGGCAAAATTCTCCTTTCTGAATATCACAGCCTGCATTTTTCAAACTCTTACAAATTGTTTCCCAGCTCTTTTTTTTTCATTTTTATTAATGGGGGTTATTAACATGCCGTTACAAATGAAACAACTGCCAGGATCCAGGCAGCTAATGCATCTAGCCTTGTTCTATGGCTGGATGCAACAGAACACAATCCTGCCCAAGGTATTGACACTGCAGGATGTACAAAATTATGTGTGTCTCTACACATTATTTTGAGCTGCCAGGTTTAGGATCTGCTTTGATGGCCCATTTTAGGTGAGTCCAGAGATGCTCCCAGAACAAAGTTTACAAAGCAGAAAGTGCACATGGACAGAACACAGAATCTAGACCAAAGTCCTTTTTGTTTGCCAGACATTTCACAATTCTCTTTCTAGCTCATGAGAAGTAAGTTCAGAAAGAGGAAAGCAAATGTGGATGAAAATGTTTTTGTAGAAAGCATTAGGGTTTGGGGTTTTTTTAACTTGTTAATTATTGGTACCTACAGTGCCAGGAAATTCTTACAAGTGGCCTCGGATGTTTCTTTTGCTTCTTTATCCTGTTTACAGAGACAAACTAGACTCCCTGTGGGCCTGATCCTCCACAACGAAGCAAATGGAAAGTTTTCCCCTTACTTCAAAGGGAACAGGATCTGGTTCTAAGTAGGATTCCTTGTTTGGCATAATGGGGGTTACATAAGGTAAAACTTGCTTTTTTACATCAGTCCTCTAGGTGACCAGACTGTTGTAACCCTTGTAAATATTATCTACTTCCTCTTCAGATACCTTGTGCAGTTCTATTCAAAATCCCTAGCCAAGTTTTCGCATTATCTGATTCCAGCTGTGCCCAGAACTCAGAGATGCAAGAGATGCCACTCACTTTCAGGACATCTGAACAGTGGTTTTTACTCATTACTCTGTGATTCAGGCACTCAATATTTAAATACTGAGTCTCATTCCCCTTTCTTCTTCCTCCATTCTTAAGATACTCACCCAGAGCTGGTGACCTACTGTAACTCAGATGCTGCATTTCAGCCTGACAGCCATTCATTGTGTGCAGCTTTTTGCAGATTAATACTGGCATTGCAGGCAAAAATAAGAGGACAGCTTGTCCCCAGTATCAATAACAATCAAGGCAGAATTCAGAAAGAAGACAATAAGCAAGCAGAATGAAATACGAACTGAAGGAGGTGAATTCAGGCAGAAGGTAGAGCTGTGCTTTGAAACTGTTACAGGCTGAGTACCATTATCTTGTTACTGTTCAAAAAGCTCCTGGGGATGTCAGTCTAAATATTCAGCTGAACACTATCACTGGTTTTTCTCCACCATCACCACTTCAGTGAATTTGGGACTGGCAGCAGCTCATTGACTCACTCACTGTGAAGATCAAAACCTACATGGGCTCAGGTGGCCCTGCCACAGGTGTCCCAGCTCTACTTCTCCCTGTCAAGTTCCTGCAAACTTAATTTACCAAAGCCACCAAGTATGAGCCAGAAACTGAGTTGCTTCAGAAAATACCCATGTGTGTAGTGTTTTTCTGACATATACATGTACTAGCCCTTGTACCAGAAATCAGCAAGTGACAGAGGAATATAATGGCTTTTCTCCTTCCTGATTAGAGCAGGAATTTGAACTGCCCATCTGCCCACAGCAGGCACTGTAATCTGGGACTTCCTCCCAGATCACACTTTCTCTTTGCAACTTTGAAAAAGTTGAAGGCAATTTTTAGTTTGGCCTCTTATAAGTTGTACATGCTCTCCTTAGGACTTGATAATCTAGGATTTTTTTAAAAACCTGCATGGATATGTCTTTTCATTTGGAGGGACCACAGAGCCCATTTAAACTGTAAGAGAAACAAAGCAGAACAGCAAACACTGTTTCATTTAACCATGCAAAATGACCCAAGAAGAGCCAATTCACTACAAGCAGGTAAGGGATAGCATCTGCATTCATTGCAAACTGCAGTACCCCAAATTTCTCTGGTGACATTATAGAGTGAATACAAAGTCCAAAGGCAAACATTTTTTCTGAATCAGCAACAGTTGCTCTGACCTGGAAAGGCTCCAAATTTAACCTTCATTCAGGAAAAAAGCCCCCAAATAGACTGAGAGAAGCCCAGGAGAAAAAGCAACAACCACAATGTTTAATGAAAGGAAAATAGGTAAAGAAACTAAATGGGCAGAGAAAAAGCAGGAGGCTTCAGGTATTATACAAAGGTGAACAGAGTTTAAAAAATTTTTAAAACTGCAGGAGAAAGAGGTGGAAAATTTTCTCTCACTTTCTCAGCTGTGAATCAGAATTCAGGTGAAGAAGCTTTGTGCAAAGATGATGAATTATCATGTAATTTCTTGGAAACATTGTATGAAAACAGGATAAATTTCTACACTATGTGCTATGAATCCCTCAGAAGTTACAGAGCTCAATGGAAGAACTACTGGATGAAACTCATGGCTGACTATAGCAGGTCAAGCTAAATGGTTGGAACTGATCATCCTGGCATTAAAATGCACAAAGCTGTAACCTCCTCTATGTCCTGATCCAAAGCTGCTCAGGTGGTTGATGTACAAATCAAAGCCTTTGGCAGCAACACCAGACTTGTAACAGCATGACTGTACTGTGAGACAGATGAGGGAATTAATCCAGATTAAAAATACTAGTGCCAAGGGAAAAAACCCCCTCGGTTTAGCTTTTTTCCAAACATGGTTTGGTTTTACAGCCCAGTTTATACATAAATCAGGGCATGATGTAAGTGATAGCATAGAAAGAAATAGCAAGGAAATGTCTCAAATTGAGATTGTCCAAAAAAAGTTTAGATCATGAAGCCACAGTCTGAGAACACAGCTGCTATACCAAAACACAAAAGCAGAACTCACTTTCACATGGCCATTAAAGCCAATGTGATGGTGACTGAGTATAGCAAAACATTTGTCTTCCTTTCCTGGACTAATAATATCCTCTAAATTCAGGTATGCCAGTTTGTAAATGTCTACACTTTGCAAAATTGATTAGAAAGCTTGAAGTATGAGGAAGCCAGAATATCAGCATTTAAAGCAGCAGTTTTCATCTTTCAAAGCTGACAGCTTGCATTAGTGACAGGAGCAACCCCAGCTAAATACACTTGGAGAACAGAAGTGCAAGAACACAAACTATTCCAGGGGATGCACATGGGGCTTCAGACTAGTATTATGAAATGGGGGGATTTATACAATCACAGTCTGCCTGCCTGCATCTTTTTCTCAAATGCATTCCCCACAACAACTTTGGAAGACACCATCCAGTTTCAAAAAAATTTGTGAGAGCAACTGAACTCTCAATGCAGTGAACGGGAAAGAGCCTCAGAGACAAGACAGTTATCAGAATAAGGAGGAAAAGCAGATGAAGGGAGGTGTCATAAAAATAAATTTCATAATGTTTCCAAAGTACTCAAATATTGCAGCAATGAGCACAGTGGAGAAGGTCGTATAGGCCTAAACAATTTTGTACCTAAGGATCAGGATATGTCAAGTGATGAAGTGTTACCTATGGAACAAAAGGACAAAGTGAAATATAGAGGTGATACAGAAATCCCCTGGATCTTCATTTTTCATCTGCTGTACTAATATATTTATATGCATTCATATAAATCAGTGTCATAAACTACTCAGGCTTTAGCTAAAAACTTGCTTTTTTTTCCTAACTGGTGGCATGAATCTTGCCTCTGTTGTCATACCTTGCTTTCAAACATCCTCCACCTGGATTGCCAGCTCCAGATGAAGAAGACTGAAGTATCTCTTACGTCAGGTGCTTCTTTGTAGTTAGATATCCTAAAGATTCCAAAGACAATAATCCAGTTAAAATCAAAGTGTTGTTATTATTGTCCTGCAGGCACTAATAGAACTTTACCAGCCCTGACCAGCCCCACCTGGGCCCCTCACCCGTGCTCTCTGTCCATTGGCTTTGGGTCCTATTTAAGCTCAGCCGTGGGCTCTTGCTGCTTGTTTGCACCCCTGCCTCTGGCCCAACCTCCTGGAGGGGTGTTGGGGCTCTGCTCAGGTTTGTACCTTTCTCCTGCACCCTTCCCTGGCCCATACTGTAGCTGCTCTCTCATTCTGGCCTCTGAATGGACTTTGCATCCATGTTGTGTCTTTCTTGGCCTGTGTCTTGCTGCTCCCGAATTATCCCAGTCCCTTTCCTTTTTGTTTCTGTGGTGCCAGCTCCCTGCTCTGCCCACAGTGCTTGGGATGGTGCCCCTCAGTAAGGGCCCAGCCTTTGCTGATGTAAACCTCAGCTTGTAGCTCTTTGGCCCTTAAAGGGCAACTGCTCCTTGTTGTGTTGCTTCCTGACACTCCTCTTATTAATCATCACTATCTCCATGAAAATCTGACTCTGCTTTCAAGGGCATAGAAAGGTGTCAGCATAGTTCCCCTGGATCTGTACTTGTCTGATTATCTTCTCTTCCCTGGTATGATATTTGTGACCCAAGGCATCCTGAAATCTTGCATTTGGTAGAGAGTGCAGTTTTCCAGCTTTTTGGCCCCACTTTGGTGAGAGAAATGCAGATTTATTTTAGCAGTGAATAACCACTCAGGGTCACACCTGTTCTCCTTGTACTGGTGTTGAATGTGACTCTCATATTCTCCTGTCTTTTAGCAGTATCCCATTTCCTATTTTATCTCACAGTTTCCTGTATTTCCTTCTTGCTCCTTCCTGGACTTTAGCCTCTGGCTGCCTCTCCTATCTCTTCCTCTCTAACAGAGCAAATTGTCTCATTACTCACAGACACCTCAGCTAACCTTACTTCATCTTACACTTAAATGTTACAGGTCTCTTCCACAGCTCAGCTTTTTCTGCATTAGCCAATCTTTCTGTGATGGCCACTTACATTCATTATTCATTTTTCTTGTGTATTCAGTGTGAGCTGTTCCTCTCTGTTCTCTTTTCTTATCCAAATCCCTTCTGTAATTCATTGTCCCTTATGTTTCACTCTCTTCTGTAGCTGTTTCACCTATGAATGCTAAGATTACTCTCCATGGAAAAAATATTCCTTGATACACATGGTGGACTACTTTCTCTTTCTTTTTGCTTTACCTTTGCACTAATGCCAGTCAATTATCTTTGCCATACCCAAATGTAACACTTTCTAAAAGAAGCTCCATGCCAGCATCCATGTTTCCCTGTGCCTGCCCAATGGCTTAGACAAAAGGGCTGAAAAGCCAAGCAGACAGCCAGCAGGAGAGCCAGTCATCCTTCCACGTGGGTTTGGGAGCTGTTCCATAGTAGGGATCACAGGTAGGAAGCCTCTTCTCTGCCTCTGTCCTGCTCACAACATGCCCCAAACTACAGTTCAAACAAACCAGTAGGCAATGAGCAAACTGGCACATCTACTTTCCTAAGAATAACTCGACCTTTCTTTTCCTCTCACTGAATTTTCCTGTTTATTTTTCTGAATAATTGTTCATGAGTGTTCACACCATCTGTGCCCTGCGCTGTAAGCACAGGCTCCTGTGGAATAATGAATATTTGATCATGTCATTCAAGGCTAAAACAAGATTGCATGGTTTAATTCTATCATTTCCCAGCTGCATGGTCTCAGCACTTTTCATATAAGTTTTTAATCTAATGAATACAGTCTTCTGTACTCAGGGTATTGCATGTATTTCTAAACAATAAAATGGGCTAACTTGCAGATTTTACATAGAAATACATTTCAAGAAAGTGAAGAGATCTAGGATTTTGTTCTGATCCATTTTAGAATAAGCTGTGAAGTTCAGGTGGAGTCTGAAGTTTGGAGATCTGCAAATCCATAGTTCTGGGTCAGGTCCATTTTGCCTTTTCTCTGTTCTCTGCCTTCTGAAGAGCAGCCCCTGCGACCACAGAACTGAACTTATAGCCTCAAGTGTCAAACCCAAAAAGAGAAAAGCACAACGCCCCTTGTAGTAGTATTTTTAGTATTTTTGCCTTTTTCTCTGTCGTTTGTCATGCCGTTCATGCCTTGAACGCGGACGAGTTTCCGAGCGAGGCGGGAGAGGCTGGGACCGAGCCGCGGCCGCGCTCAGCGCGCCGGGAGGAGGCGGCGGCGCTGCCAGCTGGCCGTGGAGGGGCCGTGGCATCAGCTCCTCTGCCTGCTGCCCCTTCTCTGCTCGGGGACCATCAGAACCCAGGGCAGCGGAGAGAGCATTGCTGCAGGCACATGAGTCTGGGGGCAGGGGAGCGCATCCGCGCTGCTGCTCGTTTGAAGGCGGCTCTGCTGATCCCGAGCTACCTGCTCCGTCAGGTGGGGAGCGGGGCTGCAGGGAGAGCCTGCCTTTCGGCACAGACCGTGAAAACCTAACTCATGTTGATGGTGGGGTTGAAGGAATAAAGTTAATTCACACCTCGGTCAAAATGAAATTTCAGACTATTTTTTTATGAGCAGTGAGGCGGAGCTGTGCTGAGCTCAGGATCCTCAACAGCCCACAGAGGGACAGGGGTCTAACCCTTTATTTCAGTGGATTTCCTGCTCTAGTACCAGGGTCTCCTGGCATAATAGCAGCTGCTCCTGTGATAAATGCAGAACACGACTTATGGTACCACCCTTTCCTTTTTCTCACACCCTATGCTTGATATTTCCTCCAAAAAATTAATCTGTGAATTCCCTGAGGCATTGTAAACAGATATTGGAATACTATTTATTTATTAAAAAAAGAAACAAACAATCAAAACCCAGCAACAACATAAAAACCCTTCTGTATGGCTGTTCTTAGATATGTGCTAATATTACAGATTCTTGTGCACCAAATCTCAGTTTATTGTGGAAGTGGCTGCTTTATTCCTGGTGTGTAAAATTACTTGAGAACAGAGGTAGTTTCAAGGGTAACTTTTTCTTTAAAGGCTGGACTAGCTCAGTTTGCAAGGTTTGGTTTCTAGTGTGAATACCTGCTTCCAAACTGGATATGTATTTGAGTATTTCCATGACTAAAAATCATTACTGTGTTCCAGTGAAGGTAGGTAAGTACAAAGGAAGCAAGTTCTTTCTTCGAGTAATTTCTCAAGTAAATAGTCACAGAGAGAGCTATTCAGCCAGTCTTAGTCAAGACTTTTTGCACTTTATTTGCCCATCAAATACTATGTATTGTTTTCTAGCTCAGATGGGTTTATGTATTTCAACCCCCTTCTTCAGGCAGCTTTTGCTCATTTTTGTTGAACATCTTCTAATTCCTAATTTATCTAGTAATAAGATGTTCATAACTGAGCACAGCATTGTAGGTACAATTTTTTGTCCTCTTATAGTCACAGTGCTCTAAGTTCCATAGCCCAAAATTTGACTGGTTTTTTCCTACTAATCTAATTTATATATAGTCATATGTAAGTTGTCAGACTGGTGCCTATTGTACCTAAGTTAAAATATCCTCATAGAATGGCTCAAAGCTCTCCCACTTTTCTGTGGTATTTTCTGATTGGTATTTTGCCATTTTTAATATTTTTGCTACATTTTTAACTGTGCTAGGATGTCCACGGCTATTTCCTCATTCATCTAACAATTTAAAATTTCATAATTCATGGTGATTTCACTTCCCAATATTTATGCTCTCTTCCAGATCAGTGTTAATGTCAAATAAGACAGAGTCCAGCATCCTCTGTTAGCCTGTGCTCTCCTGTGACTTGGCTCTTCTAGCCCAGAGTATATTTGATACTCTTTGCATGATCTTTCCCTGAACTTGTAAATCAAAATAAGACCTGTTAGCTCACCAAATTTAGTCTACAGGTTGTTCATCAATGTAGTAGTTAATTAGCCAACTGGGAATTGAATTGTTGCTATGTGCATTTTGTAAGATACAGGAAAAATCCTACATCATTAATAACTGTGAAAAGAGAGAGCTGCATGTTTTAGCTTCAAGATCTGTGGGTTTCCTAAGAGAGCCAGGCAGCTGTGTGGGAATTGTGCAGAAGTCCCAGCTCCTCATGAGGCTGCTGGGGACTCCACCTGCTCCTGTAGCCATTGGACTGTGCTCTCTTTTCCCTGGCAGGTCCATGGGAAGTGTGTGTGCAGACACAACACGGCAGGGGACCACTGTGAGAAATGTGCTCCACTCTACAACGACCAGCCTTGGAAACCAGGAGATGGGAAAACAGGGGCACCAAATGAATGCAGAAGTAAGTGGAAGGAGTTTACAGAGTGCCTTTACAGAAACTGGGGATAAATTGCTGGTCACTGATGGAGAACTTCAGTGTACAGGTCATTCTTCTGCACTGGGGCTATTGGGAAGTGGAATTTTCATGTTGCTACACCGCGTCATGTTCCAGGTTCTAGCAGGGTTTAAAATACTGCCAGGTTGGTTTGGAAAATGCTCCCATGATTACTGTGCCTGTTGTAAAAGCCTGAAGGGCATTCTCCTGTCCCCACCAGAGTGTCGCTGCCACAACCACGCCGAGAGCTGCCACTTTGAGCTGAGCGTGTGGCTGGCCTCGGGGAAGCGCACTGGGGGGGTCTGTGACAACTGCCAGCACAACACGGAGGGACACCGGTGCCAGAGGTGCAAACCTGGCTTTTACAGAGACAGAGGGAAGCCCCTGTCTTCTCCAGACGTCTGCAAACGTAAGTGACCACCTTACACAAGGTGGAAAAATGCTTTTGCTAAACTACAGGGCGTTTTGATCAAAGGCGATCATCTTGATTTTTTGTGTCTCTTTGTCCCCATGTTATGACACTTTTTTTGTGATAACTGATTCAGTTCTTCAAATGCATTGCCTCCTGGGGAAAAGTACATTCTTCTTGTGTTTGGTTTTAAATTAATATGGGTCCTTTCCTCTTGAGGCACATTTTATTTACCTGGAGTTTTGTTCTGTACCTCTCAAGACTGTGTGAGCCTATGTGCAAGCTATTGTTAAATTCCATTTGTTTGTGCAGTATCTATGCACATGAATACTTCTAATGGATGCAGAAGATACAGGAGGCCTGGAACTGTGCAAATTCACTTGGAAACAAATACATCAGAACTCAGACTTATTCCAGACTCTACAGCTGTTATGAGGAGCTCTGCCCAAATTAATTACATCATTAACACTTCAGCAGAATGTGTTAGGGTGTGTCTCTGGCACAGTGGTACTCATGGCTGCACACAGAGGATGTACAACCTTTGGATCAAGATAGTTTGCACCCAGCCAGTCTGGCAAACAGCCCAAATCTCCCTCACTTAAAGTAAATGTTTCCTGAGTATCCTGCCAGGCTTCACATGTCTGATTCTACCTCACATCTGTTGAGAGGTTGCTATTTCCAGCAATATACTTAATTTCTTTTTTTCCCTTTGGATAATTTTCCTTCCCCATAGCTCAGACATCAGTTCCAGCATAGAGAACTTCATCCCCTGCTGTCTGACCTCTTGCCCACTGACATAATGAGCTTTTGAAGCTTTTCTGGCCCTTTTAATGTTTTTCAACACGATTCCTCTTAAACATCCTCTCCCTAGGATTGTGAGTCCTGTGGCATTACTTAAACTTTCTGAGCCCAACATATCCAATGTTTCTGCTCTTTTGCCTTCTTCCCACTGGAACTTGGTGACAGCAGACTGCTTCCACACAACTTTTTCTTCTGATTTTCACAATGTTCATCACAGAACATGGATCAGCAGAGAGGGCAGAGGGTGAGCTTATCTGGCTCACCCTGTATCCTGTAGTGTTCTATGGCGGCCCCTGTCTAGTTCTGTTTCTACTCTGAGAAGATTTGTTACAGGGAAATATTGTAATGAGAACAAACTGTTATGCCAGAAGATTAGCCCTCAGTCTCATAGCACCTGAAAGAGTCGGTGTGTGAACTCTTGCACTGAGCAGCAGGGAGATGGTGCAGTAACCAGCATCACGTGTAATACTAGATAACTGCTAAAATCAAGGAGCACTGGAGAGTAGCAAAGAGGAAAAAACATTGTTTGAAAATACAGCCTATCTGTCTGGAAACCCTAGAACTGTTTGTCTAGATGAAATCAGACCTTGACTCTACGCCTGCCTCTCCTGTCTGGTCTGGTTACAGGTCTCTCAGTAACCCCTGCCAATACTTTGCATAGCAAGAGAAAAGCTGTTCAGAAATTTACCTTGTTGAAAGAGCCTTATTCCTGTTGTGCCAGTCAAGCACAACAATGTTCTTTTCAGCTGGGAAGGTGCTGCTGCCAGCAGAAGGCCCCCAAGTGCAATTGTCTCCACTCTGAGTTGCATGCTCAGGCCTAGAGAGCTGCCATCCTGCTTTAGTCACTGAAAGTTATATGTCTTTTCTAGGCTCCTTGTTCTGTCAGTGGAGAAACAGAGGGACCTCAGGGGAATTATTTATTGCAATCTAAGGTAGATGCCTGAAACAGATGGACTGAGTTGCCCTCTAAAGCATATCTATTTCCTTAAGAGGTACTCTGGATCACTAGCCTGCACTTGAGTTTCTCTTAGCTGAGATGAATTTAATGGGTTTGATTCAGCAGCAGAGGTAAGCACGACCCTGTCTGTGAATGTTTCATGTCAATGGGTCCTTTCTCAGGGTGTAAAGGCATTCATGAATTCTTGCCATATCAAGATATAAGGAAAGGGCACTGCAGCTCACTTGGCTTTTACAGCAGCTGTGTGCATGATGCTTGTACCCCTGTGGGAATAGGAGGAACTCTGGATATAACTACAGACTTCAGAGAAAACTGGGAAGGAGGTGGTTAATCTGGGCCTTTTCCCTTTAATTTAAGGAAAAAAAGAGAATTCCCACAATAAGATTTGACCAATTCCCATAATAGGTAGCACTTTGTACAATGGAAGACCTGATGCCCAAACACTTTTCCATGAGGACTGCAGGCAGTGTGTAAGTGTGCACTTTGTGTTACAGTGCACCTCTGCAGAGAGTTTTCGGGGAACACTTCACTACTTTGGCTATTACCAGAAAATTATCAGAAAAACCAGAAACACCAGTGGAGACAGGCTTTGGTTAGAACAGACACAGTTTGAGAGAGGGAAGGTTTTTCTTCCAGGACCATCATCAGCTAACATTAAACTGCAAAGCCTCCTGCAGGATAGAGGCCCTCTTCTCTATACTTTAGGTTGGATTGCCAGTAAACCTCATCTGGTGTGGTCTAAGTTGTTCAGGCTGTGTGACCCTAAAACCAACTCTGGTTTCTCAGTAGAAAAAGTTTCTACTTTGAGCATTGCTAATATATTAGACAATGAGACCACCAAATAGATTTTTGTCATACCTCAGCCTGCTGATTATAAATTGAAGAGCTGCCACTTCTGGATTACCATGCTTTTTAGGATTTAAGTATACCAATTCCAGGGCATCATCTCACTTTGAGAAATTCATGCAAACAGTGCCAGACTAACAACACTAAATGAAATGAGCAAGTGTTGAAAAGCAGTAATAAACTGCAAACAGCAGACTGAACGGATGGTTTTGGTGAGAGCAACCTAGTGCCCATCTTCCCATTTTGAGCTTAGAGGGAAAATAAACCTTCAATGGGAGATGAAAACTCTTGTGTACAGTAGATACTGAGCTGGGAAAGGAAGTCTGATGAAAAAGCTGAATGAAATGCTGTGCTAATCCCTTTGAGAAAGCACGCTTGAAGAGTGCTCTGCCATCCAGAGCAAAGTCTAGGGTCAGCTGTGACATCCCCCTCAGGCTCCCAGAAAGTTAACAGGACACTGCTCAGACCCAGAAACAGTCTTTAAGCATTAGTCATAATAATGAATAGCATTCCCTCTTAATCTGCTCTGAAAAAAAAAAAAGTTGTATAACAATTGGATCTTCTGGCACTATCTAAACCACCCTTAGCTGACCCTCCAGTGTGAGACTGCAAAGACATTCCCTCAGAAAAAAAAAACCTACTGAAATTTGATATGGAATTGTGAATCTGCTATTCTTTTTTGTCTGCAGAGGTAGCCTGCCTCTGATCCCTTTGCTTCTCCTGTTCCTATCAGCTGGGATGAATGAGAGCAGGGTCATGGGCAGAGCCTTGTTTGGACACTGCTTAGATCTATATTAAAAAGAAAAAAGGGCATGAAAAGAGTCCCTGAGCAAGGCACACACCTGCCTGTTATTGGGGGTGACAACACAGGATTAAGTAGTTTGTATATAGACTTGTATGAGAGCTTTGACTCAAAAGCCTAATTGTTTCCTAACCAATGGTTAGAAAAGCTGCTGTATCCTTGGCTCTTTCCTGTGGCTTATTCCAAGGCTTAAGGGATCCTTCTGAAATGGCACCATCTTTTGTACTCACCCTTTGCTTAGCTTAAAAGTAATGCAGGCATGTAGACCCATTAAAAAGGGTCTCCAGGAAAACAAGCTTTTTTACTCAAAGAACAAGGCTAGAAAATTAAAATGTGCCCAGATGCACATGCACACACACATGGTCTGAAAGGGTCTGCTTCTCATCCTTTTACTTCTGAGCAGCAGAGGGAGTGAACTTTTAATTCTAATATCACAAAGGCCCCATCACATCTTGGTTCAACGTCTGTCTTAATCAGCCCTGACCACACACAGAGCTATCTTATTTCCTTCATTTAAGATACATCATTGGCAGAGTCAATCCCCACACCTGACATGCTCTAAAAATCACACTGATTTGATCATATACTCCCAAGATGCACATGTATATATTTCAGACTCAAAAACTGATTTTTTTATTTTGCCTGTTTTTTTTAAAATCAAATAGCCAGTCTCCTCACAGCTATAGCTTATGCAGTATTATTAGATGAAAGTTTGACAAGATACCTCATAGGCCATTGACTTACTTGGAGCACCTGGTATTCTCCTGTAAGCTGGGACCATGTTGTTACAAACAATATTATATTTTACATCTGTGTCTAATTACACGGGGAAGACAGCTGTGCTGAGGGCAGACAGATTTATTAGGGACTTGAGTGGGGATTGCAGTATGAATTATTCATTTTTCATTATTTCTTGTCTCCTCCCTTTTACAGTAGTGTCTGACAAATACTTGGTATGGGAGTGAGACTCAGAGGCTAGAGGATGTTCTTGACACTCTGTGACCAATAGGCAGCTCTAAAGTAAAATTCTGCTTTTCACTATGCTACTGTCAAAGGGAGAACCAAAATAAAGTGCCCAGCTCTGAGCCAGGATTGTCTGCACACTGTCCCTAACATAATGGATGGTGCCTTTGACAAACAAGGCCGTTGTCACATTGGCTGCTGTTTTGTTAGACGGGGTGGTGGATGGAGAGAAAATGAGGGTTTGCCAAGAGAGAAGAAGCAAAAATCAGTGGGAAAGGGTTGTAAATACTGGAAAATGTTAAAGGGTAAGGCTTTGGAAACTTGCTTTTATGTTTCTTTAATAGTGAGGTTTATTTGCAAATCCATGGTACTGTTAAACAGATAAAAACCCAGTCATCCACAGCTGCCCCTTCAGCATGTGACATGTGGGCTCTTATTTTAGGAGTTACCTTAGATCACAACTGGGATTTTGGCCATAATACTCTGGAAGCCAGACAATGTACCCACCCAAGCTGAAATGCTAAATAAACACAGACTGAGTAAAGAGTTTGCAAGCCACTTGTATAACTCATCTGAAAGTGTTGTACATGAACTGATTCAGCTTGCTTTCTGATGCACCAGAAGCTGTCCCAGTTTCTAACTGGAGAATATGTCCCACAGTTCATCTGGGAACATTATTTTTACTGAACTGTAGCCTCAAAATAAAAAAGGCACTTTTGTTTTCTGCTTCCTCATCAGCTTTCACCAGTGCTTTCAGTCACTGTGCTGTAACGTTTTCCCTGAGGAATAGGGTAGGAGAAGTTCTCATCTTCCTGAATCAGGTTCCAGTCTCAGCTGGGGATAGGGTAGTCTAATGATGTGAGTTACCCATATGCTAAGTGACTCTCACTGATGAAACCCAAAAATAGAAATAAGAGGGATTAAGACAGACCCAGAAGTTGCAGAAATTTAAGGCATTTTAAGTGAAAACTCCACAGGCAGATCCTACATACAGTAATATTACAGTGAAAACCATCCTGGAATCAAGTGATCCTGATGTTGGCAAGCTCTTACTCCTCATGTCTCAAACCTGTCTGCAATGAAGGAAGGGTGTTTCCCGTCCTTATCTCCAAATCTATGACATCCTTTGTTTTCAGTGACTGACAAACTAAGAGTCTCTTTTTTAGGGTGATGTAGTCAGCCCTGCAAAAATGGGGTGGGGGGTGAAATCCAGTTTAGCAGCAAAAAATCAGACCTTCCTTTGAACCTGTCAGGGCTAATGAGCACTTCAGTGTTCCACCTGCTCTCCAGAAGTGACAGCACAAGCCCTGGGTTTGCTCCCAAAGTCGAGGCTGCTTTGTGGTGAGCAGGCGAGGCTGCTGCCCTGCGCCAGCCCGCCCATTGTGCCCAGCACATTGCCCATGGCAGCACGTGGCTCTTCTGTCCCTAGGCTGTTGTGCTAGAGTCCCCTGAGCAAAATGGGCCCAGATCCATCCACAGCAGTATCATAATATTATTGAAATTATTGGCATAAAGAACACAGGGCATTGGGGGAAAAAATAACTATATGGTAAGCAGATCATAAGTGAAATGCCCTTTAAACAAAATTGCTCACCCTTCTCGTACTGTTTTCAAAAGGTATTTTCCTGAGTTTCAAATATGAGGTTGCAGATGAAAGTGAATCTGTCCCTGTTGCATTTTAAATTTCCTTTAGTCCTATATTTGCCCCTTTCCCCTTGGAAAGTGATGTGTGGGATCAGAGTGTTCATTTAGTCTCTTATCTGTGAGCTCATGAAGAAAAGTAGTTTGATCAGAAACAATGATGGGCAAACTTCAAAAGCTTTGGAGATCATGTTTGGTTCAAATAAGCATCCAAAAAGGCTGGCCTCTGATCCAAGCTATCTAAACACCTTGGGTGTCCAACATTTAACTGAAAAATCTCTGTAAAAGCAGGCCTTAGCTACAAGATTTTATTTCTGCCCTCTTCCAGATGGATGAAGTAGTGATGCATTACCTTCTCAGTCTGCTACAAGTAAGTCAGGGCATGCTGCTTTCTTAATACAAAAGAGAGCTGAAATATGAAGGTCTGGAGTTCAGCTCTGTTCTCATTTTGATCAAACTTGTCTGAACATCAGAGTGGGTTTGTTTACTGCTTGTATTTTACTTCTGGAGAGCTGCTGGCACGAGGCTTGGCCATCCCAGACAGGTTCTGCCCTGATGGAGAGGAGTCAACTGTGCTGGCTTGTACCTCTCTGTGTATCCCTCCCTGATGCTGTCACATCAGGAATGTACCAGTGGTGTGGGATTATGACAATTTATTGTCTGCAGGAAGAGATGCCCACAGGGGCTGTCACTATCTGTTTTCCTGCCAAAACGCCTTGAGTTGCTAGGCTGGTGTGAAACTGGCAACAGTATTTTAAAGATTCCAAGGTTTTTCCTCCTTTTTCCTTCAGTTACATGTAAAATACATCTAGTTTAGAGGTCTTCTCCCATTCTGTTAACCTTCCTTGAAAAAAATCTGCTCATGCATTTGTAAAAAACAAAAAATTATCAGCTTCTTTAAGCACATACAGTACTGCATGGTGTGATGTTTAGCACTTTAGAAAGGAACTGAAGGAAATTTGTGCACTCTTTCGAGGCAGAAATTGAAAATATGTTTCAGGTCATCTGAACCACCTGTATAATCTGCATCTTCCCCAGAGGAAACAGCAGTTTTGTGATCTCTGTGTTTACAGGATAGGCAATGTAGGCAATAGCTATAAATCTTTCCTTTGTCCTTGCTAGTGAAATTTTCTGTAAAACACTTTTAAAGTGAACTACCTTCAAGCCCCTTTAAAAGTAAACACATAGAGGAGGCTTTCTGGTATCACTTGAAAACCCTGTGTGGTCATGATTTGTATATTAGGGAAGAGCTGACTCTCATACACAAATGCTCACAGTTGTTCTTGTTCTGCTTTGTCTAACAAATTAAAAAGAAAAAAAAAGGCGAATGTAGGCTGAAATGCAAAATTTATAGTTCTGACTTAAAACTACTGAGCATGAGAAAGAAGGTAGAAGTTTATCAGCCTTGCTAAAATGTCACTTACGCAGCTGTCCCCACGGCACTTGATTTGAATTGCCTCTTGCTGTGTGTCCATAGCCTGTGCCTGCCAGCCCATGGGTTCAGCCAACACCACGTTCAGCAGCAGCTGGAGATGCCACCCCCGGACAGGATTCTGCTACTGCAAACCAGGAGTGGCAGGTCCCAACTGTGACAGGTGCCTGGTGGGCTACTGGGGCTTTGGAGAAAATGGCTGTCGGCCCTGTGACTGCGCCAGAGACTGTGACCAGCGCACTGGGACGTGCTTCAATGGGTAAAGAAACCCTGCTCTGGGTCCACTCTGAGATGGGACTCTGTGAAATGAAACAAATTCTACAGAAATAACAAAAATTGGAGGGTGCACAATCATTTGAAAAGGTGGCTGTAAATCATAAAAGGTTTTTTAGGTTACATTTGCACCTTTAAGTCCACTGCATTATCCAAGGCAATCTTGAACAGATAAATCTTTGCAGTAATAACAGGCATTTCCACAACCCCATGGAAATATGTGCAGGGTCTTTAAACACATCTTTGCTTTTGAAATAGATGGAAGAGTCTGCCTCTCATCTGTGCCCAGGGTAAAATGATCTGCTGAGTAGTTGCAGCTCTACAGGTCCTGCAGCTGTCCTCAGGTCCCAGTGACATCAACAAGTGGTCACTAAGTTACATAATTCCCTAAAAACAAACAAACGTAAGCAAAAAAGGCCCAATTTATAGGTACTTTAAAAAATACTAAGTCAGCAGTGGGAGGCCTGAATAAAAGCCTAGACCTTGTGATTTCTCTATGTGGCATGAAGTCTCACTCATATTTGCACTCCCAACCTGCAGAAAGCAAGCTCATCAGTCTGGGCACAGCCAAAGGCAGCTGTTTGTTTGTTTCCCTCCCCTGAGTGCCCTAAGGCAGTACTGTGGTTTGTGTGTCCCCCAGCTATGACAGTGAGCCCTTCTTTAACGTCCCCATCGGCGGACGAATCCCCGACCTCGTCCAAACGCCGAGCAACGAGAGCGAAGAGGAGTGGAAATGGAATGACCACGAGCAGGGATTTTCTGCACTGAGGCACCCAGGTACAGCCCAGAGCTTGGGAACATTCAGTTGCCAGTTCTTTCAGCCCTCCACCCTGACTGGGTCTGCTCTACTTATCTCCAGCTTGTCTGTAGTATTTAAATAGGTCTCAGTTTTGCCTGCCCTGTAAAGATCAGCACTTGCCATCACTGGTGGCTTGGCAGAGGTAACAGTGCCACTTACTGCATAACTTGGCTTTTCTGAGATGGATACTGCCTTAACACCAGGAAGGATCAGCATTTCTTAGGTTATGGGATCAAACAAAGGTCTCATTACTTACATGATTTACAGCTGGATCTGATCTCTTCATTAGGATCAGTTTATTACCTGTACAATAGACCTCATGTGGGCTGCATTTTACTTGACAGTGCTGATCAGATTTCAGAGTAATTATTTTATCATATAACAAGAAACACATTTGCAAATAACTGAGCTCACTTTCCAACTTATGAATAAGGTTCCTATAGATTATGGGAACTATAGATATCTAACTTCATAACTGATGATTGTTTGCTCTTCTTTTCTCTCTCATGTCCTGGCTCTTCTCCAACCTTTTGGTTTCTGGGGTTTCCCTGCTAGAAAAGTGTGTGTGCAAAGAAAAGGTGCTCGGGAGTGTCAGTGACTTCTGCCAAATGAAGTATGCCTATGGTAAGTGGGCAACATGCCCCCAGGCTATGATGATTCCACAATGTTCCTGCTATGCATATTGTTAGCTGATAGCTATGAAAAATGACAGGATTGGTTAAGTCCTGAGAGGTAGGATTTCTTCTGCCTTTTTTGTCTAGTGACACGTCCAACTTCTGATCAGAACTTAAAAGCTTTTTTCATGCAAAGTTCTGTAGCGTCTCCTTCCCACCCAGTTAATTTACCTCTTACAGCACAAGGGTTGGTAGAATAGTACTCAGTGGAATGATTGGCCTCTACATCAAGAAAAAATGATAAAAAACCTCACATCTGAGATGTCCTTGCTTTTGCAGTCATTATGCAAGTTCCAATAGCCACGCTCATTTACCAAGACTGTATTTAAAACTGTCGTTTATTAATACCTGGTACATGCCATCACATGAAGCAAGAAAGGAAAACTCTGGGATCCAGAAGTTTGATGTGCTTCTGGCAGGAGACAACAAAGCCTGCTTGAGGGGCTGATCTACATGAGACTGTCATGCCAAAATTTATGGGATCCTACTAAATTAAAAGGAACAGAAATTAAACATGGCAACCAGGTGTTGGACCACAAACCAAAAATAGCTCTTCTGGTTTGTTGTGCAATCATGGAATTTTAATCATGTGACATGCCTGATAGGAAACTTCTTGACTTCCTTCCTGTAGACAGTCCCTTCTCACAGGACAGAATTTTTGAGAGGCCAGTGGTAAAGCAAAACATTAACATTTTCTAACTGGAAATATAAAGTGTAGAATCAGTGCTAGAAATCAGACTGGAAGGTCTGAAGGTTTTTCACCCTTCCTTTTGTATACATACAAGTGCTTTCCCAGAATTTCCAAGTATTTTGACATCAGCCCATTAAAAAATAGCTGCTAAATAACACGGTAAAAGGATGAGTTAACTACTTACAAAGAAAAATCCAGTTTCTATTCCCCAGATTTATTTAAAAGATCCATCAGTGAAGTGGACAAGCATTGTACTTTCTGCAGTTTGGGGGATTTTTCATGTCTTCTTTCAAGGTGTTAAACTTCTACCTTTTGGCAGCATTAACCAAAATTCATTTGGAAAGTCACTGTTGGTCTCTATTTGGATATGTTTTCTGGCAGTAATAAAAGCAAGAATCCTGTCTGCTCATGACAAAGGGACCCATGCAGAAGTTGTGGTGAAAGTGAAGAAGGTCCTGAAATCAGGCAAAGTGAAAATTGCCCGGAGCAACAGAAGCATTTACCCAGAATCCTGGACCAACAGAGGCTGTACATGTCCCATTCTCAATCCTGGTAAGGACAAAATACTCACTAGGGGTTTTGCTTCCCCTGTAAACAGTGCTTAAGAATATCAGCTGTGACCAGCCTTTCTGGGGCAGCATCCTTTGATTCATCCCCACCAAAGCATGTTTGCTTTCCAGCTCCCAATGTTCAAGGAGGGTGGTAAAGGCAGGAGGGGGGCAAAGGCATGAGCAGCAGCTGCCAAATCCCAGCAGATCTGTGTGCAGAGCCTCACTGGAATGAAATCAATTTGTAGCTGTAACCCCTGAGCACAGCCCTGACATCAGTGAATCCGTGTGCCCAGGAGCCAGCAATGACAGGATGCACATGGATTTATACACATAAGCTGGATGAAATTGGCAAAGGTGCTGTATGCCAGATCCGTATGAAATAGAGAAATTCTAGTTTGGTTCTTTCTTATTCTATATGCTAACTAAGGGTTTTCCCTTTTTCTTTTTTTTTCTTTATTTATTTTTTCTCTTTTCTTTAACTAGGTACTGACTATCTTATAGCAGGCCAGGAGGACTCTAGGACTGGCAAGCTCCTTGTGAACATGAACAGCCTGGTGAAACCCTGGAAGGCATATTTGGGAAAACAAGTATCAGATATTCTTCGAACTGGATGCAAATAATTTCTGCTTCAGAAATTACAGTGCTGGACTTTGCCTTTTAGTAACACTGCAGTGAAAGGTGTAGTTAGTTCATGCATTCCCATTCAACATGCTCCTAGCTGAAGCAAGGAAAGCAGACTTGCCACCCTTCCTTTCATGTGCTTAGACAGGAAACTCGGGACATGACTACTTTTTCTTAAAAAATGCACAGCGTTACAGTACAAAATTACCTAGTACGTCATATATAGATCACAAGTCAGTACTTCACTTGAGCCTGATTCCAGCCAGAATAATTTTACAAGGCAAAACTAAAGACATGGACTAGTGTTTCCATACTTCAGGTCAGGGTCTGATATTAATATGCATAAACTGCTTTCATAATACATTCATAACTGGAGTGTAATTTTATTTATAAGTGGCCACTAAAAGGCAGCAATTTCTTTCAGCTTTACAAGTGGCATAATACTAAATAAGCATATAAGAGAGCTCAAACTGATTTACCATCTGACTGCAATTATGCCAATATAATGGGCTGCTTTCTAGAAGCAATATTATCCCACTGCCTACCAGAAACAAACATGTGGCTTATCCTGGGACAGTGTCCTTTAGAGATGTGCATCATGTATCATCAATGCTTAGTGCTGAGCTCTGCTGCAGAAACCACCTTGGCTCAAACTCCATTCCAAATCCAGCTCTGTGCTGTAGCACTCAGTCTGCAACACTACAAAGGTTTCACAGCAATAACTGCAAATAAGCCTTAACTATAGGAAAAAGCCAAAGCGTGAGGAACTAGCAGCTGCTCTAATGTTGAAATTGTGACAATACAAAAGCCACAAAGCAGAAACAGGAGGTAAATGGATTGGCTGGAGCATGTATCAAATGAGGTAAACTGTAGTTCTGGGAGAGCAACCTGGCTATTCCAACTGTGCTCAAGACCACTGGCCTTCGATTGCACTTAGTGCTTTTATTGTGCTTTATTTCTCTTGATCACACTTCAGGGTAAGATGCTGAAGCTCTGCTTCCTTCCCATAGTGCCTGAGGATTATTTCTCCCTCTGCAAAAATACAGGAGTGGTAACATCAGCACTCCAGGTAAAATTAGTTCTGCTCTGCAAAAGCATTATTTCTAAATCAATTTTACCCTATAGTAATCAAGAGATAGCTACTTCAATCCTTCTTAACACAGAATTTTGAGGAAATGAAGTTTGAGATGTGTGTCCCCCATTTAAGGACTCACAACCAAATGAAGTTGGTTGGAGCACTCTCTTGTCAACTAAGCAAAAATCACAATGAATCAATCTATATTCTTTCAGGGAGTTACAGAGAAAGAGAAGCACACAGACTACTTTTGCCTGTTTCAATCCCATGTCCAATTTTTAATGCTCCTACGGGAAGAGGAGATGTTTTCATTTAGCACTGTCTGACTGGTAAGTGGGACACCTAGGAACCCTAATACTAATGCAGAACAGAAGTCCAACCTACAACTTAGGCCATTGTTTTGTTCTCTTTACCAATGAGAACATAAAAATTCAGCCTCTTCCATTCTATTTACTGCTATTTTACGTTGAATTTCACATTGATTGAACAGCAGAAATATCCTCAGCTAATTTGGAAATGGATGACAGGCATATCTTTAGGAGAGAAAAAAGCTCCAATTTGTTTCTCAACAGGATATAAACAGTGTTTCTAGTGTTTCCTCCTCCCTCCTTTTCAGGAAATTTCCCTTCCTCCACTGCTTTTCCCCTTTCACATCATAATTTATTTCTTGTTACCTAAACTGGTATCCAACAATGTGGCATCTTCAACAAGCTATTTAATTAATGCAATAAAACACTTTTTAACCAAGGCATTTGGCAGATTTTGCAGTGTCAGCCTTATGAAATTAGGAGCCCAGCAACTGCCTTCTTTACTGTCTCCAGAAATTGTCTCACAATGAAAAGATTAACTAGGTCTCTTACAAATATCAATAAAGACCTGTACATGAATTTACAGTCTGATCTCAAAGGGCCTCTCACGAGAAATGAAATTCAAGCGTAAGTTTACAATTAAACTAAGGAATGTGCTTTTCAACAGAAGCCACTTTACCTGTTGGGGATCTTATTTAATGACAATGAGGATATTCCATGTTGGTTTATAGTCAGCACCATATTAAATCAAACACCTCTACTCCATTTGTTGTGCCAGACTTGTGGTTTTGTGGGGAGGGTAAACATCAGCATAGTTCTTTTCTGTCAATAAAAGTTATTTTATGACACATTCATTTACCAGCATTACTAGCTACTGCTAGTAGAAATACCACTTGGAACCACAGTTTAAGAAATTAATCACCCATTTTCCACACAGCATCCTATGAAGAGAATGACTGCACTGGGAGGGGATGCTTTAACTTTCTTAGGAGCTGTAAGGAACTTGTAACATTCAGAAACAAGTAACTGGACCTGTCACTCAGGGTACAACAAATCCTACATCCACCTACCCTTCACATCACTGTTGTGTCATCTGGGTTAATCTGCACTGTGGAATCACCACTGTGCTCCTTGTTTTGGCCTTCCTGAGCCATCTGCTCACAGATCATCAATACTGATTTACAATAAGCCATTTCTAAAAACAAACATTGGTGCTATAATCATTGCTGCACTCCTCTACTCTTCCTCTGTTGGGTGTGTCTTCCCTCAGCTCCACCATCACCAACAAAGCATCAGCTCCAGAGGGCTTAAAAGCAGTTGAAAAACAACTGCAGACAGGCTCCTGTTCAACAAAATGAAATCATGTCCAGTGAAGAGAGCTGACTGAGAATAAATGACAAACTGCTGGTAGCTGCTCTACACTGTCCCACACCAACACTGTTAGAATTTTAATGAGGTAAAACAAGAGTGTAGAAGCACACAAATTCCTTTTTTTTACTTCCCTAGGAATAAGTAGGTTCATTGACGTGTGATTAGATCAGTGCCTCAGATAAATAGGAGACACTGCTGTCAGGTTAACAAGGACACTCTCAGTCAGAACTGCTCAGGATATAGATCTTGTTTCCAAAACAGCCCTGACAGATCCCCAGATCTAATGATCCCTACAATGGCCTGCAAGATAAACGTCTCCTTCTAGCCACCATTTTGTTCATCATTCCTTTTGCAGGAAGAAAGGGAAAAAAAAAGATTATTTTTGCACCTGAAGCAAGGGCATACCTCTAAAAAAGTTACTACACACAAACTGAAGTCAGGTCTCTGCAATATCCTCAGGCTGTACTGCAGAGAACAGCAGAATATACTACTGAGTAACTTTCGATTCTGAAAAGGCAATTTTGTCTAATTTTAACTATTTTTCAGTATTTTTTACTTTTTAGAATATATGTTTTGTTAAAGGATCATCTGAAGTTTTAGAGGCAATCTTTATCCACATCAGAATATGTAATACATGCACCACTGATTCAAGTTTAAGTGGATTGCAGGAACAATCCCATCCTAACAAGCAAGTTATCACAAGTTACATATGAATTTGTGGCCTGCATCATGCAGGAATTGCAGCCAGCTGATAACAGTTCACCCAGCTTTCAAAAGCAGAGATTGTTTCATCACTGCACCAGAAGGACAAGAGTATGCAAAAACTGAAGAATAGTTAAAACTAAAAATCTGGAGTATTTCATAGCAATATGAAAGGGAGCATTTTGGGACCAATAGTAGGTCTGTAGGGTGAACACAATTAAAACAATGTCTTTTTATTCTAGAAACAACAGAGCAAATTCAACTGGAATTCTATCTAAATGGAACTGTTTGAGCTGAGTAACTTGGATAGGAAAGATATTCTAATACATCTATAATTGTAGATTAATGAATTGTTAAGTTGCTTTTAGCTCATCGTTTATAAACATTTAATCACACTCATCACATCAGCTTTTATAGGCCAAAAATCAACTAAAAGAGCAATTTTTTCATAATGAAAGCATTTTTTATCCCCCAAAGACTACTTGTGACTTGACAAAGCAGTGCCTATGACTTGACAAAAGCACCTGATAACATAAAATCAGTATGAAATTACTCTATAAACAAAATTGCACAAACACTTTTGAATCTACTAGTCTCACTCCAAGAACCAGTAGCTCAGTGATCACAGAAAGAAAACCAAGATATTATTTATAAAATATATATATAAATAAGAAATATGCAACTCTAAGTTTTGTATTCACACAATAAAAATGCAACTTACCATCTGCTTATTTCACAAGCTTGTCACATATTGCCAAGGATCATTTTATCATCTTTATTATATATTAACATAACCACTGATTGATTTTAGATTTAAAATTGGGGCATGTAACTATAAGAGGAAAATAACACAAATTAAGCAATGCTGAGAAACAGAAACAAGGAGTTACATTATCTATGCATTCACAACTGCATGAATTTACATAGCAAAAAAAAAAAAATCCACAAAGAACTATTTAGGATTAAAGCTATGACTTCCTTTCTCAAAACATCACATAGTGCTATTCACAGTTTCTGGTATGAATAGCACTGTGTGATGTTCTGAGAAAGGAAGTCATAGCTTTAATCCTTACACATATTTTGTATTTGTACTGGATGCAGCACAACAGGTTACCAAGTCACAACAGTCAGAAAGAAGTAAATCCACCCTGAACACACCTTCAAAAGTGTCAGATTTTGCCCCAAGTTCCCTCTGTCAGCATTAGGTGCACATCCCTACCCACTGTAGGCCAAGATTCTCACATTTTATGTTTTGTACACAGATGCTACAAATAGAGTCGCAGAGGATAAGTCCAAACACTTTAGAGCACAAAGGCAACATCGGAAAAAAAAGCACAACAAAAAAGAAAGAAGAGGCAACTTGTTAGAACAGAGCACCCCTTGACAAACAGTTCTTGCTTCTTTACAGAGTGCACTAGATTTCCATTTGAACCAGAAGCTTGAGTGCATGTGATTTTTTTCTAATTTGGTGCCCGGTGTTCATCTATTGCCTAAGTGCCAAAGATTATCTCTGCTGCTTTTGTGCCTGTTTACTCAGGTTAACTTGGCACTTGGCTTCTTATGCCTGAAAGAGCCACACTGGGAAGTTCTGTCTCACTTTGTTTCTTTGGAAACCATCGATGCACAGAGTCTCTGCTATCACTACCCTCAGAACAAAGTAGCTGGCAGCCACTTAATTGCCTACAAATTTTTTTTTTCTGAGGATCCAACAGCTGCACTGAAATACAAACACCTCAAAGACACTGTAAAACTTGACCAAAATTCCCCTCAAACATTCAGAAACATCTGTGGCACCGAATTCACTTATGCAAGCAAGACATGAAAGTGCTATATGGAATTAATGCTGCTGAGCACTCCAGGGTGCTGCCCACAGAGAAAAGGCAAGTGTTTAAACATTGCTGGACTTTGTGGCTGCATTACTGACACTATAACCTTTTATATTTTGGGTGAGGTGGCCAACACAAGGAGAGAAAAAAAAAACCCAACAACCACAGCCACAATCTCATTTGAAAAAAAAAAACCTCACAGCCTATCTTTTGCTCAGAAAGACAAACAATGGAGTATAGCTTATCTACAGCTATTAAACAATACTGAACTATTAAATTATTTGTACCTTTTAAGTGATTTTCAAATATTTTAAGAGCTGTTTATGTTTATTTGCTGGTTCACGGTCCAGTCTACTACAGCTACTGAAAAAGCTTTCAGTTTTTTATGCCTTCCTGCCTGGGCTGGGGAGAAAAGAATAAGACAAGAATAAAAATCTGACAAGCTGGAGCAACTGATCTTCACAAGCCACAAATTAATTTAAGATCTGCTTACAGCACAGAACAGTTCTCAAATCCAACTGGTGTTAACAAAAAACCAACCAAACAAAACACCACATCACAAAGACACAGGAGCTTCCAGTCAGGGTAAAAAGTATTTTCTTTTTAATATGCACTTAAGTCACAGTATCTGGTTTGAGATCATTACACCAGGTAACAATTTATTGTATCTCAAAGTATTTTACAAGTGCCCATCTATACCTTGAAGGAGAAGGTAATACCAAAGGAACCCAAAAGCTGTATTTTCAGAGCAAAAGTAAAGCCAGTGACCAACATTCTTTTCATTCATCTTAATCATCAGTTGCACAACACACCATTTTTAAAAATGCAAAAGGCATCACAGTAAGTAAATGAAATCAAAGAAGATGTGCATTTCAACGTTTTCCTGGCAGTCCTGATCTGATGCCAGTAGTAAAATGCAACCATAATCTAGTAAGACCATTGGAAATTATTTTAGAAATTCTAGATCTAGACCATTGTCAATGACTTGCATCACTTTGGAAAAAAGAAATCTTAAATGAAAAACAATCATTTAATGTAATTTCTACTGACAGAACTGAACACATTAAATAAAAAGCAGCTACTGATCAGAACATACTGAAATGAAGATAGACCTGGTGTGCCAGTGGAATTTTAGTTGAAAGCTATGTACTTCAAGACATTATTCAAGTCACAACTCAAGGAAAACTTGAGGGCAAAGAAGAGCTGGTAAAGTTTAACTGTGTCCAAAACCAGGTTACACAGTACATACAAACACTCACTCTTTTTGCAGTATTTAGCTGCAAGGCTGAAGCTCTGAGATTTCTCCTTCAGGAATAAATTATTTATTATGATACAGTGCACAGAATATGGTGAAACATTTCCTCACTACTCAGAAGACAGACACAGCGCAGAAGTCCATGTCTCTGAAAATGAGAAATGGAGACGACAGCCTCCTTGCATCTTCATTAGCTGGATTCCTCCTCCTCTTTGGCAGCAGAGGCCTCCATAGAGGCAGCTTCCAAATCTTTGCTGGACTTCTCATCATTTTCATCCTCTTGAGGGTAAAGATCTGGGTATTTTTGCATGCATTCCTGCATGGCACGGAATTGGTCCACACAGTCTGATCCCTTTATTTCTTCTGAGCTATAGTGGAAACAAGAAAAGGCTGACTTGAACTGCTCCCCACAGGGACCACTAGCCATTCCACCCAGACATGGGCAATTCCAATTGATATCTCCATTGGGCAATATCAATCCTGAACAAACAAGAGAGAAGAAAAGTTAATGCACCTTCCAAACATTGATTTCATTCAGTGACAGCTGCTGGGCTGTAGGTGTGAACTCAAGCACTTATAGTGCCATCTTAGTTCTGTAGCTTCAAGGCTGATAAACACCTTTCACTTCCCAGCCAGTCTGTTTCTCTCTCTGATCTGTATAATCCTTTAATGGGCACCAGTGAGATTAGCTCTCTATCCATCTCTGAATTAAGTCCTTCTCCCTGGACTACAGACCACTGACAATATTCTAAGGGAACTGCAAAACAGATGGAAGTCAAGTCAATCGATTTGCCAGACTGTCAGGGAAACAAGCAAGCATTAAAATCATTCCATACAAATAGTAAGACTTTAAATCCAGTATTAAGACTAGAAATCTTTTAAATCATATTGAATGGATGCCTTTTTCTTCTTGGTTGAAATAGGCTCTGAAATAGTAACTCACAACTTTCCCCCTTCAAATTTCAACTGGAAGACCAGAATTGCAAAAACAAAAATCAGTGTATTTGTAAAGATTAAGTCATGTGCCACAGAACACAAGGAACCACCACAGTTTGAAATGTTCCTGAAGACACTAGAGCAATAAAATTACTTGTAAAATAATTTTCTTAAACAGCTTGCTCCTTTTAGAACCAGACCTGCCTTGTAAACATGCAAATCTTACTGTGAGTTATCCCATAAACAATACATTCTACAGTATCACAAGATCACTGACCTACACCTATTTTATCACTGAAATAGCATCAGTTTCAAAAGTTCTGTGCACAGAAACCATGATTTAGAAAAACAAAACAAAAATACAGATGACTAAAGCAAGCATTTCTTCACTCATAATCACAGCAGAATTCACACATCAATGAGTAAGTCCACGAGCAAGCTTAGAACACAATTAAATCGGAAACAGATTTCATCCACTGCTCTTCCTGAGTTGCAAACCTACAACAGATAGGATTACTATTTTTAATTAAAATTTAATTCAAACTTCTTTCAAATGCAGCCTGAACCTCACTGATCCGGTGAGTCACAATCTACTTGAACCTGCACTCGTGGAAGAAAAAATAACACTGTTTACATCACTGCAGATAAAGACTTGTGTGAGCAGTTGATTGCTGACATCTCACGACCTAAAGTCTCCTGGCTCATGGAAGCTGCTCATGTCATGGCCAAAGGCAGGCCCACCTGCACCTGTGTCAACATTTGTCTTTGGACTCATGGTATGAAGTCCCACTGCTGTTTTGAGAAGAGTTTCTTCCCTGTAACACCCCAATAACAAGTTTATCTGCCAGGGATTCACAGTGTAAGATGACAGGAAACAGGATTGAAAGGGACATCGTTAGTCATAGAAACAGTCCTGTACATCTGATCATTCATCAAGTTCTTTCTTACAAGAACGTGGAGTTTTGCTTCATCAGTCCCCTCTAGAAACCACTTTAAAACTGTTTATAAAATAAGATGACAGGAACAAGTCTGGAAAAACAGACGGGAAAGACCAGCAACAATCTGTGTTTGAGGTCCAATTCCATAAGTACTTTTATCCAACTTTCCCATCACAGCTGTAACACTAATAAAAACCACTTTGCATGCACAAAACTCATCATTGCCTTCTTCATATAAGCTTAATAAAATAAAAAATTATTCAAACTGAAGGCAGCCAAGATGTCAGTGAAAACCAGGAATCTTTCATGTTCAAATTCCACCATCTGCAACACATAGGACTAGAAAGATGCTTTACAGTAACAATACTATTTCAAAACCACTGCAAATGAATTCTTAATTTGTTTCCATCAGCCACAGCTGTCAAAAGCACAGACAGTGAACTGTGATCTTCACAGCAGTATGAAATCCTAACCTGAACTTACTCCAGTTTGTCTGCCTTTCCATTTCCCATGGCTTTTTTCTTTCATTGTTTTTAGCTTTAAGTGAGTCATTAACATTTTGCCTACCAAAATCCCCCAGCTGATACAAGATCAACAACAAAATATTGACAGAAATAAGAACAGGATACTATTGGTTGTTATCCTAAGGGAAACAGAACACAAGTTTTCCTGACCCATCTAATGATTCAAGTAGACTGCTCAAAGACTCATGTCTGTTAATGTCTGGGACAAAATAAGAACTATCAAAAATTACCAAATACCAAACTAGATCTTTATCTCAAGTATAAAAAAGGTCTCTACAATAAAACAAAACCTCAAACACAAGTTTCAGGTGTATTAGAAATCAATGCAGATTATGGCAGGTCTATATAATGCATCTATTCTTTTCCAGATATGACTGGTCTCTTTGGCAGAGCAGAAAAGATGAAAAGAGCCCCTATAGTTAATTAGACAACACTGGAAACCAAGTCTTCTATTCCAAGCAGAAGCTAAATTAGAAAAGCCTGCATGTTACATTAGGTACAGCAAAACTCTTCCCAATTTGCTTTTAAATAAAAGCCATGCAAGCCAGAGCTTCAGCATTTCATCATATTCCAAACCATTTTACTCATGTCTTTCCTGCCCATAAGCTTCATTTCCTACTGCTACATTCTATGATATGCCCATTTTCTCTCTTCTGATCTAATGCACTGTAGCCCTGGGTCATTCAAGAGGTTTTTCAGACTTAAAAACATGGCAGTAATTTACCACATACTAAGAAGAAAACTCAACAAACTAACAACGAAAATCACACAACAATAAATCCCCACCCAAACTTATTGACAGTACTTAAACATAGTTTGTAGTTTCTCATTTTGAATCCCACAGACACACACTGTCACTGTAAGGTGACATAAAAAGCTCCTGGCTTTCCCTGCTTCAGGACTGCTAGGAAACAAACCCCATCACCTCTCCTCCTCACCACAGCCTTTTCATGTCCAACAACATACACACAACAGCAATCAACTGATGTGGTGTTTAAACAAAAATAAAGGGGTTCTTTTAATTTTGACTAGTTTATTACCCAAATGTATGTAATACTAGGACATCAACAGACTTAGCAGTGCAAGTGAGAAAAACTTAGATAAATAACTGACTACATACAGTTGTAATGAAGGCAGATAAATGCAGTAACATTTCTGCAGAAATCTATGTACAAAAAAAGTTAATTTTAATGACATAGGAAGGTGTGGTTCCAATTACAGTACATGCCATATCAGCTAACACAGACCCTGTGAGCTCCAGCTGCTAAACTGCTTAAATGCTGCCCTCTAAAGGTCTCTGAGACACTTTAGAAAGCCTAACTTTCACTTTCTAACTAAGTTTCAAAGAGTCTGAAGAATTTACTTCAGCTTCAGTTGAGCTGAAACCAATGAAATACCTTCACACAAAGTGAAGAGACCAAAAGATCTGTAAACATAGAGGCAATTAGAAAAAAATTAACCTAAACTCATAATTCCATGATAATTATTAACCCCAGGCAAAATGTATTAAATCATCATTACTGGAAGTATATTTCATTTACCCATTATTTAAAATCTGCAACCAGAATATTGTAAGTCTTGGTCTCAGAAGTATTCTGCTGTCTTAAACCTCTATTTGCAGATTAGATACACTTTGTACAAGAACTGTAATCTTCATGAAAAGCTTTATCTTTTCAAGGCACAATAATTACACTTGAAAACTCATTAATTTTAACTTACCCATCATGTGCCAGTGAAAGATATTGATTATATTGCTACCAGTATAGTATAGATTAGCCAGATATTACTTTATACTAAATCAGATATTCAGAGATTGCCATATTAGGCAATTTCAGCTGCTCACAGGCAGGTGAGCAACTCACATCAATGACAGTGATATGTAACTCACTCCAGCTTCTCTGAAAATTGCATGCTGTTACTCAGAGGAAAAATGATCATAATTTTCACTTGATTAGGCTCTAACTTTATTAATAAAAGGAAAAGTTATCCCAGCATATCTCTGGCCACTAACCAAAACTAAAAGCCATCAACTGATTATTTGAATAGGGCACTAAGAAAAATCATTACAAGTGTAGAAAAATAAATACTGGAAGAAAATATGTCATTAGTGAGGTCCTAATCTAGCAGTTAAAACTGCCATGAGTTTGGGTATTTACTGCATAACCAGCTGCCCTCAGCAGCTTTAAATATGCTTAAGTTTTTCTAATTCTTGCAGGGTTTGTTTTCTGTTGGATTTATGCATGATGTAACACCCCTTACTTCGTTCTGCTCACTACTGACCTTGCTCTTCATAAGGGTCATCTGGGTCATCTGCAACCAGCTCAGCACTGCTCGGTGTCTCATGGTCCTCCTTGGTTGCAAATATGATTCTGTCTTTACCTACCATGGAGGAGACAAGAAGCAAAAGTTCAGAGAAATCTGTGACAGAAAAGAGTCATTTACAAAACTGTTGTACACCACAAGGTAATGAGACTTTTGATGTGATTCAATAATATTGAGAATGAACTGTTGTACTTAACAACCACCTTGAATGAGAACAGTTGCTAGTTCAGAGGAACACATACACACTGAAATTCTGTTTTTCTAAAGCTCCAATTTTCATAGCAATGTCCTGTAATAAACAGTACAGTTCACTAAATTGCAAAGTTAAAAAGCTGTTTCCAAACAAACTCAAATTACTCCAACACCAGGACTAACACAAATGAAGAATTAAATTAGAATTAAAAAAAAAAAAGTAAAAGAGAAACTATAATAAATAGTACTAAAGTGTTGCACAGGAACTTATTAATAACAGAGGTTTTTGCTAAAGATTAGTGTAATATTTCACACTAATCATCTGAATTAAAAACTGAGGATAGCCATCAGCATATAGAACTAACTACACTGAAAGATGCTGTGAACATTACAAGGGATGGAAATCCAATGGAGCAAATCTCCTGCTCTTGATTTAACTAAAACATTCCATAGCAAGGTCGGGGGAGGCTTGGCTGGACACTTCAGTAGTTTTAGTTTTCTAAAAACCCTGTAAAGCTCTAACACACACTCTGAGAGTGGAAAAAATGGTAAATTCCCCAAGAATTCTCCAAATTCATATAGGCCACTACAGTAACTTGACATATCAGAAATTAAATCTCCTGGCCCCTCAGTGTGACCTCAGCCAGCAGATGTTCAGTAACTTAACCTTGCTCAGTAACCATGCATTTAAACACCTGAAAAACAGATCGATCTAACACCTTTTAAAAGGCAGAAACAGTTTTCTGACAACTCTGCATTGTACTCCAGCAAACTTTACAACATGGAATGTTCGGGCATTTATTATATGAAAGGAGTGAGAAACACAGGAACTCTAACCCAGCCACTGCCATTCTGTAGGGCTGCATAAGGCAACTTACAGATCTTGCAAAATTAAACAAAGCCCAACATAAAACATAAAAGAGATCCATACATTATGACCACCTCAATACAGTTCATAGTCTGTGACCAAGTTTGTAACTTACAAACGGCATTTGGAACTATTGATGCTTTTTTTTCCTAGTCTGAAACTTTACATTCAGCCCTTCGTATTACTTAAGAGAGCAAGGATCTTTATATATATATATATATATACGCATCTCCCACTTCAAGAGGTGGTCAAGCCTCATAAATACCACCACCTGTACATGATACAGATACAAAAAAGTTCGCAGCCTACCACCCTGTCCATCGACCTTAAAAAGGCAAAGCCCCACATCATCTCTGGCCACTCAGCTAGGATAAATGTAACCCCTGCGGGCAGAAGGCGCTCCGCGCCCGGGGGCTGCCCTGCCCGCACGCCTCAGCCGCCTCCCGCCACACACGGTCCCTGCGGACACCTCTGGCTGCTCTGGGCCCGCTGCGGGGCCTCACCGTCCCCACATGCCCGGGACGGCGCTGCGCCTCATGGCCCCGCCGCCCTTCCAGCCCTCCGTGAGGAGAAAGGTCGCGGCGGGAGGCGAGGCAGCGCTGCTGCCGCCACACACGGACCGCGGGCGGCTGCCGCGCCTCCTCCCTACTCCGGCTGCGCCTTGCCCTCATGGGCTGCGGGGAGCGGGCGGTCACCCCGCCACGCACCCACCCCCGGCCGCCTCACGGCGAGCCCGCCCGGCGGGGTGACATTGGGAGGACACTCGGGAGCACCTTCCTGCCTGCAGTAGGACATGGCGGAGCCGGCCGGTGCCTTCCTCCGCAGCGCGCCGCACACGGGCCCCGCCGCTCCGCTCCTGCCGTCCCGCCAGCACCGCTCGGGCAGCGCCGCGCCGCTGCTCCACGCCGCGACCTCCCGCCTCCGGAAGCGCCTTCCCGGCCCTGAGGCGGCCGCTGACGCACCTCCTGCCGGTCGCGGGGCTCTGCCAGGCCCGGCCCCACCGCACTACAGCTCCCGCCCGCCCCGCGCTCGGCCGCAGGGCGGAGAGAGAGGGAGACGGGAAGGGAAGGAGGAAGGAAGGGCTTCCCCACCGCGGCTGGAACTACGCGTCCCGGCGTGCGCCGCTGCGGGCGGGGAGCGGCTCGGGGGCGGGGGAGCCCTGAGGCGGATGAGGGCGAGGCTGGCGGTGCGCGGCTCTGGCGGTCTCTGAGTTGTGGTTCCCGGGGGGAGTGAGAGGCTCAGGATGTCGAGGAACGTAAGTGCTGCTCGCTCCGGTCCCGCCGCTGCTCCGCGCTCCGTGCGGCGTCCGCCTGGCTTAGCCCGCTCCGATGTGCCAGGGCTGCGGCCAGGGCCTTATGCCGGTCGCAGCCCGCCAGGCATCTCCAAATGAGCTAGATGAGAGGGACGATGTGTGCTAATGAGTTTACTAATAATTTGATGGGTGCAAGTATGAGTGTTAATGTCTTTGAAATGGGTCTTAATGTCTGCTGACTTTGGTTGCCGAGCTGAGGCAGCTTGGCTCCTCACACAGAAAGTGAGTCTGCACTAGCCTGAACTTCTGAACTTTGGGGTAAAACAGTAGGTTTAAGGGGGAATATGTGGAAGGCGGTTCGGGAAGGCTCTGTCTACCTTCCGTACCTCAGCCGATGCCGAAATGAAGAAGGCAGGGTGGGGCTGGGAGTGTAGGATGAAAGGAGACTGTGCCCTCCGAAACCTCGAGAGAGAAAACCCCGCGGGTATGTGCCCCAGTGGACTCTCTCCCTTAATTCGAATAAAATTGCAGGATTTCTCTGCCTCCTCTATGAACACTGGCTTTTCATAGCGTGATTTTCCATACACAGAGAAGTGCCATGCCCTGCCTTGGCTGTGTGCCTGTGCTGAAGTTGGGTTTGGTAACTCCCCACAAGCCGCATACACAGATAAACTCCTGGGCTCTCATGTTAGCCCTGTGCCTTGTTTTGAGTTATTGTTACCCTGGATATAATTATTTTAGACTGTGCAGCACTCTTCTTACTGGTGAGGTGAATCATAATTTGTTATTTATAGCAGTGTTTTAGCTGGTCAGGAATTCAGGGCTATTACTCAATTTGCCATGGCCTGAATGCAGGGTGTGGACTCCAAATGCAGAACCTGGAGGTAGACTGAAGAAAGCTTGAACATGTAGAACCACTGTAATAGAAATTAATTGGGTTTTTTTTTTTTTTTTTTTCCTATCAGGCTGGAGTTTTATTTATTGAATGTGTTTCTGGTACCAAAAGTATGATAAGGCATTTAATAAGTGTGGGAAAGTTTTGGTTCAAGGCAAGAGGTTCTGCGCTGTAGGGCAGCAGTGCTAACAAAGCTAGAAGACTTGTTGTGAAACTGAATGCTTTCCCCTTTCGCACTAATATTGCACTTCTGGTTTATTTTCAACAGTTCTCTGACCCAGGCAGCAGAAAAGAGCATGTTAAAGTCACAAGTGAGCCCAAACCAGGGTTCCTGGAGCGGCTCAGTGAGACTTCTGGAGGCATGTTGATTGGACTTGTGACGTTTCTTCTGGCTTTCTACGTTCTTTTTACCAATGAAGTAAGTGCAATACTGTCAGTGTTTGTGCACAGCATTATTACTTGACCCATGAGAAGAGGAGGTTTGGTCTGGGACCTGGTGCTTATGCTTGGGATATAACAGAAAAGTGAAATCACAGGCCTAGTTCCTCTGGAACTAGGTAGAGACAGTAGCAGTGTGTAATGAGAGATAAGATCCAAAGCTTGTAAACTGATGATGAAACAGCCTGTGGTAAGAGGGTTGCATGAGCCAGCCCTCTTTTTTCTTGAGATAACAAGAGGTCCTCATTTCTAGTGGTGTTATAATTACTTTAAAGGAATTCATACCCCATGTTGCTAAATTGGAGTAGTTATTTATTTGTTTTTTCTCAGTATTATTTATTGGTTTTAGATACAATTAAAAACAAAGGTAAGCCAGGAATCTCAAGACCCTAGCATTGAAAACATACTTGTTTTGGCAATTTCATACTGGAGAGCAGAATTCTTTGGATTTTCACTTAGAGACTTCTTTTCATACCTCTACAAGAGGAAAAATAACTATTCTAAATTTTGATGACTTTGCAGAAAAAAAGCACATCAGGATATGATGGTGAAGCAGGGAAAACTTCTCCTAAGGAGTCAATATAGATGTGTGGAAAATGAGCTGTAATTTGTATCATTTTTGCAGTTATTCAGGAATGATGAACAAGGTAAGAGGTGCAGAGCAGTAAGTTCAGACCTGTGCAGGAAGAATTTGGGTCTGTTTGAGAAGCTTAGTTGATGTTAATGATCCTGCTGCCTGGGTAAGAAGTACTGCCCCAAACTGGCTCAGACAGAGAATGGAGAAGTACGTTTCCAAAATATGCCTTGGGCTGAATATACAAGCATTCCTTGTGGTCATCAGTACACTTGTCTGCTAACCTTGTTCACAAAATGCTGCTGTGATGTTGATTCTCCACAAGCTGATTTCTGATTTCTTCATTGCAGGGACGAGCTTTAAGAACAGCCAAGTCTCTTGATGAGGGGCTTTCTCTTGTGGTCCCTCTTGACAGCATCCACAGCATCTCTCAGCTGAATGAGGGGAGACTGGTGCACCTGGCTGGAGCTCTCAGTACATCCAAGGTAAATAAAATAGTATCTTGAAGGTATGAGTATTTCAAGCTTGGAGGGAAGGAAAAGTCTTTGGCAATTAAAATTTTGTTTGATATCCAGGAAAACACATATGGCTTTTCCCCTCCTCTATGCATTGGCAGCTACCACTCAAGCTCTGGTTCTTGGCCTGGAATGAGGGAGATGCTGAATGGCCTTGCACTCCCTTCTTCAAGCCAATGCCAGCTCTAGCTGTGTTTACCCTCAAGCTGCCTTTCATAGATAATTTCAATTGCCATTTGTGTAGGGAACCTGTTGTGTGTTTATGATATTGTTAAGTCTTCAGCACAGGAGTTCTGCAAGTTTTTACTTTTCAGTAGTGATGACATTTTCCATTTTCCACCCACATTGCAGAAGGTAACACAGGGCCTTCCAGCAAAAGAGAATCTCCTGGTTTAAACACTAAAACCTGTAAACCCATAGTCAGCAGTTCTGGTTTCATTCTTCGCTTTTGATGATGATGCTTCAGGTTAGATTTGCCAGAGACATTCCTTTTTGTCTTTCATAAAATTTACACTGTGTTCACTTGTGTGTAAGATAGTGCTAGCTGTACAGTGAGGTATGTAAATGGGCTCAGTAGTAAAAGTAGTGTTTGAGGTTGTGAGATACAGCATTTAGACTGACTTGCATTTTCTTCAATTTTTGCACAGCCTTTGTTTGACCCCAGCTATGGGCTCTCCATCCAAGCTGTCAAACTTAAGCGTAACGTGGAAATGTACCAGTGGGTTGAATATGAAGATTCCAAGTAAGTGAAAGTAATCTTTAAAAGTAGTTTGAGGCCGTTGTGTTACCAGGAACCTATCACAATTCTTTTTCTTTCCTTATACTGAAGGGGAAAAAAGAAACCAAATAGAAGTCTTCATAGCAAGAGAATTCTAGAGCTCTTGGATTTTTTTTTTTCCTTTAAAGAATCACTTTAATTTCTTTGAGAGATGTTAACTGCTCTGCTAAATAGTTGCAACCAAAATAGGGAAGACATTTCTACTATTGCTAATAATTCCACTGATGGTAGTATGAATGTTATTAGCTATTATGTAGGTGTGACTGCACAGAATTCATGTTCCAGATGTCTTTTATGTCGTATAAAAAAAAGGTCAGAGGTAGTGAAGGTGTGAAAAATAATTTCTCAGTTTTAGCATGCTTATGGTGCAGCATCTGTTAGAGACTTGAGTTGGGCTAGCTTGTCTCACTGTACTTAATTCTGGTTGTTCCTCATCAATCACAGTTTTCTCCTGGTACAGATAAATCTGTCTTCAGAACAGGTAGTTCAGAGAAGAGTTAGGTTATGTATAAAGATACATCTGTGTTGCCAGAGATCTGTCTGTGCATTTCATTGGTGAAGTGTATTCTGCCCTGAGCAGGGGTGTGTGTGCATTGTTTTGGTTCTCATCCCAGCCCTTTTTCTCTGCAGCGAATATGAGGAGGGTGGTGAGATTAAGAAAGAGACAAAGTATTCATACAGTAAGTTGATCAACAGAAAGTCCCTTTTATGCATGTAACTTTGGACTTCTATGTGTGTGTGTATTCTGATTTTTGTTGTAAAACCTTTATTTTCTTTTTGGGAAAGAAAGGAATGTGAAGAAATAAGCAGAAATTCTCTTTCCTAAACAAATGACAGAACCTACCTTTCCTGAGGTAACTGAGGTGAAAGGAGACGTGTTGTCAGCAAGCAAGGGCTACAGAAAATCTGAGACTTGTTTTGAAACCCCTAAAAGTTCAGCGGAACATCCAGGGATAGGATGCTTCAGAAATTGGGCCCATAAGATTCTCAATGACCAGAGATGGGCAGAGATGGGAGTATGTTCTGAGATTACACTTCAGACATGGAGTAATTGGGATATATGTCAGCTGTGAACAGAAGAGAATAGACAGGGAAAAGTAGTTTAGATCCAGCCTGTAAGGGAGCCTGTTGACAACCTGTTTTGATGTTGATACCAGGCAGTGAAAACCATGATGTGCCCTGTGGCTTTTGCCAAGTGCTTTTTTGGCAGGAGCGGAACTGAGTGTGTTATTCTGATCTACCCAGTGACAGAAAAGCACTCTGAGTCATTGTGTGTTTGGAGATTGGTCTCTGTGCTTCATTTATCTCTGATCAAAGCACATGGATGTATAATGTGGGTGTGCAGCAGTTTCTGGGTGTGATCATATAAAACTACTCAGCTGAGTGAAGCATGGGGACCCTGTGTCATGGAGGTACATAAGGGGCAAAGCTGGTGGTTTTGAGCCATGAAAAACAGGCTCACAGTGATAGGGAACAAAAAGAAATGCTATCTAAAAAATCAGCTGTCCTCTCAAGATTGGTGGATTCTGTCCTGTAAATGTCTATGTATGCCAGCCACACAGCTGCTTGATTACTCTCCCCTCAGCAGGACTGGGGAAGAAATTGGGAATGACAGGAGTGAAGGACAGGTTGAAAGAAAGATAGGGAGATGGCTTTCCAATTGCCATTATGGGAAAAAGAGACTCTCCTTGGGGAAAGTTTATTGTCAGTTAAAATAAATATTTAATTACTGACTTGGGTATTGGCAAAACACATTTGGACTCAACCTTTCCTGGGCTCAAGTTTACTCCAGACTCCTCTCCCTTTGCCCCCTGATCCTTGTCATCACAAAGCCAGCTTATTCCCAAAGAGCGGAGCCAGGAATCAAAGCCTGATCATGGAAGATGCCAACAAAAAAGCTGAGCAAAGTTGAGTTACAATTTTATCCCAGAAATACCTTTTTTCACCCTAAATCCTGCCATTCCCCATTAATATGCTAGGAGGAGAGATCTGTGTCTCAGTACAGACTATGACAGACATTGATGTAGACAGTATTACTAGAAGTGTAACCTAGAACTAAATGATTGAGAGGTGTCTTCAGTAACTGAGGTCTGTGTCCTTTACTCAACCTTCTTATCATTCTGTTCAGATACAGAGTGGAAATCAGAAGTTGTGAACAGCAGAAACTTTGATCGAGAAATTGGACACAAAAACCCGAGGTGAGGTAACATCTGGCACAGTCCCTCTGAATTCTGTCACTGGATCTGATCAAGTATGAAAGCTAAATGACTGATTTCATAACAGAGTGCAGTAGATGAAAACGCTGTTCTTTTGGTAGTTGGGAGAACGAAGGCATAAAGAAATTAGAGCAGCTCCAAGAGTGATGCCTTAACTTGTTTTAATGGCTTCAGCATTATGCAGTCTAGACAGTCTCTTGATGGATTTGTTTTCACATCATGACAGTCATTTAGCTCTTTGAGTTTTTCCTGATGTTTGCCATAGTACCTTTTCTGTTCCCTATATTACGTACTGCAAATCAAGAGTTTTATCATAATTCTGGGACTAATCAGGGACTCTCTCTGTTTCTCAGTGCCATGGCTGTGGAGTCTTTCACTGCTGTTTCTCCTAACGTCCAGGTTGGCAGCTTTGTTCTTTCCAAGGGTAAGGGTTGTTTTGTACTGGCTTTGTGTCTGCTGTTGCATCAGCAGTGGACTTTGCTTTTTCCACAATAGCTGTCATGTCAAGTGATAATCAGGATGCCAGCCAGCAAATTGGCCATTCCAGGTTAGACGCTGGGCCTCAGCTTGATGCTTTATTGTGCTTAGGTCTCGTGGATAAAATTGATGATTTCAAGCAGTTGCGCTTGTCACACCTGGAGGATCCCCATGCAGATGTTACCCGAAGAGAAGATTATTTCTATCACAGCGACAACCCCAGACGTCCAGAAGTAAGATGGGAAAGATAAACTAAAACAGTGATTACTTGTATGTGAAAAAGAAACTGGGCCCTGTCTCATTTCTGTTGAAATGTACAGGAAATGGAGTGCAGACCATCACATAGGAAGACTCTCAGTGCAGCCCTAGAGAATGAGTGCTTGTCTTGCAGAAAGCTTCCAGTCTGCTCCTTTATTCTCTGCCTTCTGACGTCTGCTGTGCTTTTAACGGGAAAGGGATGGTGCTGGAAGGTGGGTTCCACCTCTGCCTTGCTGTATGGAGGAGTACAAACAGCTTGTTGTCACATGGCTGCCTGCCTTGCTTTGCCAAAAGATGGAATGATGAACAAAGCAACAAAGCATATCATGTGCTCCTGCAGCTTAATCAGAGGGGATATTACAAAACAGCATTTGAGCTCTCATGTTTCAGTGGCCTGCTAGCCCTGAAAAAAGGACAGCTTGGAAATTGTTCTGGCTATCTCTTGTGTGACGTAAATGTTCAGAAAAAGTGTTGATAAATAAAGGATGTTCCTGTGCTGAGTTGTCTTTCCTGTGATTCCCCTTTGTAAAATAATCTTTCTTGACTTCCAGTCTTCTCTTGTTTGTAGGTCGGAGACCTTCGTGTCTCTTTCTTCTATGCAGGTCTGAGTGGAGATGATCCCTATTTGGGCTCTGCTGACAGGGTGAGTCTTCAGCTGTTTTTGTATTTTGCAAGCTCTCATCCCAACTCAGTAAGCAGTAAATATTTTTCCCTCTCTTCCAAGGTGACTGTGATTGCTCGGCAGCGAGGTGATCAGCTGGTTCCATATCATACCAAGACTGGAGATGTTCTGGAGATTCTGTACCCTGGGGACCTCTCTGTGGAGGTGAGATACCATGCTCTTCTAGTGGAGGGTTAAAACTTCAGGTGGAGGTGCAGAAGCAGCAGAAGATGAAGCTCTTATTCTCCTTCAGACTGGCCCTAGAGGAGGAGATACTCATACAAACATTGGCTTTGCTCTCTCTCTTTCTTGGACAGCAGGTTGTAGTCTGTGTTTGCTTCCAGGTTTCTGCACATTCTGTTTTCTTTAAAGATTGTTTATGTGCCCTCTTGTTTTTATTTGCTCCTTGGTTGTTTCCCACTTAGACATGCAAGCACATGCTTTTGAACAGGTTACATGTAAAAATAGTAAAATCAGGGTTTAATTAAATAAACCATTGGAGTTATTCTCTCTTCAGCTCCTAATAACAGGAGTTTAGGCTTGTTCAAAATGTTTATTGCTATTCTGGCTGAGAAAGAACCTTCAGGCAGGGCATTATGCTTCAATAAATCCTGCATGCTCCAGCAATTTGGTGATTCATTTACTTCTTCTAGTAGGTTTGTTTCCATTAATGATTGTTTCATGCCCTGCTGCAAAGAAAACCAGATGTCAGGAGTTGACAGGTGCTCCCAAAAGCAGTTAGAAAGGCTTTGTTCAGACTTGAAAGAGTTGCAGTAGAATCAACCCTCTGCTCCAAATCTTCATTAGACAGAATTTTATTTCATTGAAAATGAACTGGTTACAACTAAATAATTCATTGAGTACTTGTAAGTGCAAATAATCAATCAGTCTTACACACCTCTTACCATTAGTGCTTTCTGATGTCCCAGCCATCTTCATGTGAACATTTTGTTGAGCCAGAGGGTCACACAATCCATTTTGAAAAAAATCTTAATCAGAATTCTTGCAAAGAGATGCTTTGCTTTGCCTGTTGAAATGCACACATGCCTTTTAGATTTCTTCCCTGCATCCAGCTTGCTCTCTTTCACACAGCTTTCCCTCAGCCATCAGCAGATATTGCCTATTCTCTCTTCCTTCAGAGTGAGGTCAGACTCTTCCTTCTTTATGGCTGTTACTTATTAGTGTCTTATTTTCCACAGTAAGGAGAATGTGTCCAATTTCAGCAAAACCTGTGTGGTTTCTGCCTGTGGGTAGTGTTGAATGGTGCTTTTTAGGTTGTTTTAATTATGAAAAGTACCAGTTTCCCCCATGCTGCACTGTTCAGTCTATTGCAGTGTACTGCCATACTGCACAGACATTGCAGAATGAGCTGCAGTGTATTTTCTGCAAGAGAAATTGTACAACTAAAATGCTCTTGGCTCTCCTTAGCTCATAATGTACTGGAATTAAGAGGATCTTGGAAAAGGACAAAAAACAGGCTGCATATGATGATGTTTGCTTTCAGGAGGTGTTTCAGAAGGAGCAGGAGAGTAACACTATGAAGACCTGGGCCCTCCGTGCAGCTGGCTGGCTCTCAATGTTTGTGGGCATCAGCCTGATGACCAGGATCTTTTACACATTAGGTAAGTTTTTCACAGACAGGTAAAATTATTTAGGAACAAGATTGTAACCTCTAGAGAGTTAGTTAGGTCATTTGGAGACCAGGAGAGATCTGATTTTAACTCAGATTTGATTTGATCTGAAAAGTCACTGTAGGCAACTGCAGGTAAACAAGACCCAAAACCAAGTGGTTGCTTTGTGCACATCAAAAAAACCCCACACAAATATCTTTTACCAGTCTCAGAAGATCCTGGCCCAGAGCTTCCCAAAATAAAAAGCTGAGGCATGTGTTGGGCTGGTTCTTTCAAATCTAACTCAAGGTACTGCAATACAAATACTTTCTGCACCCACACACAGCTGGTTCCCCCAACAGGTCCTAATCAGCAGCTGTATTGAAATACGTTTTTGTGTCTGGTTATTCCACACTACTGTAAACAAAGAGCAAAAAAAGTTTTTGTTTATTCTTTTAATATAGAAAGTGCTGGAGTAAAAACAGAAAGCAGGACAATGCCTCAAACTTGCATAAACTTCAGACATCAAAGATATCATTCACTTTGTAGCCATGAACCTTTTTTTTTTCTGATTTATTTATCCATATACATGCTGCTCCAAGATTTATTGTTGCCAGAAAGGAATTCTTGTGCTAGCAGCTTGGATCAGTTGCCCTAGGCTTGTTCTATAGCTGCAGGGTTGTCTGTCTCCTCTGCCTCTCAAGCCTTGGACAGATCTTCAGACTTCATTTTGGATTACTTCCTGTGTGAAGGGATGAGGATAGCATTGCCTTATATGTTTAGCTGTTGCTTAATGATCAAGTGTCTTGATAATGCTCTGCTGAAATGCCTAATCCAGTGCTCTTGATGAATAGTTTGAATCTGTCTTATGATTGCAGCTGCGAGGGTGCAGATCCTAGGCATGAATCAGACTTCTTTTTAAACTGTCATCTTGCCAACTGCTTCATGCCATCTTTGATTCTCCCTGCAGTGGACTGGTTTCCTGTTGTGAGGGACCTGGTTAGCGTTGGCCTGAAGGTGTTTGCGGTGTGTGTGGCCAGCTCGCTGTCCCTGCTGACCATCTCCGTGGGCTGGCTCTTCTACCGCCCGCTCTGGGCCCTGCTCCTGATGCTGCTCTCCGCTGTCCCCATCCTGCTGGCCAGATCCCGTGTTCTGCCCAAGAAGCAGCAGTGACAAGGAGGTGGTCGGGTCTTGAGCTGAGTCCTGGTCAGAACCTTCCCAAGTGCATTTCTGCCCGGTTCCTGCAGCAAGCTTACAGCAAATCACAGCTCAGCAGCGAGCACTGAAAGCTGGGAAGGGGGCTTGGGTGGGAGTATTGGCATATGTTATCCACAGGACTATAGAATGCTGTTTGTGGGAAGTCAGTGACACCAGCTTTGGGGAAAAAAGCATTTTAGGTGTGTTATTGATGGTAAGTGAACAAGCAGATTTGTACCTCTTACTGCTTAGTAATTCCCCCTGATTTGAGAACTGGCAAATCCTTCCTGGGTGGGGCATCTTGTGTGTTTTGGAGAAAGTGCCAGGTGCATCCCGTGGACCCTGGTTACATGTCCTTAGGAAATGCATGTGCCTGCCTGCCTCTGACAAACCCTCCCTCTGCTGCCTTTTCTGGTTGCACAGTCAGGAACACTCCTTTGGCTGATGTGTTTGGCAGTGCAAGTGTTCAAAGGGAAAACATAGCTTAGGTGAATTCCACAGAATACTCGTGTAAACCCTCTGCTTTTGGACTGAGGATTTTCAAAGTCATTGATGCAATGAGTGGCCAGGTTAGCAGTACTCTGAGTTTGGGCAGATTTATCGGGACACATTGATTTCCCCCAGGTTTTAAGTGTCTGAACTTGTTCTTGGTTAAGCATCCACAATGATAGCCTGGACTATATCAGAACAGTTTCAAAAATTTCACTTCAAATTGCACTTAAAGGGATCTTCACAGGTCATTCATGTGTAAATAAAAAACCTGCCTTGAAACAACATTGACTTTTATAACTGAATGTGTAGTCTAAAGTAGTTGAGTTTTTTTTGCTGTGTATACTGTTCCTTGCTTTAATTTCACTTAGTAAGGACAGTGAACATGCTCTGTGAAATTAAGTCATGGAAACATTTTTGCCTGATTAGTTTTCATAGATTTTAGTAGCCCAAATTGGTAGTTTTGTATCTTGTTTGAGGAATGCCTTGTAGTGTTGTGATGGCTCATGTTCATCTGTTGTAACCAGTACTTGAGGTTAGAGACACCCTTAAGTCTCTCCACCAAGCTAGAGTCTGGCTTCCAGATGGGGCCCCCTACACTACTGTTTTGGGGTTTTTGTAAGTATACACAGTTCAGTAAAAAAATAATGTTTTATATTATGAAATCTATTTATGACCATCAGAGGAGTGTTCTCTGTACCAAAGGAACTTGACTTGAACATACATAGAAGCAAACGTTTGCTAGAAATGATACTGAAATAGAAGTCTGAGTTAGAAATCATAAATGTTTTGAGAATTTGTAATGACTTTATTAGCCCTAGTTACTGTTATTCTTTTGGTATTTTTTGGTCTCACAGCTCTGTCCTGGTGAAAGCAGGAGCAGGGAGTAAAAGGGCAGGTACAGGAGCTGGCCTTGTGCATGCCTTGGTACGTGGCAGTGGTGCTGCACAGCTTTGCTGCTGCTCAGCAACACCTGCTCATGCTCCAGCAGTCAGGAATTGTGCTCCATGGGGGAGAGAAACTGTTTTTGAACTGCTGCTGTTTTGCCCATGATGCAGAACACTAACCAGCATTACTTATTGGAAATGAAGTGACAATTTTCTACAGAAGTGCTGAGCTTTTGTATATTTAATAAAATACCGTTTTCAAAAGGTTGGGCTGTAGGCTTTTTTATTAAATTCAAGTATTGCATGTTTTATATCCAGGAATAATGTAATGTCCACGTAGTTTGTAGCTTCTACAAGAACTAGTTTTCTATTGTTTGGTTTTGTTTGTCCTACAAATATTTCTGTTTTGGGAAGCTGCTCTCCTGTCTGTGTACTGCTGCCTGCCTGCCGTGGGTTTACTCCCAATTACTGATCAAAGAAGTCAGTCACTTCCTTGCCTCTCTAAGATCATTTGAAAAATATGATTTAACCTGACTGCTACAGCCCCTTCTATTTGAAGGAGACTGGGGGTTACCTGTGCATTCCAAAAACAGACAACAGAAGTCTTTTTTTCAAACTTTATTTTCATCTACAAATACAGTACAAAAATAGATTTTCTTCTGAACATAGTTACATGAAAGCCATTTTCATACATCTCCTATTTTGTGACAATGTCCAGCAATGACTAAATTGTTTTCCCCTCCATTTTTGAAGAGACTGTGTCAGTGGACTTTAGATACATACTGCCAAAGACAGATCAGTATTTCTACTAGAAAAGTGCAACAAAAGCTTATGTAAATTTAATATTCCTCTCTCAACAGATTTTTTATGCTATGGTACTGGATAACAAGAATTCTGTGGTTCTAGTGAATTTTGTTCCATCAGTAAGATTTAGCCAGTGTTGTGTTTTGCTCCAGAACAGGATCTTGATAAGCAACAGAAGCAAATATGTATATATTCAAATTGCTTAAGAAAACATACTGAACCCTAAGCTGGTAATAAGGACAGGGCTTCTCCCTTCCACAGCACAAGATTTCTGAGAGTAAATAAAGATGGCAGGCTTAAAAGCCAAAACTGTATCACAAAATGCAAGTATTTAGAAAATACTAATTCTTCCATATTCTGATTTTGGGGTTTTTTTTTAGACCTTAAAGGAAGTGTTTCCGCCTTGAGACAGAAAGGCCAGAACTCTACCTCACCACTGATTTGGGTAAGCAATGGATCAAAGCAGGCATCAGCATTCCTTTGGCCACCTCTCTGCAGACAGATAAAAAGCAGCTGGATGCTTTAGTTCTGAGCAAGCAGGGAAAAATGAAAACAAGAAAAATGGGAAAAGAGAGTGCCTCAGGAAACTAAACTATTAGTGCTGAGTGATACAAAAGAGAGCAAAAACCCTAACAATGCAAAGTGATCGTGGGAGGTGCAGCCCTTCTCCCAAGGGAGATACCTAAGTGATACCTGTGATCTCAAAGGAAACTGGATACTGAATTAGGTTAGTCCCTGCCTGCTCAGACACACAAGTGCAGAGGAAGAGCCTAAGGCCCTAACTGGTAAAGGATACTTTTATATTGACTATGTTTCCTGCATCTGAGCACCAAAGAAAAGTTTGTGATCACAATTTCTCAAAAGGGAACAACTGAGCTGCTTCTCCTCTCTTTTCTCGCTTGCTCTTTTTGGTTTTTATCTCTTCTTGTTTCTCTAGCTGGCGATTCTGGGGCCAGTACATGGCTGCGTTCCCCACTGTGCTCTCTGAGCTCGGAGCTCCTTCTTCATCAGAAGAGAATCCCCCTCCTTTTTCTGTCTCAGGTGCTGATGGCTCAGTCTGGAAAAACAGGTGTGAAAATCAGAAAGTCACTCTAAGAATCACTTGTAACTGCCCCTTCCTAAGAGGGCTTGTCTTTGGTCACAGTGACAATGACTGCCCTTACAGAAGTTGGTTGCTGTGGTTTGGACTTCCACCCAAATTGCTTCTATTTCTCAACACCAAACATTCTTGCAATACAAGCATTTTTGACAACAGAAGAATAAAACAAACCTGTTTTAAAAAGATCAGGCTTTTCATCTTCTTGCAGAAAAAAATTAAGAACTAAAACATCTAACTAAAAAAAAAAGTGCCCCACTCTCCATCTGTTAGTTACATGCTTGGCTTAGAGGAATAAATCTAGGAAGGGGTATGACAACACAGAAAATAGTAATAAAATTAAAAGTATTCATCCCTTGTTAAACAGTAACAATTCTTTGATGAACATGACCACACTGAACTTCTGGCCTAGCTTTTTTGACTCGCTGAAGACTTCTGAGCAACTACAGTCTGGAAATTTTATTCTACAGTTAAAATAACCTCTAGAAAAAGAAATGACTAAAAGAAATGCAGGATACCTTGATGGAGTAGCGTTGCTTCAGTCTCTCTCTGATGAGAAGTCCTTTTGTCAGCAGCTTCCAATTCCCTAGAGCTCTTTTCTCACGTTTCTGTGGGGGATTGTTATGGAAGAGAAAAATTCACTACTGTGAGTTTCAATGTATTTATGCACATGGAAAAGGAAAGCTTTAAGATTTTTAAACTGTCATCAAAAAAAGCCTCATGCTTGTTGCGTACACAGCCTACCCTGTTTGACTGCCCAGTTTCAATGAAATTTACTTTGTAAATATAATAATAAGGAAGCTCAAAAGTAATTCTCACCTCCTTCTCTTTCTTCTCCATTTCTGCTTGTTCATTCTCCCAGGCAGCAACAAGGACTTCTTTATACTCCTCACACACCACATAGCCATCAGTACTAGGAAGGAGAACACAATCCTCTGTCAGCTGTAAGAAGGCAAAAGAAAGGGAGCAAATGCCTGCTGACCCACCCCAAAAGCTACTGTCTGTCTAAAAGGATCTACAACAGGTCACACATTCCCCTAAACACAAGATACACAAATTCTGCAGGACATCAACATCTGACAGGTACAACAAAGCAGCTTTTACATACACTGGGTGTGAGTAGCCACCGTGAAAATCAAATCCAGTGATGGCCTGAGCACAGTCAATGTCCAACTTCCGTGCCACTCTGTTCAGGTTTGGCAGTTTCAGCTGCACGCAGCCCACAGGTAACATGGATGGCAAGAAGAGATAGACATTTCCATATTCATTCCGAGGAACCTGTTATGGCAAGATTTAAAGAGAGATGGTGATAATCCTGCTTTCTGGAGAGAGGTGAAAATACCTGCTGCAACTCAGGGACTCTCCCCTCCTGACCTGCTATATTCCACTCCAGTATGCAACTAATATTCACAAGGTACAAGCCTAGATTTTAGCTGCATGGTTATCTCCTAGCTATGTCCTCTGCCCAAGCTTTGCTACTGAGGCTGTAATACAGAGAATGAACAAGGCAAAACATGGGCTGGGAAGATCAGATGAACAAAATGTTGACTTTACCAGTCTGCACTCACTGCCTTTTGAGTGAGTACTTGTGAAAAAAAGGCCTCAGTAAAGTTTTGACTATTTCCTCCTGTGAACAATTACCTCTGAACTCTTAATCCTGAATCCAGATATTACTGACTGATTTCACGTCTGAAACATACAACTGCTGGAAAAACAAAGCCCAGAGCTCCACACAAACCCCTTCCTTTAGCACCAGCCCTCTGCCTTCCCAGGTACCTTTCCATCCACTGCTATGGGAGGCTGATACTCCTCTGTCTGCCAGCGGCCAAACAGCGCCAGGTCCTCCCGGTCCCGGTTCGCCGGCTCTGCCAGGCGCGCCTTCCTCGCCCGGTTGGAAAATCCTTTTACCATCTGCAAATGCAACAACCAGGCCTGGAACATCACAAGAAGCTGACAGTGGTTTCAGGTCTTCCTAGGACACCAAAGGAGAAGATTCTGGGAGAGCAGAAATGCTATTTCCTAGCTTTCAATATCCACTGCCTATAAATAACAACCCATGACACCTGTATGCAACAGGCAGAAATCCAGCAGTGTATAAAAAACACTGGGATGCCTCTGGAGAAGGTGAAAAGGGAGCAGTTCTGCCAGATACCCTTGGGGTGGGAAAAAAACAAAGCTGGGCTTTGGGCAGGATGTAGGAACTATAGGCAGAGCAGGCAGACAATACAGCTACCACAAACCATGCAAGCACGTGTGAAATCTGCAGAAGACAAAAACCAAAACAGAACTGAGCTTGAGCTTTAGAGGGCAGATGGATTGCACAGGAGGAAGTCAAACCCTCTTACCTTGTAAGGCACTTCGCCAACCCTCACCACTCGAGCTTGCTTCAGCCAAGTGTCCCTGGAGTGCAGCGTGTGTATGCAGTCTCTGAAAAGGCCAGAAAGAAGCAAATGTAAGTTTTCAAGTCACCCATAACAGATCCACAATAAACTTATATATTTGGAATAATAAAAAAGCTGTACCTTAGTGATACACAAATGCTGTCAGAGCAGTGAAATGCCTCACCTGTTTATGCATGTGGCCTGAGACTACTGCTGATACCATCATGCAAATTAGCTCTCCAGTTTGTTACAAAGATCACAGATGCAGGTGATAATAGGTGCACAGCTCACCTGGAGTAGACAGCCTCTCCCCTGCAGTACCCCAAGATAGCAGCTGTCTCGGGATAGATGGCCTGGTATTTCAAGAGGTGCCTCTTCAGTGCATAGAGAGGGTGGTTTTTGTACTCTCCAATTGCTGTTGGTAGAGGCTGATCTTGAAGCTTCACTTGAAACTGTAAGAATTATACAGAAAAGAGTAATTTCACAACTTTTTCACTACTCTTTGTAAGAAAATAAGAATGACTATAATATGAACCAAAGGGAAAAAACACCAGAAACTGTTGGCAGATGAGCCAACAGACCAAAACACTCTTGCTGCAAACAAATACTTAGATGTGTACCCTGACCTATGTACTTTAAAAACTCTCTCTGAGAAGAATAATGCCAAACACTACACAAACCTCACCAGTAAGTTTCCAGCACAAGCAGTGCAGTACTTCTGCTATGCAAACTTGTCTGAACAACCCCCATCATTTAATATTATTTCAATTTACCACAGTATATTCTCTTTATGTTCAATCTCAACATTTCAAGTCCAAATACAAACCTCCTTCCTCACAGAAAGAGATTTCTAATGCTTTTTGCCTGAATGAGAATCCAGGGACAGGACTCCTGGCACTATATGTCCTGAACAACCTATTGTGATTTACCTCATTTTCTTCCTTCTTGTCTCTCTCCACGTAGGGACTTTCATAGGGCTGCAGTGTCTCTTCCCACCACTCTGGGTCCACACGGCTCTTCCTTGTTGAGGTCATCCACACTGGATCATATCTTTGTGTCACATCCCTGACACTCCCATCGTTGTCAAATCCCACAACGTAGAAAAGCGGCTTTGTGGCATGTGCAAAGCACAGCTGGGGCTGGCCCACATTGCCATGAACACAGTCTACAGAAACCCACTTGTCCTCAGGCTCAAGGAAAACCTCCAGCCACTGGTCTGTGCCCATGGCTTTCCTCACCTCCTGCTGTCCTTCATCCTCATCACTCGAAATGATTTTGTTTCTCTTCCTCTGTGCTTGAGGCAAGGCTGGAGTTGTACTTTTTGCTGGCTTAGTCTCAGCTCTATACAAATTTTCTGATTGCCTTGTTTCTGAAGTCTTAGTTTTTGACCTTTTCACAGTTGTCAGCTTTGAATTCTGGGAGGCCTGTGAGCTTCTCCGCCTCTTAGGGACAGTTTCAAAATCCTCATCAGAGACATCACTCTCCTCCTCTGAAAGCTCAAAGTCTGAAGCACTGCCCTCATCACTTCCACTCTCTTCCTTGTAACACACTTTGGAGGCCACTCGTCTCCGGCGGTCGTTCTTGGGCCTGACTGGCACATCTTTTTCTGCTGAACTCGTCTCATTATTTGATTCCTTTTGTTCCTGGCTACCTTTAGTCAGCTTTGACTTTTGTGTCCTTTTGGTCTGGGCAGTTTTAGGTTTCTTTGGCTCCTTGTTGTTTTCTTTGATCTCTGAGGATTTCTCATCCTGCTTGGCTTTTTTGCAGGGGCATGATTTTGCCACAGCTTTGGGTGTTGTGGCAGAACTCTCCTGTCCCTCAGAGGTGCTGCTGTGAGACAGCCTCTTGGATGAGCTCTTTCCCTGCAGGGAAACAGGCCAGGTCACTTTTTTCACCACAGCTAAGAACATGGTAAAAAAAAGACTGAAATCAGCCCAAGGTTCATGCAGACCAAGGGTTGGCAGACACAGTCAATTCACCTGAAAACTTCAGGCAACTGGCTGAAGAGAGGTGTACTCATGCAGCAAGAGTTGCCATGTAAGTTTTAAAGAAATGTAAACCCACTGAAACATTAAGAAATCTTTGCTGAAACACTGAAATGAGTGGATTTTTTAAAAAAGAAAATTAAAAATTAAGGGTGTGCATTTTCTGCAATGTAGACAGAACCCTGGTTCACATATTAAGTGATTCATTCTAAGCTGTAAGAGCCAGAAAGTTTTCTTAATCCTACTAAATCAGTGACCTATTCCTTATTCCACAAAAACAACAAAAACTACCTTTGGTCTTGTCTCCTTGAGAGGAATAGGCTGAAAAGACAGCACAAGGCGACACAGCAGCTGTAAAGCTCGCAGAATAATTAAAAATATCTGCAAAACAATTTAAATTGAGTAATTTAATCACAGGAGGTCTCAAGACAAAAATACAGGAGAGTAAAAAGCTACAGAATCATTTACATCACCAATCTGCTTTCTTCAAATCCACCCCTCCCACCACTTTGTGTATGGCCTGACACACAGCATCCAAACTCACCAACCAACCCTGCACTTCCCAGTCTCTTACATGCACAAGCTCCTCATCATCCTTTGCAGTGTAGATGGCAAACCTCCTCTCCAGTGTTGACTGAAGGGGCTCTCCTTTTTCAGTGGAGAGCTCATCATTGACAGTGAAGGTGCCAACAAACCTGAAATACAAGACACCTGCTTATTATCCAGTGTTTGTGACTGTAATCTTAAACTTCTGAGTTCCTTATCTCCTTCTCTAAAAAGGACAGCCCCTCTCACCCTTGTACATAAAATTTAAGAAACCCACAGAAAATTGCTAGTCACAGTTACCCCTCTCCATGAACCCTCACTCTGCGTTCCATGTGACAGCACCATCAGAAGAGAGTTTTACCATTTCACCAGGTTGGAAAGGTAGACAAGGCCCACTTGGCCTGCAGGAACTTGGGTGAAGCGCGTGGGGACGATGGACAGACCGACGGCGAGGAGATCTGGCTGGCTGCAGATCCTGTTCCTGTAGAAACCATTTGCTAATAAACACAGCAAGTGAACCTGAGAGAGAAGAGTTTAAAAGTGAGTTCACAAGAGATTTTCCTTATTGGAACTACTGCCCGTGGTAAGGACAAAGAATATTTCACTGCTCCTTTTAACAGAGTGAAGTGACAATGAAGCCTCCCAAGCACTCACAATGCTGGCTTCAGAAGACAGCAAAGCACTGAAGTCTTTGCAACTGTCTCCTGCTCTACACAACTGGCAGTTTAATCCCAACAAAATGAGAAGATATCCCTCTATAGAGAAATAAACATCCTGCTCACATATACTTTGAGTTAGAATTTTAGTACCACAGGCACTGGTGTTTCCAATTCACAGTTTAGGAGGAACCTTAACAAGCATCTGTCAGGACTACAGCCTCTTTATTTTTTTAGTTCTAGCTGTGACCCCATGTTATTTTATAAAAATTAGTTTCTTTTGATTAGAAATCAGTTCAGACACCTTTATGCTAATTTCTTCTCTGCCATGGTTCTCTGTGACAAATACCTTATGTGTGTCCTCACGAACCTCCTTGCTGAAACGTTTCATCATTCTCCGAAGGTACATCTCAAACTCGGCTTTTCTTTTTTCTCTGCAGAAGATTACAAAAGAAAGGGATGTTGTGGGATTTCTGTGGACCTGCCTTTCTTGATTCCTGAACTGGGTCAGTTCACAGAGCGAATCCATCCCAGAGAATCTTCTGTGCACACTTAAGGAAAGGTTTAGTGACTGGCTATGTGAACAGGCTGCTAAGGTATTGCAGCAACACAGTATCATTCACCCACAGCTCTCCTTGCAGAGATCTCCCGCTGCTCCTTCACAGAAACGGAGACAGTAAAACACAATGAAGTTACACACTTGATTTTCAAGGAAGCTGAAAAGCCTCCTCCAATCCTGCCAACTTCCACTGAAGATTTTTGGTAGAACTGTCAGTGTGTAAATTGTTCTTCATCCCACAACCTTCCATCATTCCAACTCAGCAGTCTGTACCAAGTGGGGATTTTCACCCTAAACACGGCAAGTCAGTGACAGAAAAGACTTGGAGTATTTTTAATTTCAGCCTTTAGCAGCCCTGCACCACCTCCCTGTTCTTACCTCCTCTCTCTTTTCTTCACCTGCTCTGGGGTTTCAATCTCTATCTCGACAGGATTGCTTGGCAGCCCTACTGATGGAAGAACAGCAGCTTCTTCTAATTTATCTGCAGGTTCCTGAAGTTCTGTAAAAATAAAATACTAAATTGTAAGTAAACATGGAATAGATTAGTACCAGGGAGGACTGATGATTGGATAAAACCTATGTTTTCCTTCTCAAGTGTTCAAACAACTTTAAATAGAACACATCCAGTAACTACAAGCTCTTGGATCTTCTATAACACTGTGTGTGCTACGTTACTTCACATAACTGTGGGATGCTGGTCACGTGCTGTTGAAGAATTGTTGTGATATACAAGCTCTTAAAAAGTGCTTAACGTGAAAACATGTGCAATTGTTACCTTCCACATCCTCCCACTCATCTTCACTTTCATCATCATCATCATCATCGTTGTCAGTATTGTCTTCATCCATCTCTTTTTTAACAGGAGATTCTGTCTTTAATTTCATCTCCTTCTGAGGATGCGTCAGTGAGTCACTGTTAAAATCATCAAAACAGCAGTAGCATCAGGAAACGGAGGTGCTTGTTTATTAAAGACTAAAAATAAGAAAATAAATCAAGCATGACCTCTGCATCAGTAACAACAGACTGAGTATTTGACAATCAAATCACAGAAAGAAATAATAAGAAGAAAAAGGTCTTACAGACTTGAATGATAAATAAATTCACCTGCATGTTTCCTCTTTGATACAATTCTCTTTATTTCTAGCATTTTTTTTACTTTCTTTTATTTGTGATTTTGCCTCTTCTTGTTTTGAAGGTTTGGAAGTTTTTGCTGAATTGGAAACTTCAGTATCACAATCTTCTCCCTTTCTCCTAGCTGGAGCTTTTGAGGTCTTTTTTATACTGGGCTTTTTCTCTTCAAAATCATCTGCATGTGACAAAACAAATGAAGATTAATGTTAAAGGATGGAGTTTCATCTCCATGGCAATCTGAAACAACATCTCCATGGACTTCATTAGAGGCAGCTTCAGAAGAACGTGAGCACCCATAATGCTGAGCATGTCATTGTTTGTTTACAAATAGGCAGGATGTGAACAGTGAGACTATTCGGAGGGAAATACTTACGTAACTCACAAAAAGTAACTAAAGATTCCTATAGTCCAACCGATGGACTCGGTAGAAAACCAAGCATCGTGCTTGCCACTCACAACAGCTTATTACGGCGTGACGCTGCTCGGGAGAGCGCGGCCGAGATGAAACAACCCTTCACGGGCTGCTCAGCCTTTGGCAGCGTGCGGGGCCCGCGTCGCACACGGGTTTAACGCCCGGAATCTGGGGCACTGATCCCAACACCGATAACCCAGCCGATAACCCTGCCCTCCAGCCCGGCGGGGCCGTCCTTCCCGAGGCGCGCTGGCACCGCTGCCCCAAGACCCCATGGCCGGAGCGGCCCGAGCCGCGGCGGTGGCGCAGCTCCGGGCCGCCGCGGCCTCCCTACTGCACTCACCTTTCTCCTCCTCCTCCTCCTCTTCCTCCTCCTTTGGCAGCCTCCCGGAGCGCCTCTTTTTGGCGGCCGCGGGCCGGGGCGATGCTCTGCGCTTTCTGGCCATGGCGCCGGCGGCGCGGGCAGGTCCGGCCCTGCCCGGCCCCGCGCTGGGGAGGGGAGGGGAAGGGAAGGGGAAGGGGCCGGGCCATAAAGTCTCGCGGGCGGGCGCGGGAGGCGGTTTGAAAGATGGCGGATGAGGTGGACCAGGTGAGCGGCTCTCGGCTCTTACAGCTCTTTCGGCGGCTGCAGGGGGGAGGCAGCTCCGGGCTGGGCCCGGCGCGCTCGGGTCCCCCATGAGGCGCGGCCCCCGGAGCGCTTCCCGTGCGAGGGGAAATCCCGCTCGGCCGCGGGGCTGGTGCCGCTGTCGGGGCGCGGGCAGGGCTCGCTGCGGGCCCGCTGACCACGGGCACTGCCGAGGGAGGGAAAGGGGGAAAGCTGCGGAGGGCAGTGCTCTGGGCTCTGAAGGAACGGGGTAGCTAGAACGGAAATACGGGATATACATGACATATGGAAGATGTGGGGGAGGTCTTCATCCTTTTTTAGTTGGGATCCTTGAAGTGCGCCTTTCGCACAGCGAGGGGCCTCAGGCCGCTCTGTGTTGAGGTTTCACAACCTCGGGGCCGTGAAAGGGGTCGGGAGCCGGGAGAGCGCGGGGCAGGGTGTGCCCGGGTGTCTGAGAGCTCCTGAGTGTGTGCCCGTGTTAAAGATAGGTTAGAAACTGTTGTAAAATAGTTAATAGATCGTTAAGCAAGTACTGTTAGTTTATATAATAACTGTTATTATATTGTAAAAAGGGTTAAAAGGGAAGTTATAAGAAGTAGGGTACTCAGCGTACCATATTACACCTAAGTAAAGTGCAGCACCCCCCAAGAGAAGCAAGCTAGCCTGGACAGAACTGTAATGGGCCAATCAAGAGCCCTCAACCTTCATGCAGATGAAGGATCCAAAAATAAACCAATCCAGAGGGACAAAAAACAGGATAAAAAGGGGCTTCTGACTCACTGAAGCCGTGCTGCTCCATCTGGGACAAGAAGCCCCAGCGCCGGCGCTGCAGCATCCTCGACAGGAACGCTCCTGCTCGGCCCGCGGGCCCCTTTAGGCCTTTCTTTTCCTTATAATAAATGCTGAAATCACTTTAGTACCAGGAGCTTGCTCCCATTTTTATCACCCGGATACCTCCCTGTGCTGGCACCACTGTCACTGTGGGTTCAGCTGCACCGTGCCATGGCACAGCTGTGCTGCTGGTTCCTGCAGTGTAAACTGTGGCTGCTGGTAAGAAAAAGACTTCGCAAAGTTATAAAATGGATTGTGCTAGAAGGGACCCTAAAGATCATGTCGTTCCAATCTCCCTATGTGTGAAGAATGATTTGCTGCAGACTAAACTGAGATCTTTTGACTCACATTGCTCAGGGCTGGTGAGTGTCAGTGGAGTGGTACATCAGCAGCACTCAGGTTCACCAGGATGTGATGGAATGATTTCAAGTATTTGCACCTGTGTTTTCACTCTTTTGTTTTCTGTGTCTCACAAAAATTGAGGAATGGAAAAGTTTACAGCCTTCTTCTGTACAAATAATACTTTTATTTTTTTTAAGCAACAAACAACAAATACTGTAGAGGAGCCACTTGATCTCATCAGACTCAGTCTAGATGAGCGAATCTATGTCAAAATGAGGAATGACAGAGAGCTTAGAGGCAGATTACACGTAAGTAAAACTTTCACAACATTGTCATGCTCATTCAGCTAAGCTCTGGGCAGCCTTTCTTTACAAGTTTACCTGTAATATTCCATTGGTTGTTGAAAAAAATAGTTTTAAAACATGAGTAATTGCATTTCATGGTTGAAAGTGCAGAAGTGGTTGGAGAAAGTAGGTTAAGAATTGTCTTAGTTACCATAACTGTAATGTGATTGGTGGAAAAAAATCTTATTTTCTCAGTACTTTGTCAGCTGTTAACTGCTTCCCTAGAAAATCAAGAGATGTATTTTGTTTTTCATTCTCCTGAATGATGCCAAGCAACCAATTTCACTGCTTTTGGCTTCCATTTCTCTGTCTGTGAAATAAGCAATAATGCTGCAGGCCTCTTCATATGATGGACCCTGAGGCCTCTTCTAGAGTGAGGTCATCATTGTCAAACAAGAATCCCTTAAGGCACACCCTGGGAGGTGTGATAGGACAGGTGCTCAGCTGGGTTCTCAGATTTTTGATTTCTGTTATGTCAGTCAGCCTCCCTGAGTGCTGTGCTCTGCTGGGGAAGACAACCAGTTGCCCCATGAGTTAACTGGGCCTCAACTCCTTTGGAAGCACAGAGATAACAAGAGGTCCATGAGGGACACGTGTAGTTTGCAACATGCTTTTTGTAAGGATTTTGGAACGTGTGTCTAAGGTTTTGTAGCACTGTATGAGAAGCAGCTTTCATACCCTGTAAGTTGCTCCGGGGCAGTCGGTTCCAGGAGGCTGGACTGGGAGCAGCGTGGAGCTGGTTTAATGTTAACAAAGTCTCTCTGTCTCTGAGGTCTTGTAAGTGCTCTCACAGAATGCTTCAGAGCTATTTCCTGCAAGTGTTTCAGTAAATGTAAATGTTGTGCATTCTTTTTCCTGCTGCAGAGTTCTCATTTGTTTGTGTTGAGTAGTAACTAGAACTGATAGTGCTATGTTTTGGTCAAAATCAGACTAAACTATTTATGTCTGAGAGTCTTGCTAAAATTCTCATTTGAATAAACTAATGTTTGAATTTTGGAAAACATAGTAAACTAAACTTAATTTCTACAGGCATATGATCAGCACTTAAATATGATTTTGGGTGATGTGGAAGAAACTGTGACTACAATAGAGATTGATGAAGAAACCTATGAAGAGATTTATAAAGTAAGGACTAAAAAAGGAGTTAATTTATCCTCACAGATTTGTTTTATTTAAAACTACACTATGTTATATTGATAAAGTAGTTTATTGCTGACTGTTTTTCAAACCAAGCTCTAGCAGGATTTGGACAAACTGTTACGAAAGTACACAGGATATCTAGAGAGTTGGTGTTAATTGTTTTGATCTCTTCAGCTTGCCAGCACATTGAGTGTTTGTTGGGATTGTTTCAGGTGTGTTTATATGATTGAAATGAATGTTTTGTAAATGGAAACTTTTCTTTCCTTCTTCACAGTCTACCAAGAGGAATATTCCCATGCTCTTTGTCAGAGGGGATGGTGTTGTGCTTGTAGCTCCCCCGTTGAGGGTTGGTTGAAGCAACAAAGGACCTAACCTTCTTGGAAAGTTCCAGACTTTTGGACAGTGGTTCATGTTTCAATCATGTCTCAAAATTCTGTAAATGTTTTTTATATGATATTTTTGTCATTTCTTTTGAAAAGGGGAGGGGAAGGGGAACCAGTTTCTCTTGCAGAAAGTACATGTAGTCAATTGAAGCAGTGTAAAACCCCACCTGATCTCAGAATTAATGTAAACTGCTGTAAATTTCCTGCCTTGTCACATTCAGTAAAAGAATCCTTAATTTTCTTTCTATCTTGGCAGTAGCACTGTCTTGTTGTTTTAAATAAATTTTGGTTTGTCTTTGAGATTTGACTTGTGATGTTTTTTGTGTTGGTGGGGTGTATGTTCTTCCTTAGAGCTAATACTTGATTAGGTTATAGTATCAGCCTTGCTCTCAGAGCAAGCAGTATCTTCAGTGTGTTGTTTTAACTTCTGTCCTTACTAATACCCAAGCTCACAGATTACTGGTTTTGGGGACAGCACTACATCAATCAATGGTGCTGTAATTTATGACTCTGTGTTCAAATTTGTGATGTGTATCCTCACTGTAGGGAAATGGTGTTAATATGAATCTTCCACCTGAGATAAAGAAGATGGGTTTTAGTGCAATGTTTTCAGATGTTTTCATTGTGGCTTTGTTAACAGCTGCAGTTTGCAAGGCCATGAGTAGAGACTGAGGTTGTTGCTCACATGCTATTGAGGTGCCTGCTACATTCATTTCCCACTGTTTGTACCATGTTTCAGTTCTTGAATACATGAAATTCTGCTGGATGCCTTAAGATGTTCATAAATTATCTTTAGTGAAGGTGCACTAGCACCTGAACAAAGCTCCTTTTTAATATATACTTTCTTATGCCCACCTTTTTCCTGTGTGAAAAAAGGACACTTCTGCTATAATTATGTTTTAGAGTCATATGAGAGATGTAGGTTTGCACTTCCTACAAAGCTTGACTTTTGATTTAAACTTAAATAATTAAGTTCTCTGTAGGGTTAGCAAAAGCAGCTTGCTCTGGAACTTTCTCCTACAGTTAGAAATCTTCATGACAGTCTGTAGCTTGAGACATTGGTAAGGAATGCAAGGTCTGCCAATATTTTTATTTTTCCATTCCTTTTTGTACTTGGATTTTTGTATTGGAGGACTGACATGATGCTCAAAATGCTGGCAAATCAGGAATTTCTACCTTGATAAATTTCATGTCTGTTAATAACACTTATAGACTCTGAGAATGAGAATGGATGTGAGTCCCACATACCCTTTACTTGAGCCTTATTTGCCAGCATAACACAGTTGTCTGTATGTACAATATTTGTATATCACAGGGTATCAGCACAGTGGAAAAGTCAGCTCACCTACATAAATCCCTCTAAAACTCATTAAGAATTGTCTCATTTGTTACCTGCTTCTTTTTAAATGAGAGATCATGGTGGTTGGCAGCTCAATTATTGTCTAATTGATTTCTTGTGTATTTACTGTCTAATTATAAAGATCTGTTATTGTTTTGTGTCACTGAAATGGCCAGTAGCATCCTTGATCCTCTGATTTGAAATGAGCTCTCTGGAGCAGGAGCTAGTCTCTTTCCATCATAAATGTGGATTCAAAAAAAAAAAAAAGAGAAAACAAACATTCCCTCCCAAACAAACTCCCAACAAAACAAGAAAACAACAACAAAAGAACATCACCCTAAATGAACTCCTGAAAAAAACCAAACAACACAACCCCCAAATAAAATTTTAAAAATCCCAAACACACCAAAGCCGAAAACATTTGATAAGTTTTTTGCAGTCTGGTCTCTTTCATAATGTTCTTCCTACTTTTTGATCATATGTTTGCTGTAGTAGCCATTTGTTAAGATACCTATTCCTGATGAGTTTGAAAAATAATTTATGTTAATTTTAATTTTTTATTTTCTCAAGGTTTCTCAGATCTCAAGGCCTCTTCATATCATCTTATGTTTTCAGTCTGCTAGAAATTTTAATATTGTTGAACTTCTTGAAGCTTGGCTTTTTATTTCTAGCAGCTTTTTATAGACCCTAGTAGCCTTCTGGTAAGTTTTAGCCTTTGGACTGCATCTGTTTTTATAGATGGCAGAATAATTTCTTAGTTTGTCTTTAAAGAATTTCTGTTCTGCCTGAAAACATCTCACTCTTGGGAGCTCTTTTTTAGCAAGACTATTGCTACACAATTGCCTTTATCAGAAGTGCTGATAGAGTTAAACTCTGGTGCAGTACTGTTTTTGTGAGCATTTGCTATCTTGAAATTTCTCTGTGGGCTTGTGAAATTGATTTTTGGACCTGACTACTGCAGGGCACTAGATGGTGCTGCTTTTCCTCAAATTCAAGCTTTGTTGGCTTTGATATTTGCAGCCTGTGTCAACAGGCCCTGTACTTGTACAATTAGTCATTTGTTTTTAATTAGGATGACACTTGCCGACAGTTTCAAATTAACTCTGCTGCTCACCCAGAAGTAAAAATCAAAATATGTTTTGATGTTTATGTAGGCACAGAGCAAGTCCCCACAAGAGTTAAAGTGACGCAGTGTATGTGCCTTGCTTTGTCAGAGGTTAAGATGCACAAGCTCCAGGCTGCCAGCTTCTCTCAGAGAAGAATTAGCTGAAGAATTGCACCATATAGAATAAATTGAGGTTGAGGACTGTGCTGCTGAGCCCTGCTTGGAGAAGAACTGCCCTTGCTGTGTTGGTTCACAAGGTGGCTGCTGCTGCACCCAGTGATTCAAGTGCTGTCCACTGCCTTCACTGGAGAACTCCACTGCTGTTCAAATTCAGCAGAGGGGAAAAGCCTGCCCTAAGATGTTTCTGTACATTAAACTCCTGAAGAGACAAATATTTCAGTTTATTTCAAGTCACCTCTGCTGCTGCCTTTTTTTTTTTTTCTGACCCATATAAATAGATTTTGAATCCATGCTACATATTTTAAAAAGATATAATTTTGTTCTTAGGCCATGTAGGTTTGGGGGGATGTGTTTTGTTTTTATAAAAGTTGACCGGGGATTACATTACATGTTTCATTTCTGTTCCCTAGCACAGGACAAGGCCAGTATTTGGACAATACAGTTATAGTAAGCCCTGAGCAGTGTGAGCATTGGCAGGCTGCTGCAGGGATTCCTTGCTGAAAAAGCAGGACTTATTGATCATGCTGGGAATTCCTCAACAGTACGACAGCACTTTCTCCTCTTGGTGCTTCTGTTTCTGTTCTGTAGATTTCATTGGAAATCTGTCATCTGAAATACTTAAGAGGAAGAAACTAGTAAGCCTTCTTACTAGATTTTCCTTACTAGAACCAGAGGACTGGGAAGGGAGCTGATTCAGTTCCAGATGACAAATGCTGTGCATTGTTTTTTGAACTGATGATGATGATATGTACAGAAAATCCCATCAGACTTATTAAGGTTTTAAGGCATTCATGCCAAGATCACTGATGGGCTGAATACATCATTACTGAGGGTGTAGGACTCCCATGTTTCTAAACAGGAAGCTCCTTTCATATGCTAAACAAAAAGAATGGGAAAGAAAAATAGAAAGTTCTGCAGAAAACTGAAGCACAGTGTCCAAGCCAGCCTTTTTTGGGGGGAAGAATGGGTGGAAGGAAGAGAATAGATGATGTGGGTTGGAGCGGAAAACAAGAACCACTGACGGAAAAAGATGTAGTCAGAAGCCTTGTTCATGAGTGAATTTTTTCATTGTTGCCCAAATTAGTTTGAATGGAAGAAAGGCCCACTCCCAAATTTTGGAAACTTAGTCCAAAAAGCCTATTGAGTTGTACAATGGCATTTGATCAGTTTATGATGTGATTGCCTGCACCAGCAGGGGACGAGGCAGGCGTGCTCACTGTCTGGCTGGGAGGACAGGCTGTTGCAGAAGCACTGCACAAGCCTTAGGAAGAGCTGGGTAATGACTGACCACCAAGAGGGGTTTGAGCAAAGATTTCCTCTGGGTGGCACTTGGTAAACATGGATATTTGCTTCCTCAAGGTGCATGTGGAAGGCATCAGGATATTCAAATGTAGGAATATTTTGTGACTTTCCTGTTAGTTTTAATAAGGAAAATTGCTTTTAGAACCAGTTATTTAATTAACTTTCTAATAAGGACTTAAGTCTTACACACCTGGGCTGGCTAAATATGGTGGTCTTGGGTCTCAGTCTGTTGGTTTAAGTCACCCAAAGCCCATGTCAATGCCTGCAGTAGATGATGTAGTCCTCTAGCCTGTTTCTGGGTGTTTTGAGCAAGGAACTTTCGCCAGGAGGTTTAAACTGACAAGTCGAAGCCAGAGTTTCCTAAACTCTTCTGCAATAGTAGATCACTTTTAACCTCTAAAGGAAACCTCAGTGCTGCAGGCAACTTACTCCTGTTCCTTTCTCACAGCACTTAGCTATGGCACAGAAAGGTACCATCTTTGTGGGTAAGGGAGGCTGCAAAGCTTTTGCTATCAATAGCACAGTTTATGATGTGATTTGTAGTCTAATTACTACCTAACAGAACTCACAGTTGTGGCACTGCTGCTACAGTAAATTTTCATTTGCTCTTCTTGAATCCACTGAAGTGCTGGGCAGTAAAACCTCCAGTCTGATGCACATCCTGGCATCAGCCTGTGTCACTGGAGCTCATCACTTAATGCTGATCAGGGTGAAATGCTGTGTGAAACTTGGACCAAGCAACTCATATAATTCCTTTCCCAGTCTATTCTTGGGCCATCACAAGAACTTTCAGGTAAGCAAACTATTTCCATTTGAAAAGAGGAAAGAATTCTGCTCTAAATTTATGTTAAAGTATGTAGGATATTAAGGATAAACCCTGTAGTTTTCTTCATGCAATGCATTATTGAATTCTTCAGGAGCCTTCAAATTTCTAGCAGGGAAAATTTGAAACAAGTAAATGGTGCTCCAAATCTTGATTTCTTTAAATAACTGCTGCAACAGATGACTTTGTCACTCATCCTTAGCACATAATTGCAATGATTAAGTTGCCTTTTTAGGCTGTAAAGGTGACATGCTAGCTAGACTGAATTATCTTTTTCCAGCAGGTAACTGTTCCCAGTTCATCCTGTACTGGAGGTGGAGTGGCAATGCAGCATGTTGTAATTTGTTCTACAGCACCTATATTTAGTACTTTTTAGTAAAACAGTTGTCTCCCCCAACTGCCCAGATGTGTTCCAGTGGTTAGAAGTCTGAGGAAGAAATGAGATATCAACAGATAACATCTGAGAGCTAATTTGATTTGTTCTACATTTGTAATGCATTCCTCCAAGCTAAATTCTTGTTGACTGACGTGCTGCTCATAAAAGGCAAGAGATCCAAAGCTGCACTGCAGCCCAGGAGGATACACTGTAGTTAAATTGAACAAAATTCTCAACAACTTTCTTATACCAAACCTTTGGATCGTTATTGCTGCCTGTGGGTGTAATTCAAATATTCAGACCTGTTTCTGAATTCATGTGATCCTATCCATAAAGCACAGGCTCTAATGTCAGTGGAGATTTTCTAATGTAGTGGAGACTATTTTAATGTTTAAATGTTAAGCCTTCATATCTTACTTGCCCTGAATTCAATCCCTGCAAACCAACTTAAACCCAGCAGTGCTGCTTGCTCGAAGCTTCCAGGTTTGCAACATCCTGTGGGTAACACAAGATCTCTGTCCTCTGTACTCAATCCTGAAGCCAGCTGCTGGTGCTATTTTTGCTTTCTTGAGGCACTGTGATGCCCATACAAGGATTTTTTTCCCTCTCTCATGTGCAGTCTCATGAGTTAAGGAGAAATACTTTACATGTTGTGTTTCAGGTACTGAACATGAAGTTCACTTTAAATTTCCATTACTTTTGTTTTCCTCTGTATTTTTTTTAGTACGATTGTCCTACAAATAGAGTAAAAGGTTTCATTCTTGTGAAGGGCTCTGACACAGCTGGGATGAAGCTTCCCCAATGGACATTTCTCCATCTGACTCTGGTGCCAGCCTTGATACACAGCTCTGAAAAGCAAGGGAAAATATTCTTCACCTGGCTCAGCTGCACAGAGAGAAGTCACACAGAGAAACAGTCCCATCATCACACTTCCTACAGAGATCTGCTGGTTCTTGACCAAGCGGGAATACATACAAAGAGTTAAGAAGGACTGAATGTGGTGTGATTTGTACTCATAAAAAATTCCCAGGAGTTATATAGAACCTATCCCCACTCATCATACTCAGCCTATTAGTGAAGCAAACCCTTCATTCAACATGTGACACTTAAAAGACTGTTGAGTTGAAATTTGATGTGAACATTCAATAAGTTGTTTGTTTGTTTCTTTCTCACTTTATCACAAGATATTCACCCACAGCTTATACAGCAGAACTGTGAGATGCCTACAGAGAAGTTGTAAACAGAGCATGAAAATATATGATGTAAGCAGCCAATTGGCCTCAAGCAGTTTTTTCTCTTTCATGGGCTCTGTTGCATAACTGTTCCCTCCAGCCTGGCTCCAGCATTTATGGGTTGGATGGTTATGTGAGAAACTAATCAGGGCAGTTTCTACTTCTAAGGACTAGGAAATTTTTGAGAATTATGGAAGCTCTGCATGTATTAATAGCATCCAGAGAAGCAAGGGTTAATTTCCATAGGATTCCTTCCCAGAGTTTATTCCAAATAAATGCTCTGTGAGTTAGGAATGAACTTATTATGTGGGTCCTTTGAGCTGCAAGCTTGAGACAAGAGGATTTATCTTATCTTTTTTCTTTTTTCCCCCTTTTTTTTACTGTTCTGATGGTCGAGGGAGTTGTGTAGGATGACTGATAATCTTGAGTGTGTGCCTAAGAGGAGCAGAATGACTGCAGGTCATGCTGTCCTAGTACTAGATTCCTTTGGGTGTTAGGTTGCTTATTAGTCACCCTTCTATCACGACATCCTTTGTTCCCAACAAAAAGCCGTTGCAGGAATGCAGTAGCAAGGGAAAGAGGATTGCTTCATTCATAAATCTGAGAGCATTATAAAAGGAGGCTATAAATTATTGTCTAATTTCTTTCATCTGAAGAAAAGAAAGCAGGATATTACAATTAAACATTTTGTCCAAGGTTGCATGCTGAGCCCATGGCAGAACTGCAAAGAGGGTACACCCCTGTTCTCTGTAAAGGGTCTCTTAAACCCAGGAATGTTGCCTGGCCATGAGTACATGGATCATTGTTTCCACTGTTCCACTGCTAACATGGAAAACCCTGGAACCTCCAATACTGAAGGCATTGGAGGAGGAATTTAACTGAACTACAGGATAAAATATAGTTTTGGTCTATAAAGCAAACAAAAGGGATTAATGTTATAGTATCAGTTTCAGTTTCCATGTGGGTTTAATACTAAAAAGATGAAAAGATATTTTTGAGTGTGAGACTTAAAAAAAATGAACAAAAGCAAAAAAAGGATCAATCCAGAACAGCTCCATCTCAAATCTCTTTCTCTAGAGAGAGAGCTGATGGTTGATCAGACTGTTATAAACTTCAATTCAACAAAAGGTAACTCAAAGGACAGAATAGAATACTAGGCTAAGAAACAAGATGTGATCCGCAAGACCTGGGAAAAAGAAATTACAAATTTATTGTATTCCTTTCTTATTCTGTTACCACAGCTAAATAACTCAGATGTCATGAACACAGTGCTACCTCTGGAAGGGCTTTTGTACCAGCAGCTTTGGAGCTACTCTAGGCAGTCATCTAACTCAACTGGAACTCTTGGCATGCAAACCCTGTTTGTAGCCATTTCACAGGGGTATGGAGAACTTGTCTGCAGCATTTTTTATTAGTAAGATACCATATCTATATTAATCACAGTTATAACTTTCCACTTTCAATCTGGGAAAGTAGATTATGATACTAGATCTCTTCATTACAGTTATACCATGAAGTCCTGTAAAGATATTACAGAGATAGAGCTGCAGCTTCATTTATCCAAGCTTCATTTTTCTAACACTCCTCCTTATTTAACACTGAGATGTACAATATAAATTATCTACCATAAAAACTCCCTTGATTATGTGAATTTTTGCATGACCATATTCCATCAGATATCTTCTCATCCAAACAGATACTCGATTTCCATATGAATTTGGAGAGATAGGAGGGACATGCTCCAAAATACATTTGGTTTGTATTTTTTAGTGACTTGTTAATATTAGCATGGGAGATATGGGAATAAATCACACTGGGACTCCATTTTCTTCATGGTGGAAAAAAGCCCTTTCTTTATTCACATAACTCATTTTTATACAGTTTTACAGACCTCATGTGTGACTCCAAATGGTTAGTAGCTTTCTTGCCAGTTACTTTATTGGTTAGTAACAAGTTGTTATTCTGCATTAATTGGTCACTCAAACTCTCAGTGTGTACATGCAGGAAAAGTTTGTGAGAAATAGTTTTCATTTTCCTATCTTATGGTGTAAAAACAGTTTATACAGGTGCAAGTTGTTTTCCACCCAGGAACAGCTTGTTGTGCTAACAAACTGCTCACGCCAGGATTGCTTTCACATGGGAGCTTGCAAAGGGCTAGTTCCTGACAAGGCCAGCCATCGATTCCAGGAGAGCAGGCTTGATTTTATGAGGCTTTTCTTTATAATTTTTCTACCTTACTGCAACAGGACATACATCCCATGAGAATGCAGTTTATCAGGAATCACCAAACTGATGGGTGAGTACGTTCACTATTCATTAGTAACTCCTGAATAAGAAGCAGCCCTGTGGGAGCTGTACTGGTTACAGACCTTGCACCTTGGTCTCATCCTCTTGAAGTCCACATGAAGCCCCCCAGCTCCTGAATGCTTGCACAGTGAGCTGCCAGCCTCTTCAGTTGTGGTGTGACTCGTGGGGATGCAGGTCCTGGCATGTGGAATGTGTTAGGTTGGAGCAAGATGGAGCACTGCCTGTTGGGATCCTGCAGTCTCTGTGGGCTGTACCTTGGGGTGCTGAAGATGAAAGCTTCAACAGTGTGAAGCTCTGCGTGGGCTGTGTTTGGCCACAGGCTATGTTCACCATCCCTCGTGTTCACTGGAATGTAGAACTTTCCAGCCTAATGCAGATTATGTTTGGTTTTTTTAACTGTTTAACAAAACAGAACCTGTAATTTTCTGACCCTAAGTGGGAGTCACTTAAAATGCATTAGTCAAGGTGAAAGGAATTTCCATTTCACCCATGGCTCACACTAACCTCATTCTAAGGTCTTTTATGTTGAGAAACTGTCAACTCAACTGCAGATGAACCATCTTCACTGGCATGGTGTTGCCAGGCGTTTTCACTTTAGACTTGGGCTGTTACACAGGAACCCTGCATATCCCTTGGGTGTACTTTTACACAAGTGTGAGCTCCCCACGTAGCTTTGTGCCTTCTTTGAATTGTGATTGATAAATCACAGCACCCCAGCTTATCCTTTGGGGCTTCACCAAAGAGACTTAAATAAATTCTGGGTGAGTTTTACCTTTTAGAGAAATGTGGCAAGCAGTTGAGGAGAATCTCACAGGGGGATAAAATAACCCCTCTAAAATAAACCATGAGATGCAACGGATTACAGTGTCAAATAATTTTCAAGAAGGGTTCAGACTATGAAGTATATTTCTGGTAAATTCCAGCTTTTTCAGCACATTGATAGTAGTTTCATTCATCTCTCTGCTCTCTGTAGATCTCTCTCCATATTTAAGTCCTGTTGAAGGTAGATGGACATTCATTTTTAAAGTCAGTGTTTGATCATCAAAACTTCTACTGGTTTTGGCAGCATATCCTGTCTCAGACCAAATGTTCTATTTAAATCTGTAGAGGACAATGTGCAGTGTGGGTTTGGAGGAACACAAGCATGTGCCCATCTCCTCACCTTCCAGACCAAGGAAATACAAGTGGGGTTGCTCTTACCTTGCAGACAGTATCTATAAAGGCAATGAGGCACAACGAGCAATCACAACAGAAAATATTCTTCATAAGGGATTGTGTGAATGACCAGATGCTCCAGAGGAGGGAAAGCTGTCTGCATGCAGCAGTTCTGCCTTGTGTAGCTTTGTGGCCTTAAGGACCTGATGATCCATGGAAGTGGAATATTTCTTTTGTTTTTCTCCTAGAACTTCTCTGATCAATAGACTTTCCAATAGTTACACGATGGAATGACAAATATGGTCCTGTTTCCTAAGAAATGTCTCTGGGGGCAAAGTTTTTAAAGGTCTGGGAGTTTCCCTATTGTATTTAATGGGGCCTTTGGCTCATAAACACATTAAACAAAGAAACAATAGATCCCTAGGGGAATTTTAAAAGCTGAAGTGTAGGAGCTTTAATAATATTATGAGGACATAACGTGTCTGATGTGGGAACTTAAATCTGAGGCAGGAATTATGAAAAGAATGTTGGAAGTGACGATTTAATTACATGATTTATTGTCAATAGTTTATTATTATATATGCAGTGCCAGGGGCACTCCTGGTGCTTTACAGATGATTACAGAACAGCAATTCCCAGATCAAAAATCTTGATCATGCAATCTTCATTCATGTAAGTACTGCCCATGGTGCCTGATCTTGTTCGCTGTTAAAACTCAATAGTCTCCCCCAACACAGACCATCAGAGACAATTAAAAGAACTTCAGCAAGAGAACACTGATTAATTATCCTCTCCAGAATATTGCATATTTTGGTACCATATATTGTATGGAAAAAACATATCTATTGTGTTTTAGCAAACCTTACATTTTCTGTAGCTTTAATTCTCAATTACAGAGTCAGCAAACATTAAGATTATTTCCGTGATAAAAGTAGCTCATTTCTGGAAGAAAAAAGTCCACTGACTTGTCCCCATATGCTGCAGACCCTGTTGAGTTAATGGTGTCAATTTATTTGCATGTAATTGTTCCCTCAGTGACCAGTATAGAAAGTTTCACCTTCAAAGACAAATGCTGAATGTGAAATACTCCTGCGAGCTATGCAGATGCTGAAATCTCTGTTTGCAGAAGGTTTTGCTTCTCTTTTTTTCATCCTGTGCTGCTTTGCACTCCCCTGGAAATGCCACCAATGAGAAATGCACTTAGATGGTTTTCCTAATTCTTCAGCTGAAATGGCTGTTGTTTATCCACTGGGTTGCTGCAGGCAGCCACGGAAGTGAGCACAGCTTGTGCAGCCATCTTTTGGCTTTTGTCTTTGAGACATAACAGCTCTGGTGGGGAGAGATTGAGGCAGTTGTGTGCAGAAAGCAAAGGAGGCTTTCCCCCTTCTATCTGTTACAGGATTTTAATATAACTTTTTGCAGCAGACTGTGCTATTGCTCTCAGAGCAGTGGCATGTAGCACAGAGAGAGGGATTCTGGCTAGGGATGTGTGATGGTCTACATGCCTAAGATTCCAGTGTAGTGATCAGATTCTTATCTGAATATTCTTGGTCTAGACAGTGGGTAGGGAGCATTGCTAGAGGAGGAACGTTGGATGATGCCCAACATTGCCTACTCCTGAAAATACCTTTTTTTCTTCCTTCCAAGGCTGTGTTAAATCATTATTATTTAAAAGCACTCTAAGGTGTCATAATTACCCAGGATGTTAATGAAGTCTAGTACTTTGTGCTGAAATGAGCATTGCTCTGGCCACTAGTTACATGGCACCAGCCAATTTTGTGTTTACAGCTGATAACACAGAAGGACATTTTTGTGCAACTCCTAGTTACATTTAGAAATTTGCTGCCATGAGATGGTGTTCAGGTCAGAAGTCAATGAAGGTTAAAAATGGGATCAGGATAATTTATGGAGGGTTGGTGTGTTTGTGACTGTTAAACTCAATAGTTCTGGTGTCATGTCTCTGTGATAAACTGTTGATTGCTAGAGAGTAGGAGGCTGTCCCTGAGGAAGAATTGCTCTATACACACACCTTGTTTTTATATTCTTTACCTTATGTTGAAAACAATGCACTGGGCTAAAGGGAGCTGTCAGCTGGCTCAGTGTGATTGTTCTTACATTCTCACACGTTACAGGTTCTTGGAAACTTTTGATTTCAGACTCTAATGGTGTGGCTCATAGCATTATTAGTCCTCCTTGTATTGTGTTCATGGCACACAACCATTCCTAAACTACCTCACCCCTGTCTCAGCATGTCTGGGGCTGAATTCTCAAGAAAGGCTGGTTTGCAGTTGCCATCAATTCTGCAGTCAGAATTCTGCCCCCCCTGAATCAACCACAAACCTTCAGAGGGACTGGAGATTCATTCACTGTGGTTGTGGATCGCTTGGAGATCACTCAGCCTCAGCAGCAAATGAATGCTGAGTGACACCTTCACATCTCCCTTCCAGCTCTCTCCCTAATGCTTTGTCAATAAGCAATTTTGATGTGCAAAGCTGAAGTCTGGCTATTAAATGGATTTATTTAAGGTACAAGTGAAGAAACTGTGAACCAGAATTAGGATTACCTGGGTACACAATGTTTATCTTCTGGTCGCTTTGGAAAAGCTTCCAAACCCTGTAACATCAAGGATCAGCTTTACAGTCACAGGCAGGTTTGGCTGCATATCCTTGCCCTTTCCTTTTCTTGCACTATCACAGTTTCAAGACTACTATATTAGCAAGTGTATGGTGCAAAATCATCTGGGACTGGGACAGGTTCATCCCATAGATATGGTCTGTGGGCTGTCACTCTCTAATCTAGACAGCTGTGGTATTCAGGTCTAGTCAGAAGGCCCCTAAATGTGATTATTTTTTGTTAATTATTCTTGTGCATATTTTTGTAGTGCTTGAAAGCCCAAACTGAGATTGGGATTCCATTGTGTTAGGTGCTGTGCTAACACTCACCATGTTTCTGTCTTCTGTCTATCTTGAGTTCAGCAAGGAGCATCAAATCAGAGCTGGAAATTAAATATAAGGGATTGCTGGCAGGAATTGTCACAGCTGCACTGAAAACAGTGGACATTCTCAAGTTCAGCTTTTGCCCAAAGATATGTTTTTCTTGAAGACTGAAGACATTCTCTTCACTTTATGAAACAACTTTAGACATGTTTTTTTTTTATCTGTAGTGCCTGATATTGGTATAAAGCCCCACCACTGAACCTGAAACTAGACAAGTGATCCTGACATGATTGCAGAAAATTTTCAAAAGAAAGTGGAAGAAGAATTGAGATCCACTTTATCCAGAGCTATATGTTTTCTAAGTTTACTGTAAATGGATGTTTAAGAAGCAAGTGACCTCCTGAAGACCTCAGGATTCAAAGAATTACTCAGAAGTGTCCATACAGGTTAACGTGACCCGCAAAATATCCATTACTCATTTCTCTTTCTGTGAAACAGCAATGCCTTTGTTTCTGTCTCTCTCTTCCTTTAACTTGAAGGCAATAACAGGACCTGTGGCTTTGCTTCGTGCATGTCCCTGCCTGCCAAGAGCAGCAGGCAAATGACTAATGCTATTCCTACCTTTAAATTCTTTCCTTGAAGTGAAATAAATGAAGCTCTTTACCCTGAAAGAGAAGGATCTGGTTTTGTAGAGAGGCAAAGGCAGACATTTAGACTTAGATTGATTTTTCCCATTTTCAATTGTTTTTAAAATAGAGGTGGTGGAAATAGCTACAGAAACAATGAGAAAAGGAGAAGAATTTATTAAAGTATCAAAAAACCCCTTCTCATCTGGCAACTGGCAAGTTAGGAGCTAGTGAAGTGAACTTAGGAGAACCATTGTGCTCCAAAAGGGAAATCCAGTCAACACAAAAATACCTTCCCAGTCTCTGATGCTTGATTAGTCACTGTTCCCTATTTTTGCACCAAGATCTGGGAGCTTGAGGACAGAACTTTCTAAAGGCCCTCAGCTGAAATATCAAAAATCTGTTCAGCACCAAGTAAGCTGCTCTGCTGATCCTTCGAGGCCAGAAGGTAAATACAGAGACATTGTCTGGAGCAGCAGAGGAGATGGATGGTAAAAGGGTTTGCTTTCTTTTTCTTGTGTCTAAACAGAGTGCTCACCAGATTTTGGTGCTGTTATCATCAGACAAGCATTCTCTTGTAAAATTGATACCTCCCAGCCCACGACTTACCAGTAATGTAATAGCCAGTGGTCTGGGCATGGAATGGAAGCTCAGCACTCAGAGGGAGATGAGATCTTTTATTAGATATTTGTATGCACACTCTGCCTTCCCTGAGAGACCTTAAGGACAGGCAAATTTATAACACAAGCTGATGAATAAAAGGGATGCTTTTCTCACCCTTAAACCTGTCTGGTCATGGAGCAAGAATGGTGGCAGGGTAATGTAAAGAAGAAGCTTCCACTATTGTTGTCTGTGCTGTTTGCTGTGTGAATGAACAAAGGGCTTCAATCTCCAGCACTGTTTCTGCTATGACAAATGCTTTGCAAATGCTGATGGATGGATCAGGGGAGGATAGAAAGATAAAAGTTTGACATTGCCAGTACTGAATTCATATATGGATTGAAAGTGAAGTGTAATTACCACCCAGATCAAATTCTTTCAAGAGCCAGAGCTGTCTAGACCAACAGAAGATATTTATTTTTAGGGTTGATCTTTGTGGGTTTTATTAGCAATGCTGCCTTCCCTGGGGTAAAAGCAGGGGAGGGAAGAACACAAAATCCTCTTGAGCTTCCATTGTTTAAAAAAGCTATGTAAAGCCTACAAATTTAGGAGAAACCTAAATTTGAGAGCCAGTGGTATTTTTGTGATGTTCTTTCTGAGATATCCTCTGCTCTAAACTGACTTGAGAATCAGTGTAATAAAACTGGCATTTGAAAAGTAGATTATGTATTCAGAGAAAAAGAAACTTTGTAACTGAAACAAGGGATATGATAATGAAGCTTTCTCTTCACTTGGGACAATCCTGGATGGTTAATTTTACCAGCAGTCACAATGTTTGTACACTGAGGTTTGTAGGTTAGCAGAAAGCTAGCAATGGCTCTGTTCCCTGTAGCTACCCAGAAGGAAGGAGTCAGAGCCATTCTGCTAGCAGTGCCACTTTTTAGCAAATTGATGAGCCATTGCTGGGGGCTGACATGCATTGCTTCTATATTTCAGGTTTGCCCCCATGAAACTCCAGCACACAAATCTCTCAAATGTAGCAAGCACCAAATTCTTTATGTTCAGTTGGGTTGGGGAAAATGAGCAATCTGAAGGTGTGTAATGAAATTTTTCAAGTGGGCTACTCAAATCAGAAAGCTGAAGAGACAAACTTGGATGTGTTGTTAAACAGCAAATCTAAAGAAGCTGGAGTGGGATACAAGCAACAGCATTTCACCACCTCTGAGTGGGTGCTAATATTCCTTTTTGCCATCTGGGGAGAAGACAGACCTGCTTAAGACCTTCAAAATGTTCCACTGGTCTCACATTGATCGAGGGAGGTGATTCTGCCCCTCTGCTCTGCTCTGGTGAGACCCCACCTGCAGTGCTGCCTCCAGCTCTGGGGTCCAGCAAGAGAGAACAGCTCCAAACCAACAGAGAGTAGCTTTAGATTAGATATTAAAAGTAATTATGCTCTGTGAGGGTGGTGAGATGCTGGCACAGAGCAGCTGTGGCTGCCTCATCCCTGGAAGTGTCCAAGGCCAGGCTGGACAGGGCTTGGAGCAGCTGGGACAGTGGAAGGTGTCCCTGCCATGGCAGGGGGTGGGACTGGGAGATCTTTAAGGTCACCTCCAACCCAAGCCATTCTATGGCCTTCACACAAAATCAGGTTTTATTTCTGCAGAGTTTGTCTGAACAGGACTGCTCTGCCCAGCAAAGCCTGGCAACTGCCTGTTCATAATGTACCGAATTCCAGCACTGGAAAGTGTTTGTGCTCCAACATGTTGGATCACAGACCTCCAGCACTTGCTTTGAAGAACCTTCCAGTAAAGCAGCAGTAAACATGTTTCTTTCCAGCACCTTTTTCAAAATAGATTTTCTGGGGAGGATGAGAACAAGAAAGAATTAATAGCACAGGATTCCTGCTTGGTAGCAGCAGCAGTTTATGAGTGAGAAGAAGGAAGCTGATGCTCAGCTGGAGGTGGCTGACTCCTTCCCACCCCTCACTGCCGGTCCTTGGCGCCGGGCCGGTTGCTCCAGGCTGGTCTCCACTAGGTGCCGGTGTTGTACCAGGATAGCTGGGAAAGCCCTGGGCGCTGCTCCGGACCCGGAGCTAAGGCAGGACTCGGGCACTTTACAGGTGCCGGGCTGGGTTTGCTCCATCACTGCGCAGCCAAAAGCTGCGAGAAAAGGCACTGAGAAATGCTGAAGTGTTGGCTGGTTGATGTGGGGTTACAGAGGGGGTTCAGATCCCTCGTACCAGTGGAAATGTCTCTGTGATGAGGCTGGAGTGCCACCTTTGCTGTGGTACCTGCAGTAGCAGGTCAGCGTGCAGGGCTGTGTCACTCCTGACATCCCTGTGCACATCCATAATGTGATTATTGCTTCCTCGTGCTTCAGAGACCAGCAGGAGCTGTCTGTAGTTTTCGAAACATAGAAACTTTCTTCCTGGGAACAGGAATTAGATTTTAAGCAGATGTGGCACCCCAAGTATTAGAAAGCAGCATTGTCCACGTTCTCATATGGGAAATGGGATGCAGTAGCCAGGATTAGCACACTGAACATTCTGGCTGCCAATCCAGTGGCAAGAAGGATAGATTGGAATTGATTGATTGATTTTGTTGGTTCTTTTGGGGTTTTTGTTTTTTGGGTTTTTTGTTGTTGTTGTTGTTGTTTTTTGTTTTGGGGGTGGTTTTTTTTTGGTTTTTTTTTTTTTTTTTTTGCAGTTATGTCAATAGTTTTGTCCTCTGATGTGCTGTTTCTATCATTTCCTGACAGACAGTGAAGGTTTTATGTAATAGTGAATAAAACAAGAGAAGTGGATCAAGAGCTTCTAACTTGTCTCTCAGGACTTAAGAGCAAACATCCATATAATTTCCTGACTGTTGACAAGTCCATACTGGATAAAAGCAAGTGCTTTCAGCCACCATAAACCAAAGTTCTTTATTATACAGTGTTGCAACTGACCATTCTTGTTGACAGATTCTTTTCAAGATGTTTGGGATAAATTATTGTACAAAAGAAAATTTTGCAGCTGCTTTACATTTTGTTTAAGTTTTTA